>NC_133509.1:5465000-7965000 GCF_049354715.1 Callithrix jacchus
TGGCATTTCCTGAACTCCTTCATTACCTGACATGGTAAAAGGAAAAAAAATTCTTTTTTCGTGATGGAATCTCACTCTGTCACCCAGGCTAGAGTGCAGTGGCCCAATCTCAGTTCACTGCAACCTCTGCTTCCTGGTTTCAAGCAACTGTCCTGCCTCAGCCTCCCAAGTAGCTGAGATTACAGGTGTGTGCCACCTTGCCCGACTAATTTTTATATTTTGAGTAGAGATGGGGGTTTCACCATGTTGGCCAGGCTGGCCTTGAACTCCCGAGCTCATGATCTGCTTGTCTTGGCCTCCCAAAGTGTTGGGATTTCAGGCCTGAGCCACCATGCCCAGCTGGTAAAAGGAAATTAAGGTTGCTAATCAGCTGATCTGGAGACGGGCCAATCTAATCACGAGCGCTTAAAAGTGAAACAGGGAGGCAGAAGAGAGGATCAGAGAGATGCTACGTTGGAAGGACTTGATCTGCTGTTGCTGGCTTGCAGGCGGCAAATGGGACCATGTGCCCCAGAATGCAGGCAGCCTCTAGAAGCTGGCAGAGGCAAGGAAAGTCAACTTTTTCTAGAGCCTCTAAAAAGAATGCAGCTCTGTATACATTTTCATTTTAGTCCAGTGAGGCCCGTGTTAGACCTCTGACTGGCAGAACTCCAAGATAATAAGGTTGTGCTGTTTTAAGCCGCCACGTACATGATGATTTCTTTTTAAATGGCAGCAAAAATAACAGTGCAGAGGCTGAAAGGAGTTAGCTGCTCTCGAGCGGTGAAAGGATCCCCCTTCAGAACCACTCTCCTGTACCTCTCGCTACTGAAACCATTCAATATCAATGATTTGTTTTTAAGCAGAAATGAGCTGATTAAGGGATACTCAGTTTACAGGATCTCTGGGAGGGTCACAGACTGGGTTCTGGAGCACACAGCCAGGTACAATCCCCAAACCTACCGTAGCGCTGCTCTTCTAAAACGTTTCTTTCTTTTTTTTTTTTTTTGAGACAGAGTCTCTCCCTCTGTTGCCCAAGCTGGAGTACAATGGCGCGATCTCGGCTCCCTGCAAGCAGGTTCACTCCCAGGTTCAAGCCATTCTCCTGCCTCAGCCTCCCAAGTAGCAGGGATTACAGGCATGCACCACCATGCACAGCTAAGTTTTTGTATTTTTAGTGGAGACGGGATTTCACCATGTTTGCCAGGATGGTCTTGAATTCCTGACCTCAAGTGATCCACCCGCCTTGGCCTCCCAACGTGCTGGGATGATAGGCGTGAGCTGCCACGCCCGGCCTCATCTAAAACATTTAAACAAATCTGTTTGTATGTTTACCTTGGAAAGTTTCTAACCACAGAAAAATGGAAAGGGCACTATATAATGAACCCTCTTATCTCCTGGACTTGGTTGGGTTTCCCTCAAAGCATAACCTGAGAGAACTTGGGTACAGGACGTTTATTCGGGAGGTGACCCCAGAAAGCACAAGTGAAAGGGTGCAGGACGTGGGACAGGAAAGGAAAACAGAGTAATAATATGTGCATTCCTGAGGCCGTCACTGCTGTGTGCACCCGGGGCTTTGTCCTGGGGACCTTCTGGGAAACCATGCACCATAAGCTTCCCAGTTGTCTCACCAGAGGCTGGGGAGACTGGGGATTTATCCACTACCTTCTGTCCCCATTAGTTAAGAGTCAACCCTGAGAAAGTCAACTGCCTCAGTTTCCAAGTTGTGCCTAACCAACAGTACTGCATACTTCCCTGTGCTGGAGAAAGCCCTCTGGCAGAGAAGTTGTGAGATGTATCATTTGAGGTGTCAAGTCTTCCCTTGGCAGAAACTGTGAACCACAGCTGTGAGTGAACTCAAACAGGAGCTGAGGGGATGTGGGGTGGGGCATCAACATCATCTGCTACAGTCCTCCTAAGATTTACTGCTAACATCTTGCCGTCTCTTGCCCTCTCTCTCTATACGCCCACACATACGGCAAAGACATAGTATTATCATGTGCCGGGGACCGTGCCTCTCTATTCAGCCCTTGAGTCTGCATGAACCTGCATGAACCCTGTGAAGCAGGTATCCCATGCCCGTGATGCTTAGAGGTCACTGGAATCATTCCAAAGCGTGCTGGAAACATTCTGTTTTCTTTCTTTCTTTCTTTCTTTTGAGACAGAGTCTTGCTCTATCGTCAGGCTGGAGTGCAATGGCACCATCTCAGCTCACTGCGACCACCGCCTCCGAGGTTCAAGCAATTCTCCTGCCTCAGCCTCCCAAGTAGGTGGGACTACAGATGTACAGCACCACATCTAGCTGATTTTAGTGTATTTAGTAAAGACAGGGTTTCACCATGTTGGCAAGGATGATCTTGATCTCTCGACCTGGTGATCCACCAGCCTCGGCCTCCCAAAGTGCTGGGATTACAGGCGTGAGCCACTGCACCTGGACGTATTTTCAAATATCATTATGCTAGAAATTACATTTTGTGCAACAACTTGGAACTTATGGTGACAAATTTTAGATGCCAACCTAAAAATATACAGGGAGGTGCATAGTTTTTCAAAATTCTTTCTGCGAGTAAGCAGCCAAAGAGTCCCCATCGTAGACTTGTGCCGTCGTGTCTGCATCTGGTGCTATGCCCAGAATCACTAAACAGGGTGACGGGGGCTGGGGTAGGGGGAGAGGTGGGGAAGCAGCTAAGGCACTTCTGTGGTTGCCCTGAAAGAAATCCTGGGAAACACATTTTTAAAAGAAAAATGAAATGAAGGATGCTATAGATAGAAAGTGAGTTCAGCCTGCTGAAGGTCCAGATGGATGCGTGCTGAACACCCAGGCTGTGCTCTCCACGTTCTGATTCTGTCCCTTAGCCTGAGGATGCTGAGTTAGTGGTCACATGCTGTCCCAACCTGTTGCCTCCCCTTTTGTATGTACTTGGTTTTCTTTTTTCTCTTTTGAAACAGAGTCTGGCTCTGTCACCCAGGCTGGAGTGCAGTGGCACCATCCGAGCGCACTGCAACCTCTGCCTCCCGGGTTCAAGTGATTCTCCTGCCTCAGCCTCCTGAGTAGCTGCGATTACAGGCGCCCACCACCACGCCCAGCTAATTTTTTTTTCAAGCTTACTATTATTGATTTATCATTTATTTTTCCTTTTTCTTCCAACAATTTTGCATCTGATTTTCCCTACAAAAAAATCAATTGACACAGAGAGATGAATCAAAACGTTTATGATTTACATATGAGATATCCACTTGATTTTATAATCCAACCATATAACAAAGTTAAACAAATCTTTTCAAAAGATGGTAAAAAGGAAAAAATTCCGATTTTAACATTTGCAGATGTGCAGTTAATACTCAACTGAAACTGTTAATGAGTTTTGTTTACAATATTAAAGTTGATATATTATAAAATGAAAGTCATAAATTATTTAGCATAAAAATAGTTAATTGTATATACAATTTTAAAATATAATTGAAATACATATTTCCTTTAATATCTGTTACAAAACATGGTTGGTCAAAATCACGAATTAACCAAGTAAACTACATTTTCTCTCAAGGTCTTATGTATTTAGGATTCTTAGGTTGTTTATCCTTAAAGGAGACTGCTGAGAATAGGTCAGACCGAAAGAAAATGGATAGAAAGTGGATTTAAAGGATCGGTATGAGCTTAGCTATGAAAAGCAAATGTGTAACAATTTTGCTTTTTGAAAAGTACTTTGATATCTAGATGCCTTTTCTTTTTATTTATTTATTAATTATTATTTTTTTTGCTGGGTGATTTGTGTTGTTTTTTATTTGTATTTTAGGTTTTGAGGTACATGTGAAGAACATGCAAGACTGTTGCATAGGTACACACATGGCAGTGTGATGTGCTGCCTTCCTCCCCATCACCTATATCTGGCATTTGTAGTGGAGACGGGATTTCACCATGTTGGCCAGGCTGGTCTGGAGCTCCTGACCTTGTGATCCGCCCACTTCGGCCTCCCAAAGTGCTGGGATTACCGGCGTGCGCCACCGTGCCCGGCCTCCCAAAGTGTTGGGATTCAGGCGTGTGCCACCGCGCCCGGCCTGTACTTAATTTTCTTAATGTTGCCTCCTCCACCTCTAAGTGTTCAACTTACTTTATGAACAAAGTAGCTATTTTTTTTTTTAAAGGTTTTTCTGGCCAGGTGCAGTGGCTCATGCCTGTAATCCCAGCACTCAGGGAGGCTGAGAAAAGCAGATCACCTGAGGTGAGGAGTTTGAGACCAGACTGGCCAACATGGTGAAACCTCGTGTCTGTTACAAATAGAAAATCATTAGCCAGGTATGCGCCAACACGCCTGTACTCTCAGCTACTCGGGAGGCTGAGGCAGGAGAATCATTTGAACCTAGGAGGCGGAGCTTTCAGTGAGCCAAGACCAGGCCACAATACTCCAGCCTGGGCAGCTGAGTGAGACTCTGTCTCCAAAATAAATATATAAATAAATAAAAACAAAAAGAGTTTTTGTCTAACTTTATGAAGAAGACGAGCGGACCCTTTTTTCCTTCTAGGAATGAATACGGCAGCATTAGCTTCACAGCACAAGCACCTTGAGGGCACGATGTGAGCTGTGAGGTAGTTGTGAGGCTGTGATGAGACATGAGCTATGGGGCTGGGCGCGGTGGCTCAAGCCTGTAATCCCAGCATTTTGGGAGGCCGAGGCAGGTGGATCACGAGGTCAAGAGATAGAGACCATCCTGGTCAACATGGTGAAACCCTGTCTCTACTAAAAATACAAAAATTAGCTGGGCACGGTGGCGTGTGCCTGTAATCCCAGCGACTCAGGAGGCTGAGGCAGGAGAATTACCTGAACCAAGGAGGCGGAGGTTGCGGTGAGCCGAGATCGCGGCCATTGCACTCCAGCCTGGATAACAAGATCGAAACTCCGTCTCAAAAAAAAAAAAAAAAAAAAAAATGAAATGAGCTATAGGGGCAGGGCCACAGCGACAACAGAAAAGCTACTTTATGTGGAAAAGAGGTGCCTTGGATGTAATTTATATAACCTATTTTTACAACCAATCAAGTTAATCAGCTATAACCCAGCCTTTTCCTGTTTGGAAAACAACATTCTGTAATTTACAGGGGTAAATTGGTTGGTTCTCCTTAATCCGTTCCTCCCAAGAGCAGAGTAAGACAGGTTGGAAAGCTCGTTAGAATCTGGTCTAATCAATAGCCCGATCCAGGTTATAAAGCTGTTTCTCAAGGTTGGTGCAATGTTCAGTTTAGTTCATGTATTCCGCTATTTTTTTCCTCGCAGTCTGTGGTTCATGTTACCCAGGAGTGGTAGGAAAAACCCTAAAGAGAGACCTTTCCTGGCTCTGATTTCCTCTTCATGTCTGGTGACATGAGAAAGAGCTTCTGCTTTGAAACCAGAGAAGCATGTGTTTAGATCTAGGCTCATCGCTTATTAGTTGTGAAGATGGATAGATTATTTAAATTCTCTGAGCCCCAGTTTCCTCTCCTGCAGAATGGGGGTAGTGTCGCCTCACAGGACTGCTGTGAGGAATTAGCAAGGGCATGTGTGCGGAGAGCCCAGTCCACTGGGATACTGTTAATGATGGCCAGTGTTAATATTGTCATCATTGTCCTTCTGATCTGTAATTTGATTTCTGAACAGACTGACTGTAGAATAAAAAAAGGCTTATGCAGAAGAGTGATTCAAACCTTTGGCTGGTTTTATTGTAAGTTGTAGAAATCAGAAACTGGTCTTCTGGTTTTAAGTCACTGGTAGTTGGTTACTGAAATAATTCCATCAGTTCGATTACCCATAGGCCTAGGGTAATGTCCTGAACGCAGTAGGCAGGCCCATACAGTAATAATAACAATAGTAGTTAGGAAACATTTGAATAGCCCTTTAATCTATAAAGCAATTACACAAACCGTCTCATTTAACCCTCTTCTAAAAATGTATGAGTTAACTAAAACGAATCCTGTTATTCTTCTTCTCATTTAGGGAAGACAGCAAATCACTCTCACCTTTGTGCCTTCACACTTCCTGTTTCCTCCCTAGAAACTTCCCTTCGTCTCCCTTCTGTGTGTGAACCTGCAACTCATTCATTAGGGACCATTTTAAGCTCTCCTCTCCTCTTTTCACAGTAAAGAACTCATTCTTTTCTGACCTTCTATAGTACTCAAAATGTAAACCACATTGTTTAGTACTTACTTCATTTCCCTCTCTTTCATTTCTTCCCAATGGTTTCCTGTTTTTGAAGTCTATTAAAAAAAGAGGCCGGGCACGGTGGCTCACGCCCGTAATCCCAGCCAACACTTTGGGAGGCCGAGGCGGGTGGATCACGAGGTCAAAAGATTGAGACCATCCTGGTCAACATGGTGAAACCCTGTCTCTGCTAAAAGTACAAAAAATTAGCTGGGCATGGTGGCACACGCCTGTAGTCCCAGCTACTTGGGAGGCTGAGGCAGGAGAATTGCCTGAACCCAGGAGGCGGAGGTTGCAGTGAGCCGAGATTGCGCCACTGCACTCCAGCCTGGGTAACAAGAGTGAAACTCCATCTCAAAAAAAAAAAAAAAAAAAAAAAAAAGAAAAGAAAAGAAAAGAAAACAACAGGCCTGGTGTGGTGGCTCACACTTGTAATCCCAGCACTTTGGGAGACCGAGGTGGGTGGATCACGGGAGGTCAGGAGTTCGAGACCAGCCTGGCCAACATGGTAAAACCCTGTCTCTACTAAAAATACAAAAACTAGCTGGCTATGGTGGCAGGTGCCTGTAATCCCAGCTACTTGGGAGGCTGAGGCAGGAGAATCGCTCGAACCTGGGAGCTGGAGGTTGCAGTGAGCCGAGATCATGCCACTGCACTCCAGCCTGGGTGACAGAATAAGACTCCATCTAAAAAACAAACAAACAAACAAAACAAAAAACAACAACAGCTGTGCCCCCTGGAGGGCTGGGATCATGCAGCTGGAATGTGTTTTGGGTCTTGCCACCCAGCCCCTTTCCCCTGCACACTCCCTAACCCAGAGCTGGACTCAGAGCCAGTGCCTCATGCATACTGGATTGATCCACAGAGAATTTACCTGAAATGATGGCCCAGGAAATCCACTGCAGGAAAAGAATGGAGAATGACTCCTTGGGGACTGCAATCTAAGAAACAGGGCAAAAATGTTCCTGCTGGGAAATTGCAAAAAAGCAAACACAGGCAGGAAACACATCTCTCACATGCAGCTTCTAGCGCTGATGCTGGTGGTCCCCATTATACCCTGGTAAGTTTAAATGACTAGGTCATGGTGTCCCCAGCTTATGCCACTGTGACCATATGTAGGTGGGGACATCTTTTGCAGATTCGTGACATTGTTCTTCCTCTTGCAGTGATGAGAATTAACTTCATTGTCTAACAAAATGAAACAACTCTTAACCATGGGAAGCTAAATAGCAACTGATATTTTTGGAGGCTCTTTCAAATTCGGACAGCTGAGTTTAGTGGAAAAGCAAACACATTTTATACCAAATACCAGTTGCATGTTGTTACATAACAAATATTAGCCTAGAGAGAATTTTTCCTTGTGTTTCTTCATTTTTATCACATTTCTTCCCAGTGCTTGATATGATTTACTGCATAATCCCACTGATTTTAATGACAGGGTTCCTACCGCCATTATCACTTATCCAGTGAAGAAGCCAAGGAAGGCTCTTGAAAAACATGCTCTGCCAATTTCCAGTGGGGTCACATTCTCTAGGCCAGTGGTCTCAGGCTTAAATGTGCATACAAATCAGCAGGAGGTCTTGTTAAAATGCAGATTCTGATTTTATAGACCTGGATTGGGATCATTCCTAACACAGGAGAGGGGCTCGAGCTCCTTGTGCACAGATCCCCCTTCAAGGAGCAATGTTCTAGGCAGAATTGGAGCTCAGTGGAAAGGCAGATCCCTGAGAGCTTGACCAAAGATTCTTGTGCAGGAGAAGATGTGGATCCCGTCACTGGAGGTCAGAAAGGTCTTTAAGTCCATGTTGGGAAAATGGGCAGCTTCTTAGCATATGGCAGGAGCGTATGTACTACGGGCTGGGAGCTCTCCCTGGTGCTGCTTAAGACTCCACAAGTCTGCCTTCCTCACAGGAGCCTCTGCCGAATTTCTGCCGTTTTGTCTAAAATGTCAGTCTAAATCCTTACTTGTAACTGTGCCCTGCTTTGCTGTTGCTGCCCGGCTATACTTTATATTTATTGCTGGTCTATACCTGGAGTCCCTGGTTCTGCTTGGGAAAATGTATTGAGGTTTTAAAGCTCTTATCCTTGGGGGATAGATTAAACCCTTAAACTTTATCTATCATCTGTCTATATCTATCTATCTATCTATCTATCTATCTATCTATCTATCTGTCTATCTATCATCTGTCACCTATTTATAACCACTTTATTTTTCTTTATTTTTATTTTTGAAGACAGCATCTCTCTGTGTCACCCAGACTGGAGTGCATTAGCACCATCTTGGTTCACCGCAATCTCCACCTCCTGGGTTCAAGTGATTCTCCTGCCTCAGCCTCCTGAGTAGCTGGGATTACAGGCATGTGCCACCATGCCCAGCTAGTTTTTGTATTTTTAGTAGAGACGGGGTTTCATCATGTTTGTCAGGCTGGTCTTGAATGCCTCACCTTGTGATCCATCCGCCTTGGCCTCCCAAAGTGCTGGGATTACAGGCATGAGCCACCACGCCCGGCCTTATATCCACTGTAATTTGATGTTTTTGACCAGGAAAGTAAAAGAAAGTTCACTGTGGCCATAGCTTTTAAACAAACTAAGGCACATAAAAGGTGCTTATTGTATTTTTTTTAATTGAGGTGAAATTTCACACACATAAAATTAAACATTTTAAAGTGTTTTTAAGTGGGCCAGGCACTGTGGCTCACGTTTGTAATCCCAGCATTTTGGGAGGCTGAGGCAGGACTGTTTGAGCCCAGGAGTTCAAGATTAGCCTGGCCAACATAGTGAGACCCTGTCTGTACACAAAATAAAAATAATTAGTCAGGCATGGTGATACATCCTTGTAGCACCAGCTTGTAGTACCCCTGAGGTTGGGGTATCAGTTGAGCCCAGGAGTTGGAGGCTGTCGCGAGCTATGATCAGGCCACTGCACCCCAGCCTGGGTGACACAGTGAGACCCTGTCTCTAAAAAAATTAAAAATAAAGTGTTCAATTTAGTGACACCTCTATCTAGTTTCAAAGCATTTAAAGCATAAACGAAGTCTGCCTGAAAGCAAAGTTAAAGATTACTTGGTTGCTTCATAAGAAATTTCTGTCATTTATTGAATTCACAAGTTAATTTATTAACTCTTTTTTTTTTGAGACAGAGTTTCGCTTTTGTTACCCAGGCTGGAGTGCAATGGTGCAATCTTGGCTCACCGCAACCTCCGCCTCCTGGGTTCAGGCAATTCTCCTGCCTCAGCCTCCCGAGTAGCTGGGATTACAGGCACGCGCCACCGTGCCCAGCTAATTTTTTGTATTTTTAGTAGAGACGGGGTTTCTCCATGTTGACCAAGATGGTCTCGATCTCTTGACCTTGTGATCCACCCGCCTGGGCCTCCCAAAGTGCTGGGATTACAGGCGTGAGCCACCGCGCCCGGCCCCTATTAACTCTTAAATAATAAATTTCTTAACTATGTGAATATTTTTTCATTTTGTTTTTTCATTGGCCTATGGATTAATGATAGTAATGAAAGTAACAGCTGTTATTTATGGAATGCTTACTACATATCACATACTTTGTATGTATTTTCTTTTTCAATCCTCAAAACAACCTAATGAAATAGGTATTATTACTAACTTTTGATAGAAAAGGACGCTGCAGCTCAGAGATTTTGGTTAACTTTTCCCACGGCCACAGAGTTACCACTCGGCTGAGCTGAGATTTAATCCAAGCCAATATGACTCCAAGACTTGACCTCCAAATCACAGCATAATAATGTCTCATGGGGATACACTTATTAGATGTGACAAAAAAGAACTAGGGAGAAACATAAACGCATACGAATCAATAAAATGGATACACATAAACTCAAGGTTAAATACTTGGAAATAAGTAATGAGAAGCTAACAAAGTACCAGAAATTTTCATAGAACTATTCACAATTGAGGAGACCTCATGCTGAAAGTTTCTCATGTAATGTGAGAGACTCGTATTCATTACTCACCTGTCAGGATTTTTAAAACATGGTTTGTAACTATTACTGCCTCTCTTTTACATCGCTGACTCCTCTTCCTTTACTGGATCATTCCTGTCTGAAAGGAAACCTACTCTAACCTTTTCCATCTTTCAAAAACAAAACAGCTGGGTGCGGTGGCTCACATCGGTAATTCCGGCACTTTGGGAGGCTGAGGCAGGTGGATCCCGAGGTCAGGAGTTCAAGAACATCCTGACCAACATGGTGAAACCCCGTCTCTACTAAAAATACAAAAAATTAGCCATGTGTGGTGGCGCGTGCCTGTAATCCCAGCTACTCAGGAGGCTGAGGCAGGTGACTAGCTAGAACCTGGGAGGCAGAGGTTGCGGTGAGCTGAGATCGCGCCATTGCGCTCCAGCCTGGGTGACAGAGTGAGACTCAGTGTCAAAAGAACAAAAAGCAAAACAAAACAAAAAGAGAAAACAACTTCTCTTGACTCCACATCATTTCTTTCCGGCTACCTTCCCATTTGTCTGCTCCTTTTCAGGACAGAACTTGCTGAAAGCACTGCCTGTGGTCACCGCATTCTCCCTTACCTCCCATCTTTTCCTTAGCCCACTCCACAGAGACTCTGTCCCCACCACTGCACCCAAACTGCCCTCATTCAGGTCACCAGTGACCTCCTCGTTGCCACGTGCGTCACTCACTTTTTGGGCCATACCTTCTGGAACTTTTCAGCAGCCTTTGGCCCAGCTGACCAACAGGTTCATACCCTCCTTGGAACTCTTCTTTTGGCCTCTGTGTTACCACACCCTCCTGGTGTACTTTTAACTCTCAAGGCTCTTTCTCCTCAATCTCCTTCTTTGGTTCTTGGTTCTTGATTTCCGGCATCTGGTTCTTCCTTCTCCGGCCCAGGGCTTCATTCTGAGCCCCACACATTTCCCCATGTGCACATCTTCCCTGAATGATTTCATCCAGTCCTGCGGCCTTAGGTGTCTCCCTTATATGAATGCTAATCAGAGGGTAGCTTCTGGTCAAATTCTCCCCAGAACTTCAGACTCATAGCTCCAGCTGCCGTCTTGATGCTTTTTCCTAGACGTTTGTAGGGATTCTGTACTTCACAAGTCCAAATCTAAGCTCTCGATATCCTCCATTGAACCTGTTCTTCCCACAGAGTTTTCCATTTCATAAATGGCATCGTCATTTATCTATTCGCTTATGTTATAGAAAAATAAGCCAAACAAGCCGGGCGCGGTGGCTCATGCCTGTAATCCCAGCGCTTTGGGAGACTGAGGCGGGTGGATCACGAGGTCAAGAGATCGAGACCATCCTGGTCAACATGGTGAAACCCCGTCTCTACTAAAAATGCAAAAAATTAGCTGGGCACAGTGGCGCGTGCCTGTAATCCCAGCTACTCAGGAGGCTGAGGCAGGAGAACTTCCTGAACCCAGGAGGCGGAGGTTGCGGTGAGCCGAGATCACACCATTGCACTCCAGCCTGGGTAACAAGAGCGAAACTCCGTCTCAAAAAAAAAAAAAAAAGAAAAAGAAAAAGAAAAATATGCCAAACAAAATTCTTGAATTCTCTTTTTCTCTTTCCTCTTTTCCCGACTAATGCATCACAAATTCACTTAACTCTGTCTCTAGATTCTAGCCAAAGTCAGTCTACTTGTGTCTATCCCTGTTTCCTCTGCACTCATTGTAATCCAAGCAACCATCGTACCTCACTACTACAATAACCTTAAAACTGGGTTCTCTACTTTCTGTTTCTCTCTTATGCCCAAGTAATTCCTTCTCAAAGCAGCCACCAGAATAAATCAGATCAGTCACTCCTGTGGCTTATCTCAAATACACCCAAAACTTTTGACTGCGGCTTTCAAACTTCAACCTACATTGTCCTCTGCTACTCCCCTCTTTCTCTACTTAATTATTTTATTTTATAGAGATGGGGGTCTCACTATGTTGACCAGGCTGGTCTCAAACACCTGGACTTAAGATACCCTCCTGCCTTGACCTCCTAAAGTGTTGGGATAATTTTTCCCCTTAGAATGTAAGGTCTGTCAGGGCATAGACCACAGGATGGCTACTGTGACCCTGTGCCTAAATAGTGCCTGATACAGTCTAGGTGTTTGCTGGATGAAGAAACTGAGGCTCAAACAAATGAAATGACTTACCTAAAATCATCCAGCTGGTGAGAGATGAATCCAGAATTTGAAAGCAAGTCTTTGACTCTGAATCTTGAAGTTCTTCTTTTTCTTTGTAATTCGTGTAATATGTGTTCGGCAGGTAATTATTTTTATTATCTGAGTTACTGAAAAAGGCTCCTGACTTTTTGATATTCATAAGCCTTATTTTAAAATTGTTAAAAGAGTTTTTTTTGCTTTAAAATATTATTATTATTATTACCCACACAGAAGAACCATACTTTAAATGAATACTGTGTCTGGAAAATATTTTTGCTTTAGTAAAATAGGCTTTGCCTTGGCTGTTCTCTTACTTGCTTGTTTCTGAGACAGGATCTCACTCTGTTGCCCATACTGGAGTAAAGGGACATGATCGTAGCTCACTGAAGCTTCAACCTCCCAGGCCTAAGTGATCCTCCTGCCTCAGCCTCCTGAGTAGCTGGGACTACAGGCCTGAATCACCACGCCTGGCTACTTACTTTATTTTGTAGAGATCGGGATCTTATTATGCTGCCCAGGCTAGTCTTGAGTTCCTGGCCTTATGCCATCCTCCCATCTTGGCCTCCTCTTGAGATTACAGGCAGGAACCGCTGCACCCAGCTGACTATTCTATTTTTAATGGGCTCAACTGAACTTAAAAATCATCTCCTGATTTTTTTTGGTCAGAAAGTTATTAAAATATATTTGGGGCCGGCACAATGGCTCACGCCTGTAATCCCAGCACTTTGGGAGGCTGAGGTAGGTGGATCATCTGAGGTCAGGAGTTCAGGACCAGCCTGACCAACACGGTGAAACCCTGCCTCTACAGGGATGAAAATACAAAATTAGCTAGGAGTAGTGGTACATGCCTGTGATTCCAGCTACTTGGGAGCCTGAGGCAGAATCATCTGAACCAGGAGGAAGAGGTTGCGATGAGCCAAGATCTGCCATTGCATATATAATATGCACTCAATAGGTTTGTGTTCTTTTGAACAAAATTAGTTTTTAAATTAATGTCTTAAATCCTCTAAAAAAGATTTTATAGTGTAATTCTAAAATGGAAGAATTGTAGTTTGCTAATCACAGTTTTTGAATGTCCCCAGAAGAGAAATACCAAAACTATGAACTGGGAAGAAAGGCAGCAAGACTCTTAAATAACCAGAGGAATTTCAAAATAATAGGTACATTACTTTTAAAATATTCTATAATTTACTTCTCTTAACTCTGCATTAAAAAAAATTATTTTGCCTCTAAGAAATACATGTACTTAGTTTAGAAAGTCAAACATGATTATACTGATATTTCTTCATTTTTCACCGTTAGACATTATCTAGTCACTTCCTACTAAGGAAGGTGAGGATGGCGCTCTCCAGCACGCCTCAACATAGCTCTACCACATACACTTCTCCCCTAACCTTCTCAATACACTGACATAGCAATCTTTGACTAAACCAACACTCAGTAACATATTGAGATTATGACTGTTGTTCACAGCTGAGGTGAGTATGATTGGACACATTTCTTTTAACTCTTAGCATTAAGCATTGCCTTATTTTGGCTGTTAGTTGTTGTTGGTTTTTTGTTTTTTGTTTTTTTTGAGACAGAATCTCACTCTGTCACCGGGCTGGAGGGCAGTGGGGTGATCTCTGCTCACTGCAACCTCTGCCTCCCAGGTTCAAACAATTCTCCTGTCTCAGACTTCTGAGTAGCTGGCATTATAGGCGCCTGCTACCATGTCCAGCTAATTTTTTGTATTTTTAGTAGAGATGAGGTTTCATCATACTGGTCAGTCTGGTGTCAAACACCTGACCTCAGGTGATCCACCCACCTCGGGCTCCCAGAGTGCTGGGATTACCCGTGTGAGGCACTGCCAGGCCAGCTAGTGGTTTTTTATGCACATATCACTAGTTCATCTATAAGTTTTCTGACAGAAGTATAATTCCTCTTGCTATGATCAAACACATCAATCTGTTTCTCTCTCTTTCTTTCTTCCATTTGCTTGTGAGTGACCTCCCTATAGTGCTGTGCTTCTTGTTTTTTTTAACATTTTTCTGAGTACAGAATAGGTGTATATATTTATGGGTTACATGAGGTATTTTGTCACAGGAATGCAATACATAATAATTACCTGAGGGTGAATGGATATCAGTCATCTCTGGCATTTATTCCTTATGTTACAAATAATCCAATTATACTCTTTTAGTTTTTTTTTTTTTTTTTTTTTTTTGAGATAGAGTCTTGTTCTGTCACCCAGGCTGGAGTGCAGTGGCGTGATCTCGGCTCACTGCAGCCTCTGCCTCCTGGGTTCAAGCGATTCTCCTGCCTCAGCTTCCTGAGCAGCTGGGATTACAGGTGCACACCACCACGCCTAGCTAAGTTTTGTATTTTTAGTAGAGATGGGGTTTTGCCATGTTGGCCAGGCTGGTCTCAAACTCCTGGCCTCAAATGATCTGTCTGTCTCAGCCTTTGAAAGTGCTGGGTTTACAGGCATGAACCACCATGTCTGGCCTCTTTTGTCTACTTTTAAATGTACAATTAAATTAGTATTGACTTTCTGATAGCAAAAGTTACCCTGTTATGCTATCAAGTGCTATATCTTGTTCATTTATTTTTTTTTTAATACTCATTAATCATCCACTCTGCCTCCCAACCCCCACTCTCCTTCCCAGCATCTGGTAACTGCCATTCTACTCTCCGTCTCCATGAGTTCAATTGTTTTAATTTTTAGCTCCCACAAATTAGTGAGAACATGCAAAGTTTGTCTTCTGTGCCTGGTTTATTTCACTTAACATAATGACCTCCAGTTCCATCCATGTTATTGCAAATGACAGCATCACATTCTTTTTTATGGCCAAATAGTATTCTACTGCAGAGAGGTGCCACATTTTCTTTATCCGTTCATCTGTTGATATACACTTAAGTTGCTTCAAAAGTTTGGTTATTGTGAATAGCGCTGTAATAAACACAGGTGTGCAGATAGCTCTCTGATATACTGATTTCTTTTCTTTTGGGTATATCTCTGGCAGTGAAATTTCTGGGTCATGTGATAGCTCTCGTTTTAGTTTTCTGAAGAACCTCCAAACCGTTCTCCATAGTGACTGTGCTAATTTACATTTCCACCAACAGTGTACGGGGGCTCCCTTTACTCTACGTCTTTGCCAGCATTTGTTATTGCCTATCTTTTGGATAAAAAGCATTTCAACTAGGGTGAGATGATATCTCACTGTAGTTTTGATTTGCATTTCTCTGATGATCAGTGATGTTGAGGACCTTTTCATATACCTGTTTGCCGTTTGTATGTCTTTTGAGAAATGTCTACTGAGATCTTTTTCCATTTTAAATCAGATTATTAGATATTTTTCCTATAGACTTGGTTGCATTCCTTATATATTGTGATTATAAATTCCTTCTCGGACGAGTGCTCTACTTAATCCAGTCTGCAGCGATTGCTCTCCATCAGATGTACTGGAAATCACTCTTGGGGTTTTCTTTTGTCATAGTACTGAGAATCTACTTTGCTATTATCTTTTTTTTTTTTTTTTTTTTTGGTGCAGAGTCTTACTTTGCTGCCCGGGCTGGTCTTGAATTCCTGGGCTCAAGTGATCTTCTGGCCTCAACGTCCCCTGTAGCTGGGATAATAGGCACCTGCACGGTTCCTTTGATATTACCTTGGGGTGCATCTTCCACTACCTAGATCCATGTCTACTCTTTTTTTTTTTTTTTTTTAGATAGAATCTTACTCTGTCACCCAGAGTGGAGTGCAATCTCAGCTCACTGCAACTTCTGCCTCCCAAGTTTAAGCTATTTTCGTGTCTCATCCTCCCAAGTACCTGGAATTAGAGGATGCCCAGCTAATTTTTGTGGTTTTAGTAGAGATGGGGTTTCACCATGTTGGCCAGGCTGATCTTGAACTCCTGAGCTCAAGTGATCTGCCTTCCTCTGCCTCCCAAAGTGCTGGGATTATAGGTGTGAGCCACCACACCCCTCCCTTCTACTCCTTTTTCATCTACTTTCTCATAATTAGAAAATATTTCTCAATGATTCCTGAGAAAGGGTGCATATGAGGTACATTGTTGTGAACTAAAAGACATGAAAATTGTTTTATTCTGCTCTCAGTCTTTTTTTTTTTTTTTTGAGATGGAATCTTTCTCTGTTGCCCAGGCTGGAGTGCTGTGGCACGATCTTGGCTCAGTGCAACCTCTGCCTCCTAGGTTCAATTGATTCTTCTGCTTCAGCCTCCTGAGTAGCTGGAACTACAGGTGCATGCCACCATGCCTGGCTAATTTTTGTATTTTTAGTAGAGATGGGGTTTCACCATATTGGCTGGGCTAGTCTTGAGCTCCTGACCCCATGATCTGCCCGCCTCAGCCTCTCAAAGTGTTGGGATTACAGGTGTGAGCCACTATGCCCAGCCTCTGCTCTCAGTCTTTATGGATAGTTTAGCTGGGTGTAGAATTCTGGAATGGAAATAAGTTTCTCTCAGGATTTTAAAGGTACTGTTCTTTCTTCAACTGCTAATATTAAGAAGACTCATGTTACCTGGACTCCTAATTCTTTGTATGTGATGTTTATTGTCTATAAACTTTTGGATTTGCTTTTCATCTTTTGTGTTCTGAAATTTCAAAATCAGTTGTCTTGGTATGGATCTTTTTAAAATTTACTTTGCCAGGTTCTTGGTAGTCCTGTTCAATCTAGATGCTCATGTCCTTCCATTATAAGAAATTTTCTTCTACAATTTGTGCAACTTTAGGGATTTTACTCTGAGCACCCTTATCGGTCATCCTGTCTTTCAGTATTGCCTATAAAAAGTACCTATGCTGAAGATTTTTAAAAGCTTTGCTTAGAACTGTCCCTCTCTAAGATTAATAAAAGGAAAGCTGATACCTCCTGTGGAAATGTTCCTATACATACCATTATTATCTTCCCTTAGAAAAAGGGCTGACTCTTTCTTGGAAAAACAAGAGTCAAATTGATTATGTGAAAGTTGGTATTAGGGATATTTGGGCTTTAAACTTCTAATGAATTAGCAATAACTTTGCATGTATCACTGTGACTTATTTTGAAGAGAATGTTTTGAGTTTTAAGGACTGTAGTTAGAAAATTTTGTCTTCATGTGTAAAATAAAATAGTTGAATCAGTATTAATTAGACTTTCACTTTTCTGACTGGATTTGGGATAAAATAAGCCAGGGGAATTTAAGCCCAAATTTTTGATGTAAGATATGTAGGCTGAAGTCCTAGTTAGGAATAGGTTCACTCCTGATGCTGAGAACGGGGCAGGCAGATGAAGAATCCTAGAGGGTTGAGTCCAGGCCAAGCAGTAGGACTTGGGAGGTGCCAGTCTTCTTTGTTCCGGGAAGGCTTTGAAATTTTACTTTATCATCCATGAGAATAAACCTAAACAATAAAAAATAAAAATAAACCAAAGAGCTGAAAGCAAGGGCCAGATAGTTGTCTGGTGGTGGTGATCATGGACTCGCCAGCCATTGCCAGCCATATTTATCCTCAGAGATTTTCACTGGGAGAAAGAATGGTTTCAACCAGCAGGGGATGGAGAGGATGGGACAGTGATGCCACTTCCACCATTCCGGTGGCATCAAATGCACAGACCTATTTACCTTTTTAAGGGCTTCACTTGGTACCTAATTTGGTTCAGTCATGCCAGTGGGGCAGGAAGGATTCAGATAAACATAAGGCAGAAACCATACTGTGACAATGTCACTCATTGCTTTAGAAGAGAGACCTTGGAATTTGTATTAGGTACATCAAAATGATGCAGGAGATTAGGAACTGCATGTACCTTTGACTATGACATCGAAAACTACGTGTAAGGAAAAGAGATGATTTTGGAGTGTGGTTGGGACCAGAAGGAATCTTAGAATTGTTCCAGCCGAGCCAAGCAATAGCAATAATATTGTGTGGAATGAGTTAACCAGACTAATGAACAAGTTCTGTCTCCCTGTGTACGACATAACAGTTGAACCAATATTAATTAAATCTTTGCTCTTCTGACTGAGTCTTGGGAGACAATATTAAAAAAGAAAAAAATGTTTTTTTTTTTTTTGAGATGGAGTTTCACACTTTTTGCCCAGGCTGGAGTGCAAAAGTGCGATACTGACTCACTGCACACTCCATCTCCCAGGTTCAAGCCATCTGCCTGCCTCAGCCTCCTGAGTAGCTGGGATTACAGCTATGCACCACCACACCCAGCTAATTTTGTATTTTTAGTAGAGGCAGGGTTTCTCCATGTTGGTCAGGTTGGTTTCGAACCCCTGACCTCAGGTGATCTGCCCGCCTCGGCCTCCCGAAGTGCAGGGATTACAGGCGTGAGCCTCTGCACCCAGCTGGGTCTTCCTTTTGTCATAGTCCTAAGAATTACCTTTGCTATTATCTTTTTTTTTTTTTTTTTTTTTTGAGTCAGAGTCTTGCTCCGTCACCAGACTGGAGTGCAGGGGCATGATCTCTGCTCACTGTAACCTCTGCCTCTCAGGTTCAAGTGATTCTCCTGCCTCAGCCTCACAAGTAGCTGAGACTACAGGTGCGTGCAACCGTGCCCAGCTAATTTCTTTGTATTTTTAGTAGAGATGGAGTTTCGCCTTGTTAGCCAGGATGATCTCAATCTCCTGACCTTGTGATCGACCCCCCTCGGCCTCCCAAAGTGCTGAGATTATAGGCGAGAGCCACCACGCCTGGCCTTTTTTTTTTTTTTTTCCCGAGACGGAATCTTACTATGTTGCCCAGGGTGCTGTCGAATTCCTGGCTCAAGCGATGCTCTGGCCTCAACCTCCCCAGTAGTGGGGGGGATTAATGGCACCTGCCACGGTTCCTTTGATATTACCTTGGGGTGCGTCTTCACCAAAGAAGGTCAAAGAGAGTTTAAATAATTTGCCAAGTACATCTGGATAGTTTCCACCACTTTTAAAGCATGAATGCCCTTAAGGGAAGAAAAGGAAATGTCAATTTTATTATTTATGTTTCCCAAGGGAAGAAAAGGCTATCTCCTGAGTCTACGGTGACAATAACCTACCGCATGACTATGTGGGGCTCCAGTGCCTCGTAGAGAATCCTGCAACCCATTCACATTGCCTTGGGAAACCTGTGTGTGCATGAAAATGCCTTACGTGTTTTCAAATGTAGGAGAGGACACAAAAGACAATTATACCTACTTATCCCTTTAACAGCAACGGCATAATATTAATTTATTTTACTTTATTATTTTTCTTTTTTCTTTCATTTTAGTTTTATTTTACTTTAAGTACAGGATATGTACTGTCTATTAATCACAATTTTTAAAAACGGCATCACTCTATATGCCCTTTCCTGGCAGGCATGTACTCATAAAGCACTTGCTTCAGTTTTATTACTTAAGAAGATGCTCAGTCTGGGTGCGATGGTTGACACCTATAATCCCGGCACTTTGGGAGGCCGAGGTGGGTGAATCACGAGGTCAGGAGTTCAAGACTAGTCTGGCTAACATGGGAAAACCCATCTCTATGAAAAATACAAAAATTAGCTGGGCATAGTGGTGGGTGCCTTCAATTCCAGCTACTCAGGAGGCTGAGGCAGGAGAATTGCTTGAACCCGGGAGGCAGAGGTTGCACTGAACTGAGATCACGCCACTGCACTCCAGTGCCGGCACCAGACTTGGTCTCAAAAAAAAAAAAAAAAAAAAAGCTAAAATCCCAAAATATGCTTGACTCTGTATATTTTAAACTAACAATTCTTTGATTGGTTTTATCTGGGTAAGTACACAAACCTTCACTCCTTTGCTGGTGCAGACCTGAGACGAAGGTGTAAGAAATCAGAGGTAATGTTAAAATTAATTTGCTCCCTCAAAATAATTTTTTATAAGTTACTGTTCACATTCTTTGCTATGTGCTGTCCTTGGGGAAGACAGGGGAACAAAAACAACGTTTATTTAGTTCTCACTGTGCCATACACTTTACCTACTGAAGTTTGTAATGCATTTTTCATCCTTAGCGTCATTTTTTTTTTTTTTTTTTTTTTTTTTTTTGAGACGGAGTCTTGCTCTGTTGCCAGGCTGGAGTGCAGTGGCGCAATCTCGGCTCACTGCAACCTCCGCCTCCCGGGTTCAAGCGATTCTTCTGCCTCAGCCTCCCGAGTATCTGGGACTACAGGCGCGTACCACCACACCCGGCTAATTTTTGTGTTTTTAGTAGGGATGGGGTTTCATCATGGCAAGGATGGTGACGATCTCTTGACCTCGTGATCCGCCCGCCTCCGCCTCCCAAAGTGCTGGGATTACAGGCGTGAACCACTGCGCCCGGCCCCTGTCATTTGGTTTTTGTGCAGCGATTTAGCACCTGGTACAAGGCACAGCCGTGACATCAAAGGAGCCCAAGTTCAAATTCTAGCTCTGAAACTTAATAGCTTTGGGACCTTGGACAAGTTACATAATACCTCGAAGCCTTACTTTATTCATAAGCTGTTGCAAGGAAGAAATAAAACACTACGAGAAAGCATTTAGCACAGGGCTTGACATAAACATTGGCTATGATTGCACCAGGGCCAGGGACAAGGGGAGGTGCGTGAGCCAAAACTTAAGGTGCAATATCTAAGGCAGACTCAGTGATCGGGACAAATATTATTATAATGCAATGTTTAAAAAATCAAAATTGGTCCGGGCATGGTGGCTGATGCCTGTAATCCCAGCACTTTGGGAGGCTAAGGCAGGCAGATCACGAAGTCAGGAGTTCAAGACCAGCCTGACCACTGTGGTGAAACCCTGTTTCTACTAAAAAATACAAAAATTAGCCAGGTGTGGTGGCACGTGCCTTCAATCCCAGCTACTCAGGAGGCTGAGGCAGGAGGTTTGCCTGAACTCAGAAGACGAAGGTTGCAGTGCGCCAAGATCATGCCACTGCACTCGAGCCTGGGTGACAGAGAGAGACTCTGTCTCAAACAAACAAACAAAAATAATTAATGAAATATGAAAATTTTCAATAAGGACAGGGTGAATATTCCTAATCTTTACCTGGCTACAATGTGACTTGCCATGGCACTCTATACCACAACCTCGTGTGACGGATATTGTCATTTCCTTTTTGTTGTTGAGCAGAAGTTCAAGTTGTCTTTTAAATCTGCATATGAGAATAACCGTCCTGCAATGTACTACTTGGCAAAGAAGCCAAAACAAGAGTGTCAGCTTATGTGAGGTTTCATTGTGTAAACTGTGGTGTCATGGCTGGCTAATACAAGGTAGCCTGTGAACGTTTGTGGAACTAGACTGAACTAAGCCGAGGTGTTACCAAAGTGCTGAATAGCCTCAAGACTCTACATAAATATTTTGGCCTATTTTCTTAGAACTGTTGGAAAGAAATTTTTTTTTCAAAATCAATGTGCAATAGAATTTTCCATAATGCTTTTCTTGCCTCTGAACTGGGTTTTGGATAAATCGGTTTCATTATGAGGCTATTTTAGTATTTCTGGCCACAAACTCTTTGTACAAAGACTTCTTTATTTCAAATTTCATTCTGGAAAGTGTTAGTTGAGGGCTTAGTTACAGGCTATGTACCTGCACCCCAAGGCTGGACTTGCCCTGCTATGCACACCTGCACTTATCTAAGTTAAGACATAAGCATTATTAAAAGGATCTTCCCAATGTTTTGTGCTTTCTCTGCTGGTTGTGCCTCAGTTATAGCTACTTTAAAAAAATTATTGGCCAGGTGTGGTGGCTCATGCCTGTAATCCCAGCACTTTGGGAGGATGAGGCGGGCAGATTATGAGGTCGGGAGTTTGAGACCAGCCTGGCCACCATAGCGAAACCCCATCTCTACTAAAAATACAAAATTAGCTGGGCATGGTGGCGCATGCCTGTAATCCCAGCTACTCAGGAGGCTGAGGCAAGCCAGTCACTTGAACCCAGGAGGCGGAAGTTGTGTTGAGCTGAGATCGTGCCACTGCACTCCAGCCTGGGTGACAGAGTGAGACTCCGTCTAAAAAAAAAAAGAAAAAGTAAAAAAAAGAAAACCTTTTTGTGAGATGGATTAGCCACCAGTAAATTCATAAGCAAAACATAATATTTGAGAGAATGAGCCTATACATGAAGAAAAATTATTAGCAAAAACAAAGCCAACTGTAGTTTATTCAAAACATATGAAAAATCTATAATTTCTGTAAATAAAAGCGGGAAAAGGGAATTTTCTTAATTCTATATTACTATTTTCAACAAAGAAAACCAACAAAGAAGAGCCATAGAGTAACTATTGTGTTACCTGCTAATTAACCCAGATTTTTAGTTGGTTATTCACAGAATAATGTCCCAAGGTCTGAACCCCACCTTTGTTCAATGTAAGATTTCTCTTATTTGATGAAACATTTTATTGGATTTTTGAGACAGAGTCTCGCTCTGTTGCCGTGATTCGACCTAGGCTCGCTACACCCTCTGCCTCCCAGGTTTGAGCGATTCTCATGTCTCAGCCTTCGGAGGAGCTGGAACTAGAGGTGTGCACTACCACACCCAGCTAAGTTTTGCATTTTAAATAAAGACAGGTTTCGCCATGTTGGCCAGGCTGGTCTTGAACTCCTGACCTCGTGACCAACTCGTCTTTCAGCCTCCCAAAATGCTGGGATTACAGGCGTGAGCCACTGTGCCCGGCCCACTTCCTGTTTTATAGATGCTCCATTCTGAGGAATATTAGGATCCACTATCATTCTCCTAGGAAGCCAGGAATGGGTGTCTTGAAGCTCTGGCACAAGAAATAGTAGAGAGGGCAGGGGCAGTATTGGGGTGGGCAGGGCAAGAGTAGAGTAATAAGAAGAGGGGAAAACAAGACGGAGGCGATGTCATGTGTCCACCTGAGATGCTCTCCATATGCACCGAAAGGCACCCTGATGGAGACAGACAAGAAACGTTTTGAACCTTTTTTTGGACTCTTAGTGATGATCTCTAGGTTTGAATGGGTACTTTCTGCTAACACATGCGTGCCTTTCCAGACGCTGTGGCAAGTTACAGCCAGAAAGTCACTGGGAAACTGAATGACGGTGTCATCACCACGACATGGTATCTAATTCAGTATGTATTTGCCTAGTTCGTACCATGCACCAGGCAGTGGGAATCTCACCGAGAAAGGAAAGAATAGTCATTGAGCTTTTGCAGCACTCAAGAGATGCTGTGAGATCAGATCTGCACATCACAGGACTCGAGTCCATCACTCTCCTGGTCACAACGGCAGTGTTACTTGTGTCCGTGATCATTCGATGACTCGTTAGGCTCTAAGCTCTGTGACAGCCGAAGGTGATGTCTCTTTTTTTCGTCTTCACCATTGTGTCTCAGAACTGAGCATAGTTTCCAGCACTTGGCAGGCATCCAATAGATACTGTTGGCTGAATGAATGTTAGAGATGCATTTGCGCTTTGTGGAGGATATTAGCCCGTTTTATAGGTGAGGAAACAGTCTCTGAATACCCAAGATCACACACAAATAACAGTCCTTAATACTAACAACCCCTAAAGAATAATCCTGCCGGGGCGAGGATTCCAAAACGACTCCACAGTTCGGGCTCTTCTACCATGTCGGGCTCCTTCCCCTGGGTTGGAAGGGCTCAGGCTAGGGGGAGACAGGCAGGAACCCCGGTGCTGGGTAAGTACCAGCGTCTGCGAAGGAGGCGCGAACAAGACCAGGTGAGGCGGGCAAAGGTCAGGTCCCCCCGCCCCCCAACTCCGCTGAAATCCCTCCCACCGAGAGAAAACACAGTTATGAGTGAATGGGCTTGTGCGCCCTGATGAGAATCCAAAATCGAGAGGAAGGTGGAAAGAGCCAGGACGCGCTGGGAGGGGATGAAGCAGATGGGAGAAGGCAGGGCTGGGAAGAGGAGGGGTGTCGGCGGTTCTTCCTCGCGTCGTGTCTCCTGCGATGAGACACGATCCTGGGTCCCAGCTGCAGGTGTCAAGGCGATTCAGTAAATGACACTTGGCAGCCCCGAAGGGTTTGTTCCCCTACGCAGGCGGGGCGTCACCGTGGCCTAATCAAACACCTTCTTTCCAATTTGGGGTGGGGCGGGGCAGAAACTGTTTTTGTGGGGAAACGGTTTAGTAAATAAGGTCTATTGGGACTCTGGAGAGAATGACAACGCCACCACCATGGCCGTGATCTTCGTCAGGCACCATTTCAGCACCTGTCCAAGTCAGCCCGCCCTACAACAGGATTTATTTTCCAATGAGCGAAATCCCCGCCCGCCAACTCCGAGGCGCTTGGTCGCGAGCTCTGTGGGAAACAGCAGCGACGAGCGGAGGCTATTTTGGGTGTGGGAACGAGGAGGGAGGAGGGGCGGCGCCGCCAGGCTGGGCGCGGGCGCGCGGGGAAAGCCTCCAGCTCGGGCTGCCACGGCAACCGCGTCCAGGCAACGCGCCCGGAAGCGGCTAGGGCGGCGCGCGGCGGCTCGCGCCCCCCGGGAGCCGCGAACCCTGCCGGGCCGCGCGCCGGGCCAGGCGGCAGGCGCGCGCTGATTGGACGGCGCTCCCCGCGGCGCGGGCCCGCAGCCGGGCGCCCCGCTCAGCCAGCGCCAGCGGCCACCGCACCCAGCCGCGCCGGCGAGGACATGTGCAGCCGCGGCGCGCCCGCCCCCCGCGCCGGTGAGTGCCGCGCAGTAGACCCCCCCGGGCCGGGCCTCCTCCGGGGCTGCGCAGCGGGAGCTCCCTGGGACGGCCGGTGACCTTGGGGCAGCCGCTCAGGAGATAGGCGTGGGGGAGAGAGAGCTGCGCGTGGCCCATGCGACATGCTGCGGGCGAGAGGGTTAACTGCATGTGACGCGAAGGGCCGAAGTTGGGCACAGAGCGCAACTGGCGTTGCATTTTCGCGGGGGCTGCATGCTAGCGAACCAACCGACGCCCGGAGGGACTGTCTGGGGGCGCTGGGGTGGTGCACGGATTGCCAGGGGTAAGGGCGAGCCAGCCGACCCACAACTCAGAGTGAGTGACCTTGGGCAGGTTAACCATCTGCTCTTCTGCCCCTTCGCCTTTTCTCATCTTTCGAAGGAGAGGCTGGGGGGTCTCCGCAGTTCCACAGTGCTGTTGTGCCACGCTACTGTGAGCTGAGAAGAAGCCCTAAAGTACGGCTCTGCAGGTCCCTGAGATGCAAGGCTTAACCGTGTGTATTCTACGAGGGGTTTGCATTAATTGGTTCCCAAAGTGGCAAGAAATTTGATCGTTTTATGGAAGATTGTGGAGCAAGCAGTCGGCGGTCCAGAGAGTGGCTTCTTAAGATGCACAGGTTCAAACCTCTTAGATGCCCTAAAGACATGAACAGAATCAGGATTAATGCTCTTGGGTTCTTCTTTCCTGTAGTTAATCTAATAGGAAACTTTGTATTTGAACAGGTAAAATCAAAACCCAATCGTGGCAGGCAGCCGCAAATTAAGTGAGTCATTTCTTCAATGTGCACGAGGTGTGTGTGTGTGTGCGCGCGTGTGTGTATGTGTGCGCGTGCGCTCTCGCCCTCAGCTCAAAGTCTGTGTACGCCAGTGTTAGAAATTATTTCATAGGAGTAACCAGAAAGAATGCTAGAATGATTCAAATCCACAAAAGTGCAGCGCTCTCAGAAGCAGGGGCAAACATTTGCAGCTTGCTTTTAAAATAAGAGTTAGGTTTGTAGAGTAAATATATTCTTTATTGAGAACCATCCCCAGATTTGCACATTGTATCTGCCTTCTGGGCCCTGTCAGAGTGTGGTGTGTGTGTGTGTGTGTGTGTGTGTGTGTGTTGGGGGGGTTCCATGGCACTTCTCCTATTTTTAGCATTGACTGGTATTAAAAAAAGACACTCAGGTCTCCTATATCCCCTGTCTGTAAACTTCCCTCTTCCACGGAGTGGAACGGAGGAAGTACCCTCTCACAGGTACCCCTGGTTGCCCCTTCTCACTTTCTACTTCAAGGCTACCCTTGATATTTATTTGAATGTGATTTCATCAGTGTAAGAAGGTGCATTGGGAAGACACAGTTTCCAATGTTAATGAATAAGCTTCTGTCAGCTTATTTACCTGAGGGCTTAATAACCTTCAATGTGTTACATGTTAGAAATCTGATAGCATACAGACAGAAAAATCCTTAGTGCCCAGGGAATTCAACCACAAAGCCCTACCAACCCTTTAATGACCACACCTCATGGCACTTGGAAGCCTCACTGGTGCAGTATTCAGCCTCCTCTCTCTGCAGGCCACTACGCTGTGTCACTCCGACCTGGCTTTGAATGTCTTGTTTCTTGCATCCTGCAGCCACACTTGCATTTTCGTTTTTTCTGAAGCTGAGCCCACCTTCTGCTCCCCGAGCACCAGAGCCTGAGTGAACAATTTCCCGCAGAGAAGCCTTCTCTAGTGTCCTCTGCCAACTCACCAGAGTAAGGATGCTCTTCCGCTTGCTCCTTAGTGCTGCCTCCACACCAGTGCACTGTCACCAACCAAGTCTCCTCTTGGAAGGTAGTGCTGTCTGCTAATGCCCTCAGCCTGCTTCTTGTCTTCTGGCCCAGTGCTTCCCAAACCTGGGGCCTCCTCAGAATCACCTAGGACATTTTGAAAAACGTTGCTCTTTGTGTAATACTGGGGTTCAGGGTGCCCTCAGCTCCCCTGAGAGGACGTTTCTCCAGGTTCTTGGTCTCCCGCCCTTTCAAGAATGAGAGAGGGGACCATGGTGCAGTGCCCAGTAAATGCTGGACTCAAAAGTGTTTGTAGAAAGTGATTTATTTAGAGAGAGAGAAACAGAAGGAGAGAGAAACAGCTAACTCTCACACTGAGTAAGAGAATCCAGAAAGATGGAATACAGGAGAGAAAAGTAGCTTCCACACTGAGTACAAGGGAATAGAGAGATGGAGGTTAGGAGGGGAAGACAGGCTTCCACGAGAGAGTGAGGAAGGGGACCCCAGAGGGGAAATCCAGGAGAGAGAAAGATCCAGTCCAGGAACCCAAACACAGAGTCAGAAGGGGTGTGGAAGAAGGGGGCTTTTAACCTGGGAGGAACCCCCACCTTCTCCAAGACCCCAGGCCAATGAAAGGAGTTCCTTAGAACTTCCGCTGGAGTGACTGACTCTCAGTTTCTTCCCGTGCCCACGGAATTCAAACATAGACCCTAAATCTGGATGGAGAGAGATGGGAGCGGGGGCGAGGGGGGCATAGTCTAGGAAGTTCTTGCCCTTAAAACTACGCCTCCTTGTGGACCCGGAAAGAGAACACATTCCCTCATTTGGACTCCCTCAAATATACCGAATTAGAATCATTGGGGGCCGGGGCAATGGTGGGAGGAATAAGACCTAAAAGTCCCTGTTTATTTTATGTATGTATTTATTTATAAAATCCCTATTTTAAAAACAAACCCCAAAAGGTGGAGCAGCAGGAGAGGATAAAGAGAGAGAGAGAGAGAGAGAGAGAACAACAACTAACTCTGGGCAATTTCTGATGCACACCCAGGTACATCAGTGGAAATCTCTTCATTTGATGCCACAGAAAAGTGATAAGCGAAAAATGTGAGCAACTCTGGGGTTGGTGTTGAAGCTCTCTTAATTCCTTGACCTTGAAGTTCCTCAGCGTCAATTCCTTATGGCCTCAGTTTCCACGTTGCTTCAGCTAAGATCTCTTGGACTTCAGCCTACCCAGTTGTTACCACCCACCGACTGCTCTGGGTTTTAACCATTGCTGCGGACTCTGTCCTGTAATGTCCTTCAGCCCCTCTGTGACTCTGTTTCTCCACTTGGGGTGTGTAGGTTGCTAGCCATTTCTGTTCTGTCTGGAATCCCGGAACCCTTTGTTTCAGTGTGTTGGGGTTCTCATATTCTAGTCCTCAATCCAAAACCACCACCCCCATTATCTGCCTATTCTTCTCCCAGCCTGCCACATTATCCAGGAAGAAGTCACCAAGACCTTTATTTTGAGACTGAGGTTCGCTCTCGGCGCGATCTCGGCTCACCGCAACCTCTGCCTCCTGGGTTCAGGCAATTCTCCTGCCTCGGCCTCCTGAGTAGCTGGGATTACAGGCACGCGTCACCACGCCCAGCTAATTTTTTTGTATTTTTAGTAGAGACGGTGTTTCACCACGTTGACCAGGATGGTCTCGATCTCTTGACCTCGTGATCCACCCGCCTCGGTCTCCCAAAGTGCTGGGATTACAGGCTTGAGCCACCGCGCCCAGCCACCAAGACCTTTTGACAGGTTCCACTGAAAATTCACGCTGGCTCTAATCTCACCAGATAAATTCCCACCTTACCGTCTTCACTGGCCCCAAGCATCTTTTTCTTCCTCTCTTCATCCTTTATTTCCTCTTTCTCAAAGGAAGAAAATGTCTACAAGTCCCTTCCACAGGGTTAATCCGCATGTACTCCACAGTCTTCCTCCCCTGGACCTGATCCTTCCTTCGCCCCTCTTTTGGGGACTGGATGCATTTGTGATTCCCCTTGTCCAATGTCTTTGGTCCTTTCCTACTCTGCCCCAGCCCTCATCCCACCATATAGGTTATGCTTCCCATGAGAGCTATGGTAGGTTAGGGTCCTTGCTCTGTGCAATAGAATTTTCTGTGGTGAGAAAAATATTTTATGTCCTCACTGTCCCTTATGGTAGTCACTATTCACCTGTGGCTATTAAGCACACGAAGTGTGGCTGGTGTGACTGAAGAACCAAGTTTTTCATTTTAGTAGATTCTAAACTAATTTAAGTCCAGGTGAAGTAGTCACATAGGGCCAGTGTCTCCTGGATGGGGCCGCACAATTCCTGAGCCTGCTGCTCTGTCCTCAGTATCTCTTCTTTGTCCACTCACCTATTCTGGTTTCACCCTCATCTTTCTGTTGGAACTGCTTCCTCGAAGGGCTGCGGTGGAGGTGTCCTGGCTGCAGAGCTGAGGCCTTTGCCCTGTCCTTCCACTGCTTGGTCCCTGCCCTGTGCCTCCTGGCAGCAGTCAGCCCTTCGTGCCTCTCTCTCTCCCTGTCTCCATGAGGCTGGCTGTCCAGGCCCACTCGAACCTCATTTGTTTCCTTTTTCTTCCTGGCCTGCAGACACAGGGATGCTGTGAAATCCTGCCCTTGGTCTTTCCTGTCCTTTCCCTCCTCCCTTCTCCCTGCCCCAGCCTCACCTCTGAGCCCGCAGTAGTAGTTAAAGAGCACTGGGTGCCGCCGCCCCCTTGTACTATGTCCTCTAATCCTCACTCCAGCTCTGTGAGGCAGAGACTCTGATGACTCCTGTGTAGGTGCAGAAGTTGAAGTTGAGGGAGGTTTGAATAACTGAAGGCACTGCTTTCAAGGAGCCGGGGTTTGGCCGAGAAAGGGACTCCAGCAGCCTGACCTTAGAGCCCCACTTCTGACCCTGTTTGCTCAGGCCCCCAGCTACCTTCAAATCTGCATTTGGGGCCCTGAGCTCTCTTCCAGATGTCACTCAGAATGTCGTACTCAGAAGCCTGACTGTTTTGTCTCTGTTTCATCCCGGCTTCTGTAATCATTCCCCCGCCTTTTTAAACCTTTTACTTTGAATAATTCAAATTTATAGAAAAGTTGCAATAATTAAAATAATTCCCAGCCTACCTTTCAGCCAGATTCTCCAAATATTAATTTTTACCACGCTTGCTTTCCCTTTCTCTGTCATATTCTCTCTCCTTCTCTCTCTGTGTCTGTGTATCTCTGTGTTATACACACCCATATATACACACACGTTTACATACACACACACATGCATATGTCATTTTCCCTGAACCATTTCAGAGAAAGCTGTAGACATGATAACACCTTTGTCCCCTAAATACTCAAGTGTATATTTCCTTTTAAAAAGGACATTTTCTTGTATAAGTACCAAAATCTGAAAATTAGCATTTAGGACTATTACCTAATCAACAGACTTTATTCAGGTGTCATCTATTGACCTAATGTCCTTCATGGCAAAAGAGGAGAAGAAAGATATTTATTTTTTTGTTGTTTTCTTTTTGAGACAGAGTCTTGCTCTGTTGCCCTGGCTGGAGTGCAGTGGCGCAATCTCTGCTCACTGCAACCTCCGCCTCCCGGGTTCAAGCGATTCTTCTGCCTCAGCCTCCCGAGTAGCTGGGATTACAGGCACCTGCCATCATGCCCGGCTAACTTTTGTAATGTTGTAGAGACAGGGTTTCACCATGTTGGCCGGGCTGGTATTGAACTCCTGAACTCAGGTGATCCACCCGCGTCGGCCTCGCAAAGTGCTGGGATTACAGGCGTGAGCCACCGCACCTGGCCAAAAAGATCTTTACAAAACAGATCTTTTCTGGTCCAGGATCCCGATCTTGTGTTACATTCCTTGTCAGGCCCCTTTCATTTCCTCTAATCTGGGACTGTTTCCCAGACGTTTTGTCTCCATGAACCCTGATGCTTTTGAAGGGTGCCGGCCGGTAGCGTAGTGGAACGCCCTTTAGCTTGTCCTTGTGTGATGTTTCTCATGAGTAGTGCTGTGTGTCCCTCTCAGTGCATTCCTTGATGACATCGGTGCCATCCTCCTCTTTTCCGTAACCAGGGCTTGAGCACCTGGGGTTCTTCCGACTCTCTGCTCCTTGCACTCCCACATCCAGCTGGTCATGGAGTCAAGTGGAGGTGTCCCCTGCACAGTCTCCCTCCATTCATCCCTTCCTTTCTGCACCTACGGTCTCTCTCCTGCTTGGGGCAGTTGTGGAGTGAAGGCCTGTGCACACTGGCCTCAATCAACTGTTCCAGCTTCATCGGCCACCGCTTAGCAACAGGAACCCAAGGGTCCCGTAGTCCTCACCAATCAGTATTTCCTCTGCTTTGCCCACCTCTCCATCCCTTCCCATGCTGCTCTGAACTCACAGCATTTACCCCTTTGAATATCAGACTCAGTGCCTCCTCCTCAAATGCTTTTCCTGATGGCCTTCTTCAAACGGCTCCTACCTTCTGCCCGGTGGCACTCACCAGCCCCTCCATCCTTGCACGGTGTGTTATTTCCCTGCAGAATGGAAGTGCCTGCAGTGCGGGGGCTGTGCCTTGTTCAGCACTGTAGAGGCTCAATGAATATTTGTTGACTGGACTAAATTATTTGATGAAATCATTAAGCAAATGCACAGAAGAACCGTAGAGCTGCCTGCTAGCACGTGGTGTGCGATGGCGGATGTGAGACCCATGCCTTACCCGAAGAGTCAGGTGGGTGTTGGCTCAAAATAGGATCTTTTTAGTAAAACAGTGGATAATTTGAGAAGCATTTTCATGTTGTAAGTGGAAAAAATGATTCTTCCCAATGACATCTTAACGTCGTGTGTTATGTGTCAAGACAAAGAAAGAGCATATTTGATTTTTTAAAAGAAGAGTAGAGAAACCTAACATAGAATATTAAAAATTGCACATCTAGTTCTTCACACCCCAGTGAGCAGCTGAATGTGAGAGGAATCATTTCTCTGGCTCCCTTCCTCCCTGGGAGCCCTGGAACTACCTGCCTCCTCTGGCTGTCGGGCCTCTCTCTCTCTCTGCTGTCCTTCAGCACTGCCTCTCCCCTTCCACTCCCTCTCTCTCTCCTCCCGTGTTTCACTCTTTCTGTCTGCCCCTCTCTTAATAACTCTTCTGCTACCCCCGTCTCCCTATTGACTGTTTTATTATATTTTTGGACTTACTGGATGTGGTTTTATGTTCCATGAGTTTTTCATATAAAAGCAGGTGATTTTTGCAAAAAGAGAAAACCCAGTTGCTGTTTAAGCTTCAGTGGTCTCTTGTCAACAACCTTCCATGGCGCAGTGGTTCTTGTTATTTTAAAAATGTAGTTATCAGGGATAATAAAATGGCTTATCAGAACGTAATTACCTCTTTCTGGTACATCAGGAAAATTGCTGGGAATGTGCTGGTTGATAAATGTCAAAAAGCCTAAAATGTTCAGTTGCTACTAGAGAAACATTGGTACTTGAGGCTGAAAGTCAGGTCTTGGTGTGTTTCCAGGTGGGGAGCTGCCGAGCTTACGGGACCTGCAGTCTTCCTCCCTGAAGGGGTCTGTACTTGCTGACCGGGGTCACCCCCTGCCCCACCTCAGAACGCATTTGTGGAGATGACATTCTCCCTGGATGAAGCAAAAGTGCAGGCGAGAGAGTCTGCTGGCGTCGCTCAGTGTGGCTTAAATGAAAAGCGTGTTTATGTGGGAGAGAATGTGTGGGGGTTGCTTTTGCATTATGGAATTCTTAAAATTGTTGAACCGGGAAGATGTTATTCAGAAACCTCTGGTGCCTTCAGCTTGTTTTTTGTTTATTTCAGATTTCTTTTCTCCCCCATTTTTAATTATCTCTGCAAAAACTCAAGAGTCCTCCTCGCTCCTAAAATAGTTATAAAATTAATGTCTCAATTTTATAACTCACTCAAGTCGTTACTCCACGTAAAAGGGTACAAGACTCCCATCTTCAGCAGAGAAGTCCAGCCTCCTCTCTCTGAGTGTGAGAAAAAGGACAAAGACTGGAGACGGGAGTTTTCTTCTCAGCCTAAATTCTTCGCTTTTCAGCCAGTGATTCATAGAGGGTGGAACCAAAAGTCACCACCAGCATTCTGTCTGCATGAGAGTACACAGAATCTTGCCTTCCCCTCCTAGTTTAGTAGGTAGAGGGTTTACATGGGCTTTTAATAATATTTTTTCTCTTCTAGCTGTTGCACTTGGCGGATTCCTTTTTTAACATTTGGTCATGCGTCTTTTCTAATGCTAGAAAGAGAAGTTGCCGCATGTTGCTGTTGAGCCTAATAAGACACCCTAAAAGTAATGACTTCTTTTTCGGTGACGGTGCCCAAGCACACTGCAGGGTGACCTCCAGCCTTCCGCTGAGCTCACAGCTGGAAGGGCACCTTCAGACCGCAATCGAGATGTCATCTGGGCAGAGCAACACAGTCATGAAAACAATGGGTCTTCCCAAATGAGAAAAACAAAAACGCAAATGAACAAATACGTATGAGTGTCCGTGAAGAGACGCTGTGCTCGGGTTCGTGGAAAACCCAGGTTCATGTAGGACGTGGTTCCTGCTGCCCCACAGCAGCTCAGCTGGGGAGACATAATCCACGACAAGTTCAAATAACAATGGAAGACTTAAATAGCATTTCAAAATAGCTGTTATTAATAGATGAGAGCAAAACCCAATCTGTTTTCGCAAGCGTTCTCCTAAAACTGTTAACATCATTCTTAGTCGTGGAGTGTGGATTGAAGCAATGTCAGTGACCAGTCCTCGGGTTTAGGGGTCTGTCCATAAGTCTGTCTGGATCTGACAGAGGCTACGTGTGTATTGCAGACTGACTGCCTCCCATCAGTTATGCAAGAATCTCTGCCCTGGCTGGAAGGGCCCTGTAAATGCTGCAAACGTTCTAAAGTTCATCTTGGTGGGTCAGAAGCACATCAGCCCTCACCTTCCACCTTGGACAGAATTCCCTTTATGAATGCAATAGAATGGAGGGAAAAGAATGCAAGTCTTGCTAAGCGGACTCAAGGCCGTTTTCACAAAGGGCATTGAAAGTGTCTGTCCTGGGACCCCGTGGAGGGACTTGCCCTTTCTCTGGAACCTCAAGTTTTTGGAATACTTTGCTGGCAGCCCTCCAGCACCACTGGACCTGTACAGCATGCTGATTTCCTGATGCACAGGCGATCCGGGCTTCAGTCCCAGCCTTGAGGAGAGCACCAGACTCAAGCCTCGTTCTGTGCCCACAAGGAAACGAAAGTAACAGTTGATAGCAAACTTGTTTTCATTAAACCGTTGTCTTTTAAGCCCAGAGTCAGGCTTGTGTCTTGGTTTTGAAGGCTGTAAATGAGCAGTTTATGGTTTTGTTGTTATTGTTATTCATTGGTTCATTCTTTTCTTCAGGTTTTCATCTACATTTTTGTCATTGTGAAAATAGCATACTTGTTTAAGTATTATGAAAATAAGGAAAAGCAGAATAAAAATGTACCCAGTGCTGCTCTTTACATTTCAATTTCTTTCCACTGTTTTAAAAGATATGGTTATACTAATCCTTCTAGGGCGAGAATCCTTGCCTCACCCTCTCCAAGGTGGTTGTAGGATTTCTGGCTTGCTGAAGCAATGTACGGTTGGAAAAATTTCAAGGAGCTGCATCTACTGTTGGCCTAAGGCCGGGTATTTTTGTGTGAGGACACCCAGTGCCTTCGAGGCCGTGTAAAGCCTTATGACTTACCCACAATTCCTCAGAGCTGCCTCACAACCATAACGCCACGTGCCTTCCGCAGTATGCCAGTCCAGTCTATTTCTTCCAAGGACTGGTCAGCTACTCGCAAAAATTCTGGTCGGGAGCGGGAGAGTTGAGCTGCCTATGGAGAAGGAGGCAGAGTGTGCTTATTTGCACTGTTTTCATTTCCTTTGCACATAATCTGGAGGTGCTTCCCCAGTTGGGACGCTGTGGTTAATGTGTGGAAAGCTCCTGCTATTAGCAGTGGGCCTTCCTATTGCCTTGTCGATCTAGATACATTGGCTTGGGAAATTGGGCATCCTGACCTCAGTTACACAGCCCTTTTCCTTCTTTTACTGAAACACATGATTTAGCCAGATACCAACTATCCACACCACAGAGATAATTCCAGCAATTTGGCATGGGGAAAGTTGGTGGGAGGATGTGGGAAGGAGGGGCAGAGGAAGCAGCATTCAAGGTAGCCTCAGGACCATGGAGGCGTCTAGGCATGGAGGGAGGAGGCCTCAGATACAGGAGAGAAGGAAGACAGATAACTGGTGGCCTGGGCATACAGCAGGGCAGTTGGTTGCCTTGTCCTTGACCTTGAGTCTCCTGCTTCATTCGTCTCTTCTGGCCCATGGTGAAGCCGTCTTCTTACTGTGGGGAGAAAGAGAAGGGGGAGGAGCAACAGGATCAGGATATGGTAATGGTGATGGTGGGAGTGGTGGTGGAGAACTTCAAAATTTGCAGGGTTGGATGGGTGTGGTGGCTCAGGCCTGTAATCCCAGCACTTTGGGAGGGCTAGGTGGGCGGATCACATGAGGTCCGGCATTTGAGACCAGCATGGGCAACGTGGTGAAACCCCATCTCTACTAAAAATACAAAAATTAGCTGGGTGTGGTGGTGGGCGCCTGTAATCCCAGCTACTCGGAAGGTCTGAGGCACAAGAATCACTGGAACCTGGGAGGTGGGTGTCACAGTGAGCAGAGATCGTGCCACTGCACTCCAGCCTGGGCAACAGAGCGAGGCTCCACCTGGAAACAGAAAGTGCAGCGTCCTTTAAACTTATGAGTCACAATGTTTGCACCGTCTAAATTGTGGTGACTTGGAGCAAAGCTCTGGTTTCCAGGCCCTCATCGTAGTTCTAAATAGCATGTACTATTGTGCATTGTAGGATGGCTAGAACGATAAATAAGTAAATAAATAAATAAGTAGAGTTGACTATAAATCCACCTTGGTGGGTTTTCTTATTTTTATTTTTTACCTTAACATTATAGCAAGGACATTAATACATAACTATGTTCTTAGGGTGTTTTTGGTTTTTGTTTTAGAGCCGAGATCTAGCTAGCTCTGTTACCCAGGCTGGAGTGCAGTGTCATACAGCCCTGAACTCCTCGGCTCAAGTGATCTTCTTGCCTTGGGCCCCTGAGTATCTTGGACTACAGGTGTTCCCCACCATGCCTGGCTCATTTATTTTTTTATTGTTATTTTCTTGTAGAGATGGGGGCATTGCTGTGTTGCACAGGCTGGTCTCAAGCTCCTGGCCTGAAGTGATCATCCTGCCTCAGCCTCTGAAAATGTTGGGATTATAGGCATGTAATCCACCATGGCTTGACAGCTATTGATGTTCTTCCGATTGGAGGTGTTGTGCTCTAATTCGCTGCTCTTCTGTTGTTGAGCATTTAACCAATAGCCATTGATAGAAATATTGCCGTCTGGTTAAGATCACAGTATTAGGTATGGCTAAAATGCTTTAAGGGTGGAGACTTGATGGGGATTAGCTGCTTTTTCCATTGCATTCCAGTTTCACAGTCCTAGAACGTGCAGGGCAAGAGTGAGTCCTGTAAATGCCCTGGAGAGTCTAACAATTCGACTCCCCTTTGAACTCTTCATCTTTACGTATATTTTTTAGTATATTTTTTAAAGTGGGGGCAGGAAGAAGTAATTTTCGTTCTTTGAGAATGATACAGTGAAAAAATTAAGTTTAAGAAGTAAAAGATACATGTAGTCAAAGCCCACTGTCTTCTGTCTGTTCCTCTCTATTTCTCACTCAGAGAGAAATATAACCATGATTTGGTGTTTGTCATTTCCACATTCATCTTTAGATGTTACAGATTTGGTATATTATTTGGCATATTTTGAACCTTTTTTTTTTTTTTTTAAGACGGGGTTTCACCATGTTGGTCAGGCTGGTCTTGAACTCCCGACCTCAGGTGATCCGCCCACCTTGGCCTCCAAAGTGCTTGGATTACAGGCATGGGCCACCATGCCCGGCCTATTTTGAATCTTTGTAAAAATGACATTGTATAGTGTCCATATCCTTCTTCAGCTTACTTTTTAAAACTTAGTAAATTTATAAAATTCATTTACGTTGGGACTTGTAATTATAATTCATTTCATTTTCTTTTTCATTCCTTCTTTTTGAGACAAAATCTCATTGCCCAGGCTGGAGTGCTATGGCAAGATCACAGGTCACTGCTCACTGCAGCCTTGACCTCCCCAGGCTGAGGTGATCCTCCCACCTCAGCCTCCACAGTAGCTGGGACAATATGTGTGTGCCACCACATCCAGATAATTTTTACGTGTGTGTGTGTGTGTGTGTGTGTGTGTGTGTGTGGAGATGGGGTTGCCATGTTACCCAGGCCCACTCCTGGGCTCAAATGGTCTGCCACCTGGGCCTCCCACAATGCTGAGATTACAGGTCTGAGCCACTACCCCTGGCTGCTAATTCATTTGTTTTCAATACTATTTGTTCTTACGTTGCATGAATATATCACAGTGTATTCCTCCATTTGCCTACTGGTGGGTGTTCATTCCCTGCTCCTCATTTTTTTTTGCTGTTAGAAACAATGCTACCTGAAGTATTCTTGCAGATGTCTCCCTAAGAACATATTTGGAGAGTTTTTGAGGATTTTTTAGTAGTAGAATTATTAGACCATTAGGTTTGTGCATATTCTGCTTTACTAGATGCTGAACATTGCTTTCTAAAGTGTTAGTGTCAATTCACACTCCCATCTGGTTGTTCCATGTCTATTCTTGTCAATACTTGGTCTTACCAGACTTGATTTTCACCAGTCCGATGGGAGAAGATGATGTCTCTGGGGATTTTATTTCCTGTTGCAAATGAGATTTATTGTATAATTTGTTCCACTGGCCAGAACAGAGCCAATGTTACAGGCATTAAAACAACAACAACGACAACATTCGCTCAAGTTATTATCCTTCAGTATTCTTTTAAGATTTGCCAAGCAAGACGGCTATCTGGAAATCTATTTAGACTCAAAACTTAGATTATAAAATAAATATTCTATTTCCGGCGAACAGGTTAAAACCCTATGTAACTTGGTATTAGAACCCCAGCTGACTCCAGCTGCCCACTGAGCACAGGTGGCTGTCAGTTGGCTGGTCTCTGGATGCTGTGTTCTCTTGGTTAGAAGCAAGTCACAGGTCCCAGCCACACTCAAAGGGAGAGGACCATGCAAGGTGTGAACATCAAGAGACAAGGATGGTGGGGTGCAGGGGGGCGTACCTAATGAGTCTGTCCACCACAGCGGGGACCACATTTGGATCATCACGTTTCAGTGTCATGGATTTCAATGTCATGGGTTTAAGTTAGCATTATCAGGGCTATCAGAGATGATCAGGGACTGACTTACCTGGTCTGGTTCCAATTGGAGCTGAGATTCCACTATATTAATTCATATCAAGAAAAGTGGCTGGCAGACAGACTTGGGCTCGTGCTTGCTGACTTCTGTGTACTCTCCTTTTATGCACAGCTCTTTGGGAAGCTAAAAGACACAGCTGGTGAATATGGACTCAGGGCAAGGAGTGAGTAGGATTATCTTAATGGCTAATGTCGTTGGACCCTGAGGGCCTAATGCCCTCCATTATAGAACTTTTCCTGCTGCCCTGGATTCTTAGGTCCTTGGAAACACCGACAGATTTATTTATTTATTTATTCATTCATTCATTTATTCATTTATTTATTTTTTGTGTGACAGAGTCTCACTTTGTTACCCAGGCTAGAAGGCAGTGGTATGATCTGAGCTCACTGCAACCTCCATCTCCTGGGTTCAAGCGATTCTCCTACTGGAGCCTCCTGAGTAGCTGGGATTACAGGTGTGCACCACCATACCTAGCTAATTTTGTATTTTCAGTAGAGATGCCGTTTCGTCATGTTGGCCAAGGCTGGCCTTGAACTCCTGACCTCAAATGATCTGTCCACCTTGGCCTCCCAAAGTGCTGGGATTACAGGTGTGAGCCACCATGCCTGGTCACCAATACATTTTGTTTCTTCAAACTCTGCTTTTAGTAGACATGTTATGTATATCATCCCCCTTTCTTGTTGCATGTTCTGATCCGTCTTGAGACAGAATATAATTCAACTGATTATATTAAACAATATGAAATTACTTCAATTATATCTTCTGGACATTCACTCACCCAGCAAACATTTACTGATCAGCTCCGATGTATCAGGTGCTTGGGATAGAACTGTGGTCAGTATGGCTTCTCATGGAGCGTGCAGCATAGAGCCAAAGATGGATATTCAGCTAGTATGATGAGTGCTTGCCTTATTTCAGTGGTGAGTGTCAGCAGTGTCTTGGATCATTTTATAGATCAGCGGTTCCCATCTCTTCTTGATTCTTAAGATTTCATTGTCAGAGTCTCACCTTAACTTGGATTTTGCAATCTTCCCCACTGACTTACTTTTTTTTTGAGATGGAGTTTTGCTTTCGTTGCCCAGGCTGACGTGCAATGGTACGATCTCGGCTCACTGCAACCTCCGCCTCCTGCATTCAAGAGATTCTTTCACCTCAACCTCCTGATTAGCTGGGATTACAGGCATGCACCACTAGGCCCAGCTAATTTTGTATTTTTAGTAGAGTTGGGGTTTCTTCATGTTGGTCAGGCTGGTCTTGAACTCCCAAATTCAGGTGATCCGCCCGCCTCAGCCTTCCAGAGTGCTGGAATTACAGGCATGAGCCACCATACCCAGCCTTCCCCACTGACTTTCTACACTACCTGCATCATTCTGTAGAACAAAGGAAAGGAAAATAAGAGACCAAACAGCTGAAGTAATCCATGATTATTAAGGGACTAGGTAACAATAACGGTATATCCATTCAGTGGAATATCATGCAGGCATTAAAGATGGTGATGTAGGCTGAGTGTAATAGGTCATGTGTGTAATTCCAGCACTTTGGGAGGCCAAGGTGGGAGGATTACTTGATGCTGGGAGTTTGAGGCCAGCCTGGGTGAGATAGTATGGCCTCATCTCTATGAAAAGTTGAAAAATTAGCCAGGTGTGGTGGTATGTGCCTGTGGTCCCAGCTACTCTGGAGGCTGAGGCAGGACGATTGCTTGAGGCTGGGAACTGGAGGCTGTACTGAGTGACTGTACTCTAGCCTGGGTGACACAATGAGACCCTGTCTCACACACACACACAGAATTAAAAACGGTGATGTATATCTTCATGTCTTGACACAGAATGATGCTCATGATGTAGTGTCAGTTAGAAAATGCAGGGTACACACAGTCTATGAAGGATTATTTTATTATTTATTTATGTCTTTATTTTAGACAGGGTCTCACTCTGTCACCCAAACTGGAGTACAGTGGCCTGATCTCAGGCCACTGCAGCCTCCAACTTACCAGGCTCAGGTGGTCCTCTACCTCAGCCTCCTTAGTAGCTGGGACTGCAGGCATACGCTAACATGCCTGGGTAATTTTTCTATTTTTTGTAGAGATAGTATTTTGCTATGCTGCCCAGGCTGGGCTTGTAATTCCAGGGCTCAAGTGATCAGGAGATCACTCCCAAAGTGCTGGCATTATAGGCGTGATCCACCACCCTGGCTGAAAGTTTTATTTTTAAAAAATAGTTATGTATTCCGTCAGATGTGCATGAAGGGACATTAGCCAGGGAAGGGAAGCGAACCAGCCCTTACTGGAAGCTTATCCAGTGCTGCAAGGCCAGACGCTGTTCTGTGGCTAATGCCTGGTGATGCAGAGGCTGAGGCCCTAGGTTCAAATCCCTGCTCTACTCCTTCTTGGTCACGTGATGTTGGGGAAGTTGCTGAACATTTCTAAGTCTCAGTTTCCTCTGGTTCAAGGGTGATAATGAGAGTAGTGCTTTACAGACGATTGTGAGGATGAATTAATGCACATTAGGCTGTTTCATGAGTGCCTGCCCTTCGTGAGTAAACACTTGTTACGTGTGAGCAGCTGTGAGTTATGTAACCCCCAACCCAACCAACTATGGCTGGCCCGCTGAGGTCACACTGGTAGTGGGGGAGACAGGCTTCAAGCCAGAGCCTTTCTGATCCCACCGCCATGTTTTCTATGATAGAAAAATACGTTGGGCTGTATTTGTGCAAACGGAGAGTGGGAGAACGAGGGATGAGAGAGACAGTAGAAGGAAGGAAGGCAGGCAGTACAAATGGGAAGTAAAGAGAAGAGAAGGGAGGCCGGGCACGGAGGCTCACGCCTGTAATCCCAGCACTTTGGGAGGCCGAGGCGGGTGGATCACGAGGTCAAGAGATCGAGACCATCCTGGTCAACAAGGTGAAACCCCGTCTCTACTAAAGATACAAAAAATTAGCTGGGCATGGTGGCGCGTGCCTGTAATCCCAGCTACTCAGGAGGCTGAGGCAGGAGAATTGCCTGAACCCAGGAGGCGGAGGTTGTGGTGAGCCGAGATTGCACCATTGCACTCCAGCCTGGGTAACAAGAACAAAACTCCATCTCAAAAAAAAAAAAAAAAAAGAAGAGAAGAGAAGAGAAGGGGCCCGGTGCGGAGGCTCATGCCTGTTATTCCAGCACTTTGGGAGGCCGAGGCAGGCAGATCACCTGAGGTTAGAAGTTCAAGACCAGCCTGACCAACACGGAGAAACCCCATCTCTACTAAAAATACAACATAAGCCGGCTGTGGTGGCACATGCCTGTAATCCCAGCTACTTTGGAGGCGGAGGTTGTGGTGAGCCGAGGTTGCACCATTGCACTCCAGCCTAGGCAACAAGAGGAAAATGAAGAGGAATCAATAGTGGGGAAAGAAAAAAAAAATTGGAAGAGAGGAGGCGGCGAGGAGGCTAGGGAGAAGATCTGGAAGAGGGTGGGAAGGGCGGAGGCAGGAGGAGAGAGGGGAAGGAGAAGTGCTGGGTGAGTCTCCACGCCTCTCCTGCTCCTGCAGCCTGATCCCATCTCTGGGTGGCCTGAATTCCCAGTCTAGTCGCCACCGCCTTGCGCCTCCATGCGCCACTGTGCCTCCCTGTCTCCTCTGACTCCTGCCTGCCTGGGAGGCCCTTGCCTTCCATCATCCCACAGCTTCCTCACTCCTCATGGCCTGGGGATCAAGTCCAAAGACCTGAGGGTGCTGTTGGAGATGAGTTAGAGAACAAGTCCCCGCTCTGTTTCCAGACCAACCTTCCGCTGTTCCGCCCTCCTTCCTTTCATTCTGTTTTTAGCTATAAGGAAATAGGTTTTTTTCCTCATCGTCATATTACAGCCACTTTATTAATGAGTGCTTTGCCTACTTTTTGTTCTGATGGTTACGCGTAATGTACCAACCCTGTATTTTAATAGTGAAATAAAAAATTAACCGTTTTTACACGATTGGTATTCAACGCTTTAATAAAAATTGTCATTTTGCTTTATTAAATTTATTTACCATTTTACATTAAAATGATGTGGCAGGTTTTTCTACTCAGTGTCCCATTACTTATAAAGCTGTAATAATTGGTTGGCATTAACGTCTCCTTTGGTCATTAAAATATTCATTTGTATCTATATCTACTTCCTTTTTTCGTTTCTCCCTTCACGGAATCCTCATAATCACAGATAATAATTTTGATTTAGATAGTAGCATTTCACTCTACTCTTTGGTGAACTCCTGAATTGTATTTATATATTGCATATTTTGAGCATTTGGATATTCTTTCTTTTTTTTTTTCTTATTTTTTAATTTTTTTCTTCCTTTTTTATTGCATTTTAGGTTTTGGGGCACATGTGAAGAACATGCAAGATAGTTGCATAGGTACACACGTGGCAGTGTGATTTGCTGTCTTCCTCCCCTTTACCTATATCTGGCATTTCTCCACAAGCTATCTCTCCCCACCTCCTCACCCCCCACTGTCCCTCCCCTATTTCCCCAACAGACCCTAGCGTGTAGTGCTCCCTTCCCTGTGTCCATGTGTTCTCATTGTTCATCACCCGCCTATGAGTGAGAACATGCAGTATTTCATTTTCTGTTCTTGTGTCAGTTTGCTGAGAATGATGGTCTCCAGGTTCATCCATGTCCCTATAGAGGACGTGAACTCATCATTTTTGATTGCTGCATAATATTCCATGGTGTATATGTGCCACATTTTCCCTGTTCAGTCTATCATCAATGGGCATTTGGGTTGGTTCCAGGTCTCTCCTATTGTAAGCAGTGCTGCAATGAACATTTGTGTGCATGTGTCCTTATAGTAGTACGATTTATAGTCCTTTAGATATATACCCAGTAATGGGATTGCTGGGTCAAATGGAATTTCTATTTCTAGGTCCTTGAGGAATTGCCATACTGTCTTCCACAATGGTTGAACTAATTTACACTCCCACCAACAGTGTAAAAGTGTTCCTATTTCTCCACATCCTCTCCAGCATCTGTTGTCTCCAGATTTTTTAATGATCGCCATTCTAACTGGCGTGAGATGGTATCTCAATGTGGTTTTGATTTGCATTTCTCTAATGACCAGTGATGATGATCATTTTTTCATATGTTTGTTGGCCTCATGTATGTCTTCTTTTGTAAAGTGTCTGTTCATATCCTTTGCCCACTTTTGAATGGGCTTGTTTGTTTTTTTCTTGCAAATCTGTTTGAGTTCTTTGTAAATTCTGGATATCAGCCCTTTGTCAGATGGGTAAACTGCAAAATTTTTTTCCCATTCTGTTGGTTGCCGATTCACTCCAATGACTGTTTCTTTTGCTGTGCAGAAGCTGTGGAATTTGATTAGGTCCCATTTGTCTATTTTGGCTTTTGTTGCCAATGCTTTTGGTGTTTTGGTCATGAAGTCCTTGCCTACTCCTATGTCCTGAATGGTTTTGCCTAGATTTTCTTCTAGGGTTTTTATGGTGTTAGGTCTTATGCTGAAGTCTTTAATCCATCTGGATTTCTTTCTTTTTTCTTTTTTTGAAGAAAAGTCTCACTCTGTCTCCCAGGCTAGAGTGCAGTGGTGCAGTTACGGCTTATTGTAGCTTTGACCTTCCAGGCTCAGGTGATTTTCCCACCTTAGCCTCCCAGGTAGCCGGGAATGCAGGTGCATGCCACCACCCCCAGCTAATATTTTTTTTCTTTTGTAGAGATGGGGTTTTGCTGTGTTGCCCAGGCTGGTCTCAAATTCTTGTACTCAAGAAATCCTCACACCTTAGCCTCCCAGTTAGCTGGGACTACAGGCGGGTGCCACGACACCTGGCTAATTTTTTATTTTTTTTTGGTAGAGGCAGCATTTCACCATGTTGCTCAGGCTGGTCTCGAACTCCTGAGCTCAAGCGATTCACCCACCTCGACCTCCCAAAGTGCTGGGATTACAGGCCACAGAGTATGGCTCAGATTTTTTTTTTTCTTATTTTTTCCCCTTCTTTTCTTCTTGCTTAACCTACTTGTCCCTTTCCCCAACTTCCCCCAATTTTAAAACCTTATAAAGTGGAGTTGGCTTAGTATATCGTTCAATATAGTGGAATCACAGCACAATCAAAACAGCCCAAAACCCAGACCTGTGTGTTAAGGTTGCAGACCAACTTGTGATATCAGAGATCAGATTTATAAATGGACAGGAGTTGATAACCTCAGGCAGGTAAGCCAGAATGCACAATGGGACTATCTGCAACATCCTGGGACTTATTCGTTATCAGTCTTTATTCATCTGCAATGTACATCCCACGTTCTGGCAGAGAATCGTGATGCTAACAAACCAAGCGACCTGCCAGGTATGCAGATCCCCACCACGGTGTTAAAGGGCACCCGTTCTGAATAATGTATCTCGTAAGCTCATGCCTTATGAAATGTCCTGTCGTAGAACTGCATAGCGCTCAGGAGGGTTTGCTTCTGAAAAACCATCTCTGATAATCAGTGGCACGGCTTGGCTTTTGTGGCTGTGATCAGGTAGATGAAATGACCTTCAGAGAAGGGGATGCCAAAGTCTCCATTCTTTCAGATTCTTGCTGAGTGTCTAATATTTAAGATTCTGGCTCGGTATATAATTATGCTTTTAAACTAAACTGTAGCGGCTGGGTGCAGTGGCTCACGCCTGTAATCCTGGCACTTTGGGAGGCTGAAGTGGGTGGATCATGAGGTCAGGAGTTCGAGACCAGCCTGACCAACATGGTGAAACCCTGTCTTTATTTAAAAAAGAAAAGAAAAGAAAAAAAAGCTCTGTGCAGTGGCAGTATTGTAGCCAATGAGGCTTATCTGGGGTGCGATTATTGCTAATTGAAAACTTTTCACGATACCCCGCCATGATGACTTGAAATATAGTCAGAGTTGGCCATTTTTGGCAGTCTCTATGGAGACTAAATTATAAAAAAAATAAAAATAAAAATAAAAACTAAACTGTATTGTCTTATACCTTTATTGCTGTAGTTTCTGATCGGGAAGTGCTGGTCATTCCCTCATTCATGGACGAACATAAATGGATACTTCCAGGTCAGCTCTGTGTCTATTAAGATTTAAAACATGCCCTTAAGGAGCATGTTGTTTAGTAGGGGAGCCAGACTATTAAACAACTAAAAAGAATAGAATGGCTGGGCAAGGTGGCTCACACCTGTAATCCCAGCACTTTGGGAGGCCGAGGCAAGCAGATGGCCTGAGGTCAGGAGTTCGAGACCAGTCTGGCCAACGTGATGGAACCCTGTCTTTACTAAAGAAGACAAAAAATTAGCCAGGCGTGGTGGCTCATGCTTGTAATCCCAGCACTTTGGGAGGCCGAGGCGGGCCGATCATGAGGTCAGGAGATTGGGAGCATCCTGGCCAACATGATGAAACCCCGTCTGTACTAAAATACAAGAAATCAGCCAGGCGTGGTGGTGCGTGCCTGGAATCCCAGCTACTTGGGATGGTGTGAGGCAGGGGAATTGCTTGAACCAGGGAGGTGGAGGTTATAGTGAGCCAAGATTGTGCCACTGCACTCCAGCTTGGGTGACACGGTGAGACTCCTTCTCAAAAAAAATAAAGAATAGAACATAAATAGTATATAAACAGATAAAGAGCTGGAGAAATACAAAAGAGAGACTCATTTGATAGACTGGAAGGTCTAGTGGGGTCTTAAAGAGTGCGTGAGTTTTCTAGGCTGGCAGGGGTGGGAAGGGCGTTTCCCATGGAGCACATGCACAGAGGCTTGATGGCAGGAGAGAGAAGGACATATCCAAGGACAGTGGTGGGTGGGGTGGCAGGGGGAGGAGGCTCAGGGTGACTGGAGCAGGTGAATGTGGTAGGGAGTGGCCAAATATGAGGCTGGAAGAACAGGTCAGGCAGGCCAGAGTGTGTTCAGAAGAAAGGAAGTAGAGGCTGGAGTGTCGGAGAGGTGTGCAACAATCTCTCCATCCCGTACTTCGGGAAAGCCGTCTCATTCCCATCAGTTCTTCCTGACCTAGCTGCTACCCAGGAGAAATCGACCCCTCTCCTGCTTTCTTTCCCTCCCCGTGTTGTGTTTTTGTTCATAGGGTTAGCCACTTAACCCATTGTTTTTGTTTTTGTTTGTTTCTTTTTGAGACAGGGTCTCCTCTGGCGCCCAGGCTGGAGTGCAGTGGCACTATCATGGCCTACTGTAGCTTCAGCCTCCCCGGGCTCAGGTGATCCTCCTGAGTAGCCTCCACAGTAGCTGGAACTACAGGAGTGCATCAGTACCATTGGCTAATTTTGGTATGTTTTGTAGAGATGGGGTTTTGCCATGTTGCCCAGCTGGCCTCAAACTGCTAGGTTGGAACTCCTGGGCTCAAGCAGTCGCCAACTTTGGACTCCCCAAGTGCTGGGATTACAGGCATGAGTCACAGCCCATTGTTTTCTGGTTAGTTTAGATGACTTTCCCTGAGGGAAGAGATTTTTGTTTTTCTTAGGTTACTTAATTACCTAATAGAAGCCAAAAACAGGTTTCTTAAGTTAGGCTATTCTGTAGATTAATATCGCAACTGAGGGGTCATACAACTTTAAAATTGTGAAGATTCTGAGAGTCTAAATAACAGCATTTCCCACGCTGTCCTAATTTTATTTACGGTAGTAACCCCTTATCGATGTTTTCACTTTCCATTTTATCCAAGGCCAAAAAAGGTCAAAACTATCAAATTAAAAATTGTGGAAATAAACAATTCATAAGTTATGTGTTGTTTTTTTTTTTTTGACATGGAGTTTCGCTCTTGTTACCCAGGCTGGAGTGCAATGGCGCGATCTCGGCTCACCGCAACCTCCGCCTCCTGGGTTCAGGCAATTCTCCTGCCTCGGCCTCCCGAGTAGCTGGGATTACAGGCACGCGCCACCATGCCCAGCTAATTTTTTGTATTTTTAGTAGAGACGGGGTTTCACCATGTTGACCAGGATGGTCTCGATCTGTTGACCTCGTGATCCACCCGCCTCGGCCTCCCAAAGTGCTGGGATTACAGGCGTGAGCCACCACGCCCGGCCAACAATTCATAAGTTTTAAATTGTGTGCTGTTCTGGGTTGTGTGATGAAATCTTGTGCTATCTTGCTCCCTCCTGCCCAGAACGGAAATCATTCCCTCGTCCAGCATATCCAGGCCGCATATACCTGGCCCTGTGAGTCCCTTCATAGCCATTTATCAGATTGACCATTGGGGTATTGCAGTGCTTGTGACCAAGCGACCCGTATTTTACTTCACAATGGCCCCAAAGTGCAAGAGTTCTGTGCCTAATATATAAATTAAACTTAATCATGGGTGTGTGTGTGTGTGTGTGTGTGTGTGTGTGTAGGAAAAAGTAATATAGGGTTCGGTTTCAGGCATCCACTGGGGTCTCGGAATGTACCCCCGCAGATAAGGGAGGGCCGCTGTGGTCTACATGGCAGAAGTTCTCGTCTTTGACACTGAAGAGCTCTTTGGGCACCATAGCCTGTTTGGCATGAATGACTTTTTTTTCCCCTAAATGTAATTTGTTTAAAATTCTTTGTCTAAGAAAGTGAAATGTTCACATTTTGAAACTCCAAAAATAAAACACTAGAGACATGATGCCAAAACAGTGATTTCAATCAGAAACGCCTTCTGAATCCAGCATCTCAGTGAGAATGAATTATGGAATCAGATCATGGTTAGTAGGCATTCATTGTTTTAAGGCAACTGAAGGCAGTGTTGAGGAACCTAAATAACGACATATTTCAAACATCCTCTAGAGTTTTTCACATTTCTAATGAGTTGTGATGACCAAATGTTCCTTCTCTGCAAGATGAAATGTGAGGGATTTTATCTTGAGTTTTAAAGTTCTGGTGAAGAATGTGATTCTCATTCCCTTGGTGGATAGAGATGAGCCGACGAATCAGATCACATGGATCGTGTGCTGCTTTATTTGAGATGAATTTTAGAAATAAGTGCTCTTCATTTACCATGGAATTAGTAGTAAAAATTTTCTGAGACCACATTTACTGAGATAGTTTCCTGCAAATATCTACAGAGAAGTATAAGATTGAATAAGATCTTTAAAGACTCTGGTTTCTGTTTAAAGTGGTTTGTCAAGCCTGAGATGCAGATTTGGAGTGAGGAAACTTCAGGAGACTCCATTCACAGTCCCTGTTGATCTCTCCAGCAAGGCTTAGCAGTGTTAATTTCAGAAGTGCTTTGATTCTGCTCGATTGCTTTTTTTCTCGTTTGGTAACATATGCTGTTTATTTCATATATAAGATATCAGGCATTTAGTAATGTAACTGATCAGTGTTTCAACATAGTTTATGATCCACTTAGCAACTTAATAATAAGCTTTTGAGGTTAAGTTCTAGATATAACAGTTAAATAATTTACTGCTTATTTTTTCAACAGATGTGAATTATTAAAAAGAAAATGGCCCAACGGAGCACCATATTTCCTTCTTGTGTCACCAAGGAAAGGTATAATATATGGAAAATATGCATCTAAGGTATACTTTTCCTTTCCACTCATCCCATGGGGGCTGCTCGTGGGTGTGGTAGTTGTAAACGAAAGCTTGGGCTGTTACATTATCCCAGAATGGTTTTGTTCAAGGGCAGGAGAAACACTATTGTGTACTCTAGTTTTCAATTTCTAGGATACTGTAGACCACTCAGTGACCCTAAGAAGTAGTGATTTCACAGTAGTCTTATAGTAGGGTTGAATTTCTTGTCGAGAGTAAAATATAACTCTGGGGGCTTGAGGCTAACATCCCTGTTAAGCTTTTTAAATCACAAGTTGCAGAGTAGGGGCCTGTTACCCAAAATTGGCACCTGAAAGTACATTGCATGGCCTTCATGTTCTTAAATACTTTTTTTGGAGACAGGGTCTCACTCTGTTGCTCGGGCTGGAGCGCAGTGGCACAGTCACAACTCCATGCAGCCTTGACCTCCTGGGCTTAGGTGATCTCCCATCTAGTCTCCTGAGTAGCTGGGACTGTAGGTATGTGCCACCATGCCCAGCTAATTTTTAAATAGTTTTTTGTAGAAATAGGGTCTTGCTGTGTTGCCCTGGCTGATCTTGAACTCCTGGGCTCAAGTGATCCTCCCGCCTCAGCCACCTAAAGTGTTGGGATTACAGACGTGAACCCCTGCGCTGAACTTAAATACTTTTTAAATGAATCGTTAACATTTTAAAATCAGGTGATTTCATGTACAAGTCTGGATTGGCTAGCTCTTCTTGAAATATCAGATGATCTTGAAAAGGGGATCTGACATCCCTGATGGTCACTCATGGTTGGAGCAGAGCTGCGGCTCCCTTTAGCTGAGAAATGCTCTTTCTAGTTCTCCGAAGTCCCCTACACTCCCTATTACCTCATTTGTAGTGTGCTTCACTCATTCGCGTCGCCTGCCTGACCCATGTAGGCACTGAGTTTGTAACCACTGTTTCAGAGAGGGCGGAGGAGGAGAGCATGTTAGGAGACATTGTGAATTAACTTGATATTGATAACATACATCATACTGGGGAGACATGTCTGCGTGCCCAATTCTGCTAGCCTCCTGCTCTTGGAAGTCATGGAGACTGCTTCTAGCACAGTTGAGTCTGTGGGCACGATTATTTAAAGATCTTTCCTAGCTCATGAAGAAAACTCTTCTAGGCAGAAGTCCTGCCTCAAACCCTATTTAGCTTGTAGGTATAGATAATTTGTATTTCCAAACTTCTCTGGGAAGTTTTGAATCTGGCTTTTTCTTTGAGGGGGGACAGAGTTTCACTCTTGTTGTCCAGGCTGGAGTGCAATGGTGCGATCTTGGCTCACTGCAAACTCTGCCTCCCGGGTTCAAGCAATTCTCCTGCCTCAGCCTCCCGAGTAGCTGGGATTACAGGCGTGAGCCACGATGCCTGGCTAATTTTGTATTTTTAGTAGAGACGGGCTTTCTCCATGTTGGTCAGGCTGGTCTTGAACTCCTGATCTCAGGTGATCCGCCCACCTTTGCCTCCCAAGGTGCTGGTATTACAGGTGCGAGCCACTGCGCCTGGCCTGAATCTGGCTTTAAAAATTATTTTTTTTTCCCAATTAACAACCCTCATGGTTCTCTTCTGTAGGAGAGTGAGAACCATGCCCCGACACAGCCAGTCCCTGACCATGGCACCATACTCATCTGTAAGCCTCGTGGAGCAACTGGAAGACAGGATCCTCTGCCATGAGAAGACCACTGCCGCCCTTGTAGAGCACGCCTTTCGGATTAAAGATGACATTGTCAACAGTTTGCAGAAAATGCAAAACAAAGGGGGAGGTGACCGCTTGGCCAGGCTTTTCTTGGAGGAGCATATCAGAAACATAACTGCCATAGTGAAGCAACTCAATCGGGATATTGAGGTAAGGTGTGCGAAAGGCAGGTGGCCTACGTCCCTTTCCACAAAATTGCTCCATGTCAGGAGGTCACCCAGGTCTAATTCCTACCTTCCAGGCAGTAATGCATTTAGAACAGGCCAGGCGCGGTGGGTCACGCCTATAATCCCAGCACTTTGGGAGGCCAAGGCGGGTGGATCATGAGGTCAAGAGATCAAGACCATCCCGTCTCTACCAAAAAAATACAAAAAATTAGCTGGGCATGGTGGCATGTGTCTGTAATCCCAGCTACTCAGGAGGCTGAGGCTGGAGAATTGCCTGAACCCAGGAGGCGGAGGTTGCAGTGAGCCGAGATCGCGCCATTGCACTCCAGTCTGGGTAACAACAGTGAAACTCCGTCTCAAAAAAGAAAAAAAGAACAAAGCTGTCTGTCTTGTCTATTCTTAATGATCACCAAGGAGACAGCTTGCAGAAATATCCTAATTAAATTTATTCCAGTGTTTGATAACAGTTACTGTCAGTGTTATGTTTAATCTAAAGTTACCTTGCTGATTATTAAATCACTTTATTTCATTTGGCTCTTAATGAAGAGAGGGAAAAACTAATCAAATAGTTTCACTGTAAAATCTTTCATGTGTTTGAAGACAGCTATTAAGTCAATTACTAAGGTCAGCTTTTGTTGCTTCAGATTAAATGTTTCTAGGTCATAATGATTATATGTAATACAGTTTATTACTCAAACAATGTAGGTATTTGAATCGCTTCTCAGAATCCCCTTTTTATTGCTGTAGTTTTCTTTGAAATGAGACCAATAAAAGGCCAATATTACTTATTTTTAGAATTGGCAAATTTATTGCTATTTATTGAGCAAGGACAGGGACCACACAGTTTAGTTCAGAAAGCTTGAGATCACTTAGGGCTTGGCTTTCTCTCACTACACCATGTTCGTATCTTTCACATGTAGTTATTAAATATATGAATAATAGATACATGGCTAGATTGAGGAAAACTTCTGTTTCCTGACATGGAGATTATATCTGAATTATGCTTTCTAAAATTGAACCTCATTTCTTTTTTTTTTCCATTGTCAGATTTGTATTCGCTTATTTATTTTAATGGCTTTACTGAGATATAATGTAAAAGTCACAAAACATGTACAATTAAATGATTTTTGGTAACTTTATAAAATTGTTCAGCCTCAACACAATTCAATTTCAGGACATGGCTATCACCGTCCCAAAATGCACGTAAGTCTCTTTGCAGTCAATTTCTACTTCCACCCCAGCCCCAGACAACCACTCATCTGCTTTGTATCTGTAGAAATTGGTCTTTTCTAGACATTTCATATAAATAGAATCCTACAACGTGAAGTCTTTTGCATCTGGCTTCTTTTCTATATTCTTTTTCTGTTTTGAATGCAGTGGTGTGATCATTGCTCACTAAAGCTTCGACCTCCCAGGCTCAATCGATCCTCCTACATGGGCCTCCCAAGTAGCTGGGACTATAGGTGCACACCATCATGCCCAGCTGATTTTTGTATTTTTAATACTACAAGATCCATCCATAATGTAGCATTGTTTGTAGAGACAGAGTCCCATTATGTTGCCCAGGTGGGGTTTGAACTCCTGGGCTCAAGTGATCTGTCTGCCTCAGCCTCCCGAAGTGCCAGGATTATAGATGTGAGCCACTGGGCCCAGCCTGGTGGCTCTAAAAAACAGTTTTGATTAAATTTTTGAAATAAGGTAGTGTAAGTTCTCTCATTTAGCATAATCTTTTTTGGGTTCAGACATATCCTACATGTATCATATTCCTTTTTCTGTCTGAGTAATATTCTGTTTTCTGGATATACCACATTCTGTTTATCCATTCATGAACTGATGGGCATTTGGATTGTTTCCAGTTCTTAACTTTTAGGAGTAAAGCTGCTGTGAACACTGACAGGTCTTTGATATGAAAATATGTCTTTATTTCTCTTGGGTAAATTACTAGGAGTGGAATTGCTGGGCTTTATAGTGAGCTTATGTTTAACTTTTTAAAACATAGCCAAATAATTTTCCAAAGTGGCTATGACATTTTACAATCCCACAAGCAATGTGTGAAGGTTCCCATTTCTCTACTGCCTCAGCAATACTTGGCATTATGTGTTTGTATTGGAGTCATTCTAGTGGATGCGTAGTGGTGTCTCATGGTGGTTTTAATCTGTACTTTCCTAATGACTAATGATGTTGAACACTTTTTCATATGCTTACTGATCATTTGCGTGTCTTCCTTGGTGAAGTGTCTATGTAAGTCTTCTGCCCATTTTTTAAAAATTGTATTTTCTTCATTGTGGGAAAAAGTGACCATTTTAACCATTTTAAGCATATGATGTAGTGATATTAAGTACATTCACAGTGTTGGGCAATCATTACTGCCTATTTCCAAAAGGTTTCCATCATTTCAAACTGAAACTTTGTTCCCATTAAAAAGTAACTCCCCACTCCACTTTCCCCTCAGCTCCTGGTGACCTCTATTGTGTTTTCAGTCCTTATGAATTTGCTTGTTCTAGCTACTTCATATAAGTGGAATCATACAATAATTTGTCCTTTTGTGTCTGGCTTTTTTAAGTAGCGTAATGTTTTCAAGGTCCTCCATAATGTAGCATGTATCAGAATTCATTTTTGCATTGAGGTATTTGTCATATTATTGAGAACTTATGCAAGTTTTCATGTAGTTTAGAGACAAGTCCCTTATCAGATACTGATTTACAAATATTTTCTCCTATTCTGTGGTTTCTATTTTCATTTTTTTCATAGTGTCTTTTGAAGTGTGACCATTTTTAGTTTTAATGAAGTCCAGCATTAATTTTTTTCTTTTATGGTTTGTTCTTTTGGTGTTGTGTCTTTACAACTATTTGCTTATTAACTCAAGATCACAAAGATTTTCTCCTGTGTTTAATTCAAGATTCTTAGTTTATACTCTTAGGTCTGTGAACTGTTTTGAGGTAATTTTTATATATGGTGTGAGGTAAGGGTCTAAGTTTTTTTTTTTCATCTTGCTATCCTTGGAAAATCTATCCTTTTCCCATTTGTCCTTTTGTTGAAAATCAACTGACCATAAAATATAAGGGTTTATTTCTGTTTTCCACTGATCTGTGTGATTTTCTTTATGTCAATACCAAATTGTCTTGATTTCTAGTTTTAGAGTATATTTTTGAAATAAGGTAGTGTAAGTTCTCCAACTTTTTTTTTTTTAAAGTGGTTTTGGCTAGTCTTTGTCCTTTGCATAATCATTTAAATTATAGGATTAGCTTATCAGTTTATATTAAAAAGTAACTTTTATACAGATTGCTTTGCATGTGTAGATTTTTAAAAGGCTGGGTGCAATGGCTCACACCTGTAATCTCAGCACTTTGGGAGGCAGAGGTAGGAGAATCACTTGAGCCCAGGAATTTGAGACCAGCCTGAGTAACATAGTGAGACTTTACCTTTCTCTAGAAATATTAATAATAATAAAAAGAAATAATGTATAGATCTATTTAGGGAGAATTCCCATCTTAATACTGTGTCTGATTGTTCAAGGAAGCAAGTCTTGATTTTGTTAATTGTCAGGTTTTTGTTTCTGTTTTTAATAAAAAAATTTTAAATTGACAGTAATTATATATATTCATGGGGTACACAGTGATGTTTCAATACATGTAATGTGCAGTGACCAGATGGAGGTAATTTTGTGTCCTTTAACAAATTGCTGTATTTCCTTCTCTTCCCCCTTCCCTTCTCATGCTCTAGTATTCTCGATTCTAATTTTTACTTCTTTGAGATCAACTTTTTTTAGCTTTCACATATGAGTAAGAACATGCAGTGTTTAACTTTCTGTTCCTGGCTTATTTCACATAACATAATGTCCTGCTGTTCTATCCGTGTTGCTGCAAAAGACAGAATTTTGTTCTTTTTTATGGCTGATAGTATTCTGTTGTGTATATACACCACCTTGTCTTTACCCATGCATCCATTATTGGACATCCAGGTTTGAGTCCATATCTTGGCTATTATGAACAGTGCTGCACTAAACATGGGGTGCAGATGTCTCTTCAATACACTGATTTCCTTTCCTTTGGATAAATTCCCAGTACTTGGATTGCTGGATCATATGGTAATTCTATTTATAGTTTTTTTGAGGAACCTCCGTGCTTTTCTCCATAGTGGCTGTACTAGTTTACATTCCCGCCAAGAGTGTCTAAGAGCTCTCTTTTCTCTGCATCGTTGCCAGCATTTGATACTCTTTGTGTTTTGGTAATAGCCGTTATAACTGGAGTGAACTGATACCTCATCGTGATTTTGATTTGCATTTCCCTGATGATTAGTGATATTGGGCCTTTTTCATATATTTCTTTGCCATTTGTATGTCTTCTTTTGAGAAATATCTGTTCAAATCATTTACCCATTTGAAAACTTGTGTTGTTTTTGGCTGTTGAGATGTTTGGGTTCCTTCTGTATTCTGGATATTAAATCCCCTACTGGATGAGTAGTTTGCAGGTATTTTCTCCCGTTCTGTGGGTTGTCTCTTTACCTTGCTGATTCTTTCCTTTACTGTGCAGAATCCCTTTTGTTTGATATAATCCATTTATTTATTTTTGCTTTTGTTGTCTGTGCTTTTGAGGTCTTATTAATACAATCTTTCCCAATGTCCTGAAGTGTTTTCCCTATGTTTTCTTCTATATACAATTTTATCATGTTGGGCCTTACATTTAGGTCTTTGGTCCGTTTGGAGTTTATTTTTGTATAGGGTGAGAGGTGTGGCCTAGTTTACTTCTTCTACATATGGATATCCAGTTTTCCCAGCACCATTTATTGAAGATTTGTTGTTTTCCCCAACGAATGTTCTTGACACCTTTGTCCAAAATCAGTTAGCTGTAGATATGTGGTTTAATTTATGGGTTTTCTTTTCTGTTCCATTGTTCTATGTGTCTGTTTTAATGCCAGTACCATGCTGTTTTGGTTACTATACCTATGTAGTATATTTTGAGGTCTGGCAGTATGATGCCTCTGGCTTTGTTCTTTTTTATTTTATTTTATTTTATTTAGATAGAGTCTCACTCTTGCTCAGGCTGGAGTGCAGTGTCATGATCTTGGCTCACTGTAACCTCTGCCTTCCAGGTTCAAGTGTTCCTCTGACCTGAGCCTCCCCAGTAGCTGGGCTTACCAGAACACGTTATCAGGCCTGGCTAATTGTATTTTCAGTAGAGATGGGGTTTCGCCATGTTGGCTAGGCTGGTCTTGAACTTCTGACCTTAGGTGATCTACCTACCTCGGCCTCCCAAAGTGCTGGGATTACAGGCATGAGCCACCATGCCCCACCCTGGCTTTGTTCTTTTTGCTCAGAGTTGCTTTGGCTATTCAGGGTCTTTTGTCATTCCATACAAATTTTACGGTTTTTGGTTGGGCATGGAGAACAACCTTTCTTTTTTTTTTGATACAGGGTTTTCCTCTGTTGCCTAGGCTTGAAGTGGAGTGGCCCTTTCACAGCTCACTGCAGCCTCAACCTTGTGGGCTCAAGTGATCCTTCCATCTCAGCCTTCTGAGTAGCTGGAAATTACAGGTGCATTCCATCAAACCCAGCTAATTTTTTTGTGGAGTTGGGGTTTTGCCATGTTGCCCAGGCTGGTCTTCAACTTCTGGACTCAAGTGATCCTCCTGCCTCAGCTTCCCAAAGTGGTAGGGTTATAGGCATGAGTCACCACACCTGGCTGAGAACATACTTTGTATATTTTTTATCTCTTTACAATTTTTGAGACTTGTTTGGTGGCCCTTTGTATTCTTACTGATTTTCTGTCTTGTTCTATTAGTTATTGAAATATCCAGCTCTTATTGCTGAATTGTTGGTTTCTTCTTCCAGTTCTGTCAGTTTTTCTTCATGTGTTTGGGCACTGTCCTTAGGCTCATATACATTTATAACTGCATAAATCTGCCTAATGCATTGACCCTTCTGCCATAAAGGTCTCTCTGTGTCTCCTGTAATATTTCTTACCTGAAAGTCTGTTTTGTCTGATATCAGCATAGGTATTCCAGCTCCTTTATAAGTACTGTTTGCATAATTCGTGTTTGTTTTTTTAGAGAAACAGAATCTCTGTCACCCAGGCTGGAGTGTAGTGGTGCAATCATCATAACTCACTGATGCCTTGACCTCCTGGGTTCCGATGAGCTCCAACTTCAGCCTCTGAGTAGCTGGGACTGCAGACATGTGCTACCATGCCCAGCTAATTTTTCTTATTTTTATTTTTTGTAGAGACGAGGTCTTGCTGTGCTGTGTTGCCCAGGGTGGTCTTGAACTCCTGCCTCTGCCTCCCAAAGTGCTGGGATTATAGGCACGAGCCTGTACCTGGCCTTTTTTGATAATTCTCACCAAGCTTGTGCCTCGTGGCTCTGGCCTGTATACATGGTTACCAAATTTCACTGTTCTTTGAGATTTCATGTATGTTTACCAAGGACAAAGATTCACTCAGAATTACATCCTAATTGAAGTGCGTTGGTCTTCAGGGTTTAAGAGTTCTAGTGTATACTTCTCACAATGTTTACACAAAATGACTGTGTATTCATTAGTAAGAAAGTACGATGGAGCTTTGTTGCTTTGGTGACTGACGGTGTCCTTTTCGATTTCTTTTGGTCATAGCAATTTGATTTCTTTTTGGCTTTACCTTTCTTTCATTGAATACAAAGGGATGGTTCATAATCAGGTTGCCTTATCCCCTTTTTAGGGTTGAGGCCTGTAATTCAGGCCAGAGCACTGGGACCCTCCCTTCCTGGAATTTAAAACCTGAGGAGGCTGTGCTGGGCTCGGTGACTCACACCTGTAATCCCAGCACTTTGGGAGGCCGAGCGGGGAGGATTCCTTGAACCTGGGAGGTTAAGACTGCAGTGAGCACTGGTCATGCCAGTGTACTCCAGCATGGGCGATAGAAGGAGATGCTACCTTAAAAACCAAAAACAAACCTAACAAAACCAAAACAAAAGCCTAAGCAGGCTGACTCAAAGGCTGGAAATTGCCACAGTGCCTTCTTTGCAGCCGCTTTGCCTGCGGGATATTGGCTGGTAGTTCCTGCTGCTTGGACCTCAGGAAATTCCCTTTGTATCTTCTTTTCTTTCTTTCTTTTTTTTTTTTTGAGACGGAGTTTCACTGTTGTTACCCAGGCTGGAGTGCAATGGCGCGATCTCGGCTCACCGAAACCTCCGCCGCCTGGATTCAGGCAATTCTCCTGCCTCAGCCTCCTGAGTAGCTGGGGTTACAGGCACGCGCCACCACGCCCAGCTAATTTTTTGTATTTTTAGTAGAGACGGGGTTTCACCATGTTGACCAGGATGGTCTTGATCTCTTGACCTCATGATCCACCCGCCTCGGCCTCCCAAAGTGCTGGGATTACAGGCATGAGCCACCGCGCCCGGCCTGTATCTTCTTTTCAACCTGCATAACTCAGCTTCCCTGTTGATGTGCACACTTTTCCCTTATTCCTTTTTTTTTCCTTTTTCTGGAGGCAGGGTACAACTGTCATCCGGCTGGAGTGTGCAGTGGTATGAACATAGCTCACTGCAGCCTCTAACTCCTGGGATTAGCTGATTTTCCCACCTCAGCCTCCTCAGGAGCTAAGACTACAGGGACAGGCCACCATGCCCACTTTATTATCTTATTTTTTGTAGAGACAGGAGACTTGCTGTGTTGTCCAATAAACTCCATTTACCTCCATAAGTCAGTCAGGTCAATTACTTGCAACTAAAGAAGCGTGATGACCTCAGAGGAATGTAGAAAGTTTACAGAACTGCTGTAAATAATTCACTTGTGTTTGGACACTGGTATCTATATTAAGAATGATCTTTTCAGTTTTCATTTTGGGTGCCGAGACAGTTTTATCCTAGAGACTGAAAACTAAGCAACCCTAAGTTGACAAAACCAAAGAACCCCAACTTGACCATCTCAGTTTTGCAAGGGATTTCAGATCCATCAGGAGACTGATAGAGCCGCTGCGCCCAAATCTTCAGCCAGGTAAAATCAAAGTGATGGGGATGAATAGGAATTCTCAGGCTCCCACCCGCTCAACCACTGGCGAAGAAGTGTAGCGGGCCCCTTATCTATGGCTTCACTCTCTGCAATTTCAGTTACCTGTGGCCGACCATGGTCTGGAAACATTAAATGGAAAATTCCATAAATAAACAATTCATAAGTTTTTTTAATTTTTTTATCTCTTTGAGATGGAGTTTCACTCTTATCACCCAGGCTGGAGTCCAATGGCACGGCCTTGGCTCACAGCAACCTCCATCTCCCCGGTTCAAGCGATTCTCCTGTCTCAGCCTCCCAAGGTGCCTGCCACCATGCCCAGCTAATTTTTGTATTTTTTTTTGAGGTGGAGTCTTGCTGGTTGCCCAGGCTGAAGTACAGTGGCATGGTCTCCACTCACTGCAACCTCTGCCTCCCACATTCAAACGATTCTCCTGCCTCAGCCTCCTGAGTAGCTGGGATTACAGGTGCCTGCCACCATGCCCGGCGAATTTTTTGTATTTTTAGTGAAGACAGGATTTCACCATGTTATTCTGGCTGGTCTTGAACTTCTGACCTCGTGATCCCCCTGCCTCGGCCTCCGAAAGTGCTGAGATTATAGGCGTGAAGCCACCTTGCCCGGCCAACAATTCGTAAGTTTTAAATTGTGTGCCATTCTGAGTAGGGTGATGACATCTCTCCCCGCCCAGCTTGGGTGGGACACGAATTACTCCTTTGTCCATACTGTATATGCTATCAGTTGATGTCTTGATTATCAGATCAAACAAACGTAGTATATGTAGGGTTTGGTATTATTTGCAGTTTCAGACATCCACTGGAAGTCATGGAGCTTACCCCTGCAGGTAAGAGGGGGCTAAGGTATGTCACAAAAAATACAAACTTCCCCCATGCTTCATATTAGAAAATGGTGTTACTCCTCCATTCTTACAATACCCAGCACTTTCCTGTGGGAACTCAGCTCTGTTCCCTTTGCTTACGGGGGTTGGGGAAGACTAGAGATAGGAGTCAGTCTATTCTGGCATTATAGTCCCCTCGAGGTAAAAGCACAGTATAACTCTCCCCTTAGGAAACTCTGGTCTTGGGCCAGGCATGGTGGCTCACGCCTGTAATCCAAGCACTTTGGAGGCCAAGGCGGGCAGATCACCTGAGGTCGGGAGTTCAAGAGCAGCCTGACCAACATGGTGAAGCCCCGTCTTTAAAAAAAAAAAAAGGAAACTCTGGTCCTAATTTTTCTGTTAATGTAAGAGGTGTTAGTGTTTTAGCTGCAGCTGTGGGATCCAGGGAATAATCTACTATTTGGTAGCTGCCATGTACTACTCCAATGGCAAGAACCATTTTATTTTATTTATTTTCATTTGTGTTTTTGACGGAGACGGAGTCTCACTCTGTCACCCAGGCTGGAGTGCAGTGGTGTGATCTCGGCTCACTGCAACCTCTGCATCCCAGGTTCAAGCGATTCTCCTGCCTCCTGAGTAGCTAGGATTAAAGGCATATGCTACTTTTTTTTTTTTTTTTTGTATTTTTAGTAGAGACAGGGTTTCTTCATGTTGGTCAGGCTGGTCTTAAACTCCAAACCTCAGGTGATCCGCCCACCTAAGTCTCCCAAAATGTCAGGATTACAGGAGTGAGCCACTGCGCCCAGCGTAAACATGTCTCTTTAAGATGATTTTTGAACAATTTACAATGCAGTGAGAAAGTAATTTCAATTTTGCTGTTTTCCCAACATCAGAAACACGTTTTATGTAATGGTTATTCTTGCCTCAACCAGACAGCAGTCTTTTATATTTACATATATTTTTGGAGTGTGCAATTTTACAAGTGATGATTTCCATGATAGACAGGGAAAACTAAGTAAAATCTAAATTTGGCAAAAAATTTAGTTTGTATTTGAGTGTTTACTTTTTTACAACTGGTAGTAACTATATGTGATGACAGAGTAACAACAGGAAGTTTAGAAACGTAAGACTCCAATACGAAAAACTGTTTATATTGATTTACGTGTATTACGAACCTAAGCATGTCTACCTAAACGTATTAGGATTCCTGATAACAGATCAGAACTGCTGTTTTATAGCCAAACTTCGTTAAAATAAAATCACGATGGTCTAAGTTCAGGCTGCTATGACCAATCACCATAGACTGGGTAGCTTAACCAACAGAAATTCCTTTCTCATGATGCTGGAGACTAAGAAGTCCAAGGTCGGCCGGGCGCAGTGGCTCACGCCTGTAACCCCAGCACTTTGGGAAGCCGAGGCAGGTGGATCACGAGGTCAAGAAATCGAGACCATCCTGGTCAATCAACATGGTAAAAACCCGTCTCTACTAAAAATACAAAAAATCAGCTGGGCACGGTGGCGCGGGCCTGTAATCCCAGCTACTCGGGAGGCTGAGGCAGGAGAATTGCCTGAACCCAGGAGGTGGAGGTTGCGGTGAGCCAAGGTTGCACCATTGCACTCCAGCCTGGGTAAGAAGAGCAAAACTCCGTCTCAAAAAAAAAAAAAAAAAAAAAGAAGTGCAAGGTCAAGGTGCTGGTTGATCCAGTGTCTGATGAGACCCTGCTTCCTGAATTGTAGATGGTTGTCCTTTTGTGTCCTTACCGGGTGGAGAGCAGAGAGCAGAAGCAAGCTCTTCAAGAGTACTAATCTCATTCGTGAAGATTCTACCCTCATAACCCATCACCTCCCATAGGCCGTGCCTCCTAATACCATCTCATGAAGGGTTAGGGTTTCAACATACAATTTTTTTTTTTTTTCGTAGACTGGATCTTGCTCTGTCACTCTGGCTGGAATGCAGTGGTGTGATCATGGCTCACTGTAGCTTCACCCTCTGGGCTCCAGTGATTTCCCTCCTTGGTCTCCCAAAGTGCTGGGATTCCAGGCATGAGCCCTTGGCCAACATATGAATTTTTGGAGGACACAAACATTCAGTCCATTATGATGTAGGATAAAATTTTAAAACGTACTAAAAGGAATTCTTTTAGTATTAGTAAGCAATATATTATATTAGTAAGAAATATAAAAATTGGGGCCAGGCACCATAATCCCAGCACTTTGGGAGGCTGAAGTGGGTGGATCACGTGAGGTCAGGAGTAAGAGACCAGCCTGGCCAACATGCTGAAAACCCATCTCTACTAAAAATACAGAATTAGCTGGGCATGGGGGCACGTGCCTCTAGTTCCAGCTACTTGGGAGGCTGAGGTAGGAGAATTGCTTGAACCTGGGAGGCAGAGGTTGCAATGACCTGGGATCATGACACTGGACTCCAGCCTGGGCAACAGAGCAAGACTTCGTCTCAAAAATAAATAAATAAATAAAAATAAAAATTGGGAGAATGGGTATAAAATAAAATGGATACTTGACTGGGAGTGGTGACTCACACCTGTAATCCCAGCACTTTGGGAGGCTGAGGTTTGCAGATCACCAGGTTGGGAGTTCGAGACCAGCCTGGCCAACATGGTGATTTTTTTGTGTTTCTAAACACAAAAATTAGCCAGGGTGGGCACCATAATCCCTGCTACTCAGGAGGCTGAGGCAGGAGAATCACCTGAACCCAGGAGGCAGAGGTTACAGTGAGGTGAGATTGCGCCACTGCCCTCCAGCCTGGGAGGCAAAGTGAGACTCTGACTCAAACAAAAACAAAAACAAACCCAAAAAACAAAAAATCTCCTGATACTTGTAGTATCAGTTTGAAAGCAGATATTTAAATTGCTTTTTAAGATATTTAAATTGTATTTCAATGATATGAAAGGTAGATTTTTTATTTATAGGTTTTATTTATAGATTTTATTTATAGATTCTTGCCATCAAGAATCTTCTGTAAATTGCCTGGGTTTTTATTATTGTTACTGCTGTGTTATAGCTGTTTTTCAGTTCACTCGGTAAAATTTTACTGGTTTATTTGGTTTGTGAGAATCATCCCTGCAGGTGATTTTATATTACGAAAGTAAAGGTGAAGCCCCTCTTAAGACATAAGGCTTACTCTTGGACCCTGATAGAACTAGTCAAATTATGATTTTCTTTTCTTTCTTTCTTTCTTTTTTTTTTGAGACGGAGTTTCGCTGTTGTTACCCAGGCTGGAGTGCAATGGCACAATCTCGGCTCACTACAACCTCTGCCTCCTGGGTTCCGGCAATTCTCCTGCCTCAGCCTCCAGAGTAGCTGAGATTACAGGCATGAGCCACCATGCCTGGGTAATTTTGTATTTTTAGTAGAGACAGGGTTTCTCCATGTTGGTCAGGCTGGTCTTGAACTTTCAACCTCAGGCTATCCACCCACCTCAGCCTTCCAAAGTGCTGGAATTATAGGTGTGAGCCACTGTGCCTGGCTGTCTTTATGATTTTCTATTATGTGGCTCTGAACACAGTTCAGAAAAAAAGTAAAAATACTGTGAAACCATTACCTTGTGTGATCCTCAAGAGCTAGAACGGGGTCTTAATGTTTCTATTATTAGCACCTAAGACATAGTAGGAGCTCAATGAATGTTTCATAATCAAAGGCTCTGGGTCTCCTTGCCCCTTCCAGGACCCTATAATTATTGCTCATGTTCTTTCAGCAGATGCCAATGTCAAAACAGATGACTCTGGTACACCAATATACAGTAAGTGCTTGAGGTATACTAGTACACAGTAAGTGCTTGATAGATGTTGAATGGAATAATTTATTGTTTTAATATGTCTCCATTCACAGTCTCTGTTAGCATTTTGCCTTGTGATATGGAGAAGCTTATCAATTATTTATTCCTCAGAAACTTTCCACAAATTATCACCATCATTATAAATTTAGAGGAAGTAATAGAGTCAACTATGAATTATATATGTCTGGATTATCCATACTGTGTTTAAGTCATCAATCTCTGGATACCGAGCCCTGGTGAGCAGTCCATGGTGCTTTTATTGGTGGTAAGCTTTCTCTTCCATGCCAGTTTGATGGCTGGGGAAAGTAGGTTGGACCCCCATGTCTTTTTATGGCTTTAACTGTGTCTCTGGCCTTTGGAAATCATGCAGTGGGTTCTGCTACCTGCCTGGTTAGAGTCTGCAGACCTACTTCTAGTGCCCATGTGCTCAGCTTCATGATGTCCTTCTGGCTTGGAATGTTGGCTTTGACCCAGTTGGGTTATGGGAAACTGTATTCAGCCCTCATCTAATTGAATATATCACACATAGTTGGCTAGTTTAATAATTTGCAAATGAATTACTGGAGTTTCTGAACTTGAGTGATGAGTGCAGCACTGGGCTTTATTAACATGGCAAAGCGGAGACGTTGACAGTGATGTGAATATGTGGTTGGCCTGACACACAGGACCTTGCTTTGGTGTGCTCCTGGTACTGCCAATGGGGGAAGAGTTCTGGCTACTGGATCTCATGCATTTTACTTAAGAAGGGAGTTTCAGCCTGCAGCTCTGTGATCTGGTTCTACTGAAACAGGTTTATCAGTGGAGGGTTTTGGTGATTATCATCCAAATGCATTTTGTTTTCATTCTACCCACTAGATTTGGCTTGTCGTGTGATTGATTCTGGGGGAGAAGACCCTGAATTGAATGCACTTTGAGTATTTGTTCAGTTCTGTTGACAGAGGTTTCCCAGTGTAAATTAATAAAGTAATGTTCTGGTGTCTGCTCTGTCTCCAGTATATTTTAGCTTATCTGAGTCCTCTTTGAGGATCTGACCGTGTCTGGGCCCCAGAGATTGATAACATCTCAAATCTTAAGGGACTGAAAGCAGCTTAAACCAAAGACAGGATGGACAGCTAGAGATACCTCTAAGCCTTCAACTCAGAAGAGGAGATCTTAGAACATGGAGCTAAATTAATCGATATGTCACTCAGTTACCCACTAATACCTAGGCATTGTTAGAGGCACTGGGGCTGCAGTAATGGCCTAAGCACACAAGGCCTCTGATCTTAGTCCTCCTGTACATTTTAGTGGGGTGTAGAGCAGTCGCTGCTAAGTAACCAAGGTGATGTTAGCTGATGTCAAGCGCTCTGATGAGAGGATATGATGGAGAGTGACTGTGGGACTGTCTTAGAAAGGATGGTGGCTGGACGTGGTGGCTCACCCTTATAATCCAGCACTTTGGGAATACAAGGCGGGTGGATCAGATGGTCAGGCGTTCAAGACCAGCCTGACCTATATTGTGAAACCATGTCTCTACTAAAAATACAAAAGTTAGCCGGGTGTGCACGCGGGTTAGTCTCAGCTACTCGGGAGGGTGAGGCGGGAGAATCGCTTGAACCCGGGAGGAGGAGGTTGCAGCACCATGACTCATGCCTGTAATCTCAGCACTTTGGGAGGCCGAGATGGGCGGATCACGAGGTGAGGAGTTCTAGAACAACCTGACCAACATAGCGAAACCCTGTCTCTATTAAAAAATACAAAAATTAGCTGGGCATGGTGGCACATGCACCTGTAATCTCAGCTACTCAGGAGGCTGAGGCAGGAGAATTGCTGGAACCCGGGAGGCAGAGGTTGCAGTGAGCCGAGATTATACCACTGAACTCCAGCCTGGGTGACAGAGCAAGACTCTATCTCAAAAAAAAAAAAAAAAAAAAAAAAAAAGGATAGAAAAGAAAGAATGTTAAGGGAGTAAGCTGACATGTGAACTAAGACTGGCATAACATGGGGCCAGCCAAGCCAAGGGGGTAGTGTTGAGGGAGGAGATACCCAGGGAGACCACTCCGGAGCTAGGGAAGTGCAGGTCCCAATGCCACAGCAGGAAGAGGCGTGGCAGGTTTAAGGAGCAGAAAGAGGACCTGTGGATGGAGTGCTGTGAGCTGGGGGAAAGGCAGCTCATGAGACTTGAAGGCTGTGTTAAGAAGTTTGGAGTCTGGACATGGGAAGCCATTATCTAGTGTTCAGCCAAGGAATTTCAATAATCCATCCACATTCTTGGTGCTGGGGCTGCGTTAGCGAATAAAACATAGATAAAGCCCATGCCTCTTGTGGCTATAGACTGAGGTATGTTTGAAAAAGATCACGCTGGCTACCTCGTGGAGAAGGATTTTAGGGGAGCAAGAATTGAAGCAGGGAGACAAATTAGGGGGCTACCTCAAAGTTCAGGGAGAGGCATGGTACGGTGGAGATGGAGAGAAATGGATGGATTCTGGATTGATTTTGGAGATAGAGCTGACAGGACTTCCTGCATATTGGAGGGAGAAATTTCCATCAAATGTTGGTAATGCCAAGAAGGCAATTTGACATATAAGGCTGGAGCTGTGGTAAAAAGCCCCATAGGAGAATATTACCTTCTAATTCTCTGCCCTGCTGTAGGTGGGCCTTTCTCTAGGTGATGTGAAATGACATTTCCTCATTTCCAAATCCTTCCCAGTCTAGGAAGAGTTGGAGAAGGAGGAAAGTGGAGAGCTGTTTCTTTCCTGGTTGTTCCTGGCAACCCTGGCCTGTCAGGGGTGCTTAGGTGTCCCAGGGGACTGGTTGTCATCACCTTTGCATCAACACCATTATATGGCACATTGAGGCCCCCACGGAAGTCCCTATTCCAAGCTGACTTGGAAAGGGAGATTTTTTTAAAGATAGGCCGTATCTTTGACAAAATCAATGAGGACTTGGGACATCGCTTTTTCAAGGTGGCCACCTTCTGCTCCGTGCTTGTGTGAGGCATGTTTACTGTTCGGACCTGCACGATGCACTTACTATCCTTTAGTTTTTCTTGCTGCAGCCGAGCTCCCTGAAGGTCTGCCTGGTGCTCAGCACACAGTGGGTGTGCCCCGTTCCTTGAATCGAATTAATAATGGAGAGTTAATGCCATGTGTAAGGATAGAGTCTTTTTAAAAATAAGTGCGTCGTGATGATATATTGTTCCAAAGTGACACATTCAGGAACATTGTTGACTTTACAGAGGTATTACTTTTCTACGTCTTCATTCTAGAATTTTTTTCTTTCTTTTCCTTTTTTTTTTTTTTTTTTTGAGAGAGTCTTGCTCTGTTGCCCAGGCTGGAATGCAGTGGCACAATCTGGGCTCACTACAACCTCTGCCTCCCACATTCAAGCAATTCTCCTGCCTCAGCCTCCTGGGTAGCTGGGATTACAGGCTCATACCACCATACTCAGCTAATTTTTGTATTTTTAGTAGAGACGGGGTTTCACCATGTTGGTCAGGCTGGTCTCAAACTCCTCACTTTGTGATCAGCCTGCTTTGGCCTCCTGAAGTGTTGGGATTACAGGCATGAGCTACCACACCTGGCATAGAATTTCTTTACATAATAAGCTCTTGAATGCCTTCCGTTTTCTTACTACTTTCTAGTAACATGAATACTTTGTTAAGGTCAGGTAGAAGTCTTTTCTGTATTCTTCAAAGCACTTCTTGCTTACATTTTTATTCATTTATTTATTTTTTTTTATTTTATTTTTTATTGGATTTTAGGTTTTGGGGTACATGAGCAGAGCATGCAAGACAGTTGCGTAGGAACACACATGGCAGTGTGCTTTTCTTTCCTTCTCCCCTTAACCCACATTTGGCATTTCTCCCCAGGCTATTCCTCCCCACCTCCCCCTCCCACTGGCCCTCCCCTTTTCCCCCCAATAGACCCCAGTGTTTAGTTTTTTGAGACAGAGTCTTGCTCTGTCACTCAGGCTGGAGCGTAGTGGCGGGAACATGGCTCACTGCAGCCTCTGCCTCCTGGGTCCAAGTGATCCTCTTGCCTCAGCCCCCTGAGTAGCTAGGACTAGAGGTGTGCACCACAAGTCTTGGCTAATTAAAAAAAAAAATTGTGTAGGGATGGAGTTTTACCATGTTGCCCAGGCTAGTCTCAAACTCCTGGTCTCAAGCAATCCTCCTGCCTCAGCGTCCCAGAGTGCTGGGATTACAGGAGTGAGCCACTGCACCCAGCCCTGACTACTTCGAATACAGTACCTTATCATCTGCATAAAAATTTGGAGAGTTAAATGGGCTTTTTAAAAAAATTTCTAAGCATTTTTTTTAAAGCACAGTTTTTTTTTTTCTTTGCTAGAGAATTGCCTGAACCCAGGGGGCGGAGGTTGCGGTGAGCCGAGATGGCGCCATTGCACTCCAGCCTGGGTAACAAGAGCGAAACTCCGTCTCAAAAAAAAAATAAATAAAATAAAAAGTAATGTATGCCCATTGTGGGAAATACAAAAAAAAAAAAAAAAAGAATAAACCATAATCCCACCCTAGAGATAAGCGAAACATTCACATTCTAGTTGTTTTGTATGCGTCTTAACACATAGCTGGACTCATGCTGTTTATTTATTTATTTTTTGAGACGGAGTTCCGCTCTTGTTACCCAGGCTGGAGTGCAATGGCGCCATCTCGGCTCACCGCAACCTCCACCTCCTGGGTTCAGGCAATTCTCCTGCCTCAGCCTCCTGAGTAGCTGGGACTACAGGCACGCGCCACCATGCCCAGCTAATTTTTTGTATTTTTAGTAGAGACGGGGTTTCACCATGTTGACCAGGATGGTCTCGATCTCTTGACCTCGTGATCCACCCGCCTCAGCCTCCCAAAGTGCTGGGATTACAGGCGTGAGCCACCACGCCTGGCAATGCTGTATATTTATTTTCTACACTTCCTTTTTGCTTAATATTAAATTGTACACACTTGCCCTTGCTGCTAAAAGCCCTTGGTCAACCTCTTAGCGTTTACATAATAATCTCCCTTGTAAAATACTTGACATGTGTGTCACACTGTGAAGACATCTTTGTGCATGCGTTTTTCTTATTATTTCCTTTAATATAATTCCAAGAACTAGAGTTACTCGGTCAAAGGTCATGAACATTATGAATATATATTTTGTGGCATTGCTCTCCAGAAAAGTTGTGTTGGGCAGGGCCAGCTGTGCCTTTTTTACTTCTATTTTTTAGGTAAGCGGAAGATGCTGAAGCCTTTTTGATTTTTGATACACTTTTTAGAATTATAAATTTAAAGTATTTGCTTCTTTAATAAGCGAAAACGCTATTTTTGAGGTTTTAAAACACAGACTTTTTTTTAAAGAGCATTTTTTGGTTCACAGCAAAATTGAGCAGAAAGTCTACTCTCTGCCCCCACACACACAGTCTCTTCCCACTATCAGCATCCCACACCACAGAGGTACGTTGTAGTAGTATGATTTGTACTTCTTGTTTCTTTGCTCACTAGAAAGATTGAATCTTTTTAAAAAATGTGTGTTTTGGCTGGGTGCGGTGGCTCGTGCCTGTAATCCTAGCACTTTGGGAGGCTGAGGCAGGTGGATCACCTGTGAGTTCGAGACAAGCCTTACCAACACGAAAAAAACCGCGTCTCTACTTAAAATACAAAAACTTGGCTGGGAGTGGTGGCGCATGCCTGTAATCCCAGCTACTCAGGAGGCTGATGCAGAATTGCTTGAACCCTGGAAGGCAGAGGTTGTGGTGAGCCAAGATGGCACCATTGGACTCCAGCCTGGTCAACAAGAGCGAAACTCCGTCTCAAAAAAAAAAAAAAGAAGTGTGTTTTCTTAAATTCTAGTTTTGTGAATTGCTTTCCATTTTCTTTGCTTAGTGATCGAAAAACAACTCAAATGAAGTAAGATTGGCTACATTGTCATTTCTGTAGTGTCTGTTTTGTTTTCCATTTTTAGACGAAGTTTTGCTATTGTCATCCAGAATGGAGTGCAATGGTACAAACTCGGCTCACTACAACCTCTGCCTCCCAGGTTCAATTGATTCTCCTGTTGCAGCCTCCTGTAGCTGGGATTACAGGTGCCCGCCACCACACCTGGCCAATTTTTTGTAATTTTAGTAGAGATAGGGTTTCACCATGTTGGCCACCCTGGTCTCGAACTCCTGATCTCAAGGTGATCCACCTGCCTTGACCTCCCAAAGTGCTAGGATTACAGGTGTGAGCCACCGCGCCCGGCTCTGTAGTGTGTAATACAGTGTTACACCTGGAGTAGTCTGTGACTCATGAACCACCGCATTCCTGGGCCCGTTCTCTAGCTTTGGTTTTCTGGGAATGACGTTGAAGAATTTTCGTGCATAATAAGCCGTCTAGGTGAGATTTATGTACTCAAAGATGTTTGGGAACCACTGGTCTCATGCCTTATTGTAGGCAAAGGTTTGCACCATTACATACAAAAAGAGTAAGTGTTACTTTCTATTGACTCTAACTAATAGGTGTTACTTCCTATTAAGAGAGAGTGCACAGAGAGCTTGCCAGCGCCTTCTCATCAGTGGGAGAGCGCCAGAACCACATTAGTCAGATGTGAAGTTGCCTTGCAAGAATGTGTTCAGATGACTCACGTTTTGCCATTCATAGGTGATTGTAAGTAGTTTCCCTTCCTCTTCATAGAGCAGGTTCATTGAGGAGAAGCTGGAAACTACAGAAACAATAGACAGGTCTCACAATTCCAAATTCTTTCTGGTGATTTTTTTTTTTTTTCACTGACAATGCCTCAGGCACGTTTCCAATAAGGAAACACAGAATATTTACATTCCTAATTTCTTTTTTTTACTAAGAAGTTTGAAAATCCTGAAAAAAATACACACATGTACTTTTCTTTATGTATGTTATACTTCAAAAAAAGAAAAGAAAAAATAGTTGAGAAGATGGAGCAGAAAAACTATTTATGTAAGCATCATGACATCTCTCTTTTTTTCTTGAGACAAAGTCTCACCTGGACACCCAGGCAGGAACGTAGTGGCAAAATCTCTGCTTGCCGCAACCTCTGCCTCCCGTGTTCAAGTAATTCTCTTACCTCAGCCTCCGAGTAGCTGGGACTACAGGTGTGCGCCACCACATCCAGCTAATTTTTGTATTTTTAGTAGAGATAGGTTTCACCATGTTGGCCAAGATGGTCTCGATCTCCTGACCTTGTGATCCGCCCACCTCAGCCTCCCAAAGTGCTGTGATTACAGGCGTGAGCCATCGTGCCTGTCCCATAATTACATCTCCACTTGGGCTTTACTGTTCATTTGTAAATGGACTGCAAATTGTCAGTACATCAGAAATCATCAACATTTCCAGAAGTAAATAGTCACAAGCAGATACCCAGGAATGTAATCTCAAACCCTTGGGTTGGTGCAGAAGGTAAGAGAAGGTGCTGGTTTAGTGTGCCTGCCTCCACTCTGTTCCCAATCCAGGTGCCACCTGCCTGGACAGTTGGGACAGGCAGTCAGGAAGGCCTGGGGAGCCTGCAGGATCCCATGGTTAGGAGTCTTAGGAGGAGGGTCCAGGCTCACTGCTTTGTATCCTGTGACTGAGTCACTCTCCTGCCCCATGAAGGGGTGGAGGAGTTGTGGGGGTGAGCTGGTTCCTGCTGCCTCTGGGCTGGGGGAGCTGAGCGGATGGGATGTAAAGTGGCGTCCTTGTGATACCTCACCTGGAGACAGGCCCTGTGCTTCCCACTGGCTGCACCACCAGCCCGCAGGCCCCTTCCATTACTCTCAGGACCTGACTGAGTCACTCTCCTGCCCCATGGAGGGGTGGAGGAGTTGTGGGGGTGAGCTGGTTCCTGCTGCCTCTGGGCTGGGGGAGCTGAGCGGATGGGATGTAAAGTGGCGTCCTTGTGATACCTCACCTGGAGACAGGCCCTGTGCTTCCCACTGGCTGCACCACCAGCCCACAGGCCCCTTCCATTACTCTCAGGACCTGACTGAGTCACTCTCCTGCCCCATGGAGGGGTGGAGGAGTTGTGGGGGTGAGCTGGTTCCTGCTGCCTCTGGGCTGGGGGAGCTGAGCGGATGGGATGTAAAGTGGCGTCCTTGTGATACCTCACCTGGAGACAGGCCCTGTGCTTCCCACTGGCTGCACCACCAGCCCGCAGGCCCCTTCCATTACTCTCAGGAGCACCTACTTAAGGCACTCCAGCAAGTAGGGAGAGGAAAGTCACATCGGGTCTAATGGGCCCCGCAGCCACAAGGAGGAAGAATAAGCACTGCCCTTAAAACAGGTGCAGATGAAACAGAAAACAGGTAGGCCTGGAATAAAAAGTAATTCCCACATTTAAGGAGATCTCGGTGTCACATAAAATTTCTTCTTGAAGTTAAATTTCTGTAAGTCAGTAGATGGACAGGAGGGCAGAGGAAGATGGCAGAATAGAAACCTCCATTAATCGTCCTCCCAACATGAACACCAAATTTAACAACTAGCTAAAACAAAAAGCACCTTCAATTACCTGGGCTTTCTGGCTGGTGCCTGTAATCCCAGCTACTTGGGAGGCTGAGGCAGGAGAATCGCTTGAACCTGAAATGCAGAGGTTGCAGTGAGCAGAGATCAAGCCATTGCATTCCAGCCTGGGTGACAGAGTGAGACTCCGTCTCAAAATAATAATAATAAAAAAAGCGCCTTCATAAGAACCAAAAAGCAGGGAACTATCACAGTACCCGGTTTTACCATCATGTCACTGAAAGAGGCACTGAAGAGGGTAGGAAAGACGGTCTTGACTCACCGATACCACCCCTCCCGCATCCGCCAGCAGCAGACCACATGGCCAGGAGAGAGAATCTGTGCATTTGGGGGAGGGAGAGTGCAGTGTTTGTGGGACATTGTTTTGGAATGCAGGGCTGCCAACCAGCAGTGATAACCAGATAGTATGCCATGGCCTTGGGTAAGACTCTGAGACACACTGGCCTTAGGGGTGCCCCAAAATATTCACAGCTGTGGTGGCTGTGAGGAGAGACTCCTTCTGCTTGAGAAAAGCAGAGGAAAGTACAGGGAGTTTGTCTTTAGCTTAGGTACCAGCCTGGCCATAGTGGAGAAGAGCACCAAGCAGGCTCTTGGACTCTTGGATCTCCAGATGTGCCCTGGGCTAAAGGCAGGGCCAACTGCCCTGAACGGTGAATCCCAGGCCTGACAGGATTCACCACAAGCTGATGGAAGAGCCCTTGGGCCTTCAGTAAACAATGGCAGTAGCCTGGCTTGATTTGCTGTGGACATGTGGTGGACACAGGGAGACTCCTCAGCCTGGGGAGAGGGAGGGAAGAGTGGGAAGGACTTTTGTGGTTTCGGCACTAGTTCATCCACGGGGTACCAGGTAGATTTCTAAGGTTTCTGATCCTAGGCCCAGGCTCCTGGACAGCATCTCTGGACCTGCCTAGAGCCTGGGGGAACTCGCTGCCCTTAGGGGAGGGACACAAGCCTGGCTGGCTTCACTACTTGCTGATTGTAGAGCCCTAGGGCCTTGGGTGAACATAGGGGTGGCCAGGTAGTGACTAAACCAGGCCTTGAGTAAGATCCAGTGCTGTGCTGGCTTCAAGTCAGACCCATCACAGTCTCAGTGGTGGTGGCCACAGAGATGCTCGTGTCCTGCTTCCCAGCTTCAGGCAGCTTGGCACAGAGAAAGAAAGACTTTTCTTGTTTGGGAGAAAGTAAGGGAAGAGAACGAGAGTCTCTGCCTGGTAATCCAGAGAAATCTTCTGGATGGTATACGAGGCCACTAAGGCAGGACTTCTGCAAGCATGCAAGAACCGCAGTGTTACTGGGCTTGGAGTGCTCCCTAATGCAGAATTGGCTGCAGTGACCGAAAATGTAGATTGTTTAGCACACAAGTCCCTTTGAATATCTGGGAAGCCTTCCCAAGAAGGATAGATACAAACAATGATGAGCATCCACAAGCATCAAGACCATCTAGGAAAACATGACCTCACCAAGTAAACTAAATAAGACACCAGAAGTCAATCCCAAAGAGACAGAGATCTGTGACCTTTGAGACAGAGAATTCAAAATAGCTGTTTTGACGAAACTCAAAGAAATTCAAGATAACACAGAGAAGGAATGCAGAATCCTATCAGATAAATTTAACAAAGAAATTGAAATAATTGGCTGGGTGCAGTGGCTGATACTTGTAATCCCAGCATTTTGGGAGGCTAAGGTGGGTGAATCAACTGAGGTCAGGAGTTTGAGACCAGACTGGCCACCATGATGAAACCCTGTCTTAACTAAAAATACAAAAAGTTAGCAGGGTATGTTGGCAGACACCATCCCAGCTACTCAGGAGGCTGAGGCAGGAGAATTGCTTGAACCCGGGAGGCAGAGGTTGTAGTGAGCAGAGAGTGTACCACTGCATTCCAACCTGGACAACAAGGGCAAAACTCCATCTCAGAAAACAAACGAACAAACAAACAAATGAGCAGCAACAAACAAAAAAAAGAAATTGAAATAATTATAAAGAAGAAGAAATTCTGGAGCTGAAAACTTCTGGTGACATCCTGAAGAATGCATCGGTTTGTTAGCAGAATTGATCAAACAGAAGAAAGAATTAGTGAGCTTGAAGACAGGCTATTGGGAAATACACAGTCAGAGGAGACAAAAAAAGAAAGAATAAAAAAAAGAATGCTGCACACCTACGAGATCTAGAAAGTAGCTTCAAAAGGACAAATATAAAAGCTATTCGTTTTTAAGAGGAGGGAGAGACAGAGAGAGACAATGGCGGAAAGTTTATTCGAAGGGGTGACAGAGAACTTCCCAAATAAAAGATATCAAAACCAAAAGATATCAAAATTCAAGTACAAGAAATCAAAATTCAGGCGCAAGAAGTTATAGAACACCAAGCAGATTTCACTCAAAGAAGACTCTCTCCAGGCATTTAATAACCAAACTCCCAAAGGTCAAGGATAGAGAAGGGACCCTAAAAGCAGCAGCACAAGAGAAACAAATAACACACAACGGGGCTCCAGTGTGTTCGGCAGCGGACTGCGGCATGACGTAAAGTGCGGAAGGAAAGAAAACTCAGCCTAAAATCTACCATAGTGTCTCTGGTGAAAATATCCTTTAAAGATGAAGGAGAAATAGACTTTTCCAGACAAACAAAAGCTGAGGGATTTTATCAACACCTGGCCTCTCCTACAAGAAATGGTAAAGGGAGTTCTTCAACATGCAGCAAAAGAACGTTAATGAGCAATGAGAAATCCACTGCAGGTACAAAACTCACTGGTACTGGTAAGTACACAGAAAAACCCATAATACTATGATACTGTAATTGTGGTGCGTAAACTATTTATTATCTTAAATGGAAAGATGAAAAGTTCAACCAATCAAAAATAATAACAATGTTTCTAGACAGACAGCACAATAAGCTATGAATAGAAACAACAAAAAGTTGAAATGTGTGGCGGTGACGTTAAAGTACAGATTTAGCAGCACTCCTGATATATATATGTATATGTATATATATGTGTATGTATGTATATGTGATATATATGTGTATATATGTATATGTATATATGTGTATGTATATATGTGTATGTATATATGTGTATATATGTATATGTATATATGTGTATGTATGTATATGTAATATATGTATATGTATATGTATATATGTGTGTATATGTATATACATGTGTATATATGTATATGTATATACATGTGTGTATATATATGTGTATGCATGTATATATATATGTGTATATATATGTATACATGTATATGTATATATGTGTATGTATGTATATGTATATACATGTGTGTATATATGTGTATGCATGTATATGTATATATGTGCATATATGTATATATATGTGTATATATGTGTATGTATGTATGTGTGTATATATGTATATATGTGTATATATGTATATGTGTATATATGTATATGTAAATATATGTATATGTGTGTATATATGTATATGTAAATATATGTGTGTATATATATGTTATATGTATATATGTGTGTATATATGTATATGTAAATATATGCATATATGTGTATATATGTATATATGTGTATATATGTATATGTAAATATATGTATATATGTGTATATATGTATATGTATATACGTGTGTATATATATGTATATATGTGTGTATATATGTATATGTATATATGTGTGTATATATATGTGTATATATGTATATGTATATATGTGTATATATGTATATATGTGTGTATATATGTATATGTCTATACATGTGTATATATGTATATATATGTGTGTATATAGGTGTATATATGTATATGTGTGTATATATGTATATGTCTATACATGTGTATATATGTATATGTATATATGTGTATATATGTATATATGTGTGTATATATGTGTATATATGTATATGTAAATATATGTATATGTGTGTATATATGTATATGTAAATATATGTGTATATATGTGTATATATGTATATGTGTATATATGTATATGTAAATATATGTGTATATATGTATATGTATATATGTGTGTATATATGTGTATATATGTATATATGTGTGTGTATATGTATATGTAAATATATGTATGTATATATGTGTATGTATACGTAAATATATGTGTGTATATATATGAAAGTGAAGTATAGAGTTATTAGTTATCTAGTTATTACTTTTTATTAGTTTTCTTTTGCTTGTGTGCTAATTTGTTTATAAGTGCCTACATCAAAGAAGAAGAAAACCTTCAAATAAACAGTCTAAGGATATGTCTTAAAGAATCAGAAAAGCAAGAGCAAACCAAACCTGAAGTTAGTAGAACAAAGGGAATAAAGAAGATCAGAGCAGAAACAAATGAAATGAGAACAATACAAAAAATTAATGAAACAAAAAATTGGGTTTTTAAAAAGATAAACGAATTGACAAACTTTAGCCAGACTAGCTAAAAACAAAAAACTGGAAAAGACCCAACTAAAGAAAATCAGGGATGAAAAGGAAGGCATTACAACCGATGTCACAGAAATGCAAAGGATCATTGGAGGCCCCTATGAGCAACTCTATGCCAAAACGTTAGAAAACCTAGAAGTGGATAAATTATTAGACACATACAACCTACTGCAACTGAATAATGAAGAAATCCAAAATCTGAATAGATAGTAGCAAGTAATGAGATTGAAGCCGTAATAAAAAGTTTCCAAGCAAAGAAACGCCCAGGAACCAACTGGGCTTCACTGCTAACATTTACCAAACATTTGAAGGACAACAAATACCAATCATACTCTAACTATTCTGAAAAGTAAGGGAGGAGGAAATACTTCCAAACTCATTCTCCAAGGCCGGTATTGTGCTGATGCCAAACCCAGACAAAGATGTATTCAAAACAAACACAAACCCACAGGCCAAAATCCCTGTTGAACATTGACGCAAAAACCCTCAAGAAAATACTAGGAAACTGAATTCAACAACATGTTAAAGGCATCATTCATCATGTCCAAGAATATTTATCCCAGGGATGCAAAGATGGTTCAACATGTGCAAATCAATCAGTGTGATACATCACATCGACAGAATGAAAGACAAAAAGCATATGACCATTTCAATCGATGCTGAAAAAGCATGTGATAAAATTCAACATCCGTTCATGAGAAAACACATCCTCAAAAAACTAGGCATACAAGGAACACATCTCAAGATGATAAAAGCCATATATGACAGACCCACAGTTAGTATCATACTGAATGGGGAAGAATGGAAAGCCTTTAAGACCTGGAACATGAAAAGGATGCCCACTTTTACCACTGTTATTCAACATAGTACTAGAAGCCCTAGCTAGAGCAATCAGACAAGAGAAAGAAATAAAGAGCATCCAAATTGGAAAGGAAGAAGTCAAATTATTTTTGTTTGCAGATGATACGATCTTATATTTGGAAAAGCCTTAAAGACTCCACCAAAAACTATTAGTACCGATAATTCAGTAAAGTCCCAGGATACAAAATCAACATACAGAAATCAGTAGCATTTGTATATGACAATGGGAAACAGTCTGAAGAAGAAATCAAGAAAGTAATCTCATTTACAATTGCTATAAATAAAATTAAACACTGGCCACTTGCTGTGGCTTATGCCTGTAATCCCAGCACTTTAGGAGGCCAAGGTGGGCAGATTGCTTGAGCTCAGGAGTTTGAGACCAGCCTGGGTAACATGGTGAACCCCGTCTCTATCAAAAATACAAAAAAATAGCTGGGTGTGGTGGTGTGTGCCTGTAGTCTCAGATACTCAGGAAGCTGAGGTGGAAAGATTGCTTGTGCCTTGGGGGTGGAGGTTGCAATAAGCCAAGATTGCACCACTGCGCTTCAGCCTGGGTGACAGTGAAAGACTGTCTCAATACATACATACATACATGCACACCGAGGAATTAACCAAAGAAGGGAAAGATCTCTGCAATGAAAACTATAAAACACTGATGTGAGTAGTTGAAGAAGACACATAAGAATGGAAAGATATTCCATGTTCATGGATTGAAATATATAATATTGTTAAAATGTTGCTGAGTGCAGTGACTCACACCTGTAATCCCAGCCCTTTGGGAGGCCAAGGCGGGTGGATCATTTGCAGTCAAGAGTTCAAGACCAGCCTGGCCTACATAATGAAACACTGTCTCTACTAAAAATATAAAAATTAGCCAGGTGTGGTGGTGGGCACCTGTAATACCAGTTACTCAGGAGGCTTTAACCTGGGAGGTGGAGGTTGCGGTGAGCTGAGATTGGGCCACTGCATTCCAGCATGGGTGGCAGAGTGGGACTTCATCTCAAAAAAAAAAAAGAAAAGAAAAAAAAAAGAAAAATTCTGCACTACCCAAAGCAATCTACAGATTCAATGCAATCTTTATCATAATACCAATGACCTTCACAGAAATATAGAAAAGAATCCTAAAGTTTATATAGAACCACAAAATACCCAGGTAGCCAAAATTATCCTGAGCAAAAGAACAAAACTAGAGAAGTCACATTATCTGACTTCCGGTTATATTACAGAGCTACAGTAACCAAAAGAGTATGGCACTGGCAAAAAAAAAAAATAGATACACAGACCAGTAGGAACAGAATAGAGAACCCAGAAACAAATCCATACATCTACAGTGAACTCATTTTCGAAAAAGGTGCCAAGATCATGCAATGGGGAAAGAACCGTCTGTTCAATAAGTGGTACTGGGAAACCTGAATATCCTTATGCAGAAGAATGAAACTAGACCCCTATTTCATATCATATACAAAAATCAAATAAAAAATTGATTAAAGCCTGGAGAGGAGCAGGAAAGGTAACTATAAGGTACTGAGCTTAATGTACAGAACCTGTACAACAACCAATTAAACTGTTATCTTTAATTATCTGACAGAAATAGTCTGTACGATAAACATTTACAGCATGAGTTTACCTATGTAAAGAACCTTCACATGTACCCCCCAACCAAAAATAAAAGTTGTAAAGAAAAGGCTTACATCTAAGATCTCAAACTATGAAACAACTAAAAGAAAACATTGGATGAACTCTTCAGAACCTTGGAGTGGGCAAAGATTTCTTGAGGAATACCCCACGAGCACAGGCAACCAAAGCAACAGTGGACAAATGGGATCACATTAAGTTAAAGAGAAACAGTGAAGTGAAGGGACAACCCACAGATGGGAGAACTTAGTTGCAAACTATCCATCTGACAAGGGAATAATCACCGGAATATATAAGAGCTGGGGAGGGATAGCCTGGGGAGAAATGCCAAATGTGGGTGAAGGGGAGGAAGGCAGCAAAACACACTGCCGTGTGTGTACCTATGCAACTGTCTTGCATGTGCTGCACATGTACCCCTAAACCTAAAATGCAATAAAAAAATTAAAATAAAAATAAATAAATAATTAACTAAAAAAATAGTTTGCATGTTAAAAAAAAAAAAAGAAGCTCAACCAACTCTATAAGAAAAAATCATATAACCTGTTTAAAACATGGGCAAAAGATCTGAATAGACGTTACTCAAAAGAAGACATGCAAATGGCAAACAGGTAGATGAAAAGGTGCTCAACATCACTGATCATCAGAAATGTAAGTCAAAACTACAATGAGATGTTGGCTGGGTGCGGTGGCTCACACCTGAAATCCTGGCACTTCGGGAGGCTGAGGCGGGCGGATTACTTGAAGCCAGGGATTGGAGACCAGCCTGGCCAACATGGCGAAACCCCATCTCTACTAAAAATACGAAAAAAATTAGCCTGGCATGGTGTTGCATGCCTGTAAGCCCAGCTACTTCCGAGGCTGAGGCACGAGAATCGCTTGAACCCAGGAGGTGGAGGTTGCAGTGAGTCGATATGATGCCACTCATGCCACTACACTACAGCCCAGGTGACAGTGAGATTCAGTCTCAAAAAACAAACAAATAAAACTATGTGATATTTGTTTCACATGAGATATCATCTCACCTCAGTTAAAATAGCTTTTGTCCAAAAGACAGGCAATATCAAATGCTGACAAGGATTTAGAGAAAACGGAACACTCTTACAGTGTTAAGGGGCGTGTAAAGTAGTACAACGATTGTGGAGAACAGTTTAGAGGTATCTCGAAAACTAAAAATAGAGCTGCCGTGCGATCCAGCAATCGCGCTTCTCGGTATATACCCAAAGGAAAGGAAATCAGTATGTGGAAGAGAGAGCTGCACTCCGTTTATTGCAGCACTGTCCACAGTAGCCAAGATCTGAGGCAACCCAAGTGTCCATCAGCAGGCACGTGGATAAAGACGTGTGCTACATACCCAGAGGAGTGTCTTAAGCCATAAGAGAGAATGAGGTTCTGTCATTTGCAACAACAGGGATGGAACCAGAGGTCATTATGTTAAGTAAAATGAAATAAGCCAAGCACAGAAAGATAAACTTCGCATGTTCTCACTCATTTGTGGGAGCTAAACATGAACACAATTGAACTCATGGAGATAGAGGGTGGAATGATGGTTATCAGAGGCTGAGAAGGACAGTGGGGGGTGGTATGGAAATGTGAATGGTTAATGGGTATTAAAAATTAGTTAGCATTAGTAAGATGTAGTATTTGATATTATTGATTATATAATCAATAATAATTTAATTGTACATATAAAAATAACTGAAAAGAGTAGAATTGGGTTGTTTGTAATAGAAATGATAAATACTTGAGGTGGTGGATACGTCATTCACCCTGATGTCATTATTACATATTGTATGTCTGTATTGTATGTAGCCCATGGCCGGGCATGGTGGCTCATGTCTGTAATCTCAGCACTTTGGGAGGCTGAGGCAGGCAGATCACCTGAGGTCAGGAGTTCAAGACCAGCCTGGCCAACATGAAAAAACCCCATCTCAACTAAAAAATACAAAGATCAGCTGGATGTGATAGCAGGCCCCTGTAATCCCAGCTACTTGGGAGGCTGAGGCAGGGAGAATTGCTTGAACCTGGGTGGTGGAGGTTGCAGTGAGCTGAGATCTCACCACTGCACTCCAGCCTTGGTGACAGAGTGAGTCTCCATTTAAAAAACAAATTCCATATACCCCATAAATATATATATATCTACCATGTACCCACAAAAATTAAAAATTAAAGTAAAGTCAGTAGGTTAAGAGGCAATCAGTTGCCCCCAAGACAAAATAGAAGAAATCCCTGAGACCTTACAACCAAAGGCAAAGAGAGAGGAACCACAAGGGAAAAGCCAAATGCCTTGCAGACAGATCCAGGATGCCCAGCACGTCCATAATAGGAGTTCCAGAGGAGAAAAAGAAACAGACGCAGAAGAAATACTGGTTACACAGGAGAAGAAATTTTACGTGAGTTGAAATGTTTTTGTAGAGACATAGTCTTGCTTTATTACTTAGGTTGGACTTGAACTTCTGGCCTCAAGTGATCCTTTCCCCTCAGCCTCCCAAGGTGCTAGGATTACAGGCATGAGCCACTGTGCCAGAAATATGTATTGATTGATTGATTCAGTTTTATTTTTGGGGGATTTTTTTGCCCAGGCTGGAGTGCAATAGCACGATCTCGGCTCACCACAACCCCCACCTCCTGGGTTCAAACGGTTCTCCTGCCTCAGCCTCCCAAGTAGCTGGGATTACAGGCATGCACCATCACGCCTGGCTAATGTTTTGTATTTTTAGTAGAGATGGGGTTTTTCCATGTTGGTCAGGCTGGTCCCAAACTCCCGACCTCAGATGATCCACCCACCTCAAGCCTCACAAGGTGCTGGGATTACAGGTATGAGCCACTGTGCCGGGCAGGAATATTTTTTTTTAAATCACAAGTCAATACAATTAGAAATAAATAATACAAATAATCAACAAAAGCCTTAACTGCTTGAAAATGAAAAAACACACTTCTAAGTAATCCTTAGATACCTAAGATATCCTTAGATCAAAGAGAAATTCTAAACTGCAATTAGAATATTGAAAAAATAAAACACTCCATATTCAATCTGTGGAACCAGCAAATACTGTATTATGAAGACAATGGCAGCCGGTGCTGTGGCTCACGCCTGTAACCCAGCACTTTGGGAGGCCGAGGCAGGTGGGTAGCCTGAAGTCAGGAGTTCAAGAACAGCTTGGCCAACATGGTGAAACCTCATCTGTACTAAAAATACAAAACTTAGCCAGGTATGGTGGCACATGCCTGTAATCAGGCTACGTGGGAAGCTGAGACAGGAGAATTGCTTGAACCTGGGAGGCAGAAGTTGCACTGAGCTAAGATCGCGCCACTGCACTCTAGCCTGGGCAGCAGAGAGAGAGTCCATCTCAACAACAGCAACAAAAAAAAAAAAAAAAAAGAAAAGAAAAGAAAGAGAATGAGGCCGGGCATCGTGGCTCAAGCCTGTAATCCTAGCAGTTTGGGAGGCCGAGGCGGGTGGATCACCTGAGGTCAGGAGTTCAAGACCAGCCCGGCCAACATGGTGAAACCCCGTCTCTACTAAAAATACAAAAAATTAGCTGGTCATGGTGGCGCGTGCCTGTAATCCCAGCTACTTGAGAGGCTGAGGCAGGAGAATCACTTGAACCTGGGAGATGGAGGTTGTGGTGAGCCAAGATCGTGCCACTACACTGCAGTCTGAGCAACAGAGTGAGACTCCAAAAAAAGAAAGAGAGAGAGAGAGAGAGAGAGAGAGAGAGAAGGAAAGAAAGAAAGAAAATGGCTTCATTACTAAGGAAGAAAGAATAAAGCTGAAGGAACTCAGATTTGATGGTAAATTAAGGAACTTGCTCTGGGAACAGCCTCGAAGGACTCTCTGTTTCTAGGCCTCCTAGTTCTCTGTATGAGTGTGTTCAGGTGACTGTTGAAAAGGAGTCTCAAAAAAAAAAAAAAAAAAAAAGACAAGGAGTCGCTTATGAAAGACTGAGTTAAACATTCTTATTTTTGCCAAAAGTATGTTTCTGTGGAAGCACGTGAATTCTCAGATGGCTTTTTTAGTGGTTTTTATGTTGCCCAGGTACTCCAGGAGCAGATTCGTGCCCGGGACAATATTAGCTACGGAACTAATTCTGCCTTAAAGACCCTGGAGATGCGCCAGCTCTCCGGTTTGGGAGATCTTCGAGGAAGAGTGGCAAGGTAGGTGTCCAAATGTTGGGGTTTCTGCCCATCAAAAGCCATTTTCTATAAACTCCGTTATAGTGGGGAATATATTAATGGAGCCCCAAAATGATTGCCTGGCATTCCTTTAGTACATTTCCTCCCTGCTTTGGCCATGAAATCCAGTGGTAGGAGTTAAACCTGGTTGGAGGGTGCCTGGGCTTTCTTTTGTTACTGCAATTGATGTCTTCATGGGAAGAAATGATGGGAGAACTCACTCTGCTGACCTTGTGATTTGATAGGTAATACTATGTTTATTGAATCCGATAATATAAAGTTGACATAGTTTGTATGTCATTTCAAAAGTTTAATTTTTCCCATTATTCATTTTTATTTCTTTTCCTGAAGTGTATTGGTCTGGGAAAGATTGGAAATTTAGAAAAAACATCTTTCTCCTCAATCTGAAAAATGCTGTTTTCGGCTGGGTGTGGTGGCTCCCGCCTGTAATCCCAGCACTTTAGGAGGCTGAGGCAGGTGGATCACAAGGTCAGGAGTTCAAGACTAGCCTGACCAATATGGTGAAACCCCGTTTCTAGTAAAAATACAAAAATTAGCCAGGCATGGTGGCATGTGCCTGTAGTCCCAGCTACTCAGGAGGTTGAGGCAGGAGAGTTGCTTGAACCTGGGAGGCCGAGGTTGCAGTGAGCCGAGATCACGCCACTGCACTCCAGCCTGCATGATCGAGCGAGATTCTGTCTCCAAAAAAAACAGTGCTGTTATCTCAAAGTGTGCTGCGGGGACCAGCAGCCTCAACGTCACCTAGGAGCTTGTTAGAAATGTACCATCTCTGACGGGCGTGGTGGCTCAAGCCTGTAATCCCAGCGCTTTGGGAGGCCGAGGCGGGTGGATCACGAGGTCAAGAGATCGAGACCATCCTGGTCAACATGGTGAAACCCCGTCTCTACTAAAAATACAAAAAATTAGCTGGGCACGGTGGTGCGTGCCTGTAATCCCAGCTACTCAGGAGGCTGAGGCAGGAGAATTGCCTGAACCCAGGAGGCGGAGGTTGCGGTGAGCCCAGATCGTGCCATTGCACTCCAGCCTGGGTAACAAGAGCAAAACTCCGTCTCAAAAAAAAAAAAAGAAATGTACCATCTCCATCCCACCCTGCCACTACTGAATTAGAATTTGCATTTTAACAAGATCCCTGAATTCATATGCATGGGAAATTCTGGGCAGCCCTGAGCCAGGTCTGTGTCTAGGGCTATTTTTATCTGGCTGGGACAAATTTGTCCGCAGTATTTATGGGTCTCTTCTGCCCTCTGCTGCTGCTAAGAGCCAAGCACATGAATACGCATCAGCGCTGGAGCCGAGGAGCAAATGGCACTTCCAATCAGCCTGAGGTGGCAATCAGGGTAGTCTGCAAGGGGTCGGGTGGAAGAAAGAACAAGGACCTTCAGCATGCAAGGCCTCTGGAACAGGGAGGGGAGGTGTTCGGGTGAATTTGTGCAGACAACATGTTGAGGGCCTTGGATGCTGGGCATGTGTGTTTGGGTCTGCTGGGTAAAGCTTGGTCTAAGCAGAAGGCTACGTGGATTGGATGGGGACAGGTTGATCATCCTCCTTCTGGGGTTTTCTGTCCTCATCAGGTTTCCTTAGTGTGGTCCTTGCTGATGACGCCCTGTTGGCTTCCTCTCCTCTCTCTACCCTGGCACTGTACCTTTCAGCGGTGATCAACTCTTTGTTAGTCCCTGAATAAACCAAGCCCTTCTGTCCCTACGCTTTTGTATATGCTGTTCGTGTACCTAGCATGCCTTTCCTCCTCCTTTTATTTTATTTTTATTTTTGAGACAAGTGTCACTCTGTTGTCCAGGCTGGAGTGCGGTGGCACAATGTTGGTTCACTGCCACCTCCGCCTCCTGGGTTCAAGTGATTCTTGTGCTTCAGCCTCCTGAGTAGCTGGGACTACAGGTTCCTGCCACCATGCCCAGCTAATTTTTGTATTTTTAGTAGATATGAGGTTTTACCATGTTGGCCAGGCTGGACTCTAACTCCTGACCTCAGGTGACCCGCCCACCTTGGCCTCCCAGAGTGCTGGGATTACAGGTGTGAGCCGCCGCGCCTGGCCTCCTCCTCCTTTTCTAATTTCTTTTCGGTCTTTAAAGTTCAGTTCAAACGTCACCCACTCTGGAAGTCTTCCCGGGCAGCCCTGCTCCACACAGCTCCCCTAGCATCACCGCTCTATCGCGTCTGTCTGCTGTCCTCCGCACTCTGCTGACTACTGTGTGGGAGGGGGTCCAGATGTTTCACTTCTCTGTAGCTGAGTGCCTGAAACTGTCTCTGGAAAACAGTAGGTACTCAACATTCATCATCCATTTGAACGAAGAGGTGACCTAGACACTCACTGTAATAGGACCGATTATTTGTGGAGTTCGGCTTGACAGAAATCCCCGCTCTGATACCTCTCAGAACAGCAGGGAGTTAGAAAACTTGAGAGCTACGGGTCAGAATAGGGACTTTAGGAGGACGTTGAGAATCTTCACAGCCTCTTGAGTTGTGGATGAAGATCAAGTGAGGGAATACACGTGGGAGGCTTGGTGCCCTGCCTGCGATGGAGTGGGCCTGCCACTAATGGAAGCTTTATCATCTCAGGGGCAAGAGCAGCGACATCGTCCTTAGCGTGCTGCTTCTAATACAACGCAGAAAAATTATTCTAAAATACTCTCGGGAATCTTACATTCTTCAGGTTCCTGTAACTTCTCTCCTTCCCTGTAACAAAAGCTTTCACTGTAAAGGCATCGAGAACCTTTGCTTGTGGCGAGCACCGGACATTTCTGCTTTGTTTTGTGACGATGTTAGTCTTTCTCCTGCAAAGCTGTAAGACTTCATTGTTGAAATGAATTCATGTGAAATAAAAATGCCTTGGAAAAGTTTCTTGGCCTTCTTGCTTTGATTATGTAATTGCATTGAAGGGGTGTGAACTTTTTAAGAGTTATTCTTAAGTTACTAGCCTTCTATATTATGTTATATTTAATTTTTTAGTTTTTGTAGGCCCATTGGTGATGTAATTAGTAGGAAATGGGCCGTGATTTTTTTCCCCCGCTGTAAATGCAGCTCAGAAGGGCACAGGCAAGTTCTCCATGGAGGTGAGAGACACATTCAGCTCACATGGCATAGCACGCTCTGAACAGGACTTGATGAGGCCTGAAGACCCAATAGATGGACTCCTTCCTCTCTCTCTCCCTGAACAGCATAGTGGTTCAGGGAGAGGTCTAATTCACATACCTTATAAGTCACCTATTTAAAGCACACAATTCAGTGGTTTTTAGTATATTCACAAAGTCATGCAGTCATCACCGCAATCGACTGCAGAACTTATTTATTTTTTTGGAGTCGGAGTCTCGCTCTTGTTACCCAGGCTGGAGTGCAATGGCGCGATCTCGGCTCACCACAACCTCCGCCTCCTGGGTTCAGGCAATTCTCCTGCCTCAGCCTCCCGAGTAGCTGGGACGACAGGCACGCGCCACCATGCCCGGCTAATTTTTTGTATTATTAGTAGAGACGGGGTTTCACCTTGTTGACCAGGATGGTCTTGATCTCTTGACCTCGTGATCCACCCGCCTCGGCCTCCCAAAGTGCTGGGATTGCAGAACATTTTTATCATCCAAAAAGAAACCCCATACCCATTAGCAGCCCCTCCCCATTTGTCCCCAGCCTCCCTGATCCCCCAATCCATGGCAGGCCTACATTGTGTCTCTCATGGGTTTCCCTCTTCTGCGCATCCCAAGTGAATGTGTTCCCTTGAGACTGCCTTCTGACGTTTTTAGGGTTCGTCTTGTTTTAGCATAAATCAGTACTTCTTTCCTTCTATGGCTGCATAGTAAGTACCTCACTGTGTACTGCGTTTTAAAAATCCATCCATTAGTGGGACGTTTGGGTTGTTTCCATTTTTGAGCTGTTTTAAATAATGCGGCTGTGAACATTTGTCTGTTTTTGTGTGCTCGTAGGTTTTCGTTTCTCTTGGATATGTGCCTGGAATGAAAATGCTGAGTAACATGAGAACTCTGTATTTAACTTTAGAGGAACAGTGCAGCCACACTGTTTGCCAGAGTGGCCGCCGCTTTACATTGCCACCAGCAGTGTCTGAGGGTTCCGACGTCTGCGCATCCTCACTGACAGCTGTTTTCTATCTTTTTGATTATAGCCATCCTAGTGGGTTTGAAGAGGATCTCACTGTGGTTTTGATTGGATCCCCCCTGAGGACTAATGTTGTTGAACACCCTTTAATGTGCTTTTTGGTCATTGGCATATCTTTAGAGAAATACTTAGTCAGATCCCTTGCTCATTATTGGGTAACTGTCTTTTTATTATTGCGCTGTAGGAGTTTTGAAATATATATATTCCCTTACCAGATATCCGATTTGAAAACTTATTGTCCCAGTCTAAGGGATGCCTTCTCAGTTTCTCATGTCTTTTGAAACGTAAATGTTTTTAATCTTTGTTGTTTTGAGATGGAGTTTTGCTCTTGTTGCCCAGGCTGCAGCGCAGTGGTGCGATCTCAGCTCACCGCAACCTCGGCCTCCCGGATTCAAGCGATTCTCCTGCCTCAGCCTCCTGAGTAGCTGGGACTACAGGAATGTGCCACTAGGCCCAGCTAATTTTGTATTTTTAGTAGAGACAGGGTTTCTCCATGTTGGTCAGGCTGGTCTCAAATTACGGACCTCAGGTGATCCGCCCACCTTGGCCTCCCAAAGTGCTGGGGTTACGGAGGTGAGCCACCACACCTGGCCCTAAAATTTTTAATCTGGATTGTATCTAACATCTATCTTTTCTTCACTTGCTAGTGTTTGTGGTATCATATTTAAGAAACTGTTGCCTAATGCAGGTCACAAAGATTTATGCCTGTATCTTTTTAAGTTTTATAGTTCCAGCTCTTACATTTAGGCCTTTGATTCCTTTTGAGTTAATTTTTTTGTATGTAGTATAAGGTAAGGTTCCAAATTTATTCATGTCCTTGTAGATGTCTATTTATCCCACCATAATTTGTTGAAAAGTCTATTCTTTCCCCATCAAATTATCTTGGCACGCTAGTTGAAAATCACTTGGCAATAGATATATAGATTTATTTGTGGACTCTTGATTTTATTCCGCTGATTCTCAGTTCTTTTCTTATGCTGGTACCATACTGTCTTGATTACTATAGCTCTGTGATAAGTTTTCAAACTGAGAAGCGTGAGTCCTCCAACTTCATCCTTTTCTTTTCAAGATTGTGTTGGCAATTTTAGGCCCATAGTATTTTCATATGAATCCCAGCACTTTGGGAGACTGAGATCAGGAGTTTGAGACCAGCCGGGCCAACATGTCAAAACCCCATCTCTACTAAAAATATAGAAATTAGCTGGGTGTGATAGTGCATGCCTGTAATCTCAGCTCCTGGGAGGCTGAGGCAGGAGAATCCCTTGAACCTGGGAAGCAGAGGTTGCAGTGAGCTGAGATTGTGCCACTGCACTCCAGCCTGGGTGACAGAGAAAAACTTTGTCTCAAATTAAAAAAAAAAAAAAAAAAAAAGCCGGGCGTGGTGACTCACGCCTGTAATCCCAGCACTTTGGGAGGCTGAAGTGGGCAGATCACCTGAGGTCAGGAATTCAAGATCAGCCTGACCAATATGGTGAAACCCCGTCTTAAAAAAACAAAAAATTTAAAAAAAAGAAGAAATTTAAGTTCAGTTTGTCAACTGTTGCAAAGAAGCCAGTTGGAATGTTGACAGTGACTGTGTTGAATCTGTAGATCTGTTTGGGGAATATTGCCATTTAAAAAATATTACGTCTCGGCCGGGCGCGGTGGCTCACGCCTACAATGCCAGCACTTTGGGAGGCCAAGGTGGCCTTGATCACGAGGTCAAGAAATCGAGACCATCCTGGTCAACGAGGTGAAACCCCGTTTTTACTAAAAATACAAAAATTAGCTGGGCATGGTGGCGCGTGCCTGTAGTCCCAGCTACTCGGGAGGCTGAGGCAGGAGAATTGCTTGAACCCAGAAGGCGGAGGTTGCGGTGAGCCGAGATTGTGCCATTGCATTCCAGCCTGGGTAACAAGAGCAACACTCCATCTCAAAAAAAAAAAATTAAGTCTTTTAGTGGATTCAGTGTCTCACACCTGTAATCTCAGGGGTTTGGGAGGCCAAGGGGAGGATTGGGAGGATTGCTTGAGGCCAGGATTTTAAGACCAGCTTTGGCAACATAGCAAGACCCCATATCTATGAAAAAATAAATATAAGGTAAGTTAGCTGGACATGGTAGTACATGCCTGTAGTTTCAGGGAGCTGTGATCTTATTACTGCACTTCAGCCAGGGTGACAGAGCAAGATCCTATCTCTTAAAAAAAAAAAATTAAAGAAAGGCTTCTTTTCTTTTTTTATTTTTAAGGAAACAGAGTCTTCCTCTGTCGCCCAGGCTGGAGTGCAGTGGCATGATCACAGCTCCCTACAGCTTGAACTCCTGGGCTCAAGCAATCCTCCTACCACGGTTTACTGAGTAGCAGGGACTATAGGCATGTGCCAGCACATCTGGCTAATTTTTTTTTTTTTTCATTTTTTGTAGAGATAGGGTCTGTACCGGGCTGGTCTTGAACTCCTGGTTTCAAGTGATCCTCTCACTTTGGCCTCCCAAAGCGTTGGGATTACAGGTGTTAGTCACCATGCCTGGCTCCAAAATTCAGTATTTGGACCCATGAATGTGGGTGTCTTTCCATTTTTTTTTTTTTGTCATCTTTAATATGGTTCAGCAATATTTTGGAGTTTTAAAAGTATAAGTTTCACACTTTTAAAAATTTATTCCTAAGTATTTTATTCTTTTTGATGCTATTGTAAATGGCAAATCATTTTGTTAATTGCCATTATAGATAAGTATAATAGAGTTTGTCTATTGGTCTTGTATCCTGCAACCTTGCTAAACTCATTAATTACTTCTAGTAATTTCTAATGGATTTTTAAAAGAATTTTCTACACTTGAGATCATGCCATCTGCAAATATAGTTTTCACTTTTTACTTTCCTATCTGCATAAGTTTTATTTCATTTTCTTGCCTAATTCCCCTACCTAGAATCTCCAGTATGATGCTGAATAAATGTGGTGAGACCAGATACCCTTGTCTTGTTTTTGATTTCATGGGAAAGCATCCAGATTCCCGTTATTAAGTAGGATGTCAGGTGTGGATTTTCATCCAGATTCTCGTTATTAAGTAGGATGTTAGGTGCAGATTTTTTCTTTGTTCTTTTCCTTTGGAGACAGAGTGTCTCTCTTTTGCCCAGGCTGGAGTGAAGTGGCGCCATCTTGGCTCACTACAACCTCTGCCCCCCAGGTTCAAGTGATTCTCCTGCCTCAGCCTTCTGAGTAGCCAGAATTACAGGCGCCTGCCACCATGCCCAGCTTATTTTTGTATTTTTGTTAGAGACGTGGTTTCGCCATTTTGGCCAGGCTGATCTTGAACTCCTGACCTGAAGTGATCCACCTGCCTTGACCTCCCCAAATGCTAGGATTTACAGGCATGAGCCCCTGCTCCTAGCCCAAGTGTGAATTTTTTGTATTTCCTCTTTATTAGGTTGAGAAAGATTTTATTTCCCTAGCTTGTTGACTGTTTTTATCATGAAGGGTATTGGATTTTGTCAAATGGTTTTTCTCTACCTATTAAGATAATCGTGAGGGGTTTGTCCTTTTTTCAGTTGATAAGGTTTATTACAGTAATGGCTCTTCTGTTGTTAAAGCAAACTTGCGTTCTTGAAATAAATCTCACTTGCTCCTGATATATAATCTTTTTTGTATATTGCAGGATAAGTTTGCTAGCATTTTGTTGAAATGACACCATCTGTTGTCATTTCCTTACCCCCCAATACAGTTTTGCTCCATCCACCTCCTTTGTGCTATTATCAAATAAGTTACATTTGTAATGTAATGTACATTGTTCTATGTATGTAACAATAAAATATATGCATATTATTTTAAACAATGGCTTTTTAAATCAATTATGACAGGAGAGAAAATATTCATTTATACTGCCTTTATAATTACATAATTACCTTTACCCATGTCCAGTGTTTTTTCATGAGGATTCAGATTACTGCCTGGGGTGCTTGCTTTTAGCTTGACAAACTTTGTTTGGTGTTTCTTCTAGGGTGAGTCTTCTAAAAATGAATTCTCTCAGTTTTTGTTTTTCTGGGATGTCTTTATTTTGCCCTATTTTTTGGAAAGCAGTTTTGCTGGATGTAAGATTCTTGGTTGGCAGCTTGTTTTCTTTTAGCACCATGAATATGTCATCTATTGCCTTGTGGCCTCAATTATTTCCAATGAGAAATTAGCTGTTAATGTTATTGTAGTTCCCTTGTATGTGAGGAATTATTTTTCTTCTTTCTTTTTCTTTTTTTTTTTTTTTTTTGCTGGTTTCAAATATTTCTCTTTGTGTCTTTTCACTTTTCAAATATTTCTCTTTTTCTGTGCCTTTGTCTGTGTCTTTTCAGTGAAAGACATGGTGCATGTAATATGTGTTTTTTTTTTCTTTTTTTTTGAGAGTCTCACCCTGTGGCCCAGGCTGGAGTGCAGTGGCACCATCTCAGCTCATTGCAACCTCCGCCTCCTGGGTTCAAGTGATTCTCATGCCTCAGCCCCCTGAGTAGCTGGGATTATAGGTGTGCACCACCACACCTGACTAAGTCATGTATTTTTAGTTGAGACAGGGTTTCACCATGTTGACCATGCTGGTCTCAAACTTCGGGCCTCAATTGGTGTGCCCGCCTCAGCCTCCCAAAGTGCTGGGATTATAGGCATGAGCCACTATGCCTGGCCTTCTTTTCATGTTTTTGCCATGATGTGTCTGGTATGGATCTCTTGATATTCGCCCTACTTGGAGTTTGTTGAATTACTTAATTTTATCAATTAATGTTTTTCTGACATTTGGGAAGTTTTCAGCCATTACTTTTTGAATAATTTTAATGCTCTTTTTTCTTTTCTTTCTGTCTTTCTCTTTCCCCTGAGTTGGAGTCTCACTCTTCACCCAGGCTACAGTGCAGGGGCAAGATCATGGCTCCTTTTTTTATTTTTTCCCCATGGAAAATACTGTATTTATATACATAGGAACGACAGCTGCAAGCCCCTCACAGAGGAAACTCCACCCCAGAGAAAAATCTTAGCAGCAAATTCCTGTCTACCTCAGCACTATCAGCACAGCCCAGGCCAGAAGGTTGGGAACCCATCATACCCTTCCCGCCATAGAATTCTAAATAAGGCAGGACAAAGAACTGGAGTCCAGTGAGAGCTGGGTGCCTGGTCATTCCTAGAAGACAGGCAGTGTCTTTATGATGCAGGTTAGACTCTGAGCGATGCTGGGATTCTTCTCTGAGTCTTCTCTCAGCTACGTTGAGAGCTGGCAGCAGGATGGGGGCCTGGTAGAAGGAACTGGAAGGAAGTCACAGGTTCTTGGGTACACGTCCATGTGCGTATGTGCATTTTCCTTGCGCTTGATGCCTCCATCTGTCATCCTCTCCCTGACAGCAGCCTAATACTTTACACCTACATTTCTTTCTGTGGCGCTGGATCCGGAAACCAAGTGTTTCTCCAAACAGAACTGCTGTGATTCAGCAGCACTGCCAAGGTAACAGCTGTCCCACGGAGGTAAGACAGGTAACTAAAGAAGTGGTTCGCTCCAATCAGATATCCTTGATTTCTTTTCTCTCTTAAAACAACAGGCTGGGCTGGGCGCGGTGGCTCACGCCTGTAATCCCAGCACTTTGGGAGGCCGAGGCAGGTGGATCACGAGGTCAAGAGATCGAGACCATCTTGGTCAACATGGTGAAACCCTGTCTCTACTAAAAATACAAAAAAAATTAGTTGGGCATGGTGGCGTGTGCCTGTGGTCCCAGCTACTCGGGAGGCTGAGGCAGGAGAATTGCTTGAACCCAGAAGGCAGAGGTTGCAGTGAGCCGAGATCGTGCCATTGCACTCCAGTCTGGGTAACAAGAGCAAAACTCCATCTCAAAAACAAAACAAACAAACCAGGCTGGTGACAGGTATTGTGGCTCAAGAGTGGCATGGTCCCAATTCTGTTAATACCCTCAAAGAGGTCCCCTTCCTCACCTCTCAGATACCAAGGCTTCCGCAGACAGAGGCCATTCTTGCAGCTGTCATGCTGACTGCTACCTGCCTTCTTTGACAGGCCCTCACTCTCTCTCCCACACCAACAGAGACTCCACATTTCCAGGGTTCCTCTCAGATCTGGGCTGGACCTCATCTGGAGGGTCTGAGCAGCCCAAGGTGTTGAGGGGCCCAAGTGCCAGCAGGAAGTCCAAAGGGCCCAATTTTGGACATTGGATTTAGGGGCTGAGTTGAGGGGGGATCTCCTTGAGCTCCGTCCGCATGCACAGGTACTCCCCGATGACAGCCGTGAGTGCAATGAACACTGCTTGGACCAGCCACCAGGTCAGTGCCCAGGGGAAACGGGAGCTGTAGAACCAGCAGCCCAGGAGGTGAAAGAAATGGACAGTGACAGTGAAATACAGACACTGCTTCCCTCGGCGGATGAAGTACAGCAAGCCCAGGGCACAGGTGAGGGCGCTGAGGATGAAGGACATCATGGAGAGCCGGTCTGGAGGGGTGGAAAAGCCCAGGATCTCCGCGTCGAACATCTGGTCCAACGAGGGGGTGCTTCGCACTAGCCAGTCCACCAGCGCCAGCCACAGGCCCAGTGAGCCGTAATACACAATCTGCATGAGGACGATCTGCCACAGGATCAGCAGCGGGTCCCACACGTAGCTGCGGAACTGGCCCACCATCCCCTGCAGGGACATGAGCGGGGCCTCAGCCGGCGGCCCGTCGCTATGGCAACGCCCTCCCCCCTAATCATGGCTGCTTTTACTCTCAAACTACTGGGCTCAAGCAGTCCCCCCTCCCATGTCAGTCTCCTGAGTAGCTGGGATTGTAGGCATGCATCACCATGCCCAGCTAAGTATTTCTGTTTTTACTTTTAGAGACAGGGTCTCACTGTGTTGCCCAGGCTGGTCTCAAAGTCCTGGCGTCAAGCCATTCTCCTGCCTCAGTCTCCTGAGTTACTGGGATTACAGGTGTAAGCCACCACACCTGGCGTCTTCCCTCCTATTATTCTCATTATGCATACGTTGGTGCATTCAATGGCGTCTCAGTTTTTTGTTTTTTTTTTTGGAGACTCTCTTCATTATTCTTTCTTTTTTCTTTGAATCTCCGTTAATTAGGTTGCAGTCTCTACCTACGTATTTTCAAGTTTGCCAGTCTTTGTTCTGCCTTTCCATATCTTCTGTTGAGCTCCTCTATACATTTTTTATTTCAGTATTTCCATTTGGTTCTTCTTTGATAATTTCTCTAGCTTTATTAATATTTTCTATTTGAAGTAATATTATTATGCATTACTTTACTTTTTAAAGTGTGGTTTCAATCACCCTATGTTTGCGCATTCCGTATTTATATTAGCTATTTGAAGTTTTCTTTTTTTATTACTTTTATTCATTTAAGATGGGATTTCACCATGATGGCCAGGCTGTTTTTGAACTCCTGACCTCAGGTGATCCACCCACCTCAGCCTCCCAAAGTGCTAGGATTACAGGCATGAGCCACCGCACCTGGCTTAAAGTTTTCTTTTTTTTAAATCTAACATCTGTGTTCTCTTACAGGCAGTTGCTTTTGCCTGTTTTCTTTCCCCTAATTAAAGTTTACATTTTCTCTTTCTTTCTTTCTTTCTTTCTTTCTTTCTTTCTTTCTTTCTTTCTTTCTTTCTTTCTTTCTTTCTTTCTTTCTTTCTTTCTTTCTTTCTTTCTTTCTTTCTTTCTTTCTTTCTTTCTTTCTTTCTTTCTTTCTTTCTTTCTTTCCTTTCTTTCTTTCTTTCCTTCCTTCCTTCCTTCCTTTTTTTTCCGAGACGGAGTTTCGCTCTTGTTACCCAGGCTGCAGTGCAATGGCGAGATCTCGGCTCACCGCAACCTCCGCCTCCTGGGTTCAAGCAATTCTCCTGCCTCACCCTCCGGAGTAGTTGGGATTACAGGCACGCGCCACCATGCCCAGCTTATTTTTTGTATTTTTAGTAGAGACGGGGTTTCACCATGTTGACCAGGATGGCCTTGATCTCTTGACGTCGTGATCCACCTGCCTCAGCCTCCCAGAGTGCTGGGATTACAGGCGTGAGCCACCGTGCCTGGCCCCTAACATTTTCTTGCCCTTTTACATAATATATTGTAGCAACTCTGGATACAAGCCCCCTAGACTTGTTTTTGAGGTTATTTGCATGTTTCTTTGTTTAGCCACTTGAATAGACTGTTAGTGGTGTCTGTTTACCCTGCAGTGTGACGCCTCTGGTGTCGCTCCTCAGTACAGTCTGGGAAATGGGCACAATCACTTCTAATGACAGTGGTTTGGGAAGGGCTCTCTTTCACTGTGTCTTTCCTTGATATTTTATTAGGCCGTCTTACTCTGTGGGTATCACACCCAAATCTTGGGCTCCACTAATTGCTAGCATATTGCTCTATTATTTTTGACAGTGCTCTGGGACACAAATTGTCCTACAGTCTGATGGTACTATACTTGGATTACTGCCAGCTGTAAAGGGCTTGATACATACATACAATAATTATGTATATATACAGAAATTACAATAATATGGAAAATGAGGAACCAAATGGATGTTTTACCTGTCATTGCGTTTGCTATGCTCTGCCACTATGTCATATGCTGACAGAGAAGTTCTGCATCAGCCTGTGACCCAAGTCAGAGCTGTTAGACGTTTGGGACTCTCTAGATGGAACAGTCATTAGGTAGCCTAACAATAGAGTCACTCTGCCATCTGATGGTCACAACCTGGAATAGCACCTGGGACGTAACAGCTGCCCAAAGACCCCAAAAGGGAAAACTTGGAATGGGTACAGTATTATTCATCATGATGTAAAGCATCAAGCACGAATAGGAAAATGGTTACACTCATTGCAGATTCTTGTTTAACTAAAGCTGTTGGCCATACACACAGCTATGTAGAGCCTCAGGCTATCTTTATGAGTTTCTTTTTTTTAAGACACGAACGATGTCTTTGATTTAGTGCTAGATGAAATAGCAATACTGGGTTCCTCCTTTTATGTTAAACATATTTTTATTTTGAAATAATTTTAAATTCATAAAAAGTTACAACATTCATCAATTGTTAACAATATGTCACATTGACTGTATTATTCTTTCACGTATGTTATTTTTTTCTGAAACATTTGAGATTAAGAACATTATTTTTAACATAAGAAAACCAGAGTTGATGTCACTCTGTGTGTGTGTGTGTGTGTGTGTGTGTGCGCGCGCGCGCGTGTGTCTGTTTGAAGACAGAGTCCTACCCAGGCTAGAGTGCAATGGCATGATCTGGGCTCACTGCAACCTCTGACTCCTAGGTTCAAGCGATTCTCCTGCCTCAGCCTCCTGGGTGGCTGGGATTACAGATGCCCATTACCGTGCTTGGCTAATTTTTGCAAATTTTTTTTTTTTTTTTTAGTAGAGTTAAAGTTTTACCATATTGGCCAGGCTGGTCTTGAACTCCTGACCTTAGGTGATCCGCCCACCTCGCCTCCCAAAGTGCTGGGATTACAGGTGCGAGCCACTGTGCCAGGCCATGTTTTCTGATGGGAGTCTTTGGTATCTTACCTTATGCTCCTCTCTGTGTCCCCTACCCAGCCTGCTTCTTTATTTATAAAAGTACACAAGGGATATGTGCTGGTAGGAAACAATCAGAAATGCAATTAAATATACAAAGTAAAAATGAAGCCTGGCTAGGAGTGGTGGCTCCCAGATAATCCCAGTACTTTGGGAGGCCAAGGTCAGGAGTTTGAGACCAGCCTGGCCCAATATGGTGAAAACCTGTTTCTACTAAAAATACAAAAATTACCTGGGCACGAGAGTGGGCACCTGTAATCCCAGCCACTCAGGAGGCTGAGGCAGGAGAATTGCTTGAGTGTGGGAGATTGCAGGTTTGCAGTGAGCTGAGATCACACCACTGTACTCTAGCCTGGGCGACAGAGTCAGATTCCATTTCAAAAAAATAGAATAAAATAAAAGAAGAAGGCTTACCATCTCTTGGCTCTGCTTTACTCCTTAGAGGTAATAATATAAGCAGTCTGCTGTCTGTCCTTTTAGACTTTTCTCATAAGTAATAAGATAACAGTTTATCATTATAATGACATAATGGTTTGTAGTCTAACAAATTACCTAACAGTGTGATTTTAACTTTACAAAGTATTATATATATTATTCTGCAACAGAAGCTTTTCCACATAATGATGTGTGTGGATACTTCTCCAGTATGTACATAGATCTACATACTTTTTAATTGGATATGGATTATTTTGCTACACCTATGTACTATAATTCAATATATTTAGCCACTATTGTATTTTTTTTTTTTGAGACAGAGTCTCTGTCACCCAGGCTGGAGTGCAATGGTGCAATCTCAGCTCACTGCAACCTCCGCCTCCCAGGCTCAAGTGATTCTTGTGCCTCAGCCTCCTGAGTATCTGGAATTACAGGCATGTGCCTCCACACCTGGCTAGTTTTGTATTTTTAGTAGAGTTGGAGTTTTGCCATGTTGGTCAGGCTGGTCTTAAAACTCCCAACCTCAAGCGACCCAAAGTGCTGGGATTACAGGCGTGAGCCATCATGCCTAGCCGTAGCCACTGTTGTATTAAAGCAAATTCATGTTATAGTAATTGTGTTTCCAAGTGAGACACAGCACTGAAGCCAAGTGATAGCTAGTGAAAGTTCAGAATAATTTTGCAGCCTTTTCAAACTACATTTTGTAACGCAGTCTGTCCCTCAAACAGCTTTGTAGAGGTGATGAAACTGTTCTGACGTAGTGATACCTGATGGTGTCTATCAAGGAAGCTCGTGTTTGGATTGGAAAATAATTCGCTTTAAAAAATAACTGTAATGTTTTTTATTTCGTAGTATTTAAAAAACCTCAGCTTTACCCAAATATGATTTAAATATTTTGCTAAAAAATTATGAACTCAAAATAAAAAATCAGGGCCTGCATTTGGTGTTATTTTTAACCATCATTTGTGACACAGGAATGATTTGTGAGGATTGATGAAATAACATATGTCAAGTATCTACTACAGTAGCTAGTACATAGTAAATATTTCCTTATATTCATTCATTCACAAATGTTGATTAAGCCTCTACTATATGCAAGGCAATATGCTAGGCACTAGGGTTTTAGTGATGAAATAGGCATATGTAATATCTCCCTGCTTGCAGTTTACATTCTAGAACAGTCGTTGCAAAGTGAGAGTCTTTAAGAAAGTTGGAATAATTGAGCTGGTGGCTTACTTTCTTTAGAGTCAATAATAAATCAAATTTACCAACAATTTTATCAGTTTACGATTATTGCACCCTCCTCCTTCCTTGTGGGTGTTCTTTTCTCCTTACTGAAGTACATTCATTAGTAACTTTTTCAGTACTGGTTTGTGGGTGATATATTTCTTAATCTTTGTATGTTAGAAGCAGTCTTTATTTTGCACTTATTCTTGGATGATAGGTCATTTACCTTCAATACTTAGAAGATCTTTCTCCATAACCTTGTGATCTCTGTTGTCTCCTATATCTGTTGTAGGCTGTCAGTCTTATCGTCAGTTTTTGGTAGGTTACTTCTCTTTAGTCTTTAGCCTTTAAGAGTTTATAATTAGTTATGTGAATTTCTCCATGCTTTGTTTATTTTTACTTATCCCAGATTGTATTCACTGAACATCTTAAAATTCATATGTTTCTTCAGTTTTAGAAAATTGTTGGCATTCACGCCTCAAATACTGCTTCTCGGCCATTGTCTCTATTTCCTTCCTTTGGAACTCCTCCTTGACTTATGTTAGCATTTCTCTATTTGACTTCCATGTTTCTTAACTATTTTCTCATGTTTTTAACCTTTGCTACCTTCTGAGTGAGTTCCTTGCTATTATCATTGAATCCACTGATTCTATCTTCAACCATGTCCAGTCTAGAATTATTAAGACAAGGCCTGGGTGCAGTGGCTCATGCCTGTAAACCCAACACTTTGGGAGGTTGAGGCGGGTGGATCACCTGAGATCAGGAGTTCGAGACCAACCTGGCCAACACAGTGAAACCCTGTATCTACCAAAAGTACAAAAATTAGCAGGGTGTGGTGATGCATGCCTATAATCCCAGCTACTCAGGAGGCTGAGGCAGGAGAATGGCTTGAACCTGGGAGGCAGAGGTTGCAGTGAGCTGAGATAGTGCCACTGCGCTCTAGACTGGGTGACAAGAGTTAGACTCCGTCTCAAACAAATGGACAAAGTTGCAGAAAGAAGTCATTGATCATCTTAGCTGCCTGTAGCACGGAAGTAAGTGACTTGCTGGATGGAGTGTGCGTGGACGTGGATGTATTACATCTGCAGTCCGCCCCTGTGTCTGCCCACAACTGACGGGAGATTAGCGGGTTCTCCTTTTCCACCTTCTGAGTCTTGTATAAATGTGTCTTCGCTGTCAGAATCTAACTCAGAACCCTCTGGTAAGGACATCTAGGAAGTATAGTTTGGGGCTTCGGTCCCTATGATTTTACAAGGAGCAAAAATGTTTGTCAGTTAAGAATGATCCATTTATTTAAACTCTTTTCCTTGTTACTAATCCTCCAGTTTTTTCCTAAGCCTCTAACATTAGCCACTTCCCTTGACTGTCTGATCATCTCTTATTCCAGGCAAAATGAATCCCCCAATATATTGTTTGAAATTCCGCCTTTCTAATAATTTTTAGGGGTACTCCTGAGAGGATCTATAAGCATCATCAGTCTTATTCCAGAAGGCACCAGCATACTGAGTGTGACCATCTGTAAGCCAGGACTGACTTTTCCGTCCTCGTTACACCTGTTCACCGAGAACTCTTCTAGAAGCCACGGCGTTTTTTGTTGTTGTTGTTTTTCATTTTTTCGGTTTTTTTTTTTGTATTATCATTTTATCTTTTTGTAGACACAGGATCTCACTATGTTGCCCAGGCCAGCCTTGAACTCCTGGGCTCAAGCAATTCTCCTGCCTCAACTTCAGCCTCCCAAGTAGCAGGAGGGAAAAGATGAAGAAGTCATAGGTGTGGATTGAAGGAGAGTTGGTGCAGTCGCAGGAGCAGATGCCATGGTGGGAATCTGGGCTCTTGTAACTGACTTGTGCCTTTTGAACCTGCTGGAGCTTGCTCTCTAGAACCCCTTTCCCCTTGAAGATGGAGTGCTGTTCCTAGGCCCACCTTCCAGTGTGGTAATCATGATGGATAGCTGTATTGCAGGGACACCTAATGTCCCCTCTTAGGCATTCTGTCTCTACTGTAGCCAGCCAATAGCTTCTTCTTAAAGACGAAGACTGTCTCAGAACACAGCATTACTTAGCTCTAAACGCTATGGGTCCATTTTGTGACTCTCCTATCAGAACTTGTCAGAGGCTTCCTACAGCTCATCTGCCGTAAATACTCTGAGCACCATTGGGTCTGCCAAGTTAGAAGGCCCACAGGGCAGCTGCTTTTACTGCAGCTTGTACCGGCCTCAAAGCCTTCCCCTGCTCTAGACCCCACTCATGCTATATAGATTTACAAGGGATTTGGTCAAAGTTTTGATGTGATATTTTCCAACATGGCAGAAGTTGCCTTCTGAATCCAAAGAGGCTCCCAACTTCAAAAGGCAGGGGTGGTGCTGGAGAGTGACAGACCACATCCAGCACTAGCTATGCTCTTCGTGTCGGCCTCTCGCTGCGCATACAGTGCTGTACTCACAAGCACCGTAAAGACTGTTTCTTTGGTGGTTTTATCTCCAGCCTTATTAAGCAGCCTCCCCGTGGTTTAGCTTAAAAACCATAATGAGGCCAGCTCTCTAAATTCATTCGAACCTCGGTCCAAAAGAATGATGGACAGCGCGGTTTCTTTGAGTGGGTTTTGCATTTCAGAGTGTGTAAGGAAGCTTGTGAGCACGTTTTTAAACTTTAATAAGAATCGGCTTTGTTCTCTGCCTGGACAGATGTGATGCCAGCATAGCCAGACTTTCTGCAGAGCACAAAACGACCTACGAGGGGCTCCAGCATTTGAACAAAGAACAGCAGGCTGCCAAACTTATCCTGGAAACAAAAATCAAAGACGCGGAGGGACAGGTACGACCTGTTGCAGGTAGCTGTTCTTAGCTAAGAGTAACATGGTGTTGATTATTTCTTACAGGAGAAGCCAGCTGGGGCACCTAGCATGGGTTGATGCCAATCATAGGCTTCGTTTCTTTGCTCCTTCCTTTCCTCTTTCACTAGAGTGCCCCTTCGTGTGTGTGGCAATCAAAACACCCAAATTTTTTGGTATAGTCCTAATTCTTTCCCCCACCACCCACATTCCTAAAGCAACGAATACACTGCAGAGATTCTAAATGACCCCTCGAAAGCTATCTCTTGCACAAGTGAGTGATCAGGTATTCCTTTACATGCCACTCGTCCTAATTTTTGATTCAGGAAATGATGTATTCACTGGGACTCATTGTATGTGTTACCTTATCACATAGTCTGTATGTGGGACAAAATTAGGCAAAGCTAGAGCACAGGCATGCTAATGAACATGAGGGTGTTTGACCTCAAACCTCACAGATTAAATTCACAAAGCAAAACTTTTGGCATTCCACAGTTTATTTTTTTGGCCACTTTAGAGTCTCCCTTTGCCATCATAGGCGTCTGTCTTGTAGGATTTTTTTTCACAGTATCTGCCTTATTTGCTATTGTTTGTTTAAAGAGACTATTCCAATAAAATAGGAGCATTGGTTAACTTATTGCATGAAATCCATTTATACCTTGAGTATCTCCAATAAGAATATAAAGCTACTTATGTGAAAAATACAGATATTATAAAACTATGAAAAAGAATAAAAAGACAATCCAATAATAATTTCTTTTCTGAAGAATGAGTGAGGTTGGAATTATCACACCAGAGAAGTGGTGCCAAGGAAATCATAAGCTTCCCCGTGGTTAAGCAAAGTGAAACATGTACAGATACCCACCAAAAGAGATATACTGTCTCTTTCTTCTGGATCTGAAAAATACTACAAATCTTTAAGTAAGGAACATTGAACATTGTAATTTTCACAGAAAAGGCAGAAATTTCACACAGGACTAGGTTTTTTTTTTTCTTTTTTTGAGACAGAGTTTCGCTCTTGTTACCCAGGCTGGAGTGCAATGGCGCGATCTCGGCTCACCTCAACCTCCGCCTCCTGGGTTCAAGCAATTCTCCTGCCTCAGCCTCCTGAGTAGCTGGGACTACAGGCACATGCCAGCATGCCCAGCTGACTTTTGTATTTGCAGTAGAGATGGGGTTTCACCATGTTGACCAGGATGGTCTCGATCTCTTGACCTCGTGATCCACCCGCCTCGGCCTCCCAAAGTGCTGAGATTATAGCCGTGAGCCACCGCACCTGGCCACAGAACTAGTTTTTGTTAAATTTCTGTCAAGACAAGGGCAATGGGTAGTTGGTGTGAGAAAGATACAGGAAGGATCTAGTCTACCAGTTATATTGACTGGAGAGCTGACTTGTTATGGAGGTAAATCTGAGACCTTGATGGACTTTGTAAACTATTTTCTGGAGGCCAGGCACAGTGGCTCACACCTGTAATCCCAGCACTTTGGGAGGCCAAGATGGGTGGATCACCTGAGGTCAGGAGTTTGAGACCAGCCTGGCCAACATGGTGACAACCCATCACTATTAAAAAAAAAAAAAATTCTATTTTCTAGCCGGGTGCATTGGCTCACGCCTGTAATTCCAGCACTTTGGGAAGCCGAGGTAGGTGGATTACGAGGTTAGGAGTTCGAGACCAGCCTGACCAACATGGTGAAATCCCATCTCTACCAAAAAATACCAAAGTTAGCTGGGCGTGGTGGTGCACACCTGTAATCCCAGCTTCTCAGGAGGCTGAGGCAGGAGAATCACTTGAACCCAGTAGGCGGAGGTTGCAGTGAGCCAAGATTGCACCATTGCACTCCAGCCTGGGCGACATAGTGAGACCGCATCTCAAAAAAAAAAAAAAAAAATCTGTTTTCTATGACCAGCAGTTATACTCATGGTAGAAATTCCAAGGTAAAGTTGACCATATTTTATGACACCAGGTGGAAGTTGTGGTCTTGGGCAGGAATTGGGCTTGCTCATCAGAGGACTCTATGTAAAATTAAGTGCTTAGTGCCTGATGAATATATTGGCAGTGCTACTGGTCTTGATTTTTGATGTGTGTATAAGAACGAAAATGGGGCTGGGCGTGGTGGCTCACGCCTGTAATCCCAGCACTTTGGGAGGCCGAGGTGGGTGGATCACGAGGTCAAGAGATCGAGACCATCCTGGTCAACATGGTGAAACTCTGTCTCTATTAAAAATACAAAAAATTAGCTGGGCATGTAATCCCAGCTACTCAGGAGGCTGAGGCAGGAGAATTGCCTGAACCCAGGAGGCAGAGGTTGCAGTGAGCCGAGATCGCACCATGGCACTCCAGCCTGGGTAACAAGAGCGAAACTCCGTCTTAAAAAAAAAAAAAGAATGAAAATGGAGGTGGAAAGATGAAGTAGACTTATAAATGAATTTATCTAGTTAGATTGAGTCTTAATGCCGTTGACTAGAATACGGCTTACTTAATGTCTTCTGAAGTTGCATCTGAACACGTTAGATGTGGCATTTATAAGCAAGGTTTCTTTTCCAGATTTCCCAGCTTTTGAGCAGAGTGGACTTGTCAATATCAGAGCAGAGCACCAAACTGAAGATGTCCCACAGAGACAGTAACCACCAGCTTCAGCTTTTGGACACTAAGTAAGCAATCAACTTATTTTTAAAAAAGTGGTTGACTTTCTTTGTGAGTTTATGCAATACTATAATTTTTTCTTGGTTTTTATTTATTGCACAAAGTGAAAACAGTAATGGAAGTTAGAAATAATTTCTGTGCAGCATATTGCCCCTTTTCCTTCATATGATTGTCTTTTGTGTGTGGGTAATTATCCACCCATTCATTCAACACGTGTTTGTGGAGTACTGATTGACCTACGGGCTGAGGATCTGGTGATGATACAAACCAGACTCTGTTCTTATCCTTGTGGAGTTTAGGGAGCTGATGACCATTAATCAGTGACGTAAACGAGCATCTGCTATATTGTTACTAATGGTGGTAAGTGTGTTGAAGAAAAGGCTCATGGCCGTGGTAGGCGGAATAATGGTCCTCTAAATATTTTCATGTCCTAATCCCTGGGAGTTGTGAATATATTACCTTCTACGGCAAAAGGGGACTTTGCAGATGTGAGTAAGTTACGGATTTTAAAATGGGTTTTATCTGAGAAGCCTGATGTGATCACTAGAGCCCTTATAAGAGGGAGGGAGTAGGATCAGAGTGAAGAGAGAAGGCCATGTGACATGGAAGTGACACTAGGGTGATGCACTGTGAGGATGGAGCAAAGGGTTCTCAGCCAAGGGATACAGGAGGCCACTAGAAGTTGTGAAAAGCAGGCTGGGCGCGATGGCTCACGCCTGTAATCCCAGCACTTTGGGAGGCCGAAGCGGGCGGATCACAAGGTCAAGAGACGAGACCATCCTGGCCATGGTGAAACCCCGTCTCTACTAAAAATACAAAAATTAGCTGGGCATGGTGGCGTGTGCCTGTAATCCCAGCTACTCGGGAGGCTGAGGTGGAAGAATCTCTTGAACCCAGGTGGAGGTTGCAGTGAGCTGAGATTACGCCACTGCACTCCAGCCTGGCGACAGAGTAAGACTTCGTTTCAAAAAAAAGAAGTTGTGAAAGGCAAGGAAACGACTTTCCCTTCTGAGCCCCCAGAAGAACCCACCCTGCAAGCACCTTGACTTACTCCAGTGAAGCCTAGTTTAGACTTTCAGCTTCCAGAACTGCAAGAGAACAAACCTGTACTGTTTTCTGCCGCCAGGTTTGTGGTAGGTAGTTAGAGCTGCCACGGGAAACTAATTCAGCGGTGCTGTGAGAATGAGTGGCAGAGGCCTGGTTGTGGGGCCTTCCTGAGGAAGGGATGTTGGAGGTGAGAGCTGAAGAGTGAATGGGGCTTTGCTATGTAAAGAGTAGGATGAGAATCTACGAGGTTGAATAGCCTGTCGTGAGAGGAGGGTGGTATGCGGGACACTGAAAGATGACGAGGGTGACTGGAACTGGGAGTGAGGGTGAAGCAGTGGGGGCATGAAACGGCAGGGGAGGCTGGCAGGCGTGATTCTTTATGACAGCAATAGACACAAATAGAAAAAGGCAGAGTGAGAAGGCCCAACTTACACCTAATCAGAGTCCTATGAGAGATAACAGAAGGAATAGGGGAGAAGCAGCATCAAAAGGGAGAATGGCAGACAAGTGTACGGAACTGATGAAAGAGAAACCTCAAAGTCAGAAAAGCAAATACAGGGTGGACACAGTGGCTCTCACCTGTCATCCCAGCACTCTGGGAGACCGAGGCGGGCAGATCACCTGAGGGCAGGAGTTTCAGACCAACCTGGCTAAAATGGTGAAACCCTGTTGCTACGGAAGTACAAAAAATAGCCAGGCGTGGTCCCTTGGGCCTGTTATCCCATCTACTCGGGAGGCTGAGGCATGAGAATTGCCTGAGCCCAGGAGGTAGAGGTTGCAGCAGTAGTGAACGAGATTGCACCACCGTAGCAGCCTGTGCGATAGAGCAGGACTCTGCCTAAAAAAAAAAATGCCAAATACATTCCGTAGATAAGTAAAAAGCCACGTCTAGACACATCAGCTGGGTGCTCTAAAACTGCAGAGCACCAAAGAAAGAAAGGTCTCAAAGCAGAGAGAGAAATTAGACCAATGCCGATCCCTCAGCCATATTAATGGGGGCTCAGAGAAGGTGGTCTGGTACCTTCAGCTACTGAGAGACAGATTGGCAGCCAGTGGAAAAAGAAAGATCTTTCAGGCAAATAAGTACTCCGACTTAGCTGGGTGTGGTGGTGCATGTCTGTAGTCCCAGCTGCTCAGGAGGCTGAGGCAAGAGGATTGCTTGAGTCCAGGAGATTGAGGCTGCAGTGAGGTAAGATCGAGCCACTGGACTCCCGTCTAGATGACAGGATGAGATCCTGTCTCAGAAAAAAAAACTAAAAATGTACTAATAAACCTACACTAATGGAATTTTAAAAAGACAGCCTTCATAGCTGGGTGTGGTGGTGCATGCCCATAATCCCACACTTTGAAAGGCTGAGGTGGGCAGATCACCTGCGGTCAGGAGTTCAAGACCAGCCTGGCCAACATGGTGAAACCCCATCTCTACTGAAAATACAAAAGATTAGCTGGACATGGTGGTGTGCCCCTGTAGTCCCAGCTACTTGGGAGGCTGAGGCAGGAGAATCACTTCAACCTGGGAGGTGGAGGTTGCAGTGAGCCAAGGTTGCACCACTGCTCTCCTGCATGAAAAACACAGCAAGATTCTGTATAAATAAATAATAAATAAAAAGCCTTCAGGAAAAAGGAAAATAGGCTGGGTGCAGTGGCTCATGCTTAAATCGTAATACTTTGGGAGGCCAAAGCTGTTGGATCACTTGAGGTTAGGAGTTTGAGACCAGCCTGGGCAACATGAAGAAACTATGTCTCTACTAAAAATACGAAAGTAGCTGGAAATCGTTTGAACCCAAGAGGCAGAGGTTGCAGTGAGCTGAAATTGTGTGCCACTGTACTCCAGCCTTGGCAACAGAGTGAGACTCCATCTCAAAAAAAAAAAAGAAAACAACACAAAAAGAAGGTCCAAAATATAAGAAGAAAGGATGTGTGAAGAATATGATGAGCACTAGGCAAATCTAAAGAAACAGTAATATTAAAGTCAAATTTGCAGAGGGTCAAAACAAGTAAAATACAGGTCAGTGACAACATCTAAACGCAGAGGAAGATTTCTGAAATTATTCTAAGGAGTTTTTCAGAATCAAATTAGAGCCATTATATAACTGTAGATCTTGATAAATTAAGTGTGAGGATTAAAATTTCTATTCTAAAACAATAAAATTAGAGTACATAATTTCCAAATGTTAGAAAAAATCCGAAGGACACAAATTCACATCAGCTATGTGACAGTGTAGCAGGGATGTGGAGAACAGGACCTCTTTATAGCACTGAGTAACATGTGAAGTAGCACAACCACTCTGGAAAAGAATCTGGTATTTTCTGGAAAAGTTGGATATATTCAGACCCTAGAGAAACTCTTCCAAATGTGAACCAGGAGCTACGTATCAGTATTTTCATAACAGCATTATTTTTAATACTGAATATGGATAAAAACAAACCAAAACAATGTCCATTAGCAGAAGACCGGATAAGCTGCAGTATATTTATAAAATGGAATACTGCTCTACAGTGAAAACGAAATCCCTCCAGCTATACAAAGCAGTGGGAATGAATTTCACAGACCTACGCTGAGTGAAAAGAGAAGTAGAAAACTCACACTGTAGTACTGTTCCCTTTATATAACATTAAAAAATATGCAACGCTGGCCAGGTGGGATAGCTCAGGCCTGTAATCCAAGCACTCAGGGAGACCAAGGCAGGCAGATCACTTGAGGTCAGGAGTTTGAGACCACCCTGGCCACCATGGTGAAACTCTGTCTCTACAAAAATACAAAAATTAGCCAGGTGTGGTGGCACGTGCCTACAGTCCCAGCTACTTGGGAGGCAGGAGAATTGAACCTGGGAGGCGGAGGTTGCAGTGGGCTGCAATCTTACCACTGTATGTATTTTAGCCTGGGCAACAGAGTGAGACTCCATCTCCAACAAACAAAATGCAATGCTGAAAAATATGCTGTATTAGGATCCAAACCAATAGAATACAATGATAAACAATAGTAAGTTCCAGTTAACGGTCACTTCTTGGGGTGTGGGGTGATTGCAGAGTACACTTGGGTCTTCTAAGGTCCTGGAAGTGTTCCATGTCTCAACCTGGCAGGGGTTCATGGTTGTATAGTGAGGATACAGGCTAGCTTCCACGCTGGCTCTCACATAACAGTGCAGAGGTCAGTGGTCCAGAGGAGGCAGGCAGCACTCACAACTCAGTGTGGTTTCTCCAAGGCTCCAGTCCTTGTTCCTTCTCAGTCACCTGGGGCAGAGAGAGAGTCCAGGGCAGAAGCTTTGTTTTTAAAGATATGATTGGGAAGGTGTGCTTATGAGTTTTATGCATCATGTAGCTACATCTCACTGCAAGGGAGTCTGGGAAATGTGGTTTCTGCCTAGGCAGCCGCCTACCCAGTGGACATTTGAGGCCTTCTTAATAAGGAAGAAGAAGAGAACAGATATTGCAGGACAGGTGGGCATTCATGTTATTGTTATTTAAATAACACATCTGCATCACATACATTCTCATCACATACATTTTATTACCTATATAATAAAAATTAGAGGTAAGAGTGCGGTAGCACGTATGGACAGTTATAAGGAATTAGGGAACGGAGAGGACTGGGAGGACCGGATGGTTTTATTATTTTTTTTCCATTTTTCTTTTGATTTACATTAGGAAATATCCATAGAGGGCTAGAGCAATTTGGGGAACATTAGAGAGAAAGGGAGCCAGGTTCTAGCCCCCAGAGATAAAAAGGACTAGGAGGAAGAGCCTGGGGAAGAAGGGGACCCTAGAAGAGGAGATGAGAGACTGTGTCCTCTGAGCGGGAAGGACCATCAGGTGTTTTACCTATTGTTTCCTCCTGTCCTACCAGCTTCTCCAATTAGTGCTAAGTGCAATTCTAAGAAAAGACAAGCATGTAATTCTGATTGAGCCGAGTTTAATGCCAGCATATATACCAGAAATATGATAGTTGGAAATTGGTGTTATTTGATGTCATTAAAAAATGGTTAGAACCAGAAATACCATTTGACCTGGCAATCCCATTACTGGGTATATACCCAAAGGAATATACATGATTCTGTCATAAAGACACATGCATGAATATGTTCACTGAAGCACTATTCACAATAGCAGAGACGTGGAATCAACCCGAATGCCCATCAATGATAGACTGGATAAAGAAAATATGGCACTTATATACCATGGAATACTATGCAGTCATCAAAAGGAGTGAGATCATGTCCTTTGCAGGGACATGGATGGAGCAGGAAGCCATTATCCTTAGCAAAGTAATGCAGGAACAGAAAACCAAACACCGCATGTTCTTACTTATAAGTGGGAGCTGAACAATGAGAACACGTGGACACGGGGAGGGGACCAGCACATATTTGGGCCTGGGGGGTTGAGTGGGGGAAGGTAGAGCATCAGGAAAAGTAGCTAACGGATGCAGGGCTTAATACCTAGGTGATGGGTTGACGGGTGCAGCAAACCACCGTGGCACATGTTTACCTGTGTAACAAACCTGCCCGTCCTGCCCCTGTACCCTGGAACTTAGCATTTTTTAAAAAAACTGTTTTACATGTAACTTGCAATTTTTTTTTTTTTTTAAGATTTAAAGGTACAGTTGAAGAACTCAGTAACCAGATATTGTCTGCACGGAGTTGGTTGCAACAGGAGCAAGAACGGATAGAAAAACAGCTTTTACAGAAAATTGACCAGCTTTCCTTGATTGTGAAGGAAAACAGTGTAGGTATTGATTCTTAGCAATAATTTAGTGAAGTTATTCAGTGGGGGCCTACCCTGTTTGAATAATAACACCTGATAACTCAGTGCTGATTTATCTGGCACCACCTAAACCTTTTCAGTTGTTTCTTGCCTTAAAATCCATTTCTGCGGTTCATATCGATTCTTTTCATTCTTCACAAAGACATAGAACACTTTGACTTGTTTTGGTTAACAAAGACCAGGTGGAAAATTCCAGCTAAAATGAACTTCAGCCAAAACCTTAATGATCCAAATTGTTCATCTGCATTTCTACATAAAACTAAGAATTATAAGGCTGGGCGCGGTGGCTCACGCCTGTAATCCCAGCACTTTGGGAGGCCGAGGCGGGTGGATCACGAGGTCAAGAGATCGAGACCATCCTGGTCAACATGGTGAAACCCTGTCTCTACTAAAAATACAAAAAATTATCTGGGCACGGTGGCGCGTGCTTGTAATCCCAGCTACTCGGGAGGCTGAGGCAGGAGAATTGCCTGAACCCAGGAGGCGGAGGTTGTGGTGAGCCGAGATCGCGCCATTGCACTCCAGCCTGGGTAACAAGAGCGAAACTCCGTCTCAAAAAACAAAACTAAGAATGACCAACTTCGTCCTTGTTTGTTTTAATTTCTTGATCTGGTTTTGCTTTATGCCTAGTGTTGAATAGATTTCTCCCTCCAGATCAGTCCTTTCTACTGTAGCTATATGTGAGATACCACAGTGAAACATGGTATTTTTTCTCCCACCATTTTTCTCCCATTTTCTTCTCCTTTATCCCAGTCTCACATAGAGCTAAGGTTTGTAGAACTGCTCAAAAACGATATCAAGAAAGTCTTGTGCCAGGCGCAGTGGCTCATACCTGCAATCCCTACACTTTAGGAGGCTGAGGCAGGAGAATCGCTTGAGCCCAGGAGTTTGAGGCCAGCCTGGGCAACATGGTGAAACCCCATCTCTACAAAAAACACAACAGTTAGCTGAGCATGGGGGCACACGCTTGTAGTCTGAGTTACCCGGGAGGCTGAGCGCAAATGAAGCTTGAGCCCAGGAAGGTCAAGGCTACGGTGAGCAAGGACTGCACCTGTGCCATAGCCTCGGCCACAGAGCGAGACTCGATCTCAAAATTTAAAAAGTCTTACATATGTAGCATTCAAAAATAATTATGGTCCCAAACCAGTACCTGGCAAGCAAATTTTTGTTGGTTATAATTATTTAGCATGACATGTCTGCCCCCTCCCCTTTTCTGACACTGTTTCCTCTTGTTGGATATGTCTGAGCTGCAGTGACGGTGCAGTTACTTCTCTGACTCTGCTCTCTTCAGACATGGAGCCACTGAATTGCAGGGTCTGCACTGAGCATTATCACGCCGTAACCCACTTCCAGCCCCGAGTCTGCAGCCCTGGCCTCCGTGCTCACTGGCACACACAGAGTCCCATAAAAACCAAGCATGTGGGAAGGAAAGGAAAGAGAATGCTTAAGTTTTATACATGATTTTATATATATTTAAAATATTAAATATTTTCTTTTAAATATTTCCTTCACATCTCCTGATTGTCTTCGTTGGGTTCATGCTAATACATTTCACTAATAATTCTTGATCTTTGGATCGCTGCTTATGTATGGATTGGTTGAATAGCTAATAGTAAACCCCAGGATAATGGTGGCTTTCATGAAATAGAAGCTTATGGGTCTGAGTATGGGTGATGCAGGACTGATGTGATGGCTCGTCAGTCCTCAGCGACCCAGGATCCTTCTAGTTACACTTTTTGCCAATCCTACAGGGATCCATATCCTCATAATTTAGTATGGCTGCTGGAACTCCAGCTGTTCTGGCTGAATTCCAGAAACAGAAGGAAGAAGGAGGGAGTAAGGATATACATCAGCTGTCTTTTAACTTTTCCTGGAAGCTGCCATGTACACTTGTACTTGCATCTCATTGAATGTAGTCTTTTTTATTTTTCATTTTGAGACAGAGTCTCAGTCTGTTACCCAGGCTGGAGTATAATGGCGCGATCTCGGCTCACTGCAACCTCTGCCTCCCGGGTTCAAGCAATCCTCCTGCCTCAGCCTCCCAGGTAGCTGGGATTATAGGCACCCACCACCATGCCTGGCTACTTTTTGTATTTTTAGTAGAGATGAGATTTTTACCATGTTGATCAGGCTGGTTTCGAACTCCTGACCTCAGGTAATCTGCCCGCCTCGCCTCCCAAAATGCTGGGATTACAGGCGTGAGCCACCACACCCATCTAGAAAATGTAGTCTTTATTTTGAATGACCTTGTACCCAGCCAGAAATTACGGATTTTTTAAGGAAGAAAGGGAGAATGGATATGAGGGTGGGCAACGAGCGGCTGCTGGGGATCTGTTCCTCGCGGATTGTTGCAAATGATATTATGGCTGATCTGAATGCAGTGTAGGTTTTCTTTCTGGACTGATTGAGTGCAGTTCTTATCGTGGATCTCAGGGAGCCAGTGAAAGGGACGTGGAGAAGAAGCTCAGCCAGATGTCGGCCAGACTTGACAAAATAGAAGAGGGTCAGAAGAAGACTTTCGATAGTCAGAGAACGAGGCAAGAAGAGGAGAGGATGCACGGGCGAATCACCAAGCTGGAGTTACAGATGAACCAGAACATGAAGGAAATGAAGGCAGAAGTGAATGCTGGTAGGTCAGAACCAAAACAGCTCACATGCTTTGTTCTCTGTTTGATCTGAAACTTATTAATCGGTATCACCTGCACCTACCCGTGAACCTAGCTACGGGTCATAACCATGAGATATCCTCAGTTGATTTTCTAAGTAGCCCTGCTGTATTTTCTAAGTAGCTACAATGCTGTTTGAATTTCAGCTATAGAAAGAGCTACCAAGAGAGACAGGCAGACAAAACTGAAATTGCTTAGCTGGCAACTGAGGTACATTGTCTTTAGCACAGTCTGCCAGGGCTGTTCTGTTCCTAGCCAAGGTTAACATGTCTCAGAAGGAAGCACATATCTCTGATGAGGTTTTGAGGGCTTATTTGACATGGTGTTAGCAGTACAGTACCACCCTGGCAGTGAATGCTTTTTCCTCTTCTGGCAGGTCAGCAGGGCCCATGAATTCACACTTGCTTAGAGAACATTAGAGCTGATTTCAAGTTCTGTGTGCTGTTAAATACAGGAGGCATTAGATTTACGCTCTGAACTCAGGAACACAGAAGTGCGACCCCAAGTGGAAGGTACCTGAAGACAGATTTTAAGTCAATATGAGACAGAAGTACCTTAAAGTGAATGAGGCCTAAAAGACACTGATGGGAGCTCGAGGGCTCTGTTACAGAACGTATTCGATTGGAGACTTGTTGATTGTGGTCAGGAAGAAGACTTTGTGAGAAGCGGAACTAAATTCTCTCCCAGCTCCTTCCGATTTGTATGATCCCATGAATTTTCTTCTGTGAAATTGTTCTGTTTGGGCCACTTGGAAATGAAAGTGCTACGTATGCCAAGAATGATTTTGTTATTACCACCAAATGGGTATTATTTTATTCACAGGAGCTACAGTTAAATATATGAATTGGATAACTTGTAAAGATAAAAATGAATTTTCTTTCTCAGTCTTTGGAGTATTAAAATATTTCATCGATGTTTAACTTCACATCCTTCCCTGAATGAATGTATTGTTAACTATTTAACATACCATTGAGGATGTTAATAGTTAGCACCTAATATGAAAAGCATCTGAGCATTTTTAAAATTAAAGTGTTTTTAAATTTAAATCCCAGCCCTTTGGGAGGCCGAGACAGGCGATCACAAGGTCAGGAGATAGAGACCAGCCTGGCTAACATGGTGAAACCCCGTCTTTATTAAAAACACAAAAAATTAGCCAGGCATGGTGGCGCACGCCTGTAGTCCCAGCTACTCGGGAGTCTGAGGCAGGAGAATCGCTTGAACTCGGAAGACAGAGGTTGTGGTGAGCCGAGACTGTGCCACTGCACTCCAGGCTGGGCAGCAGAGTGAGACTCTGCCTCAAACAAAACAAAACTAAACATATATATCTATAAATAAATAAAATTAAAGCCATTTTCTTTATTAAAAAGATAATATATTTCTTTTTTTTTTTGAGACAGAGTCTTGCTGTATCACCCATGGTGGAGTGCAGTGGCATGGTCTCAGCTTCACTGCAACCTCTGCCTCCAGGGTTCAAGCCATTTCCCTGACTCAGGCTCCTGAGTAGCTGGGATTACAGGCATATGCCACCAAGCCCAACTAATTTTTTTTTTTTTTGAGACAGAGTTTCACTCTTGTTACCCAGGCTGGAGTGCAATGGCGCGATCTCGGCTCACCGCAACCTCCGCCTCCTGGGTTCATGCAATTCTCCTGCCTCAGCCTCCTGAGTAGCTGGGATTACAGGCACGCGCCACCATGGCCAGCTAATTCTTTGTGTTTTTAGTAGAGACGGGGTTTCACCATGTCGACCAGGATGGTCTCGATCTGTTGACCTCGTGATCCACCCGCCTCGGCCTCCCAAAGTGCTGGGATTACAGGCTTGAGCCACCGCGCTTGGCCCTTTTTTTTTTTGTATTTTTAATAGAGACAGGGTTTCACCATGTTGGCCAGGCTGGTCTTGAACTCCCGACCTCAAGTGATCCTCCCACCACGGCCTCCCAAAGTGCTGGGGTTACAGGTGTGAGCCACCAGACCTGGTCACATGATGCCTTTTTAACCCTTTATTATTTCCATTTTTTTTTTTGGAAATACAAAAAATGACAGAGTGAGACAGGGGCCCGCTGTGTTGCCTAGGCTGGAGTGAGGAGATGTGATTGCAGCTCACTGCAACCTCCTGAGCTCAAGCTGTCTCCCTGCCTCAACCTTCTGAGGCTCTAGAACTATGGGCATGTGCCACCATGCCCAGCTCATTTTTTTATTTAAAATAAACGTTTTAGAGATGGGGTGTCAGTATGTTGCCCAGACTGGTCTGGAACTACTGGCCTCAAGCAGTCCACTTGCCTTGACCTGCGAAAGCACTGGAATTACAGGTGTGGGCCACTGCCTCGCCATCCTTTTATTATTTCAGTGTATGTGTCCTAAGAACAAGAATATTCCTTATTCATAATTTCAGTACAATGTATCATCCATGAAATGTTTGTTAATATTCCATTTTTAACGTGCTGCTCTTTCCTTTTCCAGTCCAGGGTCTTTTTTTCCTCTAATGACATGTTTGTTTTCTTTTTGAGGTGGCGTTTCGCTCTTGTTACCCAGGCTGGAGTGCAATGGCGCGATCTCGGCTCACCGCAACCTCCGCCTCCTGGGTTCAGGCAATTCTCCTGCCTCAGCCTCCCGAGTAGCTGGGATTACAGGCACGCACCACCATGCCCAGCTAATTTTTTGTATTTTTAGTAGAGACGGGGTTTCACCATATTGACCAGGATGGTCTCGATCTCTTGACCTCGTGATCCACCCGCCTCATCCTCCCAAAGTGCTGGGATTACAGGCTTGAGCCACTGCGCCTGGTCCAATTACATGGTTTTTTATTTTTAAAAAGTGTTGTGTAAAATAAGATGTTCATATTTTGGTATACATATACATATACATATTCAAATAGTTACTGGATTCAAGCAAGTTAACATCTGACAGGTATTCGTGTGTGTGTGTGTGTGTGTGTGTGTGTGTGTATGGCAAGAACACCTGGAAATGTGCTCTTTTAGCAAAAATCCCAAATACAATAGAATATTATTGACTGTAGTCCTCATGCTATACATTACATGTCTGGTCTTGTTCATTTTGCATATCAGCAATTTGTACCCTTTAACCTACATCTTCCCATTTCCTCCTCTTCCTCCCCACCTTTGGTAACCCCCATTGTATCCTATCTCTGTGTTTTTGACTTTCTTTTTTCGTTTGTTTGTTTTTTGAGAGTGAGACTCACTCTGTCACTCAGGCTGGAGTGCAGAGGCATGATGTCGGCTCACTGCAACCTCTGCTTCCCAGGTTCAAGTGCTTCTCATGCCTCAGCCTCGACAGTAGCTGGGATTGTAGATGTGAGCCACCATACCTGGCTTATTTTTATATTTTTAGTAGAGATGGAGTTCCACGGTGTTGGCCAGTCTGGTCTCAAACTCCTGACCTCAAGTAATCCACCTGCCTCGGCAGGCCTGCCTGCCTGCTCCCCCGCCCTCCCTCCCTCTCTCCCTCCCCCCTCCTTCCCTCCCTCCCTCCCTCCCTCCCTTCCTTCCTTCCTTCTTTCTCTTTTTTGATTACACATTTGAGACCATGCAGTATTTTTCTTTCTGTATCTGTCTTATTTCACTCGGCATAATGCCCTCCATTTGTACCCATTTGTGACAAAGGGCAGGCTCTCCTTTTTATTTTGTAAGGTGACGAATATTCATCATATGTGTATATACACACTTCCTTTAATCACTAACGTTTTGATGGACACACTTCGGTTGCTTCTCTATCTTGGCTATTGTAAATCATGCTGCAATGAACAGGAGAGTGCAGATATCGTGAAGAGGTACTTATGTGATTTCCTTTGGGAATATACCCAGCAGTGAGATGGCTGGGTTGTATGGTATTGTATTTTTAATTTCTTTGGTAACCTCTATACCAAGCTTGTCCAACCCACAGCCCACAGGCCATATGTGGCTCAGGATGGCTTTAGCAGCCCAACACATATCATAAACTTTCTTTTTATTTATTTATTTATTTATTTGAAAAAGAAAAGAAGGGGAAAAAAAGAAAAAGAGGGAAAAAGGAATACTACTTCATTCCTAAAATGGGTTTCAATAATGGCCGATCAATATTTTGAGTGTTTAAAGTGGTTAATGCATATTTTATGTGTTTAAAATGGAGACCTCTATTGTGTTTATTTGTTCTGGCTCTGAGTTATCATAAACTTTCTTAAAACATTAGGAGATTTTTGGGGGATTTTTTGTTTAGCTCATCAGGTGTCATTAGTTTTAGTGTATTTGACAAGTGGCCCAAGACGGTTCTTCCAGTGTGGCCCAGGGAAGCCAAAAGGTTGCACACCCTGCCCTATACTGTTTTCCCCAATGGCTGCCCCGTGCTGCCTTCCCACTGACAGTGTGCAAGTGCTCTCCTTTCCTCACACTGTTGCCAACACTTGTACTCTTGTCTTTTTTTTTTTTGAGACGGAGTTTCGCTCTTGTTACCCAGGCTGGAGTGCAATGGTGTGATCTCAGCTCACCACAACCTCCGCCTCCTGGGAACAGGCAATTCTCCTGCCTCAGCCTCCTGAGTAGCTGGGATTACAGGCACGCGCCACCATGCCCAGCTAATCTTTTGTATTTTTAGTAGAGACGGGGTTTCACCATGTTGACCAGGATGGTCTCGATCTCTTGACCTCGTGATTCACCCGCCTCAGCCTCCCAATGTGCTGGGATTACAGGCGAGAGCCACCGCGCCCAGCCTGTACTCTTGTCTTTTAGAAAATAGCCATCCTGGCAAGTGTGAGGTGATAAGGCATTGTGGCTTTAATTTGTACTTCCCTTATGATTAGTGATGTTGGTCCTTCAGGTTCCAATCCAGAGTTACATTGTATTCAATTGTCATGTTTCTTTGTTTAGTCTCTGTTCATCTGCACCAGTTCCTCCGTGACCCTGACGTTTTTCATGAATATCATACAGGCAGCATTTTGCACACTGCCCCTCAGCTTAGACTTGCTTGTTTCATATTTTTTTTTTTTTTTTGAGATGGAGTCTCGCTCTGCCCCTAGGCTGGAGTGCAGTAGCACGATCTCGGCTCACTGCAACCTCAGTTTCCCAGGTTCAAGTGATTCTCCTGCCTCAGCCTCCCGAGTAGCTGGGACTACAGAAGTGCACCATCATGCCCAGCTAATTTTTGTATTTTCAGTAGAGACGGAGTTTCGCCATGTTATCCTGGATGGTCTCCAGCTCCTGACTTCAGGTGATCAGCCCGCCTCGGCCTCCCAAAGTGCTGAGATTATTGGCGTGAGCCTCCATACCAGGCCTGTTTGCTTCATCTTGATATAATTTAGGTTGTGCTTTTTGGTATTTTTTGAAAATGCCAATAAGTGATGTTGTGCCCTGCCTGGGGTCTCTTCTCAGGAGTTCCGTGATGCTGGTTTCTCCCAGTATTGGTGTCGTTAGCTCTGATCACTTGGCTAAAGTGATATATGTCAGACTTCTGCATTGTAATAGTTCCTTTTTCCTTTCTGTAATTAAAAAGTAATCTCTAGGGAGAGACTATGACACTCACCTGTTCCCCATCAAACTTTTACCCCAGGGGTTTTAGCACCTATTAGTAACTTTTGCCTGAAGCCGGGCGCAGTGGCTCACGCCTGTAATCCCAGCACTTTGGGAGGCTGAGGTGGGCGGATTACCTGAGGTCAGGAGTTTGATACCAACCTGACCAATATGGTGAAACCCCATCTTTATAAAAAAGGAAAAAAAAAGTAATTTTTGCCTGAACCAACCATTACTAGATGCTATAGAATTTGATACAGTATTGTTTGTGAAATATCAACTCTTGTGAAATATTAACTCTTGTGACCTTTACCTCTCCTTCAAGGGTTTACAGCTGTCTATGAAAGCATAGGATCCCTCAGGCAAGTTCTCGAGGCCAAGATGAAGCTGGACAGGGACCAGCTACAGAAGCAGATCCAACTGATGCAGAAGCCGGAAACCCCCATGTGAGGGGAGCTGGCACAAGGTCCTAAACGACGGCGTTGCCAGTGGGGCCAGGAGCCGGATACCTCTGTAGCCAGGCTGTCGCCGCATTCAGGATTGTTCCATCCGTGGTGTGCATGTGCCGCGAAGTGTGTTTTTATGGGTCTAAACGTTTATCTTGAGTCTTGAAAATACTCTAAAACTATGAAATGCCATTTTTAACACTTTATTTCACTTCTCTAAATTCAATGGAAATCCCACCCCCCTGTATTTTGAAAGGCTTTTATCTTCTTCATTTTACAAATGGAAAGAGGACAGTTTTTATTCAATGCGTGATGCACTAGCAAAGACTGTTTACCATTTTGAAAAATGTCATAGTGATTTTTTAAAATTAAGAAACGACTCATCACAGGAATGTTTTGCTCCTCACCCTAAATTAAGAGAATGTTCCGGTAGATTAGCCTTCAACCTTTAAGTCCAATTTGGATTTTATTATTGTCGTCTATGCATTTCTTATATTGGTTATCTCCTTGTAAACCTTCTGTCTTTTGTAAGGGGAAAGGGTTTAACACTTAGAAGAAACCCCACCGTTTATGTAATGAATAGGGTTTAAAAATTGCAAACTGCCATATGGATTGCAAATTAAATGGAAACTTATTTAGATATTGTAAGGCTCAATATCTACACCGACCACCTAGATATTACAGGTTTTAATATTTAAAACTATTTTTGAATTATCCACAGCCTGTATAGTGATAGCCATATATTTAATAATGGAATGGTGGTTAACAGTCTGTTTACTGCACAATTAATTGTTGACTAATCAAAATAGAATGTGGTACTTTTTCAGACTTTCTGATCTCTCTAAATGTCTCCAAAATTGGCACAAAGTGCTAGAGTTTGTATACACTTGTTGTAACTGTATTTTCGTGCCTTGGTTTGATCATGTTAATGCACTGTACTCTGTAAGTTTTGCAGACAAAATAGAAAGTAAGAAAATTCGTCAGAAGTATGATGTAAAGCAGGAATCTTCTGTATTTTTTAAATGTTCTAAAATTTTTCTCACTGTTAAGGGATTAATCATTCAGCATTGCTAATGGAATAGGAATTCATACTTTTGTATGGACAATTCAAATGGATGTTGCATTTATAGCACCATCGAGAAACCTTCATCTTGAGTAACTTTGTAGATGATGGGTGTTTTATTTTCAATTACCGTATTTCATCAGTCATTGAGAATTGGCCCCAGTGCGGTTTGTTCATCTCTGTATGTAAAAACGGACAGTGAGCCACACCGATCTGATCTGTGAGGGTGCCCCAGGAAAAAGATGTAAAAACGGACAGTGAGCCACACCGATCTGAACTGTGAGGGTGCCCCAGGAAAAAGCTGTAAAAACGGACAGTGAGCCACACCGCTCTGACCTGTGAGGGTGCCCCAGGAAAAAGATGTAAAAACGGACAGTGAGCCACACCGATCTGAACTGTGAGGGTGCCCCAGGAAAAAGATGTAAAAACGGACAGTGAGCCACACCGATCTGAACTGTGAGGGTGCCCCAGGAAAAAGATGTAAAAACGGACAGTGAGCCACACCGTTCTGATCTGTGAGGGTGCCCCAGGAAAAAGAAAAACAGGAATCTTTAACAATTAAAAAGAAAAAAATGTTTTTTTGTTTGCCAAGGACTCAGGAAAATAAAAAGCATTTTCTATTTTTAGGATAAATCACAAAGGAAATCTCCAGCTGGCTCTTACTGTTTACCCCTATAAAATATGCTGCTGAAGTATGTATGTGACTCTCAATGGCTTGACAAATTTTCTTTTTTCGAATTTGGACATGAGAGGTTATATAGGGACTCTGTCATCCAACACTTATTTTCTTGTTTTGTCACAAATTTCCACTTAACGAAGAAAAAAAGAGGCGAATGCTCTTTTGCGATCAGAAAGTGAATTTCCTTTGTGGTAGCGTACAGGCGTTTCATGTGGTCCTTCACGTTTAAGCACAAACCACAGCACAGGAAGCCACACCCCTCCGCATCTCTGTTCTCTGGGGTCTTTGAGGAGAAGGAATCAGAACTTTGACACCTGGGAAGAGGGAGGTGCGGAGCACCAGCTGGACCTGGCCAAGGGGTGATGTAAGCAGGGGACATGTGCCTGTCAGCTGGGCTTCTCAGGTGCTTCTGACATTGCCAGCCCCATGGGATGAGCCACTGCAGGCGTGCTCCACCTCGGCTACATGTTGGAATCATCTGGAGGAGTCCGGAAGGTTACTGATGCCCCTCTGTCCCTCCTAGACCGATTAAGTCAGAACCTGTGGGAGGGTCTCGGGCATCAGGGCGTGCCCGAGGCCCGCGGTGTTTTGGTGTGCAGCCACCTTGTAGTATTCTTCTCACCAGAGCTCAAAGGAGAATCAGCTTCCATGTTCTTTCCTCCACCAGAAATCTGCAATAAAAAGAAAAAATTTTCAAGTAAATGTGGTGTATGACTTTTAAATTTAAAAGTCTTTTAGTGCTGAGGTGAAGACTGACTTAGGTAAAATGCCTAGGAAATACTTCTGTTTGCTCTCTGTGGAAACGCTTTGATGGCTGAAATAAAGTACTCACTTCCTGGCAGCCCCTCTGAGGACTGGAATGTCACTGGGAGCTGCTGGTCCATGGGCATCGGGGCTGTGGGGCCTCCTCTGTGGCCTTCCTGTCCCTGGCAGTTCCCCAGCGTGTGCTGCGTGCCTGTGCCATGTCCCTTGTGTGTGTCAACTCATTCCATTTTAACTAGTTGAGTTCGCTACCATTTCCCCATTTTACAGATGAGAAAATCGAGTCGCCTAAAGGAGAAGCAACTTGCCCCAGATCCTAGAGCTAATAAGTGGGAGCCATGATTCAAACCAGGCCACCTATTTCCACAGCCTGGGTGCGTACGCAGCACACTGCACTACCTCTGAAGACGCATCTTGGCTTCCCACATATGTGACTTGCCAGGCCACCAACACCAGCCATATCTCTGTGAGCTTCGCCTCCTGCCATCCGACTACCCTCGCTTGTTGCTGCCACAATTCCAAACACCTAATGAGGCAATCTAATCAGCTTGTCATGTGTCTTCCCTTGGCCGGATCAACAGAGTCCCCAGAGGTGGGGAGAGTTGGTGCCGCAGGACTTGCAGGACCGAAGGTCTTTCATTCCCCGCTCTTGGGCTGTCCTGGGTCGTGGGCCCTGCCTCTGTACATTGGGAGGAGGATTGTGTTGAGGGAGTATAGAGCAGAACAGAGAAGATGGTTCCATTCAGGTGTAATTATCCCAATTTCAGGGTGAAAAAGAATCACAAAGAATTGTGACATCACTTCCTTGCTCTGCTAAACAGCCCTCCTAACGGGTTTTTTTTTTTTTAATTTTTTTATTTTTTGAGACGGAGTTTTCGCTTTTGTTACCCAGGCCGGAGTGCAATGGCGTGATCTTGGCTCACCGCAACCTCCGCCTTCCGGGTTCAGGCAATTCTCCTGCCTCAGCCTCCCAAGTAGCTGGGATTACAGGCACGCGCCACCATGCCCAGCTAATTTTTTGTATTTTTAGTAGAGACGGGGTTTCACCATGTTGACCAGGATGGTCTCGATCTCTTGACCTCGTGATCCACCCGCCTTGGCCTCCCAAAGTGCAGGGATTACAGGCATGAGCCACCGCGCCTGGCAACTCCATGCATTCTAAAAGGCCCAGGGAACAGGGGGCAGGTGCTTCTCCCCTTTCCCTTGTTTTCATCATTTAGGCAAATTATTAGAAGATGGTGGTTCCAGCCAAAAAAGAACATGTGGTCATTTAAATGTAAATATAAATTGTTTAGAATTCAGTGTATCTGACACTTAAGGTTCCCAGTGGTACTAGCCACATTTCAAGTGTCAGCAGCCTCATGCGGTTAGTACCTACTATATTGCCTGTGCACGTGTGGAAGAGTTCTATGATTGCAGACATTTCCGCTGGACAGTCCTCAGAGTGTCCCCAGATGAGCAGCCTCTAGAGCAACAGTTTACCTCCCTCTTTCAATGAACGGCCTGATATAGTTGGGCTGTGTCCCCACCCAAGTCGCATCTTGAGTTTCCAAGTGTCCTGGGAGGCAAGTGAATCATGGGGGTCGGTTTTTCCCCTGTTGTTCTCGCGAAGTGACTAAGTCTCACGAGATCTGATGCTTTTATAAAGGTAAGTTCTCCCGCACATGCTCTCTTGCTGCCGACAGGTAGGATGTGACTTTGCTCTTCATTCGCCCTACGGTGTGGATGATAACGAGGCCTCCCCAGCCGTGTGGAACTGTGAGTCAACTAAATCTCTTTCCTTTCTAAATTACTCCGTCTTGGGAATGGATGTATTAGCAGCATGAAAACAGAGTAATACACAATCTTGTCTCTAACTCTGCACCATCATCTGTCAGCCTAAAATGGCTGGAAATGCTCTCCAGTCTCATCCCTGCAATATCATGTCAGTTGTCCCTGTTAGAATAAATTCCTAGGTCTTTGTAAGATTTTATCTTTAAGCAAGATGAATAAACTCTAGAGGTCTTGCCGGGCATGGTGGCTCACGTGTGTAATCCCAGTACTTTGGGAGGCCAAGGCAGGTGGATTATCTCAGGTCAGCAGTTGGAGACCAGCCTGGCCAACATGGTGAACCACCCCTCCCCGCATCTCTACTAAAAATATAAAAATTAGCTGGGTGTGGTGGCACGTAGCTGTAATCCCAGGTATTTGGGAGGCTGAGGCAGGAGAATTGCTTGAACCCAGGACGTGGAGGTTGCAAGTGAGCTGAGATGGCGTCACTGCACTCCAGCCTGGGTGACAGAGTGAGACTCTATTGAAAACACCCCGAGATCTGCTGTATAACATTGCACCTGTAGTCAACAGCCTTGTGCTGTACCCTTAAAACTTCTTTAAGAGGGCAGATCTTATGTTACATGTTGTTACTATAATAAAATACAGTTTTTAAAAAAGATTTTCACTGGGCCGGCACAGTGGTTCATGCCTGTAATCCCAGCACTTTGGGAGGCCGAGGCAGGCAGATGACAAGGTCGGGAGACAGACTGAGATCATCCTAGCTAACATGGTGAAACCTCATCTCGGCTAAAGATTAGCCAGGTGTGGTGGCACACATCTGTAGTCCCAGCTACTCGGGAGACTGAGGCAGGAGAACTGCTTGAACCTGGGAGGTGGAGGTTGCAGTGAGCCGAAATTGTACCACTGTACTCCAGCTAGGGGAACCAGAGCAAAACTCCCTCTCAAAAAATAGAAAAAGACAAAAAAACAAAAAAAAAACCCAAAACGAACAGATTTTTCTCTCATCTGTCAGTTCTGATCAGTAGATAGAAGTGCCTGGAGCACTGTGTTGGGAAGGATTTGGTGGCTGGCACCAGATGCAGGGGGAAGAGCCAAGGTGTGTCAGCCTTGGGGAGGGGCTGAGGAAGTGGTGCCTTGTGTACTGTCTGCCAGGGTTGCCTCAGGACGTCCCAGGTATGTGGGATGCCTGGCAAGGGCTTGTTGGCCAGGAGAGTCCAGTAATTTTGATGCTCCCTAGTAAGAGGCCCCTCGCAGCTCTGGGATAAAGATGAATCACCATGAGACAGACGTTCTCCCTGGTAGATTTAGGGCGTCATCAAACACTAAGATTATATTTCAGTGCAATATTTTAAAAGATTAGCATTAATACCAAAAAATTACAGATGAAAAAAATATCAAATCTTAACTAAAGACCAGATCCGACTGTGCTATGTGGTGTCATTTTGGAATTGAGGCAAAAGAAAATGTATTTTCCTCTATATACAGGTTTTTTTTTCCTTCTTGTTGTTTTTTTTTTTGAGTTGAAGTTTCGCTCTTGTTACCCAGGCTGGAGTGCAATGGCGCAATCTCGGCTCACCGCAACCTCCGCCTCCTGGGTTCAGGCAATTCTCCTGCCTCAGCCTCCTGAGTAGCTGGGATTACAGGCACGCGCCACCATGCCCAGCTAATTTTTGTATTTTTAGTAGAGACGGGGTTTCAGCATGTTGACCAGGATGGTCTCGATCCCTTGACCTCGTGATTCCCTCGCTCGGCCCTATATACATGTTTTTAAGCATAAATTGGACATACTGTGTTTTCTGAGAGTTTCTACAATTTTGACTTTTTGAAATATTACGTTGAAATATTATTTACCTGGTTACTGAGGTTTTGGTCTGCCCTCTCCTTATTACTTTTTATTATTAAAGACAGGGTCTTTGTCACTCAAGTGGAAGCTGTGGCGTGATTATAGTTCGTAGCTCATTTCAGCCTCAGTCTCCTGAGTAGCTAGGATTACCGGTGTGCAACACCGTGCCTGATTAATTAAAGTAAATTTTTTTGTAGATACGGGGTCTTGCTATGTTGCCTAGGCTGGTCTTCACTCCTGGCCTCAAGGAATTCTTTCAACTCAGCCTCCCAAAGTGCTGAGATTACAGGTGCAAGCCACCACGCCAGCCTCTCCTTACCTTTTGCATTCCAGACTGCCTTACCCTAATGTTCACCCTGCCCTGACATCTAGAAATCTGAAGCAAAACTCAGCGTTCACTTTTTATAATTAGCTCATCTTAGGCATATCACATTGCTTTAGATAGTCTCTGGGCTGTTTTTAGTTCTAATTGCCGTGCTTTGTTTAATTTTTAAACTTGTGGTTGGCGCGGTGGCTCACGCCTGTACTACCAGGACTTTGGGAGGCTCATGCGGGGAAATCATGAGGTCAGGAGTTCGAGACCAGACTGACCAACATGGTGAAACCCCATCTCTACTAAAAATAGAAACATTAGCTGGGCGTGGTGGCGTGCACCTGTAATCCCAGTCACTCAGGAGGCTGAGGAAGGAGAATTGCTTGAATCTGGGAGGCAGAGGTTGCCGTGAGCCAAGATTGCACCATTGTGCTCCAGCCTGGGCAACAGAGTGAGACTCTGTCTCAAACAAACAAACAAACAAAAAAAAATGAAACTTGTCGTTCAATCATTCTTGAAACTGACTTAGGCCACAGGTTAAGCAAAGGTCGAACTCCGACCAGGTGCGACTCCTCTGAGACATGAGGAAGAAAGGGAAGAAAGGGACGATGTCTGCAGATTTCCAGCACTTACCTTAGGTCACCAGGAAAGTGCCAGGAGCTCTCCAGCACTACCAGGCCTGCCCGCGGGACTCACTGTCCTTTGCTGCCCCCACGTGGAGAGAACGAAAACTCCTAGGGAACCTGTTTCTACAGGGAAAACCCAGAACCAAGGAACATGTTTGGAAACCGCCATTGCAAAATCACGGGCCAGACAGCAAAAGATACCTGACCTAGCCCACTCCATCTTGCCTCTAAGCTGCAAGCTGTCCTTGCTCATTCCTGGGCATAGGCTGAACTAAGTTTGGGAGGAAGGTAGTTTATAGTTTAAAACAAAGGTAATTAACAGCCCTTTCCAAAACAAACCCCCTTCTTGCCTGAGGACCAGACTGCCTTTGTAGGACTAACAAATTAGCCACAAGATTAGAAATGATGGGTTAGGAGTCTTGAAGCTGGAGGCTACAAGAGCTTGACCCTCCCCAGATTACTCCTGAGGATGACATCCCTATTGCAAAGCCTGAATTCGGTGCTTGAGATATTTTGCAGACCCTGTGCTTGATGGATTAGCTGGCACCACCCAGAGCAATGAACTGGCTCCTCTGATACTGGCCCCTACACCTGACTCAGTGCAGGACAGTTTTGATGTCCTATGATTTCATCTCCGACCCAACCAATCAGCACTCCTTACTCACTGGCTGCTTCCCCAACCACCAAACTGTCCTTAAGAACTGATCCCTGAGGCAGGGCGTGGTGGCTCACGTCTGTAATCCTCCCACTTTGGGAGGCCAAGGCGGGCGATCACAAGGGCACTCATCACCAACACGGTGAAATTTCGTCTCTACTAAAAATACAAAAAAAACCTGGATGCGGTGGTGTGTCCCTGTAATCCCAGCTACTCAGGAGGCTGGGGCAGGAGAATTGCTTGAGGTCAGAGGACACAGTAGCCAAGATCTCGCCACTGCAGTCCAGCCTGGTAACAGAGAAAGACTCCATGTCAAAAATAAAAAATAAAAAAAAAGGAAGACACCACGTTAAACAACTCAGGATAAGGCATGGAAGATGGAGTTGAGAAAGCTCTCTCTGAAGTTAGAATAAAAGGAAAGAGCCGGGCGCGGTGCCTCACACCTGTAATCCCAGCACTTTGGGAGGCCAAGGTGGGCGGATCACCAGAGGTCGGGAGTTCAAGACCAGCCTGACTGACATGGAGAAATCTTATGTTTAAATAAATAAATAAATAAAAAGAAAGAAAGATTCAAATAGGAAAATAAGATAAATATCATCCCAGGAAGTCAAACTTTCAAATATTATGTTTCATTAGGAGAGATATTTGAGAGAGGAATATAATCTTTTTTCTTTTTCTTTTTCAGAGGAAGTTTCGCTCTTGTTACCCAGGGTGGAGTTCCGTGGCGCGATCTCAGCTCACCACAACCTCTGCCTCCTGGGTTCAGGCAATTCTCCAATATAGTACCTCCTATATTGCCTGTGCACGTGTGGAAGGGTTCTATGATTGCAGACATTTCCGCTGGACAGTCCTCAGAGTGTCCCCAGATGAGCAGCCTCTAGAGCAACAGTTTACCTCCCTCTTTCAATGAACGGCCTGATATGGTTGGGCTGTGTCCCCACCCAAGTCGCATCTTGAGTTTCCAAGTGTCCTGGGAGGCAACTGAATCATGGGGGTCGGTTTTTCCCCTGCTGTTCTCGCGACAGTGACTAAGTCTCACGAGATCTGATGCTTTTATAAAGGGAAGTTCTCCCGCACATGCTCTCTTGCTGCCGACACGTAGGATGTGACTTTGCTCTTCATTCGCCCTACGGTGTGGATGATAACGAGGCCTCCCCAGCCGTGTGGAAATGTGAGTCAACTAAATCTCTTACCTTTCTACATTACCCCGTCTTGGGAATGAATGTATTAGCAGCATGAAAACAGAGTAATACACAATCTTGTCTCTAACTCTGCACCATCATCTGTCAGCCTAAAATGGCTGGAAATGCTCTCCAGTCTCATCCCTGCAATATCATGTCAGTTGTCCCTGTTAGAATAAATTCCTAGGTCTTTGTTTATAAGATTTTACCTTTAAGCAAGATGAATAAACTCTAGAGTTCTTGCCGGGCATGCTGGCTCACGCGTGTAATCCCAGTATTTTGGGAGGCCAAGGCAGGTGGATTATCTGAGGTCAGCAGTTGGAGACCAGCCTGGCCAACACCGTGAACCACGCCTCCCCGCATCTCTACTAAAAATATAAAAATTAGCTGGGTGTGGTGGCACGTACCTGTGATCCCAGGTATTCGGGAGGCTGAGGCAGGAGAATTGCTTGAACCCAGGAGGTGGAGGTTGCAGTGAGCTGAGATGGCAGCATTGCACTCCAGCCTGGGTGACAGAGTGAGACTCTATTGAAAACACTCCGAGATCTGCTGTATAACATTGCACCTGTTGTCAACAGCCATGCGCTGTACCCTTAAAACTTCTTTACGAGGGCAGATCTTATGTTACATGTTCTTACTATAATAGAATACACTTTTAAAAAAAAATTTTCACTGGGCCAGCACAGTGGCTCACGCCTGTAATCCCAGCACTTTGGGAGGCCAAGGCAGGCAGATGACAAGGTCAGGAGACTGACTGAGATCATCCTAGCTAACATGGTGAAACGTCATCTCGGCTATAGATTAGCCAGGCGTGGTGCCACACCATTGGATGGTAGGGACGATGTCTGCAGATTTCCAGCACTTACCCTAGGTCACCAGGAAAGTGCCAGGAGCTCTCCAGCACTGCCAGGCCTGCCCGCGGGACTCACTGTCCTTTGCTGCCCCCACGTGGAGAGAACGAAAACTCCTAGGGAACCTGTTTCTACAGGGAAAACCCAGAACCAAGGAACGCGTTTTGACACCGCCATTGCAAAATCACGGCCCAGACAGCAAAAGATACCTGACCTAGCCCACTCCATCTTGCTTCTAAGCTGCAAGCTGTCCTTGCTCATTCCTGGGCATAGGCTGAACTAAGTTTGGGAGGAACGTAGTTTGTAGTTTAAAACGAAGGTATTTAACAGCCCTTTCCCAAAACAAATCCCCTTCTTGCCTGAGGACCAGACTGCCTTTGTAGGACTAACAAATTAGCCACAAGATTAGAAATGATGGGTTAGGAGTCTTGAAGCTGGAGGCTACAAGAGCTTGACCCTCCCCAGATTGCTCCTGGGGATACCATCCCTATTGCAGACCCTGTGCTTGATGGATTAGCTGGCACCACCCAGATCGATGAACTGGCTCCTCTGATACTGGCCCCCACCTGACTCAGTGCAGGACAGTTTTGATGTTTTATGATTTCATCTCCGACCCAACCAATCAGCACTCCTTACTCACTGGCTGCGTCCCCAACCACCACATTGTCCTTAATAACTCCGATCTCTGAGGCAGGGCGTGGTGGCTCCCGTCTGTAATCCTCGCACTTTGGGAGGCCTAGGCGGGCAATCACAAGGGCACTCGTGACCAACATGGTGAAACCCCGTCTCTACTAAAAATACAAAAAAAACGTGGATGTGGTGGTGTGTCCCTGTAATCCCAGCTACTCAGGAGACTCTGCCAGGAGAATTGCTTGAACCCGGGAGTCAGAGGTCACAGTAGCCAAGATCTCGCCACTGCAGTCCAGCCTGGTAACAGAGAAAGACTCCATGTCAAAAATAAAAAATAAAAATAAAAAAGGAAAAGACCATGTTAAAGAACTCAGGATAAGGCTTGGAAGATGGAGTTGAGAAAGCTCTCTCTTAAGTTAGAATTAAACAAAAGAGCCGGGCGCGGTGGCTCACACCTGTAATCCAGAAATTTGGGAGTCCAAGGTGGGTGGATCACCTGAGGTCAAGAGTTCAAGTCCAGCCTGACCGACATGGAGAAACCCCATCTTTAAATAAATGAATAAATAAAAAGAAAGAAAGATTCAAATAGGAAAATAAGATAAATATCATCCCAGGAAGTGAAACATTCAAATATTATGTTTCATTAGGAGAGATATTTGAGAGAGAAATAATATCTTTTTTTTTTTTTTTTGAGATGAAGTTTCGCTCTTGTTACCCAGGCTGGAGTTCAAGGCGCGATCTCGGCTCACCGCAACCTCTGCCTCCTGGGTTCAGGCAATTCTCCTGCCTTAGCTTTCCGAGTAGCTGGGATTATGGGCACACGCCACCGTGCCCAGCTAATTTTTTGTATTTTTAGTAGAGACGGGGTTTCAACATGTTGACCAGGATGGTCTCGATCTCTTGACCTCGTGATCCACCCGCCTCGGCCTCCCAAAGTGCTGGGATTACAGGCATGAGCCACCGCGCCTGGCAACTCCATGCATTCTAAAAGGCCCAGGGAACAGGGGGCAGGTGCTTCTCCCCTTTCCTTTGTTTTCGTCATTTAGTCAAATTATTAGAAGATGGTGCTTAGAGCCAAAATAAAACATGCGGTCATTTAAATGTAAATATAAATTGTTTAGAATTCAGTGTATCTGACACTTAAGGTTCCCAGTGGTACTAGCCACATTTCAAGTGTCAGCAGCCTCATGCGGTTAGTACCTACTATATTGCCTGTGCACGTGTGGAAGGGTTCTATGATTGCAGACATTTCCGCTGGACAGTCCTCAGAGTGTCCCCAGATGAGCAGCCTCTAGAGCAACAGTTTACCTCCCTCTTTCAATGAACGGCCTGATATGGTTGGGCTGTGTCCCCACCCCAGTCGCATCTTGAGTTTCCAAGTGTCCTGGGAGGCAAGTGAATCATGGGGGTCGGTTTTCCCCCTGCTGTTCTCGCGAAGTGACTAAGTCTCACGAGATCTGATGCTTTTATAAAGGTAAGTTCTCCCGCACATGCTCTCTTGCTGCTGACACGTGGGATGTGACTTTGCTCTTCATTCGCCCTACGGTGTGGATGATAACCAGGCCTCCCCAGCCGTGTGGAACTGTGAGTCAACTAAATCTCTTTCCTTTCTAAATTACCCCGTCTTGGGAATGAATTTATTAGCAGCATGAAAACAGAGTAATACACAATCTTGTCTCTAACTCTGCACCATCATCTGTCAGCCTAAAATGGCTGGAAATGCTCTCCAGTCTCATCCCTGCGATATCATGTCAGTTGTCCCTGTTAGAATAAATTCCTAGGTCTTTGTTTATAAGATTTTACCTTTAAGCAAGATGAATCAACTCTAGGGTTCTTGCCGGGCATGGTGGCTCACGTGTGTAATCCCAGTACTTTGGGAGGCCAAGGCAGGTGGATTATCTGAGGTCAGCAGATGGAGACCAGCCTGGCCAACACGGTGAACCACGCCTCCCCGCATCTCTACTAAAAATATAAAAATTAGCTGGGTGTGGTGGCACATAGCTGTGATCCCAGGTATTCGGGAGGCTGAGGCAGGAGAATTGCTTGAACCCAGGAGGTGGAGGTTGCAGTGAGCTGAGATGGCGGCATTGCACTCCAGCCTGGGTGACAGAGTGAGACTCTATTGAAAACACCCCAAGATCTGCTGTATAACATTGCACCTGTAGTCACCAGCCATGCGCTGTACCCTTAAAACTTCTTTACGAGGGCAGATCTTATGTTACATGTTCTTAGTATAGTAGAATACATTTTTAAAAAAAAATTTTCACTGGGCCGGCACAGTGGCTCATGCCTGTAATCCCAGCACTTTGGGAGGCCGAGGCAGGCAGATCACAAGGTCAGGAGACTGACTGAGATCATCCTAGCTAACATGGTGAAACCTCATCTCTGCTAAAGATTAGCCAGGTGTGGTGGCACACATCTGTAGTCCCAGCTACTCGGAAGACTGAGGCAGGAGAACTGTTGAACCTGGGAGGTGGAGGTTGTAGTGAGCCAAGATTGTACCACTGTACTCCAACTAGGGAACCAGAGCAAAACTCCCTCTCAGAAAAATAAAACAAAAAAAAACAACCAAAAACCAAAAACCAAAACGAACAGATTTTTCTCTCATCTGTCAGTTCTGATCAGTAGATAGAAGTGCCTGGAGCACTGTGTTGGGAAGGATTTGGTGGCTGGCGCCAGATGCAGGGGGAAGAGCCAAGGTGTGTCAGCCTTGGGGAGGGGCTGAAGGAGTGGTGCCTTGTGTACTGTCTGCCAGGGTTGCCTCAGGACGTCCCAGGTATGTGGGATGCCTGGCAAGGGCTTGTTGGCCAGGAGAGTCCAGTAATGTTGATGCTCCCTAGTAAGAGGCCCCTCCCAGCTCTGGGATAAAGATGAATCACCATGAGACAGATGTTCTCCCTGGTCGATTTAGAGGGTCACCAAACACTCTAAGATTATATTTTAGTGCAATATTTTAAAAGATTAGCATTAATACTAAACAATTACAGATGAGGAAAATATCAAATCTGAACTAAAGACCAGATCTGACTGTGCTATGTGTTGTCATATTGGAATTGAGGCAAAAGAAAATGTATTTCCCTCTATATACATGTTTTTTTCTTCTTGTTGTTGTTTGTTTTTTTTTGAGATGGAGTTTCGCTCTTGTTACCCAGGCTGGAGTGCAATGGCACGATCTCGGCTCACCGCAACCTCCGCCTCCTGGGTTCAGGCAATTCTCCTGCCTCAGCCTCCTGAGTAGCTGGGATTACAGGCACGTGTCACCATGCCCAGCTAATTTTTGTATTTTTAGTAGAGACGGGGTTTCAGCATGTTGACCAGGATGGTCTCGATCCCTTGACCTCGTGATCCACTCGCCTCGGCCTCCCGAAGCGCTACGATTACAGGCGTGAGCAACCGCGCCCGGCCCTATATACGTTTTTAGGCATAAATTGGACATACTGTGTTTTCTGAGAGTTTCTACAATTTTGACTTTTTGAAATATTACGTTGAAATATGATTTACCTGGTTACTGAGGTTTTGGTCTGCCCTCTCCTTATTACTTTTTATTGTTAAAGACAGGGTCTTTGTCACTCACGTGGAAGCTGTGGCGTGATTATAGCTCATAGCTCATTTCAGCTTCAGTCTCCTGAGTAGCTAGGATTACCACTGTCCACCACAGAGCCTGACTAATTAAAATAAATATTTTGTAGATATGGGGTCTTGCTATGTTGCCTAGGCTGGTCTTAATTCCTGGCCTGAAAGAATTCTCCCAACTCAGCCTCCCAAAGTGCTGAGATTACAGGTGCAAGCCACCACGCCAGCCTCTCCTTACCTTCTGCATTCCAGACTGCCTTACCCTAGTCTTCACCCTGCCCTGACATCTAGAAATCTGAAGCTAAACTCAGCGTTCACTTTTTATAATTAGCTTATCTTAGGCATATCTGATTGCTTTACATAGTCTCTGGGCTGTTATTAGTTCTAACTGCAATGCTTTGTTTAATTTTTAAACTTGTGGTTGGCGCAGTGGCTCACGCCTGTATTCCCAGGACTTTGGGAGGCTAATGCGGGGGGATCATGAGGTCAGGAGTTCGAGACCAGACTGACCAACATGGTGAAACCCCATCTCTACTAAAAATACAAACGTTAGCTGGGCGTGGTGGCGTGCACCTGTAATCCCAGTCACTCAGGAGGCTGAGGCAGGAGAATTGCTTGAATCTGGGAGGCAGAGGTTGCCGTGAGCCAAGATTACACCATTGTGCTCCAGCCTGGGCAACAGAGTGAGACTCTGTCTCAGAAAAAAAAAAAAAAAAAAAAAATTAAACCTGTCGTTCAATTATTCTTGAAACTGACATAGGCCACAGGTTAAGCAAAGATCGAACTCCGACCAGGTGCGACTCCTCTGAGACATGAGGAAGAAAGGGAAGGGAGGGACGATGTCTGCAGATTTCCAGCACTTACCCTAGGTCACCAGGAAAGTGCCAGGAGCTCTCCAGCACTACCAGGCCTGTCCGCGGGACTCACTGTCCTTTGCTGCCCCCACGTGGAGAGAACGAAAACTCCTAGGGAACCTGTTTCTACAGGGAAAGCCCAGAACCAAGGACGCATTTTGAAACTGCCATTGCAAAATCATGCCCCAGACAGCAAAAGATAACTGACCTAGCCCACTCCATGTTGCTTCTAAGCTGCAAGCTGTCCTTGCTCATTCCTGGGCATAGGCTGAACTAAGTTTGGGAGGAACGTAGTTTATAGTTTAAAACAAAGGTAATTAACAGCCCTTTCCAAAACAAACCCCCTTCCTGCCTGAGGACCAGACTGCCTTTGTAGGACTAACAAATTAGCCACAAGATTAGAAATGATGGGTTAGGAGTCTTGAAGCTGGAGGCTACAAGAGCTTGACCCTCCCCAGATTGCTCCTGGGGATGACATCCCTATTGCAAAGCCTGAATTCGGTGCTTGAGATATTTTGCAGACCCTGTGCTTGATGGATTAGCTGGCACCACCCAGATCAATGAACTGGCTCTTCTGATACTGGCTCCCACGTGACTCAGTGCAGGACAGCTTTGATGTCCTATGATTTCATCTCCGACCCAACCAATCAGCACTCCTTACTCACTGGCTGTGTCCCCAACCACCAAATTGTCCTTAAGAACTCTGATCCCTGAGACAGGGCATGGTGGCTCAGGTCTGTAATCCTAGCACTTTGGGAGGCCAAGGCGGGCGATCACAAGGGCACTCGTGACCAACATGGTGAAACCCCGTCTCTACTAAAAATACAAAAAAAACGTGGATGTGGTGGTGTGTCCCTGTAATCCCAGCTACTCAGGAGGCTGTGGCAGGAGAATTGCTCTAACCCGGGAGTCAGATGTCACAGTGAGCCAAGATCTCGCCACTGCAGTCCAGCCTGGTAACAGAGAACGACTCCATGTCAAAAATCAAAAATATATATAAAAAAAGAGACCACGTTAAACAACTCAGGATAAGGTGTTAAAGAAGGAGTTGAGAAAGCTCTCTCTGAAGTTAGAATTAATAAAAAGAGCCGGGCGCGGTGCCTCACACCTGTAATCCCAGCACTTTGGGAGGCTCATGCGGTGGGATCATGAGGTCATGAGTTCGAGACCAGACTGGCCAACATGGTGAAACCCCATCTCTAGTAAAAATATGAACACTAGTGGGCATGGTGTCGTGCACCTGTAATCCCAGTCACTCAGGAGGCTGAGGCAGGAGAATTGCTTGAATCTGGGAGGCAGAGGTTGCCGTGAGCCAAGATTGCACCATTGTGCTCCAGCCTGGGCAACAGAGTGAGACTCTGTCTCAGAAAAAAAAAAGATGAAACTTGTCGTTGAATTATTTTTGAAACTGACTTAGGCCACAAGTTAAGCAAAGATCGAACTCCGAGCAGGTGTGACTCCTCTGAGACATGAGGAAGAAAGGGAAGGGAGGGACGATGTCTGCAGATTTCCAGCGCTTACCTTAGGTCACCAGGAAAGTGCCAGGAGCTCTCCAGCACTACCAGGCCTGCCCGTGGGACTCACTGTCCTTTGCTGCCCCCACGTGGAGAGAACGAAAACTCCTAGGGAACCTGTTTCTACAGGGAAAACCCAGAACCAAGGAACGCATTTTGACACCGTCATTGCAAAATCATGGCCCAGACAGCAAAAGATACCTGACCTAGCCAACTGCATCTTGCTTCTAAGCTGCAAGCTGTCCTTGCTCATTCCTGGGCATAGGCTGAACTAAGTTTGGGAGGAACGTAGTTTATAGTTTAAAACAAAGGTAATTAACAGCCCTTTTTCAAAACAAACCCCCTTCCTGCCTGAGGACCAGACTGCCTTTGTAGGACTAACAAATTAGCCACAAGATTAGAAATGATGGGTTAGGAGTCTTGAAGCTGGAGGCTACAAGAGCTTGACCCTCCCCAGATTGCTCCTGGGGATAACATCCCTATTGCAGACCCTGTGCTTGATGGATTAGCTGGCACCACCCAGATCGATGAACTGGCTCGTCTGATACTGGCCCCCACCTGACTCAGTGCAGGACAGTTTTGATGTCCTATGATTTCCTCTCCGACCCAACCAATCAGCACTCCTTACTCACTGGCTGCGTCCCCAACCACCAAATTGTCCTTAAGAACTCTGATCCCTGAGGCAGGGCGTGGTGGCTCACGTCTGTAATCCTCGCACTTTAGGAGGCCAAGGCGGGAGATCACAAGGGCACTCGTGACCAACATGGTGAAACCACGTCTCTACTAAAAATACAAAAAAAAAAGCTGGATGTGGTGGTGTGTTCCTGTAATCCCAGCTACTAAGGAGGCTGCGGCAGGAGAATTGCTTGAACCCGGGAGTCAGAGGTCACAGTGAGTCAAGATCTCCCCACTGCAGTCCAGCCTGGTAACAGGGAAAGACTCCATGTCAAAAATAAAAAATAAAAAAAAGAAAAAAGGAAAAGAACACGTTAAACAACTCAGGATAAGGCCTGGAAGATGGAGTTGAGAAAGCTCTCTCTTAAGTTAGAGTTAAAGAAAAGAGCCGGGCACGGTGGCTCACACCTGTAATCCAGCAATTTGGGATGCCAGGGTGGGCAGATCACCTGAGGTCGGGAGTTCAAGACCAGCCTGACTGACATGGAGAAACCCCATCTTTAAATAAATGAATAAATAGAAAGAAAGATTCAAATAGGAAAATAAGATAAATATCATCTCAGGAAGTGAAATATTCAATTATTATGTTTCATTAAAAAAGATATTTGAGAGAGAAATAGTATCTTTTTTTTTTTTGAGATGAAGTTTCGCTCTTGTTACCCAGGCTGGAGTTCAAGGCGCGATCTCGGCTCACCGCAACCTCTGCCTCCTGGGTTCAGGCAATTCTCCTGCCTTAGCTTTCCGAGTAGCTGGGATTACGGGCACATGCCACCGTGCCCAGCTAATTTTTTGTATTTTTAGTAGAGACGGAGTTTCAACATGTTGACCAGGATAGTCTCGATCTCTTCACCTCGTGATCCACCCGCCTCGGCCTCCCAAAGTGCTGGGATTACAGGCATGAGCCACCGCGCCTGGCAACTCTATGCATTGTAAAAGGCCCAGGGAACAGGGGGCAGGTGCTTCTCCCCTTTCCCTTGTTTTCGTCATTTAGGCAAATTATTAGAAGATGATGGTTCCTGCCAAAATAAAACATGTGGTCATTTAAATGTAAATATAAATTGTTTAGAATTCAGTGTATCTGACACTTAAGTTTCCCAGTGGTACTAGCCACATTTCAAGTGTCAGCAGCCTCATGCGGTTAGTACCTACTATATTGCCTGTGCACGTGTGGAAGAGTTCTATGATTGCAGACATTTCCGCTGGACAGTCCTCAGAGTGTCCCCAGATGAGCAGCCTCTAGAGCAACAGTTTACCTCCCTCTTTCAATGAACGGCCTGATATGGTTGGGCTGTGTCCCCACCCAAGTCGCATCTTGAGTTTCCAAGTGTCCTGGGAGGCAAGTGAATCATGGGGGTCGGTTTTTCCGCTGCTGTTCTCGCGACAGTGACTAAGTCTCACGAGATCTGATGCTTTTATAAAGGGAAGTTCTCCCGCACATGCTCTCTTTCTGCCGACACGTAGGATGTGACTTTGCTCTTCATTCGCCCTACGGTGCGGATGATAACGAGGCCTCCCCAGCCGTGTGGAACTGTGAGTCAACTAAATCTCTTTCCTTTCTAAATTACCCCGTCTTGGGAATGAATTTATTAGCAGCATGAAAACAGAGTAATACACAATCTTGTCTCAAACTCTGCACCATCATCTGTCAGCCTAAAATGGCTGGAAATGCTCTCCAGTCTCATCCCTGCGATATCATGTCAGTTGTCCCTGTTAGAATAAATTCCTAGGTCTTTGTTTGTAAGATTTTATCTTTAAGCAAGATGAATCAACTCCAGAGGTCTTGCCTGCCATGGTGGCTCACGCATGTAATTCCAGTACTTTGGGAGGCCAAGGCAGGTGGATTATCTGAGGTCAGCAGTAGAAGACCAGCCTGGCCAACATGGTGAACCACCCCTCCCCGCATCTCTACAAAAAATATAAAAATTAGCTGGGTGTGGTGGCACGTAGCTGTAATCCCAGATATTTGGGAGGCTGAGGCAGGAGAATTGCTTGACCCCAGGACGTGGAGGTTGCAAGTGAGCTGAGATGGCGTTACTGCACTCCAGCCTGGGTGACAGAGTGAGACTCTATTGAAAACACCCCGAGATCTGCTGTATAACATTGCACCTGTTCTAAACAGCCATGCGCTGTACCCTTAAAACTTCTTTACGGGGGCAGATCTTATGTTACATGTTCTTACTATAATAGAATACACTTTTAAAAAAAAATTTTCACTGGGCCGGCACAGTGGCTCACGCCTGTAATCCCAGCACTTTGGGAGGCCAAGGCAGGCAGATGACAAGGTCAGGAGACTGACTGAGATCATCCTAGCTAACATGGTGAAACCTCATCTCGGCTAAAGATTAGCCAGGCGTGGTGGCACACCATTGGATGGTAGGGACGATGTCTGCAGATTTCCAGCACTTACCGTAGGTCACCAGGAAAGTGCCAGGAGCTCTCCAGCACTACCAGGCCTGCCCGCGGGACTCACTGTCCTTTGCTGCCCCCACGTGGAGAGAACGAAAACTCCTAGGGAACCTGTTTCTACAGGGAAAACCCAGAACCAAGGAACGCATTTTGACACCGTCATTGCAAAATCACGGCCCAGACATCAAAAGATACCTGACCTAGCCCACTCCATCTTGCTTCTAAGCTGCAAGCTGTCCTTGCTCATTCCTGGGCATAGGCTGAACTACGTTTGGGAGGAACATATTTTATAGATTAAAACAAAAATAATTAACAGGCCTTTCTGAAAACAAACCCCCTTCTTGCCTGAGGACCAGACTGCCTTTGTAGGACTCACAAATTAGCCACAAGATTAGAAATGATGGGTTAGGAGTCTTGAAGCTGGAGGCTATAAGAGCTTGACCCTCCCCAGATTGCTCCTGGGGATGACATCCCTATTGCAGACCCTGTGCTTGATGGATTAGCTGGCACCACCCAGATCGATGAACTGGCTCCTCTGATACTGGCCCCCACCTGACTCAGTGCAGGACAGTTTTGATGTCCTATGATTTCATCTCCAAACCAACCAATCAGCACTCCTTACTCACTGGCTGTGTCCCCAACCACCAAATTGTCCTTAAGAACTCTGATCCCTGAGGCAGGGCGTGGTGGCTCACGTCTGTAATCCTCCCACTTTGGGAGGCCAAGGCGGGCGATCACAAGGGCACTCATGACCAACACGGTGAAATTCCGTCTCTACTAAAAATACAAAAAAAAGCTGGATGTGGTGGTGTGTCCCTGTAATTTCAGCTACTCAGGAGGCTGTGGCAGGAGAATTGCTTGAACCCAGGAGTCAGAGGTCACAGTGAGCCAAGATCTCACCACTGCAGTCCAGCCTGGTAACAGAGAAAGACTGCATGTCAAAAATAAAAAATAAAAAAAAAAGAAGCGACCATGTTAAACCACTCAGGATAAGACGTGGAAGATGGAGTTGAGAAAGCTCTCTCTGAAGTTAGAATACAAGGAAAGAGCCGGGCGCGGTGGCTCACACCTGTAATCCCAGCACTTTGGGTAATTCATGCGAGGGGATCATGAGGTCAGGAGTTCGAGACCAGACTGACCAACACGGTGAACCCACATCTCTACTAAAAATACAAACGTTAGCTGGGCGTGGTGGCGTGCACCTGTAATCCCAGTTACTCAGGAGGCTGAGGCAGGAGAATTGCTTGAATTTGGGAGGCAGAGGTTGCCGTGAGCCAAGATTGCACCATTGTGCTCCAGCCTGGGCAACAGAGTGAGACTCTGTCTCAGAAAAAAAAAAAATGAAACTTGTCGTTGAATTATTCTTGAAACTGACTTAGGCCACAGGTTAAGCAAAGATCGAACTCCGAGCAGGTGTGACTCCTCTGAGACATGAGGAAGAAAGGGAAGGGAGGGACGATGTCTGCAGATTTCCAGCACTTACCCTAGGTCACCAGGAAAGTGCCAGGAGCTCTCCAGCACTACCAGGCCTGCCCGCGGGACTCACTGTCCTTTGCTGCCCCCACGTGGAGAGAACGAAAACTCCTAGGGAACCTGTTTCTACAGGGAAAACCCAGAACCAAGGAACGCGTTTTGACACCGCCACTGCAGAATCACGGCCCAGACAGCAAAAGATACCTGACCTAGCCAACTGCATCTTGCTTCTAAGCTGCAAGCTGTCCTTGCTCATTCCTGGGCATAGGCTGAACTAAGTTTGGGAGGAACGTAGTTTGTAGTTTAAAACGAAGGTAATTAACAGCCCTTTCCCAAAACAAACCCCCTTCCTGCCTGAGGACCAGACTGCCTTTGTAGGACTAACAAATTAGCCACAAGATTAGAAATGATGGGTTAGGAGTCTTGAAGCTGGAGGCTACAAGACCTTGACCCTCCCCAGATTGCTCCTGGGGATAACTTCCCTATTGCAGACCCTGTGCTTGATGGATTAGCTGGCACCACCCAGATCGATGAACTGGCTCCTCTGATACTGGCCCCCACCTGACTCAGTGCAGGACAGTTTTGATGTCCTATGATTTCATCTCCGACCCAACCAATCAGCACTCCTTACTCACTGGCTGCGTCCCCAACCACCACATTGTCCTTAATAACTCCGATCTCTGAGGCAGGGCGTGGTGGCTCCCGTCTGTAATCCTCGCACTTTGGGAGGCCTAGGCGGGCAATCACAAGGGCACTCGTGACCAACATGGTGAAACCCCGTCTCTACTAAAAATACAAAAAAAAGCTGGATGTGGTGGTGTGTCCCTGTAATCCCAGCTACTCAGGAGACTCTGCCAGGAGAATTGCTTGAACCCGGGAGTCAGAGGTCACAGTAGCCAAGATCTCGCCACTGCAGTCCAGCCTGGTAACAGAGAAAGACTCCATGTCAAAAATAAAAAATAAAAATAAGGAAGAGACCACGTTAAACAACTCAGGATAAGGCGTGGAAGATGGAGTTGAGAAAGCTCTCTCTTAAGTTAGAATTAAACAAAAGAGCCGGGCGCGGTGCCTCACACCTGTAATCCAGCAATTTGGGAGTCCAAGGTGGGTGAATCACCTGAGGTCAAGAGTTCAAGACCAGCCTGACCGACATGGAGAAACCCCATCTTTAAATAAATGAATAAATAAAAAGAAAGAAAGATTCAAATAGGAAAATAAGATAAATATCATCCCAGGAAGTGAAACATTCAAATATTATGTTTCATTAGGAGAGATATTTGAGAGAGAAATAGTATCTTTTTTTTTTTTTTTTTTTTTTTTGAGATGAAGTTTCGCTCTTGTTACCCAGGCTGGAGTTCAAGGCGCGATCTCGGCTCACCACAACCTCTGCCTCCTGGGTTCAGGCAATTCTCCTGCCTTAGCTTTCCGAGTAGCTGGGATTATGGGCACACGCCACCGTGCCCAGCTAATTTTTTGTATTTTTAGTAGAGACGGGGTTTCAACATGTTGACCAGGATAGTCTCGATCTCTTGACCTCGTGATCCACCCGCCTCGGCCTCCCAAAGTGCTGGGATTACAGGCATGAGCCACCGCGCCTGGCAACTCTATGCATTGTAAAAGGCCCAGGGAACAGGGGGCAGGTGCTTCTCCCCTTTCCTTTGTTTTCGTCATTTAGTCAAATTATTAGAAGATGGTGCTTAGAGCCAAAATAAAACATGCGGTCATTTAAATGTAAATATAAATTGTTTAGAATTCAGTGTATCTGACACTTAAGTTTCCCAGTGGTACTAGCCACATTTCAAGTGTCAGCAGCCTCATGCGGTTAGTACCTACTATATTGCCTGTGCACGTGTGGAAGAGTTCTATGATTGCAGACATTTCCGCTGGACAGTCCTCAGAGTGTCCCCAGATGAGCAGCCTCTAGAGCAACAGTTTACCTCCCTCTTTCAATGAACGGCCTGATATGGTTGGGCTGTGTCCCCACCCAAGTCGCATCTTGAGTTTCCAAGTGTCCTGGGAGGCAAGTGAATCATGGGGGTCGGTTTTCCCCCTGCTGTTCTCGCGAAGTGACTAAGTCTCACGAGATCTGATGCTTTTATAAAGGTAAGTTCTCCCGCACATGCTCTCTTGCTGCCGACACGTGGGATGTGACTTTGCTCTTCATTCGCCCTACGGTGTGGATGATAACCAGGCCTCCCCAGCCGTGTGGAACTGTGAGTCAACTAAATCTCTTTCCTTTCTAAATTACCCCGTCTTGGGAATGAATTTATTAGCAGCATGAAAACAGAGTAATACACAATCTTGTCTCTAACTCTGCACCATCATCTGTCAGCCTAAAATGGCTGGAAATGCTCTCCAGTCTCATCCCTGCGATATCATGTCAGTTGTCCCTGTTAGAATAAATTCCTAGGTCTTTGTTTATAAGATTTTACCTTTAAGCAAGATGAATCAACTCTAGGGTTCTTGCCGGGCATGGTGGCTCACGTGTGTAATCCCAGTACTTTGGGAGGCCAAGGCAGGTGGATTATCTGAGGTCAGCAGATGGAGACCAGCCTGGCCAACACGGTGAACCACGCCTCCCCGCATCTCTACTAAAAATATAAAAATTAGCTGGGTGTGGTGGCACATAGCTGTGATCCCAGGTATTCGGGAGGCTGAGGCAGGAGAATTGCTTGAACCCAGGAGGTGGAGGTTGCAGTGAGCTGAGATGGCGCCATTGCATTCCAGCCTGGGTGACAGAGTGAGACTCTATTGAAAACACCCCAAGATCTGCTGTATAACATTGCACCTGTAGTCACCAGCCATGCGCTGTACCCTTAAAACTTCTTTACGAGGGCAGATCTTATGTTACATGTTCTTAGTATAGTAGAATACATTTTTAAAAAAAAATTTTCACTGGGCCGGCACAGTGGCTCATGCCTGTAATCCCAGCACTTTGGGAGGCCGAGGCAGGCAGATCACAAGGTCAGGAGACTGACTGAGATCATCCTAGCTAACATGGTGAAACCTCATCTCTGCTAAAGATTAGCCAGGCGTGGTGGCACACATCTGTAGTCCCAGCTACTTGGAAGACTGAGGCAGGAGAACTGCTTGAACCTGGGAGGTGGAGGTTGTAGTGAGCCAAGATTGTACCACTGTACTCCAACTAGGGAACCAGAGCAAAACTCCCTCTCAGAAAAATAAAACAAAAAAAAAACAACCAAAAACCAAAAACCAAAACGAACAGATTTTTCTCTCATCTGTCAGTTCTGATCAGTAGATAGAAGTGCCTGGAGCACTGTGTTGGGAAGGATTTGGTGGCTGGCGCCAGATGCAGGGGGAAGAGCCAAGGTTTGTCAGCCTTGGGGAGTGGCTGAGGAAGTGGTGCCTTGTGTACTGTCTGCCAGGGTTGCCTCAGGACGTCCCAGGTATGTGGGACGCCTGGCAAGGGCTTGTTGGCCAGGAGAGTCCAGTAATTTTGATGCTCCCTGGTAAGAGGCCCCTCGCAGCTCTGGGATAAAGATGAATCACTATGAGACAGACGTTCTCCCTGGTAGATTTAGAGGGTCACCAAACACTCTAAGATTATATTTTAGTGCAAAATTTTAAAAGATTAGCATTAATACTAACGAATTACAGATGAAGAAAATATCAAATCTTAACTAAAGACCAGATCTGACTGTGCTATGTGGTGTCATATTGGAATTGAGGCAAAAGAAAATGTATTTCCCTCTATATACATGTTTCTTTTTTTCTTGTTGTTGTTTGTTTTTTTTTTGAGATGGAGTTTCGCTCTTGTTACCCAGGCTGGAGTGCAATGGCGCGATCTCGGCTAACCGCAACCTCCACCTCCTGGGTTCAGGCAATTCTCCTGCCTCAGCCTCCTGAGTAGCTGGGATTACAGGCACGCGCCACCATGCCCAGCTAATTTTTCTATTTTTAGTAGAGACGGGGTTTCAGCATGTTGACCAGGATGGTCTCGATCCCTTGACCTCGTGATCCACTCGCCTCGGCCTCCCGAAGCGCTACGATTACAGGCGTGAGCCACCGCGCCCGGCCCTATATACATGTTTTTAGGCATAAATTGAACATACGGTGTTTTCTGAGACTTTCTACAATTCTGACTTTTTGAAATATTACGTTGAAATATGATTTACCTGGTTACTGAGGTTTTGGTCTGCCCTCTCCTTATAATTTTTGTTTTTTTAAGACAGGGTCTTTGACACTCAAGTGGAAGCTGTGGCGTGATTATAGCTCGTAGCTCATTTCAGCCTCAGTCTCCTGAGTAGCTAGGATTACCGGTGTGCACCACCGTGCCTGACTAATTAAAATAAGTTTTTTTGTAGATATGGGGTCTTGCTATGTTGCCTAGGCTGGTCTTAACTCCTGGCCTCAAAGAATTCTCCCAACTCAGCCTCCCAAAGTGCTGAGATTACAGGTGCAAGCCACCACGCCAGCCTCTCCTTACCTTCTGCATTCCAGACTGCCTTACCCTAGTCTTCACCCTGCCCTGACATCTAGAAATCTGAAGCTAAACTCAGCGTTCACTTTTTATAATTAGCTTATCTTAGGCATATCTGATTGCTTTAGATAGTCTCTGGGCTGTTTTTAGTTCTAATTGCCGTGCTTTGTTTAATTTTTAAACTTGTGGTTGGCGCAGTGGCTCACGCCTGTACTCCCAGGACTTTGGGAGGCTCATGCGGGGGGATCATAAGGTCAGGAGTTCGAGACCAGACTGACCAACATGGTGAAACCCCATCTCTACTAAAAATACAAACCTTAGCTGGGCGTGGTGGCGTGCACCTGTAATCCCAGTCACTCAGGAGGCTGAGGCAGGAGAATTGCTTGAATCTGGGAGGCAGAGGTTGTCGTGGGCCAAGATTGCACCATTGTGCTCCAGCCTGGGCAAGAGAGTGAGACTCTGTCTCAAAAAAAGAAAAAAAAAGGAAAAAAAAAAGAAACTTGTCGTTCAATCATTCTTGAAACTGACTTAGGCCACAGGTTAAGCAAAGGTCAAACTCCGACCAGGTGCGACTCCTCTGAGACATGAGGAAGAAAGGGAAGGGAGGGACGATGTCTGCAGATTTCCAGCACTTACCTTAGGTCACCAGGAAAGTGCCAGGAGCTCTCCAGCACTACCAGGCCTGCCCGCGGGACTCACTGTCCTTTGCTGCCCCCACGTGGAGAGAACGAAAACTCCTAGGGAACCTGTTTCTACAGGGAAAACCCAGAACCAAGGAACGTGTTTTGAAACCGCCATTGCAGAATCACGGCCCAGACAGCAAAAGATACCTGACCTAGCCCACTCCATCTTGCCTCTAAGGTGCGAGCTGTCCTTGCTCATTCCTGGGCATAGGCTGAACTAACTTTGGTGGAACGTAGTTTATAGTTTAAAACAAAGGTAATTAACAGCCCTTTCTGAAAACAAACCCCCTACTTGCCTGAGGACCAGACTGCCTTTGTAGGACTAACAAATTAGCCACAAGATTAGAAATGATGGGTTAGGAGTCTTGAAGCTGGAGGCTACAAGAGCTTGACCCTCCCCAGATTGCTACTGGGGATAACTTCCCTATTGCAGACCCTGTGCTTGATGGATTAGCTGGCACCACCCAGATCGATGAACTGGCTCCTCTGATACTGGCCCCCACCTGACTCAGTGCAGGACAGTTTTGATGTCCTATGATTTCATCTCCGACCCAACCAATCAGCACTCCTTACTCACTGGCTGCATCCCCAACCACCAAACTGTCCTTAAGAACTCTGATCCCTGAGACAGGGCGTGGTGGCTCACATCTGTAATCCTCGCACTTTGGGAGGCCAAGGCAGGCGATCAAAAGGGCACTCATGACGAACATGGTGAAACCCCGTCTTTACTAAAAATACAAAAAAAAGCTGGATGTGGTGGTGTGTCCCTGTAATCCCAGCTACTCAGGAGGCTGTGGCAGGAGAATTCCTCTAACCCGGGAGTCAGAGGTCACAGTGAGCCAAGATCTCGCCACTGCAGTCCAGCCTGGTAACAGAGAAAGACTCCATGTCAAAAATCAAAAATATATATAAAAAAAAAGAGACCACGTTAAACAACTCAGGATAAGGCGTGAAAGAAGGAGTTGAGAAAGCTCTCTCTGAAGTTAGAATTAAAAAAAAGAGCCGGGCCCGGTGGCTCACACTTGTATTCCCAGCACTTTGGGAGGCTCATGCGCGGGGATCATGAGGTCATGAGTTCAAGACCAGACTGACCAACATGGTGAACCCCCATCTCTACTAAAAATACAAACGTTAGCTGGGCGTGGTGGCGTGCACCTGTAATCCCAGTCACTCAGGAGGCTGAGGCAGGAGAATTGCTTGAATCTGGGAGGCAGAGGTTGCCGTGAGCCAAGATTGTGCTCTAGCCTGGGCAACAGAGTGAGACTCTGTCTCAGAAAAAAAAAAAGATGAAACTTGTCGTTGAATTATTTTTGAAATTGACTTAGGCCACAGGTTAAGCAAAGATCGAACTCCGAGCAGGTGTGACTCCTCTGAGACATGAGGAAGAAAGGGAAAAGAGGGACGATGTCTGCAGATTTCCAGCACTTACCCTAGGTCACCAGGAAAGTGCCAGGAGCTCTCCAGCACTACCAGGCCTGCCCGCGGGACTCACTGTCATTTGCTGCCCCCACGTGGAGAGAACGAAAACTCCTAGGGAACCTGTTTCTACAGGGAAAACCCAGAACCAAGGAACACGTTTGGAAACCGCCATTGCAAAATCACGGCCCAGACAGCAAAAGATACCTGACCTAGCCCACTCCATCTTGCTTCTAAGCTCCAAGCTGTCCTTGCTCATTCCTGGGCATAGGCTGAACTACGTTTGGGAGGAAGGTAGTTTATAGTTTAAAACAAAGGTAATTAACAGCCCTTTTTCAAAACAAACCCCCTTCCTGCCTGAGGACCAGACTGCCTTTGTAGGACTAACAAATTAGCCACAAGATTAGAAATGATGGTTTAGGAGTCTTGAAGCTGGAGGCTACAAGGGCTTGACCCTCCCCAGATTGCTCCTGGGGATGACATCCCTATTGCAGACCCTGTGCTTGATGGATTAGCTGGCACCACCCAGATCGATGAACTGGCTCCTCTGATACTGGCCCCCACCTGACTCAGTGAAGGACAGTTTGGATGTCCTATGATTTCATCTCCGACCCAACCAATCAGCACTCCTTACTCACTGGCTGCGTCCTTAACCACCAAATTTTCCTTAAGAACTCTGATCCCCGAGACAGGGCGTTGTGGCTCACGTCTGTAATCCTCGCACTTTGGGAGGCCAAGGCGGGCGATCACAAGGGCACTCGTGACCAACATGGTGAAACCCCGTCTCTACTAAAAATACAAAAAAGAAGCTGGATGTGGTGGTGTGTCCCTGTAATCCCAGCTCTTCAGGAGGCTGCAGCAGGAGAATTGCTTGTACCCGGGAGTCAGAGGTCACAGTGAGCCAAGATCTCGCCACTGCACTCCAGCCTGGTAACAGAGAAAGACTCCATGTCAAAAATGAAAAAAAAAAGGAAGACATCACGTTAAACAACTCAGGATAAGGCGTGGAAGATGGAGTTGAGAAAGCTCTCTCTGAAGTTAGAATTAAAGGAAAGAGCCGGGCGCGGTGGCTCACACCTGTAATCCCAGCACTTTGGGAGGCCAAGGTGGGCGGATCACCTGAGGTCGGGAGTTCAAGACCAGCCTGACCGACATGGAGAAACCCCATCTTTAAATAAATAAAGAAAGAAAAAGAAAAAGGAAAAGAAAGATTCAAATAGGAAAATAAGAAAACTATCACCCCAGGAAGTCAGACATTCAAATACTATGTTTCATTAGGAGACATATTTGAGAGAGGAATATTATCTTGGATTGTTTTTAAGATATTTCCCCAGACCTGAAGGACTGAGTCTCCAGATTGAGAGAGCCCACCTAATACCCAGGGAAGTCATGAAGTAGCCCCACACCAAGGGTCACCGTATTGACTTTTCATATGTCAACGATAAATAGAAAATGCTAGAAGTTTCCATGGAGGAAAAAGCAGATTAAGTACGAAGGACTAGGACTCTGGTTGGGATCAGCCTTCTCAATGGTGACCCTGGAAGCTGGAAACAATGGAATGACGCACTGAAAATCCTGGGAGAAAATCATTTCCATGTAAGAGTTTTTATGCACAGATGAGTTATCAAACACACATTAGAGTAGAAAAGAGATGTTTTCAGTCACAAAAGAGACCAAATTTACTGAATGGATGTGGTGGCTCACGCCTGTAATCCTGGCATGTTTGGAGTCTAAGGCAGGTGGATTGCTTGAGTCAAGGGGTTCAAGACCAGCCTGAGCAACATAGTCAGACCTCATCTCAAAAAAAAAAAAAAAAGAATGGAAAAGTTAGCCAGGTGTGATGGGGTACACCTATAGTGTCAGCTCCTTGGGGGGCTCAGGTGGGAGGATCACCTTAGCTCTGGAGTGTGAGGCTGCAGTGAGCTGAGATTGTGTCACTGAACCCTAGCCCAGGTGACAGAGTGAGAACCTGCCTCAGAAAGAGAAAACAAAAAGATACTAAACTTCCCTTCCGTGCTTTCTTTCTCATGCAGTTGCTAGAGGAAACAGTAGAGGATGTAGCTCAGTAACTGAAAGGAAACAGACAAGGGATCCAGGGACCTGGGATGCAGCATAGAAAAGAGGAAGGCGGGGGGGGTGGTCCCAGGACCAGGGTAAAAAGTGTTTGCATATAACCAGTGGGAGGAGTTTCCGGCAGCCAATCTGAACGGCTCTGCGGCAACCTCAATCCTTGCCTCCTCAGAAGAAAGAATTCCACCGAGGGGCATAAAGCAGAGGAGACCGAGGTGTGTTTCAGGGCAGAAGTGGAAGTTTATGTTAAAAGGCTTTAGAACAGGAAAGAAAGGAAAATACGCTTCAAAGAAACCTAAACTGGCATGTGTAGGTCTAGTGTGGCATTGAACTGTGATCCTAGGACCTTCTAGGCTGGCTCCTTTCCCATGAGTCTTCCCTTAGGGTGGCCACCTGCCTGCGCAGTGCTCTCCTGAAGGTTGGGAAAAAGCAGGCGTTGGTTTAGGAAGTACACATGCCCGTTGGTACACATGCCCGTTGTTACACATGGCCATTGGTACACATGGCCGTTGGTACACATGCCCGTTGGTACACATGGCCGTTGGTACACATGCCCGTTGGTACACATGGCCGTTGGTACACATGCCCGTTGGTACACATGGCCGTTGGTACACATGGCCGTTGGTACACATGCCTGTTGGTACACATGGCCGTTGCAGGCAGTCTTCCCCTGTCCAGTGGAGGCTCCAGAGGTCAGTTTCCACCAGTTGGTCTCTTAATGCGCACGCCTCGAAGCTGCTTCTTCCTGGCATCTGCTTTCAATTCACACTTCAGCGCAACACACGCGGACTGTCAGGAAATGGCCTCTCCCTGGCGCCAGCTGCCAATTTCTCACTTCTTTTTTCTTTTTTTGAGACGGAGTTTCGCTCTTGTTACCCAGGCTGGAGTGCAATGGCGTGATCTCGGCTCACCGCAACCTTTGCCTCCTGGGTTCAGGCAATTCTCCTGCCTCAGCCTCCCCAGTAGCTGGGATTACAGGCACATGCCACCATGCCCAGCTAATTTTTGTATTTTCAGTAGAGACGGGGTTTCACCATGTTGGCCAGGATGGTCTTGATCTGTTGACCTCGTGATCCAGCCGCCTCGGCCTCCCAAAGTGCTGGGATTACAGGCTTGAACCACCGCACCCGGCCCCACTTTTTTTTTTAAAGACAGGGTCTTTGTCACTCAAGTGGAAGCTGTGGCGTGATTATACCTCATAGCTCATTTCAGCCTCAGTCTCCTGAGTAGCTAAAATTACGGGTGTGCACCACTGTGCCTGACTAATTAAAATAAGTTTTTTTGTAGATATGGGGTCTTGCTATGTTGCCTAGGCTGGTCTTAACTCCTGGCCTCAAAGAATTCTCCCAACTCAGACTCCCAAAGTGCTGAGATTACAGGTGCAAGCCACGACGCCAGCCTCTCCTTACCTTCTGCATTCCAGAATGCCTTATCCTGATCTTCACCCTGCCCTGACATCTAGAAATCTGAAGCTACACTCAGGGTTCACTTTTTATAATTAGCTTATCTTAGGCATATCTGATGGCTTTAGATAGTCTCTGGGCTGTTTTTAGTTCTAATTGCCATGCTTTGTTTAATTTTTAAACTTGTGGTTGGCGTGGTGGCTCACACCTGTAATCCCAGCACTTTGGGAGGCTCATGCGTGGGGATCATGAGGTCATGAGTTCGAGACCAGACTGACCAACATGGTGAAACCCCATCTCTACTAAAAATACAAACGTTAGCTGGGTGTGGTGGCGTGCACCTGTAATCCCAGTCACTCAGGAGGCTGAGGAAGGAGAATTGCTTGAATCTGGGAGTCAGAGGTTGCCGTGAGCCAAGATTGCACCTTTGTGCTCCAGCCTGGGCAAGAGAGTGAGACTCTGTCTCAGAAAAAAAAAAAAAAAAAAATCTGTTGTTCAATTATTCTTGAAACTGACGTAGGCCACAGGTAAAGCAAAGATCGAACTCCGAGTAGGTGTGACTCCTCTGAGACATGAGGAAGAAAGGGAAGGGAGGGACTATGTCTGCAGATTTCCAGCACTTACCCTAGGTCACCAGGAAAGTGCCAGGAGCTCTCCAGCACTACCAGGCCTGCCCGTGGGACTCACTGTCCTTTGCTGCCCCCACGTGGAGAGAACGAAAACTCCTAGGGAACCTGTTTCTACAGGGAAAACCCAGAACCAAGGAACGCGTTTGGAAACCGCCATTGCAAAATCACGGCCCATACAGCAAAAGATACCTGACCTAGCCCACTTCATCTTGCTTCTAAGCTGCAAGCTGTCCTTGCTCATTCCTGGGCATAGGCTGAACTAAGTTTGGGAGGAAGGTAGTTTATAGTTTAAAACAAAGGTAATTAACAGCCCTTTCCCAAAACAAACCCCCTTCCTGCCTGAGGACCAGACTGCCTTTGTAGGACTAACAAATTAGCCACAAGATTAGAAATGATGGGTTAGGAGTCTTGAAGCTGGAGGCTACAAGAGCTTGACCCTCCCCAGATTGCTCCTGGGGATGACATCCCTATTGTAGACCCTGTGCTTGATGGATTAGCTGGCACCACCCAGATCGATGAACTGGCTCCTCTGATACTGGCCCCCACCTGACTCAGTGCAGGACAGCTTTGATGTCCTATGATTTCATCTCCGACCCAACCAATCAGCACTCCTTACTCACTGGCTGTGTCCCAACCACCAAATTGTCCTTAAGAACTCTGATCCCTGAGGCAGGGCATGGTGGCTCAGGTCTGTAATCCTAGCACTTTGGGAGGCCAAGGCGGGCGATCACAAGGGCACTCGTGACCAACATGGTGAAACCCCGTCTCTACTAAAAATACAAAAAAAACGTGGATGTGGTGGTGTGTCCCTGTAATCCCAGCTACTCAGGAGGCTGTGGCAGGAGAATTGCTCTAACCCGGGAGTCAGAGGTCACAGTGAGCCAAGATCTCGCCACTGCAGTCCAGCCTGGTAACAGAGAATGACTCCATGTCAAAAATCAAAAATATATATAAAAAAAAGAGACCACGTTAAACAACTCAGGATAAGGTGTGAAAGAAGGAGTTGAGAAAGCTCTCTCTGAAGTTAGAATTAAAAAAAGAGCCGGGCGAGGTGCCTCACACCTGTAATCCCTGCACTTTGGGAGGCTCATGCGGTGGGATCATGAGGTCATGAGTTCGAGACCAGACTGGCCAACATGGTGAAACCCCATCTCTAGTAAAAATACAAACATTAGCTGGGCGTGGTGTCGTGCACCTGTAATCCCAGTCACTCAGGAGGCTGAGGCAGCAGAATTGCTTGAATCTGGGAGGCAGAGGTTGCCGTGAGCCAAGATTGCACCATTGTGCTCCAGCCTGGGCAACAGAGTGAGACTCTGTCTCAGAAAAAAAAAAGATGAAACTTGTCGTTGAATTATTTTTGAAACTGACTTAGGCCACAGGTTAAGCAAAGATCGAACTCCGAGCAGGTGTGACTCCTCTGAGACATGAGGAAGAAAGGGAAGGGAGGGACGATGTCTGCAGATTTCCAGCGCTTACCTTAGGTCACCAGGAAAGTGCCAGGAGCTCTCCAGCACTACCAGGCCTGCCCGTGGGACTCACTGTGTTTTGCTGCCCCGACGTGGAGAGAACGAAAACTCCTAGGGAACCTGTTTCTACAGGGAAAACCCAGAGCCAAGGAACGCGTTTTGACACCGTCATTGCAAAATCATGGCCCAGACAGCAAAAGATACCTGACCTAGCCAACTGCATCTTGCTTCTAAGCTGCAAGCTGTCCTTGCTCATTCCTGGGCATAGGCTGAACTAAGTTTGGGAGGAACGTAGTTTATAGTTTAAAACAAAGGTAATTAACAGCCCTTTTTCAAAACAAACCCCCTTCCTGCCTGAGGACCAGACTGTCTTTTTAGGACTAACAAATTAGCCACAAGATTAGAAATGATGGGTTAGGAGTCTTGAAGCTGGAGGCTACAAGAGCTTGACCCTCCCCAGATTGCTCCTGGGGATAACATCCCTATTGCAAAGCCTGAATTCGGTGCTTGAGATATTTTGCAGACCCTGTGCTTGATGGATTAGCTGGCACCACCCAGATCAATGAACTGGCTCGTCTGATACTGGCCCCCACCTGACTCAGTGCAGGACAGTTTTGATGTCCTATGATTTCATCTCCGACCCAACCAATCAGCACTCCTTACTCACTGGCTGCATCCCCAACCACCAAACTGTCCTTAAGAACTCTGATCCCTGAGGCAGGGCGTGGTGGCTCACGTCTGTAACCCTCGCACTTTGGGAGGCCAAGGTGGGCGATCACAAGGGCACTCGTGACCAACATGGTGAAACCCCGTCTCTACTAAAAATACAAAAAAAAAAAAAACCTGGATGTGGTGGTGTGTCCCTGTAATCCCAGCTACTCAGGAGGCTGTGGCAGGAGAATTGCTTGAACCCGGGAGTCAGAGGTCACAGTGAGCCAAGATCTCGCCACTGCAGTCCAGCCTGGTAACAGAGAAAGACTCCATGTCAAAAATTAAAAAAAAAAGGAAGAGACCACGTTAAAGAACTCAGGATGAGGCTTGGAAGATGGAGTTGAGAAAGCTCTCTCTGAACTTAGAATTAAAGGAAAGAGCCAGGCGCGGTCGCTCACACCTGTAATCCCAGCACTTTGGGAGGCCAAGGTGGGCCGATCACCTGAGGTCGGGAGTTCAAGACCAGCCTGACCGACATTGAGAAACCCCATTTTTAAAAAAAAAATTAATAAATAAAAAGAAGGATTTAAATAGTAAAACAAGATAAATATCATCCCAAGAAGTCAAACATTCAAATATTATGTTCATTAGGAGAGATATTTGAGAGAGGAATATTGACTTTTTTTTTTTTGAGATGAAGTTTCGCTCTTGTTACCCAGGCTGGAGTTCAATGGCGCGATCTCGGCTAACCACAACCTTTGCCTTCTGAGTTCAGGCAATTCTCCTGCCTCAGCCTTTCAAGCAGCTGAGATTACAAGCACATGCCACCGTGCCCAGCTATATTTTGTATTTTTAGTAGAGACGGGGTTTCAACATGTTGACCAGGATGGTATGGATCTCTTGACCTCGTGATCCACCCGCCTCGGCCTCCCAAAGTGCTGGGATTACAGGCATGAGCCACCGTGCCCAGCAACTCTATGCATTGTAAAAGGCCCAGGGAACAGGGGGCAGGTGCTTCTCCCCTTTCCCTTGTTTTCGTCATTTAGGCAAATTATTAGAAGATGGTGGTTCCAGCCAAAATAAAACATGTGGTCATTTAAATGTAAATATAAATTGTTTAGAATTCAGTGTATCTGACACTTAAGGTTCCCAGTGGTACTAGCCACATTTCAAGTGTCAGCAGCCTCATGCGGTTAGTACCTACTATATTGCCTGTGCACGTGTGGAAGAGTTCTATGATTGCAGACATTTCCGCTGGACAGTCCTCAGAGTGTCCCCAGATGAGCAGCCTCTAGAGCAACAGTTTACCTCCCTCTTTCAATGAACGACCTGATATGGTTGGACTGTGTCCCCACCCAAGTCGCATCTTGAGTTTCCAAGTGTCCTGGGAGGCAAGTGAATCATGGGGGTCGGTTTTTCCCCTGCTGTTCTCGCGACAGTGACTAAGTCTCACGAGATCTGATGCTTTTATAAAGGGAAGTTCTCCCGCACATGCTCTCTTGCTGCCGACACGTAGGATGTGACTTTGCTCTTCATTCGCCCTACGGTGTGGATGATAACGAGGCCTCCCCAGCCGTGTGGAACTGTGAGTCAACTAAATCTCTTTCCTTTCTAAATTACCCCGTCTTGGGAATGAATGTATTAGCAGCATGAAAACAGAGTAATACACAATCTTGTCTCTAACTCTGCACCATCATCTGTCAGCCTAAAATGGCTGGAAATGCTCTCCAGTCTCATCCCTGCAATATCATGTCAGTTGTCCCTGTTAGAATAAATTCCTAGGTCTGTGTTTATAACATTTTATCTTTAAGCAAGATGAATAAACTCCAGAGGTCTTGCCTGGCATGGTGGCTCACGCATGTAATTCCAGTACTTTGGGAGGCCAAGGCAGGTGGATTATCTGAGGTCAGCAGTTGGAGACCAGCCTGGCCAACACCGTGAACCACGCCTCCCCGCATCTCTACTAAAAATATAAAAATTAGCTGGGTGTGGTGGCACGTAGCTGTGATCCCAGGTATTCGGGAGGCTGAGGCAGGAGAATTGCTTGAACCCAGGAGGTGGAGGTTGCAGTGAGCTGAGATGGCACCATTGCACTCCAGCCTGGGTGACAGAGTGAGACTCTATTGAAAACACCCCAATATCTGCTGTATAACATTGCACCTGTAGCCAACAGCCATGCGCTGTACCCTTAAAACTTCTTTACGAGGGCAGATCTTATGTTACATGTTGTTACTGTAATAAAATAAATTTTTAAAAACAAATTTTCACTGGGCTGGCACAGTGGCTCATGCCTGTAATCCCAGCACTTTGGGAGGCCAAGGCAGGCAGATGACAAGGTCAGGAAACTGAGACTATCCTAGCTAACATGGTGAAACCTCACCTCTGCTACAGATTAGCCAGGCATGGTGGCACACCATGGGAAGGCAGGGACGATGTCTGCAGATTTCCAGCACTTACCGTAGGTCACCAGGAAAGTGCCAGGAGCTCTCCAGCACTACCAGGCCTGCCCGCGGGACTCACTGTCCTTTGCTGCCCCCACGTGGAGAGAACGAAAACTCCTAGGGAACCTGTTTCTACAGGGAAAACCCAGAACCAAGGAACGCGTTTTGAAACCGCCATTGCAAAATCACGGCCCAGACAGCAAAAGATACCTGACCTAGCCAACTCCATCTTGCCTCTAAGCTGCAAGCTGTCCTTGCTCATTCCTGGGCATAGGCTGAACTAAGTTTGGGAGGAACGTAGTTTGTAGTTTAAAACGAAGGTAATTAACAGCCCTTTCCCAAAAGAAATCCCCTTCTTGCCTGAGGACCTGACTGCCTTTGTAGGACTAACAAATTAGCCACAAGATTAGAAATGATGGGTTAGGAGTCTTGAAGCTGGAGGCTATAAGAGCTTGACCCTCCCCAGATTGCTCCTGGGGATAACTTCCCTATTGCAGACCCTGTGCTTGATGGATTAGCTGGCACCACCCAGATTGATGAACTGGCTCCTCTGATACTGGCCCCCACCTGACTCAGTGCAGGACAGTTTTGATGTCCTATGATTTCATCTCCGACCCTACCAATCAGCACTCCTTACTCACTGGCTGCGTCCGCAACCACCAAATTGTCCTTAAGAACTCTGATCCCTGAGGCAGGGCGTGGTGGCTCACGTCTGTAATCCTCCCACTATGGGAGGCCAAGAAGGGCGATCACAAGGGCACTCATCACCAACACGGTGAAATTCTGTCTCTACGAAAAATACAAAAAAAACCTGGATGTGGTGGTGTGTCCCTGTAATTTCAGCTACTCAGGAGGCTGTGGCAGTAGAATTGCTTGAACCCAGGGGTCAGAGGTCACAGTGAGCCAAGATCTCGCCACTGCAGTCCAGCCTGGTAACAGAGAAAGACTGCATGTCAAAAATAAAAAAAATAATAAAAAAAAGGAAGAGACCACGTTAAACAACTCAGGATAAGGCGTGGAAGATGGAGTTGAGAAAGCTCTCTCTGAACTTAGAATAAAAGGAAAGAGCCGGGCGCGGTGGCTCACACCTGTAATCCCAGCACTTTGGGAGGCTCATGCGGGGGGATCATGAGGTCAGGAGTTCGAGACCAGACTGACCAACACGGTGAACCCCCATGTCTACTAAAAATAGAAACATTAGCTGCGCGTGGTGGTGTGCACCTGTAATCCCAGTTACTCATGAGGCTGAGGCAGGAGAATTGCTTGAATCTGAAAGGCAGAGGTTGTCGTGAGCCAAGATTGCACCATTGTGCTCCAGCCTGGGCAACAGAGTGAGACTCTGTCTGAAAAAAAAAAAAAAAAAAAAAATTAACCTTGTCGTTCAATTATTCTTGAAACTGACTTAGGCCACAGGTTAAGCAAAGATCGAACTCCGAGCAGGTGTGACTCCTCTGAGACATGAGGAAGAAAGGGAAGGGAGGGACGATGTCTGTAGATTTCCAGCACTTAACCTAGGTCACCAGGAAAGTGCCAGGAGCTCTCCAGCACTACCAGGCCTGCCCGCGGGACTCACTGTCCTTTGCTGCCCCCACGTGGAGAGAACGAAAACTCCTAGGGAACCTGTTTCTACAGGGAAAACCCAGAACCAAGGAATGCGTTTTGAAACCAACATTGCAGAATCAGGGCCCAGACAGCAAAAGATACCTGATCTAGCCAAGTGCATCTTGCCTCTAAGCTGCAAGCTGTCCTTGCTCATTCCTGGGCATAGGCTGAACTAAGTTTGGGAGGAACGTAGTTTATAGTTTAAAACAAAGGCAATTAACAGCCCTTTCCCAAAACAAACCCCCTTCTTGCCTGAGGACCTGACGGCCTTTTTAGGACTAACAAATTAGCCACAAGATTAGAAATGATGGTTAAGGAGTCTTGAAACTGGAGGCTACAAGAGCTTGACCCTCCCCAGATTGCTCCTGGGCATAACATCCCTATTGCAAAGCCTGAATTCGGTGTTTGAGATATTTTGCAGACCCTGTGCTTGATGGATTAGCTGGCACCACCCAGATCCATGAACTGGCTCCTCTGATACTGGCCCCCACCTGACTCAGTGCAGGACAGTTTTGATGTCCTATGATTTCATCTCCGACCCAAGCAATCAGCACTCCTTACTCACTGGCTGAGTCCCCAACCACCAAACTGTCCTTAAGAACTCTGATCCCTGAAACAGGGCGTGGGGGCTCACACCTGTAATCTCAGCAATTTGAAAGGCCAAGGCGGGCGATCACAAGGGCACTCGTGACCAACACGATGAAGCCGCGTCTCTACTAAAAATACAAAAAAACCCTGGATGTGGTGGTGTGTCCCTGTAATCCCAGCTACTCAGGAGGCTGTGGCAGGAGAATTTCTTGAACCCGGGAGTCAGAGGTCACAGTCAGCCAAGATCATGCCACTGCAGTCCAGCCTGGTAACAGAGAAAGACTGCATGTCAAAAATTAAAAAAAATTAAAAAAAAAAAGGAAGAGACCACGTTAAACAACTCAGGATAAGGCGTGGAAGATGGAGTTGAGAAAGCTCTCTCTGTAGTTAGAATTAAAGGAAAGAGCCGGGCGCGGTGGCTCACACCTGTAATCCCAGCACTTTGGGAGGCCAAGGTGGGCGGATCCCCGTAGGTCGGGAGTTCAAGACCAGCCTGCCCGACATGGAGAAACCCTATGTTTAAATAAATAAATAAACAAAAAGAAAGAAAGATTCAAATACGAAAATAAGATAAATATCATCCCAGGAAGTCAAACAGTCAAACATTATGTTTCATTAAAGGAGATATTTGAGAGAAAAATATTATCTTGTTTCTTTTTTTTTTTTTGAGAGGACGTTTCACTCTTGTTACCCAGGCTGGAGTTCAATGGCGGGATCTCGGCTCACCACAACCTCTGCCTCCTGGGATCAGGCAATTCTCCAATATAGTACCTACTATATTGCCTGTGCACGTGTGGAAGAGTTCTATGATTGCAGACATTTCCGCTGGACAGTCCTCAGAGTGTCCCCAGATGAGCAGCCTCTAGAGCAACAGTTTACCTCCCTCTTTCAATGAACGGCCTGATATGGTTGGGCTGTGTCCCCACCCCAGTCGCATCTTGAGTTTCCAAGTGTCCTGGGAGGCAAGTGAATCATGGGGGTCGGTTTTTCCGCTGCTGTTCTCGTGACAGTGACTAAGTCTCACGAGATCTGATGCTTTTATAAAGGGAAGTTCTCCCGCACATGCTCTCTTGCTGCCGACACGTAGGACGTGACTTTGCTCTTCATTCGCCCTACGGTGTGGATGATAACGAGGCCTCCCCAGCCGTGTGGAAATGTGAGTCAACTAAATCTCTTTCCTTTCTAAATTACCCCGTCTTGGGAATGAATGTATTAGCAGCATGAAAACAGAGTAATACACAATCTTGTCTCTAACTCTGCACCATCATCTGTCAGCCTAAAATGGCTGGAAATGCTCTCCAGTCTCAACCCTGCAATATCATGTCAGTTGTCCCTGTTAGAATAAATTCCTAGGTCTTTGTTTATAAGATTTTATCTTTAAGCAAGATGAATAAACTCCAGAGGTCTTGCCTGGCATGGTGGCTCACGTGTGTAATCCCAGTACTTTGGGAGGCCAAGGCAGGTGGATTATCTCAGGTCAGCAGTTGGAGACCAGCCTGGCCAACATGGTGAACCACCCCTCCTTGCATTTCTACTAAAAATATAAAAATTAGCTGGGTGTGGTGGCACGTAGCTGTGATCCCAGGTATTCGGGAGGCTGAGGCAGGAGAATTGCTTGAACCCAGGAGGTGGAGGTTGCAGTGAGCTGAGATGGCGCCATTGCACTCCAGCCTGGGTGACAGAGTGAGACTCTATTGAAAACACCCCGAGATCTGCTGTATAACATTGCACCTGTAGTCAACAGCCATGCGCTGTACCCTTAAAACTTCTTTACGAGGGCAGATCTTATGTTACATGTTCTTACTATAATAAAATACGTTTTTTAAAAAAGATTTTCACTGGGCAGGCACAGTGGCTCACGCCTGTAATCCCAGCACTTTGGGAGGCCGAGACAGGCAGATCACAAGGTCAGGAGACTGACTGAGATCATCCTAGCTAACATGGTGAAACCTCATCTCTGCTAAAGATTAGCCAGGTGTGGTGGCACACATCTGTAGTCCCAGCTACTCAGGAGACTGAGGCAGGAGAACTGCTTGAACCTGGGAGGTGGAGGTTGCAGTGAGCCGAGATTGTACCACTGTACTCCAGCTAGGGGAACCAGAGCAAAACTCCCTCTCAGAAAAATAAAACAAAAACAAAAAAACAACCAAAAACCAAAAACCAAAATGAACAGATTTTTCTCTCATCTGTCAGTTCTGATCAGTAGATAGAAGTGCCTGGAGCACTGTGTTGGGAAGGATTTGGTGGCCAGATGCAGGGGGAAGAGCCAAGGTGTGTCAGCCTTGGGGAGTGGCTGAGGAAGTGGTGCCTTGTGTACTGTCTGCCAGGGTTGCCTCAGGACGTCCCAGGTATGTGGGATGCCTGGCAAGGGCTTGTTGGCCAGGAGGGTCCAGTAATTTTGATGCTCCCTGGTAAGAGGCCCCTCGCAGCTCTGGGATAAAGATAAATCACCATGAGACAGACGATCTCCCTGGTAGATTTAGAGGGTCACCAAACACTCTAAGAATATATTTTAGTGCAATATTTTAAAAGATTAGCATTAATACTAAACAATTACAGATGAGGAAAATATCAAATCTTAGCTAAAGACCAGATCTGACTGTGCTATGTGGTGTCATATTGGAATTGAGGCAAAAGAAAATGTATTTCCCTCTATATACATGTTTCTTTTTTTCTTGTTGTTGTTTGTTTTATTTTGAGATGGAGTTTCGCTCTTGTTACCCAGGCTGGAGTGCAATGGCGCGACCTCGGCCCACCGCAACCTCCGCCTCCTGGGTTCAGGCAATTCTCCTGCCTCAGCCTCCTGAGTAGCTGGGATTACAGGCACGCGCCACCATGCCCAGCTAATTTTTGTATATTTAGTAGAGACGGGTTTTCAGCATGTTGACCAGGATGGTCTCGATCCCCTGACCTCGTGATCCACTTGCCTCGGCCTCCCAAATCGCTACGATTACAGGCGTGAGCCACCGTGCCCGGCCCTATATACATGTTTTTAGGCATAAATTGGACATAGTGTGTTTTGTGAGAGTTTCTACAATTTTGACGTTTTGAAATATTACGTTGAAATATTATTCACCTGGTTACTGAGGTTTTGGTCTGCCCTCTCCTTATTACTTTTTTTTTTTTTTTTAAGACAGGGTCTTTGTCATTCAAGTGGAAGCTGTGGTGTGATTATAGTTCGTAGCTCATTTCAGCCTCAGTCTCCTGAGTAGCTAGGATTACCGGTGTGCACCACCGTGCCTGACTAATCAAAATAAGTTTTTTTGTAGATATGGGGTCTTGCTATGTTGCCTAGGCTGGTTTTAAGTCCTGGGCTCAAAGAATTCTCCCAACCGAGCTTCCCAAAGTGCTGAGATTACAGGTGCAAGCCACCACGCCAGCCTCTCCTTACCTTTTGCATTCCAGACTGCCTTACCCTAATGTTCACCCTGCCCTGACATCTAGAAATCTGAAGCTAAACTCAGGGTTCACTTTTTATAATTAGCTTATCTTAGGCATATCTGATTGCTTTAGATAGTCTCTGGGCTGTTTTCAGTTATACTTGCCATGCTTTGTTTAATTTTTAAACTTGTGGTTGGCGCGGTGGCTCACGCCTGTACTCCCAGGACTTTGGGAGGCTCATGCGGGGGGATCATGAGGTCAGGAGTTCGAGACCAGACTGACCAACATGGTGAACCCCCATCTCTACTAAAAATACAAACGTTAGCTGGGCCTGGTGGCGTGGACCTGTAATCCCAGTCACTCAGGAGGCTGAGGCAGGAGAATTGCTTGAATCTGGGAGGCAGAGGTTGCCGTGAGCCAAGATTGCACCATTGTGCTCCAGCCTGGGCAACAGAATGAGACTCTGTCTCAAAAAAAAAAAAAAAAAAAAAATTAAACCTGTCGTTCAATTATTCTTGAAACTGACGTAGGCCACAGCTTAAGCAAAGATCGAACTCCGAGCAGGTGTGACTCCTCTGAGACAGGAGGAAGAAAGGGAAGGGAGGGACGATGTCTGCAGATTTCCAGCACTTACCTTAGGTCACCAGGAAAGTGCCAGGAGCTCTCCAGCACTACCAGGCCTGCCCGCGGGACTCACTGTCCTTTGCTGCCCCCACGTGGAGAGAACGAAAACTCCTAGGGAACCTGTTTCTACAGGGAAAACCCAGAACCAAGGAACGCATTTTGACACCGCCATTGCAGAATCACGGCCCAGACAGCAAAAGATACCTGACCTAGCCCACTCCATCTTGCCTCTAAGCTGCAAGCTGTCCTTGCTCATTCCTGGGCATAGGCTGAACTAAGTTTGGGAGGAACGTAGTTTATAGTTTAAAATGAAGGTAATTAACAGCCCTTTCCCAAAACCCTCTTGCCCTTTTTGCCTGAGGACCAGACTGTCTTTTTAGGACTAACAAATTAGCCACAAGATTACAAATGATGGGTTAGGAGTCTTGAAGCTGGAGGCTATAAGAGCTTGACCCTCCCCAGATTGCTCCTGGGAATAACATCCCTATTGCAGACCCTGTGCTTGATGGATTAGCTGGCACCACCCAGATCGATGAACTGGCTCGTCTGATACTGGCCCCCACCTGACTCAGTGCAGGACAGTTTTGATGTCCTATGATTTCATCTCCGACCCAACAAATCAGCACTCCTTACTCACTGGCTGCGTCCCCAACCACCAAATTGTCCTTAAGAACTCTGATCCCTGAGGCAGGGCGTGGTGGCTCACGTCTGTAATCCTAGCACTTTGGGAGGCCAAGGCGGGCGATCACAAGGGCACTCATCACCAACACGGTGAAATTCCGTCTCTACTAAAAATACAAAAAAAAGCTGGATGTGGTGGTGTGTCCCTGTAATCCCAGTTACTCAGGAGGCTGTGGCAGGAGAATTGCTTGAACCCGGGAGTCAGAGGTCACAGTGAGCCAAGATCTTACCTCTGCATTCCAGCCTGGTAACAGGGAAAGTCTCCATGTCAAAAATAAAAAATAAAAAAAAAAAGAAGCGACCATATTAAACAACTCAGGATAAGGCGTGGAAGATGGAGTTGAGAAAGCTCTTTCTGAAGTTAGAATTAAAGGAAAGAGCCGGGCGCGGTGGCTCACACCTGTAATCCCGGCACTTTGGGAGGCCAAGGTGGGCGGATCACCTGAGGTTGGAAGTTCAAGACCAGCCTGACCGACATGGAGAAACCGCATCTTTAAATAAATAAATAAATAAACAAAAAGAAAAAGAAGAAAAAGATTCAAATAGGAAAATAAGATAAATATCATCCCAGGAAGTCAAATATTCCAATACTATGTTTCATTAGGAGACATATTTGAGAGAGGAATATTATCTTGTATTATTTTAAGCTACTTCCCCAGACCTGAAGGACTGAGTCTCCAGATTGAGAGAGCTCACCTTATACCCAGGGAAGTCATGAAGTAGCCCCACACCGAGGGTCACCGTATTGACTTTTCATATGTCAAAGATAAATAGAAAATGCTAGAAGTTTCCAGGGAGGAAAAAGCAGATGAAATACGAAGGACTAGGACTCTGGTTGGGATCAGCCTTCTCAATGGTGACCCTGGAAGCTGGAAACAATGGAATGACACACTGAAAATCCTGGGAGAAAATCATTTCCATGTAAGAGTTTTTATGCACAGATAAGTTATCAAACACACATTAGAGTAGAAAAGAGATGTTTTCAGTCACATAAGAGACCAAATTTACTGAATGGATGTGGTGGCTCACGCCTGTAATCCTGGCATTTTGGGAGTCTAAGGCAGGTGTATTGCTTGAGTCCAGGGGTTCAAGACCAGCCTGAGCAACATAATCAGACCTCATCTCAAAAAAAAAAAAAAAAAAAAAGAATGGAAAAGTTAGCCAGGTGTGATGGGGTACACCTATAGTGTCAGCTCCTTGGGGGGCTGAGGTGGGAGGATCACCTTAGCTCTGGAGTGTGAGGCTGCAGTGAGCTGAGATTGTGTCACTGAACCCTAGCCCAGGTGACAGAGTGAGACCCTGCCTCAAAAAGAGAAAACAAATAGATACTAAACTTCCCTTCCGTGCTTTCTTTCTCATGCAGTTGCTAGAGGAAACAGTAGAGGATGTAGCTCAGTAACCGAAAGGAAACAGACAAGGGATCCAGGGACCTGGGATACAACAGAGAAAAGAGGGGGGGGGGTCCCAGGACCTGGGTAAAAAGTGTTTGCATATAACCAGTGGGAGGAGTTTCCGGCGGCCAATCTGAACGGCTCTGCGGCAACCTCAATCCTTGCCTCCTCAGAAGAAAGAATTCCACCGAGGGGCATAAAGCAGAGGAGACCGAGGTGTGTTTCAGGCAGAAGTGGAAGTTTATTTTAAAAGGCTTTAGAACCGGAAAGAAAGGAAAATACGCTTCAAAGAAACCTAAACGGGCATGTGTAGGTCTAGTGTGGCATTGAACTGTGATCCTAGGACCTTCTAGGCTGGCTCCTTTCCCATGAGTCTTCCCTTAGGGTGGCCACCTGCCTGCGCAGTGCCCTCCTGACGCTTGGGAAGGAGCAGGCGTTGGTGTAGGAAGTACACATGCCGGTTGGTACACATGCCCGTTGGTACACATGGCCGTTGGTACACATGCCCGTTGGTACACATGGCCGTTGGTACACATGCCTGTTGGTACACATGGCCGTTGGTACACATGCCCGTTGGTACACATGCCCGTTGGTACACATGGTCATTGGTACACATGCCCATTGGTACACATGCCCGTTGGTACACATGCCCGTTGGTACACATGCCCCTTGGTACACATGGGCGTTGGTACACATGCCCGTTGGTACACACGCCCGTTGGTACACATGCCCCTTGGTACACATGGGCGTTGGTACACATGTCCATTGGTACACATAACCGTTGGTACACATGGCCGTTGGTACACATGGCCGTTGGTACACATGCCCGTTGGTACACATGGCCGTTGGTACACATGCCCGTTGGTACACATGGCCGTTGGTACACATGCCCATTGGTACACATGGCCGTTGGTACACATGCCCGTTGGTACACATGGCCGTTGATACACATGCCCGTTGGTACACATGGCCATTGGTACACATGCCCGTTGGTACACATGCCCCTTGGTACACATGCCCCTTGGTACACATGCCCCTTGGTACACATGCCCGTTGCAGGCTGTCTTCCCCTGTCCAGTGGAGGCTCCAGAGGTCAGTTTCCACCAGTTGGTCTCTTAATGCGCACGCCTCGAAGCTGCTTCTTCCTGGCATCTGCTTTCAATTCACACTTCAGCGCAACACACGCGGACTGTCAGGAAATGGCCTCTCCCTGGCGCCAGCTGCCAATTTCTCACTTTTTTTTTCTTTTTTTGAGACGGAGTTTCGCTCTTGTTACCCAGGCTGGAGTGCAATGGCGCGATCTCGGCACACCACAACCTCTCCCTCCTGGGTTCAGGCAATTCACCTGCCTCAGCCTCCTGAGTAGCTGGGATTACAGGCACGTGCCATCATGCCCAGCTAATTTTTGTATTTTCAGTAGAGACGGGGTTTCACCATGTTGACCTGAATGGTCTCGATCTGTTGACCTCGTGATCCAGCCGCCTCGGCCTCCCAAAGTGCTGGGATTACAGGCTTGAGCCACCGCACCCGGCCCCACATATTTTTTTTTAAAGACAGGGTCTTTGTCACTCAAGTGGAAGCTGTGGCGTGATTATAGCTCATAGCTCATTTCAGCCTCAGTCTCCTGAGTAGCTAGGATTACCGGTGTGCACCACCGTGCCTGACTAATTAAAATAAATTTTTTTGTAGATATGGGGTCTTGCTATGTTGCCTAGGCTGGTGTTAACTCCTGGCCTCAAAGAATTCTCCCAACTCAGCCTCCCAAAGTGCTGAGATTACAGGTGCAAGCCACCACGCCAGCCTCTCCTTACCTTCTGCATTCCAGACTGCCTTACCCTAATCTTCACCCTGCCCTGACATCTAGAAATCTGAAGGTAAACTCAGCGTTCACTTTTTATTATTAGCTTATCTTAGGCATATCTGATGGCTTTAGATAGTCTCTGGGCTGTTTTTAGTTCTAATTGCGATGCTTTGTTTAATTTTTAAAATTGTGGTTGGCGCGGTGGCTCACGCCTGTACTCCCAGGACTTTGGGAGGCTCATGCGGGGGGATCATGAGGTCAGGAGTTCGAGACCAGACTGACCAACGTGGTGAAACCCCATCTCTACTAAAAATACAAACGTTAGCTGGGCGTGGTGGCGTGCACCTGTAATCCCAGTCACTCAGGAGGCTGAGGAAGGAGAATTGCTTGAATCTGGGAGGCAGAGGTTGTCGTGGGCCAAGATTGCACCATTGTGCTCCAGCCTGGGCAACAGAGTGAGACTCTGTCTCAAAAAAAAAAAAAAAAAAGGGAAAAACAAAGAAACTTGTCGTTCAATTATTCTTGAAACTGACTTAGGCCACAGGTTAAGCAAAGATCGAACTCCGACCAGGTGCGACTCCTCTGAGACATGAGGAAGAAAGGGAAGGGAGGGACGATGTCTGCAGATTTCCAGCACTTACCTTAGGTCACCAGGAAAGTGCCAGGAGCTCTCCAGCACTACCAGGCCTGCCCGCGGGACTCACTGTCCTTTGCTGCCCCCACGTGGAGAGAACGAAAACTCCTAGGGAACCTGTTTCTACAGGGAAAACCCAGAACCAAGGAACAGGTTTGGAAACCGCCATTGCAAAATCACGGCCCAGACAGCAAAAGATACCTGACCTAGCCCACTCCATCTTGCTTCTAAGCTCCAAGCTGTCCTTGCTCATTCCTGGGCATAGGCTGAACTAAGTTTGGGAGGAAGGTAGTTTATAGTTTAAAACAAAGGTAATTAACAGCCCTTTTTCAAAACAAACCCCCTTCCTGCCTGAGGACCAGAATGCCTTTGTAGGACTAACAAATTAGCCACAAGATTAGAAATGATGGGTTAGGAGTCTTGAAGCTGGAGGCTACAAGAGCTTGACCCTCCCCAGATTGCTCCTGGGGATAACATCCCTATTGCAGACCCTGTGCTTGATGGATTAGCTGGCACCACCCAGATCGATGAACTGGCTCGTCTGATACCGGCCCCCACCTGACTCAGTGCAGGACAGTTTTGATGTCCTATGATTTCATCTCCGACCCAACCAATCAGCACTCCTTACTCACTGGCTGCGTCCCCAACCACCAGATTGTCCTTAAGAACTCTGATCCCTGAGGCAGGGCGTGGTGGCTCACATCTGTAATCCTTGCACTTTGGGAGGACAAGGCGGGCGATCACAAGGGCACTCGTGACCAACATGGTGAAACCCCGTCTCTACTAAAAATAAAAAAAAGAAGCTGGATGTGGTGGTGTGTCCCTGTAATCCCAGCTCCTCAGGAGGCTGCGGCAGGAGAATTGCTTGAACCCGGGCGTCAGAGGTCACAGTGAGCCAAGATCTCACCACTGCAGTCCAGCCTGGTAACAGAGAAAGACTCCGTGTCAAAAATAAAAAATAAAAAAAAAAGGAAGTGACCACGTTAAACAACTCAGGATGAGGCTTGGAAGATGGAGTTGAGAAAGCTCTCTCTGAAGTTAGAATTAAAGGAAAGAGCTGGGCGCGGTGGGTCACACCTGTAATCCCAGCAACTTGGGAGGCCAAGGTGGGCGGATCACCTGAGCTGGGGAGTTCAAGACCAGCCTGACCGACATGGAGAAACCCCATCTTTAAATAAATAAAGAAAGAAAAAGAAAAAGAAAGATTCAAATAGGAAAATAAGAGGACTATCATCCCAGGAAGTCAAACATTCAAATACTATGTTTCATTAGGAGACATATTTGAGAGAGGAATATTATCTTGTATTATTTTTAAGCTATTTCCCCAGACCTGAAGGACTGAGTCTCCAGATTGAGAGAGCCCACCTAATACCCAGGGAAGTCATGAAGTAGCCCCACACCAAGGGTCACCGTATTGACTTTTCATATGTCAACGATAAATAGAGAATGCTAGAAGTTTCCAGGGAGGAAAAAGCAGATGAAGTACGAAGGACTAGGACTCTGGTTGGGATCAGCCTTCTCAATGGTGACCCTGGAAGCTGGAAACAATGGAATGACGCACTGAAAATCCTGGGAGAAAATCATTTCCATGTAAGAGTTTTTATGCACAGATGAGTTATCAAACGCACATTAGAGTAGAAAAGAGATGTTTTCAGTCACATAAGAGACCAAATTTACTGAATGGATGTGGTGGCTCACGCGTGTAATCCTGGCATTTTGGGAGTCTAAGGCAGGTGGATTGTTTGAGTCCAGGGGTTCAAGACCAGCCTGAGCAACATAGTCAGACCTCATCTCAAAAAAAAAAAAAAAAAAAAAAAAGAATGGAAAAGTTAGCCAGGTGTGATGGGGTACACCTATAGTGTCAGCTTCTTGGGGGGCTGAGGTGGGATGATCACCTTAGCTCTGGAGTGTGAGGCTGCAGTGAGCTGAGATTGTGTCACTGAACCCTAGCCCAGGTGACAGAGTGTGAGGCTGCAGTGAGCTGAGATTGTGTCACTGAACCCTAGCCCAGGTGACAGAGTGAGACCCTGCCTCAAAAAGAGAAAACAAATAGATACTAAACTTCCCTTCGGTGCTTTCTTTCTCATGCAGTTGCTAGAGGAAACAGTAGAGGATGTAGCTCAGTAACCGAAAGGAAACAGACAAGGGATCCAGGGACCTGGGATACAGCAGAGAAAAGAGGAGGGGGGGTCCCAGGACCTGGGTAAAAAGTGTTTGCATATAACCAGTGGGAGGAGTTTCCGGCAGCCAATCTGAACGGCTCTGCGGCAACCTCAATCCTTGCCTCCTCAGAAGAAAGAATTCCACCGAGGGGCATAAAGCAGAGGAGACCGAGGTGTGTTTCAGGCAGAAGTGGAAGTTTATTTTAAAAGGCTTTAGAACAGGAAAGAAAGGAAAATACGCCTCCAAGAAACCTAAACTGGCATGTGTCGTTCTAGTGTGGCATTGAACTGTGATCCTAGGACCTTCTAGGCTGGCTCCTTTCCCATGAATCTTCCCTTAGGTTGGACACCTGCCTGCGCAGTTCGCTCCTCACGCTTGGGAAAAAGCAGGCATTGATTTAGGAAGTACACATGGCCGTTGGTACACATGGCCGTTGGTACACATGGCCGTTGGTACACATGGCCGTTGGTACACATGGCCGTTGGTACACATGCCCGTTGGTACACATGGCCGTTGGTACACATGCCCCTTGGTACACATGGGCGTTGGTACACATGCCCGTTGGTACACATGCCCGTTGGTACACATGCCCGTTGCAGGCTGTCTTCCCCTGTCCAGTGGAGGCTCCAGAGGTCAGTTTCCACCAGTTGGTCTCTTAATGCGCACGCCTCGAAGCTGCTTCTTCCTGGCATCTGCATTCAATTGACCCTTCCGTGCAACACACGCGGACTGTCAGGAAATGGCCTCTCCCTGGCGCCAGCTGCCAATTTCTCACTTCTTTTTTCTTTTTTTTGAGACGGAGTTTCTCTCTTGTTACCCAGGCTGGAGTGCAATGGCGCGACCTCGGCTCACCACAACATCCCCCTCCTGGGTTCAGGCAATTCTCCTGCCTCAGCCTCCTGAGTAGCTGGGATTACAGGCATGCGCCACCATGCCCAGCTAATTTTTTGTAATTTTAGTAGAGACGGGGTTTCACCATATTGACCAGAATGGTCTCGATCTCTTGACCTCGTGATCCAGCCGCCTCGGCCTCCCAAAGTGCTGGGATTACAGGCTTGAGCCACCGCTCCTGGCCCTATATACGTGTTTTTAGGCATAAATTGGACATACTGTGTTTTCTGAGAGTTTCTACAATTTTGACTTTTTGAAATATTACGTTGAAATATTATTCACCTGGTTACTGAGGTTTTGGTCTGCCCTCTCCTTATTACTTTTTATTGTTAAAGACAGGGTCTTTGTCACTCAAGTGGAAGCTGTGGCGTGATTATAGCTCATAGCTCATTTCAGCCTCAGTCTCCTGAGTAGCTAGGATTACCGGTGTGCACCACTGTGCCTGACTAATTAAAATAAGTTTTTTTGTAGATATGGGGTCTTGCTATGTTGCCTAGGCTGGTGTTAACTCCTGGCCTCAAAGAATTCTCCCAACTCAGCCTCCCAAACTGCTGAGATTACAGGTGCAAGCCACGACGCCAGCCTCTCCTTACCTTCTGCATTCCAGACTGCCTTATCCTGATCTTCACCCTGCCCTGACATCTAGAAATCTGAAGCGAAACTCAGGGTTCACTTTTTATAATTAGCTTATCTTAGGCATATCTGATGGCTTTACATAGTCTCTGGGCTGTTTTTAGTTCTAATTGCCATGCTTTGTTTAATTTTTAAACTTGTGGTTGGCGTGGTGGCTCACACCTGTAATCCCAGCACTTTGGGAGGCTCATGCGTGGGGATCATGAGGTCATGAGTTCGAGACCAGACTGACCAACATGGTGAAACCCCATCTCTACTAAAAATACAAACGTTAGCTGGGCCTGGTGGCGTGCACCTGTAATCCCAGTTACTCAGGAGGCTGAGGCAGGAGAATTGCTTGAATCTGGGAGGCAGAGGTTGCCGTGAGCCAAGATTACACCATTGTGCTCCAGCCTGGGCAACACAGTGAGACTCTGTCTCAGGAAAAAAAAAAAAAAAAAAAAAATTAAACCTGTCGTTCAATTATTCTTGAAACTGACGTAGGCCACAGGTTAAGCAAAGATCGAACTCCGACCAGGTGTGACTCCTCTGAGACATGAGGAAGAAAGGGAAGGGAGGGACGATGTCTGCAGATTTCCAGCACTTACCCTAGGTCACCAGGAAAGTGCCAGGAGCTCTCCAGCACTACCAGGCCTGCCCGCGGGACTCACTGTCCTTTGCTGCCCCCACGTGGAGAGAACGAAAACTCCTAGGGAACCTGTTTCTACAGGGAAAGCCCAGAACCAAGGACGCATTTTGAAACTGCCCTTGCAAAATCATGCCTTAGACAGCAAAAGATAACTGACCTAGCCCACTCCATGTTGCTTCTAAGCTGCAAGCTGTCCTTGCTCATTCCTGGGCATAGGCTGAACTAAGTTTGGGAGGAACGTAGTTTATAGTTTAAAACAAAGGTAATTAACAGCCCTTTCCCAAAACAAACCCCCTTCCTGCCTGAGGACCAGACTGCCTTTGTAGGACTAACAAATTAGCCACAAGATTAGAAATGATGGGTTAGGAGTCTTGAAGCTGGAGGCTACAAGAGCTTGACCCTCCCCAGATTGCTCCTGGGGATGACATCCCTATTGCAAAGCCTGAATTCGGTGCTTGAGATATTTTGCAGACCCTGTGCTTGATGGATTAGCTGGCACCACCGAGATCAATGAACTGGCTCTTCTTATACTGGCTCCCACGTGACTCAGTGCAGGACAGCTTTGATGTCCTATGATTTCATCTCCGACCCAACCAATCAGCACTCCTTACTCACTGGCTGTGTCCCCAACCACCAAATTGTCCTTAAGAACTCTGATCCCTGAGACAGGGCATGGTGGCTCAGGTCTGTAATCCTAGCACTTTGGGAGGCCAAGGCGGGCGATCACAAGGGCACTCGTGACCAACATGGTGAAACCCCGTCTCTACTAAAAATACAAAAAAAACGTGGATGTGGTGGTGTGTCCCTGTAATCCCAGCTACTCAGGAGGCTGTGGCAGGAGAATTGCTCTAACCCGGGAGTCAGATGTCACAGTGAGCCAAGATCTCGCCACTGCAGTCCAGCCTGGTAACAGAGAACGACTCCATGTCAAAAATCAAAAATATATATATAAAAAAAGAGACCACGTTAAACAACTCAGGATAAGGTGTGAAAGAAGGAGTTGAGAAAGCTCTCTCTTAAGTTAGAATTAATAAAAAGAGCCGGGCGCGGTGCCTCACACCTGTAATCCCAGCACTTTGGGAGGCTCATGCGGTGGGATCATGAGGTCATGAGTTCGAGACCAGACTGGCCAACATGGTGAAACCCCATCTCTAGTAAAAATATGAACACTAGTGGGCATGGTGTCGTGCACCTGTAATCCCAGTCACTCAGGAGGCTGAGGCAGGAGAATTGCTTGAATCTGGGAGGCAGAGGTTGCCGTGAGCCAAGATTGCACCATTGTGCTCCAGCCTGGGCAACAGAGTGAGACTCTGTCTCAGAAAAAAAAAAGATGAAACTTGTCGTTGAATTATTTTTGAAACTGACTTAGGCCACAAGTTAAGCAAAGATCGAACTCTGAGCAGGTGTGACTCCTCTGAGACATGAGGAAGAAAGGGAAGGGAGGGACGATGTCTGCAGATTTCCAGCGCTTACCTTAGGTCACCAGGAAAGTGCCAGGAGCTCTCCAGCACTACCAGGCCTGCCCGTGGGACTCACTGTCCTTTGCTGCCCCCACGTGGAGAGAACGAAAACTCCTAGGGAACCTGTTTCTACAGGGAAAACCCAGAACCAAGGAACGCATTTTGACACCGTCATTGCAAAATCATGGCCCAGACAGCAAAAGATACCTGACCTAGCCAACTGCATCTTGCTTCTAAGCTGCAAGCTGTCCTTGCTCATTCCTGGGCATAGGCTGAACTAAGTTTGGGAGGAACGTAGTTTATAGTTTAAAACAAAGGTAATTAACAGCCCTTTTTCAAAACAAACCGCCTTCCTGCCTGAGGACCAGACTGCCTTTGTAGGACTAACAAATTAGCCACAAGATTAGAAATGATGGGTTAGGAGTCTTGAAGCTGGAGGCTACAAGAGCTTGACCCTCCCCAGATTGCTCCTGGGGATAACATCCCTATTGCAGACCCTGTGCTTGATGGATTAGCTGGCACCACCCAGATCGATGAACTGGCTCGTCTGATACTGGCCCCCACCTGACTCAGTGCAGGACAGTTTTGATGTCCTATGATTTCCTCTCCGACCCAACCAATCAGCACTCCTTACTCACTGGCTGCGTCCCCAACCACCAAATTGTCCTTAAGAACTCTGATCCCTGACGCAGGGCGTGGTGGCTCACGTCTGTAATCCTCGCACTTTAGGAGGCCAAGGCGGGAGATCACAAGGGCACTCGTGACCAACATGGTGAAACCACGTCTCTACTAAAAATACAAAAAAAAAAAGCTGGATGTGGTGGTGTGTTCCTGTAATCCCAGCTACTAAGGAGGCTGCGGCAGGAGAATTGCTTGAACCCGGGAGTCAGAGGTCACAGTGAGTCAAGATCTCCCCACTGCAGTCCAGCCTGGTAACAGAGAAAGACTCCATGTCAAAAATAAAAAATAAAAAAAAGAAAAAAGGAAAAGAACACGTTAAACAACTCAGGATAAGGCCTGGAAGATGGAGTTGAGAAAGCTCTCTCTTAAGTTAGAGTTAAAGAAAAGAGCCGGGCACGGTGGCTCACACCTGTAATCCAGCAATTTGGGATGCCAGGGTGGGCAGATCACCTGAGGTCGGGAGTTCAAGACCAGCCTGACTGACATGGAGAAACCCCATCTTTAAATAAATGAATAAATAGAAAGAAAGATTCAAATAGGAAAATAAGATAAATATCATCTCAGGAAGTGAAACATTCAATTATTATGTTTCATTAAAAAAGATATTTGAGAGAGAAATAGTATCTTTTTTTTTTTTGAGATGAAGTTTCGCTCTTGTTACCCAGGCTGGAGTTCAAGGCGCGATCTCGGCTCACCGCAACCTCTGCCTCCTGGGTTCAGGCAATTCTCCTGCCTTAGCTTTCCGAGTAGCTGGGATTACGGGCACATGCCACCGTGCCCAGCTAATTTTTTGTATTTTTAGTAGAGACGGAGTTTCAACATGTTGACCAGGATAGTCTCGATCTCTTGACCTCGTGATCCACCCGCCTCGGCCTCCCAAAGTGCTGGGATTACAGGCATGAGCCACCGCCCCTGGCAACTCTATGCATTGTAAAAGGCCCAGGGAACAGGGGGCAGGTGCTTCTCCCCTTTCCCTTGTTTTCGTCATTTAGGCAAATTATTAGAAGATGATGGTTCCAGCCAAAATAAAACATGTGGTCATTTAAATGTAAATATAAATTGTTTAGAATTCAGTGTATCTGACACTTAAGTTTCCCAGTGGTACTAGCCACATTTCAAGTGTCAGCAGCCTCATGCGGTTAGTACCTACTTTATTGCCTGTGCACGTGTGGAAGGGTTCTATGATTGCAGACATTTCCGCTGGACAGTCCTCAGAGTGTCCCCAGATGAGCAGCCTCTAGAGCAACAGTTTACCTCCCTCTTTCAATGAACGGCCTGATATGGTTGGGCTGTGTCCCCACCCAAGTCGCATCTTGAGTTTCCAAGTGTCCTGGGAGGCAAGTGAATCATGGGGGTCGGTTTTTCCGCTGCTGTTCTCGCGACAGTGACTAAGTCTCACGAGATCTGATGCTTTTATAAAGGGAAGTTCTCCCGCACATGCTCTCTTGCTGCCGACACGTAGGATGTGACTTTGCTCTTCATTCGCCCTACGGTGTGGATGATAACGAGGCCTCCCCAGCCGTGTGGAACTGTGAGTCAACTAAATCTCTTTCCTTTCTAAATTACTCCGTCTTGGGAATGGATGTATTAGCAGCATGAAAACAGAGTAATACACAATCTTGTCTCTAACTCTGCACCATCATCTGTCAGCCTAAAATGGCTGGAAATGCTCTCCAGTCTCATCCCTGCAATATCATGTCAGTTGTCCCTGTTAGAATAAATTCCTAGGTCTTTGTAAGATTTTATCTTTAAGCAAGATGAATAAACTCTAGAGGTCTTGCCGGGCATGGTGGCTCACGTGTGTAATCCCAGTACTTTGGGAGGCCAAGGCAGGTGGATTATCTCAGGTCAGCAGTTGGAGACCAGCCTGGCCAACATGGTGAACCACCCCTCCCCGCATCTCTACTAAAAATATAAAAATTAGCTGGGTGTGGTGGCACGTAGCTGTAATCCCAGGTATTTGGGAGGCTGAGGCAGGAGAATTGCTTGAACCCAGGACGTGGAGGTTGCAAGTGAGCTGAGATGGCGTCACTGCACTCCAGCCTGGGTGACAGAGTGAGACTCTATTGAAAACACCCCGAGATCTGCTGTATAACATTGCACCTGTAGTCAACAGCCTTGTGCTGTACCCTTAAAACTTCTTTAAGAGGGCAGATCTTATGTTACATGTTGTTACTATAATAAAATACAGTTTTTAAAAAAGATTTTCACTGGGCCGGCACAGTGGTTCATGCCTGTAATCCCAGCACTTTGGGAGGCCGAGGCAGGCAGATGACAAGGTCGGGAGACAGACTGAGATCATCCTAGCTAACATGGTGAAACCTCATCTCGGCTAAAGATTAGCCAGGTGTGGTGGCACACATCTGTAGTCCCAGCTACTCGGGAGACTGAGGCAGGAGAACTGCTTGAACCTGGGAGGTGGAGGTTGCAGTGAGCCGAAATTGTACCACTGTACTCCAGCTAGGGGAACCAGAGCAAAACTCCCTCTCAAAAAATAGAAAAAGACAAAAAAACAAAAAAAAAACCCAAAACGAACAGATTTTTCTCTCATCTGTCAGTTCTGATCAGTAGATAGAAGTGCCTGGAGCACTGTGTTGGGAAGGATTTGGTGGCTGGCACCAGATGCAGGGGGAAGAGCCAAGGTGTGTCAGCCTTGGGGAGGGGCTGAGGAAGTGGTGCCTTGTGTACTGTCTGCCAGGGTTGCCTCAGGACGTCCCAGGTATGTGGGATGCCTGGCAAGGGCTTGTTGGCCAGGAGAGTCCAGTAATTTTGATGCTCCCTAGTAAGAGGCCCCTCGCAGCTCTGGGATAAAGATGAATCACCATGAGACAGACGTTCTCCCTGGTAGATTTAGGGCGTCATCAAACACTAAGATTATATTTCAGTGCAATATTTTAAAAGATTAGCATTAATACCAAAAAATTACAGATGAAAAAAATATCAAATCTTAACTAAAGACCAGATCCGACTGTGCTATGTGGTGTCATTTTGGAATTGAGGCAAAAGAAAATGTATTTTCCTCTATATACAGGTTTTTTTTTCCTTCTTGTTGTTTTTTTTTTGAGTTGAAGTTTCGCTCTTGTTACCCAGGCTGGAGTGCAATGGCGCAATCTCGGCTCACCGCAACCTCCGCCTCCTGGGTTCAGGCAATTCTCCTGCCTCAGCCTCCTGAGTAGCTGGGATTACAGGCACGCGCCACCATGCCCAGCTAATTTTTGTATTTTTAGTAGAGACGGGGTTTCAGCATGTTGACCAGGATGGTCTCGATCCCTTGACCTCGTGATTCCCTCGCTCGGCCCTATATACATGTTTTTAAGCATAAATTGGACATACTGTGTTTTCTGAGAGTTTCTACAATTTTGACTTTTTGAAATATTACGTTGAAATATTATTTACCTGGTTACTGAGGTTTTGGTCTGCCCTCTCCTTATTACTTTTTATTATTAAAGACAGGGTCTTTGTCACTCAAGTGGAAGCTGTGGCGTGATTATAGTTCGTAGCTCATTTCAGCCTCAGTCTCCTGAGTAGCTAGGATTACCGGTGTGCAACACCGTGCCTGATTAATTAAAGTAAATTTTTTTGTAGATACGGGGTCTTGCTATGTTGCCTAGGCTGGTCTTCACTCCTGGCCTCAAGGAATTCTTTCAACTCAGCCTCCCAAAGTGCTGAGATTACAGGTGCAAGCCACCACGCCAGCCTCTCCTTACCTTTTGCATTCCAGACTGCCTTACCCTAATGTTCACCCTGCCCTGACATCTAGAAATCTGAAGCAAAACTCAGCGTTCACTTTTTATAATTAGCTCATCTTACGCATATCACATTGCTTTAGATAGTCTCTGGGCTGTTTTTAGTTCTAATTGCCGTGCTTTGTTTAATTTTTAAACTTGTGGTTGGCGCGGTGGCTCACGCCTGTACTACCAGGACTTTGGGAGGCTCATGCGGGGAAATCATGAGGTCAGGAGTTCGAGACCAGACTGACCAACATGGTGAAACCCCATCTCTACTAAAAATAGAAACATTAGCTGGGCGTGGTGGCATGCACCTGTAATCCCAGTCACTCAGGAGTCTGAGGAAGGAGAATTGCTTGAATCTGGGAGGCAGAGGTTGCCGTGAGCCAAGATTGCACCATTGTGCTCCAGCCTGGGCAACAGAGTGAGACTCTGTCTCAAACAAACAAACAAAAAAAAAAAAATAAAACTTGTCGTTCAATCATTCTTGAAACTGACTTAGGCCACAGGTTAAGCAAAGGTCGAACTCCGACCAGGTGCGACTCCTCTGAGACATGAGGAAGAAAGGGAAGAAAGGGACGATGTCTGCAGATTTCCAGCACTTACCTTAGGTCACCAGGAAAGTGCCAGGAGCTCTCCAGCACTACCAGGCCTGCCCGCGGGACTCACTGTCCTTTGCTGCCCCCACGTGGAGAGAACGAAAACTCCTAGGGAACCTGTTTCTACAGGGAAAACCCAGAACCAAGGAACATGTTTGGAAACCGCCATTGCAAAATCACGGGCCAGACAGCAAAAGATACCTGACCTAGCCCACTCCATCTTGCCTCTAAGCTGCAAGCTGTCCTTGCTCATTCCTGGGCATAGGCTGAACTAAGTTTGGGAGGAACGTAGTTTATAGTTTAAAACAAAGGTAATTAACAGCCCTTTCCAAAACAAACCCCCTTCTTGCCTGAGGACCAGACTGCCTTTGTAGGACTAACAAATTAGCCACAAGATTAGAAATGATGGGTTAGGAGTCTTGAAGCTGGAGGCTACAAGAGCTTGACCCTCCCCAGATTGCTCCTGGGGATGACATCCCTATTGCAAAGCCTGAATTCGGTGCTTGAGATATTTTGCAGACCCTGTGCTTGATGGATTAGCTGGCACCACCCAGAGCAATGAACTGGCTCCTCTGATACTGGCCCCTACACCTGACTCAGTGCAGGACAGTTTTGATGTCCTATGATTTCATCTCCGACCCAACCAATCAGCACTCCTTACTCACTGGCTGCTTCCCCAACCACCAAACTGTCCTTAAGAACTGATCCCTGAGGCAGGGCGTGGTGGCTCACGTCTGTAATCCTCCCACTTTGGGAGGCCAAGGCGGGCGATCACCAGGGCACTCATCACCAACACGGTGAAATTCCGTCTCTACTAAAAATACAAAAAAAACCTGGATGTGGTGGTGTGTCCCTGTAATCCCAGCTACTCAGGAGGCTGGGGCAGGAGAATTGCTTGAGGTCAGAGGACACAGTAGCCAAGATCTCGCCACTGCAGTCCAGCCTGGTAACAGAGAAAGACTCCATGTCAAAAATAAAAAATAAAAAAAAAGGAAGACACCACGTTAAACAACTCAGGATAAGGCATGGAAGATGGAGTTGAGAAAGCTCTCTCTGAAGTTAGAATAAAAGGAAAGAGCCGGGCGCGGTGCCTCACACCTGTAATCCCAGCACTTTGGGAGGCCAAGGTGGGCGGATCACCAGAGGTCGGGAGTTCAAGACCAGCCTGACTGACATGGAGAAATCTTATGTTTAAATAAATAAATAAATAAAAAGAAAGAAAGATTCAAATAGGAAAATAAGATAAATATCATCCCAGGAAGTCAAACTTTCAAATATTATGTTTCATTAGGAGAGATATTTGAGAGAGGAATATAATCTTTTTTCTTTTTCTTTTTCAGAGGAAGTTTCGCTCTTGTTACCCAGGGTGGAGTTCCGTGGCGCGATCTCAGCTCACCACAACCTCTGCCTCCTGGGTTCAGGCAATTCTCCAATATAGTACCTCCTATATTGCCTGTGCACGTGTGGAAGAGTTCTATGATTGCAGACATTTCCGCTGGACAGTCCTCAGAGTGTCCCCAGATGAGCAGCCTCTAGAGCAACAGTTTACCTCCCTCTTTCAATGAACGGCCTGATATGGTTGGGCTGTGTCCCCACCCAAGTCGCATCTTGAGTTTCCAAGTGTCCTGGGAGGCAACTGAATCATGGGGGTCGGTTTTTCCCCTGCTGTTCTCGCGACAGTGACTAAGTCTCACGAGATCTGATGCTTTTATAAAGGGAAGTTCTCCCGCACATGCTCTCTTGCTGCCGACACGTAGGATGTGACTTTGCTCTTCATTCGCCCTACGGTGTGGATGATAACGAGGCCTCCCCAGCCGTGTGGAAATGTGAGTCAACTAAATCTCTTACCTTTCTACATTACCCCGTCTTGGGAATGAATGTATTAGCAGCATGAAAACAGAGTAATACACAATCTTGTCTCTAACTCTGCACCATCATCTGTCAGCCTAAAATGGCTGGAAATGCTCTCCAGTCTCATCCCTGCAATATCATGTCAGTTGTCCCTGTTAGAATAAATTCCTAGGTCTTTGTTTATAAGATTTTACCTTTAAGCAAGATGAATAAACTCTAGAGTTCTTGCCGGGCATGCTGGCTCACGCGTGTAATCCCAGTATTTTGGGAGGCCAAGGCAGGTGGATTATCTGAGGTCAGCAGTTGGAGACCAGCCTGGCCAACATGGTGAACCACGCCTCCCCGCATCTCTACTAAAAATATAAAAATTAGCTGGGTGTGGTGGCACGTAGCTGTGATCCCAGGTATTCGGGAGGCTGAGGCAGGAGAATTGCTTGAACCCAGGAGGTGGAGGTTGCAGTGAGCTGAGATGGCGGCATTGCACTCCAGCCTGGGTGACAGAGTGAGACTCTATTGAAAACACTCCGAGATCTGCTGTATAACATTGCACCTGTTGTCAACAGCCATGCGCTGTACCCTTAAAACTTCTTTACGAGGGCAGATCTTATGTTACATGTTCTTACTATAATAGAATACACTTTTAAAAAAAAATTTTCACTGGGCCGGCACAGTGGCTCACGCCTGTAATCCCAGCACTTTGGGAGGCCAAGGCAGGCAGATGACAAGGTCAGGAGACTGACTGAGATCATCCTAGCTAACATGGTGAAACCTCATCTCGGCTAAAGATTAGCCAGGCGTGGTGCCACACCATTGGATGGTAGGGACGATGTCTGCAGATTTCCAGCACTTACTGTAGGTCACCAGGAAAGTGCCAGGAGCTCTCCAGCACTACCAGGCCTGCCCGCGGGACTCACTGTCCTTTGCTGCCCCCACGTGGAGAGAACGAAAACTCCTAGGGAACCTGTTTCTACAGGGAAAACCCAGAACCAAGGAACATGTTTGGAAACCGCCATTGCAAAATCACGGCCCAGACAGCAAAAGATACCTGACCTAGCCAACTCCATCTTGTTTCTAAGCTCCAAGCTGTCCTTGATCATTCCTGGGCATAGGCTGAACTAAGTTTGGGAGGAACGTAGTTTATAGTTTAAAACGAAGGTATTTAACAGCCCTTTCCCAAAACAAATCCCCTTCTTGCCTGAGGACCAGACTGCCTTTGTAGGACTAACAAATTAGCCACAAGATTAGAAATGATGGGTTAGGAGTCTTGAAGCTGGAGGCTACAAGAGCTTGACCCTCCCCAGATTGCTCCTGGGGATACCATCCCTATTGCAGACCCTGTGCTTGATGGATTAGCTGGCACCACCCAGATCCATGAACTGGCTCCTCTGATACTGGCCCCCACCTGACTCAGTGCAGGACAGTTTGGATGTCCTATGATTTCATCTCCGACCCAACCAATCGGCACTCCTTACTCACTGGCTGCGTCCCCAACCACCAAATTGTCCTTAAGAACTCTGATCCCTGAGGCAGGGCGTTGTGGCTCCCGTCTGTAATCCTCGCACTTTGGGAGGCCACGGAGGGCGATCACAAGGGCACTCGTGACCAACACGGTGAAACCCCGTCTCTACTAAAAATACAAAAAAGAAGCTGGATGTGGTGGTGTGTCCCTGTAATCCCAGCTCCTCAGGAGGCTGCGGCAGGAGAATTGCTTGAACCCGGGAGTCAGAGGTCACAGTGAGCCAAGATCTCGCCACTGCAGTCCAGCCTGGTAACAGAGAAAGACTCCGTGTCAAAAATAAAAAATAAAAAAAAAAGGAAGAGACCACGTTAAACAACTCAGGATAAGGCGTGGAAGATGGAGTTGAGAAAGCTCTCTCTGAAGTTAGAATTAAAGGAAAGAGCCGGGCGCGGTGGCTCACACCTGTAATCCCAGCAACTTGGGAGGCCAAGGTGGGCGGATCACCTGAGCTGGGGAGTTCAAGACCAGCCTGACCGACATGGAGAAACCCCATCTTTAAATAAATAAAGAAAGAAAAAGAAAAAGAAAAAGAAAGATTCAAATAGGAAAATAAGAGGACTATCATCCCAGGAAGTCAAACATTCAAATACTATGTTTCATTAGGAGACATATTTGAGAGAGGAATATTATCTTGTATTGTTTTTAAGCTATTTCCCCAGACCTGAAGGACTGAGTCTCCAGATTGAGAGAGCCCACCTAATACCCAGGGAAGTCATGAAGTAGCCCCACACCAAGGGTCACCGTATTGACTTTTCATATGTCAACGATAAATAGAGAATGCTAGAAGTTTCCAGGGAGGAAAAAGCAGATTAAGTACGAAGGACTAGGACTCTGGTTGGGATCAGCCTTCTCAATGGTGACCCTGGAAGCTGGAAACAATGGAATGACGCACTAAAAATCCTGGGAGAAAATCATTTCCATGTAAGAGTTTTTATGCACAGATGAGTTATCAAACGCACATTAGAGTAGAAAAGAGATGTTTTCAGTCACATAAGAGACCAAATTTACTGAATGGATGTGGTGGCTCACGCGTGTAATCCTGGCATTTTGGGAGTCTAAGGCAGGTGGATTGTTTGAGTCCAGGGGTTCAAGACCAGCCTGAGCAACATAGTCAGACCTCATCTCAAAAACAAACAAAAAAAAAAAAAAGAATGGAAAAGTTAGCCAGGTGTGATGGGGTACACCTATAGTGTCAGCTCCTTGGGGGGCTGAGGTGGGAGGATCACCTTAGCTCTGGAGTGTGAGGCTGCAGTGAGCTGAGATTGTGTCACTGAACCCTAGCCCAGGTGACAGAGTGAGACCCTGCCTCAAAAAGAGAAAACAAATAGATACTAAACTTCCCTTCCGTGCTTTCTTTCTCATGCAGTTGCTAGAGGAAACAGTAGAGGATGTAGCTCAGTAACCGAAAGGAAACAGACAAGGGATCCAGGGACCTGGGATACAACAGAGAAAAGAGGAGGGGGGGTCCCAGGACCTGGGTAAAAAGTGTTTGCATATAACCAGTGGGAGGAGTTTCCGGCAGCCAATCTGAACGGCTCTGCGGCAACCTCAATCCTTGCCTCCTCAGAAGAAAGAATTCCACCGAGGGGCATAAAGCAGAGGAGACCGAGGTGTGTTTCAGGGCAGAAGTGGAAGTTTATTTTAAAAGGCTTTAGAACAGGAAAGAAAGGAAAATACGCCTCAAAGAAACCTAAACTGGCATGTGTCGTTCTACTGTGGCATTGAACTGTGATCCTAGGACCTTCTAGGCTGGCTCCTTTCCCATGAGTCTTCCCTTAGGGTGGCCACCTGCCTGCGCAGTTCCCTCCTCACACTTGGGAAAAAGCAGGCGTTGGTTTAGGAACTACACATGGCCGTTGGTACACATGCCCGTTGGTACACATGCCCGTTGGTACACATGGCCGTTGGTACACATGGCCGTTGGTACACATGCCCGTTGGTACACATGGCCGTTGGTACACATGGCCGTTGGTACACATGGCCGTTGGTACACATGCCCGTTGGTACACATGGCCGTTGGTACACATGCCCGTTGGTACACATGGCCATTGGTACATATGACCATTGGTACACATGCCCTTTGGTACACATGCCCGTTGGTACACATTGCCGTTGGTACACATGCCCGTTGGTACACATGCCCGTTGGTACACATGGCCGTTGGTACACATGCCCGTTGCAGGCTGTCTTCCCCTGTCCAGTGGAGGCTCCAGAGGTCAGTTTCCACCAGTTGGTCTCTTAATGCGCACGCCTCGAAGCTGCTTCTTCCTGGCATCTGCATTCAATTGACCCTTCCGTGCAACACACGCGGACTGTCAGGAAATGGCCTCTCCCTGGCGCCAGCTGCCAATTTCTCACTTCTTTTTTCTTTTTTTTGAGACGGAGTTTCGCTCTTGTTACCCAGGCTGGAGTGCAATGGCGCGACCTCGGCTCACCACAACATCCCCCTCCTGGGTTCAGGCAATTCTCCTGCCTCAGCCTCCTGAGTAGCTGGGACTACAGGCACGCGCCACCATGCCCAGCTAATTTTTTGTAATTTTAGTAGAGACGGGGTTTCACCATATTGACCAGAATGGTCTCGATCCCTTGACCTCGTGATCCAGCCGCCTCGGCCTCCCAAAGTGCTGGGATTACACGCTTGAGCCACCGCTCCTGGCCCTATATACGTGTTTTTAGGCATAAATTGAACATACGGTGTTTTCTGAGAGTTTCTACAATTTTGACTTTTTGAAATATTACGTTGAAATATTATTCACCTGGTTACTGAGGTTTTGGTCTGCCCTCTCCTTATTACTTTTTATTGTTAAAGACAGGGTCTTTGTCACTCATGTGGAAGCTGTGGTGTGATTATAGCTTATAGCTCATTTCAGCCTCAGTCTCCTGAGTAGCTAGGATTACCACTGTCCACCACAGTGCCTGACTAATTAAAATAAATTTTTTTGTAGATATGGGGTCTTGCTATGTTGCCTAGGCTGGTCTTAACTCCTGGCCTCAAAGAATTCTCCCAACTCAGCCTCCCAAAGTGCTGAGATTACAGGTGCAAGCCACCACGCCAGCCTCTCCTTACCTTTTGCATTCCAGACTGCCTTACCCTAATCTTCACCCTGCGCTGACATCTAGAAATCTGAAGCTAAACTCAGGGTTCACTTTTTATAATTAGCTCATCTTAGGCATATCTGATTGCTTTAGATAGTCTCTGGGCTGTTTTCAGTTCTAATTGCCATACTTTGTTTAATTTTTAAACTTGTGGTTGGCGCGGTGGCTCACGCCTGTACTCCCAGCACTTTGGGAGGCTCAAGCGGGGGGATCATGAGGTCAGGAGTTGGAGACCAGACCGACCAACATGGTGAAACCCCATCTCTACTAAAAATACAAACGTTAGCTGGGCAAGGTGGCGTGCACCTGTAATCCCAGTCACTCAGGAGGCTGAGGCAGGAGAATTGCTTGAATCTGGGAGGCAGAGGTTGCCGTGAGCCAAGATTGCACCATTGTGCTCCAGCCTGGGCAACAGAGTGACACTCTGTCTCAGAAAAAAAAAAAAAAATTAAACCTGTCGTTCAATAATTCTTGAAACTGACTTAGGCCACAGGTTAAGCAAAGATCGAACTCCGAGCAGGTGTGACTCCTCTGAGACATGAGGAAGAAAGGGAAGGGAGGGACGATGTCTGCAGATTTCCAGCACTTACCCTAGGTCACCAGGAAAGTGCCAGGAGCTCTCCAGCACTGCCAGGCCTGCCCGCGGGACTCACTGTCCTTTGCTGCCCCCACGTGGAGAGAACGAAAACTCCTAGGGAACCTGTTTCTACAGGGAAAGCCCAGAACCAAGGAACACGTTTGGAAACCGCCATTGCAAAATCACGGCCCAGACAGCAAAAGATACCTGACCTAGCCCACTCCATCTTGCCTCTAAGCTGCAAGCTGTCCTTGCTCATTCCTGGGCATAGGCTGAACTACGTTTGAGAGGAAGGTAGTTTATAGTTTAAAACAAAGGTAATTAACAGCCCTTTCCAAGAACAAACCCCCTTCTTGCCTGAGGACCAGACTGCCTTTGTAGGACTAACAAATTAGCCACAAGATTAGAAATGATGGGTTAGGAGTCTTGAAGCTGGAGGCTACAAGGGCTTGACCCTCCCCAGATTGCTCCTGGGCATAACATCCCTATTGCAAAGCCTGAATTTGGTGTTTGAGATATTTTGCAGACCCTGTGCTTGATGGATTAGCTGGCACCACCCAGATCAATGAACTGGCTCTTCTGATACTGGCCCCCACCTGACTCAGTGCAGGACAGTTTTGATGTCCTATGATTTCATCTCCGACCCAACCAATCAGCACTCCTTACTCACTGGCTGCGTCCCCAACCACCAAATTGTCCTTAAGAACTCTGATCCCTGAGGCAGGGCGTGGTGGCTCACACCTGTAATCCTCCCACTTTGGGAGGCCAAGGCGGGCGATCACAAGGGCACTCATGACCAACACGGTGAAACCCCGTCTCTACTAAAAATACAAGAAAAACCTGGATGTGGTGGTGTGTCCCTGTAATCCCAGATCCTCAGGAGGCTGTGGCAGGAGAATTGCTTGAACCCGGGAGTCAGAGGTCACAGTGAGCCAAGATCTCGCCACTGCAGTCCAGCCTGGTAACAGAGAAAGACTCCATGTCAAAAAAAAAAAAAAAGGAAGAGACCACGTTAAACAACTCAGGATGAGGCTTGGAAGATGGAATTGAGAAAGCTCTCTCTGAAGTTAGAATAAAAGGAACGAGCCGGGCGCGGTGCCTCACACCTGTAATCCCAGCACTTTGGGAGGCCAAGGTGGGCGGATCACCTGAGGTCGGGAGTTCAAGACCAGCCTGACCGACATGGAGATACCTCATGTTTAAATAAATAAATAAAAAGAAAGAAAGATTCAAATACGAAAATAAGATAAATATCATCCCAGGAAGTCAAACAGTCAAACATTATGTTTCATTAAAAGAGATATTTCAGAGAAAAATATTATCTTGTTTCTTTTTTTTTTTTGAGAGGACATTTCGCTCTTGTTACCCAGGCTGGAGTCAACGGCGGGATCTCGGCTCACCACAACCTCTGCCTCCTGGGATCAGGCAATTCTCCAATATAGTACCTACTATATTGCCTGTGCACGTGTGGAAGAGTTCTATGATTGCAGACATTTCCGCTGGACAGTCCTCAGAGTGTCCCCAGATGAGCAGCCTCTAGAGCAACAGTTTACCTCCCTCTTTCAATGAACGGCCTGATATGGTTGGGCTGTGTCCCCACCCCAGTCGCATCTTGAGTTTCCAAGTGTCCTGGGAGGCAAGTGAATCATGGGGGTCGGTTTTTCCCCTGCTGTTCTCGCGACAGTGACTAAGTCTCCCGAGATCTGATGCTTTTATAAAGGGAAGTTCTCCCGCACATGCTCTCTTGCTGCTGACACGTAGGATGTGACTTTGCTCTTCATTCGCCCTACGGTGTGGATGATAACGAGGCCTCCCCAGCCGTGTGGAACTGTGAGTCAACTAAAATCTCTTTCCTTTCTAAATTACCCCGTCTTGGGAATGAATGTATTAGCAGCATGAAAACAGAGTAATACACAATCTTGTCTCTAACTCTGCACCATCATCTGTCAGCCTAAAATGGCTGGAAATGCTCTCCAGTCTCATCCCTGAAATATCATGTCAGTTGTCCCTGTTAGAATAAATTCCTAGGTCTTTGTTTGTAAGATTTTATCTTTAAGCAAGGTGAATAAACTCCAGAGGTCTTGCCGGGCATGGTGGCTCACGCATGTAATTCCAGTACTTTGGGAGGCCAAGGCAGGTGGATTATCTGAGGTCAGGAGTTGGAGACCAGCCTGGCCAACATGGTGAACCACCCCTCCCCGCATCTCTACAAAAAATACAAAAATTAGCTGGGTGTGGTGGCACGTAGCTGTGATCCCAGATATTTGGGAGGCTGAGGCAGGAGAATTGCTTGAACCCAGGACGTGGAGGTTGCAAGTGAGCTGAGATGGCGCCATTGCACTCCAGCCTGGGTGACAGAGTGAGACTCTATTGAAAACACCCCGAGATCTGCTGTATAACATTGCACCTGTAGTCAACAGCCATGCGCTGTACCCTTAAAACTTCTTTACGAGGGCAGATGTTATGTTACATGTTCTTACTATAATAAAATACATTTTTTAAAAAAAGATATTCACTGGGCAGGCACAGTGGCTCACGCCTGTACTCCCAGCACTTTGGGAGGCTCATGCGGGGGGATCATGAGGTCATGAGTTCGAGACCAGACTGACCAACATGGTGAAACCCCATCTCTACTAAAAATACAAACCTTAGCTGGGTGTGGTGGCGTGCACCTGTAATCCCAGTCACTCAGGAGGCTGAGGCAGGAGAATTGCTTGAATCTCGGAGGCAGGGGTTGCCGTGAGCCAAGATTGCACCATTGTGCTCCAGCCTGGGCAACAGAGTGAGACTCTGTCTCAAAAAAAAAAAAAAAAATTAAACTTGTCGTTGAATTATTCTTGAAACTGACTTAGGCCACAGGTTAAGCAAAGATCGAACTCCGAGCAGGTGTGACTCCTCTGAGACATGAGGAAGAAAGGGAAGGGAGGGACGATGTCTGCAGATTTCCAGCACTTACCCTAGGTCACCAGGAAAGTGCCAGGAGCTCTCCAGCACTACCAGGCCTGCCCGCGGGACTCACTGTCCTTTGCTGCCCCCACGTGGAGAGAACGAAAACTCCTAGGGAACCTGTTTCTACAGGGAAAACCCAGAACCAAGGAACATGTTTGGAAACCGCCATTGCAGAATCACGGCCCAGACAGCAAAAGATACCTGACCTAGCCAACTCCATCTTGCTTCTAAGCTGCAAGCTGTCCTTGCTCATTCCTGCGCATAGGCTGAACTAAGTTTGGGAGGAACCTAGTTTATAGTTTAAAACAAAGGTAATTAACAGCCCTTTCTGAAAACAAACCCCCTTCCTGCCTGAGGACCAGACTGCCTTTTTAGGACTAACAAATTAGCCACAAGATTAGAAATGATGGGTTAGGGGTCTTGAAGCTGGAGGCTACAAGAGCTTGACCCTCCCCAGATTGCTCCTGGGGATAACATCCCTATTGCAGACCCTGTGCTTGATGGATTAGCTGGCACCACCCAGATCGATGAACTGGCTCGTCTGATACTGGCCCCCACCTGACTCAGTGCAGGACAGTTTTGATGTAATATGATTTCATCTCTAACCCAACCAATCAGCACTCCTTACTCACTGGCTGCGACCCCAACCACCACATTGTCCTTAAGAACTCTGATCCCTGAGGCAGGGCGTGGTGGCTCACGTCTGTAATCCTCGCACTTTGGGAGGCCAAGGAGGGCGATCACAAGGGCACTCATGACCAACATGGTGAAACCCCGTCTCTACTAAAAATACAAAAAAGAAGCTGGATGTGGTGGTGTGTCCCTGTAATCCCAGCTCTTCAGGAGGCTGCAGCAGGAGAATTGCTTGTACCCGGGAGTCAGAGGTTACAGTGAGCCAAGATCTCGCCACTGCACTCCAGCCTGGTAACAGAGAAAGACTCCATGTCAAAAATGAAAAAAAAAGGAAGACACCACGTTAAACAACTCAGGATAAGGCGTGGAAGATGGAGTTGAGAAAGCTCTCTCTGAAGTTAGAATTAAAGGAAAGAGCCGGGCGCGGTGGCTCACACCTGTAATCCCAGCACTTTGGGAGGCCAAGGTGGGCGGATCACCTGAGGTCGGAATTCAAGACCAGCCTGACCGACATGGAGAAACCCCATCTTTAAATAAATAAAGAAAGAAAAAGAAAAAGGAAAAGAAAGATTCAAATAGGAAAATAAGAAAACTATCACCCCAGGAAGTCAGACATTCAAATACTATGTTTCATTAGGAGACATATTTGAGAGAGGAATATTATCTTGTATTGTTTTTAAGATATTTCCCCAGACCTGAAGGACTGAGTCTCCAGATTGAGAGAGCCCACCTAATACCCAGGGAAGTCATGAAGTAGCCCCACACCAAGGGTCACCGTATTGACTTTTCATATGTCAACGATAAATAGAAAATGCTAGAAGTTTCCAGGGAGGAAAAAGCAGATCAAGTACGAAGGACTAGGACTCTGGTTGGGATCAGCCTTCTCAATGGTGACCCTGGAAGCTGGAAACAATGGAATGACGCACTGAAAATCCTGGGAGAAAATCATTTTCATGTAAGAGTTTTTATGCACAGATGAGTTATCAAACGCACATTAGAGTAGAAAAGAGATGTTTTCAGTCACAAAAGAGACCAAATTTACTGAATGGATGTGGTGGCTCACGCGTGTAATCCTGGCATTTTGGGAGTCTAAGGCAGGTGGATTGCTTGAGTCCAGGGGTTCAAGACCAGCCTGAGCAACATAGTGAGACCTCATCTCAAAAAAAAAAAAAAAAAGAATGGAAAAGTTAGCCAGGTATGATGGGGTACACCTATAGTGTCAGCTCCTTGGGGGGCTGAGGTGGGAGGATCACCTTAGCTCTGGAGTGTGAGGCTGCAGTGAGCTGAGACTGTGTCACTGAATCCTAGCCCAGGTGACAGAGTGAGAACCTGCCTCAGAAAGAGAAAACAAAAAGATACTAAACTTCCCTTCCGTGCTTTCTTTCTCATGCAGTTGCTAGAGGAAACAGTAGAGGATGTAGCTCAGTAACCGAAAGGAAACAGACAAGGGATCCAGGGACCTGGGATACAACAGAGAAAAGAGGAGGGGGGGGATACCAGGACCTGGGTAAAAAGTGTTTGCATATAACCAGTGGGAGGAGTTCCCGGCAGCCAATCTGAACGGCTCTGCGGCAACCTCAATCCTTGCCTCCTCAGAAGAAAGAATTCCACCGAGGGGCATAAAGCAGAGGAGACCGAGGTGTGTTTCAGGCAGAAGTGGAAGTTTATTTTAAAAGGCTTTAGAACAGGAAAGAAAGGAAAATACACTGCAAAGAAACCTAAACTGGCATGTGTAGGTCTAGTGTGGCATTGAACTGTGATCCTAGGACTTTCTAGGCTGGCTCCTTTCCCATGAGTCTTCCCTTAGGGTGGCCACCTGCCTGCGCAGTGCCCTCCTGACGGTTGGGAAAAAGCAGGCGTTGGTTTAGGAAGTACACATGCCCGTTGGTACACATGCCTGTTGGTACACATGGCCGTTGGTACACATGCCCGTTGGTACACATGCCCGTTGGTACACATGGCTGTTGGTACACATGCCCGTTGGTACACATGGCCGTTGGTACACATGGCCGTTGGTACACATGCCTGTTGGTACACATGCCTGTTGGTACACATGGCCGTTGGTACACATGCCCGTTGGTACACATGGCCATTGGTACACATGGCCGTTGGTACACATGCCTGTTGGTACACATGCCCGTTGCAGGCTGTCTTCCCCTGTCCAGTGGAGGCTCCAGAGGTCAGTTTCCACCAGTTGGTCTCTTAATGCGCACGCCTCGAAGCTGCTTCTTCCTGGCATCTGCATTCAATTGACACTTCAGTGCAACACACGCGGACTGTCAGGAAATGGCATTCCCTGGCGCCAGCTGCCAATTTCTCACTTCTTTTTTCTTTTTTTGATACGGAGTTTCGCTCTTGTTACCCAGGCTGGAGTGCAATGGCGCGATCTCGGCTCACCGCAACCTCCGCCTCCTTGGTTAAGGCAATTCTCCTGCCTCAGCCTCCCCAGTAGCTGGGATTACAGGCACGTGCCACCATGCCCAGCTAATTTTTGTATTTTTAGTAGAGACGGGGTTTCACCATGTTGGCCAGGATGGTCTTGATCTGTTGACCTCGTGATCCAGCCGCCTCGGCCTCCCAAAGTGCTGGGATTACAGGCTTGAACCACCGCACCCGGCCCCACTTTTTTTTTTAAAGACAGGGTCTTTGTCACTCAAGTGGAAGCTGTGGCGTGATTATAGCTCATAGCTCATTTCAGCCTCAGTCTCCTGAGTAGCTAGGATTACCGGTGTGCACCACTGTGCCTGACTAATTAAAATAAGTTTTTTTGTAGATATGGGGTCTTGCTATGTTGCCTAGGCTGGTGTTAACTCCTGGCCTCAAAGAATTCTCCCAACTGAGCCTCCCAAACTGCTGAGATTACAGGTGCAAGCCACGACGCCAGCCTCTCCTTACCTTCTGCATTCCAGACTGCCTTATCCTGATCTTCACCCTGCCCTGACATCTAGAAATCTGAAGCTAAACTCAGCGTTCACTTTTTATAATTAGCTTATCTTAGGCATATCTGATGGCTTTACATAGTCTCTGGGCTGTTTTTAGTTCTAATTGCCATGCTTTGTTTAATTTTTAAACTTGTGGTTGGCGTGGTGGCTCACACCTGTAATCCCAGCACTTTGGGAGGCTCATGCGTGGGGATCATGAGGTCATGAGTTCGAGACCAGACTGACCAACATGGTGAAACCCCATCTCTACTAAAAATACAAACGTTAGCTGGGCCTGGTGGCGTGCACCTGTAATCCCAGTTACTCAGGAGGCTGAGGCAGGAGAATTGCTTGAATCTGGGAGGCAGAGGTTGCCGTGAGCCAAGATTACACCATTGTGCTCCAGCCTGGGTAACAGAGTGAGACTCTGTCTCAGAAAAAAAAAAAAAAAAAAAAATTAAACCTGTCGTTCAATTATTCTTGAAACTGACGTAGGCCACAGGTTAAGCAAAGATCGAACTCCGAGCAGGTGTGACTCCTCTGAGACATGAGGAAGAAAGGGAAGGGAGGGACGATGTCTGCAGATTTCCAGCACTTACCCTAGGTCACCAGGAAAGTGCCAGGAGCTCTCCAGCACTACCAGGCCTGTCCGCGGGACTCACTGTCCTTTGCTGCCCCCACGTGGAGAGAACGAAAACTCCTAGGGAACCTGTTTCTACAGGGAAAGCCCAGAACCAAGGACGCATTTTGAAACTGCCATTGCAAAATCATGCCACAGACAGCAAAAGATAACTGACCTAGCCCACTCCATGTTGCTTCTAAGCTGCAAGCTGTCCTTGCTCATTCCTGGGCATAGGCTGAACTAAGTTTGGGAGGAACGTAGTTTATAGTTTAAAACAAAGGTAATTAACAGCCCTTTCCCAAAACAAACCCCCTTCCTGCCTGAGGACCAGACTGCCTTTGTAGGACTAACAAATTAGCCACAAGATTAGAAATGATGGGTTAGGAGTCTTGAAGCTGGAGGCTACAAGAGCTTGACCCTCCCCAGATTGCTCCTGGGGATGACATCCCTATTGCAAAGCCTGAATTCGGTGCTTGAGATATTTTGCAGACCCTGTGCTTGATGGATTAGCTGGCACCACCCAGATCAATGAACTGGCTCTTCTGATACTGGCTCCCACGTGACTCAGTGCAGGACAGCTTTGATGTCCTATGATTTCATCTCCGACCCAACCAATCAGCACTCCTTACTCACTGGCTGTGTCCCCAACCACCAAATTGTCCTTAAGAACTCTGATCCCTGAGACAGGGCATGGTGGCTCAGGTCTGTAATCCTAGCACTTTGGGAGGCCAAGGCGGGCGATCACAAGGGCACTCGTGACCAACATGGTGAAACCCCGTCTCTACTAAAAATACAAAAAAAACGTGGATGTGGTGGTGTGTCCCTGTAATCCCAGCTACTCAGGAGGCTGTGGCAGGAGAATTGCTCTAACCCGGGAATCAGATGTCACAGTGAGCCAAGATCTCGCCACTGCAGTCCAGCCTGGTAACAGAGAACGACTCCATGTCAAAAATCAAAAATATATATATAAAAAAGAGACCACGTTAAACAACTCAGGATAAGGTGTGAAAGAAGGAGTTGAGAAAGCTCTCTCTGAAGTTAGAATTAATAAAAAGAGCCGGGCGCGGTGCCTCACACCTGTAATCCCAGCACTTTGGGAGGCTCATGCGGTGGGATCATGAGGTCATGAGTTCGAGACCAGACTGGCCAACATGGTGAAACCCCATCTCTAGTAAAAATATGAACACTAGTGGGCATGGTGTCGTGCACCTGTAATCCCAGTCACTCAGGAGGCTGAGGCAGGAGAATTGCTTGAATCTGGGAGGCAGAGGTTGCCGTGAGCCAAGATTGCACCATTGTGCTCCAGCCTGGGCAACAGAGTGAGACTCTGTCTCAGAAAAAAAAAAGATGAAACTTGTCGTTGAATTATTTTTGAAACTGACTTAGGCCACAAGTTAAGCAAAGATCGAACTCCGAGCAGGTGTGACTCCTCTGAGACATGAGGAAGAAAGGGAAGGGAGGGACGATGTCTGCAGATTTCCAGCGCTTACCTTAGGTCACCAGGAAAGTGCCAGGAGCTCTCCAGCACTACCAGGCCTGCCCGTGGGACTCACTGTCCTTTGCTGCCCCCACGTGGAGAGAACGAAAACTCCTAGGGAACCTGTTTCTACAGGGAAAACCCAGAACCAAGGAACGCATTTTGACACAGTCATTGCAAAATCATGGCCCAGACAGCAAAAGATACCTGACCTAGCCAACTGCATCTTGCTTCTAAGCTGCAAGCTGTCCTTGCTCATTCCTGGGCATAGGCTGAACTAAGTTTGGGAGGAACGTAGTTTATAGTTTAAAACAAAGGTAATTAACAGCCCTTTTTCAAAACAAACCCCCTTCCTGCCTGAGGACCAGACTGCCTTTGTAGGACTAACAAATTAGCCACAAGATTAGACATGATGGGTTAGGAGTCTTGAAGCTGGAGGCTACAAGAGCTTGACCCTCCCCAGATTGCTCCTGGGGATAACATCCCTATTGCAGACCCTGTGCTTGATGGATTAGCTGGCACCACCCAGATCGATGAACTGGCTCGTCTGATACTGGCCCCCACCTGACTCAGTGCAGGACAGTTTTGATGTCCTATGATTTCCTCTCCGACCCAACCAATCAGCACTCCTTACTCACTGGCTGCGTCCCCAACCACCAAATTGTCCTTAAGAACTCTGATCCCTGAGGCAGGGCGTGGTGGCTCACGTCTGTAATCCTCGCACTTTAGGAGGCCAAGGTGGGAGATCACAAGGGCACTCGTGACCAACATGGTGAAACCACGTCTCTACTAAAAATACAAAAAAAAAAAGCTGGATGTGGTGGTGTGTTCCTGTAATCCCAGCTACTAAGGAGGCTGCGGCAGGAGAATTGCTTGAACCCGGGAGTCAGAGGTCACAGTGAGTCAAGATCTCCCCACTGCAGTCCAGCCTGGTAACAGAGAAAGACTCCATGTCAAAAATAAAAAATAAAAAAAAGAAAAAAGGAAAAGAACACGTTAAACAACTCAGGATAAGGCCTGGAAGATGGAGTTGAGAAAGCTCTCTCTTAAGTTAGAGTTAAAGAAAAGAGCCGGGCACGGTGGCTCACACCTGTAATCCAGCAATTTGGGATGCCAGGGTGGGCAGATCACCTGAGGTCGGGAGTTCAAGACCAGCCTGACTGACATGGAGAAACCCCATCTTTAAATAAATGAATAAATAGAAAGAAAGATTCAAATAGGAAAATAAGATAAATATCATCTCAGGAAGTGAAACATTCAATTATTATGTTTCATTAAAAAAGATATTTGAGAGAGAAATAGTATCTTTTTTTTTTTTGAGATGAAGTTTCGCTCTTGTTACCCAGGCTGGAGTTCAAGGCGCGATCTCGGCTCACCGCAACCTCTGCCTCCTGGGTTCAGGCAATTCTCCTGCCTTAGCTTTCCGAGTAGCTGGGATTACGGGCACATGCCACCGTGCCCAGCTAATTTTTTGTATTTTTAGTAGAGACGGAGTTTCAACATGTTGACCAGGATAGTCTCGATCTCTTGACCTCGTGATCCACCCGCCTCGGCCTCCCAAAGTGCTGGGATTACAGGCATGAGCCACCGCGCCTGGCAACTCTATGCATTGTAAAAGGCCCAGGGAACAGGGGGCAGGTGCTTCTCCCCTTTCCCTTGTTTTCGTCATTTAGGCAAATTATTAGAAGATGATGGTTCCAGCCAAAATAAAACATGTGGTCATTTAAATGTAAATATAAATTGTTTAGAATTCAGTGTATCTGACACTTAAGTTTCCCAGTGGTACTAGCCACATTTCAAGTGTCAGCAGCCTCATGCGGTTAGTACCTACTATATTGACTGTGCACGTGTGGAAGAGTTCTATGATTGCAGACATTTCCGCTGGACAGTCCTCAGAGTGTCCCCAGATGAGCAGCCTCTAGAGCAACAGTTTACCTCCCTCTTTCAATGAACGGCCTGATATGGTTGGGCTGTGTCCCCACCCAAGTCGCATCTTGAGTTTCCAAGTGTCCTGGGAGGCAAGTGAATCATGGGGGTCGGTTTTTCCGCTGCTCTTCTCGCGACAGTGACTAAGTCTCACGAGATCTGATGCTTTTATAAAGGGAAGTTCTCCCGCACATGCTCTCTTTCTGCCGACACGTAGGATTTGCTCTTCATTCGCCCTACGGTGCGGATGATAACGAGGCCTCCCCAGCCGTGTGGAACTGTGAGTCAACTAAATCTCTTTCCTTTCTAAATTACCCCGTCTTGGGAATGAATGTATTAGCAGCATGAATACAGAGTAATACACAATCTTGTCTCTAACTCTGCACCATCATCTGTCAGCCTAAAATGGCTGGAAATGCTCTCCAGTCTCATCCCTGCAATATCATGTCAGTTGTCCCTGTTACGATAAATTCCTAGGTCTTTGTTTATAAGATTTTATCTTTAAGCAAGATGAATAAACTCCAGAGGTCTTGCCTGGCATGGTGGCTCACGCGTGTAATCCCAGTACTTTGGGAGGCCAAGGCAGGTGGATTATCTGAGGTCAGCAGTTGGAGACCAGCCTGGCCAACATGGTGAACCACGCCTCCCCGCATCTCTACTAAAAATATAAAAATTAGCTGGGTGTGGTGGCACGTAGCTGTGATCCCAGGTATTCAGGAGGCTGAGGCAGGAGAATTGCTTGAACCCAGGAGGTGGAGGTTTCAGTGAGCTGAGATGGCGCCATTGCACTCCAGCCTGGGTGACAGAGTGAGACTCTATTGAAAACACACCAAGATCTGCTGTATAACATTGCACCTGTAGTCAACAGCCATGCGCTGTACCCTTAAAACTTCTTTACGAGGGCAGATCTTATGTTACATGTTGTTACTGTAATAAAATAAATTTTTAAAAACAAATTTTCACTGGGCCGGCACAGTGGCTCATGCCTGTAATCCCAGCACTTTGGGAGGCCAAGGCAGGCAGATGACAAGGTCAGGAAACTGAGACCATCCTAGCTAACATGGTGAAACCTCACCTCTGCTAAAGATTAGCCAGGCATGCTGGCACACCATGGGAAGGGAGGGACGATGTCTGCAGATTTCCAGCACTTACCGTAGGTCACCAGGAAAGTGCCAGGAGCTCTCCAGCACTACCAGGCCTGCCCGCGGGACTCACTGTCCTTTGCTGCCCCCACGTGGAGAGAACGAAAACTCCTAGGGAACCTGTTTCTACAGGGAAAACCCAGAACCAAGGAACGCATTTCAAAACCGCCATTGCAAAATCATGGCCGAGACAGCAAAAGATACGTGACCTAGCCCACTTTATTTTGCTTCTAAGCTGCAAGCTGTCCTTGCTCATTCCTGGGCATAGGCTGAACTAAGTTTGGGAGGAATGTAGTTTGTAGTTTAAAACGAAGGTAATTAACAGCCCTTTCCCAAAAGAAATCCCCTTCTTGCCTGAGGACCAGACTGCCTTTGTAGGACTAACAAATTAGCCACAAGATTAGAAATGATGGGTTAGGAGTCTTGAAGCTGGAGGCTAAAAGAGCTTGACCCTCCCCAGATTGCTCCTGGGGATGACATCCCTATTGCAGACCCTGTGCTTGATGGATTAGCTGGCACCACCCAGGTCGATGAACTGGCTCCTCTGATACTGGCCCCCACCTGACTCAGTGCAGGACAGTTTTGATGTCCTATGATTTCATCTCCGACCCAACCAATCAGCACTCCTTACTCACTGGCTGCGTCCCCAACCACCAAATTGTCCTTAAGAACTCTGATCCCTGAGGCAGGGCGTGGTGGCTCACGTCTGTAATCCTCCCACTTTGGGAGGCCAAGGCGGGCGATCACAAGGGCACTCGTGACCAACATGGTGAAACCCCGTCTCTACTAAAAATACAAAAAAAAAAAAAAAACTGGACCTCGTGGTGTGTCCCTGTAATCCCAGCTACTCAGGAGGCTGTGGCAGGAGAATTGCTTGTACCCGGGAGTCAGAGGTCACAGTCAGCCAAGATCTCGCCACTGCACTCCAGCCTGGTAACAGAGAAAGACTCCATGTCAAAAATAAAAAATAAAAAAAAGGAAGAGACCACGTTAAACAACTCAGGATGAGGCGTGGAAGATGGAGTTGAGAAAGCTCTCTCTGTAGTTAGAATAAAAGGAAAGAGCCGGGCGCGGTGCCTCACACCTGTAATCCCAGCACTTTGGGAGGCCAAGGTGGGCAGATCACCAGAGGTCGGGAGTTCAAGACCAGCCTGACCGACATGGAGAAACCCCATCTTTAAATAAATAAATAAATAAATAAAAGGAAAGAATGATTTATATAGTAAAATAAGATAAATATTATCCCAGAAAGTCAAACATTCCAATATTATGTTTCATTAGGAGAGATATTTGAGAGAGGAATATTATCTTTTTTTTTTTTTTTTTTCTAAGACGAGGTTTCGCTCTTGTTACCCAGGCTGGAGTTCAATGGCGCGATCTCGGCTCACCACAACCTCTGCCTCCTGGGTTCAGGCAATTCTCCTGCCTCAGCCTCCCGAGTAGCTGGGATTACAGGCACGCGCCACCGTGCCCAGCTTATTTATTGTATTTTTAGTAGAGACGGAGTTTCACCATGTTGACCAGGATAGTCTCGATCTCTTGACTTCGTGATCCACCCGCCTCGGCCTCCCAAAGTGCAGGGATTGCAGGCATGAGCCACCGCGTCTGGCAACTCTATGCATTCTAAAAGGCCCAGGGAACAGGGGGCAGGTGCTTCTATCCTTTCCTTTGTTTTCGTCATTTAGTCAAATTATTAGAAGATGGTGCTTAGAGCCAAAATAAAACATGTGGTCATTTAAATGTAAATATAAATTGTTTAGAATTCAGTGTATCTGACACTTAAGTTTCCCAGTGGTACTAGCCACATTTCAAGTGTCAGCAGCCTCATGCGGTTAGTACCTACTATATTGCCTGTGCACGTGTGGAAGAGTTCTATGATTGCAGACATTTCCGCTGGACAGTCCTCAGAGTGTCCCCAGATGAGCAGCCTCTAGAGCAACAGTTTACCTCCCTCTTTCAATGAACGACCTGATATAGTTGGGCTGTGTCCCCACCCCAGTCGCATCTTGAGTTTCCAAGTGTCCTGGGAGGCAAGTGAATCATGGGGGTCGGTTTTTCCCCTGCTGTTCTCGCGACAGTGACTAAGTCTCCCGAGATCTGATGCTTTTATAAAGGGAAGTTCTCCCGCACATGCTCTCTTGCTGCCGACACGTAGGATGTGACTTTGCTCTTCATTCGCCCTACGGTGTGGATGATAACGAGGCCTCCCCAGCCGTGTGGAACTGTGAGTCAACTAAATCTCTTTCCTTTATAATTACCCCGTCTTGGGAATGAATGTATTAGCAGCATGAAAACTGAGTAATACACAATCTTGTCTCTAACTCTGCACCATCATCTGTCAGCCTAAAATGGCTGGAAATGCTCTCCAGTCTCATCCCTGCAATATCATGTCAGTTGTCCCTGTTAGAATAAATTCCTAGGTCTTTGTTTATAAGATTTTATCTTTAAGCAAGATGAATCAACTCCAGAGGTCTTGCCTGCCATGGTGGCTCATGCGTGTAATCCCAGTACTTTGGGAGGCCAAGGCAGGTGGATTATCTGAGGTCAGCAGTGGAAGACCAGCCTGGCCAACATTGTGAACCACGCCTCCCCGCATTTCTACTAAAAATATAAAAATTAGCTGGGTGTGGTGGCACGTAGCTGTAATCCCAGGTATTCAAGACGCTGAGGCAGGAGAACTGCTTGAACCTGGGAGGTGGAGGTTGCAGTGAGCTGAGATTGTGGCACTGTACTCCAGCTAGGGGAACCAGAGCAAAACTCCCTCTCAAAAAATGGAAAGAACAAAACGAAACAAAAAAACAACCAAAAACAAAAAACCAAAACGAACAGATTTTTCTCTCATCTGTCAGTTCTGATCAGTAGATAGAAGTGCCTGGAGCACTGTGTTGGGAAGGATTTGGTGGCTGGCGCCAGATGCAGGGGGAAGAGCCAAGGTTTGTCAGCCTTGGGGAGGGGCTGAGGAAGTGGTGCCTTGTGTACTGCCTGCCAGGGTTGCCTCAGGACGTCCCAGGTATGTGGGATGCCTGGCAAGGGCTTGTTGGCCAGGAGAGTCCAGTAATTTTGATGCTCCCTAGTAAGAGGCCCCTCGCAGCTCTGGGATAAAGATGAATCACCATGAGACAGATGTTCTCCCTGGTCGATTTAGAGGGTCACCAAACACTCTAAGATTATATTTTAGTGCAATATTTTAAAAGATTAGCATTAATACTAAACAATTACAGATGAGGAAAATATCAAATCTTAACTAAAGACCAGATCTGACTGTGCTATGTGGTGTCATATTGGAATTGAGGCAAAAGAAAATGTATTTCCCTCTATATACATGTTTCTTTTTTTCTTGTTGTTGTTTGTTTTTTTTGAGATGGAGTTTCGCTCTTGTTACCCAGGCTGGAGTGCAATGGTGTGATCTCGGCTAACCGCAACCTCCACCTCCTGGGTTCAGGCAATTCTCCTGCCTCAGCCTCCTGAGTAGCTGGGATTACAGGCACGCGCCACCATGCCCAGCTAATTTTTGTATTTTTAGTAGAGACGGGGTTTCAGCATGTTGACCAGGATTGTCTCGATCCCTTGACCTCGTGATCCACTCGCCTTGGACTCCCAAATCGCTACGATTACAGGCGTGAGCCACCGCGCCCGGCCCTATATACGTGTTTTTAGGCATAAATTGGACATACTGTGTTTTCTGAGAGTTTCTACAATTTTGACTTTTTGAAATATTACGTTGAAATATTATTTACCTGGTTACTGAAGTTTTGGTCTGCCCTCTCCTTATTACTTTTTATTATTAAAGACAGGGTCTTTGTCCCTCAAGTGGAAGCTGTGGCGTGATTATCGTTCGTAGCTCATTTCAGCCTCAGTCTCCTGAGTAGCTAGGATTACCGGTGTGCACCACCGTGCCTGATTAATTAAAATAAGTTTTTTTGTAGATATGGGGTCTTGCTATGTTGCCTAGGCTGGTCTTAACTCCTGGCCTCAAAGAATTCTCCCAACTCAGCCTCCCAAAGTGCTGAGATTACAGGTGCAAGCCACCACGCCAGCCTCTCCTTACCTTCTGCATTCGAGACTGCCTTACCCTAATCTTCACCCTGCCCTGACATCTAGAAATCTGAAGCTAAACTCAGCGTTCACTTTTTATAATTAGCTTATCTTAGGCATATCTGATTGCTTTAGATAGTCTCTGGGCTGTTTTTAGTTCTAATTGCAATGCTTTGTTTAATTTTTAAACTTGTGGTTGGCGCGGTGGCTCACGCCTGTACTCCCAGGACTTTGGGAGGCTCATGCGGGGGGATCATGAGGTCAGAAGTTCGAGACCAGACTGACCAACGTGGTGAAACCCCATCTCTACTAGAAATACAAACATTAGCTGGGCATGGTGGCGTGAACCTGTAATCCCAGTCACTCAGGAGGCTGAGGTAGGAGAATTGCTTGAATCTGGGAGGCAGAGGTTGCCTTGAGCCAAGATTGCACCATTGTGCTCCAGCCTGGGCAACAGAGTGAGACTCTGTCTCAAAAAAAAAAAAAAAATGAAACTTGTCGTTCAATTATTCTTGAAACTGACTTAGGCCACAAGTTAAGCAAAGATCGAACTCAGAGCAGGTGTGACTCCTCTGAGACATGAGGAAGAAAGGGAAGGGAGGGACGATGTCTGCAGATTTCCAGCACTTACCTTAGGTCACCAGGAAAGTGCCAGGAGCTCTCCAGCACTACCAGGCCTGCCCGCGGGACTCACTGTCCTTTGCTGCCCCCACGTGGAGAGAACGAAAACTCCTAGGGAACCTGTTTCTACAGGGAAAACCCAGAACCAAGGAACGCATTTGGAAACCACCATTGCAAAATCACGGCCGAGACAGCAAAAGATACCTGACCTAGCCAACTCCATCTTGCCTCTAAGCTCCAAGCTGTCCTTGCTCATTCCTGGGCATAGGCTGAACTACGTTTGGGAGGAACGTAGTTTGTAGTTTAAAACAAAGGTAATTAACAGCCCTTTCCCAAAACAAACCCCCTTCTTGCCTGAGGACCAGACTGCCTTTGTAGGACTAACAAATTAGCCACAAGATTAGAAATGATGGGTTAGGAGTCTTGAAGCTGGAGGCTACAAGAGCTTGACCCTCCCCAGATTGCTCCTGGGGATAACATCCCTATTGCAGACACTGTGCTTGATGGATTAGCTAGCACCACCCAGGTCGATAAACTGGCTCGTCTGATACTGGCCCCCACCTGACTCAGTGCAGGACAGTTTTGATGTCCTATGATTTCATCTCCGACCCAACCAATCAGCACTCCTTACTCACTGGCTGCGTCCCCAACCACCAAATTGTCCTTAAGAACTCTGATCCCTGAGGCAGGGCGTGGTGGCTCACGTCTGTAATCCTCGCACTTTGGGAGGCCAAGGTGGGCGATCACAAGGGCACTCGTGACCAACATGGTGAAACCCCGTCTCTACTAAAAATACAAAAAAAACCTGGATGTGGTGGTGTGTCCCTGTAATTTCAGCTACTCAGGAGGCTGTGGCAGTAGAATTGCTTGAACCCAGGAGTCAGAGGTCACAGTGAGCCAAGATCTCGCCACTGCAGTCCAGCCTGGTAACAGAGAAAGACTGCATGTCAAAAATAAAAAAAATAAAAAAAAAAAAAGAAAGAGAGCACGTTAAACAACTCAGGATAAGGCGTGGAAGATGGAGTTGAGAAAGCTCTCTCTGTAGTTAGAATAAAAGGAAAGAGCCGGGCGCGGTGGCTCACACCTGTAATCCCAGCACTTTGGGAGGCCAAGGTGGGCGGATCCCCTTAGGTCGGGAGTTCAAGACCAGCCTAACCGACATGGAGAAACCCTATGTTTAAATAAATAAATAAACAAAAAGAAAGAAAGATTGAAATACGAAAATAAGATAAATATCATCCCAGGAAGTCAAACAGTCAAACATTATGTTTCATTAAAAGAGATATTTGAGAGAAAAATATTATCTTGTTTCTTTTTTTTTTTTTGAGAGGACGTTTCGCTCTTGTTACCTAGGCTGGAGTTCAATGGTGGGATCTCGGCTCACCACAACCTCTGCCTCCTGGGATCAGGCAATTCTCCAATATAGTACCTACTATATTGCCTGTGCACGTGTGGAAGAGTTCTATGATTGCAGACATTTCCTCTGGACAGTCCTCAGAGTGTCCCCAGATGAGCAGCCTCTAGAGCAACAGTTTACCTCCCTCTTTCAATGAACGGCCTGATATGGTTGGGCTGTGTCCCCACCCAAGTCGCATCTTGAGTTTCCAAGTGTCCTGGGAGGCAAGTGAATCATGGGGGTCGGTTTTTCCGCTGCTGTTCTCGCGACAGTGACTAAGTCTCACGAGATCTGATGCTTTTATAAAGGGAAGTTCTCCCGCACATGCTCTCTTGCTGCCGACACGTAGGATGTGACTTTGCTCTTCATTCGCCCTACGGTGTGGATGATAACGAGGCCTCCCCAGCCGTGTGGAACTGTGAGTCAACTAAATCTCTTTCCTTTCTAAATTACCCCGTCTTGGGAATGAATGTATTAGCAGCATGAAAACAGAGTAATACACAATCTTGTCTCTAACTCTGCACCATCATCTGTCAGCCTAAAATGGCTGGAAATGCTCTCCAGTCTCATCCCTGCAATATCATGTCAGTTGTCCCTGTTAGAATAAATTCCTAGGTCTTTGTTTGTAAGATTTTATCTTTAAGCAAGATGAATCAACTCTAGAGCCACCTGCCATGGTGGCTCATGTGTGTAATCCCAGTACTTTGGGAGGCCAAGGCAGGTGGATTATCTGAGGTCAGCAGTTGGAGACCAGCCTGGCCAACACGGTGAACCACGCCTCCCCGCATTTCTACTAAAAATATAAAAATTAGCTGGGTGTGGTGGCACGTAGCTGTGATCCCAGGTATTCCGGAGGCTGAGGCAGGAGAATTGCTTGAACCCAGGAGGTGGAGGTTGCAGTGAGCTGAGATGGCGCCACTGCACTCCAGCCTGGGTGACAGAGTGAGACTCTATTGAAAACACCCCAAGATCTGCTGTATAACATTGCACCTGTAGTCAACAGCCATGCGCTGTACCCTTAAAACTTCTTTACGAGGGCAGATCTTATATTACATATTCTTACTGTAATAAAATACATTTTTTAAAAAAAATTTTCACTGGGCAGGCACAGTGGCTCATGCCTGTAATCCCAGCACTTTGGGAGGCCGAGGCAGGCAGATCACAACGTCAGGAGACTGACTGAGATCATCCTAGCTAACATGGTGAAACCTCATCTCTGCTAAAGATTAGCCAGGCGTGGTGGCACACATCTGTAGTCCCAGCTACTCGGGAGACTGAGGCAGGAGAAGTGCTTGAACCTGGGAGGTGGAGGTTGCAGTGAGCCGAGATTCTGGCACTGTACTCCAGCTAGGGGAACCAGAGAAAAACTCCCTCTCAAAAAATAGAAAAAAAAAAAAAAAAACCCAAAACCAAAAAACCAAAACGAATAGATTTTTCTCTCATCTGTCAGTTCTGATCAGTAGATAGAAGTGCCTGGAGCACTGTGTTGGGAAAGATTTGGTGGCTGGCGCCAGATGCAGGGGGAAGAGCCAAGGTGTGTCAGCCTTGAGGAGGGGCTGAGGAAGTGGTGCCTTTTGTACTGTCTGCCAGGGTTGCCTCAGGACGTCCCAGGTATGTGGGACGCCTGGCAAGGGCTTGTTGGCCAGGAGAGTCCAGTAATTTTGATGCTCCCTAGTAAGAGGCCCCTCGCAGCTCTGGGATAAAGATGAATCACCATGAGACAGACGATCTCCCTGGTAGATTTAGAGGGTCACCAAACACTCTAAGATTATATTTTAGTGCAATATTTTAAAAGATTAGCATTAATACTAAAAAAATACAGATGAAGAAAATATCAAATCTTAACTAAAGACCAGATCTGACTGTGCTATGTGGTGTCATATTGGAATTGAGGCAAAAGAAAAAGTATTTCCCTCTATATACATGTTTTTCTCTTGTTGTTGTTTGTTTTTTTTTGAGATGGACTTTCACTCATGTTACCCAGGCTGGAGTGCAAAGGCGTGATCTCGGCTCACCGCAACCTCCACCTCCTGGGTTCAGGCAATTCTCCTGCCTCAGCCTCCTGAGTAGCTGGGATTACAGGCACGTGCCACCGTGCCCAGCTAGTTTTTGTATATTTAGTAGAGACGGGTTTTCAGCATGTTGACCAGGATGGTCTCGATCCCTTGACCTCGTGATTCACTCACCTCAGCCTCCCAAAGCGCTATGATTACAGGCGTGAGCCACCGCGCCCGGCCCTATATACATGTTTTTTGCCATAAATTGGACATACTGTGTTTTGTGAGAGTTTCTACAATTTTGACTTTTTAAAATATTACGTTGAAATATTATTTACCTGGTTACTGAGGTTTTGGTCTGCCCTCTTCGTATAATTTTTTTTTCTTTAAGACAGGGTCTTTGACACTCAAGTGGAAGCTGTGGCGTGATTATAGCTCATAGCTCATATCAGCCTCAGTCTCCTGAGTAGCTAGGATTACCGGTGTGCACCACCGTGCCTGACTAATTAAAATAAGTTTTTTTTGTAGATATGGGGTCTTGCTATGTTGCCTAGGCTGGTCTTAACTCCTGGCGTCAAAGAATTCTCCCAACTGAGCCTCCCAAAGTGCTGAGATTACAGGTGCAAGCCACCACGCCAGCCTCTCCTTACCTTCTGCATTCCAGACTGCCTTATCCTGATCTTCACCCTGCCCTGACATCTAGAAATCTGAAGCTACACTCAGTGTTCACTTTTTATAATTACTTCATTTTAGGGATATCTGATTGCTTTAGATAGTCTCTGGGCTGTTTTTAGTTCTAATTGCCGTGCTTTGTTTAATTTTTAAAATTGTGGTTGGCGCCGTGGCTCACACCTGTACTCCGAGCACTTTGGGAGGCTCGTGCGGGGGGATCATGAGGTCAGGAGTTCGAGACCAGACTGACCAACATGGTGAAACCCCATCTCTACGAAAAATACAAACATTAGCTGGGCGTGGTGGCGTGCACCTGTAATCCCAGTTACTCAGGAGGCTGAGGCAGGAGAATTGCTTGAATCTGGGAGGCAGAGGTTGCCGTGAGCCAGGATTACACCATTGTGCTCCAGCCTGGGCAACAGAGTGAGACTCTGTCTCAAAAAAAAAAAAAAAAAAAAAATTAAACTTGTCGTTCAATCATTCTTGAAACTGACTTAGGCCACAGGTTAAGCAAAGATCAAACTCCGACCAGGTGGGACTCCTCTGAGACATGAGGAAGAAAGGGAAGGGAGGGACGATGTCTGCAGATTTCCAGCACTTACCCTAGGTCACCAGGAAAGTGCCAGGAGCTCTCCAGCACTACCAGGCCTGCCCGCGGGACTCACTGTCCTTTGCTGCCCCCACGTGGAGAGAACGAAAACTCCTAGGGAACCTGTTTCTACAGGGAAAACCCAGAACCAAGGAACGCGTTTTGACACCGCCATTGCAGAATCACGGCCCAGACAGCAAAAGATACCTGACCTAGCCCACTCCATCTTGCTTCTAAGCTGCAAGCTGTCCTTGCTCATTCCTGGGCATAGGCTGAACTACGTTTGGGAGGAACGTGGTTTATAGTTTAAAACAAAGGTAATTAACAGCCCTTTCTGAAAACAAACCCCCTTCTTGCCTGAGGACCAGACTGCCTTTGTAGGACTAACAAATTAGCCACAAGATTAGAAATGATGGGTTAGGAGTCTTGAAGCTGGAGGCTACAAATAGCTTGACCCTCCCCAGATTGCTCCTGGGGATAACTTCCCTATTGCAGACCCTGTGCTTGATGGATTAGCTGGCACCACCCAGATCGATGAACTGGCTCGTCTGATACGGGTCCCCACCTGACTCAGTGCAGGACAGTTTTGATGTCCTATGATTTCATCTCCGACCCAACCAATCGGCACTCCTTACTCACTGGCTGCGTCCTCAACCACCAAATTGTCCTTAAGAACTCTGATCCCTGAGGCAGGGCGTGGTGGCTCATGTCTCTAATCCTCGCACTTTGGGAGGCCAAGGCGGGCGATCATAAGGGCACTCGTGACCAACATGGTGAAACCCCGTCTCTACTAAAAATACAAAAAAAAAAACCTGGATGTGGTGGTGTGTCCCTGTCTTCTCAGCTACTCAGGAGGCTGCGGCAGGAGAATTGCTTGAACCCGGGAGTCAGAGGTCACAGTGAGCCAAGATGTCGCCACTGCAGTCCAGCCTGGTAACAGAGAAAGACTCCATGTCAAAAATAAAAAATAAAAAAATAGGAAGAGACCACGTTAAACAACTCAGGGTAAGGCGTGGAAGATGGAGTTGAGAAAGCTCTCTCTGAAGTTAGAATTAAAGGAAAGAGCCGGGCGCGGTGGGTCACACCTGTAATCCCAGCACTTTGGGAGGCCACAGTGGGCGGATCACCAGAGGTCGGGAGTTCAAGACCAGCCTGACCGACATGGAGAAACCCCATCTTTAAATAAATAAATAAAGAAAGAAAGAAAAAGAAAAAAAAGATTCAAATAGGAAAATAAGATAAATATCATCCCAGGAAGTCAAACATTCCAATAATATGTTTCATTAGGAGACATATTTGAGAGAGGAATATTATCTTGTGTTGTTTTTAAGCTATTTCCCCAGACCTGAAGGATTGTCTCCAGATTGAGAGAGCCCACCCAATACCCAGGGAAGTCACGAAGTAGCCCCAGACCGAGGGTCATCGTATTGACGTTTCATATGTCAACGATAAATAGAAAATGCTAGAAGTTTCCAGGGAGGAAAAAGCAGATGAAGTACGAAGGACTAGGACTCTGGTTGGGATCAGCCTTCTCAATGGTGACCCTGGAAGCTGGAAACAATGGAATGACGCACTGAAAATCCTGGGAGAAAATCATTTCCATGTAAGAGTTTTTATGCACAGATGAGTTATCAAACGCACATTAGAGTAGAAAAGAGATGTTTTCAGTCACATAAGAGACCAAATTTACTGAATGGATGTGGTGGCTCACACGTGTAATCCTGGCATTTTGGGAGACTAAGGCAGGTGGATTGCTTGAGTCCAGGGGTTCAAGACCAGCCTGAGCAACATAGTGAGACCTCATCTAAAAAAAAAAAAATACAAAAGTTAGCCAGGTGTGATGGGGTACACCTATAGTCTCAGCTCCTTGGGGGGCTGAGGTGGGAGGATCACCTTAGCTTTGGAGTGTGAGGCTGCAGTGAGCTGAGATTGTGTCACTGAACCCTAGCCCAGGTGACAGAGTGAGAACCTGCCTCAAAAAGAGAAAACAAAAAGATACTAAACTTCCCTTCCGTGCTTTCTTTCTCATGCAGTTGCTAGAGGAAACAGTAGAGGATGTAGCTCAGTAACCGAAAGGAAAAAGACAAGGGATCCAGGGACCTGGGATGCAACAGAGAAAAGAGGAAGGGGGGGTCCCAGGACCTGGGTAAAAAGTGTTTGCATATAACCAGTGGGAGGAGTTTCCGGCAGCAAATCTGAACGGCTCTGTGGCAACCTCAATCCTTGCCTCCTCAGAAGAAAGAATTCCACCGAGGGGCATAAAGCAGAGGAGACCGAGGTGTGTTTCAGGGCAGAAGTGGAAGTTTATTTTAAAAGGCTTTAGAACAGGAAAGAAAGGAAAATACGCCTTAAAGAAACCTAAACTGGCAAGCGTAGGTCTAGTGTGGCATTGAATTGTGATCCTAGGACCTTCTAGGCTGGCCCCTTTCCCATGAGTCTTCCCTTAGGGTGGCCACCTGCCTGTGCAGTGCCCTCCTGACGCTTGGGAAGGAGCAGGCGTTGGTTTAGGAAGTACACATGCCCGTTGGTACACATGCCTGTTGGTACACATGGCCATTGGTACACATGCCCGTTGGTACACAGGGCCGTTGGTACACATGCCCGTTGGTACACATGGCCATTGGTACACATGGCCGTTGGTACACATGACCCTTGGTACACATGGCCGTTGGTACACATGACCCTTGGTACACATGGCCATTGGTACACATGGCCGTTGGTACACATGGCCGTTGGTACACATGGCCGTTGGTACACATGCCCCTTGGTACACATGGCCGTTGGTACACATGCCCGTTGGTACACATGGCCGTTGGTACACATGCCCGTTGGTACACATGCCCCTTGGTACACATGGCCGTTGGTACACATGGCCGTTGGTACACATGTCCGTTGGTACACATGTCCGTTGGTACACATGGCCGTTGGTACACATGCCCGTTGGTACACATGCCCGTTGGTACACATGGCCGTTGGTACACATGCCCGTTGGTACACATGCCCGTTGGTACACATGGCCGTTGGTACACATGGCCGTTGGTACACATGCCCGTTGGTACACATGCCCGTTGCAGGCTGTCTTCCCCTGTCCAGTGGAGGCTCTACAGGTCAATTTCCACCAGTTGGTCTCTTAATGGGCACGCCTCGAAGCTGCTTCTTTCTGGCATCTGCTTTCAATTCACACTTCAGTGCAACAGACGCGGACTGTCAGGAAATGGCCTCTCCCTGGCGCCAGCTGCCAATTTCTCACTTCTTTTTTCTCTTTTTGAGACGGAGTTTCGCTCTTGTTACCCAGGCTGGAGTGCAATGGCACGATCTCAGCTCACCGCAACCTCCGCCTCCTGGGTTCAGGCAATTCTCCTGCCTCAGCATCCCGAGTAGCTGGGATTACAGGCACGGGCCACCATGCCCAGCTAATTTTTGTATTTTTAGTAGAGTCGGGGTTTCACCATGTTGGCCAGGATGGTCTCGATCTGTTGACCTCGTGATCCAGCCGCCTCGGCCTCCCAAAGTGCTGGGATTACAGGCTTGAGCCAACGCTCCCAGCCCCCCTTTTTATTTTTAAAGACGGGGTCTTTGTCACTCAAGTGGAAGCTGTGGTGTGATTATAGCTCATAGCTCATTTCAGCCTCAGTCTCCTGAGTAGCTAGGATTACCGGTGTGCACCACCGTGCCTGACTAATTAAAATAAATTTTTTTGTAGATATGGGGTCTTGCTATGTTGCCTAGGCTGGTCTTAACTCCTGGCCTCAAAGAATTCTCCCAACTGAGCCTCCCAAAGTGCTGAGATTACAGGTGCAAGCCACCACGCCAGCCTCTCCTTACCTTCTGCATTCCAGACTGCCTTATCCTGATCTTCACCCTGCCCTGACATCTAGAAATCTGAAGCTAAACTCAGCGTTCACTTTTTATAATTAGCTTATCTTAGGCATATCTGATTGCTTTACATAGTCTCTGGGCTGTTTTTAGTTCTAATTGCCATGGTTTGTTTAATTTTTAAACTTGTGGTTGGTGCGGTGCCTCGCGCCTGTACTCATGAATCACCATTAGACAGACGTTCTCCCTGGTAGATTTAGAGGGTCACCAAACACTCTAAGATTATATTTTAGTGCAATATTTTAAAAGATTAGCATTAATACTAAACAATTACAGATGAAGAAAATATCAAATCTTAACTAAAGACCAGATCTGACTGTGCTATGTGGTGTCATATTGGAATTGAGGCAAAAGAAAATGTATTTCCCTCTATATACATGTTTTTTTTTTCTTGTTGTTGTTTGTTTTTTTTGAGATGCCGTTTCGCTCTTGTTACCCAGGCTGGAGTGCAATGGCACGATCTCGGCTCACCACACCTCCGCCTCCTGGGTTCAGGCAATTCTCCTGCCTCAGCCTCCCGAGTAGCTGGGATTACAGGCATGCGCCACCGTGCCCAGCTAATTTTTGTATTTTTAGTAGAGACGGGGTTTCAGCATGTTGACCAGGATGGTCTCGATCCCTTGACCTCGTGATCCATTCGCCTCGGCCTCCCGAAGCGCTACGATTACAGGCGTGAGCCACTGCGCCGGGCCCTATATACATGTTTTTAGGCATAAATTGGACATACTGTGTTTTCTGAGAGTTTCTACAATTCTGACTTTTTGAAATATTACGTTGAAATATGATTTACCTGGTTACTGAGGTTTTGGTCTGCCCTCTCCTTATAATTTGTTTTTTTTTAAGACAGGGTCTTTGACACTCAAGTGAAGCTGTGGCGTGATTATAGCTCATAGCTCATTTCAGCTTCAGTCTCCTGAGTAGCTAGGATTACCGGTGTGCACCACCGTGCCTGACTAATTAAAATAAGGTTTTTTTGTAGATATGGGGTCTTGCTATGTTGCCTAGGCTGGTCTTAACTCCTGGCCTCAAAGAATTCTCCCAACTGAGCCTCCCAAAGTGCTGAGATTACAGGTGCAAGCCACCACGCCAGCCTCGCCTTACCTATTGCATTCGAGACTGCCTTACCCTAGTCTTCACCCTGCCCTGACATCTAGAAATCTGAAGCTAAACTCAGCGTTCACTTTTTATAATTAGCTTATCTTAGGCATATCACATTGCTTTACATAGTCTCTGGGCTGTTTTTAGTTCTAATTGCCGTGCTTTGTTTAATTTTTAAACTTGTGGTTGGTGCGGTGACTGACGCCTGTATTCCCAGCACTTTGGGAGGCTCATGCAGGGGGATCATGAGGTCAGGAGTTCGAGACCAGACTGACCAACGTGGTGAAACCCCATCTCTACTAAAAATACAAACGTTAGCTGGGTGTGGTGGCGTGCACCTGTAATCCCAGTCACTCAGGAGGCTGAGGAAGGAGAATTGCTTGAATCTGGGAGGCAGAGGTTGCCGTGAGCCAAGATTGCACCATTGTGCTCCAGCCTGGGCAACAGAGTGAGACTCTGTCTCAAAAAAAAAAAAAAAAAAAAAAAATTAAACCTGTCGTTCAATTCTTCTTGAAACTGACTTAGGCCACAGGTTAAGCAAAGATCGAACTCCGACCAGGTGCGACTCCTCTGAGACATGAGGAAGAAAGGGAAGGGAGGGACGATGTCTGCAGATTTCCAGCACTTACCCTAGGTCACCAGGAAAGTGCCAGGAGCTCTCCAGCACCACCAGGCCTGCCCGCGGGACTCACTGTTTTTTGCTGCCCCCACGTGGAGAGAACGAAAACTCCTAGGGAACCTGTTTCTACAGGGAAAACCCAGAACCAAGGAACGCGTTTTGAAACCGCCATTGCAGAATCACGGTCCAGACAGCAAAAGATACCTGACCTAGCCCACTCCATCTTGCTTCTAAGCTGCAAGCTGTCCTTGCTCATTCCTGGGCATAGGCTGAACTAAGTTTGGGAGGAACCTAGTTTATAGTTTAAAACAAAGGTAATTAACAGCCCTTTCCCAAAACAAACTCCCTTCTTGCCTGAGGACCAGACTGCCTTTGTAGGACTAACAAATTAGCCACAAGATTAGAAATGATGGGTTAGGAGTCTTGAAGCTGGAGGCTACAAGAGCTTGACCCTCCCCAGATTGCTCCTGGGGATAACTTCCCTATTGCAGACTCTGTGCTTGATGGATTAGCTGGCACCACCCAGATCCATGAACTGGCTCCTCTGATACTGGCCCCCACCTGACTCAGTGCAGGACAGTTTTGATGTCCTATGATTTCATCTCCGAGCCAACCAATCGGCACACCTTACTCACTGGCTGCGTCCCCAACCACCAAATTGTCCTTAAGAACTCTGATCCCTGAGGCAGGGTGTGGTGGCTCACGTCTGTAATCCTCGCACTTTGGGAGGCCAAGGCGGGCGATCACAAGGGCACTCGTGACCAACACGGTGAAACCCATCTCTACTAAAAATACAAAAAAAAAAAAAAACTGGATGTGGTGGTGTGTCCCTGTCTTCTCAGCTACTCAGGAGGCTGCGGCAGGAGAATTGCTTGAACCCGGGAGTCAGAGGTCACAGTGAGCCAAGATCTCGCCACTGTAGTCCAGCCTGGTAACAGAGAAAGACTCCATGTCAAAAATTAAAAAAAAAAGAAGAGACCACGTTAAACAACTCAGGATGAGGCGTGGAAGATGGAGTTGAGAAAGCTCCCTCTGTAGTTAGAATAAAAGGAAAGAGCCGGGCGCGGTGGCTCACACCTGTAATCCCAGGACTTTGGGAGGCCAAGGTGGGCGGATCACCAGAGGTCGGGAGTTCAAGACCAGCCTGACCGACATGGAGAAACCCCATCTTTAAATAAATAAATAAATAAATAAAAGGAAAGAAGAATTCAAATAGGAAAATAAGATAAATATCATCCCAGGAAGTCAAACATTCCAATACTATGTTTCATTAGGAGACATATTTGAGAGAGGAATATTATCTTGTATTTTTTTTAAGCTATTTCCCCAGACCTGAAGGACTGAGTCTCCAGATTGAGAGAGCTCACCTAATACCCAGGGAAGTCATGAAGTAGCCCCACACCAAGGGTCACCGTATTGACGTTTCATATGTCTACGATAAATAGAAAATGCTTGAAGTTTCCAGGGAGGAAAAAGCAGATGAAGTACGAAGGACTAGGACTCTGGTTGGGATCAGCCTTCTCAATGGTGACCCTGGAAGCTGGAAACAATGGAATGATGCACTAAAAATCCTGGGAGAAAATCATTTCCATGTAAGAGTTTTTATGCACAGATGAGTTATCAAACGCACATTAGAGTAGAAAAGAGATGTTTTCAGTCACATAAGAGACCAAATTTGCTAAATGGATATGGTGGTTCACGCCTGTAATCCTAGCATTTTGGGAGTCTAAGGCAGGTGGATTGCTTGAGTCCAGGGGTTCAAGACCAGCCTGAGCAACATAGTCAGACCTCATCTCAAAAAAAAAAAAAAATACAAAAGTTAGCCAGGTGTGATGGGGTACACCTATAGTGTCAGCTCCTTGGGGGGCTGAGGTGGGAGGATCACCTTAGCTCTGGAGTGTGAGGCTGCAGTGAGCTGAGATTGTGTCACTGAACCCTAGCCCAGGTGACAGAGTGAGAACCTGCCTCAAAAACAGAAAAAAAGATACTAAACTTCCCTTCCGTGCTTTCTTTCTCATGCAGTTGCTAGAGGAAACAGTAGAGGATGTAGCTCAGTAACTGAAAGGAAACAGACAAGGGATCCAGGGACCTGGGATACAACAGAGAAAAGAGGAAGGGGTGGTCCCAGGACCTGGGTAAAAAGTGTTTGCATATAACCAGTGGGAGGAGTTTCCGGCAGCCAATCTGAACGGCTCTGCGGCAACCTCAATCCTTGCCTCCTCAGAAGAAAGAATTCCACCGAGGGGCATAAAGCAGAGGAGACCGAGGTGTGTTTCAGGGCAGAAGTGGAAGTTTATGTTAAAAGGCTTTAGAACAGGAAAGAAAGGAAAATACGCCTCAAAGAAACCTAAACGGGCATGTGTAGGTCTAGTGTGGCATTGAACTGTGATCCTAGGACCTTCTAGGCTGGCCCCTTTCCCATGAGTCTTCCCTTAGGCTGGCCACCTGCCTGCGCAGTGCCCTCCTGACGCTTGGGAAGGAGGAGGCGTTGGTGTAGGAAGTACACATGCCGGTTGGTACACATGGCCGTTGGTACACATGGCCGTTGGTACACATGCCCGTTGGTACACATGGCCGTTGGTACACATGCCCGTTGGTACGCATGCCCCTTGGTACACATGGCCATTGGTACACATGCCCGTTGGTACACATGGCCGTTGGTACACATGCCCGTTGGTACACATGGCCGTTGGTACACATGCCCGTTGGTACACATGCCCCTTGGTACACATGGCCATTGGTACACATGCCCGTTGGTACACATGCCCGTTGGTACACATGCCCGTTGGTACACATGGCCGTTGGTACACATGCCCGTTGGTACACATGGCCGTTGGTACACATGGCCATTGGTACACATGCCCGTTGGTACACATGGCCGTTGGTACACATGCCCGTTGGTACACATGCACGTTGGTACACATGGCCGTTGGTACACGTGCCTGTTGGTACACATGCCCGTTGCAGGCTGTCTTCCCCTGTGCAGTGGAGGCTCCAGAGGTCAGTTTCCACCAGTTGGTCTCTTAATGCGCACGCCTCGAAGCTGCTTCTTCCTGGCATCTGCATTCAATTGACACTTCAGTGCAACACACGCGGACTGTCAGGAAATGGCCTTTCCCTGGCGCCAGCTGCCAATTTCTTAAATTTTTTTTCTTTTTTTGAGACGGAGTTTCACTCTTGTTACCCAGGCTGGAGTGCAATGGCGCGATCTCGGCTCACCGCAACCTCCGCCTCCTGGGTTCAGGCAATTCTCCTGCCTCAGCCTCCCGAGTAGCTGGGATTACAGGCACGTGCCATCATGCCCAGCTAATTTTTGTATTTTCAGTAGAGACGGGGTTTCACCATGTTGACCTGAATGGTCTCGATCTGTTTACCTCGTGATCCAGCCGCCTCGGCCTCCCAAAGTGCTGGGATTACAGGCTTGAGCCACCGCACCTGGCCCCACAGTTTTTTTTTTTTAAAGACAGGGTCTTTGTCACTCACGTGGAAGCTGTGGCGTGATTATAGCTCATAGCTCATTTCAGCCTCAGTCTCCTGAGTAGCTAGGATTACCGGTGTGCACCATTGTGCCTGACTAATTAAAATAAGTTTTTTTGTAGATATGGGGTCTTGCTATGTTGCCTAGGCTGGTCTTAACTCCTGGCCTCAAAGAATTCTCCCAACTCAGCCACCCAAAGTGTTGAGATTACAGGTGCAAGCCACCACGCCAGCCTCTCCTTACCTTCTGCATTGGAGACTGCCTTACCCTAATCTTCACCCTGCCCTGACATCTAGAAATCTGAAGCTAAACTCAGCGTTCACTTTTTATAATTAGCTTATCTTAGGCATATCTGATTGCTTTACATAGTCTCTGGGCTTTTTTTAGTTCTAATTGCCATGCTTTGTTTAATTTTTAAACTTGTGGTTAGCGCGGTGGCTCACGCCTGTACTCCCAGGACTTTGGGAGGCTCATGAGGGGGGATCATGAGGTCAGGAGTTCGAGACCAGACTGACCAACGTGGTGAAATGCCATCTCTACTAAAAATACAAACCTTAGCTGGGTGTGGTGGCGTGCACCTATAATCCCAGTCACTCAGGAGGCTGAGGAAGGAGAATTGCTTGAATCTGGGAGGCAGAGGTTGTCGTGAGCCAAGATTGCACCATTGTGCTCCAGCCTGGGCAACAGAGTGAGACTCTGTCTCAAAAAAAAAAAAAAAAGGAAACTTGTCGTTCAATTATTCTTGAAACTGACTTAGGCCACAGGTTAAGCAAAGATCGAACTCCGACCAGGTGCGACTCCTCTGAGACATGAGGAAGAAAGGGAAGGGAGGGACGATGTCTGCAGATTTCCAGCACTTACCCTAGGTCACCAGGAACGTGCCAGGAGCTCTCCAGCACTACCAGGCCTGCCCGCGGGACTCACTGTCCTTTGCTGCCCCCATGTGGAGAGAACGAAAACTCCTAGGGAACCTGTTTCTACAGGGAAAACCCAGAACCAAGGAACGCGTTTTGAAACCGCCATTGCAGAATCACGGCCCAGACAGCAAAAGATACCTGACCTAGCCCACTCCATCTTGCCTCTAAGCTGCAAGCTGTCCTTGCTCATTCCTGGGCATAGGCTGAACTAAGTTTGGTGGAACGTAGTTTATAGTTTTAAACAAAGGTAATTAACAGCCCTTTCCCAAAACAAACCCCCTTCTTGCCTGAGGACCAGACTGCCTTTGTAGGACTAACAAATTAGCCACAAGATTAGAAATGATGGGTTAGGAGTCTTGAAGCTGGAGGCGACAAGAGCTTGACCCCCCCCAGATTGCTCCTGGTGATGACATCCCTATTGCAGACCCTGTGCTTGATGGATTAGCTGGCACCACCCAGATCGATGAACTGGCTCCTGTGATACTGGCCCCCACCTGACTCAGTGCAGGACAGTTTTGATATCCTATGATTTCATCTCCGACCCAACCAATCAGCACTCCTTACTCACTGGCTGCATCCCCAACCACCAAATTGTCCTTAAGAACTCTGATCCCTGAGGCAGGGCGTGGTGGCTCACGCCTGTAATCCTCGCACTTTGGGAGGCCAAGGCGGGCGATCACAAGGGCACTCCTGACCAACATGGTGAAACCCCGTCTCTACTAAAAATACAAAAAAAAAAACCTGGATGTGGTGGTGTGTCCCTGTAATCCCAGCTCCTCAGGAGGCTGCGGCAGGAGAATTGCTTGTACCCGGGAGTCAGAGGTCACAGTGAGCCAAGATCTCGCCTCTGCAGTCCAGCCTGGTAACAGAGAAAGACTCCATGTCAAAAATAAAAAATAAAAAAATAGGAAGAGACCACGTTAAACAACTCAGAATGAGGCTTGGAAGATGGAGTTGAGAAAGCTCTCTCTGCAGTTAGAATAAAAGGAAAGAGCCGGGCGCAGTGCCTCACACCTGTAATTCCAGCACTTTGGGAGGCCAAGGTGGGCGGATCACCAGAGATCGGGAGTTCAAGACCAGCCTGACCGACATGGAGAAACCCCATCTTTAAATAAATAAAGAAAGAAAAAGAAAAAGAAAGATTCAAATAGGAAAATAAGAGAACTATCATCCCAGGAAGTCAAACATTCAAATACTGTGTTTCATTAGGAGACATATTTGAGAGAGGAATATTATCTTGTATTGTTTTTAAGCTATTTCCCCAGACCTGAAGGATTGTCTCCAGATTGAGAGAGCCCACCTAATACCCAGGGAAGTCATGAAGTAGCCCCACACCAAGGGTCACCGTATTGACTTTTCATATGTCAACGATAAATAGAAAATGCTAGAAGTTTCCAGGGAGGAAAAAGCAGATCAAGTACGAAGGACTAGGACTCTGGTTGGGATCAGCCTTCTCAATGGTGACCCTGGAAACTGGAAACAATGGAATGACGCACTGAAAATCCTGGGAGAAAATCATTTCCATGTAAGAGTTTTTATGCACAGATGAGTTATCAAACGCACATTAGAGTAGAAAAGAGATGTTTTCAGTCACATAAGAGACCAAATTTACTGAATGGATGTGGTGGCTCACGCGTGTAATCCTGGCATTTTGGGAGTCTAAGGCAGGTGGATTGCTTGAGTCCAGGGGTTCAAGACCAGCCTGAGCAACATAGTCAGACCTCATCTCAAAAAAAAAAAAAAAATACAAAAGTTAGCCAGGTATGATGGGGTACACCTATAGTGTCAGCTCCTTGGGGGGCTGAGGTGGGAGGATCACCTTAGCTTTGGAGTGTGAGGCTGCAGTGAGCTGAGATTGTGTCACTGAACCCTAGCCCAGGTGACAGAGTGAGAACCTGCCTCAAAAAGAGAAAACAAAAAGATACTAAACTTCCCTTCCGTGCTTTCTTTCTCATGCAGTTGCTAGAGGAAACAGTAGAGGATGTAGCTCAGTAACTGAAAGGAAACAGACAAGGGATCCAGGGACCTGGGATACAACAGAGAAAGAGGAGGGGGGGGTCCCAGGACCTGGGTAAAAAGTGTTTGCATATAACCAGTGGGAGGAGTTTCCGGCAGCAAATCTGAACGGCTCTGCGGCAACCTCAATCCTTGCCTCCTCAGAAGAAAGAATTCCACCGAGGGGCATAAAGCAGAGGAGACCGAGGTGTGTTTCAGGCAGAAGTGGAAGTTTATTTTAAAAGGCTTTAGAACAGCAAAGAAAGGAAAATACGCTTCAACAAAACCCAGACGGGCATGTGAAGGTCAAGTGTGGCATTGAACTGTGATCCTAGGACCTTCTAGGCTGGCCCCTTTTTCATGAGTCTTCCCTTAGGGTGCCACCTGCCTGCGAAGTGCCCTCCTCACGCTTGGGAAGGAGCAGGCGTTGGTTTAGGAAGTACACATGCCCGTTGGTACACATGCCCGTTGGTACACATGGCCGTTGGTACACATGCCCATTGGTACACATGGCCGTTGGTACACATGCCCGTTGGTACACATGGCCGTTGGTACACATGCCCGTTGGTACACATGCCCGTTGGTACACATGCCCCTTGGTACACATGGGCGTTGGTACACATGCCCGTTGGTACACATGCCCGTTGGTACACATGGCCGTTGGTACACATGCCTGTTGGTACACATGCCCGTTGGTACACATTGCCGTTGGTACACATGCCCGTTGGTACACATGCCCGTTGGTACACATGGCCGTTGGTACACATGCCCATTGCAGGCTGTCTTCCCCTGTCCAGTGGAGGCTCCAGAGGTCAGTTTCCACCAGTTGGTCTCTTAATGCGCACGCCTCGAAGCTGCTTCTTCCTGGCATCTGCATTCAATTCACACTTCAGCGCAACACACGCGGACTGTCAGGAAATGGCCTCTTCCTGGCGCCAGCTGCCAATTTCTCACTTCTTTTTTCTTTTTTTGAGACGGAGTTTCACTCTTGTTACCCAGGCTGGAGTGCAATGGCGCGATCTCGGCACACCACAACCTCTCCCTCCTGGGTTCAGGCAATTCTCCTTCCTCAGCCTCCCGAGTAGCTGGGATTACAGGCATCTGCCATCATGCCCAGCTAATTTTTGTATTTTCAGTAGAGACGGGGTTTCACCATGTTGACCTGAATGGTCTCGATCTGTTGACCTCGTGATCCAGCCGCCTCGGCCTCCCAAAGTGCTGGGATTACAGGCTTGAGCCACCGCACCCGGCCCCACATATTTTTTTTTAAAGACAGGGTCTTTGTCACTCAAGTGGAAGCTGTGGCGTGATTATAGCTCATAGCTCATTTCAGCCTCAGTCTCCTGAGTAGCTAGGATTACCGGTGTGCACCACAGTGCCTGACTAATTAAAATAAATTTTTTTTGTAGATATGCGGTCTTGCTATGTTGCCTAGGCTGGTCTTAACTCCTGGCCTCAAAGAATTCTCCCAACTCAGCCTCCCAAAGTGCTGAGATTACAGGTGCAAGCCACCACGCCAGCCTCTCCTTACATTTTGAATTCCAGACTGCCTTATCCTAATGTTCACCCTGCCCTGACATCTAGAAATCTGAAGCTAAACTCAGCGTTCACTTTTTATTATTAGCTTATCTTAGGCATATCTGATGGCTTTAGATAGTCTCTGGGCTGTTTTTAGTTCTAATTGCGATGCTTTGTTTAATTTTTAAACTTGTGGTTGGCGCGGTTGCTCACGCCTGTACTCCCAGGACTTTGGGAGGCTCATGCGGGGGGATCATGAGGTCAGGATTCGAGACCAGACTGACCAACGTGGTGAAACCCCATCTCTACTAAAAATACAAACCTTAGCTGGGAGTGGTGGCGTGCACCTGTAATCCCAGTTACTCAGGAGGCTGAGGTAGGAGAATTGCTTGAATCTGGGAGGCAGAGGTTGCCGTGAGCCAAGATTGCACCATTGTGCTCCAGCCTGGGCAACACAGTGAGACTCTGTCTCAAAAAAAAAAAAAAAAAATGAAACTTGTCGTTCAATTATTCTTGAAACTGACTTAGGCCACAGGTTAAGCAAAGATCGAACTCCGACCAGGTGTGACTCCTCTGAGACATGAGGAAGAAAGGGAATGTAGGGACGATGTCTGCAGATTTCCAGCACTTACCTTAGGTCACCAGGAAAGTGCCAGGAGCTCTCCAGCACGACCAGGCCTGCCTGCGGGACTCACTGTCCTTTGCTGCCCCCACGTGGAGAGAACGAAAACTCCTAGGGAACCTGTTTCTACAGGGAAAACCCAGAACCAAGGAACGCGTTTTGAAACCGCCATTGCAGAATCACGGCCCAGACAGCAAAAGATACCTGACCTAGCCCACTCCATCTTGCTTCTAAGCTGCAAGCTGTCCTTGCTCATTCCTGGGCATAGGCTGAACTAAGTTTGGGAGGAACGTAGTTTATAGTTTAAAACAAAGGTAACTAACAGCCCTTTCCGAAAACAAACCCCCTTCTTGCCTGAGGACCAGACTGCCTTTGTAGGACTAACAAATTAGCCACAAGATTAGAAATGATGGGTTAGGAGTCTTGAAGCTGGAGGCTACAAATAGCTTGACGCTCCCCAGATTGCTCCTGGGGATAACTTCCCTATTGCAGACCCTGTGCTTGATGGATTAGCTGGCACCACCCAGGTCGATAAACTGGCTCGTCTGATACTGGCCCCCACCTGACTCAGTGCAGGACAGTTTTGATGTCCTATGATTTCATCTCCGACCCAACCAATCAGCACTCCTTACTCACTGGCTGCGTCCCCAACCACCACATTGTCCTTAAGAACTCTGATCCCTGAGGCAGGGCGTGGTGGCTCACGTCTGTAATCCTCGCACTTTGGGAGGCCAAGGCGGGCAATCACAAGGGCACTCGTGACCAACATGGTGAAACCCCGTCTCTACTAAAAATACAAAAAAAACGTGGATGTGGTGGTGTGTCCCTGTAATCCCAGCTACTAAGGAGGCTGTGGCAGGAGAATTGCTCTAACCCAGGAGTCAGAGGTCACAGTGAGCCAAGATCTCGCTACTGCAGTCCAGCCTGGTAACAGAGAAAGACTCCATGTCAAAAATCAAAAATATATATTAAAGAAAACAGACCATGTTAAACAACTCAGGATAAGGCGTGAAAGATGGAGTTGAGAAAGCTGTGTCTGAAGTTAGAATTAAAAAAAGAGCCGGGCGCGGTGGCTCACACTTGTAATCCCAGCACTTTGGGAGGCTCATGCAGGGGGATCATGAGTTCAGGAGTTTGAGACCAGACTGACCAACATGGTGAAACCCCATCTCTAGTAAAAATACAAACGTTAGCTGGGCGTGGTGGCGTGCACCTGTAATCCCAGTCACTCAGGAGGCTGAGGCCGCAGAATTGCTTGAATCTGGGAGGCAGAGGTTGTCTTGAGCCAAGATTGCACCATTGTGCTCCAGCCTGGGCAACAGAGTGAGACTCTGTCTCAAAAAAAAAAAAAAAATGAAACTTTTCGTTCAATTATTCTTGAAACTGACTTAGGCCACAGGTTAAGCAAAGATCGAACTCCGAGCAGGTGTGACTCCTCTGAGACATGAGGAAGAAAGGGAAGGGAGGGACGATGTCTGCATATTTCCAGCACTTACCCTAGGTCACCAGGAAAGTGCCAGGAGCTCTCCAGCACTACCAGGCCTGCCCGCGGGACTCACTGTCCTTTGCTGCCCCCACGTGGAGAGAACGAAAACTCCTAGGGAACCTGTTTCTACAGGGAAAACCCAGAACCAAGGAACGCATTTTGAAACCGCCACTGCAAAATCACGGCCTAGACAGCAAAAGATACCTGATCTAGCCAACTGCATCTTGCTTCTAAGCTCCAAGCTGTCCTTGCTCATTCCTGGGCATAGGCTGAACTAAGTTTGGGAGGAACGTAGTTTATAGTTTAAAACAAAGGTAATTAACAGCCCTTTTTCAAAACAAACCCCCTTCCTGCCTGAGGACCAGACTGCCTTTGTAGGACTAACAAATTAGCCACAAGATTAGAAATGATGGGTTAGGAGTCTTGAAGCTGGAGGCTACAAGAGCTTGACCCTCCCCAGATTGCTCCTGGGGATAACATCCCTATTGCAGACCCTGTGCTTGATGGATTAGCTGGCATCACCCAGATCGATAAACTGGCTCGTCTGATACTGGCCCCCACCTGAGTCAGTGCAGGACAGTTTTGATGTCCTATGATTTCATCTCCGACCCAACCAATCAGCACTCCTTACTCACTGGCTGCGTCCCCAATCACCAAACTGTCCTTAAGAACTCTGATCCCTGAGGCCGGGCGTGGTGGCTCACGTCTGTAATCCTCGCACTTTGGGAGGCCAAGGCGGGCGATCACAAGGGCACTCGTGACCAACATGGTGAAACCCCGTCTCTACTAAAAATACAAAAAAGAAGCTGGATGTGGTGGTGTGTTCCTGTAATCCTAGCTACTCAGGAGGCTGTGGCAGGAGAATTGCTTGAACCCGGGAGTCAGAGGTCACAGTGAGCCAAGATCTCGCCACTGCAGTCCAGCCTGGTAACAGAGAAAGACTCCATGTCAAAAAATAAAAAATAAAAATATAGGAAGAGACCACGTTAAACAACTCAGGATAAGGCGTGGAGGATGGAGTTGAGAAAGCTCTCTCTGAAGTTAGAATTAAAGCAAAGAGCCTGGCGCGGTGCCTCACACCTGTAATCCCAGCACTTTGGGAGGCCAAGGTGGGCGGATCACCTGAGGTGGAGAGTTCAAGACCAGCCTGACCGACATGGAGAAACCCCATCTTTAAATAAATAAATAAATAAATAAAAAGAAAGAATGATTCAAATAGGAAAATAAGATAAATATCATCCCAGGAAGTCAAACATTCAAATATTCTGTTTCATTAGGAGAGATATTTGAGAGAGGAATATTATCTTTTTTTTTTCTTTTCTTTTTGTTTTTTAATGAGGTGAAGTGTTGCTCTTGTTACCCAGGCGTGATCTCGGCTCACCACAACCTCTGCCTCCTGGGTTCAGGCAATTCTCCTGCCTGAGCCTCCTGAGTAGCTGGGATTACAGACACACGCCACCGTGCCCAGCTAATTTTTTGTATTTTTAGTAGAGACGGGGTTTCAGCATGTTGACCATGGTCTCCATCCCTTGACCTTGTTATCCACCCGCCTCGGCCTCCCAAAGCGCTACGATTACAGGCGTGAGCCACCGCACCCGGCCCTATATACATGTTTTTAGAAATAAATTGAACATACTGTGTTTTCTGAGAGTTTCTACAATTTTGACTTTTTGAAATATTACGTTGAAATATTATTCACCTGGTTACTGAGGTTTTGGTCTACCCTCTCCTTATTACTTTTTTTTTTTTTTTTAAGACAGGGTCTTTGTCACTCAAGTGGAAGCTGTGGCATGATTATAGCTTGTAGCTCATTTCAGCCTCAGTCTCCTGAGTAGCTAGGATTACTGGTGTGCACCACTGTGCCTGACTAATTAAAATAAAATTTTTTGTAGATATGGGGTCTTGCTATGTTCCCTAGCCTGGTCTTAACCCCTGGCCTGAAAGAATTCTCCCAACTCAGCCTCCCAAAGTGCTGAGATTACAGGTGCAAGGCACCACGCCAGCCTCTCCTTACCTTTTGGATTCCAGACTGCCTTACCCTAATCTTCACCCTGCCCTGACATCTAGAAATCTGAAGCTAAACTCAGCGTTCACTTTTTATAATTCGCTTATCTCAGGCATATCTGATTGCTTTAGATAGTCTCTGGGCTGTTTTTAGTTCTAATTGCCATGCTTTGTTTAATTTTTAAACTTGTGGTTGGCGCCATGGCTCATGCCTGTACTCCCAGGACTTTGGGAGGCTCATGCGGGGGGATCATGAGGTCAGGAGTTCGAGACCAGACTGACCAACATGGTGAAACCCCATCTCTACTAAAAATACAAACATTAGCTGGGCGTGGTGGTGTGCACCTGTAATCCCAGTCACTCAGGAGGCTGAGGCAGGAGAATTGCTTGAATCTGGGAGGCAGAGGTTGCCGTGAGCCAAGATTGCACCATTGTGCTCCAGCCTGGGCAACAGAGTGAGACTCTTGTCTCAAAAAAAAAAAAAAAAATTAAACCTGTCGTTCAATTATTCTTGAAACTGTCTTAGGCCACAGGTTAATCAAAGATCGAACTCCGACAAGGTGTGACTCCTCTGAGACATGAGGAAGAAAGGGAAGGGAGGGACGATGTCTGCAGATTTCCAGCACTTACCCTAGGTCACCAGGAAAGTGCCAGGAGCTCTCCAGCACTACCAGGCCTGCCCGCGGGACTCACTGTCCTTTGCTGCCCCCACGTGGAGAGAACAAAAACTCCTAGGGAACCTGTTTCTACAGGGAAAACCCAGAACCAAGGAACGCGTTTTGAAACCAACATTGCAAAATCACGGCCCAGAGAGCAAAAGACACCTGACCTAGCCAACTCCATCTTGCTTCTAAGCTGCAAGCTGTCCTTGCTCATTTCTGGGCATAGGCTGAACTACGTTTGGGAGGAAGGTAGTTTATAGTTTAAAACAAAGGTAATTAACAGCCCTTTCGAAGAACAAACCCCCTTCTTGCCTGAGGACCAGACTGCCTTTGTAGGACTCACAAATTAGCCACAAGATTAGAAATGATGGGTTAGGCGTCTTGAAGCTGGAGGCTACAAGAGCTTGACCCTCCCCAGATTGCTCCTGGGGATAACTTCCCTATTGCAAAGCCTGAATTCGGTGTTTGAGATATTTTGCAGACCCCGTGCTTGATGGATTAGCTGGCACCACCCAGATCAATGAACTGGCTCTTCTGATACTGGCCCCCACCTGACTCAGTGCAGGACAGTTTTGATGTCCTATGATTTCATCTCCGACCCAACCAATCAGCACTCCTTACTCACTGGCTGCGTCCCCAACCACCAAAATGTCCTTAAGAACTCTGATCCCTGAGGCAGGGTGTGGTGGCTCACGTCTGTAATCCTCGCACTTTGGGAGGCCAAGGCGGGCGATCACAAGGGCACTCGTGACCAACATGGTGAAACCCCGTCTCTACTAAAAATACAAAAAAACCCTGGATGTGGTGGTGTGTCCCTGTTATCCCAGCTACTCAGGAGGCTGTGGCAGGAGAATTGCTTGAACCCGGGAGTCAGAGGTCACAGTGAGCAAAGGTCTCGCCACTGCACTCCAGCCTGGTAACAGAGAAAGACTCCATGTCAAAAATTAAAAGAAAAAGGAAGAGACCACGTTAAACAACTCAGGATGAGGCTTGGAAGATGGAGTTGAGAAAGCTCTCTCTGAACTTAGAATAAAAGGAAAGAGCCGGGCGCGGTCGCTCACACCTGTAATCCCAGCACTTTGGGAGGCCAAGGTGGGCCGATCACCTGAGGTCGGGAGTTCAAGACCAGCCTGACCGACATTGAGAAACCTCATCTTTAAAAAAAAAATTAATAAATAAAAAGAAGGATTTAAATAGGAAAACAAGATAAATATCATCCCAAGTAGTCAAACATTCAAATATTATGTTCATTAGGAGAGATATTTGAGAGAGGAATATTGACTTTTTTTTTTTTTTTTGAGATGAAGTTTCGCTCTTGTTACACAGGCTGGCGTTCAATGGCGCGATCTCGGCTAACCACAACCTTTCTCTTCTGAGTTCAGGCAATTCTCCTGCCTCAGCCTTTCAAGCAGCTGGGATTACAAGCACATGCCACCGTGCGCAGCTATATTTTGTATTTTTAGTAGAGACGGGGTTTCAACATGTTGACCAGGATAGTCTCGATCTCTTGACCTCGTGATCCACCCGCCTCGGCCTCCCAAAGTGCTGGGATTACAGGCATGAGCCACCGTGCCCGGCAACTCTATGCATTGTAAAAGGCCCAGGGAACAGGGGGCAGGTGCTTCTCCCCTTTCCCTTGTTTTCGTCATTTAGGCAAATTATTAGAAGATGGTTGTTCCAGCCAAAATAAAACATGTGGTCATTTAAATGTAAATATAAATTGTTTAGAATTCAGTGTATCTGACACTTAAGTTTCCCAGTGGTACTAGCCACATTTCAAGTGTCAGCAGCCTCATGCGGTTAGTACCTACTATATTGACTGTGCACGTGTGGAAGAGTTCTATGATTGCAGACATTTCCGCTGGACAGTCCTCAGAGTGTCCCCAGATGAGCAGCCTCTAGAGCAACAGTTTACCTCCCTCTTTCAATGAACGACCTGATATGGTTGGGCTGTGTCCCCACCCCAGTCGCATCTTGAGTTTCCAAGTGTCCTGGGAGGCAAGTGAATCATGGGGGTCGGTTTTTCCCCTGCTGTTCTCGCGACAGTGACTAAGTCTCCCGAGATCTGATGCTTTTATAAAGGGAAGTTCTCCCACACATGCTCTCTTGCTACCGACACGTAGGATGTGACTTTGCTCTTCATTCGCCCTACGGTGTGGATGATAACGAGGCCTCCCCAGCCGTGTGGAACTGTGAGTCAACTAAATCTCTTTCCTTTCTACATTACCCCGTCTTGGGAATGAATGTATTAGCAGCATGAAAACAGAGTAATACACAATCTTGTCTCTAACTCTGCACCATCATCTGTCAGCCTAAAATGGCTGGAAATGCTCTCCAGTCTCATCCCTGCGATATCATGTCAGTTGTCCCTGTTAGAATAAATTCCTAGGTCTTTGTTTATAAGATTTTACCTTTAAGCAAGATGAATAAACTCTAGAGGTCTTGCCTGGCATGGTGGCTCATGCATATAATCCCAGTACTTTGGGAGGCCAAGGCAGGTGAATTATCTGAGGTCAGGAGTTGGAGACCAGCCTGGCCAACACGGTGAACCACCCCTCCCCGCATCTCTACTAAAAATATAAAAATTAGCTGGGTGTGGTGGCACGTAGCTGTGATCCCAGGTATTCAGGAGGCTGAGGCAGGAGAATTGCTTGAACCCAGGAGGTGGAGGTTGCAGTGAGCTGAGATGGCGCCATTGCACTCCAGCCTGGGTGACAGAGTGAGACTCTATTGAAAACACCCCAAGATCAGCTGTATAACATTGCACCTGTTGTCAACAGGCATGTGCTGTACCCTTAAAACTTCTTTACGAGGGCAGATCTTATGTTACATGTTCTTACTATAATAAAATACATTTTTTAAAAAAGATTTTCACTAGGCAGGCACAGTGGCTCATGCCTGTAATCCCAGCACTTTGGGAGGCCAAGGCGGATGGGTCACAAGGTCAGGAGACTGACTGAGATCATCCTAGCTAACATGGTGAAACCTCATCTCGGCTAAAGATTAGCCAGGCATGGTGGCACACATCTGTAGTCCCAGCTACTCGGGAGACTGAGGCAGGAGAACTGCTTGAACCTGGGAGGTGGAGGTTGCAGTGAGCCGAGATTGTACCACTGTACTCCAACTAGGGAACCAGAGCAAACCTCCCTCTCAGAAAAATAAAACAAAAAAAAAACAACCAAAAACCAAAACGAACAGATTTTTCTCTCATCTGTCAGTTCTGATCAGTAGATAGAAGTGCCTGGAGCACTGTGTTGGGAAGGATTTGGTGGCCAGATGCAGGGGGAAGAGCCAAGGTGTGTCAGCCTTGGGGAGGGGCTGAGGAAGTGGTGCCTTGTGTACTGTCTGCCAGGGTTGCCTCAGGACGTCCCAGGTATGTGGGATGCCTGGCAAGGGCTTGTTTGCCAGGAGAGTCCAGTAATTTTGATGCTCCCTAGTAAGAGGCCCCGCGCAGCTCTGGGATAAAGATGAATCACCATGAGACAGACGTTCTCCCTGGTAGATTTAGAGGGTCACCAAACACTCTAAGATTATATTTTAGTGCAATATTTTAAAAGATTAGCATTAATACTAAACAATTACAGATGAGGAAAATATCAAATCTTAACTAAAGACCAGATCTGACTGTGCTATGTGGTGTCATATTGGAATTGAGGCAAAAGAAAATGTATTTCCCTCTATATACATGTTTCTTTTTTTCTTGTTGTTGTTTGTTTTTTTTTTGAGATGGAGTTTCGCTCTTGTTACCCAGGCTGGAGTGCAATGGCGCGATCTCGGCTCACCGCAACCTCCACCTCCTGGGTTCAGGCAATTCTCCTGCCTCAGCCTCCGGAGTAGCTGGGATTACAGGCACGTGCCACCGTGCCCAGCTAATTTTTCTATTTTTAGTAGAGATGGGGTTTCAGCATGTTGACCAGGATGGTCTCGATCCCTTGACCTCGTGATCCACTCGCCTCGGCCTCCCGAAGCGCTACGATTACAGGCGTGAGCCACCGCGCCCGGCCCTATATACATGTTTTTAGGCATAAATTGAACATACTGTGTTTTCTGAGAGTTTGTACAATTCTGACTTTTTGAAATATTACGTTGAAATATGATTTACCTGGTTACTGAGGTTTTGGTCTGCCCTCTCCTTATAATTTTTGTTTTTTTAAGACAGGGTCTTTGACACTCAAGTGGAAGCTGTGGCGTGATTATAGCTCGTAGCTCATTTCAGCCTCAGTCTCCTGAGTAGCTAGGATTACCGGTGTGCACCACCGTGCCTGACTAATTAAAGTAAATTTTTTTGTAGATATGGGGTCTTGCTATGTTGCCTAGGCTGGTCTTAACTCCTGGCCTCAAAGAATTCTCCCAACTCAGCCTCCCAAAGTGCTGAGATTACAGGTGCAAGCCACCACGCCAGCCTCTCCTTACCTTTTGCATTCCAGACTGCCTTACCCTAGTCTTCACCCTGCCCTGACATCTAGAAATCTGAAGCTAAACTCAGCGTTCACTTTTTATAATTAGCTTATCTTAGGCATATCTGATTGCTTTAGATAGTCTCTGGGCTCTTTTTAGTTCTAATTGCCGTGCTTTGTTTAATTTTTAAACTTGTGGTTGGCGCAGTGGCTCACGCCTGTACTCCCAGGACTTTGGGAGGCTCATGCGGGGGGATCATGAGTTCAGGAGTTCGAGACCAGACTGACCAACATGGTGAAATGCCATCTCTACTAAAAATACAAACCTTAGCTAGGCGTGGTGGCATGCACCTATAATCCCAGTCACTCAGGAGGCTGAGGAAGGAGAATTGCTTGAATCTGGGAGGCAGAGGTTGTCGTGGGCCAAGATTGCACCATTGTGCTCCAGCCTGGGCAAGAGAGTGAGACACTGTCTCAAAAAAAAAAAAAAAAGGAAAAAAAAAAGAAACTTGTCGTTCAATCATTCTTGAAACTGACTTAGGCCACAGGTTAAGCAAAGATCGAACTCCGACCAGGTGCGACTCTTCTGAGACATGAGGAAGAAAGGGAAGGGAGGGACGATGTCTGCAGATTTCCAGCACTTACCCTAGGTCACCAGGAAAGTGCCAGGAGCTCTCCAGCACTACCAGGCCTGCCCGCGGGACTCACTGTCCTTTGCTGCCCCCACGTGGAGAGAACGAAAACTCCTAGGGAACCTGTTTCTACAGGGAAAACCCAGAACCAAGGAACGCGTTTTGAAACAGCCATTGCAGAATCACGGCCCAGACAGCAAAAGATACCTGACCTAGCCCACTCCATCTTGCTTCTAAGCTGCAAGCTGTCCTTGCTCATTCCTGGGCATAGGCTGAACTAACTTTGGTGGAACGTAGTTTATAGTTTAAAACAAAGGTAATTAACAGCCCTTTCTGAAAACAAACCCCCTTCTTGCCTGAGGACCAGACTGCCTTTGTAGGACTAACAAATTAGCCACAAGATTAGAAATGATGGGTTAGGAGTCTTGAAGCTGGAGGCTACAAGAGCTTGACCCTCCCCAGATTGCTCCTGGGGATAACATCCCTATTGCAGACCCTGTGCTTGATGGATTAGCTGGCACCACCCAGATCGATGAACTGGCTCCTCTGATACTGGTCCCCACCTGACTCAGTGCAGGACAGTTTTGATGTCCTATGATTTCATCTCCGACCCAACAAATCAGCACTCCTTACTCACTGGCTGTGTCCCCAACCACCAAACTCTTATCCCTGAGACAGGGCGTGGTGGCTCACATCTGTAATCCTCGCACTTTGGGAAGCCAAGGCAGGCGATCACAAGGGCACTCATGACGAACATGGTGAAACCCCGTCTCTACTAAAAATACAAAAAAGAAGCTGGATGTGGTGGTGTGTCCCTGTAATCCCAGCTACTCAGGAGGCTGTGGCAGGAGAATTCCTCTAACCTGGGAGTCAGAGGTCACAGTGAGCCAAGATCTCGCCACTGCAGTCCAGCCTGGTAACAGAGAAAGACTCCATGTCAAAAATCAAAAATATATAAAAAAAAAAAGAGACCACGTTAAACAACTCAGGATAAGGCGTGAAAGAAGGAGTTGAGAAAGCTCTCTCTGAAGTTAGAATTAAAAAAAAGAGCCGGGCGCGGTGGCTCACACTTGTATTCCCAGCACTTTGGGAGGCTCATGCGCGGGGATCATGAGGTCATGAGTTCGAGACCAGACTGACCAACATGGTGAACCCCCATCTCTACTAAAAATACAAACGTTAGCTGGGCGTGGTGGTGTGCACCTGTAATCCCAGTCACTCAGGAGGCTGAGGCAGGAGAATTGCTTGAATCTGGGAGGCAGAGGTTGCTGTGAGCCAAGATTGTGCTCTAGCCTGGGCAACAGAGTGAGACTCTGTCTCAGAAAAAAAAAAAGATGAAACTTGTCGTTGAATTATTTTTGAAATTGACTTAGGCCACAGGTTAAGCAAAGATCGAACTCCGAGCAGGTGTGACTCCTCTGAGACATGAGGAAGAAAGGGAAAAGAGGGACGATGTCTGCAGATTTCCAGCACTTACCCTAGGTCACCAGGAAAGTGCCAGGAGCTCTCCAGCACTACCAGGCCTGCCCGCGGGACTCACTGTCCTTTGCTGCCCCCACGTGGAGAGAACGAAAACTCCTAGGGAACCTGTTTCTACAGGGAAAACCCAGAACCAAGGAACACGTTTGGAAACCGCCATTGCAAAATCACGGCCCAGACAGCAAAAGATACCTGACCTAGCCAACTCCATCTTGTTTCTAAGCTCCAAGCTGTCCTTGCTCATTCCTGGGCATAGGCTGAACTACGTTTGGGAGGAAGGTAGTTTATAGTTTAAAACAAAGGTAATTAACAGCCCTTTTTCAAAACAAACCCCCTTCCTGCCTGAGGACCAGACTGCCTTTGTAGGACTAACAAATTAGCCACAAGATTAGAAATGATGGGTTAGGAGTCTTGAAGCTGGAGGCTACAAGAGCTTGACCCTCCCCAGATTGCTCCTGGGGATAACATCCCTATTGCAGACCCTGTGCTTGATGGATTAGCTGGCACCACCCAGGTCGATAAACTGGCTCCTCTGATACTGGCCCCCACCTGACTCAGTGCAGGACAGTTTTGATGTCATATGATTTCATCTCCGACCAAACCAATCAGCACTCCTTACTCAGTGGCTGCGTCCCCAACCACCAATCTGTCCTTAAGAACTCTGATCCCTGAGGCAGGGCGTTGTGGCTCACATCTGTAATCCTCGCACTTTGGGAGGCCAAGGTGGGCAATCATAAGGGCACTCGTGACCAACATGGTGAAACCCCGTCTCTACTAAAAATACAAAAAAGAAGCTGGATGTGGTGGTGTGTTCCTGTAATCCCAGCTACTAAGGAGGCTGTGGCAGGAGAATTGCTTGAACCTGGGAGTCAGAGGTCACAGTGACTCAAGATCTCCCCACTGCACTCCAGCCTGGTAACAGAGAAAGACTCCATGTCAAAAATAAAAAATAAAAAAAAAAAAAAAAGGAAAAGAACACGTTAAACAACTCAGGATAAGGCGTGGAAGATTGAGGTGAGAAAGCTCCCTCTGAAGTTAAAATAAAAGGAAAGAGCTGGGTGTGGTGGCTCACACCTGTAATCCAGCAATTTGGGAGGCCAAGGTGGGCGGATCACCAGAGGTCGGGAGTTCAAGACCAGCCTGACCGACATGGAGAAACCCCATTTTTAAATAAATAAATAAATAAAAAGAAAGAATGATTCAAATAGTAAAATAAGATAAATATTATCCCAGAAAGTCAAACATTCCAATATTATGTTTCATTAAGAGAGATATTTGAGAGAGGAATATTATCTTTTTTTTTTTTTTCTAAGACGAGGTTTCGCTCTTGTTACCCAGGCGGGAGTTCAATGGCGCGATCTTGGCTCACCACAACCTCTGCCTCCTGGGTTCAGGCAATTCTCCTGCCTCAGCCTCCCGAGTAGCTGGGATTACAGGCACGCGCCACCGTGCCCAGCTTATTTTTTGTATTTTTAGTAGAGATGGGGTTTCACCATGTTGACCAGGATGGTCTCGATCGCTTGACCTCGTGATCCACCCGCCTCGGCCTCCCAAGGTGCAGGGATTATAGCCATGAGCCACCGCGTCTGGCAACTCTATGCATTGTAAAAGGCCCAGGGAACAGGAGGTTGGTGCTTCTCCCCTTTCCCTTGTTTTCATCATTTAGGCAAATTATTAGAAGATGGTGGTTCCAGCCAAAATAAAACATGTGGTCATTTAAATGTAAATATAAATTGTTTATAATTCAGTGTATCTGACACTTAAGTTTCCCAGTGGTACTAGCCACATTTCAAGTGTCAGCAGCCTCATGCGGTTAGTACCTACTATATTGCCTGTGCACGTGTGGAAGAGTTCTATGATTGCAGACATTTCCGCTGGACAGTCCTCAGAGTGTCCCCAGATGAGCAGCCTCTAGAGCAACAGTTTACCTCCCTCTTTCAATGAACGGCCTGATATGGTTGGGCTGTGTCCCCACCCAAGTCGCATCTTGAGTTTCCAAGTGTCCTGGGAGGCAAGTGAATCATGGGGGTCGGTTTTCCCCCTGCTGTTCTCGCGACAGTGACTAAGTCTCACGAGATCTGATGGTTTTATAAAGGGAAGTTCTCCCGCACATGCTCTCTTGATGCCGACAGGTAGGGTGTGACTTTGCTCTTCATTCGCCCTACGGTGTGGATGATAACGAGGCCTCCCCAGCCGTGTGGAACTGTGAGTCAACTAAATCTCTTTCCTTTCTAAATTACCCCGTCTTGGGAATGAATGTATTAGCAGCATGAAAACAGAGTAATACACAATCTTGTCTCTAACTCTGCACCATCATCTGTCAGCCTAAAATGGCTGGAAATGCTCTCCAGTCTCATCCCTGCAATATCATGTCAGTTGTCTCTGTTAGAATAAATTCCTAGGTCTTTGTTTATAAGATTTTACCTTTAAGCAAGGTGAATCAACTCTAGAGGTCTTGCCGGGCATGGTGGCTCACGCGTGTAATCCCAGTACTTTGGGAGGCCAAGGCAGGTGGATTATCTGAGGTCAGCAGTTGGAGACCAGCCTGGCCAACACGGTGAACCACGCCTCCCCGCATCTCTACTAAAAATATAAAAATTAGCTGGGTGTGGTGGCACGTAGCTGTGATCCCAGGTATTCGGGAGGCTGAGGCAGGAGAATTGCTTGAACCCAGGAGGTGGAGGTTGCAGTGAGCTGAGATTGCGCCATTGCATTCCAGCCTGGGTGACAGAGTGAGACTCTCTTGAAAACACCCCAAGATCTGCTGTATAACATTGCACCTGTAGCCAACAGCCTTGTGCTGTACCCTTAAAACTTCTTTAAGAGGGCAGATCTTATGTTACATGTTCTTACTGTAATAAAATACTGTTTTAAAAAAGATTTTCACTGGGCAGGCACAGTGGCTCATGCCTGTAATCCCAGCACTTTGGGAGGCCGAGGCAGGCAGATCACAAGGTCAGGAGACTGACTGAGATCATCCTAGCTAACATGGTGAAACCTCATCTCGGCTAAAGATTAGCCAGGCATGGTGGCACACCATGGGAAGGGAGGGACGATGTCTGCAGATTTCCAGCACTTACCGTAGGTCACCAGGAAAGTGCCAGGAGCTCTCCAGCACTACCAGGCCTGCCCGTGGGACTCACTGTCCTTTGCTGCCCCCACGTGGAGAGAACAAAAACTCCTAGGGAACCTGTTTCTACAGGGAAAACCCAGAACCAAGGAACGCGTTTTGAAACCGTCATTGCAAAATCACGGCCCAGACAGCAAAAGACACCTGACCTAGCCCACTCCATCTTGCTTCTAAGCTGCAAGCTGTCCTTGCTCATTCCTGGGCATAGGCTGAACTAATTTTGGGCGGAACGTAGTTTATAGTTTAAAACAAAGGTAATTAAAAGCCCTTTTTCAAAACAAACCCCCTTCGTGCCTGAGGACCAGACTGCCTTTGTAGGACTCACAAATTCGCCACAAGATTAGAAATGATGGGTTAGGAGTCTTGAAGCTGGAGGCTACAAGAGCTTGACCCTTCCCAGATTGCTCCTGGGGATGACATCCCTATTGCAAAGCCTGAATTCGGTGCTTGAGATATTTTGCAGACCCTGTGCTTGATGGATTAGCTGGCACCACCCAGATCGATGAACTGGCTCCTCTGATACTGGCCCCCACCTGACTCAGTGCAGGACAGTTTTGATGTCCTATGATTTCATCTCCGACCCAACCAATCAGCACTCCTTACTCACTGGCTGCGTCCCCAACCACCAAATTGTCCTTAAGAACTCTGATCCCTGAGGCAGGGCGTGGTGGCTCCCGTCTGTAATCCTCGCACTTTGGGAGGCCAAGGCGGGTGATCACAAGGGCCCTCGTGACCAACATGGTGAAACCCCGTCTCTACTAAAAATAATAAAAAAACCTGGATGTGGTGGTGTGTCCCTGTAATCCCAGCTACTAAGGAGGCTGCGGCAGGAGAATTGCTTGAACCTGGGAGTCAGAGGTCACAGTGAGCCAAGATCTCGCCACTGCAGTCCAGCCTGGTAACAGAGAAAGACTCCATGTCAAAAATAAAAAATAAAAAAATAGGAAGAGACCACGTTAAACAACTCAGGATGAGGCTTGGAAGATGGAGTTGAGAAAGCTCTCTCTGAAGATAGAATAAAAGGAAAGAGCCGGGCGCGGTGCCTCACACCTGTAATCCCAGCACTTTGGGAGGCCAAGGTGGGCCGATCACCTGAGGTCGGGAGTTCAAGACCAGCCTGACCGACATTGAGAAACCCCATCTTTAAAAAAAAAATTAATAAATAAAAAGAAGGATTCAAATAGGAAAATAAGATAAATATCATCCCAGGAAGTCAAACATTCAAATATTATGTTCATTAGGAGAGATATTTGAGAGAGGAATATTGACTTTTTTTTTTTTTTGAGATGAAGTTTCGCTCTTGTTACCCAGGCTGGAGTTCAATGGCGCGATCTCGGCTAACCACAACCTCTGCCTTCTGAGTTCAGGCAATTCTCCTGCCTCAGCCTTTCAAGCAGCTGGGATTACAAGCACATGCCACCGTGCCCAGCTATATTTTGTATTTGTAGTAGAGACGGGGTTTCAACATGTTGACCAGGATAGTCTCGATCTCTTGACCTCGTGATCCACCCGCTTCGGCCTCCCAAAGTGCTGGGATTACAGGCATGAGCCACCGTGCCCGGCAACTCTATGCATTGTAAAAGGCCCAGGGAACAGGGGGCAGGTGCTTCTCCCCTTTCCCTTGTTTTCGTCATTTAGGCAAATTATTAGAAGATGGTGGTTCCAGCCAAAATGAAACATGCGGTCATTTAAATGTAAATATAAATTGTTTAGAATTCAGTGTATCTGACACTTAAGGTTCCCAGTGGTACTAGCCACATTTCAAGTGTCAGCAGCCTCATGCGGTTAGTACCTACTATATTGCCTGTGCACGTGTGGAAGGGTTCTATGATTGCAGACATTTCCGCTGGACAGTCCTCAGAGTGTCCCCAGATGAGCAGCCTCTAGAGCAACAGTTTACCTCCCTCTTTCAATGAACGGCCTGATATGGTTGGGCTGTGTCCCCACCCAAGTCGCATCTTGAGTTTCCAAGTGTCCTGGGAGGCAACTGAATCATGGGGGTCGGTTTTTCCCCTGCTGTTCTCGCGACAGTGACTAAGTCTCACGAGATCTGATGCTTTTATAAAGGGAAGTTCTCCCGCACATGCTCTCTTGCTGCCGACACGTAGGATGTGACTTTGCTCTTCATTCGCCCTACGGTGTGGATGATAACGAGGCCTCCTTAGCCGTGTGGAAATGTGAGTCAACTAAATCTCTTTCCTTTCTACATTACCCCGTCTTGGGAATGAATGTATTAGCAGCATGAAAACAGAGTAATACACAATCTTGTCTCTAACTCTGCACCATCATCTGTCAGCCTAAAATGGCTGGAAATGCTCTCCAGTCTCATCCCTGCAATATCATGTCAGTTGTCCCTGTTAGAATAAATTCCTAGGTCTTTGTTTATAAGATTTTATCTTTAAGCAAGATGAATCAACTCTAGAGGTCTTGCCTGGCATGGTGGCTCACGTGTGTAATCCCAGTACTTTGGGAGGCCAAGGCAGGTGGATTATCTGAGGTCAGGAGTTGGAGACCAGCCTGGCCAACACGGTGAACCACCCCTCCCCGCATCTCTACAAAAAATATAAAAATTAGCTGGGTGTGGTGGCACGTAGCTGTAATCCCAGGTATTCAAGACGCTGAGGCAGGAGAACTGCTTGAACCTGGGAGGTGGAGGTTGCAGTGAGCTGAGATTGTGGCACTGTACTCCAGCTAGGAAACCAGAGCAAAACTCCCTCTCAAAAAATGGAAAGAACAAAACGAAACAAAAAAACAACCAAAAACAAAAAACCAAAACGAACAGATTTTTCTCTCATCTGTCAGTTCTGATCAGTAGATAGAAGTGCCTGGAGCACTGTGTTGGGAAGGATTTGGTGGCCTGCGCCAGATGCAGGGGGAAGAGCCAAGGTGTGTCAGCCTTGGGGAGGGGCTGAGGAAGTGGTGCCTTGTGTACTGTCTGCCAGGGTTGCCTCAGGACGTCCCAGGTATGTGGGATGCCTGGCAAGGGCTTGTTGGCCAGGAGAGTCCAGTAATTTTGATGCTCCCTAGTAAGAGGCCCCTCGCAGCTCTGGGATAAAGATGAATCACCATGAGACAGACGTTCTCCCTGGTAGATTTAGAGGGTCACCAAACACTCTAAGAATATATTTTAGTGCAATATTTTAAAAGATTAGCATTAATACTAAACAATTACAGATGAGGAAAATATCAAATCTTAACTAAAGACCAGATCTGACTGTGCTATGTGGTGTCATATTGGAATTGAGGCAAAAGAAAATGTATTTCCCTCTATATACATGTTTCTTTTTTTCTTGTTGTTGTTGGTTTTTTTTTGAGATGGAGTTTCGCTCTTGTTACCCAGGCTGGAGTGCAATGGTGCGATCTCGGCTCACCGCAACCTCCGCCTCCTGGGTTCAGGCAATTCTCCTGCCTCAGCCTCCTGAGTAGCTGGGATTACAGGCACGCGCCACCGTGCCCAGCTAATTTTTGTATTTTTAGTAGAGACGGGTTTTCAGCATGTTGACCAGGATGGTCTCGATCCCTTGACCTCGTGATCCACTCGCCTCGGACTCCCAAATCGCTACGATTACAGGCGTGAGCCACCGCGCCCGGCCCTATATACATGTCTTTAGGCATAAATTGGACATACTGTGTTTTGTGAGAGTTTCTACAATTTTGAATTTTTGAAATATTACGTTGAAATATTATTCACCTGGTTACTGAGGTTTTGGTCTGCCCTCTCCTTATTACTTTTTATTATTAAAGACAGGGTCTTTGTCACTCAAGTGGAAGCTGTGGCGTGATTATAGTTCGTAGCTCATTTCAGCCTCAGTCTCCTGAGTAGCTAGGATTACCGGTGTGCACCACCGTGCCTGATTAATTAAAATAAATTTTTTTGTAGATATGGGGTCTTGCTATGTTGCCTAGGCTGGTCTTAACTCTTGGCCTCAAAGAATTCTCCCAACTGAGCCTCCCAAAGTGCTGAGATTACAGGTGCAAGCCACCACGCCAGCCTCTTCTTACCTTTTGCATTCCAGACTGCCTTACCCTAATGTTCACCCTGCCCTGACATCTAGAAATATGAAGCAAAACTCAGCGTTCCCTTTTTATAATTAGCTTATCTTAGGCATATCTGATTGCTTTAGATAGTCTCTGGGCTGTTATTCGTTCTAATTGCAATGCTTTGTTTAATTTTTAAAGTTGTGGTTGGCGCGGTGCCTCACACCTGTATTCCCAGGACTTTGGGAGGCTCATGCGGAGAGTTCATGAGGTCAGGAGTTCGAGACCAGACTGACCAATATCGTGAAACCCCATCTCTACTAAAAATACAAACATTAGCTTGGCGTGGTGTCCTGAACCTGTAATCCCAGTTACTCAGGAGGCTGAGGTAGGAGAATTGCTTGAATTTGGGAGGCAGAGGTTGCCGTGAGCCAAGATTGCACCATTGTGCTCCAGCCTGGGCAACAGAGTGAGATTCTATCTCAAAAAAAAAAAAAAAAATGAAACTTGTCGTTCAATTATTCTTGAAACTGACTTAGGCCACAAGTTAAGCAAAGATCGAACTCCGAGCAGGTGTGACTCCTCTGAGACATGAGGAAGAAAGGGAAGGGAGGGACGATGTCTGCAGATTTCCAGCGCTTACCCTAGGTCACCAGGAAAGTGCCAGGAGCTCTCCAGCACTACCAGGCCTGCCCGCGGGACTCACTGTCCTTTGCTGCCCCCACGTGGAGAGAACGAAAACTCCTAGGGAACCTGTTTCTACAGGGAAAACCCAGAACCAAGGAATGCGTTTTGAAACCAACATTGCAAAATCACGGCCCAGACAGCAAAAGATACCTGACCTAGCCCACTCCATCTTGCTTCTAAGCTCCAAGCTGTCCTTGCTCATTCCTGGGCATAGGCTGAACTAAGTTTGGGAGGAACGTAGTTTGTAGTTTAAAACGAAGGTAATTCACAGCCATTTCCAAGAACAAACCCCCTTCTTGCCTGAGGACCAGACTGCCTTTGTAGGACTAACAAATTAGCCACAAGATTAGAAATGATGGATTAGGAGTCTTGAAGCTGGAGGCTACAAAAGCTTGACCCTCACCAGATTGCTCCTGGGAATGACATCCCTATTGCAAAGCCTGAATTCGGTGCTTGAGATATTTTGCAGACCCTGTGCTTGATGGATTAGCTGGCACCACCCAGGTTGATAAACTCGCTCCTCTGATACTGGCCCCCACCTGACTCCGTGCAGGACAGTTTTGATGTCCTATGATTTCATCTCTGACCCAACCAATCAGCACTCCTTACTCACTGTCTGCGTCCCCAACCACCAAATTGTCTTTAAGAACTCTGATCCCTGAGGTAGGGCGTGGTGGCTCACGACTGTAATCCTCGCACTTTGGGAGGCCTAGGCGGGTGATCATAAGGGGACTCCTGACCAACATGGTGAAACCCCGTCTCTACTAAAAATACAAAAAAAAGCTGGATGTGGTGGTGTGTCCCTGTAATCCCAGCTACTAAGGAGGCTGTGGCAGGAGAATTGCTTGAACCCGGGAGTCAGAGGTCACAGTGAGTCAAGATCTCCCCACTGCAGTGCAGGCTGGTAACAGAGAAAGACTCCATGTCAAAAATAAAAAATTAAAAAAAAAAAAAAAAGGAAAAGAACACGTTAAACAACTCAGGATAAGGCGTGGAAGATGGAGTTGAGAAAGCTCTCTTTTAAGTTAGAATTAAAGAAAAGAGCCGGGCGCGGTGGTTCACACCTGTATTCCAGCAATTTGGGAGGCAAAGGTGGGCGGATCACCTGAGGTCGGGAGTTCAAGACCAGCCTGACCGACATGGAGAAACCCCATTTTTAAATAAATAAATAAATAAATAAAAAGAAAGAATGATTCAAATAGTAAAATAAGATAAATATTATCCCAGAAAGTCAAACATTCCAATATTATGTTTCATTAAGAGAGATATTTGAGAGAGGAATATTATCTTTTTTTTTTTTTTTTTTGAGATGAAGTTTCGCTCTTGTTACCCAGGCTGGAGTTCAAGGCGCGATCTCGGCTCACCACAACGTCTGCCTCCTGGGTTCAGGCAATTCTCCTGCCTCAGCCTCCCGAGTAGCTGGGATTACAGGCACACGCCACCATGCCCAGCTAATTTTTTGTATTTTTAGTAGAGACGGGGTTTTACCATGTTGACCAGGATAGTCTCGATCTCTTGACCTCGTGATCCACCCGCCTCGGCCTCCCAAAGTGCTGGGATTACAGGCATGAGCCACCACGCCTGGCAACTCCATGCATTCTAAAAGGCCCAGGGAACAGGGGGCAGGTGCTTCTCCCCTTTCCCTTGTTTTCCTCATTTAGGCAAATTATTAGAAGATGGTGGTTCCAGCCAAAATAAAACATGTGGTCATTTAAATGTAAATATAAATTGTTTAGAATTCAGTGTATCTGACACTTAAGGTTCCCAGTGGTACTAGCCACATTTCAAGTGTCAGCAGCCTCATGCGGTTAGTACCTACTATATTGCCTGTGCACGTGTGGAAGGGTTCTATGATTGCAGACATTTCCGCTGGACAGTCCTCAGAGTGTCCCCAGATGAGCAGCCTCTAGAGAACAGTTTACCTCCCTCTTTCAATGAACGGCCTGATATGGTTGGGCTGTGTCCCCACCCAAGTCGCATCTTGAGTTTCCAAGTGTCCTGGGAGGCAACTGAATCATGGGGGTCGGTTTTTCCCCTGCTGTTCTCGCGACAGTGACTAAGTCTCACGAGATCTGATGCTTTTATAAAGGGAAGTTCTCCCGCACATGCTCTCTTGCTGCCGACACGTAGGATGTGACTTTGCTCTTCATTCGCCCTACGGTGTGGATGATAACGAGGCCTCCCCAGCCGTGTGGAACTGTGAGTCAACTAAATCTCTTTCCTTTCTAAATTACCCCGTCTTGGGAATGGATGTATTAGCAGCATGAAAACAGAGTAAAACACAATCTTGTCTCTAACTCTGCACCATCATCTGTCAGCCTAAAATGGCTGGAAATGCTCTCCAGTCTCATCCCTGCAATATCATGTCAGTTGTCCCTGTTAGAATAAATTCCTAGGTCTTTGTTTATAAGATTTTACCTTTAAGCAAGATGAATAAACTCCAGAGGTCTTGCCTGGCATGGTGGCTCATGCGTGTAATCCCAGTACTTTGGGAGGCCAAGGCAGGTGGATTATCTGAGGTCAGCAGTTGGAGACCAGCCTGGCCAACATGGTGAACCACCCCTCCCCGCATCTCTACTAAAAATATAAAAATTAGCTGGGTGTGGTGGCACGTAGCTGTGATCCCAGGTATTCGGGAGGCTGAGGCAGGAGAATTGCTTGAACCCAGGAGGTGGAGGTTGCAGTGAGCTGAGATTGCGCCATTGCATCCAGGCTGGGTGACAGAGTGAGACTCTATTGAAAACACTCCGAGATCTGCTGTATAACATTGCACCTGTTGTCAACAGCCATGCGCTGTACCCTTAAAACTTCTTTACGAGGGCAGATCTTATGTTACATGTTCTTACTATAATAGAATACACTTTAAAAAAAATTTTTTTCACTGGGCCAGCACAGTGGCTCACGCCTGTAATCCCAGCACTTTGGGAGGCCAAGGCAGGCAGATGACAAGGTCAGGAGACTGACTGAGATCATCCTAGCTAACATGGTGAAACGTCATCTCGGCTAAAGATTAGCCAGGCATGGTGGCACACCATGGGAAGGTAGGGGCGATGTCTGCAGATTTCCAGCACTTACTGTATGTCACCAGGAAAGTGCCAGGAGCTCTCCAGCACTACCAGGCCTGCCCGCGGGACTCACTGTCCTTTGCTGCCCCCACGTGGAGAGAACGAAAACTCCTAGGGAACCTGTTTCTACAGGGAAAACCCAGAACCAAGGAACGCGTTTTGAAACCGTCATTGCAAAATCACGGCCCCAGACAGCAAAAGATACCTGACCTAGCCCACTCCATCTTGCTTCTAAGCTGCAAGCTGTCCTTGCTCATTCCTGGGCATAGGCTGAACTAAGTTTGGGAGGAACGTAGTTTATAGTTTAAAAAAAAGGTAATTGAAAGCCCTTTTTCAAAACAAACCCCCTTCGTGCCTGAGGACCAGACTGCCTTTGTAGGACTCACAAATTAGCCACAAGATTAGAAATGAAGGGTTAGGAGTCTTGAAGCTGGAGGCTACAAGAGCTTGACCCTCCCCAGATTGCTCCTGGGCATAACATCCCTATTGCAAAGCCTGAACTCGGTGCTTGAGATATTTTGCAGACCCTGTGCTTGATGGATTAGCTGGCACCACCCAGATACATGAACTGTCTCCTCTGATACTGGCCCCCACCTGACTCAGTGCAGGACAGTTTTGATGTCATATGATTTCATCTCCGACCCAACCAATCAGCACTCCTTACTCACTGGCTGCGTCCCCAACCACCAAATTGTCCTTAAGAACTCTGATCCCTGAGGCAGGGCGTGGTGGCTCACGTCTGTAATCCTTGCACTTTGGGACGCCAAGGCGGGCGATCACAAGGGCACTCGTGACCAACATCGTGAAACCTCGTCTATACTAAAAATACAAAAAAAACCTGGATGTGGTGGTGTGTCCCTTTAATCCCAGCTACTCAGGAGGCTGTGGCAGGAGAATTGCTTGAACCCGGGAGTCAGAGGTCACAGTGAGACAAGATCTTACCACTGCAGTCCAGCCTGGTAACAGGGAAAGTCTCCATGTCAAAAATAAAAAATAAAAAAAAAAAGAAGCGACCACGTTAAACAACTCAGGATAAGGCGTGGAAGATGGAGTTGAGAAAGCTCTCTCTGAAGGTAGAATAAAAGGAAAGAGCCGGGCGCGGTGGCTCACACCTGTAATCCCAGCACTTTGGGAGGCTCATGCGGGCGGATCATGAGGTCAGGAGTTTGAGACCAGACTGACCAACATGGTGAAACCTTATCCCTACTAAAAATACAAACGTTAGGTGGGCGTGGTGACATGCACCTGTAAACCCAGTTACTCAGGAGGCTGAGGCAGGAGAATTGCTTGAATCTGGGAGGCAGAGGTTGCCTTGAGCCAGGATTGCACCATTGTGCTCCAGCCTGGGCAACAGAGTGAGACTCTGTCTCAAACAAACAAAAAAAAAAAAAAAAAGAAAGAAACTTGTCGTTCAATTATTCTTGAAACTGACTTAGGCCACAGGTTAAGCAAAGATCGAACTCCGACCAGGTGTGACTCCTCTGAGACATGAGGAAGAAAGGGAAGGGTCTTTCTAGGTCACCAGGAAAGTGCCAGGAGCTCTCCAGCACTACCAGGCCTGCCCGCGGGACTCACTGTCCTTTGCTGACCCCACGTGGAGAGAACGAAAACTCCTAGGGAACCTGTTTCTACAGGGAAAACCCAGAACCAAGGAAGGCATTTTGACACCGCCATTGCAGAATCACGGCCCAGACAGCAAAAGACACCTGACCTAGCCAACCCCATCTTGCCTCTAAGCTGCAAGCTGTCCTTGCTCATTCCTGGGCTTAGGCTGAACTAAGTTTGGGAGGAACCTAGTTTATAGTTTAAAACAAAGGTAATTAACAGCCCTTTCCCAAAACAAACCCCCTTCTTGCCTGAGGACCAGACTGCCTTTGTAGGACTAACAAATTAGCCACAAGATTAGAAATGATGGGTTAGGAGTCTTGAAGCTGGAGGCTACAAGAGCTTGACCCTCCCCAGATTGCTCCTGGGGATAGCATCCCTATTGCAAAGCCTGAATTCGGTGCTTGAGATATTTTGCAGACCCTGTGCTTGATGGATTAGCTGGCACCACCCAGATCGATGAACTGGCTCCTCTGATACTGGCCCCCACCTGACTCAGTGCAGGACAGTTTTGATGTCCTATGATTTCATCTCCGACCCAACCAATCAGCACTCCTTACTCACTGGCTGCGTCCCCAAACACCAAATTGTCCTTAAGAACTCTGATCCCTGAGGCAGGGCGTGGTGGCTCACGTCTGTAATCCTTGCACTTTGGGAGGCCAGGCGGGCGATCACAAGGGCACTCGTGACCAACATGGTGAAACCCCGTCTCTACTAAAAATACAAAAAAAAACCTGGATGTGGTGGTGTGTCCCTGTAATCCCAGCTACTCAGGAGGCTGCGGCAGGAGAATTGCTTGAACCCGGGAGTCAGAGGTCACAGTGAGCCAAGATCTCGCCACTGCAGTCCAGCCTGGTAACAGAGAAAGACTCCATGTCAAAAATAAAAAATAAAAAAAAAAAGAAGCGACCACGTTAAACAACTCAGGATAAGGCTTGGAAGATGGAGTTGAGAAAGCTCCCTCTGAAGTCAGAATAAAAGGAAAGAGCCGGGCGCGGTGGCTCACATCTGTAATCCCAGCACTTTGGGAGTCCAAGGTGGGTGGATCACCTGAGGTCGGGAGTTCAAGACCAGCCTGACCGACATGGAGAAACCCCATCTTTAAATAAATAAAGAAAGAAAAAGAAAAAGAAAAAGAAAGATTCAAATAGGAAAATAAGATAAATATCATCCCAGGAAGTCAAACATTCAAATACTGTGTTTCATTAGGAGACATATTTGAGAGAGGAATATTATCTTGTATTGTTTTTAAGCTATTTCCCTAGACCTGAAGGATTGTCTCCAGATTGAGAGAGCCCACCTAATACCCAGGGAAGTTATGAAGTAGCCCCACACCAAGGGTCACTGTATTGACTTTTCATATGTCAATGATAAATAGAAAATGCTAGAAGTTTCCAGGGAGGAAAAAGCAGATGAAGTACGAAGGACTAGGACTCTGGTTGGGATCAGCCTTCTCAATGGTGACCCTGGAAGCTGGAAACAATGGAATGACGCACTGAAAATCCTGGGAGAAAATCATTTCCATGTAAGAGTTTTTATGCACAGATGAGTTATCAAACGCACATTAGAGTAGAAAAGAGATGTTTTCAGTCACATAAGAGACCAAATTTACTGAATGGATGTGGTGGCTCACGCGTGTAATCCTGGCATTTTGGGAGTCTAAGGCAGGTGGATTGCTTGAGTCCAGGGGTTCAAGACCAGCCTGAGCAACATAGTGAGACCTCATCTCAAAAAAAAAAAAAAAATACAAAAGTTAGCCAGGTGTGATGGGGTACACCTATAGTGTCAGCTCCTTGGGGGGCTGAGGTGGGAGGATCACCTTAGCTCTGGAGTGTGAGGCTGCAGTGAGCTGAGATTGTGTCACTGAACCCTAGCCCAGGTGACAGAGTGAGACCCTGCCTCAAAAACAGAAAACAAAAAGATACTAAACTTCCCTTCCGTGCTTTCTTTCTCATGCAGTTGCTAGAGGAAACCGTAGAGGATGTAGCTCAGTAACCGAAAGGAAAAAGACAAGGGATCCAGGGACCTGGGATGCAACAGAGAAAAGAGGAAGGGGGGGTCCCAGGACCTGGGTAAAAAGTGTTTGCATATAACCAGTGGGAGGAGTTTCCGGCAGCCAATCTGAACGGCTCTGGGGCAAGCTCAGTCGTTGCCTCCTCAGAAGAAAAGGGGCATAAAGCAGACGGGACCGAGGTGTGTTTCAGGGCAGAAGTGGAAGTTTATTTTAAAAGGCTTTAGAACAGGAAAGAAAGGAAAATACGCTTCAAAGAAACCCAAACGGGCATGTGAAGGTCAAGTGTGGCATTGAACTGTGATCCTAGGACTTTCTAGGCTGGCCCCTTTCCTATGAGTCTTCCCTAGAGAGGCAATGTGATTACTGCCGAACCGTCAGGTATTCCTGGTGGGTGGGAAAGCCCTCACCTGCCCCACTCATGCCTAACTGTCTGTAATGTGCAGGGCCAGGGGAAAGTGTCCAAATGAAGGCCCATCTGATGTTGTGAATCAGACTAACAGACTGTCAAACTATGCTGGAATCCTTCTACCTTATAATAAACTTAAAACGCATGTGTAAGGCTGTGGTTTTTACATTAAAAAGTCAAAATAAAAGGATGTAATTGTTATTGGCAAGTCTGGGCATCCTGATAATGAGCCTCAGGAGTGTTTAGATGATAAATAAAAAAGATGCATAATTTACAAATTATCATGGATTAGCTCCATAAAGCATGTATTTTTACTGTTATTTCAGTGAGTTACTAATGATGTCATTATCATCAAGGTTTTTAACATAATTCTGTTTTAGTACTAAAAGGGATAGAAATGATTAAAATGCAATTTTAATTAAATCATTTGTAATTTATTTTTATTTTTGATTTTATCAAAATCAAAATGGTCATGTTTGTAAAATGTTTTTCCTACAATATTCAAAATTATTTAACTTGATGATCAATTACAAGTTAGAGAAGCCAATTATTTTTTTTGAGATGGAGTGTCACTCTGTCACCCAGGCTGACGTGCAGTGGTGCAATCCCAGCTCACTGCAGTGTCCACCTCCCAGGTTCAAGCAATTCTCCTGTCTCAGCCTCCCCAGTAGCTGGGACTACAGGCATGAGCCACCATGCCTGGCTAATTTTTGTATTTTGAGTAGAGAGGGGTTTCTTTCCATTTTGGCCAGGCTGGTCTTAAACTCTTGACCTGAAGGGATCTGCCTGCCTCATCCTCCCAAAGTGCTGGGATTCTAGGTGTAAGCCACTGTTCCCGGCTAAAGATACATTTTTAAGCAAAAATTTAAAGCTGATTTTAATTTAAAAGATGTGTCTACATCTTGACCTGGTGCTGTGGCTCACACCTGTAATCCCAACACTTTGGGAGGCTGAGGCAGGCAGATCACTTGAACTCAGGAGTTCAAGACTAGCCTGGGCAACAAGGTGAAACCCCATCTGCACAAAAAATGCAAAAATTAGCCAGGCTGGTGGTGCGCCTTTAATCCTAGCTGCTTTGAGGGCTGAGGTGGGAGGACTGCCCAGGAGGTTGAGCCGAGATTACCCCACTGCACTCCAGCCTGGGTGGCAAAGTGAGACCTAGTTTCAAAAAAATAGAAATAAAAGTTTACCTGTATCCTATTAATTTTTTTTTTTTGAGGCAGAGTCTCACTCTGTCACACAGGCTGGAGTATAGTGGCACCATCTTGGCTCACCGTGACCTCCAGTTTCTGGGTTCAAGCGATTCTCCTGCCTCACACGCCTGAGGGGCTGAGATCATAGGCACGCCCCACCGTGCCTCGCTAATTTTTGTATTTTTAGTAGAGATGGGGTTTCTCCATGTTGGCCAGGTTGATCTCAAACTCCTGGCCTCAAGTGATCCTCTTGCCTCGGCCTCCCAAAGTGTTGGGATTATGGGTGTGAGCCACTGCACCTGGCCCTTGTTACATATTTTTATGAAAATACAACTATTTATGATTCAGGCATTCAATGTCCATCTAGTTGCCAATGTGTTGGCCTAGAGTTCACCTGTGTAGCAGCCGCTGTGCTGCTGCCCAAACCGTGCTGTGCAGGAGCAAATGCCGAGTGTCTTTAGAAAGTCCTCGCCTTCCTGACTGCTCACACGAGGTTCTCAGCGACCCTCAGCTTTCCTGGGCATTTTTACCAGTTTGTCCACCACAGAGTTTCACCCAAGAGGAAGAAAAGGGAGAACAAGTTTGTCAACGCTCCATTCTCCTCCCCATGCTCCTCTTGTGTGAAGAAGAGAATCAGGCTTTTCTATGTCTGCTTCCTCTCTGGATTGCCCTTCCACGCTGTCATTCCTTCCTTTCTGGGGGAATGAGGGGGCCCTAAGCCCCTTAATGGAAGCCCCTTCCTTCTGCACCATGGAAGTGAGTTTGTGATCTGACTTAGGCTTAGAGTTAGTGCCCTTGACACAGTACTGGGAGCCAAAGGAACTTAGAACATTATTTCATGACCGCAGTGGCTCACACCTATAATCCCAGCACTTTGGGAGGCTGAGGCGGGTGGATCACGAGGTCAAGAGATCGAGACCATCCTGGTCAAAATGGTGAAACCCCATCTCTACTAAAAATACAAAAAAAAATTAGCTGGGCATGGTGGCGCGTGCCTGTAATCCCAGCTACTCGGGAGGCTGAGGCAGGAGAATTGCCTGAACCCAGGAGGCGGAGGTTGCGGTGAGCCGAGATCGCGCCATTGCACTCCAGCCTGGGTAACAAGGGCGAAACTCCGTCTGAAAAAAAAAAAAAAAAGAAAATTATTTCATGACAAAGCCTGGCTCTTGAGACTATTGAGACTATTGTCTTTCTGCTGTGCTTTCCAGGCATATATTTTGAGTTTCTTCACTTTTTCGTTTTTTTTTTTTTTGAGACGGAGTCCTACCTTGTTGCCCAGGCTGGAGTGCAGTGGCCGGATCTAGGCTCACTTCAACCTCCGCCTCCCAGGTTCAAGTGATTCTCCTTTCTCAGCCTCCTGAGTAGCTGGGACTAACCATGTCCAGCTAATTTTTGTATTTTTAGTAGAGACAGGGTTTCACCATGTTGGTCAGGCTGGTCTCGAACTCCTGACCTCATGATTCACCTGCCTCTGCCTCCCAAAGTGCTGGAATTACAGGCATGAGCCACTGCACCCAGCCTCTATTCTGAATTTCAAGACTGAAAGTGGACTATGTCCTCTTCAAATTCCTGCAGCAACAATCCTAGTTCTCTCCGTGGCAAACGGATGCCTCTGCAGAAGAGGGGGTGAGTTTTGGGAGGACAAGGAAATGCAAGGGATGCCGGTGAATTAGAAAAATTCCAAACTATTGTTTCCGTTACCTGCACATGGGTGTCTTCTCCCTACACTGTGATCTGCTTGAAGGCAGGATGACATTTTCCCCAATATTTAAAAAATGTCTGTGAGAAGTCAGGTGCTAACCGTGAAAGGACTTGCAGATGAACTAAGGTCTCAGGTGTCCTTGTGTCGTCTGACATTGTGACAACTCTTTATAGTGCATCGCACACCCATTAGAGTGCTGACAAATAGTTCCTGATGGGTTAAAGTCTTTGATTAATTACAGGTCATGCCTGTAATCCCAGCACTGTGGGAGGGCGAATAACTTGAGGTGAGAAGTTCAAGATCAGCCTGGTCCACATGGTGAAACCCCGTCTCTACTAAAAATATAAAGATTAGCTGGGTGTGGCAGAGGGCACCGGTAATCCCAGCCACCCGGGAGGCTGAGATACGAAAACTGCTCGAACTTGGGAGGCGGAAGTTGCACTGAGCTGGGATTGCACCATTGCACTCCAGCCTGGGTGATAGAGTGAGACTCTGTTTCAAAACACACACACACACACACACGCACACACACACACACGCACGGGTGAGAGAAAAATAGAATAAATTTATTAATGCAATTTTATTAACTCATCTTTGTAAAATGTTTCACAGCTGTAATCCCAGCACTTTGTGAGGCTGATCAGGAGGATCACAAGGTCAGGAGTTCAAGACCAGCCAGGCCAACAAGGTGAAACCCTGTCTCTACTAAAAATACAAAAATTAACTGGGCATAGTGGTGTGCACCTGTAATGGCAGGAGAATCACTTGAACCCTAGAGGTGGAGGTTGCAGTGAGACAAGATCGCACCACTGTACTCCAGTTTGGGCGACAGACAAAGACTGTCTCAAAAAAAAAAAGGAAAGAAAAGAAAAGAAAAAGTCTATGTGTGGAGGTAAAACACCCAAAGAAGGGAGGGGCAGGGTGTGGTGGCTCACACCTGTAATCCCAGCACTTTGGGAGTCTGAGGTGGAAGGATTGTTTGATGTAGGAGATCAGCCTGGGCAACATAGTGAGACTCTGTCTCTTAAGAAGGAGAGAAAGAAAAAAATCTCTGAAAAAGAAAAACAAACAAAAGAAAGGTAACAATATGGGGGAACCACTGAATTAATCGTGGATTGAGAATGTCTCCATGCAAAGTGCTTTCATGCACATTATTTCTTCCACGTGTTGTCTCTGGTCAATGTGAAACATACATTTTGTTTTGGCCGGGCGCGGTGGCTCACCCCTGTAGTCCCAGCACTCTGGGGGACCAAGGTGGGCGGATTGTGAGGTCAGGAGTTCGAGACCAGCCTGTCTAATATGGTAAAACCCCCGTCTCTACTAAAAATACAAAAATTAGCCAGGTGTGTTGGCTCACACCTGTAGCCCCAGCTACTCAAGAGGCCGAGGCAGGAGAATTGTCTGAACCCAAGAGGTGGAGGTTGCAGTGAGCCGAGATTGTGTGACTGCACTCCAGCCTGGGTGACAGAGTGAGACTTGGCTCGCAAAAAAAAATATTTTTGTCATTGTAGACCTCTCTTAAAGAGTCGTTTTGAAAGCTAGAAGGTCTAGATATGTCTGACTTCATAAAACTCAGGAAGCAGAAATCATTTCAGTTTCACCTCTTTCCAGCTTTTTCTAAAACGAATCCAGAACTATAGTCTATCACTATATGGAGCATTAAGCTAAATTTTTGAGAACCTACTCCCCTGCACTGCCCTCCTCCCCCCACCTTCCTCACGTGTCTTTTTATTTTTATTTATTTTTATGTATTTGAGATGGAGTCTCACTCATTCACCAGGCTAGAGTGCAGTGGTCCAATCTCAGCTCACTGCAATCTCCCACTCCAGGGTTCAAGTGATTCTCCTGCCTCAGCCTCCTGAGTAGCTGGGACTTCAGCCAAGTGCCACCACACCCTGCTGATTTTTGCATTTTTAGTAGAGACAGGGTTTCACCGTTTTGACCAGGATGGTCTCGATCTCTTGACCTCGTGATCCTCCTGCCTCGGCCTCCCAAAGTGCTGGGATTACAGGCGTGAGCCACTGCACCCAGCCCCGTGTCTTAAATAATGATGACCTGATACATGTGCAGGACTTTGTAACTGATAAACCACTTTTACCTCCGTCGCGATAACCCTGTGTCACTATTGTTATTTTCCTTCTCAGATGAAGAAACTGAAGGTACAAATTTTAATTAAATATTTTTTATGTGTCAGACACTTTCATTGGACAACAACCACTGAGTAGGAAACTACTGCTTCTTAGCAGCCATCTTAGACCTTAGGGAAACAATAAGAAATCAAAGGAAAAAGACAAATTGCAGTTTCCATTTTTCAAATAGGAAAACGAAATTTCGAGAAAGTTTGGTCAAGGTCACACAGCCGGTGAAGCCAGGCTGAGCACCCAGCTCCTTCGGCTCCAGGTCTGCTGAGTCTCCCAGGGCTACCTTATTTCTGGGAAGGAAGTCCTGTGCCAAACCTTTGCTTTCTTCGCATAATTCACTTAGGTCTGGATTTCGTAGACCTTTAGAGCTGCAAAGAAGAAAGAAGGAGAGTAAGAGGGGAATGGGAGCTAACATTACTGCCTTAGTGTATAAAAGTCCTTCATTTCAGACTGGATGAGGTGGGTCACGTCTGTAATCCCAGCACTTTGGGAGGCCAAGGCAGGTGGACCACTTGAGGTTAGGAGTTCAAGACAGGCCTGGCCAACATGGTGAAACTCCATTTCTACTAAAAATACAAAAATTAGCTAGACATGGTGGCGTGCACCTGCAATCCCAGCTTCTTGGGAGGCCGAGACAGGAAAATCACTTGAATCCAGGAGGCGGAGGTTGTACTGAACTGAGATTGCACCGCTCACTCCAGCCTTTCTCTTTTCCTTCCTCCCTTATCTCCGTCTTTCCCTCCCTCCCTCCCTCTTCCTCCTTCCTTCCTCTCTTCCTCCCTCTCTCTCCCTCCCTCCTTCCTTCCTTTCTTCCTTCCTCCCTTCCTCCCTCTCTCCGCCTCCCTCCTTCCTTCTTCCCTTCCTTGCTCCCTCCCCCTCCCTCTTCCTCCCTCCTTCCTTCCTTTCTTTCTTCCTCCCTTCCTCCCTCCCTCCCCCTTCCTCCTCCCTCCCCCTTCCTCCTTCCTTTCTTCCTCCTTCCTCCCTTCCTTTTTCTTTCATCTTTCTTTCTTTTTTTTTTGAGATGAAGTTTCCATCTTGTTGCCCAAGCTGAGGTGAATGGCATGGTCTTGGCTCACTGCAATCTCCGACTCCCAGGTTCAAGCGATTTTCTGGCCTCAGCCTCTCAAGTAGCTGGGATTACAGGCATGTGCCATCATCCCTAGCTCATTTTGTATTTTCAGTAGAGATGGGGCTTCACCATGTTGGTCAGGCTGGTCTCGAACTCCTGATCTCAAGCGATCAGCCCGCCTTGGCTTCCCAAAGTGCTGGGACTACAGGCGTGAGCCACCGTGCCCAGCTGAGGGTGTTGTTCCTACTTGAAGCACCAGTGAGTCCAAAAATGATATTAAACTGTCTGGAACACTCGTTATTATAATTAAATGTACTTTCAGCAGACTTCTCGGACTCGATCACCTTGTGGATTGTACTAGAAGTATCAGGTATGGTGATTGCTCTGCTTGCCACTCTAAATGAAAGTGTCCCCCAGCCAGTCTCTGTTGCCCTGCTGGCGTCTGTCCCTGGTCGCAGCTGAATGGACCAAGGCAGATGTGCTATCAAGGACAGCCAATCACAGGTGAGCCGTCATCTCTGATACGCTTTGCTGCAAAAAGCTGAGTTGGGTCAACCGTTGTTTACATTTGTGTGCAGTCACTTTGGTTTGCTGGGGGATGGCTGGGGGGGGAGGACTGATCAAAATGAGCTCACGTGTGGGTTACATGGAAGTGTATCCTACAGCTGCTTAAAATCCATTCCGGGATTCTTTGGTGGGAAGCATGTGTTTTGGAAAGCACAGGGAGAGAAAATTTAAGAGGTGGAGTGAAATCCGGAGATCCTTCGCCTTCCAGAAAAAGTGACGGGGCTTTCTAGTGTCAAGCAGGTGACAGGCTCTGCGGGGCTTTGCCTCTGAGGGTTCAGCAGACAGAAGCAAGGCATCTGTCACACAGGGGCAGGAACACGAGGCAAAGGCTCAGAGTCTTCACTCTGCTGATTATGAGATGCCTGCCATTGGACAAAAATGTGTGTGTGTGTTTTAATTTGTGGATATGGGGTTTTACTATGTTGTCTAGGCTCGTCTCAAACTCCTGGCCTCAGTCAAGTGATCTTCCTGCTTCAGCCTCCCAAAGCATTGGGATTACAGGTGTGAGCCACTGCACCCGGCCAAAAATATGTTTTCAAACAGCCCTCTAAATATCTGTGTCGATTAGCAATAAATCGATAATACTGGTACAAAAGTAATGGCAAAAACTGCAATTACTTTTTTTAGAGACAGAGTCCGGCTGTGTCACCCTGGCTAGAATGTAGTGGTGCAGTCTTGGCTCACTGCAACCTCCACCTCCTGGGTTCAAGCGATTCTCCTGCCTCAGCCTCCCAAGTAGCTGGGACTACAGGTGCCCGCCACCACACCCAGCTAATTTTTATATTTTTGGTAGAGACAGGGTTTCACTGTATTGGCCAGACTGGTCTTGAACTCCTGACCTCATGATCCGCCCACCTCGGCCTCCCAAAGGGCTGGGATTACAAGCGTGAGCCACTGCGCCTGGCCAAAAAAACTGGCGTTATTTTTGCAGCAACCTAATAATACCTGTAGGTGTCTGTTTTTTGTGCTTTATTGTACAGAAGATTTCTTAAGGAGCCTGTTCAAACAGGTTTCTTTAGAATCCACCCCGTGAAGATTCTGCTTCAGTGGTTCTGGACATTTACCTAGCCCTGGGTGAGTCTGACTCAGGCGGCCTTGGCTCACTTACTGAAAAATTCCACTCTGGATGAAGGAACTAGAAACGGGAACTAGCAACTCCATCCCAAGTGATGAGCTTCTTTGCGGCTGCTCAGCTGGACCACGGCCACACTGCAGCATGCTAGAAAGTCTGCATATTTGGGAGTCCTTGTTGCTTAAAGGAGTACATGCCAGACTGGGTCTTCTCCAAGATGGCAGGATCATCCTCCATTAAGGCAAGAATTGGGCAGTATCCTCTCACCTGGTCATTCTTAGATGCGTGAGAAGTAGATAAGTTCTTTTTTTTTCTTTATCTGTTTTCATCCTCTCTCATTCATTGGCTGTAAGAAGTTCATTTTAAAGCTTCCATCTTAAGGTCTGAAAGGATGAGAATTTCTCACTCCAGAATTCTCTATCCACCATGAGCTCCTATACTCTAGCCCAGTTAGCTGCTTTAGCCTACTCAGGCGTGTCTGGACAGGCCTGGGCAAGTCCCAGCCCGTAGTTCATGCCATGCTTTGTTTGGAAGCTCTTCCCTATCATCTTGCAAGTGACTTCCTTTTTTCTTTGCTCTCTCTTTCCCCAGCCTATTTAGGAAGGTCTCAGGCTGTTAGCCCATTGGGTCGAGTATAGAATGTGAGGTCCCGTTGCACCCACTGGAAACTGGACCCACAGCAGGGTGGATGAACCAGGTTATAAATAATCCTGTCTCCTTTGTCCAGTGTGCTCTCGTGGCAAGACTGCTATTGGGCAGCACCCTTTATGCAGAAAGTAAAACTGGCCTTGCTGGGAGATCCTTTGTCTTGGTGTTGAGTCTTTTCGTGACACCAAGAAACTGTTTCCAACAGGTGCGAGAATGTCGACTTAGGAAGGAGAAAGCCAGTCAAGCAGCAGTGATATTTCCTGAGAAACGAGACCTGGTTTCCTCTACATGGATGTGTTCTGGAGACTAGTCTGGGGACTAACCTGACTGATGCCAGGAAGAGACTCAGGTGGCCGAAAGAGCATCTGCTTGAAGTGCAAAGTGGCTGTGTGAGCCAGTCCCTGGGCGGATGCCGATTAGAGACAGCGTGTAATGAACGTGGGATTAGGTCAGACCTATGAAGAGAAGACTCCATTCTTTTTTTTTTTTTTAGACAGAAGTTTCACTTTTGTTGTCCTGGGGGAAATGGCTCAATCCAGCTCACTGCAACCTCTCCCTCCCAGATTCAAGTGATTCTCCTGCCTCAGCCTCCCAAGAAGGTGGGATTATAGGCGCTCACCACCACGCACAGCTAATTTTTGTGTTTTTAGTAAAGACGGGGCTTCACCGTGTTGGCCAGGCGGGTCTCGAACTCCTAACCTCAAGTGATCTTCTTGTCTCAGCCTCCCAAAGTACTAGGATTACAGGTGTGAGTCACCACGCCCAGCTGAAGACTCCATCCTTTGTGTGTGTGTGTGTGTGTGTGTGTGTGTGTGTCTGTGTGTGTTTTAAGACAGGGTCTCACACTGTCGCCCAGGCTGCAGTGTGGTCACACGAGCATGGCTCACTGAAGCCTTGACATCCTAGGCTCCAGAGATATTCCTGCCACCTCGCCCAACTAATTTTTACTTTTTTTGTAGACACAGGGTCTCTCTATGTTGCCCAGGCTAGTCTCTGACTCCTGGACTCAAGCAATCCTCCTACGCTGGTCTCCAAAAGTGCTGGGATTATAGGTGTGAGCCACCACACTTGGCTGAAGAATCCACTGTTTCTCAGCCATGGCTAAATAAGCTTCAATGTCAACCTCAACCCTTCTTGCAAACTGCAGTGTTCTTTCACTAGCTCAACTTGCTCAATTGTTTTCTTTTTTTCAGCAAACAGGCTATAAAGAGGCAACTCCCTTGGCATTGGCATTTGACTAGGAACTGAAAGAATTGAAAACTGAGGCCGGGCGCGGTGGCTCATGCCTGTAATCCCAGCTCTTTGGGAGGCCGAGGCGGGTGGATCACGAGGTCAAGAGATCGAGACCATCCTGGTCAACATGGTGAAACCCCGTCTCTACTTAAAAAAAATACAAAAAATTAGCTGGGCATGGTGGCGCGTGCCTGTAATCCCAGCTACTCGGGAGGCTGAGGCAGGAGAATTGCCTGAACCCAGGAGGCGGAGGTTGCGGTGAGCCGAGATCGCGCCATTGCACTCCAGCCTGGGTAACAAGAGCGAAACTCTGTCTCAAAAAAGAAAAAAAACAAAAAAAAAAACACTAATGCAGAAGTGATCAGCTGAAACAATGGGATGACTCTAATAGAATAAAATGTAACACGGAAGAGCATGTGAAAAAAATGCTCACTATTATTAGTCATCAGGGAAATGCAAATTGGGAAAGCATCTGAATGTCTGGCATGAAAAGCTCATTGAGGTCCGGGCACAGTGGCTCATGGCTGTAATCCCAGGACTTTGGAAGGCCGAGGCGTACCAATCACTTGAGGTGAGGAGTTCAAGACCAGCCTGACCAACATGGTGAAACCCCTTCTCTACTAAAAATACAAAATTAGCTGGGCATGGTGGCACATGCCTGTAATCCCAGCTACTTGGGAGGCTGAGGCAGGAGAATCGCTTGAACCCAAGAGGCAGAGGTTGTGGTGAGCCGAGATCATGACCCTGCACTCCAGCCTGGACCATAAGAGTAAAACTGTCTCAAAAAAAAAAAAAAAAAAGAAAGAAAGAAAAGAAAAGGTCTGGCATGGTGGCTCATGCCTGCTATCCCACAGCATTTTGGGATGCTGAGGCAGGAGGATTGCTTGAGGCCAGGAGTTTGAGACCATTCTGGGCAACATATTGAGACCCTGTATGTACAAAAAAATATATTTTTTTAAGTAGCCAGGGATGGTGGCATGCACCTGGAGTTCCAGCTGCCTGGGAGGCTGAGGTGGGTGGATCCCTTGAACCCAGGAGGTCACGGCTATAGTAAGTTAGAATTGTGCCACCGCACTCCAGCTTGGATGACAGAGCAAGACTCTCAAATAAGAAAACAAAATAAAACTAAAAGCCCGCAATGAAATACCATTTCAACCTCATTAAGAAAATATAAAAAAGACAGGCAATATCACGTTTTGTGTGCTTTTGTGTGTCTGCCTGTTTGGAAACAGAGCCTCACTCTGTTGTGCAGGCTGGAATGCAGCATGAGCACTGCTCACTGCAGCCTTGGCCCCCTGGGCTAAGAGATCCTCCTGCCTCAGCCTCCCCAGCTGGACCACAGGTGCATGCCACCACATCCAGCTAATTTAAAAAAATGTTTGTTTGTTTTCTTTTTGTAGAGACAAGGTCTCACTGTGTTGCCCAGGCTGGCCTCAAACCCTTGGCCTCTAGCAACCCTTCTACCCCAGCCTTCCAAAATGAGCCACTGTGCTTGGCCAATAGCAAGTTTTGATGAGGATGCAAAGAAATCTGGAAACCCTGTGGACTGCCAGTGATAAATGCAAACTGGTGCAGCCCCTTCAGTTTCATTCACTTATTTGTGAGATAAGGTCACTCTGCTGCTCAGGCTAGAGTGCAGTGATACAATTATAGCTCACTGTAGCCTCGACCTCCTGGGCTCAAGCCATCCGACCCACTCGGCCTCTGAGTAGTTAGGAGTACAAGGGCATGCCACTACACCCAGTTATCTCTATCTATCTATCTATCTATCTATCTATCTATCTATCTATCATTTATCTATCTTCTATCTATCTATCATCTATCTGTATATCTGTCTATCATCTATCTGTCTATCCTCTATCTATCTATCATCTATCTGCCTATCATCTATCTATCTGTCTATCATCTATCATCTATCTATCTGTATATCTATCTATTATCTATCTATCTATCTATCTATCTATCTATCTATCATCTATCTGCCTGCCTGCCTCTATCTATCTATCTATCTATCTATCTATCTATCTATCTATCATCTATCTATCATCTATCTGCCTATCATCTATCTATCATCTATCTATCTATCTATCATCTATCATCTATCTATCTGTATATCTATCTATCTATCTATCTATCTATCTATCTATCTATCATCTATCTATCTTTTGGTAGAGACAGGCTCTTACTGTGTTGCTCAGGCTGATCTTGAACTCCTGACCTCAAGTGATCCTCCTGCCTTGGCCTCCCAAGGTGCTGGGATTACAGACCTGAGCGACCATGCCACACCCTGGAAAAAAGTGTGGTAAATAGGTAGTTCCTCTAGGTACAGAGTTACCATGTGACCCAGCAGTTTTACTGCTAAGTTTGTACACCCAAGAATTGAAAACATGGGTCCGCACAAAGGCCTGTACAAGAATATTCATAACATGGTAATAAGGAATTTGAGGATATTAAAAGGAAAAGAATATTCATAGTAGCAATTTCATAGTAGACAAAAGGTGGAGACCACACAAATATTCATCGACTGAAGAATGGATGCATAAAATGTGGTGCGTAAATGCAATGTATCTTTATTCAGTCAGAAACAGCAATGGAATTGTGGTCCAGGCTACATCATGGATGACTCTTGGAAATAGTATTCATTTTTTAAATTAATTGTTTTGAGACAGGATCTCACTCTGTTGCCCAGGCTGGAGTGCAATGGCCTGATCGCAGCTCACTGCAGCCTCGATCTCCCAAGGTTCAGGTGATCCCCCTGCCTCAGCTCCCCAAACAGCTGGGACTACAGGTGCTCACCACCATACCTGACTAGTTTTTTTTTCTTTTTTTTTTTGAGGCGAATTCTCACTCTATCACCAGGCTGGAGTGCATTGGCAGGATCTTGGCTCACTGCAACCTCTGACTCGCAGGTTCAAGTGATTCTCCTGCCTCAGTCTCCCAAGTAGCTGGGACTATAGGTGCATGCCACTATGCTCAGCTCCTTTTTGTGTTTTTAGTAGAATCAGGGGTTTCACCATGTTGGCCAGTATGGTCTCGATCTCTTGTGATCCGCCTGCCTCAGCCTCTCCAAGTGCTGGGATTACAGGCGTGAGCCACCCTAATTTTTGTATTTTTAGTAGAGACAGGGTTTCACCATGTTGTCCAGGCTAGTCTTGAACTCCTGGGCTCAAAGGATCTCTCCACCTCAGTCTCCCAAAGTCCTGTGATTGCAGGCATGAGCCACCATGCCCAGCCTGGAAACATTCGAAGTGAAAGAAGCTAGTCACAAAAGACCACATATGCTATAATTTTATGCATATAAAATGTTCAGAACAGGATAATCTATAAAAACAGAAAGTAGCTTGGTGGTTTCCAGAAACTGGGGTGAAGGTGGAATGATGAGTGACTGCTAATGGGAAGAAGATTTCTTTTTGGAGTGATAAAAATATTCAAACAGGCCGGGCGCGGTGGCTCATGCCTGTAATCTCAGCACTTTGGGAGGCCAAGGTGGGCAGATCACGAAGTTAGGAGTTCCAGACCAGCCTGACCAACATGAAGAAACCCTGTCTCTACTAAAAATACAAAAATCACCCGAGCTGGTGACAGTCACCTGTAATCCCAGGTATTTGGGGGCTGAGGAAAGGAGAATTGCCTGAATCTAGGAGGCAGAGGTTGCAGTGAGCCAGTACTACACCACTGCACTCCAGCCTGGGTAACACAGTGAGACTCTGACTCAAAAAAAAAAAAAAAAAAAAAAAAAAAAGTAAAACACTCTACCAATAACTTGGAGGAAAATAAACACTTAAACGTCCATTAAAAATGTAATAAAGATAAAGAGATGGTTGTGCTGTTGGGCTGGAAATATAACTGGGTTGAAGTGTATGTCTCGTGCTACTTGGCCAGCCTGTGTCTTTTCCTCGGGTGACAGCCCCTGGCTTCTCTTGAAGAACCAGCCTCCCCCCCGGCACCACCACCCGTTCTCTGTGGTCCTGGTGGAAATGTTATTGAATGGACTCCTTACCTTCCACTAAGGGGCAAATGACCCTAGCTGAGCCCAGTTAGACTTTCACTTGGAAATTTGAACCGAATTAAATGGCTCAAGGAAACTGTTCATTCAGACTCAATCACTCTCAGGATAGCACTTGAAATTTTTTTCCTTTTCTTTTTTTGGAGACACAGTTGCGCTCTTGTTGCCCAGGCTGGAATGTAATGGTGTGATCTCAGCTCACTTCAACCTCCGCCTCTCAAGTGATTCTCCTGCCTCAGCCTCCCAAGTAGCTGGGATTACAGGCATGAGCCGCCACGCCTGGCTAAATTTTGTATTTTTAGTAGAGACAGGGTTTTGCCATGTTGGCCAGGCTGCTCTCGAACTCCTGACCTCAGGTGATCCACCTGTCTTGGCCTCGGAAAGTGCTGGGATTACAGGCGTAAGCCACCGTGCATGGCTACACCTGAAATTTTCTAGCTGAGATAGTTGCAGCTGGCCTCATCTCTGTCCTTAGGTGTGGACACAGTTATGTAAAACCCTTATTTTCTGCCTTGGTTAGCCAGAAGCGGTTAAACATGAGCCCCTTGCAAAGGGAAACCTCAACAGAGCACACAAATAGAGCACACACAGGCACAGGAGTTTTTTTATTTTTTATTTATTTATTTTTTTATTGCATTTTAGGTTTTGGGGTACATGTGAAGAACATGCAAGATAGTTGCATAGGTACACACGTGGCAGTGTGATTTGCTGCCTTCCTCCCCTTCACCTATATCTGGCATTTCTCCCCATGCTGTCTCTCCCCAACTCCCCACCCCCACTGTCCCTCCCCTATTCCCCCCAATAGACCCCAGTGTGTAGTGCTCCCCTCCCTGTGTCCATGTGTTCTCGTTGTTCAATACCCACCTCTGAGTGAGAACATGTGGTATTTCATTTTCTGTTCTTGTGTCAGTTTGCTGAGAACGATGGTCTCCAGGTTCATCCATGTCCCTCCATAGACACGAACTCATCGTTTTTGATGGCTGCATAATATTCCATGGTGCATATGAGGCACAGGAGTTTTAACATCAATATAAATAAACAGCAATTGGCCAGGGGCGGTAGCTCACACCGGTATTCTCAGTACTTTGGGAGGCCAAAGAGGGCGGATCACTTGAGGTTGGGGGTTCAAGACCAGCCTGGCCATTATGGTGAAACCCTGTCTCTATTAAAAATACAAAAATTAGCCAGGCTAATGGGCCGGGCGCAGTGGCTCACGCTTGTAATCCCAGCACTTTGAGAGGCTGAGGCGGGTGGATCATCTGAGGCCAGGAGTTCGAGACCAGTCTGACCAACATGGAGGAACCCATCTCTACTAAAAATACAGAATTAGCTGGGCCTGGTGGCACATGCCTGTAATCACAGCTACTTGGGAGGCTGAGGCAGGAGAATCGCTTGAACCTGAAAAGCAGAGGTTGCAGTGAGTCGAGATGGTGCCATTGCACTCCAGCCTGGACAATAGGAGCGAAACTCCATCTAAAAAAAAAAAAATTACCCAGGTGTGGTAGTGTGTGCCTATAGTCCCAGCTACTTCAAAGGTTAAGGCAGCAGAGTCACTTGAACCCAGGAGGCAGAGCTTTCAGTGAGCTGAGATCACGCCACTGCACTCCAGCCTGGGTAACAAAGTGAGATTCTGTCTCAAAATAATAATTTAAAAACCCCCCAAAACAGCAACTAACCATCACTGAGCACTGACTGCACTCACAGGGCTGCAACACTACTCCACACACTGTATCTGCTTTTCCTCATTCAATCAACCTTTCAGTAACTCTGGGAGATACTATATCTGTTTCTTCTTACACAGGAAGGAACAGAGGCATGGAGAATTTTGTAAATTTTCTGAGGTCACACAGTTAATAAATGTGGGAATTAATGTTCACATCCAGATCTACCTGACTCCAGAATAGAGCTCCTAACTGCTATTCTGTAATGCCTCAGAAAAGCCGGGGATGTGGATGGCTGTGGTCGGTACCCAAGGTTGTGACTTGAAAAGCTTGAGGCCCCGCGTTTCTAAGACCGTGGTCTCAGAGGCAGCACCTGCATATTGAGGCTCCCCAGCAGAGCTCTCACACGCGGCTGCACGCTGGAGTATCCTGCAGAGCTGTGAGATGATGTTGGTGCCCAGACCATACTTTCTGACATAATTGATCTGGGCATTGGGCTGCGTTTCCAATTTCCCAGGTGATTCTAATGTGCGGCTGTGGTTGCCAACCTCCGCTCCAGTTTTTCTTTTCTTTTCTTTTTTTTTTTTGAGACCGAGTTTCGCTTTTGTCACCCAGGCCGGAGCAATGGCGTGATCTCGGCTCACCGCAACCTCCGCCTCCTGGGTTCAGGCAATTCTCCTGCCTCAGCCTCCCGAGTAGCTGGGATTACAGGCACGCGCCACCACGCCCAGCTAATTTTTTGTATTTTTAGTAGAGACGGGGTTTCACCATGTCGACCACGATGGTCTCGATCTCTTGACCTCGTGATCCACCCGCCTCGGCCTCCCAAAGTGCTGGGATTACAGGCGTGAGCCACCGCGCCCGGCCCAGTTTTTCAAACATTAAAGAATATACGTTGCATCTGTGGATTTGTGGAGCCGCAGAATCTGATGCAGGTGTTCTGGGCTAGGCCTTCTACCACGCTCCAGAAGATTCTAAGTGAAAGGGCGGTCCCACGTGGAAGCTTTGCTACTCACAGTGGCAGGCCTGCAGCGCTGGCCTCACCTGGGGGTGTTAGACACTTAGACGGCCAGGCGCCGCCCCAGACCAGCGGAATCCCACAGTGAGTGCTGATGAGAGCGCAGGTGGTGTGGACGCGCGGTAAAGCCCGAGAAGTGCTGCGAGTCCAGCGTTGAGAGCGGAGTGGGAAGGGTGGGGAGAGGAGTTAAGGCGGCCATGTCAGGGCAGAGGGGAGAGGAAATGCGGATGCTTAGCCCGGAGGCGACAAGGAAGAACGGAGGAGCCCGGCTCAAGTGACTTCACCCTGGGAAGGCCGCGGCAGACTGTGTGGTTCCCAGCGCAGCACAAGGAGGTAAGGAGGACGCATGGCAGGGCCCGGGAGCTGCCCTTCCTGTCTGGTCAGAAAGGACCGGCTGCGCTAACGTTGCAGAGGGGGTTCGAGCGCTGTGAGGATTCAGCGACACTCAGGCTGTTTCATGATTCTGAAATTCTGAGCGGGGGAGGCTGCTGGGGTCACTGGGGACGCAGTCGGTGGCTGTGGGGCTGAGGGGAGCCGAGATGGAGCTGAACTCGGCTCCGAGATCAGGAAGAAGGTCGGGTCTGGAATTGAAACTGAGAAACACTGAAAGTTGAGACGCGCACAGAGGAGAGTCAGTCCCTAACGCAAACACGCACGTCAAGGGGCCCGGGACACCCCAAAGTCCGGTAATGGTGACCCCAAAGACCCCTCACCATGTGCTGCTCTCTGATAGCCAAGGTAGTGACTGAGCAGAACACCTGGGGGCACAGGGAGCGACTGAGCACAACACCTGGGGGCACAGGTAGCGACTGAGCAGAACACCTGGGGGGCACAGGTAGTGACTGAGCAGAACACCTGGGGGGCACAGGTAGCGACTGAGCACAACACCTGGGGGGCACAGGTAGCGACTGAGCACAACACCTGGGGGGCACAGGTAGTGACTGAGCACAACACTTGGGGGGCACAGGTAGTGACTGAGCAGAACACCTGGGGGGCACAGGTAGTGACTGAGCAGAACACCTGGGGGGCACAGGTAGTGACTGAGCAGAACACTTGGGGGGCACAGGTAGTGACTGAGCAGAACACCTGGGGGGCACAGGTAGTGACTGAGCAGAACACCTGGGGGGCACAGGGAGCGACTGAGCACAACACCTGGGGGGCACAGGGAGCGACTGAGCAGAACACTTGGGGGTCACAGGTAGCGACTGAGCAGAACACCTGGGGGGCACAGGGAGCGGGGGAACAGAAGCCAGCAGGCCGAGTACTGGCTGCGGTGCTCGTCCCGGAGGGGCAGAGCTCAGGAGGCCCCGCGCTGGTCCTGCAGAGAGAAGCGAACTGAGCGGATGAGCCGCAGCACTGGGGCTTCCTTGGGTGGAAGAAGAGGAGTCAGGTTATTTCAAGCAACGCGGGATCATCATGAGGAGATAGGGAGGAGAGGTCTGGGCGTCAGGTGCCTCCACAGATGTCAGCAGTCTGACTTTAATTTGTGTGTGTGTGTGTGTGTGTGTGTGTGTGTGTGTTTGAGACGGAGTTTCGCTCTTGTTACCCAGGCTGGAGTGCAATGGTGCGATCTCAGCTCACCGCAACCTCCGCCTCCTGGGTTCAGGCAATTCTCCTGCCTCAGCCTCCCGAGTAGCTGGGATTACAGGCACGCGCCACCATGTCCAGCTAATTTTTTGTATTTTTAGTAGAGACAGGGTTTCACCATGTTGACCAGGATGGTCTCCATCTCTTGACCTCGTGATCCACCCGTCTCGGCCTCCCAAAGTGCTGGGATTACAGGCTTGAGCCACCGCGACCGGCCGTGTGTGTTTTTTAATAGAGACAGGGTCTTACTCTGTTTCCCAGGCTGATCTCAAATTCTTGGCCTCAAGTATCCTCCCACCTCGGTCTCCCAAAGTGCTGGGATAACAGGCATGAGCCACAGTGCCTGGCCGACAGCCTGATTTTCTAGAACTTTATTGGCTTCGTCTTGCGTGTTTCAGTTTCTCTCTGTGGCTCTCTGTTCTCTGCCAGTTGGTTTCACAGCCTCTTTCCAGCTTCCACAGCCCTGGAAGGTGGCTGGGAGAGGATGGGGGAGCTGGCAAAGGACCCCTGTGGCAGTGTGTCAAAATCCTCTTTGTACAGGGAGGGGTGACCTAAGTCCTGGCTCTCCTAAACTACATGGAGACCTTGGGCAAGTCCCATTCTTTAACCCAGAGGTACTGCCTGCATATTAAATACTTGGGACAGTTCTTCTCTTCCACAAAGGAATTCGCTCTTTACTATTTTTCCTGAAACACCAAGCCCTCTTAAGAAGCCACGTATTGGCCAGGCACGGTGGCTCAAGCCTGTAATCCCAGCACTTTGGGAGGCCGAGGCGGGTGGATCACGAGGTCAAGAGATCGAGACCATCCTGGTCAACATGGTGAAACCCCGTCTCTACTAAAATTCAAAATATTAGCTGGGCACGGTGGCGCGTGCTTGTAATCCCAGCTACTCAGGAGGCTGAGGCAGAATTGCCTGAACCCAGGAGGCGGAGGCTGCAGTGAGCTGAGATCGCGCCATTGCACTCCAGCCTGGGTAACAAGAGCGAAACTCCGTCTCAAAAAAAAAAAAGCCATGTATTTTCTTTTTTTGGTAGAGAGAGAAACTCGGAGAATTTTTACTGAATTTCCAGGCACTTGTGTCCTCATTAGCACTTAGTCGGCCTGCGCCTCTTCGTGGAGTTTTCTCTGCCCTTCTGCCATGGAGGGTTATCAGGGCGTTCTCCTTGGTTGGGGGTGTATTTGGGCAAGGCCAGGGCACTGAGGGGTGTGGGGGGCAGGGATGCAGCTGAACTCCCTTAGAAACAAATGGGGTCATGGAGTAGGTTTCCCTGGTCTTGATTGTGGCCAGAGATGCTTTGGACTTCCTCAGGCGGTACCAAGGAGAGGCCAGTCAGAAAGCACAGAGGTCAGGTGTGCTGGAGAGACGGCGGGGTGCCCGCGTGGGACCTCGGTCAGGCCGTGTGCAGTGGGGCGGGGACCAGCATGAATGTAGTGAGTCCCCGTTGTTTACTGGGCTGTGGTGCTTCATAATTTCATGACTCCTCATAAAACCCTCAGTTGAAGGCTGGATGCGGTGGCTCACGCCTGTAATCCCAGCACTTTGGGAGGCTGAGGCAAGAGGGTCACCTGAGGTCAGGAGTTCACGACTAGGCTGGCTAACATGGTGAAACTCCATCTCTACTAAAAATAAAAATAAAAAATTAGCTGGACGTGGTGGCACAGGCCTGTAATCCCAGCTACTTGGGAGAAGAAGTGCCTGAACCTGGGAGGCGGAGGTTGCACTGAGGTTACACTCTCTCTCTCACGCGGTTGCACTGCAGCCTGGGCAACAGAGCAAGACACTGTCTCAAAAACAAACCAAGCCCTTGATCGAGAGTTGAGTAACTGTGACTCAGAGAAGAGTGACTTGCCCGGAGTTACCCGTGCAGTGAGTGGCAGCCTGGGGTGCCTGGAGCCCTTTTCCTTTCTTTTTTTCTTTCTTTTTTTTTTTTTTTGAAGAAAGAGAAAGAAAAAGAGGGAAAAAGAAATATTACTTCATTCCTAAAATGGGTATCAATAATGGCCGATCAATATTTTGTGTGTTTAAAGTGGATAATGTATATTTTGCATGTTTAAAATGGAGAGCTCTATTGAGTTTATTTGTTCTGGATCTGAGTTCAAGTCCTGGATTTCGTTATCAATTTTCTGTCTCGTTGAATCTAAATCTCATTATGGGTCTTATGTATCTGGGTGTTAAGATCTCTTATTATTACATTAATCCTTTTACCCTTGTATCCTTGTAGCTTTGAAATCTATTTTATTAATTGTGAGAATTGCAACTCCTGCTTTTTATTTATTTATTTATTTTTGCTCTCTGTTTAATTGGTAAGTTTTTTTCCAACCCTTTATTTTGAGTCTTTGTATATCTTTAGATATATCGTTAGATTTTTGTCTGTGTCTTTTGATTGGGGGATTTAGTCAATTTAAATTTAGGATTACTGCCATTTGATATTAACTGGCTATTTTATCCTTTCGTTGATGTAAATTCTTCTTTATGTCAATGCTCTTTACTTTTTGGTGTATTTTTAGAAAGGCTCATACTGGTTGTTCCTTTCTATGTATAATGCTGCTTTTAGAAGTTCTTGTAAAGCAGGCCTGGTGGTAATAAAATCTCTGAGTACTTGCTTGTTCCTAAAAGATTTTATTTTTGCTTCAAATGTAAAACTTAAATTGGCAGGATATGAAATCTGGGCTGAAAGTTCTGTTCTTAAGTATATTGAATATTGGCCCCCACTCTCTTCTAGCTTGTAGGGTTTCTGCTGAGAGATCTGCTGTAAGCCTAATAGGCTTCCCTTTAAGGGTAACCTGCTCTTTCCCTCTGGCTGCCCTTAATATTTTCTCCTTCATTTCAATCCTGGTGAATCTAACGATTATGTGCCTTGGGGTTGGTCTTCTTGAGGAATATCTTTGTGGTGTTCTCTGTATTACCTGGGGTTGAATAGTGTCCTGCTTTGCTAAATTAGGAAAATTTTCCTGGATAATATCCTGAAGAATATTTTCCAGCTTGAATTCATTCTCTCCGTCACATTCAGGTACACCAATCAAACGTATGTTAGGTCTTTTCACATAGTCCCATATTGCTTGGAGACTTTGCTCATTCCTTTTTATCCTTTTTTCTCTATTCTTGTCGTTTTATTTCATTGAGTTGGTCTTCGACCTCTGATATCCTTTCTTCTGCTTGATCCATTTGGCTATTTAAGCTTGTACATATTTCACTAAGTTCACTAACTGATGGTGCTCTTCTGCCTGGGAATCTCTGGTCTGGCTTCCCTCTTGGGTCTGCAACAAGCGGCTCTGACTTCCCAGAGCTCCGAACTCCGGTCAGTAGGAATGGGGTCCCGTTTGCTCTGCATGAAGAGCTGCTGCACCAAGGCGCCCGCAAAACTGCTGCGGCGGCCACAAGAGTCGCGCTGGCGACCCGTGGGGCTCCTCCACTGGGAATCGGCTGATCCGTGAGTGATGAAAATTCGTGTAAAAGTGTGGCGTCGTCTCGTTCTCTGAGCTTTCACTGGGAGCGACAATCCTGAGCTGTTAGTGATCGGCCATCTCGGATCGGTCTCCTCCTTTCCTTTCTATACCAGTGCCTCATAGAGACTCGAGCCACCTGTTGGGGCCACTGCCTGTACAGGTGCCCTAACTGCTGGGACGTGTGGGAACACTTAGTTTTGGGCCAGAAAAAAGGGCTGTTGTTCTCCAGGGTGCCCTGGCTCTTAACTGTTATTTTAGCGGATTATGATAATCCCAGGAAGGCAGTCATCGGTTTAGTTACCGGATCACTTCCAGAACTAACTCTGCGGCTGGTTTCTATTGGAGGGCTCATGAGGAGGTGACTGTTCAGAGTTGTGTGTTCAGTGGCCACCTGAAAAGGAATGACTGGGCTGACAGTTGCTAGGGGAGGGGTGGCTGTGTCCTCAGGCACGGCGGCGGTGCCTTCCTGAGCAGAAGGAAGTCGTAAAAGTGTCCAAACAGGCATGCTTTCGACCTGCCCTCTGGGTGGATGAAAATTTCAGGGCAACCCCTAGGAAGTGGAAGTTCCGAGGCCACGCCCTGGAGGCCAAAGTTCCATGGCAGGTATGCTTCGGTGCAGGTATTGGCTGTCATCTGTCAAGGCAAGATCTGTCTTGGAGCACATGGTTAGAAGAACTTGCTCTGTAGGGAATGTTTGGTGAGGTGGGAGGTGAAAAGTTATATTTTGCATTTCTGAAGGGCTAGGTAGAAGATGGGGAGCCAAGGAAGCAAAAGAAGAGAGAAAAAACACCACCTAGTAGATAAATCGGGGTACTCAGTAACAAGTACCCAACCCCAAAGTGCCTCCGGTTTCTGTGGGATCTGGGTGGCATATTCATTCTGGCTGCTTTGCTGGAAGTGGGGTGTAGTCATTGGCTATCAGAACGGAAGCAGTCTACTTGGAGTTGGGAATATTCACAAGCACATGGACTTACAGATGATATCCCTTGCAGCATTACGGTGTGAGGTCTAGAACGGGGGTCCCCAGCCCTCAGGTTGCAGACCAGTACCATTCTATGGCCTGCTGGGAACCAGGCCGCACAGCAGAAGGTGAGGGGGTGGGGGTGGGGGCTAGTGAGTATTACCACCGGAGCTCTGCCTCCTGTCAAACCAGCTGAGGCATTAGATTTGCCCAGGAGCACAAAACCTCTTGTCAACTGCACGTTCGAGGGATCTAGGCTGTGCATTCCTCATTAGAATCTAATGCCTGCTCTGAGGTTGAACAGTCAGATCCCCAAACCGTCCTCCCTTCCCCTTAACTCCATCCCGTGGAAACACTGTCTTCTGTGAAACCAGTCCCTGGTGCCAAAAAGGTTGGGGACTGCTGGTCTAGAAGGTCTCTGAAAGAGCTTGTCTTGTATTCCCATACAGAGGATACAAGAGCAGTGAGCTCCATCATGGAGGGATAGGCCCATCCCTGCAATCCGGGCCCCTGTTACAAGCAGCTTCGCCAGCAGCACGGTCCTCTCCCGAATCAGGATGCCAACCATCGGTCTAGTGACAAGGTCAGGTCAGACGTAGCTTTAATTTGTTGGTACATACTTACTTTTCAGGGCTATCAGAGGCATTTCCCAAATTGTCAGTTATCATGCAAGTTCCCCACTGCCAATCATGACGGGATATCATGACAGGTTGGCTAAGTATATATGTTTAACGGGCCTATATGTGTGTTTAATCAGCCTAATGTTTTTGTTTGAGACAGTCTCACTTTGTCGCCCAGGCTGGAGTACAGCAGTGCAATTTCTGCTCACTGCAACCTCTGCCTCCCAGGTTAAAGTGATTTTCCTTGACTCAGCCTCCCAAGTAGCTGGGACTACAGGTGCATGCCACCACACCTGGCTAATTTTTTAATTTTTATTTATTTTATTTTATTTATTATTTATTTATTTTGAGATGGAGTTTCGCTCTTGTTACCCAGGCTGGAGTGCAATGGCGCGATCTCAGCTCACCACAACCTCCGCCTCCTGGGTTCAGGCAGTTCTCCTGCCTCAGCCTCCTGAGTAGCTGGGATTACAGGCAGGCTGAGGGATTTGGGAGGCTGAGGCAAGAGGATCACCTGAGGTCAGGAGTTCACGACTAGGCTGGCTAACATGGTGAAACTCCATCTCTACTAAAAATTAAAAAAAATTAGCTGGACATGATGGCACACACCTGTAATCCCAGCTACTTGGGAGAAGAAGTGCCTGAACCTGGGAGGCGGAGGTTGCAGTGAGGTTACACTCTCTCTCTCACGCCGTTGCACTCCAGCCTGGGCAACAGAGCAAGACACTGTCTCAAAAACAAACCCCTCAATTGAGAGTTGAGTAACTGTGACTCACAGAATGGTGGCACGTGCCGCCATGCCCAGCTAATATTTTGTATTTTTAATAGAGACAGGGTCTCACCATGTTGGATAGGCTGGTCTGACCTCAGGTGATCCGCCCACCTCGGCCTCCCAAAGCGTTGGGATTACAGGCGTGAGCCACTGCGCCTGGCCTAGTCAAATATTTATAGCTGTGTCTCATCCAGGAGATGGCATTGTAGATAGGCTAGACCTTTGCCTGTGATAAGCCTCGGCACTCCAGGTCTACATGGTGTGGGATGGATTCCTCTCACCTCGGCAAGCCACCAGTCAAAGTGAATTTTTCCAGCCAGAGGGAGCCAGGGGCCCCTGCTGCTGAGAAGAGTAGAGCTGTAAGTGGCTGACGGTGTAAGCAAAGCTGATGGTGTGAAAGGAAAATACCTTGGGCCCCTCAAGCTGAGAACTGCTTGGGGCAAATCTGTCTTCCATTCTATTCAAAGTCATCCTTCTGTCACTGAAATACACGCGTATTCTGCCTGCCTCCTTTCAAAAAGCCTATCAGAAACTCAATGCAATCATTTGTCACAGCTGCCTGAGACCTGGAAACCCCTCCCTGCCTCTGAATGGAACCCGTGTGCTTCTTACATATATTTATTGATGTCTCATATCTCCCTAAAATGTATAAAACCAAGCTGTGTCCCAGCCATCTTGGGCACACGTTGTCAGGACTTCCTGAGGCTGTGTCGGGTGTGCATCCTAAACCTTGGCAAATAAACCTCCTAAAATGATTGAGACTTATCTCATCATTTTCCTTGACTGACAATAATTAGAAGAGTGAAGTTGGAGGTAGATAGGAAAAGAAATCAGGGCTCATACCCAAAGGCATAGATTCACACAAAGAAATGGGGTACTTCCAAACAGGATCCCTGGTGGAAGGGCTGGGTGAGGGGCTGGGTGAGAGCCTGAATCCTTCTGAAATGAATCCATAGACATCTGAGTCCCATCTGAGGAGAGCTTCTGTGGTGCCACATGACAGAGCAGGAGCATTGTCATCTTGGACAAACACAGCCATTTTAAGTTCCCCTTGATTTAAAAACCACCTAAATCCAGCCCCCCAAAATCATCCTAATGGCTAATGCCATGACCGTAAATCACAAATGCCACCCACCGACCAGAAACATCCCACCCCCAAGATGAACCCCCTTCTAACCAGAAACATGCCAACTCTGAGATAAACTCGCCTTTGACCAGAAGCATTCCAACCCTGTAATAAAACTTTCCTCTCTCCAGAAGCAATCTGAACCTGAGATAAGCTCTCCATCCCTAAACACTTAAATACCCTTAGTCTGTAAAAGAGAACTCTCCTGACCTAAATTGGCCAGAGCCCCTCTCAGGTTTATTCTCCAAAATAAACCCGTCTTTGACTGTTGAGCCACAGTTTGCTATTTCTGTCTCCTTCCTTCTGAACATACAAACGAAAATGCTCGAATGATATCACTAGCAACCAAGTCCTAAGTACGGCAGGGCTTTATCCCACCCCAGAAGAGGCGGAGGGTGGCTAGGGGCACACCTGACCAACTTAGTTCTCAAGTTTTCCGGCTTCTTTGATTTTTTTCCAGAGTTCACTTTCTTTGTATCAGTAAAGTGTTGAAGGCAGCAAATGTCATGTAGAGGCAAAAAGGAGGTGCCCCAAAGAGAAAAGCATTTTTGTGGCTCTTGGGAAATTCCGTAATGCTCCCATCTTGGGGTTCACTAGCCACGAGCAGCTGGTACTCCCGGGCAACCTCATGCTTTGCCCAGTAGCGAAACAGTGGTCAGGCGCAGGCCTACCTGTAGTGCACAGTGGTTTCCCATACAGGCCACCAACATGAGAACCAAAAGGTGGGTTAGTTGCTCACCCCACACAGAGTCCGATTAACATGAATGAGGCCCCATGCAAAGCAAGTGAATTTTTTCCAAAGCGATTACAGCTTGGGGAGGTTGTGCAGATGCCCTGCTGTGTGGCTTCACTTTTGAAGCAGAGAGCAGGCATTTTTATAAGGTAAGGGAGGAAATGAGCAAGGGCAGGGGGTTTCCTGCTGAGTTGATGTTTTACCTATGGCACAGCTGAGTTGGTGCTTTCCTTGGCAGAAGTAAGTTGTACAAGTGGCCACACAGGCGTGTTTTCAAATGCCTGCCCGGAGGGTGGAAGTTCTCTGGCAAGTATGTTTTGGTTTGCCAATCCACTGTGTGTTCTCCAGGAGAGATCTGTCTTGGAGCATCAAGTTAGAGGAACTTGTCCTGTAGGGAATGTCTAGTGAGACAGGAAGTAAAATGTTATATTTGCACATCTGAAGGACTAATTGGGAAATGGGGAGCCAGCTAAGCCAGACAGGCGGGAAACCAGTAATTAAACCATTGTGAAGTCTGTGAGACAGATCTCAATCAATTTAGACTTTTTCAAGGTTAAGGAGGTGCTGTGACACAGCCTCAGGAGATCCTGATGATAGGTGCAGAAGGTGGTCAGAGTACAGCTTGCTTTTATCCGTTTTAGAGAGGTAGAATATACCAGTCAATACGGGTAAGATCTACATCAGCAGGCCGGGCGCGGTGGCTCAAGCCTGTAATCCCAGCACTTTGGGAGGCCGAGCCGGGTGGATCACGAGGTCAAGAGATCGAGACCATCCTGGTCAACATGGTGAAACCCCATCTCTACTAAAAATACAAAAAATTAGCTGGGCATGCTGGCGCGTACCTGTAATCCCAGCTACTCTGGAGGCTGAGGCAGGAGAATTGCCTGAACCCAGGAGGTGGAGGTTGCGGTGAGCCAAGATCATGCCATTGCACTCCAGCCTGGGTAGCAAGAGAGAAACTCCGTCTCAAAAAAAAAAAAAATCTACATTAGCTCAATCTGAAAGGGTCATAGGGAGATTTAACATTTTTCTGATTGACAATTGGTTGAAAGAGTTATCAGTAGAGAGGAATGTCTGGGATCTGATAAGGGATTATAAAGACCTAGGTTTTCTGCAGATGAGCCTCCAAGTAGCAAGGTGAGAATAGACTCAATGTTTATCATCAGACCTCAGGTCCATGGTGGTGGCAGTGTTGGACAGGTATTGCGGAAGGAGACTCTTAATCCTCTTAAGCTTCTAACAGCCCTTCCCCCTGGACTTTCACGTTGCTTCTCAGTAGAAGTAAAGGCTGGCAGACCCGGGTGCCACCCTTAATCACACTCGTAGAGATGGCAGGCATGGTGTGGAGGAATCTTTCCGGAAGACAATTAAACACGATCACACCCCCACCGAAGTCACGTCCTCCACGCCTACTTCATAGATCAGTACGCTTTCACATGTAACTTCTAGAGTTGTAAGCCTTTAAAAGGGCAGGTATTTTCTCTGTGAAGGGAGCTCAGCTGTTAGGCATCGATGCCGCCGCAGCTCCCGGCCGAATAAATCACCACTTCCTTCCCAGTTTCATGTTCGACAGGTTTGTTTCATGGCCTTTCCTTCCTCAATATAATGAGGCATGTGCTACCTCCTCCTCCATCATGGTTTGAACTAGATGTCAGGTTAACTCTAGAATGTCCTTGGTTGAGAGGAGCGGTCCGTTCACATGTCTGGGGGGAAGGCTTAGAATGTGCTTTTGGTTTACATGACTCTAGAAAAATGGGGGTTCTTGGTTACACTCTGAAGTACCTAAATGACCCTACCAGGGTCCATGTGATCGGTCTTGCCCCGCTACCATTTCCTCTCTCTCACCACTTCTCTTAATTAATTAATTAATTAATTTTGATGGAGTCTTGTTCCGTTACCCAGGCTGGAGGGCAGAGAGCAGTGGTACGATCTCAGCTCACTGCAACCTCTGCTTCCCAGGTTCAAGCGATTTTCCTGCCTCGGCCTCCCAAGTAGCTGGGATTACAGGCACCCACCACCACACCCAGCTAATTTTTTGTGTTTTTAGTGGAGGCGGGGTTTCACTATGTTGGCCAGGATGGTCTCCAACTCCTGATGTCAAGTGATCCACCGTCCTTGGCCTCCCAAAGTGCTGGGATTATAGGCATGAGCCATCACACCCGGCCAGACACACTTTGTTCCATAGCAGACCCCAGCAGTATAAAAACTCTTCCCACAGTGACCTGGTTGACCATAGGCACCGTGTGCGCATGTGTCGAAGGAAGTGTAGCTTCCCATTAGGTGGTCTGGGAGTGTCTGCTGTGCTTTTCTTCATGGTGCACATGGGTAGGGGGCCTGTGCGGCAGTGACCACCTACACCACCCGGGAAGATCCTCACTCATTAATGACTCCCATAGGCCCTCCCATTGTTCGTTTCTCAGGAACTTCATGTCTGTGGTTAGAGCAAATTCAGCTGCATGTCCTGCCATGATCTAGGTATATGCAGTTGTGAAACTGACCGCAACCCTGACACCAGGGGTAGAGTCCAGTGGAGTTAAGAGAGGCAATAATTGCTTATAATCCAACTCTGTCTACACAGGAAAATCCCTCACGTCTCCCCAACTTCTGTGCTCTGCTAATGCATTTATTGTGAGCACAAGGTAAATATTTAAACTTTGCTCTTTTATCTTCCTCAGTGACTGTGTTTATTCTAATACCTACATTGATTCCAGGTTCACTGAAACGTATAAATGTTCTTCTGTTCAGGGGTATAGCCCCTGCACTTCCCTGACGTCTGGAAGCCCTGTTTTTTTTGTTTGTTTGTTTTTGTTTTTTTTTGATTTTTGTTTTTTGAGACACAGTTTTTCTCTGTCACCCAGGCTGGAGTGCACTGCAACCTCCACCTCCTGGGTTCAAGCAATTCTCCTGCCTCAGCCTTCAGAGTAGCTGGTGTCACCATGCCTAACTCATTTTTGTATTTTTAGTAGAAATGGCATTTCACCATGTTGGCCAGGCTGGTCACAAACTCTTGGCCTTAAGTGATCCAGCTGCCCCAGCCGCCCAAAGTACTGAGATTACAGGCCTGAACCACCACGCCTGGTCTGGAAGCCCTTTATGACACGTAGTGGCAATTGTGTGGCCCTCATCTGCCCATAAACTCTTCTCAGCTTAGAGGAATGATTATATTACCTTTTCTGTCTGGTTTATCTTCCTGCTTTCATTAAATGTGTGTACATGTACACACACTCCTCTGATTTCAAATCCCTCCAGCCTATTCAAGTTCTTACTGTCTTTCCTTTTGGCAGGTAGCTAAGTAAACTAGTTTAATGGTGTTATTCAATTTCCTTGTGGCCAGAATTTAGTCCCAGAGATACTTTTTTTGAGACAGGTTCTCACACTGTCACCCAGGCTAGAGTGCAGGGGCACATGATGGCTCACTGCAGCCTTAGTCTTCCAGTTCAAGTGATTGTCCCACCTCTGCCTCCCAAAATCTGGGACTGCAGGTGTGGGACCCAACGTCAGGCTATTTTTAAACTTTTTAAAAAATAGGCATGGGGTCTAGTATGTTGCCCAGGCTGGTCTCAAACTTCTGACCTCATGTGATCCTCCTGCTTCCATCACCCAAGTGCTAGAATTACAGGGGATTCACTGCAACCTGTACAGTAAAAAATAATTATCAAGTACCTCCTGAGTAGCTGGGACTACAGGCATGTGCCATCACCACTGGCTAACTTTATTCTTTTTTGTAGAGGTGAGGCCTCACTATGTTGCCCAGACTGGTCTCCAATTCCCAGACTCGAGTGATCCTCATACCTCAGCCTCCTGAGTAGCTGGGAGTAGAGGTGTGCACCACCACGCCTGGCTAATTTTTTGTATTTTTAGTAGACATGGGGTTTCACTATGTTGTCCATGCTGGTCTTGAACTCCTGAACTCAAGCAGTCCACCTGCCTCAATTTCCCAGAGAGCTGAGATTACAGGCTTGAGCCACTGTGCCCAGCCTGACAATATCTGTCGGAGTTACAAATGTACCTATGGGGCTGGGCACAGTGGCTCACGCCTGTAATCCTAGCAGTTTGGGAGGCTGAGGTGGGTGGATCACCTGAGGTCAGGAGGTCAAGACCAGCCTGGCCATCGTGGTGAAACCCCATCTTTAGAAAAAAAAAATGCACCTATGCTTCCTGAAAGTAGCCTCTTTTCTGGGGGTTTATGCCACATATATATGTGCTTTCGAATGAAATCATGTATATGAAAACATTCATTCTATCTTTGTAATAATGAAACATTAGACACAAAAGTCCTTTAAAAGAAAAAGTCTAGCCATGGTAAGTGGGTACAGTGGAAAACTATGTAGCTGTACATGTTTAAACGTGTCCAAAACCTATTGTTAACTAAAAGTCAAACCCAACAACCCTCATCCAAGTGGAGAAAAACAGTGTCCTTACATCTTAGGTGCAAGAAAAGATGGGAAGTGGCGGTGATAAGATATATTTGCTGGCTGGGCGTGGTGGCTCACACCTGTAATCCCAGCACTTTGGGAGGCCGAGGCGGGCAGATCACCTGAGGTTGGGAGTTTAAGACCAGCCTGACCAACATGGAAAAACCTCGTCTCTATTAAAAACACAAGATTAGCCAGGCCTGGTGGCATGCACCTGTAATCCCAGCTACTCAGGAGGCTGAGGCAGGAGAATCACTGAAACCCCAGAGGCGGAGGTTGCGGTGAGCTGCGCTTGCCCCGTTGCACTTGAGCCTGGGCAACAAAGGTAAAACATCTCAGAAAAACCCAAACCAAACAAACAAAAGAATATATTTGCTTGAGCCCAGGAGTTTGAAGTTATAGTAAGCTATAGACCATGACTGTGCCACTGTACTCCAGCCTGGGTGGCAGAGCAATACCTGTCAATAAATAATTTAAAAAAGTAAATATAGAGAAATACATATAAAATTAAAAAATAAATTGGCCTGGAACAGTGGCTCACACCTGTAATCCCAGTACTTTCGAAGGCCGAGGTGGGCAGATCCCTTGAGGTCAGGAGGTCAGGACCAGCCTGGCCAACATGGTGAAACCTCGTCTCTACTAAAAATACAAAAATTAGCTGGGCATGGTGGCGCGTGCCTGTAGTCCCAGCTACTTGGGAGGCTGAGGCAAGAGAATCACTTGAACCCAGGAGATGGAGGTTGCCACGCACTCCTGCCTGGGAGATAAAGTGAGACTCAGTTAAAAAAATAGTAATAATACAATAATAAATAAATGTATCCTAATGTGCGTGTGAAACATTTTGGAAGGATACATAGCGAACTGATAAAGTGGTTTTATATCAGGGAGGATGTGGGAAGTGGACGGTGAGTAAAAGGGTAAGTGGCAGCAGGATTTCTCACTGTGTACCCTCATAAGACACCTTCTGGTGAAATAGACATAAGGAAAAGGATAGAAAAGACAGTGCTTTGTTAAGGAAATTGTTAAGTGAACCCTGTAAAGCCATCACCCAGATCAATAAACAGAACACTGCATGGCTGGGCATGGTGGCTCATGCCTGTAATCCCAGCACTTTGGAGGACGGAGGCAGGAGGATTACTTGAGGCCAGGAGTGTGAGAACAGCCTGGGCAACACAGTGAGACCCCATTTCTACATATTAGCTAGTGTGGTATGCCCCACTGTACCTGTAGTCTCAGCTGCTTGGGAGGCCGAGGTGGGAGGATCCCTTGAGCCTGGAGTTAGAGGTGCATGAGCTATGATGACACCACTAAAATCTAGCCTGTGCTACAGAGTGAGACTCTGTCTCGAAAACGAAACAAGAACGCTTTATCACCCCATAAACCCCGTCCTCTCCATCACAACCTCTCCCCACAGGTAACCAATATCCTGTTTTGTGGTCATCGCCTCCCTGCTTTATAGTTAGACATGCAAATCCAAAGACCATCTGTTGCACGTTACATCACTAGTCCTGTTCAGTGTCCCTTTGTAATGGTTTCATTTTGCCTAACATTTCTGGGGCTAGATTCATCCACATTGTGTCCAGCTGTGGTTCGTTCATTCTGATTGCTGGGTACTCTCCTGTGTGAATATGCTGTAATTTATATGTCTGTTCTGCTGCTGAGCACCTGGGTTGTTTATTGTTTTGGGCTATTCATGATAAGGGAGCTTGAAACGCATTTTTGTACATGTGTCTTGGAGAATAAGTACACACATTTCTGATGGTTATATACCTAGGAGTGGAATCGCTGGGTCTCAGAGTGTGAATCTCTTTGATTTTGATAGTTGCCGCCAAGGTGTTTTCAACGTGGCTGTAGTACTTTATCCTCACGGCAGCAGTGTGCTAGAGTTTCTGTTACTACACATCATCTCCAACACTTGGTTTTCTTGGTCTTTTATGCTTTTATCCTGGCTGGTCTGTAAGGGTATCTCATCATGGTTTTAATTTACATTTTCCTGATTACTAATGAGGTTGAGAACAGTTTTAGGTTTTTTGGCCATCTGAATTTTCTCTCGTTAAATGCCTGTCGCTTTCCATATTTTCTTAGTTTCCCTTTTTTTGCATTGAAAAAAGGAATGTTTCTTTCCCCCCCATGGAACTCTGCTTGATAAAGTGTTGTGTGATATGTGTTGCCAATATGATCTCCATCTCTGGCTAGTGTTTTTATTTCATTCTTACACTCTCGCCCTTTTACCTAGTGATACATACGTACTGTTCTTTTAAAATATAACCTGAAAATCTTTTCATATCTGTACAATGCCTTTAAAAAAACAGTCGCATTGCATTCTGTTACTTGAATTTCTCATAATTTTAATATTCCCTATCGATGGATGTGGAAGTTTTTACTGCTTTGCTATTGCAAACCATGCTTTAATAGAAAAAATCCTTATAGTAACATATATATATATATATATATTTTTTTTTTTTTTTTTTTTTTTTTTTTTTTTCTTGAGACGGAGTTTCGCTCTTGTTACCCAGGCTGCAGTGCAATGGCGTGATCTCGGCTCACCGCAACCTCCACCTCCTGGGTTCAGGCAATTCTCCTGCCTCAGCGTCCTGAGTAGCTGAAATTACATGCATGCGCCAGCATGCCCAGCTAATTTTTTGTATTTTTTAGTAGACACAGGGTTTCACCATGTTGACCAGGATGGTCTCGATCTCTTCACCTCGTGATCCACCAGCCTCGGCCGCCCAAGTGCTGAGATTTCAGGCTTGAGCCACCGCGCCCGGCCATAATAACGTATTTTTAAATACGTTCAAGTACTTCTACAGGAAACATTTCTACAAGTGGTATTGTGGGTCAGACAGTAAGTAAGTTTGTTATTTTGATAAGGAGGCTCACATCATTTTCCATAGATGCTCCCTCCTTGCCCAAGTACCTGTTTCTGCAGTACAGCTGGATCTGTGTGTCTCTGTCAAACTTGCCTTCTTTCTTTTTTTGGAGACAGAATCTCGCTCTGTTGCCCAGGCTGGAGTGCAGTGGCGCTGTCTCGGCTCACTGCAACCTCTGCCTCCCAGGTTCAAGCGGTTCTAGTTCCTCATCCTCCCGAGCAGCTGGGATTATAGGCACCCATCATCATGCCCGGCTAATCTTTTATATTTTTAGTAGAGACGGGGTTTCATCAAATTGCCCAGGCTGGTTTCAAACTCCTGGGCTCAGGTGATCTGCCTGCCTTGGCCTCTCAAAGTGTTGGGGTTATAGGCATGAGCCCCTGGACCTGGCTCTAGAGACTTTTATTTTTTCCAATCTAATAAGCAATAAGTGGTACCTCAATGTAGTTTAAACATGTTAGGTTGTGGCGGTGTCATTGACATAAAAGAAACGGTACATATTTAAAGTGCACAGCTTGATAAGTCTTGATGTAGGTGCACACTTGCAAACCATCACCACAGTCAAGGTAATGAACGTACTCATTATCCCCGAAGCTTGCCTCCTGCCTATTTGTAATTGCTTGGTCTTTGCTGTCTCACCGCTCCCCTCTCTAAACAGCTAATGATCTTTCTGTCACTATAGGTTAGTTGGCTTTTCCTGACTTGTTTATCCACTTAACTATTGATGGATATTTGGGTGGTTTTCAGGTTTTGTTTTGATTTTTTTTTTTAACTATTACAATAAAAGCTACTCCGAGTATTCATTCACACGTCCTTTTATGGAGATATGTTTCCCTTTCTCTAGGGTAAATACCTAGGCATGGAATGGCTGGATTACATGGTAGGTGCCTCACTTTTTAAGAAACGGCCGAAGTGTTGTTCAAAGCAGCTATATTATTCTTCATTCCCATCAGCACATTATGAGAGTTCAAATTTCTCCACATTCTCAGCACCGCTTGGTATGCCCAGTTTTTCTAATTTTGATCATTTAAATATGTGTGTAGCAGGCTAGGCCCGGTGGTTTGCACCTGTAATCCCAGCACTTGGAAAGGACAAGGCCGGTGGATCACTTGAGCCCAGGAGTTCAAGACCAGCCTGGCCAACGTGGCCAAAACCCGTCTCTACTGAAAATACAAAAATTATCTAGGCGTAAGCATGCCCATAATCCCAGCTATTCAGGAGGCTGAGGCAAAAGAATTGCTTGAACTCAGGAAGTGGAGGTTGCAGTGAGCCAAGAATATGCCACTGTACTCCAGCCTGGGCAACATAGTAAGGCACTATCTCAAAGAAAAAAAAGAAGAAAAATTAAATATTTTCTTTGGTAAAGTGCTGATTTGAATCTTTAGACCACTTTTAAGGAGGGTGATTTTTTAATGCTGAGTTTTAAGAATTCTTTGTTTTGTGAATATAAGTCCTTTATAAATATGTATTTTGCCAAGATTTTTCCTCTAGTGGCTGTTGAGTCCAAAGCTCATACTGCTTCCCACGGGACAGTCAGTCAGTTAAGAGACAAAGTGTTGGGGTAAGGAAAGTGATTTTATTTGGAAAGCCAGCAGAAGGTGCTGGACTAGTGTCGTAAAGAACCGTTTAAAAGGCATGAATCTCACGCTTCTTATTATATTGTGGAAGTGGGAACGAGGGTGGAGTTGAGGTCAGGAGGCAGCAGGTGATCGTGGACAACTGGGTATCTGGCAGGAGCCTGAGGGGACCCATGACTTCTTTGCTCTTGGTCAGGTCACAAGGCTGCTAAAGGTTGTTTTGTCTTTTCTGCTTTTGATGTTGATACAGGCTTCATATACTTTTTGCTGGTCCCGTTTGGTGTGACAGGCAGACTCTGTTAAGACTTGCCAAGTCATATTTTTTTTTTTTTGAAATAAAGGAAGAAAAAGAAAAAGAAAAAGAGAAAGAAACAGGAAGAGAAAGAGGGAGAGAGAATGGGAATCTTGCTCTATTGCCCAGGCTAGAATGCAGTCTAAAAATGGGTATTAAATACCTCTTTTATGCCAATAAATGTGCTTAACAATGGAGACAGAAAGAAAAAGGGAGGAAAATAACAAACAAGCAGCCAACCAATATTTCATTTAAACCTGTGAAATGCTATGCCATTGCTGAGGAGTGATTTACTTCCAATGTTGTGGTCACTTTTAGAATAGGTGTGATGTGATACTGAGAAAAACGTATGTTGTGTGGATTTGGGGTGGAGAGTTCTGTAAATGTTTATTAGGTTTACTTGTTCCAGGTCTGAGTTCAAGTCCTGGACATCCTTGTTAATTCTCCGTCTCGTTGATCTGTCTAATATTGACAAGGCAGTGTTAAAGTCTCCCACTATTATTATGTGGGAGTCTAAGTCTCTTGGTAGCTTGGTTTATGTGCAGAAATGAGCAAGGGCAGTTTTGAGGCTAGAAGCAAAATGGAGTCAGCCATGGTAGATTTTCTTGTTGCGTAGCCTGTGGCTTGTCTTTTCATTCCTTTAAACATGTTGCAAAGCTCAACAGCCTTATTTTATTATTATTCTTATTATTTTTGAGACACTCTGGGTTTTGTTGCCCAGGCTGCAGTGCAGTGGTACCATCTCGGCTCACTGCAACCTCTGCCTCCTGGGTTCAAACGATTCTCATGCCTCAACCCCCCAGAAGCTGGGATTACAGGCACCTGCCACCCCTCCTGGCTAAGTTTTGTATTCTTATTAGAGATGGGGTTTCACCATGTTGGTCAGGCTGGTCTTGAACTCCTGTCCTCAAGCAATCCATCACCTTGGCCTCCCAAAGTGCTGGAATTACGGGTGTGAGCCACCACGGCCGGGCTAGGAGACTTAATTTTGATAAAATCCAATTTATCTATTTTTTAATATATTGTTTTCGTTGCCATACTTAAATTTTTGCCCAACGCAAGGTCACAAATATTCTTCTGTGATTTCTTCTAGATATGATAGTTTGGATTTTCAGTTTATTCTATACTTCATTTTGAGTTAATCTGAGGTATGTACCCACGTTTTTGTAATTTTGCATATGGAATTTCAGTTGTACCAAGATCATTAGTTGAAAAGACTTTTCTTTTTCCAATGTTCTGACTTGTGTTAATTGACATGCATTGAAAACATCAGTTTCTCAAATTTATGTGTTTCTTTCCGGATGCTGTTCCATTTCACTGATCCGTCTGCCTCTCTTCACACCGATACTATGTTGTCGGGATTGCTGTAACTTTGTAGCCTTGTAATCGGGTACTGTTTGCCCTTCAACTTTCTTCTGTTCCTAAGGTGTTTTGGCAAATATAGGTCCTTTAAATGCATTCTACGAGTTTTAGAGTAAAGTTTAGAATCAGCTTGAACATTTCTACGGAAAAGGTAGGTGAGAACCGGACTGGGATTGATTGCATCGAATCTGTGTATTAATTTGGAAAGTACATTTTAATTGATACTTTAACCCTTTTGCTGAGAATCATAGGACCTTAAAACACTTAGAGTTGATTTTTAAAAATTTTAATTTATTTATTTATTTTTGAGATGGAGTTTCACTCTTGTTACCCAGGCTGGAGTGCAATGGTGCGATCTTGGCTCACCGCGACCTCCGCCTCCTGGGTTCAGGCAATTCTCCTGCCTCAGCCTCCCGATTAGCTGGGATTACAGGCACGCACCACCATGCCCAGCTAATTTTTTGTATTATTAGTAGAGATGGGGTTTCACCATGTTGACCAGGATGGTCTCGATCTTTTGACCTCGTGATCCACCCACCTCGGCCTCCCAGCGTGCTGTAGAGTTCATCCTACATCCCACTCCTATGGAATTATTGTCAATTATTTTACTTCAGTGTGTCTTTTACACACCATAAGACATTGCTGTTCTGTCCTGATAGTGGTTTAGATGACCACGTTGGCTCCTCTGTGTTCTTTCCTTCCTTTCTGTGCTTCCACCTGGGATCAGTTTTGCCTGCCTGAAGATCACTCCCTACAGATTCCTTCAGTACAGTTTGCCAATGACATGTTTTTAATTTTTGCCTAGAAATCGTATTAGTTACAGAATTCTAGTTTGACAGCTATTTTCCCTCAGAGGTGCGGCGATACCTTTCCATTATCTTCTAGTTTCTGTCCTTTAGGTTGAAATGTTAGCTCTTGATCTAATTGTTGTGAATGTAATATATATATTTTTTCATCTGGTTGCTTGTAGATTTTTTTTTTTTTTGAGACAGAGTTTCGCTCTTGTTACCCAGGCTGGAGTGCAATGGCACGATCTCGGCTCACTGCAACCTCCGCCTCCTGGGTTCAGGCAATTCTCCTGCCTCAGCCTCCTGAGTAGCTGGGATTACAGGCACATGCCACCACGCCCAGCTAATTTTTTGTATTTTTAGTAGAGACGGCGTTTCACCATGTTGACCAGGATGGTCTCGATCTCTTGACCTCGTGATCCACCTGCCTCGGCCTCTGAAAGTGCTGGGTTACAGGCTCGCGCCACCGTGCCCAGCTAATTTTTTGTGTTTTTAGTAGAGACGGGGTTTCACTGTGGTGACCAGGATGGTCTCGATCTCTTGATCCACCCGCCTTGCCTCCCAAAGTGCTGGGATTACAGGCTTGAGCCACCGTGCCCAGCCCGCTTGCAGATCTTAAGATTTTCTCTTTGTCTTTGGTTTTTGAAGTTTTCTTTTCTTTTCTTTTCTTCTTTGTTTTTTGAGACAGAGTCTTACTTCGTTGCCAGGCTGGAGTGCAGTGGCACAGTATTGGCTCACAGTAACCTCCACCTCCTAGGTTCAAGCGATTCTATTGCCTCAGCCTCCCAAGTAGCTAGGATTATAGGTGTGCGCCACCACACCCAGCTAATTTTTGTATTTTTAGTAGAGACAGGGTTTCACCATGTTGGCCAGGCTCCTCGCGAACTCCTGACCTCAGGTGATCTGCACACCTTGCCTCCCAGATTTAAAGGGCCACAACCAAGATATTGATCATAGTCCATACTTTTGTCATATTCCTTTCCCCTAGGCCTGAGAGCTTATCTCTGGTGTCTCTTCCAGATTCTGCAAATGCCCCCTGGGTGGAAGTTGCCCAAATGATAGGCTCACCTTGTCGGCTGTTCATTTATTCCTGAATCCCGGTCCAGAAATTCTTCACTGTCTCTTCAGCTCTTAGATGTTTTAAGCAGATCTTAAAAAATACTTTGTGTAGCTTTTGTAGCTCTGAACGGGAGGGTTAGTTCCAATGGTCAAATTTGTCATTACTGCAAATGTGGGTTTTTGTAGTAAAAGTTAGAACTGTGTGAATTTTTTAAAAAAAAATTAAATTTAAAAATTCTTTTGTTTTTTTTTGAAACGGAATTCTACTCTTGTCCAGACTGGGGCACAATGGCTCGATCTTGGCTCGCTGCAACCTCTGCCTCTGGAGTTCAAGCGATTCTCCTGCCTCAGGCTCCTGAGTAGCTGGGACTATAGGCATGGGCCACCATGCCCAGCTAGTTTTGTATTTTTAGCTGCGAGGGATTTTCTCCACGTTGGTCAGGGTGGTCTCAAACTCCCGACCTCAGGTGATCCACCCGCCTTGGCCTCCCAAAGCGCTGGGATTACAGGCATGAGCCACCTTGCCTGGCCTAATGATTCTTTAAAAAAAGAAAACTAATTTTCTAAACGAATTCAGTTGTATTTCTCTAATTTATCAGCCTTCAGCAAAAGCTCTTGACTGCATTAAGTGGCTGTTTCAAGTCTAGAAATTCTAAAGGAAATTAGTCATGTACTCCTTTATGATGGAGGTACATTCTGAGAGATGTATCCTTAGATGATTTGCTCATTGTGTAAACACCATAGCCTGCGCTTACATGAACTCAGATGCCATAGCCTGGTACACACCCAGGCTTTATGGTATGGCCTATTGCTTTGAGGCCTGTTACTTCTAGGGGTGCATACCTGTGGTTCCAGCTGCTTGGGAGGCTGAGGCAGGAGGATTGCTTGAGCCCACATCCAGCCAATTTATTAATTTCTACTTGGTGCGTTAACATTGTTAATACACTAATCTGTGTATCAAAAAGATGAGAAAACTAGGTGTGCCCTGGTTTTCTACAAATTCTATTTAATGGAGACTTCCTGTGTTCACTACACATTGGTAGTTTATTTATTTTATTATTATTATTATTTTTTGAGATGGAGTGTTGCTCTGTCACCCAGGCTGGGGTGCAGTGTTGCAATCTCAGCTCACTGCAACCTCCGCCTCCCAGGTTGAAGCGATTCTCCTGCCTCAGCCTCCTGAGTAGCCGGGATTCCAGGCACATGCCACCACGCTTAGCTATTTTTTTGTATTTTTAGTAGAGATGGGGTTTCACGACATTGACCAGGATGGTCTTCATCTCCTTTCTTCATGATCCGCCCACCTCGGCCTCCCAAAGCGCTGGGATTAGAGGCGCGAGCCACTGCGCCTGGCAGTAATTTATTTCTAAACAGTGAATCTATCAGTAAAGAATAACACTATGTTAAAGTTAAATGGCACATACTTCTTTCTTTGATTTTGATTATGTATTACCATCTTGATGATTAATGTCAACTATCATTCTACAAACGGTAGCTGAAAACGCTGTAGATTGGACTGAATTAGTTCTGACCTACGGACATTCCTGCTTTAAAAGAAAAAAAAAAGGTTGATAGAAAATCCCCAATGTCACCTTCTCATTGATTGCGTTTTAAAGAATAAAGAATATGGTTGGGGTAGGCAAGCCAGGTACAGTGACTCACGCTTGTAATCCCAGCGCTGTGAGAGGCCAAGGCGGGTGGACCACCCGAGTGAGTCCCTCAGCCTGGCCAACATGGTGAAATGTTGTGTCTTAAAAATACAGAAATGTTGTCAGAGAGGATTATGCGTTTCTCATTTTCGAAGAGATTAGATGTTCTTATCTACAGTAAAACAGTAAAGGGCAATGATTTCTGCTCTTTTATTTCCACAACCCAAATTGCTGAGCTGCATCTTTGCTCCTGTCCTTCATTCTTGAATACAGCTGATGATTAATAGCTATACTTTCCTGGTGACGAGTGGAACTGTAGCGGGCACGTGCGCCTACACACACACATTCAATCTGAGAAATAAGATGGCAAAATATTAATCTGGACTTAAGCTGACACACTGGGAAATGAGTGTGGCAGGAGCTCAAGTTGAGAACGTACGTTTCCCTTACAGCAAGCTCTTCCTTTTCACTCAGAGAAAATTTTCAGGAGATACACTTACGTCGTGATTCCAGATCCCTTCTCCTGGGGGTGTGTTATTCAGAGAGGCACCGCTGGTGCATGCAGTAAAACACCTCCAGTTATGACTTAGGGGGAAGTCCATTCTTTGTTTTTCAGAGGGAGTTTCACTCTTGTCACCCAGGCTGGAGTGCAATGGCGTAATCTCGGCTCACTGCAATGTCCGCCTCCTGGGTTCAGGCAATTCTCCTGCCTCAGCCTCCTGAGTAGCTCGGATTACAGGCACGCGCCACCATGCCCAGCTAATTTTTCTATTTTTTGTGTTTTTAGTAGAGACAGGGTTTCACCATGTTGACCAGGACCGTCTCGATCTCTTGACCTCGTGATCCACCCGCCTCGGCCTCCCAAAGTGATGGGATTTCAGGCTTCAGCCACCGTGCCTGGCGGGGAAGTCTATTCTTTATAGGACAGTTGCAGCTACTTGCAAACTCTTCTGTAGAGTGCATGTCCATTACTTTGACTCAGAAAATGGGTGCTGAAGGCCTTTTGGGGAGGAAGCATCATGCCACCACTGAAATTCTGTAACTTGAGGAAATCCTGAGGAAGAAATCAATCCTATGATACAAAGAAGGTTCAGTGATTAGCTGAGGGCTGATGGGAGAGCGGATGCCACGAGGCCTGCTCGTCTTGAAGGAAAAGGCCTTCTCAGGAGTGGCCCGGCTTCCTCACCCAATCTGACCTCCCAGCTCTTGCATTGGGAAAACGTTGCTGTTATCATTGTCCTCATCCTCCGTGTGGCTCACCCCTCCTCCCCCCATTTTTTTAAAAAGCATATTGTCCTGGAACCTCATCATCCCTGCATGCTGGAGTCAGGAGGACGGCATTGTCTGTGCTCTCCATGTCTGCCTTCACACAGGGTTTGATAGCTTCCTCTTAAGCCACCACCAGCTGGCTTTCTTGCCTGCTGTGTACACTTACTGCCACCACCTCCAGGTCTCTTCCAGATGCCCTAAGCACATTGGTCCCTGGATCTCAAGCTTGCCCAATGCTCCATCCCTGGCAGTCCCTGGGGCGTCTCCAGTGTCCCGATGAGTGACGTACCAGCATCTGGTTTTATTGTATCTCGACCCTCTGTCCCTCCAACTACACTTGGACAGATCCTCCTGTAGAACTTGAAATGATAAACCCTGGAGTTTTCCTTTACCTGACATTGACCTGAAATGACAAACCCTGAAGTTCCTTTCTCCGATACTGACCTTTTTTCTGTATGGTTGTTTTTACTAAGCCTGCATTATGATAGCATCTCGACCTCTGGTTCCAGCCTTTCCTTACTCTGAGCACCTTACTTCCTTCCCTCTGGCTTCATTTGTCTCCCTAGCCCACCTGAACTTTAGAGTCAATCATTTCTCTGCTCTCATAAACTTCCTCCTTTCTTGATAGTTGTTTCAGGAGCCGTTCAATCTTCAACCGCATGTAAACTTAGCTGTACGTTTCCCCTACAGGTGTAACCAAACTGTCTAAATAGTGCTAGCAAAATAGTAACCAGAGAAAAAACAACCGTGTTGCTTGACTTCATTACAAAACTGAGTGGTGAACCTTCACCTGGATCCTGAGGTGGCTTGATATTTATTCGTCCCTGGTCTCTCTCTCTTTCTCTCTTGCTGTTGGGAATTATTTTGACTCGCATCCCGATTCTTGTTACCTGATTGTTTGGATCTCATTCTTCCTTGTGCCACCACTGTCATTCAGTGGTCTAGCCTTCCACCGCTGTGAAAAGATTGTGGTGTAGACTTTGCCGGGGCTCCCTGAAACGTCACCACACCCTGATGCAACCTTTCCAGCTGCCTCTATGTCTCACAGGAGGAAAGAACTATCCTCTTGCCGGACACCGTCCTACTTACCCAAGTACTTGTGGCCCTGCCTGGCACTAGTAATCACCGTTTCTTTATTCTATCTTAAATTCATCCCCCCTCCTCTAGGTCTACCATAATGGAACCCAAGCATCCTCATCTTTTTTTTTTTTTTCTATTGAGACAGAGGCTCACTTTGTCTCCCAGACTGGAGTGCTGTGGTACCATCTTGACTCACTGCAACCTCTGCCTCCTGGATTCAAGCGGTTCTCCTGCCTCAGCCTCCCGAGTAGATGGGATTACAGGTACCTGCCACCACACCTGGCTTATTTTTGTATTTTTTTGTAGAGAAGGGTTTTGTCATGTTGGCCAGGCTGGTCTCGAACTCCTGAGATCAAGCAGTCCACCTGCTTCAGCTTCCCAACGTGCTGGGTTTATAGGTGTGAGCCACTGCGCCTGGCACACCTTCATCCTTAAACACAGATAAAACTCTCTCTGCTTCTCTGTTCAGTTTGCTTTTCCAGAGCACGTTGCTTGGACTTTATTTAACATATATTTCTTTCTGACTTTATTATAATAAGTTGGTTTCCGGGGCAAATCACGAGATCAAGAGATTGAGACCATCCTGGCCAATATGGTGAAACCCTGTCTCCACTAAAAATACAAAAATTATCTGGGCATAGTGGTGCATGCCTATAGTCCCAGCTCCTCAGGAGGCTGAACCAGGAGAATCACTTGAACCTGAGAGGCAGAGGTTGCCATGAGCCGAGATCATGCCACTGCACTCCAGCCTGGCGACAGAGTGAGACTGTCTCAAAAGGAAAACAAAGAAATAACCATAAAAATGGGCAAGCAGCAGCCCTTGGAGCTGCTCTTCCTATGGAGTAGCCATTCTTTTCTCTACCTTATTAATTAACTGCCTTTCAATTAAAAAAAAAGAAGCTGGTTTCGTTACCTGAAGCCCTATTACATTTTAACTTTTAATTTTGATTTTTTTCTTTCCAAGATGGAGTCTTGCTCTGTCACCCGGGCTGGAGTGCAGTGGTGTGAACTTGGCTCTCTGCAACCTCCGTCTCTCAGGTTCAAGCAGTTCTCCTGCCTCAGCCTCCTGAGTAGCTAGGGTTACAGGTACGCGCCACCACACCCAGCCAATTTTTGTATCTTTAATAGAGATAGGATTTCACCAGGTTGGCCAGGCTGATCTTGAAGTCCTGACCTCAGGTGATCTGCCTGCCTTGGCTTCCCACAGTGCTGGTATTACAGGTGTGACCCCCTGCAGCCTGCCATATTTTATCTTACTGAGTACAGAGATTCTATCAGTCTGTATATTTACCCTCTCTCTACCTTAGAGTAGATGATGGGAACAGCATTTCTGTTTTCCATGAAGTGCTGGTGCTCTGAGTGTGGCCCTGATAAACACTCCAAGGTTACTCTGCTGCACTGGAAGCTGCTGAGCTTCGTCTTGAAACCTGCCCGTTGTGTGACAGCAGGTCTCACAGGGAGGGTGGCAGGACAGCTTATGGTTCAGCGGTCATTGCCGCAGGAAACAGCAGTGAAGGGCCATTTTTATCCTGGAATTAGCATGGAACAGGAGTGACAAGGGACTTGCTAACAGTTTCCAAAGATTTAAAATTACTAAAGAGTTTCTATACTGGCTATTTTTTTTTTTTTTTTGAGACTAAGTTTTGCTCTTGTCACCCAGGCTGGAGTGCAAAGGTGCGATCTCATCTCACCACAGCCTCTGCCTCCTGGGATGAAGCAATTCTTCTGCCTCAGCCTCCCGAGTAGCTGAGATTACAGGTGTGCACAATCACAGCTGGCTAATTTTGTATTTTTAGTGGAGATGGGGTTTCTCCATGTTGGTCAGGCTGGTCTCGAACTTCCAACTTCAGGTGATCCTCCCACCTTGGCCTCCCAAAGTGCTGGGATTACATGCGTGGGCCACTGCACCTGGCCTACACTTTATTCTCAAGCCGAGGAAAGAATGGGTCTTATTGTAATACTAGTCACTGCCGGCATTTGCGTCACAGGGATGATTTACTTGTTTATTCTTAGAGACAGAGTCTCGCTCTGTTGCTCATACTGGAGTGCGGTGGCGCTGTCATCGCTCACTGCAGCCCCAAAGTCCTGGGCTCAAGTGATCCTCCCATGTCGGCCTCTCAAAATGCTGGGGCCAACCAATAAAGACTGTTTAGACAGAGGAATCTCAGTAGTGAGAGGAATTCACATCAGCAAATTTGGAAAGGATGAGCATTTAGATGCTTCCGGGAGGCAGGTTTGTTGAGCTGGAGGGATGCGGGCAAACGCATGAGGTCATGTACCCCATTGGAACCAAGAAATGTCAATATCCTGGAGAAACAGATGTTTTTGTGGTAAGTATCAAATTACATGAAGTAGGCTGGGCGTGGTGGCTTACACCTATAATTCCAGCACTTTGGGAGACTGAGGCAGGAGGATTCATTCAAGCCAGGACTTCGAGACTACTCTGGGTAACATAGCGAGACTCTGTCTCTACAACAAAATACAAAAATTAGTCAGGAGCAGCGCCACATGCCTGCAATCCTAGCTACTCAGAAAGCTGAGGCAGGAGGATCACTGAAGCCCCAGCGGTCAAGGCTTCAGTGAGCTGTGATTGTGCCACTGTCTTCCAGCCGGGGTGACAGAGCAAGACCTTGACTCAGAAGAAAAGCAAATTTGCAAATTACGTGAAGCAATTGAGTAACAAATGAATCCCATGATTCCACAAGGTTTTGAATTCCTATCCTAGGGAGAGCCTTGCTCTAGGCACTAGGTACACAGCAGAATCAAAACAGAGTCTCTGAGTATAAGGCCTGGGTACAAAGAAGCGTTTCATGAGAGAACTCAGTCAAATGAGGAACGAGGCACAAGGGTATGTGGGGAAGAGCATCCAGAGGAAGGAAGCTGCATGTGCAAAGGTCCTGAGGCAGGAGATGTTTGCGGTTGAGTAGCGGGGAGGCCAGTAAGCTAGGAACAGAATGCGGAAGAGAGTCACCGGAGGTTTACTCAGAGATGGGTGGGGGCAGCCAGGCCTTAGGCCAGTCTGCATACCACATGTGTGAAAGTGAGTCCCAGTCGCTGTTAAACGCATTTACATAGAATTAACTTGTGAAGTTGTTCAATCATTAATTAAAATGGAACTGATTTATTCTGCTCATCTTCTATATCCACTAAATGATTGGCTCACAACCCTGGTGCCCATATGACCCTTTTACCCATCTGAAGACAGCACCATAAACAGGTCATGAGACATATCCCTGTAAGTTTCAGCAGGGCGTGACAAGTCTAATTGTCATACAGTTGTGATTATCATGATTAGTAAGTGAGCATTTTCTCCGCGGGTTACTGTTTATCATTTGGATCTACTTGGGTTGCCTTTTGCCATATTGAAAGGTCTACTTTTTTTTTTTGTTTTGTTTTGAGACGGAGTCTAGCTCTGTTGCCCAGGCTGGAGTGCAATGGCGTGATCTCGGATCACTGCAACCTCTGCCTCCTGGATTCAAGTGATTCTCCTGCCTCAGCCTCCTGAGTAGCTTGGATTATAGGCACGTGCCTCCATGCCCAGCTAATTTTTGTATTTTTAGTAGAGCTAGGTTTTCACCATGTTGATCAGGAAGGTTTCGATCTCCTGACCTTGTGATCCATCCACCTCGGCCTCCCAAAGTGCTGGGATTACAGCATGAGCTACTGCGGCCAGCCGAAATGTCTAATTTTTATATTGTCAGATCTCAGGGTTTATTTTGTGTCACGGCATCTGTGAGTCTTGTCTTGCTTTTGATTTATTTTTATTGTCTTTAAGCTTACAGTACCTGGTATTCCCAGGCAGTATACCACTGAAGTGCTAACCAGGCTTGATCCTGCTTAGTTTCTGAAACTAGACAGAAATGGAGCACGTTCAGGTAGTGTGGCTGTACCGTCTTGCCTTGCTTTGAAAGATCACCTCTGGGCTTGATGCCGTGGCTCAAGCCTGTAATCCGGCACTTTGGGAGGCTGAGGTGGGTGGATCACCTGAGGTCAGGAGGTCAAGACCAGCCTGGCCATCGTGGTGAAACCTCATCTTTAAAAAAAAAAAAAATGCACCTATGCTTCGTCACGGTAGCCTCTTTCCTGGGGGTCTATTCTACATATATATGTGCTTTCGTATGAAATCATGTATATGAAAACATTCATTCTATCTTGGTAATAATGAAAGATTAGACATAAATGTCCTTTAACAGAAAAAGTCTAGCCATGGTAAGTGGGTACAGTGGAAAACTCTGTAGCTGTACATGTTTAAACGTGTCCAAAACCTATTGTTAACTAAAAGTCAAACCCAGCAACCCTCATCCAAGTGGAGAAAAACAGTGTCCTTACATCTTAGGTGGAAGAAAAGATGGGAAGTGGCGGAGATAAGATATATTTGCTGGCTGGGCGCGGTGGCTCACGCCTGTAATCCCAGCACTTTGGGAGGCCGAGGCGGGCAGATCACCTGAGGTTGGGAGTTTAAGACCAGCCTGACCAACATGGAAAAACCTCGTCTCTATTAAAAACACAAAATTAGCCAGGCCTGGTGGCATGCACCTGTAATCCCAGCTACTCAGGAGGCTGAGGCAGGAGAATCACTGAAACCCCAGAGGCGGAGGTTTCGGTGAGCTGCGCTTGCCCCGTTGCACTTGAGCCTGGGCAACAAAGGTAAAACATCTCAGAAAAACCCAAACCAAACAAACAGAAGAATATATTTGCTTGAGCCCAGGAGTTTGAGGTTATAGTAAGCTATAGACCATGACTGTGCCACTGTACTCCAGCCTGGGTGGCAGAGCAATACCTGTCAATAAATAATTTAAAAAATAAATATAGAGAAATACTATAAAATTTAAATATAAATTGGCCTGGAGCAGTGGCTCACACCTGTAATCCCAGCACTTTGGATCTGCCGAGGTGGGCAGATCCCTTGAGGTCAGGAGTTCAGGATCAGCCTGGGCAACATGGTGAAACCGCGTCTCTACTAAAAATACAAAAATTAGCTGGGCATGGTGGCGCGTGCCTGTAGTCCCAGCTACTTGGGAGGCTGAGGCAAGAGAATCACTTGAACCCAGGAAATGGAGGTTGCCAGGCACTCCTGCCTGGGAGATAAAGTGAGACTCAGTTAAAAAGATAGTAATAATACAATAATAAATAAATGTATCCTAATGTGCGTTTGAAACAGTTTGGAAGAATACATAGCGAACTGATAAAAGTGGTTTTATATCAGGGAGGATGTGGGAAGTGGACGGTGAGTAAAAGGGTAAGTGGCAGCAGGATTTCTCACTGTGTACCCTCATAAGACACCTTCTGGTGAAATAGACATAAGGAAAAGGATAGAAAAGACAGTGGTTTGTTAAGGAAATTGTTAAGTGAACCCTGTAAAGCCATCACCCAGATCAATAAACAGAACACGGCATGGCTGGGCGTGGTGGCTCATGCCTGTAATCCCAGCACTTTGGAGGACGGAGGCAGGAGGATTACTTGAGGCCAGGAGTGTGAGAACAGCCTGGGCAACACAGTGAGACCCCATTTCTACATATTAGCCAGTGTGGTGTGCCCCACTGTACCTGTAGTCTCAGCTGCTTGGGAGGCCGAGGTGGGAGGATTGCTTGAGCCTGGAGTTAGAGGTGCGTGAGCTATGATGACACCACTGAAATCTAGCCCGTGCTACAGAGTGAGACTCTGTCTCGAAAAAGAAAAAGGAACACTTTATCACCCCATAAACCCCGTCCTCTCCATCACAACCTCTCCCCACAGGTAACCAATATCCTGTTTTATAGTCATCGCCTCCCTGCTTTATAGTTAGACATGCAAATCCAAAGACCATCTGTTGCACGTTACATCACTAGATTCCTGTTCAGTGTCCCTTTGTAATGGTTTCATTTTGCCTAACATTTTTGGGGCTAGATTCATCCACGTTGTGTCCGGCTGTGGTTCGTTCATTGTGATTGCTGGGTACTCTCCTGTGTGAATATGCTGTAATTTATATGTGTGTTCTGCTGCTGAGCACCTGGGTTGTTTATTGTTTTGGACTATTCATGATAAGGGAGCTTGAAAGGTATTTTGCACATGTGTCTTGGAGAATAAGTACACACGTTTCTGATGGTTATATACCTAGGAGTGGAATCGCTGGGTCTCAGAGTGTGAATCTCTTTGATTTTGATAGTTGCCGCCAAGCTGTTTTCAACGTGGCTGTAGTACTTTATCCTCACGGCAGCAGTGTGCTAGAGTTTCTGTTACTACACATCATCTCCAACACTTGGTTTTCCTGGTCTTTTATGCTTTTATCCTGGCTGGTCTGTAAGGGTATCTCATCATGGTTTTAATTTACATGTTCCTGATTACTAATGAGGTTGAGAACATTTTTAGGTTTTCTGGCCATCTGAATTTTGTCTCGTTCAATGCCTGTCGCTTTCCATATTTTCTTAGTTTCCCTTTTTTTGCATTGAAAAAAAAATGTTTCTTCCCCCCCATGGACCTCTGCTTGATAAAGTGTTCTGTGATATGTGTTGCAAATATGATCTCCATCTCTGGCTAGTGTTTTTATTTCATTCTTACACTCTCGCCCTTTTACCTAGTGATACATACGTACTGTTCTTTTAAAATATATCCTGAAAATCTTTTCATTATCTGTACCATGCCTTTTAAAAAAAACAGTCGCATTGCATTCTGTTACTTGAATTTCTCATAATTTTAATTTTCCCTATCAATGGATGTTGAAGTTTTTACTGCTTTGCTATTGCAAACCATGCTTTAATAGAAAAAATCCTTATAGTAACGTATATATATATATATATATATATATTTTTTTTTTTTTTTTTGAGATGGAGTTTTTCGCTCTTGTTACCCAGGCTAGAGTGCAATGGCGTGATCTCAGCTCACCGCAAACTCTGCCTCCTGGGTTCAAGCAATTCTCCTGCCTCAGCCTCCTGAGTAGCTGGGATTACAGGCACATGCCACCATGCCCAGCTAATTTTTTGTATTTTTAGGAGAGACGGGGTTTCACCATGTTGACCACGATGGTCTCGATCTCTTGACCTCGTGATCCACCCGCTTCAGCCTCCCAAAGTGATGGGATTACAGGCTTGAGCCACTGCACCAGGCCATATTAATGTATTTTTAAATACGTTCAAGTACTTTTACAGGAAACATTTCTACAAGTGGTATTGTGCGTCAGACAGTAGGTAAGTTTGTTATTTTGATAAGGAGGCTCACATCATTTTCCATAGATGCCCCCTCCTTGCCCAAGTACCTGTTTCTGCAGTACAGCTGGATCTGTGTGACTCTGTCAAACTTTCCTTTTTTCTTTTTTTGGAGACAGAATCTCGCTCTGTTGCCCAGGCTGGAGTGCAGTGGCGCTGTCTCGGCTCACTGCAACCTCTGCCTCCCAGGTTCAAGCGGTTCTCGTTCCTCATCCTCCCGAGCAGCTGGGATTATAGGCACCCATCATCATGCCCGGCTAATCTTTTGTATTTTTAGTAGAGATGGGGTTTCATCAAATTGCCCAGGCTGGTTTCAAACTCCTGGGCTCAGGTGATCTGCCTGGCTTGGCCTCTGAAAGTGTTGGGGTTACAGGCGTGAGCCCCTGGACCTGGCTCTGGAGACTTTTATTTTTCCCAATCTAATAAGCAATAAGTGGTACCTCAATGTAGTTTAAAATGTTAGGTTGTGGCGGTGTCATTGTCATAAAAGAAACGAAACATACTTAAAGTGCACAGCTTGATAAGTCTTGATGTAGGTGCACAAGTGCGAAACCATCGCCACAGTCAAGATAATGAACGTACTCATTATCCCCGAAGCTTGCCTCCTGCCTATTTGTATTTGCTTGGTCTTTGCTGTATCACTGCTTCCCTCTCTAAACAGCTAAGGGTCTTTCTGTCACTATAGGTTAGTTGGCTTTTCCTGACTTGTTTATGCACTTAACTATTGATGGATATTTGGGTGGTTTTCAGGTTTTGTTTTGATTTTTTTTTTTAAACTATTACAGTAAAAGCTACTCCGAGTATTCATTCACATGTCCTTTTATGGAGATATGTTTCCCTTTCTCTGGGGTAAATACCTAGGCATGGAATGGCTGGATTACATGGTAGGTGCCTTACATTTAAGAAACGGCCGAAGGGTTGTTCAAAGCAGCTATATTATTCTTCATTCCCATCAGCACATTATGAGAGTTCAAATTTCTCCACATTCTCAGCGCCGCTTGGTATGCCCAGTTTTTCTAATTTTGATCATTTAAATATGTGTGTAGCAGGCTAGGCCCGGTGGTTTGCACCTGTAATCCCAGCACTTGGAAAGGACAAGGCCGGTGGATCACTTGAGCCCAGGAGTTCAAGACCAGCCTGGCCAACGTGGCAAAAACCCGTCTCTACTGAAAATACAAAAATTATCTAGGCATAAGCATGCCCATAATTCCAGCTATTCAGGAGGCTGAGGCAAAAGAATTGCTTGACCTCAGGAAGCGGAGGTTGCAGTGAGCCAAGAATATGCCACTGTACTCCAGCCTGGGCAACACAGTGAGGCACTATCTCAAAAAAAAAAAAAAAAGAAAGAAAAATTAAATATTTTCTTTGGTAAAGTGCTGATTTGAATCTTTAGACCACTTTTAAGGAGGGTGATTTCTTATTTCTGAGTTTTAAGAATTCTTTGTTTTGTGAATATAAGTCCTTTTATAAATATGTATTTTGCCAAGATTTTTCCTCTAGTGGCTGTTGAGTCCAAAGCTCATACTGCTCCCCACAGGACAGTCAGTCAGTTAAGAGACAAAGTGTTGGGGTAAGGAAAGTGATTTTATTTGGAAAGCCAGCAGAAGGTGCTGGACTAGTGTCGTAAAGAACCGTTTAAAAGGCATGAATGTCACGCTTCTTTTTATATTGAGGAAGTGGGAACGAGGGTGGAGTTGAGGTCAGGAGGCAGCAGGTGATCGTGGACAACTGGGCATCTGGCAGGAGCCTGAGGGGACCCATGACTTCTTTGCTCTTGGTCAGGTCACAAGGCTGCTAAAGGCTGTTTTGTCTTTTCCCTCCAAGATGGAGTCTCACTCTGTCTCCAGGCTGGAGTGCAGCAGTGGCATGATCCCAGCTCACTGAAACTTCTGCTTTCCAGGTTCAAGTGATTCTCCTGCCTCAGCTTCCTGAGTAGCTGTGACTAGAGGCGTACCCCACCACACTTAGCTAATCCTGTACGTTTTCAACGTAGCATTGTTACTTCTGTGTGTGCTCCTTATCTCTTTAGGGGGTAACTTCAGGAAGGGACTATGACCATCCTCGCTTTAAAGTTCAAACTATATTGGCAAGTGACACTTGTGTTTGAAAAAACAACAAAGAAATAGAGTTAAACCATGAACTAAATTCTTTCCGTAGGTATCTTCCTGTTTTTTTTTTTTTTTTTTTTTTTTTTTGAGGTGGATTCTGGCTGTGTTATTGAGGCTGAACTTGAACTCCAGGCTGGGCTACTTTTCATACCTTTGATGTACAGCTTTTTAGTATTTGTGTTAAACCTATCAACTGTTTTCCTTATGATTTCTGCTTTTGATGTTGATACAGGCATCATATACTTTTTGCTGGTCCCGTTTGGTATGACAGGCAGACTCCGTTAAGACTTGCCAAGTCATATGTAAAAATTAGCTTTTGGCACATCGGTCTTCTAGATCTTTTTTTTTTTTTTGAAAAAAAGGAAGAAAAAGAGAAAGAAGGAAAAAAAGAATGAAAGAGAGAAAGAAACAGAAGAGAAAGAGGGAGAGAGATTGGGAATCTTGCTCTATTACCCAGGCTAGAATGCAGTCTAAAAATGGGTATTAAAAACCTCTTTTATGCCAATAAATGTGCTTAACAATGGAGACAGAAAGAAAAAAGGGAGGAAAATAACAGTCAAGCAGCCAACCAATATTTCATTTAAACCTGTGAAATGCTATGCCGTTGCTGAGGAGTGATTTACTTCCAATTGTGTGGTCACTTTTAGAATAGGTGTGATGTGATACCGAGAAAAACGTATGTTGTGTGGATTTGGGGTGGAGAGTTCTGTAAATGTTTATTAGGTTTACTTGTTCCAGGTTTGAGTTCAAGTCCTGGACATCCTTGTTAATTCTCTGTCTCGTTGATCTGTCTCATATTGACAAGGCAGTGTTAAAGTCTCCCACTATTATTATGTGGGAGTCTAAGTCTCCTGGTAGCTTGGTTTATGTGCAGAAATGAGCAAGGGCAGTTTTGAGGTTAGAAGCAAAATGGAGTCAGCCATGGTAGATTTTCTTGTTGCCTAGCCTGTGGCTTGTCTTTTCATTCCTTTAAACATGTTGCAAAGCTCAAGAGCCTTATTTTATTATTATTAATATTATTATTTTTGAGACACTCTGGGTTTTGTTGCCCAGGCTGCAGTGCAGTGGTACCATCTCGGCTCACTGCAACCTCTGCCTCCTGGGTTCAAAGGATTCTCATGCCTCAGCCCCCCAGAAGCTGGGATTACAGGTGCCTGTCACCACTCCTGGCTAATTTTTGTATTTTTAGTAGAGATGGAATTTCATTCACCATGTTGGTCAGGCTGGTCTTGAACTCCTGTCCTCAAGCAATCCATCACCTTGGCCTCCCAAACTGCTGGAAGTATGGGTGTGAGCCACCACGGCCGGGCTAGGAGACTTAATTTTGATAAAATCCCAATTTATCTATTTTTTAATATATTGTTTTCATTGCCATACTTAAAATTTGCCCAACCCAAGGTCACAAATATTCTTCTGTGATTTCTTCTGAATATGATAGTTTGGATTTTCAGTTTATTCTATACTTCATTTTGAGTTAATCTGAGGTATGTACCCACGTTTTTGTTATTTTGCATATGGAATTTCAGTTGTAGCAGGATCATTAGTTGAAAAGACCTTTCTTTTTCCAACGTTCTGACTTGTGTTAATTGACATGTATTGAAAACATCAGTTTCTCAAATTTATGTGAGTTTCTTTCCGGATGCTGTTCCATTTCACTGATCCGTCTGCCTCTCTTCACACCGATACTATGTTGTCTGCATTGCTGTAACTTTGTAGCCTTGTAATCAGGTACTGTTTGCCCTTCAACTTTCTTCTGTTCCTAAGGTGTTTTGGCAAATATAGGTCCTTTAAATGCATTCTACAAATTTTAGAGTAAAGTTTAGAATCAGCTTGAACATTTCTACAGAAAAGGCAGGTGAGAACCGGACTGGGATTGATTGCATCGAATCTGTGTATTAATTTGGAAAGTACATTTTAATTGATACTTTAACCCTTTTGCTGAGAATCATAGGACCTTTAAACACTTAGAGTTCATCTTACATCTCACTGAACTCCTATGGAATTATTGTCAACTATTTTACTTCAGTGTGTCTTTTACACACCATAAGACATTGCTGTTCTGTCCTGATAGTGGTTTAGATGACCACGTTGGCTCCTCTGTGTTCTTTCCTTCCTTTCTGTGCTTCCACCTGGGATCAGTTTTGCCTGCCTGAAGATCACTCCCTACAGATTCCTTCAGTACAGTTTGCCAATGACATTCTTCTAATTTTTGCCTAGAAATCGTATTAGTTACAGAATTCTAGTTTGACAGCTATTTTCCCTCTGAAGTGCGACGATACCTTTCTATTATCTTCTAGTTTCTGTCTTTAGGTTGAAATGTTAGCTCTTGATCTAATTGTTGTGAAAGTAATATATATATTTTTTCATCTGGTTGCTTGTAGATCTTTTTTTTTTTTTGAGACGGAGTTTCGCTCTTGTTACCCAGGCTGGAGTGCAATGGTGTGATCTCGGCTCACCACAACCTCCGCCTCCTGGGTTCAGGCAATTCTCCTGCCTCAGCCTCCTGAGTAGCTGGGATTTCAGGCACGCGCCACCGTGCCCAGCTAATTTTTTGTATTTTTAGTAGAGACGGGGTTTCACCATGTTGACCAGGATGGTCTCAATCTCTTGATCCACCCGCCTTGGCCTCCCAAAGTGCGGGGATTACAGGCTTGAGACATCGCGCCCAGCCCGCTTGTAGATCTTAAGATTTTCTCTTTGTCTTTGGTTTTTGATGTTTTCTTTTCTTTTCTTCTTCTTCTTTGTTTCATGAGACAGAGTCTTACTTTGTTGCCAGGCTGGAGTGCAGTGGCACAGTATTGGCTCACAGTAACCTCCACCTCCTAGGTTCAAGCCATTCTGTTGCCTCAGCCTCCCAAGTAGCTAGGATTATAGGTGTGTGCCACCACATCCAGCTAATTTTTGTATTTTTAATAGAGACTGGGTTTCACCATGTTGGCCAGGCTCCTCGCGAACTCCTGACCTCAGGTGATCTGCACGTCTTGGCCTCCCAGATTTAAAGGGTCACAACCAAGATATTGATCATAGTCCATACTTTTGTCATATTTTCTTCCCCTAGGCCTGAGAGCTTATCTCTGGTGTCTCTTCCAGATTCTGCAAATGCCCCCTGGGTGGAAGTTGCCCAAATGACAGGCTCACCTTGTCGGCTGTTCATTTATTCCTGAATCCCGGTCCAGAAATTCTTCACTGTCTCTTCAGCTCTTAGACGTTTTAAGCAGATCTTAAAAAATACTTTGTTTAGCTTTTGTAGCTCTGAACGGGAGGTTTAGTTCCAATGGTCAAATTTGTCATTACTGCAAATGTGGGTTTTTGTAGTAAAAGTTAGAACTGTGTGAATTTTTTTTAGAAAAATTACATTTAAAAATTCTTTTGTTTTTTTTTTGAAACGGAATTCTACTCTTGTTCAGACTGGGGCACAATGGCTCGATCTTGGCTCACTGCAGCCTCTGCCTCCCAAGTTCAAGCTATTCTCCTGCCTCAGGCTCCTGAGTAGCTGGGACTATAGGCATGGGCCACCATGCCCAGCTAGTTTTGTATTTTTAGCAGAGAGGGATTTCCTCCACGTTGGTCAGGCTGGTCTCAAACTCCCGACCTCAGGTGATCCACCCGCCTTGGCCTCCCAAAGCGCTGGGATTACAGGCATGAGCCACCTTGCCTGGCCTAATGATTCTTTAAAAAAAGAAAACTAATTTTCTAAACGAATTCAGTTGCATTTCTTTGATTTATGAGCCTTCAGCAAAAGCTCTTGACTGCATTAAGTGGCTGTTTCAAGTCTAGAAATTCTAAAGGAAATTAGTCATGTACTGCTTTATGATGGAGGTACGTTCTGAGAAATGTATCCTTAGATGATTTACTCATTGTGTAAACACCATAGTGTGGGCTTACATGAACTCAGATGCCATAGCCTGGCACATACCCAGGCTTTATGGTATGGCCTATTGCTTTGAGGCCTGTTGCTTCTAGGGGTGCATACCTGTGGTTCCAGCTGCTTGGGAGGCTGAGGCAGGAGGATTGCTTGAGCCCAGGAGTTCAAGGCTGCAGTGAGCTGGGACTGAGCCACTGTACTCCAGCCCAGGAGACAGTGAGACCCTGTCTCTAATTAAAAATGGAACATGGTGAACCTGCATTACAGGTTCTTCAACAGCTCGCAGGACTGGACGTTCTCTGGGCGAGCCAGGGTGTGAGTGAGCGGTGAGTGACGGTGGAAGTCTAGGACATTGCTGTCCACTACTGCAGGGTTTACAAACAGCAGCCACTCAGGCAACACTACATTTATAACATTTCTTTCATTAATAAATTAACCTTAGTGGACTATAAGTTTTTACTTTATAAACTTTTTCTGTTCTCTTTTTTATTTTTAATTTTTTTTTTTTACTATGTATGAACTTTTAAATAAACGTCTTAGGCCTGGATCAGTGGCTCACACCTTAATCCCAGCACTTTGGGAGGCCGACATGGGAAGGTCACTTGAGCTCAGGAATTCCAGACCAGCCTGGAGAATGTGGTGAAACCCTGTGTCTAGTAAAAATACAAAAAAAAAAAAAAAAAAATTAGTCGTGTGTGGTTAAGTGCACCTGTAGCTGCTCGGGAGGCTGAGACAGGAGGATGGCTCAAACCTGAGAGGTGGAGGTTGCAGTGAGCTGAGATGGCACCATTGTACTCCACCCTGGGTGACACAGTGAGACTCAGTCTCAAACAAACAACAACAACAACAAATTTCTGATTCTTTTGTAATAACACTTGCCTTAAAACACAAACAACGAGGCGGGTCACAGTGTCTAACGCCTGTAATCCCAGCACTTTGGGAGGCTGAGGTGGGTGGATCCCCTGTGGTCGGAAGTTCAAAACTAGCCTGGAGAAACCCCATCTTTTTAAACAACAACAAAAAACACCCATACACACACACACACACACACACACACACACACACACACACACAGAAACACACACACACACACACACACATAAAACTTTAAAAATTGCTTTTTAATATCTTTATTCTGTAAACTTTTTCTATGTTTCTTTTCTTTTTAAACTGTTTTGTTAAAAACTGACACATGAGCACACACATTAACCTTGACCTACACAAGATCAGGATCATCAGTGTCACAGTTTTCCACCTCCACATCTTGTCCACTGGAAAGTGTTCAGGGGCAGTAACACACATGGAGCTGTCCTCGCCTGTGCTAACAGTGCCTTTTTCTGGAATCACTCTGGAAGGAGCTGCTGAGCTGCCTGAGGCTGTTCTACATTATTTTTTATCAGAAGTACATGCTAAAATAACAATAAAAGTTTAGTAAATATATAAACTGGAATTGTAGCCATTTACTATCACCGTCGGGTTTTATGTACTGTCCGTTATTGTGTGTGCATAATTTTATGTGGCTGGTGTGCAGTGGGTTTGTTCACATCAGCATCACCCGAGACTCCTGCGTAATGCACTGTGCAATGATGTTACCACAGCTCTCGCCTCACTAGGTGATACAGGCTTTTCAGCTCCTTATGGTCTGTGGGACCGCCATTGTGGATGTGGTCCTTTCTTGACCAAGGCGTTGTTGTGTGGCATGTGAGGACAGGTGACTTTCCGGCATTGTTCTTGTGATACAGACTTTTCAGCCGCGTTACGGTCTGTGGGACCGCCACTGTGGATGTGGTCCTGTCTTGACCAAGGCGTTGTTGTGTGGCATGTGATGACAGCTGGCTTCCTAGCATTGTTCTTTTTGTCTTTCCCCTACAGTTCACTTTTGGATGATATATTAATATTTTTCTTGGAGATACATCTTGCTCTGTCACCCAGGCTTGGGTGCACTGGTGCCATTTCAGCTTCATACAAAATCTGCCTCCTGGGTTCAAGCTATTCTCCTGCCTCAGCCTCCCAAGCAGCTGGAATTACAGGCATGCGCCACCATGCCCCGCTAATTTTGTACTTTTAGTAGAGTTGGGGTTTCACCAAGTTGCCCTAAACTCAGGCAATCCACCTGCCTCAGCTTCCCACAGTGCCAGGATTACAGGTGTGAGCTACCACATCCAGCCAATTTATTAATTTCTACTTGGTGCGTTAACATTGTTAATACACTAATCTGTGTATCAAAAAGATGAGAAAACTAGGTGTGCCCTGGTTTTCTACAAATTCTATTTAATGGAGACTTCCTGTGTTCACTACACATTGGTAGTTTATTTACTTTATTATTATTATTATCTTTTGAGATGTAGTCTTGCTCTGTCACCCAGGCTGGGGTGCAGTGGTGCAATCTCAGCTCACTGCAACCTCCGCCTCCCAGGTTGAAGCGATTCTCCTGCCTCAGCCTCCTGAGTAGCTGGGATTCCAGGCACGCGCCACCACGCCCAGCTAATTTTTTGTATTTTTAGTAGAGATGGGGTTTCACCATGTTGACCAGGATGGTCTTCATCTCCTTTCTTCATGATCCGCCCACCTAGGCCTCCCAAAGCGCTGGGATTAGAGGCGTGAGCCACTGCGCCTGGCAGTAATTTATTTCTAAACAGTGAATCGATCAGTAAAGAATAACACTGTGTTAAAGTTAAATGGCACATACTTCTTTCTTTGATTTTGATTATGTATTACCATCTTGATGATTAATGTCAACTATCATTCTACAAACGGTAGCTGAAAACGCTGTAGACTGGACTGAATTAGTTCTGACCTACGGACATTCCGGCTTTAAAAGAAAAAAAAAAGCTTGATAGAAAAGCCCCAATGTCACCTTCTCATTGATTGCGTTTTAAAGAATAAAGGATATGGTTGGGGGAGGCAAGCCAGGTACAGTGACTCACGCTTGTAATCCCAGCACTTTGAGAGGCCAAGGCGGGTGGACCACCCGAGTGAGTCCCTCAGCCTGGCCAACATGGTGAAACGTGTGTCTACTAAAAATACAGAGATGTTGTCAGAGAGGATTATGCATTTCTCATTTTCAAAGAGATTAGATGTTGTTATCTACAGCAAAACAGTAAAGGGCAATGATTTCTGCTCTTTTATTTCCACAACCCAAATTGCTGAGCTGCATCTTTGCTCCTGTCCTTCATTCTTGAATACAGCTGATGATTAATAGCTATACTTTCCTGGTGACGAGTGGAACTGTAGCGCGTGCGCACACACGTTCAATCTGAGAAATAAGATGGCAAAATATTAATCTGGACTTAAGCTGACACAGTGGGAAATGAGTGTGGCAGGAGCTCAAGTTGAGAACGTACGTTTCCCTTACAGCAAGCTCTTCCTTTTCACTCAGAGAAAGGTTTCAGGAGATACACTTACATCGTGATTCCAGATCCCTTCTCCTGGGGGTGTGTTATTCAGAGAGGCACCGCTGGTGCATGCAGTAAAACACCTCCAGTTATGACTTAGCGGGAACTCTATTTTTTGTTTTTCAGAGGGAGTTTCACTCTTGTCACCCAGGCTGGAGTGCAATGGCGCCATCTCGGCTCACTGCAATGTTTGCCGCCTGGGTTCAGGCAATTCTCCTGCCTCAGCCTCCTGAGTAGCTGGGATTACAGGCATCCGCCACCATGCCGAGCTAATTTTTTGTATTTTTAGTAGAGACAGGGTTTCACCATGTTGATCATGATGGTCTCGATCTCTTGACCTCGTGATCCACCCGCCTCGGCCTCCCAAAGTGCTGGGATTTCAGGCTTCAGCCACCGTGCCCGGCGGGGAAGTCTATTCTTTATCGGGCAGTTGCAACTACTTGCAAACTCTTCTGTAGAGTGCATGTCCATTGCTTTGACTTAGAAAATGGGTGCTGAAGGCCTTTTGGGGAGGAAGCATCATGCCACCACTAAAATTCTGTAACTTGAGGAAATCCTGAGGAAGAAATCAATCCTATGATACAAAGAAGGTTCAGTGATTAGCTGAGGGCTGATGGGAGAGCGGATGCCACGAGGCCTGCTCGTCTTCAAGGAAAAGGCCTTCTCAGGAGTGGCCCGGCTTTTTCACCCAATCTGACCTCCCAATCTGACCTCCCAGCTCTTGCATTGGGAAAACGTTGCTGTTATCATTGTCCTCATCCTCCGTGTGGCTCACCCCTCCTCCCCCCATTTTTTTACAAAGCATATTGTCCTGGAACCTCATCGTCCCTGCATGCTGGAGTCAGGAGGACGGCATTGTCTGTGCTCTCCATGTCTGCCTTCACACAGGGTTTGATAGCTTCCTCTTAAGCCACCACCAGCTGGCTTTCTTGCCTGCTGTGTACGCTTACTGCCACCACCTCCAGGTCTCTTCCAGATGCCCTAAGCACATTGGTCCCTGGATCTCAAGCTTGCCCAATGCTCCATCCCTGGCAGTCCTCTGGGGCGTCTCCAGTGTCCCAATGAGTGACGTACCAGCATCTGGTTTTATGGTATCTCGACTCTCTGTCCCTCCAACTACACTTGGTCAGATCCTCCTGTAGAACTTGAAATGATAAACCCTGGAGTTTTCCTTTACCTGACATTGACCTGAAATGACAAACCCTGAAGTTCCTTTCTCTGATACTGACCTTTTTTCTGTATGGTTGTTTTTACTAAGCCTGCATTATGATAGCATCTCGACCTCTGGTTCCAGCCTTTCCTTACTCTGAGCACCTTACTTCCTTCCCTCTGGCTTTATTTGTCTCCCTAGCCCACCTGAACTTTAGAGTCAATCATTTCTCTGCTCTCCTAAACTTCCTTTTTACTTGATGGTTTTTTCAGGAGCCGTTCAATCTTCAACTGCATGTAAACTTAGCTGTGCATTTCCCCTACAGGTGTAACCAAACTGTCTAAATAGTGCTAGCAAAATAGTAACCAGAAAAAAAGAACTGTGTTGCTTGACTTCATCACAAAACTGAGTGATAAACCCTCAGCTGGAGCCTGAGGTGGCTTGATTATTTATTCATCCCTGGTCTCTCTCTCTTTCTCTCTTGCTGTTGGGAATTATTTTGACTCGCATTCTGATTCTTGTTACCTGATTGTTTGGATCTCATTCTTCCTTGTGCCATCACTGTCATTCAGTGGTCTAGCCTTCCACCGCTGTGAAAAGATTGTGGCGTAGACTTTCCCGTGGCTCCCTGAAATGTCACCACACCCTGATGCATTCTTTCCAGCTGCCTGTATGTCTCACAGGAGGAAAGAACTATCCTCTTGCCCAACACCGTCCTACTTACCCAAGTACTTGTGGTCCTGCCTGGCACTAGTAATCACCCGTTCTTTATTCTACCTTAAATTCATCCCCAGTCCTCTAGGTCTACCATAATGGAACCCAAGCATCCTCATCTTTTTTTTTTTTCTTTTGAGACAGAGGCTCACTTTATCTCCCAGACTGGAGTGCTGTGGTGCCATCTTGACTCACTGCAACCTCTGCCTCCTGGATTCAAGCGGTTCTCCTGCCTCAGCCTCCCGAGTAGATGGGATTACAGGTACCTGCCACCACACCTGGCTTATTTTTGTATTTTTTTGTCGAGAAGGGTTTTGTCATGTTGGCCAGGCTGGTCTCGAACTCCTGAGCTCAAGCAGTCCACCTGGTTGAGCCCCCAAAGGGCTGGGTTTATAGGTGTGAGCCACTGTGCCTGGCACACCTTCATCCTTAAACACAAATAAAACTCTCTCTGCTTCTCTGTTCAGTTTGCTTTTCCAGAGCACGTTGCTTGGACTTCATTTAGCATATATTTCTTTCTGACTTTATTATAATAAGTTGGTGTCTGGGGCAAATCACGAGATCAAGAGATGGAGACCATCCTGGCCAATATGGTGAAACCCTGTCTCCACTAAAAATACAAAAATTATCTGGGCATAGTGGTGCATGCCTATAGTCCCAGCTCCTCAGGAGGCTGAACTGGGAGAATCACTTGAACCTGAGAGGCAGAGGTTGCCATGAGCCGAGATCATGCCACTGCACTCCAGCCTGGCGACAGAGTGAGACTGTCTCAAAAAGAAAAGAAAGAAATAACCATAAAAATGGGCAACCAGCAGCCCTTGGAGCTGCTCTGCCTATGGAGTAGCCATTCTTTTCTCTACTTTATTAATAAACTGGCTTTCAATTAAAAAAAAAGAAGCTGGTTTCATTACCTGAAGCCCTATTACATTTTAAATTTTAATTTTGATTTTTTTTTCCAAGATGGAGTCTTGCTCTGTCACCCGGGCTGGAGTGCAGTGGTGTGATCTTGGCTCTCTGCAACCTCCGTCTCTCAGGTTCAAGCAGTTCTCCTCCCTCAGCCTCCTGAGTAGCTAGGGTTACAGGTACGCGCCACCACACCCAGCCAGTTTTTGTATTTTTAATAGAGATAGGGTTTCACCAGGTTGGGCAGGCTGATCTCGAACTCCTGACCTGAGGTGATCTGCCTGCCTTGGCCTCCCACAGTGCTGGTATTACAGGTGTGACCCCCTGCAGCCTGCCATATTTTATCTTACTGAGTACAGAGATTCTATCAGTCCTGTATATTTACCCTCTCTCTACCTTAGAGTAGATGATGGGAACAGCATTTCTGTTTTCCATGAAGTGCTGGTGCTCTGAGTGTGGCCCTGATAAACACTCCAAGGTTACTCTGCTGCACTGGAAGCTGCTGAGCTTCATCTTGAAACCTGCCCGTTGTGTGACAGCAGGTCTCACAGGGAGGGTGGCAGGACAGCTTATGGTTCAGCGGGCATTGCCGCAGGAAACAGCAGTGAAGGGCCATTTTTATTCTGTTATTAGCATGGAACAGGAGTGACAGGGGACTTGCTAACAGTTTCCAAAGATTTAAAATTACTAAAGAGTTTCTATACTGGCTATTTTTGTTTTTTTTTGAGACTAAGTTTTGCTCTTGTCACCCAGGCTGGAGTGCAAAGGTGTGATCTCAGCTCACCACAGCCTCTGCCTCCTGGGATGAAGCAATTCTTCTGCCTCAGCCTCCCGAGTAGCTGGGATTACAGGCGTGCACAACCACACCTGGCTAATTTTGCATTTTTAGTGGAGACGGGGTTTCTCCATGTTGGTCAGGCTGGTCTCGAACTTCCAACTTCAGGTGATCCTCCCACCTTGGCCTCCCAAAGTGCTGGGATTACATGCGTGGGCCACTGTGCCTGGCCTACACTTTATTCTCAAGCCGAGGAAAGAATGGGTCTTATTGTAACACTAGTCACTGCCGGCATTTGCGTCGCAGGGATGATTCACTTGTTTATTCTTAGAGACAGAGTCTCGCTCTGTTGCTCATACTGGAGTGCAGTGGCGCTGTCATCGCTCACTGCAGCCCCAAACTCCTGGGCTCAAGTTTTCCTCCCATGTCGGCCTCTCAAAATGCTGGGGCCAGCCAATAAAGACTGTTTAGACAGAGGAATCTCAGTAGTGAGAGGAATTCACATCAGCAAATTTGGAAAGGATGAGCATTTAGATGCTTCCGGGAGGCAGGTTTGTTGAGCTGGAGGGATGCGGGAAAACGCATGAGGGCATGTACCCCATTGGAACCAAGAAATGTCAATATCCTGGAGAAACAGATGTTTTTGTGGTAAGTATCAAATTACATGAAGTAGGCTGGGCGTGGTGGCTTACACCTGTAATTCCAGCACTTTGGGAGACTGAGGCAGGAGGATTCATTCAAGCCAGGACTTCGAGACTACTCTGGGTAACATAGCGAGACTCTGTCTCTACAACAAAATACAAAAATTAGTCAGGAGCAGCGCCACATGCCTGCAATCCTAGCTACTCAGAAAGCTGAGGCAGGAGGATCACTGAAGCCCCAGCGGTCAAGGCTTCAGTGAGCTGTGATTGTGCCACTGTCTTCCAGCCGGGGTGACAGAGCAAGACCTTGACTCAGAAGAAAAGCAAATTACATGAAGCAATTGAGTAACAAATGAATCCCATGATTCCACAAGGTTTTGAATTCCTATCCTAGGGAGAGCCTTGCTCTAGGCACTAGGTAGACAGCAGAATCAAAACAGAGTCTCTGAGTATAAGGCCTGGGTACAAAGGAGCGTTTCATGAGAGAACTCAGTCAAATGAGGAACGAGGCACAAGGGTATGTGGGACAAGAGCATCCAGAGGAAGGAAGCTGCATGTGCAAAGGTCCTGAGGCAGGAGATGTTTGCGGTTGAGTAGCGGGGAGGCAAGTAAGCTAGGAACATAATGCGGAAGAGAGTCACCGGAGGTTTACTCAGAGATGGGTGGGGGCAGCCAGGCCTTAGGCCAGTCTGCATACCACATGTGTGAAAGTGAGTCCCAGTCGCTGTTAAAGGCATTTAAATAGAATTAACTTGTTAAGTTGTTCAATCATTAATTAAAATTGAACTGATTTATTCTGCTCATCTTCTATATCCACTAAACGATTGGCTTACAACCCTGGTGCCCACATGACCCTTTTACCCATCTGAAGACAGCACCATAAACAGGTCATGAGACATATCCCTGTAAGTTTCAGCAGGGCGTGACAAGTCTAATTGTCATACAGTTGTGATTATCATGATTAGTAAGTGAGCATTTTCTCCGCGGGTTACTGTTTATCATTTGGATCTACTTGGGTTGCCTTTTGCCATATTGAAAGGTCTAATTTTTTTGTTTTGTTTTGTTTTGAGACGGAGTCTAGCTCTGTTGCCTAGGCTGGAGTACAGTGGCGCGATCTCGGATCACCGCAACCTCCGCCTCCTGGATTCAAGTGATTCTCCTGCCTCAGCCTCCTGACTAGCTGGGATTACAGGCACGTGCCTCCATGCCCAGCTAATTTTTGTATTTTTAGTAGAGCTAGGGTTTCATCATGTTGATCAGGAAGGTTTTAATCTCCTGACCTTGTGATCCATCCACCTCGGCCTCCCAAAGTGCTGGAATTACAGCATGAGCTACTGCGGCCAGCCGAAACGTCTAATTTTTATATTGTCAGATCTCAGGGTTCATTTTGTGTCACAGCATCTGTGAGTCTTGTCTTGCTTTTGATTTATTTTTATTGTCTTTAAGCTTACAGTACCTGGTATTCCCAGGCAGTATACCACTGAAGTGCTAACCAGGCTTGATCCTGCTTAGTTTCTGAAACTAGACAGAAATGGAGCACGTTCAGGTGGTGTGGCTGTACGGTCTTGCCTTGCTTTGAAAGATCACCTCTGGGCCGGTTGCGGTGGCTCAAGCCTGTAATCCCAGCACTTTGGGAGGCTGAGGTGGGTGGATCATCTGAGGTCAGGAGGTCAAGACCAGCCTGGACATCGTGGTGAAACCCCATCTTTAAAAAAAAAAATGCACCTATGCTTCGTCACAGTAGCCTCTTTTCTTGGGGTCTATTCTACATATATATGTGCTTTCGTATGAAATCATGTATATGAAAACATTCATTCTATCTTTGTAATAATGAAAGATTAGACATAAATGTCCTTTAACAGAAAAAGTCTAGCCATGGTAAGTGGGTACAGTGGAAAACTCTGTAGCTGTACATGTTTAAACGTGTCCAAAACCTATTGGTAACTAAAAGTCAAACCAAACAACCCTCATCCAAGTGGAGAAAAACAGTGTTTTTATATCTTAGGTGCGAGAAAAGATGGGAAGTGGCGGTGATAAGATATATTTGCTGGCTGGGCGCGGTGGCTCACGCCTGTAATCCCAGCACTTTGGGAGGCCGAGGCGGGCAGATCACCTGAGGTTGGGAGTTTAAGACCAGCCTGACCAACATGGAAAAACCTCGTCTCTATTAAAAACACAAAATTAGCCAGGCCTGGTGGCATGCACCTGTAATCCCAGCTACTCAGGAGGCTGAGGCAGGAGAATCACTGAAACCCCAGAGGCGGAGGTGGCGGTGAGCTGCGCTTGCCCCGTTGCACTTGAGCCTGAGCAACAAAGGTAAAATATCTCAGAAAAACCCAAACGAAACAAACAGAAGAATATATTTGCTTGAGCCCAGGAGTTTGAGGTTATAGTAAGCTATAGACCATGACTGTGCCACTGTACTCCAGCCTGGGTGGCAGAGCAATACCTGTCAATAAATAATTAAAAAAATTAATATAGAGAAAAACATATAAAATTAAAAAATAAATTGGCCTGGAGCAGTGGCTCACACCTGTAATCCAAGCACTTTGGAAGGCCGAGGTGGGCAGATCACTTGAGGTCAGGAGTTCAGGATCAGCCTGGCCAACATGGTGAAACCTCGTCTCTACTAAAAATACAAAAATTAGCTGGGCATGGTGGCACCTGCCTGTAGTCCCAGCTACTTGGGAGGCTGAGGCAAGAGAATCACTTGAACCCAGGAGATGGAGGTTGCCACGCACTCCTGCCTGGGAGATAAAGTGAGACTCAGTTAAAAAAATAGTAATAATACAATAATAAATAAATGTATCCTAATGTGCGTTTGAAACATTTTGGAAGGATACATAGCGAACTGATAAAAGTGGTTTTATATCAGGGAGGATGTGGGAAGTGGACGGTGAGTAAAAGGGTAAGTGGCAGCAGGATTTCTCACTGTGTACCCTCATAAGGCACCTTCTGGTGAAATAGACATAAGGAAAAGGATAGAAAAGACAGTGGTTTGTTAAGGAAATTGTTAAGTGAACCCTGTAAAGCCATCACCCAGATCAATAAACAGAACAGTGCATGGCTGGGCGTGGTGGCTCATGCCTGTAATCCCAGCACTTTGGAGGACGGAGGCAGGAGGATTACTTGAGGCCAGGAGTGTGAGAACAGCCTGGGCAACACAGTGACACCCCATTTCTACATATTAGCCAGTGTGGTGTGCCCCACTGTACCTGTAGTCTCAGCTGCTTGGGAGGCCGAGGTGGGAGGATCGCTTGAGCCCGGAGTTAGAGGTGCGTGAGCTATGATGACACCACTGAAATCTAGCCCGTGCTACAGAGTGAGACTCTGTCTCGAAAAAGAAACAAGAACACTTTATCACCCCATAAACCCCGTCCTCTCCATCACAACCTCTCCCCACAGGTAACCAATATCCTGTTTTATGGTCATCGCCTCCCTGCTTTATAGTTAGAGATGCAAATCCAAAGACCATCTGTTGCACGTTACATCACTAGTCCTGTTCAGTGTCCCTTTGTAATGGTTTCATTTTGCCTAACATTTTTGGGGCTAGATTCATCCACGTTGTGTCCGGCTGTGGTTCGTTCATTTTGATAGCTGGGTACTCTCCTGTGTGAATATGCTGTAATTTATATGTCTGTTCTGCTGCTGAGCACCGGGGTTGTTTATTGTTTTGGGCTATTCATGATAGGGGAGCTTGAAACGTACTTTTGTACATGTGTCTTGGAGAATAAGTACACACATTTCTGATGGTTATATACCTAGGACTGGAATCGCTGGGTCTCGGAGTGTGAATCTCTTTGATTTTGATAGTTGCCGCCAAGCTGTTTTCAACGTGGCTGTAGTACTTTATCCTCACGGCAGCAGTGTGCTAGAGTTTCTGTTACTACACATCGTCTCCAACACTTGGTTTTCTTGGTCTTTTATGCTTTTATCCTGGCTGGTCTGTAAGGGTATCTCATCATGGTTTTAATTTACATTTTCCTGATTACTAATGAGGTTGAGAACAGTTTTAGGTTTTTTGGCCATCTGAATTTTCTCTCGTTCAATGCCTGTCGCTTTCCATATTTTCTTAGTTTCCCTTTTTTTGCATTGAAAAAAAGGAATGTTTCTTTCCCCCCCATGGAACTCTGCTTGATAAAGTGTTCTGTGATATGTGTTGCAAATATGATCTCCATCTCTGGCTAGTGTTTTTATTTCATTCTTACACTCTCGCCCTTTTACCTAGTGATACATACGTACTGTTCTTTTAAAATATAACCTGAAAATCTTTTCATTATCTGTACAATGCCTTTAAAAAAACAGTCGCATTGCGTTCTGTTACTTGAATGTCTCATAATTTTAATATTCCCTATCGATGGATGTGGAAGTTTTTACTGCTTTGCTTTTGCAAACCATGCTTTAATAGAAAAAATCCTTATAGTAACATATATATATATATATATATATATATATATATATATATATATATATTTTTTTTTTTTTTTTTTTTTTTTTTCTTGAGACGGAGTTTCGCTCTTGTTGCCCAGGCTGCAGTGCAATGGCGTGATCTCGGCTCACCGCAACCTCCGCCTCCTGGGTTCAGGCAATTCTCCTGCCTCAGCCTCCTGAGTAGCTGGGATTACAGGCATGCGCCAGCATGCCCAGCTAATTTTTTGTATTTTTTAGTAGACACAGGGTTTCACCATGTTGACCAGGATGGTCTCGATCTCTTGACCTCGTGATCCACCAGCCTCGGCCGCCCAAGTGCTGAGATTCCAGGCTTGAGCCACCGCGCCCGGCCATAGTAACGTATTTTTAAATACGTTCAAGTACTTCTACAGGAAACATTTCTACAAGTGGTCTTGTGCGTCAGACAGTAGGTAAGTTTGTTATTTTGATAAGGAGGCTCACATCATTTTCCATAGATGCTCCCTCCTTGCCCAAGTACCTGTTTCTGCAGTACAGCTGGATCTGTGTGACTCTGTCAAACTTGCCTTCTTTCTTTTTTTGGAGACAGAATGTCGCTCTGTTGCCCAGGCTGGAGTGCAGTGGCGCTGTCTCGGCTCACTGCAACCTCTGCCTCCCAGGTTCAAGCGGTTCTCGTTCCTCATCCTCCCGAGCAGCTGGGATTATAGGCAGCCATCATCATGCCCGGCTAATTTTTTGTATTTTTAGTAGAGACGGGGTTTCATCAAATTGCCCAGGCTGGTTTCAAACTCCTGGGCTCTGGTGATCTGCCTGCCTTGGCCTCTCGAAGTGTTGGGGTTACAGGCGTGAGCCCCTGGTCCTGGCTCTAGAGACTTTTATTTTTCCCAATCTAATAAGCAATAAGTGGTACCTCAATGTAGTTTAAACATGTTAGGTTGTGGCGGTGTCATTGACATAGAAGAAATGGAACATATTTAAAGTGCACAGCTTGATAAGTCTTGATGTAGGTGCACACTTGCAAAACATCACCACAGTCAAGGTAATGGACGTACTCATTATCCCCGAAGCTTGCCTCCTGCCTATTTGTAATTGCTTGGTCTTTGCTCTCTCACTGCTCCCCTCTCTAAACAGCTAAGGGTCTTTCTGTCACTATAGGTTACTTGGCTTTTCCTGACTTGTTTATCCACTTAACCATAGATGGACATTTGGGTGGTTTTCAGGTTTTGTTTTGATTTTTTTTTTAACTATTACAATAAAAGCTACTCCGAGTATTCATTCACACGTCCTTTTATGGAGATATGTTTCCCTTTCTCTGGGGTAAATACCTAGGCATGGAATGGCTGGATTACATGGTAGGTGCCTCACTTTTTAAGAAACGGCCGAAGGGTTGTTTAAAGCAGCTATATTATTCTTCATTCCCATCAGCACATTATGAGAGTTCAAATTTCTCCACATTCTCAGCGCCGCTTGGTATGCCCAGTTTTTCTAATTTTGATCATTTAAATATGTGTGTAGCAGGCTAGGCCCGGTGGTTTGCACCTGTAATCCCAGCACTTGGAAAGGACAAGGCGGGTGGATCACTTGAGCCCAGGAGTTCAAGACCAGCCTGGCCAACGTGGCAAAAACCCGTCTCTACTGAAAATACAAAAATTATCTAGGCGTAAGCATGCCCATAATTCCAGCTATTCAGGAGGCTGAGGCAAAAGAATTGCTTGAACTCAGGAAGCGGAGGTTGCAGTGGGCCAAGAATATGCCACTGTACTCCAGCCTGGGCAACACAGTGAGGCGCTATCTCAAAAAGAAAAATAAATAAATAAAATATTTCTTTTGGTAAAGTGCTGATTTGAATCTTTAGACCACTTTTAAGGAGGGTGATTTCTTATTGCTGAGTTTTAAGAATTCTTTGTTTTGTGAATATAAGTCCTTTTATAAATATGTATTTTGCCAAGATTTTTCCTCTAGTGGCTGTTGAGTCCAAAGCTCATACTGCTCCCCACAGGACAGTCAGTCAGTTAAGAGACAAAGTGTTGGGGTAAGGAAAGTGATTTTATTTGGAAAGCCAGCAGAAGGTGCTGGACTAGTGTCGTAAAGAACCGTTTAAAAGGCATGAATGTCACGCTTCTTTTTATATTGAGGAAGTGGGAACAAGGGTGGAGTTGAGGTCAGGAGGCAGCAGGTGATCGTGGACAACTGGACATCTGGCAGGAGCCTGAGGGGACCCATGACTTCTTTGCTCTTGGTCAGGTCACAATGCTGCTAAAGGTTGTTTTGTCTTTTCCCTCCAAGATGGAGTCTCACTCTGTCTCCAGGCTGGAGTGCAGCAGTGGCATGATCCCAGCTCACTGAAACTTCTGCTTTCCAGGTTCAAGTGATTCTCCTGCCTCAGCTTCCTGAGTAGCTGAGACTAGAGGCGCACCCCACCACACTTAGCTAATCCTGTACGTTTTCAACGTAGCATTGTTACGTCTGTGTGTGCTCCTTATCTCTTTAGGGGGTAACTTCAGGAAGGGACTATGACCATCCTTGCTTTAAAGTTCAAACTATATTGGCAAGTGACACTTGTGTTTGAAAAAACAACAAAGAAATAGAGTTAAACTATGAACTAAATTCTTCCCGTAGGTAGCTTCGTGTTTTGTTTTTTTTTTTTTTGAGGTGGATTCTGGCTGTGTTATTGAGGCTGGACTTGAACTCCTGGCTGGGCTACTTTTTATACCTTTGATGTACAGCATTTTAGTATCTGTGTTAAACCTATCAACTGTTTTCCTTATGATTTCTGCTTTTGATGTTGATACAGGCGTCATATATTTTTTGCTGGTCCCGTTTGGTATGACAGGCAGACTCCGTTAAGACTTGCCAAGTCATATGTAAAAATTAGCCTTCGGTACATCGCTCTTCTAGATCTGTTTTTTTTTTTTTTGAAAAAAAGGAAGAAAAAGAGAAAGAAAGAAAAAAAGAATGAAAGAGAGAAAGAAACAGGAAGAGAAAGAGGGAGAGAGATCGGGAATCTTGCTCTATTGCCCAGGCTAGAATGCAGTCTAAAAATGGGTATTAAAAACCTCTTTTATGCCAATAAATGTGCTTAACAATGGAGACAGAAAGAAAAAAGGGAGGAAAATAACAGTCAAGCAGCCAACCAATATTTCATTTAAACCTGTGAAATGCTATGCCATTGCTGAGGAGTGATTTACTTCCAATTGTGTGGTCACTTTTAGAATAGGTGTGATGTGATACCGAGAAAAACGTATGTTGTGTGGATTTGGGGTGGAGAGTTCTGTAAATGTTTATTAGGTTTACTTGTTCCAGGTCTGAGTTCAAGTCCTGGACATCCTTGTTAATTCTCTGTCTCGTTGATCTGTCTCATATTGACAAGGCAGTGTTAAAGTCTCCCACTATTATTATGTGGGAGTCTAAATCTCCTGGTAGCTTGGTTTATGTGCAGAAATGAGCAAGGGCAGTTTTGAGGTTAGAAGCAAAATGGAGTCAGCCATGTTAGATTTTCTTGTTGCCTAGCCTGTGGCTTGTCTTTTCATTCCTTTAAACATGTTGCAAAGCTCAGCAGCCTTATTTTATTATTATTCTTATTATTTTTGAGACACTCTGGGTTTTGTTGCCCAGGCTGCAGTGCAGTGGTACCATCTCGGCTCACTGCAACCTCTGCCTCCTGGGTTCAAATGATTCTCATGGGATTACAGGCGCCTGCCACCCCTCCTGGCTAATTTTTGTATTTTTAGTAGAGATGGGATTTTACCATGTTGGTCAGGCTGGTCTTGAACTCCTGTCCTCAAGCAATCCATCACCTTGGCCTCCCAAAGTGCTGGAATTACGGGTGTGAGCCACCACGGCCGGGCTAGGAGACTTAATTTTGATAAAATCCAATTTATCTATTTTTTAATATATTGTTTTCGTTGCCATACTTAAATTTTTGCCAACGCAAGGTCACAAATATTCTTCTGTGATTTCTTCTAGATATGATAGTTTGGATTTTCAGTTTATTGTATACTTCATTTTGAGTTAATCTGAGGTATGTACCCACGTTTTTGTTATTTTGCATATGGAATTTCAGTTGTACCAGGATCATTAGTTGAAAAGACTTTTCTTTTTCCAACGTTCTGACTTGTGTTAATTGACATGTATTGAAAACATCAGTTTCTCAAATTTATGTGTTTCTTTCCGGATGCTATTCCATTTCACTGATCCTTCTGCCTCTCTTCACACCGATACTATGTTGTCGGGATTGCTGTAACTTTGTAGCCTTGTAATCGGGTACTGTTTGCCCTTCAACTTTCTTCTGTTCCTAAGGTGTTTTGGCAAATACAGGTCCTTTAAATGCATTCTACGAGTTTTAGAGTAAAGTTTAGAATCAGCTTGAACATTTCTACGGAAAAGGCAGGTGAGAACTGGACTGGGATTAATTGCCTCGAATCTGTGTATTAATTTGGAAAGTACATTTTAATTGATACTTTAACCCTTTTGCTGAGAATGATAGGACCTTAAAACACTTAGAGTTGATTTTTAAAAATTTTTATTTATTTGTTTATTTTTGAGACGGAGTTTCACTCTTGTTACCCAGGCTGGAATGCAATGGCACGATCTCGGCTCACCACAACCTCCGCCTCCTGGGTTCAGGCAATTCTCCTGCCTCAGCCTCCCGAGTAGCTGGGATTACAGGCACGTGCCACTACGCCCAGCTAATTTTTTGTACTTTTAGTAGAGACTGACTTTCACCATGTTGACCAGGATGGTCTCAATCTTTTGACCTTGTGATCCACCCACCTCAGCCTCCCAGCGTGCTGTAGAGTTCATCTTACATCCCACTCCTGTGGAATCATTGTCAACTATTTTACTTCAGTGTGTCTTTTACACACCATAAGACATTGCTGTTCTGTCCTGATAGTGGTTTAGATGACCACGTTGGCTCCTCTCTGTTCTTTCCTTCCTTTCTGTGCTTCCACCTGGGATCAGTTTTGCCTGCCTGAAGATCACTCCCTACAGATTCCTTCAGTACAGTTTGCCAATGACATTCTTCTAATTTTTGCCTAGAAATCGTATTAGTTACAGAATTCTAGTTTGACAGCTATTTTCCCTGAGAGGTGCGGCAATACCTTTCCATTATCTTCTAGTTTCTGTCCTTTAGGTTGAAATGTTAGCTCTTGATCTAATTGTTGTAAAAGTAATATATATATTTTTTCATCTGGTTGCTTGTAGATCTTTTTTTTTTTTTTTTGAGACGGAGTTTCGCTTTTGTTACCCAGGCTGGAGGGCAATGGCGTGATCTGACCTCACCACAACATTTGCCTTCTGGGTTCAGGCAATTCTCCTGCCTCAGCCTCCTGAATAGCTGGGATTCCAGGCACACGCCACCACGCCCAGCTAATTTTTTGTATTTTTAGTAGAGACGTGGTTTCACCATGTTGACCAGGATGGTCTCGATCTCTTGATCCACCCGCCTTGGCCTCCCAAAGTGCTGGGATTACAGGCTTGAGCCAGCGCGCCCAGCCCGCTTGTAGATCTTAAGATTTTCTCTTTGTCTTTGGTTTTTGAAGTTTTCTTTTCTTTTCTTCTTCTTCTTAGTTTTTTGAGACAGAGTCTTACTTTGTTGCCAGGCTGGAGTGCAGTGGCACAGTATTGGCTCACAGTAACCTCCACTTCCTAGGTTCAAGCGATTCTATTGCCTCAGCCTCCCAAGTAGCTAGGATTATAGGTGTGTGCCACCACACCCAGTTAATTTTTGTCTTTTTAGTAGAGACAGGGTTTCACCATGTTGGCCAGGCTCCTCGCGAACTCCTGACCTCAGGTGATCTGCACACCTTGCCTCCCAGATTTAAAGGGCCACAACCAAGATATTGATCATAGTCCATACCTTTGTCATATCTTCTTCCCCTAGGCCTGAGAGCTTATCTCTGGTGTCTCCTCCAGATTCTGCAAATGCCCCCTGGGTGGAAGTTGCCCAAATGATAGGCTCACCTTGTCGGCTGTTCATTTATTCCTGAATCCCGGTCCAGAAATTCTTCACTGTCTCTTCAGCTCTTAGACGTTTTAAGCAGATCTTAAAAAATACTTTGTTTAGCTTTTGTAGCTCTGAACGGGAGGTTTAGTTCCAATGGTCAAATTTGTCATTACTGCAAATGTGGGTATTTGTATTAAAAGTTAGAACTGTGTGAATTTTTTTAAAAAAAATTAAATTAAAAAATTCTTCTGTTTTTTTTTTTTTTTGAAACGGAATTCTACTCTTGTCCAGACTGGGGCACAATGGCTGGATCTTGGCTCCCTGCAATCTCTGCCTCCCGAGTTCAAGCAATTCTCCTGCCTCAGGCTTCTGAGTAGCTGGGACTATAGGCATGGGCCACCATGCCCAGCTAGTTTTGTATTTTTAGCAGAGAGGGATTTTCTCCATGTTGGTCAGGGTGGTCTCAAACTCCCGACCTCAGGTGATCCACCTGCCTTGGCCTCCCGAAGTGCTGGGATTACAGGTATGAACTTTTAAATAAACCTCTTAGGCCTGGAACAGTGGCTCACACCTTAATTTCAGCACTTTGGGAGGCCGACATGGGAAGGTCACTTGAGCTCAGGAATTCCAGACCAGCCTGGAGAATGTGGTGAAACCCTGTGTCTAGTAAAAATACAAAAAAAAAAAAAAAAAAAAATTAGTCGTGTGTGGTTATGTGCACCTGTAGCTGCTTGGGAGACTGAGACAGGAGGATGGCTCGAACCTGAGAGGTGGAGGTTGCAGTGAGCTGAGATGGCACCATTGTACTCCACCCTGGGTGACACAGTGAGACTCAGTCTCAAACAAACAACAACAAAAACCTTTCTGATTCTTTTGTAATAACACTTGCCTTAAAGCACAAACAAGGAGGCGGGTCACAGTGTCTCACGCCTGTAATCCCAGCACTTTGGGAGGCTGAGGTGGGTGGATCCCCTGCGGTCGTAAGTTCGAAACTAGCCTGGAGAAACCCCATCCCTTTAAACAACAACAAAAATCACCCATACACACACACACACACACACACACACACACACACAAAGAAACACATAAAACTTTAAAAATTGCTTTTTAATATCTTTATTCTGTAAACTTTTTCTATGTTTCTTTTCTTTTTAAACTGTTTTGTTAAAAACTGACACATGAGCACACACATTAACCTTGGCCTACACAAGATCGGGATCATCAGTGTCACTGTTTTCCACCTCCACATCTTGTCCACTGGAAAGTGTTCAGGGGCAGTAGCATACATGGAGCTGTCCTCTCCTATGCTAACACTGCCTTTTTCTGGAATCACTCTGGAAGGAGCTGCTGAGCTGCCTGAGGCTGTTCTACATTATTTTTTATCAGAAGTACATGTTAAAATAACAATAAAAATTTAGTAAATATATAAACTGGAATTGTAGCCATTTACTATCATCGTCGGGTTTTATGTACTGTCCGTAATTGTGTGTGCATAATTTTATGTGGCTGGTGTGCAGTGGGTTTGTTCACACCAGCATCACCCGCGACTCCTGCGTAATGCACTGTGCAATGATGTTACCACAGCTCTCGCCTCACTAGGTGATACAGGCTTTTCAGCTCCTTATGGTCTGTGGGACCATTGTGGATGTGGTCCCCTCTTGACCAAGGCATTGTTGTGTGGCAGGTGATGACAGCTGCCTTTCCAGCATTGTTCTTGTGATACAGACTTTTCAGCCGCGTTACGGTCTGTGGGACCGCCACTGTGGATGTGGTCCTCTCTTGACCAAGGCGTTGTTGTGTGGCACTTGATGACGGCTGGCTTCCCAGCATTGTTCTTTTTGTCTTTCCCCTACGGTTCACTTTTGGATGATCTATTAATTATTTTTTTGAAGATAGCGTCTTGCTCTGTCACCCAGGCTGGGGTGCAGTGGTGCCATTTCAGCTTCATACAACATCTGCCGCCCGGGTTCAAGCTATTCTCCTGCCTCAGCCTCCCGAGCAGCTGGAATTACAGGCATGTGCCACCATGCCCCGCTAATTTTGTATTTTTAGTAGAGATGGGGTTTCACCAAGTTGCCCTAAACTCAGGCAATCCACCTGCCTCAGTTCCCACAGTGCCAGGATTACAGGTGTGAGCTACCACATCCGGCCAATTTATTAATTTCTACTTGGTGTGTTAACATTGTTAATACACTAATCAGTGTATCAAAAAGGTGAGAAAATGAGGTGTGCCCTGGTTTTCTACAAATTCTATTTACTGGAGATTTCCTGTGTTCACTACACATTGGTAGTTTATTTTCTTTATTTTATTATTATTATTTTTTTTTTTATTGCATTTTCAGTTTGGGGGTACATGTGCAGAACATGCAGGACAGTTGCATAGGTACACACATGGCAGTGTGTTTTGCTTTCTTTCTCCCCTTCACCCACATTTGGCATTTCTCCCCAGGCTATCCCTCCCCACCTCCCCCTCCCACTGGCCCTCCCCATTTCCCCCCAATAGACCCCAGTGTTTAGTACTCTTCTCTCTGTGTCCATGCGTTCTCATTTTTCATCACCCGCCTATGAGTGAGAATATGCGGTGTTTCGTTTTCTGTCCTTGTGTCAGTTTGCTGAGGATGATGTTCTCCAGATTCATCCATGTCCCTACAAATGACACAATATTATTATTTTTTAAGATGGAGTCTTGCTCTGTCACCCAGGCTGGGGTGCAGTGGTGCAATCTCAGCTCACTGCAACCTCCGCCTCCCAGGTTGGAGCGATTCTCCTGCCTCAGCCTCCTGAGTAGCTGGGATTTTAGGCACGCGCCACCGGGCTCAGCTATGTTTTTGTATTTTTAGTAGAGATGGGGTTTCACCATGTTGACCAGGATGGTCTTCATCTCCTTTCTTCATGATCCACCCACCTCGGCCTCCCAAAGCCCTGGGATTAGAGGCGTGAGCCACTGCGCCTGGCAGTAATTTATTTCTAAACAGCGAATCTATCAGTAAAGAATAACACTATGTTAAAGTTAAATGGCACATACTTCTTTCTTTGATTTTGATTATGTATTACCATCTTGATGATTAATGTCAACTTTCATTGTACAAACGGTAGCTTAAAATGCTGTAGACTGGACTGAATTAGTTCTGACATACGGACATTCCTGCTTTAAAAGAAAAAAAAAAAAGCTTGATAGAAAAGCCCCAATGTCACCTTCTCATTGATTGCGTTTTAAAGAATAAAAAATATGTTTGGGGTAGGCAAGCCAGGTACAGTGACTCACGCTTGTAATCCCAGCACTTAGAGAGGCCAAGGCGGGTGGACCACCCGAGTGAGTCCCTCAGCCTGGCCAACGTGGTGAAACGTTGTGTCTTAAAAATACAGAAATGTTATCAGAGAGGATTATGCGTTTCTCATTTTCGAAGAGATTAGATGTTCTTATCTACAGTAACACAGTAAAGGGCAATGATTTCTGCTCTTTTATTTCCACAACCCAAATTGCTGAGCTGCATCTTTGCTCCTGTCCTTCATTCTTGAATACAGCTGATGATTAATAGCTATACTTTCCTGGTGACGAGTGGAACTGTAGCGCATGCGCACACACACACATTCAATCTGAGAAATAAGATGGCAAAATATTAATCTGGACTTAAGTTGACACACTGGGAAATGAGTGTGGCAGGAGCTCAAGTTGAGAACGTACGTTTCCCTTACAGCAAGCTCTTCCTTTTCACTCAGAGAAAGGTTTCAGGAGATACACTTACGTCGTGATTCCAGATCCCTTCTCCTGGGGGTGTGTTATTCAGAGAGGCACCGCTGGTGCATGCAGTAAAACACCTCCAGTTATGACTTAGGGGGAAGTCCATTCTTTGTTTTTCAGAGGGAGTTTCACTCTTGTCACCCAGGCTGGAGTGCAATGGCGTAATCTCGGCTCACTGCAATGTCCGCCTCCTGGGTTCAGGCAATTCTCTTGCCTCAGCCTCCTGAGTAGCTGGGATTACAGGCACGCGCCACCATGCCGAGCTAATTTTTTGTATTTTTAGTAGAGATAGGGTTTCACCATGTTGACCAGGATGGTCTCGATCTCTTGACCTCGTGATCCACCCGCCTCGGCCTCCCAAAGTGCTGGGATTTCAGGCTGGAGCCACCGCGCCCGGTGGGGACGTCTATTCTTTATCGGACAGTTGCAGCTACTTGCAAACTCTTCTGTAGAGTGCATGTCCATTGCTTTGACTCAGAAAATGGGTGCTGAAGGCCTTTTGGGGAGGAAGCATCATGCCACCGTTGAAATTCTGTCACTTGAGGAAATCCTGAGGAAGAAATCCTATGATACAAAGGAAGAAATCCTATGATACAAAGAAGGTTCAGTGATTAGCTGAGGGCTGATGGGAGAGGGGATGCCACGAGGCCTGCTTGTCTTCAAGGAAAAGGCCTTCTCAGGAGTGGCCCGGCTTCCTCACCCAATCTGACCTCCCAATCTGACCTCCCAGCTCTTGCATTGGGAAAACGTTGCTGTTATCATTGTCCTCATCCTCCGTGTGGCTCACCCCTCCTCCCCCCATTTTTTTAAAAAGCATATTGTCCTGGAACCTCATTGTCCCTCCATGCTGGAGTCAGGAGGACGGCATTGTCTGTGCTCTCCATGTCTGCCTTCACACAGGGTTTGATAGCTTCCTCTTAAGCCACCACCAGCTGGCTTTCTTGCCTGCTGTGTACACTTACTGCCACCACCTCCAGGTCTCTTCCAGATGCCCTAAGCACATTGGTCCCTGGATCTCAAGCTTGCCCAATGCTCCATCCCTGGCAGTCCTCTGGGGCGTCTCCAGTGTCCCGATGAGTGACGTACCAGCATCTGGTTTTATGGTATCTCAACTGTCTGTCCCTCCAACTACACTTGGACAGATCCTCCTGTAGAACTTGAAATTATAAACCCTGGAGTTTTCCTTTACCTGACATGGACCTGAAATGACAAACCCTGAAGTTCCTTTCTCCGATACTGACCTTTTTTCTGTATGGTTGTTTTTACTAAGCCTGCATTATGATAGCATCTCGACCTCTGGTTCCAGCCTTTCCTTACTCTGAGCACCTTACTTCCTTCCCTCTGGCTTTATTTGTCTCCCTAGCCCACCTGAACTTTAGAGTCAATCATTTCTCTGCTCTCATAAACTTCCTTTTTACTTGATGGTTTTTTCAGGAGCCGTTCAATCTTCAACCACATGTAAACTTAGCTGTGCATTTCCCCTACAGGTTAACCAAACTGTCTAAATAGTGCTAGCAAAATAGTAACCAGAAAACAAGAACCGTGTTGCTTGACTTCATTACAAAACTGAGTGGTGAACCTTCACCTGGATCCTGAGGTGGCTTGATATTTATTCGTCCCTGGTCTCTCTCTCTTTCTCTCTTGCTGTTGGGAATTATTTTGACTCGCATCCCGATTCTTGTTACCTGATTGTTTGGATCTCATTCTTCCTTGTGCCACCACTGTCATTCAGTGGTCTAGCCTTCCACCGCTGTGAAAAGATTGTGGTGTAGACTTTGCCGTGGCTCCCTGAAACGTCACCACACCCTGATGCATCCTTTCCAGCTGCCTCTATGTCTCACAGGAGGAAAGAACTATCCTCTTGCCGGACACCGTCCTACTTACCCAAGTACTTGTGGCCCTGCCTGGCACTAGTAATCACCGTTTCTTTATTCTATCTTAAATTCATCCCCCCTCCTCTAGGTCTACCATAATGGAACCCAAGCATCCTCATCTTTTTTTTTTTTTTCTATTGAGACAGAGGCTCACTTTGTCTCCCAGACTGGAGTGCTGTGGTACCATCTTGACTCACTGCAACCTCTGCCTCCTGGATTCAAGCGGTTCTCCTGCCTCAGCCTCCCGAGTAGATGGGATTACAGGTACCTGCCACCACACCTGGCTTATTTTTGTATTTTTTTGTAGAGAAGGGTTTTGTCATGTTGGCCAGGCTGGTCTCGAACTCCTGAGATCAAGCAGTCCACCTGCTTCAGCTTCCCAACGTGCTGGGTTTATAGGTGTGAGCCACTGCGCCTGGCACACCTTCATCCTTAAACACAGATAAAACTCTCTCTGCTTCTCTGTTCAGTTTGCTTTTCCAGAGCACGTTGCTTGGACTTTATTTAACATATATTTCTTTCTGACTTTATTATAATAAGTTGGTTTCCGGGGCAAATCACGAGATCAAGAGATTGAGACCATCCTGGCCAATATGGTGAAACCCTGTCTCCACTAAAAATACAAAAATTATCTGGGCATAGTGGTGCATGCCTATAGTCCCAGCTCCTCAGGAGGCTGAACCAGGAGAATCACTTGAACCTGAGAGGCAGAGGTTGCCATGAGCCGAGATCATGCCACTGCACTCCAGCCTGGCGACAGAGTGAGACTGTCTCAAAAGGAAAACAAAGAAATAACCATAAAAATGGGCAAGCAGCAGCCCTTGGAGCTGCTCTTCCTATGGAGTAGCCATTCTTTTCTCTACCTTATTAATTAACTGCCTTTCAATTAAAAAAAAAGAAGCTGGTTTCGTTACCTGAAGCCCTATTACATTTTAACTTTTAATTTTGATTTTTTTCTTTCCAAGATGGAGTCTTGCTCTGTCACCCGGGCTGGAGTGCAGTGGTGTGAACTTGGCTCTCTGCAACCTCCGTCTCTCAGGTTCAAGCAGTTCTCCTGCCTCAGCCTCCTGAGTAGCTAGGGTTACAGGTACGCGCCACCACACCCAGCCAATTTTTGTATCTTTAATAGAGATAGGATTTCACCAGGTTGGCCAGGCTGATCTTGAAGTCCTGACCTCAGGTGATCTGCCTGCCTTGGCCTCCCACAGTGCTGGTATTACAGGTGTGACCCCCTGCAGCCTGCCATATTTTATCTTACTGAGTACAGAGATTCTATCAGTCTGTATATTTACCCTCTCTCTACCTTAGAGTAGATGATGGGAACAGCATTTCTGTTTTCCATGAAGTGCTGGTGCTCTGAGTGTGGCCCTGATAAACACTCCAAGGTTACTCTGCTGCACTGGAAGCTGCTGAGCTTCGTCTTGAAACCTGCCCATTGTGTGACAGCAGGTCTCACAGGGAGGGTGGCAGGACCGCTTATGGTTCAGCGGGCATTGCCGCAGGAAACAGCAGTGAAGGGCCATTTTTATCCTGGAATTAGCATGGAACAGGAGTGACAGGGGACTTGCTAACAGTTTCCAAAGATTTGAAATTACTAAAGAGTTTCTATACTGGCTATTTTTATTTTTGAGACTAAGTTTTGCTCTTGTCACCCAGGCTGGAGTGCAAAGATGCGATCTCAGCTCACCACAGCCTCTTCCTCCTGGGATCAAGCAATTCTTCTGTCTCAGCCTCCCGAGTAGCTGGGATTACAGGCGTGCACAACCACACCTGGCTAATTTTGTATTTTTAGTGGAGACGGGGTTTCTCCATGTTGGTCAGGCTGGTCTCGAACTTCCAACTTCAGGTGATCCTCCCACCTTGGCCTCCCAAAGTGCTGGGATTACATGCGTGGGCCACTGCACCTGGCCTACACTTTATTCTCAAGCCGAGGAAAGAATGGGTCTTATTGTAATACTAGTCACTGCCGGCATTTGCGTCACAGGGATGATTTACTTGTTTATTCTTAGAGACAGAGTCTCGCTCTGTTGCTCATACTGGAGTGCGGTGGCGCTGTCATCGCTCACTGCAGCCCCAAAGTCCTGGGCTCAAGTGATCCTCCCATGTCGGCCTCTCAAAATGCTGGGGCCAACCAATAAAGACTGTTTAGACAGAGGAATCTCAGTAGTGAGAGGAATTCACATCAGCAAATTTGGAAAGGATGAGCATTTAGATGCTTCCGGGAGGCAGGTTTGTTGAGCTGGAGGGATGCGGGCAAACGCATGAGGTCATGTACCCCATTGGAACCAAGAAATGTCAATATCCTGGAGAAACAGATGTTTTTGTGGTAAGTATCAAATTACATGAAGTAGGCTGGGCGTGGTGGCTTACACCTATAATTCCAGCACTTTGGGAGACTGAGGCAGGAGGATTCATTCAAGCCAGGACTTCGAGACTACTCTGGGTAACATAGCGAGACTCTGTCTCTACAACAAAATACAAAAATTAGTCAGGAGCAGCGCCACATGCCTGCAATCCTAGCTACTCAGAAAGCTGAGGCAGGAGGATCACTGAAGCCCCAGCGGTCAAGGCTTCAGTGAGCTGTGATTGTGCCACTGTCTTCCAGCCGGGGTGACAGAGCAAGACCTTGACTCAGAAGAAAAGCAAATTTGCAAATTACGTGAAGCAATTGAGTAACAAATGAATCCCATGATTCCACAAGGTTTTGAATTCCTATCCTAGGGAGAGCCTTGCTCTAGGCACTAGGTAGACAGCAGAATCAAAACAGAGTCTCTGACTATAAGGCCTGGGTACAAAGGAGCGTTTCATGAGAGACTTGAGTCAAATGAGGAACGAGGCACAAGGGTATGTGGGGAAGAGCATCCAGAGGAAGGAAGCTGCATGTGCAAAGGTCCTGAGGCAGGAGATGTTTGCGGTTGAGTAGCGGGGAGGCCAGTAAGCTAGGAACAGAATGCGGAAGAGAGTCACCGGAGGTTTACTCAGAGATGGGTGGGGGCAGCCAGGCCTTAGGCCAGTCTGCATACCACATGTGTGAAAGTGAGTCCCAGTCGCTGTTAAACGCATTTACATAGAATTAACTTGTGAAGTTGTTCAATCATTAATTAAAATGGAACTGATTTATTCTGCTCATCTTCTATATCCACTAAATGATTGGCTCACAACCCTGGTGCCCATATGACCCTTTTACCCATCTGAAGACAGCACCATAAACAGGTCATGAGACATATCCCTGTAAGTTTCAGCAGGGCGTGACAAGTCTAATTGTCATACAGTTGTGATTATCATGATTAGTAAGTGAGCATTTTCTCCGCGGGTTACTGTTTATCATTTGGATCTACTTGGGTTGCCTTTTGCCATATTGAAAGGTCTACTTTTTTTTTTTGTTTTGTTTTGAGACGGAGTCTAGCTCTGTTGCCCAGGCTGGAGTGCAATGGCGTGATCTCGGATCACTGCAACCTCTGCCTCCTGGATTCAAGTGATTCTCCTGCCTCAGCCTCCTGAGTAGCTTGGATTATAGGCACGTGCCTCCATGCCCAGCTAATTTTTGTATTTTTAGTAGAGCTAGGTTTTCACCATGTTGATCAGGAAGGTTTCGATCTCCTGACCTTGTGATCCATCCACCTCGGCCTCCCAAAGTGCTGGGATTACAGCATGAGCTACTGCGGCCAGCCGAAATGTCTAATTTTTATATTGTCAGATCTCAGGGTTTATTTTGTGTCACGGCATCTGTGAGTCTTGTCTTGCTTTTGATTTATTTTTATTGTCTTTAAGCTTACAGTACCTGGTATTCCCAGGCAGTATACCACTGAAGTGCTAACCAGGCTTGATCCTGCTTAGTTTCTGAAACTAGACAGAAATGGAGCACGTTCAGGTAGTGTGGCTGTACCGTCTTGCCTTGCTTTGAAAGATCACCTCTGGGCTTGATGCCGTGGCTCAAGCCTGTAATCCCAGCACTTTGGGAGGCTGAGGTGGGTGGATCACCTGAGGTCAGGAGGTCAAGACCAGCCTGGCCATCGTGGTGAAACCTCATCTTTAAAAAAAAAAAAAATGCACCTATGCTTCGTCACGGTAGCCTCTTTCCTGGGGGTCTATTCTACATATATATGTGCTTTCGTATGAAATCATGTATATGAAAACATTCATTCTATCTTGGTAATAATGAAAGATTAGACATAAATGTCCTTTAACAGAAAAAGTCTAGCCATGGTAAGTGGGTACAGTGGAAAACTCTGTATCTGTACATGTTTAAACGTGTCCAAAACCTATTGTTAACTAAAAGTCAAACCCAGCAACCCTCATCCAAGTGGAGAAAAACAGTGTCCTTACATCTTAGGTGGAAGAAAAGATGGGAAGTGGCGGTGATAAGATATATTTGCTGGCTGGGCGCGGTGGCTCACGCCTGTAATCCCAGCACTTTGGGAGGCCGAGGCGGGCAGATCACCTGAGGTTGGGAGTTTAAGACCAGCCTGACCAACATGGAAAAACCTCGTCTCTATTAAAAACACAAAATTAGCCAGGCCTGGTGGCATGCACCTGTAATCCCAGCTACTCAGGAGGCTGAGGCAGGAGAATCACTGAAACCCCAGAGGCGGAGGTTTCGGTGAGCTGCGCTTGCCCTGTTGCACTTGAGCCTGGGCAACAAAGGTAAAACATCTCAGAAAAACCCAAACCAAACAAACAGAAGAATATATTTGCTTGAGCCCAGGAGTTTGAGGTTATAGTAAGCTATAGACCATGACTGTGCCACTGTACTCCAGCCTGGGTGGCAGAGCAATACCTGTCAATAAATAATTTAAAAAATAAATATAGAGAAATACATAGAAAATTTAAATATAAATTGGCCTGGAGCAGTGGCTCACACCTGTAATCCCAGCACTTTGGATCTGCCGAGGTGGGCAGATCCCTTGAGGTCAGGAGTTCAGGATCAGCCTGGCCAACATGGTGAAACCGCGTCTCTACTAAAAATACAAAAATTAGCTGGGCATGGTGGCGCGTGCCTGTAGTCCCAGCTACTTGGGAGGCTGAGGCAAGAGAATCACTTGAACCCAGGAAATGGAGGTTGCCAGGCACTCCTGCCTGGGAGATAAAGTGAGACTCAGTTAAAAAGATAGTAATAATACAATAATAAATAAATGTATCCTAATGTGCGTTTGAAACAGTTTGGAAGAATACATAGCGAACTGATAAAAGTGGTTTTATATCAGGGAGGATGTGGGAAGTGGACGGTGAGTAAAAGGGTAAGTGGCAGCAGGATTTCTCACTGTGTACCCTCATAAGACACCTTCTGGTGAAATAGACATAAGGAAAAGGATAGAAAAGACAGTGGTTTGTTAAGGAAATTGTTAAGTGAACCCTGTAAAGCCATCACCCAGATCAATAAACAGAACACGGCATGGCTGGGCGTGGTGGCTCATGCCTGTAATCCCAGCACTTTGGAGGACGGAGGCAGGAGGATTACTTGAGGCCAGGAGTGTGAGAACAGCCTGGGCAACACAGTGAGACCCCATTTCTACATATTAGCCAGTGTGGTGTGCCCCACTGTACCTGTAGTCTCAGCTGCTTGGGAGGCCGAGGTGGGAGGATTGCTTGAGCCTGGAGTTAGAGGTGCGTGAGCTATGATGACACCACTGAAATCTAGCCCGTGCTACAGAGTGAGACTCTGTCTCGAAAAAGAAAAAGGAACACTTTATCACCCCATAAACCCCGTCCTCTCCATCACAACCTCTCCCCACAGGTAACCAATATCCTGTTTTATAGTCATCGCCTCCCTGCTTTATAGTTAGACATGCAAATCCAAAGACCATCTGTTGCACGTTACATCACTAGATTCCTGTTCAGTGTCCCTTTGTAATGGTTTCATTTTGCCTAACATTTTTGGGGCTAGATTCATCCACGTTGTGTCCGGCTGTGGTTCGTTCATTGTGATTGCTGGGTACTCTCCTGTGTGAATATGCTGTAATTTATATGTGTGTTCTGCTGCTGAGCACCTGGGTTGTTTATTGTTTTGGACTATTCATGATAAGGGAGCTTGAAAGGTATTTTGCACATGTGTCTTGGAGAATAAGTACACACGTTTCTGATGGTTATATACCTAGGAGTGGAATCGCTGGGTCTCAGAGTGTGAATCTCTTTGATTTTGATAGTTGCCGCCAAGCTGTTTTCAACGTGGCTGTAGTACTTTATCCTCACGGCAGCAGTGTGCTAGAGTTTCTGTTACTACACATCATCTCCAACACTTGGTTTTCCTGGTCTTTTATGCTTTTATCCTGGCTGGTCTGTAAGGGTATCTCATCATGGTTTTAATTTACATGTTCCTGATTACTAATGAGGTTGAGAACATTTTTAGGTTTTCTGGCCATCTGAATTTTGTCTCGTTCAATGCCTGTCGCTTTCCATATTTTCTTAGTTTCCCTTTTTTTGCATTGAAAAAAAAATGTTTCTTCCCCCCCATGGACCTCTGCTTGATAAAGTGTTCTGTGATATGTGTTGCAAATATGATCTCCATCTCTGGCTAGTGTTTTTATTTCATTCTTACACTCTCGCCCTTTTACCTAGTGATACATACGTACTGTTCTTTTAAAATATATCCTGAAAATCTTTTCATTATCTGTACCATGCCTTTTAAAAAAAACAGTCGCATTGCATTCTGTTACTTGAATTTCTCATAATTTTAATTTTCCCTATCAATGGATGTTGAAGTTTTTACTGCTTTGCTATTGCAAACCATGCTTTAATAGAAAAAATCCTTATAGTAACGTATATATATATATATATATATATATATATTTTTTTTTTTTTTTTGAGATGGAGTTTTTCGCTCTTGTTACCCAGGCTAGAGTGCAATGGCGTGATCTCAGCTCACCGCAAACTCTGCCTCCTGGGTTCAAGCAATTCTCCTGCCTCAGCCTCCTGAGTAGCTGGGATTACAGGCACATGCCACCATGCCCAGCTAATTTTTTGTATTTTTAGGAGAGACGGGGTTTCACCATGTTGACCACGATGGTCTCGATCTCTTGACCTCGTGATCCACCCGCTTCAGCCTCCCAAAGTGATGGGATTACAGGCTTGAGCCACCGCACCAGGCCATATTAATGTATTTTTAAATACGTTCAAGTACTTTTACAGGAAACATTTCTACAAGTGGTATTGTGCGTCAGACAGTAGGTAAGTTTGTTATTTTGATAAGGAGGCTCACATCATTTTCCATAGATGCCCCCTCCTTGCCCAAGTACCTGTTTCTGCAGTACAGCTGGATCTGTGTGACTCTGTCAAACTTTCCTTTTTTCTTTTTTTGGAGACAGAATCTCGCTCTGTTGCCCAGGCTGGAGTGCAGTGGCGCTGTCTCGGCTCACTGCAACCTCTGCCTCCCAGGTTCAAGCGGTTCTCGTTCCTCATCCTCCCGAGCAGCTGGGATTATAGGCACCCATCATCATGCCCGGCTAATCTTTTGTATTTTTAGTAGAGATGGGGTTTCATCAAATTGCCCAGGCTGGTTTCAAACTCCTGGGCTCAGGTGATCTGCCTGGCTTGGCCTCTGAAAGTGTTGGGGTTACAGGCGTGAGCCCCTGGACCTGGCTCTGGAGACTTTTATTTTTCCCAATCTAATAAGCAATAAGTGGTACCTCAATGTAGTTTAAAATGTTAGGTTGTGGCGGTGTCATTGTCATAAAAGAAACGAAACATACTTAAAGTGCACAGCTTGATAAGTCTTGATGTAGGTGCACAAGTGCGAAACCATCGCCACAGTCAAGATAATGAACGTACTCATTATCCCCGAAGCTTGCCTCCTGCCTATTTGTATTTGCTTGGTCTTTGCTGTATCACTGCTTCCCTCTCTAAACAGCTAAGGGTCTTTCTGTCACTATAGGTTAGTTGGCTTTTCCTGACTTGTTTATGCACTTAACTATTGATGGATATTTGGGTGGTTTTCAGGTTTTGTTTTGATTTTTTTTTTTAAACTATTACAGTAAAAGCTACTCCGAGTATTCATTCACATGTCCTTTTATGGAGATATGTTTCCCTTTCTCTGGGGTAAATACCTAGGCATGGAATGGCTGGATTACATGGTAGGTGCCTTACATTTAAGAAACGGCCGAAGGGTTGTTCAAAGCAGCTATATTATTCTTCATTCCCATCAGCACATTATGAGAGTTCAAATTTCTCCACATTCTCAGCGCCGCTTGGTATGCCCAGTTTTTCTAATTTTGATCATTTAAATATGTGTGTAGCAGGCTAGGCCCGGTGGTTTGCACCTGTAATCCCAGCACTTGGAAAGGACAAGGCCGGTGGATCACTTGAGCCCAGGAGTTCAAGACCAGCCTGGCCAACGTGGCAAAAACCCGTCTCTACTGAAAATACAAAAATTATCTAGGCATAAGCATGCCCATAATTCCAGCTATTCAGGAGGCTGAGGCAAAAGAATTGCTTGACCTCAGGAAGCGGAGGTTGCAGTGAGCCAAGAATATGCCACTGTACTCCAGCCTGGGCAACACAGTGAGGCACTATCTCAAAAAAAAAAAAAAAAGAAAGAAAAATTAAATATTTTCTTTGGTAAAGTGCTGATTTGAATCTTTAGACCACTTTTAAGGAGGGTGATTTCTTATTTCTGAGTTTTAAGAATTCTTTGTTTTGTGAATATAAGTCCTTTTATAAATATGTATTTTGCCAAGATTTTTCCTCTAGTGGCTGTTGAGTCCAAAGCTCATACTGCTCCCCACAGGACAGTCAGTCAGTTAAGAGACAAAGTGTTGGGGTAAGGAAAGTGATTTTATTTGGAAAGCCAGCAGAAGGTGCTGGACTAGTGTCGTAAAGAACCGTTTAAAAGGCATGAATGTCACGCTTCTTTTTATATTGAGGAAGTGGGAACGAGGGTGGAGTTGAGGTCAGGAGGCAGCAGGTGATCGTGGACAACTGGGCATCTGGCAGGAGCCTGAGGGGACCCATGACTTCTTTGCTCTTGGTCAGGTCACAAGGCTGCTAAAGGCTGTTTTGTCTTTTCCCTCCAAGATGGAGTCTCACTCTGTCTCCAGGCTGGAGTGCAGCAGTGGCATGATCCCAGCTCACTGAAACTTCTGCTTTCCAGGTTCAAGTGATTCTCCTGCCTCAGCTTCCTGAGTAGCTGTGACTAGAGGCGTACCCCACCACACTTAGCTAATCCTGTACGTTTTCAACGTAGCATTGTTACTTCTGTGTGTGCTCCTTATCTCTTTAGGGGGTAACTTCAGGAAGGGACTATGACCATCCTCGCTTTAAAGTTCAAACTATATTGGCAAGTGACACTTGTGTTTGAAAAAACAACAAAGAAATAGAGTTAAACCATGAACTAAATTCTTTCCGTAGGTATCTTCCTGTTTTTTTTTTTTTTTTTTTTTTTTTTTTTGAGGTGGATTCTGGCTGTGTTATTGAGGCTGAACTTGAACTCCAGGCTGGGCTACTTTTCATACCTTTGATGTACAGCTTTTTAGTATTTGTGTTAAACCTATCAACTGTTTTCCTTATGATTTCTGCTTTTGATGTTGATACAGGCATCATATACTTTTTGCTGGTCCCGTTTGGTATGACAGGCAGACTCCGTTAAGACTTGCCAAGTCATATGTAAAAATTAGCTTTTGGCACATCGGTCTTCTAGATCTTTTTTTTTTTTTTGAAAAAAAGGAAGAAAAAGAGAAAGAAGGAAAAAAAGAATGAAAGAGAGAAAGAAACAGAAGAGAAAGAGGGAGAGAGATTGGGAATCTTGCTCTATTACCCAGGCTAGAATGCAGTCTAAAAATGGGTATTAAAAACCTCTTTTATGCCAATAAATGTGCTTAACAATGGAGACAGAAAGAAAAAAGGGAGGAAAATAACAGTCAAGCAGCCAACCAATATTTCATTTAAACCTGTGAAATGCTATGCCGTTGCTGAGGAGTGATTTACTTCCAATTGTGTGGTCACTTTTAGAATAGGTGTGATGTGATACCGAGAAAAACGTATGTTGTGTGGATTTGGGGTGGAGAGTTCTGTAAATGTTTATTAGGTTTACTTGTTCCAGGTTTGAGTTCAAGTCCTGGACATCCTTGTTAATTCTCTGTCTCGTTGATCTGTCTCATATTGACAAGGCAGTGTTAAAGTCTCCCACTATTATTATGTGGGAGTCTAAGTCTCCTGGTAGCTTGGTTTATGTGCAGAAATGAGCAAGGGCAGTTTTGAGGTTAGAAGCAAAATGGAGTCAGCCATGGTAGATTTTCTTGTTGCCTAGCCTGTGGCTTGTCTTTTCATTCCTTTAAACATGTTGCAAAGCTCAAGAGCCTTATTTTATTATTATTAATATTATTATTTTTGAGACACTCTGGGTTTTGTTGCCCAGGCTGCAGTGCAGTGGTACCATCTCGGCTCACTGCAACCTCTGCCTCCTGGGTTCAAAGGATTCTCATGCCTCAGCCCCCCAGAAGCTGGGATTACAGGTGCCTGTCACCACTCCTGGCTAATTTTTGTATTTTTAGTAGAGATGGAATTTCATTCACCATGTTGGTCAGGCTGGTCTTGAACTCCTGTCCTCAAGCAATCCATCACCTTGGCCTCCCAAACTGCTGGAAGTATGGGTGTGAGCCACCACGGCCGGGCTAGGAGACTTAATTTTGATAAAATCCCAATTTATCTATTTTTTAATATATTGTTTTCATTGCCATACTTAAAATTTGCCCAACCCAAGGTCACAAATATTCTTCTGTGATTTCTTCTGAATATGATAGTTTGGATTTTCAGTTTATTCTATACTTCATTTTGAGTTAATCTGAGGTATGTACCCACGTTTTTGTTATTTTGCATATGGAATTTCAGTTGTAGCAGGATCATTAGTTGAAAAGACCTTTCTTTTTCCAACGTTCTGACTTGTGTTAATTGACATGTATTGAAAACATCAGTTTCTCAAATTTATGTGAGTTTCTTTCCGGATGCTGTTCCATTTCACTGATCCGTCTGCCTCTCTTCACACCGATACTATGTTGTCTGCATTGCTGTAACTTTGTAGCCTTGTAATCAGGTACTGTTTGCCCTTCAACTTTCTTCTGTTCCTAAGGTGTTTTGGCAAATATAGGTCCTTTAAATGCATTCTACAAATTTTAGAGTAAAGTTTAGAATCAGCTTGAACATTTCTACAGAAAAGGCAGGTGAGAACCGGACTGGGATTGATTGCATCGAATCTGTGTATTAATTTGGAAAGTACATTTTAATTGATACTTTAACCCTTTTGCTGAGAATCATAGGACCTTTAAACACTTAGAGTTCATCTTACATCTCACTGAACTCCTATGGAATTATTGTCAACTATTTTACTTCAGTGTGTCTTTTACACACCATAAGACATTGCTGTTCTGTCCTGATAGTGGTTTAGATGACCACGTTGGCTCCTCTGTGTTCTTTCCTTCCTTTCTGTGCTTCCACCTGGGATCAGTTTTGCCTGCCTGAAGATCACTCCCTACAGATTCCTTCAGTACAGTTTGCCAATGACATTCTTCTAATTTTTGCCTAGAAATCGTATTAGTTACAGAATTCTAGTTTGACAGCTATTTTCCCTCTGAAGTGCGACGATACCTTTCTATTATCTTCTAGTTTCTGTCTTTAGGTTGAAATGTTAGCTCTTGATCTAATTGTTGTGAAAGTAATATATATATTTTTTCATCTGGTTGCTTGTAGATCTTTTTTTTTTTTTGAGACGGAGTTTCGCTCTTGTTACCCAGGCTGGAGTGCAATGGTGTGATCTCGGCTCACCACAACCTCCGCCTCCTGGGTTCAGGCAATTCTCCTGCCTCAGCCTCCTGAGTAGCTGGGATTTCAGGCACGCGCCACCGTGCCCAGCTAATTTTTTGTATTTTTAGTAGAGACGGGGTTTCACCATGTTGACCAGGATGGTCTCAATCTCTTGATCCACCCGCCTTGGCCTCCCAAAGTGCGGGGATTACAGGCTTGAGACATCGCGCCCAGCCCGCTTGTAGATCTTAAGATTTTCTCTTTGTCTTTGGTTTTTGATGTTTTCTTTTCTTTTCTTCTTCTTCTTTGTTTCATGAGACAGAGTCTTACTTTGTTGCCAGGCTGGAGTGCAGAGGTACAGTATTGGCTCACAGTAACCTCCACCTCCTAGGTTCAAGCCATTCTGTTGCCTCAGCCTCCCAAGTAGCTAGGATTATAGGTGTGTGCCACCACATCCAGCTAATTTTTGTATTTTTAATAGAGACTGGGTTTCACCATGTTGGCCAGGCTCCTCGCGAACTCCTGACCTCAGGTGATCTGCACGTCTTGGCCTCCCAGATTTAAAGGGTCACAACCAAGATATTGATCATAGTCCATACTTTTGTCATATTTTCTTCCCCTAGGCCTGAGAGCTTATCTCTGGTGTCTCTTCCAGATTCTGCAAATGCCCCCTGGGTGGAAGTTGCCCAAATGACAGGCTCACCTTGTCGGCTGTTCATTTATTCCTGAATCCCGGTCCAGAAATTCTTCACTGTCTCTTCAGCTCTTAGACGTTTTAAGCAGATCTTAAAAAATACTTTGTTTAGCTTTTGTAGCTCTGAACGGGAGGTTTAGTTCCAATGGTCAAATTTGTCATTACTGCAAATGTGGGTTTTTGTAGTAAAAGTTAGAACTGTGTGAATTTTTTTTAGAAAAATTACATTTAAAAATTCTTTTGTTTTTTTTTTGAAACGGAATTCTACTCTTGTTCAGACTGGGGCACAATGGCTCGATCTTGGCTCACTGCAGCCTCTGCCTCCCAAGTTCAAGCTATTCTCCTGCCTCAGGCTCCTGAGTAGCTGGGACTATAGGCATGGGCCACCATGCCCAGCTAGTTTTGTATTTTTAGCAGAGAGGGATTTCCTCCACGTTGGTCAGGCTGGTCTCAAACTCCCGACCTCAGGTGATCCACCCGCCTTGGCCTCCCAAAGCGCTGGGATTACAGGCATGAGCCACCTTGCCTGGCCTAATGATTCTTTAAAAAAAGAAAACTAATTTTCTAAACGAATTCAGTTGCATTTCTTTGATTTATGAGCCTTCAGCAAAAGCTCTTGACTGCATTAAGTGGCTGTTTCAAGTCTAGAAATTCTAAAGGAAATTAGTCATGTACTGCTTTATGATGGAGGTACGTTCTGAGAAATGTATCCTTAGATGATTTACTCATTGTGTAAACACCATAGTGTGGGCTTACATGAACTCAGATGCCATAGCCTGGCACATACCCAGGCTTTATGGTATGGCCTATTGCTTTGAGGCCTGTTGCTTCTAGGGGTGCATACCTGTGGTTCCAGCTGCTTGGGAGGCTGAGGCAGGAGGATTGCTTGAGCCCAGGAGTTCAAGGCTGCAGTGAGCTGGGACTGAGCCACTGTACTCCAGCCCAGGAGACAGTGAGACCCTGTCTCTAATTAAAAATGGAACATGGTGAACCTGCATTACAGGTTCTTCAACAGCTCGCAGGACTGGACGTTCTCTGGGCGAGCCAGGGTGTGAGTGAGCGGTGAGTGACGGTGGAAGTCTAGGACATTGCTGTCCACTACTGCAGGGTTTACAAACAGCAGCCACTCAGGCAACACTACATTTATAACATTTCTTTCATTAATAAATTAACCTTAGTGGACTATAAGTTTTTACTTTATAAACTTTTTCTGTTCTCTTTTTTATTTTTAATTTTTTTTTTTTACTATGTATGAACTTTTAAATAAACGTCTTAGGCCTGGATCAGTGGCTCACACCTTAATCCCAGCACTTTGGGAGGCCGACATGGGAAGGTCACTTGAGCTCAGGAATTCCAGACCAGCCTGGAGAATGTGGTGAAACCCTGTGTCTAGTAAAAATACAAAAAAAAAAAAAAAAAAATTAGTCGTGTGTGGTTAAGTGCACCTGTAGCTGCTCGGGAGGCTGAGACAGGAGGATGGCTCAAACCTGAGAGGTGGAGGTTGCAGTGAGCTGAGATGGCACCATTGTACTCCACCCTGGGTGACACAGTGAGACTCAGTCTCAAACAAACAACAACAACAACAAATTTCTGATTCTTTTGTAATAACACTTGCCTTAAAACACAAACAACGAGGCGGGTCACAGTGTCTAACGCCTGTAATCCCAGCACTTTGGGAGGCTGAGGTGGGTGGATCCCCTGTGGTCGGAAGTTCAAAACTAGCCTGGAGAAACCCCATCTTTTTAAACAACAACAAAAAACACCCATACACACACACACACACACACACACACACACAGAAACACACACACACACACACACATAAAACTTTAAAAATTGCTTTTTAATATCTTTATTCTGTAAACTTTTTCTATGTTTCTTTTCTTTTTAAACTGTTTTGTTAAAAACTGACACATGAGCACACACATTAACCTTGACCTACACAAGATCAGGATCATCAGTGTCACAGTTTTCCACCTCCACATCTTGTCCACTGGAAAGTGTTCAGGGGCAGTAACACACATGGAGCTGTCCTCGCCTGTGCTAACAGTGCCTTTTTCTGGAATCACTCTGGAAGGAGCTGCTGAGCTGCCTGAGGCTGTTCTACATTATTTTTTATCAGAAGTACATGCTAAAATAACAATAAAAGTTTAGTAAATATATAAACTGGAATTGTAGCCATTTACTATCACCGTCGGGTTTTATGTACTGTCCGTTATTGTGTGTGCATAATTTTATGTGGCTGGTGTGCAGTGGGTTTGTTCACATCAGCATCACCCGAGACTCCTGCGTAATGCACTGTGCAATGATGTTACCACAGCTCTCGCCTCACTAGGTGATACAGGCTTTTCAGCTCCTTATGGTCTGTGGGACCGCCATTGTGGATGTGGTCCTTTCTTGACCAAGGCGTTGTTGTGTGGCATGTGAGGACAGGTGACTTTCCGGCATTGTTCTTGTGATACAGACTTTTCAGCCGCGTTACGGTCTGTGGGACCGCCACTGTGGATGTGGTCCTGTCTTGACCAAGGCGTTGTTGTGTGGCATGTGATGACAGCTGGCTTCCTAGCATTGTTCTTTTTGTCTTTCCCCTACAGTTCACTTTTGGATGATATATTAATATTTTTCTTGGAGATACATCTTGCTCTGTCACCCAGGCTTGGGTGCACTGGTGCCATTTCAGCTTCATACAAAATCTGCCTCCTGGGTTCAAGCTATTCTCCTGCCTCAGCCTCCCAAGCAGCTGGAATTACAGGCATGCGCCACCATGCCCCGCTAATTTTGTACTTTTAGTAGAGTTGGGGTTTCACCAAGTTGCCCTAAACTCAGGCAATCCACCTGCCTCAGCTTCCCACAGTGCCAGGATTACAGGTGTGAGCTACCACATCCAGCCAATTTATTAATTTCTACTTGGTGCGTTAACATTGTTAATACACTAATCTGTGTATCAAAAAGATGAGAAAACTAGGTGTGCCCTGGTTTTCTACAAATTCTATTTAATGGAGACTTCCTGTGTTCACTACACATTGGTAGTTTATTTACTTTATTATTATTATTATCTTTTGAGATGTAGTCTTGCTCTGTCACCCAGGCTGGGGTGCAGTGGTGCAATCTCAGCTCACTGCAACCTCCGCCTCCCAGGTTGAAGCGATTCTCCTGCCTCAGCCTCCTGAGTAGCTGGGATTCCAGGCACGCGCCACCACGCCCAGCTAATTTTTTGTATTTTTAGTAGAGATGGGGTTTCACCATGTTGACCAGGATGGTCTTCATCTCCTTTCTTCATGATCCGCCCACCTAGGCCTCCCAAAGCGCTGGGATTAGAGGCGTGAGCCACTGCGCCTGGCAGTAATTTATTTCTAAACAGTGAATCGATCAGTAAAGAATAACACTGTGTTAAAGTTAAATGGCACATACTTCTTTCTTTGATTTTGATTATGTATTACCATCTTGATGATTAATGTCAACTATCATTCTACAAACGGTAGCTGAAAACGCTGTAGACTGGACTGAATTAGTTCTGACCTACGGACATTCCGGCTTTAAAAGAAAAAAAAAAGCTTGATAGAAAAGCCCCAATGTCACCTTCTCATTGATTGCGTTTTAAAGAATAAAGGATATGGTTGGGGGAGGCAAGCCAGGTACAGTGACTCACGCTTGTAATCCCAGCACTTTGAGAGGCCAAGGCGGGTGGACCACCCGAGTGAGTCCCTCAGCCTGGCCAACATGGTGAAACGTGTGTCTACTAAAAATACAGAGATGTTGTCAGAGAGGATTATGCATTTCTCATTTTCAAAGAGATTAGATGTTGTTATCTACAGCAAAACAGTAAAGGGCAATGATTTCTGCTCTTTTATTTCCACAACCCAAATTGCTGAGCTGCATCTTTGCTCCTGTCCTTCATTCTTGAATACAGCTGATGATTAATAGCTATACTTTCCTGGTGACGAGTGGAACTGTAGCGCGTGCGCACACACGTTCAATCTGAGAAATAAGATGGCAAAATATTAATCTGGACTTAAGCTGACACAGTGGGAAATGAGTGTGGCAGGAGCTCAAGTTGAGAACGTACGTTTCCCTTACAGCAAGCTCTTCCTTTTCACTCAGAGAAAGGTTTCAGGAGATACACTTACATCGTGATTCCAGATCCCTTCTCCTGGGGGTGTGTTATTCAGAGAGGCACCGCTGGTGCATGCAGTAAAACACCTCCAGTTATGACTTAGCGGGAACTCTATTTTTTGTTTTTCAGAGGGAGTTTCACTCTTGTCACCCAGGCTGGAGTGCAATGGCGCCATCTCGGCTCACTGCAATGTTTGCCGCCTGGGTTCAGGCAATTCTCCTGCCTCAGCCTCCTGAGTAGCTGGGATTACAGGCATCCGCCACCATGCCGAGCTAATTTTTTGTATTTTTAGTAGAGACAGGGTTTCACCATGTTGATCATGATGGTCTCGATCTCTTGACCTCGTGATCCACCCGCCTCGGCCTCCCAAAGTGCTGGGATTTCAGGCTTCAGCCACCGTGCCCGGCGGGGAAGTCTATTCTTTATCGGGCAGTTGCAACTACTTGCAAACTCTTCTGTAGAGTGCATGTCCATTGCTTTGACTTAGAAAATGGGTGCTGAAGGCCTTTTGGGGAGGAAGCATCATGCCACCACTAAAATTCTGTAACTTGAGGAAATCCTGAGGAAGAAATCAATCCTATGATACAAAGAAGGTTCAGTGATTAGCTGAGGGCTGATGGGAGAGCGGATGCCACGAGGCCTGCTCGTCTTCAAGGAAAAGGCCTTCTCAGGAGTGGCCCGGCTTTTTCACCCAATCTGACCTCCCAATCTGACCTCCCAGCTCTTGCATTGGGAAAACGTTGCTGTTATCATTGTCCTCATCCTCCGTGTGGCTCACCCCTCCTCCCCCCATTTTTTTACAAAGCATATTGTCCTGGAACCTCATCGTCCCTGCATGCTGGAGTCAGGAGGACGGCATTGTCTGTGCTCTCCATGTCTGCCTTCACACAGGGTTTGATAGCTTCCTCTTAAGCCACCACCAGCTGGCTTTCTTGCCTGCTGTGTACGCTTACTGCCACCACCTCCAGGTCTCTTCCAGATGCCCTAAGCACATTGGTCCCTGGATCTCAAGCTTGCCCAATGCTCCATCCCTGGCAGTCCTCTGGGGCGTCTCCAGTGTCCCAATGAGTGACGTACCAGCATCTGGTTTTATGGTATCTCGACTCTCTGTCCCTCCAACTACACTTGGTCAGATCCTCCTGTAGAACTTGAAATGATAAACCCTGGAGTTTTCCTTTACCTGACATTGACCTGAAATGACAAACCCTGAAGTTCCTTTCTCTGATACTGACCTTTTTTCTGTATGGTTGTTTTTACTAAGCCTGCATTATGATAGCATCTCGACCTCTGGTTCCAGCCTTTCCTTACTCTGAGCACCTTACTTCCTTCCCTCTGGCTTTATTTGTCTCCCTAGCCCACCTGAACTTTAGAGTCAATCATTTCTCTGCTCTCCTAAACTTCCTTTTTACTTGATGGTTTTTTCAGGAGCCGTTCAATCTTCAACTGCATGTAAACTTAGCTGTGCATTTCCCCTACAGGTGTAACCAAACTGTCTAAATAGTGCTAGCAAAATAGTAACCAGAAAAAAAGAACTGTGTTGCTTGACTTCATCACAAAACTGAGTGATAAACCCTCAGCTGGAGCCTGAGGTGGCTTGATTATTTATTCATCCCTGGTCTCTCTCTCTTTCTCTCTTGCTGTTGGGAATTATTTTGACTCGCATTCTGATTCTTGTTACCTGATTGTTTGGATCTCATTCTTCCTTGTGCCATCACTGTCATTCAGTGGTCTAGCCTTCCACCGCTGTGAAAAGATTGTGGCGTAGACTTTCCCGTGGCTCCCTGAAATGTCACCACACCCTGATGCATTCTTTCCAGCTGCCTGTATGTCTCACAGGAGGAAAGAACTATCCTCTTGCCCAACACCGTCCTACTTACCCAAGTACTTGTGGTCCTGCCTGGCACTAGTAATCACCCGTTCTTTATTCTACCTTAAATTCATCCCCAGTCCTCTAGGTCTACCATAATGGAACCCAAGCATCCTCATCTTTTTTTTTTTTCTTTTGAGACAGAGGCTCACTTTATCTCCCAGACTGGAGTGCTGTGGTGCCATCTTGACTCACTGCAACCTCTGCCTCCTGGATTCAAGCGGTTCTCCTGCCTCAGCCTCCCGAGTAGATGGGATTACAGGTACCTGCCACCACACCTGGCTTATTTTTGTATTTTTTTGTCGAGAAGGGTTTTGTCATGTTGGCCAGGCTGGTCTCGAACTCCTGAGCTCAAGCAGTCCACCTGGTTGAGCCCCCAAAGGGCTGGGTTTATAGGTGTGAGCCACTGTGCCTGGCACACCTTCATCCTTAAACACAAATAAAACTCTCTCTGCTTCTCTGTTCAGTTTGCTTTTCCAGAGCACGTTGCTTGGACTTCATTTAGCATATATTTCTTTCTGACTTTATTATAATAAGTTGGTGTCTGGGGCAAATCACGAGATCAAGAGATGGAGACCATCCTGGCCAATATGGTGAAACCCTGTCTCCACTAAAAATACAAAAATTATCTGGGCATAGTGGTGCATGCCTATAGTCCCAGCTCCTCAGGAGGCTGAACTGGGAGAATCACTTGAACCTGAGAGGCAGAGGTTGCCATGAGCCGAGATCATGCCACTGCACTCCAGCCTGGCGACAGAGTGAGACTGTCTCAAAAAGAAAAGAAAGAAATAACCATAAAAATGGGCAACCAGCAGCCCTTGGAGCTGCTCTGCCTATGGAGTAGCCATTCTTTTCTCTACTTTATTAATAAACTGGCTTTCAATTAAAAAAAAAGAAGCTGGTTTCATTACCTGAAGCCCTATTACATTTTAAATTTTAATTTTGATTTTTTTTTCCAAGATGGAGTCTTGCTCTGTCACCCGGGCTGGAGTGCAGTGGTGTGATCTTGGCTCTCTGCAACCTCCGTCTCTCAGGTTCAAGCAGTTCTCCTCCCTCAGCCTCCTGAGTAGCTAGGGTTACAGGTACGCGCCACCACACCCAGCCAGTTTTTGTATTTTTAATAGAGATAGGGTTTCACCAGGTTGGGCAGGCTGATCTCGAACTCCTGACCTGAGGTGATCTGCCTGCCTTGGCCTCCCACAGTGCTGGTATTACAGGTGTGACCCCCTGCAGCCTGCCATATTTTATCTTACTGAGTACAGAGATTCTATCAGTCCTGTATATTTACCCTCTCTCTACCTTAGAGTAGATGATGGGAACAGCATTTCTGTTTTCCATGAAGTGCTGGTGCTCTGAGTGTGGCCCTGATAAACACTCCAAGGTTACTCTGCTGCACTGGAAGCTGCTGAGCTTCATCTTGAAACCTGCCCGTTGTGTGACAGCAGGTCTCACAGGGAGGGTGGCAGGACAGCTTATGGTTCAGCGGGCATTGCCGCAGGAAACAGCAGTGAAGGGCCATTTTTATTCTGTTATTAGCATGGAACAGGAGTGACAGGGGACTTGCTAACAGTTTCCAAAGATTTAAAATTACTAAAGAGTTTCTATACTGGCTATTTTTGTTTTTTTTTGAGACTAAGTTTTGCTCTTGTCACCCAGGCTGGAGTGCAAAGGTGTGATCTCAGCTCACCACAGCCTCTGCCTCCTGGGATGAAGCAATTCTTCTGCCTCAGCCTCCCGAGTAGCTGGGATTACAGGCGTGCACAACCACACCTGGCTAATTTTGCATTTTTAGTGGAGACGGGGTTTCTCCATGTTGGTCAGGCTGGTCTCGAACTTCCAACTTCAGGTGATCCTCCCACCTTGGCCTCCCAAAGTGCTGGGATTACATGCGTGGGCCACTGTGCCTGGCCTACACTTTATTCTCAAGCCGAGGAAAGAATGGGTCTTATTGTAACACTAGTCACTGCCGGCATTTGCGTCGCAGGGATGATTCACTTGTTTATTCTTAGAGACAGAGTCTCGCTCTGTTGCTCATACTGGAGTGCAGTGGCGCTGTCATCGCTCACTGCAGCCCCAAACTCCTGGGCTCAAGTTTTCCTCCCATGTCGGCCTCTCAAAATGCTGGGGCCAGCCAATAAAGACTGTTTAGACAGAGGAATCTCAGTAGTGAGAGGAATTCACATCAGCAAATTTGGAAAGGATGAGCATTTAGATGCTTCCGGGAGGCAGGTTTGTTGAGCTGGAGGGATGCGGGAAAACGCATGAGGGCATGTACCCCATTGGAACCAAGAAATGTCAATATCCTGGAGAAACAGATGTTTTTGTGGTAAGTATCAAATTACATGAAGTAGGCTGGGCGTGGTGGCTTACACCTGTAATTCCAGCACTTTGGGAGACTGAGGCAGGAGGATTCATTCAAGCCAGGACTTCGAGACTACTCTGGGTAACATAGCGAGACTCTGTCTCTACAACAAAATACAAAAATTAGTCAGGAGCAGCGCCACATGCCTGCAATCCTAGCTACTCAGAAAGCTGAGGCAGGAGGATCACTGAAGCCCCAGCGGTCAAGGCTTCAGTGAGCTGTGATTGTGCCACTGTCTTCCAGCCGGGGTGACAGAGCAAGACCTTGACTCAGAAGAAAAGCAAATTACATGAAGCAATTGAGTAACAAATGAATCCCATGATTCCACAAGGTTTTGAATTCCTATCCTAGGGAGAGCCTTGCTCTAGGCACTAGGTAGACAGCAGAATCAAAACAGAGTCTCTGAGTATAAGGCCTGGGTACAAAGGAGCGTTTCATGAGAGAACTCAGTCAAATGAGGAACGAGGCACAAGGGTATGTGGGACAAGAGCATCCAGAGGAAGGAAGCTGCATGTGCAAAGGTCCTGAGGCAGGAGATGTTTGCGGTTGAGTAGCGGGGAGGCAAGTAAGCTAGGAACATAATGCGGAAGAGAGTCACCGGAGGTTTACTCAGAGATGGGTGGGGGCAGCCAGGCCTTAGGCCAGTCTGCATACCACATGTGTGAAAGTGAGTCCCAGTCGCTGTTAAAGGCATTTAAATAGAATTAACTTGTTAAGTTGTTCAATCATTAATTAAAATTGAACTGATTTATTCTGCTCATCTTCTATATCCACTAAACGATTGGCTTACAACCCTGGTGCCCACATGACCCTTTTACCCATCTGAAGACAGCACCATAAACAGGTCATGAGACATATCCCTGTAAGTTTCAGCAGGGCGTGACAAGTCTAATTGTCATACAGTTGTGATTATCATGATTAGTAAGTGAGCATTTTCTCCGCGGGTTACTGTTTATCATTTGGATCTACTTGGGTTGCCTTTTGCCATATTGAAAGGTCTAATTTTTTTGTTTTGTTTTGTTTTGAGACGGAGTCTAGCTCTGTTGCCTAGGCTGGAGTACAGTGGCGCGATCTCGGATCACCGCAACCTCCGCCTCCTGGATTCAAGTGATTCTCCTGCCTCAGCCTCCTGACTAGCTGGGATTACAGGCACGTGCCTCCATGCCCAGCTAATTTTTGTATTTTTAGTAGAGCTAGGGTTTCATCATGTTGATCAGGAAGGTTTTAATCTCCTGACCTTGTGATCCATCCACCTCGGCCTCCCAAAGTGCTGGAATTACAGCATGAGCTACTGCGGCCAGCCGAAACGTCTAATTTTTATATTGTCAGATCTCAGGGTTCATTTTGTGTCACAGCATCTGTGAGTCTTGTCTTGCTTTTGATTTATTTTTATTGTCTTTAAGCTTACAGTACCTGGTATTCCCAGGCAGTATACCACTGAAGTGCTAACCAGGCTTGATCCTGCTTAGTTTCTGAAACTAGACAGAAATGGAGCACGTTCAGGTGGTGTGGCTGTACGGTCTTGCCTTGCTTTGAAAGATCACCTCTGGGCCGGTTGCGGTGGCTCAAGCCTGTAATCCCAGCACTTTGGGAGGCTGAGGTGGGTGGATCATCTGAGGTCAGGAGGTCAAGACCAGCCTGGACATCGTGGTGAAACCCCATCTTTAAAAAAAAAAATGCACCTATGCTTCGTCACAGTAGCCTCTTTTCTTGGGGTCTATTCTACATATATATGTGCTTTCGTATGAAATCATGTATATGAAAACATTCATTCTATCTTTGTAATAATGAAAGATTAGACATAAATGTCCTTTAACAGAAAAAGTCTAGCCATGGTAAGTGGGTACAGTGGAAAACTCTGTAGCTGTACATGTTTAAACGTGTCCAAAACCTATTGGTAACTAAAAGTCAAACCAAACAACCCTCATCCAAGTGGAGAAAAACAGTGTTTTTATATCTTAGGTGCGAGAAAAGATGGGAAGTGGCGGTGATAAGATATATTTGCTGGCTGGGCGCGGTGGCTCACGCCTATAATCCCAGCACTTTGGGAGGCCGAGGCGGGCAGATCACCTGAGGTTGGGAGTTTAAGACCAGCCTGACCAACATGGAAAAACCTCGTCTCTATTAAAAACACAAAATTAGCCAGGCCTGGTGGCATGCACCTGTAATCCCAGCTACTCAGGAGGCTGAGGCAGGAGAATCACTGAAACCCCAGAGGCGGAGGTGGCGGTGAGCTGCGCTTGCCCCGTTGCACTTGAGCCTGAGCAACAAAGGTAAAATATCTCAGAAAAACCCAAACGAAACAAACAGAAGAATATATTTGCTTGAGCCCAGGAGTTTGAGGTTATAGTAAGCTATAGACCATGACTGTGCCACTGTACTCCAGCCTGGGTGGCAGAGCAATACCTGTCAATAAATAATTAAAAAAATTAATATAGAGAAAAACATATAAAATTAAAAAATAAATTGGCCTGGAGCAGTGGCTCACACCTGTAATCCAAGCACTTTGGAAGGCCGAGGTGGGCAGATCACTTGAGGTCAGGAGTTCAGGATCAGCCTGGCCAACATGGTGAAACCTCGTCTCTACTAAAAATACAAAAATTAGCTGGGCATGGTGGCACCTGCCTGTAGTCCCAGCTACTTGGGAGGCTGAGGCAAGAGAATCACTTGAACCCAGGAGATGGAGGTTGCCACGCACTCCTGCCTGGGAGATAAAGTGAGACTCAGTTAAAAAAATAGTAATAATACAATAATAAATAAATGTATCCTAATGTGCGTTTGAAACATTTTGGAAGGATACATAGCGAACTGATAAAAGTGGTTTTATATCAGGGAGGATGTGGGAAGTGGACGGTGAGTAAAAGGGTAAGTGGCAGCAGGATTTCTCACTGTGTACCCTCATAAGGCACCTTCTGGTGAAATAGACATAAGGAAAAGGATAGAAAAGACAGTGGTTTGTTAAGGAAATTGTTAAGTGAACCCTGTAAAGCCATCACCCAGATCAATAAACAGAACAGTGCATGGCTGGGCGTGGTGGCTCATGCCTGTAATCCCAGCACTTTGGAGGACGGAGGCAGGAGGATTACTTGAGGCCAGGAGTGTGAGAACAGCCTGGGCAACACAGTGACACCCCATTTCTACATATTAGCCAGTGTGGTGTGCCCCACTGTACCTGTAGTCTCAGCTGCTTGGGAGGCCGAGGTGGGAGGATCGCTTGAGCCCGGAGTTAGAGGTGCGTGAGCTATGATGACACCACTGAAATCTAGCCCGTGCTACAGAGTGAGACTCTGTCTCGAAAAAGAAACAAGAACACTTTATCACCCCATAAACCCCGTCCTCTCCATCACAACCTCTCCCCACAGGTAACCAATATCCTGTTTTATGGTCATCGCCTCCCTGCTTTATAGTTAGAGATGCAAATCCAAAGACCATCTGTTGCACGTTACATCACTAGTCCTGTTCAGTGTCCCTTTGTAATGGTTTCATTTTGCCTAACATTTTTGGGGCTAGATTCATCCACGTTGTGTCCGGCTGTGGTTCGTTCATTTTGATAGCTGGGTACTCTCCTGTGTGAATATGCTGTAATTTATATGTCTGTTCTGCTGCTGAGCACCGGGGTTGTTTATTGTTTTGGGCTATTCATGATAGGGGAGCTTGAAACGTACTTTTGTACATGTGTCTTGGAGAATAAGTACACACATTTCTGATGGTTATATACCTAGGAGTGGAATCGCTGGGTCTCGGAGTGTGAATCTCTTTGATTTTGATAGTTGCCGCCAAGCTGTTTTCAACGTGGCTGTAGTACTTTATCCTCACGGCAGCAGTGTGCTAGAGTTTCTGTTACTACACATCGTCTCCAACACTTGGTTTTCTTGGTCTTTTATGCTTTTATCCTGGCTGGTCTGTAAGGGTATCTCATCATGGTTTTAATTTACATTTTCCTGATTACTAATGAGGTTGAGAACAGTTTTAGGTTTTTTGGCCATCTGAATTTTCTCTCGTTCAATGCCTGTCGCTTTCCATATTTTCTTAGTTTCCCTTTTTTTGCATTGAAAAAAAGGAATGTTTCTTTCCCCCCCATGGAACTCTGCTTGATAAAGTGTTCTGTGATATGTGTTGCAAATATGATCTCCATCTCTGGCTAGTGTTTTTATTTCATTCTTACACTCTCGCCCTTTTACCTAGTGATACATACGTACTGTTCTTTTAAAATATAACCTGAAAATCTTTTCATTATCTGTACAATGCCTTTAAAAAAACAGTCGCATTGCGTTCTGTTACTTGAATGTCTCATAATTTTAATATTCCCTATCGATGGATGTGGAAGTTTTTACTGCTTTGCTTTTGCAAACCATGCTTTAATAGAAAAAATCCTTATAGTAACATATATATATATATATATATATATATATATATTTTTTTTTTTTTTTTTTTTTTTTTTTTCTTGAGACGGAGTTTCGCTCTTGTTGCCCAGGCTGCAGTGCAATGGCGTGATCTCGGCTCACCGCAACCTCCGCCTCCTGGGTTCAGGCAATTCTCCTGCCTCAGCCTCCTGAGTAGCTGGGATTACAGGCATGCGCCAGCATGCCCAGCTAATTTTTTGTATTTTTTAGTAGACACAGGGTTTCACCATGTTGACCAGGATGGTCTCGATCTCTTGACCTCGTGATCCACCAGCCTCGGCCGCCCAAGTGCTGAGATTCCAGGCTTGAGCCACCGCGCCCGGCCATAGTAACGTATTTTTAAATACGTTCAAGTACTTCTACAGGAAACATTTCTACAAGTGGTCTTGTGCGTCAGACAGTAGGTAAGTTTGTTATTTTGATAAGGAGGCTCACATCATTTTCCATAGATGCTCCCTCCTTGCCCAAGTACCTGTTTCTGCAGTACAGCTGGATCTGTGTGACTCTGTCAAACTTGCCTTCTTTCTTTTTTTGGAGACAGAATGTCGCTCTGTTGCCCAGGCTGGAGTGCAGTGGCGCTGTCTCGGCTCACTGCAACCTCTGCCTCCCAGGTTCAAGCGGTTCTCGTTCCTCATCCTCCCGAGCAGCTGGGATTATAGGCAGCCATCATCATGCCCGGCTAATTTTTTGTATTTTTAGTAGAGACGGGGTTTCATCAAATTGCCCAGGCTGGTTTCAAACTCCTGGGCTCTGGTGATCTGCCTGCCTTGGCCTCTCGAAGTGTTGGGGTTACAGGCGTGAGCCCCTGGTCCTGGCTCTAGAGACTTTTATTTTTCCCAATCTAATAAGCAATAAGTGGTACCTCAATGTAGTTTAAACATGTTAGGTTGTGGCGGTGTCATTGACATAGAAGAAATGGAACATATTTAAAGTGCACAGCTTGATAAGTCTTGATGTAGGTGCACACTTGCAAAACATCACCACAGTCAAGGTAATGGACGTACTCATTATCCCCGAAGCTTGCCTCCTGCCTATTTGTAATTGCTTGGTCTTTGCTCTCTCACTGCTCCCCTCTCTAAACAGCTAAGGGTCTTTCTGTCACTATAGGTTACTTGGCTTTTCCTGACTTGTTTATCCACTTAACCATAGATGGACATTTGGGTGGTTTTCAGGTTTTGTTTTGATTTTTTTTTTAACTATTACAATAAAAGCTACTCCGAGTATTCATTCACACGTCCTTTTATGGAGATATGTTTCCCTTTCTCTGGGGTAAATACCTAGGCATGGAATGGCTGGATTACATGGTAGGTGCCTCACTTTTTAAGAAACGGCCGAAGGGTTGTTTAAAGCAGCTATATTATTCTTCATTCCCATCAGCACATTATGAGAGTTCAAATTTCTCCACATTCTCAGCGCCGCTTGGTATGCCCAGTTTTTCTAATTTTGATCATTTAAATATGTGTGTAGCAGGCTAGGCCCGGTGGTTTGCACCTGTAATCCCAGCACTTGGAAAGGACAAGGCGGGTGGATCACTTGAGCCCAGGAGTTCAAGACCAGCCTGGCCAACGTGGCAAAAACCCGTCTCTACTGAAAATACAAAAATTATCTAGGCGTAAGCATGCCCATAATTCCAGCTATTCAGGAGGCTGAGGCAAAAGAATTGCTTGAACTCAGGAAGCGGAGGTTGCAGTGGGCCAAGAATATGCCACTGTACTCCAGCCTGGGCAACACAGTGAGGCGCTATCTCAAAAAGAAAAATAAATAAATAAAATATTTCTTTTGGTAAAGTGCTGATTTGAATCTTTAGACCACTTTTAAGGAGGGTGATTTCTTATTGCTGAGTTTTAAGAATTCTTTGTTTTGTGAATATAAGTCCTTTTATAAATATGTATTTTGCCAAGATTTTTCCTCTAGTGGCTGTTGAGTCCAAAGCTCATACTGCTCCCCACAGGACAGTCAGTCAGTTAAGAGACAAAGTGTTGGGGTAAGGAAAGTGATTTTATTTGGAAAGCCAGCAGAAGGTGCTGGACTAGTGTCGTAAAGAACCGTTTAAAAGGCATGAATGTCACGCTTCTTTTTATATTGAGGAAGTGGGAACAAGGGTGGAGTTGAGGTCAGGAGGCAGCAGGTGATCGTGGACAACTGGACATCTGGCAGGAGCCTGAGGGGACCCATGACTTCTTTGCTCTTGGTCAGGTCACAATGCTGCTAAAGGTTGTTTTGTCTTTTCCCTCCAAGATGGAGTCTCACTCTGTCTCCAGGCTGGAGTGCAGCAGTGGCATGATCCCAGCTCACTGAAACTTCTGCTTTCCAGGTTCAAGTGATTCTCCTGCCTCAGCTTCCTGAGTAGCTGAGACTAGAGGCGCACCCCACCACACTTAGCTAATCCTGTACGTTTTCAACGTAGCATTGTTACGTCTGTGTGTGCTCCTTATCTCTTTAGGGGGTAACTTCAGGAAGGGACTATGACCATCCTTGCTTTAAAGTTCAAACTATATTGGCAAGTGACACTTGTGTTTGAAAAAACAACAAAGAAATAGAGTTAAACTATGAACTAAATTCTTCCCGTAGGTAGCTTCGTGTTTTGTTTTTTTTTTTTTTGAGGTGGATTCTGGCTGTGTTATTGAGGCTGGACTTGAACTCCTGGCTGGGCTACTTTTTATACCTTTGATGTACAGCATTTTAGTATCTGTGTTAAACCTATCAACTGTTTTCCTTATGATTTCTGCTTTTGATGTTGATACAGGCGTCATATATTTTTTGCTGGTCCCGTTTGGTATGACAGGCAGACTCCGTTAAGACTTGCCAAGTCATATGTAAAAATTAGCCTTCGGTACATCGCTCTTCTAGATCTGTTTTTTTTTTTTTGAAAAAAAGGAAGAAAAAGAGAAAGAAAGAAAAAAAGAATGAAAGAGAGAAAGAAACAGGAAGAGAAAGAGGGAGAGAGATCGGGAATCTTGCTCTATTGCCCAGGCTAGAATGCAGTCTAAAAATGGGTATTAAAAACCTCTTTTATGCCAATAAATGTGCTTAACAATGGAGACAGAAAGAAAAAAGGGAGGAAAATAACAGTCAAGCAGCCAACCAATATTTCATTTAAACCTGTGAAATGCTATGCCATTGCTGAGGAGTGATTTACTTCCAATTGTGTGGTCACTTTTAGAATAGGTGTGATGTGATACCGAGAAAAACGTATGTTGTGTGGATTTGGGGTGGAGAGTTCTGTAAATGTTTATTAGGTTTACTTGTTCCAGGTCTGAGTTCAAGTCCTGGACATCCTTGTTAATTCTCTGTCTCGTTGATCTGTCTCATATTGACAAGGCAGTGTTAAAGTCTCCCACTATTATTATGTGGGAGTCTAAATCTCCTGGTAGCTTGGTTTATGTGCAGAAATGAGCAAGGGCAGTTTTGAGGTTAGAAGCAAAATGGAGTCAGCCATGTTAGATTTTCTTGTTGCCTAGCCTGTGGCTTGTCTTTTCATTCCTTTAAACATGTTGCAAAGCTCAGCAGCCTTATTTTATTATTATTCTTATTATTTTTGAGACACTCTGGGTTTTGTTGCCCAGGCTGCAGTGCAGTGGTACCATCTCGGCTCACTGCAACCTCTGCCTCCTGGGTTCAAATGATTCTCATGGGATTACAGGCGCCTGCCACCCCTCCTGGCTAATTTTTGTATTTTTAGTAGAGATGGGATTTTACCATGTTGGTCAGGCTGGTCTTGAACTCCTGTCCTCAAGCAATCCATCACCTTGGCCTCCCAAAGTGCTGGAATTACGGGTGTGAGCCACCACGGCCGGGCTAGGAGACTTAATTTTGATAAAATCCAATTTATCTATTTTTTAATATATTGTTTTCGTTGCCATACTTAAATTTTTGCCAACGCAAGGTCACAAATATTCTTCTGTGATTTCTTCTAGATATGATAGTTTGGATTTTCAGTTTATTGTATACTTCATTTTGAGTTAATCTGAGGTATGTACCCACGTTTTTGTTATTTTGCATATGGAATTTCAGTTGTACCAGGATCATTAGTTGAAAAGACTTTTCTTTTTCCAACGTTCTGACTTGTGTTAATTGACATGTATTGAAAACATCAGTTTCTCAAATTTATGTGTTTCTTTCCGGATGCTATTCCATTTCACTGATCCTTCTGCCTCTCTTCACACCGATACTATGTTGTCGGGATTGCTGTAACTTTGTAGCCTTGTAATCGGGTACTGTTTGCCCTTCAACTTTCTTCTGTTCCTAAGGTGTTTTGGCAAATACAGGTCCTTTAAATGCATTCTACGAGTTTTAGAGTAAAGTTTAGAATCAGCTTGAACATTTCTACGGAAAAGGCAGGTGAGAACTGGACTGGGATTAATTGCCTCGAATCTGTGTATTAATTTGGAAAGTACATTTTAATTGATACTTTAACCCTTTTGCTGAGAATGATAGGACCTTAAAACACTTAGAGTTGATTTTTAAAAATTTTTATTTATTTGTTTATTTTTGAGACGGAGTTTCACTCTTGTTACCCAGGCTGGAATGCAATGGCACGATCTCGGCTCACCACAACCTCCGCCTCCTGGGTTCAGGCAATTCTCCTGCCTCAGCCTCCCGAGTAGCTGGGATTACAGGCACGTGCCACTACGCCCAGCTAATTTTTTGTACTTTTAGTAGAGACTGACTTTCACCATGTTGACCAGGATGGTCTCAATCTTTTGACCTTGTGATCCACCCACCTCAGCCTCCCAGCGTGCTGTAGAGTTCATCTTACATCCCACTCCTGTGGAATCATTGTCAACTATTTTACTTCAGTGTGTCTTTTACACACCATAAGACATTGCTGTTCTGTCCTGATAGTGGTTTAGATGACCACGTTGGCTCCTCTCTGTTCTTTCCTTCCTTTCTGTGCTTCCACCTGGGATCAGTTTTGCCTGCCTGAAGATCACTCCCTACAGATTCCTTCAGTACAGTTTGCCAATGACATTCTTCTAATTTTTGCCTAGAAATCGTATTAGTTACAGAATTCTAGTTTGACAGCTATTTTCCCTGAGAGGTGCGGCAATACCTTTCCATTATCTTCTAGTTTCTGTCCTTTAGGTTGAAATGTTAGCTCTTGATCTAATTGTTGTAAAAGTAATATATATATTTTTTCATCTGGTTGCTTGTAGATCTTTTTTTTTTTTTTTTGAGACGGAGTTTCGCTTTTGTTACCCAGGCTGGAGGGCAATGGCGTGATCTGACCTCACCACAACATTTGCCTTCTGGGTTCAGGCAATTCTCCTGCCTCAGCCTCCTGAATAGCTGGGATTCCAGGCACACGCCACCACGCCCAGCTAATTTTTTGTATTTTTAGTAGAGACGTGGTTTCACCATGTTGACCAGGATGGTCTCGATCTCTTGATCCACCCGCCTTGGCCTCCCAAAGTGCTGGGATTACAGGCTTGAGCCAGCGCGCCCAGCCCGCTTGTAGATCTTAAGATTTTCTCTTTGTCTTTGGTTTTTGAAGTTTTCTTTTCTTTTCTTCTTCTTCTTAGTTTTTTGAGACAGAGTCTTACTTTGTTGCCAGGCTGGAGTGCAGTGGCACAGTATTGGCTCACAGTAACCTCCACTTCCTAGGTTCAAGCGATTCTATTGCCTCAGCCTCCCAAGTAGCTAGGATTATAGGTGTGTGCCACCACACCCAGTTAATTTTTGTCTTTTTAGTAGAGACAGGGTTTCACCATGTTGGCCAGGCTCCTCGCGAACTCCTGACCTCAGGTGATCTGCACACCTTGCCTCCCAGATTTAAAGGGCCACAACCAAGATATTGATCATAGTCCATACCTTTGTCATATCTTCTTCCCCTAGGCCTGAGAGCTTATCTCTGGTGTCTCCTCCAGATTCTGCAAATGCCCCCTGGGTGGAAGTTGCCCAAATGATAGGCTCACCTTGTCGGCTGTTCATTTATTCCTGAATCCCGGTCCAGAAATTCTTCACTGTCTCTTCAGCTCTTAGACGTTTTAAGCAGATCTTAAAAAATACTTTGTTTAGCTTTTGTAGCTCTGAACGGGAGGTTTAGTTCCAATGGTCAAATTTGTCATTACTGCAAATGTGGGTATTTGTATTAAAAGTTAGAACTGTGTGAATTTTTTTAAAAAAAATTAAATTAAAAAATTCTTCTGTTTTTTTTTTTTTTTGAAACGGAATTCTACTCTTGTCCAGACTGGGGCACAATGGCTGGATCTTGGCTCCCTGCAATCTCTGCCTCCCGAGTTCAAGCAATTCTCCTGCCTCAGGCTTCTGAGTAGCTGGGACTATAGGCATGGGCCACCATGCCCAGCTAGTTTTGTATTTTTAGCAGAGAGGGATTTTCTCCATGTTGGTCAGGGTGGTCTCAAACTCCCGACCTCAGGTGATCCACCTGCCTTGGCCTCCCGAAGTGCTGGGATTACAGGTATGAACTTTTAAATAAACCTCTTAGGCCTGGAACAGTGGCTCACACCTTAATTTCAGCACTTTGGGAGGCCGACATGGGAAGGTCACTTGAGCTCAGGAATTCCAGACCAGCCTGGAGAATGTGGTGAAACCCTGTGTCTAGTAAAAATACAAAAAAAAAAAAAAAAAAAAATTAGTCGTGTGTGGTTATGTGCACCTGTAGCTGCTTGGGAGACTGAGACAGGAGGATGGCTCGAACCTGAGAGGTGGAGGTTGCAGTGAGCTGAGATGGCACCATTGTACTCCACCCTGGGTGACACAGTGAGACTCAGTCTCAAACAAACAACAACAAAAACCTTTCTGATTCTTTTGTAATAACACTTGCCTTAAAGCACAAACAAGGAGGCGGGTCACAGTGTCTCACGCCTGTAATCCCAGCACTTTGGGAGGCTGAGGTGGGTGGATCCCCTGCGGTCGTAAGTTCGAAACTAGCCTGGAGAAACCCCATCCCTTTAAACAACAACAAAAATCACCCATACACACACACACACACACACACACACACACACACAAAGAAACACATAAAACTTTAAAAATTGCTTTTTAATATCTTTATTCTGTAAACTTTTTCTATGTTTCTTTTCTTTTTAAACTGTTTTGTTAAAAACTGACACATGAGCACACACATTAACCTTGGCCTACACAAGATCGGGATCATCAGTGTCACTGTTTTCCACCTCCACATCTTGTCCACTGGAAAGTGTTCAGGGGCAGTAGCATACATGGAGCTGTCCTCTCCTATGCTAACACTGCCTTTTTCTGGAATCACTCTGGAAGGAGCTGCTGAGCTGCCTGAGGCTGTTCTACATTATTTTTTATCAGAAGTACATGTTAAAATAACAATAAAAATTTAGTAAATATATAAACTGGAATTGTAGCCATTTACTATCATCGTCGGGTTTTATGTACTGTCCGTAATTGTGTGTGCATAATTTTATGTGGCTGGTGTGCAGTGGGTTTGTTCACACCAGCATCACCCGCGACTCCTGCGTAATGCACTGTGCAATGATGTTACCACAGCTCTCGCCTCACTAGGTGATACAGGCTTTTCAGCTCCTTATGGTCTGTGGGACCATTGTGGATGTGGTCCCCTCTTGACCAAGGCATTGTTGTGTGGCAGGTGATGACAGCTGCCTTTCCAGCATTGTTCTTGTGATACAGACTTTTCAGCCGCGTTACGGTCTGTGGGACCGCCACTGTGGATGTGGTCCTCTCTTGACCAAGGCGTTGTTGTGTGGCACTTGATGACGGCTGGCTTCCCAGCATTGTTCTTTTTGTCTTTCCCCTACGGTTCACTTTTGGATGATCTATTAATTATTTTTTTGAAGATAGCGTCTTGCTCTGTCACCCAGGCTGGGGTGCAGTGGTGCCATTTCAGCTTCATACAACATCTGCCGCCCGGGTTCAAGCTATTCTCCTGCCTCAGCCTCCCGAGCAGCTGGAATTACAGGCATGTGCCACCATGCCCCGCTAATTTTGTATTTTTAGTAGAGATGGGGTTTCACCAAGTTGCCCTAAACTCAGGCAATCCACCTGCCTCAGTTCCCACAGTGCCAGGATTACAGGTGTGAGCTACCACATCCGGCCAATTTATTAATTTCTACTTGGTGTGTTAACATTGTTAATACACTAATCAGTGTATCAAAAAGGTGAGAAAATGAGGTGTGCCCTGGTTTTCTACAAATTCTATTTACTGGAGATTTCCTGTGTTCACTACACATTGGTAGTTTATTTTCTTTATTTTATTATTATTATTTTTTTTTTTATTGCATTTTCAGTTTGGGGGTACATGTGCAGAACATGCAGGACAGTTGCATAGGTACACACATGGCAGTGTGTTTTGCTTTCTTTCTCCCCTTCACCCACATTTGGCATTTCTCCCCAGGCTATCCCTCCCCACCTCCCCCTCCCACTGGCCCTCCCCATTTCCCCCCAATAGACCCCAGTGTTTAGTACTCTTCTCTCTGTGTCCATGCGTTCTCATTTTTCATCACCCGCCTATGAGTGAGAATATGCGGTGTTTCGTTTTCTGTCCTTGTGTCAGTTTGCTGAGGATGATGTTCTCCAGATTCATCCATGTCCCTACAAATGACACAATATTATTATTTTTTAAGATGGAGTCTTGCTCTGTCACCCAGGCTGGGGTGCAGTGGTGCAATCTCAGCTCACTGCAACCTCCGCCTCCCAGGTTGGAGCGATTCTCCTGCCTCAGCCTCCTGAGTAGCTGGGATTTTAGGCACGCGCCACCGGGCTCAGCTATGTTTTTGTATTTTTAGTAGAGATGGGGTTTCACCATGTTGACCAGGATGGTCTTCATCTCCTTTCTTCATGATCCACCCACCTCGGCCTCCCAAAGCCCTGGGATTAGAGGCGTGAGCCACTGCGCCTGGCAGTAATTTATTTCTAAACAGCGAATCTATCAGTAAAGAATAACACTATGTTAAAGTTAAATGGCACATACTTCTTTCTTTGATTTTGATTATGTATTACCATCTTGATGATTAATGTCAACTTTCATTGTACAAACGGTAGCTTAAAATGCTGTAGACTGGACTGAATTAGTTCTGACATACGGACATTCCTGCTTTAAAAGAAAAAAAAAAAAGCTTGATAGAAAAGCCCCAATGTCACCTTCTCATTGATTGCGTTTTAAAGAATAAAAAATATGTTTGGGGTAGGCAAGCCAGGTACAGTGACTCACGCTTGTAATCCCAGCACTTAGAGAGGCCAAGGCGGGTGGACCACCCGAGTGAGTCCCTCAGCCTGGCCAACGTGGTGAAACGTTGTGTCTTAAAAATACAGAAATGTTATCAGAGAGGATTATGCGTTTCTCATTTTCGAAGAGATTAGATGTTCTTATCTACAGTAACACAGTAAAGGGCAATGATTTCTGCTCTTTTATTTCCACAACCCAAATTGCTGAGCTGCATCTTTGCTCCTGTCCTTCATTCTTGAATACAGCTGATGATTAATAGCTATACTTTCCTGGTGACGAGTGGAACTGTAGCGCATGCGCACACACACACATTCAATCTGAGAAATAAGATGGCAAAATATTAATCTGGACTTAAGTTGACACACTGGGAAATGAGTGTGGCAGGAGCTCAAGTTGAGAACGTACGTTTCCCTTACAGCAAGCTCTTCCTTTTCACTCAGAGAAAGGTTTCAGGAGATACACTTACGTCGTGATTCCAGATCCCTTCTCCTGGGGGTGTGTTATTCAGAGAGGCACCGCTGGTGCATGCAGTAAAACACCTCCAGTTATGACTTAGGGGGAAGTCCATTCTTTGTTTTTCAGAGGGAGTTTCACTCTTGTCACCCAGGCTGGAGTGCAATGGCGTAATCTCGGCTCACTGCAATGTCCGCCTCCTGGGTTCAGGCAATTCTCTTGCCTCAGCCTCCTGAGTAGCTGGGATTACAGGCACGCGCCACCATGCCCAGCTAATTTTTTGTATTTTTAGTAGAGATAGGGTTTCACCATGTTGACCAGGATGGTCTCGATCTCTTGACCTCGTGATCCACCCGCCTCGGCCTCCCAAAGTGCTGGGATTTCAGGCTGGAGCCACCGCGCCCGGTGGGGACGTCTATTCTTTATCGGACAGTTGCAGCTACTTGCAAACTCTTCTGTAGAGTGCATGTCCATTGCTTTGACTCAGAAAATGGGTGCTGAAGGCCTTTTGGGGAGGAAGCATCATGCCACCGTTGAAATTCTGTCACTTGAGGAAATCCTGAGGAAGAAATCCTATGATACAAAGGAAGAAATCCTATGATACAAAGAAGGTTCAGTGATTAGCTGAGGGCTGATGGGAGAGGGGATGCCACGAGGCCTGCTTGTCTTCAAGGAAAAGGCCTTCTCAGGAGTGGCCCGGCTTCCTCACCCAATCTGACCTCCCAATCTGACCTCCCAGCTCTTGCATTGGGAAAACGTTGCTGTTATCATTGTCCTCATCCTCCGTGTGGCTCACCCCTCCTCCCCCCATTTTTTTAAAAAGCATATTGTCCTGGAACCTCATTGTCCCTCCATGCTGGAGTCAGGAGGACGGCATTGTCTGTGCTCTCCATGTCTGCCTTCACACAGGGTTTGATAGCTTCCTCTTAAGCCACCACCAGCTGGCTTTCTTGCCTGCTGTGTACACTTACTGCCACCACCTCCAGGTCTCTTCCAGATGCCCTAAGCACATTGGTCCCTGGATCTCAAGCTTGCCCAATGCTCCATCCCTGGCAGTCCTCTGGGGCGTCTCCAGTGTCCCGATGAGTGACGTACCAGCATCTGGTTTTATGGTATCTCAACTGTCTGTCCCTCCAACTACACTTGGACAGATCCTCCTGTAGAACTTGAAATTATAAACCCTGGAGTTTTCCTTTACCTGACATGGACCTGAAATGACAAACCCTGAAGTTCCTTTCTCCGATACTGACCTTTTTTCTGTATGGTTGTTTTTACTAAGCCTGCATTATGATAGCATCTCGACCTCTGGTTCCAGCCTTTCCTTACTCTGAGCACCTTACTTCCTTCCCTCTGGCTTTATTTGTCTCCCTAGCCCACCTGAACTTTAGAGTCAATCATTTCTCTGCTCTCATAAACTTCCTTTTTACTTGATGGTTTTTTCAGGAGCCGTTCAATCTTCAACCACATGTAAACTTAGCTGTGCATTTCCCCTACAGGTTAACCAAACTGTCTAAATAGTGCTAGCAAAATAGTAACCAGAAAACAAGAACCGTGTTGCTTGACTTCATTACAAAACTGAGTGGTGAACCTTCACCTGGATCCTGAGGTGGCTTGATATTTATTCGTCCCTGGTCTCTCTCTCTTTCTCTCTTGCTGTTGGGAATTATTTTGACTCGCATCCCGATTCTTGTTACCTGATTGTTTGGATCTCATTCTTCCTTGTGCCACCACTGTCATTCAGTGGTCTAGCCTTCCACCGCTGTGAAAAGATTGTGGTGTAGACTTTGCCGTGGCTCCCTGAAACGTCACCACACCCTGATGCATCCTTTCCAGCTGCCTCTATGTCTCACAGGAGGAAAGAACTATCCTCTTGCCGGACACCGTCCTACTTACCCAAGTACTTGTGGCCCTGCCTGGCACTAGTAATCACCGTTTCTTTATTCTATCTTAAATTCATCCCCCCTCCTCTAGGTCTACCATAATGGAACCCAAGCATCCTCATCTTTTTTTTTTTTTTCTATTGAGACAGAGGCTCACTTTGTCTCCCAGACTGGAGTGCTGTGGTACCATCTTGACTCACTGCAACCTCTGCCTCCTGGATTCAAGCGGTTCTCCTGCCTCAGCCTCCCGAGTAGATGGGATTACAGGTACCTGCCACCACACCTGGCTTATTTTTGTATTTTTTTGTAGAGAAGGGTTTTGTCATGTTGGCCAGGCTGGTCTCGAACTCCTGAGATCAAGCAGTCCACCTGCTTCAGCTTCCCAACGTGCTGGGTTTATAGGTGTGAGCCACTGCGCCTGGCACACCTTCATCCTTAAACACAGATAAAACTCTCTCTGCTTCTCTGTTCAGTTTGCTTTTCCAGAGCACGTTGCTTGGACTTTATTTAACATATATTTCTTTCTGACTTTATTATAATAAGTTGGTTTCCGGGGCAAATCACGAGATCAAGAGATTGAGACCATCCTGGCCAATATGGTGAAACCCTGTCTCCACTAAAAATACAAAAATTATCTGGGCATAGTGGTGCATGCCTATAGTCCCAGCTCCTCAGGAGGCTGAACCAGGAGAATCACTTGAACCTGAGAGGCAGAGGTTGCCATGAGCCGAGATCATGCCACTGCACTCCAGCCTGGCGACAGAGTGAGACTGTCTCAAAAGGAAAACAAAGAAATAACCATAAAAATGGGCAAGCAGCAGCCCTTGGAGCTGCTCTTCCTATGGAGTAGCCATTCTTTTCTCTACCTTATTAATTAACTGCCTTTCAATTAAAAAAAAAGAAGCTGGTTTCGTTACCTGAAGCCCTATTACATTTTAACTTTTAATTTTGATTTTTTTCTTTCCAAGATGGAGTCTTGCTCTGTCACCCGGGCTGGAGTGCAGTGGTGTGAACTTGGCTCTCTGCAACCTCCGTCTCTCAGGTTCAAGCAGTTCTCCTGCCTCAGCCTCCTGAGTAGCTAGGGTTACAGGTACGCGCCACCACACCCAGCCAATTTTTGTATCTTTAATAGAGATAGGATTTCACCAGGTTGGCCAGGCTGATCTTGAAGTCCTGACCTCAGGTGATCTGCCTGCCTTGGCCTCCCACAGTGCTGGTATTACAGGTGTGACCCCCTGCAGCCTGCCATATTTTATCTTACTGAGTACAGAGATTCTATCAGTCTGTATATTTACCCTCTCTCTACCTTAGAGTAGATGATGGGAACAGCATTTCTGTTTTCCATGAAGTGCTGGTGCTCTGAGTGTGGCCCTGATAAACACTCCAAGGTTACTCTGCTGCACTGGAAGCTGCTGAGCTTCGTCTTGAAACCTGCCCATTGTGTGACAGCAGGTCTCACAGGGAGGGTGGCAGGACCGCTTATGGTTCAGCGGGCATTGCCGCAGGAAACAGCAGTGAAGGGCCATTTTTATCCTGGAATTAGCATGGAACAGGAGTGACAGGGGACTTGCTAACAGTTTCCAAAGATTTGAAATTACTAAAGAGTTTCTATACTGGCTATTTTTATTTTTGAGACTAAGTTTTGCTCTTGTCACCCAGGCTGGAGTGCAAAGATGCGATCTCAGCTCACCACAGCCTCTTCCTCCTGGGATCAAGCAATTCTTCTGTCTCAGCCTCCCGAGTAGCTGGGATTACAGGCGTGCACAACCACACCTGGCTAATTTTGTATTTTTAGTGGAGACGGGGTTTCTCCATGTTGGTCAGGCTGGTCTCGAACTTCCAACTTCAGGTGATCCTCCCACCTTGGCCTCCCAAAGTGCTGGGATTACATGCGTGGGCCACTGCACCTGGCCTACACTTTATTCTCAAGCCGAGGAAAGAATGGGTCTTATTGTAATACTAGTCACTGCCGGCATTTGCGTCACAGGGATGATTTACTTGTTTATTCTTAGAGACAGAGTCTCGCTCTGTTGCTCATACTGGAGTGCGGTGGCGCTGTCATCGCTCACTGCAGCCCCAAAGTCCTGGGCTCAAGTGATCCTCCCATGTCGGCCTCTCAAAATGCTGGGGCCAACCAATAAAGACTGTTTAGACAGAGGAATCTCAGTAGTGAGAGGAATTCACATCAGCAAATTTGGAAAGGATGAGCATTTAGATGCTTCCGGGAGGCAGGTTTGTTGAGCTGGAGGGATGCGGGCAAACGCATGAGGTCATGTACCCCATTGGAACCAAGAAATGTCAATATCCTGGAGAAACAGATGTTTTTGTGGTAAGTATCAAATTACATGAAGTAGGCTGGGCGTGGTGGCTTACACCTATAATTCCAGCACTTTGGGAGACTGAGGCAGGAGGATTCATTCAAGCCAGGACTTCGAGACTACTCTGGGTAACATAGCGAGACTCTGTCTCTACAACAAAATACAAAAATTAGTCAGGAGCAGCGCCACATGCCTGCAATCCTAGCTACTCAGAAAGCTGAGGCAGGAGGATCACTGAAGCCCCAGCGGTCAAGGCTTCAGTGAGCTGTGATTGTGCCACTGTCTTCCAGCCGGGGTGACAGAGCAAGACCTTGACTCAGAAGAAAAGCAAATTTGCAAATTACGTGAAGCAATTGAGTAACAAATGAATCCCATGATTCCACAAGGTTTTGAATTCCTATCCTAGGGAGAGCCTTGCTCTAGGCACTAGGTAGACAGCAGAATCAAAACAGAGTCTCTGACTATAAGGCCTGGGTACAAAGGAGCGTTTCATGAGAGACTTGAGTCAAATGAGGAACGAGGCACAAGGGTATGTGGGGAAGAGCATCCAGAGGAAGGAAGCTGCATGTGCAAAGGTCCTGAGGCAGGAGATGTTTGCGGTTGAGTAGCGGGGAGGCCAGTAAGCTAGGAACAGAATGCGGAAGAGAGTCACCGGAGGTTTACTCAGAGATGGGTGGGGGCAGCCAGGCCTTAGGCCAGTCTGCATACCACATGTGTGAAAGTGAGTCCCAGTCGCTGTTAAACGCATTTACATAGAATTAACTTGTGAAGTTGTTCAATCATTAATTAAAATGGAACTGATTTATTCTGCTCATCTTCTATATCCACTAAATGATTGGCTCACAACCCTGGTGCCCATATGACCCTTTTACCCATCTGAAGACAGCACCATAAACAGGTCATGAGACATATCCCTGTAAGTTTCAGCAGGGCGTGACAAGTCTAATTGTCATACAGTTGTGATTATCATGATTAGTAAGTGAGCATTTTCTCCGCGGGTTACTGTTTATCATTTGGATCTACTTGGGTTGCCTTTTGCCATATTGAAAGGTCTACTTTTTTTTTTTGTTTTGTTTTGAGACGGAGTCTAGCTCTGTTGCCCAGGCTGGAGTGCAATGGCGTGATCTCGGATCACTGCAACCTCTGCCTCCTGGATTCAAGTGATTCTCCTGCCTCAGCCTCCTGAGTAGCTTGGATTATAGGCACGTGCCTCCATGCCCAGCTAATTTTTGTATTTTTAGTAGAGCTAGGTTTTCACCATGTTGATCAGGAAGGTTTCGATCTCCTGACCTTGTGATCCATCCACCTCGGCCTCCCAAAGTGCTGGGATTACAGCATGAGCTACTGCGGCCAGCCGAAATGTCTAATTTTTATATTGTCAGATCTCAGGGTTTATTTTGTGTCACGGCATCTGTGAGTCTTGTCTTGCTTTTGATTTATTTTTATTGTCTTTAAGCTTACAGTACCTGGTATTCCCAGGCAGTATACCACTGAAGTGCTAACCAGGCTTGATCCTGCTTAGTTTCTGAAACTAGACAGAAATGGAGCACGTTCAGGTAGTGTGGCTGTACCGTCTTGCCTTGCTTTGAAAGATCACCTCTGGGCTTGATGCCGTGGCTCAAGCCTGTAATCCCAGCACTTTGGGAGGCTGAGGTGGGTGGATCACCTGAGGTCAGGAGGTCAAGACCAGCCTGGCCATCGTGGTGAAACCTCATCTTTAAAAAAAAAAAAAATGCACCTATGCTTCGTCACGGTAGCCTCTTTCCTGGGGGTCTATTCTACATATATATGTGCTTTCGTATGAAATCATGTATATGAAAACATTCATTCTATCTTGGTAATAATGAAAGATTAGACATAAATGTCCTTTAACAGAAAAAGTCTAGCCATGGTAAGTGGGTACAGTGGAAAACTCTGTATCTGTACATGTTTAAACGTGTCCAAAACCTATTGTTAACTAAAAGTCAAACCCAGCAACCCTCATCCAAGTGGAGAAAAACAGTGTCCTTACATCTTAGGTGGAAGAAAAGATGGGAAGTGGCGGTGATAAGATATATTTGCTGGCTGGGCGCGGTGGCTCACGCCTGTAATCCCAGCACTTTGGGAGGCCGAGGCGGGCAGATCACCTGAGGTTGGGAGTTTAAGACCAGCCTGACCAACATGGAAAAACCTCGTCTCTATTAAAAACACAAAATTAGCCAGGCCTGGTGGCATGCACCTGTAATCCCAGCTACTCAGGAGGCTGAGGCAGGAGAATCACTGAAACCCCAGAGGCGGAGGTTTCGGTGAGCTGCGCTTGCCCTGTTGCACTTGAGCCTGGGCAACAAAGGTAAAACATCTCAGAAAAACCCAAACCAAACAAACAGAAGAATATATTTGCTTGAGCCCAGGAGTTTGAGGTTATAGTAAGCTATAGACCATGACTGTGCCACTGTACTCCAGCCTGGGTGGCAGAGCAATACCTGTCAATAAATAATTTAAAAAATAAATATAGAGAAATACATAGAAAATTTAAATATAAATTGGCCTGGAGCAGTGGCTCACACCTGTAATCCCAGCACTTTGGATCTGCCGAGGTGGGCAGATCCCTTGAGGTCAGGAGTTCAGGATCAGCCTGGCCAACATGGTGAAACCGCGTCTCTACTAAAAATACAAAAATTAGCTGGGCATGGTGGCGCGTGCCTGTAGTCCCAGCTACTTGGGAGGCTGAGGCAAGAGAATCACTTGAACCCAGGAAATGGAGGTTGCCAGGCACTCCTGCCTGGGAGATAAAGTGAGACTCAGTTAAAAAGATAGTAATAATACAATAATAAATAAATGTATCCTAATGTGCGTTTGAAACAGTTTGGAAGAATACATAGCGAACTGATAAAAGTGGTTTTATATCAGGGAGGATGTGGGAAGTGGACGGTGAGTAAAAGGGTAAGTGGCAGCAGGATTTCTCACTGTGTACCCTCATAAGACACCTTCTGGTGAAATAGACATAAGGAAAAGGATAGAAAAGACAGTGGTTTGTTAAGGAAATTGTTAAGTGAACCCTGTAAAGCCATCACCCAGATCAATAAACAGAACACGGCATGGCTGGGCGTGGTGGCTCATGCCTGTAATCCCAGCACTTTGGAGGACGGAGGCAGGAGGATTACTTGAGGCCAGGAGTGTGAGAACAGCCTGGGCAACACAGTGAGACCCCATTTCTACATATTAGCCAGTGTGGTGTGCCCCACTGTACCTGTAGTCTCAGCTGCTTGGGAGGCCGAGGTGGGAGGATTGCTTGAGCCTGGAGTTAGAGGTGCGTGAGCTATGATGACACCACTGAAATCTAGCCCGTGCTACAGAGTGAGACTCTGTCTCGAAAAAGAAAAAGGAACACTTTATCACCCCATAAACCCCGTCCTCTCCATCACAACCTCTCCCCACAGGTAACCAATATCCTGTTTTATAGTCATCGCCTCCCTGCTTTATAGTTAGACATGCAAATCCAAAGACCATCTGTTGCACGTTACATCACTAGATTCCTGTTCAGTGTCCCTTTGTAATGGTTTCATTTTGCCTAACATTTTTGGGGCTAGATTCATCCACGTTGTGTCCGGCTGTGGTTCGTTCATTGTGATTGCTGGGTACTCTCCTGTGTGAATATGCTGTAATTTATATGTGTGTTCTGCTGCTGAGCACCTGGGTTGTTTATTGTTTTGGACTATTCATGATAAGGGAGCTTGAAAGGTATTTTGCACATGTGTCTTGGAGAATAAGTACACACGTTTCTGATGGTTATATACCTAGGAGTGGAATCGCTGGGTCTCAGAGTGTGAATCTCTTTGATTTTGATAGTTGCCGCCAAGCTGTTTTCAACGTGGCTGTAGTACTTTATCCTCACGGCAGCAGTGTGCTAGAGTTTCTGTTACTACACATCATCTCCAACACTTGGTTTTCCTGGTCTTTTATGCTTTTATCCTGGCTGGTCTGTAAGGGTATCTCATCATGGTTTTAATTTACATGTTCCTGATTACTAATGAGGTTGAGAACATTTTTAGGTTTTCTGGCCATCTGAATTTTGTCTCGTTCAATGCCTGTCGCTTTCCATATTTTCTTAGTTTCCCTTTTTTTGCATTGAAAAAAAAATGTTTCTTCCCCCCCATGGACCTCTGCTTGATAAAGTGTTCTGTGATATGTGTTGCAAATATGATCTCCATCTCTGGCTAGTGTTTTTATTTCATTCTTACACTCTCGCCCTTTTACCTAGTGATACATACGTACTGTTCTTTTAAAATATATCCTGAAAATCTTTTCATTATCTGTACCATGCCTTTTAAAAAAAACAGTCGCATTGCATTCTGTTACTTGAATTTCTCATAATTTTAATTTTCCCTATCAATGGATGTTGAAGTTTTTACTGCTTTGCTATTGCAAACCATGCTTTAATAGAAAAAATCCTTATAGTAACGTATATATATATATATATATATATATTTTTTTTTTTTTTTTTTTTGAGATGGAGTTTTTCGCTCTTGTTACCCAGGCTAGAGTGCAATGGCGTGATCTCAGCTCACCGCAAACTCTGCCTCCTGGGTTCAAGCAATTCTCCTGCCTCAGCCTCCTGAGTAGCTGGGATTACAGGCACATGCCACCATGCCCAGCTAATTTTTTGTATTTTTAGGAGAGACGGGGTTTCACCATGTTGACCACGATGGTCTCGATCTCTTGACCTCGTGATCCACCCGCTTCAGCCTCCCAAAGTGATGGGATTACAGGCTTGAGCCACCGCACCAGGCCATATTAATGTATTTTTAAATACGTTCAAGTACTTCTACAGGAAACATTTCTACAAGTGGTCTTGTGCGTCAGACAGTAGGTAAGTTTGTTATTTTGATAAGGAGGCTCACATCATTTTCCATAGATGCCCCCTCCTTGCCCAAGTACCTGTTTCTGCAGTACAGCTGGATCTGTGTGACTCTGTCAAACTTTCCTTTTTTCTTTTTTTGGAGACAGAATCTCGCTCTGTTGCCCAGGCTGGAGTGCAGTGGCGCTGTCTCGGCTCACTGCAACCTCTGCCTCCCAGGTTCAAGCGGTTCTCGTTCCTCATCCTCCCGAGCAGCTGGGATTATAGGCACCCATCATCATGCCCGGCTAATCTTTTGTATTTTTAGTAGAGATGGGGTTTCATCAAATTGCCCAGGCTGGTTTCAAACTCCTGGGCTCAGGTGATCTGCCTGGCTTGGCCTCTGAAAGTGTTGGGGTTACAGGCGTGAGCCCCTGGACCTGGCTCTGGAGACTTTTATTTTTCCCAATCTAATAAGCAATAAGTGGTACCTCAATGTAGTTTAAAATGTTAGGTTGTGGCGGTGTCATTGTCATAAAAGAAACGAAACATACTTAAAGTGCACAGCTTGATAAGTCTTGATGTAGGTGCACAAGTGCGAAACCATCGCCACAGTCAAGATAATGAACGTACTCATTATCCCCGAAGCTTGCCTCCTGCCTATTTGTATTTGCTTGGTCTTTGCTGTATCACTGCTTCCCTCTCTAAACAGCTAAGGGTCTTTCTGTCACTATAGGTTAGTTGGCTTTTCCTGACTTGTTTATGCACTTAACTATTGATGGATATTTGGGTGGTTTTCAGGTTTTGTTTTGATTTTTTTTTTTAAACTATTACAGTAAAAGCTACTCCGAGTATTCATTCACATGTCCTTTTATGGAGATATGTTTCCCTTTCTCTGGGGTAAATACCTAGGCATGGAATGGCTGGATTACATGGTAGGTGCCTTACATTTAAGAAACGGCCGAAGGGTTGTTCAAAGCAGCTATATTATTCTTCATTCCCATCAGCACATTATGAGAGTTCAAATTTCTCCACATTCTCAGCGCCGCTTGGTATGCCCAGTTTTTCTAATTTTGATCATTTAAATATGTGTGTAGCAGGCTAGGCCCGGTGGTTTGCACCTGTAATCCCAGCACTTGGAAAGGACAAGGCCGGTGGATCACTTGAGCCCAGGAGTTCAAGACCAGCCTGGCCAACGTGGCAAAAACCCGTCTCTACTGAAAATACAAAAATTATCTAGGCATAAGCATGCCCATAATTCCAGCTATTCAGGAGGCTGAGGCAAAAGAATTGCTTGACCTCAGGAAGCGGAGGTTGCAGTGAGCCAAGAATATGCCACTGTACTCCAGCCTGGGCAACACAGTGAGGCACTATCTCAAAAAAAAAAAAAAAAAAGAAAGAAAAATTAAATATTTTCTTTGGTAAAGTGCTGATTTGAATCTTTAGACCACTTTTAAGGAGGGTGATTTCTTATTTCTGAGTTTTAAGAATTCTTTGTTTTGTGAATATAAGTCCTTTTATAAATATGTATTTTGCCAAGATTTTTCCTCTAGTGGCTGTTGAGTCCAAAGCTCATACTGCTCCCCACAGGACAGTCAGTCAGTTAAGAGACAAAGTGTTGGGGTAAGGAAAGTGATTTTATTTGGAAAGCCAGCAGAAGGTGCTGGACTAGTGTCGTAAAGAACCGTTTAAAAGGCATGAATGTCACGCTTCTTTTTATATTGAGGAAGTGGGAACGAGGGTGGAGTTGAGGTCAGGAGGCAGCAGGTGATCGTGGACAACTGGGCATCTGGCAGGAGCCTGAGGGGACCCATGACTTCTTTGCTCTTGGTCAGGTCACAAGGCTGCTAAAGGCTGTTTTGTCTTTTCCCTCCAAGATGGAGTCTCACTCTGTCTCCAGGCTGGAGTGCAGCAGTGGCATGATCCCAGCTCACTGAAACTTCTGCTTTCCAGGTTCAAGTGATTCTCCTGCCTCAGCTTCCTGAGTAGCTGTGACTAGAGGCGTACCCCACCACACTTAGCTAATCCTGTACGTTTTCAACGTAGCATTGTTACTTCTGTGTGTGCTCCTTATCTCTTTAGGGGGTAACTTCAGGAAGGGACTATGACCATCCTCGCTTTAAAGTTCAAACTATATTGGCAAGTGACACTTGTGTTTGAAAAAACAACAAAGAAATAGAGTTAAACCATGAACTAAATTCTTTCCGTAGGTATCTTCCTGTTTTTTTTTTTTTTTTTTTTTTTTTTTTGAGGTGGATTCTGGCTGTGTTATTGAGGCTGAACTTGAACTCCAGGCTGGGCTACTTTTCATACCTTTGATGTACAGCTTTTTAGTATTTGTGTTAAACCTATCAACTGTTTTCCTTATGATTTCTGCTTTTGATGTTGATACAGGCATCATATACTTTTTGCTGGTCCCGTTTGGTATGACAGGCAGACTCCGTTAAGACTTGCCAAGTCATATGTAAAAATTAGCTTTTGGCACATCGGTCTTCTAGATCTTTTTTTTTTTTTTGAAAAAAAGGAAGAAAAAGAGAAAGAAGGAAAAAAAGAATGAAAGAGAGAAAGAAACAGAAGAGAAAGAGGGAGAGAGATTGGGAATCTTGCTCTATTACCCAGGCTAGAATGCAGTCTAAAAATGGGTATTAAAAACCTCTTTTATGCCAATAAATGTGCTTAACAATGGAGACAGAAAGAAAAAAGGGAGGAAAATAACAGTCAAGCAGCCAACCAATATTTCATTTAAACCTGTGAAATGCTATGCCGTTGCTGAGGAGTGATTTACTTCCAATTGTGTGGTCACTTTTAGAATAGGTGTGATGTGATACCGAGAAAAACGTATGTTGTGTGGATTTGGGGTGGAGAGTTCTGTAAATGTTTATTAGGTTTACTTGTTCCAGGTTTGAGTTCAAGTCCTGGACATCCTTGTTAATTCTCTGTCTCGTTGATCTGTCTCATATTGACAAGGCAGTGTTAAAGTCTCCCACTATTATTATGTGGGAGTCTAAGTCTCCTGGTAGCTTGGTTTATGTGCAGAAATGAGCAAGGGCAGTTTTGAGGTTAGAAGCAAAATGGAGTCAGCCATGGTAGATTTTCTTGTTGCCTAGCCTGTGGCTTGTCTTTTCATTCCTTTAAACATGTTGCAAAGCTCAAGAGCCTTATTTTATTATTATTAATATTATTATTTTTGAGACACTCTGGGTTTTGTTGCCCAGGCTGCAGTGCAGTGGTACCATCTCGGCTCACTGCAACCTCTGCCTCCTGGGTTCAAAGGATTCTCATGCCTCAGCCCCCCAGAAGCTGGGATTACAGGTGCCTGTCACCACTCCTGGCTAATTTTTGTATTTTTAGTAGAGATGGAATTTCATTCACCATGTTGGTCAGGCTGGTCTTGAACTCCTGTCCTCAAGCAATCCATCACCTTGGCCTCCCAAACTGCTGGAAGTATGGGTGTGAGCCACCACGGCCGGGCTAGGAGACTTAATTTTGATAAAATCCCAATTTATCTATTTTTTAATATATTGTTTTCATTGCCATACTTAAAATTTGCCCAACCCAAGGTCACAAATATTCTTCTGTGATTTCTTCTGAATATGATAGTTTGGATTTTCAGTTTATTCTATACTTCATTTTGAGTTAATCTGAGGTATGTACCCACGTTTTTGTTATTTTGCATATGGAATTTCAGTTGTAGCAGGATCATTAGTTGAAAAGACCTTTCTTTTTCCAACGTTCTGACTTGTGTTAATTGACATGTATTGAAAACATCAGTTTCTCAAATTTATGTGAGTTTCTTTCCGGATGCTGTTCCATTTCACTGATCCGTCTGCCTCTCTTCACACCGATACTATGTTGTCTGCATTGCTGTAACTTTGTAGCCTTGTAATCAGGTACTGTTTGCCCTTCAACTTTCTTCTGTTCCTAAGGTGTTTTGGCAAATATAGGTCCTTTAAATGCATTCTACAAATTTTAGAGTAAAGTTTAGAATCAGCTTGAACATTTCTACAGAAAAGGCAGGTGAGAACCGGACTGGGATTGATTGCATCGAATCTGTGTATTAATTTGGAAAGTACATTTTAATTGATACTTTAACCCTTTTGCTGAGAATCATAGGACCTTTAAACACTTAGAGTTCATCTTACATCTCACTGAACTCCTATGGAATTATTGTCAACTATTTTACTTCAGTGTGTCTTTTACACACCATAAGACATTGCTGTTCTGTCCTGATAGTGGTTTAGATGACCACGTTGGCTCCTCTGTGTTCTTTCCTTCCTTTCTGTGCTTCCACCTGGGATCAGTTTTGCCTGCCTGAAGATCACTCCCTACAGATTCCTTCAGTACAGTTTGCCAATGACATTCTTCTAATTTTTGCCTAGAAATCGTATTAGTTACAGAATTCTAGTTTGACAGCTATTTTCCCTCTGAAGTGCGACGATACCTTTCTATTATCTTCTAGTTTCTGTCTTTAGGTTGAAATGTTAGCTCTTGATCTAATTGTTGTGAAAGTAATATATATATTTTTTCATCTGGTTGCTTGTAGATCTTTTTTTTTTTTTGAGACGGAGTTTCGCTCTTGTTACCCAGGCTGGAGTGCAATGGTGTGATCTCGGCTCACCACAACCTCCGCCTCCTGGGTTCAGGCAATTCTCCTGCCTCAGCCTCCTGAGTAGCTGGGATTCCAGGCACGCGCCACCGTGCCCAGCTAATTTTTTGTATTTTTAGTAGAGACGGGGTTTCACCATGTTGACCAGGATGGTCTCAATCTCTTGATCCACCCGCCTTGGCCTCCCAAAGTGCGGGGATTACAGGCTTGAGACATCGCGCCCAGCCCGCTTGTAGATCTTAAGATTTTCTCTTTGTCTTTGGTTTTTGATGTTTTCTTTTCTTTTCTTCTTCTTCTTTGTTTCATGAGACAGAGTCTTACTTTGTTGCCAGGCTGGAGTGCAGAGGTACAGTATTGGCTCACAGTAACCTCCACCTCCTAGGTTCAAGCCATTCTGTTGCCTCAGCCTCCCAAGTAGCTAGGATTATAGGTGTGTGCCACCACATCCAGCTAATTTTTGTATTTTTAATAGAGACTGGGTTTCACCATGTTGGCCAGGCTCCTCGCGAACTCCTGACCTCAGGTGATCTGCACGTCTTGGCCTCCCAGATTTAAAGGGTCACAACCAAGATATTGATCATAGTCCATACTTTTGTCATATTTTCTTCCCCTAGGCCTGAGAGCTTATCTCTGGTGTCTCTTCCAGATTCTGCAAATGCCCCCTGGGTGGAAGTTGCCCAAATGACAGGCTCACCTTGTCGGCTGTTCATTTATTCCTGAATCCCGGTCCAGAAATTCTTCACTGTCTCTTCAGCTCTTAGACGTTTTAAGCAGATCTTAAAAAATACTTTGTTTAGCTTTTGTAGCTCTGAACGGGAGGTTTAGTTCCAATGGTCAAATTTGTCATTACTGCAAATGTGGGTTTTTGTAGTAAAAGTTAGAACTGTGTGAATTTTTTTTAGAAAAATTACATTTAAAAATTCTTTTGTTTTTTTTTTGAAACGGAATTCTACTCTTGTTCAGACTGGGGCACAATGGCTCGATCTTGGCTCACTGCAGCCTCTGCCTCCCAAGTTCAAGCTATTCTCCTGCCTCAGGCTCCTGAGTAGCTGGGACTATAGGCATGGGCCACCATGCCCAGCTAGTTTTGTATTTTTAGCAGAGAGGGATTTCCTCCACGTTGGTCAGGCTGGTCTCAAACTCCCGACCTCAGGTGATCCACCCGCCTTGGCCTCCCAAAGCGCTGGGATTACAGGCATGAGCCACCTTGCCTGGCCTAATGATTCTTTAAAAAAAGAAAACTAATTTTCTAAACGAATTCAGTTGCATTTCTTTGATTTATGAGCCTTCAGCAAAAGCTCTTGACTGCATTAAGTGGCTGTTTCAAGTCTAGAAATTCTAAAGGAAATTAGTCATGTACTGCTTTATGATGGAGGTACGTTCTGAGAAATGTATCCTTAGATGATTTACTCATTGTGTAAACACCATAGTGTGGGCTTACATGAACTCAGATGCCATAGCCTGGCACATACCCAGGCTTTATGGTATGGCCTATTGCTTTGAGGCCTGTTGCTTCTAGGGGTGCATACCTGTGGTTCCAGCTGCTTGGGAGGCTGAGGCAGGAGGATTGCTTGAGCCCAGGAGTTCAAGGCTGCAGTGAGCTGGGACTGAGCCACTGTACTCCAGCCCAGGAGACAGTGAGACCCTGTCTCTAATTAAAAATGGAACATGGTGAACCTGCATTACAGGTTCTTCAACAGCTCGCAGGACTGGACGTTCTCTGGGCGAGCCAGGGTGTGAGTGAGCGGTGAGTGACGGTGGAAGTCTAGGACATTGCTGTCCACTACTGCAGGGTTTACAAACAGCAGCCACTCAGGCAACACTACATTTATAACATTTCTTTCATTAATAAATTAACCTTAGTGGACTATAAGTTTTTACTTTATAAACTTTTTCTGTTCTCTTTTTTATTTTTAATTTTTTTTTTTTACTATGTATGAACTTTTAAATAAACGTCTTAGGCCTGGATCAGTGGCTCACACCTTAATCCCAGCACTTTGGGAGGCCGACATGGGAAGGTCACTTGAGCTCAGGAATTCCAGACCAGCCTGGAGAATGTGGTGAAACCCTGTGTCTAGTAAAAATACAAAAAAAAAAAAAAAAAAATTAGTCGTGTGTGGTTAAGTGCACCTGTAGCTGCTCGGGAGGCTGAGACAGGAGGATGGCTCAAACCTGAGAGGTGGAGGTTGCAGTGAGCTGAGATGGCACCATTGTACTCCACCCTGGGTGACACAGTGAGACTCAGTCTCAAACAAACAACAACAACAACAAATTTCTGATTCTTTTGTAATAACACTTGCCTTAAAACACAAACAACGAGGCGGGTCACAGTGTCTAACGCCTGTAATCCCAGCACTTTGGGAGGCTGAGGTGGGTGGATCCCCTGTGGTCGGAAGTTCAAAACTAGCCTGGAGAAACCCCATCTTTTTAAACAACAACAAAAAACACCCATACACACACACACACACACACACACACACACAGAAACACACACACACACACACACATAAAACTTTAAAAATTGCTTTTTAATATCTTTATTCTGTAAACTTTTTCTATGTTTCTTTTCTTTTTAAACTGTTTTGTTAAAAACTGACACATGAGCACACACATTAACCTTGACCTACACAAGATCAGGATCATCAGTGTCACAGTTTTCCACCTCCACATCTTGTCCACTGGAAAGTGTTCAGGGGCAGTAACACACATGGAGCTGTCCTCGCCTGTGCTAACAGTGCCTTTTTCTGGAATCACTCTGGAAGGAGCTGCTGAGCTGCCTGAGGCTGTTCTACATTATTTTTTATCAGAAGTACATGCTAAAATAACAATAAAAGTTTAGTAAATATATAAACTGGAATTGTAGCCATTTACTATCACCGTCGGGTTTTATGTACTGTCCGTTATTGTGTGTGCATAATTTTATGTGGCTGGTGTGCAGTGGGTTTGTTCACATCAGCATCACCCGAGACTCCTGCGTAATGCACTGTGCAATGATGTTACCACAGCTCTCGCCTCACTAGGTGATACAGGCTTTTCAGCTCCTTATGGTCTGTGGGACCGCCATTGTGGATGTGGTCCTTTCTTGACCAAGGCGTTGTTGTGTGGCATGTGAGGACAGGTGACTTTCCGGCATTGTTCTTGTGATACAGACTTTTCAGCCGCGTTACGGTCTGTGGGACCGCCACTGTGGATGTGGTCCTGTCTTGACCAAGGCGTTGTTGTGTGGCATGTGATGACAGCTGGCTTCCTAGCATTGTTCTTTTTGTCTTTCCCCTACAGTTCACTTTTGGATGATATATTAATATTTTTCTTGGAGATACATCTTGCTCTGTCACCCAGGCTTGGGTGCACTGGTGCCATTTCAGCTTCATACAAAATCTGCCTCCTGGGTTCAAGCTATTCTCCTGCCTCAGCCTCCCAAGCAGCTGGAATTACAGGCATGCGCCACCATGCCCCGCTAATTTTGTACTTTTAGTAGAGTTGGGGTTTCACCAAGTTGCCCTAAACTCAGGCAATCCACCTGCCTCAGCTTCCCACAGTGCCAGGATTACAGGTGTGAGCTACCACATCCAGCCAATTTATTAATTTCTACTTGGTGCGTTAACATTGTTAATACACTAATCTGTGTATCAAAAAGATGAGAAAACTAGGTGTGCCCTGGTTTTCTACAAATTCTATTTAATGGAGACTTCCTGTGTTCACTACACATTGGTAGTTTATTTACTTTATTATTATTATTATCTTTTGAGATGTAGTCTTGCTCTGTCACCCAGGCTGGGGTGCAGTGGTGCAATCTCAGCTCACTGCAACCTCCGCCTCCCAGGTTGAAGCGATTCTCCTGCCTCAGCCTCCTGAGTAGCTGGGATTCCAGGCACGCGCCACCACGCCCAGCTAATTTTTTGTATTTTTAGTAGAGATGGGGTTTCACCATGTTGACCAGGATGGTCTTCATCTCCTTTCTTCATGATCCGCCCACCTAGGCCTCCCAAAGCGCTGGGATTAGAGGCGTGAGCCACTGCGCCTGGCAGTAATTTATTTCTAAACAGTGAATCGATCAGTAAAGAATAACACTGTGTTAAAGTTAAATGGCACATACTTCTTTCTTTGATTTTGATTATGTATTACCATCTTGATGATTAATGTCAACTATCATTCTACAAACGGTAGCTGAAAACGCTGTAGACTGGACTGAATTAGTTCTGACCTACGGACATTCCGGCTTTAAAAGAAAAAAAAAAGCTTGATAGAAAAGCCCCAATGTCACCTTCTCATTGATTGCGTTTTAAAGAATAAAGGATATGGTTGGGGGAGGCAAGCCAGGTACAGTGACTCACGCTTGTAATCCCAGCACTTTGAGAGGCCAAGGCGGGTGGACCACCCGAGTGAGTCCCTCAGCCTGGCCAACATGGTGAAACGTGTGTCTACTAAAAATACAGAGATGTTGTCAGAGAGGATTATGCATTTCTCATTTTCAAAGAGATTAGATGTTGTTATCTACAGCAAAACAGTAAAGGGCAATGATTTCTGCTCTTTTATTTCCACAACCCAAATTGCTGAGCTGCATCTTTGCTCCTGTCCTTCATTCTTGAATACAGCTGATGATTAATAGCTATACTTTCCTGGTGACGAGTGGAACTGTAGCGCGTGCGCACACACGTTCAATCTGAGAAATAAGATGGCAAAATATTAATCTGGACTTAAGCTGACACAGTGGGAAATGAGTGTGGCAGGAGCTCAAGTTGAGAACGTACGTTTCCCTTACAGCAAGCTCTTCCTTTTCACTCAGAGAAAGGTTTCAGGAGATACACTTACATCGTGATTCCAGATCCCTTCTCCTGGGGGTGTGTTATTCAGAGAGGCACCGCTGGTGCATGCAGTAAAACACCTCCAGTTATGACTTAGCGGGAACTCTATTTTTTGTTTTTCAGAGGGAGTTTCACTCTTGTCACCCAGGCTGGAGTGCAATGGCGCCATCTCGGCTCACTGCAATGTTTGCCGCCTGGGTTCAGGCAATTCTCCTGCCTCAGCCTCCTGAGTAGCTGGGATTACAGGCATCCGCCACCATGCCGAGCTAATTTTTTGTATTTTTAGTAGAGACAGGGTTTCACCATGTTGATCATGATGGTCTCGATCTCTTGACCTCGTGATCCACCCGCCTCGGCCTCCCAAAGTGCTGGGATTTCAGGCTTCAGCCACCGTGCCCGGCGGGGAAGTCTATTCTTTATCGGGCAGTTGCAACTACTTGCAAACTCTTCTGTAGAGTGCATGTCCATTGCTTTGACTTAGAAAATGGGTGCTGAAGGCCTTTTGGGGAGGAAGCATCATGCCACCACTAAAATTCTGTAACTTGAGGAAATCCTGAGGAAGAAATCAATCCTATGATACAAAGAAGGTTCAGTGATTAGCTGAGGGCTGATGGGAGAGCGGATGCCACGAGGCCTGCTCGTCTTCAAGGAAAAGGCCTTCTCAGGAGTGGCCCGGCTTTTTCACCCAATCTGACCTCCCAATCTGACCTCCCAGCTCTTGCATTGGGAAAACGTTGCTGTTATCATTGTCCTCATCCTCCGTGTGGCTCACCCCTCCTCCCCCCATTTTTTTACAAAGCATATTGTCCTGGAACCTCATCGTCCCTGCATGCTGGAGTCAGGAGGACGGCATTGTCTGTGCTCTCCATGTCTGCCTTCACACAGGGTTTGATAGCTTCCTCTTAAGCCACCACCAGCTGGCTTTCTTGCCTGCTGTGTACGCTTACTGCCACCACCTCCAGGTCTCTTCCAGATGCCCTAAGCACATTGGTCCCTGGATCTCAAGCTTGCCCAATGCTCCATCCCTGGCAGTCCTCTGGGGCGTCTCCAGTGTCCCAATGAGTGACGTACCAGCATCTGGTTTTATGGTATCTCGACTCTCTGTCCCTCCAACTACACTTGGTCAGATCCTCCTGTAGAACTTGAAATGATAAACCCTGGAGTTTTCCTTTACCTGACATTGACCTGAAATGACAAACCCTGAAGTTCCTTTCTCTGATACTGACCTTTTTTCTGTATGGTTGTTTTTACTAAGCCTGCATTATGATAGCATCTCGACCTCTGGTTCCAGCCTTTCCTTACTCTGAGCACCTTACTTCCTTCCCTCTGGCTTTATTTGTCTCCCTAGCCCACCTGAACTTTAGAGTCAATCATTTCTCTGCTCTCCTAAACTTCCTTTTTACTTGATGGTTTTTTCAGGAGCCGTTCAATCTTCAACTGCATGTAAACTTAGCTGTGCATTTCCCCTACAGGTGTAACCAAACTGTCTAAATAGTGCTAGCAAAATAGTAACCAGAAAAAAAGAACTGTGTTGCTTGACTTCATCACAAAACTGAGTGATAAACCCTCAGCTGGAGCCTGAGGTGGCTTGATTATTTATTCATCCCTGGTCTCTCTCTCTTTCTCTCTTGCTGTTGGGAATTATTTTGACTCGCATTCTGATTCTTGTTACCTGATTGTTTGGATCTCATTCTTCCTTGTGCCATCACTGTCATTCAGTGGTCTAGCCTTCCACCGCTGTGAAAAGATTGTGGCGTAGACTTTCCCGTGGCTCCCTGAAATGTCACCACACCCTGATGCATTCTTTCCAGCTGCCTGTATGTCTCACAGGAGGAAAGAACTATCCTCTTGCCCAACACCGTCCTACTTACCCAAGTACTTGTGGTCCTGCCTGGCACTAGTAATCACCCGTTCTTTATTCTACCTTAAATTCATCCCCAGTCCTCTAGGTCTACCATAATGGAACCCAAGCATCCTCATCTTTTTTTTTTTTCTTTTGAGACAGAGGCTCACTTTATCTCCCAGACTGGAGTGCTGTGGTGCCATCTTGACTCACTGCAACCTCTGCCTCCTGGATTCAAGCGGTTCTCCTGCCTCAGCCTCCCGAGTAGATGGGATTACAGGTACCTGCCACCACACCTGGCTTATTTTTGTATTTTTTTGTCGAGAAGGGTTTTGTCATGTTGGCCAGGCTGGTCTCGAACTCCTGAGCTCAAGCAGTCCACCTGGTTGAGCCCCCAAAGGGCTGGGTTTATAGGTGTGAGCCACTGTGCCTGGCACACCTTCATCCTTAAACACAAATAAAACTCTCTCTGCTTCTCTGTTCAGTTTGCTTTTCCAGAGCACGTTGCTTGGACTTCATTTAGCATATATTTCTTTCTGACTTTATTATAATAAGTTGGTGTCTGGGGCAAATCACGAGATCAAGAGATGGAGACCATCCTGGCCAATATGGTGAAACCCTGTCTCCACTAAAAATACAAAAATTATCTGGGCATAGTGGTGCATGCCTATAGTCCCAGCTCCTCAGGAGGCTGAACTGGGAGAATCACTTGAACCTGAGAGGCAGAGGTTGCCATGAGCCGAGATCATGCCACTGCACTCCAGCCTGGCGACAGAGTGAGACTGTCTCAAAAAGAAAAGAAAGAAATAACCATAAAAATGGGCAACCAGCAGCCCTTGGAGCTGCTCTGCCTATGGAGTAGCCATTCTTTTCTCTACTTTATTAATAAACTGGCTTTCAATTAAAAAAAAAGAAGCTGGTTTCATTACCTGAAGCCCTATTACATTTTAAATTTTAATTTTGATTTTTTTTTCCAAGATGGAGTCTTGCTCTGTCACCCGGGCTGGAGTGCAGTGGTGTGATCTTGGCTCTCTGCAACCTCCGTCTCTCAGGTTCAAGCAGTTCTCCTCCCTCAGCCTCCTGAGTAGCTAGGGTTACAGGTACGCGCCACCACACCCAGCCAGTTTTTGTATTTTTAATAGAGATAGGGTTTCACCAGGTTGGGCAGGCTGATCTCGAACTCCTGACCTGAGGTGATCTGCCTGCCTTGGCCTCCCACAGTGCTGGTATTACAGGTGTGACCCCCTGCAGCCTGCCATATTTTATCTTACTGAGTACAGAGATTCTATCAGTCCTGTATATTTACCCTCTCTCTACCTTAGAGTAGATGATGGGAACAGCATTTCTGTTTTCCATGAAGTGCTGGTGCTCTGAGTGTGGCCCTGATAAACACTCCAAGGTTACTCTGCTGCACTGGAAGCTGCTGAGCTTCATCTTGAAACCTGCCCGTTGTGTGACAGCAGGTCTCACAGGGAGGGTGGCAGGACAGCTTATGGTTCAGCGGGCATTGCCGCAGGAAACAGCAGTGAAGGGCCATTTTTATTCTGTTATTAGCATGGAACAGGAGTGACAGGGGACTTGCTAACAGTTTCCAAAGATTTAAAATTACTAAAGAGTTTCTATACTGGCTATTTTTGTTTTTTTTTGAGACTAAGTTTTGCTCTTGTCACCCAGGCTGGAGTGCAAAGGTGTGATCTCAGCTCACCACAGCCTCTGCCTCCTGGGATGAAGCAATTCTTCTGCCTCAGCCTCCCGAGTAGCTGGGATTACAGGCGTGCACAACCACACCTGGCTAATTTTGCATTTTTAGTGGAGACGGGGTTTCTCCATGTTGGTCAGGCTGGTCTCGAACTTCCAACTTCAGGTGATCCTCCCACCTTGGCCTCCCAAAGTGCTGGGATTACATGCGTGGGCCACTGTGCCTGGCCTACACTTTATTCTCAAGCCGAGGAAAGAATGGGTCTTATTGTAACACTAGTCACTGCCGGCATTTGCGTCGCAGGGATGATTCACTTGTTTATTCTTAGAGACAGAGTCTCGCTCTGTTGCTCATACTGGAGTGCAGTGGCGCTGTCATCGCTCACTGCAGCCCCAAACTCCTGGGCTCAAGTTTTCCTCCCATGTCGGCCTCTCAAAATGCTGGGGCCAGCCAATAAAGACTGTTTAGACAGAGGAATCTCAGTAGTGAGAGGAATTCACATCAGCAAATTTGGAAAGGATGAGCATTTAGATGCTTCCGGGAGGCAGGTTTGTTGAGCTGGAGGGATGCGGGAAAACGCATGAGGGCATGTACCCCATTGGAACCAAGAAATGTCAATATCCTGGAGAAACAGATGTTTTTGTGGTAAGTATCAAATTACATGAAGTAGGCTGGGCGTGGTGGCTTACACCTGTAATTCCAGCACTTTGGGAGACTGAGGCAGGAGGATTCATTCAAGCCAGGACTTCGAGACTACTCTGGGTAACATAGCGAGACTCTGTCTCTACAACAAAATACAAAAATTAGTCAGGAGCAGCGCCACATGCCTGCAATCCTAGCTACTCAGAAAGCTGAGGCAGGAGGATCACTGAAGCCCCAGCGGTCAAGGCTTCAGTGAGCTGTGATTGTGCCACTGTCTTCCAGCCGGGGTGACAGAGCAAGACCTTGACTCAGAAGAAAAGCAAATTACATGAAGCAATTGAGTAACAAATGAATCCCATGATTCCACAAGGTTTTGAATTCCTATCCTAGGGAGAGCCTTGCTCTAGGCACTAGGTAGACAGCAGAATCAAAACAGAGTCTCTGAGTATAAGGCCTGGGTACAAAGGAGCGTTTCATGAGAGAACTCAGTCAAATGAGGAACGAGGCACAAGGGTATGTGGGACAAGAGCATCCAGAGGAAGGAAGCTGCATGTGCAAAGGTCCTGAGGCAGGAGATGTTTGCGGTTGAGTAGCGGGGAGGCAAGTAAGCTAGGAACATAATGCGGAAGAGAGTCACCGGAGGTTTACTCAGAGATGGGTGGGGGCAGCCAGGCCTTAGGCCAGTCTGCATACCACATGTGTGAAAGTGAGTCCCAGTCGCTGTTAAAGGCATTTAAATAGAATTAACTTGTTAAGTTGTTCAATCATTAATTAAAATTGAACTGATTTATTCTGCTCATCTTCTATATCCACTAAACGATTGGCTTACAACCCTGGTGCCCACATGACCCTTTTACCCATCTGAAGACAGCACCATAAACAGGTCATGAGACATATCCCTGTAAGTTTCAGCAGGGCGTGACAAGTCTAATTGTCATACAGTTGTGATTATCATGATTAGTAAGTGAGCATTTTCTCCGCGGGTTACTGTTTATCATTTGGATCTACTTGGGTTGCCTTTTGCCATATTGAAAGGTCTAATTTTTTTGTTTTGTTTTGTTTTGAGACGGAGTCTAGCTCTGTTGCCTAGGCTGGAGTACAGTGGCGCGATCTCGGATCACCGCAACCTCCGCCTCCTGGATTCAAGTGATTCTCCTGCCTCAGCCTCCTGACTAGCTGGGATTACAGGCACGTGCCTCCATGCCCAGCTAATTTTTGTATTTTTAGTAGAGCTAGGGTTTCATCATGTTGATCAGGAAGGTTTTAATCTCCTGACCTTGTGATCCATCCACCTCGGCCTCCCAAAGTGCTGGAATTACAGCATGAGCTACTGCGGCCAGCCGAAACGTCTAATTTTTATATTGTCAGATCTCAGGGTTCATTTTGTGTCACAGCATCTGTGAGTCTTGTCTTGCTTTTGATTTATTTTTATTGTCTTTAAGCTTACAGTACCTGGTATTCCCAGGCAGTATACCACTGAAGTGCTAACCAGGCTTGATCCTGCTTAGTTTCTGAAACTAGACAGAAATGGAGCACGTTCAGGTGGTGTGGCTGTACGGTCTTGCCTTGCTTTGAAAGATCACCTCTGGGCCGGTTGCGGTGGCTCAAGCCTGTAATCCCAGCACTTTGGGAGGCTGAGGTGGGTGGATCATCTGAGGTCAGGAGGTCAAGACCAGCCTGGACATCGTGGTGAAACCCCATCTTTAAAAAAAAAAATGCACCTATGCTTCGTCACAGTAGCCTCTTTTCTTGGGGTCTATTCTACATATATATGTGCTTTCGTATGAAATCATGTATATGAAAACATTCATTCTATCTTTGTAATAATGAAAGATTAGACATAAATGTCCTTTAACAGAAAAAGTCTAGCCATGGTAAGTGGGTACAGTGGAAAACTCTGTAGCTGTACATGTTTAAACGTGTCCAAAACCTATTGGTAACTAAAAGTCAAACCAAACAACCCTCATCCAAGTGGAGAAAAACAGTGTTTTTATATCTTAGGTGCGAGAAAAGATGGGAAGTGGCGGTGATAAGATATATTTGCTGGCTGGGCGCGGTGGCTCACGCCTGTAATCCCAGCACTTTGGGAGGCCGAGGCGGGCAGATCACCTGAGGTTGGGAGTTTAAGACCAGCCTGACCAACATGGAAAAACCTCGTCTCTATTAAAAACACAAAATTAGCCAGGCCTGGTGGCATGCACCTGTAATCCCAGCTACTCAGGAGGCTGAGGCAGGAGAATCACTGAAACCCCAGAGGCGGAGGTGGCGGTGAGCTGCGCTTGCCCCGTTGCACTTGAGCCTGAGCAACAAAGGTAAAATATCTCAGAAAAACCCAAACGAAACAAACAGAAGAATATATTTGCTTGAGCCCAGGAGTTTGAGGTTATAGTAAGCTATAGACCATGACTGTGCCACTGTACTCCAGCCTGGGTGGCAGAGCAATACCTGTCAATAAATAATTAAAAAAATTAATATAGAGAAAAACATATAAAATTAAAAAATAAATTGGCCTGGAGCAGTGGCTCACACCTGTAATCCAAGCACTTTGGAAGGCCGAGGTGGGCAGATCACTTGAGGTCAGGAGTTCAGGATCAGCCTGGCCAACATGGTGAAACCTCGTCTCTACTAAAAATACAAAAATTAGCTGGGCATGGTGGCACCTGCCTGTAGTCCCAGCTACTTGGGAGGCTGAGGCAAGAGAATCACTTGAACCCAGGAGATGGAGGTTGCCACGCACTCCTGCCTGGGAGATAAAGTGAGACTCAGTTAAAAAAATAGTAATAATACAATAATAAATAAATGTATCCTAATGTGCGTTTGAAACATTTTGGAAGGATACATAGCGAACTGATAAAAGTGGTTTTATATCAGGGAGGATGTGGGAAGTGGACGGTGAGTAAAAGGGTAAGTGGCAGCAGGATTTCTCACTGTGTACCCTCATAAGGCACCTTCTGGTGAAATAGACATAAGGAAAAGGATAGAAAAGACAGTGGTTTGTTAAGGAAATTGTTAAGTGAACCCTGTAAAGCCATCACCCAGATCAATAAACAGAACAGTGCATGGCTGGGCGTGGTGGCTCATGCCTGTAATCCCAGCACTTTGGAGGACGGAGGCAGGAGGATTACTTGAGGCCAGGAGTGTGAGAACAGCCTGGGCAACACAGTGACACCCCATTTCTACATATTAGCCAGTGTGGTGTGCCCCACTGTACCTGTAGTCTCAGCTGCTTGGGAGGCCGAGGTGGGAGGATCGCTTGAGCCCGGAGTTAGAGGTGCGTGAGCTATGATGACACCACTGAAATCTAGCCCGTGCTACAGAGTGAGACTCTGTCTCGAAAAAGAAACAAGAACACTTTATCACCCCATAAACCCCGTCCTCTCCATCACAACCTCTCCCCACAGGTAACCAATATCCTGTTTTATGGTCATCGCCTCCCTGCTTTATAGTTAGAGATGCAAATCCAAAGACCATCTGTTGCACGTTACATCACTAGTCCTGTTCAGTGTCCCTTTGTAATGGTTTCATTTTGCCTAACATTTTTGGGGCTAGATTCATCCACGTTGTGTCCGGCTGTGGTTCGTTCATTTTGATAGCTGGGTACTCTCCTGTGTGAATATGCTGTAATTTATATGTCTGTTCTGCTGCTGAGCACCGGGGTTGTTTATTGTTTTGGGCTATTCATGATAGGGGAGCTTGAAACGTACTTTTGTACATGTGTCTTGGAGAATAAGTACACACATTTCTGATGGTTATATACCTAGGAGTGGAATCGCTGGGTCTCGGAGTGTGAATCTCTTTGATTTTGATAGTTGCCGCCAAGCTGTTTTCAACGTGGCTGTAGTACTTTATCCTCACGGCAGCAGTGTGCTAGAGTTTCTGTTACTACACATCGTCTCCAACACTTGGTTTTCTTGGTCTTTTATGCTTTTATCCTGGCTGGTCTGTAAGGGTATCTCATCATGGTTTTAATTTACATTTTCCTGATTACTAATGAGGTTGAGAACAGTTTTAGGTTTTTTGGCCATCTGAATTTTCTCTCGTTCAATGCCTGTCGCTTTCCATATTTTCTTAGTTTCCCTTTTTTTGCATTGAAAAAAAGGAATGTTTCTTTCCCCCCCATGGAACTCTGCTTGATAAAGTGTTCTGTGATATGTGTTGCAAATATGATCTCCATCTCTGGCTAGTGTTTTTATTTCATTCTTACACTCTCGCCCTTTTACCTAGTGATACATACGTACTGTTCTTTTAAAATATAACCTGAAAATCTTTTCATTATCTGTACAATGCCTTTAAAAAAACAGTCGCATTGCGTTCTGTTACTTGAATGTCTCATAATTTTAATATTCCCTATCGATGGATGTGGAAGTTTTTACTGCTTTGCTTTTGCAAACCATGCTTTAATAGAAAAAATCCTTATAGTAACATATATATATATATATATATATATATATATATATATATATATATTTTTTTTTTTTTTTTTTTTTTTTTTTCTTGAGACGGAGTTTCGCTCTTGTTGCCCAGGCTGCAGTGCAATGGCGTGATCTCGGCTCACCGCAACCTCCGCCTCCTGGGTTCAGGCAATTCTCCTGCCTCAGCCTCCTGAGTAGCTGGGATTACAGGCATGCGCCAGCATGCCCAGCTAATTTTTTGTATTTTTTAGTAGACACAGGGTTTCACCATGTTGACCAGGATGGTCTCGATCTCTTGACCTCGTGATCCACCAGCCTCGGCCGCCCAAGTGCTGAGATTCCAGGCTTGAGCCACCGCGCCCGGCCATAGTAACGTATTTTTAAATACGTTCAAGTACTTCTACAGGAAACATTTCTACAAGTGGTCTTGTGCGTCAGACAGTAGGTAAGTTTGTTATTTTGATAAGGAGGCTCACATCATTTTCCATAGATGCTCCCTCCTTGCCCAAGTACCTGTTTCTGCAGTACAGCTGGATCTGTGTGACTCTGTCAAACTTGCCTTCTTTCTTTTTTTGGAGACAGAATGTCGCTCTGTTGCCCAGGCTGGAGTGCAGTGGCGCTGTCTCGGCTCACTGCAACCTCTGCCTCCCAGGGTCAAGCGGTTCTCGTTCCTCATCCTCCCGAGCAGCTGGGATTATAGGCAGCCATCATCATGCCCGGCTAATTTTTTGTATTTTTAGTAGAGACGGGGTTTCATCAAATTGCCCAGGCTGGTTTCAAACTCCTGGGCTCTGGTGATCTGCCTGCCTTGGCCTCTCGAAGTGTTGGGGTTACAGGCGTGAGCCCCTGGTCCTGGCTCTAGAGACTTTTATTTTTCCCAATCTAATAAGCAATAAGTGGTACCTCAATGTAGTTTAAACATGTTAGGTTGTGGCGGTGTCATTGACATAGAAGAAATGGAACATATTTAAAGTGCACAGCTTGATAAGTCTTGATGTAGGTGCACACTTGCAAAACATCACCACAGTCAAGGTAATGGACGTACTCATTATCCCCGAAGCTTGCCTCCTGCCTATTTGTAATTGCTTGGTCTTTGCTCTCTCACTGCTCCCCTCTCTAAACAGCTAAGGGTCTTTCTGTCACTATAGGTTACTTGGCTTTTCCTGACTTGTTTATCCACTTAACCATAGATGGACATTTGGGTGGTTTTCAGGTTTTGTTTTGATTTTTTTTTTAACTATTACAATAAAAGCTACTCCGAGTATTCATTCACACGTCCTTTTATGGAGATATGTTTCCCTTTCTCTGGGGTAAATACCTAGGCATGGAATGGCTGGATTACATGGTAGGTGCCTCACTTTTTAAGAAACGGCCGAAGGGTTGTTTAAAGCAGCTATATTATTCTTCATTCCCATCAGCACATTATGAGAGTTCAAATTTCTCCACATTCTCAGCGCCGCTTGGTATGCCCAGTTTTTCTAATTTTGATCATTTAAATATGTGTGTAGCAGGCTAGGCCCGGTGGTTTGCACCTGTAATCCCAGCACTTGGAAAGGACAAGGCGGGTGGATCACTTGAGCCCAGGAGTTCAAGACCAGCCTGGCCAACGTGGCAAAAACCCGTCTCTACTGAAAATACAAAAATTATCTAGGCGTAAGCATGCCCATAATTCCAGCTATTCAGGAGGCTGAGGCAAAAGAATTGCTTGAACTCAGGAAGCGGAGGTTGCAGTGGGCCAAGAATATGCCACTGTACTCCAGCCTGGGCAACACAGTGAGGCGCTATCTCAAAAAGAAAAATAAATAAATAAAATATTTCTTTTGGTAAAGTGCTGATTTGAATCTTTAGACCACTTTTAAGGAGGGTGATTTCTTATTGCTGAGTTTTAAGAATTCTTTGTTTTGTGAATATAAGTCCTTTTATAAATATGTATTTTGCCAAGATTTTTCCTCTAGTGGCTGTTGAGTCCAAAGCTCATACTGCTCCCCACAGGACAGTCAGTCAGTTAAGAGACAAAGTGTTGGGGTAAGGAAAGTGATTTTATTTGGAAAGCCAGCAGAAGGTGCTGGACTAGTGTCGTAAAGAACCGTTTAAAAGGCATGAATGTCACGCTTCTTTTTATATTGAGGAAGTGGGAACAAGGGTGGAGTTGAGGTCAGGAGGCAGCAGGTGATCGTGGACAACTGGACATCTGGCAGGAGCCTGAGGGGACCCATGACTTCTTTGCTCTTGGTCAGGTCACAATGCTGCTAAAGGTTGTTTTGTCTTTTCCCTCCAAGATGGAGTCTCACTCTGTCTCCAGGCTGGAGTGCAGCAGTGGCATGATCCCAGCTCACTGAAACTTCTGCTTTCCAGGTTCAAGTGATTCTCCTGCCTCAGCTTCCTGAGTAGCTGAGACTAGAGGCGCACCCCACCACACTTAGCTAATCCTGTACGTTTTCAACGTAGCATTGTTACGTCTGTGTGTGCTCCTTATCTCTTTAGGGGGTAACTTCAGGAAGGGACTATGACCATCCTTGCTTTAAAGTTCAAACTATATTGGCAAGTGACACTTGTGTTTGAAAAAACAACAAAGAAATAGAGTTAAACTATGAACTAAATTCTTCCCGTAGGTAGCTTCGTGTTTTGTTTTTTTTTTTTTTGAGGTGGATTCTGGCTGTGTTATTGAGGCTGGACTTGAACTCCTGGCTGGGCTACTTTTTATACCTTTGATGTACAGCATTTTAGTATCTGTGTTAAACCTATCAACTGTTTTCCTTATGATTTCTGCTTTTGATGTTGATACAGGCGTCATATATTTTTTGCTGGTCCCGTTTGGTATGACAGGCAGACTCCGTTAAGACTTGCCAAGTCATATGTAAAAATTAGCCTTCGGTACATCGCTCTTCTAGATCTGTTTTTTTTTTTTTTGAAAAAAAGGAAGAAAAAGAGAAAGAAAGAAAAAAAGAATGAAAGAGAGAAAGAAACAGGAAGAGAAAGAGGGAGAGAGATCGGGAATCTTGCTCTATTGCCCAGGCTAGAATGCAGTCTAAAAATGGGTATTAAAAACCTCTTTTATGCCAATAAATGTGCTTAACAATGGAGACAGAAAGAAAAAAGGGAGGAAAATAACAGTCAAGCAGCCAACCAATATTTCATTTAAACCTGTGAAATGCTATGCCATTGCTGAGGAGTGATTTACTTCCAATTGTGTGGTCACTTTTAGAATAGGTGTGATGTGATACCGAGAAAAACGTATGTTGTGTGGATTTGGGGTGGAGAGTTCTGTAAATGTTTATTAGGTTTACTTGTTCCAGGTCTGAGTTCAAGTCCTGGACATCCTTGTTAATTCTCTGTCTCGTTGATCTGTCTCATATTGACAAGGCAGTGTTAAAGTCTCCCACTATTATTATGTGGGAGTCTAAATCTCCTGGTAGCTTGGTTTATGTGCAGAAATGAGCAAGGGCAGTTTTGAGGTTAGAAGCAAAATGGAGTCAGCCATGTTAGATTTTCTTGTTGCCTAGCCTGTGGCTTGTCTTTTCATTCCTTTAAACATGTTGCAAAGCTCAGCAGCCTTATTTTATTATTATTCTTATTATTTTTGAGACACTCTGGGTTTTGTTGCCCAGGCTGCAGTGCAGTGGTACCATCTCGGCTCACTGCAACCTCTGCCTCCTGGGTTCAAATGATTCTCATGGGATTACAGGCGCCTGCCACCCCTCCTGGCTAATTTTTGTATTTTTAGTAGAGATGGGATTTTACCATGTTGGTCAGGCTGGTCTTGAACTCCTGTCCTCAAGCAATCCATCACCTTGGCCTCCCAAAGTGCTGGAATTACGGGTGTGAGCCACCACGGCCGGGCTAGGAGACTTAATTTTGATAAAATCCAATTTATCTATTTTTTAATATATTGTTTTCGTTGCCATACTTAAATTTTTGCCAACGCAAGGTCACAAATATTCTTCTGTGATTTCTTCTAGATATGATAGTTTGGATTTTCAGTTTATTGTATACTTCATTTTGAGTTAATCTGAGGTATGTACCCACGTTTTTGTTATTTTGCATATGGAATTTCAGTTGTACCAGGATCATTAGTTGAAAAGACTTTTCTTTTTCCAACGTTCTGACTTGTGTTAATTGACATGTATTGAAAACATCAGTTTCTCAAATTTATGTGTTTCTTTCCGGATGCTATTCCATTTCACTGATCCTTCTGCCTCTCTTCACACCGATACTATGTTGTCGGGATTGCTGTAACTTTGTAGCCTTGTAATCGGGTACTGTTTGCCCTTCAACTTTCTTCTGTTCCTAAGGTGTTTTGGCAAATACAGGTCCTTTAAATGCATTCTACGAGTTTTAGAGTAAAGTTTAGAATCAGCTTGAACATTTCTACGGAAAAGGCAGGTGAGAACTGGACTGGGATTAATTGCCTCGAATCTGTGTATTAATTTGGAAAGTACATTTTAATTGATACTTTAACCCTTTTGCTGAGAATGATAGGACCTTAAAACACTTAGAGTTGATTTTTAAAAATTTTTATTTATTTGTTTATTTTTGAGACGGAGTTTCACTCTTGTTACCCAGGCTGGAATGCAATGGCACGATCTCGGCTCACCACAACCTCCGCCTCCTGGGTTCAGGCAATTCTCCTGCCTCAGCCTCCCGAGTAGCTGGGATTACAGGCACGTGCCACTACGCCCAGCTAATTTTTTGTACTTTTAGTAGAGACTGACTTTCACCATGTTGACCAGGATGGTCTCAATCTTTTGACCTTGTGATCCACCCACCTCAGCCTCCCAGCGTGCTGTAGAGTTCATCTTACATCCCACTCCTGTGGAATCATTGTCAACTATTTTACTTCAGTGTGTCTTTTACACACCATAAGACATTGCTGTTCTGTCCTGATAGTGGTTTAGATGACCACGTTGGCTCCTCTCTGTTCTTTCCTTCCTTTCTGTGCTTCCACCTGGGATCAGTTTTGCCTGCCTGAAGATCACTCCCTACAGATTCCTTCAGTACAGTTTGCCAATGACATTCTTCTAATTTTTGCCTAGAAATCGTATTAGTTACAGAATTCTAGTTTGACAGCTATTTTCCCTGAGAGGTGCGGCAATACCTTTCCATTATCTTCTAGTTTCTGTCCTTTAGGTTGAAATGTTAGCTCTTGATCTAATTGTTGTAAAAGTAATATATATATTTTTTCATCTGGTTGCTTGTAGATCTTTTTTTTTTTTTTTTGAGACGGAGTTTCGCTTTTGTTACCCAGGCTGGAGGGCAATGGCGTGATCTGACCTCACCACAACATTTGCCTTCTGGGTTCAGGCAATTCTCCTGCCTCAGCCTCCTGAATAGCTGGGATTCCAGGCACACGCCACCACGCCCAGCTAATTTTTTGTATTTTTAGTAGAGACGTGGTTTCACCATGTTGACCAGGATGGTCTCGATCTCTTGATCCACCCGCCTTGGCCTCCCAAAGTGCTGGGATTACAGGCTTGAGCCAGCGCGCCCAGCCCGCTTGTAGATCTTAAGATTTTCTCTTTGTCTTTGGTTTTTGAAGTTTTCTTTTCTTTTCTTCTTCTTCTTAGTTTTTTGAGACAGAGTCTTACTTTGTTGCCAGGCTGGAGTGCAGTGGCACAGTATTGGCTCACAGTAACCTCCACTTCCTAGGTTCAAGCGATTCTATTGCCTCAGCCTCCCAAGTAGCTAGGATTATAGGTGTGTGCCACCACACCCAGTTAATTTTTGTCTTTTTAGTAGAGACAGGGTTTCACCATGTTGGCCAGGCTCCTCGCGAACTCCTGACCTCAGGTGATCTGCACACCTTGCCTCCCAGATTTAAAGGGCCACAACCAAGATATTGATCATAGTCCATACCTTTGTCATATCTTCTTCCCCTAGGCCTGAGAGCTTATCTCTGGTGTCTCCTCCAGATTCTGCAAATGCCCCCTGGGTGGAAGTTGCCCAAATGATAGGCTCACCTTGTCGGCTGTTCATTTATTCCTGAATCCCGGTCCAGAAATTCTTCACTGTCTCTTCAGCTCTTAGACGTTTTAAGCAGATCTTAAAAAATACTTTGTTTAGCTTTTGTAGCTCTGAACGGGAGGTTTAGTTCCAATGGTCAAATTTGTCATTACTGCAAATGTGGGTATTTGTATTAAAAGTTAGAACTGTGTGAATTTTTTTAAAAAAAATTAAATTAAAAAATTCTTCTGTTTTTTTTTTTTTTTGAAACGGAATTCTACTCTTGTCCAGACTGGGGCACAATGGCTGGATCTTGGCTCCCTGCAATCTCTGCCTCCCGAGTTCAAGCAATTCTCCTGCCTCAGGCTTCTGAGTAGCTGGGACTATAGGCATGGGCCACCATGCCCAGCTAGTTTTGTATTTTTAGCAGAGAGGGATTTTCTCCATGTTGGTCAGGGTGGTCTCAAACTCCCGACCTCAGGTGATCCACCTGCCTTGGCCTCCCGAAGTGCTGGGATTACAGGTATGAACTTTTAAATAAACCTCTTAGGCCTGGAACAGTGGCTCACACCTTAATTTCAGCACTTTGGGAGGCCGACATGGGAAGGTCACTTGAGCTCAGGAATTCCAGACCAGCCTGGAGAATGTGGTGAAACCCTGTGTCTAGTAAAAATACAAAAAAAAAAAAAAAAAAAAATTAGTCGTGTGTGGTTATGTGCACCTGTAGCTGCTTGGGAGACTGAGACAGGAGGATGGCTCGAACCTGAGAGGTGGAGGTTGCAGTGAGCTGAGATGGCACCATTGTACTCCACCCTGGGTGACACAGTGAGACTCAGTCTCAAACAAACAACAACAAAAACCTTTCTGATTCTTTTGTAATAACACTTGCCTTAAAGCACAAACAAGGAGGCGGGTCACAGTGTCTCACGCCTGTAATCCCAGCACTTTGGGAGGCTGAGGTGGGTGGATCCCCTGCGGTCGTAAGTTCGAAACTAGCCTGGAGAAACCCCATCCCTTTAAACAACAACAAAAATCACCCATACACACACACACACACACACACACACACACACACAAAGAAACACATAAAACTTTAAAAATTGCTTTTTAATATCTTTATTCTGTAAACTTTTTCTATGTTTCTTTTCTTTTTAAACTGTTTTGTTAAAAACTGACACATGAGCACACACATTAACCTTGGCCTACACAAGATCGGGATCATCAGTGTCACTGTTTTCCACCTCCACATCTTGTCCACTGGAAAGTGTTCAGGGGCAGTAGCATACATGGAGCTGTCCTCTCCTATGCTAACACTGCCTTTTTCTGGAATCACTCTGGAAGGAGCTGCTGAGCTGCCTGAGGCTGTTCTACATTATTTTTTATCAGAAGTACATGTTAAAATAACAATAAAAATTTAGTAAATATATAAACTGGAATTGTAGCCATTTACTATCATCGTCGGGTTTTATGTACTGTCCGTAATTGTGTGTGCATAATTTTATGTGGCTGGTGTGCAGTGGGTTTGTTCACACCAGCATCACCCGCGACTCCTGCGTAATGCACTGTGCAATGATGTTACCACAGCTCTCGCCTCACTAGGTGATACAGGCTTTTCAGCTCCTTATGGTCTGTGGGACCATTGTGGATGTGGTCCCCTCTTGACCAAGGCATTGTTGTGTGGCAGGTGATGACAGCTGCCTTTCCAGCATTGTTCTTGTGATACAGACTTTTCAGCCGCGTTACGGTCTGTGGGACCGCCACTGTGGATGTGGTCCTCTCTTGACCAAGGCGTTGTTGTGTGGCACTTGATGACGGCTGGCTTCCCAGCATTGTTCTTTTTGTCTTTCCCCTACGGTTCACTTTTGGATGATCTATTAATTATTTTTTTGAAGATAGCGTCTTGCTCTGTCACCCAGGCTGGGGTGCAGTGGTGCCATTTCAGCTTCATACAACATCTGCCGCCCGGGTTCAAGCTATTCTCCTGCCTCAGCCTCCCGAGCAGCTGGAATTACAGGCATGTGCCACCATGCCCCGCTAATTTTGTATTTTTAGTAGAGATGGGGTTTCACCAAGTTGCCCTAAACTCAGGCAATCCACCTGCCTCAGTTCCCACAGTGCCAGGATTACAGGTGTGAGCTACCACATCCGGCCAATTTATTAATTTCTACTTGGTGTGTTAACATTGTTAATACACTAATCAGTGTATCAAAAAGGTGAGAAAATGAGGTGTGCCCTGGTTTTCTACAAATTCTATTTACTGGAGATTTCCTGTGTTCACTACACATTGGTAGTTTATTTTCTTTATTTTATTATTATTATTTTTTTTTTTATTGCATTTTCAGTTTGGGGGTACATGTGCAGAACATGCAGGACAGTTGCATAGGTACACACATGGCAGTGTGTTTTGCTTTCTTTCTCCCCTTCACCCACATTTGGCATTTCTCCCCAGGCTATCCCTCCCCACCTCCCCCTCCCACTGGCCCTCCCCATTTCCCCCCAATAGACCCCAGTGTTTAGTACTCTTCTCTCTGTGTCCATGCGTTCTCATTTTTCATCACCCGCCTATGAGTGAGAATATGCGGTGTTTCGTTTTCTGTCCTTGTGTCAGTTTGCTGAGGATGATGTTCTCCAGATTCATCCATGTCCCTACAAATGACACAATATTATTATTTTTTAAGATGGAGTCTTGCTCTGTCACCCAGGCTGGGGTGCAGTGGTGCAATCTCAGCTCACTGCAACCTCCGCCTCCCAGGTTGGAGCGATTCTCCTGCCTCAGCCTCCTGAGTAGCTGGGATTTTAGGCACGCGCCACCGGGCTCAGCTATGTTTTTGTATTTTTAGTAGAGATGGGGTTTCACCATGTTGACCAGGATGGTCTTCATCTCCTTTCTTCATGATCCACCCACCTCGGCCTCCCAAAGCCCTGGGATTAGAGGCGTGAGCCACTGCGCCTGGCAGTAATTTATTTCTAAACAGCGAATCTATCAGTAAAGAATAACACTATGTTAAAGTTAAATGGCACATACTTCTTTCTTTGATTTTGATTATGTATTACCATCTTGATGATTAATGTCAACTTTCATTGTACAAACGGTAGCTTAAAATGCTGTAGACTGGACTGAATTAGTTCTGACATACGGACATTCCTGCTTTAAAAGAAAAAAAAAAAAGCTTGATAGAAAAGCCCCAATGTCACCTTCTCATTGATTGCGTTTTAAAGAATAAAAAATATGTTTGGGGTAGGCAAGCCAGGTACAGTGACTCACGCTTGTAATCCCAGCACTTAGAGAGGCCAAGGCGGGTGGACCACCCGAGTGAGTCCCTCAGCCTGGCCAACGTGGTGAAACGTTGTGTCTTAAAAATACAGAAATGTTATCAGAGAGGATTATGCGTTTCTCATTTTCGAAGAGATTAGATGTTCTTATCTACAGTAACACAGTAAAGGGCAATGATTTCTGCTCTTTTATTTCCACAACCCAAATTGCTGAGCTGCATCTTTGCTCCTGTCCTTCATTCTTGAATACAGCTGATGATTAATAGCTATACTTTCCTGGTGACGAGTGGAACTGTAGCGCATGCGCACACACACACATTCAATCTGAGAAATAAGATGGCAAAATATTAATCTGGACTTAAGTTGACACACTGGGAAATGAGTGTGGCAGGAGCTCAAGTTGAGAACGTACGTTTCCCTTACAGCAAGCTCTTCCTTTTCACTCAGAGAAAGGTTTCAGGAGATACACTTACGTCGTGATTCCAGATCCCTTCTCCTGGGGGTGTGTTATTCAGAGAGGCACCGCTGGTGCATGCAGTAAAACACCTCCAGTTATGACTTAGGGGGAAGTCCATTCTTTGTTTTTCAGAGGGAGTTTCACTCTTGTCACCCAGGCTGGAGTGCAATGGCGTAATCTCGGCTCACTGCAATGTCCGCCTCCTGGGTTCAGGCAATTCTCTTGCCTCAGCCTCCTGAGTAGCTGGGATTACAGGCACGCGCCACCATGCCCAGCTAATTTTTTGTATTTTTAGTAGAGATAGGGTTTCACCATGTTGACCAGGATGGTCTCGATCTCTTGACCTCGTGATCCACCCGCCTCGGCCTCCCAAAGTGCTGGGATTTCAGGCTGGAGCCACCGCGCCCGGTGGGGACGTCTATTCTTTATCGGACAGTTGCAGCTACTTGCAAACTCTTCTGTAGAGTGCATGTCCATTGCTTTGACTCAGAAAATGGGTGCTGAAGGCCTTTTGGGGAGGAAGCATCATGCCACCGTTGAAATTCTGTCACTTGAGGAAATCCTGAGGAAGAAATCCTATGATACAAAGGAAGAAATCCTATGATACAAAGAAGGTTCAGTGATTAGCTGAGGGCTGATGGGAGAGGGGATGCCACGAGGCCTGCTTGTCTTCAAGGAAAAGGCCTTCTCAGGAGTGGCCCGGCTTCCTCACCCAATCTGACCTCCCAATCTGACCTCCCAGCTCTTGCATTGGGAAAACGTTGCTGTTATCATTGTCCTCATCCTCCGTGTGGCTCACCCCTCCTCCCCCCATTTTTTTAAAAAGCATATTGTCCTGGAACCTCATTGTCCCTCCATGCTGGAGTCAGGAGGACGGCATTGTCTGTGCTCTCCATGTCTGCCTTCACACAGGGTTTGATAGCTTCCTCTTAAGCCACCACCAGCTGGCTTTCTTGCCTGCTGTGTACACTTACTGCCACCACCTCCAGGTCTCTTCCAGATGCCCTAAGCACATTGGTCCCTGGATCTCAAGCTTGCCCAATGCTCCATCCCTGGCAGTCCTCTGGGGCGTCTCCAGTGTCCCGATGAGTGACGTACCAGCATCTGGTTTTATGGTATCTCAACTGTCTGTCCCTCCAACTACACTTGGACAGATCCTCCTGTAGAACTTGAAATTATAAACCCTGGAGTTTTCCTTTACCTGACATGGACCTGAAATGACAAACCCTGAAGTTCCTTTCTCCGATACTGACCTTTTTTCTGTATGGTTGTTTTTACTAAGCCTGCATTATGATAGCATCTCGACCTCTGGTTCCAGCCTTTCCTTACTCTGAGCACCTTACTTCCTTCCCTCTGGCTTTATTTGTCTCCCTAGCCCACCTGAACTTTAGAGTCAATCATTTCTCTGCTCTCATAAACTTCCTTTTTACTTGATGGTTTTTTCAGGAGCCGTTCAATCTTCAACCACATGTAAACTTAGCTGTGCATTTCCCCTACAGGTTAACCAAACTGTCTAAATAGTGCTAGCAAAATAGTAACCAGAAAACAAGAACCGTGTTGCTTGACTTCATTACAAAACTGAGTGGTGAACCTTCACCTGGATCCTGAGGTGGCTTGATATTTATTCGTCCCTGGTCTCTCTCTCTTTCTCTCTTGCTGTTGGGAATTATTTTGACTCGCATCCCGATTCTTGTTACCTGATTGTTTGGATCTCATTCTTCCTTGTGCCACCACTGTCATTCAGTGGTCTAGCCTTCCACCGCTGTGAAAAGATTGTGGTGTAGACTTTGCCGTGGCTCCCTGAAACGTCACCACACCCTGATGCATCCTTTCCAGCTGCCTCTATGTCTCACAGGAGGAAAGAACTATCCTCTTGCCGGACACCGTCCTACTTACCCAAGTACTTGTGGCCCTGCCTGGCACTAGTAATCACCGTTTCTTTATTCTATCTTAAATTCATCCCCCCTCCTCTAGGTCTACCATAATGGAACCCAAGCATCCTCATCTTTTTTTTTTTTTTCTATTGAGACAGAGGCTCACTTTGTCTCCCAGACTGGAGTGCTGTGGTACCATCTTGACTCACTGCAACCTCTGCCTCCTGGATTCAAGCGGTTCTCCTGCCTCAGCCTCCCGAGTAGATGGGATTACAGGTACCTGCCACCACACCTGGCTTATTTTTGTATTTTTTTGTAGAGAAGGGTTTTGTCATGTTGGCCAGGCTGGTCTCGAACTCCTGAGATCAAGCAGTCCACCTGCTTCAGCTTCCCAACGTGCTGGGTTTATAGGTGTGAGCCACTGCGCCTGGCACACCTTCATCCTTAAACACAGATAAAACTCTCTCTGCTTCTCTGTTCAGTTTGCTTTTCCAGAGCACGTTGCTTGGACTTTATTTAACATATATTTCTTTCTGACTTTATTATAATAAGTTGGTTTCCGGGGCAAATCACGAGATCAAGAGATTGAGACCATCCTGGCCAATATGGTGAAACCCTGTCTCCACTAAAAATACAAAAATTATCTGGGCATAGTGGTGCATGCCTATAGTCCCAGCTCCTCAGGAGGCTGAACCAGGAGAATCACTTGAACCTGAGAGGCAGAGGTTGCCATGAGCCGAGATCATGCCACTGCACTCCAGCCTGGCGACAGAGTGAGACTGTCTCAAAAGGAAAACAAAGAAATAACCATAAAAATGGGCAAGCAGCAGCCCTTGGAGCTGCTCTTCCTATGGAGTAGCCATTCTTTTCTCTACCTTATTAATTAACTGCCTTTCAATTAAAAAAAAAGAAGCTGGTTTCGTTACCTGAAGCCCTATTACATTTTAACTTTTAATTTTGATTTTTTTCTTTCCAAGATGGAGTCTTGCTCTGTCACCCGGGCTGGAGTGCAGTGGTGTGAACTTGGCTCTCTGCAACCTCCGTCTCTCAGGTTCAAGCAGTTCTCCTGCCTCAGCCTCCTGAGTAGCTAGGGTTACAGGTACGCGCCACCACACCCAGCCAATTTTTGTATCTTTAATAGAGATAGGATTTCACCAGGTTGGCCAGGCTGATCTTGAAGTCCTGACCTCAGGTGATCTGCCTGCCTTGGCCTCCCACAGTGCTGGTATTACAGGTGTGACCCCCTGCAGCCTGCCATATTTTATCTTACTGAGTACAGAGATTCTATCAGTCTGTATATTTACCCTCTCTCTACCTTAGAGTAGATGATGGGAACAGCATTTCTGTTTTCCATGAAGTGCTGGTGCTCTGAGTGTGGCCCTGATAAACACTCCAAGGTTACTCTGCTGCACTGGAAGCTGCTGAGCTTCGTCTTGAAACCTGCCCATTGTGTGACAGCAGGTCTCACAGGGAGGGTGGCAGGACCGCTTATGGTTCAGCGGGCATTGCCGCAGGAAACAGCAGTGAAGGGCCATTTTTATCCTGGAATTAGCATGGAACAGGAGTGACAGGGGACTTGCTAACAGTTTCCAAAGATTTGAAATTACTAAAGAGTTTCTATACTGGCTATTTTTATTTTTGAGACTAAGTTTTGCTCTTGTCACCCAGGCTGGAGTGCAAAGATGCGATCTCAGCTCACCACAGCCTCTTCCTCCTGGGATCAAGCAATTCTTCTGTCTCAGCCTCCCGAGTAGCTGGGATTACAGGCGTGCACAACCACACCTGGCTAATTTTGTATTTTTAGTGGAGACGGGGTTTCTCCATGTTGGTCAGGCTGGTCTCGAACTTCCAACTTCAGGTGATCCTCCCACCTTGGCCTCCCAAAGTGCTGGGATTACATGCGTGGGCCACTGCACCTGGCCTACACTTTATTCTCAAGCCGAGGAAAGAATGGGTCTTATTGTAATACTAGTCACTGCCGGCATTTGCGTCACAGGGATGATTTACTTGTTTATTCTTAGAGACAGAGTCTCGCTCTGTTGCTCATACTGGAGTGCGGTGGCGCTGTCATCGCTCACTGCAGCCCCAAAGTCCTGGGCTCAAGTGATCCTCCCATGTCGGCCTCTCAAAATGCTGGGGCCAACCAATAAAGACTGTTTAGACAGAGGAATCTCAGTAGTGAGAGGAATTCACATCAGCAAATTTGGAAAGGATGAGCATTTAGATGCTTCCGGGAGGCAGGTTTGTTGAGCTGGAGGGATGCGGGCAAACGCATGAGGTCATGTACCCCATTGGAACCAAGAAATGTCAATATCCTGGAGAAACAGATGTTTTTGTGGTAAGTATCAAATTACATGAAGTAGGCTGGGCGTGGTGGCTTACACCTATAATTCCAGCACTTTGGGAGACTGAGGCAGGAGGATTCATTCAAGCCAGGACTTCGAGACTACTCTGGGTAACATAGCGAGACTCTGTCTCTACAACAAAATACAAAAATTAGTCAGGAGCAGCGCCACATGCCTGCAATCCTAGCTACTCAGAAAGCTGAGGCAGGAGGATCACTGAAGCCCCAGCGGTCAAGGCTTCAGTGAGCTGTGATTGTGCCACTGTCTTCCAGCCGGGGTGACAGAGCAAGACCTTGACTCAGAAGAAAAGCAAATTTGCAAATTACGTGAAGCAATTGAGTAACAAATGAATCCCATGATTCCACAAGGTTTTGAATTCCTATCCTAGGGAGAGCCTTGCTCTAGGCACTAGGTAGACAGCAGAATCAAAACAGAGTCTCTGACTATAAGGCCTGGGTACAAAGGAGCGTTTCATGAGAGACTTGAGTCAAATGAGGAACGAGGCACAAGGGTATGTGGGGAAGAGCATCCAGAGGAAGGAAGCTGCATGTGCAAAGGTCCTGAGGCAGGAGATGTTTGCGGTTGAGTAGCGGGGAGGCCAGTAAGCTAGGAACAGAATGCGGAAGAGAGTCACCGGAGGTTTACTCAGAGATGGGTGGGGGCAGCCAGGCCTTAGGCCAGTCTGCATACCACATGTGTGAAAGTGAGTCCCAGTCGCTGTTAAACGCATTTACATAGAATTAACTTGTGAAGTTGTTCAATCATTAATTAAAATGGAACTGATTTATTCTGCTCATCTTCTATATCCACTAAATGATTGGCTCACAACCCTGGTGCCCATATGACCCTTTTACCCATCTGAAGACAGCACCATAAACAGGTCATGAGACATATCCCTGTAAGTTTCAGCAGGGCGTGACAAGTCTAATTGTCATACAGTTGTGATTATCATGATTAGTAAGTGAGCATTTTCTCCGCGGGTTACTGTTTATCATTTGGATCTACTTGGGTTGCCTTTTGCCATATTGAAAGGTCTACTTTTTTTTTTTGTTTTGTTTTGAGACGGAGTCTAGCTCTGTTGCCCAGGCTGGAGTGCAATGGCGTGATCTCGGATCACTGCAACCTCTGCCTCCTGGATTCAAGTGATTCTCCTGCCTCAGCCTCCTGAGTAGCTTGGATTATAGGCACGTGCCTCCATGCCCAGCTAATTTTTGTATTTTTAGTAGAGCTAGGTTTTCACCATGTTGATCAGGAAGGTTTCGATCTCCTGACCTTGTGATCCATCCACCTCGGCCTCCCAAAGTGCTGGGATTACAGCATGAGCTACTGCGGCCAGCCGAAATGTCTAATTTTTATATTGTCAGATCTCAGGGTTTATTTTGTGTCACGGCATCTGTGAGTCTTGTCTTGCTTTTGATTTATTTTTATTGTCTTTAAGCTTACAGTACCTGGTATTCCCAGGCAGTATACCACTGAAGTGCTAACCAGGCTTGATCCTGCTTAGTTTCTGAAACTAGACAGAAATGGAGCACGTTCAGGTAGTGTGGCTGTACCGTCTTGCCTTGCTTTGAAAGATCACCTCTGGGCTTGATGCCGTGGCTCAAGCCTGTAATCCCAGCACTTTGGGAGGCTGAGGTGGGTGGATCACCTGAGGTCAGGAGGTCAAGACCAGCCTGGCCATCGTGGTGAAACCTCATCTTTAAAAAAAAAAAAAATGCACCTATGCTTCGTCACGGTAGCCTCTTTCCTGGGGGTCTATTCTACATATATATGTGCTTTCGTATGAAATCATGTATATGAAAACATTCATTCTATCTTGGTAATAATGAAAGATTAGACATAAATGTCCTTTAACAGAAAAAGTCTAGCCATGGTAAGTGGGTACAGTGGAAAACTCTGTATCTGTACATGTTTAAACGTGTCCAAAACCTATTGTTAACTAAAAGTCAAACCCAGCAACCCTCATCCAAGTGGAGAAAAACAGTGTCCTTACATCTTAGGTGGAAGAAAAGATGGGAAGTGGCGGTGATAAGATATATTTGCTGGCTGGGCGCGGTGGCTCACGCCTGTAATCCCAGCACTTTGGGAGGCCGAGGCGGGCAGATCACCTGAGGTTGGGAGTTTAAGACCAGCCTGACCAACATGGAAAAACCTCGTCTCTATTAAAAACACAAAATTAGCCAGGCCTGGTGGCATGCACCTGTAATCCCAGCTACTCAGGAGGCTGAGGCAGGAGAATCACTGAAACCCCAGAGGCGGAGGTTTCGGTGAGCTGCGCTTGCCCTGTTGCACTTGAGCCTGGGCAACAAAGGTAAAACATCTCAGAAAAACCCAAACCAAACAAACAGAAGAATATATTTGCTTGAGCCCAGGAGTTTGAGGTTATAGTAAGCTATAGACCATGACTGTGCCACTGTACTCCAGCCTGGGTGGCAGAGCAATACCTGTCAATAAATAATTTAAAAAATAAATATAGAGAAATACATAGAAAATTTAAATATAAATTGGCCTGGAGCAGTGGCTCACACCTGTAATCCCAGCACTTTGGATCTGCCGAGGTGGGCAGATCCCTTGAGGTCAGGAGTTCAGGATCAGCCTGGCCAACATGGTGAAACCGCGTCTCTACTAAAAATACAAAAATTAGCTGGGCATGGTGGCGCGTGCCTGTAGTCCCAGCTACTTGGGAGGCTGAGGCAAGAGAATCACTTGAACCCAGGAAATGGAGGTTGCCAGGCACTCCTGCCTGGGAGATAAAGTGAGACTCAGTTAAAAAGATAGTAATAATACAATAATAAATAAATGTATCCTAATGTGCGTTTGAAACAGTTTGGAAGAATACATAGCGAACTGATAAAAGTGGTTTTATATCAGGGAGGATGTGGGAAGTGGACGGTGAGTAAAAGGGTAAGTGGCAGCAGGATTTCTCACTGTGTACCCTCATAAGACACCTTCTGGTGAAATAGACATAAGGAAAAGGATAGAAAAGACAGTGGTTTGTTAAGGAAATTGTTAAGTGAACCCTGTAAAGCCATCACCCAGATCAATAAACAGAACACGGCATGGCTGGGCGTGGTGGCTCATGCCTGTAATCCCAGCACTTTGGAGGACGGAGGCAGGAGGATTACTTGAGGCCAGGAGTGTGAGAACAGCCTGGGCAACACAGTGAGACCCCATTTCTACATATTAGCCAGTGTGGTGTGCCCCACTGTACCTGTAGTCTCAGCTGCTTGGGAGGCCGAGGTGGGAGGATTGCTTGAGCCTGGAGTTAGAGGTGCGTGAGCTATGATGACACCACTGAAATCTAGCCCGTGCTACAGAGTGAGACTCTGTCTCGAAAAAGAAAAAGGAACACTTTATCACCCCATAAACCCCGTCCTCTCCATCACAACCTCTCCCCACAGGTAACCAATATCCTGTTTTATAGTCATCGCCTCCCTGCTTTATAGTTAGACATGCAAATCCAAAGACCATCTGTTGCACGTTACATCACTAGATTCCTGTTCAGTGTCCCTTTGTAATGGTTTCATTTTGCCTAACATTTTTGGGGCTAGATTCATCCACATTGTGTCCGGCTGTGGTTCGTTCATTGTGATTGCTGGGTACTCTCCTGTGTGAATATGCTGTAATTTATATGTGTGTTCTGCTGCTGAGCACCTGGGTTGTTTATTGTTTTGGACTATTCATGATAAGGGAGCTTGAAAGGTATTTTGCACATGTGTCTTGGAGAATAAGTACACACGTTTCTGATGGTTATATACCTAGGAGTGGAATCGCTGGGTCTCAGAGTGTGAATCTCTTTGATTTTGATAGTTGCCGCCAAGCTGTTTTCAACGTGGCTGTAGTACTTTATCCTCACGGCAGCAGTGTGCTAGAGTTTCTGTTACTACACATCATCTCCAACACTTGGTTTTCCTGGTCTTTTATGCTTTTATCCTGGCTGGTCTGTAAGGGTATCTCATCATGGTTTTAATTTACATGTTCCTGATTACTAATGAGGTTGAGAACATTTTTAGGTTTTCTGGCCATCTGAATTTTGTCTCGTTCAATGCCTGTCGCTTTCCATATTTTCTTAGTTTCCCTTTTTTTGCATTGAAAAAAAAATGTTTCTTCCCCCCCATGGACCTCTGCTTGATAAAGTGTTCTGTGATATGTGTTGCAAATATGATCTCCATCTCTGGCTAGTGTTTTTATTTCATTCTTACACTCTCGCCCTTTTACCTAGTGATACATACGTACTGTTCTTTTAAAATATATCCTGAAAATCTTTTCATTATCTGTACCATGCCTTTTAAAAAAAACAGTCGCATTGCATTCTGTTACTTGAATTTCTCATAATTTTAATTTTCCCTATCAATGGATGTTGAAGTTTTTACTGCTTTGCTATTGCAAACCATGCTTTAATAGAAAAAATCCTTATAGTAACGTATATATATATATATATATATATATATATTTTTTTTTTTTTTTTTTGAGATGGAGTTTTTCGCTCTTGTTACCCAGGCTAGAGTGCAATGGCGTGATCTCAGCTCACCGCAAACTCTGCCTCCTGGGTTCAAGCAATTCTCCTGCCTCAGCCTCCTGAGTAGCTGGGATTACAGGCACATGCCACCATGCCCAGCTAATTTTTTGTATTTTTAGGAGAGACGGGGTTTCACCATGTTGACCACGATGGTCTCGATCTCTTGACCTCGTGATCCACCCGCTTCAGCCTCCCAAAGTGATGGGATTACAGGCTTGAGCCACCGCACCAGGCCATATTAATGTATTTTTAAATACGTTCAAGTACTTCTACAGGAAACATTTCTACAAGTGGTCTTGTGCGTCAGACAGTAGGTAAGTTTGTTATTTTGATAAGGAGGCTCACATCATTTTCCATAGATGCCCCCTCCTTGCCCAAGTACCTGTTTCTGCAGTACAGCTGGATCTGTGTGACTCTGTCAAACTTTCCTTTTTTCTTTTTTTGGAGACAGAATCTCGCTCTGTTGCCCAGGCTGGAGTGCAGTGGCGCTGTCTCGGCTCACTGCAACCTCTGCCTCCCAGGTTCAAGCGGTTCTCGTTCCTCATCCTCCCGAGCAGCTGGGATTATAGGCACCCATCATCATGCCCGGCTAATCTTTTGTATTTTTAGTAGAGATGGGGTTTCATCAAATTGCCCAGGCTGGTTTCAAACTCCTGGGCTCAGGTGATCTGCCTGGCTTGGCCTCTGAAAGTGTTGGGGTTACAGGCGTGAGCCCCTGGACCTGGCTCTGGAGACTTTTATTTTTCCCAATCTAATAAGCAATAAGTGGTACCTCAATGTAGTTTAAAATGTTAGGTTGTGGCGGTGTCATTGTCATAAAAGAAACGAAACATACTTAAAGTGCACAGCTTGATAAGTCTTGATGTAGGTGCACAAGTGCGAAACCATCGCCACAGTCAAGATAATGAACGTACTCATTATCCCCGAAGCTTGCCTCCTGCCTATTTGTATTTGCTTGGTCTTTGCTGTATCACTGCTTCCCTCTCTAAACAGCTAAGGGTCTTTCTGTCACTATAGGTTAGTTGGCTTTTCCTGACTTGTTTATGCACTTAACTATTGATGGATATTTGGGTGGTTTTCAGGTTTTGTTTTGATTTTTTTTTTTAAACTATTACAGTAAAAGCTACTCCGAGTATTCATTCACATGTCCTTTTATGGAGATATGTTTCCCTTTCTCTGGGGTAAATACCTAGGCATGGAATGGCTGGATTACATGGTAGGTGCCTTACATTTAAGAAACGGCCGAAGGGTTGTTCAAAGCAGCTATATTATTCTTCATTCCCATCAGCACATTATGAGAGTTCAAATTTCTCCACATTCTCAGCGCCGCTTGGTATGCCCAGTTTTTCTAATTTTGATCATTTAAATATGTGTGTAGCAGGCTAGGCCCGGTGGTTTGCACCTGTAATCCCAGCACTTGGAAAGGACAAGGCCGGTGGATCACTTGAGCCCAGGAGTTCAAGACCAGCCTGGCCAACGTGGCAAAAACCCGTCTCTACTGAAAATACAAAAATTATCTAGGCATAAGCATGCCCATAATTCCAGCTATTCAGGAGGCTGAGGCAAAAGAATTGCTTGACCTCAGGAAGCGGAGGTTGCAGTGAGCCAAGAATATGCCACTGTACTCCAGCCTGGGCAACACAGTGAGGCACTATCTCAAAAAAAAAAAAAAAAAGAAAGAAAAATTAAATATTTTCTTTGGTAAAGTGCTGATTTGAATCTTTAGACCACTTTTAAGGAGGGTGATTTCTTATTTCTGAGTTTTAAGAATTCTTTGTTTTGTGAATATAAGTCCTTTTATAAATATGTATTTTGCCAAGATTTTTCCTCTAGTGGCTGTTGAGTCCAAAGCTCATACTGCTCCCCACAGGACAGTCAGTCAGTTAAGAGACAAAGTGTTGGGGTAAGGAAAGTGATTTTATTTGGAAAGCCAGCAGAAGGTGCTGGACTAGTGTCGTAAAGAACCGTTTAAAAGGCATGAATGTCACGCTTCTTTTTATATTGAGGAAGTGGGAACGAGGGTGGAGTTGAGGTCAGGAGGCAGCAGGTGATCGTGGACAACTGGGCATCTGGCAGGAGCCTGAGGGGACCCATGACTTCTTTGCTCTTGGTCAGGTCACAAGGCTGCTAAAGGCTGTTTTGTCTTTTCCCTCCAAGATGGAGTCTCACTCTGTCTCCAGGCTGGAGTGCAGCAGTGGCATGATCCCAGCTCACTGAAACTTCTGCTTTCCAGGTTCAAGTGATTCTCCTGCCTCAGCTTCCTGAGTAGCTGTGACTAGAGGCGTACCCCACCACACTTAGCTAATCCTGTACGTTTTCAACGTAGCATTGTTACTTCTGTGTGTGCTCCTTATCTCTTTAGGGGGTAACTTCAGGAAGGGACTATGACCATCCTCGCTTTAAAGTTCAAACTATATTGGCAAGTGACACTTGTGTTTGAAAAAACAACAAAGAAATAGAGTTAAACCATGAACTAAATTCTTTCCGTAGGTATCTTCCTGTTTTTTTTTTTTTTTTTTTTTTTTTTTTGAGGTGGATTCTGGCTGTGTTATTGAGGCTGAACTTGAACTCCAGGCTGGGCTACTTTTCATACCTTTGATGTACAGCTTTTTAGTATTTGTGTTAAACCTATCAACTGTTTTCCTTATGATTTCTGCTTTTGATGTTGATACAGGCATCATATACTTTTTGCTGGTCCCGTTTGGTATGACAGGCAGACTCCGTTAAGACTTGCCAAGTCATATGTAAAAATTAGCTTTTGGCACATCGGTCTTCTAGATCTTTTTTTTTTTTTTGAAAAAAAGGAAGAAAAAGAGAAAGAAGGAAAAAAAGAATGAAAGAGAGAAAGAAACAGAAGAGAAAGAGGGAGAGAGATTGGGAATCTTGCTCTATTACCCAGGCTAGAATGCAGTCTAAAAATGGGTATTAAAAACCTCTTTTATGCCAATAAATGTGCTTAACAATGGAGACAGAAAGAAAAAAGGGAGGAAAATAACAGTCAAGCAGCCAACCAATATTTCATTTAAACCTGTGAAATGCTATGCCGTTGCTGAGGAGTGATTTACTTCCAATTGTGTGGTCACTTTTAGAATAGGTGTGATGTGATACCGAGAAAAACGTATGTTGTGTGGATTTGGGGTGGAGAGTTCTGTAAATGTTTATTAGGTTTACTTGTTCCAGGTTTGAGTTCAAGTCCTGGACATCCTTGTTAATTCTCTGTCTCGTTGATCTGTCTCATATTGACAAGGCAGTGTTAAAGTCTCCCACTATTATTATGTGGGAGTCTAAGTCTCCTGGTAGCTTGGTTTATGTGCAGAAATGAGCAAGGGCAGTTTTGAGGTTAGAAGCAAAATGGAGTCAGCCATGGTAGATTTTCTTGTTGCCTAGCCTGTGGCTTGTCTTTTCATTCCTTTAAACATGTTGCAAAGCTCAAGAGCCTTATTTTATTATTATTAATATTATTATTTTTGAGACACTCTGGGTTTTGTTGCCCAGGCTGCAGTGCAGTGGTACCATCTCGGCTCACTGCAACCTCTGCCTCCTGGGTTCAAAGGATTCTCATGCCTCAGCCCCCCAGAAGCTGGGATTACAGGTGCCTGTCACCACTCCTGGCTAATTTTTGTATTTTTAGTAGAGATGGAATTTCATTCACCATGTTGGTCAGGCTGGTCTTGAACTCCTGTCCTCAAGCAATCCATCACCTTGGCCTCCCAAACTGCTGGAAGTATGGGTGTGAGCCACCACGGCCGGGCTAGGAGACTTAATTTTGATAAAATCCCAATTTATCTATTTTTTAATATATTGTTTTCATTGCCATACTTAAAATTTGCCCAACCCAAGGTCACAAATATTCTTCTGTGATTTCTTCTGAATATGATAGTTTGGATTTTCAGTTTATTCTATACTTCATTTTGAGTTAATCTGAGGTATGTACCCACGTTTTTGTTATTTTGCATATGAAATTTCAGTTGTAGCAGGATCATTAGTTGAAAAGACCTTTCTTTTTCCAACGTTCTGACTTGTGTTAATTGACATGTATTGAAAACATCAGTTTCTCAAATTTATGTGAGTTTCTTTCCGGATGCTGTTCCATTTCACTGATCCGTCTGCCTCTCTTCACACCGATACTATGTTGTCTGCATTGCTGTAACTTTGTAGCCTTGTAATCAGGTACTGTTTGCCCTTCAACTTTCTTCTGTTCCTAAGGTGTTTTGGCAAATATAGGTCCTTTAAATGCATTCTACAAATTTTAGAGTAAAGTTTAGAATCAGCTTGAACATTTCTACAGAAAAGGCAGGTGAGAACCGGACTGGGATTGATTGCATCGAATCTGTGTATTAATTTGGAAAGTACATTTTAATTGATACTTTAACCCTTTTGCTGAGAATCATAGGACCTTTAAACACTTAGAGTTCATCTTACATCTCACTGAACTCCTATGGAATTATTGTCAACTATTTTACTTCAGTGTGTCTTTTACACACCATAAGACATTGCTGTTCTGTCCTGATAGTGGTTTAGATGACCACGTTGGCTCCTCTGTGTTCTTTCCTTCCTTTCTGTGCTTCCACCTGGGATCAGTTTTGCCTGCCTGAAGATCACTCCCTACAGATTCCTTCAGTACAGTTTGCCAATGACATTCTTCTAATTTTTGCCTAGAAATCGTATTAGTTACAGAATTCTAGTTTGACAGCTATTTTCCCTCTGAAGTGCGACGATACCTTTCTATTATCTTCTAGTTTCTGTCTTTAGGTTGAAATGTTAGCTCTTGATCTAATTGTTGTGAAAGTAATATATATATTTTTTCATCTGGTTGCTTGTAGATCTTTTTTTTTTTTTGAGACGGAGTTTCGCTCTTGTTACCCAGGCTGGAGTGCAATGGTGTGATCTCGGCTCACCACAACCTCCGCCTCCTGGGTTCAGGCAATTCTCCTGCCTCAGCCTCCTGAGTAGCTGGGATTTCAGGCACGCGCCACCGTGCCCAGCTAATTTTTTGTATTTTTAGTAGAGACGGGGTTTCACCATGTTGACCAGGATGGTCTCAATCTCTTGATCCACCCGCCTTGGCCTCCCAAAGTGCGGGGATTACAGGCTTGAGACATCGCGCCCAGCCCGCTTGTAGATCTTAAGATTTTCTCTTTGTCTTTGGTTTTTGATGTTTTCTTTTCTTTTCTTCTTCTTCTTTGTTTCATGAGACAGAGTCTTACTTTGTTGCCAGGCTGGAGTGCAGTGGCACAGTATTGGCTCACAGTAACCTCCACCTCCTAGGTTCAAGCCATTCTGTTGCCTCAGCCTCCCAAGTAGCTAGGATTATAGGTGTGTGCCACCACATCCAGCTAATTTTTGTATTTTTAATAGAGACTGGGTTTCACCATGTTGGCCAGGCTCCTCGCGAACTCCTGACCTCAGGTGATCTGCACGTCTTGGCCTCCCAGATTTAAAGGGTCACAACCAAGATATTGATCATAGTCCATACTTTTGTCATATTTTCTTCCCCTAGGCCTGAGAGCTTATCTCTGGTGTCTCTTCCAGATTCTGCAAATGCCCCCTGGGTGGAAGTTGCCCAAATGACAGGCTCACCTTGTCGGCTGTTCATTTATTCCTGAATCCCGGTCCAGAAATTCTTCACTGTCTCTTCAGCTCTTAGACGTTTTAAGCAGATCTTAAAAAATACTTTGTTTAGCTTTTGTAGCTCTGAACGGGAGGTTTAGTTCCAATGGTCAAATTTGTCATTACTGCAAATGTGGGTTTTTGTAGTAAAAGTTAGAACTGTGTGAATTTTTTTTAGAAAAATTACATTTAAAAATTCTTTTGTTTTTTTTTTGAAACGGAATTCTACTCTTGTTCAGACTGGGGCACAATGGCTCGATCTTGGCTCACTGCAGCCTCTGCCTCCCAAGTTCAAGCTATTCTCCTGCCTCAGGCTCCTGAGTAGCTGGGACTATAGGCATGGGCCACCATGCCCAGCTAGTTTTGTATTTTTAGCAGAGAGGGATTTCCTCCACGTTGGTCAGGCTGGTCTCAAACTCCCGACCTCAGGTGATCCACCCGCCTTGGCCTCCCAAAGCGCTGGGATTACAGGCATGAGCCACCTTGCCTGGCCTAATGATTCTTTAAAAAAAGAAAACTAATTTTCTAAACGAATTCAGTTGCATTTCTTTGATTTATGAGCCTTCAGCAAAAGCTCTTGACTGCATTAAGTGGCTGTTTCAAGTCTAGAAATTCTAAAGGAAATTAGTCATGTACTGCTTTATGATGGAGGTACGTTCTGAGAAATGTATCCTTAGATGATTTACTCATTGTGTAAACACCATAGTGTGGGCTTACATGAACTCAGATGCCATAGCCTGGCACATACCCAGGCTTTATGGTATGGCCTATTGCTTTGAGGCCTGTTGCTTCTAGGGGTGCATACCTGTGGTTCCAGCTGCTTGGGAGGCTGAGGCAGGAGGATTGCTTGAGCCCAGGAGTTCAAGGCTGCAGTGAGCTGGGACTGAGCCACTGTACTCCAGCCCAGGAGACAGTGAGACCCTGTCTCTAATTAAAAATGGAACATGGTGAACCTGCATTACAGGTTCTTCAACAGCTCGCAGGACTGGACGTTCTCTGGGCGAGCCAGGGTGTGAGTGAGCGGTGAGTGACGGTGGAAGTCTAGGACATTGCTGTCCACTACTGCAGGGTTTACAAACAGCAGCCACTCAGGCAACACTACATTTATAACATTTCTTTCATTAATAAATTAACCTTAGTGGACTATAAGTTTTTACTTTATAAACTTTTTCTGTTCTCTTTTTTATTTTTAATTTTTTTTTTTTACTATGTATGAACTTTTAAATAAACGTCTTAGGCCTGGATCAGTGGCTCACACCTTAATCCCAGCACTTTGGGAGGCCGACATGGGAAGGTCACTTGAGCTCAGGAATTCCAGACCAGCCTGGAGAATGTGGTGAAACCCTGTGTCTAGTAAAAATACAAAAAAAAAAAAAAAAAAAATTAGTCGTGTGTGGTTAAGTGCACCTGTAGCTGCTCGGGAGGCTGAGACAGGAGGATGGCTCAAACCTGAGAGGTGGAGGTTGCAGTGAGCTGAGATGGCACCATTGTACTCCACCCTGGGTGACACAGTGAGACTCAGTCTCAAACAAACAACAACAACAACAAATTTCTGATTCTTTTGTAATAACACTTGCCTTAAAACACAAACAACGAGGCGGGTCACAGTGTCTAACGCCTGTAATCCCAGCACTTTGGGAGGCTGAGGTGGGTGGATCCCCTGTGGTCGGAAGTTCAAAACTAGCCTGGAGAAACCCCATCTTTTTAAACAACAACAAAAAACACCCATACACACACACACACACACACACACACACACAGAAACACACACACACACACACACATAAAACTTTAAAAATTGCTTTTTAATATCTTTATTCTGTAAACTTTTTCTATGTTTCTTTTCTTTTTAAACTGTTTTGTTAAAAACTGACACATGAGCACACACATTAACCTTGACCTACACAAGATCAGGATCATCAGTGTCACAGTTTTCCACCTCCACATCTTGTCCACTGGAAAGTGTTCAGGGGCAGTAACACACATGGAGCTGTCCTCGCCTGTGCTAACAGTGCCTTTTTCTGGAATCACTCTGGAAGGAGCTGCTGAGCTGCCTGAGGCTGTTCTACATTATTTTTTATCAGAAGTACATGCTAAAATAACAATAAAAGTTTAGTAAATATATAAACTGGAATTGTAGCCATTTACTATCACCGTCGGGTTTTATGTACTGTCCGTTATTGTGTGTGCATAATTTTATGTGGCTGGTGTGCAGTGGGTTTGTTCACATCAGCATCACCCGAGACTCCTGCGTAATGCACTGTGCAATGATGTTACCACAGCTCTCGCCTCACTAGGTGATACAGGCTTTTCAGCTCCTTATGGTCTGTGGGACCGCCATTGTGGATGTGGTCCTTTCTTGACCAAGGCGTTGTTGTGTGGCATGTGAGGACAGGTGACTTTCCGGCATTGTTCTTGTGATACAGACTTTTCAGCCGCGTTACGGTCTGTGGGACCGCCACTGTGGATGTGGTCCTGTCTTGACCAAGGCGTTGTTGTGTGGCATGTGATGACAGCTGGCTTCCTAGCATTGTTCTTTTTGTCTTTCCCCTACAGTTCACTTTTGGATGATATATTAATATTTTTCTTGGAGATACATCTTGCTCTGTCACCCAGGCTTGGGTGCACTGGTGCCATTTCAGCTTCATACAAAATCTGCCTCCTGGGTTCAAGCTATTCTCCTGCCTCAGCCTCCCAAGCAGCTGGAATTACAGGCATGCGCCACCATGCCCCGCTAATTTTGTACTTTTAGTAGAGTTGGGGTTTCACCAAGTTGCCCTAAACTCAGGCAATCCACCTGCCTCAGCTTCCCACAGTGCCAGGATTACAGGTGTGAGCTACCACATCCAGCCAATTTATTAATTTCTACTTGGTGCGTTAACATTGTTAATACACTAATCTGTGTATCAAAAAGATGAGAAAACTAGGTGTGCCCTGGTTTTCTACAAATTCTATTTAATGGAGACTTCCTGTGTTCACTACACATTGGTAGTTTATTTACTTTATTATTATTATTATCTTTTGAGATGTAGTCTTGCTCTGTCACCCAGGCTGGGGTGCAGTGGTGCAATCTCAGCTCACTGCAACCTCCGCCTCCCAGGTTGAAGCGATTCTCCTGCCTCAGCCTCCTGAGTAGCTGGGATTCCAGGCACGCGCCACCACGCCCAGCTAATTTTTTGTATTTTTAGTAGAGATGGGGTTTCACCATGTTGACCAGGATGGTCTTCATCTCCTTTCTTCATGATCCGCCCACCTAGGCCTCCCAAAGCGCTGGGATTAGAGGCGTGAGCCACTGCGCCTGGCAGTAATTTATTTCTAAACAGTGAATCGATCAGTAAAGAATAACACTGTGTTAAAGTTAAATGGCACATACTTCTTTCTTTGATTTTGATTATGTATTACCATCTTGATGATTAATGTCAACTATCATTCTACAAACGGTAGCTGAAAACGCTGTAGACTGGACTGAATTAGTTCTGACCTACGGACATTCCGGCTTTAAAAGAAAAAAAAAAGCTTGATAGAAAAGCCCCAATGTCACCTTCTCATTGATTGCGTTTTAAAGAATAAAGGATATGGTTGGGGGAGGCAAGCCAGGTACAGTGACTCACGCTTGTAATCCCAGCACTTTGAGAGGCCAAGGCGGGTGGACCACCCGAGTGAGTCCCTCAGCCTGGCCAACATGGTGAAACGTGTGTCTACTAAAAATACAGAGATGTTGTCAGAGAGGATTATGCATTTCTCATTTTCAAAGAGATTAGATGTTGTTATCTACAGCAAAACAGTAAAGGGCAATGATTTCTGCTCTTTTATTTCCACAACCCAAATTGCTGAGCTGCATCTTTGCTCCTGTCCTTCATTCTTGAATACAGCTGATGATTAATAGCTATACTTTCCTGGTGACGAGTGGAACTGTAGCGCGTGCGCACACACGTTCAATCTGAGAAATAAGATGGCAAAATATTAATCTGGACTTAAGCTGACACAGTGGGAAATGAGTGTGGCAGGAGCTCAAGTTGAGAACGTACGTTTCCCTTACAGCAAGCTCTTCCTTTTCACTCAGAGAAAGGTTTCAGGAGATACACTTACATCGTGATTCCAGATCCCTTCTCCTGGGGGTGTGTTATTCAGAGAGGCACCGCTGGTGCATGCAGTAAAACACCTCCAGTTATGACTTAGCGGGAACTCTATTTTTTGTTTTTCAGAGGGAGTTTCACTCTTGTCACCCAGGCTGGAGTGCAATGGCGCCATCTCGGCTCACTGCAATGTTTGCCGCCTGGGTTCAGGCAATTCTCCTGCCTCAGCCTCCTGAGTAGCTGGGATTACAGGCATCCGCCACCATGCCGAGCTAATTTTTTGTATTTTTAGTAGAGACAGGGTTTCACCATGTTGATCATGATGGTCTCGATCTCTTGACCTCGTGATCCACCCGCCTCGGCCTCCCAAAGTGCTGGGATTTCAGGCTTCAGCCACCGTGCCCGGCGGGGAAGTCTATTCTTTATCGGGCAGTTGCAACTACTTGCAAACTCTTCTGTAGAGTGCATGTCCATTGCTTTGACTTAGAAAATGGGTGCTGAAGGCCTTTTGGGGAGGAAGCATCATGCCACCACTAAAATTCTGTAACTTGAGGAAATCCTGAGGAAGAAATCAATCCTATGATACAAAGAAGGTTCAGTGATTAGCTGAGGGCTGATGGGAGAGCGGATGCCACGAGGCCTGCTCGTCTTCAAGGAAAAGGCCTTCTCAGGAGTGGCCCGGCTTTTTCACCCAATCTGACCTCCCAATCTGACCTCCCAGCTCTTGCATTGGGAAAACGTTGCTGTTATCATTGTCCTCATCCTCCGTGTGGCTCACCCCTCCTCCCCCCATTTTTTTACAAAGCATATTGTCCTGGAACCTCATCGTCCCTGCATGCTGGAGTCAGGAGGACGGCATTGTCTGTGCTCTCCATGTCTGCCTTCACACAGGGTTTGATAGCTTCCTCTTAAGCCACCACCAGCTGGCTTTCTTGCCTGCTGTGTACGCTTACTGCCACCACCTCCAGGTCTCTTCCAGATGCCCTAAGCACATTGGTCCCTGGATCTCAAGCTTGCCCAATGCTCCATCCCTGGCAGTCCTCTGGGGCGTCTCCAGTGTCCCAATGAGTGACGTACCAGCATCTGGTTTTATGGTATCTCGACTCTCTGTCCCTCCAACTACACTTGGTCAGATCCTCCTGTAGAACTTGAAATGATAAACCCTGGAGTTTTCCTTTACCTGACATTGACCTGAAATGACAAACCCTGAAGTTCCTTTCTCTGATACTGACCTTTTTTCTGTATGGTTGTTTTTACTAAGCCTGCATTATGATAGCATCTCGACCTCTGGTTCCAGCCTTTCCTTACTCTGAGCACCTTACTTCCTTCCCTCTGGCTTTATTTGTCTCCCTAGCCCACCTGAACTTTAGAGTCAATCATTTCTCTGCTCTCCTAAACTTCCTTTTTACTTGATGGTTTTTTCAGGAGCCGTTCAATCTTCAACTGCATGTAAACTTAGCTGTGCATTTCCCCTACAGGTGTAACCAAACTGTCTAAATAGTGCTAGCAAAATAGTAACCAGAAAAAAAGAACTGTGTTGCTTGACTTCATCACAAAACTGAGTGATAAACCCTCAGCTGGAGCCTGAGGTGGCTTGATTATTTATTCATCCCTGGTCTCTCTCTCTTTCTCTCTTGCTGTTGGGAATTATTTTGACTCGCATTCTGATTCTTGTTACCTGATTGTTTGGATCTCATTCTTCCTTGTGCCATCACTGTCATTCAGTGGTCTAGCCTTCCACCGCTGTGAAAAGATTGTGGCGTAGACTTTCCCGTGGCTCCCTGAAATGTCACCACACCCTGATGCATTCTTTCCAGCTGCCTGTATGTCTCACAGGAGGAAAGAACTATCCTCTTGCCCAACACCGTCCTACTTACCCAAGTACTTGTGGTCCTGCCTGGCACTAGTAATCACCCGTTCTTTATTCTACCTTAAATTCATCCCCAGTCCTCTAGGTCTACCATAATGGAACCCAAGCATCCTCATCTTTTTTTTTTTTCTTTTGAGACAGAGGCTCACTTTATCTCCCAGACTGGAGTGCTGTGGTGCCATCTTGACTCACTGCAACCTCTGCCTCCTGGATTCAAGCGGTTCTCCTGCCTCAGCCTCCCGAGTAGATGGGATTACAGGTACCTGCCACCACACCTGGCTTATTTTTGTATTTTTTTGTCGAGAAGGGTTTTGTCATGTTGGCCAGGCTGGTCTCGAACTCCTGAGCTCAAGCAGTCCACCTGGTTGAGCCCCCAAAGGGCTGGGTTTATAGGTGTGAGCCACTGTGCCTGGCACACCTTCATCCTTAAACACAAATAAAACTCTCTCTGCTTCTCTGTTCAGTTTGCTTTTCCAGAGCACGTTGCTTGGACTTCATTTAGCATATATTTCTTTCTGACTTTATTATAATAAGTTGGTGTCTGGGGCAAATCACGAGATCAAGAGATGGAGACCATCCTGGCCAATATGGTGAAACCCTGTCTCCACTAAAAATACAAAAATTATCTGGGCATAGTGGTGCATGCCTATAGTCCCAGCTCCTCAGGAGGCTGAACTGGGAGAATCACTTGAACCTGAGAGGCAGAGGTTGCCATGAGCCGAGATCATGCCACTGCACTCCAGCCTGGCGACAGAGTGAGACTGTCTCAAAAAGAAAAGAAAGAAATAACCATAAAAATGGGCAACCAGCAGCCCTTGGAGCTGCTCTGCCTATGGAGTAGCCATTCTTTTCTCTACTTTATTAATAAACTGGCTTTCAATTAAAAAAAAAAGAAGCTGGTTTCATTACCTGAAGCCCTATTACATTTTAAATTTTAATTTTGATTTTTTTTTCCAAGATGGAGTCTTGCTCTGTCACCCGGGCTGGAGTGCAGTGGTGTGATCTTGGCTCTCTGCAACCTCCGTCTCTCAGGTTCAAGCAGTTCTCCTCCCTCAGCCTCCTGAGTAGCTAGGGTTACAGGTACGCGCCACCACACCCAGCCAGTTTTTGTATTTTTAATAGAGATAGGGTTTCACCAGGTTGGGCAGGCTGATCTCGAACTCCTGACCTGAGGTGATCTGCCTGCCTTGGCCTCCCACAGTGCTGGTATTACAGGTGTGACCCCCTGCAGCCTGCCATATTTTATCTTACTGAGTACAGAGATTCTATCAGTCCTGTATATTTACCCTCTCTCTACCTTAGAGTAGATGATGGGAACAGCATTTCTGTTTTCCATGAAGTGCTGGTGCTCTGAGTGTGGCCCTGATAAACACTCCAAGGTTACTCTGCTGCACTGGAAGCTGCTGAGCTTCATCTTGAAACCTGCCCGTTGTGTGACAGCAGGTCTCACAGGGAGGGTGGCAGGACAGCTTATGGTTCAGCGGGCATTGCCGCAGGAAACAGCAGTGAAGGGCCATTTTTATTCTGTTATTAGCATGGAACAGGAGTGACAGGGGACTTGCTAACAGTTTCCAAAGATTTAAAATTACTAAAGAGTTTCTATACTGGCTATTTTTGTTTTTTTTTGAGACTAAGTTTTGCTCTTGTCACCCAGGCTGGAGTGCAAAGGTGTGATCTCAGCTCACCACAGCCTCTGCCTCCTGGGATGAAGCAATTCTTCTGCCTCAGCCTCCCGAGTAGCTGGGATTACAGGCGTGCACAACCACACCTGGCTAATTTTGCATTTTTAGTGGAGACGGGGTTTCTCCATGTTGGTCAGGCTGGTCTCGAACTTCCAACTTCAGGTGATCCTCCCACCTTGGCCTCCCAAAGTGCTGGGATTACATGCGTGGGCCACTGTGCCTGGCCTACACTTTATTCTCAAGCCGAGGAAAGAATGGGTCTTATTGTAACACTAGTCACTGCCGGCATTTGCGTCGCAGGGATGATTCACTTGTTTATTCTTAGAGACAGAGTCTCGCTCTGTTGCTCATACTGGAGTGCAGTGGCGCTGTCATCGCTCACTGCAGCCCCAAACTCCTGGGCTCAAGTTTTCCTCCCATGTCGGCCTCTCAAAATGCTGGGGCCAGCCAATAAAGACTGTTTAGACAGAGGAATCTCAGTAGTGAGAGGAATTCACATCAGCAAATTTGGAAAGGATGAGCATTTAGATGCTTCCGGGAGGCAGGTTTGTTGAGCTGGAGGGATGCGGGAAAACGCATGAGGGCATGTACCCCATTGGAACCAAGAAATGTCAATATCCTGGAGAAACAGATGTTTTTGTGGTAAGTATCAAATTACATGAAGTAGGCTGGGCGTGGTGGCTTACACCTGTAATTCCAGCACTTTGGGAGACTGAGGCAGGAGGATTCATTCAAGCCAGGACTTCGAGACTACTCTGGGTAACATAGCGAGACTCTGTCTCTACAACAAAATACAAAAATTAGTCAGGAGCAGCGCCACATGCCTGCAATCCTAGCTACTCAGAAAGCTGAGGCAGGAGGATCACTGAAGCCCCAGCGGTCAAGGCTTCAGTGAGCTGTGATTGTGCCACTGTCTTCCAGCCGGGGTGACAGAGCAAGACCTTGACTCAGAAGAAAAGCAAATTACATGAAGCAATTGAGTAACAAATGAATCCCATGATTCCACAAGGTTTTGAATTCCTATCCTAGGGAGAGCCTTGCTCTAGGCACTAGGTAGACAGCAGAATCAAAACAGAGTCTCTGAGTATAAGGCCTGGGTACAAAGGAGCGTTTCATGAGAGAACTCAGTCAAATGAGGAACGAGGCACAAGGGTATGTGGGACAAGAGCATCCAGAGGAAGGAAGCTGCATGTGCAAAGGTCCTGAGGCAGGAGATGTTTGCGGTTGAGTAGCGGGGAGGCAAGTAAGCTAGGAACATAATGCGGAAGAGAGTCACCGGAGGTTTACTCAGAGATGGGTGGGGGCAGCCAGGCCTTAGGCCAGTCTGCATACCACATGTGTGAAAGTGAGTCCCAGTCGCTGTTAAAGGCATTTAAATAGAATTAACTTGTTAAGTTGTTCAATCATTAATTAAAATTGAACTGATTTATTCTGCTCATCTTCTATATCCACTAAACGATTGGCTTACAACCCTGGTGCCCACATGACCCTTTTACCCATCTGAAGACAGCACCATAAACAGGTCATGAGACATATCCCTGTAAGTTTCAGCAGGGCGTGACAAGTCTAATTGTCATACAGTTGTGATTATCATGATTAGTAAGTGAGCATTTTCTCCGCGGGTTACTGTTTATCATTTGGATCTACTTGGGTTGCCTTTTGCCATATTGAAAGGTCTAATTTTTTTGTTTTGTTTTGTTTTGAGACGGAGTCTAGCTCTGTTGCCTAGGCTGGAGTACAGTGGCGCGATCTCGGATCACCGCAACCTCCGCCTCCTGGATTCAAGTGATTCTCCTGCCTCAGCCTCCTGACTAGCTGGGATTACAGGCACGTGCCTCCATGCCCAGCTAATTTTTGTATTTTTAGTAGAGCTAGGGTTTCATCATGTTGATCAGGAAGGTTTTAATCTCCTGACCTTGTGATCCATCCACCTCGGCCTCCCAAAGTGCTGGAATTACAGCATGAGCTACTGCGGCCAGCCGAAACGTCTAATTTTTATATTGTCAGATCTCAGGGTTCATTTTGTGTCACAGCATCTGTGAGTCTTGTCTTGCTTTTGATTTATTTTTATTGTCTTTAAGCTTACAGTACCTGGTATTCCCAGGCAGTATACCACTGAAGTGCTAACCAGGCTTGATCCTGCTTAGTTTCTGAAACTAGACAGAAATGGAGCACGTTCAGGTGGTGTGGCTGTACGGTCTTGCCTTGCTTTGAAAGATCACCTCTGGGCCGGTTGCGGTGGCTCAAGCCTGTAATCCCAGCACTTTGGGAGGCTGAGGTGGGTGGATCATCTGAGGTCAGGAGGTCAAGACCAGCCTGGACATCGTGGTGAAACCCCATCTTTAAAAAAAAAAATGCACCTATGCTTCGTCACAGTAGCCTCTTTTCTTGGGGTCTATTCTACATATATATGTGCTTTCGTATGAAATCATGTATATGAAAACATTCATTCTATCTTTGTAATAATGAAAGATTAGACATAAATGTCCTTTAACAGAAAAAGTCTAGCCATGGTAAGTGGGTACAGTGGAAAACTCTGTAGCTGTACATGTTTAAACGTGTCCAAAACCTATTGGTAACTAAAAGTCAAACCAAACAACCCTCATCCAAGTGGAGAAAAACAGTGTTTTTATATCTTAGGTGCGAGAAAAGATGGGAAGTGGCGGTGATAAGATATATTTGCTGGCTGGGCGCGGTGGCTCACGCCTGTAATCCCAGCACTTTGGGAGGCCGAGGCGGGCAGATCACCTGAGGTTGGGAGTTTAAGACCAGCCTGACCAACATGGAAAAACCTCGTCTCTATTAAAAACACAAAATTAGCCAGGCCTGGTGGCATGCACCTGTAATCCCAGCTACTCAGGAGGCTGAGGCAGGAGAATCACTGAAACCCCAGAGGCGGAGGTGGCGGTGAGCTGCGCTTGCCCCGTTGCACTTGAGCCTGAGCAACAAAGGTAAAATATCTCAGAAAAACCCAAACGAAACAAACAGAAGAATATATTTGCTTGAGCCCAGGAGTTTGAGGTTATAGTAAGCTATAGACCATGACTGTGCCACTGTACTCCAGCCTGGGTGGCAGAGCAATACCTGTCAATAAATAATTAAAAAAATTAATATAGAGAAAAACATATAAAATTAAAAAATAAATTGGCCTGGAGCAGTGGCTCACACCTGTAATCCAAGCACTTTGGAAGGCCGAGGTGGGCAGATCACTTGAGGTCAGGAGTTCAGGATCAGCCTGGCCAACATGGTGAAACCTCGTCTCTACTAAAAATACAAAAATTAGCTGGGCATGGTGGCACCTGCCTGTAGTCCCAGCTACTTGGGAGGCTGAGGCAAGAGAATCACTTGAACCCAGGAGATGGAGGTTGCCACGCACTCCTGCCTGGGAGATAAAGTGAGACTCAGTTAAAAAAATAGTAATAATACAATAATAAATAAATGTATCCTAATGTGCGTTTGAAACATTTTGGAAGGATACATAGCGAACTGATAAAAGTGGTTTTATATCAGGGAGGATGTGGGAAGTGGACGGTGAGTAAAAGGGTAAGTGGCAGCAGGATTTCTCACTGTGTACCCTCATAAGGCACCTTCTGGTGAAATAGACATAAGGAAAAGGATAGAAAAGACAGTGGTTTGTTAAGGAAATTGTTAAGTGAACCCTGTAAAGCCATCACCCAGATCAATAAACAGAACAGTGCATGGCTGGGCGTGGTGGCTCATGCCTGTAATCCCAGCACTTTGGAGGACGGAGGCAGGAGGATTACTTGAGGCCAGGAGTGTGAGAACAGCCTGGGCAACACAGTGACACCCCATTTCTACATATTAGCCAGTGTGGTGTGCCCCACTGTACCTGTAGTCTCAGCTGCTTGGGAGGCCGAGGTGGGAGGATCGCTTGAGCCCGGAGTTAGAGGTGCGTGAGCTATGATGACACCACTGAAATCTAGCCCGTGCTACAGAGTGAGACTCTGTCTCGAAAAAGAAACAAGAACACTTTATCACCCCATAAACCCCGTCCTCTCCATCACAACCTCTCCCCACAGGTAACCAATATCCTGTTTTATGGTCATCGCCTCCCTGCTTTATAGTTAGAGATGCAAATCCAAAGACCATCTGTTGCACGTTACATCACTAGTCCTGTTCAGTGTCCCTTTGTAATGGTTTCATTTTGCCTAACATTTTTGGGGCTAGATTCATCCACGTTGTGTCCGGCTGTGGTTCGTTCATTTTGATAGCTGGGTACTCTCCTGTGTGAATATGCTGTAATTTATATGTCTGTTCTGCTGCTGAGCACCGGGGTTGTTTATTGTTTTGGGCTATTCATGATAGGGGAGCTTGAAACGTACTTTTGTACATGTGTCTTGGAGAATAAGTACACACATTTCTGATGGTTATATACCTAGGAGTGGAATCGCTGGGTCTCGGAGTGTGAATCTCTTTGATTTTGATAGTTGCCGCCAAGCTGTTTTCAACGTGGCTGTAGTACTTTATCCTCACGGCAGCAGTGTGCTAGAGTTTCTGTTACTACACATCGTCTCCAACACTTGGTTTTCTTGGTCTTTTATGCTTTTATCCTGGCTGGTCTGTAAGGGTATCTCATCATGGTTTTAATTTACATTTTCCTGATTACTAATGAGGTTGAGAACAGTTTTAGGTTTTTTGGCCATCTGAATTTTCTCTCGTTCAATGCCTGTCGCTTTCCATATTTTCTTAGTTTCCCTTTTTTTGCATTGAAAAAAAGGAATGTTTCTTTCCCCCCCATGGAACTCTGCTTGATAAAGTGTTCTGTGATATGTGTTGCAAATATGATCTCCATCTCTGGCTAGTGTTTTTATTTCATTCTTACACTCTCGCCCTTTTACCTAGTGATACATACGTACTGTTCTTTTAAAATATAACCTGAAAATCTTTTCATTATCTGTACAATGCCTTTAAAAAAACAGTCGCATTGCGTTCTGTTACTTGAATGTCTCATAATTTTAATATTCCCTATCGATGGATGTGGAAGTTTTTACTGCTTTGCTTTTGCAAACCATGCTTTAATAGAAAAAATCCTTATAGTAACATATATATATATATATATATATATATATATATATATATATATATATTTTTTTTTTTTTTTTTTTTTTTTTTTCTTGAGACGGAGTTTCGCTCTTGTTGCCCAGGCTGCAGTGCAATGGCGTGATCTCGGCTCACCGCAACCTCCGCCTCCTGGGTTCAGGCAATTCTCCTGCCTCAGCCTCCTGAGTAGCTGGGATTACAGGCATGCGCCAGCATGCCCAGCTAATTTTTTGTATTTTTTAGTAGACACAGGGTTTCACCATGTTGACCAGGATGGTCTCGATCTCTTGACCTCGTGATCCACCAGCCTCGGCCGCCCAAGTGCTGAGATTCCAGGCTTGAGCCACCGCGCCCGGCCATAGTAACGTATTTTTAAATACGTTCAAGTACTTCTACAGGAAACATTTCTACAAGTGGTCTTGTGCGTCAGACAGTAGGTAAGTTTGTTATTTTGATAAGGAGGCTCACATCATTTTCCATAGATGCTCCCTCCTTGCCCAAGTACCTGTTTCTGCAGTACAGCTGGATCTGTGTGACTCTGTCAAACTTGCCTTCTTTCTTTTTTTGGAGACAGAATGTCGCTCTGTTGCCCAGGCTGGAGTGCAGTGGCGCTGTCTCGGCTCACTGCAACCTCTGCCTCCCAGGGTCAAGCGGTTCTCGTTCCTCATCCTCCCGAGCAGCTGGGATTATAGGCAGCCATCATCATGCCCGGCTAATTTTTTGTATTTTTAGTAGAGACGGGGTTTCATCAAATTGCCCAGGCTGGTTTCAAACTCCTGGGCTCTGGTGATCTGCCTGCCTTGGCCTCTCGAAGTGTTGGGGTTACAGGCGTGAGCCCCTGGTCCTGGCTCTAGAGACTTTTATTTTTCCCAATCTAATAAGCAATAAGTGGTACCTCAATGTAGTTTAAACATGTTAGGTTGTGGCGGTGTCATTGACATAGAAGAAATGGAACATATTTAAAGTGCACAGCTTGATAAGTCTTGATGTAGGTGCACACTTGCAAAACATCACCACAGTCAAGGTAATGGACGTACTCATTATCCCCGAAGCTTGCCTCCTGCCTATTTGTAATTGCTTGGTCTTTGCTCTCTCACTGCTCCCCTCTCTAAACAGCTAAGGGTCTTTCTGTCACTATAGGTTACTTGGCTTTTCCTGACTTGTTTATCCACTTAACCATAGATGGACATTTGGGTGGTTTTCAGGTTTTGTTTTGATTTTTTTTTTAACTATTACAATAAAAGCTACTCCGAGTATTCATTCACACGTCCTTTTATGGAGATATGTTTCCCTTTCTCTGGGGTAAATACCTAGGCATGGAATGGCTGGATTACATGGTAGGTGCCTCACTTTTTAAGAAACGGCCGAAGGGTTGTTTAAAGCAGCTATATTATTCTTCATTCCCATCAGCACATTATGAGAGTTCAAATTTCTCCACATTCTCAGCGCCGCTTGGTATGCCCAGTTTTTCTAATTTTGATCATTTAAATATGTGTGTAGCAGGCTAGGCCCGGTGGTTTGCACCTGTAATCCCAGCACTTGGAAAGGACAAGGCGGGTGGATCACTTGAGCCCAGGAGTTCAAGACCAGCCTGGCCAACGTGGCAAAAACCCGTCTCTACTGAAAATACAAAAATTATCTAGGCGTAAGCATGCCCATAATTCCAGCTATTCAGGAGGCTGAGGCAAAAGAATTGCTTGAACTCAGGAAGCGGAGGTTGCAGTGGGCCAAGAATATGCCACTGTACTCCAGCCTGGGCAACACAGTGAGGCGCTATCTCAAAAAGAAAAATAAATAAATAAAATATTTCTTTTGGTAAAGTGCTGATTTGAATCTTTAGACCACTTTTAAGGAGGGTGATTTCTTATTGCTGAGTTTTAAGAATTCTTTGTTTTGTGAATATAAGTCCTTTTATAAATATGTATTTTGCCAAGATTTTTCCTCTAGTGGCTGTTGAGTCCAAAGCTCATACTGCTCCCCACAGGACAGTCAGTCAGTTAAGAGACAAAGTGTTGGGGTAAGGAAAGTGATTTTATTTGGAAAGCCAGCAGAAGGTGCTGGACTAGTGTCGTAAAGAACCGTTTAAAAGGCATGAATGTCACGCTTCTTTTTATATTGAGGAAGTGGGAACAAGGGTGGAGTTGAGGTCAGGAGGCAGCAGGTGATCGTGGACAACTGGACATCTGGCAGGAGCCTGAGGGGACCCATGACTTCTTTGCTCTTGGTCAGGTCACAATGCTGCTAAAGGTTGTTTTGTCTTTTCCCTCCAAGATGGAGTCTCACTCTGTCTCCAGGCTGGAGTGCAGCAGTGGCATGATCCCAGCTCACTGAAACTTCTGCTTTCCAGGTTCAAGTGATTCTCCTGCCTCAGCTTCCTGAGTAGCTGAGACTAGAGGCGCACCCCACCACACTTAGCTAATCCTGTACGTTTTCAACGTAGCATTGTTACGTCTGTGTGTGCTCCTTATCTCTTTAGGGGGTAACTTCAGGAAGGGACTATGACCATCCTTGCTTTAAAGTTCAAACTATATTGGCAAGTGACACTTGTGTTTGAAAAAACAACAAAGAAATAGAGTTAAACTATGAACTAAATTCTTCCCGTAGGTAGCTTCGTGTTTTGTTTTTTTTTTTTTTGAGGTGGATTCTGGCTGTGTTATTGAGGCTGGACTTGAACTCCTGGCTGGGCTACTTTTTATACCTTTGATGTACAGCATTTTAGTATCTGTGTTAAACCTATCAACTGTTTTCCTTATGATTTCTGCTTTTGATGTTGATACAGGCGTCATATATTTTTTGCTGGTCCCGTTTGGTATGACAGGCAGACTCCGTTAAGACTTGCCAAGTCATATGTAAAAATTAGCCTTCGGTACATCGCTCTTCTAGATCTGTTTTTTTTTTTTTTGAAAAAAAGGAAGAAAAAGAGAAAGAAAGAAAAAAAGAATGAAAGAGAGAAAGAAACAGGAAGAGAAAGAGGGAGAGAGATCGGGAATCTTGCTCTATTGCCCAGGCTAGAATGCAGTCTAAAAATGGGTATTAAAAACCTCTTTTATGCCAATAAATGTGCTTAACAATGGAGACAGAAAGAAAAAAGGGAGGAAAATAACAGTCAAGCAGCCAACCAATATTTCATTTAAACCTGTGAAATGCTATGCCATTGCTGAGGAGTGATTTACTTCCAATTGTGTGGTCACTTTTAGAATAGGTGTGATGTGATACCGAGAAAAACGTATGTTGTGTGGATTTGGGGTGGAGAGTTCTGTAAATGTTTATTAGGTTTACTTGTTCCAGGTCTGAGTTCAAGTCCTGGACATCCTTGTTAATTCTCTGTCTCGTTGATCTGTCTCATATTGACAAGGCAGTGTTAAAGTCTCCCACTATTATTATGTGGGAGTCTAAATCTCCTGGTAGCTTGGTTTATGTGCAGAAATGAGCAAGGGCAGTTTTGAGGTTAGAAGCAAAATGGAGTCAGCCATGTTAGATTTTCTTGTTGCCTAGCCTGTGGCTTGTCTTTTCATTCCTTTAAACATGTTGCAAAGCTCAGCAGCCTTATTTTATTATTATTCTTATTATTTTTGAGACACTCTGGGTTTTGTTGCCCAGGCTGCAGTGCAGTGGTACCATCTCGGCTCACTGCAACCTCTGCCTCCTGGGTTCAAATGATTCTCATGGGATTACAGGCGCCTGCCACCCCTCCTGGCTAATTTTTGTATTTTTAGTAGAGATGGGATTTTACCATGTTGGTCAGGCTGGTCTTGAACTCCTGTCCTCAAGCAATCCATCACCTTGGCCTCCCAAAGTGCTGGAATTACGGGTGTGAGCCACCACGGCCGGGCTAGGAGACTTAATTTTGATAAAATCCAATTTATCTATTTTTTAATATATTGTTTTCGTTGCCATACTTAAATTTTTGCCAACGCAAGGTCACAAATATTCTTCTGTGATTTCTTCTAGATATGATAGTTTGGATTTTCAGTTTATTGTATACTTCATTTTGAGTTAATCTGAGGTATGTACCCACGTTTTTGTTATTTTGCATATGGAATTTCAGTTGTACCAGGATCATTAGTTGAAAAGACTTTTCTTTTTCCAACGTTCTGACTTGTGTTAATTGACATGTATTGAAAACATCAGTTTCTCAAATTTATGTGTTTCTTTCCGGATGCTATTCCATTTCACTGATCCTTCTGCCTCTCTTCACACCGATACTATGTTGTCGGGATTGCTGTAACTTTGTAGCCTTGTAATCGGGTACTGTTTGCCCTTCAACTTTCTTCTGTTCCTAAGGTGTTTTGGCAAATACAGGTCCTTTAAATGCATTCTACGAGTTTTAGAGTAAAGTTTAGAATCAGCTTGAACATTTCTACGGAAAAGGCAGGTGAGAACTGGACTGGGATTAATTGCCTCGAATCTGTGTATTAATTTGGAAAGTACATTTTAATTGATACTTTAACCCTTTTGCTGAGAATGATAGGACCTTAAAACACTTAGAGTTGATTTTTAAAAATTTTTATTTATTTGTTTATTTTTGAGACGGAGTTTCACTCTTGTTACCCAGGCTGGAATGCAATGGCACGATCTCGGCTCACCACAACCTCCGCCTCCTGGGTTCAGGCAATTCTCCTGCCTCAGCCTCCCGAGTAGCTGGGATTACAGGCACGTGCCACTACGCCCAGCTAATTTTTTGTACTTTTAGTAGAGACTGACTTTCACCATGTTGACCAGGATGGTCTCAATCTTTTGACCTTGTGATCCACCCACCTCAGCCTCCCAGCGTGCTGTAGAGTTCATCTTACATCCCACTCCTGTGGAATCATTGTCAACTATTTTACTTCAGTGTGTCTTTTACACACCATAAGACATTGCTGTTCTGTCCTGATAGTGGTTTAGATGACCACGTTGGCTCCTCTCTGTTCTTTCCTTCCTTTCTGTGCTTCCACCTGGGATCAGTTTTGCCTGCCTGAAGATCACTCCCTACAGATTCCTTCAGTACAGTTTGCCAATGACATTCTTCTAATTTTTGCCTAGAAATCGTATTAGTTACAGAATTCTAGTTTGACAGCTATTTTCCCTGAGAGGTGCGGCAATACCTTTCCATTATCTTCTAGTTTCTGTCCTTTAGGTTGAAATGTTAGCTCTTGATCTAATTGTTGTAAAAGTAATATATATATTTTTTCATCTGGTTGCTTGTAGATCTTTTTTTTTTTTTTTTGAGACGGAGTTTCGCTTTTGTTACCCAGGCTGGAGGGCAATGGCGTGATCTGACCTCACCACAACATTTGCCTTCTGGGTTCAGGCAATTCTCCTGCCTCAGCCTCCTGAATAGCTGGGATTCCAGGCACACGCCACCACGCCCAGCTAATTTTTTGTATTTTTAGTAGAGACGTGGTTTCACCATGTTGACCAGGATGGTCTCGATCTCTTGATCCACCCGCCTTGGCCTCCCAAAGTGCTGGGATTACAGGCTTGAGCCAGCGCGCCCAGCCCGCTTGTAGATCTTAAGATTTTCTCTTTGTCTTTGGTTTTTGAAGTTTTCTTTTCTTTTCTTCTTCTTCTTAGTTTTTTGAGACAGAGTCTTACTTTGTTGCCAGGCTGGAGTGCAGTGGCACAGTATTGGCTCACAGTAACCTCCACTTCCTAGGTTCAAGCGATTCTATTGCCTCAGCCTCCCAAGTAGCTAGGATTATAGGTGTGTGCCACCACACCCAGTTAATTTTTGTCTTTTTAGTAGAGACAGGGTTTCACCATGTTGGCCAGGCTCCTCGCGAACTCCTGACCTCAGGTGATCTGCACACCTTGCCTCCCAGATTTAAAGGGCCACAACCAAGATATTGATCATAGTCCATACCTTTGTCATATCTTCTTCCCCTAGGCCTGAGAGCTTATCTCTGGTGTCTCCTCCAGATTCTGCAAATGCCCCCTGGGTGGAAGTTGCCCAAATGATAGGCTCACCTTGTCGGCTGTTCATTTATTCCTGAATCCCGGTCCAGAAATTCTTCACTGTCTCTTCAGCTCTTAGACGTTTTAAGCAGATCTTAAAAAATACTTTGTTTAGCTTTTGTAGCTCTGAACGGGAGGTTTAGTTCCAATGGTCAAATTTGTCATTACTGCAAATGTGGGTATTTGTATTAAAAGTTAGAACTGTGTGAATTTTTTTAAAAAAAATTAAATTAAAAAATTCTTCTGTTTTTTTTTTTTTTTGAAACGGAATTCTACTCTTGTCCAGACTGGGGCACAATGGCTGGATCTTGGCTCCCTGCAATCTCTGCCTCCCGAGTTCAAGCAATTCTCCTGCCTCAGGCTTCTGAGTAGCTGGGACTATAGGCATGGGCCACCATGCCCAGCTAGTTTTGTATTTTTAGCAGAGAGGGATTTTCTCCATGTTGGTCAGGGTGGTCTCAAACTCCCGACCTCAGGTGATCCACCTGCCTTGGCCTCCCGAAGTGCTGGGATTACAGGTATGAACTTTTAAATAAACCTCTTAGGCCTGGAACAGTGGCTCACACCTTAATTTCAGCACTTTGGGAGGCCGACATGGGAAGGTCACTTGAGCTCAGGAATTCCAGACCAGCCTGGAGAATGTGGTGAAACCCTGTGTCTAGTAAAAATACAAAAAAAAAAAAAAAAAAAAATTAGTCGTGTGTGGTTATGTGCACCTGTAGCTGCTTGGGAGACTGAGACAGGAGGATGGCTCGAACCTGAGAGGTGGAGGTTGCAGTGAGCTGAGATGGCACCATTGTACTCCACCCTGGGTGACACAGTGAGACTCAGTCTCAAACAAACAACAACAAAAACCTTTCTGATTCTTTTGTAATAACACTTGCCTTAAAGCACAAACAAGGAGGCGGGTCACAGTGTCTCACGCCTGTAATCCCAGCACTTTGGGAGGCTGAGGTGGGTGGATCCCCTGCGGTCGTAAGTTCGAAACTAGCCTGGAGAAACCCCATCCCTTTAAACAACAACAAAAATCACCCATACACACACACACACACACACACACACACACACACAAAGAAACACATAAAACTTTAAAAATTGCTTTTTAATATCTTTATTCTGTAAACTTTTTCTATGTTTCTTTTCTTTTTAAACTGTTTTGTTAAAAACTGACACATGAGCACACACATTAACCTTGGCCTACACAAGATCGGGATCATCAGTGTCACTGTTTTCCACCTCCACATCTTGTCCACTGGAAAGTGTTCAGGGGCAGTAGCATACATGGAGCTGTCCTCTCCTATGCTAACACTGCCTTTTTCTGGAATCACTCTGGAAGGAGCTGCTGAGCTGCCTGAGGCTGTTCTACATTATTTTTTATCAGAAGTACATGTTAAAATAACAATAAAAATTTAGTAAATATATAAACTGGAATTGTAGCCATTTACTATCATCGTCGGGTTTTATGTACTGTCCGTAATTGTGTGTGCATAATTTTATGTGGCTGGTGTGCAGTGGGTTTGTTCACACCAGCATCACCCGCGACTCCTGCGTAATGCACTGTGCAATGATGTTACCACAGCTCTCGCCTCACTAGGTGATACAGGCTTTTCAGCTCCTTATGGTCTGTGGGACCATTGTGGATGTGGTCCCCTCTTGACCAAGGCATTGTTGTGTGGCAGGTGATGACAGCTGCCTTTCCAGCATTGTTCTTGTGATACAGACTTTTCAGCCGCGTTACGGTCTGTGGGACCGCCACTGTGGATGTGGTCCTCTCTTGACCAAGGCGTTGTTGTGTGGCACTTGATGACGGCTGGCTTCCCAGCATTGTTCTTTTTGTCTTTCCCCTACGGTTCACTTTTGGATGATCTATTAATTATTTTTTTGAAGATAGCGTCTTGCTCTGTCACCCAGGCTGGGGTGCAGTGGTGCCATTTCAGCTTCATACAACATCTGCCGCCCGGGTTCAAGCTATTCTCCTGCCTCAGCCTCCCGAGCAGCTGGAATTACAGGCATGTGCCACCATGCCCCGCTAATTTTGTATTTTTAGTAGAGATGGGGTTTCACCAAGTTGCCCTAAACTCAGGCAATCCACCTGCCTCAGTTCCCACAGTGCCAGGATTACAGGTGTGAGCTACCACATCCGGCCAATTTATTAATTTCTACTTGGTGTGTTAACATTGTTAATACACTAATCAGTGTATCAAAAAGGTGAGAAAATGAGGTGTGCCCTGGTTTTCTACAAATTCTATTTACTGGAGATTTCCTGTGTTCACTACACATTGGTAGTTTATTTTCTTTATTTTATTATTATTATTTTTTTTTTTATTGCATTTTCAGTTTGGGGGTACATGTGCAGAACATGCAGGACAGTTGCATAGGTACACACATGGCAGTGTGTTTTGCTTTCTTTCTCCCCTTCACCCACATTTGGCATTTCTCCCCAGGCTATCCCTCCCCACCTCCCCCTCCCACTGGCCCTCCCCATTTCCCCCCAATAGACCCCAGTGTTTAGTACTCTTCTCTCTGTGTCCATGCGTTCTCATTTTTCATCACCCGCCTATGAGTGAGAATATGCGGTGTTTCGTTTTCTGTCCTTGTGTCAGTTTGCTGAGGATGATGTTCTCCAGATTCATCCATGTCCCTACAAATGACACAATATTATTATTTTTTAAGATGGAGTCTTGCTCTGTCACCCAGGCTGGGGTGCAGTGGTGCAATCTCAGCTCACTGCAACCTCCGCCTCCCAGGTTGGAGCGATTCTCCTGCCTCAGCCTCCTGAGTAGCTGGGATTTTAGGCACGCGCCACCGGGCTCAGCTATGTTTTTGTATTTTTAGTAGAGATGGGGTTTCACCATGTTGACCAGGATGGTCTTCATCTCCTTTCTTCATGATCCACCCACCTCGGCCTCCCAAAGCCCTGGGATTAGAGGCGTGAGCCACTGCGCCTGGCAGTAATTTATTTCTAAACAGCGAATCTATCAGTAAAGAATAACACTATGTTAAAGTTAAATGGCACATACTTCTTTCTTTGATTTTGATTATGTATTACCATCTTGATGATTAATGTCAACTTTCATTGTACAAACGGTAGCTTAAAATGCTGTAGACTGGACTGAATTAGTTCTGACATACGGACATTCCTGCTTTAAAAGAAAAAAAAAAAAGCTTGATAGAAAAGCCCCAATGTCACCTTCTCATTGATTGCGTTTTAAAGAATAAAAAATATGTTTGGGGTAGGCAAGCCAGGTACAGTGACTCACGCTTGTAATCCCAGCACTTAGAGAGGCCAAGGCGGGTGGACCACCCGAGTGAGTCCCTCAGCCTGGCCAACGTGGTGAAACGTTGTGTCTTAAAAATACAGAAATGTTATCAGAGAGGATTATGCGTTTCTCATTTTCGAAGAGATTAGATGTTCTTATCTACAGTAACACAGTAAAGGGCAATGATTTCTGCTCTTTTATTTCCACAACCCAAATTGCTGAGCTGCATCTTTGCTCCTGTCCTTCATTCTTGAATACAGCTGATGATTAATAGCTATACTTTCCTGGTGACGAGTGGAACTGTAGCGCATGCGCACACACACACATTCAATCTGAGAAATAAGATGGCAAAATATTAATCTGGACTTAAGTTGACACACTGGGAAATGAGTGTGGCAGGAGCTCAAGTTGAGAACGTACGTTTCCCTTACAGCAAGCTCTTCCTTTTCACTCAGAGAAAGGTTTCAGGAGATACACTTACGTCGTGATTCCAGATCCCTTCTCCTGGGGGTGTGTTATTCAGAGAGGCACCGCTGGTGCATGCAGTAAAACACCTCCAGTTATGACTTAGGGGGAAGTCCATTCTTTGTTTTTCAGAGGGAGTTTCACTCTTGTCACCCAGGCTGGAGTGCAATGGCGTAATCTCGGCTCACTGCAATGTCCGCCTCCTGGGTTCAGGCAATTCTCTTGCCTCAGCCTCCTGAGTAGCTGGGATTACAGGCACGCGCCACCATGCCCAGCTAATTTTTTGTATTTTTAGTAGAGATAGGGTTTCACCATGTTGACCAGGATGGTCTCGATCTCTTGACCTCGTGATCCACCCGCCTCGGCCTCCCAAAGTGCTGGGATTTCAGGCTGGAGCCACCGCGCCCGGTGGGGACGTCTATTCTTTATCGGACAGTTGCAGCTACTTGCAAACTCTTCTGTAGAGTGCATGTCCATTGCTTTGACTCAGAAAATGGGTGCTGAAGGCCTTTTGGGGAGGAAGCATCATGCCACCGTTGAAATTCTGTCACTTGAGGAAATCCTGAGGAAGAAATCCTATGATACAAAGGAAGAAATCCTATGATACAAAGAAGGTTCAGTGATTAGCTGAGGGCTGATGGGAGAGGGGATGCCACGAGGCCTGCTTGTCTTCAAGGAAAAGGCCTTCTCAGGAGTGGCCCGGCTTCCTCACCCAATCTGACCTCCCAATCTGACCTCCCAGCTCTTGCATTGGGAAAACGTTGCTGTTATCATTGTCCTCATCCTCCGTGTGGCTCACCCCTCCTCCCCCCATTTTTTTAAAAAGCATATTGTCCTGGAACCTCATTGTCCCTCCATGCTGGAGTCAGGAGGACGGCATTGTCTGTGCTCTCCATGTCTGCCTTCACACAGGGTTTGATAGCTTCCTCTTAAGCCACCACCAGCTGGCTTTCTTGCCTGCTGTGTACACTTACTGCCACCACCTCCAGGTCTCTTCCAGATGCCCTAAGCACATTGGTCCCTGGATCTCAAGCTTGCCCAATGCTCCATCCCTGGCAGTCCTCTGGGGCGTCTCCAGTGTCCCGATGAGTGACGTACCAGCATCTGGTTTTATGGTATCTCAACTGTCTGTCCCTCCAACTACACTTGGACAGATCCTCCTGTAGAACTTGAAATTATAAACCCTGGAGTTTTCCTTTACCTGACATGGACCTGAAATGACAAACCCTGAAGTTCCTTTCTCCGATACTGACCTTTTTTCTGTATGGTTGTTTTTACTAAGCCTGCATTATGATAGCATCTCGACCTCTGGTTCCAGCCTTTCCTTACTCTGAGCACCTTACTTCCTTCCCTCTGGCTTTATTTGTCTCCCTAGCCCACCTGAACTTTAGAGTCAATCATTTCTCTGCTCTCATAAACTTCCTTTTTACTTGATGGTTTTTTCAGGAGCCGTTCAATCTTCAACCACATGTAAACTTAGCTGTGCATTTCCCCTACAGGTTAACCAAACTGTCTAAATAGTGCTAGCAAAATAGTAACCAGAAAACAAGAACCGTGTTGCTTGACTTCATTACAAAACTGAGTGGTGAACCTTCACCTGGATCCTGAGGTGGCTTGATATTTATTCGTCCCTGGTCTCTCTCTCTTTCTCTCTTGCTGTTGGGAATTATTTTGACTCGCATCCCGATTCTTGTTACCTGATTGTTTGGATCTCATTCTTCCTTGTGCCACCACTGTCATTCAGTGGTCTAGCCTTCCACCGCTGTGAAAAGATTGTGGTGTAGACTTTGCCGTGGCTCCCTGAAACGTCACCACACCCTGATGCATCCTTTCCAGCTGCCTCTATGTCTCACAGGAGGAAAGAACTATCCTCTTGCCGGACACCGTCCTACTTACCCAAGTACTTGTGGCCCTGCCTGGCACTAGTAATCACCGTTTCTTTATTCTATCTTAAATTCATCCCCCCTCCTCTAGGTCTACCATAATGGAACCCAAGCATCCTCATCTTTTTTTTTTTTTTCTATTGAGACAGAGGCTCACTTTGTCTCCCAGACTGGAGTGCTGTGGTACCATCTTGACTCACTGCAACCTCTGCCTCCTGGATTCAAGCGGTTCTCCTGCCTCAGCCTCCCGAGTAGATGGGATTACAGGTACCTGCCACCACACCTGGCTTATTTTTGTATTTTTTTGTAGAGAAGGGTTTTGTCATGTTGGCCAGGCTGGTCTCGAACTCCTGAGATCAAGCAGTCCACCTGCTTCAGCTTCCCAACGTGCTGGGTTTATAGGTGTGAGCCACTGCGCCTGGCACACCTTCATCCTTAAACACAGATAAAACTCTCTCTGCTTCTCTGTTCAGTTTGCTTTTCCAGAGCACGTTGCTTGGACTTTATTTAACATATATTTCTTTCTGACTTTATTATAATAAGTTGGTTTCCGGGGCAAATCACGAGATCAAGAGATTGAGACCATCCTGGCCAATATGGTGAAACCCTGTCTCCACTAAAAATACAAAAATTATCTGGGCATAGTGGTGCATGCCTATAGTCCCAGCTCCTCAGGAGGCTGAACCAGGAGAATCACTTGAACCTGAGAGGCAGAGGTTGCCATGAGCCGAGATCATGCCACTGCACTCCAGCCTGGCGACAGAGTGAGACTGTCTCAAAAGGAAAACAAAGAAATAACCATAAAAATGGGCAAGCAGCAGCCCTTGGAGCTGCTCTTCCTATGGAGTAGCCATTCTTTTCTCTACCTTATTAATTAACTGCCTTTCAATTAAAAAAAAAGAAGCTGGTTTCGTTACCTGAAGCCCTATTACATTTTAACTTTTAATTTTGATTTTTTTCTTTCCAAGATGGAGTCTTGCTCTGTCACCCGGGCTGGAGTGCAGTGGTGTGAACTTGGCTCTCTGCAACCTCCGTCTCTCAGGTTCAAGCAGTTCTCCTGCCTCAGCCTCCTGAGTAGCTAGGGTTACAGGTACGCGCCACCACACCCAGCCAATTTTTGTATCTTTAATAGAGATAGGATTTCACCAGGTTGGCCAGGCTGATCTTGAAGTCCTGACCTCAGGTGATCTGCCTGCCTTGGCCTCCCACAGTGCTGGTATTACAGGTGTGACCCCCTGCAGCCTGCCATATTTTATCTTACTGAGTACAGAGATTCTATCAGTCTGTATATTTACCCTCTCTCTACCTTAGAGTAGATGATGGGAACAGCATTTCTGTTTTCCATGAAGTGCTGGTGCTCTGAGTGTGGCCCTGATAAACACTCCAAGGTTACTCTGCTGCACTGGAAGCTGCTGAGCTTCGTCTTGAAACCTGCCCATTGTGTGACAGCAGGTCTCACAGGGAGGGTGGCAGGACCGCTTATGGTTCAGCGGGCATTGCCGCAGGAAACAGCAGTGAAGGGCCATTTTTATCCTGGAATTAGCATGGAACAGGAGTGACAGGGGACTTGCTAACAGTTTCCAAAGATTTGAAATTACTAAAGAGTTTCTATACTGGCTATTTTTATTTTTGAGACTAAGTTTTGCTCTTGTCACCCAGGCTGGAGTGCAAAGATGCGATCTCAGCTCACCACAGCCTCTTCCTCCTGGGATCAAGCAATTCTTCTGTCTCAGCCTCCCGAGTAGCTGGGATTACAGGCGTGCACAACCACACCTGGCTAATTTTGTATTTTTAGTGGAGACGGGGTTTCTCCATGTTGGTCAGGCTGGTCTCGAACTTCCAACTTCAGGTGATCCTCCCACCTTGGCCTCCCAAAGTGCTGGGATTACATGCGTGGGCCACTGCACCTGGCCTACACTTTATTCTCAAGCCGAGGAAAGAATGGGTCTTATTGTAATACTAGTCACTGCCGGCATTTGCGTCACAGGGATGATTTACTTGTTTATTCTTAGAGACAGAGTCTCGCTCTGTTGCTCATACTGGAGTGCGGTGGCGCTGTCATCGCTCACTGCAGCCCCAAAGTCCTGGGCTCAAGTGATCCTCCCATGTCGGCCTCTCAAAATGCTGGGGCCAACCAATAAAGACTGTTTAGACAGAGGAATCTCAGTAGTGAGAGGAATTCACATCAGCAAATTTGGAAAGGATGAGCATTTAGATGCTTCCGGGAGGCAGGTTTGTTGAGCTGGAGGGATGCGGGCAAACGCATGAGGTCATGTACCCCATTGGAACCAAGAAATGTCAATATCCTGGAGAAACAGATGTTTTTGTGGTAAGTATCAAATTACATGAAGTAGGCTGGGCGTGGTGGCTTACACCTATAATTCCAGCACTTTGGGAGACTGAGGCAGGAGGATTCATTCAAGCCAGGACTTCGAGACTACTCTGGGTAACATAGCGAGACTCTGTCTCTACAACAAAATACAAAAATTAGTCAGGAGCAGCGCCACATGCCTGCAATCCTAGCTACTCAGAAAGCTGAGGCAGGAGGATCACTGAAGCCCCAGCGGTCAAGGCTTCAGTGAGCTGTGATTGTGCCACTGTCTTCCAGCCGGGGTGACAGAGCAAGACCTTGACTCAGAAGAAAAGCAAATTTGCAAATTACGTGAAGCAATTGAGTAACAAATGAATCCCATGATTCCACAAGGTTTTGAATTCCTATCCTAGGGAGAGCCTTGCTCTAGGCACTAGGTAGACAGCAGAATCAAAACAGAGTCTCTGACTATAAGGCCTGGGTACAAAGGAGCGTTTCATGAGAGACTTGAGTCAAATGAGGAACGAGGCACAAGGGTATGTGGGGAAGAGCATCCAGAGGAAGGAAGCTGCATGTGCAAAGGTCCTGAGGCAGGAGATGTTTGCGGTTGAGTAGCGGGGAGGCCAGTAAGCTAGGAACAGAATGCGGAAGAGAGTCACCGGAGGTTTACTCAGAGATGGGTGGGGGCAGCCAGGCCTTAGGCCAGTCTGCATACCACATGTGTGAAAGTGAGTCCCAGTCGCTGTTAAACGCATTTACATAGAATTAACTTGTGAAGTTGTTCAATCATTAATTAAAATGGAACTGATTTATTCTGCTCATCTTCTATATCCACTAAATGATTGGCTCACAACCCTGGTGCCCATATGACCCTTTTACCCATCTGAAGACAGCACCATAAACAGGTCATGAGACATATCCCTGTAAGTTTCAGCAGGGCGTGACAAGTCTAATTGTCATACAGTTGTGATTATCATGATTAGTAAGTGAGCATTTTCTCCGCGGGTTACTGTTTATCATTTGGATCTACTTGGGTTGCCTTTTGCCATATTGAAAGGTCTACTTTTTTTTTTTGTTTTGTTTTGAGACGGAGTCTAGCTCTGTTGCCCAGGCTGGAGTGCAATGGCGTGATCTCGGATCACTGCAACCTCTGCCTCCTGGATTCAAGTGATTCTCCTGCCTCAGCCTCCTGAGTAGCTTGGATTATAGGCACGTGCCTCCATGCCCAGCTAATTTTTGTATTTTTAGTAGAGCTAGGTTTTCACCATGTTGATCAGGAAGGTTTCGATCTCCTGACCTTGTGATCCATCCACCTCGGCCTCCCAAAGTGCTGGGATTACAGCATGAGCTACTGCGGCCAGCCGAAATGTCTAATTTTTATATTGTCAGATCTCAGGGTTTATTTTGTGTCACGGCATCTGTGAGTCTTGTCTTGCTTTTGATTTATTTTTATTGTCTTTAAGCTTACAGTACCTGGTATTCCCAGGCAGTATACCACTGAAGTGCTAACCAGGCTTGATCCTGCTTAGTTTCTGAAACTAGACAGAAATGGAGCACGTTCAGGTAGTGTGGCTGTACCGTCTTGCCTTGCTTTGAAAGATCACCTCTGGGCTTGATGCCGTGGCTCAAGCCTGTAATCCCAGCACTTTGGGAGGCTGAGGTGGGTGGATCACCTGAGGTCAGGAGGTCAAGACCAGCCTGGCCATCGTGGTGAAACCTCATCTTTAAAAAAAAAAAAAATGCACCTATGCTTCGTCACGGTAGCCTCTTTCCTGGGGGTCTATTCTACATATATATGTGCTTTCGTATGAAATCATGTATATGAAAACATTCATTCTATCTTGGTAATAATGAAAGATTAGACATAAATGTCCTTTAACAGAAAAAGTCTAGCCATGGTAAGTGGGTACAGTGGAAAACTCTGTATCTGTACATGTTTAAACGTGTCCAAAACCTATTGTTAACTAAAAGTCAAACCCAGCAACCCTCATCCAAGTGGAGAAAAACAGTGTCCTTACATCTTAGGTGGAAGAAAAGATGGGAAGTGGCGGTGATAAGATATATTTGCTGGCTGGGCGCGGTGGCTCACGCCTGTAATCCCAGCACTTTGGGAGGCCGAGGCGGGCAGATCACCTGAGGTTGGGAGTTTAAGACCAGCCTGACCAACATGGAAAAACCTCGTCTCTATTAAAAACACAAAATTAGCCAGGCCTGGTGGCATGCACCTGTAATCCCAGCTACTCAGGAGGCTGAGGCAGGAGAATCACTGAAACCCCAGAGGCGGAGGTTTCGGTGAGCTGCGCTTGCCCTGTTGCACTTGAGCCTGGGCAACAAAGGTAAAACATCTCAGAAAAACCCAAACCAAACAAACAGAAGAATATATTTGCTTGAGCCCAGGAGTTTGAGGTTATAGTAAGCTATAGACCATGACTGTGCCACTGTACTCCAGCCTGGGTGGCAGAGCAATACCTGTCAATAAATAATTTAAAAAATAAATATAGAGAAATACATAGAAAATTTAAATATAAATTGGCCTGGAGCAGTGGCTCACACCTGTAATCCCAGCACTTTGGATCTGCCGAGGTGGGCAGATCCCTTGAGGTCAGGAGTTCAGGATCAGCCTGGCCAACATGGTGAAACCGCGTCTCTACTAAAAATACAAAAATTAGCTGGGCATGGTGGCGCGTGCCTGTAGTCCCAGCTACTTGGGAGGCTGAGGCAAGAGAATCACTTGAACCCAGGAAATGGAGGTTGCCAGGCACTCCTGCCTGGGAGATAAAGTGAGACTCAGTTAAAAAGATAGTAATAATACAATAATAAATAAATGTATCCTAATGTGCGTTTGAAACAGTTTGGAAGAATACATAGCGAACTGATAAAAGTGGTTTTATATCAGGGAGGATGTGGGAAGTGGACGGTGAGTAAAAGGGTAAGTGGCAGCAGGATTTCTCACTGTGTACCCTCATAAGACACCTTCTGGTGAAATAGACATAAGGAAAAGGATAGAAAAGACAGTGGTTTGTTAAGGAAATTGTTAAGTGAACCCTGTAAAGCCATCACCCAGATCAATAAACAGAACACGGCATGGCTGGGCGTGGTGGCTCATGCCTGTAATCCCAGCACTTTGGAGGACGGAGGCAGGAGGATTACTTGAGGCCAGGAGTGTGAGAACAGCCTGGGCAACACAGTGAGACCCCATTTCTACATATTAGCCAGTGTGGTGTGCCCCACTGTACCTGTAGTCTCAGCTGCTTGGGAGGCCGAGGTGGGAGGATTGCTTGAGCCTGGAGTTAGAGGTGCGTGAGCTATGATGACACCACTGAAATCTAGCCCGTGCTACAGAGTGAGACTCTGTCTCGAAAAAGAAAAAGGAACACTTTATCACCCCATAAACCCCGTCCTCTCCATCACAACCTCTCCCCACAGGTAACCAATATCCTGTTTTATAGTCATCGCCTCCCTGCTTTATAGTTAGACATGCAAATCCAAAGACCATCTGTTGCACGTTACATCACTAGATTCCTGTTCAGTGTCCCTTTGTAATGGTTTCATTTTGCCTAACATTTTTGGGGCTAGATTCATCCACATTGTGTCCGGCTGTGGTTCGTTCATTGTGATTGCTGGGTACTCTCCTGTGTGAATATGCTGTAATTTATATGTGTGTTCTGCTGCTGAGCACCTGGGTTGTTTATTGTTTTGGACTATTCATGATAAGGGAGCTTGAAAGGTATTTTGCACATGTGTCTTGGAGAATAAGTACACACGTTTCTGATGGTTATATACCTAGGAGTGGAATCGCTGGGTCTCAGAGTGTGAATCTCTTTGATTTTGATAGTTGCCGCCAAGCTGTTTTCAACGTGGCTGTAGTACTTTATCCTCACGGCAGCAGTGTGCTAGAGTTTCTGTTACTACACATCATCTCCAACACTTGGTTTTCCTGGTCTTTTATGCTTTTATCCTGGCTGGTCTGTAAGGGTATCTCATCATGGTTTTAATTTACATGTTCCTGATTACTAATGAGGTTGAGAACATTTTTAGGTTTTCTGGCCATCTGAATTTTGTCTCGTTCAATGCCTGTCGCTTTCCATATTTTCTTAGTTTCCCTTTTTTTGCATTGAAAAAAAAATGTTTCTTCCCCCCCATGGACCTCTGCTTGATAAAGTGTTCTGTGATATGTGTTGCAAATATGATCTCCATCTCTGGCTAGTGTTTTTATTTCATTCTTACACTCTCGCCCTTTTACCTAGTGATACATACGTACTGTTCTTTTAAAATATATCCTGAAAATCTTTTCATTATCTGTACCATGCCTTTTAAAAAAAACAGTCGCATTGCATTCTGTTACTTGAATTTCTCATAATTTTAATTTTCCCTATCAATGGATGTTGAAGTTTTTACTGCTTTGCTATTGCAAACCATGCTTTAATAGAAAAAATCCTTATAGTAACGTATATATATATATATATATATATATATATTTTTTTTTTTTTTTTTTGAGATGGAGTTTTTCGCTCTTGTTACCCAGGCTAGAGTGCAATGGCGTGATCTCAGCTCACCGCAAACTCTGCCTCCTGGGTTCAAGCAATTCTCCTGCCTCAGCCTCCTGAGTAGCTGGGATTACAGGCACATGCCACCATGCCCAGCTAATTTTTTGTATTTTTAGGAGAGACGGGGTTTCACCATGTTGACCACGATGGTCTCGATCTCTTGACCTCGTGATCCACCCGCTTCAGCCTCCCAAAGTGATGGGATTACAGGCTTGAGCCACCGCACCAGGCCATATTAATGTATTTTTAAATACGTTCAAGTACTTCTACAGGAAACATTTCTACAAGTGGTCTTGTGCGTCAGACAGTAGGTAAGTTTGTTATTTTGATAAGGAGGCTCACATCATTTTCCATAGATGCCCCCTCCTTGCCCAAGTACCTGTTTCTGCAGTACAGCTGGATCTGTGTGACTCTGTCAAACTTTCCTTTTTTCTTTTTTTGGAGACAGAATCTCGCTCTGTTGCCCAGGCTGGAGTGCAGTGGCGCTGTCTCGGCTCACTGCAACCTCTGCCTCCCAGGTTCAAGCGGTTCTCGTTCCTCATCCTCCCGAGCAGCTGGGATTATAGGCACCCATCATCATGCCCGGCTAATCTTTTGTATTTTTAGTAGAGATGGGGTTTCATCAAATTGCCCAGGCTGGTTTCAAACTCCTGGGCTCAGGTGATCTGCCTGGCTTGGCCTCTGAAAGTGTTGGGGTTACAGGCGTGAGCCCCTGGACCTGGCTCTGGAGACTTTTATTTTTCCCAATCTAATAAGCAATAAGTGGTACCTCAATGTAGTTTAAAATGTTAGGTTGTGGCGGTGTCATTGTCATAAAAGAAACGAAACATACTTAAAGTGCACAGCTTGATAAGTCTTGATGTAGGTGCACAAGTGCGAAACCATCGCCACAGTCAAGATAATGAACGTACTCATTATCCCCGAAGCTTGCCTCCTGCCTATTTGTATTTGCTTGGTCTTTGCTGTATCACTGCTTCCCTCTCTAAACAGCTAAGGGTCTTTCTGTCACTATAGGTTAGTTGGCTTTTCCTGACTTGTTTATGCACTTAACTATTGATGGATATTTGGGTGGTTTTCAGGTTTTGTTTTGATTTTTTTTTTTAAACTATTACAGTAAAAGCTACTCCGAGTATTCATTCACATGTCCTTTTATGGAGATATGTTTCCCTTTCTCTGGGGTAAATACCTAGGCATGGAATGGCTGGATTACATGGTAGGTGCCTTACATTTAAGAAACGGCCGAAGGGTTGTTCAAAGCAGCTATATTATTCTTCATTCCCATCAGCACATTATGAGAGTTCAAATTTCTCCACATTCTCAGCGCCGCTTGGTATGCCCAGTTTTTCTAATTTTGATCATTTAAATATGTGTGTAGCAGGCTAGGCCCGGTGGTTTGCACCTGTAATCCCAGCACTTGGAAAGGACAAGGCCGGTGGATCACTTGAGCCCAGGAGTTCAAGACCAGCCTGGCCAACGTGGCAAAAACCCGTCTCTACTGAAAATACAAAAATTATCTAGGCATAAGCATGCCCATAATTCCAGCTATTCAGGAGGCTGAGGCAAAAGAATTGCTTGACCTCAGGAAGCGGAGGTTGCAGTGAGCCAAGAATATGCCACTGTACTCCAGCCTGGGCAACACAGTGAGGCACTATCTCAAAAAAAAAAAAAAAAAGAAAGAAAAATTAAATATTTTCTTTGGTAAAGTGCTGATTTGAATCTTTAGACCACTTTTAAGGAGGGTGATTTCTTATTTCTGAGTTTTAAGAATTCTTTGTTTTGTGAATATAAGTCCTTTTATAAATATGTATTTTGCCAAGATTTTTCCTCTAGTGGCTGTTGAGTCCAAAGCTCATACTGCTCCCCACAGGACAGTCAGTCAGTTAAGAGACAAAGTGTTGGGGTAAGGAAAGTGATTTTATTTGGAAAGCCAGCAGAAGGTGCTGGACTAGTGTCGTAAAGAACCGTTTAAAAGGCATGAATGTCACGCTTCTTTTTATATTGAGGAAGTGGGAACGAGGGTGGAGTTGAGGTCAGGAGGCAGCAGGTGATCGTGGACAACTGGGCATCTGGCAGGAGCCTGAGGGGACCCATGACTTCTTTGCTCTTGGTCAGGTCACAAGGCTGCTAAAGGCTGTTTTGTCTTTTCCCTCCAAGATGGAGTCTCACTCTGTCTCCAGGCTGGAGTGCAGCAGTGGCATGATCCCAGCTCACTGAAACTTCTGCTTTCCAGGTTCAAGTGATTCTCCTGCCTCAGCTTCCTGAGTAGCTGTGACTAGAGGCGTACCCCACCACACTTAGCTAATCCTGTACGTTTTCAACGTAGCATTGTTACTTCTGTGTGTGCTCCTTATCTCTTTAGGGGGTAACTTCAGGAAGGGACTATGACCATCCTCGCTTTAAAGTTCAAACTATATTGGCAAGTGACACTTGTGTTTGAAAAAACAACAAAGAAATAGAGTTAAACCATGAACTAAATTCTTTCCGTAGGTATCTTCCTGTTTTTTTTTTTTTTTTTTTTTTTTTTTTGAGGTGGATTCTGGCTGTGTTATTGAGGCTGAACTTGAACTCCAGGCTGGGCTACTTTTCATACCTTTGATGTACAGCTTTTTAGTATTTGTGTTAAACCTATCAACTGTTTTCCTTATGATTTCTGCTTTTGATGTTGATACAGGCATCATATACTTTTTGCTGGTCCCGTTTGGTATGACAGGCAGACTCCGTTAAGACTTGCCAAGTCATATGTAAAAATTAGCTTTTGGCACATCGGTCTTCTAGATCTTTTTTTTTTTTTTGAAAAAAAGGAAGAAAAAGAGAAAGAAGGAAAAAAAGAATGAAAGAGAGAAAGAAACAGAAGAGAAAGAGGGAGAGAGATTGGGAATCTTGCTCTATTACCCAGGCTAGAATGCAGTCTAAAAATGGGTATTAAAAACCTCTTTTATGCCAATAAATGTGCTTAACAATGGAGACAGAAAGAAAAAAGGGAGGAAAATAACAGTCAAGCAGCCAACCAATATTTCATTTAAACCTGTGAAATGCTATGCCGTTGCTGAGGAGTGATTTACTTCCAATTGTGTGGTCACTTTTAGAATAGGTGTGATGTGATACCGAGAAAAACGTATGTTGTGTGGATTTGGGGTGGAGAGTTCTGTAAATGTTTATTAGGTTTACTTGTTCCAGGTTTGAGTTCAAGTCCTGGACATCCTTGTTAATTCTCTGTCTCGTTGATCTGTCTCATATTGACAAGGCAGTGTTAAAGTCTCCCACTATTATTATGTGGGAGTCTAAGTCTCCTGGTAGCTTGGTTTATGTGCAGAAATGAGCAAGGGCAGTTTTGAGGTTAGAAGCAAAATGGAGTCAGCCATGGTAGATTTTCTTGTTGCCTAGCCTGTGGCTTGTCTTTTCATTCCTTTAAACATGTTGCAAAGCTCAAGAGCCTTATTTTATTATTATTAATATTATTATTTTTGAGACACTCTGGGTTTTGTTGCCCAGGCTGCAGTGCAGTGGTACCATCTCGGCTCACTGCAACCTCTGCCTCCTGGGTTCAAAGGATTCTCATGCCTCAGCCCCCCAGAAGCTGGGATTACAGGTGCCTGTCACCACTCCTGGCTAATTTTTGTATTTTTAGTAGAGATGGAATTTCATTCACCATGTTGGTCAGGCTGGTCTTGAACTCCTGTCCTCAAGCAATCCATCACCTTGGCCTCCCAAACTGCTGGAAGTATGGGTGTGAGCCACCACGGCCGGGCTAGGAGACTTAATTTTGATAAAATCCCAATTTATCTATTTTTTAATATATTGTTTTCATTGCCATACTTAAAATTTGCCCAACCCAAGGTCACAAATATTCTTCTGTGATTTCTTCTGAATATGATAGTTTGGATTTTCAGTTTATTCTATACTTCATTTTGAGTTAATCTGAGGTATGTACCCACGTTTTTGTTATTTTGCATATGGAATTTCAGTTGTAGCAGGATCATTAGTTGAAAAGACCTTTCTTTTTCCAACGTTCTGACTTGTGTTAATTGACATGTATTGAAAACATCAGTTTCTCAAATTTATGTGAGTTTCTTTCCGGATGCTGTTCCATTTCACTGATCCGTCTGCCTCTCTTCACACCGATACTATGTTGTCTGCATTGCTGTAACTTTGTAGCCTTGTAATCAGGTACTGTTTGCCCTTCAACTTTCTTCTGTTCCTAAGGTGTTTTGGCAAATATAGGTCCTTTAAATGCATTCTACAAATTTTAGAGTAAAGTTTAGAATCAGCTTGAACATTTCTACAGAAAAGGCAGGTGAGAACCGGACTGGGATTGATTGCATCGAATCTGTGTATTAATTTGGAAAGTACATTTTAATTGATACTTTAACCCTTTTGCTGAGAATCATAGGACCTTTAAACACTTAGAGTTCATCTTACATCTCACTGAACTCCTATGGAATTATTGTCAACTATTTTACTTCAGTGTGTCTTTTACACACCATAAGACATTGCTGTTCTGTCCTGATAGTGGTTTAGATGACCACGTTGGCTCCTCTGTGTTCTTTCCTTCCTTTCTGTGCTTCCACCTGGGATCAGTTTTGCCTGCCTGAAGATCACTCCCTACAGATTCCTTCAGTACAGTTTGCCAATGACATTCTTCTAATTTTTGCCTAGAAATCGTATTAGTTACAGAATTCTAGTTTGACAGCTATTTTCCCTCTGAAGTGCGACGATACCTTTCTATTATCTTCTAGTTTCTGTCTTTAGGTTGAAATGTTAGCTCTTGATCTAATTGTTGTGAAAGTAATATATATATTTTTTCATCTGGTTGCTTGTAGATCTTTTTTTTTTTTTGAGACGGAGTTTCGCTCTTGTTACCCAGGCTGGAGTGCAATGGTGTGATCTCGGCTCACCACAACCTCCGCCTCCTGGGTTCAGGCAATTCTCCTGCCTCAGCCTCCTGAGTAGCTGGGATTTCAGGCACGCGCCACCGTGCCCAGCTAATTTTTTGTATTTTTAGTAGAGACGGGGTTTCACCATGTTGACCAGGATGGTCTCAATCTCTTGATCCACCCGCCTTGGCCTCCCAAAGTGCGGGGATTACAGGCTTGAGACATCGCGCCCAGCCCGCTTGTAGATCTTAAGATTTTCTCTTTGTCTTTGGTTTTTGATGTTTTCTTTTCTTTTCTTCTTCTTCTTTGTTTCATGAGACAGAGTCTTACTTTGTTGCCAGGCTGGAGTGCAGTGGCACAGTATTGGCTCACAGTAACCTCCACCTCCTAGGTTCAAGCCATTCTGTTGCCTCAGCCTCCCAAGTAGCTAGGATTATAGGTGTGTGCCACCACATCCAGCTAATTTTTGTATTTTTAATAGAGACTGGGTTTCACCATGTTGGCCAGGCTCCTCGCGAACTCCTGACCTCAGGTGATCTGCACGTCTTGGCCTCCCAGATTTAAAGGGTCACAACCAAGATATTGATCATAGTCCATACTTTTGTCATATTTTCTTCCCCTAGGCCTGAGAGCTTATCTCTGGTGTCTCTTCCAGATTCTGCAAATGCCCCCTGGGTGGAAGTTGCCCAAATGACAGGCTCACCTTGTCGGCTGTTCATTTATTCCTGAATCCCGGTCCAGAAATTCTTCACTGTCTCTTCAGCTCTTAGACGTTTTAAGCAGATCTTAAAAAATACTTTGTTTAGCTTTTGTAGCTCTGAACGGGAGGTTTAGTTCCAATGGTCAAATTTGTCATTACTGCAAATGTGGGTTTTTGTAGTAAAAGTTAGAACTGTGTGAATTTTTTTTAGAAAAATTACATTTAAAAATTCTTTTGTTTTTTTTTTGAAACGGAATTCTACTCTTGTTCAGACTGGGGCACAATGGCTCGATCTTGGCTCACTGCAGCCTCTGCCTCCCAAGTTCAAGCTATTCTCCTGCCTCAGGCTCCTGAGTAGCTGGGACTATAGGCATGGGCCACCATGCCCAGCTAGTTTTGTATTTTTAGCAGAGAGGGATTTCCTCCACGTTGGTCAGGCTGGTCTCAAACTCCCGACCTCAGGTGATCCACCCGCCTTGGCCTCCCAAAGCGCTGGGATTACAGGCATGAGCCACCTTGCCTGGCCTAATGATTCTTTAAAAAAAGAAAACTAATTTTCTAAACGAATTCAGTTGCATTTCTTTGATTTATGAGCCTTCAGCAAAAGCTCTTGACTGCATTAAGTGGCTGTTTCAAGTCTAGAAATTCTAAAGGAAATTAGTCATGTACTGCTTTATGATGGAGGTACGTTCTGAGAAATGTATCCTTAGATGATTTACTCATTGTGTAAACACCATAGTGTGGGCTTACATGAACTCAGATGCCATAGCCTGGCACATACCCAGGCTTTATGGTATGGCCTATTGCTTTGAGGCCTGTTGCTTCTAGGGGTGCATACCTGTGGTTCCAGCTGCTTGGGAGGCTGAGGCAGGAGGATTGCTTGAGCCCAGGAGTTCAAGGCTGCAGTGAGCTGGGACTGAGCCACTGTACTCCAGCCCAGGAGACAGTGAGACCCTGTCTCTAATTAAAAATGGAACATGGTGAACCTGCATTACAGGTTCTTCAACAGCTCGCAGGACTGGACGTTCTCTGGGCGAGCCAGGGTGTGAGTGAGCGGTGAGTGACGGTGGAAGTCTAGGACATTGCTGTCCACTACTGCAGGGTTTACAAACAGCAGCCACTCAGGCAACACTACATTTATAACATTTCTTTCATTAATAAATTAACCTTAGTGGACTATAAGTTTTTACTTTATAAACTTTTTCTGTTCTCTTTTTTATTTTTAATTTTTTTTTTTTACTATGTATGAACTTTTAAATAAACGTCTTAGGCCTGGATCAGTGGCTCACACCTTAATCCCAGCACTTTGGGAGGCCGACATGGGAAGGTCACTTGAGCTCAGGAATTCCAGACCAGCCTGGAGAATGTGGTGAAACCCTGTGTCTAGTAAAAATACAAAAAAAAAAAAAAAAAAAATTAGTCGTGTGTGGTTAAGTGCACCTGTAGCTGCTCGGGAGGCTGAGACAGGAGGATGGCTCAAACCTGAGAGGTGGAGGTTGCAGTGAGCTGAGATGGCACCATTGTACTCCACCCTGGGTGACACAGTGAGACTCAGTCTCAAACAAACAACAACAACAACAAATTTCTGATTCTTTTGTAATAACACTTGCCTTAAAACACAAACAACGAGGCGGGTCACAGTGTCTAACGCCTGTAATCCCAGCACTTTGGGAGGCTGAGGTGGGTGGATCCCCTGTGGTCGGAAGTTCAAAACTAGCCTGGAGAAACCCCATCTTTTTAAACAACAACAAAAAACACCCATACACACACACACACACACACACACACACACACACACACACACAGAAACACACACACACACACACACACATAAAACTTTAAAAATTGCTTTTTAATATCTTTATTCTGTAAACTTTTTCTATGTTTCTTTTCTTTTTAAACTGTTTTGTTAAAAACTGACACATGAGCACACACATTAACCTTGACCTACACAAGATCAGGATCATCAGTGTCACAGTTTTCCACCTCCACATCTTGTCCACTGGAAAGTGTTCAGGGGCAGTAACACACATGGAGCTGTCCTCGCCTGTGCTAACAGTGCCTTTTTCTGGAATCACTCTGGAAGGAGCTGCTGAGCTGCCTGAGGCTGTTCTACATTATTTTTTATCAGAAGTACATGCTAAAATAACAATAAAAGTTTAGTAAATATATAAACTGGAATTGTAGCCATTTACTATCACCGTCGGGTTTTATGTACTGTCCGTTATTGTGTGTGCATAATTTTATGTGGCTGGTGTGCAGTGGGTTTGTTCACATCAGCATCACCCGAGACTCCTGCGTAATGCACTGTGCAATGATGTTACCACAGCTCTCGCCTCACTAGGTGATACAGGCTTTTCAGCTCCTTATGGTCTGTGGGACCGCCATTGTGGATGTGGTCCTTTCTTGACCAAGGCGTTGTTGTGTGGCATGTGAGGACAGGTGACTTTCCGGCATTGTTCTTGTGATACAGACTTTTCAGCCGCGTTACGGTCTGTGGGACCGCCACTGTGGATGTGGTCCTGTCTTGACCAAGGCGTTGTTGTGTGGCATGTGATGACAGCTGGCTTCCTAGCATTGTTCTTTTTGTCTTTCCCCTACAGTTCACTTTTGGATGATATATTAATATTTTTCTTGGAGATACATCTTGCTCTGTCACCCAGGCTTGGGTGCACTGGTGCCATTTCAGCTTCATACAAAATCTGCCTCCTGGGTTCAAGCTATTCTCCTGCCTCAGCCTCCCAAGCAGCTGGAATTACAGGCATGCGCCACCATGCCCCGCTAATTTTGTACTTTTAGTAGAGTTGGGGTTTCACCAAGTTGCCCTAAACTCAGGCAATCCACCTGCCTCAGCTTCCCACAGTGCCAGGATTACAGGTGTGAGCTACCACATCCAGCCAATTTATTAATTTCTACTTGGTGCGTTAACATTGTTAATACACTAATCTGTGTATCAAAAAGATGAGAAAACTAGGTGTGCCCTGGTTTTCTACAAATTCTATTTAATGGAGACTTCCTGTGTTCACTACACATTGGTAGTTTATTTACTTTATTATTATTATTATCTTTTGAGATGTAGTCTTGCTCTGTCACCCAGGCTGGGGTGCAGTGGTGCAATCTCAGCTCACTGCAACCTCCGCCTCCCAGGTTGAAGCGATTCTCCTGCCTCAGCCTCCTGAGTAGCTGGGATTCCAGGCACGCGCCACCACGCCCAGCTAATTTTTTGTATTTTTAGTAGAGATGGGGTTTCACCATGTTGACCAGGATGGTCTTCATCTCCTTTCTTCATGATCCGCCCACCTAGGCCTCCCAAAGCGCTGGGATTAGAGGCGTGAGCCACTGCGCCTGGCAGTAATTTATTTCTAAACAGTGAATCGATCAGTAAAGAATAACACTGTGTTAAAGTTAAATGGCACATACTTCTTTCTTTGATTTTGATTATGTATTACCATCTTGATGATTAATGTCAACTATCATTCTACAAACGGTAGCTGAAAACGCTGTAGACTGGACTGAATTAGTTCTGACCTACGGACATTCCGGCTTTAAAAGAAAAAAAAAAGCTTGATAGAAAAGCCCCAATGTCACCTTCTCATTGATTGCGTTTTAAAGAATAAAGGATATGGTTGGGGGAGGCAAGCCAGGTACAGTGACTCACGCTTGTAATCCCAGCACTTTGAGAGGCCAAGGCGGGTGGACCACCCGAGTGAGTCCCTCAGCCTGGCCAACATGGTGAAACGTGTGTCTACTAAAAATACAGAGATGTTGTCAGAGAGGATTATGCATTTCTCATTTTCAAAGAGATTAGATGTTGTTATCTACAGCAAAACAGTAAAGGGCAATGATTTCTGCTCTTTTATTTCCACAACCCAAATTGCTGAGCTGCATCTTTGCTCCTGTCCTTCATTCTTGAATACAGCTGATGATTAATAGCTATACTTTCCTGGTGACGAGTGGAACTGTAGCGCGTGCGCACACACGTTCAATCTGAGAAATAAGATGGCAAAATATTAATCTGGACTTAAGCTGACACAGTGGGAAATGAGTGTGGCAGGAGCTCAAGTTGAGAACGTACGTTTCCCTTACAGCAAGCTCTTCCTTTTCACTCAGAGAAAGGTTTCAGGAGATACACTTACATCGTGATTCCAGATCCCTTCTCCTGGGGGTGTGTTATTCAGAGAGGCACCGCTGGTGCATGCAGTAAAACACCTCCAGTTATGACTTAGCGGGAACTCTATTTTTTGTTTTTCAGAGGGAGTTTCACTCTTGTCACCCAGGCTGGAGTGCAATGGCGCCATCTCGGCTCACTGCAATGTTTGCCGCCTGGGTTCAGGCAATTCTCCTGCCTCAGCCTCCTGAGTAGCTGGGATTACAGGCATCCGCCACCATGCCGAGCTAATTTTTTGTATTTTTAGTAGAGACAGGGTTTCACCATGTTGATCATGATGGTCTCGATCTCTTGACCTCGTGATCCACCCGCCTCGGCCTCCCAAAGTGCTGGGATTTCAGGCTTCAGCCACCGTGCCCGGCGGGGAAGTCTATTCTTTATCGGGCAGTTGCAACTACTTGCAAACTCTTCTGTAGAGTGCATGTCCATTGCTTTGACTTAGAAAATGGGTGCTGAAGGCCTTTTGGGGAGGAAGCATCATGCCACCACTAAAATTCTGTAACTTGAGGAAATCCTGAGGAAGAAATCAATCCTATGATACAAAGAAGGTTCAGTGATTAGCTGAGGGCTGATGGGAGAGCGGATGCCACGAGGCCTGCTCGTCTTCAAGGAAAAGGCCTTCTCAGGAGTGGCCCGGCTTTTTCACCCAATCTGACCTCCCAATCTGACCTCCCAGCTCTTGCATTGGGAAAACGTTGCTGTTATCATTGTCCTCATCCTCCGTGTGGCTCACCCCTCCTCCCCCCATTTTTTTACAAAGCATATTGTCCTGGAACCTCATCGTCCCTGCATGCTGGAGTCAGGAGGACGGCATTGTCTGTGCTCTCCATGTCTGCCTTCACACAGGGTTTGATAGCTTCCTCTTAAGCCACCACCAGCTGGCTTTCTTGCCTGCTGTGTACGCTTACTGCCACCACCTCCAGGTCTCTTCCAGATGCCCTAAGCACATTGGTCCCTGGATCTCAAGCTTGCCCAATGCTCCATCCCTGGCAGTCCTCTGGGGCGTCTCCAGTGTCCCAATGAGTGACGTACCAGCATCTGGTTTTATGGTATCTCGACTCTCTGTCCCTCCAACTACACTTGGTCAGATCCTCCTGTAGAACTTGAAATGATAAACCCTGGAGTTTTCCTTTACCTGACATTGACCTGAAATGACAAACCCTGAAGTTCCTTTCTCTGATACTGACCTTTTTTCTGTATGGTTGTTTTTACTAAGCCTGCATTATGATAGCATCTCGACCTCTGGTTCCAGCCTTTCCTTACTCTGAGCACCTTACTTCCTTCCCTCTGGCTTTATTTGTCTCCCTAGCCCACCTGAACTTTAGAGTCAATCATTTCTCTGCTCTCCTAAACTTCCTTTTTACTTGATGGTTTTTTCAGGAGCCGTTCAATCTTCAACTGCATGTAAACTTAGCTGTGCATTTCCCCTACAGGTGTAACCAAACTGTCTAAATAGTGCTAGCAAAATAGTAACCAGAAAAAAAGAACTGTGTTGCTTGACTTCATCACAAAACTGAGTGATAAACCCTCAGCTGGAGCCTGAGGTGGCTTGATTATTTATTCATCCCTGGTCTCTCTCTCTTTCTCTCTTGCTGTTGGGAATTATTTTGACTCGCATTCTGATTCTTGTTACCTGATTGTTTGGATCTCATTCTTCCTTGTGCCATCACTGTCATTCAGTGGTCTAGCCTTCCACCGCTGTGAAAAGATTGTGGCGTAGACTTTCCCGTGGCTCCCTGAAATGTCACCACACCCTGATGCATTCTTTCCAGCTGCCTGTATGTCTCACAGGAGGAAAGAACTATCCTCTTGCCCAACACCGTCCTACTTACCCAAGTACTTGTGGTCCTGCCTGGCACTAGTAATCACCCGTTCTTTATTCTACCTTAAATTCATCCCCAGTCCTCTAGGTCTACCATAATGGAACCCAAGCATCCTCATCTTTTTTTTTTTTCTTTTGAGACAGAGGCTCACTTTATCTCCCAGACTGGAGTGCTGTGGTGCCATCTTGACTCACTGCAACCTCTGCCTCCTGGATTCAAGCGGTTCTCCTGCCTCAGCCTCCCGAGTAGATGGGATTACAGGTACCTGCCACCACACCTGGCTTATTTTTGTATTTTTTTGTCGAGAAGGGTTTTGTCATGTTGGCCAGGCTGGTCTCGAACTCCTGAGCTCAAGCAGTCCACCTGGTTGAGCCCCCAAAGGGCTGGGTTTATAGGTGTGAGCCACTGTGCCTGGCACACCTTCATCCTTAAACACAAATAAAACTCTCTCTGCTTCTCTGTTCAGTTTGCTTTTCCAGAGCACGTTGCTTGGACTTCATTTAGCATATATTTCTTTCTGACTTTATTATAATAAGTTGGTGTCTGGGGCAAATCACGAGATCAAGAGATGGAGACCATCCTGGCCAATATGGTGAAACCCTGTCTCCACTAAAAATACAAAAATTATCTGGGCATAGTGGTGCATGCCTATAGTCCCAGCTCCTCAGGAGGCTGAACTGGGAGAATCACTTGAACCTGAGAGGCAGAGGTTGCCATGAGCCGAGATCATGCCACTGCACTCCAGCCTGGCGACAGAGTGAGACTGTCTCAAAAAGAAAAGAAAGAAATAACCATAAAAATGGGCAACCAGCAGCCCTTGGAGCTGCTCTGCCTATGGAGTAGCCATTCTTTTCTCTACTTTATTAATAAACTGGCTTTCAATTAAAAAAAAAAGAAGCTGGTTTCATTACCTGAAGCCCTATTACATTTTAAATTTTAATTTTGATTTTTTTTTCCAAGATGGAGTCTTGCTCTGTCACCCGGGCTGGAGTGCAGTGGTGTGATCTTGGCTCTCTGCAACCTCCGTCTCTCAGGTTCAAGCAGTTCTCCTCCCTCAGCCTCCTGAGTAGCTAGGGTTACAGGTACGCGCCACCACACCCAGCCAGTTTTTGTATTTTTAATAGAGATAGGGTTTCACCAGGTTGGGCAGGCTGATCTCGAACTCCTGACCTGAGGTGATCTGCCTGCCTTGGCCTCCCACAGTGCTGGTATTACAGGTGTGACCCCCTGCAGCCTGCCATATTTTATCTTACTGAGTACAGAGATTCTATCAGTCCTGTATATTTACCCTCTCTCTACCTTAGAGTAGATGATGGGAACAGCATTTCTGTTTTCCATGAAGTGCTGGTGCTCTGAGTGTGGCCCTGATAAACACTCCAAGGTTACTCTGCTGCACTGGAAGCTGCTGAGCTTCATCTTGAAACCTGCCCGTTGTGTGACAGCAGGTCTCACAGGGAGGGTGGCAGGACAGCTTATGGTTCAGCGGGCATTGCCGCAGGAAACAGCAGTGAAGGGCCATTTTTATTCTGTTATTAGCATGGAACAGGAGTGACAGGGGACTTGCTAACAGTTTCCAAAGATTTAAAATTACTAAAGAGTTTCTATACTGGCTATTTTTGTTTTTTTTTGAGACTAAGTTTTGCTCTTGTCACCCAGGCTGGAGTGCAAAGGTGTGATCTCAGCTCACCACAGCCTCTGCCTCCTGGGATGAAGCAATTCTTCTGCCTCAGCCTCCCGAGTAGCTGGGATTACAGGCGTGCACAACCACACCTGGCTAATTTTGCATTTTTAGTGGAGACGGGGTTTCTCCATGTTGGTCAGGCTGGTCTCGAACTTCCAACTTCAGGTGATCCTCCCACCTTGGCCTCCCAAAGTGCTGGGATTACATGCGTGGGCCACTGTGCCTGGCCTACACTTTATTCTCAAGCCGAGGAAAGAATGGGTCTTATTGTAACACTAGTCACTGCCGGCATTTGCGTCGCAGGGATGATTCACTTGTTTATTCTTAGAGACAGAGTCTCGCTCTGTTGCTCATACTGGAGTGCAGTGGCGCTGTCATCGCTCACTGCAGCCCCAAACTCCTGGGCTCAAGTTTTCCTCCCATGTCGGCCTCTCAAAATGCTGGGGCCAGCCAATAAAGACTGTTTAGACAGAGGAATCTCAGTAGTGAGAGGAATTCACATCAGCAAATTTGGAAAGGATGAGCATTTAGATGCTTCCGGGAGGCAGGTTTGTTGAGCTGGAGGGATGCGGGAAAACGCATGAGGGCATGTACCCCATTGGAACCAAGAAATGTCAATATCCTGGAGAAACAGATGTTTTTGTGGTAAGTATCAAATTACATGAAGTAGGCTGGGCGTGGTGGCTTACACCTGTAATTCCAGCACTTTGGGAGACTGAGGCAGGAGGATTCATTCAAGCCAGGACTTCGAGACTACTCTGGGTAACATAGCGAGACTCTGTCTCTACAACAAAATACAAAAATTAGTCAGGAGCAGCGCCACATGCCTGCAATCCTAGCTACTCAGAAAGCTGAGGCAGGAGGATCACTGAAGCCCCAGCGGTCAAGGCTTCAGTGAGCTGTGATTGTGCCACTGTCTTCCAGCCGGGGTGACAGAGCAAGACCTTGACTCAGAAGAAAAGCAAATTACATGAAGCAATTGAGTAACAAATGAATCCCATGATTCCACAAGGTTTTGAATTCCTATCCTAGGGAGAGCCTTGCTCTAGGCACTAGGTAGACAGCAGAATCAAAACAGAGTCTCTGAGTATAAGGCCTGGGTACAAAGGAGCGTTTCATGAGAGAACTCAGTCAAATGAGGAACGAGGCACAAGGGTATGTGGGACAAGAGCATCCAGAGGAAGGAAGCTGCATGTGCAAAGGTCCTGAGGCAGGAGATGTTTGCGGTTGAGTAGCGGGGAGGCAAGTAAGCTAGGAACATAATGCGGAAGAGAGTCACCGGAGGTTTACTCAGAGATGGGTGGGGGCAGCCAGGCCTTAGGCCAGTCTGCATACCACATGTGTGAAAGTGAGTCCCAGTCGCTGTTAAAGGCATTTAAATAGAATTAACTTGTTAAGTTGTTCAATCATTAATTAAAATTGAACTGATTTATTCTGCTCATCTTCTATATCCACTAAACGATTGGCTTACAACCCTGGTGCCCACATGACCCTTTTACCCATCTGAAGACAGCACCATAAACAGGTCATGAGACATATCCCTGTAAGTTTCAGCAGGGCGTGACAAGTCTAATTGTCATACAGTTGTGATTATCATGATTAGTAAGTGAGCATTTTCTCCGCGGGTTACTGTTTATCATTTGGATCTACTTGGGTTGCCTTTTGCCATATTGAAAGGTCTAATTTTTTTGTTTTGTTTTGTTTTGAGACGGAGTCTAGCTCTGTTGCCTAGGCTGGAGTACAGTGGCGCGATCTCGGATCACCGCAACCTCCGCCTCCTGGATTCAAGTGATTCTCCTGCCTCAGCCTCCTGACTAGCTGGGATTACAGGCACGTGCCTCCATGCCCAGCTAATTTTTGTATTTTTAGTAGAGCTAGGGTTTCATCATGTTGATCAGGAAGGTTTTAATCTCCTGACCTTGTGATCCATCCACCTCGGCCTCCCAAAGTGCTGGAATTACAGCATGAGCTACTGCGGCCAGCCGAAACGTCTAATTTTTATATTGTCAGATCTCAGGGTTCATTTTGTGTCACAGCATCTGTGAGTCTTGTCTTGCTTTTGATTTATTTTTATTGTCTTTAAGCTTACAGTACCTGGTATTCCCAGGCAGTATACCACTGAAGTGCTAACCAGGCTTGATCCTGCTTAGTTTCTGAAACTAGACAGAAATGGAGCACGTTCAGGTGGTGTGGCTGTACGGTCTTGCCTTGCTTTGAAAGATCACCTCTGGGCCGGTTGCGGTGGCTCAAGCCTGTAATCCCAGCACTTTGGGAGGCTGAGGTGGGTGGATCATCTGAGGTCAGGAGGTCAAGACCAGCCTGGACATCGTGGTGAAACCCCATCTTTAAAAAAAAAAATGCACCTATGCTTCGTCACAGTAGCCTCTTTTCTTGGGGTCTATTCTACATATATATGTGCTTTCGTATGAAATCATGTATATGAAAACATTCATTCTATCTTTGTAATAATGAAAGATTAGACATAAATGTCCTTTAACAGAAAAAGTCTAGCCATGGTAAGTGGGTACAGTGGAAAACTCTGTAGCTGTACATGTTTAAACGTGTCCAAAACCTATTGGTAACTAAAAGTCAAACCAAACAACCCTCATCCAAGTGGAGAAAAACAGTGTTTTTATATCTTAGGTGCGAGAAAAGATGGGAAGTGGCGGTGATAAGATATATTTGCTGGCTGGGCGCGGTGGCTCACGCCTGTAATCCCAGCACTTTGGGAGGCCGAGGCGGGCAGATCACCTGAGGTTGGGAGTTTAAGACCAGCCTGACCAACATGGAAAAACCTCGTCTCTATTAAAAACACAAAATTAGCCAGGCCTGGTGGCATGCACCTGTAATCCCAGCTACTCAGGAGGCTGAGGCAGGAGAATCACTGAAACCCCAGAGGCGGAGGTGGCGGTGAGCTGCGCTTGCCCCGTTGCACTTGAGCCTGAGCAACAAAGGTAAAATATCTCAGAAAAACCCAAACGAAACAAACAGAAGAATATATTTGCTTGAGCCCAGGAGTTTGAGGTTATAGTAAGCTATAGACCATGACTGTGCCACTGTACTCCAGCCTGGGTGGCAGAGCAATACCTGTCAATAAATAATTAAAAAAATTAATATAGAGAAAAACATATAAAATTAAAAAATAAATTGGCCTGGAGCAGTGGCTCACACCTGTAATCCAAGCACTTTGGAAGGCCGAGGTGGGCAGATCACTTGAGGTCAGGAGTTCAGGATCAGCCTGGCCAACATGGTGAAACCTCGTCTCTACTAAAAATACAAAAATTAGCTGGGCATGGTGGCACCTGCCTGTAGTCCCAGCTACTTGGGAGGCTGAGGCAAGAGAATCACTTGAACCCAGGAGATGGAGGTTGCCACGCACTCCTGCCTGGGAGATAAAGTGAGACTCAGTTAAAAAAATAGTAATAATACAATAATAAATAAATGTATCCTAATGTGCGTTTGAAACATTTTGGAAGGATACATAGCGAACTGATAAAAGTGGTTTTATATCAGGGAGGATGTGGGAAGTGGACGGTGAGTAAAAGGGTAAGTGGCAGCAGGATTTCTCACTGTGTACCCTCATAAGGCACCTTCTGGTGAAATAGACATAAGGAAAAGGATAGAAAAGACAGTGGTTTGTTAAGGAAATTGTTAAGTGAACCCTGTAAAGCCATCACCCAGATCAATAAACAGAACAGTGCATGGCTGGGCGTGGTGGCTCATGCCTGTAATCCCAGCACTTTGGAGGACGGAGGCAGGAGGATTACTTGAGGCCAGGAGTGTGAGAACAGCCTGGGCAACACAGTGACACCCCATTTCTACATATTAGCCAGTGTGGTGTGCCCCACTGTACCTGTAGTCTCAGCTGCTTGGGAGGCCGAGGTGGGAGGATCGCTTGAGCCCGGAGTTAGAGGTGCGTGAGCTATGATGACACCACTGAAATCTAGCCCGTGCTACAGAGTGAGACTCTGTCTCGAAAAAGAAACAAGAACACTTTATCACCCCATAAACCCCGTCCTCTCCATCACAACCTCTCCCCACAGGTAACCAATATCCTGTTTTATGGTCATCGCCTCCCTGCTTTATAGTTAGAGATGCAAATCCAAAGACCATCTGTTGCACGTTACATCACTAGTCCTGTTCAGTGTCCCTTTGTAATGGTTTCATTTTGCCTAACATTTTTGGGGCTAGATTCATCCACGTTGTGTCCGGCTGTGGTTCGTTCATTTTGATAGCTGGGTACTCTCCTGTGTGAATATGCTGTAATTTATATGTCTGTTCTGCTGCTGAGCACCGGGGTTGTTTATTGTTTTGGGCTATTCATGATAGGGGAGCTTGAAACGTACTTTTGTACATGTGTCTTGGAGAATAAGTACACACATTTCTGATGGTTATATACCTAGGAGTGGAATCGCTGGGTCTCGGAGTGTGAATCTCTTTGATTTTGATAGTTGCCGCCAAGCTGTTTTCAACGTGGCTGTAGTACTTTATCCTCACGGCAGCAGTGTGCTAGAGTTTCTGTTACTACACATCGTCTCCAACACTTGGTTTTCTTGGTCTTTTATGCTTTTATCCTGGCTGGTCTGTAAGGGTATCTCATCATGGTTTTAATTTACATTTTCCTGATTACTAATGAGGTTGAGAACAGTTTTAGGTTTTTTGGCCATCTGAATTTTCTCTCGTTCAATGCCTGTCGCTTTCCATATTTTCTTAGTTTCCCTTTTTTTGCATTGAAAAAAAGGAATGTTTCTTTCCCCCCCATGGAACTCTGCTTGATAAAGTGTTCTGTGATATGTGTTGCAAATATGATCTCCATCTCTGGCTAGTGTTTTTATTTCATTCTTACACTCTCGCCCTTTTACCTAGTGATACATACGTACTGTTCTTTTAAAATATAACCTGAAAATCTTTTCATTATCTGTACAATGCCTTTAAAAAAACAGTCGCATTGCGTTCTGTTACTTGAATGTCTCATAATTTTAATATTCCCTATCGATGGATGTGGAAGTTTTTACTGCTTTGCTTTTGCAAACCATGCTTTAATAGAAAAAATCCTTATAGTAACATATATATATATATATATATATATATATATATATATATATATATATATATATATTTTTTTTTTTTTTTTTTTTTTTTTTTCTTGAGACGGAGTTTCGCTCTTGTTGCCCAGGCTGCAGTGCAATGGCGTGATCTCGGCTCACCGCAACCTCCGCCTCCTGGGTTCAGGCAATTCTCCTGCCTCAGCCTCCTGAGTAGCTGGGATTACAGGCATGCGCCAGCATGCCCAGCTAATTTTTTGTATTTTTTAGTAGACACAGGGTTTCACCATGTTGACCAGGATGGTCTCGATCTCTTGACCTCGTGATCCACCAGCCTCGGCCGCCCAAGTGCTGAGATTCCAGGCTTGAGCCACCGCGCCCGGCCATAGTAACGTATTTTTAAATACGTTCAAGTACTTCTACAGGAAACATTTCTACAAGTGGTCTTGTGCGTCAGACAGTAGGTAAGTTTGTTATTTTGATAAGGAGGCTCACATCATTTTCCATAGATGCTCCCTCCTTGCCCAAGTACCTGTTTCTGCAGTACAGCTGGATCTGTGTGACTCTGTCAAACTTGCCTTCTTTCTTTTTTTGGAGACAGAATGTCGCTCTGTTGCCCAGGCTGGAGTGCAGTGGCGCTGTCTCGGCTCACTGCAACCTCTGCCTCCCAGGGTCAAGCGGTTCTCGTTCCTCATCCTCCCGAGCAGCTGGGATTATAGGCAGCCATCATCATGCCCGGCTAATTTTTTGTATTTTTAGTAGAGACGGGGTTTCATCAAATTGCCCAGGCTGGTTTCAAACTCCTGGGCTCTGGTGATCTGCCTGCCTTGGCCTCTCGAAGTGTTGGGGTTACAGGCGTGAGCCCCTGGTCCTGGCTCTAGAGACTTTTATTTTTCCCAATCTAATAAGCAATAAGTGGTACCTCAATGTAGTTTAAACATGTTAGGTTGTGGCGGTGTCATTGACATAGAAGAAATGGAACATATTTAAAGTGCACAGCTTGATAAGTCTTGATGTAGGTGCACACTTGCAAAACATCACCACAGTCAAGGTAATGGACGTACTCATTATCCCCGAAGCTTGCCTCCTGCCTATTTGTAATTGCTTGGTCTTTGCTCTCTCACTGCTCCCCTCTCTAAACAGCTAAGGGTCTTTCTGTCACTATAGGTTACTTGGCTTTTCCTGACTTGTTTATCCACTTAACCATAGATGGACATTTGGGTGGTTTTCAGGTTTTGTTTTGATTTTTTTTTTAACTATTACAATAAAAGCTACTCCGAGTATTCATTCACACGTCCTTTTATGGAGATATGTTTCCCTTTCTCTGGGGTAAATACCTAGGCATGGAATGGCTGGATTACATGGTAGGTGCCTCACTTTTTAAGAAACGGCCGAAGGGTTGTTTAAAGCAGCTATATTATTCTTCATTCCCATCAGCACATTATGAGAGTTCAAATTTCTCCACATTCTCAGCGCCGCTTGGTATGCCCAGTTTTTCTAATTTTGATCATTTAAATATGTGTGTAGCAGGCTAGGCCCGGTGGTTTGCACCTGTAATCCCAGCACTTGGAAAGGACAAGGCGGGTGGATCACTTGAGCCCAGGAGTTCAAGACCAGCCTGGCCAACGTGGCAAAAACCCGTCTCTACTGAAAATACAAAAATTATCTAGGCGTAAGCATGCCCATAATTCCAGCTATTCAGGAGGCTGAGGCAAAAGAATTGCTTGAACTCAGGAAGCGGAGGTTGCAGTGGGCCAAGAATATGCCACTGTACTCCAGCCTGGGCAACACAGTGAGGCGCTATCTCAAAAAGAAAAATAAATAAATAAAATATTTCTTTTGGTAAAGTGCTGATTTGAATCTTTAGACCACTTTTAAGGAGGGTGATTTCTTATTGCTGAGTTTTAAGAATTCTTTGTTTTGTGAATATAAGTCCTTTTATAAATATGTATTTTGCCAAGATTTTTCCTCTAGTGGCTGTTGAGTCCAAAGCTCATACTGCTCCCCACAGGACAGTCAGTCAGTTAAGAGACAAAGTGTTGGGGTAAGGAAAGTGATTTTATTTGGAAAGCCAGCAGAAGGTGCTGGACTAGTGTCGTAAAGAACCGTTTAAAAGGCATGAATGTCACGCTTCTTTTTATATTGAGGAAGTGGGAACAAGGGTGGAGTTGAGGTCAGGAGGCAGCAGGTGATCGTGGACAACTGGACATCTGGCAGGAGCCTGAGGGGACCCATGACTTCTTTGCTCTTGGTCAGGTCACAATGCTGCTAAAGGTTGTTTTGTCTTTTCCCTCCAAGATGGAGTCTCACTCTGTCTCCAGGCTGGAGTGCAGCAGTGGCATGATCCCAGCTCACTGAAACTTCTGCTTTCCAGGTTCAAGTGATTCTCCTGCCTCAGCTTCCTGAGTAGCTGAGACTAGAGGCGCACCCCACCACACTTAGCTAATCCTGTACGTTTTCAACGTAGCATTGTTACGTCTGTGTGTGCTCCTTATCTCTTTAGGGGGTAACTTCAGGAAGGGACTATGACCATCCTTGCTTTAAAGTTCAAACTATATTGGCAAGTGACACTTGTGTTTGAAAAAACAACAAAGAAATAGAGTTAAACTATGAACTAAATTCTTCCCGTAGGTAGCTTCGTGTTTTGTTTTTTTTTTTTTTGAGGTGGATTCTGGCTGTGTTATTGAGGCTGGACTTGAACTCCTGGCTGGGCTACTTTTTATACCTTTGATGTACAGCATTTTAGTATCTGTGTTAAACCTATCAACTGTTTTCCTTATGATTTCTGCTTTTGATGTTGATACAGGCGTCATATATTTTTTGCTGGTCCCGTTTGGTATGACAGGCAGACTCCGTTAAGACTTGCCAAGTCATATGTAAAAATTAGCCTTCGGTACATCGCTCTTCTAGATCTGTTTTTTTTTTTTTTGAAAAAAAGGAAGAAAAAGAGAAAGAAAGAAAAAAAGAATGAAAGAGAGAAAGAAACAGGAAGAGAAAGAGGGAGAGAGATCGGGAATCTTGCTCTATTGCCCAGGCTAGAATGCAGTCTAAAAATGGGTATTAAAAACCTCTTTTATGCCAATAAATGTGCTTAACAATGGAGACAGAAAGAAAAAAGGGAGGAAAATAACAGTCAAGCAGCCAACCAATATTTCATTTAAACCTGTGAAATGCTATGCCATTGCTGAGGAGTGATTTACTTCCAATTGTGTGGTCACTTTTAGAATAGGTGTGATGTGATACCGAGAAAAACGTATGTTGTGTGGATTTGGGGTGGAGAGTTCTGTAAATGTTTATTAGGTTTACTTGTTCCAGGTCTGAGTTCAAGTCCTGGACATCCTTGTTAATTCTCTGTCTCGTTGATCTGTCTCATATTGACAAGGCAGTGTTAAAGTCTCCCACTATTATTATGTGGGAGTCTAAATCTCCTGGTAGCTTGGTTTATGTGCAGAAATGAGCAAGGGCAGTTTTGAGGTTAGAAGCAAAATGGAGTCAGCCATGTTAGATTTTCTTGTTGCCTAGCCTGTGGCTTGTCTTTTCATTCCTTTAAACATGTTGCAAAGCTCAGCAGCCTTATTTTATTATTATTCTTATTATTTTTGAGACACTCTGGGTTTTGTTGCCCAGGCTGCAGTGCAGTGGTACCATCTCGGCTCACTGCAACCTCTGCCTCCTGGGTTCAAATGATTCTCATGGGATTACAGGCGCCTGCCACCCCTCCTGGCTAATTTTTGTATTTTTAGTAGAGATGGGATTTTACCATGTTGGTCAGGCTGGTCTTGAACTCCTGTCCTCAAGCAATCCATCACCTTGGCCTCCCAAAGTGCTGGAATTACGGGTGTGAGCCACCACGGCCGGGCTAGGAGACTTAATTTTGATAAAATCCAATTTATCTATTTTTTAATATATTGTTTTCGTTGCCATACTTAAATTTTTGCCAACGCAAGGTCACAAATATTCTTCTGTGATTTCTTCTAGATATGATAGTTTGGATTTTCAGTTTATTGTATACTTCATTTTGAGTTAATCTGAGGTATGTACCCACGTTTTTGTTATTTTGCATATGGAATTTCAGTTGTACCAGGATCATTAGTTGAAAAGACTTTTCTTTTTCCAACGTTCTGACTTGTGTTAATTGACATGTATTGAAAACATCAGTTTCTCAAATTTATGTGTTTCTTTCCGGATGCTATTCCATTTCACTGATCCTTCTGCCTCTCTTCACACCGATACTATGTTGTCGGGATTGCTGTAACTTTGTAGCCTTGTAATCGGGTACTGTTTGCCCTTCAACTTTCTTCTGTTCCTAAGGTGTTTTGGCAAATACAGGTCCTTTAAATGCATTCTACGAGTTTTAGAGTAAAGTTTAGAATCAGCTTGAACATTTCTACGGAAAAGGCAGGTGAGAACTGGACTGGGATTAATTGCCTCGAATCTGTGTATTAATTTGGAAAGTACATTTTAATTGATACTTTAACCCTTTTGCTGAGAATGATAGGACCTTAAAACACTTAGAGTTGATTTTTAAAAATTTTTATTTATTTGTTTATTTTTGAGACGGAGTTTCACTCTTGTTACCCAGGCTGGAATGCAATGGCACGATCTCGGCTCACCACAACCTCCGCCTCCTGGGTTCAGGCAATTCTCCTGCCTCAGCCTCCCGAGTAGCTGGGATTACAGGCACGTGCCACTACGCCCAGCTAATTTTTTGTACTTTTAGTAGAGACTGACTTTCACCATGTTGACCAGGATGGTCTCAATCTTTTGACCTTGTGATCCACCCACCTCAGCCTCCCAGCGTGCTGTAGAGTTCATCTTACATCCCACTCCTGTGGAATCATTGTCAACTATTTTACTTCAGTGTGTCTTTTACACACCATAAGACATTGCTGTTCTGTCCTGATAGTGGTTTAGATGACCACGTTGGCTCCTCTCTGTTCTTTCCTTCCTTTCTGTGCTTCCACCTGGGATCAGTTTTGCCTGCCTGAAGATCACTCCCTACAGATTCCTTCAGTACAGTTTGCCAATGACATTCTTCTAATTTTTGCCTAGAAATCGTATTAGTTACAGAATTCTAGTTTGACAGCTATTTTCCCTGAGAGGTGCGGCAATACCTTTCCATTATCTTCTAGTTTCTGTCCTTTAGGTTGAAATGTTAGCTCTTGATCTAATTGTTGTAAAAGTAATATATATATTTTTTCATCTGGTTGCTTGTAGATCTTTTTTTTTTTTTTTTGAGACGGAGTTTCGCTTTTGTTACCCAGGCTGGAGGGCAATGGCGTGATCTGACCTCACCACAACATTTGCCTTCTGGGTTCAGGCAATTCTCCTGCCTCAGCCTCCTGAATAGCTGGGATTCCAGGCACACGCCACCACGCCCAGCTAATTTTTTGTATTTTTAGTAGAGACGTGGTTTCACCATGTTGACCAGGATGGTCTCGATCTCTTGATCCACCCGCCTTGGCCTCCCAAAGTGCTGGGATTACAGGCTTGAGCCAGCGCGCCCAGCCCGCTTGTAGATCTTAAGATTTTCTCTTTGTCTTTGGTTTTTGAAGTTTTCTTTTCTTTTCTTCTTCTTCTTAGTTTTTTGAGACAGAGTCTTACTTTGTTGCCAGGCTGGAGTGCAGTGGCACAGTATTGGCTCACAGTAACCTCCACTTCCTAGGTTCAAGCGATTCTATTGCCTCAGCCTCCCAAGTAGCTAGGATTATAGGTGTGTGCCACCACACCCAGTTAATTTTTGTCTTTTTAGTAGAGACAGGGTTTCACCATGTTGGCCAGGCTCCTCGCGAACTCCTGACCTCAGGTGATCTGCACACCTTGCCTCCCAGATTTAAAGGGCCACAACCAAGATATTGATCATAGTCCATACCTTTGTCATATCTTCTTCCCCTAGGCCTGAGAGCTTATCTCTGGTGTCTCCTCCAGATTCTGCAAATGCCCCCTGGGTGGAAGTTGCCCAAATGATAGGCTCACCTTGTCGGCTGTTCATTTATTCCTGAATCCCGGTCCAGAAATTCTTCACTGTCTCTTCAGCTCTTAGACGTTTTAAGCAGATCTTAAAAAATACTTTGTTTAGCTTTTGTAGCTCTGAACGGGAGGTTTAGTTCCAATGGTCAAATTTGTCATTACTGCAAATGTGGGTATTTGTATTAAAAGTTAGAACTGTGTGAATTTTTTTAAAAAAAATTAAATTAAAAAATTCTTCTGTTTTTTTTTTTTTTTGAAACGGAATTCTACTCTTGTCCAGACTGGGGCACAATGGCTGGATCTTGGCTCCCTGCAATCTCTGCCTCCCGAGTTCAAGCAATTCTCCTGCCTCAGGCTTCTGAGTAGCTGGGACTATAGGCATGGGCCACCATGCCCAGCTAGTTTTGTATTTTTAGCAGAGAGGGATTTTCTCCATGTTGGTCAGGGTGGTCTCAAACTCCCGACCTCAGGTGATCCACCTGCCTTGGCCTCCCGAAGTGCTGGGATTACAGGTATGAACTTTTAAATAAACCTCTTAGGCCTGGAACAGTGGCTCACACCTTAATTTCAGCACTTTGGGAGGCCGACATGGGAAGGTCACTTGAGCTCAGGAATTCCAGACCAGCCTGGAGAATGTGGTGAAACCCTGTGTCTAGTAAAAATACAAAAAAAAAAAAAAAAAAAAATTAGTCGTGTGTGGTTATGTGCACCTGTAGCTGCTTGGGAGACTGAGACAGGAGGATGGCTCGAACCTGAGAGGTGGAGGTTGCAGTGAGCTGAGATGGCACCATTGTACTCCACCCTGGGTGACACAGTGAGACTCAGTCTCAAACAAACAACAACAAAAACCTTTCTGATTCTTTTGTAATAACACTTGCCTTAAAGCACAAACAAGGAGGCGGGTCACAGTGTCTCACGCCTGTAATCCCAGCACTTTGGGAGGCTGAGGTGGGTGGATCCCCTGCGGTCGTAAGTTCGAAACTAGCCTGGAGAAACCCCATCCCTTTAAACAACAACAAAAATCACCCATACACACACACACACACACACACACACACACACACAAAGAAACACATAAAACTTTAAAAATTGCTTTTTAATATCTTTATTCTGTAAACTTTTTCTATGTTTCTTTTCTTTTTAAACTGTTTTGTTAAAAACTGACACATGAGCACACACATTAACCTTGGCCTACACAAGATCGGGATCATCAGTGTCACTGTTTTCCACCTCCACATCTTGTCCACTGGAAAGTGTTCAGGGGCAGTAGCATACATGGAGCTGTCCTCTCCTATGCTAACACTGCCTTTTTCTGGAATCACTCTGGAAGGAGCTGCTGAGCTGCCTGAGGCTGTTCTACATTATTTTTTATCAGAAGTACATGTTAAAATAACAATAAAAATTTAGTAAATATATAAACTGGAATTGTAGCCATTTACTATCATCGTCGGGTTTTATGTACTGTCCGTAATTGTGTGTGCATAATTTTATGTGGCTGGTGTGCAGTGGGTTTGTTCACACCAGCATCACCCGCGACTCCTGCGTAATGCACTGTGCAATGATGTTACCACAGCTCTCGCCTCACTAGGTGATACAGGCTTTTCAGCTCCTTATGGTCTGTGGGACCATTGTGGATGTGGTCCCCTCTTGACCAAGGCATTGTTGTGTGGCAGGTGATGACAGCTGCCTTTCCAGCATTGTTCTTGTGATACAGACTTTTCAGCCGCGTTACGGTCTGTGGGACCGCCACTGTGGATGTGGTCCTCTCTTGACCAAGGCGTTGTTGTGTAGCACGTGATGACGGCTGGCTTCCCAGCATTGTTCTTTTTGTCTTTCCCCTACGGTTCACTTTTGGATGATCTATTAATTATTTTTTTGAAGATAGCGTCTTGCTCTGTCACCCAGGCTGGGGTGCAGTGGTGCCATTTCAGCTTCATACAACATCTGCCGCCCGGGTTCAAGCTATTCTCCTGCCTCAGCCTCCCGAGCAGCTGGAATTACAGGCATGTGCCACCATGCCCCGCTAATTTTGTATTTTTAGTAGAGATGGGGTTTCACCAAGTTGCCCTAAACTCAGGCAATCCACCTGCCTCAGTTCCCACAGTGCCAGGATTACAGGTGTGAGCTACCACATCCGGCCAATTTATTAATTTCTACTTGGTGTGTTAACATTGTTAATACACTAATCAGTGTATCAAAAAGGTGAGAAAATGAGGTGTGCCCTGGTTTTCTACAAATTCTATTTACTGGAGATTTCCTGTGTTCACTACACATTGGTAGTTTATTTTCTTTATTTTATTATTATTATTTTTTTTTTTATTGCATTTTCAGTTTGGGGGTACATGTGCAGAACATGCAGGACAGTTGCATAGGTACACACATGGCAGTGTGTTTTGCTTTCTTTCTCCCCTTCACCCACATTTGGCATTTCTCCCCAGGCTATCCCTCCCCACCTCCCCCTCCCACTGGCCCTCCCCATTTCCCCCCAATAGACCCCAGTGTTTAGTACTCTTCTCTCTGTGTCCATGCGTTCTCATTTTTCATCACCCGCCTATGAGTGAGAATATGCGGTGTTTCGTTTTCTGTCCTTGTGTCAGTTTGCTGAGGATGATGTTCTCCAGATTCATCCATGTCCCTACAAATGACACAATATTATTATTTTTTAAGATGGAGTCTTGCTCTGTCACCCAGGCTGGGGTGCAGTGGTGCAATCTCAGCTCACTGCAACCTCCGCCTCCCAGGTTGGAGCGATTCTCCTGCCTCAGCCTCCTGAGTAGCTGGGATTTTAGGCACGCGCCACCGGGCTCAGCTATGTTTTTGTATTTTTAGTAGAGATGGGGTTTCACCATGTTGACCAGGATGGTCTTCATCTCCTTTCTTCATGATCCACCCACCTCGGCCTCCCAAAGCCCTGGGATTAGAGGCGTGAGCCACTGCGCCTGGCAGTAATTTATTTCTAAACAGCGAATCTATCAGTAAAGAATAACACTATGTTAAAGTTAAATGGCACATACTTCTTTCTTTGATTTTGATTATGTATTACCATCTTGATGATTAATGTCAACTTTCATTGTACAAACGGTAGCTTAAAATGCTGTAGACTGGACTGAATTAGTTCTGACATACGGACATTCCTGCTTTAAAAGAAAAAAAAAAAAGCTTGATAGAAAAGCCCCAATGTCACCTTCTCATTGATTGCGTTTTAAAGAATAAAAAATATGTTTGGGGTAGGCAAGCCAGGTACAGTGACTCACGCTTGTAATCCCAGCACTTAGAGAGGCCAAGGCGGGTGGACCACCCGAGTGAGTCCCTCAGCCTGGCCAACGTGGTGAAACGTTGTGTCTTAAAAATACAGAAATGTTATCAGAGAGGATTATGCGTTTCTCATTTTCGAAGAGATTAGATGTTCTTATCTACAGTAACACAGTAAAGGGCAATGATTTCTGCTCTTTTATTTCCACAACCCAAATTGCTGAGCTGCATCTTTGCTCCTGTCCTTCATTCTTGAATACAGCTGATGATTAATAGCTATACTTTCCTGGTGACGAGTGGAACTGTAGCGCATGCGCACACACACACATTCAATCTGAGAAATAAGATGGCAAAATATTAATCTGGACTTAAGTTGACACACTGGGAAATGAGTGTGGCAGGAGCTCAAGTTGAGAACGTACGTTTCCCTTACAGCAAGCTCTTCCTTTTCACTCAGAGAAAGGTTTCAGGAGATACACTTACGTCGTGATTCCAGATCCCTTCTCCTGGGGGTGTGTTATTCAGAGAGGCACCGCTGGTGCATGCAGTAAAACACCTCCAGTTATGACTTAGGGGGAAGTCCATTCTTTGTTTTTCAGAGGGAGTTTCACTCTTGTCACCCAGGCTGGAGTGCAATGGCGTAATCTCGGCTCACTGCAATGTCCGCCTCCTGGGTTCAGGCAATTCTCTTGCCTCAGCCTCCTGAGTAGCTGGGATTACAGGCACGCGCCACCATGCCCAGCTAATTTTTTGTATTTTTAGTAGAGATAGGGTTTCACCATGTTGACCAGGATGGTCTCGATCTCTTGACCTCGTGATCCACCCGCCTCGGCCTCCCAAAGTGCTGGGATTTCAGGCTGGAGCCACCGCGCCCGGTGGGGACGTCTATTCTTTATCGGACAGTTGCAGCTACTTGCAAACTCTTCTGTAGAGTGCATGTCCATTGCTTTGACTCAGAAAATGGGTGCTGAAGGCCTTTTGGGGAGGAAGCATCATGCCACCGTTGAAATTCTGTCACTTGAGGAAATCCTGAGGAAGAAATCCTATGATACAAAGGAAGAAATCCTATGATACAAAGAAGGTTCAGTGATTAGCTGAGGGCTGATGGGAGAGGGGATGCCACGAGGCCTGCTTGTCTTCAAGGAAAAGGCCTTCTCAGGAGTGGCCCGGCTTCCTCACCCAATCTGACCTCCCAATCTGACCTCCCAGCTCTTGCATTGGGAAAACGTTGCTGTTATCATTGTCCTCATCCTCCGTGTGGCTCACCCCTCCTCCCCCCATTTTTTTAAAAAGCATATTGTCCTGGAACCTCATTGTCCCTCCATGCTGGAGTCAGGAGGACGGCATTGTCTGTGCTCTCCATGTCTGCCTTCACACAGGGTTTGATAGCTTCCTCTTAAGCCACCACCAGCTGGCTTTCTTGCCTGCTGTGTACACTTACTGCCACCACCTCCAGGTCTCTTCCAGATGCCCTAAGCACATTGGTCCCTGGATCTCAAGCTTGCCCAATGCTCCATCCCTGGCAGTCCTCTGGGGCGTCTCCAGTGTCCCGATGAGTGACGTACCAGCATCTGGTTTTATGGTATCTCAACTGTCTGTCCCTCCAACTACACTTGGACAGATCCTCCTGTAGAACTTGAAATTATAAACCCTGGAGTTTTCCTTTACCTGACATGGACCTGAAATGACAAACCCTGAAGTTCCTTTCTCCGATACTGACCTTTTTTCTGTATGGTTGTTTTTACTAAGCCTGCATTATGATAGCATCTCGACCTCTGGTTCCAGCCTTTCCTTACTCTGAGCACCTTACTTCCTTCCCTCTGGCTTTATTTGTCTCCCTAGCCCACCTGAACTTTAGAGTCAATCATTTCTCTGCTCTCATAAACTTCCTTTTTACTTGATGGTTTTTTCAGGAGCCGTTCAATCTTCAACCACATGTAAACTTAGCTGTGCATTTCCCCTACAGGTTAACCAAACTGTCTAAATAGTGCTAGCAAAATAGTAACCAGAAAACAAGAACCGTGTTGCTTGACTTCATTACAAAACTGAGTGGTGAACCTTCACCTGGATCCTGAGGTGGCTTGATATTTATTCGTCCCTGGTCTCTCTCTCTTTCTCTCTTGCTGTTGGGAATTATTTTGACTCGCATCCCGATTCTTGTTACCTGATTGTTTGGATCTCATTCTTCCTTGTGCCACCACTGTCATTCAGTGGTCTAGCCTTCCACCGCTGTGAAAAGATTGTGGTGTAGACTTTGCCGTGGCTCCCTGAAACGTCACCACACCCTGATGCATCCTTTCCAGCTGCCTCTATGTCTCACAGGAGGAAAGAACTATCCTCTTGCCGGACACCGTCCTACTTACCCAAGTACTTGTGGCCCTGCCTGGCACTAGTAATCACCGTTTCTTTATTCTATCTTAAATTCATCCCCCCTCCTCTAGGTCTACCATAATGGAACCCAAGCATCCTCATCTTTTTTTTTTTTTTCTATTGAGACAGAGGCTCACTTTGTCTCCCAGACTGGAGTGCTGTGGTACCATCTTGACTCACTGCAACCTCTGCCTCCTGGATTCAAGCGGTTCTCCTGCCTCAGCCTCCCGAGTAGATGGGATTACAGGTACCTGCCACCACACCTGGCTTATTTTTGTATTTTTTTGTAGAGAAGGGTTTTGTCATGTTGGCCAGGCTGGTCTCGAACTCCTGAGATCAAGCAGTCCACCTGCTTCAGCTTCCCAACGTGCTGGGTTTATAGGTGTGAGCCACTGCGCCTGGCACACCTTCATCCTTAAACACAGATAAAACTCTCTCTGCTTCTCTGTTCAGTTTGCTTTTCCAGAGCACGTTGCTTGGACTTTATTTAACATATATTTCTTTCTGACTTTATTATAATAAGTTGGTTTCCGGGGCAAATCACGAGATCAAGAGATTGAGACCATCCTGGCCAATATGGTGAAACCCTGTCTCCACTAAAAATACAAAAATTATCTGGGCATAGTGGTGCATGCCTATAGTCCCAGCTCCTCAGGAGGCTGAACCAGGAGAATCACTTGAACCTGAGAGGCAGAGGTTGCCATGAGCCGAGATCATGCCACTGCACTCCAGCCTGGCGACAGAGTGAGACTGTCTCAAAAGGAAAACAAAGAAATAACCATAAAAATGGGCAAGCAGCAGCCCTTGGAGCTGCTCTTCCTATGGAGTAGCCATTCTTTTCTCTACCTTATTAATTAACTGCCTTTCAATTAAAAAAAAAGAAGCTGGTTTCGTTACCTGAAGCCCTATTACATTTTAACTTTTAATTTTGATTTTTTTCTTTCCAAGATGGAGTCTTGCTCTGTCACCCGGGCTGGAGTGCAGTGGTGTGAACTTGGCTCTCTGCAACCTCCGTCTCTCAGGTTCAAGCAGTTCTCCTGCCTCAGCCTCCTGAGTAGCTAGGGTTACAGGTACGCGCCACCACACCCAGCCAATTTTTGTATCTTTAATAGAGATAGGATTTCACCAGGTTGGCCAGGCTGATCTTGAAGTCCTGACCTCAGGTGATCTGCCTGCCTTGGCCTCCCACAGTGCTGGTATTACAGGTGTGACCCCCTGCAGCCTGCCATATTTTATCTTACTGAGTACAGAGATTCTATCAGTCTGTATATTTACCCTCTCTCTACCTTAGAGTAGATGATGGGAACAGCATTTCTGTTTTCCATGAAGTGCTGGTGCTCTGAGTGTGGCCCTGATAAACACTCCAAGGTTACTCTGCTGCACTGGAAGCTGCTGAGCTTCGTCTTGAAACCTGCCCATTGTGTGACAGCAGGTCTCACAGGGAGGGTGGCAGGACCGCTTATGGTTCAGCGGGCATTGCCGCAGGAAACAGCAGTGAAGGGCCATTTTTATCCTGGAATTAGCATGGAACAGGAGTGACAGGGGACTTGCTAACAGTTTCCAAAGATTTGAAATTACTAAAGAGTTTCTATACTGGCTATTTTTATTTTTGAGACTAAGTTTTGCTCTTGTCACCCAGGCTGGAGTGCAAAGATGCGATCTCAGCTCACCACAGCCTCTTCCTCCTGGGATCAAGCAATTCTTCTGTCTCAGCCTCCCGAGTAGCTGGGATTACAGGCGTGCACAACCACACCTGGCTAATTTTGTATTTTTAGTGGAGACGGGGTTTCTCCATGTTGGTCAGGCTGGTCTCGAACTTCCAACTTCAGGTGATCCTCCCACCTTGGCCTCCCAAAGTGCTGGGATTACATGCGTGGGCCACTGCACCTGGCCTACACTTTATTCTCAAGCCGAGGAAAGAATGGGTCTTATTGTAATACTAGTCACTGCCGGCATTTGCGTCACAGGGATGATTTACTTGTTTATTCTTAGAGACAGAGTCTCGCTCTGTTGCTCATACTGGAGTGCGGTGGCGCTGTCATCGCTCACTGCAGCCCCAAAGTCCTGGGCTCAAGTGATCCTCCCATGTCGGCCTCTCAAAATGCTGGGGCCAACCAATAAAGACTGTTTAGACAGAGGAATCTCAGTAGTGAGAGGAATTCACATCAGCAAATTTGGAAAGGATGAGCATTTAGATGCTTCCGGGAGGCAGGTTTGTTGAGCTGGAGGGATGCGGGCAAACGCATGAGGTCATGTACCCCATTGGAACCAAGAAATGTCAATATCCTGGAGAAACAGATGTTTTTGTGGTAAGTATCAAATTACATGAAGTAGGCTGGGCGTGGTGGCTTACACCTATAATTCCAGCACTTTGGGAGACTGAGGCAGGAGGATTCATTCAAGCCAGGACTTCGAGACTACTCTGGGTAACATAGCGAGACTCTGTCTCTACAACAAAATACAAAAATTAGTCAGGAGCAGCGCCACATGCCTGCAATCCTAGCTACTCAGAAAGCTGAGGCAGGAGGATCACTGAAGCCCCAGCGGTCAAGGCTTCAGTGAGCTGTGATTGTGCCACTGTCTTCCAGCCGGGGTGACAGAGCAAGACCTTGACTCAGAAGAAAAGCAAATTTGCAAATTACGTGAAGCAATTGAGTAACAAATGAATCCCATGATTCCACAAGGTTTTGAATTCCTATCCTAGGGAGAGCCTTGCTCTAGGCACTAGGTAGACAGCAGAATCAAAACAGAGTCTCTGACTATAAGGCCTGGGTACAAAGGAGCGTTTCATGAGAGACTTGAGTCAAATGAGGAACGAGGCACAAGGGTATGTGGGGAAGAGCATCCAGAGGAAGGAAGCTGCATGTGCAAAGGTCCTGAGGCAGGAGATGTTTGCGGTTGAGTAGCGGGGAGGCCAGTAAGCTAGGAACAGAATGCGGAAGAGAGTCACCGGAGGTTTACTCAGAGATGGGTGGGGGCAGCCAGGCCTTAGGCCAGTCTGCATACCACATGTGTGAAAGTGAGTCCCAGTCGCTGTTAAACGCATTTACATAGAATTAACTTGTGAAGTTGTTCAATCATTAATTAAAATGGAACTGATTTATTCTGCTCATCTTCTATATCCACTAAATGATTGGCTCACAACCCTGGTGCCCATATGACCCTTTTACCCATCTGAAGACAGCACCATAAACAGGTCATGAGACATATCCCTGTAAGTTTCAGCAGGGCGTGACAAGTCTAATTGTCATACAGTTGTGATTATCATGATTAGTAAGTGAGCATTTTCTCCGCGGGTTACTGTTTATCATTTGGATCTACTTGGGTTGCCTTTTGCCATATTGAAAGGTCTACTTTTTTTTTTTGTTTTGTTTTGAGACGGAGTCTAGCTCTGTTGCCCAGGCTGGAGTGCAATGGCGTGATCTCGGATCACTGCAACCTCTGCCTCCTGGATTCAAGTGATTCTCCTGCCTCAGCCTCCTGAGTAGCTTGGATTATAGGCACGTGCCTCCATGCCCAGCTAATTTTTGTATTTTTAGTAGAGCTAGGTTTTCACCATGTTGATCAGGAAGGTTTCGATCTCCTGACCTTGTGATCCATCCACCTCGGCCTCCCAAAGTGCTGGGATTACAGCATGAGCTACTGCGGCCAGCCGAAATGTCTAATTTTTATATTGTCAGATCTCAGGGTTTATTTTGTGTCACGGCATCTGTGAGTCTTGTCTTGCTTTTGATTTATTTTTATTGTCTTTAAGCTTACAGTACCTGGTATTCCCAGGCAGTATACCACTGAAGTGCTAACCAGGCTTGATCCTGCTTAGTTTCTGAAACTAGACAGAAATGGAGCACGTTCAGGTAGTGTGGCTGTACCGTCTTGCCTTGCTTTGAAAGATCACCTCTGGGCTTGATGCCGTGGCTCAAGCCTGTAATCCCAGCACTTTGGGAGGCTGAGGTGGGTGGATCACCTGAGGTCAGGAGGTCAAGACCAGCCTGGCCATCGTGGTGAAACCTCATCTTTAAAAAAAAAAAAAATGCACCTATGCTTCGTCACGGTAGCCTCTTTCCTGGGGGTCTATTCTACATATATATGTGCTTTCGTATGAAATCATGTATATGAAAACATTCATTCTATCTTGGTAATAATGAAAGATTAGACATAAATGTCCTTTAACAGAAAAAGTCTAGCCATGGTAAGTGGGTACAGTGGAAAACTCTGTATCTGTACATGTTTAAACGTGTCCAAAACCTATTGTTAACTAAAAGTCAAACCCAGCAACCCTCATCCAAGTGGAGAAAAACAGTGTCCTTACATCTTAGGTGGAAGAAAAGATGGGAAGTGGCGGTGATAAGATATATTTGCTGGCTGGGCGCGGTGGCTCACGCCTGTAATCCCAGCACTTTGGGAGGCCGAGGCGGGCAGATCACCTGAGGTTGGGAGTTTAAGACCAGCCTGACCAACATGGAAAAACCTCGTCTCTATTAAAAACACAAAATTAGCCAGGCCTGGTGGCATGCACCTGTAATCCCAGCTACTCAGGAGGCTGAGGCAGGAGAATCACTGAAACCCCAGAGGCGGAGGTTTCGGTGAGCTGCGCTTGCCCTGTTGCACTTGAGCCTGGGCAACAAAGGTAAAACATCTCAGAAAAACCCAAACCAAACAAACAGAAGAATATATTTGCTTGAGCCCAGGAGTTTGAGGTTATAGTAAGCTATAGACCATGACTGTGCCACTGTACTCCAGCCTGGGTGGCAGAGCAATACCTGTCAATAAATAATTTAAAAAATAAATATAGAGAAATACATAGAAAATTTAAATATAAATTGGCCTGGAGCAGTGGCTCACACCTGTAATCCCAGCACTTTGGATCTGCCGAGGTGGGCAGATCCCTTGAGGTCAGGAGTTCAGGATCAGCCTGGCCAACATGGTGAAACCGCGTCTCTACTAAAAATACAAAAATTAGCTGGGCATGGTGGCGCGTGCCTGTAGTCCCAGCTACTTGGGAGGCTGAGGCAAGAGAATCACTTGAACCCAGGAAATGGAGGTTGCCAGGCACTCCTGCCTGGGAGATAAAGTGAGACTCAGTTAAAAAGATAGTAATAATACAATAATAAATAAATGTATCCTAATGTGCGTTTGAAACAGTTTGGAAGAATACATAGCGAACTGATAAAAGTGGTTTTATATCAGGGAGGATGTGGGAAGTGGACGGTGAGTAAAAGGGTAAGTGGCAGCAGGATTTCTCACTGTGTACCCTCATAAGACACCTTCTGGTGAAATAGACATAAGGAAAAGGATAGAAAAGACAGTGGTTTGTTAAGGAAATTGTTAAGTGAACCCTGTAAAGCCATCACCCAGATCAATAAACAGAACACGGCATGGCTGGGCGTGGTGGCTCATGCCTGTAATCCCAGCACTTTGGAGGACGGAGGCAGGAGGATTACTTGAGGCCAGGAGTGTGAGAACAGCCTGGGCAACACAGTGAGACCCCATTTCTACATATTAGCCAGTGTGGTGTGCCCCACTGTACCTGTAGTCTCAGCTGCTTGGGAGGCCGAGGTGGGAGGATTGCTTGAGCCTGGAGTTAGAGGTGCGTGAGCTATGATGACACCACTGAAATCTAGCCCGTGCTACAGAGTGAGACTCTGTCTCGAAAAAGAAAAAGGAACACTTTATCACCCCATAAACCCCGTCCTCTCCATCACAACCTCTCCCCACAGGTAACCAATATCCTGTTTTATAGTCATCGCCTCCCTGCTTTATAGTTAGACATGCAAATCCAAAGACCATCTGTTGCACGTTACATCACTAGATTCCTGTTCAGTGTCCCTTTGTAATGGTTTCATTTTGCCTAACATTTTTGGGGCTAGATTCATCCACGTTGTGTCCGGCTGTGGTTCGTTCATTGTGATTGCTGGGTACTCTCCTGTGTGAATATGCTGTAATTTATATGTGTGTTCTGCTGCTGAGCACCTGGGTTGTTTATTGTTTTGGACTATTCATGATAAGGGAGCTTGAAAGGTATTTTGCACATGTGTCTTGGAGAATAAGTACACACGTTTCTGATGGTTATATACCTAGGAGTGGAATCGCTGGGTCTCAGAGTGTGAATCTCTTTGATTTTGATAGTTGCCGCCAAGCTGTTTTCAACGTGGCTGTAGTACTTTATCCTCACGGCAGCAGTGTGCTAGAGTTTCTGTTACTACACATCATCTCCAACACTTGGTTTTCCTGGTCTTTTATGCTTTTATCCTGGCTGGTCTGTAAGGGTATCTCATCATGGTTTTAATTTACATGTTCCTGATTACTAATGAGGTTGAGAACATTTTTAGGTTTTCTGGCCATCTGAATTTTGTCTCGTTCAATGCCTGTCGCTTTCCATATTTTCTTAGTTTCCCTTTTTTTGCATTGAAAAAAAAATGTTTCTTCCCCCCCATGGACCTCTGCTTGATAAAGTGTTCTGTGATATGTGTTGCAAATATGATCTCCATCTCTGGCTAGTGTTTTTATTTCATTCTTACACTCTCGCCCTTTTACCTAGTGATACATACGTACTGTTCTTTTAAAATATATCCTGAAAATCTTTTCATTATCTGTACCATGCCTTTTAAAAAAAACAGTCGCATTGCATTCTGTTACTTGAATTTCTCATAATTTTAATTTTCCCTATCAATGGATGTTGAAGTTTTTACTGCTTTGCTATTGCAAACCATGCTTTAATAGAAAAAATCCTTATAGTAACGTATATATATATATATATATATATATTTTTTTTTTTTTTTTTTTTGAGATGGAGTTTTTCGCTCTTGTTACCCAGGCTAGAGTGCAATGGCGTGATCTCAGCTCACCGCAAACTCTGCCTCCTGGGTTCAAGCAATTCTCCTGCCTCAGCCTCCTGAGTAGCTGGGATTACAGGCACATGCCACCATGCCCAGCTAATTTTTTGTATTTTTAGGAGAGACGGGGTTTCACCATGTTGACCACGATGGTCTCGATCTCTTGACCTCGTGATCCACCCGCTTCAGCCTCCCAAAGTGATGGGATTACAGGCTTGAGCCACCGCACCAGGCCATATTAATGTATTTTTAAATACGTTCAAGTACTTCTACAGGAAACATTTCTACAAGTGGTCTTGTGCGTCAGACAGTAGGTAAGTTTGTTATTTTGATAAGGAGGCTCACATCATTTTCCATAGATGCCCCCTCCTTGCCCAAGTACCTGTTTCTGCAGTACAGCTGGATCTGTGTGACTCTGTCAAACTTTCCTTTTTTCTTTTTTTGGAGACAGAATCTCGCTCTGTTGCCCAGGCTGGAGTGCAGTGGCGCTGTCTCGGCTCACTGCAACCTCTGCCTCCCAGGTTCAAGCGGTTCTCGTTCCTCATCCTCCCGAGCAGCTGGGATTATAGGCACCCATCATCATGCCCGGCTAATCTTTTGTATTTTTAGTAGAGATGGGGTTTCATCAAATTGCCCAGGCTGGTTTCAAACTCCTGGGCTCAGGTGATCTGCCTGGCTTGGCCTCTGAAAGTGTTGGGGTTACAGGCGTGAGCCCCTGGACCTGGCTCTGGAGACTTTTATTTTTCCCAATCTAATAAGCAATAAGTGGTACCTCAATGTAGTTTAAAATGTTAGGTTGTGGCGGTGTCATTGTCATAAAAGAAACGAAACATACTTAAAGTGCACAGCTTGATAAGTCTTGATGTAGGTGCACAAGTGCGAAACCATCGCCACAGTCAAGATAATGAACGTACTCATTATCCCCGAAGCTTGCCTCCTGCCTATTTGTATTTGCTTGGTCTTTGCTGTATCACTGCTTCCCTCTCTAAACAGCTAAGGGTCTTTCTGTCACTATAGGTTAGTTGGCTTTTCCTGACTTGTTTATGCACTTAACTATTGATGGATATTTGGGTGGTTTTCAGGTTTTGTTTTGATTTTTTTTTTTAAACTATTACAGTAAAAGCTACTCCGAGTATTCATTCACATGTCCTTTTATGGAGATATGTTTCCCTTTCTCTGGGGTAAATACCTAGGCATGGAATGGCTGGATTACATGGTAGGTGCCTTACATTTAAGAAACGGCCGAAGGGTTGTTCAAAGCAGCTATATTATTCTTCATTCCCATCAGCACATTATGAGAGTTCAAATTTCTCCACATTCTCAGCGCCGCTTGGTATGCCCAGTTTTTCTAATTTTGATCATTTAAATATGTGTGTAGCAGGCTAGGCCCGGTGGTTTGCACCTGTAATCCCAGCACTTGGAAAGGACAAGGCCGGTGGATCACTTGAGCCCAGGAGTTCAAGACCAGCCTGGCCAACGTGGCAAAAACCCGTCTCTACTGAAAATACAAAAATTATCTAGGCATAAGCATGCCCATAATTCCAGCTATTCAGGAGGCTGAGGCAAAAGAATTGCTTGACCTCAGGAAGCGGAGGTTGCAGTGAGCCAAGAATATGCCACTGTACTCCAGCCTGGGCAACACAGTGAGGCACTATCTCAAAAAAAAAAAAAAAAAAGAAAGAAAAATTAAATATTTTCTTTGGTAAAGTGCTGATTTGAATCTTTAGACCACTTTTAAGGAGGGTGATTTCTTATTTCTGAGTTTTAAGAATTCTTTGTTTTGTGAATATAAGTCCTTTTATAAATATGTATTTTGCCAAGATTTTTCCTCTAGTGGCTGTTGAGTCCAAAGCTCATACTGCTCCCCACAGGACAGTCAGTCAGTTAAGAGACAAAGTGTTGGGGTAAGGAAAGTGATTTTATTTGGAAAGCCAGCAGAAGGTGCTGGACTAGTGTCGTAAAGAACCGTTTAAAAGGCATGAATGTCACGCTTCTTTTTATATTGAGGAAGTGGGAACGAGGGTGGAGTTGAGGTCAGGAGGCAGCAGGTGATCGTGGACAACTGGGCATCTGGCAGGAGCCTGAGGGGACCCATGACTTCTTTGCTCTTGGTCAGGTCACAAGGCTGCTAAAGGCTGTTTTGTCTTTTCCCTCCAAGATGGAGTCTCACTCTGTCTCCAGGCTGGAGTGCAGCAGTGGCATGATCCCAGCTCACTGAAACTTCTGCTTTCCAGGTTCAAGTGATTCTCCTGCCTCAGCTTCCTGAGTAGCTGTGACTAGAGGCGTACCCCACCACACTTAGCTAATCCTGTACGTTTTCAACGTAGCATTGTTACTTCTGTGTGTGCTCCTTATCTCTTTAGGGGGTAACTTCAGGAAGGGACTATGACCATCCTCGCTTTAAAGTTCAAACTATATTGGCAAGTGACACTTGTGTTTGAAAAAACAACAAAGAAATAGAGTTAAACCATGAACTAAATTCTTTCCGTAGGTATCTTCCTGTTTTTTTTTTTTTTTTTTTTTTTTTTTTGAGGTGGATTCTGGCTGTGTTATTGAGGCTGAACTTGAACTCCAGGCTGGGCTACTTTTCATACCTTTGATGTACAGCTTTTTAGTATTTGTGTTAAACCTATCAACTGTTTTCCTTATGATTTCTGCTTTTGATGTTGATACAGGCATCATATACTTTTTGCTGGTCCCGTTTGGTATGACAGGCAGACTCCGTTAAGACTTGCCAAGTCATATGTAAAAATTAGCTTTTGGCACATCGGTCTTCTAGATCTTTTTTTTTTTTTTGAAAAAAAGGAAGAAAAAGAGAAAGAAGGAAAAAAAGAATGAAAGAGAGAAAGAAACAGAAGAGAAAGAGGGAGAGAGATTGGGAATCTTGCTCTATTACCCAGGCTAGAATGCAGTCTAAAAATGGGTATTAAAAACCTCTTTTATGCCAATAAATGTGCTTAACAATGGAGACAGAAAGAAAAAAGGGAGGAAAATAACAGTCAAGCAGCCAACCAATATTTCATTTAAACCTGTGAAATGCTATGCCGTTGCTGAGGAGTGATTTACTTCCAATTGTGTGGTCACTTTTAGAATAGGTGTGATGTGATACCGAGAAAAACGTATGTTGTGTGGATTTGGGGTGGAGAGTTCTGTAAATGTTTATTAGGTTTACTTGTTCCAGGTTTGAGTTCAAGTCCTGGACATCCTTGTTAATTCTCTGTCTCGTTGATCTGTCTCATATTGACAAGGCAGTGTTAAAGTCTCCCACTATTATTATGTGGGAGTCTAAGTCTCCTGGTAGCTTGGTTTATGTGCAGAAATGAGCAAGGGCAGTTTTGAGGTTAGAAGCAAAATGGAGTCAGCCATGGTAGATTTTCTTGTTGCCTAGCCTGTGGCTTGTCTTTTCATTCCTTTAAACATGTTGCAAAGCTCAAGAGCCTTATTTTATTATTATTAATATTATTATTTTTGAGACACTCTGGGTTTTGTTGCCCAGGCTGCAGTGCAGTGGTACCATCTCGGCTCACTGCAACCTCTGCCTCCTGGGTTCAAAGGATTCTCATGCCTCAGCCCCCCAGAAGCTGGGATTACAGGTGCCTGTCACCACTCCTGGCTAATTTTTGTATTTTTAGTAGAGATGGAATTTCATTCACCATGTTGGTCAGGCTGGTCTTGAACTCCTGTCCTCAAGCAATCCATCACCTTGGCCTCCCAAACTGCTGGAAGTATGGGTGTGAGCCACCACGGCCGGGCTAGGAGACTTAATTTTGATAAAATCCCAATTTATCTATTTTTTAATATATTGTTTTCATTGCCATACTTAAAATTTGCCCAACCCAAGGTCACAAATATTCTTCTGTGATTTCTTCTGAATATGATAGTTTGGATTTTCAGTTTATTCTATACTTCATTTTGAGTTAATCTGAGGTATGTACCCACGTTTTTGTTATTTTGCATATGGAATTTCAGTTGTAGCAGGATCATTAGTTGAAAAGACCTTTCTTTTTCCAACGTTCTGACTTGTGTTAATTGACATGTATTGAAAACATCAGTTTCTCAAATTTATGTGAGTTTCTTTCCGGATGCTGTTCCATTTCACTGATCCGTCTGCCTCTCTTCACACCGATACTATGTTGTCTGCATTGCTGTAACTTTGTAGCCTTGTAATCAGGTACTGTTTGCCCTTCAACTTTCTTCTGTTCCTAAGGTGTTTTGGCAAATATAGGTCCTTTAAATGCATTCTACAAATTTTAGAGTAAAGTTTAGAATCAGCTTGAACATTTCTACAGAAAAGGCAGGTGAGAACCGGACTGGGATTGATTGCATCGAATCTGTGTATTAATTTGGAAAGTACATTTTAATTGATACTTTAACCCTTTTGCTGAGAATCATAGGACCTTTAAACACTTAGAGTTCATCTTACATCTCACTGAACTCCTATGGAATTATTGTCAACTATTTTACTTCAGTGTGTCTTTTACACACCATAAGACATTGCTGTTCTGTCCTGATAGTGGTTTAGATGACCACGTTGGCTCCTCTGTGTTCTTTCCTTCCTTTCTGTGCTTCCACCTGGGATCAGTTTTGCCTGCCTGAAGATCACTCCCTACAGATTCCTTCAGTACAGTTTGCCAATGACATTCTTCTAATTTTTGCCTAGAAATCGTATTAGTTACAGAATTCTAGTTTGACAGCTATTTTCCCTCTGAAGTGCGACGATACCTTTCTATTATCTTCTAGTTTCTGTCTTTAGGTTGAAATGTTAGCTCTTGATCTAATTGTTGTGAAAGTAATATATATATTTTTTCATCTGGTTGCTTGTAGATCTTTTTTTTTTTTTGAGACGGAGTTTCGCTCTTGTTACCCAGGCTGGAGTGCAATGGTGTGATCTCGGCTCACCACAACCTCCGCCTCCTGGGTTCAGGCAATTCTCCTGCCTCAGCCTCCTGAGTAGCTGGGATTCCAGGCACGCGCCACCGTGCCCAGCTAATTTTTTGTATTTTTAGTAGAGACGGGGTTTCACCATGTTGACCAGGATGGTCTCAATCTCTTGATCCACCCGCCTTGGCCTCCCAAAGTGCGGGGATTACAGGCTTGAGACATCGCGCCCAGCCCGCTTGTAGATCTTAAGATTTTCTCTTTGTCTTTGGTTTTTGATGTTTTCTTTTCTTTTCTTCTTCTTCTTTGTTTCATGAGACAGAGTCTTACTTTGTTGCCAGGCTGGAGTGCAGAGGTACAGTATTGGCTCACAGTAACCTCCACCTCCTAGGTTCAAGCCATTCTGTTGCCTCAGCCTCCCAAGTAGCTAGGATTATAGGTGTGTGCCACCACATCCAGCTAATTTTTGTATTTTTAATAGAGACTGGGTTTCACCATGTTGGCCAGGCTCCTCGCGAACTCCTGACCTCAGGTGATCTGCACGTCTTGGCCTCCCAGATTTAAAGGGTCACAACCAAGATATTGATCATAGTCCATACTTTTGTCATATTTTCTTCCCCTAGGCCTGAGAGCTTATCTCTGGTGTCTCTTCCAGATTCTGCAAATGCCCCCTGGGTGGAAGTTGCCCAAATGACAGGCTCACCTTGTCGGCTGTTCATTTATTCCTGAATCCCGGTCCAGAAATTCTTCACTGTCTCTTCAGCTCTTAGACGTTTTAAGCAGATCTTAAAAAATACTTTGTTTAGCTTTTGTAGCTCTGAACGGGAGGTTTAGTTCCAATGGTCAAATTTGTCATTACTGCAAATGTGGGTTTTTGTAGTAAAAGTTAGAACTGTGTGAATTTTTTTTAGAAAAATTACATTTAAAAATTCTTTTGTTTTTTTTTTGAAACGGAATTCTACTCTTGTTCAGACTGGGGCACAATGGCTCGATCTTGGCTCACTGCAGCCTCTGCCTCCCAAGTTCAAGCTATTCTCCTGCCTCAGGCTCCTGAGTAGCTGGGACTATAGGCATGGGCCACCATGCCCAGCTAGTTTTGTATTTTTAGCAGAGAGGGATTTCCTCCACGTTGGTCAGGCTGGTCTCAAACTCCCGACCTCAGGTGATCCACCCGCCTTGGCCTCCCAAAGCGCTGGGATTACAGGCATGAGCCACCTTGCCTGGCCTAATGATTCTTTAAAAAAAGAAAACTAATTTTCTAAACGAATTCAGTTGCATTTCTTTGATTTATGAGCCTTCAGCAAAAGCTCTTGACTGCATTAAGTGGCTGTTTCAAGTCTAGAAATTCTAAAGGAAATTAGTCATGTACTGCTTTATGATGGAGGTACGTTCTGAGAAATGTATCCTTAGATGATTTACTCATTGTGTAAACACCATAGTGTGGGCTTACATGAACTCAGATGCCATAGCCTGGCACATACCCAGGCTTTATGGTATGGCCTATTGCTTTGAGGCCTGTTGCTTCTAGGGGTGCATACCTGTGGTTCCAGCTGCTTGGGAGGCTGAGGCAGGAGGATTGCTTGAGCCCAGGAGTTCAAGGCTGCAGTGAGCTGGGACTGAGCCACTGTACTCCAGCCCAGGAGACAGTGAGACCCTGTCTCTAATTAAAAATGGAACATGGTGAACCTGCATTACAGGTTCTTCAACAGCTCGCAGGACTGGACGTTCTCTGGGCGAGCCAGGGTGTGAGTGAGCGGTGAGTGACGGTGGAAGTCTAGGACATTGCTGTCCACTACTGCAGGGTTTACAAACAGCAGCCACTCAGGCAACACTACATTTATAACATTTCTTTCATTAATAAATTAACCTTAGTGGACTATAAGTTTTTACTTTATAAACTTTTTCTGTTCTCTTTTTTATTTTTAATTTTTTTTTTTTACTATGTATGAACTTTTAAATAAACGTCTTAGGCCTGGATCAGTGGCTCACACCTTAATCCCAGCACTTTGGGAGGCCGACATGGGAAGGTCACTTGAGCTCAGGAATTCCAGACCAGCCTGGAGAATGTGGTGAAACCCTGTGTCTAGTAAAAATACAAAAAAAAAAAAAAAAAAATTAGTCGTGTGTGGTTAAGTGCACCTGTAGCTGCTCGGGAGGCTGAGACAGGAGGATGGCTCAAACCTGAGAGGTGGAGGTTGCAGTGAGCTGAGATGGCACCATTGTACTCCACCCTGGGTGACACAGTGAGACTCAGTCTCAAACAAACAACAACAACAACAAATTTCTGATTCTTTTGTAATAACACTTGCCTTAAAACACAAACAACGAGGCGGGTCACAGTGTCTAACGCCTGTAATCCCAGCACTTTGGGAGGCTGAGGTGGGTGGATCCCCTGTGGTCGGAAGTTCAAAACTAGCCTGGAGAAACCCCATCTTTTTAAACAACAACAAAAAACACCCATACACACACACACACACACACACACACACACACAGAAACACACACACACACACACACATAAAACTTTAAAAATTGCTTTTTAATATCTTTATTCTGTAAACTTTTTCTATGTTTCTTTTCTTTTTAAACTGTTTTGTTAAAAACTGACACATGAGCACACACATTAACCTTGACCTACACAAGATCAGGATCATCAGTGTCACAGTTTTCCACCTCCACATCTTGTCCACTGGAAAGTGTTCAGGGGCAGTAACACACATGGAGCTGTCCTCGCCTGTGCTAACAGTGCCTTTTTCTGGAATCACTCTGGAAGGAGCTGCTGAGCTGCCTGAGGCTGTTCTACATTATTTTTTATCAGAAGTACATGCTAAAATAACAATAAAAGTTTAGTAAATATATAAACTGGAATTGTAGCCATTTACTATCACCGTCGGGTTTTATGTACTGTCCGTTATTGTGTGTGCATAATTTTATGTGGCTGGTGTGCAGTGGGTTTGTTCACATCAGCATCACCCGAGACTCCTGCGTAATGCACTGTGCAATGATGTTACCACAGCTCTCGCCTCACTAGGTGATACAGGCTTTTCAGCTCCTTATGGTCTGTGGGACCGCCATTGTGGATGTGGTCCTTTCTTGACCAAGGCGTTGTTGTGTGGCATGTGAGGACAGGTGACTTTCCGGCATTGTTCTTGTGATACAGACTTTTCAGCCGCGTTACGGTCTGTGGGACCGCCACTGTGGATGTGGTCCTGTCTTGACCAAGGCGTTGTTGTGTGGCATGTGATGACAGCTGGCTTCCTAGCATTGTTCTTTTTGTCTTTCCCCTACAGTTCACTTTTGGATGATATATTAATATTTTTCTTGGAGATACATCTTGCTCTGTCACCCAGGCTTGGGTGCACTGGTGCCATTTCAGCTTCATACAAAATCTGCCTCCTGGGTTCAAGCTATTCTCCTGCCTCAGCCTCCCAAGCAGCTGGAATTACAGGCATGCGCCACCATGCCCCGCTAATTTTGTACTTTTAGTAGAGTTGGGGTTTCACCAAGTTGCCCTAAACTCAGGCAATCCACCTGCCTCAGCTTCCCACAGTGCCAGGATTACAGGTGTGAGCTACCACATCCAGCCAATTTATTAATTTCTACTTGGTGCGTTAACATTGTTAATACACTAATCTGTGTATCAAAAAGATGAGAAAACTAGGTGTGCCCTGGTTTTCTACAAATTCTATTTAATGGAGACTTCCTGTGTTCACTACACATTGGTAGTTTATTTACTTTATTATTATTATTATCTTTTGAGATGTAGTCTTGCTCTGTCACCCAGGCTGGGGTGCAGTGGTGCAATCTCAGCTCACTGCAACCTCCGCCTCCCAGGTTGAAGCGATTCTCCTGCCTCAGCCTCCTGAGTAGCTGGGATTCCAGGCACGCGCCACCACGCCCAGCTAATTTTTTGTATTTTTAGTAGAGATGGGGTTTCACCATGTTGACCAGGATGGTCTTCATCTCCTTTCTTCATGATCCGCCCACCTAGGCCTCCCAAAGCGCTGGGATTAGAGGCGTGAGCCACTGCGCCTGGCAGTAATTTATTTCTAAACAGTGAATCGATCAGTAAAGAATAACACTGTGTTAAAGTTAAATGGCACATACTTCTTTCTTTGATTTTGATTATGTATTACCATCTTGATGATTAATGTCAACTATCATTCTACAAACGGTAGCTGAAAACGCTGTAGACTGGACTGAATTAGTTCTGACCTACGGACATTCCGGCTTTAAAAGAAAAAAAAAAGCTTGATAGAAAAGCCCCAATGTCACCTTCTCATTGATTGCGTTTTAAAGAATAAAGGATATGGTTGGGGGAGGCAAGCCAGGTACAGTGACTCACGCTTGTAATCCCAGCACTTTGAGAGGCCAAGGCGGGTGGACCACCCGAGTGAGTCCCTCAGCCTGGCCAACATGGTGAAACGTGTGTCTACTAAAAATACAGAGATGTTGTCAGAGAGGATTATGCATTTCTCATTTTCAAAGAGATTAGATGTTGTTATCTACAGCAAAACAGTAAAGGGCAATGATTTCTGCTCTTTTATTTCCACAACCCAAATTGCTGAGCTGCATCTTTGCTCCTGTCCTTCATTCTTGAATACAGCTGATGATTAATAGCTATACTTTCCTGGTGACGAGTGGAACTGTAGCGCGTGCGCACACACGTTCAATCTGAGAAATAAGATGGCAAAATATTAATCTGGACTTAAGCTGACACAGTGGGAAATGAGTGTGGCAGGAGCTCAAGTTGAGAACGTACGTTTCCCTTACAGCAAGCTCTTCCTTTTCACTCAGAGAAAGGTTTCAGGAGATACACTTACATCGTGATTCCAGATCCCTTCTCCTGGGGGTGTGTTATTCAGAGAGGCACCGCTGGTGCATGCAGTAAAACACCTCCAGTTATGACTTAGCGGGAACTCTATTTTTTGTTTTTCAGAGGGAGTTTCACTCTTGTCACCCAGGCTGGAGTGCAATGGCGCCATCTCGGCTCACTGCAATGTTTGCCGCCTGGGTTCAGGCAATTCTCCTGCCTCAGCCTCCTGAGTAGCTGGGATTACAGGCATCCGCCACCATGCCGAGCTAATTTTTTGTATTTTTAGTAGAGACAGGGTTTCACCATGTTGATCATGATGGTCTCGATCTCTTGACCTCGTGATCCACCCGCCTCGGCCTCCCAAAGTGCTGGGATTTCAGGCTTCAGCCACCGTGCCCGGCGGGGAAGTCTATTCTTTATCGGGCAGTTGCAACTACTTGCAAACTCTTCTGTAGAGTGCATGTCCATTGCTTTGACTTAGAAAATGGGTGCTGAAGGCCTTTTGGGGAGGAAGCATCATGCCACCACTAAAATTCTGTAACTTGAGGAAATCCTGAGGAAGAAATCAATCCTATGATACAAAGAAGGTTCAGTGATTAGCTGAGGGCTGATGGGAGAGCGGATGCCACGAGGCCTGCTCGTCTTCAAGGAAAAGGCCTTCTCAGGAGTGGCCCGGCTTTTTCACCCAATCTGACCTCCCAATCTGACCTCCCAGCTCTTGCATTGGGAAAACGTTGCTGTTATCATTGTCCTCATCCTCCGTGTGGCTCACCCCTCCTCCCCCCATTTTTTTACAAAGCATATTGTCCTGGAACCTCATCGTCCCTGCATGCTGGAGTCAGGAGGACGGCATTGTCTGTGCTCTCCATGTCTGCCTTCACACAGGGTTTGATAGCTTCCTCTTAAGCCACCACCAGCTGGCTTTCTTGCCTGCTGTGTACGCTTACTGCCACCACCTCCAGGTCTCTTCCAGATGCCCTAAGCACATTGGTCCCTGGATCTCAAGCTTGCCCAATGCTCCATCCCTGGCAGTCCTCTGGGGCGTCTCCAGTGTCCCAATGAGTGACGTACCAGCATCTGGTTTTATGGTATCTCGACTCTCTGTCCCTCCAACTACACTTGGTCAGATCCTCCTGTAGAACTTGAAATGATAAACCCTGGAGTTTTCCTTTACCTGACATTGACCTGAAATGACAAACCCTGAAGTTCCTTTCTCTGATACTGACCTTTTTTCTGTATGGTTGTTTTTACTAAGCCTGCATTATGATAGCATCTCGACCTCTGGTTCCAGCCTTTCCTTACTCTGAGCACCTTACTTCCTTCCCTCTGGCTTTATTTGTCTCCCTAGCCCACCTGAACTTTAGAGTCAATCATTTCTCTGCTCTCCTAAACTTCCTTTTTACTTGATGGTTTTTTCAGGAGCCGTTCAATCTTCAACTGCATGTAAACTTAGCTGTGCATTTCCCCTACAGGTGTAACCAAACTGTCTAAATAGTGCTAGCAAAATAGTAACCAGAAAAAAAGAACTGTGTTGCTTGACTTCATCACAAAACTGAGTGATAAACCCTCAGCTGGAGCCTGAGGTGGCTTGATTATTTATTCATCCCTGGTCTCTCTCTCTTTCTCTCTTGCTGTTGGGAATTATTTTGACTCGCATTCTGATTCTTGTTACCTGATTGTTTGGATCTCATTCTTCCTTGTGCCATCACTGTCATTCAGTGGTCTAGCCTTCCACCGCTGTGAAAAGATTGTGGCGTAGACTTTCCCGTGGCTCCCTGAAATGTCACCACACCCTGATGCATTCTTTCCAGCTGCCTGTATGTCTCACAGGAGGAAAGAACTATCCTCTTGCCCAACACCGTCCTACTTACCCAAGTACTTGTGGTCCTGCCTGGCACTAGTAATCACCCGTTCTTTATTCTACCTTAAATTCATCCCCAGTCCTCTAGGTCTACCATAATGGAACCCAAGCATCCTCATCTTTTTTTTTTTTCTTTTGAGACAGAGGCTCACTTTATCTCCCAGACTGGAGTGCTGTGGTGCCATCTTGACTCACTGCAACCTCTGCCTCCTGGATTCAAGCGGTTCTCCTGCCTCAGCCTCCCGAGTAGATGGGATTACAGGTACCTGCCACCACACCTGGCTTATTTTTGTATTTTTTTGTCGAGAAGGGTTTTGTCATGTTGGCCAGGCTGGTCTCGAACTCCTGAGCTCAAGCAGTCCACCTGGTTGAGCCCCCAAAGGGCTGGGTTTATAGGTGTGAGCCACTGTGCCTGGCACACCTTCATCCTTAAACACAAATAAAACTCTCTCTGCTTCTCTGTTCAGTTTGCTTTTCCAGAGCACGTTGCTTGGACTTCATTTAGCATATATTTCTTTCTGACTTTATTATAATAAGTTGGTGTCTGGGGCAAATCACGAGATCAAGAGATGGAGACCATCCTGGCCAATATGGTGAAACCCTGTCTCCACTAAAAATACAAAAATTATCTGGGCATAGTGGTGCATGCCTATAGTCCCAGCTCCTCAGGAGGCTGAACTGGGAGAATCACTTGAACCTGAGAGGCAGAGGTTGCCATGAGCCGAGATCATGCCACTGCACTCCAGCCTGGCGACAGAGTGAGACTGTCTCAAAAAGAAAAGAAAGAAATAACCATAAAAATGGGCAACCAGCAGCCCTTGGAGCTGCTCTGCCTATGGAGTAGCCATTCTTTTCTCTACTTTATTAATAAACTGGCTTTCAATTAAAAAAAAAAGAAGCTGGTTTCATTACCTGAAGCCCTATTACATTTTAAATTTTAATTTTGATTTTTTTTTCCAAGATGGAGTCTTGCTCTGTCACCCGGGCTGGAGTGCAGTGGTGTGATCTTGGCTCTCTGCAACCTCCGTCTCTCAGGTTCAAGCAGTTCTCCTCCCTCAGCCTCCTGAGTAGCTAGGGTTACAGGTACGCGCCACCACACCCAGCCAGTTTTTGTATTTTTAATAGAGATAGGGTTTCACCAGGTTGGGCAGGCTGATCTCGAACTCCTGACCTGAGGTGATCTGCCTGCCTTGGCCTCCCACAGTGCTGGTATTACAGGTGTGACCCCCTGCAGCCTGCCATATTTTATCTTACTGAGTACAGAGATTCTATCAGTCCTGTATATTTACCCTCTCTCTACCTTAGAGTAGATGATGGGAACAGCATTTCTGTTTTCCATGAAGTGCTGGTGCTCTGAGTGTGGCCCTGATAAACACTCCAAGGTTACTCTGCTGCACTGGAAGCTGCTGAGCTTCATCTTGAAACCTGCCCGTTGTGTGACAGCAGGTCTCACAGGGAGGGTGGCAGGACAGCTTATGGTTCAGCGGGCATTGCCGCAGGAAACAGCAGTGAAGGGCCATTTTTATTCTGTTATTAGCATGGAACAGGAGTGACAGGGGACTTGCTAACAGTTTCCAAAGATTTAAAATTACTAAAGAGTTTCTATACTGGCTATTTTTGTTTTTTTTTGAGACTAAGTTTTGCTCTTGTCACCCAGGCTGGAGTGCAAAGGTGTGATCTCAGCTCACCACAGCCTCTGCCTCCTGGGATGAAGCAATTCTTCTGCCTCAGCCTCCCGAGTAGCTGGGATTACAGGCGTGCACAACCACACCTGGCTAATTTTGCATTTTTAGTGGAGACGGGGTTTCTCCATGTTGGTCAGGCTGGTCTCGAACTTCCAACTTCAGGTGATCCTCCCACCTTGGCCTCCCAAAGTGCTGGGATTACATGCGTGGGCCACTGTGCCTGGCCTACACTTTATTCTCAAGCCGAGGAAAGAATGGGTCTTATTGTAACACTAGTCACTGCCGGCATTTGCGTCGCAGGGATGATTCACTTGTTTATTCTTAGAGACAGAGTCTCGCTCTGTTGCTCATACTGGAGTGCAGTGGCGCTGTCATCGCTCACTGCAGCCCCAAACTCCTGGGCTCAAGTTTTCCTCCCATGTCGGCCTCTCAAAATGCTGGGGCCAGCCAATAAAGACTGTTTAGACAGAGGAATCTCAGTAGTGAGAGGAATTCACATCAGCAAATTTGGAAAGGATGAGCATTTAGATGCTTCCGGGAGGCAGGTTTGTTGAGCTGGAGGGATGCGGGAAAACGCATGAGGGCATGTACCCCATTGGAACCAAGAAATGTCAATATCCTGGAGAAACAGATGTTTTTGTGGTAAGTATCAAATTACATGAAGTAGGCTGGGCGTGGTGGCTTACACCTGTAATTCCAGCACTTTGGGAGACTGAGGCAGGAGGATTCATTCAAGCCAGGACTTCGAGACTACTCTGGGTAACATAGCGAGACTCTGTCTCTACAACAAAATACAAAAATTAGTCAGGAGCAGCGCCACATGCCTGCAATCCTAGCTACTCAGAAAGCTGAGGCAGGAGGATCACTGAAGCCCCAGCGGTCAAGGCTTCAGTGAGCTGTGATTGTGCCACTGTCTTCCAGCCGGGGTGACAGAGCAAGACCTTGACTCAGAAGAAAAGCAAATTACATGAAGCAATTGAGTAACAAATGAATCCCATGATTCCACAAGGTTTTGAATTCCTATCCTAGGGAGAGCCTTGCTCTAGGCACTAGGTAGACAGCAGAATCAAAACAGAGTCTCTGAGTATAAGGCCTGGGTACAAAGGAGCGTTTCATGAGAGAACTCAGTCAAATGAGGAACGAGGCACAAGGGTATGTGGGACAAGAGCATCCAGAGGAAGGAAGCTGCATGTGCAAAGGTCCTGAGGCAGGAGATGTTTGCGGTTGAGTAGCGGGGAGGCAAGTAAGCTAGGAACATAATGCGGAAGAGAGTCACCGGAGGTTTACTCAGAGATGGGTGGGGGCAGCCAGGCCTTAGGCCAGTCTGCATACCACATGTGTGAAAGTGAGTCCCAGTCGCTGTTAAAGGCATTTAAATAGAATTAACTTGTTAAGTTGTTCAATCATTAATTAAAATTGAACTGATTTATTCTGCTCATCTTCTATATCCACTAAACGATTGGCTTACAACCCTGGTGCCCACATGACCCTTTTACCCATCTGAAGACAGCACCATAAACAGGTCATGAGACATATCCCTGTAAGTTTCAGCAGGGCGTGACAAGTCTAATTGTCATACAGTTGTGATTATCATGATTAGTAAGTGAGCATTTTCTCCGCGGGTTACTGTTTATCATTTGGATCTACTTGGGTTGCCTTTTGCCATATTGAAAGGTCTAATTTTTTTGTTTTGTTTTGTTTTGAGACGGAGTCTAGCTCTGTTGCCTAGGCTGGAGTACAGTGGCGCGATCTCGGATCACCGCAACCTCCGCCTCCTGGATTCAAGTGATTCTCCTGCCTCAGCCTCCTGACTAGCTGGGATTACAGGCACGTGCCTCCATGCCCAGCTAATTTTTGTATTTTTAGTAGAGCTAGGGTTTCATCATGTTGATCAGGAAGGTTTTAATCTCCTGACCTTGTGATCCATCCACCTCGGCCTCCCAAAGTGCTGGAATTACAGCATGAGCTACTGCGGCCAGCCGAAACGTCTAATTTTTATATTGTCAGATCTCAGGGTTCATTTTGTGTCACAGCATCTGTGAGTCTTGTCTTGCTTTTGATTTATTTTTATTGTCTTTAAGCTTACAGTACCTGGTATTCCCAGGCAGTATACCACTGAAGTGCTAACCAGGCTTGATCCTGCTTAGTTTCTGAAACTAGACAGAAATGGAGCACGTTCAGGTGGTGTGGCTGTACGGTCTTGCCTTGCTTTGAAAGATCACCTCTGGGCCGGTTGCGGTGGCTCAAGCCTGTAATCCCAGCACTTTGGGAGGCTGAGGTGGGTGGATCATCTGAGGTCAGGAGGTCAAGACCAGCCTGGACATCGTGGTGAAACCCCATCTTTAAAAAAAAAAATGCACCTATGCTTCGTCACAGTAGCCTCTTTTCTTGGGGTCTATTCTACATATATATGTGCTTTCGTATGAAATCATGTATATGAAAACATTCATTCTATCTTTGTAATAATGAAAGATTAGACATAAATGTCCTTTAACAGAAAAAGTCTAGCCATGGTAAGTGGGTACAGTGGAAAACTCTGTAGCTGTACATGTTTAAACGTGTCCAAAACCTATTGGTAACTAAAAGTCAAACCAAACAACCCTCATCCAAGTGGAGAAAAACAGTGTTTTTATATCTTAGGTGCGAGAAAAGATGGGAAGTGGCGGTGATAAGATATATTTGCTGGCTGGGCGCGGTGGCTCACGCCTGTAATCCCAGCACTTTGGGAGGCCGAGGCGGGCAGATCACCTGAGGTTGGGAGTTTAAGACCAGCCTGACCAACATGGAAAAACCTCGTCTCTATTAAAAACACAAAATTAGCCAGGCCTGGTGGCATGCACCTGTAATCCCAGCTACTCAGGAGGCTGAGGCAGGAGAATCACTGAAACCCCAGAGGCGGAGGTGGCGGTGAGCTGCGCTTGCCCCGTTGCACTTGAGCCTGAGCAACAAAGGTAAAATATCTCAGAAAAACCCAAACGAAACAAACAGAAGAATATATTTGCTTGAGCCCAGGAGTTTGAGGTTATAGTAAGCTATAGACCATGACTGTGCCACTGTACTCCAGCCTGGGTGGCAGAGCAATACCTGTCAATAAATAATTAAAAAAATTAATATAGAGAAAAACATATAAAATTAAAAAATAAATTGGCCTGGAGCAGTGGCTCACACCTGTAATCCAAGCACTTTGGAAGGCCGAGGTGGGCAGATCACTTGAGGTCAGGAGTTCAGGATCAGCCTGGCCAACATGGTGAAACCTCGTCTCTACTAAAAATACAAAAATTAGCTGGGCATGGTGGCACCTGCCTGTAGTCCCAGCTACTTGGGAGGCTGAGGCAAGAGAATCACTTGAACCCAGGAGATGGAGGTTGCCACGCACTCCTGCCTGGGAGATAAAGTGAGACTCAGTTAAAAAAATAGTAATAATACAATAATAAATAAATGTATCCTAATGTGCGTTTGAAACATTTTGGAAGGATACATAGCGAACTGATAAAAGTGGTTTTATATCAGGGAGGATGTGGGAAGTGGACGGTGAGTAAAAGGGTAAGTGGCAGCAGGATTTCTCACTGTGTACCCTCATAAGGCACCTTCTGGTGAAATAGACATAAGGAAAAGGATAGAAAAGACAGTGGTTTGTTAAGGAAATTGTTAAGTGAACCCTGTAAAGCCATCACCCAGATCAATAAACAGAACAGTGCATGGCTGGGCGTGGTGGCTCATGCCTGTAATCCCAGCACTTTGGAGGACGGAGGCAGGAGGATTACTTGAGGCCAGGAGTGTGAGAACAGCCTGGGCAACACAGTGACACCCCATTTCTACATATTAGCCAGTGTGGTGTGCCCCACTGTACCTGTAGTCTCAGCTGCTTGGGAGGCCGAGGTGGGAGGATCGCTTGAGCCCGGAGTTAGAGGTGCGTGAGCTATGATGACACCACTGAAATCTAGCCCGTGCTACAGAGTGAGACTCTGTCTCGAAAAAGAAACAAGAACACTTTATCACCCCATAAACCCCGTCCTCTCCATCACAACCTCTCCCCACAGGTAACCAATATCCTGTTTTATGGTCATCGCCTCCCTGCTTTATAGTTAGAGATGCAAATCCAAAGACCATCTGTTGCACGTTACATCACTAGTCCTGTTCAGTGTCCCTTTGTAATGGTTTCATTTTGCCTAACATTTTTGGGGCTAGATTCATCCACGTTGTGTCCGGCTGTGGTTCGTTCATTTTGATAGCTGGGTACTCTCCTGTGTGAATATGCTGTAATTTATATGTCTGTTCTGCTGCTGAGCACCGGGGTTGTTTATTGTTTTGGGCTATTCATGATAGGGGAGCTTGAAACGTACTTTTGTACATGTGTCTTGGAGAATAAGTACACACATTTCTGATGGTTATATACCTAGGAGTGGAATCGCTGGGTCTCGGAGTGTGAATCTCTTTGATTTTGATAGTTGCCGCCAAGCTGTTTTCAACGTGGCTGTAGTACTTTATCCTCACGGCAGCAGTGTGCTAGAGTTTCTGTTACTACACATCGTCTCCAACACTTGGTTTTCTTGGTCTTTTATGCTTTTATCCTGGCTGGTCTGTAAGGGTATCTCATCATGGTTTTAATTTACATTTTCCTGATTACTAATGAGGTTGAGAACAGTTTTAGGTTTTTTGGCCATCTGAATTTTCTCTCGTTCAATGCCTGTCGCTTTCCATATTTTCTTAGTTTCCCTTTTTTTGCATTGAAAAAAAGGAATGTTTCTTTCCCCCCCATGGAACTCTGCTTGATAAAGTGTTCTGTGATATGTGTTGCAAATATGATCTCCATCTCTGGCTAGTGTTTTTATTTCATTCTTACACTCTCGCCCTTTTACCTAGTGATACATACGTACTGTTCTTTTAAAATATAACCTGAAAATCTTTTCATTATCTGTACAATGCCTTTAAAAAAACAGTCGCATTGCGTTCTGTTACTTGAATGTCTCATAATTTTAATATTCCCTATCGATGGATGTGGAAGTTTTTACTGCTTTGCTTTTGCAAACCATGCTTTAATAGAAAAAATCCTTATAGTAACATATATATATATATATATATATATATATATATATATATATATATTTTTTTTTTTTTTTTTTTTTTTTTTCTTGAGACGGAGTTTCGCTCTTGTTGCCCAGGCTGCAGTGCAATGGCGTGATCTCGGCTCACCGCAACCTCCGCCTCCTGGGTTCAGGCAATTCTCCTGCCTCAGCCTCCTGAGTAGCTGGGATTACAGGCATGCGCCAGCATGCCCAGCTAATTTTTTGTATTTTTTAGTAGACACAGGGTTTCACCATGTTGACCAGGATGGTCTCGATCTCTTGACCTCGTGATCCACCAGCCTCGGCCGCCCAAGTGCTGAGATTCCAGGCTTGAGCCACCGCGCCCGGCCATAGTAACGTATTTTTAAATACGTTCAAGTACTTCTACAGGAAACATTTCTACAAGTGGTCTTGTGCGTCAGACAGTAGGTAAGTTTGTTATTTTGATAAGGAGGCTCACATCATTTTCCATAGATGCTCCCTCCTTGCCCAAGTACCTGTTTCTGCAGTACAGCTGGATCTGTGTGACTCTGTCAAACTTGCCTTCTTTCTTTTTTTGGAGACAGAATGTCGCTCTGTTGCCCAGGCTGGAGTGCAGTGGCGCTGTCTCGGCTCACTGCAACCTCTGCCTCCCAGGTTCAAGCGGTTCTCGTTCCTCATCCTCCCGAGCAGCTGGGATTATAGGCAGCCATCATCATGCCCGGCTAATTTTTTGTATTTTTAGTAGAGACGGGGTTTCATCAAATTGCCCAGGCTGGTTTCAAACTCCTGGGCTCTGGTGATCTGCCTGCCTTGGCCTCTCGAAGTGTTGGGGTTACAGGCGTGAGCCCCTGGTCCTGGCTCTAGAGACTTTTATTTTTCCCAATCTAATAAGCAATAAGTGGTACCTCAATGTAGTTTAAACATGTTAGGTTGTGGCGGTGTCATTGACATAGAAGAAATGGAACATATTTAAAGTGCACAGCTTGATAAGTCTTGATGTAGGTGCACACTTGCAAAACATCACCACAGTCAAGGTAATGGACGTACTCATTATCCCCGAAGCTTGCCTCCTGCCTATTTGTAATTGCTTGGTCTTTGCTCTCTCACTGCTCCCCTCTCTAAACAGCTAAGGGTCTTTCTGTCACTATAGGTTACTTGGCTTTTCCTGACTTGTTTATCCACTTAACCATAGATGGACATTTGGGTGGTTTTCAGGTTTTGTTTTGATTTTTTTTTTAACTATTACAATAAAAGCTACTCCGAGTATTCATTCACACGTCCTTTTATGGAGATATGTTTCCCTTTCTCTGGGGTAAATACCTAGGCATGGAATGGCTGGATTACATGGTAGGTGCCTCACTTTTTAAGAAACGGCCGAAGGGTTGTTTAAAGCAGCTATATTATTCTTCATTCCCATCAGCACATTATGAGAGTTCAAATTTCTCCACATTCTCAGCGCCGCTTGGTATGCCCAGTTTTTCTAATTTTGATCATTTAAATATGTGTGTAGCAGGCTAGGCCCGGTGGTTTGCACCTGTAATCCCAGCACTTGGAAAGGACAAGGCGGGTGGATCACTTGAGCCCAGGAGTTCAAGACCAGCCTGGCCAACGTGGCAAAAACCCGTCTCTACTGAAAATACAAAAATTATCTAGGCGTAAGCATGCCCATAATTCCAGCTATTCAGGAGGCTGAGGCAAAAGAATTGCTTGAACTCAGGAAGCGGAGGTTGCAGTGGGCCAAGAATATGCCACTGTACTCCAGCCTGGGCAACACAGTGAGGCGCTATCTCAAAAAGAAAAATAAATAAATAAAATATTTCTTTTGGTAAAGTGCTGATTTGAATCTTTAGACCACTTTTAAGGAGGGTGATTTCTTATTGCTGAGTTTTAAGAATTCTTTGTTTTGTGAATATAAGTCCTTTTATAAATATGTATTTTGCCAAGATTTTTCCTCTAGTGGCTGTTGAGTCCAAAGCTCATACTGCTCCCCACAGGACAGTCAGTCAGTTAAGAGACAAAGTGTTGGGGTAAGGAAAGTGATTTTATTTGGAAAGCCAGCAGAAGGTGCTGGACTAGTGTCGTAAAGAACCGTTTAAAAGGCATGAATGTCACGCTTCTTTTTATATTGAGGAAGTGGGAACAAGGGTGGAGTTGAGGTCAGGAGGCAGCAGGTGATCGTGGACAACTGGACATCTGGCAGGAGCCTGAGGGGACCCATGACTTCTTTGCTCTTGGTCAGGTCACAATGCTGCTAAAGGTTGTTTTGTCTTTTCCCTCCAAGATGGAGTCTCACTCTGTCTCCAGGCTGGAGTGCAGCAGTGGCATGATCCCAGCTCACTGAAACTTCTGCTTTCCAGGTTCAAGTGATTCTCCTGCCTCAGCTTCCTGAGTAGCTGAGACTAGAGGCGCACCCCACCACACTTAGCTAATCCTGTACGTTTTCAACGTAGCATTGTTACGTCTGTGTGTGCTCCTTATCTCTTTAGGGGGTAACTTCAGGAAGGGACTATGACCATCCTTGCTTTAAAGTTCAAACTATATTGGCAAGTGACACTTGTGTTTGAAAAAACAACAAAGAAATAGAGTTAAACTATGAACTAAATTCTTCCCGTAGGTAGCTTCGTGTTTTGTTTTTTTTTTTTTTGAGGTGGATTCTGGCTGTGTTATTGAGGCTGGACTTGAACTCCTGGCTGGGCTACTTTTTATACCTTTGATGTACAGCATTTTAGTATCTGTGTTAAACCTATCAACTGTTTTCCTTATGATTTCTGCTTTTGATGTTGATACAGGCGTCATATATTTTTTGCTGGTCCCGTTTGGTATGACAGGCAGACTCCGTTAAGACTTGCCAAGTCATATGTAAAAATTAGCCTTCGGTACATCGCTCTTCTAGATCTGTTTTTTTTTTTTTGAAAAAAAGGAAGAAAAAGAGAAAGAAAGAAAAAAAGAATGAAAGAGAGAAAGAAACAGGAAGAGAAAGAGGGAGAGAGATCGGGAATCTTGCTCTATTGCCCAGGCTAGAATGCAGTCTAAAAATGGGTATTAAAAACCTCTTTTATGCCAATAAATGTGCTTAACAATGGAGACAGAAAGAAAAAAGGGAGGAAAATAACAGTCAAGCAGCCAACCAATATTTCATTTAAACCTGTGAAATGCTATGCCATTGCTGAGGAGTGATTTACTTCCAATTGTGTGGTCACTTTTAGAATAGGTGTGATGTGATACCGAGAAAAACGTATGTTGTGTGGATTTGGGGTGGAGAGTTCTGTAAATGTTTATTAGGTTTACTTGTTCCAGGTCTGAGTTCAAGTCCTGGACATCCTTGTTAATTCTCTGTCTCGTTGATCTGTCTCATATTGACAAGGCAGTGTTAAAGTCTCCCACTATTATTATGTGGGAGTCTAAATCTCCTGGTAGCTTGGTTTATGTGCAGAAATGAGCAAGGGCAGTTTTGAGGTTAGAAGCAAAATGGAGTCAGCCATGTTAGATTTTCTTGTTGCCTAGCCTGTGGCTTGTCTTTTCATTCCTTTAAACATGTTGCAAAGCTCAGCAGCCTTATTTTATTATTATTCTTATTATTTTTGAGACACTCTGGGTTTTGTTGCCCAGGCTGCAGTGCAGTGGTACCATCTCGGCTCACTGCAACCTCTGCCTCCTGGGTTCAAATGATTCTCATGGGATTACAGGCGCCTGCCACCCCTCCTGGCTAATTTTTGTATTTTTAGTAGAGATGGGATTTTACCATGTTGGTCAGGCTGGTCTTGAACTCCTGTCCTCAAGCAATCCATCACCTTGGCCTCCCAAAGTGCTGGAATTACGGGTGTGAGCCACCACGGCCGGGCTAGGAGACTTAATTTTGATAAAATCCAATTTATCTATTTTTTAATATATTGTTTTCGTTGCCATACTTAAATTTTTGCCAACGCAAGGTCACAAATATTCTTCTGTGATTTCTTCTAGATATGATAGTTTGGATTTTCAGTTTATTGTATACTTCATTTTGAGTTAATCTGAGGTATGTACCCACGTTTTTGTTATTTTGCATATGGAATTTCAGTTGTACCAGGATCATTAGTTGAAAAGACTTTTCTTTTTCCAACGTTCTGACTTGTGTTAATTGACATGTATTGAAAACATCAGTTTCTCAAATTTATGTGTTTCTTTCCGGATGCTATTCCATTTCACTGATCCTTCTGCCTCTCTTCACACCGATACTATGTTGTCGGGATTGCTGTAACTTTGTAGCCTTGTAATCGGGTACTGTTTGCCCTTCAACTTTCTTCTGTTCCTAAGGTGTTTTGGCAAATACAGGTCCTTTAAATGCATTCTACGAGTTTTAGAGTAAAGTTTAGAATCAGCTTGAACATTTCTACGGAAAAGGCAGGTGAGAACTGGACTGGGATTAATTGCCTCGAATCTGTGTATTAATTTGGAAAGTACATTTTAATTGATACTTTAACCCTTTTGCTGAGAATGATAGGACCTTAAAACACTTAGAGTTGATTTTTAAAAATTTTTATTTATTTGTTTATTTTTGAGACGGAGTTTCACTCTTGTTACCCAGGCTGGAATGCAATGGCACGATCTCGGCTCACCACAACCTCCGCCTCCTGGGTTCAGGCAATTCTCCTGCCTCAGCCTCCCGAGTAGCTGGGATTACAGGCACGTGCCACTACGCCCAGCTAATTTTTTGTACTTTTAGTAGAGACTGACTTTCACCATGTTGACCAGGATGGTCTCAATCTTTTGACCTTGTGATCCACCCACCTCAGCCTCCCAGCGTGCTGTAGAGTTCATCTTACATCCCACTCCTGTGGAATCATTGTCAACTATTTTACTTCAGTGTGTCTTTTACACACCATAAGACATTGCTGTTCTGTCCTGATAGTGGTTTAGATGACCACGTTGGCTCCTCTCTGTTCTTTCCTTCCTTTCTGTGCTTCCACCTGGGATCAGTTTTGCCTGCCTGAAGATCACTCCCTACAGATTCCTTCAGTACAGTTTGCCAATGACATTCTTCTAATTTTTGCCTAGAAATCGTATTAGTTACAGAATTCTAGTTTGACAGCTATTTTCCCTGAGAGGTGCGGCAATACCTTTCCATTATCTTCTAGTTTCTGTCCTTTAGGTTGAAATGTTAGCTCTTGATCTAATTGTTGTAAAAGTAATATATATATTTTTTCATCTGGTTGCTTGTAGATCTTTTTTTTTTTTTTTTGAGACGGAGTTTCGCTTTTGTTACCCAGGCTGGAGGGCAATGGCGTGATCTGACCTCACCACAACATTTGCCTTCTGGGTTCAGGCAATTCTCCTGCCTCAGCCTCCTGAATAGCTGGGATTCCAGGCACACGCCACCACGCCCAGCTAATTTTTTGTATTTTTAGTAGAGACGTGGTTTCACCATGTTGACCAGGATGGTCTCGATCTCTTGATCCACCCGCCTTGGCCTCCCAAAGTGCTGGGATTACAGGCTTGAGCCAGCGCGCCCAGCCCGCTTGTAGATCTTAAGATTTTCTCTTTGTCTTTGGTTTTTGAAGTTTTCTTTTCTTTTCTTCTTCTTCTTAGTTTTTTGAGACAGAGTCTTACTTTGTTGCCAGGCTGGAGTGCAGTGGCACAGTATTGGCTCACAGTAACCTCCACTTCCTAGGTTCAAGCGATTCTATTGCCTCAGCCTCCCAAGTAGCTAGGATTATAGGTGTGTGCCACCACACCCAGTTAATTTTTGTCTTTTTAGTAGAGACAGGGTTTCACCATGTTGGCCAGGCTCCTCGCGAACTCCTGACCTCAGGTGATCTGCACACCTTGCCTCCCAGATTTAAAGGGCCACAACCAAGATATTGATCATAGTCCATACCTTTGTCATATCTTCTTCCCCTAGGCCTGAGAGCTTATCTCTGGTGTCTCCTCCAGATTCTGCAAATGCCCCCTGGGTGGAAGTTGCCCAAATGATAGGCTCACCTTGTCGGCTGTTCATTTATTCCTGAATCCCGGTCCAGAAATTCTTCACTGTCTCTTCAGCTCTTAGACGTTTTAAGCAGATCTTAAAAAATACTTTGTTTAGCTTTTGTAGCTCTGAACGGGAGGTTTAGTTCCAATGGTCAAATTTGTCATTACTGCAAATGTGGGTATTTGTATTAAAAGTTAGAACTGTGTGAATTTTTTTAAAAAAAATTAAATTAAAAAATTCTTCTGTTTTTTTTTTTTTTTTGAAACGGAATTCTACTCTTGTCCAGACTGGGGCACAATGGCTGGATCTTGGCTCCCTGCAATCTCTGCCTCCCGAGTTCAAGCAATTCTCCTGCCTCAGGCTTCTGAGTAGCTGGGACTATAGGCATGGGCCACCATGCCCAGCTAGTTTTGTATTTTTAGCAGAGAGGGATTTTCTCCATGTTGGTCAGGGTGGTCTCAAACTCCCGACCTCAGGTGATCCACCTGCCTTGGCCTCCCGAAGTGCTGGGATTACAGGTATGAACTTTTAAATAAACCTCTTAGGCCTGGAACAGTGGCTCACACCTTAATTTCAGCACTTTGGGAGGCCGACATGGGAAGGTCACTTGAGCTCAGGAATTCCAGACCAGCCTGGAGAATGTGGTGAAACCCTGTGTCTAGTAAAAATACAAAAAAAAAAAAAAAAAAAAATTAGTCGTGTGTGGTTATGTGCACCTGTAGCTGCTTGGGAGACTGAGACAGGAGGATGGCTCGAACCTGAGAGGTGGAGGTTGCAGTGAGCTGAGATGGCACCATTGTACTCCACCCTGGGTGACACAGTGAGACTCAGTCTCAAACAAACAACAACAAAAACCTTTCTGATTCTTTTGTAATAACACTTGCCTTAAAGCACAAACAAGGAGGCGGGTCACAGTGTCTCACGCCTGTAATCCCAGCACTTTGGGAGGCTGAGGTGGGTGGATCCCCTGCGGTCGTAAGTTCGAAACTAGCCTGGAGAAACCCCATCCCTTTAAACAACAACAAAAATCACCCATACACACACACACACACACACACACACACACACACAAAGAAACACATAAAACTTTAAAAATTGCTTTTTAATATCTTTATTCTGTAAACTTTTTCTATGTTTCTTTTCTTTTTAAACTGTTTTGTTAAAAACTGACACATGAGCACACACATTAACCTTGGCCTACACAAGATCGGGATCATCAGTGTCACTGTTTTCCACCTCCACATCTTGTCCACTGGAAAGTGTTCAGGGGCAGTAGCATACATGGAGCTGTCCTCTCCTATGCTAACACTGCCTTTTTCTGGAATCACTCTGGAAGGAGCTGCTGAGCTGCCTGAGGCTGTTCTACATTATTTTTTATCAGAAGTACATGTTAAAATAACAATAAAAATTTAGTAAATATATAAACTGGAATTGTAGCCATTTACTATCATCGTCGGGTTTTATGTACTGTCCGTAATTGTGTGTGCATAATTTTATGTGGCTGGTGTGCAGTGGGTTTGTTCACACCAGCATCACCCGCGACTCCTGCGTAATGCACTGTGCAATGATGTTACCACAGCTCTCGCCTCACTAGGTGATACAGGCTTTTCAGCTCCTTATGGTCTGTGGGACCATTGTGGATGTGGTCCCCTCTTGACCAAGGCATTGTTGTGTGGCAGGTGATGACAGCTGCCTTTCCAGCATTGTTCTTGTGATACAGACTTTTCAGCCGCGTTACGGTCTGTGGGACCGCCACTGTGGATGTGGTCCTCTCTTGACCAAGGCGTTGTTGTGTGGCACTTGATGACGGCTGGCTTCCCAGCATTGTTCTTTTTGTCTTTCCCCTACGGTTCACTTTTGGATGATCTATTAATTATTTTTTTGAAGATAGCGTCTTGCTCTGTCACCCAGGCTGGGGTGCAGTGGTGCCATTTCAGCTTCATACAACATCTGCCGCCCGGGTTCAAGCTATTCTCCTGCCTCAGCCTCCCGAGCAGCTGGAATTACAGGCATGTGCCACCATGCCCCGCTAATTTTGTATTTTTAGTAGAGATGGGGTTTCACCAAGTTGCCCTAAACTCAGGCAATCCACCTGCCTCAGTTCCCACAGTGCCAGGATTACAGGTGTGAGCTACCACATCCGGCCAATTTATTAATTTCTACTTGGTGTGTTAACATTGTTAATACACTAATCAGTGTATCAAAAAGGTGAGAAAATGAGGTGTGCCCTGGTTTTCTACAAATTCTATTTACTGGAGATTTCCTGTGTTCACTACACATTGGTAGTTTATTTTCTTTATTTTATTATTATTATTTTTTTTTTTATTGCATTTTCAGTTTGGGGGTACATGTGCAGAACATGCAGGACAGTTGCATAGGTACACACATGGCAGTGTGTTTTGCTTTCTTTCTCCCCTTCACCCACATTTGGCATTTCTCCCCAGGCTATCCCTCCCCACCTCCCCCTCCCACTGGCCCTCCCCATTTCCCCCCAATAGACCCCAGTGTTTAGTACTCTTCTCTCTGTGTCCATGCGTTCTCATTTTTCATCACCCGCCTATGAGTGAGAATATGCGGTGTTTCGTTTTCTGTCCTTGTGTCAGTTTGCTGAGGATGATGTTCTCCAGATTCATCCATGTCCCTACAAATGACACAATATTATTATTTTTTAAGATGGAGTCTTGCTCTGTCACCCAGGCTGGGGTGCAGTGGTGCAATCTCAGCTCACTGCAACCTCCGCCTCCCAGGTTGGAGCGATTCTCCTGCCTCAGCCTCCTGAGTAGCTGGGATTTTAGGCACGCGCCACCGGGCTCAGCTATGTTTTTGTATTTTTAGTAGAGATGGGGTTTCACCATGTTGACCAGGATGGTCTTCATCTCCTTTCTTCATGATCCACCCACCTCGGCCTCCCAAAGCCCTGGGATTAGAGGCGTGAGCCACTGCGCCTGGCAGTAATTTATTTCTAAACAGCGAATCTATCAGTAAAGAATAACACTATGTTAAAGTTAAATGGCACATACTTCTTTCTTTGATTTTGATTATGTATTACCATCTTGATGATTAATGTCAACTTTCATTGTACAAACAGTAGCTTAAAATGCTGTAGACTGGACTGAATTAGTTCTGACATACGGACATTCCTGCTTTAAAAGAAAAAAAAAAAAAGCTTGATAGAAAAGCCCCAATGTCACCTTCTCATTGATTGCGTTTTAAAGAATAAAAAATATGTTTGGGGTAGGCAAGCCAGGTACAGTGACTCACGCTTGTAATCCCAGCACTTAGAGAGGCCAAGGCGGGTGGACCACCCGAGTGAGTCCCTCAGCCTGGCCAACGTGGTGAAACGTTGTGTCTTAAAAATACAGAAATGTTATCAGAGAGGATTATGCGTTTCTCATTTTCGAAGAGATTAGATGTTCTTATCTACAGTAACACAGTAAAGGGCAATGATTTCTGCTCTTTTATTTCCACAACCCAAATTGCTGAGCTGCATCTTTGCTCCTGTCCTTCATTCTTGAATACAGCTGATGATTAATAGCTATACTTTCCTGGTGACGAGTGGAACTGTAGCGCATGCGCACACACACACATTCAATCTGAGAAATAAGATGGCAAAATATTAATCTGGACTTAAGTTGACACACTGGGAAATGAGTGTGGCAGGAGCTCAAGTTGAGAACGTACGTTTCCCTTACAGCAAGCTCTTCCTTTTCACTCAGAGAAAGGTTTCAGGAGATACACTTACGTCGTGATTCCAGATCCCTTCTCCTGGGGGTGTGTTATTCAGAGAGGCACCGCTGGTGCATGCAGTAAAACACCTCCAGTTATGACTTAGGGGGAAGTCCATTCTTTGTTTTTCAGAGGGAGTTTCACTCTTGTCACCCAGGCTGGAGTGCAATGGCGTAATCTCGGCTCACTGCAATGTCCGCCTCCTGGGTTCAGGCAATTCTCTTGCCTCAGCCTCCTGAGTAGCTGGGATTACAGGCACGCGCCACCATGCCCAGCTAATTTTTTGTATTTTTAGTAGAGATAGGGTTTCACCATGTTGACCAGGATGGTCTCGATCTCTTGACCTCGTGATCCACCCGCCTCGGCCTCCCAAAGTGCTGGGATTTCAGGCTGGAGCCACCGCGCCCGGTGGGGACGTCTATTCTTTATCGGACAGTTGCAGCTACTTGCAAACTCTTCTGTAGAGTGCATGTCCATTGCTTTGACTCAGAAAATGGGTGCTGAAGGCCTTTTGGGGAGGAAGCATCATGCCACCGTTGAAATTCTGTCACTTGAGGAAATCCTGAGGAAGAAATCCTATGATACAAAGGAAGAAATCCTATGATACAAAGAAGGTTCAGTGATTAGCTGAGGGCTGATGGGAGAGGGGATGCCACGAGGCCTGCTTGTCTTCAAGGAAAAGGCCTTCTCAGGAGTGGCCCGGCTTCCTCACCCAATCTGACCTCCCAATCTGACCTCCCAGCTCTTGCATTGGGAAAACGTTGCTGTTATCATTGTCCTCATCCTCCGTGTGGCTCACCCCTCCTCCCCCCATTTTTTTAAAAAGCATATTGTCCTGGAACCTCATTGTCCCTCCATGCTGGAGTCAGGAGGACGGCATTGTCTGTGCTCTCCATGTCTGCCTTCACACAGGGTTTGATAGCTTCCTCTTAAGCCACCACCAGCTGGCTTTCTTGCCTGCTGTGTACACTTACTGCCACCACCTCCAGGTCTCTTCCAGATGCCCTAAGCACATTGGTCCCTGGATCTCAAGCTTGCCCAATGCTCCATCCCTGGCAGTCCTCTGGGGCGTCTCCAGTGTCCCAATGAGTGACGTACCAGCATCTGGTTTTATGGTATCTCAACTGTCTGTCCCTCCAACTACACTTGGACAGATCCTCCTGTAGAACTTGAAATTATAAACCCTGGAGTTTTCCTTTACCTGACATGGACCTGAAATGACAAACCCTGAAGTTCCTTTCTCCGATACTGACCTTTTTTCTGTATGGTTGTTTTTACTAAGCCTGCATTATGATAGCATCTCGACCTCTGGTTCCAGCCTTTCCTTACTCTGAGCACCTTACTTCCTTCCCTCTGGCTTTATTTGTCTCCCTAGCCCACCTGAACTTTAGAGTCAATCATTTCTCTGCTCTCATAAACTTCCTTTTTACTTGATGGTTTTTTCAGGAGCCGTTCAATCTTCAACCACATGTAAACTTAGCTGTGCATTTCCCCTACAGGTTAACCAAACTGTCTAAATAGTGCTAGCAAAATAGTAACCAGAAAACAAGAACCGTGTTGCTTGACTTCATTACAAAACTGAGTGGTGAACCTTCAGCTGGATCCTGAGGGGGCTTGATATTTATTCGTCCCTGGTCTCTCTCTCTTTCTCTTTTGCTGTTGGGAATTATTTTGACTCGCATCCCGATTCTTGTTACCTGATTGTTTGGATCTCATTCTTCCTTGTGCCACCACTGTCATTCAGTGGTCTAGCCTTCCACCGCTGTGAAAAGATTGTGGTGTAGACTTTGCCGTGGCTCCCTGAAACGTCACCACACCCTGATGCATCCTTTCCAGCTGCCACTATGTCTCACAGGAGGAAAGAACTATCCTCTTGCCCGACACCGTCCTACTTACCCAAGTACTTGTGGTCCTGCCTGGCACTAGTAATCACCCCTTCTTTATTCTACCTTAAATTCATCCCCAGTCTTCTAGGTCTACCGTAATGGAACCCAAGCATCCTCATCTTTTTTTTTCTTTTGAGACAGAGGCTCACTTTGTCTCCCAGACTGGAGTGCTGTGGTGCCATCTTGACTCACTGGAACCTCTGCCTCCTGGATTCAAGTGGTTCTCCTGTCTCAGCCTCCCGAGTAGATGGGATTACAGGTACCTGCCACCACACCTGGCTTATTTTTGTATTTTTTTGTAGAGAAGGGTTTTGTCATGTTGGCCAGGCTGGTCTCGAACTCCTGAGCTCAAGCAGTCCACCTGGTTGAGCTTCCCAACGTGCTGGGATTATAGGTGTGAGCCACTGTGCCTGGCACACCTTCATTCTTAAACACAAATAAAATTCTCTGCTTCTCTGTTCAGTTTGCTTTTCCAGAGCACGTTGCTTGGACTTTATTTATCATATATTTCTTTCTGACTTTATTATAATAAGTTGGTTTCCGGGGCAAATCACGAGATGAAGAGATTGAGACCATCCTGGCCAATATGGTGAAACCCTGTCTCCACTAAAAATACAGAAATTATCTGGGCATAGTGGTGCATGCCTATAGTCCCAGCTCCTCAGGAGGCTGAACTAGGAGAATCACTTGAACCTGAGAGGCAGAGGTTGCCATGAGCTGAGATCATGGCACTGCACTCCAGCCTGGCGACAGAGTGAGACTGTCTCAAAAAGAAAAGAAAGAAAGAACCATAAAAATGGGCAAGCAGCAGCCCTTGGAGCTGCTCTGCCTATGGAGTAGCCATTCTTTTCTCTACTTTATTAATTAACTGCCTTTCAATTAAAAAAAAAAGAAGCTGGTTTCGTTACCTGAAGCCCTATTACATTTTAACTTTTAATTTTGATTTTTTTTTCCAAGATGGAGTCTTGCTCTGTCACCCGGGCTGGAGTGCAGTGCTGTGAACTCGGCTCTCTGCAACCTCCGTCTCTCAGGATCAAAGAGTTCTCCTGCCTCAGCCTCCTGAGTAGCTAGGGTTACAGGTACGCGCCACCACACCCAGCCAATTTTTGTATTTTTAATAGAGATAGGGTTTCACCAGGTAGGCCAGGCTGATCTCGAACCCCTGACCTCAGGTGATCTGCCTGCCTTGGCCTCCCACAGTGCTGGTATTACAGGTGTGACCCACTGCAGCCTGCCATATTTTATCTTACTGAGTACAGAGATTCTATCAGTCCTGTATATTTACCCTCTCTCTACCTTAGAGTAGATGATGGGAACAGCATTTCTGTTTTTCATGAAGTGCTGGTGCTCTGAGTGTGGCCCTGATAAACACTCCAAGGTTACTCTGCTGCACTGGAAGCTGCTGAGCTTCATCTTGAAACCTGCCCGTTGTGTGACAGCAGGTCTCACAGGGAGGGTGGCAGGACAGCTTATGGTTCAGCGGGCATTGCCGCAGGAAACAGCAGTGAAGGGCCATTTTTATCCTGGAATTAGCATGGAACAGGAGTGACAGGGGACTTGCTAACAGTTTCCAAAGATTTAAAATTACTAAAGAGTTTCTATACCGGCTTTTTTTTTTTTTTTGCGACTAAGTTTTGCTCTTGTCACCCAGGCTGGAGTGCAAAGGTGCGATCTCAGCTCACCACAGCCTCTGCCTCCTGGGATGAAGCAATTCTTCTGCCTCAGCCTCCCGAGTAGCTGGGATTACAGGCGTGCACAACCACACGCATTTTTGCATTTTTAGTGGAGACGGGGTTTCTCCATGTTGGTCAGGCTGGTCTCGAACTTCCAACTTCAGGTGATCCTCCCACCTTGGCCTCCCAGAGTGCTGGGATTACATGCGTGGGGCAGTGCGCCCGGCCTACACTTTATTCTCAAGCCGAGGAAAGAATGGGTCTTATTGTAACACTAGTCACTGCCGGCATTTGCGTCACAGGGACGATTTATTTATTTATTCTTAGAGACAGAGTCTCGCTCTGTTGCTCATACTGGAGTGCGGTGGCGCTGTCATCGCTCACTGCAGCCCCAGAGTCCTGGGCTCAAGTGATCCTCCCATGTCGGCCTCTCAAAATGCTGGGGCCAGCCAATAAAGACTGTTTAGACAGAGGAATCTCAGTAGTGAGACGAATTCACATCAGGAAATTTGGAAAGGATGAGCATTTAGATGCTTCCGGGAGGCAGGTTTGTTGAGCTGGAGGGATGCGGGAAAACGCATGAGGTCATGTACCCCATTGGAACCAAGAAATGTCAATATCCTGGATAAACAGATGTTTTTGTGGTAAGTATCAAATTACATGAAGTAGGCTGGGCGTGGTGGCTTACACCTGTAATTCCAGCACTTTGGGAGACTGAGGCAGGAGGATTCATTCAAGCCAGGACTTCGAGACTACTCTGGGTAACATAGCGAGACTCTGTCTCTACAAACAAATACAAAACTTAGTCAGGAGCAGCGCCACATGCCTGCAATCCTAGCTACTCAGAAAGCTGAGGCAGGAGGATCACTGAAGCCCCAGCGGTCAAGGCTTCAGTGAGCTGTGATTGTGCCACTGTCTTCCAGCCAAGGTGACAGAGCAAGACCTTGACGCAGAAGAAAAGCAAATTACGTGAAGCAATTGAGTAACGAATGAATCCTATGATTCCACAAGGTTTTGAATTCCTATCCTAGGGAGAGCCTTGCTCTAGGCACTAGGTAGACAGCAGAATCAAAACAGAGTCTCTGAGTATAAGGCCTGGGTACAAAGAAGCGTTTCATGAGAGAACTCAGTCAAATGAGGAACGAGGCACAAGGGTATGTGGGGCAAGAGCATCCAGAGGAAGGAAGCTGCATGTGCAAAGGTCCTGAGGCAGGAGATGTTTGCGGTTGAGTAGCGGTGAGGCGTGTAAGCTAGGAACAGAATGCGGAAGAGAGTCACCGGAGGTTTACTCAGAGATGGGTGGGGGCAGCCAGGCCTTAGGCCAGTCTGCATACCACATGTGTGAAAGTGAGTCCCAGTCGCTGTTAAAGGCATTTAAATAGAATTAACTTGTTTAGTTGTTCAATCAATAATTAAAATGGAACTGGTTTATTCTGCTCATCTTCTATATCCACTAAACGATTGGCTCACAACCCTGGTGCCCATATGACCCTTTTACCCATCTGAAGACAGCACCATAAACAGGTCATGAGACATCCCTGTAAGTTTCAGCAGGGCGTGACAAGACTAATTGTCATACAGTTCTGATTATCATGATTAGTAAGTGAGCATTTTCTCCGTGGGTTACTGTTTATCATTTGGATCTACTTGGGTTGCCTTTTGGCATATTGAAAGGTCTAATTTTTTTGTTTTGTTTTGTTTTGAGACGGAGTCTAGCTCTGTTGCCCAGGCTGGAGTGCAATGGCGTGATCTCGTATCACCGCAACCTCTGCCTCCTGGGTTCAAGTGATTCTCCTGCCTCAGCCTCCTGACTAGCTGGGATTACAGGCACGCGCCTCCATGCCCAGCTAATTTTTGTATTTTTAGTAGAGATAGGGTTTCATCATGTTGATCAGGAAGGTTTCGATCTCCTGACCTTGTGATCCATCCACCTAGGCCTCTCAAAGTGCTGGAATTACAGCATGAGCTACTGCGGCCAGCCGAAACGTCTAATTTTTATGTTGTCAGATCTCAGGGTTTATTTTGTGTCACAGCATCTGTGAGTCTTGTCTTGCTTTTGATTTATTTTTATTGTCTTTAAGCTTACAGTACCTGGTATTCCCAGGCAGTATACCACTGAAGTGCTCACCAGGCTTGATCCTGCTTAGTTTCTGAAACCAGACAGAAATTGAGCACGTTCAGGTGGTGTGGCTGTACGGTCTTGCCTTGCTTTGAAAGATCACCTCTGGGCCGGATGCGGCGGCTCAAGCCTGTAATCCCAGCACTTTGGGAGGCCGAGGCGGGCAGATCACCTGAGGTTGGGAGTTTAAGACCAGCCTGACCAACATCGAAAGACCTCGTCTGTATTAAAAACACAAAATTAGTCAGGCCTGGTGGCATGCACCTGTAATCCCAGCTCTTTGGGAGGCTGAGGTGGGTGGATCACCTGAGGTCAGGAGGTCAAGACCAGCCTGGACATCGTGGTGAAACCCCATCTTTAAAAAAAAAAAATGCACCTATGCTACGTCACAGTAGCCTCTTTCCTTGGGGTCTATTCTACATATATATGTGCTTTCGTATGAAATCATGTATATGAAAACATTCATTCTATTTTTGTAATAATGAAAGATTAGACATAAATGTCTTTTAACAGAAAAAGTCTAGCCATGGTAAGTGAGTACAGTGGAAAACTCTGTAGCTGTACATGTTTAAACGTGTCCAAAACCTATTGTTAACTAAAAGTCAAACCAAACAACCCTCATCCAAGTGGAGAAAAACAGTGTCCTTATATCTTAGGTGCGAGAAAAGATGGGAAGTGGCGGTGATAAGATATATTTGCTGGCTGGGCACGGTGGCTCACGCCTGTAATCCCAGCACTTTGGGAGGCCGAGGCGGGCAGATCACTTGAGGTTGGGAGTTTAAGACCAGCCTGACCAACATGGAAAAACCTCGTCTCTATTAAAAACACAAAATTAACCAGGCCTGGTGGCATGCACCTGTAATCCCAGCTACTCAGGAGGCTGAGGCAGGAGAATCACTGAAACCCCAGAGGCGGAAGTGGCGGTTAGCTGCGCTTGCCCCGTTGCACTTGAGCCTGGGCAACAAAGGTAAAACATCTCAGAAAAACCCAAACCAAACAAACAAAAGAATATATTTGCTTGAGCCCAGGAGTTTGAGGTTATAGTAAGCTATAGACCATGACTGTGCCACTGTACTCCAGCCTGGGTGGCAGAGCAATACCTGTCAATAAATAATTAAAAAAATAAATATAGAGAAATACATATAAAATTAAAAAATAAATTGGCCTGGAGCAGTGGCTCACACCTGTAATCCCAGCACTTTGGAAGGCCGAGGTGGGCAGATCCCTTGAGGTCAGGAGTTCAGGATCAGCCTGGCCAACATGGTGAAACCTCGTCTCTACTGAAAATACAAAAATTAGCTGGGCATGGTGGTGCGTGCCTGTAGTCCCAGCTACTTGGGAGGCTGAGGCAAGAGAATCACTTGAACCCAGGAGATGGAGGTTGCCACGCACTCCTGCCTGGGAGATAAAGTGAGACTAAGTTAAAAAAATAGTAATAATACAATAATAAATAAATGTATCCTAATGTGTGTTTGAAACATTTTGGAAGGATACATAGCGAACTGATAAAAGTGGTTTTATATCAGGGAGGATGTGGGAAGTGGACGGTGAGTAAAAGGGTAAGTGGCAGCAGGATTTTTCACTGTGTACCCTCATAAGACACCTTCTGGTGAAACAGACATAAGGAAAAGGATAGAAAAGACAGTGGTTTGTTAAGGAAATTGTTAAGTGAACCCTGGAAAGCCATCACCCAGATCAATAAACAGAACACTGCATGGCTGGGCTTGGTGGCTTTATCACCCCATAAACCCCGTCCTCTCCATCACAACCTCTCCCCACAGGTAACCAATATCCTGTTTTATAGTCATCGCCTCCCTGCTTTATAGTTAGACATGCAAATCCAAAGACCATCTGTTGCACGTTACATCACTAGATTCCTGTTCAGTGTCCCTTTGTAATGGTTTCATTTTGCCTAACATTTTTGGGGCTAGATTCATCCACGTTGTGTCCGGCTGTGGTTCGTTCATTGTGATTGCTGGGTACTCTCCTGTGTGAATATGCTGTAATTTATATGTGTGTTCTGCTGCTGAGCACCTGGGTTGTTTATTGTTTTGGACTATTCATGATAAGGGAGCTTGAAAGGTATTTTGCACATGTGTCTTGGAGAATAAGTACACACATTTCTGATGGTTATATACCTAGCAGTGGAATCGCTGGGTCTCAGAGTGTGAATCTCTTTGATTTTGATAGTTGCCGCCAAGCTGTTTTCAACGTGGCTGTAGTACTTTATCCTCACGGCAGCAGTGTGCTAGAGTTTCTGTTACTACACATCATCTCCAACACTTGGTTTTCTTGGTCTTTTATGCTTTTATCCTGGCTGGTCTGTAAGGGTATCTCATCATGGTTTTAATTTACATGTTCCTGATTACTAATGAGGTTGAGAACATTTTTAGGTTTTTTGGCCATCTGAAATTTCTCTCATTCGATGCCTGTCGCTTTCCATATTTTCTTAGTTTCCCTTTTTTTGCATTGAAAAAAAGGAATGTTTCTTTACCCCCCATGGAACTCTGCTTGATAAAGTGTTCTGTGATATGTGTTGCCAATATGATCTCCATCTCTGGCTAGTGTTTTTATTTCATTCTTACACTCTCGCCCTTTTACCTAGTGATACATACGTACTGTTCTTTTAAAATATATCCTGAAAATCTTTCATTATCTGTACAATGCCTTTAAAAAAAACAGTCGCATTGCATTCTGTTACTTGAATTTCTCATAATTTTAATTTTCCCTATCGATGGATGTGGAAGTTTTTACTGCTTTGCTATTGCAAACCATGCTTTAATAGAAAAAATCCTTATAGTAACATATATATATATATTGTTTGAGACAGGGTTTCGCTCTTGTTACCCAGGCTGGAGTGCAATGGCAGGATCTTGGCTCACTGCAACCTCCGCCTCCTGGGTTCGAGCAATTCTCCTGCCTCAGCCTCCTGAGTAGCTGGGATTACAGGCACGTGCCAGCAGCCCAGCTAATTTTTTGTATTTTTTAGTAGACACGGGGTTTCACCATGTTGACCAGGATGGTCTCGATCTCTTGACCTCGTGTTCCACCCGCCTCGGCCTCTCAAAGTGCTGGGATTACAGGCTTGAGCCACCGCGCCGGGCCATAGTAACGTATTTTTAAATACGTTCAAGTACTTCTACAGGATCCATTTCTACAAGTGGTATTGTGGGTCAGACAGTAGGTAAGTTTGTTATTTTGATAAGGAGGCTCACATCATTTTCCATAGATGCTCCCTCCTTGCCCAAGTACCTGCTTCTGCAGTACAGCTGGATCTGTGTGACTCTGTCAAACTTTCCATTTTTCTTTTTTTGGAGACAGAATCTCGCTCTGTTGCCCAGGCTGGAGTGCAGTGGCGCTATCTCGGCTCACTGCAACCTCTGCCTCCCAGGTTCAAGCGGATCTCGTTCCTCATCCTCCCGAGCAGCTGGGATTATAGGCACCCATCATCATGCCCGGCTAATCTTTTGTATTTTTAATAGAGACGGGGTTTCATCAAATTGCCCAGACTGGTTTCAAACTCCTGGACTCAGGTGATCTGCCTGCCTTGGCCTCTCAAAGTGTTCGGGTTATAGGCGTGAGCCATTTGACCTGGCTCTAGAGACTTATTTTTCCAAATCTAATAAGCAATAAGTAGTGCCTCAATGTAGTTTAAAATGTTAGATTGTGGTGGTGTCATTGACATAAAAGCAACGGAACATATTTAAAGTGTACAGCTTGATAAGTCTTGATGGAGGTGCACACTTGCAAAACATCACCACAGTCAAGGTAATGAACGTACTCATTATCCCCGAAGCTTGCCTCCTGCCTATTTGTATTTGCTTGGTCTTTGCTGTCTCACTGCTCCCCTCTCTAAACAGCTAATGATCTTTCTGTCACTATAGGTTAGTTGGCTTTTCCTGACTTGTTTATCCACTTAACTATTGATGGACATTTGGGTGGTTTTCAGGTTTTGTTTTGATTTTTTTCTTAACTATTACAATAAAAGCTACTCTGAGTATTCATTCACATGTCTTTTTATGGAGATATGTTTCCTTTTCTCTGGGGTAAATACCTAGGCATGGAATGGCTGGATCACATGGTAGGTGCCTCACTTTTTAAGAAACGGCCAAAGGGTTGTTCAAAGCAGCTATATTATTCTTCATTCCCATCAGCACATTATGAGAGTTCAAATTTCTCCACATTCTCAGCGCCGCTTGGTATGCCCAGTTTTTCTAATTTTGATCATTTAAATATGTGTGTAGCAGGCTAGGCCCGGTGGTTTGCACCTGTAATCCCAGCACTTGGAAAAAACAAGGCCGGTGGATCACTTGAGCCCAGGAGTTCAAGACCAGCCTGGCCAACGTGGCAAAAACCCGTCTCTACTGAAAATACAAAAATTATCTAGGCGTAAGTATGCCCATAATCCCAGCTATTCAGGAGGCTGAGGCAAAAGAATTGCTTGAACTCAGGAAGCGGAGGTTGCAGTGAGCCAAGAATATGCCACTGTACTCCAGCCTGGGCAACACAGTGAGGCACTATCTCAAAAAAAAAAAAAAGAAAAATTAAATATTTTCTTTGGTAAAGTGCTGATTTGAATCTTTAGACCACTTTTAAGGAGGGTGATTTCTTATTGCTGAGTTTTAAGAATTCTTTGTTTTGTGAATATAAGTCCTTTTATAAATATGTATTTTGCCAAGATTTTTCCTCTAGTGGCTGTTGAGTCCAAAGCTCATACTGCTCCCCACAGGACAGTCAGTCAGTTAAGAGACAAAGTGTTGGGGTAAGGAAAGTGATTTTATTTGGAAAGCCAGCAGAAGGTGCTGGACTAGTGTCGTAAAGAACCGTTTAAAAGGCTTGAATGTCACGCTTCTTTTTATATTGAGGAAGTGGGAACAAGGGTGGAGTTGAGGTCAGGAGGCAGCAGGTGATCGTGGACAACTGGGCATCTGGCAGGAGCCTGAGGGGACCCATGACTTCTTTGCTCTTGGTCAGGTCACAATGCTGCTAAAGGTTGTTTTGTTTTTTCCCTCCAAGATGGAGTCTCACTCTGTCTCCAGGCTGGAGTGCAGCAGTGGCATGATCCCAGCTCACTGAAACTTCTGCTTTCCAGGCTCAAGTGATTCTCCTGCCTCAGCTTCCTGAGTAGCTGAGACTAGAGGCGCACCCCACCACACTTAGCTAATCCTGTACGTTTTCAACGTAGCATTGTTAAGTCTGTGTGTGCTCCTTATCTCTTTAGGTAGGGGTTAACTTCAGGAAGGGACTATGAGCATCCTTGCTTTAAAGTTCAAACTATATTGGCAAGTGACACTTGTGTTTGAAAAAACAACAAAGAAATAGAGTTAAACCATGAACTAAATTCTTCCCGTAGGTAGCTTCGTGTTTTTTTTTTTTTATTTAAGAGGTGGATTCTGGCTGTGTTATTGAGGCTGGACTTGAACTCCTGGCTGGGCTACTTTTCATACCTTGATGTACAGCATTTTAGTATCTGTGTTAAACCTATCAACTGTTTTCCTTATGATTTCTGCTTTTGATGTTGATACAGGCTTCATATACTTTTTTTTTTTTTTATTTAAGAGGTGGATTCTGGCTGTGTTATTGAGGCTGGACTTGAACTCCTGGCTGGGCTACTTTTCATACCTTGATGTACAGCATTTTAGTATCTGTGTTAAACCTATCAACTGTTTTCCTTATGATTTCTGCTTTTGATGTTGATACAGGCTTCATATACTTTTTGCTGGTCCCTTTTGGTATGACAGGCAGACTCTGTTAAGACTTGCCAAGTCATATGTAAAATCCAGCCTTTGGCACATAGCTCTTCTAGATGTTTTTTTTTTTTTTTTTTTGAAAAAAAGGAAGAAAAAGAAAAAGAGAAAGAAAGAAAAAACAATGAAAGAGAGAAAGAAACAGGAAGAGAAAGAGGGAGAGAGAACGGGAATCTTGCTCTATTGCCCACGCTAGAATGCAGTCTAAAAATGGGTATTAAAAACCTCTTTTATGCCAATAAATGTGCTTAACAATGGAGACAGGAAGGAATAAGGGAGGAAAATAACAAACAAGCAACCAACCAATATTTCATTTAAACCTGTGAAATGCTGTGCCGTTGCTGAGGAGTGATTTACTTCCAATGTTGTGGTCACTTTCAGAATAGGTGTGATGTGATACTGAGAAAAACGTATGTTGTGTGGATTTGGGGTGGAGAGTTCTGTAAATGTTTATTAGGTTTACTTGTTCCAGGTCTGAGTTCAAGTCCTGGACATCCTTGTTAATTCTCTGTCTCGTTGATCTGTCTCATATTGACAAGGCAGTGTTAAAGTCTCCCACTATTATTATGTGGGAGTCTAAGTCTCCTGGTAGCTTGGTTTATGTGCATAAATGAGCAAGGGCAGTTTTGAGGTTAGAAGCAAAATGGAGTCAGCCATGGTAGATTTTCTTGTTGCCTAGCCTGTGCTTGTCTTTTCATTCCTTTAAACATGTTGCAAAGCTCAACAGCCTTATTTTATTATTATTCTTATTATTTTTGGGACACTCTGGGTTTTGTTGCCCAGGCTGCAGTGCAGTGGTACCATCTCGGCTCACTGCAACCTCTGCCTCCTGGGTTCAAACGATTCTCATGCCTCAACCCCCCAGAAGCTGGGATTACAGGCGCCTGCCACCCCTCCTGGCTAAGTTTTGTATTCTTATTAGAGATGGGGTTTCACCATGTTGGTCAGGCTGGTCTTGAACTCCTGTCCTCAAGCAATCCATCACCTTGGCCTCCCAAAGTGCTGGAATTACGGGTGTGAGCCACCACGGCCAGGCTAGGAGACTTAATTTTGATAAAATCCAATTTATCTATTTTTTAATATATTGTTTTCGTTGCCATACTTAAATTTTTGCCCAACACAAGGTCACAAATATTCTTCTGTGATTTCTTCTAGATATGATAGTTTGGATTTTCAGTTTATTCTATACTTCATTTTGAGTTAATCTGAGGTATGTACCCACGTTTTTGTAATTTTGCATATGGAATTTCAGTTGTACCAAGATCATTAGTTGAAAAGACTTTTCTTTTTCCAACGTTCTGACTTGTGTTAATTGACATGTATTGAAAACATCAGTTTCTCAAATTTATGTGAGTTTCTTTCCGGATGCTGTTCCATTTCACTGATCCTTCTGCCTCTCTTCACACCGATACTACATTGTCTGCATTGCTGTAACTTTGTAGCCTTGTAATCGGGTACTGTTTGCCCTTCAACTTTCTTCTGTTCCTAAGGTGTTTTGGCAAATATAGGTCCTTTAAATGCATTCTACGAGTTTTAGAGTAACGTTTAGAATCAGCTTGAACATTTCTACAGAAAAGGTAGGTGAGAACCGGACTGGGATTGATTGCATCGAATCTGTGTATTAATTTGGAAAGTACATTTTAATTGATACTTTAACCCTTTTGCTGAGAATCATAGGACCTTAAAACACTTAGAGTTGATTTTTAAAAATTTTCATTTATTTATTTATTTTTGAGATGTAGTTTCACTCTTGTTACCCAGGCTGGAGTGCAATGGTGCGATCTCGGCTCACGGCGACCTCCGCCTCCTGGGTTCAGGCAATTCTCCTGCCTCAGCCTCCCGATTAGCTGGGATTACAGGCACGCACCACCATGCCCAGCTAATTTTTTGTATTATCAGTGGAGACGGGGTTTCACCATGTTGACCAGGATGGTCTCGATCTTTTGACCTCGTGATCCACCCACCTCGGCCTCCCAGCGTGCTGTAGAGTTCATCCTACATCCCACTTTTATGGAATTATTGTCAATTATTTTACTTCAGTGTGTCTTTTACACACCATAAGACATTGCTGTTCTGTCCTGATAGTGGTTTAGATGACCACGTTGGCTCCTCTCTGTTCTTTCCTTTCTTTCTGTGCTTCCACCTGGGATCAGTTTTGCCTGCCTGAAGATCACTCCCTACAGATTCCTTCAGTACAGTTTGCCAATGACATTCTTCTAATTTTTGCCTAGAAATCGTATTAGTTACAGAATTCTAGTTTGACAGCTATTTTCCCTCAGAGGTGCGGCGATACCTTTCCATTATCTTCTAGTTTCTGTCCTTTAGGTTGAAATGTTAGCTCTTGATCTAATTGTTGTGAAAGTAATATATATATTTTTTCATCTGGTTGCTTGTAGATCTTTTTTTTTTTTTTTGAGATGGAGTTTTGCTCTTGTTACCCAGGCTGGAGTGCAATGGCCCAATCTCGGCTCACCGCAACCTCCGCCTCCTGGGTTCAGGCAATTCTCCTACCTCAGCCTCCCAAGTAGCTGGGATTACAGGCACGCGCCACCATGGCCAGCTAATTTTTTGTATTTTTAGTAGAGACGGGGTTTCACCATGTTGACCAGGATGGTCTCGATCTCTTGATCCACCCGCCTCGGCCTCCCAAAGTGCTGGGATTATAGGCTTGAGCCACCGCGCCCAGCCCGCTTGTAGATCCTAAGATTTTCTCTTTGTCTTTTGTTTTTGCAATTTTCTTTTCTTCTTTGTTTTTTGAGACAGAGTCTTACTTTGTTGCCAGGCTGGAGTGCAGTGGCACAGTATTGGCTCACAGTAACCTCCACCTCCTAGGTTCAAGCGATTCTATTGCCTCAGCCTCCCAAGTAGCTAGGATTATAGGTGTGTGCACCACACCCAGCTAATTTTTGTATTTTTAGTAGAGACAGGGTTTCACCATGTTGCCCTAAACTCAGGCAATCCACCTGCCTCAGCTTCCCACAGTGCCAGGATTACAGGTGTGAGCTACCACATCCGGCCAATTTATTAATTTCTACTTGGTGCATTAACATTGTTAATACACTAATCTGTGTATCAAAAAGATGAGAAAACCAGGTGTGCCCTGGTTTTCTACAAATTCTATTTACTGGAGATTTCCTGTGTTCACTACACATTGGTAGTTTATTTAATTTATTTTATTATTATTATTATTATTTGAGATGGAGTCTTGCTCTTTCACCCAGGCTGGGGTGCAGTGTTGCAATCTCAGCTCACTGCAACCTCCGCCTCCCAGGTTGAAGCGATTCTCCTGCCTCAGCCTCCTGAGTAGCTCGGATTCCAGGCACACGCCACCACGCTTAGCTATTTCTTTGTATTTTTAGTAGAGATGGGGTTTCACGACATTGACCAGGATGGTCTTCATCTTCTTTCTTCATGATCCGCCCACCTTGGCCTCCCAAAGTGCTGGGATTAGAGGCGTGAGCCACTGTGCCTGACAGTAATTTATTTCTAAACAGTGAATCGATCAGTACAGAATAACACTATGTTAAAGTTAAATGGCACATACTTCTTTCTTTGATTTTGATTATGTATTACCATCTTGATGATTAATGTCAACTATCATTCTACAAACGGTAGCTGAAAACGCTGTAGACTGGACTGAATTAGTTCTGACCTATCGACATTCCTGCTTTAAAAAAAAAAAAAAGCGTGATAGAAAAGCCCCAATGTCACCTTCTCATTGATCGCGTTTTAAAGAATAAAGAATATGGTTGGGGTAGGAAAGCAAGGTACAGTGACTCACGCTTGTAATCCCAGCACTTTGAGAGGCCAAGGCGGGTTGACAACCCGAGTGAGTCCCTCAGCCTGGCCAACATGGTGAAACGTTGTGTCTACTAAAAATACAGAAATGTTATCAGAAAGGATTATGTGTTTCTCATTTTCAAAGAGATTAGATGTTGTTATCTACAGTAAAACAGTAAAGGGCAATGATTTCTGCTCTTTTATTTCCACAAACCAAATTGCTGAGCTGCATCTTTGCTCCTGTCCTTCATTCTTGAATACAGCTGATGATTAATAGCTATACTTTCCTGGTGACGAGTGGAACTGTAGCGCGTGCACACACGTTCAATCTGAGAAATAAGATGGCAAAATATTAATCTGGACTTAAGTTGACACACTGGGAAATGAGTGCGGCAGGAGCTCAAGTTGAGAACGTACGTTTCCCTTACAGCAAGCTCTTCCTTTTCACTCAGAGAAAGGTTTCAAGAGATACACTTACATCGTGATTCCAGATCCCTTCTCCTGGGGGTGTGTTATTCAGAGAGGCACCGCTGGTGCATGCAGTAAAACACCTCCAGTTATGACTTAGGGGAAAGTCCATTCTTTTTTTTTCAGAGGGAGTTTCACTCTTGTCACCCAGGCTGGAGTGCAATGGCTGAATCTTGGCTCACCGCAACCTCCGCCTCCTGGGTTCAGGCAATTCTCCTGCCTCAGCCTCCCAAGTAGCTGGGATTACAGGCACGGGCCACTATGCCCAGCTAATTTTTGTATTTTTAGTAGAGATGGGGTTTCATCATGTTGATCATGATGGTCTCGATCTCTTGACCTCGTGATCCACCCGCCTCGGCCTCCCAAAGTGCTGGGATTTCAGGCTTCAGCCACCGTGCCTGGTGGGGAAGTCTATTCTTTATCGGACAGTTGCAGCTACTTGCAAACTCTTCTGTAGAGTGCATGTCCATTGCTTTGACTCAGAAAATGGGTGCTGAAGGCCTTTTGGGGAGGAAGCATCATGCCACCACTGAAATTCTGTAACTTGAGGAAATCCTGAGGAAGAAATCCTATGATACAAAGGAAGAAATCGTATGATACAAAGAAGGTTCAGTGATTAGCTGAGGGCTGATGGGAGAGGGGATGCCACGAGGCCTGCTTGTCTTCAAGGAAAAGGCCTTCTCAGGAGTGGCCCGGCTTCCTCACCCAATCTGACCTCCCAGCTCTTGCATTGGGAAAAGGTTGCTGTTACCATTGTCCTCATCCTCCGTGTGGCTCACCCCTCCTCTCCCCATTGTTTTAAAAAGCATATTGTCCTGGAACCTCATTGTCCCTGCATGCTGGAGTCAGGAGGACGGCATTGTCTGTGCTCTCCATGTCTGCCTTCACACAGGGTTTGATAGCTTCCTCTTAAGCCACCACCAGCTGGCTTTCTTGCCTGCTGTGTACACTTACTGCCACCACCTCCAGGTCTCTTCCAGATGCCCTAAGCACATTGGTCCCTGGATCTCAAGCTTGCCCAATGCTCCATCCCTGGAAGTCCCTGGGGCGTCTCCAGTGTCCCGATGAGTGACGTACCAGCATCTGGTTTTATGGTATCTCGACTCTCTGTCCCTCCAACTACACTTGGTCAGATCCTCCTGTAGAACTTGAAATTATAAACCCTGGAGTTTTCCTTTACCTGACATTGACCTGAAATGACAAACCCTGAAGTTCCTTTCTCCGATACTGACCTTTTTTCTGTATGGTTGTTTTTACTAAGCCTGCATTATGATAGCATCTCGACCTCTGGTTCCAGCCTTTCCTTCCTCTCTGCGCCTTACTTCCCTCTGGCTTCATTTGTCTCCCTAGCCCACCTGAACTTTAGAGTCAATCATTTCTCTGCTCTCATAAACTTCCTTTTTTCTTCATTGTTTTTTCAGGAGCCAGTCAATCTTCAACCGCATGTAAACTTAGCTGTACATTTCCCCAACATGTGTAACCAAACTGTCTAAATAGTGCTAGCAAAATAGTAACCAGAGAAAAAAGAACCGTGTTGCTTGACTTCATTACAAAACCGAGTGGTGAACCTTCAGCTGGATCCTGAGGTGGCTTGATATTTATTCATCCCTGGTCTCTCTCTCTCTTTCTCTCTTGCTGTTGGGAATTATTTTGACTCGCATCCCGATTCTTGTTACCTGATTGTTTGGATCTCATTCTTCTTTGTGCCATCACTGTCATTCAGTGGTCTAACCTTCCACCTCTGTGAAAAGATTGTGGCGTAGACTTTGCCATGGCTCCCTGAAACGTCACCACACCCTGATGCATTCTTTCCAGCTGCCTCTATGTCTCACAGGAGGAAAGAACTATCCTCTTGCCCAACACCGTCCTACTTACCCAATTACACCTGCCTGGCACTAGTAATCATCCCTTCTTTATTCTACCTTAAATTCATCCCCAGTCCTCTAGGTCTACCATAATTAAACCCAAGCATCTTCATGTTTTTTTTTTTTTTCTTTTGAGACAGAGTCTCACTTTGTCTCCCAGACTGGAGTGCTGTGGTGCCATCTTGACTCACTGCAACCTCTGCCTCCTGGATTCAAGAGGTTCTCCTGGCTCAGCCTCCCGAGTAGATGGTATTACAGGTACCTGCCACCACACCTGGCTTATTTTTGTATTTTTTTGTAGAGAAGGGTTTTGTCATGTTGGCCAGGCTGGTCTCGAACTCCTGAGCTCAAGCAGTCCGCCTGCTTCAGCTTCCCAACGTGCTGGGTTTATAGGTGTGAGCCACTGCGCCTGGCACACCTTCATCCTTAAACACAAATAAAACTCTCTCTGCTTCTCTGTTCAGTTTGCTTTTCCAGAGCACGTTGCTTTGACTTTATTTAGCATATATTTCTTTCTGACTTTATTATAATAAGTTGGTTTCCGGGGCAAATCACGAGATCAAGAGATTGAGACCATCCTGGCCAATATGGTGAAACCCTGTCTCCACTAAAAATACAAAAATTATCTGGGCATAGTGGTGCATGCCTATAGTCCCAGCTCCTCAGGAGGCTGAACCAGGAGAATCACTTGAACCTGAGAGGCAGAGGTTGCCATGAGCCGAGATCATGCCACTGCACTCCAGCCTGGCGACAGAGTGAGACTGTCTCAAAAGGAAAACAAAGAAATAACCATAAAAATGGGCAAGCAGCAGCCCTTGGAGCTGCTCTGCCTATGGAGTAGCCATTCTTTTCTCTACCTTATTAATTAACTGCCTTTCAATTAAAAAAAAAAAGAAGCTGGTTTTGTTACCTGAAGCCCTATTACATTTTAACTTTTAATTTTGATTTTTTTTTTCCAAGATGGAGTCTTGCTCTGTCACCCGGGCTGGAGTGCAGTGGTGTGATCTCGGCTCTCTGCAACCTCCGTCTCTCAGGTTCAAGCAGTTCTCCTGCCTCAGCCTCCTGAGCAGCTAGGGTTACAGGTATGCGCCACCACACCCAGGCAGTTTTTGTATTTTTAATAGAGATAGGGTTTCACCAGGTTGGGCAGGCTGATCTCGAACTCCTGACCTCAGGTGATCTGCCTGCCTTGGCCTCCCACAGTGCTGGTATTACAGGTGTGACCCCCTGCAGCCTGCCATATTTTATCTTACTGAGTACAGAGATTCTATCAGTCTGTATATTTACCCTCTCTCTACCTTAGAGTAGATGATGGGAACAGCATTTCTGTTTTCCATGAAGTGCTGGTGCTCTGAGTGTGGCCCTGATAAACACTCCAAGGTTACTCTGCTGCACTGGAAGCTGCTGAGCTTCGTCTTGAAACCTGCCCGTTGTGTGACAGCAGGTCTCACAGGGAGGGTGGCAGGACAGCTTATGGTTCAGCGGGCATTGCCGCAGGAAACAGCAGTGAATGGCCATTTTTATCCTGGAATTAGCATGGAACAGGAGTGACAGGGGACTTGCTAACAGTTTCCAAAGATTTGAAATTACTAAAGAGTTTCTATACTGGCTTTTTTTTTTTTTTGAGACTAAGTTTTGCTCTTGTCACCCAGGTTGGAGTGCAAAGGTGCGATCTCAGCTCACCACAGCCTCTGCCTCCTGGGATCAAGCAATTCTTCTGCCTCAGCCTCCCGAGTAGCTGGGATTACAGGCGTGCAAAACCACACCTGGCTAATTTTGCATTTTTGGTGGAGACGGGGTTTCTCCGTGTTGGTCAGGCTGGTCTCGAACTTCCAACTTCAGGTGATCCTCCCACCTTGGCCTCCCAAAGTGCTGGGATTACATGTGTTGGCCACTGCACCTGGCCTACACTTTATTCTCAAGCTGAGGAAAGAATGGGTCTTATTGTAACACTAGTCACTGCCGGCATTTGTGTCGCAGGGACGATTTACTTGTTTATTTTTAGAGACAGAGTCTCGCTCTGTTGCTCATACTAGAGTGCAGTGGCGCTGTCATCGCTCCCTGCAGCCCCAAACTCCTGGGCTCAAGTGATCCTCCCATGTCGGCCTCTCAAAATGCTGGGGCCAGCCAATAAAGACTGTTTAGACAGAGGAATCTCAGTAGTGAGAGGAATTCACATCAGCAAATTTGGAAAGGATGAGCATTTAGATGCTTCCGGGAGGCAGGTTTGTTGAGCTGGAGGGATGCGGGCAAACGCATGAGGTCATGTACCCCATTGGAACCAAGAGATGTCAATATCCTGGAGAAACAGATGTTTTTGTGGTAAGTATCAAATTACATGAAGTAGGCTGGGCGTGGTGGCTTACACCTATAATTCCAGCACTTTGGGAGACTGAGGCAGGAGGATTCATTCAAGCCAGGACTTCGAGACTACTCTGGGTAACATAGCGAGACTCTGTCTCTACAAACAAATACAAAACTTAGTCAGGAGCAGCGCCACATGCCTGCAATCCTAGCTACTCAGAAAGCTGAGGCAGGAGGATCACTGAAGCCCCAGCGGTCAAGGCTTCAGTGAGCTGTGATTGTGCCACTGTCTTCCAGCCGGGGTGACAGAGCAAGACCTTGACTCAGAAGAAAAGCAAATTATGTGAAGCAATTGAGTAACGAATGAATCCCATGATTCAACAAGATTTTCAATTCCTATCCTAGGGAGAGCCTTGCTCTAGGCACTAGGTACACAGCAGAATCAAAACAGAGTCTCTGAGTATAAGGCCTGGGTACAAAGGAGCGTTTCATGAGAGAACTCAGTCAAATGAGGAACGAGGCACAAGGGTATGTGGGGCAAGAGCATCCAGAGGAAGGAAGCTGCATGTGCAAAGGTCCTGAGGCAGGAGATGTTTGCGGTTGAGTAGCGGGGAGGCGGGTAAGCTAGGAACAGAATGCGGAAGAGAGTCACCGGAGGTTTACTCAGAGATGGGTGGGGGCAGCCAGGCCTTAGGCCAGTCTGCATACCACATGTGTGAAAGTGAGTCCAGGTCGCTGTTAAAGGCATTTACATAGAATTAACTTGTTAAGCTGTTCAATCATTAATTAAAATGGAACTGATTTATTCTGCTCATCTTCTATATCCACTAAACGGTTGGCACACAACCCTGGTGCCCATATGACCCTTTTACCCATCTGAAGACAGCACCATAAACAGGTCATGAGACATCCCTGTAAGTTTCAGCAGGGCGTGACAAGTCTAATTGTCATACAGTTGTGATTATCATGATTAGTAAGTGAGCATTTTCTCCGTGGGTTACTGTTTATCATTTGGATCTACTTGGGTTGCCTTTGCCATATTGAAAGGTCTAATTTTTTTGTTTTGTTTTGTTTTGAAACGGGGTCCAGCTCTGTTGCCCAGGCTGGAGTGCAATGGCGCGATCTCGGATCACCGCAACCTCCGCCTCCTGGGTTCAAGTGATTCTCCTGCCTCAGCCTCCTGACTAGCTGGGATTACAGGCACGTGCCTCCATGCCCAACTAATTTTTGTATTTTTAGTAGAGATAGGGTTTCACCATGTTGATCAGGAAGGTTTCGATCTCCTGACCTTGTGATCCATCCACCTTAGCCTCCCAAAGTGCTGGGATTACAGTATGAGCTACTGCGGCCAGCTGAAATGTCTAATTTTTATATTGTCAGATCTCAGGGTTTATTTTGTGTCACGGCATCTGTGAGTCTTGCTTTTGATCTATTTTTATTGTCTTTAAGCTTACAGTATGTGGTATTCCCAGGCAGTATACCACTGAAGTGCTAACCAGGCTTGATCCTGCTTAGTTTCTGAAACTAGACAGCAATTGAGCACGTTCAGGTTGGTGTGGCTGTATGGTCTTGCCTTGCTTTGAAAGATCACCTCTTGGCCGGATGCGGTGGCTCAAGCCTGTAATCCCAGCACTTTGGGAGGCTGAGGTGGGTGGATCACCTGAGGTCAGGAGGTCAAAACCAGCCTGGCCATCGTGGTGAAACTCCAACTTTAAAAAAAAAAAAAAATGCACCTATGCTTCATCACAGTAGCCTCTTTCCTGGGGGTCTATTCTACATATATATGTGCTTTCGTATGAAATCATCTATATGAAAACATTCATTCTATCTTTGTAATAAGGAAGGATTAGACACAAATGTCCTTTAACAGAAAAAGTCTAGCCATGGTAAGTGGGTACAGTGGAAAACTCTGTAGCTGTACATGTTTAAACGTGTCCAAAACCTATTGTTAACTAAAAGTCAAACCCAACAACTCTCATCCAAGTGGAGAAAAACAGTGTCCTTACATCTTAGGTACAAGAAAAGATGGGAAGTGGCGGTGATAAGATATATTTGCTGGCTGGGCGCGGTGGCTCATGCCTGTAATCCTAGCACTTTGGGAGGCCGAGGCGGGCAAATCACCTGTGGTTGGGAGTTTAAGACCAGCCTGACCAACATGGAAAAACCTCGTCTCTATTAAAAACACAAAATTAGCCAGGCCTGGTGACATGCACCTGTAATCCCAGCTACTCAGGAGGCTGAGGCAGGAGAATCACTGAAACCCCAGAGGCGGAGGTTGCGGTGAGCTGAGCTTGCATCATTGCACTTGAGCCTGGGCAACAAAGGTAAAACATCTCAGAAAAACCCAAACCAGACAAACAAAAGAATATATTTGCTTGAGCCCAGGAGTTTGAGGTTATAGTAAGCTATAGACCATGACTGTGCCACTGTACTCCAGCCTGGGTGGCAGAGCAATACCTGTCAATAAATAATTAAAAAAATAAATATAGAGAAGTACATATAATATTAAAAAATAAATCGGCCTGGAACAGTGGCTCACACCTGTAATCCCAGCACTTTGGAAGGCCGAGGTGGGCAGATCACTTGAGGTCAAGAGTTCAGGACCAGCCTGGCCAACATGGTGAAAGCTCGTCTCTACTAAAAATACAAAAATTATCTGGGCATGGTGGCGCGTGCCTGTAGTCCCAGCTACTTGGGAGGCTGAGGCAGGAGAATCACTTGAACCCAGGAGACGAAGGTTGCCATGCACTCCTGCCTGGGAGATAAAGTGAGACTCAGTTAAAAAAATAGTAATAATACTATAATAAATAAATATATCCTAATGTGCGTGTGAAAACAGCTTGGAAGGATACATAGCGAACTGATAAAGTGGTTTTATATCAGGGAGGATGTGGGAAGTGGATGGTGAGTAAAAGGGTAAGTGGCAGCAGGATTTCTCACTGTGTACCCTCATAAGACACCTTCTGGTGAAACAGACATAAGGAAAAGGATAGAAAAGACAGTGCTTTGTTAAGGAAATTGTTAAGTGAATCCTGTAAAGCCATCACCCAGATCAATAAACAGAACAGTGCATGGCTGGGTGTGGTGGCTCATGCCTGTAATCCCAGCACTTTGGAGGACAGAGGCAGGAGGATTACTTGAGGCTAGGAGTGTGAGAACAGCCTGGGCAACACAGTGAGACCCCATTTCTACATATTAGCCAGTGTGGTGTACCCCACTGTACCTGTAGTCTCAGCTGCTTGGGAGGCCGAGGTGGGAGGATTGCTTGAGCCCGGAGTTAGAGGTGCGTGAGCTGTGATGACACCACTGAAATCTAGCCTGTGCTACAGAGTGAGACTCTGTCTCGAAAAAGAATCAAGAACACTTTATCACCCCATAAACCCCGTCCTCTCCATCACAACCTCTCCCCACAGGTAACCAATATCCTGTTTTATGGTCATCGCCTCCCTGCTTTACAGTTAGATATGCAAATCCAAAGGCCATCTGTTGCACGTTACCTCACTAGTCTTGTTCAGTGTCCCTTTGTAATGGTTTCATTTTGCCTAACATTTCTGGGGCTAGATTCATCCACGTTGTGTCCGGCTGTGGTTCGTTCATTCTGATTGCTGGGTACTCTCCTGTGTGAATATGCTGTAATTTATATGTCTGTTCTGCTGCTGAGCACCTGGGTTGTTTATTGTTTTGGGCTATTCATGATAAGGGAGCTTGAAACGTATTTTTGTACATGTGTCTTGGAGAATAAGTACACACATTTCTGATGGTTATATACCTAGGAGTGGAATCGCTGGGTCTCAGAGTGTGAATCTCTTTGATTTTGATAGTTGCCGCCAAGCTGTTTTCAACGTGGCTGTAGTACTTTATCCTCACGGCAGCAGTGTGCTAGAGTTTCTGTTACTCCACATCGTCTCCAACACTTGGTTTTCTTGGTCTTTTATGCTTTTATCCTGGCTGGTCTGTAAGGGTATCTCATCATGGTTTTAATTTACATGTTCCTGATTACTAATGAGGTTGAGAACAGTTTTAGCTTTTTTGGCCATCTGAATTTTGTCTCGTTCAATGCCTGTCGCTTTCCATATTTTCTTAGTTTCCCTTTTTTTGCATTTAAAAAAAATACGTTTCTTTCCCCCCCATGGACCTCTGCTTGATAAAGTGTTGTGTGATATGTGTTGCAAATATGATCTCCATCTCTGGCTAGTGTTTTTATTTCATTCTTACACTCTCGCCCTTTTACCTAGTGATACATACGTACTGTTCTTTTAAAATATTTCCTGAAAATCTTTTCATTATCTGTACCATGCCTTTTAAAAAAAACAGTCGCATTGCATTCTGTTACTTGAATTTCTCATAATTTTAATTTTCCCTATCAATGGATGTTGAAGTTTTTACTGCTTTGCTATTGCAAACCATGCTTTAATAGAAAAAATCCTTATAGTAACATACATATATATATATATATATATTTTTTTTTTTTTTTTTGAGATGGAGTTTTTCGCTCTTGTTACCCAGGCTAGAGTGCAATGGCGTGATCTCAGCTCACCGCAAACTCTGCCTCCTGGGTTCAAGCAATTCTCCTGCCTCAGCCTCCTGAGTAGCTGGGATTACAGGCACATGCCACCATGCCCAGCTAATTTTTTGTATTTTTAGGAGAGACGGGGTTTCACCATGTTGACCACGATGGTCTCGATCTCTTGACCTCGTGATCCACCCGCTTCAGCCTCCCAAAGTGATGGGATTACAGGCTTGAGCCACCGCACCAGGCCATAGTAATGTATTTTTAAATACATTCAAGTACTTTTACAGGAAACATTTCTACAAGTGGTATTGTGGGTCAGACAGTAGGTAAGTTTGTTATTTTGATAAGGAGGCTCACATCATTTTCCATAGATGCTCCCTCCTTGCCCAAGTACCTGTTTCTGCAGTACAGCTGGATCTGTGTGACTCTGTCAAACTTTCCTTTTTTCTTTTTTTGGAGACAGAATCTCGCTCTGTTGCCCAGGCTGGAGTGCAGTGGCGCTGTCTCGGCTCACTGCAACCTCTGCCTCCCAGGTTCAAGCGGTTCTCGTTCCTCATCCTCCCGAGCAGCTGGGATTATAGGCAGCCATCATCATGCCCGGCTAATCTTTTGTATTTTTAGTAGAGATGGGGTTTCATCAAATTGCCCAGGCTGGTTTCAAACTCCTGGGCTCAGGTGATCTGCCTGCCTTGGCCTCTCAAAGTGTTTGGGTTATAGGCATGAGCCCCTGGACCTGGCTCTAGAGACTTTTACTTTTCCCAATCTAATAAGCAATAAGTGGTACCTCAATGTAGTTTAAACATGTTAGGTTGTGGCGGTGTCATTGACATAAAAGAAATGGAACATATTTAAAGTCCACAGCTTGATAAGTCTTGATGGAGGTGCACACGTACAAAACCATCACCACAGTCAAGGTAATGAACGTACTCATTATTCCCGAAGCTTGCCTCCTGCCTATTTGTAATTGCTTGGTCTTTGCTGTCTCACTGCTCCCCTCTCTAAACAGCTAATGATCTTTCTGTCACTATAGGTTAGTTGGCTTTTCCTGACTTGTTTATCCACTTAACTATTGATGGACATTTGGGTGGTTTTCAGGTTTTGTTTTGATTTTTTTTTTTTTAACTATTACGATAAAAGCTACTCCGAGTATTCATTCACACGTCCTTTTATGGAGATATGTTTCCCTTTCTCTGGGGTAAATACCTAGGCATGGAATGGCTGGATTACATGGTAGGTGCCTCACTTTTAAAGAAATGGCCGAAGGGTTGTTCAAAGGAGCTATATTATTCTTCATTCCCATCAGCACATTATGAGAGTTCAAATTTCTCCACATTCTCAGCGCCGCTTGGTATGCCCAGTTTTTCTAATTTTGATCATTTAAATATGTGTGTAGCAGGCTAGGCCCGGTGGTTTGCACCTGTAATCCCAGCACTTGGAAAGGACAAGGCGGGTGGATCACTTGAGCCCAGGATTTCAAGACCAGCCTGGCCAACGTGGCCAAAACCCGTCTCTACTGAAAATACAAAAATTAGCTAGGCGTAAGCATGCCCATAATTCCAGCTATTCAGGAGGCTGAGGCAAAAGAATTGCTTGAACTCAGGAAGCGGAGGTTGCAGTGAGCCAAGAATATGCCAGTGTACTCCAGCCTGGGCAACACAGTGAGGCACTTTCTCAAAAAAAAAAAAAAGAAAAATAAAATATTTTCTTTGGTAAAGTGCTGATTTGAATCTTTAGACCACTTTTAAGGAGGGTGATTTCTTATTGCTGAGTTTTAAGAATTCTTTGTTTTGTGAATATAAGTCCTTTTATAAATATGTATTTTGCCAAGATTTTTCCTCTAGTGGCTGTTGAGTCCAAAGCTCATACTGCTCCCCACAGGACAGTCAGTCAGTTAAGAGACAAAGTGTTGGGGTAAGGAAAGTGATTTTATTTGGAAAGCCAGCAGAAGGTGCTGGACTAGTGTCGTAAAGAACCGTTTAAAAGGCATGAATGTCACGCTTCTTTTTATATTGAGGAAGTGGGAACAAGGGTGGAGTTGAGGTCAGGAGGCAGCAGGTGATCGTGGACAACTGGGCATCTGGCAGGAGCCTGAGGGGACCCATGACTTCTTTGCTCTTGGTCAGGTCACAAGGCTGCTAAAGGTTGTTTTGTCTTTTCCCTCCAAGATGGAGTCTCACTCTGTCTCCAGGCTGGAGTGCAGCAGTGGCATGATCCCAGCTCACTGAAACTTCTGCTTTCCAGGTTCAAGTGATTCTCCTGCCTCAGCTTCCTGAGTAGCTGAGACTAGAGGCCCACCCCACCACACTTAGCTAATCCTGTATGTTTTCAACGTAGCATTGTTACATCTGTGTGTGCTCCTTATCTCTTTAGGGGGTAACTTCAGGAGGGGACTATGACCATCCTTGCTTTAAAGTTCAAACAATATTGGCAAGTGACACTTGTGTTTGAAAAAACAACAAAGTAATAGAGTTAAACTATGAACTAAATTCTTCCCGTAGGTAGCTTCCTGTTTTTTTTTTTTTTTTTTAAGAGGTGGATTCTGGTTATGTTGCCGAGGCTGGACTTGAACTCCTGGCTGGCCTACTTTTTATACCTTTGATGTACAGCTTTTTTGTATCTGTGTTAAACCTATCAATTGTTTTCTTTACGATTTCTGCTTTTGATGTTGATACAGGCTTCATATAGTTTTTGCTGGTCCCGTTTGGTATGACAGGCAGACTCTGTTAAGACTTGCCAAGTCATATGTAAAATTCAGCCTTTGGCACATCGCTCTTCTAGATCTTTTTTTTTTTTTTTTTTTTTTGAAAAAAAGGAAGAAAAAGAAAAAAAGAAAGACAGAAAAAAGAATGAAAGAGAGAAAGAAACAGGAAGAGAAAGAGGGTGAGAGATCGGGAATCTTGCTCTATTGCCCAGGTTAGAATGCAGTCTAAAAATGGGTATTAAAAACCTCTTTTATGCCCATAAATGTGCTTAACAATGGAGACAGGAAGGAATAAGGGAGGAAAATAACAAACAAGCAGCCAACGAATATTTCATTTAAACCTGTGAAATGCTATGCCGTTGCTGAGGAGTGATTTACTTCCAATTGTGTGGTCACTTTTAGAATAGCTGTGATGTGATACCGAGAAAAACGTATGTTGTGTGGATTTGGGGTGGAGAGTTCTGTAAATGTTTATTAGGTTTACTTGTTCCAGGTCTGAGTTCAAGTCCTGGATATCCTTGTTAATTCTCTGTCTCGTTATCTCTCTAATATTGACAAGGCAGTGTTAAAGTCTCCCACTATTATTATGTGGGAGTCTAAGTCTCCTGGTAGCTTGGTTTATGTGCAGAAATGAGCAAGGGCAGTTTTGAGGTTAGAAGCAAAATGGAGTCAGCCATGGTAGATTTTCTTGTTGCCTAGCCTGTGCTTGTCTTTTCATTCCTTTAAACATGTTGCAAAGCTCAACAGCCTTATTTTATTATTATTCTTATTATTTTTGGGACACTCTGGGTTTTGCTGCCCAGGCTGCAGTGCAGTGGTACCATCTCGGCTCACTGCAACCTCTGCCTTTTTGGTTCAAACGATTCTCATGGGATTACAGGCGCCTGCCACCACTCCTGGCTAATTTTTGTATTTTTAGTAGAGATGGGGTTTCACCATGTCGGTCAGGCTTGTCTTGAACTCCTGTCCTCAAGCAATCCATCACCTTGGTCTCCCAAAGTGCTGGAATTACGGGTGTGAGCCACCACGGCCGGGCTAGGAGACTTAATTTTGATAAAATCCAGTTTATCTATTTTTTAATATATTGTTTTTGTTGCCTTACTTAAATTTTTGCCCAACGCAAGGTCACAAATATTCTTCTGTGATTTCTTCTAGATATGATAGTTTGGATTTTCAGTTTATTCTCTACTTCATTTTGAGTTAATCTGAGGTATGTACCCACGTTTTTGTTATTTGCATATGGAATTTCAGTTGTACCAGGATCATTTGTTGAAAAGACCTTTCTTTTTCCAACGTACTGACATGTATTGAAAACATCAGTTTCTCAAATTTACGTGTTTATTTCCAGATGGTATTCCATTTCACTGATCCGTCTGCCTCTCTTCACACCGGTACTCTGTTGTCTGCATTGCTGTAACTTTGTAACCTTGTAATCGGGTATTGTTTGCCCTTCAACTTTCTTCTTTTCCTAAGTTGTTTTGGCAAATATAGGTCCTTTAAATGCATTCTACGGATTTTAGAGTAAAGTTTAGAATCAGCTTGAAAATTTCTACAGAAAAGGCAGGTGAGAACCGGATTGGGATTGATTGCATTGAAATCTGTGTATTAATTTGGAAAGTACATTCTTATTGATACTTTAAGCCTTTTGCTGAGAATCATAGGACTTTTAAACACTTAGAGTTGATTTTTATAAATTTTTATTTATTTATTTATTTTTGAGATGGGGTTTCACTCTTGTTACCCAGGCTGGAGTGCAGTGGCACCATCTCGGCTTACCACAACCTCCGCCTCCTGGGTTCAGGCAATTCTTCTGCCTCAGCCTCCCGAGTAGCTGGGATTACAGGCACGCACCACCATGCCCAGCTAATTTTTTGTACTTTTAGTAGAGACTGACTTTCACCATGTTGACCAGGATGGTCTCGATCTCTTGACCTCGTGATCCACCCACCTCGGCCTCCCAAACTGCAGTAGAGTTCATCTTACATCCCACTCCTATGGAATCATTGTCAACTATTTTACTTCAGTGTGTCTTTTACACACCATAAGACATTACTGTTCTGTCCTGATAGTCGTTTAGATGACCACGTTGGATCCTCTCTGTTCTTTCCTTCTTTTCTGTGCTTCCACCTGGGATCAGTTTTGCCTGCCTGAAGATCACTCCCTACAGATTCCTTCAGTACAGTTTGCCAATGACATTCTTCTAATTTTTGCCTAGAAATCGTATTAGTTACAGAATTCTAGTTTGACAGCTATTTTCCTTCAGAGGTGTGGCGGCACCTTTCCATTATCTTCTAGTTTCTGTCCTTTAGGTTGAAATGTTAGCTCTTGATCTAATTTTTGTGAACGTAATATATATATTTTTTCATCTGGTTGCTTGTAGAATTTTTTTTTTTTTTGAGATGGAGTCTCGCTCTTGTTACCCAGGCTGGAGTGCAATGGCGCGATCTCGGCTCACCACAACCTCCGCCTCCTGGGTTCAGTCAATTCTCCTGCCTCAGCCTCCCGAGTAGCTGGGATTACAGGCACGCGCCACCACGCCCAGCTAATTTTTTGTATTTTTAGTAGAGACCGGGTTTCACCATGGTGACCAGGATGGTCTCGATCTCTTGATCCACCCGCCTTGGCCTCCCAAAGTGCTGGGATTACAGGCTTGAGCCACCGCGCCCAACCTGCTTGGAGATCTTAAGATTTTCTCTTTGTCTTTGGTTTTTGAAGTTTTCTTTTCTTTTCTTCTTCTTTTTTGTTTTTTGAGACAGAGTCTTACTTTGTTGCCAGGCTGGAGTGCAGTGGCACAGTATTGGCTCACAGTAACCTCCACCTCCTAGGTTCAAGCGATTCTATTGCCTCAGCCTCCCAAGTAGCTAGGATTATAGGTGTGTGCACCACACCCAGCTAATTTTTGTATTTTTAGTAGAGACAGGGTTTCACCATGTTGGCCAGGCTCCTCGCGAACTCCTGACCTCAGGTGATCTGCACACCTTACCTCCCAGATTTAAAGGGCCACAACCAAGATATTGATCATAGTCCATACTTTTGTCATATTCCCTTCCCCTAGGCCTGAGAGCTTATCTCTGGTGTCTCTTCCAGATTCTGCAAATGCCCCCTGGGTGGAAGTTGCCCAAATGACAGGCTCACCTTGTCGGCTGTTCATTTATTCCTGAATCCCGGTCCAGAAATTCTTCACTGTCTCTTCAGCTCTTAGACGTTTTAAGCAGATCTTAAAAAATACTTTGTTTAGCTTTTGTAGTTCTGAACGGGAGGTTTAGTTCCAATGGTCAAATTTGTCATTACTGCAAATGTGGGTATTTGTATTAAAAGTTAGAACTGTGTGAATTTTTTTAGAAAAAATTAAATTAAAAAATTCTTCTGTTTTTTTTTTTTTTTTGAAACGGAATTCTACTCTTGTCCAGACTGGGGCACAATGGCTCGATCTTGGCTCCCTGCAATCTCTGCCTCCCGAGTTCAAGCAATTCTCCTGCCTCAGGCTCCTGAGTAGCTGGGACTATAGGCATGGGCCACCATGCCCAGCTAGTTTTGTATTTTTAGCAGAGAGGGATTTTCTCCATGTTGGTCAGGCTGGTCTCAAACTCCCGACCTCAGGTGATCCACCTGCCTTGGCCTCCCGAAGTGCTGGGATTATAGGCATGAGCCACCTTGCCTGGCCTAATGATTCTTTACAAAAAGAAAACTAATTTTCTAAACGAATTCAGTTGTATTTCTTTGATTTATGAGCCTTCAGCAAAAGCTCTTGACGGCATTAAGTGGCTGTTTCAAGTCTAGAAATTCTATAGGAAATTAGTCATGTATTGCTTTATGATGGAGGTACGTTCTGAGAAATGTATCCTTAGATGATTTACTCATTGTGTAAACACCATAGTGTGGGCTTACATGAACTCAGATGCCATAGCCTGGTACACACCCAGGCTTTATGGTATGGCCTATTGCTTTGAGGCCTGTTACTTCTAGGGGTGCATACCTGTGGTTCCAGCTGCTTGGGAGGCTGAGGCAGGAGGATTGCTTGAGCCCAGGAGTTCAAGGCTGCAGTGAGCTGGGACTGAGCCACTGTAATCCAGCCCAGGAGACAGTGAGACCTTGTCTCTAATTAAAAATGGAACATGGTGAACCTGCATTACAGGTTCTTCAACAGCTCGCAGGACTGGAAGTTCTCTGGGCGAGCCAGGGTGTGAGTGAGCGGTGAGTGACGGTGGAAGTATAGGACATTGCTGTCCACTACTGCAGGGTTTACAGACAGCAGCCACTCAGGCAACACTACATTTATAACATTTCTTTCATTAATAAATTAACCTTAGTGGACTATAAGTTTTAACTTTATAAACTTTTTCTGTTCTTTTTTCTTTTTAATTTTTTTTTTTTTTTTTTTTTTTTTTTTACTATGTATGGACTTTTAAATAAACCTCTTAGGCCTGGATCAGTGGCTCACACCTTAATCCCAGCACTTTGGGAGGCCGACATGGGAAGGTCACTTGAGCTCAGGAATTCCAGACCAGCCTGGAGAATGTGGTGAAACCCTGTGTCTAGTAAAAATACAAAAAAAAAAAAAAAAAAAATTAGTCGTGTGTGGTTATCTGCACCTGTAGCTGCTCGGGAGGCTGAGACAGGAGGATGGCTCAAACCTGAGAGGTGGAGGTTGCAGTGAGCTGAGATGGCACCATTGTACTCCACCCTGGGTGACACAGTGAGACTCAGTCTCAAACAAACAACAACAAAAACCTTTCTGATTCTTTTGTAATAACACTTGCCTTAAAGCACAAACAAGGAGGCGGGTCACAGTGTCTCACGCCTGTAATCCCAGCACTTTGGGAGGCTGAGGTGGGTGGATCCCCTGCGGTCGTAAGTTCGAATCTAGCCTCGAGAAACCCCATCTCTTTAAACAACAACAAAAAACACCCATACACACACACACACACACACACACACACACACACACACACACACACACACAGAAACACGTTGTGAAACTGTTAAAAAATTGCTTTTTAATATCTTTATTCTGTAAACTTTTTTCTATGTTTCTTTTTAAACTGTTTTGTTAAAAACTGACACATGAGCACACACATTAACCTTGGCCTACACAAGATCAGGATCATCAGTGTCACTGTTTTCCACCTCCACATCTTGTCCACTGGAAAGTGTTCAGGGGCAGTAACACACATGGAGCTGTCCTCGCCTATGCTAACAGTGCCTTTTTCTGGAAGAAGCTGCTGACCTGCCTGAGGCTGTTCTACATTATTTTTTATCAGAAGTACATGCTAAAATAACAATAAAAAGTTTAGTAAATATATAAACTGGAATTGTAGCCATTTACTATCATCGTCGGGTTTCATGTACTGTCCGTTATTGTGTGTGCATAATTTTATGTGGCTTGTGTGCAGTGGGTTTGTTCACACCAGCATCACCCGAGACTCCTGCGTAATGCACTGTGCAATGATGTTACCACAGCTCTCGCCTCACTAGGTGATACAGACTTTTCAGCTCTTATGGTCTGTGGGACCGCCATTGTGGATGTGGTCCTTTCTTGACCAAGGCATTGTGTGGCATGTGAGGACAGCTGGCTTCCCAGCATTGTTCTTGTGATACAGACTTTTCAGCTCTATTACGGTCTGTGGGACCGCCACTGTGGATGTGGTCCTCTCTTGACCAATGCGTTGTTGTGTAGCACGTGATGACGGCTGGCTTCCAAGCATTGTTCTTTTTGTCTTTCCCCTACGGTTCACTTTTGGATGATCTATTAATTATTTTTTTAAAGATAGCGTCTTGCTCTGTCACCCAGGCTAGGGTGCAGTGGTGCCATTTCAGCTTCATACAACATCTGCCTCCTGGGTTCAAGCTATTCTCCTGCCTCAGCCTCCCAAGCAGCTGGAATTACAGGCATGTGCCACCATGCCCCGCTAATTTTGTATTTTTAGTAGAGATGGTGTTTCACCAAGTTGCCCTAAACTCAGGCAATCCACCTGCCTCAGTTCCCACAGTGCCAGGATTACAGGTGTGAGCTACCACATCCGGCCAATTTATTAATTTCTACTTGGTGTGTTAACATTGTTAATACACTAATCAGTGTATCAAAAAGGTGAGAAAATGAGGTGTGCCCTGGTTTTCTACAAATTCTATTTACTGGAGATTTCCTGTGTTCACTACACATTGGTAGTTTATTTTCTTTATTTTATTATTATTATTATTATTTTTTATTTTTATTTTTTATTGCATTTTCGGTTTGGGGGTACATGTGCAGAACATGCAGGACAGTTGCATAGGTACACACATGGCAGTGTGTTTTGCTTTCTTTCTCCCCTTCACCCACATTTGGCATTTCTCCCCAGGCTATCCCTCCCCACCTCCCCCTCCCAGTGGCCCTCCCCATTTCCCCCCAATAGACCCCAGTGTTTAGTACTCTTCTCTCTGTGTCCATGTGTTCTCATTTTTCATCACTCACCTATGAGTGAGAATATGCGGTGTTTCGTTTTCTGTTCTTGTGTCAGTTTGCTGAGGATGATGTTCTCCAGATTCATCCATGTCCCTACAAATGACACAATATTATTATTTTTTAAGATGGAGTCTTGCTCTGTCACCCAGGCTGGGGTGCAGTGGTGCAATCTCAGCTCACTGCAACCTCCGCCTCCCAGGTTGAAGAGATTCTCCTGCCTCAGCCTCCTGAGTAGCTGGGATTCCAGGCATGCGCCACCACGCCCAGCTAATTTTTTTTATTTTTAGTAGAGATGGGGTTTCACCATGTTGACCAGGATGGTCTTCATCTCCTTTCTTCATGATCCGCCCACCTAGGCCTCCCAAAGCAGTGGGATTAGAGGCGTGAGCCACTGTGCCTGGCAGTAATTTATTTCTAAACAGTGAATCGATCAGTAAAGAATAACACTGTGTTAAAGTTAAATGGCACATACTTCTTTCTTTGATTTTGATTATGTATTACCATCTTGATAATTAATGTCAACTATCATTCTACAAACGGTAGCTGAAAACGCTGTAGACTGGACTGAATTAGTTCTGACCTATGGACATTCCTGCTTTAAAAGAAAAAAAAAAAGCTTGATAGAAAAGCCCCAATGTCACCTTCTCATTGATTGCATTTTAAAGAATAAAGAATATGGTTGGGGTAGGCAAGCCAGGTACAGTGACTCACGCTTGTAATCCCAGCACTTTGAGAGGCCAAGGCGGGTGGACCACCCGAGTGAGTCCCTCAGCCTGGCCAACATGGTGAAACGTTGTGTCTTAAAAATACAGAAATGTTATCAGAGAGGATTATGCGTTTCTCATTTTCAAAGTGATTAGATGTTCTTATCTACAGTAACACAGTAAAGGGCAATGATTTCTGCTCTTTTATTTCCACAAGCCAAATTGCTGAGCTGCATCTTTGCTCCTGTCCTTCATTCTTGAATACAGCTGATGATTAATAGCTATACTTTCCTGGTGACGAGTGGAACTGTAGCGCGCACGCGTGCACACACACGTTCAATCTGAGAAATAAGATGGCAAAATATTAATCTGGACTTAAGTTGACACACTGGGAAATGAGTGTGGCAGGAGCTCAAGTTGAGAACATACGTTTCCCTTACAGCAAGCTCTTCCTTTTCACTCAGAGAAAGGTTCCAGGAGATACACTTATGTCGTGATTCCAGATCCCTTCTCCTGGGGGTGTGTTATTCAGAGAGGCACCGCTGGTGCATGCAGTAAAACACCTCCAGTTATGACTTAGGGGAAAGTCCATTCTTTGTTTTTCAGAGGGAGTTTCACTCTTGTCACCCAGGCTGGAGTTCAATGGCGCATACTTGGCTCACCGCAACCTCCACCTCCTGGGTTCAGGCAATTCTCCTGCCTCAGCCTCCCGAGTAGCTGGGATTACAGGCATGCGCATCCTCAGATTTTTTTTTTTTTCTTTTGAGACAGAGGCTCACTTTGTCTCCCAGACTGGAGTGCTGTGGTGCCATCTTGACTCACTGCAACCTCTGCCTCCTGGATTCAAGCGGTTCTCCTGCCTCAGCCTCCCGAGTAGATGGGATTACAGGTACCTGCCACCACACCTGGCTTATTTTTGTATTTTTTTGTAGAGAAGGGTTTTGTCATGTTGGCCAGGCTGGTCTCGAACTCCTGAGATCAAGCAGTCCACCTGCTTCAGCTTCCCAACATGCTGGGATTAGAGGTGTGAGCCACTGCGCCTGGCACACCTTCATCCTTAAACACAAATAAAACTCTCTCTGCTTCTCTGTTCAGTTTTCTTTTCCAGAGCACGTTGCTTGGACTTTTATTTAGCATATATTTCTTTCTGACTTTATTATAATAAGTTGGTTTCCGGGGCAAATCACAAGATCAAGAGATTGAGACCATCCTGGCCAATATGGTGAAACCCTGTCTCCACTAAAAATACAAAAATTATCTGGGCATAGTGGTGCATGCCTATAGTCCCAGCTCCTCAGGAGGCTGAACCAGGAGAATCACTTGAACCTGAGAGGCAGAGGTTGCCATGAGCCGAGATCATGCCACTGCACTCCAGCCTGGCGACAGAGTGAGACTGTCTCAAATAGAAACAAATAACCATAAAAATGGGCAACCAGCAGCCCTTGGAGCTGCTCTGCTTATGGAGTAGCCGTTCTTTTCTCTACTTTATTAATTAACTGCCTTTCAATTAAAAAAAAAGCTGGTTTCATTACCTGAAGCCCTATTACATTTTAACTTTTAATTTTGATTTTTTTTCCAAGATGGAGTCTTCCTCTGTCACCCGGGCTGGAGTGCAGTGGTGTGATCTCGGCTCTCTGCAACCTCCGTCTCTCAGGTTCAAGCAGTTCTCCTGCCTCATCCTCCTGAGCAGCTAGGGTTACAGGTACGCGCCACCACACCCAGCCAGTTTTTGTTTTTTTAATAGAGATAGGGTTTCACCAGGTTGGGCAGGCTGATCTCGAACTCCTGACCTCAGGTGATCTGCCTGCCTTGGCCTCCCACAGTGCTGGTATTACAGGTGTGACCCCCTGCAGCCTGCCATATTTTATCTTACTGAGTACAGAGATTCTATCAGTCTGTATATTTACCCTCTCTCTACCTTAGAGTAGATGATGGGAACAGCATTTCTGTTTTCCATGAAGTGCTGGTGCTCTGAGTGTGGCCCTGATAAACACTCCAAGGTTACTCTGCTGCACTGGAAGCTGCTGAGCTTTGTCTTGAAACCTGCCCGTTGTGTGACAGCAGGTCTCACAGGGAGGGTGGCAGGACAGCTTATGGTTCAGCGGGCATTGCCGCAGGAAACAGCAGTGAATGGCCATTTTTATCCTGGAATTAGCATGGAACAGGAGTGACAGGGGACTTGCTAACAGTTTCCAAAGATTTAAAATTACTAAAGAGTTTCTATACTGGCTATTTTTGTTTTTTTTGAGACTAAGTTTTGCTCTTGTCACCCAGGCTGGAGTGCAAAGTTGCGATCTCAGCTCACCACAGCCTCTGCCTCCTGGGATCAAGCAATTCTTCTGTCTCAGCCTCCCGAGTAGCTGGGATTACAGGCGTGCACAACCACACCTGGCTAATTTTGTATTTTTAATGGAGACGGGGTTTCTCCATGTTGGTCAGGCTGGTCTCGAACTTCCAACTTCAGGTGATCCTCCCACCTTGGCCTCCCAAAGTGCTGGGATTACATGCGTGGGCCACTGCACCTGGCCTACACTTTATTCTCAAGCCGAGGAAAGAATGGGTCTTATTGTAACACTAGTCACTGTCGGCATTTGCGTCACAGGGATGATTTATTTATTTATTCTTAGAGACAGAGTCTCGCTCTGTTGCTCATACTGGAGTGCGGTGGCGCTGTCATCGCTCACTGCAGCCCCAAAGTCCTGGGCTCAAGTGATCCTCCCATGTCGGCCTCTCAAAATGCTGGGGCCAGCCAATAAAGACTGTTTAGACAGAGGAATCTCAGTAGTGAGAGGAATTCACATCAGCAAATTTGGAAAGGATGAGCATTTAGATGCTTCCGGGAGGCAGGTTTGTTGAGCTGGAGGGATGCGGGAAAACGCATGAGGTCATGTACCCCATTGGAACCAAGAAATGTCAATATCCTGGATAAACAGATGTTTTTGTGGTAAGTATCAAATTACATGAAGTAGGCTGGGCGTGGTGGCTTACACCTATAATTCCAGCACTTTGGGAGACTGAGGCAGGAGGATTCATTCAAGCCAGGACTTCGAGACTACTCTGGGTAACATAGCGAGACTCTGTCTCTACAAACAAATACAAAACTTAGTCAGGAGCAGCGCCACATGCCTGCAATCCTAGCTACTCAGAAAGCTGAGGCAGGAGGATCACTGAAGCCCCAGCGGTCAAGGCTTCAGTGAGCTGTGATTGTGCCACTGTCTTCCAGCTGGGGTGACAGAGCAAGACCTTGACTCAGAAGAAAAGCAAATTACATGAAGCAATTGAGTAACGAATGAATCCCATGATTCCACAAGGTTTTGAATTCCTATCCTAGGGAGAGCCTTGCTCTAGGCACTAGGTACACAGCAGAATCAAAACAGAGTCTCTGACTATAAGGCCTGGGTACAAAGGAGTGTTTCATGAGAGACCTGAGTCAAATGAGGAATGAGGCACAAGGGTATGTGGGGCAAGAGCATCCAGAGGAAGGAAGCTGCATGTGCAAAGGTCCTGGGGCAGGAGATGTTTGCGGTTGAGTAGCCGGGAGGCCAGTAAGCTAGGAACAGAATGCGGAAGAGAGTCACCGGAGGTTTACTCAGAGATGGGTGGGGGCAGCAAGGCCTTAGGCCAGTCTGCATACCACATGTGTGAAAGTGAGTCCCAGTCGCTGTTAAAGGTATTTAAATAGAATTAACTTGTTAAGTTGTTCAATCATTAATTAAAATGGAACTGGTTTATTCTGCTCATCTTCTATATCCACTAAACAATTGGCTCACAACCCTGGTGCCCATATGACCCTTTTACCCATCTGAAGACAGCACCATAAACAGGTCATGAGACATCCCTGTAAGTTTCAGCAGGGCGTGACAAGTGTAATTGTCATACAGTTGTGATTATCATGATTAGTAAGTGAGCATTTTCTCCGCGGGTTACTGTTTATCATTTGGATCTACTTGGGTTGCCTTTTGCCATATTGAAAGGTCTAATTTTTTTGTTTTGTTTTGTTTTGAGATGGAGTCTAGCTCTGTTGCCCAGGCTGGAGTGCAATGGCATGATCTCGGATCACCGCAACCTCCGCCTCCTGGATTCAAGTGATTCTCCTGCCTCAGCCTCCTGACTAGCTGGGATTACAGGCACGTGCCTCCATGCCCAGCTAATTTTTGTATTTTTAGTAGAGATAGGGTTTCACCATGTTGATCAGGAAGGTTTCGATCCTTTGACCTTGTGATCCATCCACCTAGGCCTCTCAAAGTGCTGGAATTACAGCATGAGCTACTGCGGCCAGCCGAAATGTCTAATTTTTATATTGTCAGATCTCAGGGTTTATTTTGTGTCACGGCATCTGTGAGTCTTGTCTTGCTTTTGATTTATTTTTATTGTCTTTAAGTTTATAGTACGTGGTATTCCCAGGCAGTAGACCACTGAAGTGCTAACCAGGCTTGATCCTGCTTAGTTTCTGAAACTAGACAGAAATTGAGCACGTTCAGGTGGTGTGGCTGTACAGTCTTGCCTTGCTTTGAAAGATCACCTCTGGGGCGGATGCGGTGGCTCAAGCCTGTAATCCCAGCACTTTGGGAGGCTGAGGTGGGTGGATCACCTGAGGTCAGGAGGTCAAGACCAGCCTGGCCACCGTGGTGAAACCCCATCTTTAAAAAAAAAAAAAAAATGCACCTATGCTTCGTCACAGTAGCCTCTTTTCTGGGGGTCTATTCTACATATATATGTGCTTTCATATGAAATCATGTATATGAAAACATTCATTCTATCTTTGTAATAAGGAAAGATTAGACACAAAAGTCCTTTAACAGAAAAAGTCTAGCCATGGTAAGTGGGTACAGTGGAAAACTATGTAGCTGTACATGTTTAAACGTGTCCAAAACCTATTGTTAACTAAAAGTCAAACCCAACAACCCTCATCCAAGTGGCGAAAAACAGTGTCCTTATATCTTAGGTGCGAGAAAAGATGGGAAGTGGCAGTGATAAGATATATTTGCTGGCTGTGCGCGGTGGCTCACGCCTGTAATCCCAGCACTTTGGGAGGCCGAGGCGGGCAGATCACCTGAGGTTGGGAGTTTAAGACCAGCCTGACCAACATGAAAAAACCTTGTCTCTATTAAAAACACAAAATTAGCCAGGCCTGGTGGCATGCACCTGTAATCCCAGCTACTCAGGAGGCTGAGGCAGCAGAATCACTGAAACCCCAGAGGCGGAGGTTGCGGTGAGCTGCGCTTGCCCCATTGCACTTGAGCCTGGGCAACAAAGGTAAAACATCTCAGAAAAACCCAAACCAGACAAACAGAAGAATATATTTGCTTGAGCCCAGGAGTTTGAGGTTATAGTAAGCTATAGACCATGACTGTGCCACTGTACTCCAGCCTGGGTGGCAGAGCAATACCTGTCAATAAATAATTAAAAAAATAAATATAGAGAAATACATATAAAATTAAAAAATAAATTGGCCTGGAGCAGTGGCTCACACCTGTAATCCCAGCACTTTGGAAGGCCGAGGTGGGCAGATCCCTTGAGGTCAGGAGGTCAGGATCAGCCTTGCCAACATGGTGAAACCTCGTCTCTACTAAAAATACAAAAATTAGCTGGGCATGGTGGCGCATGCCTGTAGTCCCAGCTACTTGGGAGGCTGAGGCAGGAGAATCACTTGAACCCAGGAGATGAAGGTTGCCATGCACTCCTGCCTGGGAGATAAAGTGAGACTCAGTTAAAAAAATAGTAATAATACAATAATAAATAAATGTATCCTAATGTGCATTTGAAACATTTTGGAAGGATACATAGCGAACTGATAAAAGTGTTTTTATATCAGGGAGGATGTGGAAAGTGGACGGTGAGTAAAAGGGTAAGTGGCAGCAGGATTTCTCACTGTGTACCCTCATAAGACACCTTCTGGTGAAACAGACATAAGGAAAAGGATAGAAAAGACAGTGCTTTGTTAAGGAAATTGTTAAGTGAATCCTGTAAAGCCATCACCCAGATCAATAAACAGAACAGTGCATGGCTGGGTGTGGTGGCTCATGCCTGTAATCCCAGCACTTTGGAGGACGGAGGCAGGTGGATTACTTGAGGCCAGGAGTGTGAGAACAGCCTGGGCAACACAGTGAGACCCCATTTCTACATATTAGCCAGTGTGGTGTGCCCCACTGTACCTGTAGTCTCAGCTGCTTGGGAGGCCCAGGTGGGAGGATCGCTTGAGCCCGGAGGTAGAGGTGCATGAGCTATGATGACACAACTGAAATCTAGCCTGTGCTACAGAGTGAGACTCTGTCTCGAAAACGAAACAAGAACACTTTATCACCCCATAAACCCCGTCCTCTTCATCACAACCTCTCCCCACAGGTAACCAATATCCTGTTTTATAGTCATCGCCTCCCTGCTTTATAGTTAGAGATGCCAATCCAAAAACCATCTGTTGCACGTTACATCACTAGTCCTGTTCAGTGTCCCTTTGTAATGGTTTCATTTTGCCTAACATTTCTGGGGCTAGATTCATCCACGTTGTGTCCAGCTGTGGTTCGTTCATTCTGATTGCTGGGTACTCTCCTGTGTGAATATGCTGTAATTTATATGTCTGTTCTGCTGCTGAGCACCTGGGTTGTTTATTGTTTTGGACTATTCATGATAAGGGAGCTTGAAACGTATTTTTGTACATGTGTCTTGGAGAATAAGTACACACGTTTCTGATGGTTATATACCTAGGAGTGGAATCGCTGGGTCTCAGAGTGTGAATCTCTTTGATTTTGATAGTTGCTGCCAAGCTGTTTTCAACGTGGCTGTAGTACTTTATCCTCACGGCAGCAGTGTGCTAGAGTTTCTGTTACTCCACATCGTCTCATACACTTGGTTTTCTTGGTCTTTTATGCTTTTATCCTGGCTGGTCTGTAAGGGTATCTCATCATGGTTTTAATTTACATGTTCCTGATTACTAATGAGGTTGAGAACATTTTTAGGATTTTATGCCATCTGAATTTTGTCTCGTTCAATGCCTGTCGCTTTCCATATTTTCTTAGTTTCCCTTTTTTTGCATTAAAAAAAAAAAGTTTCTTCCCCCCCATGGAACTCTGCTTGATAAAGTGTTCTGTGATATGTGTTGCAAATATGATCTCCATCTCTGGCTAGTGTTTTTATTTCATTCTTACACTCTCGCCCTTTTACCTAGTGATACATACGTACTGTTCTTTTAAAATATATCCTGAAAATCTTTTCATTATCTGTACCATGCCTTTAAAAAAAACAGTCGCATTGCATTCTGTTACTTGAATTTCTCATAATTTTAATTTTCCCTATCAATGGATGTTGAAGTTTTTACTGCTTTGCTATTGCAAACCATGCTTTAATTAAAAAAAATCCTTATAGTAACGTATATATATATATATATATATATTTTTTTTTTTGGAGATGGAGTTTTTCGCTCTTGTTACCCAGGCTAGAGTGCAATGGCGTGATCTCAGCTCACCGCAAACTCTGCCTCCTGGGTTCAAGCAATTCTCCTGCCTCAGCCTCCTGAGTAGCTGGGATTACAGGCACATGCCACCATGCCCAGCTAATTTTTTGTATTTTTAGGAGAGACGGGGTTTCACCATGTTGACCACGATGGTCTCGATCTCTTGACCTCGTGATCCACCCGCTTCAGCCTCCCAAAGTGATGGGATTACAGGCTTGAGCCACCGCACCAGGCCATATTAATGTATTTTTAAATACGTTCAAGTACTTTTACAGGAAACATTTCTACAAGTGGTATTGTGCGTCAGACAGTAGGTAAGTTTGTTATTTTGATAAGGAGGCTCACATCATTTTCCATAGATGCCCCCTCCTTGCCCAAGTACCTGTTTCTGCAGTACAGCTGGATCTGTGTGACTCTGTCAAACTTTCCTTTTTTCTTTTTTTGGAGACAGAATCTCGCTCTGTTGCCCAGGCTGGAGTGCAGTGGCGCTGTCTCGGCTCACTGCAACCTCTGCCTCCCAGGTTCAAGCGGTTCTCGTTCCTCATCCTCCCGAGCAGCTGGGATTATAGGCACCCATCATCATGCCCGGCTAATCTTTTGTGTTTTTAGTAGAGATGGGGTTTCATCAAATTGCCCAGGCTGGTTTCAAACTCCTGGGCTCAGGTGATCTGCCTGGCTTGGCCTCTCAAAGTGTTGGGGTTACAGGCGTGAGCCCCTGGACCTGGCTCTGGAGACTTTTATTTTTCCCAATCTAATAAGCAATAAGTGGTACCTCAATGTAGTTTAAAATGTTAGGTTGTGGCGGTGTCATTGACATAAAAGAAACGGAACATACTTAAAGTGCACAGCTTGATAAGTCTTGATATTGGTGCACAAGTGCCAAACCATCACCACAGTCAAGATAATGAATGTACTCATTATCCCCGAAGCTTGCCTCCTGCCTATTTGTAATTGCTTGGTCTTTGCTGTCTCACTGCTCCCCTCTCTAAACAGCTAATGATCTTTCTGTCACTATAGGTTAGTTGGCTTTTCCTGACTTGTTTATCCACTTAACTATTGATGGATATTTGGGTGGTTTTCAGGTTTTGTTTTGATTTTTTTTTTTTTTAACTATTACAATAAAAGCTACTCCGAGTATTCATTCACATGTCCTTTTATCGAGATATGTTTCCCTTTCTCTGGGGTAAATACCTAGGCATGGAATGGCTGGATTACATGGTAGGTGCCTTACATTTAAGAAACGGCCGAAGGGTTGTTCAAAGCAGCTATATTATTCTTCATTCCCATCAGCACATTATGAGAGTTCAAATTTCTCCACATTCTCAGCGCCGCTTGGTATGCCCAGTTTTTCTAATTTTGATCATTTAAATATGTGTGTAGCAGGCTAGGCCCGGTGGTTTGCACCTGTAATCCCAGCACTTGGAAAGGACAAGGCGGGTGGATCACTTGAGCCCAGGAGTTCAAGACCAGCCTGGCCAACGTGGCAAAAACCCGTCTCTACTGAAAATACAAAAATTATCTAGGCATAAGCATGCCCATAATTCCAGCTATTCAGGAGGCTGAGGCAAAAGAATTGCTTGAACTCAGGAAGCGGAGGTTGCAGTGAGCCAAGAATATGCCACTGTACTCCAGCCTGGGCAACACAGCGAGGCGCTATCTCAAAAAAAAAAAAAAAAGAAAAATTAAATATTTTCTTTGGTAAAGTGCTGATTTGAATCTTTAGACCACTTTTAAGGAGGGTGATTTCTTATTGCTGAGTTTTAAGAATTCTTTGTTTTGTGAATATAAGTCCTTTTATAAATATGTATTTTGCCAAGACTTTTCCTCTAGTGGCTGTTGAGTCCAAAGCTCATCCTGCTCCCCACAGGACAGTCAGTCAGTTAAGAGACAAAGTGTTGGGGTAAGGAAAGTGATTTTATTTGGAAAGCCAGCAGAAGGTGCTGGACTAGTGTCGTAAAGAACCGTTTAAAAGGCATGAATGTCCCGCTTCTTTTTATATTGAGGAAGTGGGAACGAGGGTGGAGTTGAGGTCAGGAGGCAGCAGGTGATCGTGGACAACTGGGCATCTGGAAGGAGCCTGAGGGGACCCATGACTTCTTTGCTCTTGGTCAGGTCACAATGCTGCTAAAGGTTGTTTTGTCTTTTCCCCTCCAAGATGGAGTCTCACTCTGTCTCCAGGCTGGAGTGCAGCAGTGGCATGATCCCAGCTCACTGAAACTTCTGCTTTCCAGGTTCAAGTGATTCTCCTGCCTCAGCTTCCTGAGTAGCTGAGACTAGAGGCGCACCCCACCACACTTAGCTAATCCTGTACGTTTTCAACGTAGCATTGTTACGTCTGTGTGTGCTCCTTATCTCTTTAGGGGGTAACTTCAGGAAGGGACTATGACCATCCTTGCTTTAAAGTTCAAACTATATTGGCAAGTGACACTTGTGTTTGAAAAAAACAACAAAGAAATAGAGTTAAACCATGAACTAAATTCTTTCCGTAGGTAGCTTCCTGTTTTTTTTTTTTTTTTTTTAAGAGGTGGATTCTGGCTGTGTTATTGAGGCTGGACTTGAACTCCGGGCTGGGCTACTTTTCATACCTTTGATGTACAGCTTTTTAGTATCTGTGTTAAACCTATCAACTGTTTTCCTTATGATTTCTGCTTTTGATGTTGATACAGGCGTCATATACTTTTTGCTGGTCCCGTTTGGTATGACAGGCAGACTCCGTTAAGACTTGCCAAGTCATATGTAAAAATTAGCCTTTGGCACATCGGTCTTCTAGATCTTTTTTTTTTTTTTTTGAAAAAAAGGAAGAAAAAGAGAAAGAAGGAAAAAAAGAATGAAAGAGAGAAAGAAACAGGAAGAGAAAGAGGGAGAGAGATTGGGAATCTTGCTCTATTACCCAGGCTAGAATGCAGTCTAAAAATGGGTATTAAAAACCTCTTTTATGCCAATAAATGTGCTTAACAATGGAGACAGAAAGAAAAAAGGGAGGAAAATAACAGTCAAGCAGCCAACCAATATTTCATTTAAACCTGTGAAACGCTATGCCATTGCTGAGGAGTGATTTACTTCCAATGTTGTGTTCACTTTTAGAATAGGTGTGATGGGATACTGAGAAAAACGTATGTTGTGTGGATTTGGGGTGGAGAGTTCTGTAAATGTTTATTAGGTTTACTTGTTCCAGGTCTGAGTTCAAGTCCTGGACATCCTTGTTAATTCTCTGTCTCGTTGATCTGTCTCATATTGACAAGGCAGTGTTAAAGTCTCCCACTATTATTATGTGGGAGTCTAAGTCTCCTGGTAGCTTGGTTTATGTGCAGAAATGAGCAAGGGCAGTTTTGAGGTTAGAAGCAAAATGGAGTCAGCCATGGTAGATTTTCTTGTTGCCTAGCCTGTGGCTTGTCTTTTCATTCCTTTAAACATGTTGCAAAGCTCAACAGCCTTATTTTATTATTATTCTTATTATTATTTTTGAGACACTCTGGGTTTTGTTGCCCAGGCTGCAGTGCAGTGGTACCATCTCGGCTCACTGCAACCTCTGCCTCCTGGGTTCAAAGGATTCTCATGCCTCAGCCCCCCAGAAGCTGGGATTACAGGTGCCTGTCACCACTCCTGGCTAATTTTTGTATTTTTAGTAGAGATGGGTTTCATTCACCATGTTGGTCAGGCTGGTCTTGAACTCCTGTCCTCAAGCAATCCATCACCTTGGCCTCCCAAACTGCTGGAAGTACGGGTGTGAGCCACCACGGCCGGGCTAGGAGACTGAATTTTGATAAAATCCCAATTTATCTATTTTTTAATATATTGTTTTCATTGCCATACTTAAAATTTGCCCAACCCAAGGTCACTAATATTCTTCTGTGATTTCTTCTGAATATGATAGTTTGGATTTTCAGTTTATTCTATACTTCATTTTGAGTTAATCTGAGGTATGTACCCACGTTTTTGTTATTTTGCATATGGAATTTCAGTTGTACCAGGATCATTAGTTGAAAAGACTTTTCTTTTTCCAACGTTCTGACTTGTGTTAATTGACATGTATTGAAAACATCAGTTTCTCAAATTTATGTGAGTTTCTTTCCGGATGCTATTCCATTTCACTGATCCATCTGCCTCTCTTCACACCGATACTATGTTGTCTGCATTGCTGTAACTTTGTAGCCTTGTAATCAGGTACTGTTTGCCCTTCAACTTTCTTCTGTTCCTAAGTTGTTTTGGCAAATATAGGTCCTTTAAATGCATTCTACAAATTTTAGAGTAAAGTTTAGAATCAGCTTGAACATTTCTACAGAAAAGGCAGGTGAGAACCGGACTGGGATTGATTGCATCGAATCTGTGTATTAATTTGGAAAGTACATTTTAATTGATACTTTAACCCTTTTGCTGAGAATCATAGGACCTTTAAACACTTAGAGTTCATCTTACATCCCACTCCTATGGAATTATTGTCAACTATTTTACTTCAGTGTGTCTTTTACACACCATAAGACATTGCTGTTCTGTCCTGATAGTGGTTTAGATGACCACGTTGGCTCCTCTCTCTTCTTTCCTTCCTTTCTGTGCTTCCACCTGGGATCAGTTTTGCCTGCCTGAAGATCACTCCCTACAGATTCCTTCAGTACAGTTTGCCAATGACATTCTTCTAATTTTTGCCTAGAAATCGTATTAGTTACAGAATTCTAGTTTGACAGCTATTTTCCCTCAGAGGTGCGGCGATAACTTTCCATTATCTTCTAGTTTCTGTCCTTTAGGTTGAAATGTTAGCTCTTGATGTAATTGTTGTAAAAGTAATATATATATTTTTTCATCTGGTTGCTTGTAGATATTTTTTTTTTTTTGAGACGGAGTTTCGCTTTTGTTACCCAGGCTGGAGTGCAATGGCGCCATCTCGGCTCACCACAACCTCCGTCTCCTGGGTTCAGGCAATTCTCCTGCCTCAGCCTCCTGAGTAGCTGGGATTACAAGCACGCGCCACCACGCCCAGCTAATTTTTTTTATTTTTAGTAGAGACTGGGTTTCACCATGTTGACCAGGATGGTCTCGATCTCTTGACCTCGTGATCCACCCGCCTCGGCCTCCGAAAGTGCTGGGATTACAGGCTTGAGCCACCGCGCCCAGCCCGGTGATCATGTAGATCTTAAGATTTTCTCTTTGTCTTTGGTTTTTGAAGTTTTCTTTTCTTTTCTTCTTTGTATTTTGAGACAGAGTCTTACTTTGTTGCCAGGCTGGAGTGCAGTGGCACAGTATTGGCTCACAGTAAACACCACTTCCTAGGTTCAAGCAATTCTATTGCCTCAGCCTCCCAAGTAGCTAGGATTATAGGTGTGCGCCACCACACCCAGCTAATTTTTGTATTTTTAGTAGAGAGGGGGTTTCACCATGTTGGCCAGGCTCCTCGCGAACTCCTGACCTCAGGTGATCTGCACACCTTGCCTCCCAGATTTAAAGGGTCACAACCAAGATATTGATCATAGTCCATACTTTTGTCATATTTCCTTCCCCTATGCCTGAGAGCTTATCTCTGGTGTCTCTTCCAGATTCTGCAAATGCCCCCTGGGTGGAAGTTGCCCAAATGATAGGCTCACCTTGTCGGCTGTTCATTTATTCCTGAATCCCGGTCCAGAAATTCTTCACTGTCTCTTCAGCTCTTAGATGTTTTAAGCAGATCTTAAAAAATACTTTGTTTAGCTTTTGTAGCTCTGAACGGGAGGTTTAGTTCCAATGGTCAAATTTGTCATTACTGCAAATGTGGGTTTTTGTAGTAAAAGTTAGAACTGTGTGAATTTTTTTTAGAAAAATTAAATTTAAAAATTCTTTTGTTTTTTTTTGAAACGGAATTCTACTCTTGTCCAGACTGGGGCACAATGGCTCGATCTTGGCTCGCTGCAACCTCCGCCTCCTGAGTTCAAGCAATTCTCCTGCCTCAGGCTCCTGAGTAGCTGGGACTATAGGCATGGGCCACCATGCCCAGCTAGTTTTGTATTTTTAGCAGAGAGGGATTTCCTCCACGTTGGTCAGGCTGGTCTCAAACTCCCGACCTCAGGTGATCCACCCGCCTTGGCCACCCAAAGTGCTGGGATTATAGGCATGAGCCACCTTGCCTGGCCTAATAATTCTTTAAAAAAAGAAAACTAATTTTCTAAATGAATTCGATTGTATTTCTCTGATTAATGAGCCTTCAGCAAAAGCTCTTGACAGCATTAAGTGGCTGTTTCAAGTCTAGAAATTCTAAAGGAAATTAGTCATGTACTGCTTTATGATGGAGGTACATTCTGAGAGATGTATCCTTAGATGATTTACTCATTGTGTAAACACCATAGCGTGGGCTTACATGAACTCAGATGCCATAGTCTGGCACACACCCAGGCTTTATGGTATGGCCTATTGCTTTGAGGTCTGTTACTTCTAGGGGTGCATACCTGTGGTTCCAGCTGCTTGGGAGGCTGAGGCAGGAGGATTGCTTGAGCCCAGGAGTTCAAGGCTGCAGTGAGCTGGGACTGAGCCACTGTAATCCAGCCCAGGAGACAGTGAGACCTTGTCTCTAATTAAAAATGGAACATGGTGAACCTGCATTACAGGTTCTTCAACAGCTCGCAGGACTGGAAGTTCTCTGGGCGAGCCAGGGTGTGAGTGAGCGGTGAGTGACGGTGGAAGTCTAGGACATTGCTGTCCACTACTGCAGGGTTTACAAACAGCAGCCACTCAGGCACCACTACATTTATACCATTTCTTTCATTAATAAATTAACCTTAGTGGACTATAAGTTTTAACTTTATAAACTTTTTCTGTTCTTTTTTCTTTTTAAGTTTTTTTTTTTTTTTTTTTTTTTTTTTTTTTACTATGTATGAACTTCTAAATAAACGTCTTAGGCCTGGAACAGTGGCTCACACCTTAATCCCAGCACGTTGGGAGGCCGACATGGGAAGGTCACTTGAGCTCAGGAATTCCAGACCAGCCTGGAGAATGTGGTGAAACCCTGTGTCTAGTAAAAATACAAAAAAAAAAAAAAAAATTAGTCTGGTGTGGTTATCTGCACCTGTAGCTGCTCGGGAGGCTGAGACAGGAGGATGGCTCAAACCTGAGAGGTGGAGGTTGCAGTGAGCTGAGATGGCACCATTGTACTCCACCCTGGGTGACACAGTGAGACTCAGTCTGAAACAAACAACAACAACAACAACAACAAATTTCTGATTCTTTTGTAATAACACTTGCCTTAAAACACAAACAAGGAGGCGGGTCACAGTGTCTAATGCCTGTAATCCCAGCACTTTGGGAGGCTGAGGTGGGTGGATCCCCTGCGGTCGGAAGTTCGAAACTAGCCTGGCGAAACCCCATCTTTTTAAACAACAACAAAAAACACCCATACACACACACACACACACACACACACACACACACACACAAACACATAAAACTTTAAAAATTGCTTTTTAATATCTTTATTCTGTAAACTTTTTCTATGTTTCTTTTCTTTTTAAACTGTTTTGTTAAAAACTGACACATGAGCACACACATTAACCTTGGCCTACACAAGATCAGGATCATCAGTGTCACAGTTTTCCACCTCCACATCTTGTCCACTGGAAAGTGTTCAGGGGCAGTAGCACACATGGAGCTGTCCTCGCCTATGCTAACAGTGCCTTTTTCTGGAATCACTCTGGAAGGAGCTGCTGAGCTGCCTGAGGCTGTTCTACATTATTTTTTATCAGAAGTACATGCTAAAATAACAATAAAAAGTTTAGTAAATATATAAACTGGAATTGTAGCCATTTACTATCATCGTCGGGTTTTATGTACTGTCCGTAATTGTGTGTGGATTATTTTATGTGGCTGGCGTGCAGTGGGTTTGTTCACACCAGCATCACCCGAGACTCCTGCGTAATGCACTGTGCAATGATGTTACCACAGCTCTCGCCTCACTAGGTGATACAGACTTTTCAGCTCTTATGGTCTGTGGGACCATTGTGGATGTGGTCCTCTCTTGACCATGGCATTGTTGTGTGGCAGGTGATGACAGCTGGCTTTCCAGCATTGTTCTTGTGATACAGACTTTTCAGCCGCGTTACGGTCTGTGGGACCGCCACTGTGGATGTGGTCCTCTCTTGACCAAGGCGTTGTTGTGTGGCACTTGATGACGGCTGGCTTCCCAGCATTGTTCTTTTTGTCTTTCCCCTAAGGTTCACTTTTGGATGATCTATTAATTATTTTTTTGAAGATAGCGTCTTGCTCTGTCACCCAGGCTGGGGTGCAGTGGTGCCATTTCAGCTTCATACATCTGCCGCCTGGGTTCAAGCTATTCTACTGCCTCAGCCTCCCGAGCAGCTGGAATTACAGGCATGTGCCACCATGCCCCGCTAATTTTGTATTTTTAGTAGAGATGGTGTTTCACCAAGTTGCCCTAAACTCAGGCAATCCACCTGCCTCAGTTCCCAAAGTGCCAGGATTACAGGTGTGAGCTACCACATCTGGCCAATTTATTAATTTCTACTTGGTGTGTTAACATTGTTAACACACTAATCAGTGTATCAAAAAGGTGAGAAAATGAGGTGTGCCCTGGTTTTCTACAAATTCTATTTACTGGAGATTTCCTGTGTTCACTACACATTGGTAGTTTATTTTCTTTATTTTATTATTATTATTATTTTTTTTATTGCATTTTCGGTTTGGGGGTACATGTGCAGAACATGCAGGACAGTTGCATAGGTACACACATGGCAGTGTGTTTTGCTTTCTTTCTCCCCTTCACCCACATTTGGCATTTCTCCCCAGCCTATCCCTCCCCACCTCCCCCTCCCACTGGCCCTCCCCATTTCCCCCCAATAGACCCCAGTGTTTAGTACTCTTCTCTCTGTGTCCACGTGTTCTCATTTTTCATCACCCACCTATGAGTGAGAATATGCGGTGTTTCGTTTTCTGTTCTTGTGTCAGTGTGCTGAGGATGATGTTCTCCAGATTCATCCATGTCCCTACAAATGACACAATATTATTATTTTTTAAGATGGAGTCTTGCTCTGTCACCCAGGCTGGGGTGCAGTGGTGCAACCTCAGCTAACTGCAACCTCCGCCTCCCAGGTTGGAGCGTTTCTCCTGCCTCAGCCTCCTGAGTAGCAGGGATTTTAGGCACGCGCCACCAGGCCCAGCTATTTTTTTGTATTTTGAGTAGAGATGGGGTTTCACCATGTTGACCAGGATGGTCTTCATCTCCTTTCTTCATGATCCGCCCACCTAGGCCTCCCAAAGCACTGGGATTAGAGGCGTCAGCCACTGCGCCTGGCAGTAATTTATTTCTAAACAGTGAATCGATCAGTAAAGAATAACACTGTGTTAAAGTTAAATGGCACATACTTCTTTCTTTGATTTTGATTATGTATTACCATCTTGATAATTAATGTCAACTATCATTCTACAAACGGTAGCTGAAAACGCTGTAGATTGGACTGAATTAGTTCTGACCTACAGACATTCCTGCTTTAAAAGAAAAAAAAAATGCTTGATAGAAAATCCCCAATGTCACCTTCTCATTGATCGCGTTTTAAAGAATAAAGAATATGGTTGGGGTAGGCAAGCCAGGTATAGTGACTCACGCTTGTAATCCCAGCACTTTGAGAGGCCAAGGCGGGTGGACCACCCGAGTGAGTCCCTCAGCCTGGCCAACATGGTGAAACGTTGTGTCTACTAAAAATACAGAGATGTTGTCAGAGAGGATTATGCATTTCTCATTTTCGAAGAGATTAGATGTTGTTATCTACAGCAAAACAGTAAAGGGCAATGATTTCTGCTCTTTTATTTCCACAACCCAAATTGCTGAGCTGCATCTTTGCTCCTGTCCTTCATTCTTGAATACAGCTGATGATTAATAGCTATTCTTTCCTGGTGACGAGTGGAACTGTAGCGCGCGCGCACACACGTTCAATCTGAGAAATAAGATGGCAAAATATTAATCTGGACTTAAGCTGACACACTGGGAAATGAGTGTGGCAGGAGCTCAAGTTGAGAACGTACGTTTCCCTTACAGCAAGCTCTTCCTTTTCACTCAGAGAAAGGTTTCAGGAGATACACTTACGTCGTGATTCCAGATCCCTTCTCCTGGGGGTGTGTTATTCAGAGAGGCACCGCTGGTGCATGCAGTAAAACACCTCCAGTTATGACTTAGGGGGAAGTCCATTCTTTGTTTTTCAGAGGGAGTTTTACTCTTGTCACCCAGGCTGGAGTGCAATGGCGCAATCTCGGCTCACCGCAACCTCCGCCTCCTGGGTTCAGGCAATTCTCCTGCCTCAGCCTCCTGAGTAGCCGGGATTACAGGCACGCGCCACCATGCCCAGCTAATTTTTGTATTTTTAGTAGAGATTGGGTTTCACCATGTTGACCAGGACCGTCTCGATCTCTTGACCTCGTGATCCACCCGCCTCGGCCTCCCAAAGTAATGGGATTTCATGCTTCAGCCACCGTGCCTGGCGGGGAAGTCTATTCTTTATAGGACAGTTGCAGCTACTTGCAAACTCTTCTGTAGAGTGCATGTCCATTACTTTGACTCAGAAAATTGGTGCTGAAGGCCTTTTGGGGAGGAAGCATCATGCCACCACTGAAATTCTGTAACTTGAGGAAATCCTGAGGAAGAAATCCTATGATACAAAGAAGGTTCAGTGATTAGCTGAGGGCTGATGGGAGAGCGGATGCCACGAGGCCTGCTTGTCTTCAAGGAAAAGGCCTTCTCAGGAGTGGCCCGGCTTCCTCACCCAGTCTGACCTCCCAATCTGACCTCCCAGCTCTTGCATTGGGAAAACGTTGCTGTTATCATTGTCCTCATCCTCCGTGTGGCTCACCCCTCCTCCCCCCATTTTTTTAAAAAGCATATTGTCCTGGAACCTCATCGTCCCTGCATGCTGGAGTCAGGAGGACGGCGTTGTCTGTGCTCTCCATGTTTGCCTTCACACAGGGTTTGATAGCTTCCTCTTAAGCCACCACAAGCTGGCTTTCTTGCCTGCTGTGTACACTTACTGCCACCACCTCCAGGTCTCTTCCAGATGCCCTAGGCACATTGGTCCCTGGATCTCAAGCTTGCCCAATGCTCCATCCCTGGCAGTCCCTGGGGCGTCTCCAGTGTCCCGATGAGTGACGTACCAGCATCAGGTTTTATGGTATCTCGACTCTCTGTCCCTCCAACTACACTTGGACAGATCCTCCTGTAGAACTTGAAATTATAAACCCTGGAGTTTTCCTTTACCTGACATTGACCTGAAATGACAAACCCTGAAACTCCTTTCTCCGATGCTGACGTTTTTTCTGTATGGTTGTTTTTACTAAGCCTGCATTATGATAGCATCTCGACCTCTGGTTCCAGCCTTTCCTTACTCTGAGCACCTTACTTCCTTCCCTCTGGCTTCATTTGTCTCCCTAGCCCACCTGAACTTTAGAGTCAATCATTTCTCTGCTCTCATAAACTTTCTCCTTTCTTGATAGTTGTTTCAGGAGCCGTTCAGTCTTCAACCGGATGTAAACGTAGCTGTATATTTCCCCAACATGTGTAACCAAACTGTCTAAATAGTGCTAGCAAAATAGTAACCAGAGAAAAAAGAACCGTGTTGCTTGACTTCATTACAAAACCGAGTGGTGAACCTTCAGCTGGATCCTGAGGTGGCTTGATATTTATTCGTCCCTGGTCTCTCTCTCTTTCTCTCTTGCTGTTGGGAATTATTTTGACTCGCATCCCGATTCTTGTTACCTGATTGTTTGGATCTCATTCTTCCTTGTGCCACCACTGTCATTCAGTGGTCTAGCCTTCCACCGCTGTGAAAAGATGGTGGCGTAGCATTTGCCGTGGCTCCCTGAAACGTCACCACACCCTGATGCATCCTTTCCAGCTGCCTCTATGTCTCACAGGAGGAAAGAACTATCCTCTTGCCCGACACCGTCCTAGTTACCCAAGTACTTGTGGTCCTGCCTGGCACTAGTAATCACCCGTTCTTTATTCTACCTTAAATTCATCCCCAGTCCTCTAGGTGTACCGTAATGGAACCCAAGCATCCTCATCTTTTTTTTTTTTCTTTTGAGACAGAGGCTCACTTTGTCTCCCAGACTGGAGTGCTGTGGTGCCATCTTGACTCACTGCAACCTCTGTCTCCTGGATTCAAGCGGTTCTCCTGCCTCAGCCTCCCGAGTAGATGGGATTACAGGTACCTGCCACCACACCTGGCTTATTTTTGTATTTTTTTGTAGAGAAGGCTTTTGTCATGTTGGCCAGGCTGGTCTCAAACTCCTGAGCTCAAGCAGTTCGCCTGCTTCAGCTTCCCAACGTGCTGGGATTAGAGGTGTGAGCCACTGCGCCTGGCACACCTTCATCCTTAAACACAAATAAAACTCTCTCTGCTTCTCTGTTCAGTTTGCTTTTCCAGAGCACGTTGCTTGGACTTTATTTAGCATATATTTCTTTCTGACTTTATCAGATTAAGTTGGTTTCCGGGGCAAATCACGAGATCAAGAGATTGAGACCATCCTGGCCAATATGGTGAAACCCTGTCTCCACTAAAAATACAAAAATTATCTGGGCATAGTGGTGCATGCCTATAGTCCCAGCTCCTCAGGAGGTTGAACCGGGAGAATCACTTGAACCTGAGAGGCAGAGGTTGCCATCAGCCGAGATCATGCCACTGCACTCCAGCCTGGCGACAGAGTATGACTGTCTCAAAAAGAAAAGAAAGAAATAACCATAAAAATGGGCAAGCAGCAGCCCTTGGAGCTTCTCTGCCTATGGAGTAGCCATTCTTTTCTCTACCTTATTAATTAACTGGCTTTCAATTAAAAAAAAAAAAGAAGCTGGTTTTGTTACCTGAAGCCCTATTACATATTAACTTTTAATTTTGATTTTTTTTTTTTCCAAGAGGGTGTCTTGCTCTGTCACCCGGGCTGGAGTGCAGTGGTGTGATCTCAGCTCACTGCAACCTCCGTCTCTCAGGTTCAAGCAGTTTTCCTGCCTCAGCCTCCTGAGTAGCTAGGGTTACAGGTACGCGCCACCACACCCAGCCAATTTTTGTATCTTTAATAGAGATAGGGTTTCACCAGGTTGGCCAGGCTGATCTCGAAGTCCTCACCTGAGGTGATCTGCCTGCCTTGGCCTCCCACAGTGCTGGTATTACAGGTGTGACCCACTGCAGCCTGCCATATTTTATCTTACTGAGTACAGAGATTCTATCAGTCCTGTATATTTACCCTCTCTCTACCTTAGAGTAGATGATGGGAACAGCATTTCTGTTTTCCATGAAGTGCTGGTGCTCTGAGTGTGGCCCTGATAAACACTCCAAGGTTACTCTGCTGCACTGGAAGCTGCTGAGCTTCGTCTTGAAACCTGCCGGTTGTGTGACAGCAGGTCTCACAGGGAGGGTGGCAGGACAGCTTATGGTTCAGCGGGCATTGCCGCAGGAAACAGCAGCGAAGGGCCATTTTTATCCTGGAATTAGCATGGAACAGGAGTGACAGGGGACTTGCTAACAGTTTCCAAAGATTAAAAATTACTAAAGAGTTTCTATACTGGCTATTTTGTTTTTTTTTTGAGACTAGTTTTGCTCTTGTCACCCAGGCTGGAGTGCAAAGGTGCGATCTCAGCTCACCACAGCCTCTGCCTCCTGGGATCAAGCAATTCTTCTGTCTCAGCCTCCCGAGTAGCTGGGATTACAGGCGTGCACAACCACACCAGGCTAATTTTGTATTTTTAGTGGAGATGGGTTTTCTCCATGTTGGTCAGGCTGGTCTCGAACTTCAAACTTCAGGTGATCCTCCCACCTTGGCCTCCGAAAGTGCTGGGATTACATGCGTGGGCCACTGCGCCTGGCCTACATTTTATTCTCAAGCTGAGGAAAGAATGGGTCTTATTGTAACACTAGTCACTGTCGGCATTTGTGTCGCAGGGATGATTTACTTATTTATTCTTAGAGACAGAGTCTCGCTCTGTTGCTCATACTGGAGTGCGGTGGCGCTGTCATCGCTCACTGCAGCCCCAAACTCCTGGGCTCAAGTGATCCTCCCATGTCGGCCTCTCAAAATGCTGGGGCCAGCCAATAAAGACTGTTCAGACAGAGGAATCTCAGTAGTGAGAGGAATTCACATCAGCAAATTTGGAAAGAATGAGCATTTAGATGCTTCCGGGAGGCAGGTTTGTTGAGCTGGAGGGATGCGGGAAAACGCATGAGGTCATGTACTTCATTGGAACCAAGAAATGTCAATATCCTGGATAAACAGATGTTTTTGTGGTAAGTATCAAATTACATGAAGTAGGCTGGGCGTGGTGGCTTACACCTATAATTCCAGCACTTTGGGAGACTGAGGCAGGAGGATTCATTCAAGCCAGGACTTCGAGACTACTCTGGGTAACATAGCGAGACTCTGTCTCTACAAACAAAATACAAAAATTAGTCAGGAGCAGCGCCACATGCCTGCAATCCTAGCTACTCAGAAAGCTGAGGCAGGAGGATCACTGAAGCCCCAGCGGTCAAGGCTTCAGTGAGCTGTGATTGTGCCACTGTCTTCCAGCCGGGGTGACAGAGCAAGACCTTGACTCAGAAGAAAAGCAAATTACGTGAAGCAATTGAGTAACGAATGAATCCCATGATTCAACAAGGTTTTGAATTCCTATCCTAGGGAGAGCCTTGCTCTAGGCACTAGGTACACAGCAGAATCAAAACAGAGTCTCTGACTATAAGGCCTGGGTACCAAGGAGCGTTTCATGAGAGAACTCAGTCAAATGAGGAACGAGGCACAAGGGTATGTGGGGCAAGAGCATCCAGAGGAAGGAAGCTGCATGTGCAAAGGTCCTGAGGCAGGAGATGTTTGCAGTTGAGTAGCGGGGAGGCCAGTAAGCTAGGAACAGAATGCGGAAGAGAGTCACCGGAGGTTTACTCAGAGATGGGTGGGGGCAGCCAGGCCTTAGGCCAGTCTGCATACCACATGTGTGAAAGTGAGTCCCAGTCGCTGTTAAAGGCATTTACATAGAATTAACTTGTTAAGTTGTTCAATCAATAATTAAAATGGAACTGATTTATTCTGCTCATCTTCTATATCCACTAAATGATTGGCTTACAACCCTGGTGCCGACATGACCCTTTTACCCATCTGAAGACAGCACCATAAACAGGTCATGAGACATATCCCTGTAAGTTTCAGCAGGGCGTGACAAGTCTAATTGTCATAGAGTTCTGATTATCATGATTAGTAAGTGAGCATTTTCTCCGCGGGTTACTGTTTATCATTTGGATCTACTTGGGTTGCCTTTTGGCATATTGAAAGGTCTAATTTTTTTGTTTTGTTTTTTTTTGAGACGGAGTCTAGCTCTGTTGCCCAGGCTGGAGTGCAATGGTGTGATCTCGGATCACTGCAACCTCCGCCTCCTGGGTTCAAGTGATTCTCCTGCCTCAGCCTCCTGACTAGCTGGGATTACAGGCACGTGCCTCCATGCCCAGCTAATTTTTGTATTTTTAGTAGAGATAGGGTTTCACCATGTTGATCAGGAAGGTTTCGATCTCCTGACCTTGTGATCCATCCACCGTGGCCTCCCAACGTGCTGGGATTACAGCATGAGCTACTGCGGCCAGCCAAAATGTCTAATTTTTATATTGTCAGATCTCAGGGTTTATTTTGTGTCACGGCATCTGTGAGTCTTGTCTTGCTTTTGATCTATTTTTATTGTCTTTAAGCTTACAGTACCTGGTATTCCCAGGCAGTAGACCACTGAAGTGCTAACCAGGCTTGATCCTGCTTAGTTTCTGAAACTAGACAGAAATGGAGCACGTTCAGGTGGTGTGGCTGTACGGTCTTGCCTTGCTTTGAAAGATCACCTCTGGGCCGGATGCGGTGGCTCAAGCCTGTAATCCCAGCACTTTGGGAGGCTGAGGTGGGTGGATCACCTGAGGTCAGGAGGTCAAGACCAGCCTGGCCATCGTGGTGAAACCTCATCTTTAAAAAAAAAAAAATGCACCTATGCTTCGTCACAGTAGCCTCTTTTCTGGGGGTTTATTCCACATATATATGTGCTTTCGTATGAAATCATGTATATGAAAACATTCATTCTATCTTTGTAATAAGGAAAGATTAGACACAAATGTCCTTTAACAGAAAAAGTCTAGCCATGGTAAGTGGATACAGTAAAAAACTCTGTAGCTGTACATGTTTAAACGTGTCCAAAACCTATTGTTAACTAAAAGTCAAACCCAAACAACCCTCATCTATGTGAAGAAAAACAGTGTCCTTATATCTTAGGTGCAAGAAAAATGGGAAGTGGCGGTGATAAGATATATTTGCTGGCTGGGCGCAGTGGCTCACGCCTGTAATCCCAGCACTTTGGGAGGCCGAGGCAGGCAGATCACCTGAGGTTGGGAGTTTAAGACCAGCCTGACCAACATGGAAAAACCTCGTCTCTATTAAAAACACAAAATTAGCCAGGCCTGGTGGTATGCACCTGTAATCCCAGTTACTCAGGAGGCCGAGGCAGGAGAATCACTGAAACCCCAGAGGCGGAGGTTGCGGTGAGCTGCGCTTGCCCCATTGCACTTGAGCCTGGGCAACAAAGGTAAAACATCTCAGAAAAACCCAAACCAAACAAACAAAAGAATATATTTGCTTGAGCCCAGGAGTGTGAGGTTATAGTAAGCTATAGACCATGACTGTGCCGCTGTACTCCAGCCTGGGTGGCAGAGCAATACCTGTCAATAAATAATTAAAAAAATAAATATAGAGAAATACATATAAAATTAAAAAATAAATTGGCCTGGAGCAGTGGCTCACACTTGTAATCCCAGCACTTTGGAAGGCCGAGGTGGGCAGATCCCTTGAGGTCAGGAGTTCAGGACCAGCCTGGCCAACATGGTGAAACCTCGTCTCTACTAAAAATACAAAAATTAGCTGGGCATGGTGGCGCATGCCTGTAGTCCCAGCTACTTGGGAGGCTGAGGCAAGAGAATCACTTGAACCCAGGAGATGGAGGTTGCCACGCACTCCTGCCTGGGAGATAAAGTGAGACTCAGTTAAAAAGATAGTAATAATACAATAATAAATAAATGTATCCTAATGTGCGTGTGAAACAGTATGGAAGGATACATAGCGAACTGATAAAAGTGGTTTTATATCAGGGAGGATGTGGGAAGTGGACGGTGAGTAAAAGGGTAAGTGGCAGCAGGATTTTTCACTGTGTACCCTCATAAGACACCTTCTGGTGAAATAGACATAAGGATAGAAAAGACAGTGGTTTGTTAAAAAAATTGTTAAGTGAACCCTGTAAAGCCATCACCCAGATCAATAAACAGAACACTGCATGGCTGGGCATGGTGGCTCATGCCTGTAATCCCAGCACTTTGGAGGACGGAGGCTGGAGGATTACTTGAGGCCAGGAGTGTGGTGAGAACAGCCTGGGCAACACAGTGAGACCCCATTTCTACATATTAGCTAGTGTGGTGTGCCCCACTGTACCTGTAGTCTCAGCTGCTTGGGAGGCCGAGGTGGGAGGATCGCTTGAGCCCGGAGGTAGAGGTGCGAGAGCTATGATGACACCACTGAAATCTAGCCTGTGCTACAGAGTGAGACTCTGTCTCGAAAAAGAAAAAGGAACACTTTATCACCCCATAAACCCCGTCCTCTCCATCACAACCTCTCCCCACAGGTAACCAATGTCCTGTTTTGTGGTCATGGCCTCCCTGCTTTGTAGTTAGAGATGCAAATCCAAAGACCATCTGTTGTATGTTACATCACTAGTCCTGTTCAGTGTCCCTTTGTAATGGTTTCATTTTGCCTAACATTTCTGGGGCTAGATTCATCCACATTGTGTCCAGCTGTGGTTCATTCATTTTGATCGCTGGGTACTCTCCTGTGTGAATATGCTGTAATTTATATGTCTGTTCTGCTGCTGAGCACCTGGGTTGTTTATTGTTTTGGGCTATTCATGATAGGGGAGCTTGAAACGTACATTTGTACATGTGTCTTGGAGAATAAGTACACACATTTCTGATGTGTATACCTAGGAGTGGAATCGCTGGGTCTCAGAGTGTGAATCTCTTTGATTTTGATAGTTGCCGCCAAGCTGTTTTCAACGTGGCTGTAGTACTTTATCCTCATGGCAGCAGTGTGCTAGAGTTTCTGTTACTCCACATCGTCTCATACACTTGGTTTTCTTGGTCTTTTATGCTTTTATCCTGGCTGGTCTGTAAGGGTATCTCATCATGGTTTTAATTTACATGTTCCTGATTACTAATGAGGTTGAGAACAGTTTTAGGTGTTTTGGCCATCTGAATTTTCTCTTGTTAAATGCCTGTCGCTTTCCATATTTTCTTAGTTTCCCTTTTTTTGCATTGAAAAAAAGGAATGTTTCTTTCCCCCCATGGAACTCTGCTTGATAAAGTGTTCTGTGATATGTGTTGCAAATATGATCTCCATCTCTGGCTAGTGTTTTTATTTCATTCTTACACTCTCGCCCTTTTACCTAGTGATACATACGTACTGTTCTTTTAAAATATAACCTGAAAATCTTTTCATTATCTGTACAATGCCTTTAAAAAACAGTCGCATTGCATTCTGTTACTTGAATTTCTCATAATTTTAATATTCCCTATCGATGGATGTGAAAGTTTTTACTGCTTTGCTATTGCAAACCATGCTTTAATAGAAAAAATCCTTATAGTAACATATATATATATATATTTTTTTTTTTTTTTTTTTGAGACGGAGTTTCGCTCTTGTTACCCAGGCTGGAGTGTAATGGCACGACCTCGGCTCACCGCAACCTCCGCCTCCTGGGTTCAGGCAATTATCCTGCCTCAGCCTCCCGAGTAGCTGGGATTACAGGCACGCGCCACCATGCCCAGCTAATTTTTTGTATTTTTTAGTAGACACGGGGTTTCACCATGTTGATCAGGATGGTCTCGATCTCTTGACTTCGTGATCCACGCGCCTCGGCCTCCCAAGTGCTGGGATTACATGCTTGAGCCACCGCGCCCGGCCATAGTAATGTATTTTTAAATACGTTCAAGTACTTCTACAGGAAACATTTCTACAAGTGGTATTGTGGGTCAGACAGTAGGTAAGTTTGTTATTTTGATAAGGAGGCTCACATCATTTTCCATAGATGCCCCCTCCTTGCCCAAGTACCTGTTTCTGCAGTACAGCTGGATCTGTGTGACTCTGTCAAACTTTCCTTTTTTCTTTTTTTGGAGACAGAATCTCGCTCTGTTGCCCAGGCTGGAGTGCAGTGGCGCTGTCTCGGCTCACTGCAACCTCTGCCTCCCAGGGTCAAGCGGTTCTCGTTCCTCATCCTCCCAAGCAGCTGGGATTATAGGCACCCATCATCATGCCCGGCTAATCTTTTATATTTTTAGTAGAGATGGGGTTTCATCAAATTGCCCAGGCTGGTTTCAAACTCCTGGGCTCAGGTGATCTGCCTGGCTTGGCCTCTCAGAGTGTTGGGGTTACAGGCGTGAGCCCCTGGACCTGGCTCTGGAGACTTTTATTTTTCCCAATCTAATAAGCCATAAGTGGTACCTCAATGTAGTTTAAAATGTTAGGTTGTGGCGGTGTCATTCACATAAAAGAAACGGTACATATTTAAAGTGCACAGCTTGATAAGTCTTGATGGAGGTGCACAAGTGCCAAACCATCGCCACAGTCAAGGTAATGAACGTACTCATTATTCCCGAAGCTTGCCTCCTGCCTATTTGTAATTGCTTGGTCTTTGCTGTCTCACTGCTCCCCTCTCTAAACAGCTAATGATCTTTCTGTCACTATAGGTTAGTTGGCTTTTCCTGACTTGTTTATCCACTTAACTATTGATGGATATTTGGGTGGTTTTCAGGTTTTGTTTTGATTTTTTTTTTTTAACTATTACAATAAAAGCTACTCTGAGTATTCATTCACATGTCCTTTTATGGAGATATGTTTCCCTTTCTCTGGGGTAAATACCCAGGCATGGAATGGCTGGATTACATGGTAGGTGCCTCCCTTTTTAGGAAACGGCCGAAGGGTTGTTCAAAGCAGCTATATTATTCTTCATTCCCATCAGCACATTATGAGAGTTCAAATTTCTCCACATTCTCAGCGCCGCTTGGTATGCCCAGTTTTTCTAATTTTGATCATTTAAATATGTATATAGCAGGCTAGGCCCGGTGGTTTGCACCTGTAATCCCAGCACTTGGAAAGGACAAGGCGGGTGGATCACTTGAGCCCAGGATTTCAAGACCAGCCTGGCCAACGTGGCAAAAACCCGTCTCTACTGAAAATACAAAAATTAGCTAGGGGTAAGCATGCCCATAATTCCAGCTATTCAGGAGGCTGAGGCAAAAGAATTGCTTGACCTCAGGAAGCGGAGGTTGCAGTGAGCCAAGAATATGCCACTGTACTCCAGCCTGGGCAACACAGTGAGGCGCTATCTCAAAAAAAAATAAAAAGAAAAATAAAATATTTTCTTTGGTAAAGTGCTGATTTGAATCTTTAGACCACTTTTAAGGAGGGTGATTTCTTATTGCTGAGTTTTAAGAATTCTTTGTTTTGTGAATATAAGTCCTTTTATAAATATGTATTTTGCCAAGATTTTTCTTCTAGTGGCTGTTGAGTCCAAAGCTCATACTGCTCCCCACAGGACAGTCAGTCAGTTAAGAGACAAAGTGTTGGGGTAAGGAAAGTGATTTTATTTGGAAAGCCAGCAGAAGGTGCTGGACTAGTGTCATAAAGAACCGTTTAAAAGGCATGAATCTCACGCTTCTTTTTATATTGTGAAAGTGGGAACGAGGGTGGAGTTGAGGTCAGGAGGCAGCAGGTGATCGTGGACAACTGGGAATCTGGCAGGAGCCTGAGGGGACCCATGACTTCTTTGCTCTTGGTCAGGTCACAAGGCTGCTAAAGGCTGTTTTGTCTTTTCCCTCCAAGATGGAGTCTCACTCTGTCTCCAGGCTGGAGTGCAGCAGTGGCATGATCCCAGCTCACTGAAACTTCTGCTTTCCAGGTTCAAGTGATTCTCCTGCCTCAGCTTCCTGAGTAGCTGTGACTAGAGGCGCACCCCACCACACTTAGCTAATCCTGTACGTTTTCAACGTAGCATTGTTACGTCTGTGTGTGCTCCTTATCTCTTTAGGGGGTAACTTCAGGAGGGGACTATGACCATCCTTGCTTTAAAGTTCAAACTATATTGGCAAGTGACACTTGTGTTTGAAAAAACAACAAAGAAATAGAGTTAAACCATGAACTAAATTCTTCCCGTAGGTAGCTTCGTGTTTGTTTTTTTTTTTTTAAGAGGTGGATTCTGGCTGTGTTATTGAGGCTGGACTTGAACTCCTGGCTGGGCTACTTTTCATACCTTGATGTACAGCATTTTAGTATCTGTGTTAAACCTATCAACTGTTTTCCTTATGATTTCTGCTTTTGATGTTGATACAGGGCATCATATACTTTTTGCTGGTCCCTTTTGGTATGACAGGCAGACTCTGTTAAGACTTGCCAAGTCGTATGTCAAAATTAGCCTTTGGCACATCGGTCTTCTAGATCTTTTTTTTTTTTTTGAAAAAAAGGAAGAAAAAGAGAAAGAAGGAAAAAAAGAATGAAAGAGAGAAAGAAACAGGAAGAGAAAGAGGGAGAGAGATCGGGAATCTTGCTCTATTGCCCAGGCTAGAATCCAGTCTAAAAATGGGTATTAAAAACATCTTTTATGCCAATAAATGTGCTTAACAATGGAGACAGAAAGAAAAAAGGGAGGAAAATAACAGTCAAGCAGCCAACCAATATTTCATTTAAACCTGTGAAATGCTATGTAGTTGCTGAGGAGTGATTTACTTCCAATTGTGTGGTCACTTTTAGAATAGGTGTGATGTGATACCGAGAAAAACGTATGTTGTGTGGATTTGGGGTGGAGAGTTCTGTAAATGTTTATTAGGTTTACTTGTTCCAGGTCTGAGTTCAAGTCCTGGACATCCTTGTTAATTCTCTGTCTCGTTGATCTGTCTCATATTGACAAGGCAGTGTTAAAGTCTCCCATTATTATTATGTGGGAGTCTAAGTCTCCTGGTAGCTTGGTTTATGTGCAGAAATGAGCAAGGGCAGTTTTGAGGTTAGAAGCAAAATGGAGTCAGCCATGGTAGATTTTCTTGTTGCCTAGCCTGTGGCTTGTCTTTTCATTTTTTTAAACATGTTGCAAAGCTCAAGAGCCTTATTTTACTATTCTTATTATTTTTGAGACACTCTGGGTTTTGTTGCCCAGGCTGCAGTGCAGTGGTACTATCTCAGCTCACTGCAACCTCTGCCTCCTGGGTTCAAATGATTCTCATGGGATTACAGGCACCTGCCACCACTCCTGGCTAAGTGTTGTATTTTTAGTAGAGATGGGGTTTTACCATGTTGGTCAGGCTGGTCTTGAACTCCTGTCCTCAAGCAATCCATCACCTTGGCCTCCCAAAGTGCTGGAATTACGGGTGTGAGCCACCACGGCTGGGCTAGGAGACTTAATTTTGATAAAATCCAATTTATCTATTTTTTAATATATTGTTTTCGTTGCCTTACTTAAATTTTTGCCCAACGCAAGGTCACAAATATTCTTCTGTGATTTCTTCTAGATATGATGGTTTGGATTTTCAGTTTATTCTATACTTCATTTTGAGTTAATCTGAGGTATGTACCCACGTTTTTGTTATTTTGCATATGGAATTTCAGTTGTACCAGGATCATTAGTTGAAAAGACTTTTCTTTTTCCAACGTTCTGACTTGTGTTAATTGACATGTATTGAAAACATCAGTTTCTCAAATTTATGTGAGTTTCTTTCCGGATACTGTTCCATTTCACTGATCCTTCTGCCTCTCTTCACACCGGTACTATGTTGTCTGCATTGCTGTAACTTTGTAGCCTTGTAATCGGGTACTGTTTGCCCTTCAACTTTCTTCTGTTACTAAGTTGTTTTGGCAAATATAGGTCCTTTAAATGTATTCTACGAGTTTTAGAGTAAAGTTTAGAATCAGCTTGAAAATTTCTACAGAAAAGGCAGGTGAGAACCGGACTGGGATTAATTGCATCGAATCTATTAATTTGGAAAGTAAATTTTAATTGATACTTTAACCCTTTTGCTGAGAATCATAGGACCTTTAAACACTTAGGGTTCATTTTTAAAATTATTTATTTATTTATTTATTTATTTTTGAGACGGAGTTTCGCTTTTGTTACCCAGGCTGGAGTGCAATGGCGGGATCTCGGCTCACCGCGACCTCCGCCTCCTGGGTTCAGGCAATTCTCCTGCCTCAGCCGCCCGAGTAGCTGGGATTACAGGCACGCACCACCATGCCCAGCTAGTTTTTTGTATTTTTAGTAGAGACGGTGTTTCACCATGTTTACCAGGATGGTCTCAATCTTTTGACCTCGTGATCCACCCACCTCGGCCTCCCAGCGTGCTGTAGAGTTCATCCTACATCCCACTCCTATGGAATTATTGTCAACTATTTTACTTCAGTGTGTCTTTTACACACCATAAGACATTGCTGTTCTGTCCTGTTAGTGGTTTAGATGACCACGTTGGCTCCTCTCTGTTCTTTCCTTCCTTTCTGTGCTTCCACCTGGGATCAGTTTTGCCTGCGTGAAGATCACTCCCTACAGATTCCTTCAGTACAGTTTGCCAATGACATTCTTCTAATTTTTGCCTAGAAATCGTATTAGTTACAGAATTCTAGTTTGACAGCTATTTTCCTTCAGAGGTGTGGCAGCACCTTCCCATTATCTTCTAGTTTCTGTCATTTAGGTTGAAATGTTAGCTCTTGATTTAATTGTTGTGAAAGTAATATTTTTTTTTTCATCTGGTTGCTTGTAGAATTTTTTTTTTTTTTTTTTTTGAGACGGAGTTTCGCTCTTGTTACCCAGGCTGGAGTGCAATGGCGCGATCTCGGCTCACCCCAACCTCCATCTCCTGGGTTCAGGCAATTCTCCTGCCTCAGCCTCCTGAGTAGCTGGGATTACAGGCACGTGCCACCACGCCCAGCTAATTTTTTGTATTTTTAGTAGAGACGAGGTTTCATCATGTTGACCAGGATGGTCTTGATCTCTTGACCTCGTGATTCACCCGCCTCGGCCTCCGAAAGTGCTGGGATTACAGGCTTGAGCCACCACGCCCAGCCCAGTGATCATGTAGATCTTAAGATTTTCTCTTTGTCTTTGGTTTTTGAAGTTTTCTTTTCTTTTCTTCTTTGTATTTTGAGACAGAGTCTTACTTTGTTGCCAGGCTGGAGTGCAGTGGCACAGTATTGGCTCACAGTAACCTCCACCTCCTAGGTTCAAGCGATTCTATTGCCTCAGCCTCCCAAGTAGCTAGGATTATAGGTGTGCGCCACCACACCCAGCTAATTTTTGTATTTTTAGTAGAGACAGGGTTTCACCATGTTGGCCAGGCTCCTCGCGAACTCCTGACCTCAGGTGATCTGCACACCTTGCCTCCCAGATTTAAAGGGCCACAACCAAGATATTGATCATAGTCCATACTTTTGTCATATTCCCTTCCCCTAGGCCTGAGAGCTTATCTCTGGTGTCTCTTCCAGATTCTGCAAATGCCCCCTGGGTGGAAGTTGCCCAAATGATAGGCTCACCTTGTCGGCTGTTCATTTATTCCTGAATCCCGGTCCAGAAATTCTTCACTGTCTCTTCAGCTCTTAGATGTTTTAAGCAGATCTTAAAAAATACTTTGTTTAGCTTTTGTAGCTCTGAACGGGAGGTTTAGTTCCAATGGTCAAATTTGTCATTACTGCAAATGTGGGTTTTTGTAGTAAAAGTTAGAACTGTGTGAATTTTTTTTAGAAAAATTAAATTTAAAAATTCTTTTGTTTTTTTTTGAAACGGAATTCTACTCTTGTCCAGACTGGGGCACAATGGCTCGATCTTGGCTGGCTGCAACCTCTGCCTCCCGAGTTCAAGCGATTCTCCTGCCTCAGGCTCCTGAGTAGCTGGGACTATAGGCATGAGCCACCATGCCCAGCTAGTTTTGTATTTTTAGCAGAGAGGGATTTCCTCCACGTTGGTCAGGCTGGTCTCAAACTCCCGACCTCAGGTGATCCACCCGCCTTGGCCTCCATAAGTGCTGGGATTACAGGCATGAGCCACCTTGCCTGGCCTAAGGATTCTTTAAAAAAAGAAAACTAATTTTCTAAACGAATTCAGTTGTATTTCTCTGATTAATGAGCCTTCAGCAATTGCTCTTGACTGCATTAAGTGGCTGTTTCAAGTCTAGAAATTCTAAAGGAAATTAGTCATGTACTGCTTTATGATGGAGGTACATTCTGAGAGATGTATCCTTAGAAGATTTACTCATGGTGTAAACACCATAGTGTGGGCTTATGTGAACTCAGATGCCATAGTCTGGCACACACCCAGGCTTTATGGTACGGCCTATTGCTTTGAGGCCTGTTGCTTCTAGGAGTGCATACCTGTGGTTCCAGCTGCTTGGGAGGCTGAGGCAGGAGGATTGCTTGAGCCCAGGAGTTCAAGGCTGCAGTGAGCTGGGACTGAGCCACTGTAATCCAGCCCAGGAGACAGTGAGACCTTGTCTCTAATTAAAAATGGAACATGGTGAACCTGCATTACAGGTTATTCAACAGCTCGCAGGACTGGAAGTTCTCTGGGCGAGCCAGGGTGTGAGTGAGCGGTGAGTGACGGTGGAAGTCTAGGACATTGCTGTCCACTACTGCAGGGTTTACAAACAGCAGCCAATCAGGCAACACTACATTTATAACATTTCTTTCATTAATAAATTAACCTTAGTGGACTATAAGTTTTTACTTTATAAACTTTTTCTGTTCTTTTTTTTCTTTTTAATTTTTTTTTTCTATGTATGAACTTCTAAATAAACGTCTTAGGCCTGGAACAGTGGCTCACACCTTAATCCCAGCACGTTGGGAGGCCGACATGGGAAGGTCACTTGAGCTCAGGAATTCCAGACCAGCCTGGAGAATGTGGTGAAACCCTGTGTCTAGTAAAAATACAAAAAAAAAAAAATTAGTCTGGTGTGGTTATGTGCATCTGTAGCTGCTCGGGAGGCTGAGACAGGAGGATGGCTCGAACCTGAGAGGTGGAGGTTGCAGTGAGCTGAGATGGCGCCATTGTACTCCACCCTGGGTGACACAGTGAGACTCAGTCTCAATCAAACAACAACAACAACAACAAATTTCTGATTCTTTTGTAATAACACTTGCCTTAAAACACAAACAAGGAGGCGGGTCACAGTGTCTAACGCCTGTAATCCCAGCACTTTGGGAGGCTGAGGTGGGTGGATCCCCTGCGGTCGGATGTTCGAAACTAGAATGGAGAAACCCCATCTTTTTAAACAACAACAAAAACCACCCATACACACACACACACACACACACACACACACACACACACACACAAACACATAAAACTTTAAAAATTGCTTTTTAATATCTTTATTCTGTAAACTTTTTCTGTTTCTTTTCTTTTTAAACTGTTTTGTTAAAAACTGACACATGAGCACACACATTAACCTTGGCCTACACAAGATCAGGATCATCAGTGTCACAGTTTTCCACCTCCACATCTTGTCCACTGGAAAGTGTTCAGGGGCAGTAACACACATGGAGCTGTCCTCGCCTATGCTAACAGTGCCTTTTTCTGGAATCACTCTGGAAGGAGCTGCTTACCTGTCTGAGGCTGTTCTACATTATTTTTTATCAGAAGTACATGCTAAAATAACAATAAAAAGTTTAGTAAATATATAAACTGGAATTGTAGCCATTTACTATCATCGTCGGGTTTTATGTACTGTCCGTAATTGTGTGTGCATAATTTTATGAGGCTGGCGTGCAGTGGGTTTGTTCACACCAGCATCACCCGAGACTCCTGCGTAATGCACTGTGCAATGATGTTACCACAACTCTCGCCTCACTAGGTGATACAGACTTTTCAGCTCTTATGGTATGTGGGACCATTGTGGATGTGGTCCCCTCTTGACCAAGGCATTGTTGTGTGGCAGGTGATGACAGCTGCCTTTCCAGCATTGTTCTTGTGATACAGACTTTTCAGCCGCGTTACGGTCTGTGGGACCGCCACTGTGGATGTGGTCCTCTCTTGACCAAGGCGTTGTTGTGTGGCACTTGATGACGGCTGGCTTCCCAGCATTGTTCTTTTTGTCTTTCCCCTACGGTTCACTTTTGGATGATCTATTAATTATTTTTTTTGAAGATAGCGTCTTGCTCTGTCACCCAGGCTGGGGTGCAGTGGTGCCATTTCAGCTTCATACAACATCTGCCGCCTGGGTTCAAGCTATTCTCCTGCCTCAGCCTCCCGAGCAGCTGGAATTACAGGCATGCGCCACCATGCCCCGCTAATTTTGTATTTTTAGTAGAGATGGGGTTTCACCAAGTTGCCCTAAACTCAGGAAATCCACCTGCCTCAGTTCCCAAAGTGCCAGGATTACAGGTGTGAGCTACCACATCTCCAATTTATTAATTTCTACTTGGTGTGTTAACATTGTTAATACACCAATCAGTGTATCAAAAAGGTGAGAAAATGAGGTGTGCCCTGGTTTTCTACAAATTCTATTTACTGGAGATTTCCTGTGTTCACTACACATTGGTAGTTTATCTTCTTTATTTTATTATTATTTATTTTTATTTTTATTTTTTATTGCATTTTCGGTTTGGGGGTACATGTGCAGAACATGCAGGACAGTTGCATAGGTACACACATGGCAGTGTGTTTTGCTTTCTTTCTCCCCTTCACCCACATTTGGCATTTCTCCCCAGCCTAACCCTCCCCACCTCCCCCTCCCACTGGCCCTCTCCATTTCCCCCCAATAGACCCCAGTGTTTAGTACTCTTCTCTCTGTGTCCACGTGTTCTCATTTTTCATCACCCACCTATGAGTGAGAATATGCGGTGTTTCGTTTTCTGTTCTTGTGTCAGTTTGCTGAGGATGATGTTCTCCAGATTCATCCATGTCCCTACAAATGACACAATATTATTATTTTTTAAGATGGAGTCTTGCTCTGTCACCCAGACTGGGGTGCAGTGGTGCAATCTCAGCTAACTGCAACCTCCGCCTCCCAGGTTGGAGCGTTTCTCCTGCCTCAGCCTCCTGAGTAGCTGGGATTTTAGGCACGCGCCACCAGGCCCAGCTATTTTTTTGTATTTTTAGTAGAGATGGGGTTTCACCACGTTGACCAGGATGGTCTTCATCTCCTTTCTTCATGATCCGCCCACCTAGGCCTCCCAAAGCACTGGGATTAGAGGCGTCAGCCACTGCGCCTGGCAGTAATTTATTTCTAAACAGTGAATCGATCAGTAAAGAATAACACTGTGTTAAAGTTAAATGGCACATACTTCTTTCTTTGATTTTGATTATGTATTACCATCTTGATGATTAATGTCAACTATCATTCTACAAACGGTAGATGAAAATGCTGTAGATTGGACTGAATTAGTTCTGACCTACAGACATTCCTGCTTTAAAAGAAAAAAAAAATGCTTGATAGAAAAGCCCCAATGTCACCTTCTCATTGATTGCGTTTTAAAGAATAAAGAATATGGTTGGGGTAGGCAAGCCAGGTACAGTGACTCACGCTTGTAATCCCAGCACTTTGAGAGGCCAAGGGGGGTGGACCACCCGAGTGAGTCCCTCAGCCTGGCCAACATGGTGAAACGTTGTGTCTACTAAAATTACAGAGATGTTGTCAGAGAGGATTATGCGTTTCTCATTTTCGAAGAGATTAGATGTTGTTATCTACAGCAAAACAGTAAAGGGCAATGATTTCTGCTCTTTTATTTCCACAACCCAAATTGCTGAGCTGCATCTTTGCTCCTGTCCTTCATTCTTGAATACAGCTGATGATTAATAGCTATTCTTTCCTGGTGACGAGTGGAACTGTAGCGCACGCGCAGACACGTTCAATCTGAGAAATAAGATGGCAAAATATTAATCTGGACTTAAGCTGACACACTGGGAAATGAGTGTGGCAGGAGCTCAAGTTGAGAACGTACGTTTCCCTTACAGCAAGCTCTTCCTTTTCACTCAGAAAGGTTTCAGGAGATACACTTACATCGTGATTCCAGATCCCTTCTCCTGGGGGTGTGTTATTCAGAGAGGCACCGCTGGTGCATGCAGTAAAACACCTCCAGTTATGACTTAGGGGGAAGTCTATTCTTTTTTTTTTAAGAGGGAGTTTCACTCTTGTCACCCAGGCTGGAGTGCAATGGCTCAATCTCGGCTCACCGCAACCTCCGCCTCCTGGGTTCAGGCAATTCTCCTGCCTCAGCCTCCTGAGTAGCTGGGATTACAGGCACGCGCCACCACGCCCAGCTAATTTTTTGTATTTTTAGTAGAGATGGGGTTTCACCATGTTGACCAGGATGGTCTTCATCTCCTTTCTTCATGATCCGCCCACCTCGGCCTCCCAAAGTGCTGGGATTAGAGGCGTGAGCCACTGCGCCTGGCAGTAATTTATTTCTAAACAGTGAATCGATCAGTAAAGAATAACACTGTGTTAAAGTTAAATGGCACATACTTCTTTCTTTGATTTTGATTATGTATTACCATCTTGATGATTAATGTCAACTATCATTCTACAAACGGTAGCTGAAAACACTGTAGATTGGACTGAATTAGTTTTGACCTATGGACATTCCTGCTTTAAAAGAAAAAAAAAAGCGTGATAGAAAAGCCCCAATGTCACCTTCTCATTGATTGCGTCTTAAAGAATAAAGAATATGGTTGGGGTAGGCAAGCCAAGTACAGTGACTCACGCTTGTAATCCCAGCACTTTGAGAGGCCAAGGCGGGTGGACCACCCGAGTGAGTCCCTCAGCCTGGCCAACATGGTGAAACGTTGTGTCTACTAAAAATACAGAAATGTTATCAGAGAGGATTATGCGTTTCTCATTTTCGAAGAGATTAGATGTTGTTATCTACAGTAAAACAGTAAAGGGCAATGATTTCTGCTCTTTTATTTCCACAACCCAAATTGCTGAGCTGCATCTTTGCTCCTGTCCTTCATTCTTGAATACAGCTGTTGATTAATAGCTATACTTTCCTGGTGACGAGTGGAACTGTAGCGCGTGCACACACACGTTCAATCTGAGAAATAAGATGGCAAAATATTAATCTGGACTTAAGTTGACACACTGGGAAATGAGTGTGGCAGGAGCTCAAGTTGAGAACGTACGTTTCCCTTACAGCAAGCTCTTCCTTTTCACTCAGAGAAAGGTTTCAGGAGATACACTTACGTCGTGATTCCAGATCCCTTCTCCTGGGGGTGTGTTATTCAGAGAGGGACCGCTGGTGCATGCAGTAAAACACCTCCAGTTATGACTTAGGGGGAAGTCCATTCTTTTTTTTTCAGAGGGAGTTTCACTCTTGTCACCCAGGCTGGAGTGCAATGGCGCAATCTCGGCTCACTGCAATGTTTGCCTCCTGGGTTCAGGCAATTCTCCTGCCTCAGCCTCCTGAGTAGCTGGGATTACAGGCACGCGCCACCATGCCCAGCTAATTTTTGTATTTTTAGGAGAGACGGGGTTTCACCATGTTGACCAGGACCGTCTCGATCTCTTGACCTCGTGATCCACCCGCCTCGGCCTCCCAAAGTGCTGGGATTTCAGGCTTCAGCCACCGCGCCCGGCGGGGAAGTCTATTCTTTATCGGGCAGTTGCAGCTACTTGCAAACTCTTCTGTAGAGTGCATGTCCATTGCTTTGACTCAGAAAATGGGTGCTGAAGGCCTTTTGGGGAGGAAGCATCATGCCACCGTTGAAATTCTGCAACTTGAGAAAATCCTGAGGAAGAAATCCTACGATACAAAGAAGGTTCAGTGATTAGCTGAGGGCTGATGGGAGAGGGGATGCCACAAGGCCTGCTTGTCTTCAAGGAAAAGGCCTTCTCTGGAGTGGCCCGGCTTCCTCACCCAATCTGACCTCCCAGCTCTTGCATTGGGAAAAGGTTGCTGTTACCATTGTCCTCATCCTCCGTGTGGCTCACCCCTCCTCCCCCCATTTTTTTAAAAAGCATATTGTCCTGGAACCTCATCGTCCCTGCATGCTGGAGTCAGGAGGACGGCATTGTCTGTGCTCTCCATGTCTGCCTTCACACAGGGTTTGATAGCTTCCTCTTAAGCCACCACCAGCTGGCTTTCTTGCCTGCTGTGTACACTTACTGCCACCACCTCCAGGTCTCTTCCAGATGCCCTAAGCACATTGGTCCCTGGATCTCAAGCTTGCCCAATGCTCCATCCCTGGCAGTCCTCTGGGGCGTCTCCAGTGTCCCGATGAGTGACGTACCAGCATCTGGTTTTATGGTATCTCGACCCTCTGTCCCTCCAACTACACTTGGACAGATACTCCTGTAGAACTTGAAATGATAAACCCTGGAGTTTTCCTTTACCTGACATTGACCTGAAATGACAAACCCTGAAGTTCCTTTCTCCGATACTGACCTTTTTTCTGTATGGTTGTTTTTACTAAGCCTGCATTATGATAGCATCTCGACCTCTGGTTCCAGCCTTTCCTTCCTCTCTGTGCCTTACTTCCCTCTGGCTTCACTTGTCTCCCTAGCCCACCTGAACTTTAGAGTCAATCATTTCTCTCCTCTCATAAACTTCCTTTTTTCTTGATGGTTTTTTCAGGAGACGGTCAATCTTCAACCGCATGTAAACTTAGCTGTACATTTCCCCAACATGTGTAACCAAACTGTCTAAATAGTGCTAGCAAAATAGTAACCAGAGAGAAAAGAACCGTGTTGCTTGACTTCATTACAAAACCGAGTGGTGAACCTTCAGCTGGATCCTGAGGTGGCTTGATATTTATTCGTCCCTGGTCTCTCTCTCTTTCTCTCTTGCTGTTGGGAATTATTTTGACTCACATCCCGATTCTTGTTACCTGATTGTTTGGATCTCATTCTTCCTTGTGCCACCACTGTCATTCAGTGGTCCAGCCTTCCACCTCTGTGAAAAGATTGTGGCGTAGACTTTCCCGTGGCTCCCTGAAACGTCACCACACCCTGATGCATTCTTTCCAGCTGCCTCTATGTCTCACAGGAGGAAAGAACTATCCTCTTGCCCGACAGCGTCCTACTTACCCAAGTACTTGTGGTCCTGCCTGGCACTAGTAATCACCCCTTCTTTATTCTATCTTAAATTCATCCCCAGTCCTCTAGGTCTACCATAATGGAACCCAAGCATCCTCATGTTTTTTTTTTTTTTCTTTTGAGACAGAGTCTCACTTTGTCTCCCAGACTGGAGTGCTGTGGTGCCATCTTGACTCACTGCAGCCTCTGCCTCCTGGATTCAAGCGGTTCTCCTGCCTCAGCCTCCCGAGTAGATGGGATTACAGGTACCTGCCACCACACCTGGCTTATTTTTGTATTTTTTTGTAGAGAAGGGTTTTGTCATGTTGGCCAGGCTGGTCTCGAACTCCTGAGCTCAAGCAGTCCACCTGCTTCAGCTTCCCAATGTGCCGGGATTATTGGTGTGAGCCACTGTGCCTGGCACACCTTCATCCTTAAACACAAATAAAACTCTCTCTGCTTCTCTGTTCAGTTTGGTTTTCCAGAGCACGTTGCTTGGACTTTTATTTAGCATATATTTCTTTCTGACTTTATTATAATAAGTTGGTTTCCAGGGCAAATCACAAGATCAAGAGATTGAGACCATCCTGGCCAATATGGTGAAACCCTGTCTCCACTAAAAATACAAAAATTATCTGGGCATAGTGGTGCATGCCTATAGTCCCAGCTCCTCAGGAGGCTGAACTAGAAGAATCACTTGAACCTGAGAGGCAGAGGTTGCCATGAGCCGAGATTATGCCACTGCACTCCAGCCTGGTGACAGAGTGAGACTGTCTCAAAAGGAAAACAAAGAAATAACCATAAAAATGGGCAAGCAGCAGCCTTTGGAGCTGCTCTGCCTATGGAGTAGCCATTCTTTTCTCTACTTTATTAACTGCCTTTCAATTAAAAAAAAGAAGCTGGTTTCGTTACCTGAAGCCCTATTACATGTTAACTTTTAATTTTGATTTTTTTTTCCAAGATGGAGTCTTGCTCTGTCACCCGGGCTGGCGTGCAGTGGTGTGAACTCGGCTCTCTGCAACCTCCGTCTCTCAGGTTCAAGCAGTTCTCCTGCCTCAGCCTCCTGAGCAGCTAGGGTTACAGGTACGCGCCACCACACCCAGCCAATTTTTGTTTTTTTAATAGAGATAGGGTTTCACCAGGTTGGCCAGGCTGATCTCGAACTCCTGACCTCAGGTGATCTGCCTGCCTGGGCCTCCCACAGTGCTGGTATTACACGTGTGACCCCCTGCAGCCTGCCATATTTTATCTTACTGAGTACAGAGATTCTATAAGTCTGTATATTTACCCTCTCTCTACCTTAGAGTAGATGATGGGAACAGCATTTCTGTTTTCCATGAAGTGCTGGTGCTCTGAGTGTGGCCCTGATAAACACTCCAAGGTTACTCTGCTGCACTGGAAGCTGCTGAGCTTCGTCTTGAAACCTGCCCGTTGTGTGACAGCAGGTCTCACAGGGAGGTGGCAGGACAGCTTATGGTTCAGCGGGCATTGCCGCAGGAAAAAGCAGTGAAGGGCCATTTTTATCCTGGAATTAGCATGGAACAGGAGTGACAGGGGACTTGCTAACAGTTTCCAAAGATTTAAAATTACTAAAGAGTTTCTATACTGGCTATTTTTTTTTCAAGACTAAGTTTTGCTCTTGTCACCCAGGCTGGAGTGCAAAGGTGCGATCTCAGCTCACCACAGCCTCTGCCTCTTGGGATGAAGCAATTCTTCTGCCTCAGCCTCCCCAGTAGCTGGGATTACAGGCGTGCACAACCACACCCGGCTAATTTTGTATTTTTAGTGGAGACGGGGTTTCTCCATGTTGTTCAGGCTGGTCTCGAACTTCCAACTTCAGGTGATCCTCCCACCTTGGCCTCCCAAAGTGCTGGGATTACATGTGTGGGCCACTGTGCCCGGCCTACACTTTATTCTCAAGCCGAGGAAAGAATGGGTCTTATTGTAATACTAGTCACTGCCGGCATTTGCGTCACAGGGATGATTTATTTATTTATTCTTAGAGACAGAGTCTCGCTCTGTTGCTCATACTGGAGTGCGGTGGCGCTGTCATCGCTCACTGCAGCCCCAAACTCCTGTGCTCAAGTGATCCTCCCATGTCGGCCTCTCAAAATGCTGGGGCCAGCCAATAAAGACTGTTTAGACAGAGGAATCTCAGTAGTGAGAGGAATTCACATCAGCAAATTTGGAAAGGATGAGCATTTAGATGCTTCCGGGAGGCAGGTTTGTTGAGCTGGAGGGATGCGGGCAAACGCATGAGGGCATGTACCCCATTGGAACCAAGAAATGTCAATATCCTGGATAAACAGATGTTTTTGTGGTAAGTATCAAATTACATGAAGTAGGCTGGGCGTGGTGGCTTACACCTATAATTCTAGCACTTTGGGAGACTGAGGCAGGAGGATTCATTCAAGCCAGGACTTCGAGACTACTCTGGGTAACATAGCGAGACTCTGTCTCTACAAACAAATACAAAACTTAGTCAGGAGCAGTGCCACATGCCTGCAATCCTAGCTACTCACAAAGCTGAGGCAGGAGGATCACTGAAGCCCCAGCGGTCAAGGCTTCAGTGAGTTGTGATTGTGCCACTGTCTTCCAGCCGGGGTGACAGAGCAAGACCTTGACTCAGAAGAAAAGCAAATTACGTGAAGCAATTGAGTAACAAATGAATCCCATGATTCAACAAGGTTTTGAATTCCTATCCTAGGGAGAGCCTTGCTCTAGGCACTAGGTAGACAGCAGAATCAAAACAGAGTCTCTGACTATAAGGCCTGGGTACCAAGGAGCGTTTCATGAGAGAACTCAGTCAAATGAGGAACGAAGCACAAGGGTATGTGGGGCAAGAGCATCCAGAGGAAGGAAGCTGCATGTGCAAAGGTCCTGAGGCAGGAGATGTTTGCGGTTGAGTAGCGGGGAGGCGGGTAAGCTAGGAACAGAATGCGGAAGAGAGTCACCGGAGGTTTACTCAGAGATGGGTGGGGACAGCCAGGCCTTAGGCCAGTCTGCATACCACATGTGTGAAAGTGAGTCCCAGTCGCTGTTAAAGGCATTTACATAGAATTAACTTGTTAAGTTGTTCAAACATTAATTAAAATGGAACTGATTTATTCTGCTCATCTTCTATATCCACTAAACAATTGGCTCACAACCCTGGTGCCCATATGACCCTTTTACCCATCTGAAGACAGCACCATAAACAGGTCATGAGACATATCCCTGTAAGTTTCAGCAGGGCGTGACAAGTCTAATTGTCATACAGTTGTGATTATCATGATTAGTAAGTGAGCATTTTCTCCGTGGGTTACTGTTTATCATTTGGATCTACTTGGGTTGCCTTTTGCCATATTGAAAGGTCTAATTTTTTTGTTTTGTTTTGTTTTGAGACGGAGTCTAGCTCTGTTGCCCAGGCTGGAGTGCAATGGTGCCATCTCGGATCACTGCAATCTCCGCCTCCTGGGTTCAAGTGATTCTCCTGCCTCAGCCTCCTGACTAGCTGGGATTACAGGCATGTGCCTCCATGCCCAGCTAATTTTTGTATTTTTAGTAGAGCTAGGGTTTCACCATGTTGATCAGGAAGGTTTCGATCTCCTGACCTTGTGATCTATCCACCTTGGCCTCCCAAAGTGCTGGGATTACAGCATGAGCTACTGCGGCCAGCTGAAATGTCTAATTTTTATATTGTCAGATCTCAGGGTTTATTTTGTGTTATGGCATCTGTGAGTCTTGTCTTGTTTTTGATTCATTTTTATTGTCTTGAAGCTTACAGTACGTGGTATTCCCAGGCAGTAGACCACTGAAGTGCTAACCAGGCTTGATCCTGTTTAGTTTCTGAAACTAGACAGAAATTGAGCACATTCAGGGTGGTGTGGCTGTACGGTCTTGCCTTGCTTTGAAAGATCACCTCTGGGCCGGATGCGGTGGCTCAAGCCTGTAATCCCAGAACTTTGGTGGACCAAGGCGGGTGGATCACAAGGTCAAGAGATCGAGACCATCCTGGTCAACATGGTGAAACCCCGCCTCTACTAAAAATACAAAAATTAGCTGGGCATGGTGGCGCGTGCCTGTAATCCCAGCTACTGAGGAGGCTGAGGCAGGAGAATTGCCTGAACCCAGGAGGCGGAGGTTGCGGTGAGCCGAGATCGCGCCATTGCACTCCAGCCTGGGTAACAAGAGTGAAACTCCATCTCAAAAACAAAGAAAGAAACAAAAACCATACACGCTATGTTTTTCCTTGATTTGTGGTCAAGTTTCATTCACAAATTAGGTACAGCAAGGTATCAGCATAATAACTAATAACAGACCAGTTGTAACAATATGCTGTAATAACAGCCATGTGAGCCTGGTGTTCTCTGTCTTGCGTGCTCTCTTACAAAATCTTACTGTACCGATTCCCCTATTTTTGGACCTCAGTTGACCAGTGCAGCTGAAATCATAGAACGGGAGAGCACTGCATAAACATGGATGAGCTGTGCCTCCCTGTGCTGAGGACGTCAGCCTGCCATTGGAAAGGGGTGTGAGTTTGAATGGCTCTTCCTTGACTCTTTTGCTAGACCCTCAACTGTTGGGTTCAGGGATTCCTTTCTCGGCCTTCGTACTTTAGAAACTTGTGGACCGTTAATCATGGCCTCTATTCCCCATCACTGCAGGTAAAACCCCAGACCGTTCCTTCCCCAGGCCCACCTGCATGTTCTACAGGGATGTCAAACTCCAGATGGAGTACGTCACCCTCCCTCCTCTCCTCACTGCCTCCCTCCTGCCTGTTACTCCTCTTGTATTTCCTTATATCTCAGCCCATTTGGGCTGTCAAAATACCGGAGACTGAGTAGCTTACACAAGAATTTCTCTTTTTCCTTTTTTATTCTAAAAAGCCAGTCAAATTTAGCCTTGGGAGGTTATATACTAACATGAGCGACACTAATATGAATATGTTCTGATAACCCATTCACATTAGACCAGCTATGAGAAATGTATTTCTCACAGCTCTGGAGGCTGGGAAGTCCAGGATCAAGGTGCCGGCAGATGCAGCATCTGGTGAGAGCCTGCTCTCTGACTCCTAGATGGTGCCGCCTTGCTGTGTCCTCACGTGGGGGAATGGATGAGCTAATTCTCTGAGACCTTGATAAAGGCACTAACCCTCATCATGAGGGCTCCACCTCATGACCTAATCACCCTCCAAAGGTCCAACCTCCTGATACCATCACCTTGAGGTTGGGATTCCAACATGTGAACTTTGGACTTACATAGGTGATATGTGCCTTATTTCTCTACCAATCATCCAAGTAGCTATTACTGGACTTGGTCTATCCAACATGATTTAATTCAATTCCTACCAGTCCCACATTAAAAGCAAAAGGGGAAGGTAAAAATTTCTTGCAGTTTTTTCCTCCCATCCACATGGGCCTCATGTGTGAGTCTCAAGCATGTGTTGAACACACGGTACTTAGACATGTGAACACTGAAGTTAGAAAACCAGAATCCAAATACCAGGTCTATGGACCCAACCCAAATGCCCACTGATGATAGACTGGACAGGGAAAATGTGGCACATATACACCATGGAATACTATGCAGCCATCAAAAATGATGAGTTCGTGTCCTTTGTAGGGACATGGATGAACCTGGAGACCATCATTCTCAGCAAACTGACACAAGAACAGAAAATGAAATACCACATGTTCTCACTCATAGGTGGGTGTTGAACAATGAGAACACATGGACACAGGGAGGGGAGCATCACACACTGGGGTCTGTTGGGGGGAATAGGGGAGAGACAGCAGGGGGTGGGGAGTTGGGGAGAGATAGCATGGGGAGAAATGCCAGATATAGGTGAAGGGGAGGAAGGCAGCAAATCACACTGCCACGTGTGTACCTATGCAACTATCTTGCATGTTCTTCACATGAAACCCAAACCTAAAATGCAATTAAAAAAAAAAAACAAATACCAGGCCTGTACAATTTATTTAGTCCTTCTAAGCCTCTGTTTTCTCATTGGTAAAATGGGAATAAAAATAATAACTTGGTAAAATTGCTATGGAGCTAAATGAGAAAAGCATTTGGCAACAATATTTAGTTCGTAATAAGCACTCAGGAAGATTTAGTTAACACACATATTATTTATTTATTAGCAGGATAGTAGTCCCCCTATAGCCCCTCAAATTCTGAGAACACTTGGTCAGCAATCAGAAATGATTTGTGGGGGCCGGGTGCGGTGGCTCACGCCTGTAATTCCAGCACTTTGGGAGGCCGAGGCAGGTGGATCACGAGGTCAGGAGATCGAGACCATCCTGGTCAACATGGTGAAACCCTGTCTCTACTAAAAACACAAAAAAATTAGCTGGGCACGGTGGCACGTGCCTGTATTTCCAGGTACTCGGGAGGCTGAGGCAGGAGAATCGCCTGAACCCAGGAGGTGGAGGTTGCAGTGAGCCGAGATCCTGCCATTGTTGCACTCCAGCCTGGGGAACTCTGTCTCGAGGAAAAAAAAAAAAAAAAAGAAATGATTTGTGAGTAATTAAATGAATGGTGGTTTCTCTGGGATCCCTGATTCTTCCCCAGCATTAGAAGTTTCTTCATAGAGAAAGAAGAGGTGACCAGGTACAGTGGCTCATGCCTGCCATTCCAGCACTTTTGGAGGCTGAGGCAGGATAATTGTTTGAGCCCAGGAGGTTGAGACCAGCCTGGGCAATGTAGGGAGACCTCATCTCTACAAATAAAAAGAATAAAAGAAAAAATGAAAAGTCGAGTTAGATTTCAAAACAGTATCTTATCAATAAGGACTAACATTTATAGAGCTGTTACTTTTGTCCAAGAACTGATTATGTTACACATACATATTTATTTAATTTTATCTTGGAGATGGAACCTTGCTCTGTTGCCCTGTCTGGAGTGCAGTGGCGTGATCTCAGCTCATTGCAACCTCTGCCTCCTGGGTTTAAGCGATTTTCCTGTCTCAGCCTCCCAAAGCGCTGGGATTACAGGCGCATGCCACTGTACCCGGCTAATTTCTGAATTTTTAATAGAGACGGGCTTTTGCAACATTGGCTAAGCTCGTCTCGATACACTGACCTCAAGTGATCTGACTGCCTTGGCCTCCCAAAGCGCTGGGATTACAGGCTTGAGCCACTGGGCCCAGCCATATATTTATTTTTAAATTATAAATCTGAAGTAAGAACTCATTCTTTTTTATTTCTAGGTTTTATTTGTTTTCAAATTAGTGAAAATTTTTGTGGAGATAGGATCTCACTATGTTGCCCAGGCTTGTCTTTAACTCCTGACTTCGAGCTGTCTTCCTGCCTCAACCTCTGAAAGTACTGAGATTTCAGGCATGAGACATTGTGCCTAGCAGGGAAATCTTGTTTTTTTTTTTTTGAGACATTATCTTGATCTGTTGTCCAGGCTAGAGTTCAGTGTCCCAACCTGGGCTCACCACAACCTCCACCTCCCAGGTTCAAGTGATTCTCCTGCCTTAGCCTCCTGAGTAGCTGGGACTACAGGTGTGCACCACCATGCCCAGTTAATTTTTATGTTTTTAGTAGAGACGAGATTTCACTGTGTTGGCCAGGCTGGTCTCAAACTCCTGGGCTCAAGCAGTCCCCCTGCCTTGGCCTCCAAAGGTGCTGGGCTATAGGCATGAGCCACTGTGCCTGGCGGAATTTATTCTTGGTGAGAAAAATGAGGCACAGAGAAGTTAAGTAACTCATCGAATTAACTTTCATTGCTAAGAAGTAGCAAAGCTGGGATTTGAGCCCAGGCCTGAGGTCCCCAGTGCCTGTGATACCACATTGTATTGGATAAGCCTGCAGTGTCTCCACTGTGGTGAGGGCTTTGGATTTCCTGAAGGTGTCGCCTCAGAAATGATGACTTAGCTGGACAGGGTGGCTCACGCCTATAATCCTAGCACTTTGGGAGGCTGAGGTGGGCGAATCACAAGATCACGAGTTCCAGACCAGCCTCGCCAACATGGTAAAACCGCATCTCTACTAAAAATACAAAAATCAGCTGAGCATGGTGGTGTGCGCCTGTTATCCCAGCTACTCAGGAGGCTGAGGCAGGAGAATCCCTTGAACCTGGGAGGCAGAAATCACACCAGTGCACTCCAGCCTGAGTGACTGAGGGAGACTTCATCTCAAAAACAAAAAAACAAAAGAACAACCCCCCCCACAAAAAAAAATGTCATTTTGGACTGGAGAAACTCTGTTGGAAAGGTTTAAACTGGAATTGAAGGAAGTACAGTGTGGGGAGCCAGTGAGGAAAGGAGGGACAGCTGAGCTTGTCCCAGGCCTGGTCCTGGGATCATCTGACTGACTTAGAATGGAATGAGCCACGTTTTTTTTTGTTTTTTTTTTTTTTTGTGAAGGGGGTGGGCAGGGAGATGAGGAAGAATTCCTGGAATATTGTGGGAATGTCGTATCTAAGTTGTTGTATTTGTGATTTCTCATCTGACCGGGAGATGCCCTGATTAGCCATCAATATTAGCAATATTTGCTCAAGGCTGTGAAGTACAACACGTTACTTTGTCCACAACTCTTGGCCAGGCCAAACCCATGGTGTCTTCACGGAAATATAAACCAAAAATTATTGGCTCAGAAACCTGGAAAGAGAATAAACAGAGAAACTGTAAACCTTGAGTAATCAAACTTTTCTTTTTCTGCGTCAGTGCGGTAGAATCCAAGACCAACCCTCCAAATAAACTGTATTGTTCAGAGGCAGACGCCTTCCTTCCTCTTAGCTCCAACTCCTGGTTCCTGCCTGAGTATGCAAACAAGCAGGTAGGAAGGAAATACTGCCCAAAAGTTGAGTCTTGAGGGCAATAGGATATCTTTGTGCTGGAATCCTATGTGTCAAATGATTTACAAGGAACTCTTGATGGCATGAGTAATGGCCTAGCACATATTACAAAGTGAAAAGAACAGGCTACATAATAGTATACATAGTGTGACTTACTATGCATTAAAGACGGGCCTGTCCATAGTGTTTGCACTTTGGAAAGTTAGCGCTGGGACTACAGGCAGGCCCCAGTGGGAAAATTGCTTGTACCCAGTAGTTTGAGACCAGCCTGGGCAACAGAGATTCCCGTCTCGATGATTTTATTTGATTGAGATGGAGTCTCGCTCTATCACCCAGGCTGGAGGGCAGTGGCTCAGTCTTGGCTCACTGCTACCTCCGCCTCCCGGGTTCAAGCGATTCTCCTGCTTCAGCCTCCAGAGTAGCTGGGATTATAGGCATGCGCCACCACACCTGGCTAATTTTATATTTTTAATAGACACAGGGTTTCTCCATGTTGGTCAGGCTGGTCTGAAACTCCCTACCTCAGGCGATCTGCCCACCTCGAACTCCCAAAGTGCTGGGATTACAGGCATGAGCCACTGTGCCCAGCTCTTAAGTGTCTTTCACATGTCTCCTTAGAGTCCTCTTTGTCTGCCTTTCTTCAAGTGTTGGTCTGCCTCAGGGTTCTAGCTAATGCTGTTTTCTCTTACCCATGCTCTCCCTGGGCATTGTTACCCAGTGGCTCTGATTTCTATAACTTCTGTCAAGCTCAGGCTCCTGGGCTCCAGAACGGCATGTTGAGCATCTCTGCTTGGGTTGTCTATGATTCTGTCGAACTCAGCAGGTCTGAAACTCTGCTCGTCATTTTGCCCACACAGATGCTGACCGTCTGTGTACCTCTGCTCAGTGAAAGGCGTTGTCATCCATCCAGGTCCCCCCGCTAGATCTTTAGGAGTCATTCTTTGCTCTTCCTGCTGTCATACCCACGCAAGCACCAAGTCCTGTGGGTTCTGCCTCCTCACTGTCTTCAGAATCTGTCGCCCATTTTTCCACCTTCAGGAGAGGATGTATAATGGTTAAGTGCGCAGTGGGTGAATTTCCTCAATGCTGTGTGGCCTCAGGCGAATTGTTTAACCTCTCTGCATGACATGTAGAAAGTCATAGTGCCTTCCTCGTGAGCTTCTGTGTTTTTTTTTTTTTTTTTTTTGAGACAGAGGTTCACTCTGTTACCCAGGCTGCAGTGCAGTGGCGTGATCTCAGCTCACGGCAACCTCTGCCTCCCCGGTTCAGGCTGTTTCTCTGTGACGAACTGGACATTGGTTGGGTGCCCACTCTCTTATGTGAGGCATTTTGGGGTTCCCTGCCAGGCAGACACACAGAAATCCAGCACAAATCTTGGTCTTGTGCTGCTGCGGGAGACCCACTCTGTAATTAGCCTGCTGATCCAATCTGGGGCAGGAGTTCAGACAATTTGGAGTTGTCTCTTCTTTTTGCCAGTTTTTTTCTTGAAACGGAGTCTCACTCTCTCTCCAGGCTGGTGCGCAGTGACGCAGTCTCAGTTCGCTGCAACTTCTGCGTCCTGGGTTCAAGTGATTCCCCTACCTTAGTGTTCTGAGTAGCTGGGACTATAGGCATGTACCACCACACCCAGCTAATTTTTTAATTTTTAGTGGAGATGGGGTTTCACCATGTTGACCAGGATGGTCTCAGTCTCTTGACCTCATCATCTGCCCGCCTCGGCCTGCCAAAGTGCCAGGATTACAGGCATGAGCCATCGTGCCCGACCTGCTGCCAGTTTTTTGATCCCAAATTCAGCTTGGTCTAGGGGTTGACCTAATCTGGCTCTTCCCAAATATAGAGGCAGATCTGCTCACACGTGATAGGTTCCTTTCTCCATTTCTGAGTTAGAGATTGTATTCTTTTTTTTTTTTTTTTTTTTTTTTGAGATGGAGTTTTGCTCTTGTTACCCAGGCTGGAGTGCAGTGGCGCGATCTCGGCTCACCACAACCTCCGCCTCCTGGGTTCAGGCAATTCTTCTGCCTCAGCCTCCTGGGTAGCTGGGATTACAGGCACGCGCCACCACACCCAGCTAATTTTTGAATTTTTAGTAGAGATGGGGTTTCACCATGTTGACCAGGTTGGTCTCGATCTCTCGACCTCGTGATCCACCCGCCTCGGCCTCCCAAAGTGCTGGGATCACAGGCTTGAGCCACTGCGCCTGGCCTAGAGATTGTATGCTTTAGATCCATTGATAGAGGCCAGGCAGGGCAAAAGTAAGTTAGGGCACCTACTGTGCATTTGAAACCCATGAGGTATAATGGGGCCCATGCCACAGTCTGTCAAGGTTCCCCAGAATGGTGGCTTGAAGTTGGTGCCCAGTCCCTGACCTAGGTATTGGGAAGGGCCAAGGTGGAGCATTGGAAGCAGCTCGGGCAATGTCCCTGAGACTCTGCTTATCCTGAGGGAAGCACTCCCAGGTTCCAATAGGGAGTTTATCATAGTCATTGCAGAAAATGGCAGCAGAGCACAGAACCGCTGACACCAAGAGCATGAAGAACATCTGCTGGCCTGGCCCATTCCGCCTGCGGGCTGGCCAGCACCCACTGAGGTTCCGGCTGGCACCTGCGAGCACTGCAGACAGGCCTTAGAGGCATTTCCCAGGTGAGAGAGCAATCAGGATCAGGGCCCATCTCACTGCCATCCTCATTGTCAATCAAATAGCCATATTTGGCTAAAAAAAAAAATTAAAAATGTGAGTACTTTTCAGAATAATGTGTGCATTTATTATATTTCCATGTAGTATTTTAGAGTTTAACTTACAGCTATAAAAGAGAGTAAAATTTGGCTGTACATCAGTTAATTAATGTATCAAAATGGCTATTTACTTATTAATAATATTCCTCAATATACCATCTAAGTCCCTGCAAGAGACCTGCTCTCGCTCCTTTTTATGGCTGCATAGTATTCCATGGTGCATATGGACCACACTTTCTTTACCCAGTTTGTCACTGATGGGCATTTGGGTTGATTCCATGTCTTTGCTATAGCGAATGGTGCCACAGTGAACATTTGCCTACATGTGTCTTTATGGTAGAATGATTTTATAGTTCTCTGGGTATATACCCAGTAATGGGATTTCTGGATTGAATGCTAGTTTCGTTTTTAGCTCTTTGAGGAATGGCTATACTGCTTTCCACAATGGCTGAACTGATTTACATTCCCACCAACAATGTATACATGTTCTCTTTTCTCTCTAACCTCAAGCGCATCTGTTATTTTTTGACTTCTAGTGATAGCCATTCTGACTAGTGTTAGATGGTATCCTATGGTGGCTTTGACTTGGATTTCTCTAATGATCAGTGATACTGAGCCTTTTTTTTTCATATGCTTTTTGGCCCCATGTATGTCTTGGAACTTTTTCTTGAAGAACCTCAGATTAGCCGGGCGCGGTGGCTCACGCCTGTAATCCCAGCACTTTGGGAGGCCGAGGTGGGTGGATCACGAGGTCGAGAGATTGAGACCATCCTGTTCAACATGGTGAAACCCCGTCTCTACTAAAAATACAAAAAAATTAGCTGGGTATGGTGGCGCGTGCCTGTAATCCCAGCTACTCAGGAGGCTGAGGCAGGAGAATTGCCTGAACCCAGGAGGCGGAGGTTGCGGTGAGCCGAGATCGCACCATTGCACTCCAGCCTGGGTAACAAGAGCGAAACTCCGTCTCAAAAAAAAAAAGAACCTCAGATTAGACTTTTAAGAAGCCTCTTGAAGGGCAGGCATGGTAGCTCCTGCCTGTAATCCCAGAATTTGGGAGGCTGAGGCAAGTGGATCACTTGAGGTCAGGAGTTCGAGACCATCCTGGCCAACATAGCGAAACCCCATCTCTACTAAAAATACAAAAATTAATCAGGCATAGTGGCCTGCACCTGTACCTGGGATTCCAGGTACTCAGGAGACTGAGATGGGAGAATTGCATGAACCCGGGAGGTGGAGGTTGCAGTGAGCTGAGATAGAGCCACTGTACTTTAGCCTGGGTGAGTGAGACAATGTCTCAAAAAAAAAAAAAAGGCCTCTTGAGGCTTAGGAACTAAGCCAAGACCTTGCCATCAGATTGTGCCTGTAACGCCTGTATGGATTGGGTGATTTCTGTCTTCCCAGGGACCCCCAAATATCTTGCATTTCATGGGTTTGTGACAAAGAGGTATTATTACTTACCACAAGGCTAGGAACACTGCAAGGTAGATATGTGGGCAAGATATAAGGCCAGTTTTTCCAAGGGTTTCTGTTGGCTTTATAAAATCAACCTCATTTGCTTACAACTGTCTAGTCATGAGCTGGGCATGGTGGTTCATGCCTATAATCCCAGCACTTTTGGAGGCCAACGTGATAGTCACTTGAGGCCAGGAGTTTGTGACCAACCTGGGAAACATAGTGAGAGTCCATCTTTACAAAATATTTTTAAAAATTATCTGGGTGTGGTGACACATGCCTGTAATCCCAGCCACTTGGGAGGCTGAGGTGGGAGGACTGCTTGCACCCAGGTGATTGAGGCTTCAGGGAGCAATGATTGCACTACCGTGCTCCAGGTTGGGTGACAGAGAGAGAACCTGTCTCAAAAACTGGTCTGGTTATATTCAGAGATAAAACATTTCAGGGAAAGTCTTGGTAATATAACTAGTGTTGTCAGTCCTTTTACAGGGACAGATTCTCATGGAATGTAGGCAAATAATTGATGCCATAAAAAAGAATACTCATGAATAATTTCCAAATTTTGGGGGAATCAGGTAGGGAGAAGAAAGTAAATATCCATTCTGTTTACAAACATATACTTCAAATTGCTGTAAGCTATAGTTTTTTTTAAAAAAGAAACAAAAAACATTTAAAAAAGGGGTGGAGGGGAAAAAAATAAAAACAATGAGCAATGTTTTACATAAAAAGTCAAAAAATCATAATCTTTCCTTAGTTTAGGACCATGTAATTAATTCTTTTTTTTTTTCTTTTTTTTTTTATGTAATTAATTCTTATCTTGCTTAATGTTATGTTAGCATTTCTGAGTCCAGGTTTTGTTAGAATTCTGGAGATTCAAGCAAATGGTATGAACTCAGAATTACTAGAAACCTGTTATTTGTCAGACTTCTTTTCATTCTTTTTACATATCTTCTGAAGACACAACACTTTAGGATTTGTAAAGGGCTTTCAGGAACAAAAGCATCAGAATGAAGTAAGTAACTGTGACACGCCGATTTAAAATGAGCATGGCTAAAGATCTGATGAGAGTTTATTCTAATAACATAATTGACAAGGATATTTGGTTATTTTTGTGACCTATAACAATTAAACGGTATCGAGGTGGGTGCAGTAGCTGACGTCTGTAATCCCAGCACTTTGGGAGGCCGAGGTGGGTGGTTCACCTGAGGTTGAGAGTTTGAGAGAAACCGTTTCTCTACTAAAAATATAAAATTACCTGTGTGTGGTGGCACATGCCTCTAATCCCAGCTACTTGGGATGTTGAGGCCGGAGAATTGCTTGAACCCGGGAGGCGGAGGTGGCAGTGAGCCGAGATCACCCCATTGCACTCCAGCCTGGGCAACAAGAGCAAAACTCCATCTCAAAATAATAGTGATAATCAGAAGTATGACTGACAACGTATACCAAGACAGGTGAGATTTCTAGGCATGTCAGTTTTGAAATACATAAGTTAATGACATTTCCATACAAATATAACTCAAAGATAAACACCATCTTTTATTTGACAGTGTTTGCTGTATAATTTTAACATATCAAATATGCCTACTGGTTTAATGTCCTTCTTTTATACTTTTAGGGGTCCTTCTGAAATGTTTAAAAAGTTAGCTTAAAGTCCAAAAGACAATTTTGATTCTGGAAAGTTTGTCAAAAATGAAGGGTTAAAATACTGGATCAGAAATAAGATCACAGATCACTACAAAATAGTATTCATTTAACTAAAGTGAGAATTGAAAGACTTTAATGGCAAATACAGGAAGCTACACAGTTGTAGAAAAACCTTAAGTCTTTTAATACTTAGCTTTCCTAAGTAATCAAAGACGCAATAAAGAAAACATAGGCTGGGTGCAGTGACTCATGCCTGTAACCACAGCACTTTGGGAGGCTGAGGCGAGAGGATCACTTCAGCCCAGAAGTTTGAGACCAGACTGGACGACATGGTGAGACTCTGCCTCTAGCAAAAAAAAAAAAAAAAGCATTTAAAAAAAAAAAAAACCAAAAACACCCAGGCACAGTGGCTCACTCCTGTAATCCCAGCACTTAGGGAGGCTGAGGTGGGTGGGTCACAAGGTCAAGAGATTGAGACCATCCTGGCTAACATGGTGAAACCCCGTCTGGGTCGTGGGGGAAGCCATGTGTGATGGTACACAACCTTAGTTGTAGATTCTCGGGAGGCCAAGGTGGGAGGACTACTTGAACCCAGGAGCTGGAGGCTGCAGTAAGCTGTGATCCTGCCACTGCACTCCAGCTTGGGAGACAGAGCAAGACCCCATCTCAGAAAGAAAGAAAATACGAAGCACAGGAAGCAATCTTGATAATAAACTCTGTGTGTAGTTTCCTTAGAAGGTGAACAAAATTCTTTTACTTGTCCATACAGCACATACATCTTATGTTTTTATTTTAAAACTTTATTTTTAGATAGTAGACAGAATACATAGTAAGCAGGGCTCAAGAAAAGGGGTTCAGTCTACTGGGAGGTTCCACGTGGGAAAAGTGACATCCAAGAGAAATACAGAAGTCTTCAAAAAGAAAAAAAAAAAGAAAGCATAGGGTATTCAAGCCACATATATATATTTATGTGTGTGTATATATGTATATATAAATACATATGTATGTATTTGTGTGTGTGTGTATATATATATATATATGTATATGGCTTGAATACATGTAGCTTTGGGAGAGATGGAGGATTGAGAGCTGCGTTCAGAGAGACGTTGAGGCTGCTGCTTTAGTTATACACGTCAGAACGTCATGTATCTGAGCCCCATCAGTTACCATCATCCTGTACTGAAACTCTGTATCCATTTTACAGTAACCTCCCATTCTCTTCCAGCCCCGGTGATCACCATTCTACTTTCTTTCCCTATGAATTTGGCTACTCTAGCACTTAGATAAGTGGCGTCATACAATATTTTTCTACTGTAACGACTTTATTTCACTTAGCAAAACACCTAGGTTCATCCATATTCTGGCATGGTTCAGAATTTCCCTTTTTAAGGCTGAATAATATGTCATTGAACGTATCTATCACATTTTCTTTATCCATGTATCTGTTGATGTTTTACAGTGCTCGTTAAGATAGTTTTACTGATGTGTAATTGATAAACGGTAAGCTGTGCAATGTAATTGATAGACAGTAAACAACTTAAAGTTGTGCCGGGCACGGTGGTGCGTGCCTGTGGTCCCAGCTACTCCGGAGGCTGAGGTGGGAGGATTGCTTGAGCCCAGTAGTTCTGGGCTACAGTGTGCTATGCCGATCGGGTGTCCGCACTAAGTTTGGCATCAATATGGTGACCTCCCGGGGGCAGGGAACACCAGGTTGCCTAAGGAGGGGTGAACCGGCCCAGGTTGGAAACAGAGCAGGTCAAAACTCCTGTGCTGATCAGTGGTGGGATCGCACATGTGAATAGCCACTGCACTCCAGCCTGGGCAACAGAGAGAGACCCTGTCTCTTAGAATAAAATAAAATTAAATTAAAGTTGTATATATTTGTATGAAACCATTATCACAATAAAAATAAAATCATTTTAAGATACAACATTAAAACAAAAAGTGTGGCCGGGTGCGGTGGCTCACGCCTGTAATCCCAGCACTTTGGGAGGCCGAGGTGGGTGGATCACGAGGTCAAGAGATCGAGACCATCCTGGTCAACATGGTGAAACCCTGTCTCTACTAAAAATACAAAAATTAGCTGGGCATGGTGGTGCGTGCCTGTAGTCCCAGCTACTAGGGAGGCTGAGGCAGGAGAATTGCTTGAACCCGGAAGGTGGAGGTTGCAGTGAGCCGAGATCACGCCGTTGCACTCCAGCCTGGGTAACAAGAGGGAAATTCCATCTCAAAAACAAAACAAAACAAAACAAAACAAAAAGTGCATAAAGGGCACAGAAGTGGAAAGGCAGGTGTAGATTTTATATTACATGTTAGAAAAGCAGGCTGGGTGCGGTGGCTCATGCCTGTAATCCCAGCACTTTGGGAGGCTGAGGCAGGCAGATTACCTGAGGTAAGGAGTTTGCTACCAGCCTGGCCAACATGGTGAAACCCCGTCTCTACTAAAAATACAAAAAGTCAGCTGGGAGTGGTGGTGTGCGCCTGTAATCCCAGCTACTAGGGAGGCTGATGCAGGGGAATAGCTTGAACCTAGGAGGTGGAGGTTGCTGTGAGTGGGAGATCACAGCATTGCACTCCAGCCTGAGCGACAGAGCAAGACTCCATTTCCAAAAAAATAAAGAAAGAAAGAAAGAAAGAAAGAAAGAAAGAAAGAAAAGCAAATGTTAATTGTTGGAAGAATGACCACATTGTATGACACAGTGTTTTATGAGAGTTAAGGAAAGGTTAACTATAAGTCAATAAAGGCTTGTACTTTATTTTCCAGGCCAAGAGCTGCGACTGAGGTTAGGAAAAATGTCCAAAGTTCTCAGGATAAATTTCAAGGCAATGACAATGTATGTGACCGATTCATGTGTTATGCTGGACTGTCATTAGGTAGCTGATCATTTATTTGTTAGCAACTTTCTGCCGACTTTGAACAGAAGCTGCTCACTTTCCAGAGACATTTGATTCCCTTGAGTGAAAAACAAAACTACAAATGTAGCCAAATAGGAAATGCTGACTAAAGTTGAAGCTTCTTCCATGTATCTTCGGAATTATACTGTCAGTGCTAGAGGGGAGAGGGCAAAGTGACGAACCCAGGTTATGGGTCATTCGTGTCTCGGGAGGCAGACAAGCATACAGTAAATACACTGAAGCATGTCCAGCTTTAGCTAGCAGCCTTGGTTCTTCCCTAGTGGTTCATGAAATAGTGATGCGACTTATTTTTTTATTTTTATTTTATTTTTTTGAGACGGAGTTTCGCTCTTGTTCCCCAGGCTGGAGTGCAATGGCGCGATCTCAGCTCACCGCAACCTCCGCCTCCTGGGTTCAAGCGATTCTCCTGCCTCAGCCTCCTGAGTAGCTGGGACTACAGGGACACGCCACCGTGCCCAGCTAATTTTTGTATTTTTAGTAGAGTTGGGGTTTCATCATGTTGACCAGGATGGTCTCAATCTCTTGACCTCGTGATCCACCCGCCTCGGCCTCCCAAAGTGCCAGGATTACGGCCGTGAACCACCACGGCCAGTCATGATGCATCTTATAATCAATGGCATGTTAAAGCCGGGTACAATGGCTCACACCTGTAATCCCAGCCCTTCGGGAGGCCCGGGTGGGTGGATTGCTTGAGGTCAGGAATTCAAGACCAGCCTGGCCAACATGGTGAACTCCTATCTCTACTAAAAACACAAAAATTAGCCAAGAGTGGTGGCAGGTGCCTGTAATTGAGGCAGAGGTTGCAGTGAGCCAAGATCATCCCACTGCATTCCAGCCTGGGTGACAGAGCAAGACTCCGTCTCAAAAAAAAACCAAAACCCAAAAAACAGCAGACAAACAAATTAGGCATTGTAGATAAGAAGAAATGTAGTGATTAGGAAGACATGAAGTTCCAAAGCTATGAAGTGAGGTATTTCTGGTTGTCATCTCCTCCTTGAGATGCAAGGTCTTAGGAGAAGCACAGTGACAGCTAACACAGGATAGGATCCCACTGGATCTGAAGATGCACCTGGTCTACTGGTCTTAGTCCTATTTTTACATTACTACTCGTTCAAGATGACACATTTCAAATGCATTGAAACTAGGGCCGTGGCTGTGGTTCATGCCCGAATCCCAGCACTTTGGGAGGCTGCGGCAGGAGGATTACTTGAGGACAGGAGTTCGAGAACAATCTGGGCAATGAAGCAAGATCCCGTCTCTACGAACAACCACAACATTTAAAAATTATATAGAGTAAATTGGGCTGGACTAAGAGGCTCATGCCTGGTAATCTTAGCACTTTCGGTGGCTGAGGTGGGCAGATCACCTGAGATCAGGAGTTCAAGACCAGCCTGACCAACATGGTAAAACCTCATCTCTACTGAAAATAGAAAAAATAGCCAGGTGTGGTGGTGTGCCCCTGCAATCTCAGCTACTCGGGAGGCTGAGACAAGAGGATAGCTTGAACCTCGGAAGTGGATGTTGCAGTGAGCTGAGATGGTGCCACCACACTCCAGCTTGGGCAACAGAGCAAGACACTGTCTCAAAAAAAAAAAAAAAATTAGTAAATCAAATGCATTTAAACTATTACTTCAGACTTGACCTAAGTTTTCCTTTATCTTAATTCCCTTTTGTGGGTCTTCCTGGTATAGATAGGAGGAAAATGATGACTCGCCATAATGATGGTCAGCATGCCTGTGGTTCAGATGTCTTCGTTTATTTTGCAGAGGTATAAATCATTACTCATACGGGCTTTGGAAAGGTTTTATGGGCTTTCCCTGAAATGAGATTAACAAGGTTAAATGCCCAGCCCTTAATGTCTTTACTACGACTATGGAAGAGAGTTTCTAATCTCTCATATATCAATACATATTTATTACTTCCTGGTTCATTTCTGGGATTTATGCACAGCAGTTGAGGAGGGAAGATGATGGGTTCAGATTGCATCCGCTGGGACTGTCACTGGCACCTGTCTTCTCCCTCAAGTCCTCCCTGTACCCTGTATCTCTGCCATTTCTGCCAGTTTTCACCAGTTACATATGAATAGTTTTTATAATTTTTTTTCCTTTGATTATTCTTGTTTTTAAGAACTCTCTGGACACTATCATGATTCCTGCAGAAATCACAGTCTTGGAATAACTATTGCAGGAAGATTGCAATAAGATAAATTTCCCAGGAAGTGGGGGTGGATGTCTTGCTTAATTGAATTTTTTAAAATTTTACTTTAAGTTCTGGGGTACATGTGCATGTCTTGCAGAATTGTTGCTTAGGTTCACACATGCCATGGTGGTTTGCTGTCTCCATCCCACATTCCCTACATCAGCCATTTCTCCCAGTGTTATCCCTCCCCAACTTCCCTGCCCCCTGCTGTCAACCCTCTACCCCCCCACCCGCCAATAGACCCCTGTGTGTGATGCTCCCCTCCCTGTTTCCATGTGTTCTCATTGTTCAACACCCGCCTATGAGTGAGAACATGCGGTGTTGGGTTTTCTGTTCTTGTGTCAGATGGTTTCCAGGTTCATCCATGTCCCTAAAAGGGACATGAACTCATCGTTTTTTATGGCTGCACAGTATTCCATGGTGTATATGTGCCACATTTTCTTTGTTCAGTCTATCATTGATGGGCATTTGGGTTGGTTATTTGCTATTGTAAACAATGCACAGTGAACATACGTGTGCATGTGTCTTTATAATACAACAATTTATAGTCCTTTGGGTATATATCCAGCAATGGGATCGCTGGGTCAAATGGTATTTCTATTTCTAGGTCCTTGAGGAATTGCCACACTGTCTTCCACAATGGTTGAACTAATTTATACTCCCACCAACAGTATAAAAGTGTTCCTATTTCTCCACATCCTCTCCAGCATCTGCTGTCTCCACATTTTTTAGTGATCGCCATTCTAACTGGCATGAGATGGTATCTCAATGTGGTTTTGATTTGCATTTCTCTAATGACCAGTGATGATAAACATTTTTTCATATGTTTCTTGGTCTCATATGTGTCTTCTTTTGAAAAGTGTCTGTTCATATCCTTCGCCCATTTTGGAATAGTTTTTTTTTTTCCTTGTAAATCTGCTTTAGTTCTTTGTGGATTCTGGATATCAGCCCTTTGTCTGATGGGTAGATTGCAAAAAGTTTTTTCCCATTATATTAGTGGCAGGTTCACTCTAATGATGGTTTCTTTTGCTGTACAGAAGCTCTGGAGTTTACTTAGATCCCATTTGTTTATTTTGGCTTTTGTTGCCAATGCTTTTGGTGTTTTAGTCATGAAGTCCTTGCCTATATCTATGTCCTGAATGGTTTTGCCTAGGTTTTCTTCTAGGGTTTTTATGGTGTTAGGTCTTAAGTCTTTAATCCATCTGGAGTTAATTTTAACGTAGGGTGTAAGGAAGGGGTCCCGTTTCTGCTTTCTGCACATTGCCAGCCAGTTTTTCCAACACCATTTATTGAACAGGGAATCCTTTCCCCATTGCCTGTCTTTGTCAGGTTTGTCAAAGATCAGATGGTTGTAGATATGTTGTGTTGCTTCCGAGGCCTCTGTTCTGTTCCATTGGTCTATATCTCTGTTTTGGTACCAGTACCATACTATTTTGATTACTGTAGCCTTATAGAATAGTTTGAAGTCAGGTAGAGTGATGCCTCCAGCTTTGTTCTTTTTGCTTAGGATTGTCTTGTCTATGTAGGCTCTCTTTTGGTTCCATATTAAGTTTAAAGTGTTTTTTTCCAGTTCTGTGAAGAAGGTCAATGGTGGCCTGATGGGGACAGCGTTGAATCTGTAGATTACTTTGGGCAGTATGGCCATTTTCACTCTATCAGTTCTTCCTAACCATGAACATGGGATGCTTTTCTATTTGTTTGTGTCCTCTCTCATTTCCTTGAGCAGTGGTTTATAGTTCTCCTTGAAGAGGTCCTTTACATCCTTTGTTAGTTGTATTCCTAGGTATTTTATTCTCTTTGTAGCACTTGTGAATGGGAGTTCACTCATGATTTGGCTCTCCATTTGTCTGTTATTGGTGTATAGGAATACTTTTCCACAGAAATACAAACTACCATCAGAGATTACCACAAACAACTCTATGCACATAAATCATTAAATCTGGAAGAAATGGATAAATTCCTTCCAGAAATTTATAAATGAATAAATTCCTTTCACAAATTTTAAATGGATAAATTTCTGGAGATTTGCATCCTCCCGAGGCTAAACTAGGAAGAAGTTGAAACCATAAATGGACCAATAGCAAGGTCTGAAGTTGAGGGAGCAATTAAGAGCCCCCCAACCAAGAAAAGTCCAGGTCCAGACAGGTTCACAGCTGAATTCTACTAGACGTACAAAGAGGAGCTAGTACCATTACTTCTGAAACTATTCCAAATAATACAAAAAGAGGGAATCCTCCCCGACTCATTTTATGGGACCAGCATCATCCTGATGTGAAAACCTGGCAGAGACACAACTAAAAAAGAAAATTTCAGGCCAGTATCCATGATGAACATTGAAGCAAAAATCTCCACTAAAACACTGCCCAATCAAATGCAATAGCACATCAAAAAGCTTATACCACGATCAAGTAGGCTTCATCCCAGGGATACAAGACTGGTTCAACATATGCAAGTCTGTAAACGTAATGCATCACATCAACAGAATCAAAGAGAAAAACCATGTGATTATTTCAATAGGTGCAGAGAAGGCCTTTGACAAATTCAACAGCCCTTTATGCTAAAAACCCTCAATAAACTAGATATCGATGGAACGTATCTCAAAATAATAAAAGCTATTTATGACAAACCCACAGCCAATATCGTACTGAATGGGCAAAAACTAGAAGCATTCCCTTTGAAAACGCGCTAGACAAGGATGCCTGCTCTCACCACTCTTATTCAATATAGTATTGGAAATTCTAGCCAGAGCAATCAGGCAAGAAAAAGAAATAAAGGGTATTCAAATAGGAAAGGAGGAAGCCAAATTGTCTGTTTGCAGACCACATGACTGTATAGAAGACTCCATCGTCTCACCCCAAATCTCTTTAAGCTGATAAGCAACTTCAGCAAAGTCTCAGGATACAAACTCAATGTGCAGAAATCATAATAGATTTTTTTGGTGTCCTTCAGGTTAGGCAGAAAACCTTTTAAAAAATACTCAGGTGAGAGCTGAGTGGACAGTGGCTGATACCTGTAATCTTGGCACTTTGGGAGGCTGAGGCAGATCAGTTGAGGTCAGGAGTTTGAGACCAGCCTGGCACACATGGCGAAACCCCATCTCTACCAAAAAATACAAAAAGTAGCTGGGTAAAAAAATAAGTATAGGAATACTTTTCCACAGAAATACAAACTACCATCAGAGATTCCCTTTGAAAACGCGCTAGAAGCCTTCCCTTTGAAAACGCGCTAGACAAGGATGCCCGCTCTCACCACTCCTATTCAATATAGTATTGGAAATTCTAGCATGGTGGCATGTGCCTGTAGTCCCATCTACTTGGGAGGCTGAGGTGGGAGAATCTTTTGAGCCCAGGAGGTGAAGATTGCAGTGAGCTGAGATCCCACCACTGCACTCCAGCCTGGGCAACAGAGTGAGATCCTGTCTTAAAAAAAAACAAAAACAAAAAAACTCAGGTGAAATACTTGTGAAAGGTAGAAGTCTACTGTCCTTCAAAAACAGATGGGTAAACACTAACATTAAGAAAAATTGCTTAAAAGCTGGAAATAAGAAAAGAGTTGGGCAGCATATCCTTGCAGTATCATATAAGGGCGCCCTCCCCTCCCCCCTCCCTGCCACTCCCCCCTCCCCCCTCCCTGCCACTCCCCCCTCCCATCCCTGCCACTCCCCCCCTCCCCGCCGCCCTCCCCGCCCCTCCCCCCTCCCCTCCCCGCCCCGTCCCACCCCCACCCCGCCCGGCCCCTCCCCGTCCCTCCCCCACCCCGTCCCACAACCCCCAACCCGCCCCGCCTCTCCCCTCCCCCACCCCTCCCCTCCCCGCCCACATTCCCATCCCCGCCCACCCCCCACTCACCCTTCACCTCCGCCTCCCCACTCACCCCTCCCATCCACTCCCCGCGCCCATCACCCTCCCCCTCCCCACCCCGCCCCTCCCCGTCCCTCCCCCACGCTGCCCCTCCCCTCCCCGTCCCTCCCCCACACCTCCCCTCCCCGCCCACATCCCCCTCCCCCACCCACATGCCCCTCCCCTCCCGCCCCATCCCACCCCCACCCCGCCCCTCCCCACCCCATCCCACAACCCCCTCCCCTCCCCTCCCCTCCCCTCCCCTCCCCTCCCCTCCCCTCCCCTCCCCTCCCCTCCCCTCCCCTCCCCTCCCCTCCCCTCCCCTCCCCTCCCCTCCCCTCCCCTCCCCTCCCCTCCCCTCCCCTCCCCTCCCCTCCCCTCCCCTCCCCTCCCCTCCCCTCCCCTCCCCTCCCCTCCCCTCCCCTCCCCTCCCCTCCCCTCCCCTCCCCTCCCCTCCCCTCCCCTCCCCTCCCCTCCCCTCCCCTCCCCTCCCCTCCCCTCCCCTCCCCTCCCCTCCCCTCCCCTCCCCTCCCCTCCCCTCCCCTGACCCCACACTGGAGTACAGTGCTGTGATTGTGGCTCACTGCTATCTCTGTCTCCCGGGTTCAAGCTATTGTCCTGCCTCACCCTCTTGAGTAGCTGACATCACAGGCATGGGCCACCACTGTGCTTGCTAATTTTCGTCTTTTTAGTAGAGACGAGGTTTCACCATCTTGGTCAGTCTGATCTGGAACTGCTGACCTCATGATCTGCCCGCTTCAGCCTCCCAAAGTATTGGAATTGCAGGTGACCCAATCCACGTAAGGATGTTTTAATTATCTAGGGCAAAGCTTCTCAGTCTTCACAGCAGTGACATTTTGAGCTGGATGATTTTTACTTGTAAAGAGCTATCCTGTTCATCGTTCAACGTTCTGCATCATCTGTGACGTCCACTCACAAGATGCCAGGGGACACCACCTATGTGACCAAAAACATCTCCAGACAATGTTAAATGTACCCTAGGGAGGCACAGTCACCCTGGTTGAGAACCACTGATTAGAGAAAACACACTTTTGACTTTGTTATTTGCTAATAATAAACATGTTAGGACCGGGTGTGATGGCTCAAGCCTGTAATCCCTGAACTTTGGAAGGCTGAGGCAAGCCAATCACAAGGTCAAAAGTTCGAGACCAGCCAGGCCAACATGGTGAAATCCCGTCTTTATTAAAAATACAAAAATTAGCTGGGCATGGTGGTGGGCACCTGTAGTCCCAGCTACTTGGAAGGCCGAGGCAGGAGCATTGCTTGAACCTGGGAGGAAGAGGTTGCAGTGAAGTGAGATCGTACCACTGTGCTCCAACATGGGTGACAGAGTGAGACTCCGTCTCAAAAAAAAAAAAAAAAGAAAAAAAAAGAAAAGCATGTGAAATGGCCAGAAAGCACCGTATCTGGCTTTAGCTAGCTCAGACTCAGTAAAAGTATATGTTAACTTGCAGATTTTGTCGGGTACAGATAGAGATAATTTATAACCAGCAGAAGGGAAGTGCTCACATGTTATGATTTTGTATCACCTTAAGGCAATATCCAGTTCTGCATCAGCTAGGAGCTTTATTCCAACGTTCTTTTATACATGTCTACAAATACTTAGTTTCTTTTTTTTTTAATTTTAATTTTAATTTTTTAAATTTTTTATATATTTTTGATTTTTAAATATTTTTTTATTTTATTTTTAAAATTATTTTTATTTTTTTATTATGTTTATTCTATTATTTTTATTTTTTAATTTTTATTTTAAAACTTTTTTTATTATATTTTTATTTTAAAAAATTTTTTTAAATTTATTTTTTATTTTTATTTTTTATATTGCATTAATACTTAGTTTCTTATGTGCCCTTTGAATCAGCTTTGCCGTCTCACTGCTTCTCTCTGTAGTGAGCTGAGTAAGCTTTTGACGTCTTCAATGTTTATTTGTAGAGTCCAGTTTTACACTTTTGTGAAAATTACGCTACAGCACGATTGACTTTTTCTCTCTGGGCTGACATGAGCTGGGGTTGCCAATCATAATCTGTGGGCATTTGTCTTCTACTGGGCACAAATTAATTTCTATCTCTGCCAAACAAAATCTGCAAACTAACATGTAATTTTACGAAGTTTGAGCTAACCAAAGCTGGTCACGGTGCTTTCTGGCCATTTTGTGTGTTTATTAATAGCAAACAGCAAAGTCAAAGGTGCATTCTCCCTAGCTAATGGTTCTCAGCCAGGGGTGGTTTTGCCTCCCTAGGGTACATTGGACATTGTCTGGAGACATTTTCGGTCACCACTTGGAGTAGGTGTCCACTGGCATCTTGTGGGCGTAGGCCATAGATGATACTGACCGTCTTACAATGACCAAGGTAGCTCTTCACAACAAAGGATTCTCTAGCTCAAAATGTGATTGTTGGCCAAGCAAGGTGGCCCACACCTGTAATCCAAGAACTTTGGGAGGCCAAGGCGGACAGATCACTTGAGGTCAGGAGTTCAAGACCAGCCTGGCCAACCTGGTGAAATTCCATGTCTACTAAGAAAAACACAAAAATTAGCTGGGCATGGTGGCTTGCGCCTGTAATCCCAGCTACTTGGGAGGCTGAAGCTAGAGAATCACTTGAACCCGGGAGGTAGAGTTTTCAGTGAGCCAAGTTCATGCCATTGTATTCCAGCCTGGGTGACAAAGCAAGACTTCGTCTCAAAAAAAGAAGTCATTGTGAACTTTTCAGAATTGGTTTTCAGTTTTTCTCAAATCTGTGTGGTGCTTTTAGATTCTTCTTGTCTCTCTCAGCCCTCTCAGCTTATCCCCAGCATCACCGATCTGGTTGTGTCCTCGCCATTTCTACCAGGACGATTGCAGTATCTCACTGGCCTCCTCACTTGCTGACTTTTTTTTTTGAGATGGAGTCTTGCTTTGCCACCCAGGCTGGAGTAGTGGCGAGGTCTTGGCTCACTGCAACCTCTGCCTCCTGGGTTCAAGAAATTCTCCTGTCTCAGCCTCCCGAGTGGTTGGGACTACAGGCACATGCCACCATGCTTGGCTAATTTTTTTATTTTTATTTTTAGTAGAGAGGGCATTTCACTATATTGGTTAGGCTGGCCTTGAACTCTTGACCTGAGGTAATCCACCCACCTCAACCTCCCAAAGCACTGGGATTATAGGTAAGAGCCACTGCGCCTGGTCACTTCCTGCCTTTCATGCCATTCTTTCATCCCTGCTGAACTCTGCTACCACCTAAGGGTTTGCATGTTGCTTCCAAGACAAAGAAGCCAGGCAGTAGGATCACAGAATTTCTGATCTGAAAGAGCTAGTTTTTTATATTTAGGGTTAGGGGTTCCAATTTCTACACCCGCAGGAAACTGAGACCCGGAGAAGGCAGTAGCTGATTAAAGTCACACAGGGAGGAGAATATTTTTAAAGAAGTTGGTAGTCAGGTTGACGGTGCCCTAGACAGTTTCTAGAAATTGACATTCGGCATAAATCCCGGATATTATTCTTCTCCTCATTCATTTCAGATGGAAAATACAAGGCAGAAAACGCTCCCACTAACTGGGTGTGGAGAATGGGTTGCCAACTAATGCAGGCTTTTCTGGGTTCAATCAGTACCTTCTAGATAAGTCTTCGATTATGAAAAACCACACAGTGCTTAATCTTTTCTTTTGGCGTTAGGATCCTGCCTGCTTTGTCCTCAGCAAGCCCTGGGTTCCTTATCTGCCACTCATTTGATTGTGAGGTTGGTTCTTCCTGCTACTCCCGTAATTAATTCTGTTTGCTTTTCATTCTGTGTTCCTGGTTTCTTCCAGCTCTCTGGCCTCGCAGTGTACTTCCGTCTTTCTGTACTAACAACATCTGCTATCTTCTGCTTTTTTTGGGTTTTCCCACAAAGAATTAACAAGGGTGTAAAGTCCCTTAATTAACATATTTTTATCCACACGTGTCACGGAATCAGCTTGGTGTTAGATGCCCTTTATTTCTGCGCAGTAGCACAGGCTGCAGTAAGGATTCCACTGGATTGTTGGGGAACGGGAAGCTGACTAGAGCCTGTGAGAGTACCCTACGTAAATAGCACCCAAGGTATGTGAAGTCTCTCACTCAGAATGTGGCCAAGATTTGCCGTTTCCCGATAGGGGTAATAAAAATCTATGTTTATGTATCAATTAAGATTGGCTTGTTTGCTTTCTTTTTAAAAGGAATTAGATTATTATTTTCCCTTACACAATAACTGGCAGTGTGTGGTTGTTCAAAATCAATGACTGGTGTTTTACATTATCCAAAAACAAATGTATTTTTGGAACTTAGTGACATGTCAAGGTCAAGCAGCTCTATTTCCTTAGGTCTGTGTTGCTCTCTCTGTTACTGATATTTGGCATTTTCTGGAAGTGCCAAGCTAAAGGTCAGAAGCTTTATTTTTCTCTTTCTTTCTTTCTTTTTTTGAGACAAGGTCTCACTCAGTTGCCCAGACTGGAGTACAGTGGTGTAATCACAGCTCACTGCAGCCTTGACCTCTCAGGCTCAAGCAGCCCCCCTGTCTCAGCCTCCCAAATAGTCAGGACTGTAGGCATGTGCCACCCCACCTGGCTAATTTTTTAGTTGCTGTTTCTTTTCTTTTTTTTTTTTTTTTCCCCCCATAGAGACAGGGTTTAACCATGTTGGCCAGGCTGATCTCGAACTCCTGGCCTCAAAGGATCCACCTGCCTCAGCCTCCCAAAATGCTGAGATTACTCGCATGAGCCACTGCGCCCAGCCCCAGAGCTTTATTTCAAAGCGTAGCCATTTTGTCCTAGCACGATCATTGCCTTTCCTGCTTTCATACATCAAAATATATTCTGGGTGGATCCAAAATTTAAGTATTAAAAAATCATAAAAGCTGTTAAAAGAAAATGTGAGTGAATATGTGTATGACCCTGGAATGGAAATGGGTTTTCTAACCATTATATTGAAGCTCAGAAGCCAAGTGGAAAGCACGGACAAATTTGGCTACGTAAAGTCAGTGCAGTCTTGCGTGTGTTATGTGCTGCCCCAGGAAGGAACCTCATAAAACACAGTCAAATTTGAACAAAATACACTGGGATGCGATATCTACAAAACCAGAACGAAGAGGGATTACACTGAAAGAACTCTCACAAATTAATGAAAAAACAGCTAACAACCCAATAGAAAAAAGTCAACACTAAGGGCGGGTGGTGCCTCAGGCCTGTAATTCCAGCATTTTGGGAGGCCGAGGCTGGCGGATCACCTGAGGTTGGGAGTTGGAGACCAGCCTGATCAACGTGGAGAAACCCTGTTTCTACTAAAAATACAAAATTATCTGGGCGTGGCAGTGCATGCCTGTAATCCCAGCTCCTCAGGAGGCTGAGGCAAGAGAATAGCTTGAACCCGGGAGCGGGAGGCTACAGTGAGCCGAGATTGTGCCATTGCACTCCAGCCTGAGCAACAAGTGAAACTCGGTCTCAAAAAAAAAAAAAAAAAAAGAAAAGGAAAAAATAAACAGTAAAAAAAATGTAAGAGGCCAAAGTGGGAAGATTGCTTGAAGCCAAGAATTCTGGGCAAAGTAGCAAGATCCCGCCTTCACTGTACACATTTTTTTTTCCAATTAGCTGGGGTGTGGTGGCATGCTACTATAATCCTAGGTGCTCAGGAGACTGTGGCGGAAGGATGGCTTGAGCCCAGGAGATCCAGGCCGCAGTGAGCCGTGATGCTGCCATGCACTCCATCCTGGGGGACAGAGCGAGACCTTGTCTCTAAAAAGGAAAAAAATAATTTAAGAAGAAATGCAAATGGTCCCTCAAATTATGAAAAGAAGCTCAAGCTTACTACTAATCAAAGAAACATAGATTAAAACTACACCATTTTTTAAAAAAACTATACCATTTTTGATTTATGGATTGTGGAAAGACAAAAGTAAAAGAGGGTACCAGAAGATGACAAGGGGTGACCAGGTACTTTATTATTTTATTTCTTAAACATTATTTTTATTTTTATTTATTTATTTTTTTTGAGACAGAGTCTTACTCTGTTGCCAGGCGCCAGGCTAGAGTGCAGTGGCATAATCTCGGCTCACCGCAACCTCCGCCTCCTGGGTTCAGGCAATTCTCCTGCCTCAGCCTCCTGAGTAGCTGGGATTACAGGCACGCGCCACCGTGCCCAGCTAATTTTTTGTATTTTTAGTAGAGACGGGATTTCACCATGTTGGCCAGGATGGTCTCGATCTCTTGACCTCGTGATCCACCCGCCTCGGCCTCCCAAAGTGCTGGGATTACAGGCTTGAGCCACTGCACCCGGCCCAACATTATTTTTTTTTTTTTTATTGGATTTTAGGTTTTGGGGTACTTGTGCAGAACATGCAAGACAGTTGCATAGGTACACACATGACAGTGTGATTTGCTTCCTTTCTCCCCGTCACCCACATTTGGCATTTCCCTCCAGGCTATCCCTCCCCAGCCTCCCCCCCCAACTGGCCCTCCCCCTTTCCCCCCAATAGACTCCAGTGTTTAGTACTCCCCTCCCTGTGTCCATGTGTTCTCATTTTTCATCACTCACCTATGAGTGAGAATATGCGGTATTTCATTTTCTGTTCTTGTGTCAGTTTGCTGAGAATGATGTTCTCCAGATTCATCCATGTCCCTACAAATGACACAAACTCATCATTTCTGATTGCTGCATAATATTCCATGGTGTATATGTGCCATATTTTTCCAATCCCGTCTATTATCAATGGGCATTTGGGTTGATTCCAGGTCTTTGCTATTGTAAACAGTGCTGCAATGAACATTTGTGTGCAGGTGTCCTTATAGTAGAACGATTTATAGTCTTTAGGATATGTACCCAGTAATGGGATTGCTGGGTCAAATGGAATTTCTATTTCTAAGGCCTTGAGGAATCGCCGCACTGTCTTCCACAATGGTTGAACTAATTTACACTCCCACCAACAGTGTAAAAGTGTTCCTTTTTCTCCACATCCTCTCCAGCATCTGTTGTCTCCCGATTTTTTAATGATCGCCATTCTAAATGGCGTGAGACGGTATCTCAATGTGGTTTTGATTTGCATCTCTCTGATGACCAGTGATGATGATCATTTTTTCATATGATTGTTGGCCTCATATATGTCTTCTTTTGTAAAGAGTCTGTTTATATCCTTTGCCCATTTTTGAATGGGCTTGTTTGTTTTTTTCCTGTAAATCTGTTTGAGTTCTTTGTAAATTCTGGATATCAGCCCTTTGTCAGATGGGTAAACTGCAAAAATTTTTTCCCATTCTGTTGGTTGCCGATTCACTCTAGTGACTGTTTCTTTTGCCGTGCAGAAGCTGTGGAGTTTCATTAGGTCCCATTTCTCTATTTTGGCTTTTGTTGCCAATGCTTGTGGTGTTTTGTTCATGAAGTCCTTGCCTATTCCTATGTCCTAATTTTGCCTAGATTTTCTTCTAGGGTTTTTATGGTGCCAGGTCTTATGTTTAAGTCTTTAATCCATCTGGAGTTAATTTTAGTGTAAGGTGTCAAAAAGGGGTCCAGTTTCTGCTTTCTGCACATAGCTAGCCAGTTTTCCCAACACCATTTATTAAACAGGGAATCCTTTCCCCATCGCTTGTTTTTGACAGGTTTATCAAAGATTGTATGGTTGTAGACATGTTGTGTTGCCTCCGATGCCTCTGTTTTGTTCCATTGGTCTATATCTCTGTTTTGGTACCAGTACCATGCTGTTTTGATTACTGTAGCCTTGTAGTATAGTTTGAAATCCGGTAGTGTGATGCCCCCGCTGTGTTCTTTTTGCTTAGAATTGACTTGGCTATGCGGGCTCTCTTTTGGTTCCATATGAAGTTCATGGTGGTTTTTTCCAGTTCTGTGAAGTAAGTCAATGGTAGCTTGATGGGGATAGCATTGATTCTGTAAATTACTTTGGGCAGTATAGCCATTTTCATGATATTGATTATTCCTAACCATGAACATGGAATGTTTCTCCGTCTGTTTGTGTCCTCTCTGATTTCGTTGAGCAGTGGTTTGTAGTTTTCCTTGAAGAGGTCCCTTACGTTCCTTGTGAGTTGTATTCCAAGGTATTTTACTCTTTTTGTAGCAATTGTGAATGGCAGTTCATTCTTGATTTGGCTGTCTTTAAGTCTGTTATTGGTGTAGACGAATGCTTGTGATTTTTCACATTGATTTTATATCCTGAGACTTTGCTGAAGTTGCTTATCAGTTTCAGGAGTTTTTGGGCTGAGGCAATGGGGTCTTCTAGGTATACTATCATGTCGTCTGCAAATAGAGACAATTTGGCTTCCACCTTTCCTATTTGAATACCCTTTATTTCTTTTTCTTGCCTGATTGCTCTGGCTAGAACTTCCAGTACTATATTGACTAGGAGTGGTGTAAGAGGGCATCCTTGTCTAGTGCCGGATTTCAAAGGGAATGCTTCCAGTTTTTGCGCATTCAGTATGATATTGGCTGTTGGTTTGTCGTAAATAGCTTTTATTACTTTGAGATACGTTCCATCGATACCGAGTTTATTGAGGGTTTTTAGCATAAAGGGCTGTTGAATTTTGTCAAATGCCTTCTCTGCATCAATTGAGATAATCATGTGTTTTTTGTTTTTGGTTCTGTTTATGTGGTGAATTACGTTTATAGACTTGCGTATGTTGAACCAGCCTTGCATCCCCAGGATGAATCCTACTTGATCTTGATGGATAAGTTTTTTGATTTGCTGTTGCAATGGGCTTGCCAATATTTTATTGAAGATTTTTGCATCTATGTTCATCTTGGATATTGGCCTGAAGTTTTCTTTTCTTGTTGGGTCTCTGCTGGGTTTTGGTATCAGGATGATATTGGTCTCATAAAATGATTTGGAAAGGATTCCCTCTTTTTGGATTATTTGGAATAGTTTCAGAAGAAATGGTACCAGCTCCTTTTTGTGTGTCTGGTAGAATTAGGCTGTGAACCCATCTGGACCTGGGCTTTTTTCGTGCAGTTGGCTGTTAATTGCTGCCTCGACTTCTGACCTCATTATTGGTCTATTCATAGTTTCAGCTTCCTCCTGGTTTAGGCTTGGGAGGACACGGGAGTCCAGGAATTTATCCATTTCTTCCAGGTTTACTAGTTTATGTGCATAGAGTTGTTTGTAATATTCTCTGATGATGGTTTGAATTTCTGTGGAATCTGTGGTGATTTCCCCTTTATCATTTTTTATTGCATCTATTTGGTTGTTCTCTCTTTTCTTTTTAATCACTCTGGCTAGTGGTCTGTCTATTTTGTTGATCATTTCAAAAAACCAGCTCTTGGATTTATTGATTTTTTGAAGGGTTTTTCGTGTCTCTATCTTTTTCAGTTCAGCTGTGATCTTAGTTATTTCTTGTCTTCTGCTGGGTTTTGAGATTTTTGATCTTGCTCCTCTAGCTCTTTCAATTTTGATGATAGGGTGTCAATTTTGGATCTCTCTATTCTCCTCATATGGGCACTTATTGCTATATATTTTCCTCTAGAGACTGCTTTAAATGTGTCCCATAGATTCTGGCATGTTGTGTCTTCGTTCTCATTGGTTTTGAAGAACTTCTTTATTTCTGCTTTCATTTCATTGTTTATCCAGTCAACATTCAAGAGCCAGTTGTTCAGTTTCCATAAAGCTGTGCGGTTCTGGGTTAGTTTATGAATTCTGAGTTCTAACTTGATTGCACTATGGTCTGAGAGACTGTTTGTTATGATTACAGTTGTTTTGCATTTGCTGAGGAGTGCTTTACTTCCAATTATGTGGTCAATTTTAGAGTAGGTGTGATGTGGTGCTGAGAAGAATGTATATTGTGTGGATTTGGGGTGGAGAGTTCTGTAAATATCTATCAGGTTTGCTTGCTCCAGGTCTTAGTTCAAGTCCTGGATATCCTTGTTGATTTTCTGTCTGGTTGGTCTGTCTAATATTGACAGTGGCGTGTTAAAGTCTCCCACTATTATTGTGTGGGAGTCTAAGTCTCTTTGTAAGTCATTAAGAATTTGCCTTATGTGTCTGGGTGCTCCTGTATTGGGTCCATATATGTTTAGGATCGTTAGCTCTTCTTGTTGTATTGATCCTTTTACCATTATGTAATGGCTTTCTTTGTCTCTTTTGATCTTTGTTGCTTTAAAGTCTATTTTATCAGAGACAGGAATTGCAGCTCCTGCTTTTTTTTGCTCTCCATTTGCTTGGTAAATCTTCCTCCATCCCTTTATTTTGAGCCTTTGTGTATCCTTGCATGTGAGATGGGTTTCCTGGATACAGCACACTGATGGGTTTTGGATTTTTATCCAACTTGCCAGTCTGTGTCTTTTGATTGGTGCATTTAGTCCATTTACATTTAGGGTTAATATTATTATGTGTGAATTTGATACTGTCATTTTGATGCTAGCTGGCTGTTTTGCCTGTTAGTTGTTGTAGATTCTTTATTATTTTGATGCTCTTTAGCATTTAGTGTGATTTTGGAGTGGCTGGTACTGGTTGTTCCTTTCTATGTGTAGTGCCTCTTTCAGGAGCTCTTGTAAAGCAGGCCTGGTGGTGACAAACTCTCTGAGTACTTGCTTGTTCGCAAAGGATTTTATTTTTCCCTCACTTCTGAAGCTCAGTTTGGCTGGATATGAAATTCTGGGTTGAAAGTTCTTTTCTTTAAGGATGTTGAATATTGGCCCCCACTCTCTTCTGGCTTGTAGTGTTTCTGCCGAGAGATCTGCTGTGAGTCTGATGGGCTTCCCTTTGTGGGTGACCTGACCTTTCTCTCTGGCTGCCCTTAGTATTTTCTCTTTTATTTCAACCTTGTTGAATCTGACGATTATGTGCCTTGGGGTTGCTCTTCTTGCGGAATATCTTTGTGGTGTTCTCTGTATTTCCTGCATTTGAGTGTTGGCCTGTCTTGCTAGGTGGGGGAAATTTTCCTGGATAATGTCCTGAAGAGTATTTTCCAGCTTGGATTCATTATCTTCGTCACATTCTGGTATACCTATAAAATGTAGGTTAGGTCTCTTCACATAGTCCCACATTTCTTGGAGACTTTGTTCATTCCTTTTTGTGTTTTTTTCTTTGATCTTGGTTTCTCATTTTATTTCATTGAGTTGATCTTTGACTTCTGATATTCTTTCTTCTGCTTGGTCAATTTGGCTGTTGAAACTAATGCATGCTTCGCGAAGTTCTCATACTGTGTTTTTCAGCTCCTTTAGTTCATTCATATTCCTCTCTAAGGTATCCATTCTTGTTATCATTTCCTCGAATCTTTTTTCAAGGTTCTTAGTTTCTTTGCATTGATTTAAAACATGTTCTTTTAGCTCACAAAAGTTTCTCATTATTCACCTTCTGAAGTCTAATTCTGTCATTTCGTTACAGTCATTCTCCATCCAGCTTTGTTCCCTTGCTGGTGAGGAGTTTTGTTCCTTTCTAGGAGGCGAGGTGTTCTGGTTTCGGGTGTTTTCCTCCTTTTTGCGCTGGTTTCTTCCCATCTTTGTGGATTTATCCACCTGTCATCTGTGTAGTTGCTGACTTTTTGATTAGGTCTCTGAGTGGATGCCCATATTGTTGATGATGAAGTATTTCTGTTACTTGGTTTTCCTTCTACCAGTCTAGCCCCTCCACTGTACGACTGCTGAGGTCCACTCCAGGCCCTGCTTGTCTGTGGTGCACCTATAGCAGCTGCAGAACAGTGAGGGATGCTACCAGTTTCTTTTCCTGCTATCTTTGTCCCTGAATGATGCCTGCCAAATGTCAGTCTTTTGGATATAGAGGGGTCAGGGAGCTGCTTGAGGAGACAGTCTGTATTTTATAGGAGCTGAAGTGCTGAGCTGTGAGCTCTGTTGTTCATTCGGGGCTGTTAGGCTGTTACGTTTAATTCTGCTGCAGCAGAACTCATAAAAAACCCCTTTTTTTCTCAGATGCTCTGTCTCGGAGGGTTGGGGCTTTATGAGTGTCCGTTGTGCTGTCCTGCCCAGCTAGGAGGCAGTCTAGTCACTATTTGTCTGCTGAGGCTCCACCCTGCTGTTGTGAGGTCCACCCTGTTGCTGCAGGCTCTGCCCTGCTGCTGCGGTCTCTGCCCTGCTGCCATGGGCTATGCCCTGTGGCCGAGTCTCTCTGTTGTGGCGGGTTGCCTCGACAATGGCAGGCTGCGTCAGCAATGGGCGTGTACCTCAGTGGGGCAGATTGCCTCGGTAATGGCGGACGCCCCTTCCCCACTGAGCTGCACCACCCTGGGTTCAGCCATGCCCACAGTAAAACTCTCCACCTGGAGCATTTGTAATCGCCATTTTGTTTGTCCCATTGCGCTACCCCAAACGCCGTTTCCCTGGAATCTCCTTGCCTGGCTCACTGTCCAAGTCCCGTTCAGTCAGATAGATATGCCAATCTGCCCTCTGAAGTCTCAGATTTCCAGTTCAACAGGGCACCCAGACCCGTGCGCTTTGTGTGGAGCACTGTAGAGTGCCGCTGTGCTACAGCGCCGGCTGCTGGCTGCACCAGCCAAAACCTCTGCCTGGCCTCCTGTGTCTCTTTTATACCTGGGAGTTTCCCCGTTTTGTGGACAACAAAGATCCATCTGGAAATGCAGCCCTGACTCACCCTCCGCGCGTTTCACTGAGAGCTTCAATCCTGGGTTGTTCTCACCACGCCATCTTCCAACATTATTTCTATTTAAAAAAATTTTTTTGACAAGATCTCATTCTGTCACTCGGGCTGGAGTGCAGTGATACAGTCTCAGCTCACTGGAGCCTTGACCTCCTGGGCTCAAGTGATTCTCCTGCCTCAGCCCCCCAAGTCACTGGGATTAAAGGTGTGAGCCACCATGCCTGACCAACAGGTACCTTTCTATTAAATGGATATGGCCTTTTGAGAGGTATCAATGAAAAATTTTAAAGCTGTGACTCAGAAAGTATACTTCTAATAATTCTATAAACATAGCTGCACAAATACATATACACCTATGTGTTTGTAAAATTTAAATGTTGACACAGCTTTCAATATATGTAATTTTTTTTCTTTTTACTTTTGAGATGCAGTCTTGCTCTTGTTGCCCAGGCTGGGGTGCAATGGCACGATCTTGGCTCACCATGACCTCTGCCTCCCGGGTTCAGGTGGTTCTCCTGCCCCAGCCTCCCAAGTAGCTAGGATTGCAGGCATGCTTCACGATGCCTGGGTGATTTTGTATGTTTAGTAGATTTTGTATTTTTAGTAGAGATGGGGTTTCTCCACGTTTGTCAGGCTGGTCTCAAACTCCTGACCATAGGTGATCCATCCACCTCAGCCTCCCAAAGTGCTGGGATTGTAGGCGGGCCACCATGCCCAGCCTATACGTGTATATTTTAATACAGCTATTTAGAAATGCATTGTAAATAACTATTTTATTAAAAACAAGATTATTTAAATAATCGTAGTGTAACTCATGCATAACCAAAGGGATAATCTGTGACCTTTAAAAAAAAGTTTGAGGTCGGGTGTGGTGGCTCAAGCCTGTAATCCCAGCACTTTGGGAGGCCGAGGCAGGTGGATCACGAGGTGAAGAGATCGAGATCATCCTGGTCAACATGGTGAAACCCCGTCTCTACTAAAAATACAAAAAATTAGCTGGGCACGGTGGCGCGTGCCTGTAATCCCAGCTACTCGGGAGGCTGAGGCAGGAGAATTGCCCGAACCCAGGAGGCGGAGGTTGCGGTGAGCCGAGATCGCGCCATTGCACTCCAGCCTGGGTAACAAGAGCGAAACTCCGTCTCAAAAAAAAAAAAAACAAAAAAACAGAAGAAAACAAAACAGAAGATAGTTACAGTGTATTGTCTGGAGTCTTGAAAAAATGAAAAAAGAAAAATGCAGCTTTCAGTGCCCTACCATGGAATGACTTTCAGTACATTGTGAACAGAAAAAGTCTGAACAAAGCAGGTAAAATACTGAGTTTTTATAACATATGTCGACTGCTGTTGGCATACTTTCCTCCGTCAGTTTCTTCACAGGGGGAGCGTGAGTCAGTCACTAGGGCAGTGGAGGAAATGTGTCTTTCTCTTTTTGTTCTTTTTTTCGGGTTTTTTTGTTTGTTGTGTTTTCCTTTTGGAAATGTGTCTTGGAATTCAATGATCCTCCTTCAGAGGCTGGGCAGGCTCATCCATCCAACCGCTTCGCCTCCTCACACATTCCACATACACTTACCTGTTCCCCAGGCAATGAGTGTGAAGCTGAGCAAGCTGAACCTGAAGCTAGATTTCCTGAGCTCGAATTTATCACGTGGAACTGTTATCTCAGGCAGGTTTCTTTCTTCCCTTACATGATCCGCTTTATCTATCTTAAAGGGTAGAGAACCACGTCCAGGGAAGAGAAAGGTTATTCCCGTCAGATCCCCAGCCAGGGAGTAGTGGAACCTTATGTGGAATTGTGCTAGGAGTTGGCCAACCTAACTAGGAATTATGTTACCTGTACTGTGGGCAGCTGGAGTGGAGTGGAGAAGCAGGTAGGCCCAGTGCTGCTCTGTCAGGGTACACATTCCGGCCCTGCCACTTACCCGTTGTTATAACCTTGAATAAGTTACTCAGTGTCTCTGCCTTCTGGGATGAAATGTAAGGTGCTTGGAACAGCATTTGGCACAGACTAAGCCTCAGTGTATCTTAGTTGTTTTTTATAAGATAGTAGGGATTAAAAAGCAGACAAGGAAGCATAATCCTTGTACTGCAGGAACTGACAGCACAGCAGAGACTGCGGTGTGGGAAATACTATGATGAGGTAGCATTTCAGGATGTTATGAGAGCCAGGAAGCGGGGCCGGGCACGGTGGCTCAGACCTATAATCCCAGCAATTTGGGAGGTTGAGGCGAGTGGATCGTTTTGAGTTCAGGAGCTCTAGACCAGCCTGGGCAACATGGTGAAACCCCATCTCTGTTAAAAATACAAAAAAATTAGCCAGGCGTGGTGGCATGCACCTGTAGTCCCAGCTACTCTGGAGGCTGAGGCAGGAGAATTGCCTGAACCCTGGAGGCGGAGGTTGTAGTGAGCCGAGATCGCGCCATTGCACTCCAGCCTGGCGACGGAGTAAGACTCTGTCTCAAAAAAATAAATAAATAAATAAAATAAAATAAAATAAAAAATAAGAGCTAGGAAGAGGTGCTTCCAACCCAGGGGAAGGCCATAGAAGGCTGCTCAGAAGTCACAGGCAGGCTGAGGAGGCACAGGGCACAGCCTGAATCAAAGTCCAGAGATGAGAATGCCTGGTTATTTTCAGAAACTGGAAGAAAGGGAAGAGAGACACCGAGCCCACACTTGAGGCTGAGGCCACTGTGCTGGACCTTCCGCTCAGCAGTTCCCACTTCTCCTCCTCTTTGTCTGGCTGATCACTGCTCACCCGTCAGATATTAGCCTAAATGCCACTTCCTCCAGGATGTCTGCCAGAAATCTGACTTTCCCATGGGGCTTTACGTCTTGTTGCTGCTGGACCCGCTGGTACTTTTGGTGCTTTTTGCACTTCTTTGTTTGCGTGATTGTTGCTCCTCCCCTCTGTGAATGCCTACAGAAGTATATTTCACAGTACTTACTTATTAACGCATACCCGTTGTATGCTCAAGTCATAGGTGAGGTAACAGAGGCAGAGGGAGAATCCACGAGTTTCCCAGGGATGAGGTTTCCCGTAATTATTCTAACATAGGCTCTAGTCCACAACCAGGTCAGACTCCAGCCGCTGTCCCAGAGCCCCCTGAGCAGAGCCATGGCCGGAAACACTGCTCAAAGACAAGCTCCGCTCTGATGAGCTGGATCTATATTACTTGACAGCTGGAAGGTACTGAGAACCAAATCAGTCTGTTTGACCTCCCATCTGTGCAGTCGTACCCTGCGCCTCCCTGGCAGGTGGAGAAGAGGCGCAGCCCACCTCTGGCTCCTGTAGGTCTGCCCTCCTCCTCCTCACCTTCTTTGCTGCTTCCCACCTGGAAAGAGGTAGACTATCTGCCGAAGCCCAGCACAAAGTCCTGGTGATTCATGCCTGAAGGGTAGCAATGACCACAACTACACACATGAACTCTTCCAGGGTTCCAGAGAGTGCAGTTGATAGGACATTATAGGTTGGGCAGCACAGAAATACTTTATTTTATTTTATTTTTCAATTATTTGTATTTATTATTATTATTTTTTAAAGACGGGGTTTCACCATGTTGGGCAGGCTGGTCTTGAACTCCCAACCTCAGGTGATCCGCCTGCCTTGGCCTCCCAAGTGTGTGATTACAGGCATGAGCCACCACATCCGGCCGAAATACTTTTCTTGTTTGATACTGGAGGGGCCTTAGGAAAGGTTTCCTTCCACCTCCTAGAAGTTTGTGGAAAATGAGTTGACAAAACATAGATTAATAGGAGAAAAAGGCACACCAAACATATTTAATGAGAATATGCACGTAGAAGCCATACACAATGTATGAGACTCAAAAAGGGGCCACACGGTTGAGGCTTAAATAGTGTCTTCATAGGGGAGAGACGTATGGACCCAGGAGGAAGATTTTATGAATGATTGTCTTTAGGAGCTGGATGAGAAACGTTAGGGGAACATGAAAAGTGGAACTACACAGGAACAAAGGTTGTCTTATTATTTGATAAAGTCCCCCAGTTAGTATCTATCTATTTTTTTTTTTAAGTTCAAACACCAAACAAACAGGTGGTGTTTGGTTACGTGAATAAGTTCTTTGGTGGTAATTTCTGAGATGTCGGTGCACCCTTCACCTGGCAGTGCACGCTGTGCCCAGTGTGTTGTCTTTTCTCTCTCACCCGCTTCTACCCTTTCCTCTCAGTACCCAAAGTTCATTCTATCATTCTTCTGCCTTTGCGTCCTCATAGCTTAGCTCCTACTTACGAGTGAGAATGTACAATGTTTGGCTTTGCATTTCTGAGTTATTTCACTTGGAATAATGGTCTCCAGTTCCATCCAGGTTGCTGCAAATGCTATTATTTCATTCCTTTTTTTTTTTTTTTGAGACCGAGTCCTGCTCTGTCACCTAGGCTAGAGTGCAGTGGGACAATCTCGGCTCACTGCAACCTCTGCCTCCTGAGTTCTAGCCGTTCTCCAGCTTCAACCTCCTGAGTAGCTGGGATTACAGATACCTGCCACCACGCCCGGCTAATTTTTGTATTTTCAGCAGAGACAGGGTTTCATCATATTGGTCAGGCTGATCTCAAACTCCTGACCTCAGGTGATCCGATTACATTGGCCTCCCAAAGCGCTGGGATTACAGGCATGAGCCATTGTGCCCAGCCCATTTCATTCCTTTTTACTGCTGAGTAGTATTTCTTAGTACATAAGTACCACATTTTCTTTACATGTTGATTAATGGGCATTTGGACTGGTTCCATATTTTTTGCAATTGTGAACTGTGCAGCTATAAACATGCATGTACAAGTATCTTTTTCATATAATGACTTCTTTTCCTCTGGGTAAATACCCTGGAGTGCGATTCCTGGATCAAATGGTAGATTTACTTTCAGTTGTTTTTTTTGAGACGGAGTTTCACTCTTGTTACCCACACTAGAGTGCAATGGCGTGATCTCGGCTCACCGCAACCTCCGCCTCCTGGGTTCAGGCAATTCTCCTGCCTCAGCCTCCTGAGTAGCTGGGATTACAGGCACGCGCCACCGTGCCCAGCTAATTTTTTGTATTTTTAGTAGAGACGGGGTTTCGCCATATTGACCAGGATGGTCTCGATCTCTTGACCTTGTGATCCACCTGCCTTGGCCTCCCAAAGTGCTGGGATTACAAGCTTGAGCCACCACGTCCGGCCCCAGTTCTTTTCTTTTTTAAGACAGTCAAATTTAGCCGTGGGGGGTTGTATACCAACCTTAGTGACACTCACGTTAATAAGTTCTGATAACCCACTACCATTGGACCGGCTACTCTCAGTTCTTTAAGGAATCTCCACACTGTTTTCCTTAGTGGTTGTACCATTTTACATTCCCACCAACAGGGTAAATGTGTTGCCTTGTCACCGCATCTGTGCCAACATCTATTTTTTGATTACTTTTTATTGTGGCCATTCTTGGAAGAGTTAGGTGGTATAGCATTGTGGCTTTGATTTGCATTTCCCTGATAATGAGTGACATTGAGCACTTTTTTTGTATGTTTTTTGGCTATTTGTATATTTTATCTTGGAACTGTGTATTCATATCCTTAGCTCACTTTGTGATGGTTTCTTTCTTTTTTTTCGCTGATTTGTTAGCGTTTCTCGTATATTCTGGATATTAGTCCTTTGTTGGATGTATAGATTGCAAAGATCTTCTCCCACTCTGTGGGTTGTCTGTCAACTCTGCTGAATACTTATTTTGCTGTGCAGAAGCTTTTTTTGTTTAATTAGATGAAAAGCCTATGTGGGTTGTGGCAAAAACTCTCAGTCTCTTCTCCCCTGGTTGATTTTGTTTTTCCTGGTTGTTTGATGAGATTTCTGGGGTGGGGATCTTAAAGCAATTGCATTTCTTTTGGGCAGAATGTTTTTCTTTTCTTTTTTTTAAGATAGGGTCTCCATCTATCACCAGGCTGAAGTATAGTGGCATGATCATAGCTCACTGCAGCCTTCAATTTCTGAGCTCTCAAGAGATTCTCCCTCCTCAGCCTCTCAAGTAACTGGGATGATAGGTGTGCACCACTGAGTGCTCAGCTAATTTTTTAAATTTTTAGTTAAGATAAGGTCTCCCAGGAGGAGGAGGTGGAGAGCAGCAATTTTAGTTTTAAAACTAAGGAGAAAAAGAGATAAGATCTCTCTTTGTTGCTCAGGCTGGTCTTGAACTCCTGGCTTCAAGTGATTCTCCAGCCTAGATCTCTCAAAATACTGGGGTTGTAGGTGGGAGCCACTACAGCCAGCCTGGAAAGATGTGTTTAGATAAGGAAATCACGGAGAGAGATTTCCTCTCAATGCTTCTGGAAAGAGAATCAGAAAGACAGGGAGGCAGGAGGTCTGAGAGAGACCTTTGGTCTGAGACTTAAATCAGTTTTCAAAGCACTTAGCATGTCAAAGGGCAATAGGTTGGGGAATCATTCTTTGTGCCTCAACACTACCAGAAAGGATGGTATAAAGGGTCAGTATTTGTTATTATTATTTTGCTTAATATCAATAAAACTACAATGTATCACATTATTTAATTTTAGCATTTTAAAATATATTTTTAAATATAATAATTGGCTTGGCGATCATTTTCCCTTAAAAAAGACAATATCCTTTTTTCTTTCTTTCTTTTTTTTTTTTTTTTGAGATGGAGTCTCACTCTGTCACCCAAGCTGGAGTGCAGTGGCACAATGTTGGCTCATGGCAACCTCTGCCTCCCGGGTTCAAGTGATTCTCCTGTCTGAGGCTCCAGAGTAGCTGGACTTACAGGTGTGCACCACCATGCCCAGCTAATTTTTATATTTTTTAGTAGAGACAGGCTTTTGCCATGTTGGCCAGGCTGGTCTAGAACTCCTGACTTGAAGTTTTCCACCCACCTTGGCATCCCAAAGTGCTGGGATTACAGGAGTGAGCCACTGCAACCAGCCCAATACCCTTTTTATAAGATGAGTGAATGAAGTGGGACTTTATGGGTGCTAGGTGATGGAAATAATTGAATTATGTTGTTTAAGTTGCTGTCATGGCCAGGTGCGGTGGCTCACACCTGTAATCCTAGCACTTTGGGAGGCTGAGGTGGGTGGATCACCTGAGGTCAGGAGTTCAAGACCAGCCTGGCCATCAAGGTGAAACCCCATCTTAAAAATAAATAATAAAAAATAAATAAATAAATAAATAAATAAGTTGCTGTCATTATAAAAACAGTTGATTTTCACATTTATAAAAATCATCTTTGCAACTACTAGAGTAACTGCCCAATGGTTCTCCTTGCCTAGAAAGAGCTGATTTACTGAGACAGGAGAACTGAAAGAGAGAAAGGATAACTCACGTGGAGCTGGCTGTACAGGAGACTTGAGTTTGTTATTACTCAAATCAGTCTCCCTGAAAATACGGGGATATGGGTTTTTAAGGATAATTTGGTGGGTATGGTCCAGTGAGTCAGGAGTGCTGATTGGTTGGGTTGAAGATGAAATCAGAGGAAGTTGAAGCCGTCCTCTTGTGTTGAGTCAGTTTCTGGGTGGGGGTTAGGAGACCACATGAGCCAGTTTATCAGTCTGGATGGTGCCAGCTGTTCCATCAAGTGCAGGGTCTGCAAAATATCTCAAGTAATTATCTTAGGTTTTACAATGTAGCAGGAGCGGCTGCGGGAAAGGGATCTTTCGGACACCGCATGCAGGAGGAAAGAGGGTTTATTCAGCTGGGAGCAAGGTGGCATAGTTGCCTAACAGCCAAGCTCCCCTAACAAAGGAAGGTTCTGTCTTTATATAGGCTTATACTTTAGATGTTACACGTGGAAGAATCGTAGGTTTATAGCTTTACATATGAAAAGGGTCTCGGTTTACAGTCTCAGGAATTACATATGAAAAGGTTTCAATTTACAGTCTCAGGAATTACATATGAAAAGCTTTCAGTTTACAGTATCAGGTATTACATATGAAAAGGGGAAGTTGATCTGAAATGCCTGGGTCTCCCTCTTCACCAATAGTGACATGAGCAATTTGAGGAGAGCCAGAATCATGGAGCCTCCAGCTGTATGACTCCTAAACTATAATTTCTAATCTTGTGGCTAATTTGGTAGTTCTACAAAGGCAATCTAGTCCTCAGGCATGAAGGGGGCTTGTTTTGGGAAAGGGCTCTTATTATCCCTGTTTCAAAGTTAAGCTATAAATTAAGTTTCTCCCAAAGTTAGTTTTGCCTGCCCCCAGGAATGAATAAGGATAGCTTGAAGATTAAAAGCAAGATGGAGTCAGTTAAGTCAGCTGTCTTTCACTGTAATAATTTTCCGAGTTACCGTTTTATAACAGAGGTTTCACTAGTATCCAGTTGTACATAAATACACTCTTACACACTGTGGGTGCTATGGGCTTTTAGTCCCCTAAAGGTTCACTGAAAAAATTACTTATGAGGCAGACTGATTAGAAGGAGAAAAAGGCTTACGCATTTACTTAACATGTTAACATGTATATATGGGAGCCTTCAGAATGAAGAGCCAACTGTAAGGTTTGAATGAGGCAACTGAGGCCAGTTATTGAAATAAAGAAATTTATTCAGCTCCTGGGCAAGGTTCTATGGTTGGGGGAAAGGGGGCCAGAGAAGTCACGCTGACTTCCTGGGGCGTGGGGTTTTTATGGCTATGAGGAAGGAGCAATAGCTGGGTGCTCTGATTGGCTCGAGGGGAGCGGGATTGGGATGGGGTGGGCCGCTATTGGTTGGCGGGTTATTGGGCGGGTTTTCTGGTGCAAGAGCCGGCCAGGGTTGCATCAGCTGGAGTCTTCCAGTGTCCCTCTTGACCGCACTTGAAACAGGGCCCAGGCGGAACGCCTCCGGAGTTCTTGGCGGGTTTTGATGGACCCCCTCCAACAGGCGCCTGGTGGGCTGCCAGCCTCAGGGCTGCCACAAGAGCTTGGGTTTGGAGGCTTACCTTTTGCTATAGACGGGCCTGGCGGGTGATCTCAGCCTTTTCTTCTCGGCCGTTAAAAACTTTAAATGCCATGTTTACCAGGTCTTGTATGGGAGTTTGGGGGCCCTCCTCAGCCTTTTAAAGTTTCTTTCTAATGTCAGCCACTGACTGAGAGATGAAATGGGTGGCTAGGACTGTAGCCCCGGTAAAGAGACTGGGTCCAGTCGGGTATGGAGGATCATAGCATTAGTTAATTGGTGGAGGAAGGCAGCGGGGTTTTCAGTAGGACCTCGAGTTATTTCCCTTAATTTATCATAATTAACTACCTTTTGGGCTGTGCTTTGCATGCCCGCTAGGAGGCACTGTAGCATTTGGTCTCAGTGGTGGCCATCTTGACCAGTTTGATAATTCCAATTAGGGTCAGCCTTGGGGACCGCTGCCGCACCTACTGGCATCTGATTGTCTGTGAGATGTACCTGATCAGCGTGTACCCCGCTGTAAGCATGTGGTCACGCTCATCTGGAGTGAGGGTGGAGGACAGAATTACATAGGTATCATGCCAGGTGAGGTTGTAAGCCTGGGTGAGGTTGTGGAATTTTTGGTGTAAGCAGTAGGATTGGTGGAAAATGATCCTAGGTATTTCTTAATGGTTGATAGATCAGAGAGCGAGAAGGGAACATGTACTCGGACAATGCCTTCTGCTCCGCCGACCTCGAAAAGCAAGCAAAGGAGGGAGGTTTCATCATTAGGAGCACAGCGCGAGCGAGTGTGAGCACTGACAGGCGAGGCTAGGTTGGAACCAGGAAGAGGAGGAGCTGCGGGGGGTGGCTGAGGTTCTGAATATGGAGGAGGATTTGTGGGTAGGATTTAATTGGCGTACGGTTGAGGGGCAGTATAGAAAGAGAAGACAGAGGATGACCATTTTAGGAGAAGGACGTGAGAAGACAGAAACAGAAACAGGAATTGGCCACCATCTTAAGAGAGAGAGTGAGAAGATAGGAGCAGAAACAGGAAACGGCTGCCATCTTGAGAGAGAGAGAGAGAGAAGATAGGAGCAGAAATAGGAGCTGAGAATACAGCCGAATCTGGATTTGCTGCTCAGAATTCACTCACTGCTACAGAGTAGTCAGGAATGGGCACCAGCATCCCGGTTCTCGTTCTGAGTACAAGGGTAACGGAGAAAGACCAGAGCCAAAGGACATAGTTTTCCTGGGAGTCTGGGTGTGGTGACTCAAAATTGTAATCCCAGCACTTTGGGAGGCCTAGGCAGGTGGATCACCTGAGATCAGGAGTTTGAGACAAGCCTGGCCAACATGGTGAAACCCTGTCTCTACTAAAAGTATAATAAATTAGCCTGGCATGTTGACAGGCACCTGTAATCCCAGCTACCCCAGTGCTGAGGCAGGAGAATCTCTTGAACCTGGGAGGCAAAGGTTGCAGTGAGCTGAGATCACACCATTGCACTCCAGCCTGGGCAATGAGAGCAAAACTCTGTCTCAAAAAAAAAAAGGGGGTTTTCCTTGGAATTTAAATAATCTTTGGATACAGTCATTATACTTGTTAAAGGGTATGCTTGTGTGTGGTCACATGTTGGTATTTTTACAGTAGATAAGGAGATAACAGGGAGGGGAAGAAAAATCAATGGTTTTCCTTGGTGGGTCTGGATCTTAGGCAGATGAAGGAAATTCAGCTTTGGGAGAAATAATCGAGGATCAGAAAGGTCAAACAGACCTTGAGTCTTCTTCAGTGTAGCATATCATAATGTGACTCCTGTAATCAAAGAGAGCACTGTTTTTTCTTGTGTTTTCTAAAATGATATTAAAAATAACAAAAATAATGCTAAACTGTGATGTAGAGCTAGAGAAAAAATGCATGCCCATTCTAGATGAGTTACATAATGGGTCTATTTTGCCTGCTGCCCAGATACAGCCAATTTATCAAGACACAGGAATTGCAATAGAGAAAAAGTATAATGCACATAGAGCCAGCTAAATAGGAGACTGGAGTTTTATTACTCAAATCATCCTCCCTCGAAATTCAGAGACGGGTTTTTTGAGGATCGTTTGCAGGGCAGGGGGGTTAGGGGAGTGGGTGCTGCTGATTGATTGAGGTTACAATCAAAGGGGTGTGGAAAATAGCTCTTGTGACTGAGTCCACTGCTGGGTATGGGCCAGAGGAGTGATTAAACCAAGATTTTGGGATCTTAGGTCTTGGGTCTTCAGAAATGCAAAAGCCTCAAACAACATCATCTTACAAAAGCCATCTCACTGGCTTTCGTAAAACCAAAAGCCAATCTTTGGTTTGATAACAGTGGTGTTATCTGCAGGTATAATTGAGGAAGTTGTAAATCTTGTGACCTCTTGAATAATGGCTGGTAATCATTTACGCCTACATCTTAGCAGAATTCAGGCTCCTCTCATCCTCCTAACCTGGTGTCTTTTATTAGTGTTGGGGAAGGGCTATTAGAATTTAAACTATAACTAAATTTCTCTCAAAGTTCACATGGCCCAAGCCCAGTAATGACTTAGGGCAGTTTGGAGGATAAAGGCAAGATGGGAGTTGGTTAGATCAGAGCTGTTTTGATATCATCATTTTCTCATTGTTATAATTTTTGCAACAGTGGTTTCAAAAATACTTTGCAGGTATTGGTTTCTGCGCCCCAGCACACACACACATTCACTCACACACAACTCTTTCCATAATAAAATAAAGACTAGATGTGTTTGCATAGGCCTGTGAAGAGGTAAAACAAAATAGAGGTTGATTCCTGTAACCAAAGAGAGCACTGTTTTGTATTTTCTAAAATGATTTTAAAATAACTTAAACGTAATGCTAAATTATGATATCGGGCTGGAGAACAAAAAGCACGTGCATTGTAGGTAAATTCCAAAACTGGTGAAACAAATAGGCAGGAATCACAGAATCCAGAATCCACTGATGTTTTGGTGTGTTATTTTCTGGACTTTTTCCTGAAGTGTGTTCTTAAATAAGAAACAAAGATGTTTGTAGTGAAATCACCTTTGCAAAAATTATAGTAGTAAGGGAAATGTAACATAATTGTTTCCATCTTGCTTCTATCAGGCTCAATTGCTTTTGCTCATTTTTGTATGGAGGCCATAATAGTCCTTTCCTTACACTGATCCCTTCTTGGCTGAAAGATTGAAACCATCTTTGTAAAGACTAATACAAGGCCACAAGATTAGAATTATGGTGTTACAGGAAAGGGGGTCCTAAATCCAGACCCTAAGAGGGTTCTTGGGTCTCATGGAAGAAAGAATTCAGGGTGAGTGCACAGAGCAGAGCAAAAGCAAATTTATGAAGAAAGTTAAGGAATAAAAGAATGGCTAGTTCATAGGCAGAGCAGCCCTGAGGGCTGCTGGTTGTCCATTTTAATGGTAATTTTATGATGATATGCTAAACAAGGGGTGGATTATTCATGCCTCCCCTTTTTAGACCATGTAAGGTAACTTCCTGATGTTGCCATGGCATTTGTAAACTGTCATAGCACTGGTGGGAGTGTACCAGTGAGGACGACCAGAGGTCATTCTCATTGCCATTTTGGTTTTGGTGGATTTTGGCCAGCTTCTTTACTGCAAACTGTTTTTATCAGTGAGGTCTTTATGATCTGTATTTTGTGCTGACCTCCTCTCTCTTCCTGTGACTTAGAATGCCTTAACCATCTGGGAGTGCAGCCCGGTAGGTTTCAGCCTCATTTTACCCAGCTCCTATTCAAGACGGAGTTGCTCTGGTTCACATGCCTCTGACAATGGTAGGGCTTGACCTTTGCAAAAAACAGGCATGGTTAAACAATACCCATTGATTGCTTACTTAGCTTGCTTTTCTGTAGCTACCTTGTGTCCCAGACTCATGTAACCAGAGGTCACAAGACTTGTGACTTCCCAAAGTGTTCCTGTACATAACGTCACTATTGTGAGACATAAAGGACTGTTTTTTTGTTTTGTTTTGTCTTTTTTGTTTGTTTTACTCTGTCACCCAGGCTGGAGTGCACCGGCACAATCTCAGCTCATTGTAACCTCTGTCTCCCAGGTTCAAGTGATTCTCCTGCCTCAGCCTCCCGAGTAGCTGAGATTATAAGTGGATGCTACCACACCAGACTAATTTTTGTATTTTTAGCACAGATGGTGTTTCACCTTGTTGGTCAAGTTGGTCTCAAATTTCTGACCTCATAATGTGCCCACCTTGACCTTCCAGAGTGCTGGGATTACAGGTGTGAGCCACTGAGTCCAAAGGACTGGTCTTTGAGATATTTTTTCAGATTTAGTATTTTGGTATTCCAAGAGATGCCACCTGGACCTGTGACCTATACCAAGAAACGGACTCTACTGGTTCTGTGACCCACAGCTGGGAATTGACTCAGCTGCAACTTTGATACCCCTAGAATTTCATCCTTAGCCAATCCGTCGTTTCAGTTCCCTATCCCCCTACCCACCAAAATACCCTTAAAAATCCTATGATATGATATGGTTTGGCTGTGTCGTCATGTGTGTCCTCCCTACACCCAATAATCTCATCTTGAATTCCCATGTGTTTTGGGAGGGACTGGTGGGAGGTGATTGAATGATGAGGGCTCATCTTTCCTGCACTGTTGTCATGATAGTGAATAAGTCTCGTGAGATCTGATGTGGTGGAAGGGAGAGTTTCCCTGCACGAGCTCTCTTTTCTTATCTGCCACCATGTGAGACATGGCTATCACCTTCTGCCATGATTGTGAGGCCTCCTCAGCCACATGGAACTCTAAGTCTAATAAACCTCTTTATTTTATAAATTGCCCAGTCTTAGGTATGTCTTTATCAGCAGTATGAAAACAGACTAATACATCCTACCTCTGAATTCCTGGAGAGATGGATTTGAGAAATATTTCCTGTCCTTCTTGTGTGGCAGTTAATAAACTCTTTCTCTGCCTCAGTGCTTGCTGTTTTCGGGGTGTTGGCTTTTTCAGAGTAGTAGTCAAAAGTAACTCTTTGGGCTGTAATCATATTGTAGGGGAGAGGAAGTTGTGGTAGACAGAATGGGAATTAGAATCCCTGTTCTATACTCCACAGGCCTCTAGCTACTCTTTACTCCTCTGAAATGTAATCGCCCGATGGCTTCTTCCTGCCTACTGTACAGACAAAACCAGTTCACTGAGACCATGGTATTGCAGTAAAGGAAGCATTTAACTGACACGAGGATGGTCATGCCACGCAGGAGACACAGTTATTACTCACATCAACCTCCCTAAAGGCTTAGAGGTTAGGATTTTTTGAGGACTGTTTGATAGTCAGGGGGCTAGGGAATGGGGAATGCTGGCAGACTGAGGATACCATCATAGGGATTTGGAAAATGGTCTTTATGCACCGAGTCATGAGTTGAGGGTCCAGGTGGAGTCAGCAAGTCATCACAAATGCGGATGTCTAAAAAGACATTTCCAAAGGCCAATCCTGCATCCTACAACAGTCATGTTATCTACAGGCATAAGGGGAGAAGTTACGTATTTTGTGAACTCCAAGCAATGGCTCATTAACTATGCCTAGTTTTTAGCAGAATTCAGTCTCATGATCCTAACCTTGTGGCCCTTCATTAGTTTCACAAAGGTGGTTTAGTTTTTGTAAGGGCTTTATACCTATTTTAAGGTTAAAGCATCAACTAAATTACTCCCATGGTTAGCTTAGCCTACACCCAGGACTGAATACAGACAGACAGCTTGCAAGGCTAGGAGCAAGATGGAGTCAGCAGTATTTGATGCCTTGGCGAAAGCATTTTCAGAAACGTGTTTTTTTTCATCCTTGTGATTCTAAGTGTCCCTGCATTAGGACATGGCTTCTCTATGATTTAGGCGGTTAGGAATGTGGCTCATGTCAGAGACCTGACAATGTGATGGCTCAGTCAGGTAGTATTAAGTTTAGCCTAAAGCTGCCTTCTTACATAAATTAAATTCACCCTAAAGGTGTCTCTGTACATAGTGAACTGTAACCTGAGTGTGTAAATAGATTATAACCTACTGTTGTACCAATCATTGAGTTTTGACCTTGGTATAATGCTAAAAGGAGCTTCCCACCTTAGGTATCGTAAAACTATTCTGTATTTTCTTACTTGTTTTTTTTTTTTTTTTTGAGACAGAGTTTTGCTCTTGTTGCCCAGGCTGGAGTGCAGTGGCCCAATCTCAGCTCACTGCAACCTCTGCCTCCCGGGTTCAAGCTATTCTCCTGCCTCAGCCTCCCAAGTAGCTGGGATTACAGGCATGCGCCACCATGCCTGGCTAATTTTTGTATGTTAGCAGAGATGGTGTTTTGCCATGTTGGCCAGGCTGGTCTTGAACTCTTTACCTCAGGTGATCCACCCAACTTGGCCTCCCACAGTGCTGGGGTTATAGGTGTGAGCCACCTGCCAGGCCTATTCTATACATTTTCTAGAAATTTTAGAACTGTCTTTTTAGATTTAAATCTGAAATTCGTTTATGTTTCTAGTGTGGGGTAAGGATACAACCTTGTTTTTCCAAGTGGCTGGTCCGAGGGGCTTTCTCTTTAACCTCTTGTTTAGCTCTTAGCCAGGATTTGTCCCTAGACAATGCAGGAGGCACCACGACACATTCTTACTCTTTCTAGACTTCCAAAGACCTACGTTCATTTCTTGGCACTTTATTTTAACCATTCCCTCTGGGCTTCCAGTATATTCAATGCATCTCTATTTGCACTTATAAGCAGCATCATAAATACGGGTGGCAGCTGGGGCTGGTAGCTCATGTCTGTAATCCCAGCACTTTGGGAGGCTGAGGCAGGTGGATCACTTGAGATCGAGAGTTGTAGACAGGCCTGGACTACATGGCAAAACCTCATCTCTACGAAAAATTCAAAATTTAGCTGGGAATGGTTGCGGGTGGCTGCAATCCCAGGTACTGGGGAGGCTGATGAAGGAGAATTGGTTGAACCCAGGGGGCAGAGGTAGCAGGAAGCTGAGTTTGCACCATTGCACTGCAGCCTGGGCAACAGAGCAAGACTCTGTCTCAAAAAATAAAAATAAAGAAAGAAATCTAGCATCATAATGATCTTCTTGCAAATATTTTTCCACATAAGGCTGTGAACTCCTTGAGTAATTAATAAAGTAAGAAAGGAACTAAACAATTTCTTTCTTTCTTTTTTTTTAAAGACGAGGTTTCACCATGTTGGTCAGGTGATCCACCCGCCTTGGCCTCCAAAGTGCTTGGATTACAGGCGTGAGCTACCACGCCCGATCTGTGTGGTTTCTTTTGGGTTTTTTGGGGGGAATGGAATCTCACTCTGTCACACAGGCTGGAGTGCAGTGGTGCAGTCTCCACTCATGGCAACCTCTGCCTCCCAGGTTCAAGCTATTGTCCTGCCTCACCCTCCTGAGTAGCTGGGACTACCAGTGTCTGTTACCACGCCCAGCTAATTTTTATATTTTTAGTAGAGATGGGGTTTCAACATGTTGGCCAGGTGGATCTTGAACTCCTGACATTAGGTGATCCACCAGCCTTGGCCTCCCAAAGTGCTGGGATTACAGGTATGAGCAACCACGCCCAGCTAATAAACAATTGTTAAATGGAATTAATGCATTAATAAAACATGGCCCATCTTACCATTTATTATTGGTTCAATTTAGAAGTTGATTCACAATAGGAGGTATCTTTAAAAAAAAAGTTTTATTTTAAAAGACTGGGGTCTTGCTGTGTTGCCCAGGCTGGTCTCAAGCTTCTGATCTCAAGCATTTCTTCCACCTCAGCCTACCAAAGTGCTGGGATTATAGGCAGGAGCCAGCACACTCAGTCATTATGAGGCATCTTAATCTCTCTCTCTCTCTTATTTGGGAGATGGAGTCTGAAGTGCAGTGGCCATTCACAGGTGCGATCCCACTACTGATAACCATGGGAGTTTTGACCTGCTCCATTTCCGACCTGGGCCGGTTCATCCCTCCTTAGGCAACCTGGTGGTCCCCTGCTCCTGGGAAGTCACCATATTGATGCCAAACTTAGTGTGGACACCTAATTGGCATAGCACACTACAGCCCAGGACTCCTGGACTCAAGCAATCCTCCAGCCTCAGCCTCCCGAGTAGCTGAGACTACAGGCACATGCCACCATGCCCAGCAGCATCTTAATCTAACTATTAGCACGCCTCCAAATCCCACCTCAAACAGAGTATTTCCTAAACAAGATTAATCCCTTTAAAAATGTTAGTTGGGTTTCTATTAGCTTCAGCTCTGTAGCATTACATTTTTGAATGTAGTTTCCTTTAGGGAGCCTCCGTATATGAATTCCAGCAGCTACTGCGAAGGCCAAGGGAAAGCTTCCATATCCTTTGAAGGTTCGCTGAACAATGAACTCACAACTCACAAAAGGCAGGTTAATTGGGGCATACAGATTGTATTAGCTCATATCTGGGAGAATCACAGAGCGGTGAGCCACCCTGCAAGGAGGTTCTGAAGGTTACATGCCACCGAGGAACTCTGCTGAGGGGTTTTCTAGGGAGAACGAGTGGATCGGGGAACAGAGGTTAACTTGGCATTCTCTTGTGAATACGTCTGTTCCTGGGTGGTTACGCTCCTGGTGTTGAGGGAGGGGAAGGAAAAAACAATTGTTCTTCTTGGTGGGTCAGGAGTTTTGACAGACAGTACAAATTAAGCTTCGGAGATCGAGGGTTAGAAGTTGAGGCTTCTTCAGTAGGTCGAGGTGCCATTATTGGAACATCAGCCTCTGACCCCGACACTCCCAATAAGCCGTGTTTCCAGGACTGCGGCACAGCAGCTCCCCTCACTCCATTTGCCTCGCCGTGGTTTCAGTTATCCGCAGTCAACCATGGTCCAAACATATTTGTGTTTAGAGAGACCGAAGCTACATACCCGTAACTTTTGCTACAATATACTGCTACGATTGTTTTATTACTTATTGTTAATCTCTTCCTGTGCACTTTTTAAAAATTAAGCTTTATGATAGGTGTGTATAGGTGTCAGGCTGTTCTTGCATTGCTATAAAGACATACCAGATACCGGGTAGTTTATAAAGGAAAGAGGTTTAATTGGCTCATGTTTCTGCAGGTTGCGCCAGCATCTGGTCAGCATCTGAGGAGGTCTTAGGGGGCTTTTACTTACAGCAGAAGGCAAAGGGGAAGCAAGCGAGGGTGGTGGGAGAGAGAGGGGTGGGGTAGGTACCATACCCTTTTTTTTTTAAGCCAGAGTCTTGCTCTGTTGCCCAGGCTGGAGTGCAGTGGCACGATCTTGGCTCACTGAAACCTCCACCTCCCAGATTCAAGCGATTCTTCTGTCTCAGCCTCTCCAGTAGCTGGGACTACAGGCCCATGCCATCACACCGGGGTAAACTTTGTGTTTTTAGTAGAGACAGAGTTTCACCATGTTGGCCAGGCTTATCTTGAACTCCAAACCGCATGATCCAGCTGCCTCAGCCTCCCAAAGTGGTGGGATTACAGGCGTGAGGCACGGCACCCAGCCCCCGTACACTTTTTAACAAGCAGATCCAGTGAGAACTGACGCACTATTGGGTGGACAGCACCAAGCCATGAAGGGTTTGGCCCTCACCCCCCCACCCAGACGTCTCCCACGGGGCCCCAACTCCAACACTGGGGAATGCAATTCAACGAGAATTTGGCAGGGGCGTGTATTCGAACGATATCAGAATGTATAGGAAGAAAACGGTATAATAGGGTTTGGTACTATCTGCTGTTTGTGTAGAAACGGGGGCTTCTGTACTCACAGGACCTTCCCGGGGACAGCAACGTAGCTCATTCAGGAAATGTTAATAGCAAGTCTACTGAGGACTGAATTCTGAGTTTTTATCTTGCCCGAATTCCTGTCTAAGCGGTCGGGAGAGTCATGCCCTATAAATAAAATTCTCATCACATAGGCTTTATTTTACTCTCTATATTATGACTTACTTTGTGACCTGACGCCTATGAGACAGGGAAAAAAAATATTTTACTCCTAAAGCATGTTTCTTTGCCATTCTTTTGAAATGGCCCTGTGAAGCTGTCCTTTGTGAGGGAAATTTACCTCTGTAGAGAATCTCTGTTAACACAGCTAGATCTTTTTCTGCCAGACCCTCCCAATCCTAAAGAGATTAAGAGTCTAGTACCTTTCAAAGATACGGATAGGAAATATTTGTGTTCCGTTGTCTCTAAGTGCTGCCACGATAAGACTTCAAAAGGAGTTTAGTCTCCACAATCTTTTCTCTTAACCTGAACATTCCCTTTCTATGGATCCCAGGTGTTTTGTTTGTTTGTTTGTTTCTGAGATGGAGACTCACTCTGTCACTCAGGCTGGAGGGCAGTGCCACCATCTTGTTTCACTGCAACCTCCACCTCCCGGGTTCAAACCACTCTCCTGCCTCAGTCTCCTGAGTAGCTGGGAGTAAAGGTACGCCACCATGCCCAGCTAATTTTTGTATTTTTAATAGAGATGGGGTTTCATCATATTGGCCAGGCTGGTCTTGAACTCCTGACCTCGTGATCCACCCGCCTCAGCGTCCCAAAGTGCTGAGATTACAGACGTGAGCCACCGTACCAGGCTGGATCCCAGGTCTTCAGACAAACTTAACCAGTTGTCAACCAGAAAATATTTAAATTTACCTATAGCCTGGAAATAATCCCCCACCATCTCCCACGCTCTGAGTTGTCCCTCCTTTCTGGACCAAACCAATGTATTTCTTTAATGTGTTAGAGTAATGTCTCATGGCTCTCTACAGTGTATAAAACCAAGCTGCACCCCAACCACCTTAGGTACCAGTTCTCAGGACCTCCTGAGGGCTGTGTCACAGGCCGTGGTCACTCATATTTGACTCAGAATAAATCTCTTCAAGTATTTTACAGAGTTTCACTGTTTTCTTCGACACTACCGTCTGCAAGCTTTTGTGCTAGCTGCTGTGGGAAAGACACGGCCTGGTCAGACATGGCCTCTGCCCTCAAGGAGCTTGTGACTCCACAGTCTTCATAATTCTGTTTGGGTGAGTTCGTGGGGTTAGGAGACAGAACACGCATGGCGGTCGCTGTCCTCTCCTTCCGTGGTTCTGAGCAGGTGCGGGGGCAGCTGTGAGCAGGAAGGAAGCGGATACCACCCAGAGATGCAAATGAGGAAACACGGCACCTTTACAGCCTGGCAAACGATGGCCTTGGCCATCTGAGTAGAGAGGGAGTAGCAAGATTAGCTCACCTGAGAAGATTCAAAAGTTTCATCTGCATTCAGTGAATAAGTAGTGTAAGGTGGTTTGTCAGTCTGCCTTCTCCGTCTGCCTGCCTCCTTCCCTCCTCCCTCCCTTTCTTCTCTTTCTCTCTCTCTCTTCCTTTGTTTCTCTCTCCCTGCCGCTCCTTCCTTCCCTCCCTTCCTCCCTCTCTTACCTGTCCTCCCTCCTTCCCTCCCTTCCTCATCTTCCCTCTCCCTCCTTCTTTCTCCTCCCTCTCTCTCCCTCCTTTCCTTCTTCCCCTTTCCTTCCTCCTTCCTTCCTCCCTTGCTTTTTTCCCTCCCTCCTTCCTTCCTTTTTCTCCTCCTTCATTCCTTTTCTCCTTTCCTTTTTCTCTTCCTGTCACTTTCTTTTTCTTTCATTTTTCCCTCTCTGACTTCTCCCCCACCCTTCTTATCCCTCCCTTCTTCCCCCTCCCTTCTTCCCCCTCCCTTCTTCCCCCTCCCTTCTTCTCTGTTCTTCCCTCCCTCCCTCTGTCCTTCCTTCCTTTTACCTTTCCTTTTTTCCCCATTCCTTTTCCATTTCCCTTTCCCTTTCTTTTTTCCTCTTTTCTTTTCTTTTCTTCTTTAATCTCTTTTCTCTTTTACTGTAGGCCATGTGAAGTGTGTCCAGGAGGGTTGTCCAGGGTGAGAGTGAGCTTTGGGTGCACAGAGGTAGAGCTCTCAGGAGGAACCTCCAGCTGTCCCTGTCTTTCAGCAAATCACAGTGACGTCGAAGCTTCATTTTACAACCCTGACTAGAAAGCAGTTGGATCACACTGGGTCTTTGTTTCTTTTTAAGATGGGGTTTCACCATGTTGAAACCCCGTCAGGCTGGTCTTGAACTCCTGATGTCAGGTGATCCGCCCGCCTCAGCCTCCCAAAGTCCTGAGATTACAGGCGTGACCCACTGTGCCCCGCCCCACACTGGGTCTTTTAACCATTTCTCTATGGCTAGAGGTCATAACTTCATCTTTGTTAAGAGCCCACTGCCTGGAAGTTAGAGCTCACAGCACCCCACCTCCCCGCTCCCCATCTTCCCTGGCGCCTTCAGTCTTTTTCAATCCCTAGTTCCAGCCTGGTCGGTAACACATTAACTGGGTGTTCCTGTTTATCTGTCCTCTGTCATTGCATCTCTGAGTCATAGTCTCTTTGCTCTAAGTCACCGAAAGTGCCCTTGCTACTTTGACGCCTTAAACTTAGTGGTTTTTGTTCTGGGAAGCCTTGGAGTTCTGCTAATACCTGTCACTGTAGGTGCTAGGAAACAGAGGTAAAGAACATGGCCTCAAGGAGCTTCCCGTCCATGAGAAGAGCAAGCTGATGCCTGGCAAAGGTAAATGCCACCATAACAAAAATAAGTGAAAGGGTGCGTTAGCTAATTTGTAAATTCAGCTTCAGGCGAATCCTGCTGTGTGGGCTCTTCTCTGACCTTGGTGTTCGAACTCTAGGGTTCCTTGAACCTCCATCAAGGGTAACATCGAATCCCACTGGCGGCGTCTCGGCACCACCTTGATCACTCTGGCTCAGTTTCTCTGTCCCGTGAATGGAACTCTTAGACCTTTCTTCATCCATTCGAGGATAGAGAATTCAAAGCTCGAGGGATCCATAGGAAGCCAGAACCATGACGAGGAGAAAAAGATTGAGGAGTCTGAGTGGGAAGAGTTTGCCATTTCGAAGACAGCCTCACAGTAGCATTCATTGTGGGAAACGGAGGACTGTGCTGGACGGACTGACACTCTGTGGCTTTTATATTTTGTTTCCTGAGGGAAAAGTCATAGTCTCGGTTCTTGGGGTATCTAAGTAGCTTCATGTACTCCTGGGTGCCTGTTTAAATTTACTTTCAGCATGATCTGCCTCTACCTTTGGTCCTTACGAGGATAAGAGGAACCCTAACGAAAAGCTTCATACCCCAGGTCTAAGTTTTTGCCTTGAAATGTGCCTGGGATCCCAGAAAATCTGGGTGTGGGCTCTTCCTCCCTCTTGCCGAGTGTCCTGTATGTTCTCTGGGGCTAGGGTGGAATTAAGGTGTGGAAGCTGCTGGCCATCTTTGTTATGCTTGCCTAATCACTGTAGGTGGCCTCACCCGCAGTCTTCCTGTGCCCTCCCCCAGTCATTCTGTCCCCTTTCCTGTACCTCATCGGGGACAGCTGCAGCTCATCCCTGGTCTTGTTCTCCCCGAGGTGCTGGTGGTGACTCTGTACAACTTGGTCTCTCCCTGGAACAAGAGGTGGAGGGCAATTCTTAGCCCCTTCCCTCACTACATCATAAGCATCAACACTCTGCTTGGTCCAGAGCTCAAGAATGCTATTTGTAACTTCCTGCGAGTTATTCTGTCAGTAAAACAGGTCGCTGTAGGCTGGCACTAGAGTCCTTTGAATGGTAACCTTCACTGAGGGGCTGCAAGTACCAGGTGACATTTGCCGGTCCTTCACAGGTGTCATGCAAACCAAATATCAGCATTAGCCCCTATTATGCAGAGGAAGTCACTGCAACACAGATGAATGAATGAATTTGCTGCATGTCATTCGGCTAGAACACGGCAGAGCCAGGATTCAGACCTAGGTTTGTCCTGCCGCGTCCCCTACTTGCCTTCAGCTGCTGTGTACTTGGTGTTACCATAATGTAGATCATCTCAACAAAACAGAGCCACAATTTGTTAATGTGATATTAGCAAATATTTAGCACATAATAAACATACTTTTCTTACCTTAAAAATAAAATATTTGGCCAGGCCTGGTGGCTTATGCCTGTAATTTTAGCATTTTCGGAGGCTGAGGCGGGGCGATCGCTTGCGCTCCTGAGTTCAAGACCAGCCAGGAAAAAAGCAAACCCCATCTCTACAAAAAAAAAAAAAAGAAAGAAAAGAAAAATAAATTATCTGGGCATAATCCCATCTAATCAGGAGGCTGAGGTAGGAGGATCACTTGAGCCCAGGAGGCAGAGATTGCAGAGAGCTGAGATCGTGCCCCTGCACTCCAGCCTGGGTAATAGAGCCAGACCTTGTCTCAAATGACAACCATGAAAATCAAATCCTCAGGCCTGGGGCTGTGACTCACACTTGTAATGCCAGCACTTTGGGAACCCAGCAGTTTCAGACCACCTGGGCAACACAGTGAAACCCTGTCTCTACAAAATTTTTTTTAAAACTTAGCTGGGCATGGTGGCATGTGCCTGTAGTCCCAGCTACTTGGGAGGCTAAGGTGGGAGGATGGCTTGGACACAGGAGTTTGAGGCTGCAGTGAGTTACGATCTGCCACTGTACGGCAGCCTGGGTGACAGCGAGATCCTGTCTCTATAAACAAAAAGACATACACAAACCAAAGCCATCAAATATTCAAAATGTTTTCATGACTGAGAGACTGTATAATGTGGTTTTTTCTTGAGACCGAGTCTCACTCTGTTGCCCAGACTGGAGTGTAGGAGCACGATTTTGGCTCACTGCGACTTCTGCCTCCCGGATTCAAGAGATTCTCCTGCCTCAGCCTCCTGAGCAGCTGGGAGTACAGGTGTGCACCACCACGCCCGGCTAATTTTTGTATTTTTAGTAGAAACGGGGTTTCACCATGTTGGTCAGGCTGGTCTCGAACTCCTGACTTCATCATCCGCCTGTATTGGCCTCCAAAGTGCTGGGATTACAGGCGTGAGCCCCCGCACTCAGCGTCTAATGTGTTTTTGATGGGAAAGAAGGTGAGATGTGAGGGGCCACCGGAGAAAAGCAGGATATGAAGAAAGTGGAATGATTTTTCTAGATTCAAATAAGCAAGTGCTTATCTTGTAATCATTTTTGTCTCAAGGATTTTAGACTCAAAGATAGAAACTCACTGAGAATCCCACTGATGCCAAAAACAGCTTGTGGAGCAGGGCCAAAGCAGGGGTGCAGATGACCCTGTTCCCAGAGAGGGGTCCCAACCCAGACTCCAAGAATTCTTGCACAAGGAAGAACTCAGGGCCAGTCCATAAAGTGAAAGCAAGTTTATTAAGAAAGTAAAGGAGGCCGGGCGTGGTGGCTCACACCTGCTTGCCCATTTTTATGGTTATTTCTTGATTATATGCTAAACAATGGGCGGATTATTCATGCTTCGTCTTTTTAGACGATGTAGGGTAACTTCCTGTGGTTGCCATGTCATTTGTAAACTGCCAGGCACTGGCTGGAATGTAGCAGTGAGGGGGACAGCAGGTCACTCTCACCATCTTGGTTTTGGTGGGTTTCAGCTAGCTTCTTTACTACCACCTGTTTTATCAGGAAAGTCTTTATGACCTGTATCTTGTGCTGAGCTTTTATCATCCTGGGACTTAGAATGCTTTAACCGTCTGGAATGCAGCCCAGTAGGTCTCAGCCTCATTTGGCTCCACCGTTATTCAAGATGGAGTCGCTCTGGTTCACACACCTCTTACAGCCCCACATGACTTCCTTGTCTTTGCTGTGGCTTCATCTGCAGTCAGCAGCGGGTGGGGAAGAGGACCCCAAAAGAAAATGCCTAATTCCCTAAGCCGAAAGCCTTGGAGGTGTGTGCATGTAAACAGTGCATGCACCGAGAAGGCAACCCTGACTCATCTCCATATTGCCTCGTTATCTTCAGAGGAAGCCCACCCTTCTCAACTCTACTTTGGGATGTTGGAAAGGTGACTCTTGAAACCACGTTTCTGCGTAAACTCTGCCAATAGAGGGCGCTGGAGGGAGACAGGAGGCTGGAGGAGGGACTTCCTGTTTGCTTTCTACGTACTTCCTGCTTCTGTGAGCGTCACCATGCCAACGCCTATTTACCTCTCAGCGGGAGTTCTTTTGTGTAGCCACACGAAATTCCGTTTACAGTAGCTGTCAGTAGAGAGACCCCTCAGCTGCCCCCCGACAGACCTGGATCTCAGCCTAGAGGGCTCTCCTCTGAGCTCAGAGACCTCAGCAATAGTTGAGTGGTCCCTATTCCTTTTTCTTTGAGACGGAGTTTCGCTCTTGTTACCCAGGCTGGAGTGCAATGGCGCGATCCCGGCTCACCGCAACCTCCGCCTCCTGGGTTCAGGCAATTCTCCTGCCTCAGCCTCCCGAGTAGCTGGGATTACAGGCACGCGCCACCATGCCCAGCTAATTTTTGTATTTTTAGTAGAGACGGGGTTTCACCATGTTGACCAGGATGGTCTCGATCTCTTGACCTCGTGATCCACCTGTCTCGGCCTCCCAAAGTGCTGGGATTACAGGCGTGAGCCGCCGCACCCAGCTGTGGTCCCTGTTCTTTAGAGCTATGAGTTTCAGCTTCTTTGGTATCCCTCCACCCAAAATTTAAATTCAATAATTTTCATTTCCTCCCTTAATTCCCTCGATCTAGGAGTGGTAGCTACTTCCAAAAATTGCCAGGGCCCTAATAGTGTCCCCTTCCCCCACACTTCATACCTTAACTTTATACCTAGTTAAGTTGTTTATGTTAAACCTGCTCTGTTGAGGATGGGCATGGGGCTCACTCCTGTAATGCCAGCACTGTGGGAGGCTGAGGTGGGAGGATCGCTGGAGCCCAGAAGTTCAAGACCAGCCTGGGCAACGTAGCAAGACCTCATCTCTATTAAAAATTAAAAAAAAATTAGCTCCGCATGCATAATGGTGTGTGCCTGTGGTCCCAGCTGCTCAGGATGCTGGGCCAGAAGGCTGTCTTGAGCCCAGGAGGTCAAGGCTGGCTGCATTGAGCCATGATCACACCACTGCACTCCAGCCTGGGTGACAGAGCCAGACACTAAGAACAACAACAACAAAAACTTACCCGGTTCAGGTATTTGGCTAGGAATGTTGCATTTTAGGAGGAGCTGTTGTGGGTGAGGTTGGGGAGAGTCTAGCAACGTCAGCAGCTTTGAAAAAGGCACTTTGTGATCTACGCCATGGCCAAAACCAGCCCGTAGTGTAATCCATTCCTCAGACTGCCAATAGCTCTAGATTCACAGATATTAATGAGGGATATCTACAAACTAGATACCTGTGGGTACTTCTATAGCCTACAGATTATTAACAGTCATGCAAAGGTGCAGAGTCATTCCCACCTCCTGTAGTGTTCAGGGAATATGAGTGACATTTGGACTCGCAAACAAAAGAAGGCAGGGGCATATCTCTGTGTTTCTGTGGTTCCTTGTTGAGACAGTGAGGCTGTCAGGTTCTTGCGTGAGCACCGACAGGCTTTTATGAATAGTTCATGACCCAGGTACACACTGGGCTGTTGGGGCTGAAATATCTGGTTGCCTTTTTGTATGTTGCCAGCATTCTTTCCTGCCTCACTCACTCCCCTGAATGGCTTGTGCTTGAGAATGTTTCTGCCTGATTTATCTGAGCTTGATCTCTTACATGAGAGCAGGAAGTCTAAAGGTGAGCGATGGAGTCATTTGCTGCTGTTCTCTACTTTGCAGATATTAAAGAGGAGCCTGAAACCACTTCTTGGACGTCTCATGAATGTCGGAAAGTATCTTTTGGAGGTTTAGAAGATCAGGGGCAAGGCTGCTCACATTTGCCGCCATCAAACAAAGCCAGGCTTCACTTGGAGACAGAATCGCACCTTGTGCAGAGATCAGCCCACGAAAGGTGAGAACTGTCTTCCTTTTTTGTTTTCCTTCCTCTTAGATCCCCATAAAAGTTCCCACTAAAGAGGATACAATTTTGTGTTTAGAAAGAGACACAACAGGGGAAAGGAATCATTGCCTGAAGGATGTGGCACATTCTTTCCTCTCCTTCCGGGGATTATTTTCTGTAATACCTGGTTTTCTTTGCTGCTGTTCAGCCTCCTTTGTTGTAGTTTTTAGTTTTTATTATTTATTTTCTTATTTGTCTTAGGATTTCAGTGTAGAACATTTTCTCTTTTCCTTTTTTTGAACGGGTTTCCTGTTCTTCAGTGGACGGTGAAATTTGTTTGGGAGTCAAACAAAATGAAAACGGGCTGTAATACTCCCTGTAGGTGTGGTTTGCTGGAACAAGCATTAGGCTTGTAGACAAAAATGCTGGGGAGAAGAGGAGTGGAGAGGAGTCCCAGATTCTCTTCTTAGAAGGTGTGTGTATTTAGCTTCTATTATCTTATGTATGTAAGAGGCTTAATAGTGTATTTGTGATTGTTGTGAAGGTTATCAAATGGGGCAGCGTAAAGAAATATTTCTCAAAAAAACATTTCTTGCCCACAAAAGGTACTCGTTAAATATCGTATATACGCAGCTTGTGTGCAGGTATATTTTAAATTTGGATGGACACTCTGAATGATTTCAGTGCATTTTTAGGGAGAATATCCAGTTATTTTTACTTCTTTGAGTGAGGTATTACTCGACGTCACATCTGACCAATGAATGACGTGGTGAAAAGCGTTCTACTGCTATGTAAATTGCCAAAATAGAAGCAAGAAATGTTTTAAAAGGACCTTTAGGTTTCTAGAACTGATGCCAAGAGTCTGAATTTTATGGACTTCCCTTCGGATCTATCAGAAACTCCGGCCCCCAGATAAGAGCTACCTTGTCGGGTGGTAAGGCATGAGAAGAATGAGGAGTGAGGGCAGGTGGGGGCTTCCTCTTCCGATGACACTCCATGGCGGCAGGTGCTCAGCTCTGCTGAGCCAGAGGCAGACCTCAGTGTGGTCGGCTAGTTTGTAGATCTTCATCAACAAAGCAGATGTAAGGGGCTTGTAGGCAGGTCTTTACTAAGGATGTGGATCCAGGTCAGGCATATGTTTCTCCATCCGTTTGGAATGGAACTGGATGTTTCTGGGAATGATTGGTTTGTAACCGGAGGCCTTCTGTTCTGTCCAAGGATCCCGTCGTCCTCCTCCTTCCCTGTGCTCAGTCTCCAGCTGTCTCCCGTTCTGTGACGATGGCTCAGTGGAAGAGACTCTGCTGGCAGCATTACTTGTGGGCCCTGGGCTGTTACATGCTGCTGGCCATTGTGGCTCTGAAACTCTCTCTCAGGTTGAAGTGTGACCCTGACCACTTGGGTCTGGAGTTCAGAGAATTTCAAAGCCAGTACTGTAGGAATATCTTGTACAACTCCCTGAAGCTGCCAGCAAACAGGTCCATCAACTGTTCGGGGGTCACCCGAGGGGACCAAGAAGCGGTGTTGCAGGCTATTCTGAGTAACCTGGAGGTCGGGAAGAAGCGGGAGCCTTTCAGCGACACGCACTACCTGTCCGTCACCAGAGACTGTGAGCGCTTTAAGGCTGAAAGGAAGTTCATACCGTTCCCGCTGAGCAGAGAGGAGGCGGAGTTCCCTATCGCATACTCCATGGTGATTCATGAGAAGATTGAAAACTTCGAGAGGCTCCTGCGCGCGGTGTATGCCCCTCAGAACATATACTGCATCCACGTGGATGAGAAGTCCCCAGAAACTTTCAAAAAGGCAGTCAAAGCAATGACCTCGTGCTTCCCAAACGTCTTCATAGCCAGTAAGCTGGTTCGGGTGGTTTATGCCTCCTGGTCCAGGGTGCAAGCTGACCTCAACTGCATGGAAGACTTGCTCCGGAGCTCCGTGCGATGGAAATACTTCCTGAATACATGTGGGACGGACTTTCCTATAAAGAGCAACGCAGAGATGGTCCAGGCTCTCAGGATGCTGAATGGGAGGAATAGCATGGAGTCAGAGGTGCCTACTGAGTTCAAAGAAAACCGCTGGAAATACCACTTTGAGGTAGTGAGAGACCGGTTACACGTAACTGGAAAGAAGAAGGATCCTCCCCCTTTTAACGTAACCATGTTCACAGGGAATGCATATATTGTGGCTTCCCGAGATTTTGTCCAACATGTTTTGAAGAATCCTAAATCCCAACAACTGATTGAATGGGTAAAAGACACCTACAGCCCCGATGAACACCTCTGGGCCACCCTTCAGCGTGCACGGTGGATGCCAGGCTCTGTTCCCCACCACCGCAAGTACGACATCTCAGACATGATTTCTATTGCCAGGCTGGTCAAGTGGCAGGGTCACGAGGGAGACATCAGTCAGGGTGCCCCTTACGGCCCTTGCTCTGGAATCCACCAGCGGGCGATCTGTGTGTATGGGGCCGGGGACTTGCACTGGATTCTTCAAAACCATCACCTGTTGGCCAACAAGTTTGACCCAAAGGTAGACGACAGTGCTCTTCAGTGCTTGGAAGAGTACCTGCGTTATAAGACTTTCTATGGGACTGCACTTTGAGACGCACTGTGAGAGCATTGCTACCTGTGGGGCAAGAGCACGTGCAAACATGCCGAGAACTTGCTGGGACAGGGTGGGTGGGAGACCAGGGCATTGCAGTCCATGGCATCCCCTAGGATAAGTGGGCTGCTATGAGAGGGTGGGTAAGTAGATCTGTTGCCTTGTAAATTGCTGCCTGGGTGAATGGTGCTGCTTCTCCCACCCCTAGCTCTAGCACGTCCTCCATTGTCCTTACCGAGTGAGAATGAGAACTGCTGTGATTTGGGAAAGTGAAGGGGGGATGTGTGATAGGGAACTGGATTTCGGCTTTTCCATTCTGTGGAGCTGCTGTTCCTCATAATTCTAGGTTTGGTAGCATGGAGAACGTTGATGGAAAGAGAGCCTCCCTTTTGTACTGTTAACTTAAAAGCAAATAAATCCTGATTCAGAGTCTTACCTCTACTTTTTGCCTAGTATGCCAGAAATAATATAAATAGATAAATGTGTAAAACTTGCTCGTAAGTATTGGTGACATTTAAAATCCCTAGGGGCTGGCAAGAGAGTTCTCATTTTTCTGAAATGGTCCTGACAAGCGGCATGAATAGCAGATTCTTATGAAGATGGGGGAGCAGAGCTACTTTTTTAATTGTTTGAAAGCCAGGCGAGGTGGCTCATGCCTGTAATTCCCACCACTTTGGGAGGCTGAGGTGGGTGAATCACCTGAGGTCAAAAGTTCAAGACCACCTTGGACTATATGGTGAAACCCTGTCTCTACTAAAATACAAAAAATTAGCTGGGTGTGGTGGCAGGCACCTGTAATCCCAGCTACTCAGGTGGCTGAAGCAGAATTGCCTGAATTTGGGAGGTGGAGGTTGCAGTGAGCTGAGATTGTGTCACTGTCCTACTTCCTGGGCGACAAGAGTGAAACTCTGTGTCAAAAACAAGAAAAGAAGGCTGTCCTCATTTTGTTTATATTGCCAGGTTCGTGACTTTTCTGTAGAGGAAAAGGCAGGGTGATTTAACCAGTTTGACCACCTGTATTCTTACAGGAAAATCACAGCACTAATTCTGTCCGCCTCACAGCAAAAGCTTAACTAACTTTCCGTAATGAAGACAATAGCCATTCAGTCAAGGTAATGTGTATTATTCAGAGTGGAACATGCTTTTGTAGGGGGATGGTCTGCACTATTAATAATTATATTGAGAAATAAAAATAAACTAGGACTATTTAGCTAAACCAGAATGTCTGCTTATTCCATGTTTAGGCCTCTTGAGTTAAAACTGTTTTTTCTTTTTCTTTTTTTTTTTTTTTGAGACATGGCCTCGCTCTGCCGTCTAGGTTGGTGTGTAGTGGCATGATCTCGGCTCATTGCAGCCTCTGCCTCCCGGGTTCAGGTGATTCTCCCACCCCAGCCTTGCAAGTACCTGGGATTATAGGTGTGAACTACCACGTCCAGCTAATTTTTGTGTATTTTTAGTAGAGATGGGGTTTTGCCATGTTTGCCAGGCTGGTCTTGAACTGCTGGTCTCAGGTGGTCCACCTACCTCAGCCTCCCAAAATGCTGGGATTACAAGCGTAAGCCACCACGCCTGACCCTCCTCTTGAGTCAAAAGTCTCATTTCAGAATGTGAATGCAGGGATCCTATTTGTGATTCTGCAGATTACACATTTCCTTGTAGGGGACAATAAGGTATATGGATACACACACACAGCAGGCCACCTCCCAAATGCTACCTAGTGAAACACTTTCCTTTCTGAAGCTCCACAGATAATTGTTGGCTAAGTTACACTCTTCTGTGATGGGCAAGGGACACTACAGAAATATAGGCAGTGCCCTCTGAATATAGTGCTGTCATCTCCTGTATACACAATACTCTGGAAAAGTGATTTATATGGAGTTAATTTGTGTAAGCTGAAAGGCTTCCCATTAATATGTCGTGATGTCATTAATACGTTTCTGTATTTCTGATGTCATTCATCAGGTTTCTCTCATGATCAACTTTGCTCTGCAAGCCCTGTAACTCTGACCGTTATCACTGTGTCTGACACAGTGAGTTTTTTATTCAGAAGTGGATGACTTCTGGCCACATGTGGTGGCTCATCCTGTAATCCCAGCACTTTGGGAGGCCAAGGCAGGTGGATCACTTGAGGTCAGGAGTTTGAGGCTAGCCTGGCCAACATGGTGAAACTCCATCTTCACTAAAAATACAAAATTTAGCCAGGCGTGATGGTGGCCACCTGTAATCTCAGCTATTCGGGAGGCTGAGGCAGGAGAATCACTTGAACCTGGGAGGTGGAGGTTGCAGTGAGGTGAGGTCATACCAGTGCACTCCAGCCTGGGGGACTGAGTGAAACTCCGTTTTAAAAAATAATAAGTTGGTGACTTTTTTGGGGGTAAGGTTGTACTTCTTAGGTAATGGGCATTGTCACTACCAACTTACCTGCATTGTAATAGAGTCCTATTCACTTTGCTCCCAACCCCACCACGGAGATGACTGATAACTAGTTATATACGTGGTGGATGTGCCCGGAGAGGTCTGTGCCCAGCAACGGTGATCGGTGATCGCAGTGGTGATCATGGCCTCCCCCTGCTGGCCGATGTGACGGTCCCTGGCTCTCCTCTGAAGGAGACAGAAGGAGCACACACACTACCACTGTGTGAAGTAGGCAGAAAAGCCTCCCTAGGTCCTTGTTGTCTGAGAAAAAAACTTTGGCCTTACAGTTAACTTAGTCTAAGAGCTTTCATGGGAAATAAGTTACAATTTTTACATAAATAAAAAGATGAAAATGTGGACTTGTCGTTTTTTTGGGGGATAAGTGGCTGAAATTTTCCAGCCATTGAGATTTTCTCTAGAAATATATATATTCAGGTGAAAGGAAGTGCTCTTTATTTAATAATACAAGGTCTTCATATCAGAGGGGTTGAGTTTCTCCCCCATTTGTTTAGTCCTGTCATCTCCTGCATACAGAATACTCTGGAGAAGTGATTCATATGGAGTTAATTTGTGTAATCTGAAAGGCTTCCCATTAATATGTCGTGATGTCATTAATACGTTTCTGTATTTCTGATGTCATTCATCAGGTTTTCTCTCATGATCACCTTTGCTCTGTGCAAGCCCTGTAACTCTGACAGTTATCACTGTATTATAGAAATCATACACCAGGCTGTGCATGGTGGCTCACACCTGTAATCCCAGCACCTTGGGAGGCCGAGGCGGGCAGATCACAAGATCAAGAGTTTTGAGAACACCTTGGCCAACGTGGCGAAACCCTGTCTCTACTAAAAATACAGAAATTAGCTGGGCGTGGTGGCACTAATCCCAGCTGCTCAGAGAGGCTGAGGCAGGAGATTCACTTGAACCTGGGAGGAAGAGGTTGCAGTGAGCCGAGATTACACCATTGTAATCCTGGACAACAAGAGCAAGACTCTGTCTCAAAAAAAAAAAAAAAAAAAAAAAACAAAGAAACAAAAAACACACACCAACACATCTGTTGATTCTTCTCTTCCCTCTGAGTCCTCTCTGTTTCTTCTACCATTCTCTGGTAAGAAAAAAATCTCATAAATTAAGTGAGCAACTACGTTTGTATTACGTCTCAAGGTTAGAACTTCCTCCTTATTTTTGATTTGTGGACTATTGGTGAGCATTGTTTTAATAACTGCATTTTTGTTGTGCGCTCTGCTCGTTGTGATTTTGTTCTGTTGGTTGAGTGAAAAAATAGTTTCTCTTTTGAAACAGGGGTCTCACTCTTTTGCCCAGGCTGGAGTGCAGTGCTGCAATCACAGCTCACGGCAGCGCCGACCTCCTGGACTCAAGCGATCTTTCCACCGCAGCCATCCTGGGGCTGCAGGTGTGTTCGGGGCACCTGAGGCTGCAGTGAACTATGGTCATCGTGCTACTGCATTCCAGCTTGAGTTGAAAGAAGGCCAGGCACGGTGGCTCACACCTGTAATCCCAGCACTTCAGGAGGCTGAGGCAGGAGGATCGCTTGAGCCCAGGAATTTGACCTGGGTTCAAGTGATCCTCCTGCCTCAGCCTCCTGAGTAGCTGGGACTACAGGCATATGCCACCATGCCCAGCTTGAAAATTTTTTAAGAAAGAAGGAAAAGGCAGTTGATGAGCTTGTTTGGGAACATATGACATAATTCAGTTGGGGACATTAAATGCTTTGATTAAAAATGGAAAGAACACTGGGGCTAGGTGTTCTTTAGCACTTTAGGCGACTGAGGTGGGAAGGTTACCTGAACCCAGAAGTCTGAGGATGCCGTGAGCCATGACCACGCTTTTGCACTCCAAACTGGGCGTGAGAAGATCCTTCTTAAGAATATTGGGAACGATAGTAAGAGGAGTTAAAAAAAGAAAGAATAACTAAATACCTTGCCTGCTTCTCTGCTTTAAGTATCTTACTTGACCTAAAGATCTGTTCTTTTATTTTTTAAAATTTTTCATACTTTTTAGAAATAAGATCTCACTATGTTGTTGCTCAGCCTGGTTCTGAATTCCTGGGCTGAAGTAATCCTCTTAGCCTCCTGAGTAGCTGGGATTACAGGCATGTGCCACTGTACCTGTCCACAAGAATTTGATCTGACTGCTTCTGTTTAGTCTTTTTTTTTTTTTTTTTTTTTTTTTGAGATGAAGTTTTTGTCTTCATGCCCAGGCTGGAGAGTGCAATGGTATGGTCTTGGCTCACTGCAACCTCTGCCTCTGGGGTTCAAGCGATTCTCCTGTCTCAGCTTCCCAAGTAGCTGGGATTACAGGCATGTGCCACCACGCCTGGCTAATTTTTGTATTTTTCATAGACAAGGTTTCGCCACGTTGGCCAGGGTGGTCTCTAACTCCTGACCTCAGGAGATCCGCCCGCCTCAGCTTCCCAAAGTGCTAGGATTACAGGCATGAGCCACCTCGCCCAGCCCATTTAGTCTTTTATTACAAAGATCCATAAGATATGGTTCCTGCCTCTATGAAGCTTGAGTGTACTGGCAACCAGTGAGATAGCTTATTCATTCCACAACTGTTTATTGAGCTCTTACTGTTTACCAGGAATTGTTCTTGGCACTGGGGATATGATAGTCAGTAACACAGAGAGAAATCCCGGCACGCGTGTTGTTTGCATACTACTGAAAACCAGGCTGTAAATAGTAGAAGGAAACAAATGAAAGAGATCACCGGAAGTGACGGAGAACTTGGGAGGATGGAGTAAAAAGGGAAGATACTTAACATTTTAAATTGGGTGGGCTGGGTTGGCCATGGAGGCTCACATCTGTAATCCCAGCACTTTGGAAGGCTGGGACAGGAGGGTAGCTTGAGCTGTGGAGTTACAGGCTGTAGTGAACTACTGTTATTGTGCCACTGCATTTCAGCTTGAGTGACAGAGTGAGACCTTGTCTCAAAACACACACACACACACACACACACACACACACGCACACGGGTAGACAAAAAAAATCCCTCAATGAAAAGATGATGTTCCTGAAGGAAGGGCAGGCACAGGCTGGGCCCGGCGGCTCACACCTGTAATCCAAGCACTTTGGAGGCCAAGGCGGGTGGATCACCTGAGGTTGGGAGTTCAAGACCAGCCTGATCAACATGGTGAAACCCCGCCTATTAAAAAAAAAAAAAAAAAAAAAAAGGAAGGGCAGGCACATGCCTGTAATCCCAGCACTTTGGGAAGTTAGGGAGGACAGATTGCTTGAGCCCAGGAGTTGGAGACCAGCCTAGTCAACATGGCAAAACCCTGTCTCTACACACAATACAAAAATTAGCACGCCTGTAGTTCCAGCTACTCGGGAGGTTGAGGCAGGAGGATTGCTTGGGCCCAGGAGGTCGAGGATGCAGGGAGCCACGATTGTGCCACTCACTATCCTTCAGCGTGGGTGACAGAGCAAGACCCCATCTCAAGGAAAAATAAAAACATCTTAATCCATGAAGATTGAGGGGGAAGAGCATAGTCCAAGCCAAGAGGAAAGACTTGCAAGACCCTGAAGCAGGAACCCACCTGCCGTGTTTCAGGTACAGCGAGAAAGGTATTTTAAGTGGATCAGAGTAAAGGAGGAGAAGAGGAGTTAAGAGGGGTATACAGAGGAGGCCAGCAGAGGCCTTGTACACTGTTGTATGGAGTTTGTCTTCTCTGAGTGAAATAGGTCTTCGTGGGGGGCTCTGAGCAGAGAACTCACATTTTAATAGGATGACTCTAGCTACTACATTGAGAAGAGACTGGCTGGTGGGGCGAGGGCAGAGCAGAGGGCCAGTTAGGAGACTAGAGCAATAATCCTGGCACTGTGCAATTGTGGCTTGGAGCAAAGCAGCAGTAGAAGTGGTGAAAGTGGCCAGATTCCAGATTTTTTTTTTTTTTGAGACAGGGTCTGGCTGTGTCTCAGACCAGTGTATAGCAGCATGATCTCAGCTTACCAGAGCCTCGACCTCCTGGGCTCAAGCAATCCTCCTGCCTCAGCCCCCTGAATGGCTAGGACTACACATGCATGCCAGCATGCCCGGCTAACTTTTGTATGTTTTGTAAACATGGGGTTTCACCATGTTGCCCAGGCTGGCCTTGAACTCTTGCACTCAAGCGATCCCCCCATCTCAGCCTCCCAAAGTGCCGGAATTACAGACGTAAGCTTCTGCGCCCAGCCTGGCAGTATTTCGAAGGTTCAGTTTGAGGATTTGCTGACAGATTGAGTTTCAGAGAAATGGAGTAAATAATGACAAGCGTTTTATCCTGTTAGAGGGATGGTGCTGCCATGAGGTTGGGAAGCCTGTGAAAGACTGGGTTTCAGGGGAAGATTGGGACTTTGTGAACAGAGGAAACTGCAGATTCCTATTAGATACCCAGTGGAGATGTCGAAGAGATGAGTGTATGCAGAAGTCTGAATTCAAGAGAGAGGTCAGGACTGGAGATACTCACGTGCTGTTAACAGCTCATAGACTGTGTAAAATCATGAAATGGAAGAGTGATTTCAGGAGTGGAGATGGAATAGAGGCTACTATGTGAGTTCCAGGCTCTCCAAAATGCAGAGGGCATGAAGACAGGGAGGAACCAGGAAAGGCAGGAGGAAAGGAGGAACTAGCATGGCAGAAGGAAAACTGGGGTGAGTCTGATGTCCTGGAAGCCAACAGGAAAAAGGGTTTCAGGAAAGAGAGTTGATGATGGCACCAAAAGCTGGTAAGACTCACATGTGATGAGGACGCAGAAGTGACTGTTGGATTAACAGGGTGGAGGTGAGCCTGATAAGATCCGTTTTTGTGGAATGCGGACGGAGTTGAGCGCTTGACTGGATGTGGTTCAGGGAGAATGCTAGAACAGAAGTACATTCAGCAAGTGTGTAAATCTTCTGAGGAGTTTTACTTTAAGCTAAGAGAAGCAGAAAAGTACAGTAACTGGTTAAGAGAAGGTTGTCTTAAAAATGTATAAAGTGTCCTGGTCAACATGGTTGACCCCGTCTCCACTAAAAATACAAAGAATTAGCTGGGCATGGTGGTGTGTGCCTGTAATCCCAGCTACTCAGGAGGCTGAGGCAGGAGAATTGCCTGAACCCAGGAGGCAGAGGTTGCGGTGAGCCGAGATCGCGCCATTGCACTCCAGCCTGGGTAGCAAGAGCGAAACTCCGTCTCAGAAAAAAAAAAAATGTATAAAGTGATGACACGTTTGTATATTGATGGGCAAGTTCTAGTCAGAAGGAAAAGATGCAGGAATGAGTTGGGAGGCTGGCCAGAATGACATTTTTGTAAAGCAAAGAGGAATGATTATTTAAGTGCACAAGAAGAAAGGCTTGTCTTTGATGGAAGTATGAACAGTTCACCCACAGTAACAGGAGTGAAGGCAGCGTGGATGTTGTGGGATTTGTGGGGTTCTCTAATTGCCGTGCCACGATCGCGGTTCACTGCAGCCTCCCATCTCCTCGGCTCAAGCGGTCCTCCTCTCTTAGTCTTTCAAGTAGCTGGGACTACAGACATGCACTACAATACCCTGCTAATTAAACATTTTTTTGTAGATACGAGGTTTTGCCATGTTGCCCAGGCTGGTCTTGCACTCTTGGTCTCAAGCAATCCTCCTGCCTCAGCCTCCCAAAGTGCTGGGATTACGGGTGTGAAGCAGTGTATCCAGCCTCTTTTTCAATGCATGTCTTATCTGAGGTACAATATCTCTATGGAAAAGTATATTCCAAATATATAGCTCAAGAATTTTTACGAAGTAAGCACACCTGTGTAGTTAGAACCCTGGTCAAGAAACAGGAAACTCCCAGCAACCCAGAATATCCCTTGTGTTCCCCTCCAACGACTTTCCAGAAACAACCATTGTTCTCACTTCTAACGTAACAGATTATTCTGCCTGTTTTTGAATTTTATGTAAATACTATGTTCTCTTTTGTCTGTGGCTCCTTAAACTGGACATTATGTTGACAAGAGTCGCCTGTGTTGTGTATGCAGCAGTGCAGTGGCTCTCACTGCTTGTGGTAATAGTCCACTGTCTGACCCATTCTATTATGGATGAACATTTGGGGTGTTTCCAACTGTCGTCCATTATAAACTGTGCTCCCATGGGCCTTCTCGAACATGTTTTATAGTAAACGTGTGTATACAGGTGTGTCTCAGAGTTGTGAGTTTGGTTCCACAGCACTGAGTAAAGCAAATTTTGCAATACAGCAAGTCAGACAAATGTTTCCATTTCCCAGTGCATATAAAAGTTTCATTTACGCTGTATCTGTGCAATGGCCTTATGTCTAAAAATGAAATGTATACACATTAGTTTAAAAACACCATTGGGCAGTCAGTGCAGAAAAAAATAACTGTATTGCTAAAAAAAGTTAATCTGAGTCTTCGGTGAGTCACAGTCTTTTTGCTGATGTAGGGTCTCGTGTCAGTGTTGATGGGGGCTGACTGGTTCAGGTGGGGGCGCTGTGGATAAGGCAGCAATAGAGTTTGCCACATTGACCCTTCCTTTTAGGAAAGAGTTCTCTGTCGCATGCCACACTGTTTGATAACCGTTCACTCCCGGGAGAACTTCCAGAATTAGAGTCAGTTCTCTAAGTTTGTGCCGTCTGATCAGCTAAGTTGATGTGATATTCTAAATCTTTTGTTATCTCAACTATGTTTATAGCATCTTTGCCATAACTAAATTTCATCTCAAAAAACCTCTCTCTCTCTTTCCCTCCCTTTCGTTTCCTTTCCTCTTTCTTTTTGTCTTTCTTTTCTGCCTTCCCTCCCTCCCCCGTTTCTTTCTTTCCTTTTCTTCGGACAAAGTCTTGTTCTGTCAGCCAAGCTGGAGGGCAGTGGCATGATCTCGGCTCACTGCAACCTCGGCCTCTTGGGTTCAAGTGATTCTTCTACCTCAGCCTCCCGAGTAGCTGAAATTATAGGCATGTGCCACCACGCCTGGCTAATTTGAATATTTTTAGTAGAGACGGGGTTTTACCATGTTGGCCAGGCTGGTCTTGAACTACTGACCTCAAGTGATCCCCCCACCTTGGCCTCCGAAAGTGTTGGGATTACAGGCGTGAGCCAAGTCAAACTACTTTCTGTTCATCTACAACAAGCACCTCCTCATCTGTTTAAATTTTATCATGAGATAAAATTCTAGGTGGGTGAGGTGGCTCCTGCTTGTAATCCCAGCACTTTGGGAGGCTGAGGCGGACAGATCATGAGGTCAGGAGATGGAGACTGTCCTGGCCAACATGGTGAAACCCTGTGTCTAGTTAAAATATAAAAATTAGCTGGGTGTGGTGGTGTGCACCTTCAGCCTGGCATTTTTTTTTTTTTTTTAAGATGGAGTCTTGCTCTCTTGCCTAGGCTGTAGTGCAATGGCATGGTCTCAGCTCACTGCAACCTCCGCCTCTTGGGTTCAAGTGATTCTCCTGCCTCAGCCTCCCGAGTAGCTGGGACTATAGGCATGCGCCACCACACCAGCTAGTTTTTGTATTTTTAGTAGAGACGGGTTTTACTCTGTTGGCCAGGCTGTTCTCAAACACCTGACCTCGGGTGATCCGCCCGGCTTGGCCTTCCGAAGTGCTGAGATGATCCAGCTGCTTTGAGGCTTTGAAGGCAGACATTCACTTGTCCTCTGTAGTTATAAAAGTCCCGGAAGGCATCTTCCAATGCAAAGATGTTTGCTGTGCAAGGAAAATCTGTTGTGTGTAGCCATCTCCATCAGTGATCTCAGCTAGACCTTCTGGGTAACTCGGTGGAGCTTCTGCACCAGCACTTACGGCTCCATCTTGCATCTCTGTGTTCTGGAGATGGCATCTTGCCTTAAACCTCACAAATCCACCTCTCCTTGCTTCAGACTCGTCTTCTGTACCTTCCTCACCCCTCTCAGCATTCATAGAATCGAAGAACATTAGGACTTTGCCTGAATTAGGCTTTGGTTTAAGGGAATGTCGTGGCTGGTTTGATTTTCTGTCTGGGCCACTCAAACTTTCTCCATATCGGCAAAAAGGCTATTTCACTTTCTTATCAATGGTTTAATTTTAGGGTTCTGCAGATGGAGTAAGAAACAGCACTTTTACTTTTCTTCAAGAATTTTTCTATTGTGTTGATGACTTGGCTGACTTTGACACAAGAGGCCTAGCTTTTGACATGCCTTCTTCTCTAAGCCTGATCATTTCTAGGTGTTTTTTAATTTATATTTATTTTATTTTTTTAAGACAGAGTTTTGCTCTGTGGCCAGGCTGAAGTGCAGTGGTGCATTTTCAGCTCACTGCAACCTCCACCTCCAGGGTTCAAACGATTCTCCTGCCTCAGCCTCCTGAGTAGCTGGGACTACAGGCACGTGCCACCATGCCCAGCTAATTTTTGCATTTTTAGTAGATATGGGGTTTCACCTTGTTGGCCAGGATGGTATCGATCTCCCAACCTCATCATTTGCCAGCTTCAGCCTCCCAAAGTGCTGAGATTACAAGTGTGAACCACTATGTCTAGCCAGCTTTTTTTTTTTTTTTTTTTTTTTTTAAGATGGGGTTTTACCATGTTGGTCAGGCTGGTCTTGAACTCCCAACCTCAGGTGATCCGCTTGCCTTGGCCTCCAAAGTGCTTGGATTATAGGCGTGAGTCACCATGCCCGGCTTTTTTTTTTTTTTTTTTAGATGGAGTCTCGCTCTGTTGCCCAGGCTGGACTGCAGTGGTGTGATCTTGGCTCACTGTAACCTCTCCCTCTTGAGTTCAAGCGATTCTCCTGCGTCAGCCTGCCGAGCAGCTGAAATTACAGGCGTGCACCACCACACCCAGCTAATTTTTGATTTTTTAGTAGAGACAGGGTTTCACCATGTTGGCCAGGCTGGTCTCAAACCCCTGACCTTGTGATCCTCCTGCCTCGGCCTCTCTAAGTGCTAGAGTGACAGGCATGAGCCACCAGGCCCGGCCTTTCTTTTTTTCTTAAGACAGTTTTTTTACTCTGTCATTCAGGGTGGAGTACACAGGTGCCATCACAGCTTACTGTAGCCTTGACCTCTGCAGCTTGAAAGGTCTTCCTACCTCAGCTTCCAGGTGCCTGCCACCACACCCAGCTATTTTTTTTTTTTTTTTAATAGAGGTAGGGTTTCCACATGTTGCCCAGGCTGGTCTTGAACTCTTAGGTTCAGTGGATGCTCCTGCCTCAGCTTTCCAAAGTGCTGGAATTACAGGCATGATGTCTGGCCTGTGTTTTCAGTTCTTTTGGGTATATACTCAAAACTGGAATTGCTGGATCATTTGGTAAATTTATTTATTTTTTGAGAGTCTTGCTCCGTTGCCCAGGCTGGAGTGTAGTGGCACAGCTATAGCTCACTATAGCCTTGAACTCCTGGGATCAAACAATCCTCCTGCCTTGGCCACCAAAGTACCTGGGACTACAGGTGCATGCCACCACACCTGGCTAATTTTTTTTTTTTTTTTTGGTAGAGACCGGAGTCTCTATGTTGCCTAGGCTGGTCTCTAAGTAGTGGCCTCAAGCATTTCTCCTGCCTCAGCCTCCCAAAGTGGGTATGACCCGACATGCCTGGCTGGTCATCTCTTTTTAATTTTTTTGGGGAACTGTCATACTGTTTCCTGTAGTTGCGGCAGTTTTACATTCTCACCAATACTGCATAAGAATTCCAATTTCTCTATATTCTCATCAACACTTGTTATTTTTTTCTTCCACTAGTAGGCATCCTTAGGAATGTGAGGTGACCCTCAGTTTTGGTTTTTTTTTGAGACAGAGTTTCGTTCTTGTTACCCAGGCTGGAGTGCAATGGCGCGATCTCGGCTCACTGCAACCTCCACCTCCTGGGTTCAGGCAATTCTCCTGCCTCAGCCTCCTGAGCAGCTGAGATTACAGGCACACGCCACTGTGCCCAGCTAATTTTTGTATTTTTAGTAGAGACGGGGTTTCACCATGTTGACCAGGATGGTCTTGATCTCTTGATCCACCCGCCTCTGCCTCCCAAAGTGCTGGGATTACAGGCGTGAGCCACCGCGCCTGGCCGACCCTCAGTATTTTTAAGATTTTATTTCATTGTCTTCTAGCTGCATAGCTGGTAACATGTAGTCTGTGGAAATCATTATCTTTGTTTTTGTGGGTATAGAGTGTCTGTTGGCTCTCACTGCTTTTAAATTTTACCATGATTTCTCAGCAGTTAGATTATGATGTATCCTGGTTATCCTGCTTGGAGTTAAGCTCCTTTGTTGGTTTATAGTTTTCATCAAATTTGGAAAAATTTGGTCATCGTCTCCTTCGTTTCATTTTTCTGTTCTCCCATATGTAGCCACGCGATACTATTTCAAAACTCTGTACGGTTCAGTTCCTTTTTTCTCCCTAGTTACTTACGTTCTTTCTGTGAGTATTTTAGAAAGTCCGTGTTTCCTCAGTTTCACTGGTCTCCTTGGTATTCGTCTGCTATTCAGTTACATTTTCTTTTCATATATTGTATCTTTTATCTCTAGAAGTTCTGCTTGGTTTTTTTTCATCTTCCACTTTTGTCATTAAGTACTTGCATTAATATAAAAATAGCTGTTTTAACAGCCTTGTCTGCTGGCTCTATCAGTGCTGTGATTTCGGTGTCTGTTCCTGTTCACTACTGCTTGTCCTCGTAAAGGTCACATTTTCCTGTTGCTTAGCACGTCTTGTAATTTTTCTGTTAGACGCAGGACACTGTAACTGTGAAGTTATTGAGGATCTGAACTTTGTTTACTTGTGTTGGGCTTCGTTTTGGCAAGTCTTTGTGGAAGAGCGTGATGCCCTTGAGTCCTGCTTTTCAGTTTTGCTAGGGTGAGTCCAAGTCAAGCAGCTTTCATTCAAGGGACGCCAGCTACCAAGGCCTGACTGCTCTGGGGTCTCCGAGGTCTTAGGTGGTTACCCAGGGCTCTTCACTGGCATCCCCCACTGTGGACTTTGGGAATTGCTGTTTCCAACTCCCCACTCTGAGCTTAGCCTAGTACAGTGGCACTCGGCTTCTGTGCAGCCAGGTACTCAGTAAGGACTCTAGGGGACCACGGTATAGGTTCCTGGAGGGGTTTTTTTTTTTTTTTCCTCCATAGTGGTCTCCTTTCTGGAAATCTGCTTGCAGCTTCCAATGACCTTAGCTTCCTTCCACTCCGCGAGGCTGACAGGTTCTGTTTGGATTTCCTTTCCCTGTGTCTGCAGCTTGGGTATTGCCTCTATGAAAAGAGCTGGATGATTATAGGGGTCATCCTACTTTTTTTGTTTTTCAGGGATTAAAGTCCTGTGTTGCCTGCGATCCAATACATGAAAAACATTCGTTTCATATATTTAACCTACTTTTCCAGTTGTTTATAGAGAAAGTTAAGTCCCACCCTTCTTACTCTGGCGTGACTAGACGTGGAAGTCTCCAGATGGAGGCTTCCTATCAGGGAATAGAGTGAGAAGCAGCAGGAAAGAGAAATGCATAAAGTTTCTGTGTCCATTCCTTAACTTGCCCAAAGAAGTGGTGCTGCCTATGTGTCTCCTGAAGTAGAAAGAACACCTTCATGTCTCTGCCTACAGGCAAAACCAAGATGGACAGAATAATCTCATTTTCCTGTTACAGAGCTTCGGCAACTATCAACACAAGGCCCATTTTGAATGCAGTCCATCCCCCTACCCGGTTATTTTTGAAGTGCTGAATGCCGTTTCATTAAACATTTTAGTAGCAGGTATTGATCCATTGGCTTCTCACCTAACTGCATATAGTGTGTGTGTGTAGGTAGGTCGTCGTAGGTACTTAAAGGTGCTTAAATAACAGTGCTTTAAATGACAGCTTTTAATTTATTTTCATGTAGTCTAGTCGTATAATTTTGGGAGTTTTATACTCAGGTTTCCTCCTGATTGGATTTTTGGTGTTAAAAAGGTGCATCCCTGTCTGTCTGGGTCTTAATTTTCGTGTGCACTGAAAGAGGAGGCTGCAGTCTCTGGGTCACTTTTGAGGTTCCATTCAGCTTTGAAAGGTTTTGATCTGCGAACGTTCTTGTGTCCCTGGGTTAGCATCTTGGCCAGTAAGTTCTGACAAATGTTTGTATGTATGTTAACCTGAATTCCAGGCTCTGAGTTTTCACTGGAACTTGAATTTCCCTGATCTGGGCTTTCTCACTGCCATAATGAAACCCCTAGGCCAGTCTAATTTTAACTGTTCCCTGGATGCTCTTCTTTGCTGCATGTTTCAGCTCTGTTTCATGTGTCTCCCGCCCTCAAAGACCACTAAAGGCCTCTTGAGAATCTACCTGGCCAGCTTTCACCGTAATCGCTGTCATGTTACAAAATCAACTGTATTTTCCACTTGAATCCAAATTTCATAACTAATGTTACAAATTGCTTCCCCAGTTGATTCGCATATGTCATTGTTAATAGGTGTGCTTTAAAAATATTCCAGAAATCTACCGTTAGTGTACATTTGTGACCCTTTCAAAACTGAAGGCAGCAGATCAGTGTTACGAATGACTGATAATGTACCAAGAGGAAATACTGTTTTCTCCCCAGCTGGGTGAATGTAAATCATATGAAGCCAATCAGTCACCAGTCTGGCATTAAGCCCAAGGAAGAGGCTATTCTTTGTCCATCCTTTGGGTGTTAAAACAGCAAATTTGAGAACCTGGAGGACTGTTTGTACACTATCACAAGAAGCCCAGCTTTCTCTGACTTGTATTCCTGACAGTAGGTGAATTAATGAATTTCTTTCTTCCACATTAACAGGCACCTACGATTTTTGGAAGTTCCGGGGCACACGTGCAGATGTACAGGTTCGTTGCATATGTAAACTTGTGCAATGGTGGTTTGGTGTACCTGTCAACCCATCACCTAAGTATGAACCCCACCATGCATTAGGTATTTTTCCTCATGTGCTCCCTCCCCCTCCCCCACTACCTGACAGGCCCCAGGGTGTGCTGTTCCCCTCCCTGTGTCCACATGTTCATTGTTCAGCTCCCACTTAGGAGAACACGTGGTGTTTGGTTTTCTGCTCCTGTTTGCCGAGGATCATGGCTTCCAGGTCCATCCATGTCCCTTCAAAGGACATGATCTCGTTCCTTTTTATGGTTGCATAGTATTCCATGGTGTCTATGTTCCACATTGTATCCGGTCTATCATTGATGGGCATTTGGGTTAATTCCATGTCTTTGCTATTGTGAACAGTGCTGCAATGAACATACGTGTATCTGTGTAATGATTTACATTCTTTTGGATATATACCTAGTAGTGGGTTTACTGGGTCAAATGGTATTTGTGGTTCTAGATCTTTGAGGAATCAACAGGCAACTAAGATTCTATCCCTAGACTAGAAGCTGTGGCCAGCTGCGAGGGCACAAAGTGATACATGCACCTGCTGTGACCCTGTACTTTAATTCCAGTGGCTTGAGTAACACTGTGGTAAGATTAGAAGACACACCACAGGGCAAGTATCAGTCGTGATGTATGCGATCAGTAGAAGTCACATGAGGAAATGCCAGGCTTTGACTTCTGTACCTCTGCCCAGGCAAAAGCAGAGGTATGTATGTATGGTGGCTAAGCTAAATACGTAAACTGGTTTCAATGGATGAAATGTAAACATCCTAGGTATTCCGTAGCAGTTACCTGTAGGAGTACTCTAGTATCTATTGTGACTACTTCAGTCAGCCTGAAACAAAAACCTGTCCCATCAGAGAGATGGCCTCCCACTAAATAATGCTGAGCAAAGCCCTAGGTACAGATCACTTTCTAGTGCAGAGCTGTTTAAAGGAAAAAGTCTGGGCGGGGCATGGTGGTCACACCTATAATCTTAGCATTTTGGGAGGCCAAGGCGTGTGGATTGCTTGAGCTGAGTTCAACAGCAGCTGGACAACACGGTGAAACCCCATCTCTACTAAAATACAAAAAGTTAGCCGGGTGTGGGGACGTGCACCAGTAATCTCAGCTACTCAGGAGGCCGAGACAGGAGAACTGCTTGAACCTGGGAGACTGAGGTTGCAGTCAGCAGAAATCACACCACTGCACTCTAGCCTTGGTGAGAGCAAGACTCCATCTCAAGAAAACAGGAAAAGTCTGGGTTGAACTCCACGTTCTACTCCAATAGTTTTCTAGTGTGCCTGGCATATATGAGTTAAGTGAGTTTGTGAATGTTTTCCTTGGAGAATACTATTCAAACGTTAGCTGTGAAACCAAGTAAATGTATCTGAATGATTATCCTGACCTCCTCTGGGAGAAATATGTATTACTGCACTCAAAAAGGTTTATATTCTGTCCTTCGTTTTTTCATGTATTATTTTTCAGACAGCGTATTACTGTGTCACCCAGGCTGCAGTGCAGTGGCATGATCTTGGCTCACTCCAACCTTCGCCTCCCTGGCTCAAGTGTTAATGATTCCACTCGGCTTCCCAAGTAGCTGGGACCATAGGTAAGCACCATCATATCTGGCCTTTTTTTGTTGTTAATTTTGAGTAGCTTGGGGTCTCCTCATGTTGGCCAGGCTGGTTTCAAACTCTTGAGCTCAAGCAATCCACCTCCTTTGGCCCCTAATGTGCTGGATTTACAGGCATCAGTTCCCATGCCCAGGCTTTTCATGTATTTCAATGACTCCATTGCCACGAGGTCAGAAAGAAATATAGATTACACTCAGACACAACTGGGTTTAAGTTTTGAAGGATGTTTTAAACTGACCGACAGTAAAGACATGAAAACTGGAGGAAACAACCTAAGCAAACACTAAGAAATCACAGGTCTCTTGTTTTCTCAAGCTTAACTGGAACAGACAAGGGAACATGGAAATACAGGATAGAATGAGTTGGAGGATGAAACAATTTTCTTTGTAAAAAGACAGTCTGTGTTGTTCAGGGCAGTCTCGAATGCCTGGGTTCAAGTACTCCCCCAGCCTTGGCCTCCCCAAGTACTGAGCTTACAGGTGTGAGCGACCACCACCTAGCCAAAAAGTTCTGAGAATCGAGTACTACAGTGGCATGCTAACAACCCTAACCCCCTTCCTCATGTGACCTGGACTAAGAGAAGTTTTTTGGTTTTGTTTTTGCTGTGATTGTCTAACCTTTCATAATGAAGTTGTACTTGGGTTTTTTTACGCCAATCATTGTTTGCTTTCATGCTTTAAAAAACAAGGGAATTTCTTGATTCCACCCTGGTTTTGCCCCTGCTGATGCTTTCATCAGGTAGTTACAACTGACAAAACATGACTTTATTGACAATGACTTCTAAAAGAGTGTCATGTTCCTAACAGAGAACATGCATTATCTAGTATCTATCTTCATATTGCTACCTTATAGCTTCAACAATTACTCAGAGTTGTAAAATGAGTTTATTAATGAAGGTTTTTAGGAAGGCAACAACTTTTGTCATTAAAAAAAGTGTTGTGTTTTCATGCTGTATAATAAAGGTAAGAGGTTACAGAGTTACAAGCTGCTTCCTAGTGGAATTCTCTGGCATAGAACAGTGGAGTCATTTCTGCAGTTCTAGAATAAATAAAAAGTCTCTTCTATGCTTCTCTTCAAAAGCAATGAATAACAGAAGATGGCATTAGCATTGTTTTCCCTTTTCATTCTGTAGTATTGGAGCCAGTATCTAGGGAAAAAAGAAAAGAAAGTAAATTCAAGGAGCAATTTAATTTTAAACGTAAATATTTTAAGAATATCAAAAATGAGACACAGGACTAATGGTGGTGGCTTGAGGGGTGAGGAATAACAGAGGGCAAGGCTGGAGAGGGAAGGTGACAGTGGAAATACCTTCACAACTTCAATAACCTTTTAAAGCACAGATAAAAACATGCTTTGCTCTTCCTATTCCTACTAGAATAAAACATATTTCTTTTCCAGGTCCTTTACTGCCCCAAACTTGTTTTTTATTCTTAATATTCTTAAATGTGTTCCACAGGGTGCAGTGCAGTGGCATGATCTCAGCTCACAGCAACCTCCAACAACTCCCAGGGTCAAGCGATTCTCCTGCCTCAGCCTCTGGAGCAGCTGGGATTACACGTGTGCTCCACCATGCATGGCTAATTTTCCTATTTTCAGTAGACCTGGGGTTGCACCATGTTGGCACTGGACTCCTGGCATCAAGTGATCCACCCAAATTGGCATCCCAAAGTGCTGGGATTACGTTCATGCAAGTTATCTCAGCACTTTGGGAGGCCAACTTGGGTGGATAACGTGCACGCATGTCATCCACCCGGCCTCAAATGATCCTAGTAGTTTGGATGGATCACTTGAGGTCGGGTAGATCACATGCATGCACGTGATCCACACGGCCTCTGGGAGGCTAGGTGGATCATGTGCATGCATGTCATCCACCCAGCCTCAAGGAGGCCAACGTGGGTGGATCACGTGCATGCAGGTCATCCACCCGGCCTCAAGTGATCCCAGTACTTTGGGAGGATCACTTGAGTTCGGGTGGATTATGTGCATGCATGTCATCCACCCGGCCTCAAATGATCCTAGTAGTTTGGGAGGATCACTTGAGGTCGGGTGGATCACTTACATGCAATGTAATCCACCCGGCCTCGGGGAGGCCAACTTGGGTGGATCATGTGCATGCACGTCATCCACCCGGCCTCAAGTGATCCCAGTACTTTGGGAGGATCACTTGAGGTCGGGTGGATCACGTGCATGCAGTCATCCACCCGGCCTCTGGGAGGCCGACGTGGGTGGATCACATGCATGCAGGTCATCCACCTGGCCTCAAGTGATCCCAGTACTTTGGGAGGATCACTTGAGGTCGGGTGGATCACGTGCATGCAATGTAATCCACCCGGCCTCTGGGAGGCCAACGTGGGTGGATCACGTGCATGCACGTAATCCACCCGGCCTCAAGGAGGCCAACGTGGGTGGATCACATGCATGCAGGTCATCCACCTGGCCTCAAGTGATCCCAGTACTTTGGGAGGATCACTTGAGTTCGGGTGGATCACTTGCATGCAATGTGATCCACCCGGCCTCGGGGAGGCCAACGTGGGTGGATCACATGCATGCAGGTCATCCACCTGGCCTCAAGTGATCCCAGTACTTTGGGAGGATCACGTGAGGTCGGGTGGATCACTTACATGCAATGTAATCCACCCGGCCTCTGGGAGGCTAGGTGGATCACGTGCATGCACGTCATCCACCCGGCCTCTGGGAGGCCAACGTGGGTGGATCACGTGCATGCACGTCATCCACCCGGCCTCAAGTGATCCCAGTACTTTGGGAGGATCACTTGAGGTCGGGTGGATCACGTGCATGCACGTCATCCACCCGGCCTCGGGGAGGCCGACGTGGGTGGATCACGTGCATGCAGTCATCCACCCGGCCTCTGGGAGGCCAACGTGGGTGGATCACGTGCATGCAGTCATCCACCCGGCCTCAAGTGATCCCAGTACTTTGGGAGGATCACTTGAGGTCGGGTGGATCACGTGCATGCACGTCATCCACCCGGCCTCGGGGAGGCCGACGTGGGTGGATCACGTGCATGCACGTAATCCACCCGGCCTCAAGGAGGCCAACGTGGGTGGATCACATGCATGCATGTCATCCACCCAGCCTCAAGTGATCCCAGTACTTTGGGAGGATCACTTGAGGTCGGGTGGATCACGTGCATGCAGTCATCCACCCGGCCTCTGGGAGGCCGACGTGGGTGGATCACGTGCATGCACGTCATCCACCCGGCCTCGGGGAAACCGATGTGGGTGGATCACGTGCATGCAATGTAATCCACCCGGCCTCGGGGAGGCCAACTTGGGTGGATCACGTGCATGCATGTCATCCACCCAGCCTCAAGTGATCCCAGTACTTTGGGAGGATCACTTGAGGTCGGGTGGATCACGTGCATGCAGTCATCCACCCGGCCTCTGGGAGGCCGACGTGGGTGGATCACGTGCATGCACGTCATCCACCCGGCCTCTGGGAGGCCGACGTGGGTGGATCACATGCATGCAGGTCATCCACCTGGCCTCAAGTGATCCCAGTACTTTGGGAGGATCACTTGAGGTCGGGTGGATCACTTACATGCAATGTAATCCACCCGGCCTCTGGGAGGCTAGGTGGATCACGTGCATGCACGTCATCCACCCGGCCTCAAGTGATCCCAGTACTTTGGGAGGATCACTTGAGGTCGGGTGGATCACGTGCATGCAGTCATCCACCCGGCCTCTGGGAGGCCAACGTGGGTGGATCACGTGCATGCACGTCATCCACCCGGCCTCTGGGAGGCTGACGTGGGTGGATCACGTGCATGCACGTAATCCACCCGGCCTCTGGGAGGCCAACGTGGGTGGATCACATGCATGCAGGTCATCCACCTGGCCTCAAGTGATCCCAGTACTTTGGGAGGATCACTTGAGTTCGGGTGGATCACTTGCATGCAATGTAATCCACCCGGCCTCTGGGAGGCCGACTTGGGTGGCTCACGTGCATGCACGTGATCCACCCGGCCTCGGGGAGGCCGACTTGGGTGGATGACGTGCATGCACGTGATCCACCCGGCCTCGGGGAGGCCAACGTGGGTGGATCACATGCATGCAGGTCATCCACCTGGCCTCAAGTGATCCCAGTACTTTGGGAGGATCACTTGAGGTCGGGTGGATCACCTACATGCAATGTAATCCACCCGGCCTCTGGGAGGCTAGGTGGATCACGTGCATGCACGTCATCCACCCGGCCTCAAATGATCCTAGTAGTTTGGATGGATCACTTGAGGTCGCGTAGATCACGTGCATGCATGTGATCCACCCAGCCTCAAAGAGGCCAACATGGGTGGATCACGTGCATGCATGTCTTCCACCCGGCCTCAAGTGATCCCAGTACTTTGGGAGGATCACTTGAGGTCGGGTGGATCACGTGCATGCAGTCATCCACCCGGCCTCGGGGAGGCCGACGTGGGTGGATCACGTGCATGCATGTCTTCCACCCGGCCTCAAGTGATCCCAGTACTTTGGGAGGATCACTTGAGGTCGGGTGGATCACGTGCATGCACGTCATCCACCCGGCCTCGGGGAGGCCGACGTGGGTGGATCACATGCATGCAGGTCATCCACCTGGCCTCAAGTGATCCCAGTACTTTGGGAGGATCACTTGAGTTTGGGTGGATCACTTGCATGCAATGTAATCCACCCGGCCTCGGGGAGGCCGACGTGGGTGGATCACGTGCATGCATTTCATCCACCTGGTCTCTGGAAGGCTAGGTGGATCACGTGCATGCATGTCATCCACCCGGCCTCTGGGAGGCCGACGTGGGTGGATCACGTGCATGCACGTCATCCACCCGGCCTCTGGGAGGCCGACGTGGGTGGATCACGTGCATGCACGTCATCCACCCGGCCTCAAGGAGGCCAACGTGGGTGGATCACATGCATGCAGGTCATCCACCTGGCCTCAAGTGATCCCAGTACTTTGGGAGGATCACTTGAGGTCGGGTGGATCACGTGCATGCAGTCATCCACCCGGCCTCTGGGAGGCCGACGTGGGTGGATCACGTGCATGCACGTCATCCACCCGGCCTCTGGGAGGCCGACGTGGGTGGATCACGTGCATGCATGTAATCCACCCGGCCTCAAGGAGGCCAACGTGGGTGGATCACATGCATGCAGGTCATCCACCTGGCCTCAAGTGATCCCAGTACTTTGGGAGGATCACTTGAGTTCGGGTGGATCACTTGCATGCAATGTAATCCACCCGGCCTCTGGGAGGCCGACTTGGGTGGCTCACGTGCATGCACGTGATCCACCCGGCCTCGGGGAGGCCAACGTGGGTGGATCACATGCATGCAGGTCATCCACCTGGCCTCAAGTGATCCCAGTACTTTGGGAGGATCACGTGAGGTCGGGTGGATCACTTACATGCAATGTAATCCACCCGGCCTCTGGGAGGCTAGGTGGATCACGTGCATGCACGTCATCCACCCGGCCTCTGGGAGGCCAACGTGGGTGGATCACGTGCATGCACGTCATCCACCCGGCCTCAAGTGATCCCAGTACTTTGGGAGGATCACTTGAGGTCGGGTGGATCACGTGCATGCACGTCATCCACCCGGCCTCGGGGAGGCCGACGTGGGTGGATCACGTGCATGCAGTCATCCACCCGGCCTCTGGGAGGCCAACGTGGGTGGATCACGTGCATGCAGTCATCCACCCGGCCTCAAGTGATCCCAGTACTTTGGGAGGATCACTTGAGGTCGGGTGGATCACGTGCATGCACGTCATCCACCCGGCCTCGGGGAGGCCGACGTGGGTGGATCACGTGCATGCACGTAATCCACCCGGCCTCAAGGAGGCCAACGTGGGTGGATCACATGCATGCATGTCATCCACCCAGCCTCAAGTGATCCCAGTACTTTGGGAGGATCACTTGAGGTCGGGTGGATCACGTGCATGCAGTCATCCACCCGGCCTCTGGGAGGCCGATGTGGGTGGATCACGTGCATGCAATGTAATCCACCCGGCCTCGGGGAGGCCAACTTGGGTGGATCACGTGCATGCATGTCATCCACCCAGCCTCAAGTGATCCCAGTACTTTGGGAGGATCACTTGAGGTCGGGTGGATCACGTGCATGCAGTCATCCACCCGGCCTCTGGGAGGCCGACGTGGGTGGATCACGTGCATGCACGTCATCCACCCGGCCTCTGGGAGGCCGACGTGGGTGGATCACATGCATGCAGGTCATCCACCTGGCCTCAAGTGATCCCAGTACTTTGGGAGGATCACTTGAGGTCGGGTGGATCACTTACATGCAATGTAATCCACCCGGCCTCTGGGAGGCTAGGTGGATCACGTGCATGCACGTCATCCACCCGGCCTCAAGTGATCCCAGTACTTTGGGAGGATCACTTGAGGTCGGGTGGATCACGTGCATGCAGTCATCCACCCGGCCTCTGGGAGGCCAACGTGGGTGGATCACGTGCATGCACGTCATCCACCCGGCCTCTGGGAGGCTGACGTGGGTGGATCACGTGCATGCACGTAATCCACCCGGCCTCTGGGAGGCCAACGTGGGTGGATCACATGCATGCAGGTCATCCACCTGGCCTCAAGTGATCCCAGTACTTTGGGAGGATCACTTGAGTTCGGGTGGATCACTTGCATGCAATGTAATCCACCCGGCCTCTGGGAGGCCGACTTGGGTGGCTCACGTGCATGCACGTGATCCACCCGGCCTCGGGGAGGCCGACTTGGGTGGATGACGTGCATGCACGTGATCCACCCGGCCTCGGGGAGGCCAACGTGGGTGGATCACATGCATGCAGGTCATCCACCTGGCCTCAAGTGATCCCAGTACTTTGGGAGGATCACTTGAGGTCGGGTGGATCACCTACATGCAATGTAATCCACCCGGCCTCTGGGAGGCTAGGTGGATCACGTGCATGCACGTCATCCACCCGGCCTCAAATGATCCTAGTAGTTTGGATGGATCACTTGAGGTCGCGTAGATCACGTGCATGCATGTGATCCACCCAGCCTCAAAGAGGCCAACATGGGTGGATCACGTGCATGCATGTCTTCCACCCGGCCTCAAGTGATCCCAGTACTTGGGAGGATCACTTGAGGTCGGGTGGATCACGTGCATGCAGTCATCCACCCGGCCTCGGGGAGGCCGACGTGGGTGGATCACGTGCATGCATGTCTTCCACCCGGCCTCAAGTGATCCCAGTACTTTGGGAGGATCACTTGAGGTCGGGTGGATCACGTGCATGCACGTCATCCACCCGGCCTCGGGGAGGCCGACGTGGGTGGATCACATGCATGCAGGTCATCCACCTGGCCTCAAGTGATCCCAGTACTTTGGGAGGATCACTTGAGTTTGGGTGGATCACTTGCATGCAATGTAATCCACCCGGCCTCGGGGAGGCCGACGTGGGTGGATCACGTGCATGCATTTCATCCACCTGGTCTCTGGAAGGCTAGGTGGATCACGTGCATGCATGTCATCCACCCGGCCTCTGGGAGGCCGACGTGGGTGGATCACGTGCATGCACATCATCCACCCGGCCTCTGGGAGGCCGACGTGGGTGGATCACGTGCATGCACGTCATCCACCCGGCCTCAAGGAGGCCAACGTGGGTGGATCACATGCATGCAGGTCATCCACCTGGCCTCAAGTGATCCCAGTACTTTGGGAGGATCACTTGAGGTCGGGTGGATCACGTGCATGCAGTCATCCACCCGGCCTCTGGGAGGCCGACGTGGGTGGATCACGTGCATGCACGTAATCCACCCGGCCTCAAGGAGGCCAACGTGGGTGGATCACATGCATGCAGGTCATCCACCTGGCCTCAAGTGATCCCAGTACTTTGGGAGGATCACTTGAGTTCGGGTGGATCACTTGCATGCAATGTAATCCACCCGGCCTCTGGGAGGCCGACTTGGGTGGCTCACGTGCATGCACGTGATCCACCCGGCCTCGGGGAGGCCAACGTGGGTGGATCACATGCATGCAGGTCATCCACCTGGCCTCAAGTGATCCCAGTACTTTGGGAGGATCACGTGAGGTCGGGTGGATCACTTACATGCAATGTAATCCACCCGGCCTCTGGGAGGCTAGGTGGATCACGTGCATGCACGTCATCCACCCGGCCTCTGGGAGGCCAACGTGGGTGGATCACGTGCATGCACGTCATCCACCCGGCCTCAAGTGATCCCAGTACTTTGGGAGGATCACTTGAGGTCGGGTGGATCACGTGCATGCACGTCATCCACCCGGCCTCTGGGAGGCCAACGTGGGTGGATCACGTGCATGCAGTCATCCACCCGGCCTCAAGTGATCCCAGTACTTTGGGAGGATCACTTGAGGTCGGGTGGATCACGTGCATGCATGTCATCCACCCGGCCTCGGGGAGGCCGACGTGGGTGGATCACGTGCATGCACGTCATCCACCCGGCCTCTGGGAGGCCAACGTGGGTGGATCACGTGCATGCATGTCATCCACCCAGCCTCAAGTGATCCCAGTACTTTGGGAGGATCACTTGAGTTCGGGTGGATCACCTGCATGCACGTCATCCACCCGGCCTCTGGGAGGCCAACGTGGGTGGATCACGTGCAGGCATGTCATCCACCCGGCCTCAAGTGATCCTAGTACTTTGGGAGGATCACTTGAGGTCGGGTGGATCATGTGCATGCAGGTCATCCACCCGGCCTCGGGAGGCCAACGTGGGTGGATCACTTGCATGCACGTCATCCACGCGGTCTCTGGGAGGCCGACGTGGGTGGATCACGTGCATGCAGGTCATCCACCCGGCCTCAAGTGATTTTAGTACTTTGGGAGGATCACTTGAGGTCGGGTGGATCACGTGCATGCAGGTCATCCACCCGGTCTCTGGGAGGCCAACGTGGGTGGATCACGTGCATGCATGTCTTCCACCCGGCCTCAAGTGATCCCAGTACTTTGGGAGGATCACTTGAGGTCGGGTGGATCACGTGCATGCAGTCATCCACCCGGCCTCTGGGAGGCCGACGTGGGTGGATCACGTGCATGCAGTCATCCACCCGGCCTCTGGGAGGCCGACGTGGGTGGATCACGTGCATGCACGTCATCCACCCGGCCTCAGGGAGGCCGACGTGGGTGGATCACGTGCATGCAGGTCATCCACCTGGCCTCAAGTGATCCCAGTACTTTGGGAGGATCACTTGCATGCAATGTAATCCACCCGGCCTCTGGGAGGCCGACTTGGGTGGATGACGTGCATGCACGTGATCCACCCGGCCTCGGGGAGGCCGACGTGGGTGGATCGCATGCATGCAGGTCATCCACCTGGCCTCAAGTGATCCCAGTACTTTGGGAGGATCACTTGAGTTTGGGTGGATCACTTGCATGCAATGTAATCCACCCGGCCTCGGGGAGGCCGACGTGGGTGGATCACGTGCATGCATTTCATCCACCTGGTCTCTGGAAGGCTAGGTGGATCACGTGCATGCATGTCATCCACCCGGCCTCTGGGAGGCCGACGTGGGTGGATCACGTGCATGCACGTCATCCACCCGGCCTCAAGGAGGCCAACGTGGGTGGATCACATGCATGCAGGTCATCCACCTGGCCTCAAGTGATCCCAGTACTTTGGGAGGATCACTTGAGGTCGGGTGGATCACGTGCATGCAGTCATCCACCCGGCCTCTGGGAGGCCGACGTGGGTGGATCACGTGCATGCACGTCATCCACCCGGCCTCTGGGAGGCCGACGTGGGTGGATCACGTGCATGCACGTCATCCACCCGGCCTCTGGGAGGCCAACGTGGGTGGATCACATGCATGCATGTCATCCACCCAGCCTCAAGTGATCCCAGTACTTTGGGAGGATCACTTGAGGTCGGGTGGATCACGTGCATGCAGTCATCCACCCGGCCTCTGGGAGGCCGACGTGGGTGGATCACGTGCATGCACGTCATCCACCCGGCCTCGGGGAGGCCGATGTGGGTGGATCACGTGCATGCAATGTAATCCACCCGGCCTCGGGGAGGCTAGGTGGATCACGTGCATGCACGTCATCCACCCGGCCTCTGGGAGGCCGACGTGGGTGGATCACGTGCATGCACGTCATCCACCCGGCCTCTGGGAGGCCAACGTGGGTGGATCACATGCATGCATGTCATCCACCCAGCCTCAAGTGATCCCAGTACTTTGGGAGGATCACTTGAGGTTGGGTGGATCACTTACATGCAATGTAATCCACCCGGCCTCTGGGAGGCTAGGTGGATCACGTGCATGCACGTCATCCACCCGGCCTCAAATGATCCTAGTAGTTTGGATGGATCACTTGAGGTCGCGTAGATCACGTGCATGCATGTGATCCACCCAGCCTCAAAGAGGCCAACATGGGTGGATCACGTGCATGCATGTCTTCCACCCGGCCTCAAGTGATCCCAGTACTTTGGGAGGATCACTTGAGGTCGGGTGGATCACGTGCATGCAGTCATCCACCCGGCCTCGGGGAGGCCGACGTGGGTGGATCACGTGCATGCATGTCTTCCACCCGGCCTCAAGTGATCCCAGTACTTTGGGAGGATCACTTGAGGTCGGGTGGATCACGTGCATGCACGTCATCCACCCGGCCTCGGGGAGGCCGACGTGGGTGGATCACATGCATGCAGGTCATCCACCTGGCCTCAAGTGATCCCAGTACTTTGGGAGGATCACTTGAGGTCGGGTGGATCACGTGCATGCAATGTAATCCACCCGGCCTCTGGGAGGCCAACGTGGGTGGATCACGTGCATGCACGTCATCCACCCGGCCTCTGGGAGGCCGACGTGGGTGGATCACGTGCATGCACGTAATCCACCCGGCCTCAAGGAGGCCAACGTGGGTGGATCACATGCATGCATGTCATCCACCCAGCCTCAAGTGATCCCAGTACTTTGGGAGGATCACTTGAGTTCAGTACTTTGGGAGGATCACTTGAGTTTGGGTGGATCACTTGCATGCAATGTAATCCACCCGGCCTCTGGGAGGCCAACTTGGGTGGCTCACGTGCATGCACGTCATCCACCCGGCCTCGGGGAGGCCGACGTGGGTGGATCACGTGCATGCATTTCATCCACCTGGTCTCTGGAAGGCTAGGTGGATCACGTGCATGCATGTCATCCACCCGGCCTCTGGGAGGCCGACGTGGGTGGATCACGTGCATGCACGTCATCCACCCGGCCTCAAATGATCCTAGTAGTTTGGGAGGATCACTTGAGGTCGGGTGGATCACTTACATGCAATGTAATCCACCCGGCCTCGGGGAGGCCAACTTGGGTGGATCACGTGCATGCACGTCATCCACCCGGCCTCTGGGAGGCCAACGTGGGTGGATCACGTGCATGCACGTCATCCACCCAGCCTCAAGTGATCCCAGTACTTTGGGAGGATCACTTGAGTTCGGGTGGATCACTTGCATGCAATGTAATCCACCCGGCCTCTGGGAGGCCAACTTGGGTGGCTCACGTGCATGCACATCATCCACCCGGCCTCGGGGAGGCCGACGTGGGTGGATCACCTGCATGCACGTCATCCACCTGGCCTCAAGTGATCCCAGTACTTTGGGAGGATCACTTGAGGTCGGGTGGATCACGTGCATGCAGTCATCCACCCGGCCTCTGGGAGGCCGACGTGGGTGGATCACGTGCATGCAATGTAATTCACCCGGCCTCTGGGAGGCCAACGTGGGTGGATCAAGTGCATCCATGTCATCCACCCAAGTTGGCCTCCTGAAGTGCTGGGATTACATGCAAGGAAGTGATCCACCTGGCCTCAAGTGATCCCAGCACTTTGAGAGGCCAACTTGGGAAGATCACTTGCATGTATATAATCCACCCAACTTGGCCTCCCACAGTGCTGGGATTACGTGCATGAGCCACCATGCCCAGCCCACTACCCCAAACTTCTAACATTGCATTAAAGTAAATGAAATCAATTTAAGCTTCAGTTCATCAATTACTAAACTGTACTGTAAGTGGGGGAAAGAAATAAATATAGACTTATATAAATAAGGATGATGTGCTACTTCTCTATTGGGATCTGGAAAACAATCTTGTGTAGTTAACAGCAATACACTCTAAAGGACTACTAGACAGGATCTCCTATCATAAAAAAAACAAACCTCTGAACAAAACATATTTTACTGACTTACTGGTTTTCAGCTATGGTTCAAATGAGTTAAAATGACAGTCTACTAATCCCTGTCTGTTCTGTCCAATACAGTAACCATTGACTAGCCATGTGGTTAAATTCACATTAATGAAAATTAACAAAATTAAGTTCCTCACTTGCCTTACCCACAGTTCAAATACAATAGCAATGAGTGGCTACTGGAAAATGCAACAAAACATTTCCATGGTAACAAAGTTCTAAGCAGCACTAAGCATTAACAGAGGTCTAGGTATTACAAATTAACTTAAGGGAAAAGTACCGTTGCTAGGTTCAGAGACTTTTTTTTATATCTGGTAGACTATTTCTTTAAAAAGGGCTGAAGGTATAATTTTATACAGCCTTTAAAAATCAGGCCTAAGACTAGTGAACTCAGTAAAAAATGATAAATTTACAAATATCTACATATACATTTTTGGGAAAAAAAGAATATACGGTATTTAATATGGTAGCGTTAAATACCATCATCAGGTAGTGTTATAGATTAAGTGTTTTTTCTTTTAAAGACAGGGTTTCACCATATTGGTCAGGCTGGTCTTGAACTCCCGACCTCAGGTAATCCACCCGTCTTGGCCTCCAAAGTGCTTGGATTACAGGCGTGAGCCACCATGCCCAGCCATAATGTGTTTTTTCTAAGTGTTTTTTTTTGTATTCTCTATATTTCTTCAGTAATTAGCTATTTGGAAATACAAAATATATGAAACAAATCCAACTTAAACAGGGAAATGGACAGTATTACTTTCTACATTTCTTTTCCTTGCTTTTCAAAACTCCCCCTCTATTTAATTTCTGTAATGACTACTTTTAACAGAAGTGGTTGAAGACTAAAGTTTGTATTTAAAATATAAATCACAAAAAGGAAATAACCATGAAACAGAAACCACAGTTGTATAGCTTTTGAAACATTTAAGGACCTGAAGTTCCTAGGTCTGGTGTGAAAAATTCACTTGCATATATGTAAGATTAGAGGAATGGATATTTTCCATCATGACTCCAAAGTTCTTAAGGTAGTCTTTTCCCCCAACCCAAATTCAATCTGTATAAGTAGTCTGTGTGTCATTTGAAATGTATCCACCTACAGTCAATAAGAGCACTGTTTGAGATTGGTAATTTGGAATTAGCTGAGCTAGAAGCCTGGGATCTATCTGGGCATTGATCATTTGGCCATTTTCCCCCCTGGCTTTTCGTACAGATGCAGATATTCTAAAGGCTCATAAAATCAAGGTTTCCAGTAGCTTTGCTTTCAAAGAAATTAGGGAAACACTTACTTTTTCCATCACAGGCAACAATTTTCACTTTTTCCACTTTAATAAGTTCTGTCACCTCTCTGAATTCAACATCATTCAATACAAAAGTCCACACATTATCGCAGAATCTGTACGTATTTAGCGCGCCCTTTAAAACAAAACATTAAGACATACCATGAAGTTATTTTTTCCCCTCACATTTTTCACCAAAGCAATTTAAGAGACCTTAGCTACCAAGTACATAATTGTTAGTAAGTTTAATGCTTAAGAGTTTCCTTAATTTTAATCCTAGTTACTAAGAGAAAAAAACGAGACAAATTTGCTAAGTGAATAGTTCAAAAACATTTTAGTTGATAGACAGTATTTTCAGTATTGCAAATGCATCTGCAAATTACTTACCTGAAACAGGAAGGAAAAAAAAAACCTTGCGTTTGTACTTCTACTGCCCTCAGTTGGGTAAGTTATGAAAGTTCATTCAAAATATTAGAAAATATTTCTTAAGTTACATATTTTATTGTGTATGTTAATTCTCCAAACTTGTACAAAAGCCAGGATCTCCTGGAAACACTCAATCTTAATCCTGTGACTTGCTTCAGATGCATTACTATATTAGTCGCTAAGACTACAACATTGATTGGCCTGTACAATTTATTTCTTTTCTTTTCTTTTTTTTCTGAGACAGAGTGCAGTGGTGCAATCTTGGCTCAATGCAACTCCGCCTCCTGAGTTCAAGTGATTCTCCTGCCTCAGCCTCCCGAGTAACTGGAATTAGAAGCAAATGCCATCACACCTAGCTAAATCTTGTATTTTTAGTAGAGACAGGGTTTCACCACTTACCCAGGCTGGTTTCAAACTCCTGACCTCAGGTGATCTACCCACCTTGGCCTCCCAGAGCACTGAGATTACAGGCTTGAGTCACTGTACCCAGCCTATTTTAATATTTTTAAAAATAGAGACAGAATCTTACTATGTTGACCAGGCTAGTCTTAAATTTCTGGCCTCAAGCAATCTTCCTGCCTTGGCCTCCCAAAGTGCTGGGATTACAGGTGTCAGCCACCACAGCCAGGCCACATTCTTCTAATTAGTTGGAGTGCAGGCCGCAATCTCCGCTTCCCAGGTTCAAGTGATTCTCCTGTCTCAGCCTCCTGTGTAGCTGGGACTACAGAGGCAGGCTACCATGCCTGGCTGCTTTTTGTATTTTTAGTAGAGAAAGGGTTTCACCATGTTGGCCAGGCCGGTCTCAAACTCCTGACCTCAGGTGATTTGCACATTTTGGCCTACCAAACTGCCAGGATTATAGGTGTAAGCCACCGTGCCCAACCTATTTTTACTTTTTGAGATGGAGTCTCATTCTGTCGCCCAGGCTGGAATGCAGTGGTGTGATCTTGACTCACTGCAGCCACTGCCCACCAGGTTCAAGCAAATCTCCTGCCTCAGCCTCCCAAGTAGATGGGATTACAGGTGCCTGCCACCCTGTCAGGCTAATTTTTGTATTTTTAGTAGAGACAGGGTTTCACCGTGTTGGCCAGGCTAGTCTTAAATTCCTGACCTCAGGTCACTCACCTCAGCCTCACAAAGTGGTGGGATTACAGGTATAAGCCACCACGCACAGCTGGAAATTTTTAAAAAGAATGTGATGAAAGTCATGCAGAGACACCAACAGAATATAATTAAAACCTGAGATAATACACACAGGTGCACATATAGTCACAGAGGAAATTTAGTATGCAACACTTAAATGACTAAAATCTTCAATTTAGAAACCAAGTTTCATGCACAGAAATGCTCCCTGAAATATTACTGTAACAGCAAGAACTGGATTCAGTGTAAATAGTCTATCAAGTGAGAACAATTAAGAAAACTGATGGCTATAAAATAATGAATGAATGTAATAAATGAGTAATTACTGTGTGCTAGACTATGCTGGGCTCTGGGGATACAATGTAAACACCAGTCCTTGCCAATGGCCAGCTGAATGTAGTAGGGAGATCATTAAAACAAATAGATGTGTAGTATAACAGTGCTATGAAAGAGTAAGTTACTGGGTACAATGAGAGTACAGCAAAGGCACTCAAGGGTATGGAGGACACAAGGCAGAGAGCATCTCTCAAAAAGTGAAGGTTGAGTCCTGAAGAGTAAGAGTCAAGGGAAAGAAGGGATAATGGAAATGAAGACAAACGTGGAATGGAGTAGTCGATTCCAGAAAACAGATCGTGTGAGGAGAACCTTGGAACACGTCTGCCCCATCCTAACGGTACTGGGAGGTCAGTGAAGGATTTTAAGCCGAAGTCACATGATCAGATTTGCATATTTGGTGATGACACAGAGAACGGATTAGACAGGAGTATGACTAAAGGAAGACAGACCAGCTGTGAAGCTCATGTCTGTTAGCTGGGTGAACCAAAAACGTGCAAGTGGCTTCAGTACAGTCAGAGTAAAGGGATCTGCAGAAATGCAGAGACTCTAAAAGGTAGCCTGCCTTTAAAAGATAGGTCCAGTAGGACTGGACAACTATAAATACGGTGGGGTTGGGGAAGACAGAAATCCATGGTAACACCCAAGTTTCTGGATGGAATGACAATGCATTCACAGAAAAAGCTGGTGTGGGAGTAAAGTTAAATTTGGACTTTGTTGAATTTCAGGTATATCTAAGTCATGATGTCCAATAAGTAGGCAGAGTATAGGAGAAAGCACGGGAACATGATACTCACTTTAACCAAAGCCAGAGGGTTGGATGAAACCAAAGACAGAAAGGCCCTCTATAACCCTGAGGAATACCCACAATTAAATGGTAAGCAAAGACAGAAGATAACTACAAAGGAATCTGAGGGCAAGAGGCCAGGGAATAGGGGAAAAGCTCACACAGTATGATTTTCAAGGGAAATATGGGTGTTTAAAAAAAGAATAATCAAGTCTTAAATATGATGCGTGAGATTTGGCAAAAATAACTTAGCAACAACAATTTCAGTGGAGTGATCAATACATGGAAAATCATCTATGACATCACGTTAAGGGAAAAAGGCACAAAACCGTAAACCTGTAAGATATATTTAAAAATTAGATCTGCTCATTTGCTACAGTCTGAGCCTCTAAAAGCTGAACAGGTAGATGCTAACCTCAATGTTCATTTCCAGCATCCTGAATTTGTGTGTAATCTGTAATCTTAAGAGTATATATATTACTGGCCAGATGTGGGCTCACACCTGTAATCCCAGCACTCTGGGAGGATCACCTGACCTGAGGAATTCAAGACAAGCCTGCTCAAAGGATAAACCTGTCTCTATGTAAATACAAATATTAGGTGGACAGGATGCTGGGTGCCTGTAATCCCAGCTACGCGGGAGGCTGAGGTGGGAGAATCACTTGAACCCAGAGGGTGGAGTTGAAGTGAGCGGAGGCACTCCCGCCTGGATGACAGAGCGAGATTCCATCTCCAGAAAAAAAAAGAGTGTGTGTATTTCTTTTTTTGTTTTTAGACAGTCTTACAGCATTACCCAGGCTGGAGTGTAGTGGCACTACCTTGGCTCACTTCAACCTCCATCACTTAAATTCAAGCGATGCTCCTGCCTCGACCTCCCAAGTAGCTGGGATTACAGGCATGCACCACCACAACCAGCTACGTTTTATATTTTCAGTATAAAAAATACTGCGTGCCACCTAAAAGTATGTACTCTTTTCTCCCTCACCACCCTCCCACCCTTTTCCCCAAGTCCCCAAAGTCATTAAATCATTTTGCTTTTGTGTCCTCATAGCTTAGCTTGCAGTAAATTACTTTCATTGGATAAATAATGTTATGTAAATAATTTGAACAAAGCAAGTCACTGGAATTTATGGGTCAGTAATTGAGTATTCACTTTCAAATATAAATAAACCATTGTAGATGCAGACCAAGTGAAAAATCTACTTGCATATAAGCATAGGCTAAAATTCCATTAGTTGCAGTATAAATGAATATATTTCATTTATTTTACTGCAAACATGCTAGAAAACTTGACTGAAACATGTGTTATTAGGCCAGGCGCTGTGGCTCATGCCTGTAATCCCAGCTCTTAGGGAGGCAGAAGTGGGAGGACAGCTTGAGCCCAGGAGTTCGAGACCTGACTGGGCAAGATAGCAAGACCCTGTTCTCTTTAAAAAAAAAAAAAAAATATATATATATATATATATATATATATATATATATATATTAAATGCCTTCCAATTTCAGATGAAAATTGACAATTAACATAATCAAAGAGCACATTAGCTAGATAACTCCTGAGCCAAGAAATGTTTTTAAAAAGTTAAACCTAAGAGATTAAATATAAATCTAATCTTTTCAGAATAATTTCATCTGGAATCTCTAACATGAACAAGCTTTTCTGTATAATTTTAATTTAAATACCTTGCTTTTTCACTCTTTTCATTTGAAAATCAAAATCCATTTAGTATCTCAAGTATAGTATAAAAACTAAGACATGTATATGTAAGTATATATTACATATATACTCTATAATTATATCAGATAAACATATAATATATATTATATATATAAATTTGTGTGCATATATTATGTAATTATAAATATATAATCTATATGTTTATATACATATTTTTTTTTTTTGAGGGAGGATCTAGCTGTGTCACGTAAGACTAGAATGCAATGGTGTGATCAGGGCTCAATGCAGCCAGCCACAACCTCCTGAGCTCAAGCTGCTCTCTGACCTCAGCCTCCTAAGTAGCTGGGACTATGGGCACACACCATCACACCCCACTATGTTTTTTTTTTTTTGAGACCGAGTTTCACTCTCATTGCCCAGGCTGGAGTGCAATGACACGATCTTGGGTCACCACAACCTCCCGGGTTCAAGCAATTCTGCTTCAGCCTCCTGAGTAGCTAGGATTACAGGCATATGCCACCATACCCAGCTGATTTTATATTTTTAGTAGAGATGGAGTTTCTCCGTGTTGGTCAGGCTGTCTCTAACTCCCAAACTCAGGTGAGCCACCCACCTTGGCCTTCCAAAGTGCTGGGATTACAGTTGTGAGTCATGGCGCCCAGCCCTTTTATTTATTTATTATTTGGACAGGGTTTCACTGTATTGCCCAGGCTAGTCTTTAACTCCTGCCCTCAAGTGATCCTCCTGCCTTGGCCTCCCAGTGTGCTGGGATTACAGGCTTGAGCTGCAGTGCCTGGATATTTACACTTTTTAAAGTGAAATTTTGGATTTATTCTTTAAATTCAAAAATTCCTTCTATAAGATATTTGGTTTTGGTCAAATATTAATTATAATACTTAATCATTTGACCAAATTTTATCTTCAATGCACCTTTAATAAATACATTTTTTGTTTTACATGTATCTACAACTGGGCAACACTTTATTTTTTTGAGATGGTGTCTCACTCTATCGCCCAGGCTGGATCACCCGTTGGCATGATGTCGACTTACTACAGCCTCTGCCTCCTGGGTTCAAGCAATTCTCCTGCCTCAGCCTCCCAAGTAGCTGGGAGTCGTGCACTACCATGCCTCGCTCATTTCAGTAGAGACGAGGTTTCACTGTCTTGTCCAGGGGCCAGGCTGGTCTCCAACCCCTGACCTCAAGCTGTATGCCTAACTCGGCCTCCCAAAGTGCTGGGGTCACAGGCATGAGCCACCATGCCAGCCAAGAACAACATCTTAAAAGTTATGTAAGACATTTTGTTATAGAAGCATCAAAAAACAGGGAAAAGAAACTTTCATTTCTTTTAGAAGGGCTACTTTTCTTGAGCACTAAATCTTATTTTTCGGGGGATGGCATTAAATATTCTAACGCTTGTTTACTGTTTGAAGTACAACACTCTAATGTTTAAGTAATCATTATTTTTATCTACGGCCATATAGTCTCCCAAAAATGTACAATGGGTCTTTAAAAGCCTACTTATACATACTAGTTCAATCTGAATTTTCTCCCTAAAAATTAGTTCAGTTCAAGATACATATATTTAGAATTTTTTACAAATAAATCAGAACATAGAAACAATGAAAACCTCAGCTCTTGTACTCAAGGGGATTTTCTCCTATAATACTCTACTAAATCACTTCACTTACATGGAACCCACAAAAAACAATTTAGCATGCCGTAGAGGATCACTCTGTTCTTCCAACGGACGCTTACTCACTCCTAGGTCAGCAAATTCTGAATGAAAAATAGATACTTAAATTTGAGCTAGCAATATGGCTTTGAAAATTAGTTATTTCTAAAGCATTATCTCTTTTGTCTTGGCCATATGCTACACTAAGCTACACAGAATGTTATTTGCAAGCATTCCGGACTTACAATTGATCAAGTTGGCTGTAACCCATGAGTAGGGTGATGAAAGCCTGAGCTAGAATAGCAGCAGCAGGAAAATAAAAAGCAAGAATGGAAAAGTCCTTCTGGAGGCTGAGAGCAATTATTTATAGCTTTTGGAATATAGACAAACTTACAAAACACTAGACAAGATAAATGTAAATGTCAAATTACTTTAACTCTAGCTAAAGAAATCCAAACTAGAAATCTACAATAATGCACCTAGAATACTAGTTAGGCCTTAGAAGTATATTGTCTTTGATAAGTACTCCACCAAATTTATTACTAGAGCAAAATCTATGTATTAACATGGATCATCTGGGCAGACTTCTGCATATGGGGAACACAAATTAATTTTGCCACAATCATTACTGTTAAAAATTCAAGAATCCACTGGTCAAATTTTGTAGTCTTACATGTATATTTTACTCCAGATAACTTTTTGGCACATGAAACTGATAAATATGAGACTTGAGTGTGGGAGCGGTAGGGTAAAAAAAAGAGACTTATTTTATTATAAAATACATGCAGATTTTATCCTTCACTAAAATTTAACTCAAATGGGCTTTGTCTATCTTATTCATCTCTGTGTTTCTACAACATGCCTGGTATGTAACAGACACTCAAATTATTTAATGAATATTTTAAATACCAAATAAAGTAGGCACATTAACCGAATGTTCAAATTTTGTGTTTGAATCATATTTTAACCATATTTCTATAGGTTATACCTTATAGTACAATATAAGCATGAAATTAGACAGGATAACTAAACATCATCATATACTATGTGACTCCATCAATATCATAATGTGGTAAAATTATTTCTGTTGCACTATGATGCTTTCAATGGGCCCTTAATCTAAAGTTATCAGGAAATTGAGAGAGAGAATTTCATTCAGCTTTGGATGACTGACTGTTCAAAGTGTAAGTCACTTAGGTAAGACCGAGCTACCAGAGTAGACTGCTATCCACCACTAGATCAGGTTTTTATCAGCCAGGTTACCTAAGAGTATGAGGGAGACAACATGAAGTTTCTAGAAATAACTCTCCTTCCCTGAACAGGGAAAGGCCAGAGTTTGAAAACCATAACAGAACGGTAGGGATTACTCTACCATTTACCTTTAATCCTGCAGATAATGTTTCAGGTGTTTGGAATCTCGGTAACTCTTCAGGGAATTTAGCCAAACACATCAAGGCTGATTTGTGAAACAATGAAATAAACATCTAAAAACATCTCTACCTCACATTAAGTTGATTAACTTAGTATACAGTTGATTGAAAAGTACAGTTACTACAAAACAAGTTCCAAAAATTGATTAAGCCACCTCCTCTTATAACTAAAAAAAAACACACTGTTTTAACAACCATTGGTACAGGCTTCTAGATTCAGGAAAATATGCTTACCCTGAAATTGACTCTGTTCCTGACCCTCTGAGCCAATGCTGAATTTATAGCCTTATCAAACTGAAGTAGAACTTGAAGGGCAAGCTGGGGGGTGATCTGTTGAGACTGAGAAAAGATAAAGGTCATAAATCCCCTCAGCGAAGAACGTTAAAGACAAAGTAAGTAAAAACACGAATTATCATCTAACATTCAACTGAGGTGAACCCGAGCCTCTAAACTGAATTCCTTTATCTCCTTTGCCATAACTGATGATGAAGCAGCAAAGCTGGAAGATATCTTTTGCACTATCTTGACACAAACAATCTTAAAACCATGCTGTGATATTACAAAGCCAGAACAAAACTTTGTCTCTTTCCTTCACAGTGGCTGGAAAGAGAAGACAAAGAGGTGTTTCTTTCAAACACAAAGGGCCTATATTAACAAACAAAAAACCTATTAAATTTCACTGAAGCTCATAAAATACACCCACAACTGGAAATACTTAATATGTTCTAATTTGGGAGAATGATATAAAAGGGTTAATTCTCTTAAAATTGAAATATAAATTCAGACTTCTCTGAAGTCTGAAGACTTTATTAAATTGGACAAAATTATCTTCAAGCTACAAAAAAAAATTGAGGAGTAGGAAACCAACAATCTCAATTTTTTGGTTGAACAAAAATTTTTGAAGATTTAACTTTATTTATTTAGAGGCAGGGTCTTGCCCTGTCACCAAGGCTGGAGTGCAGTGGTACCATCACAGTTCACTGAAGCCTCAAACTCCTGGGCTCAAGCCATCCTCCCACCTCAGCCTCCTGAGTAACTGGGACTTTAGCCATGTGCCATCACACTGAGCTAACTTCTTTATTTTTTTGTGGAGATGGGTGGTCTCAAATGTCTGGCCTCAAGCAATCCTTCCCCCTTGGCTTCCTAAAGTGCTGGAATTACAGGCCTGAACCACTGCACATACCCAGATCTAGTTATATTCAATGACATAATTCAACCATATTTTGTGTCCTGTTGTCAGGACAGTGTAATAAACAAGAATTTGAAATTATTCATCAGTCAGTGTTACTGACTTGCTAGATCAAATAGTCTAAGATATTTTACCTCATATCTCTTTGCCTGAGATAAGTGATAAGACAAGAATTATTGTAAACCCATCTAGATGAAAATATTTGATTTTCAATTCAGTCTCCTACCTGTATGAGCTCATCCAGGCTCTCCTGAAGACTGTTTCCCAAAGTGGTATTTCTGTATAACTGATATGCCATGGCTGATGAGGAAGATTTTGTTTTTCTTATTCAAGCTTGCATTGATGTCCTAAAAATTTAATATGAAATTGTTAAAAAAAAAACATAATGTAACATCATAAATTATGTATATCAATATTGTCTACCTCCTAAGTTCTCATATAGAACTAGAAGAACACTCAGTGATTGCAAATTACTATATAATCATTTTAGAATTATAAGGAATAGCTACAAATGATTTTCCAGTTTTTTCCCTGTGATTTTGACATATTAAAATGTCTTTACCATTTCTTTTAAATGTCTGCCTTCTGACATAGTCTAGAATTTTCCATGTACTGTCCTTTCTACCTGCCGTCAAGTCACTGGTACAATCTTCAGCTCATATTTGCATGTCTGCCCCTTTATTTCCCTGTTCACTCAAAATTCAGTATTTACAGAGTGCCTACCAAGAGGATGGCACTGTGACAGGTAGCAGGGGGAACAAGATGACTGAAGACATGCTCTTAATGCTAAACATTTATACTCTAGAGAGGGTAACAAACATACAAAAAAGATTCGATTCAGTATAAGAACTGTGATAAAGATACAAAGCATACTATGGAGGCTGCCCATAGACTGAGTTAGCTCAGAAAAGCTTCCAGGTTCTTAAAGCTAGACTATAGGCAAGCAGAGGAGGGAAGTCATTCCAGGCTGACAGAATAGAACAAGCATGAAATGTTTGTGGGGAAAAACACAAACGGTTCTACATTATCAGGGCATAAGTATGAACGGAATGGCATAAGATGAAGCTGAAAGAGGTGACACAGGATTTGTTTGGTAGGATAGGTGCAAGCAGTGGGGAGCCACTGAAGCATTTTAGGCAGGAAAGGTCAGACAACTGGGCTCGAGTGCGAGATTTAAAAACAGATGAGGGATGGGGACTCAAAAAGGCCATCAGCAGTACAGTCAATAAATATTTACTGAGCTTCTACTACACTTCAGGTGTTAAGATCTTGACCTCACGGCACTTTCAGTCTGGAGATGGATGGGGGAAAATACATTTGAGGAACAATCATCAGGTAAAACTCAGCAAAAGGAATGACCAGCCATCAGTCCTCACATTATGTACCTTGCTAGCATTAGATACAACAGATCCTTTCTGCCTTCTTGAAACACTGCTTCAGCTTCGAGACACCACTCTCAGTTCTCTCATGTCACTGAACACTACTATATTTCTTGTTTTCTTTTGCGGGTCCCTCCTCAGTTCCCTGACTTCTAGATGCTGAACTGCCCTAAGGCTTCCTGGGCCCTCTCTCCTCCACATGCTTTACTCCCTTAGTTACCTGATCCAGGCTTATGGCTTTGAATACCATCTACTATCTGCCACACGACGATTCCCAAATTCGTTATCTCCAGGCCTCACTTCTCCCTTTGTACCCATATATAAAACTGCCTGACACTGGTTAAAAATATCAAGTAGGTAGCTCAAATTCAATTTGTCAAAAACCATGTTCCTGATACCACTCTCGCAGATCTGCTTTGTTCTCAGTCTTAACCACCTCAGTAAACGGTAAATCTAGTCCTCCTGTAACAGATCAAAAACCTTAATGAAGAGTAACTTTTTTCTTACCCATCATGTAATCCATCAGCCAACCTTTCAGCTCTTTCTCCTAAATATAACCAGAATCTGAAAGCTTCTACCATCTTCAGTGCTATCACCCTAAGTCACCATCAGCTGTCACTAAAGTTAATGTGGTAACTCATGAAGTGGTCTCCTTATTTCTACCCTTGCCTATCCCAACCCCACCCTCATAACAGCCACACTAAAACTTTAAAACATAAGGCAAATCGCATCACCACTCTATTCAAAACCACTAATGCAGCATCCCATCTCAGTGAAAACCACGAACATGTTGGTTTGCAAGGCATATGTGATTTGGGCCCCCCAATACCTTCTGCCCTATCTTGACCCATTCACCCTCTCACTCTGCTCCGGCCATTCTGGTCCCCTGCTGATCTTTGACATGGCAGGCATGATCCTGCTTGAGGGTCTTTGTGCAAGTTTTTTTTTTTGAAACAGAGTCTTTATTGCTCAGGCTGGAGTATAGTGGTGCAATCTTGGCTCACTGCAACCTACGCCTCCAGGGTTCAAGCAATTCTCCTGCCTCAACCTCCGAAGTAGCCGGAATTACAGGCATGCGCCACCATGCTGGGCTAATTTTTTTTCGATTTTTAGTAGAGAGGGAAGTTTCAGACAAAGTAGAGTTTGGCCAGGCTGGTCTAAAACTCCTGACCTTGTGATCTGTCTGCCTCAGCCTCCCAAAGTGCTAGGGTTACAGGCGTGAGCAATTGCACCCAGGCTGTGCTGGCTCTTCTTTATGCTGTCAGTATTCTTCCCAGATACCTGCATAGTTCAGTCCCTCATTTGATTCAGATCTGACAAAAATGATACCTCATCAGAAAGGCCTTCTGTAATCAACCTTTAAGAAAGAATTACCTCCCTTCTTCCTCACACTGCTTTATTTTCGTTCACACCAATAACTGAAGCTGACATATATATGCTTATTCTGTCCCCATCTACTAAAATAGTTAACCCACTGAAGATACACAGTTTTGTTCGGTTACATATTTACCACATAGAACAAGGTAGATAGTATGTATTCAATAAGTATTTGTTGAGTGATTTACTCAAAGGTATTTCAAAGTGCTAATATATTAGAGATGTATCTAAGTACAATACAAAGTTTTCCCCTATTGGTATTTTGTGCCCTATTGTGGACCCTACCAATAGCTATATAGGTTGGGCCCTATCAGAAATGCTTGAGACCTGAAGTGTTTTGGATTTCTGAATACCTGCATCATATATACTTAAGAGCTGAGCACCCCAAATCCAAGCTCTGAGATGCTCCAATTGTTATTTCGTGCCCTATTGTGTAACCTACCAATCGGTATACAGGTTGGGCATCCCTTATCTGAAATGCTTGAGAATTGAAGTGTTTTGGATTTCTGAATACCTGCATCATATATACTTCTGGGCTGAGCACCCCAAATCCAAGCTCTAAGATGCTCAAATTGGTATTTCGTGCCCTATTGTGAACCCTACCAATAGCTATACAGGTTTGGACTTACCTGAAATGCTTGAGTCCTGAAGTGCTTTAAATTTGGGAATACCTGCATCATATATACTTATGGGCTGAGCACCCCAAATCCAAGCTCTGGGATGCTCTAATTGGTATTTTGTGCCCTATTGTGTACGCTACCAATAGCAATAAAGGTTGGGCATCCCTTATCGGAAATGCTTGAGTCCTGAAGTCTTTTCGATTTGAGAATACCTGCATCATATATACTTATGGGCGGAGCACCCCAAATCCAAGCTCTGAGATGTTCCAATTGGTATTTTGTGCCCTATTGTGTACCCTACCAATAGCTATACAGATTGGGCCTTATCTGAAATGCTTGAGTCCTGAAGTGTTTTGAATTTGAGAATACCTGCATCATATATACTTATGGGCTGAGCACCCCAAATCCAAGGTCTGAAATTTTCCAGTTGGAATTTCCTGCCCTATTGTGTCCCATTTCGATAGCTATACAGGTTGAAACTTATCTGAAAGGCTTGAGACCTGAAGTTTTTGGATTTCGGAACACCTGCATCATATAAACTTCTGGGCTGAGCACCCCAAATCCAATCTCTGAGATGCTCAAATTGGTATTTCGTGCCCTATTGTGTACCCTACCAATAGCTATACAAGTTTGGACTTACCTGAAATGCTTGAGTCCTGAAGTGTTTTGGATTTGGGAATACCTGCATCATATATATTTATGGGCTGAGCACCCCAAATCCAAGCTCTGAGATGCTCTAATTGGTATTTTGTGCCCTATTGTATACGCTACCAATAGTTATACAGGTTGGGAATCCCTTATCTGAAATGCTTGAGACCTGAAGTGTTTTGGATTTGGGAATACCTGCATCATATATATTTACGGGCTGAGCACCCCAAATCCAAGATCTGAAATTCTCCAATTGGAATTTCGTACCCTATTGTGTACCATTTCGATAGCTATACAGGTTGGGCCTTATGTGAAAGGCTTGAGACCTGAAATGTTTTGGATTTGGGAATACCTGCATTATATATACTTATGGGCTGAGCACCCCAAATCCAAGCTCTGAGATGCTCCAATTGGTATTTCCTGCCCTACTGTGTACCCTACCAATAGCTATACAGGTTCGGCATCATTTATCTGAAATGCTTGAGACCTGAAGTGTTTTGGATTTGGAATACCTGCATAATATATATTAATGGGCTGAGCACCCAAAATCCAAGCTCTAAAATTTTCTAATTGGAATTTCGTGCCCTATTGTGTACCATTTCGATAGCTATACAGGTTGGGCCTTATCTGTAAGGCTTGAGACCTGAAGTGTTTTGGATATGGGAATACCTGCATCATATATACTTATGGGCTGAGCACCCCAAATACAAGCTCTGAGATGCCTGAGACCTGAAGTGTTTTGGATTTGGGAATACCTGCATCATATAAACTTATGGGCTGAGCACCGCAAATCCAAGCTCTGAGATGCTCCAATTGGTATTTCGTGCCCTATTCTGGACCCTACGAATAGCTATAAAGGTTGGGCATCCCTTATCTGAAATGCTTAAGACCTGAAGTGTTTTGGATTTGGGAATACCTGTATCAGATATGCTTATGGGCTGAGCACCCCAAATCAAAGCTCTGAGATGCTTCAATTGGTATTTCTTGCCCTATTGTTTACCCTACCAATAGCTATACAGGTTGGGCCTCCCTTATCTGAAATCCTTGAGACTTGAAGTGTTTTGAATTTGGGAATACCTGCATCATATATAGTTATGGGCTGAGCACCCCAAATCGAAGCTCTGAGATGCTCCAATTGGTATTTTGTGCCCTATTGTGTACCCTACCAATAGCCATACAGGTTGGGCATCCCTTATCTGAAATGCTTGAGACCGGAAGAGTTTTGGATTTGGGAATACCTGCATCATATATATTTATAAGCTGAGTACCCCAAATCCAAGCTCTGAGATGCTCCAATTGGTATTTCTTGCCCTATTGTGTACCTGACCAACAGCTATAAACGTTGGGAATCCCTTATCTGAAATGATTGATACCCGAAAGTGTTTTGGATTTCAGAATACCTGCATCATAAATACTTAAGGGCTGAGCACCCTAAATTCAAGCTCTGAGATGCTCCAATTGGTATTTCCTGCCCTACTGTGTATGCTACCAATAGCTATACAGGTTGGGCATAACTTATCTGAAATGCTTGAGATCTGAAGTGTTTTGGATTTGTAATACCTGCATCATATTTATTTATGGGCTGAGCACCCCAATCCAAGCTCTGAAATTTTCCAATTGGAATTTCGTGTCCTAGTGTTTGCCATTTCGACAGCTATATAGGTTGGGCCTTATCTGAAAGGTTTGATACCTGAAGTGTTTTGGATTTGGGAATACTTGTATATTATACACTTATGGGCTCAGCACCCCAAATCCAAGCTGTAAGATGATCCAACTGTTATTTCCTGCCCTACTGTGTACCCTAACAATAGCTAAACAGGTTGGGCATCCCTTATCTGAAATGCTTGAGACCTGAAGTGTTTTGAATTTGGGAATACCTGCATCATATACACTTATGGGCTGAGCATCCAAAATCCAAGCTCTGAGATGCTGCTATTCGTATTTCTTGCCTTATTGTGTACCCTAACAATAGTTATACAGGTTGAGCCTTATCTGAAATACTTCAGTCCTGAAGTGTTTTGGATTTGGGAATACCTGCATCATATATACTAATGGGCTGAGTACCCCAAATCCAAGCTCTGAGATGCTCCAAATGGTATTTCGTCCCCTATTCTGCACCCTACCAATAGCTATAAAGGTTGGGCATCCCTTATCTGAAATGCTTGAGACCGAAAGTGTTTTGGATTTGGGAATGCCTGTATCATATATGCTTATCACCTGAGCACCCCAAATCCAAGCTCTGAGATGCTCCAATTGGTATTTCTTGCCCTACTGTTTACCCTACCAATAGCTATACAGGTCGGGCATCCCTTATCTGAAATCCTTAAGACCTGAAAGTGTTTTAAATTTGGGAATACCTGCATCATATATATATATATGAGCTGAGCACCCCAAATCCAAGCTCTGAGATGCTCCAATTGGTATTTCGTGCCTTATAGTGTACCCTACCAATAGCTATACAGGTTGGGCATCCCTTATCTGAAATGCTTGAGACCTGAAGTGTTTTGGATTTGGGAATACCTGCATCACATATACTTCTGGGCTGAGCACCAAAACTCCAAGCTCTGAGATGTTCCAATTGGTATTTCTTGCCCTATTGTGTACCCTACAAATAGCTATACAGGTTGGGCATCCCTTATATGAAATCCTTGAGACCTGAAAGTGTTTTGGATTTGGGAATACCTGCATTATATATACTTATGGGCTGAGCACTGCAAATCCAAGCTCTGAGATGCTCCAATTGGTATTTCCTGCCCTACTGTGTACCCTACCAATAGCTATACAGGTTGGGCATCCCTTATCTGAAATGCTTGAGACTTGAAGTGTTTTAGATTTGGGAATACCTGCATCATATAAACTTATGGGCTGAGCACCGCAAATCCAAGCTCTGAGATGCTCCAATTGGTATTTCGTGCCCTATTCTGGACCCTACGAATAGCTATAAAGGTTGGGCATCCCTTATCTGAAATGCTTAAGACCTGAAGTGTTTTGGATTTGGGAATACCTGTATCACATAAGCTTATGGGCTGAGCACCCTCAATCAAAGCTCTGAGATGCTCCAATTGGTATTTCTTGCCCTATTGTGTACCCTACCAATAGCTATACAGTTTGGGCATCCTTTATCTGAAATCCTTGAGACCTGTAAGTGTTTTTGATTTAAACCTCTGTGTGCACGTTAAATCCTCACTGTTCCCTAACACGATACAGAATCAGACTCTGTGTACACGTTTAGTCCTCACTGTTCCCTCACACCCAGCAGAATCAGCGAGTGTGTGCACGTTCAGTCCTCACTGTTACCTCAAACTCTACAGAATCAGCCTCAGTGTGCACATTGAGTCCTCACTATTCCCTCACACTCTACAGAATAAGCCTCTGTGTACACGTCCAGTCCTCACTGTTACCTCACACTCTACAGAATGAAGGCTCTGTGTGCACGTTCAGTCCTCACTGTTCCCTCAAACTCTACAGAATCAGACACTGTGTGCACGTTCAGTCCTCACTGGTCCCTCACACTCTAAAGAATCAGCGTCTCTCTGCACGTTCAGTACTCACTGTTCACCTAAACTCTACAGCATGAGCCTCTGTGTGCAAATTCACTCCTAACTGTTCCCTCACACTCTACAGAATCAGCCTGTGTGCACGTTCAGTCACTGTTCCCTGACACCCAACAGAATCAGCCTCTGTGTGCACGAACCGTCCTCAATGTTCCCTCACTCTACAGAATCAGCCCCTGTGTGCATGTTCAGTCCTCACTGTTCCCTCACACCTAAAAAAATCAGCCTCTGTGTGAAAGTTCAGTCCTCACTGTTACCTCACTCTACAGAATCAGCCTCTGTGTGCACGTTCAGTACTCACTGTTCCCTCACACTCTACAGAATCAGCCTCTGTGTGCACGTTCAGTCCTCACTTGTTAGCTCACACCCAACATAATGAGACTCTGTGTGCACGTTCAGTCCTTACTGTTACCTCACACTAAAAGAATCAGCCTCTGTGTGCACGTTCAGTCCTCACTGTTCCCTCACACCCAACACAATGAGACTCAGTGTGCAAGTTCAGTCCTCACTGTTACCTCACACTCTACAAAATACTCCTCTATGTGCACGTTCAGTCCTTACTGTTCCCTCGCACCAAAAAAAATCAGCCTCTGTGTGCAGGTTCAGTCCTCACTGTTAACTCAAACTCTACAAAATACTCCTCTGTGTGCACGTTCAGTCCTTACTGTTCCCTCACACCAAAAAGAATCAGCCTCTGTGTGCACGTTCAGTCCTGTTACCTCACAGTATACAAAAGAAGCCTCTGTGTGCATGTATAGTCCTCAAAGTTCCCTCCTCACACGCAACAGAATCAGCCTCTGTGTGCACGATCAGTCCTCACTGTTCCCTCACACTCTATAGAATTAGCCTCTGTGTGCAGGTTCAGTCCTCACTGTTCCCACACTCTACAGAATAATCCTCTCTGTGCACGATCAGTCCTGAGTGTCATCTCACACTCTACAGAATCAGCCTCTGTGTGCACGAATAGTCCTCACTGTTCCCTCAAACTCTACAGTATAAGCCTCCGTGCACAGAAGTTTATTGTTCCCTCACACTCTACAGAATCAACGTCTGTGTGCACATTCAGTCTTCACTGTTCCCTCACACTCTACAGAATCAGCCTCTGTGTGCACATTCAGTCCTCACTGTTCCCTCAAACTCTACAGAATCAGCCTCTGTGTGCACGTTCAGTCCTCACTGTTACCTGACACACTACAGAATCAGCCACTGTGTGCACGTTCAGTCCTCACTGTTACCTAACACTCTAAAGAATTAGCCTCTGTGTGCACGACTAGTCCTCACTGTTCCCTAACACTCTACAGTATAAGCCTCCGTGCAAAGAGGTTTATCGTTCCCTCACACTCTACCGAATCAGCGTCTGTGTGCACATTCAGCCCTCACTGTTCCCTCACACTCTACAGAATCAGCCTCTGTGTGCACATTCAGTCCTCACTGTTCCCTCAAACTCTACAGAATCAGCCTCTGTGTGCACCTTCAGTCCTCACTGTTACCTGAAACTCTACAGAATCAGCCTCTGTGTGCACGTTCAGGCCTCACTGTTCCCTCACACTCTACAGAAAAATCCTCTGTGTGCACGATCAATACTCAGTGTCATCTCACAATCTACAGAATCAGCCTGTGTGCACGTTTAGTACTCACTGTCACCTCACACTCTACAGAATCAGCCTGTGTGCACGTCTAGTCCTCGCTGTTCCCTAACACTCTAAAAGAATAAGCCTCGGTGCACGCAGAGGTTTATTGTTCCCTCACACTCAAAAGAATCAACGTCTGTGTGCATGTTCAGTCCTCCCTGTGACCTCACAGTCTGCAGAATAAGCCTATGTGTGCACACTAAGTCCTCACAGTTCCCTCACACTCTACAGAATAAGCCTCTGTGTGCACGTTCAGTCCTCCCTGTTCTCTCACACTCTACAGAATCAGCCGCTGTGTGCACGCTCAGTCCTCACTGTTCCCTCACACTCCACATATTCAGCCTATGTGTGCACGCTCAGTCCTCCCTGTTCCCTCACACTCTACAGAATCAGCCGCTGTGTGCACGTTCAGTCTTCACTGTTCCCTCACACTCTAAAAAATAAGCCTCTGTGTGCACGTTCAGTCCTCACTGTTCCCTCACACTCTACAGAATCAGCCTGTGTGTGCACGTTCAGTCCTGTTTCCTCACACGCTACAGATTCAGCCTCTGCGTGCAAGATCAGTCCTCACTGTTACCTCACACTATACAAAATAAGCGTCAGTGTGCAGGTTCAGTCCTCACTGTTCCCTCACTCTACAGATTCAGCCTATGTGTGCACGCTCAGTCCTCACTGTTACCTCACACTCCACATATTCAGCCTATGTGTGCACGCTCAGTCCTCACTGTTCCCTCACACTCTACAGAATAAGCCTCTGTGTGCACGTTCAGTCCTCCCTGTTCCCTCACACTCTACAGAATCAGCCGCTGTGTGCACGTGCAGTCCTCACTGTTCCCTCACACTCTAAAAAATAAGCCTCTGTGTGCACGTTCAGTCCTCACTGTTCCCTCACACTCCACATATTCAGTCTATGTGTGCACGCTCAGTCCTCACTGGTCCCTCACACTCTACAGAATCAGCCTCTGTGTGCACGTGCAGTCCTCACTGTTCCCTCAAACTCTACAGAATCAGAGACTGTGCACGTTCAGTCCTCACTGTTCCCTCACACTCTACAGAATAAGCCTCTGTGTGCACGTTCAGTCCTCACTGTTCCCTCACACTCCACATATTCAGTCTATGTGTGCACGCTCAGTCCTCACTGTTCCCTCACACTCTACAGAATCAGCCTCTGTGTGCACGTGCAGTCCTCACTGTTCCCTCACACTCTACAGAATAAGCCTCTGTGTGCACGTTCAGTCCTCCCTGTTCCCTCACACTCTACAGAATCAGCTTCTATGTGCACGCTCACTCTTCACTGTTCCCTCACACCCAACAGAATCAGCCTCTGTGTGCACGTTCAGTCCTCACTGTTCCCTCACACTCAATAGAATCAGCCTGTGTGCACGCTCAGTCCTCACTGTTCCATCACACTCTACAGAATAAGAGACTGTGCACGTTCAGTCCTCACTGTTCCCTCACACTCCACATATTCAGTCTATGTGTGCACGCTCAGTCCTCACTGTTCCCTCACACTCTACAGAATCAGCCTCTGTGTGCACGTGCAGTCCTCACTGTTCCCTCAAACTCTACAGAATCAGAGACTGTGCACGTTCAGTCCACACTGTTCCCTCACACTCCACATATTCAGCCTCTGTGTGCAGGCTCAGTCCTCACTGTTCCCTCACACTCTACAGAATAAGCCTCTGTGTGCACGTTCAGTCCTCCCTGTTCCCTCACACTCTACAGAATCAGCTTCTGTGTGCACGCTCAGTCCTCACTGTTCCCTCACACCCAACAGAATCAGCCTCTGTGTGCACGTTCAGTCCTCACTGTTCCCTCACACTCTACAGAATCAGCCTGTGTGCATGTTGAGTCCTCACTTTTGCCTGACACCCAGAAGAATGAGCCTCTGTGTGCACGATCAGTCCTCAGTGTCATCTCACACTCTATAGAATCAGCCTGTGTGCACGTTCAGTCCTCACTGTCACCTCTCTCTCTACAGAATTAGCCTCTGTTTGCACGTCTAGTCCTCACTGTTCCCTAACACTCTACAGTATAAGCCTCCGTGCACAGAGGTTTATTGTTCCCTCACACTCTACAGAATCAACGTCTGTGTGCATGTTCAGTCCTGTGACCTCACATTCTGCAGATTCAGCCTATGTGTGCACACTAGACTCACTGTTCCCTCAAACTCTACAGAATCAGCCTCTGTGTGAACATTCAGTCCCAACTGTTACCTCAAACTCTACAGAATCAGCCTCTGTGTGAATATTCAGTCCTCACTGTTACCTCAAAGTCTACAGAATCAACCTCTGTGTGCACGTTCAGTCCTCACTCTTACCTCACACACTACAGAATCAGCCACTGTGTGCATGTTCAGTCCTCACTGTCACCTCACTCTCTACAGAATAAGCCTCTGTGTGCACGTTCAGTCCTCACTGTTCCCTCACGCCCAACAGAATCAGCCCCTGAGGGCACGTTCAGTCCTGTTACCTCACACTCTACGGAATCAGCCTCTGTGTGCATGCTCAGTCCTCACTGTAACCTCACACTCTATAAAATCATTCGCTGTGTGTATGGTCAGTCCTGACTGTTCCCTCACGCTCTACAGAATAATCCTCTGTGTGCAGGATCAGTCCTCACTGACATCTCACACACATAGAGAATTAGCCTCTGTGTACATGTTCAGTCCTCACCGTTACCTCACACTACACAAAATAAGCCTCTGTGTGCACGTTCAGTCTTCACTGTTCCCTCAACTCTACAGAATAAGCCTCTGTGTGCACGTTCTGTCCTCACAGTTACTTCACACTATACAAAATAAGCCTATGTGTGCAGGTTCAGTCCTCACTGTTCCATCACACTCTACGAAATAAGACTCTGTGTGCAGGTTCAGTCCTCACTGTTCCCTCACACCCTACATATTAAGCCTATGTGTGCACGCTGAGTCCTCACTGTTCCCTCACACTCTACAGAATAAGCCTGTGTGTGCACGTTCAGTCCTCACTGTTCCCTCACACTCCGAAAAAAAAGCCTGTGAGTGCACGTTCAGTCCTCACTGTTCCCTCACACTCTATAGAATCAGCCTCTGTGTTCAGGTTCAGTCCTCACTGTTCCCTCAAACGCTACAGAATAATCCTCTGTGTGCACGATCAGTCCTCAGTGTCATCTCACACCCAACAGAATCAGCCTCTGTGTGCACGTTAAGTCCTCACAATTCCCTCACACTGTACAGAATAATCCTCTGTGTGCAGGATCAGTCCTCAGTGTCATCTCACACTCTACAGAATCAGCTTCTGTGTGCACACTCAGTCCTCACTGTTCCCTCACACCCAACAGAATCAGCCACCGTGTGCACGTTCAGTCCTCACTGTTCACTCACACTCTACAGAATCAGCCTGTGTGTGCACGTTAAGTCCTGACTGTTCCCTGACACTCTACAAAAAAAGCCTCTGGGTGCAGGTTCAGTCCTCACTGTTCCTCTAAACTCCACAGATTCAGCCTCTGTGTGCTAGTTCAGTCCTCACTGTTCCCTCACACTCTACAGAATCAGCCTCTGTGTGCATGTTCAATCCTCAGTGTTCCCTCACACTCTACAAAATAAGCCTCTGTGTGCAGGTTCAGTCCTCACTGTTCCCTCACACTCTACAGATTCAGGCTCTGTGTGCACGTTCAGTCCTCAGTGTTCCCTCAGACTCTATAGAATCAGCCTCTGTGTGCAGATTCAGTCCTCACTGTTCCCTCAAACTCTACAGAATAATCCTCTGTGTGCACGATCAGTACTCAGTGTCATCTCACACTCTATAGAATTAGCCTCTGTGTGCACGTTCAGTCCTCACTGTTCGCTCAAACTCTACAGAATCAGAGACTGTGCACGTTCAGTCCTCACTGTTCCCTCAAACTCTACAGAATCAGAGACTGTGCACGTTCAGTCCTCACTGTTCACTCAGACTCTACAGAATAAGCCTCTGCGTGCACGTTCAGTCCTCTGTTCCCTCACACACAAGAGAATGAGACTCTGTGTGCAGGTTCAGTCCTCACTGTTCCCTCACCCTCTAAAAAATAAGCCTCTGTGTGCATGTGTAGTCCTCACTGTTCCCTCACACTCTACAGAATCAGCCTGTGTGTGCATGTTAAGTCCTGACTGTTCCCTGACACTCTACAAAATAAGCCTCTGTGTACAGGTTCAGTCCTCACTGTTCCCTCACACTTCACAGATTCAGCCTCTGTGTGCACGTTCAGTCCTCACTGTTCCCTCACATTCTACAGAATCAGCCTCTGTGTGCACATTCAGTCCTCACTGTTCCCTCACACTCTACAGAATCAGCCTCTGTGTGCAGGTTCAGTCTTCACTGTTCCCTCACACTCTACAGAATCAGTCTCTGTGTGCAGGTTCAAACTTCACTGTTCCCTCACACTCCACAGATTCAGCCTCTGAGTGCTAGTTCAGTCCTCACTGTTCCCTCACACTCCACAGATTCAGCCTCTTAGTGCTAGTTCAGTCCTCACTGTTCCCTAACACTTTACAGAATCAGCCTCTGTGTGCAAGTGCAGTCCTCACTGTTACGTCACACTATATAAAATAAGCGTCAGTTTGCATGTTCAGTCCTCACTGTTCCCTCACGCTCTACAGAATAACCCTGTGTGTGCAGGATCAGTCCTCAGTGTCATTTCACACTCTAGAGAATCAGCATCTGTGTGCACGTTCAGTCCTCACTTTTCCCTCACACTCTAAAGAATCACACTCTGTGTGCACGTTCAGTCCTCACTGTTACCTCACACTATACAAAATAAGCCTCTGTGTGCATGTTTAGTCCTCACTGTTCCCTCACACCCAAAAGAATCAGCCTCTGTGTGCACGTTCAGTCCTCACTGTTCCCTCACACTCTACAGAATTAGCCTCTGTGTGCACATTGAGTCCTGCCTGTTACCTCACACTCCACAGAATCAGCTTCTGTGTGCACGCTCAGTCCTCACTGTTCCCTCAGACTCTAAAGAATCAGTCTCTGTGTGCACGTTCAGTCCTCACTGTTCCCTCACACTCTACAGAATAAGTCTCTGTGTGATCGTTCAGTCCTCACTGTTCCCTCAGACTCTACAGAATCAGAGACTGTGCACGTTGAGTCCTCACTGTTCCCTCAAACTCTACAGAATTAGACTCTGTGTGCTAGTTCATTCCTCACTGTTCCCTCAAACTCTACAGAATCAGAGATTGTACACGTTCAGTCCTCACTGTTCCCTCACACTCTACATATTTAGCCTATGTGTGCACGCTCAGTCCTCACTGTTCCCTCACACTCTACAGAATCAGCCTCTGTGTGCACGTGCAGTCCTCAGTGTTCCCTCACACACTACAAAATAAGCCCCTGTGTGCAGGTTCAGTCCTCAGTGTTCCCTCACACTCTACAGAATAATCCTCTGTGTGCACGATCAGTCCTCAGTGTCATTTCACACTCTACAGAATCAGCCTGTCTGCACGTTCAGTCCTCACTGTCACCTCACACTCTACAGAATTAGCCTCTGTTTGCACATCTAGTCCTCACTGTTCCCTAACACTCTACAGTATAAGCCTCCATGCACAGAGGTTTATTGTTCCCTCACACTCTACAGAATCAACGTCTGTCTGCACGTTCAGTCCTCACAGTTCCCTCAAGCCCAACAGAATCAGCCCCTGAGGGCACGATCAGTCCTGTTACCTCACACTCTACAGAATCAGCCTCTGTCTGCACGCTCAGTACTCAGTGTTCCCTCACACTCTATAGAATCAGCCTCTTTGTGCATGTTCAGTCCTCACTGTTCCCTCACGCTCTACAGAATAACCCTGTGTGTGCAGGATCAGTCCTCAGTGTCATCTCACAATCTAGAGAATCAGCCTCTGTGTACACGTTCAGTTGTCACTTTTCCCTCACGCTGTAAAGAATCACACTCTGAGTGCACGTTCAGTCCTCACTGTTACCTCACACTATACAAAATAAGCCTATGTGTGCAGGTTCAGTCCTCACTGTTCCCTCACACTCTACGAAATAAGCCTCTGTGTGCTTGTTTAGTCCTCACTGTTCCCTCACACCCAAAAAAAATCAGCCTCTGTGTGCACGTTCAGTCCTCACTGTTCCCTCACACTCTATAAAATAAGACTCTGTGTGCATGTGGAGTCCTCACTGTTCCCTCACACTCTACAGAATCAGAGACTGTGCGTTCAGTCCTCACTGTTCCCACACACTCCACATATTCAGCCTATGTGTGCATGCTCAGTCCTCACTGTTCCCTCACACTCCACAGAATCAGCCTCTGTGTGCACATGCAGTCCTCAGTGTTCCCTCACACTCTATAAAATAAGCCTCTGTGTGCAGGTTCAGTCCTCAGTGTTCTCTCACACTCTACAGAATAATCCACTGTGTGCACGATCAGTCCTCAGTGTCATCTCACACTCTACAGAATCAGCCTCTGTCTGCATGTTAAGTCCTAACTGTCACCTCACACTCTACAGAATTAGCCTCTGTTTGCACATCGTCCTCACTGTTCCCTAACACTCTACAGTATAAGCCTCCGTGCACAGAGGTTTATTGTTCCCTCACACTCTACAGAATCAACGTCTGTGTGCACGTTCAGTCCTCACTGTTCCCTCAAGCCCAACAGAATCAGCCCCTGAGGGCACGATCAGTCCTGTTACCTCACACTCTACAGAATCAGCCTCTGTGTGCACGCTCAGTACTCAGTGTTCCCTCACACTCTATAGAGTCTGCCTCTTTGTGCATGTCCAGTCCTCACTGTTCCCTCACGCTCTACAGAATAACCCTGTGTGTGCAGGATCAGTCCTCAGTGTCATCTCACACTGTAGAGAATAAGCCTCTGTGTGCACGTTCAGTCCTCACTTTTCCCTCACACTCTAAAGAATCACACTCTGTGTGCACGTTCAGTCCTCACTGTTACCTCAAACTATACAAAATAAGCCTCTGTGTGCATGTTCAGTCCTCACTGTTCCCTCACACCCAAAAGAATCAGCCGCTATGTGCACGTTCAGTACTCACTGTTCTCCCACACTCTTTAAAATAAGCCTCTGTGTGCATGTTTAGTCCTCACTGTTCCCTCACACCCAACAGAATCAGCCTCCGTGTGCACGTTAAGTCCTCACAATTCACTCACACTCTACAGAATAATCCTCTGTGTGCAGGATCAGTCCTCAGTGTCATCTCACACTCTAGAGAATCAGCCTCTGTGTGCAAACTCAGTCCTCACTGTTCCCTCACACTCTACAGAATCAGCCTCTGTGTGCTAGTTCAGTCCTCACTGTTCCCTCACACTCTACAGAATCAGCCTCTGGGTGCAAGTACAGTCCTCACTGTTCCCTCACACACTACAAAATCACCCACTGTGTGCACGTTCAGTCCTCACTGTTCCCTCAAACTCTACAGAATCAGCCTCTGTGTGCACGCTCAGTCCTCACTGTTCCCTCACACCCTACAGAATCAGCCTCTGTGTGAACGTTCAGTCTTCACTGTCACCTCACACTCTACAGAATTAGCCTCTGTTTGCACGTCTAGTCCTCATTGTTCCCTAACACTCTACAGTATAAGCCTCCGTGCACAGAGGTTTATTGTTCCCTCACACTCTACAGAATGAACGTCCGTGTGCATGTTCAGTGCTCCCTGTGACCTCACACTCTACAGAATCAGACTCTGTGTGCCCGTTCAGTACTCACTGTTCCCTCAAACTCTACAGAATCAGCCTCTGTGTGCACATTCAGTCCTCACTGTTCCTTCACACTCTACAGAATCAGCCTCTGTGTGCACGTTCAGTCCTCACTGTTCCCTCACACTCTAGAGAATCAGCTTCTGTGTGCACGTTGATTCCTCACTGTTACCTCTCACTCTACAAAATAAGCCTCTGTGTGCATGTTCAGTCCTCACTGTTCCCTCACACTCTACAGATTCAGCATGTGTGTGCACATTTAGTCCTGACTGTTCCCTCACACTCTACAAAATAAGCCTCTGTGTGCACACTCAGTCCTCACTGTTCCCTCACACTCTACAGAATCAGCCTCTGGGTGCACGTACAGTCCTCACTGTTCCCTCACACACTACAAAATCACCCACTGTGTGCACGTTCAGTCCTCACTGTTCCCTCACACACTACAAAATCACCCACTGTGTGCACGTTCAGTCCTCACTGTTCCCTCACACTCTACAGAATCATCCTCTGGGTGCACGTACAGTCCTCACTGTTCCCTCACACACTACAAAATCACCCACTGTGTGCACGTTCAGTCCTCACTGTTCCCTCACACACTACAAAATCACCCACTGTGTGCACGTTCAGTCCTCACTGTTCCCTCACACTCTACATATTTAGCCTATGTGTGCACGCTCAGTCCTCACTGTTCCCTCACACTCTACAGAATAAGCCTCTGTGTGCACGTTCAGTCCTCACTGTTCCCTCAAACTCTACAGAATCAGCCTCTGTGTGCACGTGCAGTCCTCAGTGTTCCCTCACTCTACAGAATCAGCCTCTGTGTGCACGTGCAGTCCTCAGTGTTCCCTCACACTACAAAATAAGCCTCTGTGTGCAGGTTCAGTCCTCAGTGTTCTCTCACACTCTACAGAATAATCCACGGCGTGCACGATCAGTCCTCAGTGTCATCTCACACTCTACAGAATCAGCCTCTGTCTGCACGTTCAGTCCTCACTGTCACCTCACACTCTACAGAATTAGCCTGTTTGCACATCGACCTCACTGTTCCCTAACACTCTACAGTATAAGCCTCCGTGAACAGAGGTTTATTGTTCCCTCACACTCTACAGAATCAACGTCTGTGTGCACGTTCAGTCCCCACTGTTCCGTCAAGCCCAACAGAATCAGCCCCTGAGGGCACGATCAGTCCTGTTATCTCACACTCTAAAGAATCAGCCTCTGTGTGCACGCTCAGTACTCAGTGTTCCCTCACACTCTATAGAATCAGCCTCTTTGTGCATGTCCAGTCCTCACTGTTCCCTCACGCTCTACAGAATAACCCTGTGTGTGCAGGATCAGTCCTCAGTGTCATCTCACACTCTAGAGAATCAGCATCTGTGTGTACGTTGAGTCCTCACTTTTCCCTCACACTCTAAAAAATCACACTCTGTGTGCACGTTCAGTCCTCACTGTTCCCTCACACCCAACAGAATCAGCCTCTGTGTGCACGTTAAGTCCTCACAATTCCCTCACACTCTACAGAATAATCCTCTGTGTGCAGGATCAGTCCTCAGTGTCATCTCACACTCTACAGAATCAGCCTCTGTGTGCACACTCAGTCCTCGCTGTTCCTTCACACTCTACAGAATCAGCCTGTGTGCACGTTCAGTCCTCACTGTTCCCTGACACTCTACAGAATAACCTCTGTGTGCACGATCAGTCCTCACTGTCATCTCACTCTTCAGAATCAGCCTCTGTGTGCACACTCAGTCCTCACTGTTCCCTCACACTCTACAGAATCAGCCTCTGTGTGCCCATTCAGTCCTCACTGTTCCCTCAAACTCTACAGAATCAGCCTCTGTGTGCACATTCAGTCCTCACTGTAACCTCACACTCTACAGAATAAGCCTCTGTGTGCACGTTTAGTCCTCACTTTTCCCTCACACTCTACAGAGTCAGCCTCTGTATGCAGGTTCAGTCCTTACTGTGAGCTCACACTATACAAAATAATCCTATGTGTGCAGGTTCTGCCCTCACTATTCCCTCAAACTCTACGAAATAAGCCTCTGTGTGCACGTTCAGTCCTCACTGTTCCCTCACACTCTACAGAATAAGCCTCTGTGTGCACGTTGAGTCCTCAGTGTTCCCTCACACTCTACAAAATAAGCCTCTGTGTGCATGTTTAGTCCTCACTGTTCCCTCACACTCTACGAAATAAGCCTCTGTGTGCATGTTTAGTCCTCACTGTTCCCTCACACCCAAAAGAATCAGCCTCTGTGTGCACGTTCAGTCCTCACTGTTCCCTCACACTCTACAGAATTTGCCTCTGTGTGCACATTCAGTCCTCCCTGTTCCCTCACACTCTACAGAATCAGCTTCTGTGTGCATGCTCAGTCCTCACTGTTCCCTCACACTCCACATATTCAGCCTATGTGTGCATGCTCAGTCCTCACTGTTCCCTCACACTCTACAGAATCAGCCTCTGTGTGCACATGCAGTCCTCAGTGTTCCCTCACACTCTATAAAATAAGCCTCTGTGTGCAGGTTCAGTCCTCAGTGTTCTCTCACACTCTACAGAATAATCCACTGTGTGCACCATCAGTCCTCAGTGTCATCTCACACTCTACAGAATCAGCCTCTGTCTGCATGTCCAGTCCTCACTGTCACCTCACACTCTACAGAATTAGCCTCTGTTTGCACATCGTGCTCACTGTTCCCTAACACTCTACAGTATAAGCCTCCGTGCACAGAGGTTTATTGTTCCCTCACACTCTACAGAATCAACGTCTGTGCGCACGTTCAGTCCTCACTGTTCCCTCAAGCCCAACAGAATCAGCCCCTGAGGGCACGATCAGTCCTGTTACCTCACACTCTACAGAATCAGCCTCTGTGTGCACGCTCAGTACTCAGTGTTCCCTCACACTCTATAGAGTCTGCCTCTTTGTGCATGTCCAGTCCTCACTGTTCCCTCACGCTCTACAGAATAACCCTGTGTGTGCAGGATCAGTCCTAAGTGTCATCTCACACTGTAGAGAATAAGCCTCTGTGTGCACGTTCAGTCCTCACTTTTCCCTCACACTCTAAAGAATCACACTCTGTGTGCACGTTCAGTCCTCACTGTTACCTCACACTATACAAAATAAGCCTCTGTGTGCATGTTTAGTCCTCACTGTTCCCTCACACCCAAAAGAATCAGCCGCTGTGTGCAAATTCAGTCCTCACTGTTCTCTCACACTCTTTAAAATAAGCCTCTGTGTGCATGTTTAGTCCTCACTGTTCCCTCACACCCAACAGAACCAGCCTCTGTGTGCACGTTAAGTCCTCACAATTAACTCACACTCTACAGAATAATCCTGTGTGCAGGATCAGTCCTCAGTGTCATCTCACACTCTACAGAATCAGCCTCTGTGTGCACACTCAGTCCTCACTGTTCCCTCACACTCTACAGAATCAGCCTCTGGGTGCACGTACAGTCCTCACTGTTCCCTCACACACTACAAAATCACCCACTGTGTGCACGTTCAGTCCTCACTGTTCCCTCACACACTACAAAATCACCCACTGTGTGCACGTTCAGTCCTCACTGTTCCCTCACACTCTACAGAATCAGCCTCTGTGTGCACGCTCAGTCCTCACTGTTCCCTCACACTCTACAGAATCAGCCTCTGTGTGCACGTTCCGTCCTCACTGTTCCCTGACACTCTACAGAATAAACCTCTGTGTGCACGATCAGTCCTCAGTGTCATCTCACACTCTTCAGAATCAGCCTCTGTGTGCACACTCAGTCCTCACTGTTCCCTCACACTCTACAGAATCAGCCTCTGTGTGCACGTTCAGTCCTCACTGTTCCCTCAAACTCTACAGAATCAGCCTCTGTGTGCACATTCAGTCCTCACTGTAACCTCACAGTCTATAAAATCAGTCTCTGTATGTATGTTCAGTCCTGACTGTTCCCTCACACTCTACGAAATAAGCCTCTGTGTGCACGTTCAGTCCTCACTTTTCCCTCACACTCTACAGAGTCAGCCTCTGTATGCAGGTTCAGTCCTTACTGTGAGCTCACACTATACAAAATAAGCCTACGTGTGCAGGTTCAGTCCTCACTATTCCCTCACACTCTACGAAATAAGCCTCTGTGTGCACGTTCATTCCTCACTGTTCCCTCAAACTCTACAGAATCAGCCTCTGTGTGCACATTCAGTCCTCACTGAAACCTCACACTCTATAAAATCAGTCTCTGTATGTATGTTCAGTCCTGACTGTTCCCTCACACTCTACGAAATAAGCCTCTGTGTGCACGTTCAGTCCTCACTTTTCCCTCACACTCTACAGAGTCAGCCTCTGTATGCAGGTTCAGTCCTTACTGTGAGCTCACACTATACAAAATAAGCCTATGTGTGCAGGTTCAGTCCTCACTATTCCCTCACACTCTACGAAATAAGCCTCTGTGTGCACGTTCAGTCCTCACTGTTCCCTCACACTCTACAGAATAAGGCTCTGTGTGCACGTTCAGTCCTCAGTGTTCCCTCACACTCTACAAAATAAGCCTCTGCGTGCATGTTTAGTCCTCACTGTTCCCTGACACCCAACAGAATCAGCCTCCGTGTGCACGTTCAGTCCTCACTGTTCCCTCACACTCTACAGAATCAGCCTCTGTGTGCACACTCAGTCCTCACTGTTCCCTCACACTCTACAGAATCAGCCTCTGGGTGCACGTACAGTCCTCACTGTTCCCTCACACACTACAAAATCACCCACTGTGTGCACGTTGAGTCCTCACTGTTCCCTCACACACTACAAAATCACCCACTGTGTGCACGTTCAGTCCTCACTGTTCCCTCACACTCTACAGAATCAGCCTCTGTGTGCACGCTCAGTCCTCACTGTTCCCTCACACTCTACAGAATCAGCCTCTGTGTGCAGGTTCAGTCCTCAGTGTTCTCTCACACTCTACAGAATAATCCACTGTGTGCACCATCAGTCCTCAGTGTCATCTCACACTCTACAGAATCAGCCTCTGTGTGAACGTTCAGTCTTCACTGTCACCTCACACTCTACAGAATTAGCCTCTGTTTGCACGTCTAGTCCTCACTGTTCCCTGACACTCTACAGTATAAGCCTCCGTGAACAGAGGTTTATTGTTCCCTCACACTCTACAGAATGAACGTCCGTGTGCATGTTCAGTGCTCCCTGTGACCTCACACTCTACAGAATCAGACTCTGTGTGCCCGTTCAGTATTCACTGTTCCCTCAAACTCTACAGAATCAGCCTCTGTGTGCACATTCATTCCTCACTGTTCCCTCACACTCTAGAGAATCAGCTTCTGTGTGCACGTTGATTCCTCCCTGTTACCTCTCACTCTACAAAATAAGCCTCTGTGTGCATGTTCAGTCCTCACTGTTCCCTCACACTCTACAGATTCAGCCCGTGTGTGCACGTTTAGTCCTGACTGTTCCCTCACACTCTACAAAATAAGCCTCTGTGTGCACACTCAGTCCTCACTGTTCCCTCACACGCTACAGAATCAGCCTCTGGGTGCACGTACAGTCCTCACTGTTCCCTCACACACTACAAAATCACCCACTGTGTGCACGTTCAGTCCTCACTGTTCCCTCACACACTACAAAATCACCCACTGTGTGCACGTTCAGTCCTCACTGTTCCCTCACACTCTACAGAATCAGCCTCTGTGTGCACGCTCAGTCCTCACTGTTCCCTCACACTCTATAGAATCAGCCTCTGTGTGCATGTTCAGTCCTGACTGTTCCCTCATGCACTACAGAATAATCCTCTGTCTGCAGGATCAGTCCTCAGTGTCATCTCATACTCTAGAGAATCAGCCTCTGTGTGCACGTTCAGTCCTCACTGTTCCCTCACACTCTAGAGGATCAGCCTCTGTGTGCACGTTGATTCCTCACTGGTACCTCACACTCTACAAAATAAGCCTGTGTGTGCACGTTTAGTCCTGTCTGTTCCCTCACACTCTACAAAATAAGCCTCTGGGTGCAGGTTCAGTCCTCACTGTTCCCTCACACTCTACAGAATCAGAGACTGTGCACGTTGAGTCCTTACTGTTCCCTCACACTCTACAGAATTAGACTCTGTGTGCTAGTTCATTCCTCACTGTTCCCTCAAACTCTACAGAATCAGAGATTGTACACGTTCAGTCCTCACTGTTCCCTCACACTCTACATATTTAGCCTATGTGTGCACGCTCAGTCCTCACTGTTCCCTCACACTCTACAGAATAAGCCTCTGTGTGCACGTTCAGTCCTCACTGTTCCCTCACTCTACAGAATCAGCCTCTGTGTGCACGTGCAGTCCTCAGTCTTCCCTCACACTCTACAAAATAAGCCTCTGTGTGCAGGTTCAGTCCTCAGTGTTCCCTCACACTCTACAGAATAATCCTCTGTGTGCACGATCAGTACTCAGTGTCATCTCACACTCTACAGAATCAGCCTCTGTCTGCACGTTCAGTCCTCACTGTCACCTCACACTCTACAGAATTAGCCTCTGTTTGCACATGTAGTCCTCACTGTTCCCTAACACTCTACAGTATAAGCCTCCGTGCACAGAGGTTTATTGTTCCCTCACACTCTACAGAATCAACGTTTGTGTGCACGTTCAGTCCTCACTGTTCCCTCAAGCCCAACAGAATCAGCCCTGAGGGCACGATCAGTCCTGTTACCTCACACTCTACAGAATCAGCCTCTGTGTGCACGCTCAGTACTCAGTGTTCCCTCACACTCTATAGAATCAGCCTCTTTGTGCATGTTCAGTCCTCACTGTTCCCTCACGCTCTACAGAATAACCCTGTGTGTGCAGGATCAGTCCTCAGTGTCATCTCACACTCTAGAGAATCAGCCTCTGTGTGCACGTTCAGTCCTCACTTTTCCCTCACACTCTAAAGAATCACACTCTGTGTGCACGTTCAGTCCTCACTGTTACCTCAAACTATACAAAATAAGCCTGTGTTCAGGTTTCAGTCCTCACTGTTCCCTCACACTCTACAAAATAAGCCTCTGTGTGCATGTTTAGTCCTCACTGTTCCCTCACACCCAAAAGAATCAGCCTCTGTGTGCACGTTCAGTCCTCACTGTTCCCTCACACTCTACAGAATTTGCCTCTGTGTGCACATTCAGTCCTCCCTGTTCCCTCACACTCTACAGAATCAGCTTCTGTGTGCATGCTCAGTCCTCACTGTTCCCTCAGTCTACAGAATAATCCTCTGTGTGAACGAGCAGTCCTCAGTGTCATCTCACACTCTACAGAATCAGCCTCTGTGTGCACGTTCAGTCCTCACTGTACCCTCAAACTCTATAGAATCAGAGACTGTGCACATTGAGTGCTCACTGTTCCCTCACACTCCACATATTCAGCCTATGTGTGTACGCTCAGTCCTCACTGTTCCCTCACACTCTACAGAATAAGCCTCTGTGTGCACGCTCAGTCCTCACTGTTCGCTCACACTCTACAGAATAAGCCTCTGTGTGCACGTTCAGTCCTCACTGTTCCCTCACACTCTACAAAATAAGCCTCTGTGTGCATGTGGAGTCCTCACTGTTCCCTCACACTCTACAGAATCAGAGACTGTGCGTTCAGTCCTCACTGTTCCCTCACACTCCACATATTCAGCCTATGTGTGCATGCTCAGTCCTCACTGTTCCCTCACACTCTACAGAATCAGCCTCTGTGTGCACATGCAGTCCTCAGTGTTCCCTCACACTCTATAAAATAAGCCTCTGTGTGCAGGTTCAGTCCTCAGTGTTCTCTCACACTCTACAGAATAATCCACTGTGTGCACCATCAGTCCTCAGTGTCATCTCACACTCTACAGAATCAGCCTCTGTGTGAACGTTCAGTCTTCACTGTCACCTCACACTCTACAGAATTAGCCTCTGTTTGCACGTCTAGTCCTCACTGTTCCCTGACACTCTACAGTATAAGCCTCCGTGAACAGAGGTTTATTGTTCCCTCACACTCTACAGAATGAACGTCCGTGTGCATGTTCAGTGCTCCCTGTGACCTCACACTCTACAGAATCAGACTCTGTGTGCCCGTTCAGTATTCACTGTTCCCTCAAACTCTACAGAATCAGCCTCTGTGTGCACATTCATTCCTCACTGTTCCCTCACACTCTAGAGAATCAGCTTCTGTGTGCACGTTGATTCCTCCCTGTTACCTCTCACTCTACAAAATAAGCCTCTGTGTGCATGTTCAGTCCTCACTGTTCCCTCACACTCTACAGATTCAGCCCGTGTGTGCACGTTTAGTCCTGACTGTTCCCTCACACTCTACAAAATAAGCCTCTGTGTGCACACTCAGTCCTCACTGTTCCCTCACACGCTACAGAATCAGCCTCTGGGTGCACGTACAGTCCTCACTGTTCCCTCACACACTACAAAATCACCCACTGTGTGCACGTTCAGTCCTCACTGTTCCCTCACACACTACAAAATCACCCACTGTGTGCACGTTCAGTCCTCACTGTTCCCTCACACTCTACAGAATCAGCCTCTGTGTGCACGCTCAGTCCTCACTGTTCCCTCACACTCTATAGAATCAGCCTCTGTGTGCATGTTCAGTCCTGACTGTTCCCTCATGCACTACAGAATAATCCTCTGTCTGCAGGATCAGTCCTCAGTGTCATCTCATACTCTAGAGAATCAGCCTCTGTGTGCACGTTCAGTCCTCACTGTTCCCTCACACTCTAGAGGATCAGCCTCTGTGTGCACGTTGATTCCTCACTGGTACCTCACACTCTACAAAATAAGCCTGTGTGTGCACGTTTAGTCCTGTCTGTTCCCTCACACTCTACAAAATAAGCCTCTGGGTGCAGGTTCAGTCCTCACTGTTCCCTCACACTCTACAGAATCAGAGACTGTGCACGTTGAGTCCTTACTGTTCCCTCACACTCTACAGAATTAGACTCTGTGTGCTAGTTCATTCCTCACTGTTCCCTCAAACTCTACAGAATCAGAGATTGTACACGTTCAGTCCTCACTGTTCCCTCACACTCTACATATTTAGCCTATGTGTGCACGCTCAGTCCTCACTGTTCTCTCACACTCTACAGAATAAGCCTCTGTGTGCACGTTCAGTCCTCACTGTTCCCTCACTCTACAGAATCAGCCTCTGTGTGCACGTTCAGTCCTCACTGTTCCCTCACACTCTACAAAATAAGCCTCTGTGTGCAGGTTCAGTCCTCAGTGTTCCCTCACACTCTACAGAATAATCCTCTGTGTGCACGATCAGTACTCAGTGTCATCTCACACTCTACAGAATCAGCCTCTGTCTGCACGTTCAGTCCTCACTGTCACCTCACACTCTACAGAATTAGCCTCTGTTTGCACATGTAGTCCTCACTGTTCCCTAACACTCTACAGTATAAGCCTCCGTGCACAGAGGTTTATTGTTCCCTCACACTCTACAGAATCAACGTTTGTGTGCACGTTCAGTCCTCACTGTTCCCTCAAGCCCAACAGAATCAGCCCTGAGGGCACGATCAGTCCTGTTACCTCACTCTACAGAATCAGCCTCTGTGTGCACGCTCAGTACTCAGTGTTCCCTCACACTCTATAGAATCAGCCTCTTTGTGCATGTTCAGTCCTCACTGTTCCCTCACGCTCTACAGAATAACCCTGTGTGTGCAGGATCAGTCCTCAGTGTCATCTCACACTCTAGAGAATCAGCCTCTGTGTGCACGTTCAGTCCTCACTTTTCCCTCACACTCTAAAGAATCACACTCTGTGTGCACGTTCAGTCCTCACTGTTACCTCAAACTATACAAAATAAGCCTGTGTTCAGGTTTCAGTCCTCACTGTTCCCTCACACTCTACAAAATAAGCCTCTGTGTGCATGTTTAGTCCTCACTGTTCCCTCACACCCAAAAGAATCAGCCTCTGTGTGCACGTTCAGTCCTCACTGTTCCCTCACACTCTACAGAATTTGCCTCTGTGTGCACATTCAGTCCTCCCTGTTCCCTCACACTCTACAGAATCAGCTTCTGTGTGCATGCTCAGTCCTCACTGTTCCCTCAGTCTACAGAATAATCCTCTGTGTGAACGAGCAGTCCTCAGTGTCATCTCACACTCTACAGAATCAGCCTCTGTGTGCACGTTCAGTCCTCACTGTTCCCTCAAACTCTATAGAATCAGAGACTGTGCACATTGAGTGCTCACTGTTCCCTCACACTCCACATATTCAGCCTATGTGTGTACGCTCAGTCCTCACTGTTCCCTCACACTCTACAGAATAAGCCTCTGTGTGCACGCTCAGTCCTCACTGTTCGCTCACACTCTACAGAATAAGCCTCTGTGTGCACGTTCAGTCCTCACTGTTCCCTCACACTCTACAAAATAAGCCTCTGTGTGCATGTGGAGTCCTCACTGTTCCCTCACACTCTACAGAATCAGAGACTGTGCGTTCAGTCCTCACTGTTCCCTCACACTCCACATATTCAGCCTATGTGTGCACGTTCAGTCCTCACTGTTCCCTCACACTCTACAGAATCAGCCTCTGTGTGCACGCTCAGTCCTCACTGTTCCCTCACACTCTACAGAATCAGCCTCTGTGTGCAGGTTCAGTCCTCAGTGTTCTCTCACACTCTACAGAATAATCCACTGTGTGCACCATCAGTCCTCAGTGTCATCTCACACTCTACAGAATCAGCCTCTGTCTGCATGTCCAGTCCTCACTGTCACCTCACACTCTACAGAATTAGCCTGTTTGCACATCGTGCTCACTGTTCCCTAACACTCTACAGTATAAGCCTCCGTGCACAGAGGTTTATTGTTCCCTCACACTCTACAGAATCAACGTCTGTGCGCACGTTCAGTCCTCACTGTTCCCTCAAGCCCAACAGAATCAGCCCCTGAGGGCACGATCAGTCCTGTTACCTCACACTCTACAGAATCAGCCTCTGTGTGCACGCTCAGTACTCAGTGTTCCCTCACACTCTATAGAGTCTGCCTCTTTGTGCATGTCCAGTCCTCACTGTTCCCTCACGCTCTACAGAATAACCCTGTGTGTGCAGGATCAGTCCTGTGTCATCTCACACTGTAGAGAATAAGCCTCTGTGTGCACGTTCAGTCCTCACTTTTCCCTCACACTCTAAAGAATCACACTCTGTGTGCACGTTCAGTCCTCACTGTTACCTCACACTATACAAAATAAGCCTCTGTGTGCATGTTTAGTCCTCACTGTTCCCTCACACCCAAAAGAATAAGCCGCTGTTTGCACGTTCAGTCCTCACTGTTCTCCCACACTCTTTAAAATAAGCCTCTGTGTGCATGTTTAGTCCTCACTGTTCCCTCACACCCAACAGAATCAGCCTCTGTGTGCACGTTAAGTCCTCACAATTCACTCACACTCTACAGAATAATCCTCTGTGTGCAGGATCAGTCCTCAGTGTCATCTCACACTCTACAGAATCAGCCTCTGTGTGCACACTCAGTCCTCACTGTTCCCTCACACTCTACAGAATCAGCCTCTGTGTGCACGTTCCGTCCTCACTGTTCCCTGACACTCTACAGAATAAACCTCTGTGTGCACGATCAGTCCTCAGTGTCATCTCACACTCTTCAGAATCAGCCTCTGTGTGCACACTCAGTCCTCACTGTTCCCTCACACTCTACAGAATCAGCCTCTGTGTGCACGTTCAGTCCTCACTGTTCCCTCAAACTCTACAGAATCAGCCTCTGTGTGCACATTCAGTCCTCACTGTAACCTCACAGTCTATAAAATCAGTCTCTGTATGTATGTTCAGTCCTGACTGTTCCCTCACACTCTACGAAATAAGCCTCTGTGTGCACGTTCAGTCCTCACTTTTCCCTCACACTCTACAGAGTCAGCCTCTGTATGCAGGTTCAGTCCTTACTGTGAGCTCACACTATACAAAATAAGCCTACGTGTGCAGGTTCAGTCCTCACTATTCCCTCACACTCTACGAAATAAGCCTCTGTGTGCACGTTCATTCCTCACTGTTCCCTCAAACTCTACAGAATCAGCCTCTGTGTGCACATTCAGTCCTCACTGAAACCTCACACTCTATAAAATCAGTCTCTGTATGTATGTTCAGTCCTGACTGTTCCCTCACACTCTACGAAATAAGCCTCTGTGTGCACGTTCAGTCCTCACTTTTCCCTCACACTCTACAGAGTCAGCCTCTGTATGCAGGTTCAGTCCTTACTGTGAGCTCACACTATACAAAATAAGCCTATGTGTGCAGGTTCAGTCCTCACTATTCCCTCACACTCTACGAAATAAGCCTCTGTGTGCACGTTCAGTCCTCACTGTTCCCTCACACTCTACAGAATAAGGCTCTGTGTGCACGTTCAGTCCTCAGTGTTCCCTCACACTCTACAAAATAAGCCTCTGCGTGCATGTTTAGTCCTCACTGTTCCCTGACACCCAACAGAATCAGCCTCCGTGTGCACGTTCAGTCCTCACTGTTCCCTCACACTCTACAGAATCAGCCTCTGTGTGCACACTCAGTCCTCACTGTTCCCTCACACTCTACAGAATCAGCCTCTGGGTGCACGTACAGTCCTCACTGTTCCCTCACACACTACAAAATCACCCACTGTGTGCACGTTGAGTCCTCACTGTTCCCTCACACACTACAAAATCACCCACTGTGTGCACGTTCAGTCCTCACTGTTCCCTCACACTCTACAGAATCAGCCTCTGTGTGCACGCTCAGTCCTCACTGTTCCCTCACACTCTACAGAATCAGCCTCTGTGTGCAGGTTCAGTCCTCAGTGTTCTCTCACACTCTACAGAATAATCCACTGTGTGCACCATCAGTCCTCAGTGTCATCTCACACTCTACAGAATCAGCCTCTGTGTGAACGTTCAGTCTTCACTGTCACCTCACACTCTACAGAATTAGCCTCTGTTTGCACGTCTAGTCCTCACTGTTCCCTGACACTCTACAGTATAAGCCTCCGTGAACAGAGGTTTATTGTTCCCTCACACTCTACAGAATGAACGTCCGTGTGCATGTTCAGTGCTCCCTGTGACCTCACACTCTACAGAATCAGACTCTGTGTGCCCGTTCAGTATTCACTGTTCCCTCAAACTCTACAGAATCAGCCTCTGTGTGCACATTCATTCCTCACTGTTCCCTCACACTCTAGAGAATCAGCTTCTGTGTGCACGTTGATTCCTCCCTGTTACCTCTCACTCTACAAAATAAGCCTCTGTGTGCATGTTCAGTCCTCACTGTTCCCTCACACTCTACAGATTCAGCCCGTGTGTGCACGTTTAGTCCTGACTGTTCCCTCACACTCTACAAAATAAGCCTCTGTGTGCACACTCAGTCCTCACTGTTCCCTCACACGCTACAGAATCAGCCTCTGGGTGCACGTACAGTCCTCACTGTTCCCTCACACACTACAAAATCACCCACTGTGTGCACGTTCAGTCCTCACTGTTCCCTCACACACTACAAAATCACCCACTGTGTGCACGTTCAGTCCTCACTGTTCCCTCACACTCTACAGAATCAGCCTCTGTGTGCACGCTCAGTCCTCACTGTTCCCTCACACTCTATAGAATCAGCCTCTGTGTGCATGTTCAGTCCTGACTGTTCCCTCATGCACTACAGAATAATCCTCTGTCTGCAGGATCAGTCCTCAGTGTCATCTCATACTCTAGAGAATCAGCCTCTGTGTGCACGTTCAGTCCTCACTGTTCCCTCACACTCTAGAGGATCAGCCTCTGTGTGCACGTTGATTCCTCACTGGTACCTCACACTCTACAAAATAAGCCTGTGTGTGCACGTTTAGTCCTGTCTGTTCCCTCACACTCTACAAAATAAGCCTCTGGGTGCAGGTTCAGTCCTCACTGTTCCCTCACACTCTACAGAATCAGAGACTGTGCACGTTGAGTCCTTACTGTTCCCTCACACTCTACAGAATTAGACTCTGTGTGCTAGTTCATTCCTCACTGTTCCCTCAAACTCTACAGAATCAGAGATTGTACACGTTCAGTCCTCACTGTTCCCTCACACTCTACATATTTAGCCTATGTGTGCACGCTCAGTCCTCACTGTTCTCTCACACTCTACAGAATAAGCCTCTGTGTGCACGTTCAGTCCTCACTGTTCCCTCACTCTACAGAATCAGCCTCTGTGTGCACGTTCAGTCCTCACTGTTCCCTCACACTCTACAAAATAAGCCTCTGTGTGCAGGTTCAGTCCTCAGTGTTCCCTCACACTCTACAGAATAATCCTCTGTGTGCACGATCAGTACTCAGTGTCATCTCACACTCTACAGAATCAGCCTCTGTCTGCACGTTCAGTCCTCACTGTCACCTCACACTCTACAGAATTAGCCTCTGTTTGCACATGTAGTCCTCACTGTTCCCTAACACTCTACAGTATAAGCCTCCGTGCACAGAGGTTTATTGTTCCCTCACACTCTACAGAATCAACGTTTGTGTGCACGTTCAGTCCTCACTGTTCCCTCAAGCCCAACAGAATCAGCCCTGAGGGCACGATCAGTCCTGTTACCTCACTCTACAGAATCAGCCTCTGTGTGCACGCTCAGTACTCAGTGTTCCCTCACACTCTATAGAATCAGCCTCTTTGTGCATGTTCAGTCCTCACTGTTCCCTCACGCTCTACAGAATAACCCTGTGTGTGCAGGATCAGTCCTCAGTGTCATCTCACACTCTAGAGAATCAGCCTCTGTGTGCACGTTCAGTCCTCACTTTTCCCTCACACTCTAAAGAATCACACTCTGTGTGCACGTTCAGTCCTCACTGTTACCTCAAACTATACAAAATAAGCCTGTGTTCAGGTTTCAGTCCTCACTGTTCCCTCACACTCTACAAAATAAGCCTCTGTGTGCATGTTTAGTCCTCACTGTTCCCTCACACCCAAAAGAATCAGCCTCTGTGTGCACGTTCAGTCCTCACTGTTCCCTCACACTCTACAGAATTTGCCTCTGTGTGCACATTCAGTCCTCCCTGTTCCCTCACACTCTACAGAATCAGCTTCTGTGTGCATGCTCAGTCCTCACTGTTCCCTCAGTCTACAGAATAATCCTCTGTGTGAACGAGCAGTCCTCAGTGTCATCTCACACTCTACAGAATCAGCCTCTGTGTGCACGTTCAGTCCTCACTGTTCCCTCAAACTCTATAGAATCAGAGACTGTGCACATTGAGTGCTCACTGTTCCCTCACACTCCACATATTCAGCCTATGTGTGTACGCTCAGTCCTCACTGTTCCCTCACACTCTACAGAATAAGCCTCTGTGTGCACGCTCAGTCCTCACTGTTCGCTCACACTCTACAGAATAAGCCTCTGTGTGCACGTTCAGTCCTCACTGTTCCCTCACACTCTACAAAATAAGCCTCTGTGTGCATGTGGAGTCCTCACTGTTCCCTCACACTCTACAGAATCAGAGACTGTGCGTTCAGTCCTCACTGTTCCCTCACACTCCACATATTCAGCCTATGTGTGCACGTTCAGTCCTCACTGTTCCCTCACACTCTACAGAATCAGCCTCTGTGTGCACGCTCAGTCCTCACTGTTCCCTCACACTCTACAGAATCAGCCTCTGTGTGCAGGTTCAGTCCTCAGTGTTCTCTCACACTCTACAGAATAATCCACTGTGTGCACCATCAGTCCTCAGTGTCATCTCACACTCTACAGAATCAGCCTCTGTCTGCATGTCCAGTCCTCACTGTCACCTCACACTCTACAGAATTAGCCTCTGTTTGCACATCGTGCTCACTGTTCCCTAACACTCTACAGTATAAGCCTCCGTGCACAGAGGTTTATTGTTCCCTCACACTCTACAGAATCAACGTCTGTGCGCACGTTCAGTCCTCACTGTTGCCTCAAGCCCAACAGAATCAGCCCCTGAGGGCACGATCAGTCCTGTTACCTCACACTCTACAGAATCAGCCTCTGTGTGCACGCTCAGTACTCAGTGTTCCCTCACACTCTATAGAGTCTGCCTCTTTGTGCATGTCCAGTCCTCACTGTTCCCTCACGCTCTACAGAATAACCCTGTGTGTGCAGGATCAGTCCTCAGTGTCATCTCACACTGTAGAGAATAAGCCTCTGTGTGCACGTTCAGTCCTCACTTTTCCCTCACACTCTAAAGAATCACACTCTGTGTGCACGTTCAGTCCTCACTGTTACCTCACACTATACAAAATAAGCCTCTGTGTGCATGTTTAGTCCTCACTGTTCCCTCACACCCAAAAGAATAAGCCGCTGTTTGCACGTTCAGTCCTCACTGTTCTCCCACACTCTTTAAAATAAGCCTCTGTGTGCATGTTTAGTCCTCACTGTTCCCTCACACCCAACAGAATCAGCCTCTGTGTGCACGTTAAGTCCTCACAATTCACTCACACTCTACAGAATAATCCTCTGTGTGCAGGATCAGTCCTCAGTGTCATCTCACACTCTACAGAATCAGCCTCTGTGTGCACACTCAGTCCTCACTGTTCCCTCACACTCTACAGAATCAGCCTCTGTGTGCACGTTCCGTCCTCACTGTTCCCTGACACTCTACAGAATAAACCTCTGTGTGCACGATCAGTCCTCAGTGTCATCTCACACTCTTCAGAATCAGCCTCTGTGTGCACACTCAGTCCTCACTGTTCCCTCACACTCTACAGAATCAGCCTCTGTGTGCACGTTCAGTCCTCACTGTTCCCTCAAACTCTACAGAATCAGCCTCTGTGTGCACATTCAGTCCTCACTGTAACCTCACAGTCTATAAAATCAGTCTCTGTATGTATGTTCAGTCCTGACTGTTCCCTCACACTCTACGAAATAAGCCTCTGTGTGCACGTTCAGTCCTCACTTTTCCCTCACACTCTACAGAGTCAGCCTCTGTATGCAGGTTCAGTCCTTACTGTGAGCTCACACTATACAAAATAAGCCTACGTGTGCAGGTTCAGTCCTCACTATTCCCTCACACTCTACGAAATAAGCCTCTGTGTGCACGTTCATTCCTCACTGTTCCCTCAAACTCTACAGAATCAGCCTCTGTGTGCACATTCAGTCCTCACTGAAACCTCACACTCTATAAAATCAGTCTCTGTATGTATGTTCAGTCCTGACTGTTCCCTCACACTCTACGAAATAAGCCTCTGTGTGCACGTTCAGTCCTCACTTTTCCCTCACACTCTACAGAGTCAGCCTCTGTATGCAGGTTCAGTCCTTACTGTGAGCTCACACTATACAAAATAAGCCTATGTGTGCAGGTTCAGTCCTCACTATTCCCTCACACTCTACGAAATAAGCCTCTGTGTGCACGTTCAGTCCTCACTGTTCCCTCACACTCTACAGAATAAGGCTCTGTGTGCACGTTCAGTCCTCAGTGTTCCCTCACACTCTACAAAATAAGCCTCTGTGTGCATGTTTAGTCCTCACTGTTCCCTGACACCCAACAGAATCAGCCTCCGTGTGCACGTTCAGTCCTCACTGTTCCCTCACACTCTACAGAATCAGCCTCTGTGTGCACACTCAGTCCTCACTGTTCCCTCACACTCTACAGAATCAGCCTCTGGGTGCACGTACAGTCCTCACTGTTCCCTCACACACTACAAAATCACCCACTGTGTGCACGTTGAGTCCTCACTGTTCCCTCACACACTACAAAATCACCCACTGTGTGCACGTTCAGTCCTCACTGTTCCCTCACACTCTACAGAATCAGCCTCTGTGTGCACGCTCAGTCCTCACTGTTCCCTCACACTCTACAGAATCAGCCTCTGTGTGCAGGTTCAGTCCTCACTGTTCCCTCAGTCTACAGAATAATCCTCTGTGTGAACGATCAGTCCTCAGTGTCATCTCACACTCTACAGAATCAGCCTCTGTGTGAACGTTCAGTCTTCACTGTCACCTCACACTCTACAGAATTAGCCTCTGTTTGCACGTCTAGTCCTCACTGTTCCCTGACACTCTACAGTATAAGCCTCCGTGAACAGAGGTTTATTGTTCCCTCACACTCTACAGAATGAACGTCCGTGTGCATGTTCAGTGCTCCCTGTGACCTCACACTCTACAGAATCAGACTCTGTGTGCCCGTTCAGTATTCACTGTTCCCTCAAACTCTACAGAATCAGCCTCTGTGTGCACATTCATTCCTCACTGTTCCCTCACACTCTAGAGAATCAGCTTCTGTGTGCACATTGATTCCTCCCTGTTACCTCTCACTCTACAAAATAAGCCTCTGTGTGCATGTTCAGTCCTCACTGTTCCCTCACACTCTACAGATTCAGCCCGTGTGTGCACGTTTACTCCTGACTGTTCCCTCACACTCTACAAAATAAGCCTCTGTGTGCACACTCAGTCCTCACTGTTCCCTCACACGCTACAGAATCAGCCTCTGGGTGCACGTACAGTCCTCACTGTTCCCTAACACACTACAAAATCACCCACTGTGTGCACGTTCAGTCCTCACTGTTCCCTCACACACTACAAAATCACCCACTGTGTGCACGTTCAGTCCTCACTGTTCCCTCACACTCTACAGAATCAGCCTCTGTGTGCACGCTCAGTCCTCACTGTTCCCTCACACTCTATAGAATCAGCCTCTGTGTGCATGTTCAGTCCTGACTGTTCCCTCATGCACTACAGAATAATCCTCTGTCTGCAGGATCAGTCCTCAGTGTCATCTCATACTCTAGAGAATCAGCCTCTGTGTGCACGTTCAGTCCTCACTGTTCCCTCACACTCTAGAGGATCAGCCTCTGTGTGCACGTTGATTCCTCACTGGTACCTCACACTCTACAAAATAAGCCTGTGTGTGCACGTTTAGTCCTGTCTGTTCCCTCACACTCTACAAAATAAGCCTCTGGGTGCAGGTTCAGTCCTCACTGTTCCCTCACACTCTACAGAATCAGAGACTGTGCACGTTGAGTCCTTACTGTTCCCTCACACTCTACAGAATTAGACTCTGTGTGCTAGTTCATTCCTCACTGTTCCCTCAAACTCTACAGAATCAGAGATTGTACACGTTCAGTCCTCACTGTTCCCTCACACTCTACATATTTAGCCTATGTGTGCACGCTCAGTCCTCACTGTTCCCTCACACTCTACAGAATAAGCCTCTGTGTGCACGTTCAGTCCTCACTGTTCCCTCACTCTACAGAATCAGCCTCTGTTTGCACGTTCAGTCCTCACTGTTCCCTCACACTCTACAAAATAAGCCTCTGTGTGCAGGTTCAGTCCTCAGTGTTCCCTCACACTCTACAGAATAATCCTCTGTGTGCACGATCAGTACTCAGTGTCATCTCACACTCTACAGAATCAGCCTCTGGGTGCACGTACAGTCCTCACTGTTCCCTCACACACTACAAAATCACCCACTGTGTGCACGTTGAGTCCTCACTGTTCCCTCACACACTACAAAATCACCCACTGTGTGCACGTTCAGTCCTCACTGTTCCCTCACACTCTACAGAATCAGCCTCTGTGTGCACGCTCAGTCCTCACTGTTCCCTCACACTCTACAGAATCAGCCTCTGTGTGCAGGTTCAGTCCTCAGTGTTCTCTCACACTCTACAGAATAATCCACTGTGTGCACCATCAGTCCTCAGTGTCATCTCACACTCTACAGAATCAGCCTCTGTGTGAACGTTCAGTCTTCACTGTCACCTCACACTCTACAGAATTAGCCTCTGTTTGCACGTCTAGTCCTCACTGTTCCCTGACACTCTACAGTATAAGCCTCCGTGAACAGAGGTTTATTGTTCCCTCACACTCTACAGAATGAACGTCCGTGTGCATGTTCAGTGCTCCCTGTGACCTCACACTCTACAGAATCAGACTCTGTGTGCCCGTTCAGTATTCACTGTTCCCTCAAACTCTACAGAATCAGCCTCTGTGTGCACATTCATTCCTCACTGTTCCCTCACACTCTAGAGAATCAGCTTCTGTGTGCACGTTGATTCCTCCCTGTTACCTCTCACTCTACAAAATAAGCCTCTGTGTGCATGTTCAGTCCTCACTGTTCCCTCACACTCTACAGATTCAGCCCGTGTGTGCACGTTTAGTCCTGACTGTTCCCTCACACTCTACAAAATAAGCCTCTGTGTGCACACTCAGTCCTCACTGTTCCCTCACACGCTACAGAATCAGCCTCTGGGTGCACGTACAGTCCTCACTGTTCCCTCACACACTACAAAATCACCCACTGTGTGCACGTTCAGTCCTCACTGTTCCCTCACACACTACAAAATCACCCACTGTGTGCACGTTCAGTCCTCACTGTTCCCTCACACTCTACAGAATCAGCCTCTGTGTGCACGCTCAGTCCTCACTGTTCCCTCACACTCTATAGAATCAGCCTCTGTGTGCATGTTCAGTCCTGACTGTTCCCTCATGCACTACAGAATAATCCTCTGTCTGCAGGATCAGTCCTCAGTGTCATCTCATACTCTAGAGAATCAGCCTCTGTGTGCACGTTCAGTCCTCACTGTTCCCTCACACTCTAGAGGATCAGCCTCTGTGTGCACGTTGATTCCTCACTGGTACCTCACACTCTACAAAATAAGCCTGTGTGTGCACGTTTAGTCCTGTCTGTTCCCTCACACTCTACAAAATAAGCCTCTGGGTGCAGGTTCAGTCCTCACTGTTCCCTCACACTCTACAGAATCAGAGACTGTGCACGTTGAGTCCTTACTGTTCCCTCACACTCTACAGAATTAGACTCTGTGTGCTAGTTCATTCCTCACTGTTCCCTCAAACTCTACAGAATCAGAGATTGTACACGTTCAGTCCTCACTGTTCCCTCACACTCTACATATTTAGCCTATGTGTGCACGCTCAGTCCTCACTGTTCTCTCACACTCTACAGAATAAGCCTCTGTGTGCACGTTCAGTCCTCACTGTTCCCTCACTCTACAGAATCAGCCTCTGTGTGCACGTTCAGTCCTCACTGTTCCCTCACACTCTACAAAATAAGCCTCTGTGTGCAGGTTCAGTCCTCAGTGTTCCCTCACACTCTACAGAATAATCCTCTGTGTGCACGATCAGTACTCAGTGTCATCTCACACTCTACAGAATCAGCCTCTGTCTGCACGTTCAGTCCTCACTGTCACCTCACACTCTACAGAATTAGCCTCTGTTTGCACATGTAGTCCTCACTGTTCCCTAACACTCTACAGTATAAGCCTCCGTGCACAGAGGTTTATTGTTCCCTCACACTCTACAGAATCAACGTTTGTGTGCACGTTCAGTCCTCACTGTTCCCTCAAGCCCAACAGAATCAGCCCTGAGGGCACGATCAGTCCTGTTACCTCACTCTACAGAATCAGCCTCTGTGTGCACGCTCAGTACTCAGTGTTCCCTCACACTCTATAGAATCAGCCTCTTTGTGCATGTTCAGTCCTCACTGTTCCCTCACGCTCTACAGAATAACCCTGTGTGTGCAGGATCAGTCCTCAGTGTCATCTCACACTCTAGAGAATCAGCCTCTGTGTGCACGTTCAGTCCTCACTTTTCCCTCACACTCTAAAGAATCACACTCTGTGTGCACGTTCAGTCCTCACTGTTACCTCAAACTATACAAAATAAGCCTGTGTTCAGGTTTCAGTCCTCACTGTTCCCTCACACTCTACAAAATAAGCCTCTGTGTGCATGTTTAGTCCTCACTGTTCCCTCACACCCAAAAGAATCAGCCTCTGTGTGCACGTTCAGTCCTCACTGTTCCCTCACACTCTACAGAATTTGCCTCTGTGTGCACATTCAGTCCTCCCTGTTCCCTCACACTCTACAGAATCAGCTTCTGTGTGCATGCTCAGTCCTCACTGTTCCCTCAGTCTACAGAATAATCCTCTGTGTGAACGAGCAGTCCTCAGTGTCATCTCACACTCTACAGAATCAGCCTCTGTGTGCACGTTCAGTCCTCACTGTTCCCTCAAACTCTATAGAATCAGAGACTGTGCACATTGAGTGCTCACTGTTCCCTCACACTCCACATATTCAGCCTATGTGTGTACGCTCAGTCCTCACTGTTCCCTCACACTCTACAGAATAAGCCTCTGTGTGCACGCTCAGTCCTCACTGTTCGCTCACACTCTACAGAATAAGCCTCTGTGTGCACGTTCAGTCCTCACTGTTCCCTCACACTCTACAAAATAAGCCTCTGTGTGCATGTGGAGTCCTCACTGTTCCCTCACACTCTACAGAATCAGAGACTGTGCGTTCAGTCCTCACTGTTCCCTCACACTCCACATATTCAGCCTATGTGTGCACGTTCAGTCCTCACTGTTCCCTCACACTCTACAGAATCAGCCTCTGTGTGCACGCTCAGTCCTCACTGTTCCCTCACACTCTACAGAATCAGCCTCTGTGTGCAGGTTCAGTCCTCAGTGTTCTCTCACACTCTACAGAATAATCCACTGTGTGCACCATCAGTCCTCAGTGTCATCTCACACTCTACAGAATCAGCCTCTGTCTGCATGTCCAGTCCTCACTGTCACCTCACACTCTACAGAATTAGCCTCTGTTTGCACATCGTGCTCACTGTTCCCTAACACTCTACAGTATAAGCCTCCGTGCACAGAGGTTTATTGTTCCCTCACACTCTACAGAATCAACGTCTGTGCGCACGTTCAGTCCTCACTGTTGCCTCAAGCCCAACAGAATCAGCCCCTGAGGGCACGATCAGTCCTGTTACCTCACACTCTACAGAATCAGCCTCTGTGTGCACGCTCAGTACTCAGTGTTCCCTCACACTCTATAGAGTCTGCCTCTTTGTGCATGTCCAGTCCTCACTGTTCCCTCACGCTCTACAGAATAACCCTGTGTGTGCAGGATCAGTCCTCAGTGTCATCTCACACTGTAGAGAATAAGCCTCTGTGTGCACGTTCAGTCCTCACTTTTCCCTCACACTCTAAAGAATCACACTCTGTGTGCACGTTCAGTCCTCACTGTTACCTCACACTATACAAAATAAGCCTCTGTGTGCATGTTTAGTCCTCACTGTTCCCTCACACCCAAAAGAATAAGCCGCTGTTTGCACGTTCAGTCCTCACTGTTCTCCCACACTCTTTAAAATAAGCCTCTGTGTGCATGTTTAGTCCTCACTGTTCCCTCACACCCAACAGAATCAGCCTCTGTGTGCACGTTAAGTCCTCACAATTCACTCACACTCTACAGAATAATCCTCTGTGTGCAGGATCAGTCCTCAGTGTCATCTCACACTCTACAGAATCAGCCTCTGTGTGCACACTCAGTCCTCACTGTTCCCTCACACTCTACAGAATCAGCCTCTGTGTGCACGTTCCGTCCTCACTGTTCCCTGACACTCTACAGAATAAACCTCTGTGTGCACGATCAGTCCTCAGTGTCATCTCACACTCTTCAGAATCAGCCTCTGTGTGCACACTCAGTCCTCACTGTTCCCTCACACTCTACAGAATCAGCCTCTGTGTGCACGTTCAGTCCTCACTGTTCCCTCAAACTCTACAGAATCAGCCTCTGTGTGCACATTCAGTCCTCACTGTAACCTCACAGTCTATAAAATCAGTCTCTGTATGTATGTTCAGTCCTGACTGTTCCCTCACACTCTACGAAATAAGCCTCTGTGTGCACGTTCAGTCCTCACTTTTCCCTCACACTCTACAGAGTCAGCCTCTGTATGCAGGTTCAGTCCTTACTGTGAGCTCACACTATACAAAATAAGCCTACGTGTGCAGGTTCAGTCCTCACTATTCCCTCACACTCTACGAAATAAGCCTCTGTGTGCACGTTCATTCCTCACTGTTCCCTCAAACTCTACAGAATCAGCCTCTGTGTGCACATTCAGTCCTCACTGAAACCTCACACTCTATAAAATCAGTCTCTGTATGTATGTTCAGTCCTGACTGTTCCCTCACACTCTACGAAATAAGCCTCTGTGTGCACGTTCAGTCCTCACTTTTCCCTCACACTCTACAGAGTCAGCCTCTGTATGCAGGTTCAGTCCTTACTGTGAGCTCACACTATACAAAATAAGCCTATGTGTGCAGGTTCAGTCCTCACTATTCCCTCACACTCTACGAAATAAGCCTCTGTGTGCACGTTCAGTCCTCACTGTTCCCTCACACTCTACAGAATAAGGCTCTGTGTGCACGTTCAGTCCTCAGTGTTCCCTCACACTCTACAAAATAAGCCTCTGTGTGCATGTTTAGTCCTCACTGTTCCCTGACACCCAACAGAATCAGCCTCCGTGTGCACGTTCAGTCCTCACTGTTCCCTCACACTCTACAGAATCAGCCTCTGTGTGCACACTCAGTCCTCACTGTTCCCTCACACTCTACAGAATCAGCCTCTGGGTGCACGTACAGTCCTCACTGTTCCCTCACACACTACAAAATCACCCACTGTGTGCACGTTGAGTCCTCACTGTTCCCTCACACACTACAAAATCACCCACTGTGTGCACGTTCAGTCCTCACTGTTCCCTCACACTCTACAGAATCAGCCTCTGTGTGCACGCTCAGTCCTCACTGTTCCCTCACACTCTACAGAATCAGCCTCTGTGTGCAGGTTCAGTCCTCACTGTTCCCTCAGTCTACAGAATAATCCTCTGTGTGAACGATCAGTCCTCAGTGTCATCTCACACTCTACAGAATCAGCCTCTGTGTGAACGTTCAGTCTTCACTGTCACCTCACACTCTACAGAATTAGCCTCTGTTTGCACGTCTAGTCCTCACTGTTCCCTGACACTCTACAGTATAAGCCTCCGTGAACAGAGGTTTATTGTTCCCTCACACTCTACAGAATGAACGTCCGTGTGCATGTTCAGTGCTCCCTGTGACCTCACACTCTACAGAATCAGACTCTGTGTGCCCGTTCAGTATTCACTGTTCCCTCAAACTCTACAGAATCAGCCTCTGTGTGCACATTCATTCCTCACTGTTCCCTCACACTCTAGAGAATCAGCTTCTGTGTGCACATTGATTCCTCCCTGTTACCTCTCACTCTACAAAATAAGCCTCTGTGTGCATGTTCAGTCCTCACTGTTCCCTCACACTCTACAGATTCAGCCCGTGTGTGCACGTTTACTCCTGACTGTTCCCTCACACTCTACAAAATAAGCCTCTGTGTGCACACTCAGTCCTCACTGTTCCCTCACACGCTACAGAATCAGCCTCTGGGTGCACGTACAGTCCTCACTGTTCCCTCACACACTACAAAATCACCCACTGTGTGCACGTTGAGTCCTCACTGTTCCCTCACACACTACAAAATCACCCACTGTGTGCACGTTCAGTCCTCACTGTTCCCTCACACTCTACAGAATCAGCCTCTGTGTGCACGCTCAGTCCTCACTGTTCCCTCACACTCTACAGAATCAGCCTCTGTGTGCAGGTTCAGTCCTCAGTGTTCTCTCACACTCTACAGAATAATCCACTGTGTGCACCATCAGTCCTCAGTGTCATCTCACACTCTACAGAATCAGCCTCTGTGTGAACGTTCAGTCTTCACTGTCACCTCACACTCTACAGAATTAGCCTCTGTTTGCACGTCTAGTCCTCACTGTTCCCTGACACTCTACAGTATAAGCCTCCGTGAACAGAGGTTTATTGTTCCCTCACGCTCTACAGAATGAACGTCCGTGTGCATGTTCAGTGCTCCCTGTGACCTCACACTCTACAGAATCAGACTCTGTGTGCCCGTTCAGTATTCACTGTTCCCTCAAACTCTACAGAATCAGCCTCTGTGTGCACATTCATTCCTCACTGTTCCCTCACACTCTAGAGAATCAGCTTCTGTGTGCACGTTGATTCCTCCCTGTTACCTCTCACTCTACAAAATAAGCCTCTGTGTGCATGTTCAGTCCTCACTGTTCCCTCACACTCTACAGATTCAGCCCGTGTGTGCACGTTTAGTCCTGACTGTTCCCTCACACTCTACAAAATAAGCCTCTGTGTGCACACTCAGTCCTCACTGTTCCCTCACACGCTACAGAATCAGCCTCTGGGTGCACGTACAGTCCTCACTGTTCCCTCACACACTACAAAATCACCCACTGTGTGCACGTTCAGTCCTCACTGTTCCCTCACACACTACAAAATCACCCACTGTGTGCACGTTCAGTCCTCACTGTTCCCTCACACTCTACAGAATCAGCCTCTGTGTGCACGCTCAGTCCTCACTGTTCCCTCACACTCTATAGAATCAGCCTCTGTGTGCATGTTCAGTCCTGACTGTTCCCTCATGCACTACAGAATAATCCTCTGTCTGCAGGATCAGTCCTCAGTGTCATCTCATACTCTAGAGAATCAGCCTCTGTGTGCACGTTCAGTCCTCACTGTTCCCTCACACTCTAGAGGATCAGCCTCTGTGTGCACGTTGATTCCTCACTGGTACCTCACACTCTACAAAATAAGCCTGTGTGTGCACGTTTAGTCCTGTCTGTTCCCTCACACTCTACAAAATAAGCCTCTGGGTGCAGGTTCAGTCCTCACTGTTCCCTCACACTCTACAGAATCAGAGACTGTGCACGTTGAGTCCTTACTGTTCCCTCACACTCTACAGAATTAGACTCTGTGTGCTAGTTCATTCCTCACTGTTCCCTCAAACTCTACAGAATCAGAGATTGTACACGTTCAGTCCTCACTGTTCCCTCACACTCTACATATTTAGCCTATGTGTGCACGCTCAGTCCTCACTGTTCCCTCACACTCTACAGAATAAGCCTCTGTGTGCACGTTCAGTCCTCACTGTTCCCTCACTCTACAGAATCAGCCTCTGTGTGCACGTTCAGTCCTCACTGTTCCCTCACACTCTACAAAATAAGCCTCTGTGTGCAGGTTCAGTCCTCAGTGTTCCCTCACACTCTACAGAATAATCCTCTGTGTGCACGATCAGTACTCAGTGTCATCTCACACTCTACAGAATCAGCCTCTGTCTGCACGTTCAGTCCTCACTGTCACCTCACACTCTACAGAATTAGCCTCTGTTTGCACATGTAGTCCTCACTGTTCCCTAACACTCTACAGTATAAGCCTCCGTGCACAGAGGTTTATTGTTCCCTCACACTCTACAGAATCAACGTTTGTGTGCACGTTCAGTCCTCACTGTTCCCTCAAGCCCAACAGAATCAGCCCTGAGGGCACGATCAGTCCTGTTACCTCACTCTACAGAATCAGCCTCTGTGTGCACGCTCAGTACTCAGTGTTCCCTCACACTCTATAGAATCAGCCTCTTTGTGCATGTCCAGTCCTCACTGTTCCCTCACGCTCTACAGAATAACCCTGTGTGTGCAGGATCAGTCCTCAGTGTCATCTCACACTCTAGAGAATCAGCCTCTGTGTGCACGTTCAGTCCTCACTTTTCCCTCACACTCTAAAGAATCACACTCTGTGTGCACGTTCAGTCCTCACTGTTACCTCAAACTATACAAAATAAGCCTATGTGTTCAGGTTTCAGTCCTCACTGTTCCCTCACACTCTACAAAATAAGCCTCTGTGTGCATGTTTAGTCCTCACTGTTCCCTCACACCCAAAAGAATCAGCCTCTGTGTGCACGTTCAGTCCTCACTGTTCCCTCACACTCTACAGAATTTGCCTCTGTGTGCACATTCAGTCCTCCCTGTTCCCTCACACTCTACAGAATCAGCTTCTGTGTGCATGCTCAGTCCTCACTGTTCCCTCAGTCTACAGAATAATCCTCTGTGTGAACGAGCAGTCCTCAGTGTCATCTCACACTCTACAGAATCAGCCTCTGTGTGCACGTTCAGTCCTCACTGTTCCCTCAAACTCTATAGAATCAGAGACTGTGCACATTGAGTGCTCACTGTTCCCTCACACTCCACATATTCAGCCTATGTGTGTACGCTCAGTCCTCACTGTTCCCTCACACTCTACAGAATAAGCCTCTGTGTGCACGCTCAGTCCTCACTGTTCGCTCACACTCTACAGAATAAGCCTCTGTGTGCACGTTCAGTCCTCACTGTTCCCTCACACTCTACAAAATAAGCCTCTGTGTGCATGTGGAGTCCTCACTGTTCCCTCACACTCTACAGAATCAGAGACTGTGCGTTCAGTCCTCACTGTTCCCTCACACTCCACATATTCAGCCTATGTGTGCATGCTCAGTCCTCACTGTTCCCTCACACTCTACAGAATCAGACTCTGTGTGCACATGCAGTCCTCAGTGTTCCCTCACACTCTATAAAATAAGCCTCTGTGTGCAGGTTCAGTCCTCAGTGTTCTCTCACACTCTACAGAATAATCCACTGTGTGCACCATCAGTCCTCAGTGTCATCTCACACTCTACAGAATCAGCCTCTGTCTGCATGTCCAGTCCTCACTGTCACCTCACACTCTACAGAATTAGCCTCTGTTTGCACATCGTGCTCACTGTTCCCTAACACTCTACAGTATAAGCCTCCGTGCACAGAGGTTTATTGTTCCCTCACACTCTACAGAATCAACGTCTGTGCGCACGTTCAGTCCTCACTGTTCCCTCAAGCCCAACAGAATCAGCCCCTGAGGGCACGATCAGTCCTGTTACCTCACACTCTACAGAATCAGCCTCTGTGTGCACGCTCAGTACTCAGTGTTCCCTCACACTCTATAGAGTCTGCCTCTTTGTGCATGTCCAGTCCTCACTGTTCCCTCACGCTCTACAGAATAACCCTGTGTGTGCAGGATCAGTCCTCAGTGTCATCTCACACTGTAGAGAATAAGCCTCTGTGTGCACGTTCAGTCCTCACTTTTCCCTCACACTCTAAAGAATCACACTCTGTGTGCACGTTCAGTCCTCACTGTTACCTCACACTATACAAAATAAGCCTCTGTGTGCATGTTTAGTCCTCACTGTTCCCTCACACCCAAAAGAATAAGCCGCTGTTTGCACGTTCAGTCCTCACTGTTCTCCCACACTCTTTAAAATAAGCCTCTGTGTGCATGTTTAGTCCTCACTGTTCCCTCACACCCAACAGAATCAGCCTCTGTGTGCACGTTAAGTCCTCACAATTCACTCACACTCTACAGAATAATCCTCTGTGTGCAGGATCAGTCCTCAGTGTCATCTCACACTCTACAGAATCAGCCTCTGTGTGCACACTCAGTCCTCACTGTTCCCTCACACTCTACAGAATCAGCCTCTGTGTGCACGTTCCGTCCTCACTGTTCCCTGACACTCTACAGAATAAACCTCTGTGTGCACGATCAGTCCTCAGTGTCATCTCACACTCTTCAGAATCAGCCTCTGTGTGCACACTCAGTCCTCACTGTTCCCTCACACTCTACAGAATCAGACTCTGTGTGCACGTTCAGTCCTCACTGTTCCCTCAAACTCTACAGAATCAGCCTCTGTGTGCACATTCAGTCCTCACTGTAACCTCACAGTCTATAAAATCAGTCTCTGTATGTATGTTCAGTCCTGACTGTTCACTCACACTCTACGAAATAAGCCTCTGTGTGCACGTTCAGTCCTCACTTTTCCCTCACACTCTACAGAGTCAGCCTCTGTATGCAGGTTCAGTCCTTACTGTGAGCTCACACTATACAAAATAAGCCTACGTGTGCAGGTTCCGTCCTCACTATTCCCTCACACTCTACGAAATAAGCCTCTGTGTGCACGTTCATTCCTCACTGTTCCCTCAAACTCTACAGAATCAGCCTCTGTGTGCACATTCAGTCCTCACTGAAACCTCACACTCTATAAAATCAGTCTCTGTATGTATGTTCAGTCCTGACTGTTCCCTCACACTCTACGAAATAAGCCTCTGTGTGCACGTTCAGTCCTCACTTTTCCCTCACACTCTACAGAGTCAGCCTCTGTATGCAGGTTCAGTCCTTACTGTGAGCTCACACTATACAAAATAAGCCTATGTGTGCAGGTTCAGTCCTCACTATTCCCTCACACTCTACGAAATAAGCCTCTGTGTGCACGTTCAGTCCTCACTGTTCCCTCACACTCTACAGAATAAGGCTCTGTGTGCACGTTCAGTCCTCAGTGTTCCCTCACACTCTACAAAATAAGCCTCTGCGTGCATGTTTAGTCCTCACTGTTCCCTGACACCCAACAGAATCAGCCTCCGTGTGCACGTTCAGTCCTCACTGTTCCCTCACACTCTACAGAATCAGCCTCTGTGTGCACACTCAGTCCTCACTGTTCCCTCACACTCTACAGAATCAGCCTCTGGGTGCACGTACAGTCCTCACTGTTCCCTCACACACTACAAAATCACCCACTGTGTGCACGTTGAGTCCTCACTGTTCCCTCACACACTACAAAATCACCCACTGTGTGCACGTTCAGTCCTCACTGTTCCCTCACACTCTACAGAATCAGCCTCTGTGTGCACGCTCAGTCCTCACTGTTCCCTCACACTCTACAGAATCAGCCTCTGTGTGCAGGTTCAGTCCTCAGTGTTCTCTCACACTCTACAGAATAATCCACTGTGTGCACCATCAGTCCTCAGTGTCATCTCACACTCTACAGAATCAGCCTCTGTGTGAACGTTCAGTCTTCACTGTCACCTCACACTCTACAGAATTAGCCTCTGTTTGCACGTCTAGTCCTCACTGTTCCCTGACACTCTACAGTATAAGCCTCCGTGAACAGAGGTTTATTGTTCCCTCACACTCTACAGAATGAACGTCCGTGTGCATGTTCAGTGCTCCCTGTGACCTCACACTCTACAGAATCAGACTCTGTGTGCCCGTTCAGTATTCACTGTTCCCTCAAACTCTACAGAATCAGCCTCTGTGTGCACATTCATTCCTCACTGTTCCCTCACACTCTAGAGAATCAGCTTCTGTGTGCACGTTGATTCCTCCCTGTTACCTCTCACTCTACAAAATAAGCCTCTGTGTGCATGTTCAGTCCTCACTGTTCCCTCACACTCTACAGATTCAGCCCGTGTGTGCACGTTTAGTCCTGACTGTTCCCTCACACTCTACAAAATAAGCCTCTGTGTGCACACTCAGTCCTCACTGTTCCCTCACACGCTACAGAATCAGCCTCTGGGTGCACGTACAGTCCTCACTGTTCCCTCACACACTACAAAATCACCCACTGTGTGCACGTTCAGTCCTCACTGTTCCCTCACACACTACAAAATCACCCACTGTGTGCACGTTCAGTCCTCACTGTTCCCTCACACTCTACAGAATCAGCCTCTGTGTGCACGCTCAGTCCTCACTGTTCCCTCACACTCTATAGAATCAGCCTCTGTGTGCATGTTCAGTCCTGACTGTTCCCTCATGCACTACAGAATAATCCTCTGTCTGCAGGATCAGTCCTCAGTGTCATCTCATACTCTAGAGAATCAGCCTCTGTGTGCACGTTCAGTCCTCACTGTTCCCTCACACTCTAGAGGATCAGCCTCTGTGTGCACGTTGATTCCTCACTGGTACCTCACACTCTACAAAATAAGCCTGTGTGTGCACGTTTAGTCCTGTCTGTTCCCTCACACTCTACAAAATAAGCCTCTGGGTGCAGGTTCAGTCCTCACTGTTCCCTCACACTCTACAGAATCAGAGACTGTGCACGTTGAGTCCTTACTGTTCCCTCACACTCTACAGAATTAGACTCTGTGTGCTAGTTCATTCCTCACTGTTCCCTCAAACTCTACAGAATCAGAGATTGTACACGTTCAGTCCTCACTGTTCCCTCACACTCTACATATTTAGCCTATGTGTGCACGCTCAGTCCTCACTGTTCCCTCACACTCTACAGAATAAGCCTCTGTGTGCACGTTCAGTCCTCACTGTTCCCTCACTCTACAGAATCAGCCTCTGTGTGCACGTTCAGTCCTCACTGTTCCCTCACACTCTACAAAATAAGCCTCTGTGTGCAGGTTCAGTCCTCAGTGTTCCCTCACACTCTACAGAATAATCCTCTGTGTGCACGATCAGTACTCAGTGTCATCTCACACTCTACAGAATCAGCCTCTGTCTGCACGTTCAGTCCTCACTGTCACCTCACACTCTACAGAATTAGCCTCTGTTTGCACATGTAGTCCTCACTGTTCCCTAACACTCTACAGTATAAGCCTCCGTGCACAGAGGTTTATTGTTCCCTCACACTCTACAGAATCAACGTTTGTGTGCACGTTCAGTCCTCACTGTTCCCTCAAGCCCAACAGAATCAGCCCTGAGGGCACGATCAGTCCTGTTACCTCACTCTACAGAATCAGCCTCTGTGTGCACGCTCAGTACTCAGTGTTCCCTCACACTCTATAGAATCAGCCTCTTTGTGCATGTCCAGTCCTCACTGTTCCCTCACGCTCTACAGAATAACCCTGTGTGTGCAGGATCAGTCCTCAGTGTCATCTCACACTCTAGAGAATCAGCCTCTGTGTGCACGTTCAGTCCTCACTTTTCCCTCACACTCTAAAGAATCACACTCTGTGTGCACGTTCAGTCCTCACTGTTACCTCAAACTATACAAAATAAGCCTATGTGTTCAGGTTTCAGTCCTCACTGTTCCCTCACACTCTACAAAATAAGCCTCTGTGTGCATGTTTAGTCCTCACTGTTCCCTCACACCCAAAAGAATCAGCCTCTGTGTGCACGTTCAGTCCTCACTGTTCCCTCACACTCTACAGAATTTGCCTCTGTGTGCACATTCAGTCCTCCCTGTTCCCTCACACTCTACAGAATCAGCTTCTGTGTGCATGCTCAGTCCTCACTGTTCCCTCAGTCTACAGAATAATCCTCTGTGTGAACGAGCAGTCCTCAGTGTCATCTCACACTCTACAGAATCAGCCTCTGTGTGCACGTTCAGTCCTCACTGTTCCCTCAAACTCTATAGAATCAGAGACTGTGCACATTGAGTGCTCACTGTTCCCTCACACTCCACATATTCAGCCTATGTGTGTACGCTCAGTCCTCACTGTTCCCTCACACTCTACAGAATAAGCCTCTGTGTGCACGCTCAGTCCTCACTGTTCGCTCACACTCTACAGAATAAGCCTCTGTGTGCACGCTCAGTCCTCACTGTTCCCTCACACTCTACAACATAAGCCTCTGTGTGCATGTGGAGTCCTCACTGTTCCCTCACACTCTACAGAATCAGAGACTGTGCGTTCAGTCCTCACTGTTCCCTCACACTCCACATATTCAGCCTATGTGTGCATGCTCAGTCCTCACTGTTCCCTCACACTCTACAGAATCAGACTCTGTGTGCACATGCAGTCCTCAGTGTTCCCTCACACTCTATAAAATAAGCCTCTGTGTGCAGGTTCAGTCCTCAGTGTTCTCTCACACTCTACAGAATAATCCACTGTGTGCACCATCAGTCCTCAGTGTCATCTCACACTCTACAGAATCAGCCTCTGTCTGCATGTCCAGTCCTCACTGTCACCTCACACTCTACAGAATTAGCCTCTGTTTGCACATCGTGCTCACTGTTCCCTAACACTCTACAGTATAAGCCTCCGTGCACAGAGGTTTATTGTTCCCTCACACTCTACAGAATCAACGTCTGTGCGCACATTCAGTCCTCACTGTTCCCTCAAGCCCAACAGAATCAGCCCCTGAGGGCACGATCAGTCCTGTTACCTCACACTCTACAGAATCAGCCTCTGTGTGCACGCTCAGTACTCAGTGTTCCCTCACACTCTATAGAGTCTGCCTCTTTGTGCATGTCCAGTCCTCACTGTTCCCTCACGCTCTACAGAATAACCCTGTGTGTGCAGGATCAGTCCTCAGTGTCATCTCACACTGTAGAGAATAAGCCTCTGTGTGCACGTTCAGTCCTCACTTTTCCCTCACACTCTAAAGAATCACACTCTGTGTGCACGTTCAGTCCTCACTGTTACCTCACACTATACAAAATAAGCCTTTGTGTGCATGTTTAGTCCTCACTGTTCCCTCACACCCAAAAGAATAAGCCGCTGTTTGCACGTTCAGTCCTCACTGTTCTCCCACACTCTTTAAAATAAGCCTCTGTGTGCATGTTTAGTCCTCACTGTTCCCTCACACCCAACAGAATCAGCCTCTGTGTGCACGTTAAGTCCTCACAATTCACTCACACTCTACAGAATAATCCTCTGTGTGCAGGATCAGTCCTCAGTGTCATCTCACACTCTACAGAATCAGCCTCTGTGTGCACACTCAGTCCTCACTGTTCCCTCACACTCTACAGAATCAGCCTCTGTGTGCACGTTCCGTCCTCACTGTTCCCTGACACTCTACAGAATAAACCTCTGTGTGCACGATCAGTCCTCAGTGTCATCTCACACTCTTCAGAATCAGCCTCTGTGTGCACACTCAGTCCTCACTGTTCCCTCACACTCTACAGAATCAGACTGTGTGTGCACGTTCAGTCCTCACTGTTCCCTCAAACTCTACAGAATCAGCCTCTGTGTGCACATTCAGTCCTCACTGTAACCTCACAGTCTATAAAATCAGTCTCTGTATGTATGTTCAGTCCTGACTGTTCCCTCACACTCTACGAAATAAGCCTCTGTGTGCACGTTCAGTCCTCACTTTTCCCTCACACTCTACAGAGTCAGCCTCTGTATGCAGGTTCAGTCCTTACTGTGAGCTCACACTATACAAAATAAGCCTACGTGTGCAGGTTCAGTCCTCACTATTCCCTCACACTCTACGAAATAAGCCTCTGTGTGCACGTTCATTCCTCACTGTTCCCTCAAACTCTACAGAATCAGCCTCTGTGTGCACATTCAGTCCTCACTGAAACCTCACACTCTATAAAATCAGTCTCTGTATGTATGTTAAGTCCTGAGTGTTCCCTCACACTCTACGAAATAAGCCTCTGTGTGCACGTTCAGTCCTCACTTTTCCCTCACACTCTACAGAGTCAGCCTCTGTATGCAGGTTCAGTCCTTACTGTGAGCTCACACTATACAAAATAAGCCTATGTGTGCAGGTTCAGTCCTCACTATTCCCTCACACTCTACGAAATAAACCTCTGTGTGCACGTTCAGTCCTCACTGTTCCCTCACACTCTACAGAATAAGGCTCTGTGAGCACGTTCAGTCCTCAGTGTTCCCTCACACTCTACAAAATAAGCCTCTGCGTGCATGTTTAGTCCTCACTGTTCCCTGACACCCAACAGAATCAGCCTCCGTGTGCACGTTCAGTCCTCACTGTTCCCTCACACTCTACAGAATCAGCCTCTGTGTGCACACTCAGTCCTCACTGTTCCCTCACACTCTACAGAATCAGCCTCTGGGTGCACGTACAGTCCTCACTGTTCCCTCACACACTACAAAATCACCCACTGTGTGCACGTTGAGTCCTCACTGTTCCCTCACACACTACAAAATCACCCACTGTGTGCACGTTCAGTCCTCACTGTTCCCTCACACTCTACAGAATCAGCCTCTGTGTGCACGCTCAGTCCTCACTGTTCCCTCACACTCTACAGAATCAGCCTCTGTGTGCAGGTTCAGTCCTCAGTGTTCTCTCACACTCTACAGAATAATCCACTGTGTGCACCATCAGTCCTCAGTGTCATCTCACACTCTACAGAATCAGCCTCTGTGTGAACGTTCAGTCTTCACTGTCACCTCACACTCTACAGAATTAGCCTCTGTTTGCACGTCTAGTCCTCACTGTTCCCTGACACTCTACAGTATAAGCCTCCGTGAACAGAGGTTTATTGTTCCCTCACGCTCTACAGAATGAACGTCCGTGTGCATGTTCAGTGCTCCCTGTGACCTCACACTCTACAGAATCAGACTCTGTGTGCCCGTTCAGTATTCACTGTTCCCTCAAACTCTACAGAATCAGCCTCTGTGTGCACATTCATTCCTCACTGTTCCCTCACACTCTAGAGAATCAGCTTCTGTGTGCACGTTGATTCCTCCCTGTTACCTCTCACTCTACAAAATAAGCCTCTGTGTGCATGTTCAGTCCTCACTGTTCCCTCACACTCTACAGATTCAGCCCGTGTGTGCACGTTTAGTCCTGACTGTTCCCTCACACTCTACAAAATAAGCCTCTGTGTGCACACTCAGTCCTCACTGTTCCCTCACACGCTACAGAATCAGCCTCTGGGTGCACGTACAGTCCTCACTGTTCCCTCACACACTACAAAATCACCCACTGTGTGCACGTTCAGTCCTCACTGTTCCCTCACACACTACAAAATCACCCACTGTGTGCACGTTCAGTCCTCACTGTTCCCTCACACTCTACAGAATCAGCCTCTGTGTGCACGCTCAGTCCTCACTGTTCCCTCACACTCTATAGAATCAGCCTCTGTGTGCATGTTCAGTCCTGACTGTTCCCTCATGCACTACAGAATAATCCTCTGTCTGCAGGATCAGTCCTCAGTGTCATCTCATACTCTAGAGAATCAGCCTCTGTGTGCACGTTCAGTCCTCACTGTTCCCTCACACTCTAGAGGATCAGCCTCTGTGTGCACGTTGATTCCTCACTGGTACCTCACACTCTACAAAATAAGCCTGTGTGTGCACGTTTAGTCCTGTCTGTTCCCTCACACTCTACAAAATAAGCCTCTGGGTGCAGGTTCAGTCCTCACTGTTCCCTCACACTCTACAGAATCAGAGACTGTGCACGTTGAGTCCTTACTGTTCCCTCACACTCTACAGAATTAGACTCTGTGTGCTAGTTCATTCCTCACTGTTCCCTCAAACTCTACAGAATCAGAGATTGTACACGTTCAGTCCTCACTGTTCCCTCACACTCTACATATTTAGCCTATGTGTGCACGCTCAGTCCTCACTGTTCCCTCACACTCTACAGAATAAGCCTCTGTGTGCACGTTCAGTCCTCACTGTTCCCTCACTCTACAGAATCAGCCTCTGTGTGCACGTTCAGTCCTCACTGTTCCCTCACACTCTACAAAATAAGCCTCTGTGTGCAGGTTCAGTCCTCAGTGTTCCCTCACACTCTACAGAATAATCCTCTGTGTGCACGATCAGTACTCAGTGTCATCTCACACTCTACAGAATCAGCCTCTGTCTGCACGTTCAGTCCTCACTGTCACCTCACACTCTACAGAATTAGCCTCTGTTTGCACATGTAGTCCTCACTGTTCCCTAACACTCTACAGTATAAGCCTCCGTGCACAGAGGTTTATTGTTCCCTCACACTCTACAGAATCAACGTTTGTGTGCACGTTCAGTCCTCACTGTTCCCTCAAGCCCAACAGAATCAGCCCTGAGGGCACGATCAGTCCTGTTACCTCACTCTACAGAATCAGCCTCTGTGTGCACGCTCAGTACTCAGTGTTCCCTCACACTCTATAGAATCAGCCTCTTTGTGCATGTCCAGTCCTCACTGTTCCCTCACGCTCTACAGAATAACCCTGTGTGTGCAGGATCAGTCCTCAGTGTCATCTCACACTCTAGAGAATCAGCCTCTGTGTGCACGTTCAGTCCTCACTTTTCCCTCACACTCTAAAGAATCACACTCTGTGTGCACGTTCAGTCCTCACTGTTACCTCAAACTATACAAAATAAGCCTATGTGTTCAGGTTTCAGTCCTCACTGTTCCCTCACACTCTACAAAATAAGCCTCTGTGTGCATGTTTAGTCCTCACTGTTCCCTCACACCCAAAAGAATCAGCCTCTGTGTGCACGTTCAGTCCTCACTGTTCCCTCACACTCTACAGAATTTGCCTCTGTGTGCACATTCAGTCCTCCCTGTTCCCTCACACTCTACAGAATCAGCTTCTGTGTGCATGCTCAGTCCTCACTGTTCCCTCAGTCTACAGAATAATCCTCTGTGTGAACGAGCAGTCCTCAGTGTCATCTCACACTCTACAGAATCAGCCTCTGTGTGCACGTTCAGTCCTCACTGTTCCCTCAAACTCTATAGAATCAGAGACTGTGCACATTGAGTGCTCACTGTTCCCTCACACTCCACATATTCAGCCTATGTGTGTACGCTCAGTCCTCACTGTTCCCTCACACTCTACAGAATAAGCCTCTGTGTGCACGCTCAGTCCTCACTGTTCGCTCACACTCTACAGAATAAGCCTCTGTGTGCACGTTCAGTCCTCACTGTTCCCTCACACTCTACAAAATAAGCCTCTGTGTGCATGTGGAGTCCTCACTGTTCCCTCACACTCTACAGAATCAGAGACTGTGCGTTCAGTCCTCACTGTTCCCTCACACTCCACATATTCAGCCTATGTGTGCATGCTCAGTCCTCACTGTTCCCTCACACTCTACAGAATCAGACTCTGTGTGCACATGCAGTCCTCAGTGTTCCCTCACACTCTATAAAATAAGCCTCTGTGTGCAGGTTCAGTCCTCAGTGTTCTCTCACACTCTACAGAATAATCCACTGTGTGCACCATCAGTCCTCAGTGTCATCTCACACTCTACAGAATCAGCCTCTGTCTGCATGTCCAGTCCTCACTGTCACCTCACACTCTACAGAATTAGCCTCTGTTTGCACATCGTGCTCACTGTTCCCTAACACTCTACAGTATAAGCCTCCGTGCACAGAGGTTTATTGTTCCCTCACACTCTACAGAATCAACGTCTGTGCGCACGTTCAGTCCTCACTGTTCCCTCAAGCCCAACAGAATCAGCCCCTGAGGGCACGATCAGTCCTGTTACCTCACACTCTACAGAATCAGCCTCTGTGTGCACGCTCAGTACTCAGTGTTCCCTCACACTCTATAGAGTCTGCCTCTTTGTGCATGTCCAGTCCTCACTGTTCCCTCACGCTCTACAGAATAACCCTGTGTGTGCAGGATCAGTCCTCAGTGTCATCTCACACTGTAGAGAATAAGCCTCTGTGTGCACGTTCAGTCCTCACTTTTCCCTCACACTCTAAAGAATCACACTCTGTGTGCACGTTCAGTCCTCACTGTTACCTCACACTATACAAAATAAGCCTCTGTGTGCATGTTTAGTCCTCACTGTTCCCTCACACCCAAAAGAATAAGCCGCTGTTTGCACGTTCAGTCCTCACTGTTCTCCCACACTCTTTAAAATAAGCCTCTGTGTGCATGTTTAGTCCTCACTGTTCCCTCACACCCAACAGAATCAGCCTCTGTGTGCACGTTAAGTCCTCACAATTCACTCACACTCTACAGAATAATCCTCTGTGTGCAGGATCAGTCCTCAGTGTCATCTCACACTCTACAGAATCAGCCTCTGTGTGCACACTCAGTCCTCACTGTTCCCTCACACTCTACAGAATCAGCCTCTGTGTGCACGTTCCGTCCTCACTGTTCCCTGACACTCTACAGAATAAACCTCTGTGTGCACGATCAGTCCTCAGTGTCATCTCACACTCTTCAGAATCAGCCTCTGTGTGCACACTCAGTCCTCACTGTTCCCTCACACTCTACAGAATCAGACTCTGTGTGCACGTTCAGTCCTCACTGTTCCCTCAAACTCTACAGAATCAGCCTCTGTGTGCACATTCAGTCCTCACTGTAACCTCACAGTCTATAAAATCAGTCTCTGTATGTATGTTCAGTCCTGACTGTTCACTCACACTCTACGAAATAAGCCTCTGTGTGCACGTTCAGTCCTCACTTTTCCCTCACACTCTACAGAGTCAGCCTCTGTATGCAGGTTCAGTCCTTACTGTGAGCTCACACTATACAAAATAAGCCTACGTGTGCAGGTTCCGTCCTCACTATTCCCTCACACTCTACGAAATAAGCCTCTGTGTGCACGTTCATTCCTCACTGTTCCCTCAAACTCTACAGAATCAGCCTCTGTGTGCACATTCAGTCCTCACTGAAACCTCACACTCTATAAAATCAGTCTCTGTATGTATGTTCAGTCCTGACTGTTCCCTCACACTCTACGAAATAAGCCTCTGTGTGCACGTTCAGTCCTCACTTTTCCCTCACACTCTACAGAGTCAGCCTCTGTATGCAGGTTCAGTCCTTACTGTGAGCTCACACTATACAAAATAAGCCTATGTGTGCAGGTTCAGTCCTCACTATTCCCTCACACTCTACGAAATAAGCCTCTGTGTGCACGTTCAGTCCTCACTGTTCCCTCACACTCTACAGAATAAGGCTCTGTGTGCACGTTCAGTCCTCAGTGTTCCCTCACACTCTACAAAATAAGCCTCTGCGTGCATGTTTAGTCCTCACTGTTCCCTGACACCCAACAGAATCAGCCTCCGTGTGCACGTTCAGTCCTCACTGTTCCCTCACACTCTACAGAATCAGCCTCTGTGTGCACACTCAGTCCTCACTGTTCCCTCACACTCTACAGAATCAGCCTCTGGGTGCACGTACAGTCCTCACTGTTCCCTCACACACTACAAAATCACCCACTGTGTGCACGTTGAGTCCTCACTGTTCCCTCACACACTACAAAATCACCCACTGTGTGCACGTTCAGTCCTCACTGTTCCCTCACACTCTACAGAATCAGCCTCTGTGTGCACGCTCAGTCCTCACTGTTCCCTCACACTCTACAGAATCAGCCTCTGTGTGCAGGTTCAGTCCTCAGTGTTCTCTCACACTCTACAGAATAATCCACTGTGTGCACCATCAGTCCTCAGTGTCATCTCACACTCTACAGAATCAGCCTCTGTGTGAACGTTCAGTCTTCACTGTCACCTCACACTCTACAGAATTAGCCTCTGTTTGCACGTCTAGTCCTCACTGTTCCCTGACACTCTACAGTATAAGCCTCCGTGAACAGAGGTTTATTGTTCCCTCACACTCTACAGAATGAACGTCCGTGTGCATGTTCAGTGCTCCCTGTGACCTCACACTCTACAGAATCAGACTCTGTGTGCCCGTTCAGTATTCACTGTTCCCTCAAACTCTACAGAATCAGCCTCTGTGTGCACATTCATTCCTCACTGTTCCCTCACACTCTAGAGAATCAGCTTCTGTGTGCACGTTGATTCCTCCCTGTTACCTCTCACTCTACAAAATAAGCCTCTGTGTGCATGTTCAGTCCTCACTGTTCCCTCACACTCTACAGATTCAGCCCGTGTGTGCACGTTTAGTCCTGACTGTTCCCTCACACTCTACAAAATAAGCCTCTGTGTGCACACTCAGTCCTCACTGTTCCCTCACACGCTACAGAATCAGCCTCTGGGTGCACGTACAGTCCTCACTGTTCCCTCACACACTACAAAATCACCCACTGTGTGCACGTTCAGTCCTCACTGTTCCCTCACACACTACAAAATCACCCACTGTGTGCACGTTCAGTCCTCACTGTTCCCTCACACTCTACAGAATCAGCCTCTGTGTGCACGCTCAGTCCTCACTGTTCCCTCACACTCTATAGAATCAGCCTCTGTGTGCATGTTCAGTCCTGACTGTTCCCTCATGCACTACAGAATAATCCTCTGTCTGCAGGATCAGTCCTCAGTGTCATCTCATACTCTAGAGAATCAGCCTCTGTGTGCACGTTCAGTCCTCACTGTTCCCTCACACTCTAGAGGATCAGCCTCTGTGTGCACGTTGATTCCTCACTGGTACCTCACACTCTACAAAATAAGCCTGTGTGTGCACGTTTAGTCCTGTCTGTTCCCTCACACTCTACAAAATAAGCCTCTGGGTGCAGGTTCAGTCCTCACTGTTCCCTCACACTCTACAGAATCAGAGACTGTGCACGTTGAGTCCTTACTGTTCCCTCACACTCTACAGAATTAGACTCTGTGTGCTAGTTCATTCCTCACTGTTCCCTCAAACTCTACAGAATCAGAGATTGTACACGTTCAGTCCTCACTGTTCCCTCACACTCTACATATTTAGCCTATGTGTGCACGCTCAGTCCTCACTGTTCCCTCACACTCTACAGAATAAGCCTCTGTGTGCACGTTCAGTCCTCACTGTTCCCTCACTCTACAGAATCAGCCTCTGTGTGCACGTTCAGTCCTCACTGTTCCCTCACACTCTACAAAATAAGCCTCTGTGTGCAGGTTCAGTCCTCAGTGTTCCCTCACACTCTACAGAATAATCCTCTGTGTGCACGATCAGTACTCAGTGTCATCTCACACTCTACAGAATCAGCCTCTGTCTGCACGTTCAGTCCTCACTGTCACCTCACACTCTACAGAATTAGCCTCTGTTTGCACATGTAGTCCTCACTGTTCCCTAACACTCTACAGTATAAGCCTCCGTGCACAGAGGTTTATTGTTCCCTCACACTCTACAGAATCAACGTTTGTGTGCACGTTCAGTCCTCACTGTTCCCTCAAGCCCAACAGAATCAGCCCTGAGGGCACGATCAGTCCTGTTACCTCACTCTACAGAATCAGCCTCTGTGTGCACGCTCAGTACTCAGTGTTCCCTCACACTCTATAGAATCAGCCTCTTTGTGCATGTCCAGTCCTCACTGTTCCCTCACGCTCTACAGAATAACCCTGTGTGTGCAGGATCAGTCCTCAGTGTCATCTCACACTCTAGAGAATCAGCCTCTGTGTGCACGTTCAGTCCTCACTTTTCCCTCACACTCTAAAGAATCACACTCTGTGTGCACGTTCAGTCCTCACTGTTACCTCAAACTATACAAAATAAGCCTATGTGTTCAGGTTTCAGTCCTCACTGTTCCCTCACACTCTACAAAATAAGCCTCTGTGTGCATGTTTAGTCCTCACTGTTCCCTCACACCCAAAAGAATCAGCCTCTGTGTGCACGTTCAGTCCTCACTGTTCCCTCACACTCTACAGAATTTGCCTCTGTGTGCACATTCAGTCCTCCCTGTTCCCTCACACTCTACAGAATCAGCTTCTGTGTGCATGCTCAGTCCTCACTGTTCCCTCAGTCTACAGAATAATCCTCTGTGTGAACGAGCAGTCCTCAGTGTCATCTCACACTCTACAGAATCAGCCTCTGTGTGCACGTTCAGTCCTCACTGTTCCCTCAAACTCTATAGAATCAGAGACTGTGCACATTGAGTGCTCACTGTTCCCTCACACTCCACATATTCAGCCTATGTGTGTACGCTCAGTCCTCACTGTTCCCTCACACTCTACAGAATAAGCCTCTGTGTGCACGCTCAGTCCTCACTGTTCGCTCACACTCTACAGAATAAGCCTCTGTGTGCACGCTCAGTCCTCACTGTTCCCTCACACTCTACAACATAAGCCTCTGTGTGCATGTGGAGTCCTCACTGTTCCCTCACACTCTACAGAATCAGAGACTGTGCGTTCAGTCCTCACTGTTCCCTCACACTCCACATATTCAGCCTATGTGTGCATGCTCAGTCCTCACTGTTCCCTCACACTCTACAGAATCAGACTCTGTGTGCACATGCAGTCCTCAGTGTTCCCTCACACTCTATAAAATAAGCCTCTGTGTGCAGGTTCAGTCCTCAGTGTTCTCTCACACTCTACAGAATAATCCACTGTGTGCACCATCAGTCCTCAGTGTCATCTCACACTCTACAGAATCAGCCTCTGTCTGCATGTCCAGTCCTCACTGTCACCTCACACTCTACAGAATTAGCCTCTGTTTGCACATCGTGCTCACTGTTCCCTAACACTCTACAGTATAAGCCTCCGTGCACAGAGGTTTATTGTTCCCTCACACTCTACAGAATCAACGTCTGTGCGCACATTCAGTCCTCACTGTTCCCTCAAGCCCAACAGAATCAGCCCCTGAGGGCACGATCAGTCCTGTTACCTCACACTCTACAGAATCAGCCTCTGTGTGCACGCTCAGTACTCAGTGTTCCCTCACACTCTATAGAGTCTGCCTCTTTGTGCATGTCCAGTCCTCACTGTTCCCTCACGCTCTACAGAATAACCCTGTGTGTGCAGGATCAGTCCTCAGTGTCATCTCACACTGTAGAGAATAAGCCTCTGTGTGCACGTTCAGTCCTCACTTTTCCCTCACACTCTAAAGAATCACACTCTGTGTGCACGTTCAGTCCTCACTGTTACCTCACACTATACAAAATAAGCCTTTGTGTGCATGTTTAGTCCTCACTGTTCCCTCACACCCAAAAGAATAAGCCGCTGTTTGCACGTTCAGTCCTCACTGTTCTCCCACACTCTTTAAAATAAGCCTCTGTGTGCATGTTTAGTCCTCACTGTTCCCTCACACCCAACAGAATCAGCCTCTGTGTGCACGTTAAGTCCTCACAATTCACTCACACTCTACAGAATAATCCTCTGTGTGCAGGATCAGTCCTCAGTGTCATCTCACACTCTACAGAATCAGCCTCTGTGTGCACACTCAGTCCTCACTGTTCCCTCACACTCTACAGAATCAGCCTCTGTGTGCACGTTCCGTCCTCACTGTTCCCTGACACTCTACAGAATAAACCTCTGTGTGCACGATCAGTCCTCAGTGTCATCTCACACTCTTCAGAATCAGCCTCTGTGTGCACACTCAGTCCTCACTGTTCCCTCACACTCTACAGAATCAGACTGTGTGTGCACGTTCAGTCCTCACTGTTCCCTCAAACTCTACAGAATCAGCCTCTGTGTGCACATTCAGTCCTCACTGTAACCTCACAGTCTATAAAATCAGTCTCTGTATGTATGTTCAGTCCTGACTGTTCCCTCACACTCTACGAAATAAGCCTCTGTGTGCACGTTCAGTCCTCACTTTTCCCTCACACTCTACAGAGTCAGCCTCTGTATGCAGGTTCAGTCCTTACTGTGAGCTCACACTATACAAAATAAGCCTACGTGTGCAGGTTCAGTCCTCACTATTCCCTCACACTCTACGAAATAAGCCTCTGTGTGCACGTTCATTCCTCACTGTTCCCTCAAACTCTACAGAATCAGCCTCTGTGTGCACATTCAGTCCTCACTGAAACCTCACACTCTATAAAATCAGTCTCTGTATGTATGTTAAGTCCTGAGTGTTCCCTCACACTCTACGAAATAAGCCTCTGTGTGCACGTTCAGTCCTCACTTTTCCCTCACACTCTACAGAGTCAGCCTCTGTATGCAGGTTCAGTCCTTACTGTGAGCTCACACTATACAAAATAAGCCTATGTGTGCAGGTTCAGTCCTCACTATTCCCTCACACTCTACGAAATAAACCTCTGTGTGCACGTTCAGTCCTCACTGTTCCCTCACACTCTACAGAATAAGGCTCTGTGAGCACGTTCAGTCCTCAGTGTTCCCTCACACTCTACAAAATAAGCCTCTGCGTGCATGTTTAGTCCTCACTGTTCCCTGACACCCAACAGAATCAGCCTCCGTGTGCACGTTCAGTCCTCACTGTTCCCTCACACTCTACAGAATCAGCCTCTGTGTGCACACTCAGTCCTCACTGTTCCCTCACACTCTACAGAATCAGCCTCTGGGTGCACGTACAGTCCTCACTGTTCCCTCACACACTACAAAATCACCCACTGTGTGCACGTTGAGTCCTCACTGTTCCCTCACACACTACAAAATCACCCACTGTGTGCACGTTCAGTCCTCACTGTTCCCTCACACTCTACAGAATCAGCCTCTGTGTGCACGCTCAGTCCTCACTGTTCCCTCACACTCTACAGAATCAGCCTCTGTGTGCAGGTTCAGTCCTCAGTGTTCTCTCACACTCTACAGAATAATCCACTGTGTGCACCATCAGTCCTCAGTGTCATCTCACACTCTACAGAATCAGCCTCTGTGTGAACGTTCAGTCTTCACTGTCACCTCACACTCTACAGAATTAGCCTCTGTTTGCACGTCTAGTCCTCACTGTTCCCTGACACTCTACAGTATAAGCCTCCGTGAACAGAGGTTTATTGTTCCCTCACACTCTACAGAATGAACGTCCGTGTGCATGTTCAGTGCTCCCTGTGACCTCACACTCTACAGAATCAGACTCTGTGTGCCCGTTCAGTATTCACTGTTCCCTCAAACTCTACAGAATCAGCCTCTGTGTGCACATTCATTCCTCACTGTTCCCTCACACTCTAGAGAATCAGCTTCTGTGTGCACGTTGATTCCTCCCTGTTACCTCTCACTCTACAAAATAAGCCTCTGTGTGCATGTTCAGTCCTCACTGTTCCCTCACACTCTACAGATTCAGCCCGTGTGTGCACGTTTAGTCCTGACTGTTCCCTCACACTCTACAAAATAAGCCTCTGTGTGCACACTCAGTCCTCACTGTTCCCTCACACGCTACAGAATCAGCCTCTGGGTGCACGTACAGTCCTCACTGTTCCCTCACACACTACAAAATCACCCACTGTGTGCACGTTCAGTCCTCACTGTTCCCTCACACACTACAAAATCACCCACTGTGTGCACGTTCAGTCCTCACTGTTCCCTCACACTCTACAGAATCAGCCTCTGTGTGCACGCTCAGTCCTCACTGTTCCCTCACACTCTATAGAATCAGCCTCTGTGTGCATGTTCAGTCCTGACTGTTCCCTCATGCACTACAGAATAATCCTCTGTCTGCAGGATCAGTCCTCAGTGTCATCTCATACTCTAGAGAATCAGCCTCTGTGTGCACGTTCAGTCCTCACTGTTCCCTCACACTCTAGAGGATCAGCCTCTGTGTGCACGTTGATTCCTCACTGGTACCTCACACTCTACAAAATAAGCCTGTGTGTGCACGTTTAGTCCTGTCTGTTCCCTCACACTCTACAAAATAAGCCTCTGGGTGCAGGTTCAGTCCTCACTGTTCCCTCACACTCTACAGAATCAGAGACTGTGCACGTTGAGTCCTTACTGTTCCCTCACACTCTACAGAATTAGACTCTGTGTGCTAGTTCATTCCTCACTGTTCCCTCAAACTCTACAGAATCAGAGATTGTACACGTTCAGTCCTCACTGTTCCCTCACACTCTACATATTTAGCCTATGTGTGCACGCTCAGTCCTCACTGTTCCCTCACACTCTACAGAATAAGCCTCTGTGTGCACGTTCAGTCCTCACTGTTCCCTCACTCTACAGAATCAGCCTCTGTGTGCACGTTCAGTCCTCACTGTTCCCTCACACTCTACAAAATAAGCCTCTGTGTGCAGGTTCAGTCCTCAGTGTTCCCTCACACTCTACAGAATAATCCTCTGTGTGCACGATCAGTACTCAGTGTCATCTCACACTCTACAGAATCAGCCTCTGTCTGCACGTTCAGTCCTCACTGTCACCTCACACTCTACAGAATTAGCCTCTGTTTGCACATGTAGTCCTCACTGTTCCCTAACACTCTACAGTATAAGCCTCCGTGCACAGAGGTTTATTGTTCCCTCACACTCTACAGAATCAACGTTTGTGTGCACGTTCAGTCCTCACTGTTCCCTCAAGCCCAACAGAATCAGCCCTGAGGGCACGATCAGTCCTGTTACCTCACTCTACAGAATCAGCCTCTGTGTGCACGCTCAGTACTCAGTGTTCCCTCACACTCTATAGAATCAGCCTCTTTGTGCATGTCCAGTCCTCACTGTTCCCTCACGCTCTACAGAATAACCCTGTGTGTGCAGGATCAGTCCTCAGTGTCATCTCACACTCTAGAGAATCAGCCTCTGTGTGCACGTTCAGTCCTCACTTTTCCCTCACACTCTAAAGAATCACACTCTGTGTGCACGTTCAGTCCTCACTGTTACCTCAAACTATACAAAATAAGCCTATGTGTTCAGGTTTCAGTCCTCACTGTTCCCTCACACTCTACAAAATAAGCCTCTGTGTGCATGTTTAGTCCTCACTGTTCCCTCACACCCAAAAGAATCAGCCTCTGTGTGCACGTTCAGTCCTCACTGTTCCCTCACACTCTACAGAATTTGCCTCTGTGTGCACATTCAGTCCTCCCTGTTCCCTCACACTCTACAGAATCAGCTTCTGTGTGCATGCTCAGTCCTCACTGTTCCCTCAGTCTACAGAATAATCCTCTGTGTGAACGAGCAGTCCTCAGTGTCATCTCACACTCTACAGAATCAGCCTCTGTGTGCACGTTCAGTCCTGTTCCCTCAAACTCTATAGAATCAGAGACTGTGCACATTGAGTGCTCACTGTTCCCTCACACTCCACATATTCAGCCTATGTGTGTACGCTCAGTCCTCACTGTTCCCTCACACTCTACAGAATAAGCCTCTGTGTGCACGCTCAGTCCTCACTGTTCGCTCACACTCTACAGAATAAGCCTCTGTGTGCACGTTCAGTCCTCACTGTTCCCTCACACTCTACAAAATAAGCCTCTGTGTGCATGTGGAGTCCTCACTGTTCCCTCACACTCTACAGAATCAGAGACTGTGCGTTCAGTCCTCACTGTTCCCTCACACTCCACATATTCAGCCTATGTGTGCATGCTCAGTCCTCACTGTTCCCTCACACTCTACAGAATCAGACTCTGTGTGCACATGCAGTCCTCAGTGTTCCCTCACACTCTATAAAATAAGCCTCTGTGTGCAGGTTCAGTCCTCAGTGTTCTCTCACACTCTACAGAATAATCCACTGTGTGCACCATCAGTCCTCAGTGTCATCTCACACTCTACAGAATCAGCCTCTGTCTGCATGTCCAGTCCTCACTGTCACCTCACACTCTACAGAATTAGCCTCTGTTTGCACATCGTGCTCACTGTTCCCTAACACTCTACAGTATAAGCCTCCGTGCACAGAGGTTTATTGTTCCCTCACACTCTACAGAATCAACGTCTGTGCGCACGTTCAGTCCTCACTGTTCCCTCAAGCCCAACAGAATCAGCCCCTGAGGGCACGATCAGTCCTGTTACCTCACACTCTACAGAATCAGCCTCTGTGTGCACGCTCAGTACTCAGTGTTCCCTCACACTCTATAGAGTCTGCCTCTTTGTGCATGTCCAGTCCTCACTGTTCCCTCACGCTCTACAGAATAACCCTGTGTGTGCAGGATCAGTCCTCAGTGTCATCTCACACTGTAGAGAATAAGCCTCTGTGTGCACGTTCAGTCCTCACTTTTCCCTCACACTCTAAAGAATCACACTCTGTGTGCACGTTCAGTCCTCACTGTTACCTCACACTATACAAAATAAGCCTCTGTGTGCATGTTTAGTCCTCACTGTTCCCTCACACCCAAAAGAATAAGCCGCTGTTTGCACGTTCAGTCCTCACTGTTCTCCCACACTCTTTAAAATAAGCCTCTGTGTGCATGTTTAGTCCTCACTGTTCCCTCACACCCAACAGAATCAGCCTCTGTGTGCACGTTAAGTCCTCACAATTCACTCACACTCTACAGAATAATCCTCTGTGTGCAGGATCAGTCCTCAGTGTCATCTCACACTCTACAGAATCAGCCTCTGTGTGCACACTCAGTCCTCACTGTTCCCTCACACTCTACAGAATCAGCCTCTGTGTGCACGTTCCGTCCTCACTGTTCCCTGACACTCTACAGAATAAACCTCTGTGTGCACGATCAGTCCTCAGTGTCATCTCACACTCTTCAGAATCAGCCTCTGTGTGCACACTCAGTCCTCACTGTTCCCTCACACTCTACAGAATCAGACTCTGTGTGCACGTTCAGTCCTCACTGTTCCCTCAAACTCTACAGAATCAGCCTCTGTGTGCACATTCAGTCCTCACTGTAACCTCACAGTCTATAAAATCAGTCTCTGTATGTATGTTCAGTCCTGACTGTTCACTCACACTCTACGAAATAAGCCTCTGTGTGCACGTTCAGTCCTCACTTTTCCCTCACACTCTACAGAGTCAGCCTCTGTATGCAGGTTCAGTCCTTACTGTGAGCTCACACTATACAAAATAAGCCTACGTGTGCAGGTTCAGTCCTCACTATTCCCTCACACTCTACGAAATAAGCCTCTGTGTGCACGTTCATTCCTCACTGTTCCCTCAAACTCTACAGAATCAGCCTCTGTGTGCACATTCAGTCCTCACTGAAACCTCACACTCTATAAAATCAGTCTCTGTATGTATGTTCAGTCCTGACTGTTCCCTCACACTCTACGAAATAAGCCTCTGTGTGCACGTTCAGTCCTCACTTTTCCCTCACACTCTACAGAGTCAGCCTCTGTATGCAGGTTCAGTCCTTACTGTGAGCTCACACTATACAAAATAAGCCTATGTGTGCAGGTTCAGTCCTCACTATTCCCTCACACTCTACGAAATAAGCCTCTGTGTGCACGTTCAGTCCTCACTGTTCCCTCACACTCTACAGAATAAGGCTCTGTGTGCACGTTCAGTCCTCAGTGTTCCCTCACACTCTACAAAATAAGCCTCTGCGTGCATGTTTAGTCCTCACTGTTCCCTGACACCCAACAGAATCAGCCTCCGTGTGCACGTTCAGTCCTCACTGTTCCCTCACACTCTACAGAATCAGCCTCTGTGTGCACACTCAGTCCTCACTGTTCCCTCACACTCTACAGAATCAGCCTCTGGGTGCACGTACAGTCCTCACTGTTCCCTCACACACTACAAAATCACCCACTGTGTGCACGTTGAGTCCTCACTGTTCCCTCACACACTACAAAATCACCCACTGTGTGCACGTTCAGTCCTCACTGTTCCCTCACACTCTACAGAATCAGCCTCTGTGTGCACGCTCAGTCCTCACTGTTCCCTCACACTCTACAGAATCAGCCTCTGTGTGCAGGTTCAGTCCTCAGTGTTCTCTCACACTCTACAGAATAATCCACTGTGTGCACCATCAGTCCTCAGTGTCATCTCACACTCTACAGAATCAGCCTCTGTGTGAACGTTCAGTCTTCACTGTCACCTCACACTCTACAGAATTAGCCTCTGTTTGCACGTCTAGTCCTCACTGTTCCCTGACACTCTACAGTATAAGCCTCCGTGAACAGAGGTTTATTGTTCCCTCACACTCTACAGAATGAACGTCCGTGTGCATGTTCAGTGCTCCCTGTGACCTCACACTCTACAGAATCAGACTCTGTGTGCCCGTTCAGTATTCACTGTTCCCTCAAACTCTACAGAATCAGCCTCTGTGTGCACATTCATTCCTCACTGTTCCCTCACACTCTAGAGAATCAGCTTCTGTGTGCACGTTGATTCCTCCCTGTTACCTCTCACTCTACAAAATAAGCCTCTGTGTGCATGTTCAGTCCTCACTGTTCCCTCACACTCTACAGATTCAGCCCGTGTGTGCACGTTTAGTCCTGACTGTTCCCTCACACTCTACAAAATAAGCCTCTGTGTGCACACTCAGTCCTCACTGTTCCCTCACACGCTACAGAATCAGCCTCTGGGTGCACGTACAGTCCTCACTGTTCCCTCACACACTACAAAATCACCCACTGTGTGCACGTTCAGTCCTCACTGTTCCCTCACACACTACAAAATCACCCACTGTGTGCACGTTCAGTCCTCACTGTTCCCTCACACTCTACAGAATCAGCCTCTGTGTGCACGCTCAGTCCTCACTGTTCCCTCACACTCTATAGAATCAGCCTCTGTGTGCATGTTCAGTCCTGACTGTTCCCTCATGCACTACAGAATAATCCTCTGTCTGCAGGATCAGTCCTCAGTGTCATCTCATACTCTAGAGAATCAGCCTCTGTGTGCACGTTCAGTCCTCACTGTTCCCTCACACTCTAGAGGATCAGCCTCTGTGTGCACGTTGATTCCTCACTGGTACCTCACACTCTACAAAATAAGCCTGTGTGTGCACGTTTAGTCCTGTCTGTTCCCTCACACTCTACAAAATAAGCCTCTGGGTGCAGGTTCAGTCCTCACTGTTCCCTCACACTCTACAGAATCAGAGACTGTGCACGTTGAGTCCTTACTGTTCCCTCACACTCTACAGAATTAGACTCTGTGTGCTAGTTCATTCCTCACTGTTCCCTCAAACTCTACAGAATCAGAGATTGTACACGTTCAGTCCTCACTGTTCCCTCACACTCTACATATTTAGCCTATGTGTGCACGCTCAGTCCTCACTGTTCCCTCACACTCTACAGAATAAGCCTCTGTGTGCACGTTCAGTCCTCACTGTTCCCTCACTCTACAGAATCAGCCTCTGTGTGCACGTTCAGTCCTCACTGTTCCCTCACACTCTACAAAATAAGCCTCTGTGTGCAGGTTCAGTCCTCAGTGTTCCCTCACACTCTACAGAATAATCCTCTGTGTGCACGATCAGTACTCAGTGTCATCTCACACTCTACAGAATCAGCCTCTGTCTGCACGTTCAGTCCTCACTGTCACCTCACACTCTACAGAATTAGCCTCTGTTTGCACATGTAGTCCTCACTGTTCCCTAACACTCTACAGTATAAGCCTCCGTGCACAGAGGTTTATTGTTCCCTCACACTCTACAGAATCAACGTTTGTGTGCACGTTCAGTCCTCACTGTTCCCTCAAGCCCAACAGAATCAGCCCTGAGGGCACGATCAGTCCTGTTACCTCACTCTACAGAATCAGCCTCTGTGTGCACGCTCAGTACTCAGTGTTCCCTCACACTCTATAGAATCAGCCTCTTTGTGCATGTTCAGTCCTCACTGTTCCCTCACGCTCTACAGAATAACCCTGTGTGTGCAGGATCAGTCCTCAGTGTCATCTCACACTCTAGAGAATCAGCCTCTGTGTGCACGTTCAGTCCTCACTTTTCCCTCACACTCTAAAGAATCACACTCTGTGTGCACGTTCAGTCCTCACTGTTACCTCAAACTATACAAAATAAGCCTGTGTTCAGGTTTCAGTCCTCACTGTTCCCTCACACTCTACAAAATAAGCCTCTGTGTGCATGTTTAGTCCTCACTGTTCCCTCACACCCAAAAGAATCAGCCTCTGTGTGCACGTTCAGTCCTCACTGTTCCCTCACACTCTACAGAATTTGCCTCTGTGTGCACATTCAGTCCTCCCTGTTCCCTCACACTCTACAGAATCAGCTTCTGTGTGCATGCTCAGTCCTCACTGTTCCCTCAGTCTACAGAATAATCCTCTGTGTGAACGAGCAGTCCTCAGTGTCATCTCACACTCTACAGAATCAGCCTCTGTGTGCACGTTCAGTCCTCACTGTTCCCTCAAACTCTATAGAATCAGAGACTGTGCACATTGAGTGCTCACTGTTCCCTCACACTCCACATATTCAGCCTATGTGTGTACGCTCAGTCCTCACTGTTCCCTCACACTCTACAGAATAAGCCTCTGTGTGCACGCTCAGTCCTCACTGTTCGCTCACACTCTACAGAATAAGCCTCTGTGTGCACGTTCAGTCCTCACTGTTCCCTCACACTCTACAAAATAAGCCTCTGTGTGCATGTGGAGTCCTCACTGTTCCCTCACACTCTACAGAATAAGAGACTGTGCGTTCAGTCCTCACTGTTCCCTCACACTCCACATATTCAGCCTATGTGTGCACGTTCAGTCCTCACTGTTCCCTCACACTCTACAGAATCAGACTCTGTGTGCACGCTCAGTCCTCACTGTTCCCTCACACTCTACAGAATCAGCCTCTGTGTGCAGGTTCAGTCCTCAGTGTTCTCTCACACTCTACAGAATAATCCACTGTGTGCACCATCAGTCCTCAGTGTCATCTCACACTCTACAGAATCAGCCTCTGTCTGCATGTCCAGTCCTCACTGTCACCTCACACTCTACAGAATTAGCCTGTTTGCACATCTTGCTCACTGTTCCCTAACACTCTACAGTATAAGCCTCCGTGCACAGAGGTTTATTGTTCCCTCACACTCTACAGAATCAACGTCTGTGCGCACGTTCAGTCCTCACTGTTCCCTCAAGCCCAACAGAATCAGCCCCTGAGGGCACGATCAGTCCTGTTACCTCACACTCTACAGAATCAGCCTCTGTGTGCACGCTCAGTACTCAGTGTTCCCTCACACTCTATAGAGTCTGCCTCTTTGTGCATGTCCAGTCCTCACTGTTCCCTCACGCTCTACAGAATAACCCTGTGTGTGCAGGATCAGTCCTGTGTCATCTCACACTGTAGAGAATAAGCCTCTGTGTGCACGTTCAGTCCTCACTTTTCCCTCACACTCTAAAGAATCACACTCTGTGTGCACGTTCAGTCCTCACTGTTACCTCACACTATACAAAATAAGCCTCTGTGTGCATGTTTAGTCCTCACTGTTCCCTCACACCCAAAAGAATAAGCCGCTGTTTGCACGTTCAGTCCTCACTGTTCTCCCACACTCTTTAAAATAAGCCTCTGTGTGCATGTTTAGTCCTCACTGTTCCCTCACACCCAACAGAATCAGCCTCTGTGTGCACGTTAAGTCCTCACAATTCACTCACACTCTACAGAATAATCCTCTGTGTGCAGGATCAGTCCTCAGTGTCATCTCACACTCTACAGAATCAGCCTCTGTGTGCACACTCAGTCCTCACTGTTCCCTCACACTCTACAGAATCAGCCTCTGTGTGCACGTTCCGTCCTCACTGTTCCCTGACACTCTACAGAATAAACCTCTGTGTGCACGATCAGTCCTCAGTGTCATCTCACACTCTTCAGAATCAGCCTCTGTGTGCACACTCAGTCCTCACTGTTCCCTCACACTCTACAGAATCAGCCTCTGTGTGCACGTTCAGTCCTCACTGTTCCCTCAAACTCTACAGAATCAGCCTCTGTGTGCACATTCAGTCCTCACTGTAACCTCACAGTCTATAAAATCAGTCTCTGTATGTATGTTCAGTCCTGACTGTTCCCTCACACTCTACGAAATAAGCCTCTGTGTGCACGTTCAGTCCTCACTTTTCCCTCACACTCTACAGAGTCAGCCTCTGTATGCAGGTTCAGTCCTTACTGTGAGCTCACTATACAAAATAAGCCTACGTGTGCAGGTTCAGTCCTCACTATTCCCTCACACTCTACGAAATAAGCCTCTGTGTGCACGTTCATTCCTCACTGTTCCCTCAAACTCTACAGAATCAGCCTCTGTGTGCACATTCAGTCCTCACTGAAACCTCACACTCTATAAAATCAGTCTCTGTATGTATGTTCAGTCCTGACTGTTCCCTCACACTCTACGAAATAAGCCTCTGTGTGCACGTTCAGTCCTCACTTTTCCCTCACACTCTACAGAGTCAGCCTCTGTATGCAGGTTCAGTCCTTACTGTGAGCTCACACTATACAAAATAAGCCTATGTGTGCAGGTTCAGTCCTCACTATTCCCTCACACTCTACGAAATAAGCCTCTGTGTGCACGTTCAGTCCTCACTGTTCCCTCACACTCTACAGAATAAGGCTCTGTGTGCACGTTCAGTCCTCAGTGTTCCCTCACACTCTACAAAATAAGCCTCTGTGTGCATGTTTAGTCCTCACTGTTCCCTGACACCCAACAGAATCAGCCTCTGTGTGCACGTTCAGTCCTCACTGTTCCCTCACACTCTACAGAATCAGCCTCTGTGTGCACACTCAGTCCTCACTGTTCCCTCACACTCTACAGAATCAGCCTCTGGGTGCACGTACAGTCCTCACTGTTCCCTCACACACTACAAAATCACCCACTGTGTGCACGTTGAGTCCTCACTGTTCCCTCACACACTACAAAATCACCCACTGTGTGCACGTTCAGTCCTCACTGTTCCCTCACACTCTACAGAATCAGCCTCTGTGTGCACGCTCAGTCCTCACTGTTCCCTCACACTCTACAGAATCAGCCTCTGTGTGCAGGTTCAGTCCTCACTGTTCCCTCAGTCTACAGAATAATCCTCTGTGTGAACGATCAGTCCTCAGTGTCATCTCACACTCTACAGAATCAGCCTCTGTGTGAACGTTCAGTCTTCACTGTCACCTCACACTCTACAGAATTAGCCTCTGTTTGCACGTCTAGTCCTCACTGTTCCCTGACACTCTACAGTATAAGCCTCCGTGAACAGAGGTTTATTGTTCCCTCACACTCTACAGAATGAACGTCCGTGTGCATGTTCAGTGCTCCCTGTGACCTCACACTCTACAGAATCAGACTCTGTGTGCCCGTTCAGTATTCACTGTTCCCTCAAACTCTACAGAATCAGCCTCTGTGTGCACATTCATTCCTCACTGTTCCCTCACACTCTAGAGAATCAGCTTCTGTGTGCACGTTGATTCCTCCCTGTTACCTCTCACTCTACAAAATAAGCCTCTGTGTGCATGTTCAGTCCTCACTGTTCCCTCACACTCTACAGATTCAGCCCGTGTGTGCACGTTTAGTCCTGACTGTTCCCTCACACTCTACAAAATAAGCCTCTGTGTGCACACTCAGTCCTCACTGTTCCCTCACACGCTACAGAATCAGCCTCTGGGTGCACGTACAGTCCTCACTGTTCCCTCACACACTACAAAATCACCCACTGTGTGCACGTTCAGTCCTCACTGTTCCCTCACACACTACAAAATCACCCACTGTGTGCACGTTCAGTCCTCACTGTTCCCTCACACTCTACAGAATCAGCCTCTGTGTGCACGCTCAGTCCTCACTGTTCCCTCACACTCTATAGAATCAGCCTCTGTGTGCATGTTCAGTCCTGACTGTTCCCTCATGCACTACAGAATAATCCTCTGTCTGCAGGATCAGTCCTCAGTGTCATCTCATACTCTAGAGAATCAGCCTCTGTGTGCACGTTCAGTCCTCACTGTTCCCTCACACTCTAGAGGATCAGCCTCTGTGTGCACGTTGATTCCTCACTGGTACCTCACACTCTACAAAATAAGCCTGTGTGTGCACGTTTAGTCCTGTCTGTTCCCTCACACTCTACAAAATAAGCCTCTGGGTGCAGGTTCAGTCCTCACTGTTCCCTCACACTCTACAGAATCAGAGACTGTGCACGTTGAGTCCTTACTGTTCCCTCACACTCTACAGAATTAGACTCTGTGTGCTAGTTCATTCCTCACTGTTCCCTCAAACTCTACAGAATCAGAGATTGTACACGTTCAGTCCTCACTGTTCCCTCACACTCTACATATTTAGCCTATGTGTGCACGCTCAGTCCTCACTGTTCCCTCACACTCTACAGAATAAGCCTCTGTGTGCACGTTCAGTCCTCACTGTTCCCTCACTCTACAGAATCAGCCTCTGTGTGCACGTTCAGTCCTCACTGTTCCCTCACACTCTACAAAATAAGCCTCTGTGTGCAGGTTCAGTCCTCAGTGTTCCCTCACACTCTACAGAATAATCCTCTGTGTGCACGATCAGTACTCAGTGTCATCTCACACTCTACAGAATCAGCCTCTGTCTGCACGTTCAGTCCTCACTGTCACCTCACACTCTACAGAATTAGCCTCTGTTTGCACATGTAGTCCTCACTGTTCCCTAACACTCTACAGTATAAGCCTCCGTGCACAGAGGTTTATTGTTCCCTCACACTCTACAGAATCAACGTTTGTGTGCACGTTCAGTCCTCACTGTTCCCTCAAGCCCAACAGAATCAGCCCTGAGGGCACGATCAGTCCTGTTACCTCACTCTACAGAATCAGCCTCTGTGTGCACGCTCAGTACTCAGTGTTCCCTCACACTCTATAGAATCAGCCTCTTTGTGCATGTCCAGTCCTCACTGTTCCCTCACGCTCTACAGAATAACCCTGTGTGTGCAGGATCAGTCCTCAGTGTCATCTCACACTCTAGAGAATCAGCCTCTGTGTGCACGTTCAGTCCTCACTTTTCCCTCACACTCTAAAGAATCACACTCTGTGTGCACGTTCAGTCCTCACTGTTACCTCAAACTATACAAAATAAGCCTATGTGTTCAGGTTTCAGTCCTCACTGTTCCCTCACACTCTACAAAATAAGCCTCTGTGTGCATGTTTAGTCCTCACTGTTCCCTCACACCCAAAAGAATCAGCCTCTGTGTGCACGTTCAGTCCTCACTGTTCCCTCACACTCTACAGAATTTGCCTCTGTGTGCACATTCAGTCCTCCCTGTTCCCTCACACTCTACAGAATCAGCTTCTGTGTGCATGCTCAGTCCTCACTGTTCCCTCAGTCTACAGAATAATCCTCTGTGTGAACGAGCAGTCCTCAGTGTCATCTCACACTCTACAGAATCAGCCTCTGTGTGCACGTTCAGTCCTCACTGTTCCCTCAAACTCTATAGAATCAGAGACTGTGCACATTGAGTGCTCACTGTTCCCTCACACTCCACATATTCAGCCTATGTGTGTACGCTCAGTCCTCACTGTTCCCTCACACTCTACAGAATAAGCCTCTGTGTGCACGCTCAGTCCTCACTGTTCGCTCACACTCTACAGAATAAGCCTCTGTGTGCACGTTCAGTCCTCACTGTTCCCTCACACTCTACAAAATAAGCCTCTGTGTGCATGTGGAGTCCTCACTGTTCCCTCACACTCTACAGAATCAGAGACTGTGCGTTCAGTCCTCACTGTTCCCTCACACTCCACATATTCAGCCTATGTGTGCATGCTCAGTCCTCACTGTTCCCTCACACTCTACAGAATCAGACTCTGTGTGCACATGCAGTCCTCAGTGTTCCCTCACACTCTATAAAATAAGCCTCTGTGTGCAGGTTCAGTCCTCAGTGTTCTCTCACACTCTACAGAATAATCCACTGTGTGCACCATCAGTCCTCAGTGTCATCTCACACTCTACAGAATCAGCCTCTGTCTGCATGTCCAGTCCTCACTGTCACCTCACACTCTACAGAATTAGCCTCTGTTTGCACATCGTGCTCACTGTTCCCTAACACTCTACAGTATAAGCCTCCGTGCACAGAGGTTTATTGTTCCCTCACACTCTACAGAATCAACGTCTGTGCGCACGTTCAGTCCTCACTGTTCCCTCAAGCCCAACAGAATCAGCCCCTGAGGGCACGATCAGTCCTGTTACCTCACACTCTACAGAATCAGCCTCTGTGTGCACGCTCAGTACTCAGTGTTCCCTCACACTCTATAGAGTCTGCCTCTTTGTGCATGTCCAGTCCTCACTGTTCCCTCACGCTCTACAGAATAACCCTGTGTGTGCAGGATCAGTCCTCAGTGTCATCTCACACTGTAGAGAATAAGCCTCTGTGTGCACGTTCAGTCCTCACTTTTCCCTCACACTCTAAAGAATCACACTCTGTGTGCACGTTCAGTCCTCACTGTTACCTCACACTATACAAAATAAGCCTCTGTGTGCATGTTTAGTCCTCACTGTTCCCTCACACCCAAAAGAATAAGCCGCTGTTTGCACGTTCAGTCCTCACTGTTCTCCCACACTCTTTAAAATAAGCCTCTGTGTGCATGTTTAGTCCTCACTGTTCCCTCACACCCAACAGAATCAGCCTCTGTGTGCACGTTAAGTCCTCACAATTCACTCACACTCTACAGAATAATCCTCTGTGTGCAGGATCAGTCCTCAGTGTCATCTCACACTCTACAGAATCAGCCTCTGTGTGCACACTCAGTCCTCACTGTTCCCTCACACTCTACAGAATCAGCCTCTGTGTGCACGTTCCGTCCTCACTGTTCCCTGACACTCTACAGAATAAACCTCTGTGTGCACGATCAGTCCTCAGTGTCATCTCACACTCTTCAGAATCAGCCTCTGTGTGCACACTCAGTCCTCACTGTTCCCTCACACTCTACAGAATCAGACTCTGTGTGCACGTTCAGTCCTCACTGTTCCCTCAAACTCTACAGAATCAGCCTCTGTGTGCACATTCAGTCCTCACTGTAACCTCACAGTCTATAAAATCAGTCTCTGTATGTATGTTCAGTCCTGACTGTTCACTCACACTCTACGAAATAAGCCTCTGTGTGCACGTTCAGTCCTCACTTTTCCCTCACACTCTACAGAGTCAGCCTCTGTATGCAGGTTCAGTCCTTACTGTGAGCTCACACTATACAAAATAAGCCTACGTGTGCAGGTTCAGTCCTCACTATTCCCTCACACTCTACGAAATAAGCCTCTGTGTGCACGTTCATTCCTCACTGTTCCCTCAAACTCTACAGAATCAGCCTCTGTGTGCACATTCAGTCCTCACTGAAACCTCACACTCTATAAAATCAGTCTCTGTATGTATGTTCAGTCCTGACTGTTCCCTCACACTCTACGAAATAAGCCTCTGTGTGCACGTTCAGTCCTCACTTTTCCCTCACACTCTACAGAGTCAGCCTCTGTATGCAGGTTCAGTCCTTACTGTGAGCTCACACTATACAAAATAAGCCTATGTGTGCAGGTTCAGTCCTCACTATTCCCTCACACTCTACGAAATAAGCCTCTGTGTGCACGTTCAGTCCTCACTGTTCCCTCACACTCTACAGAATAAGGCTCTGTGTGCACGTTCAGTCCTCAGTGTTCCCTCACACTCTACAAAATAAGCCTCTGCGTGCATGTTTAGTCCTCACTGTTCCCTGACACCCAACAGAATCAGCCTCCGTGTGCACGTTCAGTCCTCACTGTTCCCTCACACTCTACAGAATCAGCCTCTGTGTGCACACTCAGTCCTCACTGTTCCCTCACACTCTACAGAATCAGCCTCTGGGTGCACGTACAGTCCTCACTGTTCCCTCACACACTACAAAATCACCCACTGTGTGCACGTTGAGTCCTCACTGTTCCCTCACACACTACAAAATCACCCACTGTGTGCACGTTCAGTCCTCACTGTTCCCTCACACTCTACAGAATCAGCCTCTGTGTGCACGCTCAGTCCTCACTGTTCCCTCACACTCTACAGAATCAGCCTCTGTGTGCAGGTTCAGTCCTCAGTGTTCTCTCACACTCTACAGAATAATCCACTGTGTGCACCATCAGTCCTCAGTGTCATCTCACACTCTACAGAATCAGCCTCTGTGTGAACGTTCAGTCTTCACTGTCACCTCACACTCTACAGAATTAGCCTCTGTTTGCACGTCTAGTCCTCACTGTTCCCTGACACTCTACAGTATAAGCCTCCGTGAACAGAGGTTTATTGTTCCCTCACACTCTACAGAATGAACGTCCGTGTGCATGTTCAGTGCTCCCTGTGACCTCACACTCTACAGAATCAGACTCTGTGTGCCCGTTCAGTATTCACTGTTCCCTCAAACTCTACAGAATCAGCCTCTGTGTGCACATTCATTCCTCACTGTTCCCTCACACTCTAGAGAATCAGCTTCTGTGTGCACGTTGATTCCTCCCTGTTACCTCTCACTCTACAAAATAAGCCTCTGTGTGCATGTTCAGTCCTCACTGTTCCCTCACACTCTACAGATTCAGCCCGTGTGTGCACGTTTAGTCCTGACTGTTCCCTCACACTCTACAAAATAAGCCTCTGTGTGCACACTCAGTCCTCACTGTTCCCTCACACGCTACAGAATCAGCCTCTGGGTGCACGTACAGTCCTCACTGTTCCCTCACACACTACAAAATCACCCACTGTGTGCACGTTCAGTCCTCACTGTTCCCTCACACACTACAAAATCACCCACTGTGTGCACGTTCAGTCCTCACTGTTCCCTCACACTCTACAGAATCAGCCTCTGTGTGCACGCTCAGTCCTCACTGTTCCCTCACACTCTATAGAATCAGCCTCTGTGTGCATGTTCAGTCCTGACTGTTCCCTCATGCACTACAGAATAATCCTCTGTCTGCAGGATCAGTCCTCAGTGTCATCTCATACTCTAGAGAATCAGCCTCTGTGTGCACGTTCAGTCCTCACTGTTCCCTCACACTCTAGAGGATCAGCCTCTGTGTGCACGTTGATTCCTCACTGGTACCTCACACTCTACAAAATAAGCCTGTGTGTGCACGTTTAGTCCTGTCTGTTCCCTCACACTCTACAAAATAAGCCTCTGGGTGCAGGTTCAGTCCTCACTGTTCCCTCACACTCTACAGAATCAGAGACTGTGCACGTTGAGTCCTTACTGTTCCCTCACACTCTACAGAATTAGACTCTGTGTGCTAGTTCATTCCTCACTGTTCCCTCAAACTCTACAGAATCAGAGATTGTACACGTTCAGTCCTCACTGTTCCCTCACACTCTACATATTTAGCCTATGTGTGCACGCTCAGTCCTCACTGTTCCCTCACACTCTACAGAATAAGCCTCTGTGTGCACGTTCAGTCCTCACTGTTCCCTCACTCTACAGAATCAGCCTCTGTGTGCACGTTCAGTCCTCACTGTTCCCTCACACTCTACAAAATAAGCCTCTGTGTGCAGGTTCAGTCCTCAGTGTTCCCTCACACTCTACAGAATAATCCTCTGTGTGCACGATCAGTACTCAGTGTCATCTCACACTCTACAGAATCAGCCTCTGTCTGCACGTTCAGTCCTCACTGTCACCTCACACTCTACAGAATTAGCCTCTGTTTGCACATGTAGTCCTCACTGTTCCCTAACACTCTACAGTATAAGCCTCCGTGCACAGAGGTTTATTGTTCCCTCACACTCTACAGAATCAACGTTTGTGTGCACGTTCAGTCCTCACTGTTCCCTCAAGCCCAACAGAATCAGCCCTGAGGGCACGATCAGTCCTGTTACCTCACTCTACAGAATCAGCCTCTGTGTGCACGCTCAGTACTCAGTGTTCCCTCACACTCTATAGAATCAGCCTCTTTGTGCATGTTCAGTCCTCACTGTTCCCTCACGCTCTACAGAATAACCCTGTGTGTGCAGGATCAGTCCTCAGTGTCATCTCACACTCTAGAGAATCAGCCTCTGTGTGCACGTTCAGTCCTCACTTTTCCCTCACACTCTAAAGAATCACACTCTGTGTGCACGTTCAGTCCTCACTGTTACCTCAAACTATACAAAATAAGCCTGTGTTCAGGTTTCAGTCCTCACTGTTCCCTCACACTCTACAAAATAAGCCTCTGTGTGCATGTTTAGTCCTCACTGTTCCCTCACACCCAAAAGAATCAGCCTCTGTGTGCACGTTCAGTCCTCACTGTTCCCTCACACTCTACAGAATTTGCCTCTGTGTGCACATTCAGTCCTCCCTGTTCCCTCACACTCTACAGAATCAGCTTCTGTGTGCATGCTCAGTCCTCACTGTTCCCTCAGTCTACAGAATAATCCTCTGTGTGAACGAGCAGTCCTCAGTGTCATCTCACACTCTACAGAATCAGCCTCTGTGTGCACGTTCAGTCCTCACTGTTCCCTCAAACTCTATAGAATCAGAGACTGTGCACATTGAGTGCTCACTGTTCCCTCACACTCCACATATTCAGCCTATGTGTGTACGCTCAGTCCTCACTGTTCCCTCACACTCTACAGAATAAGCCTCTGTGTGCACGCTCAGTCCTCACTGTTCGCTCACACTCTACAGAATAAGCCTCTGTGTGCACGTTCAGTCCTCACTGTTCCCTCACACTCTACAAAATAAGCCTCTGTGTGCATGTGGAGTCCTCACTGTTCCCTCACACTCTACAGAATAAGAGACTGTGCGTTCAGTCCTCACTGTTCCCTCACACTCCACATATTCAGCCTATGTGTGCACGTTCAGTCCTCACTGTTCCCTCACACTCTACAGAATCAGACTCTGTGTGCACGCTCAGTCCTCACTGTTCCCTCACACTCTACAGAATCAGCCTCTGTGTGCAGGTTCAGTCCTCAGTGTTCTCTCACACTCTACAGAATAATCCACTGTGTGCACCATCAGTCCTCAGTGTCATCTCACACTCTACAGAATCAGCCTCTGTCTGCATGTCCAGTCCTCACTGTCACCTCACACTCTACAGAATTAGCCTGTTTGCACATCTTGCTCACTGTTCCCTAACACTCTACAGTATAAGCCTCCGTGCACAGAGGTTTATTGTTCCCTCACACTCTACAGAATCAACGTCTGTGCGCACGTTCAGTCCTCACTGTTCCCTCAAGCCCAACAGAATCAGCCCCTGAGGGCACGATCAGTCCTGTTACCTCACACTCTACAGAATCAGCCTCTGTGTGCACGCTCAGTACTCAGTGTTCCCTCACACTCTATAGAGTCTGCCTCTTTGTGCATGTCCAGTCCTCACTGTTCCCTCACGCTCTACAGAATAACCCTGTGTGTGCAGGATCAGTCCTGTGTCATCTCACACTGTAGAGAATAAGCCTCTGTGTGCACGTTCAGTCCTCACTTTTCCCTCACACTCTAAAGAATCACACTCTGTGTGCACGTTCAGTCCTCACTGTTACCTCACACTATACAAAATAAGCCTCTGTGTGCATGTTTAGTCCTCACTGTTCCCTCACACCCAAAAGAATAAGCCGCTGTTTGCACGTTCAGTCCTCACTGTTCTCCCACACTCTTTAAAATAAGCCTCTGTGTGCATGTTTAGTCCTCACTGTTCCCTCACACCCAACAGAATCAGCCTCTGTGTGCACGTTAAGTCCTCACAATTCACTCACACTCTACAGAATAATCCTCTGTGTGCAGGATCAGTCCTCAGTGTCATCTCACACTCTACAGAATCAGCCTCTGTGTGCACACTCAGTCCTCACTGTTCCCTCACACTCTACAGAATCAGCCTCTGTGTGCACGTTCCGTCCTCACTGTTCCCTGACACTCTACAGAATAAACCTCTGTGTGCACGATCAGTCCTCAGTGTCATCTCACACTCTTCAGAATCAGCCTCTGTGTGCACACTCAGTCCTCACTGTTCCCTCACACTCTACAGAATCAGCCTCTGTGTGCACGTTCAGTCCTCACTGTTCCCTCAAACTCTACAGAATCAGCCTCTGTGTGCACATTCAGTCCTCACTGTAACCTCACAGTCTATAAAATCAGTCTCTGTATGTATGTTCAGTCCTGACTGTTCCCTCACACTCTACGAAATAAGCCTCTGTGTGCACGTTCAGTCCTCACTTTTCCCTCACACTCTACAGAGTCAGCCTCTGTATGCAGGTTCAGTCCTTACTGTGAGCTCACTATACAAAATAAGCCTACGTGTGCAGGTTCAGTCCTCACTATTCCCTCACACTCTACGAAATAAGCCTCTGTGTGCACGTTCATTCCTCACTGTTCCCTCAAACTCTACAGAATCAGCCTCTGTGTGCACATTCAGTCCTCACTGAAACCTCACACTCTATAAAATCAGTCTCTGTATGTATGTTCAGTCCTGACTGTTCCCTCACACTCTACGAAATAAGCCTCTGTGTGCACGTTCAGTCCTCACTTTTCCCTCACACTCTACAGAGTCAGCCTCTGTATGCAGGTTCAGTCCTTACTGTGAGCTCACACTATACAAAATAAGCCTATGTGTGCAGGTTCAGTCCTCACTATTCCCTCACACTCTACGAAATAAGCCTCTGTGTGCACGTTCAGTCCTCACTGTTCCCTCACACTCTACAGAATAAGGCTCTGTGTGCACGTTCAGTCCTCAGTGTTCCCTCACACTCTACAAAATAAGCCTCTGTGTGCATGTTTAGTCCTCACTGTTCCCTGACACCCAACAGAATCAGCCTCTGTGTGCACGTTCAGTCCTCACTGTTCCCTCACACTCTACAGAATCAGCCTCTGTGTGCACACTCAGTCCTCACTGTTCCCTCACACTCTACAGAATCAGCCTCTGGGTGCACGTACAGTCCTCACTGTTCCCTCACACACTACAAAATCACCCACTGTGTGCACGTTGAGTCCTCACTGTTCCCTCACACACTACAAAATCACCCACTGTGTGCACGTTCAGTCCTCACTGTTCCCTCACACTCTACAGAATCAGCCTCTGTGTGCACGCTCAGTCCTCACTGTTCCCTCACACTCTACAGAATCAGCCTCTGTGTGCAGGTTCAGTCCTCACTGTTCCCTCAGTCTACAGAATAATCCTCTGTGTGAACGATCAGTCCTCAGTGTCATCTCACACTCTACAGAATCAGCCTCTGTGTGAACGTTCAGTCTTCACTGTCACCTCACACTCTACAGAATTAGCCTCTGTTTGCACGTCTAGTCCTCACTGTTCCCTGACACTCTACAGTATAAGCCTCCGTGAACAGAGGTTTATTGTTCCCTCACACTCTACAGAATGAACGTCCGTGTGCATGTTCAGTGCTCCCTGTGACCTCACACTCTACAGAATCAGACTCTGTGTGCCCGTTCAGTATTCACTGTTCCCTCAAACTCTACAGAATCAGCCTCTGTGTGCACATTCATTCCTCACTGTTCCCTCACACTCTAGAGAATCAGCTTCTGTGTGCACGTTGATTCCTCCCTGTTACCTCTCACTCTACAAAATAAGCCTCTGTGTGCATGTTCAGTCCTCACTGTTCCCTCACACTCTACAGATTCAGCCCGTGTGTGCACGTTTAGTCCTGACTGTTCCCTCACACTCTACAAAATAAGCCTCTGTGTGCACACTCAGTCCTCACTGTTCCCTCACACGCTACAGAATCAGCCTCTGGGTGCACGTACAGTCCTCACTGTTCCCTCACACACTACAAAATCACCCACTGTGTGCACGTTCAGTCCTCACTGTTCCCTCACACACTACAAAATCACCCACTGTGTGCACGTTCAGTCCTCACTGTTCCCTCACACTCTACAGAATCAGCCTCTGTGTGCACGCTCAGTCCTCACTGTTCCCTCACACTCTATAGAATCAGCCTCTGTGTGCATGTTCAGTCCTGACTGTTCCCTCATGCACTACAGAATAATCCTCTGTCTGCAGGATCAGTCCTCAGTGTCATCTCATACTCTAGAGAATCAGCCTCTGTGTGCACGTTCAGTCCTCACTGTTCCCTCACACTCTAGAGGATCAGCCTCTGTGTGCACGTTGATTCCTCACTGGTACCTCACACTCTACAAAATAAGCCTGTGTGTGCACGTTTAGTCCTGTCTGTTCCCTCACACTCTACAAAATAAGCCTCTGGGTGCAGGTTCAGTCCTCACTGTTCCCTCACACTCTACAGAATCAGAGACTGTGCACGTTGAGTCCTTACTGTTCCCTCACACTCTACAGAATTAGACTCTGTGTGCTAGTTCATTCCTCACTGTTCCCTCAAACTCTACAGAATCAGAGATTGTACACGTTCAGTCCTCACTGTTCCCTCACACTCTACATATTTAGCCTATGTGTGCACGCTCAGTCCTCACTGTTCCCTCACACTCTACAGAATAAGCCTCTGTGTGCACGTTCAGTCCTCACTGTTCCCTCACTCTACAGAATCAGCCTCTGTGTGCACGTTCAGTCCTCACTGTTCCCTCACACTCTACAAAATAAGCCTCTGTGTGCAGGTTCAGTCCTCAGTGTTCCCTCACACTCTACAGAATAATCCTCTGTGTGCACGATCAGTACTCAGTGTCATCTCACACTCTACAGAATCAGCCTCTGTCTGCACGTTCAGTCCTCACTGTCACCTCACACTCTACAGAATTAGCCTCTGTTTGCACATGTAGTCCTCACTGTTCCCTAACACTCTACAGTATAAGCCTCCGTGCACAGAGGTTTATTGTTCCCTCACACTCTACAGAATCAACGTTTGTGTGCACGTTCAGTCCTCACTGTTCCCTCAAGCCCAACAGAATCAGCCCTGAGGGCACGATCAGTCCTGTTACCTCACTCTACAGAATCAGCCTCTGTGTGCACGCTCAGTACTCAGTGTTCCCTCACACTCTATAGAATCAGCCTCTTTGTGCATGTCCAGTCCTCACTGTTCCCTCACGCTCTACAGAATAACCCTGTGTGTGCAGGATCAGTCCTCAGTGTCATCTCACACTCTAGAGAATCAGCCTCTGTGTGCACGTTCAGTCCTCACTTTTCCCTCACACTCTAAAGAATCACACTCTGTGTGCACGTTCAGTCCTCACTGTTACCTCAAACTATACAAAATAAGCCTATGTGTTCAGGTTTCAGTCCTCACTGTTCCCTCACACTCTACAAAATAAGCCTCTGTGTGCATGTTTAGTCCTCACTGTTCCCTCACACCCAAAAGAATCAGCCTCTGTGTGCACGTTCAGTCCTCACTGTTCCCTCACACTCTACAGAATTTGCCTCTGTGTGCACATTCAGTCCTCCCTGTTCCCTCACACTCTACAGAATCAGCTTCTGTGTGCATGCTCAGTCCTCACTGTTCCCTCAGTCTACAGAATAATCCTCTGTGTGAACGAGCAGTCCTCAGTGTCATCTCACACTCTACAGAATCAGCCTCTGTGTGCACGTTCAGTCCTCACTGTTCCCTCAAACTCTATAGAATCAGAGACTGTGCACATTGAGTGCTCACTGTTCCCTCACACTCCACATATTCAGCCTATGTGTGTACGCTCAGTCCTCACTGTTCCCTCACACTCTACAGAATAAGCCTCTGTGTGCACGCTCAGTCCTCACTGTTCGCTCACACTCTACAGAATAAGCCTCTGTGTGCACGTTCAGTCCTCACTGTTCCCTCACACTCTACAAAATAAGCCTCTGTGTGCATGTGGAGTCCTCACTGTTCCCTCACACTCTACAGAATCAGAGACTGTGCGTTCAGTCCTCACTGTTCCCTCACACTCCACATATTCAGCCTATGTGTGCACGTTCAGTCCTCACTGTTCCCTCACACTCTACAGAATCAGCCTCTGTGTGCACGCTCAGTCCTCACTGTTCCCTCACACTCTACAGAATCAGCCTCTGTGTGCAGGTTCAGTCCTCAGTGTTCTCTCACACTCTACAGAATAATCCACTGTGTGCACCATCAGTCCTCAGTGTCATCTCACACTCTACAGAATCAGCCTCTGTCTGCATGTCCAGTCCTCACTGTCACCTCACACTCTACAGAATTAGCCTGTTTGCACATCGTGCTCACTGTTCCCTAACACTCTACAGTATAAGCCTCCGTGCACAGAGGTTTATTGTTCCCTCACACTCTACAGAATCAACGTCTGTGCGCACGTTCAGTCCTCACTGTTCCCTCAAGCCCAACAGAATCAGCCCCTGAGGGCACGATCAGTCCTGTTACCTCACACTCTACAGAATCAGCCTCTGTGTGCACGCTCAGTACTCAGTGTTCCCTCACACTCTATAGAGTCTGCCTCTTTGTGCATGTCCAGTCCTCACTGTTCCCTCACGCTCTACAGAATAACCCTGTGTGTGCAGGATCAGTCCTGTGTCATCTCACACTGTAGAGAATAAGCCTCTGTGTGCACGTTCAGTCCTCACTTTTCCCTCACACTCTAAAGAATCACACTCTGTGTGCACGTTCAGTCCTCACTGTTACCTCACACTATACAAAATAAGCCTCTGTGTGCATGTTTAGTCCTCACTGTTCCCTCACACCCAAAAGAATAAGCCGCTGTTTGCACGTTCAGTCCTCACTGTTCTCCCACACTCTTTAAAATAAGCCTCTGTGTGCATGTTTAGTCCTCACTGTTCCCTCACACCCAACAGAATCAGCCTCTGTGTGCACGTTAAGTCCTCACAATTCACTCACACTCTACAGAATAATCCTCTGTGTGCAGGATCAGTCCTCAGTGTCATCTCACACTCTACAGAATCAGCCTCTGTGTGCACACTCAGTCCTCACTGTTCCCTCACACTCTACAGAATCAGCCTCTGTGTGCACGTTCCGTCCTCACTGTTCCCTGACACTCTACAGAATAAACCTCTGTGTGCACGATCAGTCCTCAGTGTCATCTCACACTCTTCAGAATCAGCCTCTGTGTGCACACTCAGTCCTCACTGTTCCCTCACACTCTACAGAATCAGCCTCTGTGTGCACGTTCAGTCCTCACTGTTCCCTCAAACTCTACAGAATCAGCCTCTGTGTGCACATTCAGTCCTCACTGTAACCTCACAGTCTATAAAATCAGTCTCTGTATGTATGTTCAGTCCTGACTGTTCCCTCACACTCTACGAAATAAGCCTCTGTGTGCACGTTCAGTCCTCACTTTTCCCTCACACTCTACAGAGTCAGCCTCTGTATGCAGGTTCAGTCCTTACTGTGAGCTCACACTATACAAAATAAGCCTACGTGTGCAGGTTCAGTCCTCACTATTCCCTCACACTCTACGAAATAAGCCTCTGTGTGCACGTTCATTCCTCACTGTTCCCTCAAACTCTACAGAATCAGCCTCTGTGTGCACATTCAGTCCTCACTGAAACCTCACACTCTATAAAATCAGTCTCTGTATGTATGTTCAGTCCTGACTGTTCCCTCACACTCTACGAAATAAGCCTCTGTGTGCACGTTCAGTCCTCACTTTTCCCTCACACTCTACAGAGTCAGCCTCTGTATGCAGGTTCAGTCCTTACTGTGAGCTCACACTATACAAAATAAGCCTATGTGTGCAGGTTCAGTCCTCACTATTCCCTCACACTCTACGAAATAAGCCTCTGTGTGCACGTTCAGTCCTCACTGTTCCCTCACACTCTACAGAATAAGGCTCTGTGTGCACGTTCAGTCCTCAGTGTTCCCTCACACTCTACAAAATAAGCCTCTGCGTGCATGTTTAGTCCTCACTGTTCCCTGACACCCAACAGAATCAGCCTCCGTGTGCACGTTCAGTCCTCACTGTTCCCTCACACTCTACAGAATCAGCCTCTGTGTGCACACTCAGTCCTCACTGTTCCCTCACACTCTACAGAATCAGCCTCTGGGTGCACGTACAGTCCTCACTGTTCCCTCACACACTACAAAATCACCCACTGTGTGCACGTTGAGTCCTCACTGTTCCCTCACACACTACAAAATCACCCACTGTGTGCACGTTCAGTCCTCACTGTTCCCTCACACTCTACAGAATCAGCCTCTGTGTGCACGCTCAGTCCTCACTGTTCCCTCACACTCTACAGAATCAGCCTCTGTGTGCAGGTTCAGTCCTCAGTGTTCTCTCACACTCTACAGAATAATCCACTGTGTGCACCATCAGTCCTCAGTGTCATCTCACACTCTACAGAATCAGCCTCTGTGTGAACGTTCAGTCTTCACTGTCACCTCACACTCTACAGAATTAGCCTCTGTTTGCACGTCTAGTCCTCACTGTTCCCTGACACTCTACAGTATAAGCCTCCGTGAACAGAGGTTTATTGTTCCCTCACACTCTACAGAATGAACGTCCGTGTGCATGTTCAGTGCTCCCTGTGACCTCACACTCTACAGAATCAGACTCTGTGTGCCCGTTCAGTATTCACTGTTCCCTCAAACTCTACAGAATCAGCCTCTGTGTGCACATTCATTCCTCACTGTTCCCTCACACTCTAGAGAATCAGCTTCTGTGTGCACGTTGATTCCTCCCTGTTACCTCTCACTCTACAAAATAAGCCTCTGTGTGCATGTTCAGTCCTCACTGTTCCCTCACACTCTACAGATTCAGCCCGTGTGTGCACGTTTAGTCCTGACTGTTCCCTCACACTCTACAAAATAAGCCTCTGTGTGCACACTCAGTCCTCACTGTTCCCTCACACGCTACAGAATCAGCCTCTGGGTGCACGTACAGTCCTCACTGTTCCCTCACACACTACAAAATCACCCACTGTGTGCACGTTCAGTCCTCACTGTTCCCTCACACACTACAAAATCACCCACTGTGTGCACGTTCAGTCCTCACTGTTCCCTCACACTCTACAGAATCAGCCTCTGTGTGCACGCTCAGTCCTCACTGTTCCCTCACACTCTATAGAATCAGCCTCTGTGTGCATGTTCAGTCCTGACTGTTCCCTCATGCACTACAGAATAATCCTCTGTCTGCAGGATCAGTCCTCAGTGTCATCTCATACTCTAGAGAATCAGCCTCTGTGTGCACGTTCAGTCCTCACTGTTCCCTCACACTCTAGAGGATCAGCCTCTGTGTGCACGTTGATTCCTCACTGGTACCTCACACTCTACAAAATAAGCCTGTGTGTGCACGTTTAGTCCTGTCTGTTCCCTCACACTCTACAAAATAAGCCTCTGGGTGCAGGTTCAGTCCTCACTGTTCCCTCACACTCTACAGAATCAGAGACTGTGCACGTTGAGTCCTTACTGTTCCCTCACACTCTACAGAATTAGACTCTGTGTGCTAGTTCATTCCTCACTGTTCCCTCAAACTCTACAGAATCAGAGATTGTACACGTTCAGTCCTCACTGTTCCCTCACACTCTACATATTTAGCCTATGTGTGCACGCTCAGTCCTCACTGTTCTCTCACACTCTACAGAATAAGCCTCTGTGTGCACGTTCAGTCCTCACTGTTCCCTCACTCTACAGAATCAGCCTCTGTGTGCACGTTCAGTCCTCACTGTTCCCTCACACTCTACAAAATAAGCCTCTGTGTGCAGGTTCAGTCCTCAGTGTTCCCTCACACTCTACAGAATAATCCTCTGTGTGCACGATCAGTACTCAGTGTCATCTCACACTCTACAGAATCAGCCTCTGTCTGCACGTTCAGTCCTCACTGTCACCTCACACTCTACAGAATTAGCCTCTGTTTGCACATGTAGTCCTCACTGTTCCCTAACACTCTACAGTATAAGCCTCCGTGCACAGAGGTTTATTGTTCCCTCACACTCTACAGAATCAACGTTTGTGTGCACGTTCAGTCCTCACTGTTCCCTCAAGCCCAACAGAATCAGCCCTGAGGGCACGATCAGTCCTGTTACCTCACTCTACAGAATCAGCCTCTGTGTGCACGCTCAGTACTCAGTGTTCCCTCACACTCTATAGAATCAGCCTCTTTGTGCATGTTCAGTCCTCACTGTTCCCTCACGCTCTACAGAATAACCCTGTGTGTGCAGGATCAGTCCTCAGTGTCATCTCACACTCTAGAGAATCAGCCTCTGTGTGCACGTTCAGTCCTCACTTTTCCCTCACACTCTAAAGAATCACACTCTGTGTGCACGTTCAGTCCTCACTGTTACCTCAAACTATACAAAATAAGCCTGTGTTCAGGTTTCAGTCCTCACTGTTCCCTCACACTCTACAAAATAAGCCTCTGTGTGCATGTTTAGTCCTCACTGTTCCCTCACACCCAAAAGAATCAGCCTCTGTGTGCACGTTCAGTCCTCACTGTTCCCTCACACTCTACAGAATTTGCCTCTGTGTGCACATTCAGTCCTCCCTGTTCCCTCACACTCTACAGAATCAGCTTCTGTGTGCATGCTCAGTCCTCACTGTTCCCTCAGTCTACAGAATAATCCTCTGTGTGAACGAGCAGTCCTCAGTGTCATCTCACACTCTACAGAATCAGCCTCTGTGTGCACGTTCAGTCCTCACTGTTCCCTCAAACTCTATAGAATCAGAGACTGTGCACATTGAGTGCTCACTGTTCCCTCACACTCCACATATTCAGCCTATGTGTGTACGCTCAGTCCTCACTGTTCCCTCACACTCTACAGAATAAGCCTCTGTGTGCACGCTCAGTCCTCACTGTTCGCTCACACTCTACAGAATAAGCCTCTGTGTGCACGTTCAGTCCTCACTGTTCCCTCACACTCTACAAAATAAGCCTCTGTGTGCATGTGGAGTCCTCACTGTTCCCTCACACTCTACAGAATCAGAGACTGTGCGTTCAGTCCTCACTGTTCCCTCACACTCCACATATTCAGCCTATGTGTGCACGTTCAGTCCTCACTGTTCCCTCACACTCTACAGAATCAGCCTCTGTGTGCACGCTCAGTCCTCACTGTTCCCTCACACTCTACAGAATCAGCCTCTGTGTGCAGGTTCAGTCCTCAGTGTTCTCTCACACTCTACAGAATAATCCACTGTGTGCACCATCAGTCCTCAGTGTCATCTCACACTCTACAGAATCAGCCTCTGTCTGCATGTCCAGTCCTCACTGTCACCTCACACTCTACAGAATTAGCCTCTGTTTGCACATCGTGCTCACTGTTCCCTAACACTCTACAGTATAAGCCTCCGTGCACAGAGGTTTATTGTTCCCTCACACTCTACAGAATCAACGTCTGTGCGCACGTTCAGTCCTCACTGTTGCCTCAAGCCCAACAGAATCAGCCCCTGAGGGCACGATCAGTCCTGTTACCTCACACTCTACAGAATCAGCCTCTGTGTGCACGCTCAGTACTCAGTGTTCCCTCACACTCTATAGAGTCTGCCTCTTTGTGCATGTCCAGTCCTCACTGTTCCCTCACGCTCTACAGAATAACCCTGTGTGTGCAGGATCAGTCCTCAGTGTCATCTCACACTGTAGAGAATAAGCCTCTGTGTGCACGTTCAGTCCTCACTTTTCCCTCACACTCTAAAGAATCACACTCTGTGTGCACGTTCAGTCCTCACTGTTACCTCACACTATACAAAATAAGCCTCTGTGTGCATGTTTAGTCCTCACTGTTCCCTCACACCCAAAAGAATAAGCCGCTGTTTGCACGTTCAGTCCTCACTGTTCTCCCACACTCTTTAAAATAAGCCTCTGTGTGCATGTTTAGTCCTCACTGTTCCCTCACACCCAACAGAATCAGCCTCTGTGTGCACGTTAAGTCCTCACAATTCACTCACACTCTACAGAATAATCCTCTGTGTGCAGGATCAGTCCTCAGTGTCATCTCACACTCTACAGAATCAGCCTCTGTGTGCACACTCAGTCCTCACTGTTCCCTCACACTCTACAGAATCAGCCTCTGTGTGCACGTTCCGTCCTCACTGTTCCCTGACACTCTACAGAATAAACCTCTGTGTGCACGATCAGTCCTCAGTGTCATCTCACACTCTTCAGAATCAGCCTCTGTGTGCACACTCAGTCCTCACTGTTCCCTCACACTCTACAGAATCAGCCTCTGTGTGCACGTTCAGTCCTCACTGTTCCCTCAAACTCTACAGAATCAGCCTCTGTGTGCACATTCAGTCCTCACTGTAACCTCACAGTCTATAAAATCAGTCTCTGTATGTATGTTCAGTCCTGACTGTTCCCTCACACTCTACGAAATAAGCCTCTGTGTGCACGTTCAGTCCTCACTTTTCCCTCACACTCTACAGAGTCAGCCTCTGTATGCAGGTTCAGTCCTTACTGTGAGCTCACACTATACAAAATAAGCCTACGTGTGCAGGTTCAGTCCTCACTATTCCCTCACACTCTACGAAATAAGCCTCTGTGTGCACGTTCATTCCTCACTGTTCCCTCAAACTCTACAGAATCAGCCTCTGTGTGCACATTCAGTCCTCACTGAAACCTCACACTCTATAAAATCAGTCTCTGTATGTATGTTCAGTCCTGACTGTTCCCTCACACTCTACGAAATAAGCCTCTGTGTGCACGTTCAGTCCTCACTTTTCCCTCACACTCTACAGAGTCAGCCTCTGTATGCAGGTTCAGTCCTTACTGTGAGCTCACACTATACAAAATAAGCCTATGTGTGCAGGTTCAGTCCTCACTATTCCCTCACACTCTACGAAATAAGCCTCTGTGTGCACGTTCAGTCCTCACTGTTCCCTCACACTCTACAGAATAAGGCTCTGTGTGCACGTTCAGTCCTCAGTGTTCCCTCACACTCTACAAAATAAGCCTCTGTGTGCATGTTTAGTCCTCACTGTTCCCTGACACCCAACAGAATCAGCCTCCGTGTGCACGTTCAGTCCTCACTGTTCCCTCACACTCTACAGAATCAGCCTCTGTGTGCACACTCAGTCCTCACTGTTCCCTCACACTCTACAGAATCAGCCTCTGGGTGCACGTACAGTCCTCACTGTTCCCTCACACACTACAAAATCACCCACTGTGTGCACGTTGAGTCCTCACTGTTCCCTCACACACTACAAAATCACCCACTGTGTGCACGTTCAGTCCTCACTGTTCCCTCACACTCTACAGAATCAGCCTCTGTGTGCACGCTCAGTCCTCACTGTTCCCTCACACTCTACAGAATCAGCCTCTGTGTGCAGGTTCAGTCCTCACTGTTCCCTCAGTCTACAGAATAATCCTCTGTGTGAACGATCAGTCCTCAGTGTCATCTCACACTCTACAGAATCAGCCTCTGTGTGAACGTTCAGTCTTCACTGTCACCTCACACTCTACAGAATTAGCCTCTGTTTGCACGTCTAGTCCTCACTGTTCCCTGACACTCTACAGTATAAGCCTCCGTGAACAGAGGTTTATTGTTCCCTCACACTCTACAGAATGAACGTCCGTGTGCATGTTCAGTGCTCCCTGTGACCTCACACTCTACAGAATCAGACTCTGTGTGCCCGTTCAGTATTCACTGTTCCCTCAAACTCTACAGAATCAGCCTCTGTGTGCACATTCATTCCTCACTGTTCCCTCACACTCTAGAGAATCAGCTTCTGTGTGCACATTGATTCCTCCCTGTTACCTCTCACTCTACAAAATAAGCCTCTGTGTGCATGTTCAGTCCTCACTGTTCCCTCACACTCTACAGATTCAGCCCGTGTGTGCACGTTTACTCCTGACTGTTCCCTCACACTCTACAAAATAAGCCTCTGTGTGCACACTCAGTCCTCACTGTTCCCTCACACGCTACAGAATCAGCCTCTGGGTGCACGTACAGTCCTCACTGTTCCCTAACACACTACAAAATCACCCACTGTGTGCACGTTCAGTCCTCACTGTTCCCTCACACACTACAAAATCACCCACTGTGTGCACGTTCAGTCCTCACTGTTCCCTCACACTCTACAGAATCAGCCTCTGTGTGCACGCTCAGTCCTCACTGTTCCCTCACACTCTATAGAATCAGCCTCTGTGTGCATGTTCAGTCCTGACTGTTCCCTCATGCACTACAGAATAATCCTCTGTCTGCAGGATCAGTCCTCAGTGTCATCTCATACTCTAGAGAATCAGCCTCTGTGTGCACGTTCAGTCCTCACTGTTCCCTCACACTCTAGAGGATCAGCCTCTGTGTGCACGTTGATTCCTCACTGGTACCTCACACTCTACAAAATAAGCCTGTGTGTGCACGTTTAGTCCTGTCTGTTCCCTCACACTCTACAAAATAAGCCTCTGGGTGCAGGTTCAGTCCTCACTGTTCCCTCACACTCTACAGAATCAGAGACTGTGCACGTTGAGTCCTTACTGTTCCCTCACACTCTACAGAATTAGACTCTGTGTGCTAGTTCATTCCTCACTGTTCCCTCAAACTCTACAGAATCAGAGATTGTACACGTTCAGTCCTCACTGTTCCCTCACACTCTACATATTTAGCCTATGTGTGCACGCTCAGTCCTCACTGTTCCCTCACACTCTACAGAATAAGCCTCTGTGTGCACGTTCAGTCCTCACTGTTCCCTCACTCTACAGAATCAGCCTCTGTTTGCACGTTCAGTCCTCACTGTTCCCTCACACTCTACAAAATAAGCCTCTGTGTGCAGGTTCAGTCCTCAGTGTTCCCTCACACTCTACAGAATAATCCTCTGTGTGCACGATCAGTACTCAGTGTCATCTCACACTCTACAGAATCAGCCTCTGGGTGCACGTACAGTCCTCACTGTTCCCTCACACACTACAAAATCACCCACTGTGTGCACGTTGAGTCCTCACTGTTCCCTCACACACTACAAAATCACCCACTGTGTGCACGTTCAGTCCTCACTGTTCCCTCACACTCTACAGAATCAGCCTCTGTGTGCACGCTCAGTCCTCACTGTTCCCTCACACTCTACAGAATCAGCCTCTGTGTGCAGGTTCAGTCCTCAGTGTTCTCTCACACTCTACAGAATAATCCACTGTGTGCACCATCAGTCCTCAGTGTCATCTCACACTCTACAGAATCAGCCTCTGTGTGAACGTTCAGTCTTCACTGTCACCTCACACTCTACAGAATTAGCCTCTGTTTGCACGTCTAGTCCTCACTGTTCCCTGACACTCTACAGTATAAGCCTCCGTGAACAGAGGTTTATTGTTCCCTCACACTCTACAGAATGAACGTCCGTGTGCATGTTCAGTGCTCCCTGTGACCTCACACTCTACAGAATCAGACTCTGTGTGCCCGTTCAGTATTCACTGTTCCCTCAAACTCTACAGAATCAGCCTCTGTGTGCACATTCATTCCTCACTGTTCCCTCACACTCTAGAGAATCAGCTTCTGTGTGCACGTTGATTCCTCCCTGTTACCTCTCACTCTACAAAATAAGCCTCTGTGTGCATGTTCAGTCCTCACTGTTCCCTCACACTCTACAGATTCAGCCCGTGTGTGCACGTTTAGTCCTGACTGTTCCCTCACACTCTACAAAATAAGCCTCTGTGTGCACACTCAGTCCTCACTGTTCCCTCACACGCTACAGAATCAGCCTCTGGGTGCACGTACAGTCCTCACTGTTCCCTCACACACTACAAAATCACCCACTGTGTGCACGTTCAGTCCTCACTGTTCCCTCACACACTACAAAATCACCCACTGTGTGCACGTTCAGTCCTCACTGTTCCCTCACACTCTACAGAATCAGCCTCTGTGTGCACGCTCAGTCCTCACTGTTCCCTCACACTCTATAGAATCAGCCTCTGTGTGCATGTTCAGTCCTGACTGTTCCCTCATGCACTACAGAATAATCCTCTGTCTGCAGGATCAGTCCTCAGTGTCATCTCATACTCTAGAGAATCAGCCTCTGTGTGCACGTTCAGTCCTCACTGTTCCCTCACACTCTAGAGGATCAGCCTCTGTGTGCACGTTGATTCCTCACTGGTACCTCACACTCTACAAAATAAGCCTGTGTGTGCACGTTTAGTCCTGTCTGTTCCCTCACACTCTACAAAATAAGCCTCTGGGTGCAGGTTCAGTCCTCACTGTTCCCTCACACTCTACAGAATCAGAGACTGTGCACGTTGAGTCCTTACTGTTCCCTCACACTCTACAGAATTAGACTCTGTGTGCTAGTTCATTCCTCACTGTTCCCTCAAACTCTACAGAATCAGAGATTGTACACGTTCAGTCCTCACTGTTCCCTCACACTCTACATATTTAGCCTATGTGTGCACGCTCAGTCCTCACTGTTCTCTCACACTCTACAGAATAAGCCTCTGTGTGCACGTTCAGTCCTCACTGTTCCCTCACTCTACAGAATCAGCCTCTGTGTGCACGTTCAGTCCTCACTGTTCCCTCACACTCTACAAAATAAGCCTCTGTGTGCAGGTTCAGTCCTCAGTGTTCCCTCACACTCTACAGAATAATCCTCTGTGTGCACGATCAGTACTCAGTGTCATCTCACACTCTACAGAATCAGCCTCTGTCTGCACGTTCAGTCCTCACTGTCACCTCACACTCTACAGAATTAGCCTCTGTTTGCACATGTAGTCCTCACTGTTCCCTAACACTCTACAGTATAAGCCTCCGTGCACAGAGGTTTATTGTTCCCTCACACTCTACAGAATCAACGTTTGTGTGCACGTTCAGTCCTCACTGTTCCCTCAAGCCCAACAGAATCAGCCCTGAGGGCACGATCAGTCCTGTTACCTCACTCTACAGAATCAGCCTCTGTGTGCACGCTCAGTACTCAGTGTTCCCTCACACTCTATAGAATCAGCCTCTTTGTGCATGTTCAGTCCTCACTGTTCCCTCACGCTCTACAGAATAACCCTGTGTGTGCAGGATCAGTCCTCAGTGTCATCTCACACTCTAGAGAATCAGCCTCTGTGTGCACGTTCAGTCCTCACTTTTCCCTCACACTCTAAAGAATCACACTCTGTGTGCACGTTCAGTCCTCACTGTTACCTCAAACTATACAAAATAAGCCTGTGTTCAGGTTTCAGTCCTCACTGTTCCCTCACACTCTACAAAATAAGCCTCTGTGTGCATGTTTAGTCCTCACTGTTCCCTCACACCCAAAAGAATCAGCCTCTGTGTGCACGTTCAGTCCTCACTGTTCCCTCACACTCTACAGAATTTGCCTCTGTGTGCACATTCAGTCCTCCCTGTTCCCTCACACTCTACAGAATCAGCTTCTGTGTGCATGCTCAGTCCTCACTGTTCCCTCAGTCTACAGAATAATCCTCTGTGTGAACGAGCAGTCCTCAGTGTCATCTCACACTCTACAGAATCAGCCTCTGTGTGCACGTTCAGTCCTCACTGTTCCCTCAAACTCTATAGAATCAGAGACTGTGCACATTGAGTGCTCACTGTTCCCTCACACTCCACATATTCAGCCTATGTGTGTACGCTCAGTCCTCACTGTTCCCTCACACTCTACAGAATAAGCCTCTGTGTGCACGCTCAGTCCTCACTGTTCGCTCACACTCTACAGAATAAGCCTCTGTGTGCACGTTCAGTCCTCACTGTTCCCTCACACTCTACAAAATAAGCCTCTGTGTGCATGTGGAGTCCTCACTGTTCCCTCACACTCTACAGAATCAGAGACTGTGCGTTCAGTCCTCACTGTTCCCTCACACTCCACATATTCAGCCTATGTGTGCACGTTCAGTCCTCACTGTTCCCTCACACTCTACAGAATCAGCCTCTGTGTGCACGCTCAGTCCTCACTGTTCCCTCACACTCTACAGAATCAGCCTCTGTGTGCAGGTTCAGTCCTCAGTGTTCTCTCACACTCTACAGAATAATCCACTGTGTGCACCATCAGTCCTCAGTGTCATCTCACACTCTACAGAATCAGCCTCTGTCTGCATGTCCAGTCCTCACTGTCACCTCACACTCTACAGAATTAGCCTCTGTTTGCACATCGTGCTCACTGTTCCCTAACACTCTACAGTATAAGCCTCCGTGCACAGAGGTTTATTGTTCCCTCACACTCTACAGAATCAACGTCTGTGCGCACGTTCAGTCCTCACTGTTGCCTCAAGCCCAACAGAATCAGCCCCTGAGGGCACGATCAGTCCTGTTACCTCACACTCTACAGAATCAGCCTCTGTGTGCACGCTCAGTACTCAGTGTTCCCTCACACTCTATAGAGTCTGCCTCTTTGTGCATGTCCAGTCCTCACTGTTCCCTCACGCTCTACAGAATAACCCTGTGTGTGCAGGATCAGTCCTCAGTGTCATCTCACACTGTAGAGAATAAGCCTCTGTGTGCACGTTCAGTCCTCACTTTTCCCTCACACTCTAAAGAATCACACTCTGTGTGCACGTTCAGTCCTCACTGTTACCTCACACTATACAAAATAAGCCTCTGTGTGCATGTTTAGTCCTCACTGTTCCCTCACACCCAAAAGAATAAGCCGCTGTTTGCACGTTCAGTCCTCACTGTTCTCCCACACTCTTTAAAATAAGCCTCTGTGTGCATGTTTAGTCCTCACTGTTCCCTCACACCCAACAGAATCAGCCTCTGTGTGCACGTTAAGTCCTCACAATTCACTCACACTCTACAGAATAATCCTCTGTGTGCAGGATCAGTCCTCAGTGTCATCTCACACTCTACAGAATCAGCCTCTGTGTGCACACTCAGTCCTCACTGTTCCCTCACACTCTACAGAATCAGCCTCTGTGTGCACGTTCCGTCCTCACTGTTCCCTGACACTCTACAGAATAAACCTCTGTGTGCACGATCAGTCCTCAGTGTCATCTCACACTCTTCAGAATCAGCCTCTGTGTGCACACTCAGTCCTCACTGTTCCCTCACACTCTACAGAATCAGCCTCTGTGTGCACGTTCAGTCCTCACTGTTCCCTCAAACTCTACAGAATCAGCCTCTGTGTGCACATTCAGTCCTCACTGTAACCTCACAGTCTATAAAATCAGTCTCTGTATGTATGTTCAGTCCTGACTGTTCCCTCACACTCTACGAAATAAGCCTCTGTGTGCACGTTCAGTCCTCACTTTTCCCTCACACTCTACAGAGTCAGCCTCTGTATGCAGGTTCAGTCCTTACTGTGAGCTCACACTATACAAAATAAGCCTACGTGTGCAGGTTCAGTCCTCACTATTCCCTCACACTCTACGAAATAAGCCTCTGTGTGCACGTTCATTCCTCACTGTTCCCTCAAACTCTACAGAATCAGCCTCTGTGTGCACATTCAGTCCTCACTGAAACCTCACACTCTATAAAATCAGTCTCTGTATGTATGTTCAGTCCTGACTGTTCCCTCACACTCTACGAAATAAGCCTCTGTGTGCACGTTCAGTCCTCACTTTTCCCTCACACTCTACAGAGTCAGCCTCTGTATGCAGGTTCAGTCCTTACTGTGAGCTCACACTATACAAAATAAGCCTATGTGTGCAGGTTCAGTCCTCACTATTCCCTCACACTCTACGAAATAAGCCTCTGTGTGCACGTTCAGTCCTCACTGTTCCCTCACACTCTACAGAATAAGGCTCTGTGTGCACGTTCAGTCCTCAGTGTTCCCTCACACTCTACAAAATAAGCCTCTGTGTGCATGTTTAGTCCTCACTGTTCCCTGACACCCAACAGAATCAGCCTCCGTGTGCACGTTCAGTCCTCACTGTTCCCTCACACTCTACAGAATCAGCCTCTGTGTGCACACTCAGTCCTCACTGTTCCCTCACACTCTACAGAATCAGCCTCTGGGTGCACGTACAGTCCTCACTGTTCCCTCACACACTACAAAATCACCCACTGTGTGCACGTTGAGTCCTCACTGTTCCCTCACACACTACAAAATCACCCACTGTGTGCACGTTCAGTCCTCACTGTTCCCTCACACTCTACAGAATCAGCCTCTGTGTGCACGCTCAGTCCTCACTGTTCCCTCACACTCTACAGAATCAGCCTCTGTGTGCAGGTTCAGTCCTCACTGTTCCCTCAGTCTACAGAATAATCCTCTGTGTGAACGATCAGTCCTCAGTGTCATCTCACACTCTACAGAATCAGCCTCTGTGTGAACGTTCAGTCTTCACTGTCACCTCACACTCTACAGAATTAGCCTCTGTTTGCACGTCTAGTCCTCACTGTTCCCTGACACTCTACAGTATAAGCCTCCGTGAACAGAGGTTTATTGTTCCCTCACACTCTACAGAATGAACGTCCGTGTGCATGTTCAGTGCTCCCTGTGACCTCACACTCTACAGAATCAGACTCTGTGTGCCCGTTCAGTATTCACTGTTCCCTCAAACTCTACAGAATCAGCCTCTGTGTGCACATTCATTCCTCACTGTTCCCTCACACTCTAGAGAATCAGCTTCTGTGTGCACATTGATTCCTCCCTGTTACCTCTCACTCTACAAAATAAGCCTCTGTGTGCATGTTCAGTCCTCACTGTTCCCTCACACTCTACAGATTCAGCCCGTGTGTGCACGTTTACTCCTGACTGTTCCCTCACACTCTACAAAATAAGCCTCTGTGTGCACACTCAGTCCTCACTGTTCCCTCACACGCTACAGAATCAGCCTCTGGGTGCACGTACAGTCCTCACTGTTCCCTAACACACTACAAAATCACCCACTGTGTGCACGTTGAGTCCTCACTGTTCCCTCACACACTACAAAATCACCCACTGTGTGCACGTTCAGTCCTCACTGTTCCCTCACACTCTACAGAATCAGCCTCTGTGTGCACGCTCAGTCCTCACTGTTCCCTCACACTCTACAGAATCAGCCTCTGTGTGCAGGTTCAGTCCTCAGTGTTCTCTCACACTCTACAGAATAATCCACTGTGTGCACCATCAGTCCTCAGTGTCATCTCACACTCTACAGAATCAGCCTCTGTGTGAACGTTCAGTCTTCACTGTCACCTCACACTCTACAGAATTAGCCTCTGTTTGCACGTCTAGTCCTCACTGTTCCCTGACACTCTACAGTATAAGCCTCCGTGAACAGAGGTTTATTGTTCCCTCACGCTCTACAGAATGAACGTCCGTGTGCATGTTCAGTGCTCCCTGTGACCTCACACTCTACAGAATCAGACTCTGTGTGCCCGTTCAGTATTCACTGTTCCCTCAAACTCTACAGAATCAGCCTCTGTGTGCACATTCATTCCTCACTGTTCCCTCACACTCTAGAGAATCAGCTTCTGTGTGCACGTTGATTCCTCCCTGTTACCTCTCACTCTACAAAATAAGCCTCTGTGTGCATGTTCAGTCCTCACTGTTCCCTCACACTCTACAGATTCAGCCCGTGTGTGCACGTTTAGTCCTGACTGTTCCCTCACACTCTACAAAATAAGCCTCTGTGTGCACACTCAGTCCTCACTGTTCCCTCACACGCTACAGAATCAGCCTCTGGGTGCACGTACAGTCCTCACTGTTCCCTCACACACTACAAAATCACCCACTGTGTGCACGTTCAGTCCTCACTGTTCCCTCACACACTACAAAATCACCCACTGTGTGCACGTTCAGTCCTCACTGTTCCCTCACACTCTACAGAATCAGCCTCTGTGTGCACGCTCAGTCCTCACTGTTCCCTCACACTCTATAGAATCAGCCTCTGTGTGCATGTTCAGTCCTGACTGTTCCCTCATGCACTACAGAATAATCCTCTGTCTGCAGGATCAGTCCTCAGTGTCATCTCATACTCTAGAGAATCAGCCTCTGTGTGCACGTTCAGTCCTCACTGTTCCCTCACACTCTAGAGGATCAGCCTCTGTGTGCACGTTGATTCCTCACTGGTACCTCACACTCTACAAAATAAGCCTGTGTGTGCACGTTTAGTCCTGTCTGTTCCCTCACACTCTACAAAATAAGCCTCTGGGTGCAGGTTCAGTCCTCACTGTTCCCTCACACTCTACAGAATCAGAGACTGTGCACGTTGAGTCCTTACTGTTCCCTCACACTCTACAGAATTAGACTCTGTGTGCTAGTTCATTCCTCACTGTTCCCTCAAACTCTACAGAATCAGAGATTGTACACGTTCAGTCCTCACTGTTCCCTCACACTCTACATATTTAGCCTATGTGTGCACGCTCAGTCCTCACTGTTCCCTCACACTCTACAGAATAAGCCTCTGTGTGCACGTTCAGTCCTCACTGTTCCCTCACTCTACAGAATCAGCCTCTGTGTGCACGTTCAGTCCTCACTGTTCCCTCACACTCTACAAAATAAGCCTCTGTGTGCAGGTTCAGTCCTCAGTGTTCCCTCACACTCTACAGAATAATCCTCTGTGTGCACGATCAGTACTCAGTGTCATCTCACACTCTACAGAATCAGCCTCTGTCTGCACGTTCAGTCCTCACTGTCACCTCACACTCTACAGAATTAGCCTCTGTTTGCACATGTAGTCCTCACTGTTCCCTAACACTCTACAGTATAAGCCTCCGTGCACAGAGGTTTATTGTTCCCTCACACTCTACAGAATCAACGTTTGTGTGCACGTTCAGTCCTCACTGTTCCCTCAAGCCCAACAGAATCAGCCCTGAGGGCACGATCAGTCCTGTTACCTCACTCTACAGAATCAGCCTCTGTGTGCACGCTCAGTACTCAGTGTTCCCTCACACTCTATAGAATCAGCCTCTTTGTGCATGTCCAGTCCTCACTGTTCCCTCACGCTCTACAGAATAACCCTGTGTGTGCAGGATCAGTCCTCAGTGTCATCTCACACTCTAGAGAATCAGCCTCTGTGTGCACGTTCAGTCCTCACTTTTCCCTCACACTCTAAAGAATCACACTCTGTGTGCACGTTCAGTCCTCACTGTTACCTCAAACTATACAAAATAAGCCTATGTGTTCAGGTTTCAGTCCTCACTGTTCCCTCACACTCTACAAAATAAGCCTCTGTGTGCATGTTTAGTCCTCACTGTTCCCTCACACCCAAAAGAATCAGCCTCTGTGTGCACGTTCAGTCCTCACTGTTCCCTCACACTCTACAGAATTTGCCTCTGTGTGCACATTCAGTCCTCCCTGTTCCCTCACACTCTACAGAATCAGCTTCTGTGTGCATGCTCAGTCCTCACTGTTCCCTCAGTCTACAGAATAATCCTCTGTGTGAACGAGCAGTCCTCAGTGTCATCTCACACTCTACAGAATCAGCCTCTGTGTGCACGTTCAGTCCTCACTGTTCCCTCAAACTCTATAGAATCAGAGACTGTGCACATTGAGTGCTCACTGTTCCCTCACACTCCACATATTCAGCCTATGTGTGTACGCTCAGTCCTCACTGTTCCCTCACACTCTACAGAATAAGCCTCTGTGTGCACGCTCAGTCCTCACTGTTCGCTCACACTCTACAGAATAAGCCTCTGTGTGCACGTTCAGTCCTCACTGTTCCCTCACACTCTACAAAATAAGCCTCTGTGTGCATGTGGAGTCCTCACTGTTCCCTCACACTCTACAGAATCAGAGACTGTGCGTTCAGTCCTCACTGTTCCCTCACACTCCACATATTCAGCCTATGTGTGCATGCTCAGTCCTCACTGTTCCCTCACACTCTACAGAATCAGACTCTGTGTGCACATGCAGTCCTCAGTGTTCCCTCACACTCTATAAAATAAGCCTCTGTGTGCAGGTTCAGTCCTCAGTGTTCTCTCACACTCTACAGAATAATCCACTGTGTGCACCATCAGTCCTCAGTGTCATCTCACACTCTACAGAATCAGCCTCTGTCTGCATGTCCAGTCCTCACTGTCACCTCACACTCTACAGAATTAGCCTCTGTTTGCACATCGTGCTCACTGTTCCCTAACACTCTACAGTATAAGCCTCCGTGCACAGAGGTTTATTGTTCCCTCACACTCTACAGAATCAACGTCTGTGCGCACGTTCAGTCCTCACTGTTCCCTCAAGCCCAACAGAATCAGCCCCTGAGGGCACGATCAGTCCTGTTACCTCACACTCTACAGAATCAGCCTCTGTGTGCACGCTCAGTACTCAGTGTTCCCTCACACTCTATAGAGTCTGCCTCTTTGTGCATGTCCAGTCCTCACTGTTCCCTCACGCTCTACAGAATAACCCTGTGTGTGCAGGATCAGTCCTCAGTGTCATCTCACACTGTAGAGAATAAGCCTCTGTGTGCACGTTCAGTCCTCACTTTTCCCTCACACTCTAAAGAATCACACTCTGTGTGCACGTTCAGTCCTCACTGTTACCTCACACTATACAAAATAAGCCTCTGTGTGCATGTTTAGTCCTCACTGTTCCCTCACACCCAAAAGAATAAGCCGCTGTTTGCACGTTCAGTCCTCACTGTTCTCCCACACTCTTTAAAATAAGCCTCTGTGTGCATGTTTAGTCCTCACTGTTCCCTCACACCCAACAGAATCAGCCTCTGTGTGCACGTTAAGTCCTCACAATTCACTCACACTCTACAGAATAATCCTCTGTGTGCAGGATCAGTCCTCAGTGTCATCTCACACTCTACAGAATCAGCCTCTGTGTGCACACTCAGTCCTCACTGTTCCCTCACACTCTACAGAATCAGCCTCTGTGTGCACGTTCCGTCCTCACTGTTCCCTGACACTCTACAGAATAAACCTCTGTGTGCACGATCAGTCCTCAGTGTCATCTCACACTCTTCAGAATCAGCCTCTGTGTGCACACTCAGTCCTCACTGTTCCCTCACACTCTACAGAATCAGACTCTGTGTGCACGTTCAGTCCTCACTGTTCCCTCAAACTCTACAGAATCAGCCTCTGTGTGCACATTCAGTCCTCACTGTAACCTCACAGTCTATAAAATCAGTCTCTGTATGTATGTTCAGTCCTGACTGTTCACTCACACTCTACGAAATAAGCCTCTGTGTGCACGTTCAGTCCTCACTTTTCCCTCACACTCTACAGAGTCAGCCTCTGTATGCAGGTTCAGTCCTTACTGTGAGCTCACACTATACAAAATAAGCCTACGTGTGCAGGTTCCGTCCTCACTATTCCCTCACACTCTACGAAATAAGCCTCTGTGTGCACGTTCATTCCTCACTGTTCCCTCAAACTCTACAGAATCAGCCTCTGTGTGCACATTCAGTCCTCACTGAAACCTCACACTCTATAAAATCAGTCTCTGTATGTATGTTCAGTCCTGACTGTTCCCTCACACTCTACGAAATAAGCCTCTGTGTGCACGTTCAGTCCTCACTTTTCCCTCACACTCTACAGAGTCAGCCTCTGTATGCAGGTTCAGTCCTTACTGTGAGCTCACACTATACAAAATAAGCCTATGTGTGCAGGTTCAGTCCTCACTATTCCCTCACACTCTACGAAATAAGCCTCTGTGTGCACGTTCAGTCCTCACTGTTCCCTCACACTCTACAGAATAAGGCTCTGTGTGCACGTTCAGTCCTCAGTGTTCCCTCACACTCTACAAAATAAGCCTCTGCGTGCATGTTTAGTCCTCACTGTTCCCTGACACCCAACAGAATCAGCCTCCGTGTGCACGTTCAGTCCTCACTGTTCCCTCACACTCTACAGAATCAGCCTCTGTGTGCACACTCAGTCCTCACTGTTCCCTCACACTCTACAGAATCAGCCTCTGGGTGCACGTACAGTCCTCACTGTTCCCTCACACACTACAAAATCACCCACTGTGTGCACGTTGAGTCCTCACTGTTCCCTCACACACTACAAAATCACCCACTGTGTGCACGTTCAGTCCTCACTGTTCCCTCACACTCTACAGAATCAGCCTCTGTGTGCACGCTCAGTCCTCACTGTTCCCTCACACTCTACAGAATCAGCCTCTGTGTGCAGGTTCAGTCCTCAGTGTTCTCTCACACTCTACAGAATAATCCACTGTGTGCACCATCAGTCCTCAGTGTCATCTCACACTCTACAGAATCAGCCTCTGTGTGAACGTTCAGTCTTCACTGTCACCTCACACTCTACAGAATTAGCCTCTGTTTGCACGTCTAGTCCTCACTGTTCCCTGACACTCTACAGTATAAGCCTCCGTGAACAGAGGTTTATTGTTCCCTCACACTCTACAGAATGAACGTCCGTGTGCATGTTCAGTGCTCCCTGTGACCTCACACTCTACAGAATCAGACTCTGTGTGCCCGTTCAGTATTCACTGTTCCCTCAAACTCTACAGAATCAGCCTCTGTGTGCACATTCATTCCTCACTGTTCCCTCACACTCTAGAGAATCAGCTTCTGTGTGCACGTTGATTCCTCCCTGTTACCTCTCACTCTACAAAATAAGCCTCTGTGTGCATGTTCAGTCCTCACTGTTCCCTCACACTCTACAGATTCAGCCCGTGTGTGCACGTTTAGTCCTGACTGTTCCCTCACACTCTACAAAATAAGCCTCTGTGTGCACACTCAGTCCTCACTGTTCCCTCACACGCTACAGAATCAGCCTCTGGGTGCACGTACAGTCCTCACTGTTCCCTCACACACTACAAAATCACCCACTGTGTGCACGTTCAGTCCTCACTGTTCCCTCACACACTACAAAATCACCCACTGTGTGCACGTTCAGTCCTCACTGTTCCCTCACACTCTACAGAATCAGCCTCTGTGTGCACGCTCAGTCCTCACTGTTCCCTCACACTCTATAGAATCAGCCTCTGTGTGCATGTTCAGTCCTGACTGTTCCCTCATGCACTACAGAATAATCCTCTGTCTGCAGGATCAGTCCTCAGTGTCATCTCATACTCTAGAGAATCAGCCTCTGTGTGCACGTTCAGTCCTCACTGTTCCCTCACACTCTAGAGGATCAGCCTCTGTGTGCACGTTGATTCCTCACTGGTACCTCACACTCTACAAAATAAGCCTGTGTGTGCACGTTTAGTCCTGTCTGTTCCCTCACACTCTACAAAATAAGCCTCTGGGTGCAGGTTCAGTCCTCACTGTTCCCTCACACTCTACAGAATCAGAGACTGTGCACGTTGAGTCCTTACTGTTCCCTCACACTCTACAGAATTAGACTCTGTGTGCTAGTTCATTCCTCACTGTTCCCTCAAACTCTACAGAATCAGAGATTGTACACGTTCAGTCCTCACTGTTCCCTCACACTCTACATATTTAGCCTATGTGTGCACGCTCAGTCCTCACTGTTCCCTCACACTCTACAGAATAAGCCTCTGTGTGCACGTTCAGTCCTCACTGTTCCCTCACTCTACAGAATCAGCCTCTGTGTGCACGTTCAGTCCTCACTGTTCCCTCACACTCTACAAAATAAGCCTCTGTGTGCAGGTTCAGTCCTCAGTGTTCCCTCACACTCTACAGAATAATCCTCTGTGTGCACGATCAGTACTCAGTGTCATCTCACACTCTACAGAATCAGCCTCTGTCTGCACGTTCAGTCCTCACTGTCACCTCACACTCTACAGAATTAGCCTCTGTTTGCACATGTAGTCCTCACTGTTCCCTAACACTCTACAGTATAAGCCTCCGTGCACAGAGGTTTATTGTTCCCTCACACTCTACAGAATCAACGTTTGTGTGCACGTTCAGTCCTCACTGTTCCCTCAAGCCCAACAGAATCAGCCCTGAGGGCACGATCAGTCCTGTTACCTCACTCTACAGAATCAGCCTCTGTGTGCACGCTCAGTACTCAGTGTTCCCTCACACTCTATAGAATCAGCCTCTTTGTGCATGTCCAGTCCTCACTGTTCCCTCACGCTCTACAGAATAACCCTGTGTGTGCAGGATCAGTCCTCAGTGTCATCTCACACTCTAGAGAATCAGCCTCTGTGTGCACGTTCAGTCCTCACTTTTCCCTCACACTCTAAAGAATCACACTCTGTGTGCACGTTCAGTCCTCACTGTTACCTCAAACTATACAAAATAAGCCTATGTGTTCAGGTTTCAGTCCTCACTGTTCCCTCACACTCTACAAAATAAGCCTCTGTGTGCATGTTTAGTCCTCACTGTTCCCTCACACCCAAAAGAATCAGCCTCTGTGTGCACGTTCAGTCCTCACTGTTCCCTCACACTCTACAGAATTTGCCTCTGTGTGCACATTCAGTCCTCCCTGTTCCCTCACACTCTACAGAATCAGCTTCTGTGTGCATGCTCAGTCCTCACTGTTCCCTCAGTCTACAGAATAATCCTCTGTGTGAACGAGCAGTCCTCAGTGTCATCTCACACTCTACAGAATCAGCCTCTGTGTGCACGTTCAGTCCTCACTGTTCCCTCAAACTCTATAGAATCAGAGACTGTGCACATTGAGTGCTCACTGTTCCCTCACACTCCACATATTCAGCCTATGTGTGTACGCTCAGTCCTCACTGTTCCCTCACACTCTACAGAATAAGCCTCTGTGTGCACGCTCAGTCCTCACTGTTCGCTCACACTCTACAGAATAAGCCTCTGTGTGCACGCTCAGTCCTCACTGTTCCCTCACACTCTACAACATAAGCCTCTGTGTGCATGTGGAGTCCTCACTGTTCCCTCACACTCTACAGAATCAGAGACTGTGCGTTCAGTCCTCACTGTTCCCTCACACTCCACATATTCAGCCTATGTGTGCATGCTCAGTCCTCACTGTTCCCTCACACTCTACAGAATCAGACTCTGTGTGCACATGCAGTCCTCAGTGTTCCCTCACACTCTATAAAATAAGCCTCTGTGTGCAGGTTCAGTCCTCAGTGTTCTCTCACACTCTACAGAATAATCCACTGTGTGCACCATCAGTCCTCAGTGTCATCTCACACTCTACAGAATCAGCCTCTGTCTGCATGTCCAGTCCTCACTGTCACCTCACACTCTACAGAATTAGCCTCTGTTTGCACATCGTGCTCACTGTTCCCTAACACTCTACAGTATAAGCCTCCGTGCACAGAGGTTTATTGTTCCCTCACACTCTACAGAATCAACGTCTGTGCGCACATTCAGTCCTCACTGTTCCCTCAAGCCCAACAGAATCAGCCCCTGAGGGCACGATCAGTCCTGTTACCTCACACTCTACAGAATCAGCCTCTGTGTGCACGCTCAGTACTCAGTGTTCCCTCACACTCTATAGAGTCTGCCTCTTTGTGCATGTCCAGTCCTCACTGTTCCCTCACGCTCTACAGAATAACCCTGTGTGTGCAGGATCAGTCCTCAGTGTCATCTCACACTGTAGAGAATAAGCCTCTGTGTGCACGTTCAGTCCTCACTTTTCCCTCACACTCTAAAGAATCACACTCTGTGTGCACGTTCAGTCCTCACTGTTACCTCACACTATACAAAATAAGCCTTTGTGTGCATGTTTAGTCCTCACTGTTCCCTCACACCCAAAAGAATAAGCCGCTGTTTGCACGTTCAGTCCTCACTGTTCTCCCACACTCTTTAAAATAAGCCTCTGTGTGCATGTTTAGTCCTCACTGTTCCCTCACACCCAACAGAATCAGCCTCTGTGTGCACGTTAAGTCCTCACAATTCACTCACACTCTACAGAATAATCCTCTGTGTGCAGGATCAGTCCTCAGTGTCATCTCACACTCTACAGAATCAGCCTCTGTGTGCACACTCAGTCCTCACTGTTCCCTCACACTCTACAGAATCAGCCTCTGTGTGCACGTTCCGTCCTCACTGTTCCCTGACACTCTACAGAATAAACCTCTGTGTGCACGATCAGTCCTCAGTGTCATCTCACACTCTTCAGAATCAGCCTCTGTGTGCACACTCAGTCCTCACTGTTCCCTCACACTCTACAGAATCAGACTGTGTGTGCACGTTCAGTCCTCACTGTTCCCTCAAACTCTACAGAATCAGCCTCTGTGTGCACATTCAGTCCTCACTGTAACCTCACAGTCTATAAAATCAGTCTCTGTATGTATGTTCAGTCCTGACTGTTCCCTCACACTCTACGAAATAAGCCTCTGTGTGCACGTTCAGTCCTCACTTTTCCCTCACACTCTACAGAGTCAGCCTCTGTATGCAGGTTCAGTCCTTACTGTGAGCTCACACTATACAAAATAAGCCTACGTGTGCAGGTTCAGTCCTCACTATTCCCTCACACTCTACGAAATAAGCCTCTGTGTGCACGTTCATTCCTCACTGTTCCCTCAAACTCTACAGAATCAGCCTCTGTGTGCACATTCAGTCCTCACTGAAACCTCACACTCTATAAAATCAGTCTCTGTATGTATGTTAAGTCCTGAGTGTTCCCTCACACTCTACGAAATAAGCCTCTGTGTGCACGTTCAGTCCTCACTTTTCCCTCACACTCTACAGAGTCAGCCTCTGTATGCAGGTTCAGTCCTTACTGTGAGCTCACACTATACAAAATAAGCCTATGTGTGCAGGTTCAGTCCTCACTATTCCCTCACACTCTACGAAATAAACCTCTGTGTGCACGTTCAGTCCTCACTGTTCCCTCACACTCTACAGAATAAGGCTCTGTGAGCACGTTCAGTCCTCAGTGTTCCCTCACACTCTACAAAATAAGCCTCTGCGTGCATGTTTAGTCCTCACTGTTCCCTGACACCCAACAGAATCAGCCTCCGTGTGCACGTTCAGTCCTCACTGTTCCCTCACACTCTACAGAATCAGCCTCTGTGTGCACACTCAGTCCTCACTGTTCCCTCACACTCTACAGAATCAGCCTCTGGGTGCACGTACAGTCCTCACTGTTCCCTCACACACTACAAAATCACCCACTGTGTGCACGTTGAGTCCTCACTGTTCCCTCACACACTACAAAATCACCCACTGTGTGCACGTTCAGTCCTCACTGTTCCCTCACACTCTACAGAATCAGCCTCTGTGTGCACGCTCAGTCCTCACTGTTCCCTCACACTCTACAGAATCAGCCTCTGTGTGCAGGTTCAGTCCTCAGTGTTCTCTCACACTCTACAGAATAATCCACTGTGTGCACCATCAGTCCTCAGTGTCATCTCACACTCTACAGAATCAGCCTCTGTGTGAACGTTCAGTCTTCACTGTCACCTCACACTCTACAGAATTAGCCTCTGTTTGCACGTCTAGTCCTCACTGTTCCCTGACACTCTACAGTATAAGCCTCCGTGAACAGAGGTTTATTGTTCCCTCACGCTCTACAGAATGAACGTCCGTGTGCATGTTCAGTGCTCCCTGTGACCTCACACTCTACAGAATCAGACTCTGTGTGCCCGTTCAGTATTCACTGTTCCCTCAAACTCTACAGAATCAGCCTCTGTGTGCACATTCATTCCTCACTGTTCCCTCACACTCTAGAGAATCAGCTTCTGTGTGCACGTTGATTCCTCCCTGTTACCTCTCACTCTACAAAATAAGCCTCTGTGTGCATGTTCAGTCCTCACTGTTCCCTCACACTCTACAGATTCAGCCCGTGTGTGCACGTTTAGTCCTGACTGTTCCCTCACACTCTACAAAATAAGCCTCTGTGTGCACACTCAGTCCTCACTGTTCCCTCACACGCTACAGAATCAGCCTCTGGGTGCACGTACAGTCCTCACTGTTCCCTCACACACTACAAAATCACCCACTGTGTGCACGTTCAGTCCTCACTGTTCCCTCACACACTACAAAATCACCCACTGTGTGCACGTTCAGTCCTCACTGTTCCCTCACACTCTACAGAATCAGCCTCTGTGTGCACGCTCAGTCCTCACTGTTCCCTCACACTCTATAGAATCAGCCTCTGTGTGCATGTTCAGTCCTGACTGTTCCCTCATGCACTACAGAATAATCCTCTGTCTGCAGGATCAGTCCTCAGTGTCATCTCATACTCTAGAGAATCAGCCTCTGTGTGCACGTTCAGTCCTCACTGTTCCCTCACACTCTAGAGGATCAGCCTCTGTGTGCACGTTGATTCCTCACTGGTACCTCACACTCTACAAAATAAGCCTGTGTGTGCACGTTTAGTCCTGTCTGTTCCCTCACACTCTACAAAATAAGCCTCTGGGTGCAGGTTCAGTCCTCACTGTTCCCTCACACTCTACAGAATCAGAGACTGTGCACGTTGAGTCCTTACTGTTCCCTCACACTCTACAGAATTAGACTCTGTGTGCTAGTTCATTCCTCACTGTTCCCTCAAACTCTACAGAATCAGAGATTGTACACGTTCAGTCCTCACTGTTCCCTCACACTCTACATATTTAGCCTATGTGTGCACGCTCAGTCCTCACTGTTCCCTCACACTCTACAGAATAAGCCTCTGTGTGCACGTTCAGTCCTCACTGTTCCCTCACTCTACAGAATCAGCCTCTGTGTGCACGTTCAGTCCTCACTGTTCCCTCACACTCTACAAAATAAGCCTCTGTGTGCAGGTTCAGTCCTCAGTGTTCCCTCACACTCTACAGAATAATCCTCTGTGTGCACGATCAGTACTCAGTGTCATCTCACACTCTACAGAATCAGCCTCTGTCTGCACGTTCAGTCCTCACTGTCACCTCACACTCTACAGAATTAGCCTCTGTTTGCACATGTAGTCCTCACTGTTCCCTAACACTCTACAGTATAAGCCTCCGTGCACAGAGGTTTATTGTTCCCTCACACTCTACAGAATCAACGTTTGTGTGCACGTTCAGTCCTCACTGTTCCCTCAAGCCCAACAGAATCAGCCCTGAGGGCACGATCAGTCCTGTTACCTCACTCTACAGAATCAGCCTCTGTGTGCACGCTCAGTACTCAGTGTTCCCTCACACTCTATAGAATCAGCCTCTTTGTGCATGTCCAGTCCTCACTGTTCCCTCACGCTCTACAGAATAACCCTGTGTGTGCAGGATCAGTCCTCAGTGTCATCTCACACTCTAGAGAATCAGCCTCTGTGTGCACGTTCAGTCCTCACTTTTCCCTCACACTCTAAAGAATCACACTCTGTGTGCACGTTCAGTCCTCACTGTTACCTCAAACTATACAAAATAAGCCTATGTGTTCAGGTTTCAGTCCTCACTGTTCCCTCACACTCTACAAAATAAGCCTCTGTGTGCATGTTTAGTCCTCACTGTTCCCTCACACCCAAAAGAATCAGCCTCTGTGTGCACGTTCAGTCCTCACTGTTCCCTCACACTCTACAGAATTTGCCTCTGTGTGCACATTCAGTCCTCCCTGTTCCCTCACACTCTACAGAATCAGCTTCTGTGTGCATGCTCAGTCCTCACTGTTCCCTCAGTCTACAGAATAATCCTCTGTGTGAACGAGCAGTCCTCAGTGTCATCTCACACTCTACAGAATCAGCCTCTGTGTGCACGTTCAGTCCTCACTGTTCCCTCAAACTCTATAGAATCAGAGACTGTGCACATTGAGTGCTCACTGTTCCCTCACACTCCACATATTCAGCCTATGTGTGTACGCTCAGTCCTCACTGTTCCCTCACACTCTACAGAATAAGCCTCTGTGTGCACGCTCAGTCCTCACTGTTCGCTCACACTCTACAGAATAAGCCTCTGTGTGCACGTTCAGTCCTCACTGTTCCCTCACACTCTACAAAATAAGCCTCTGTGTGCATGTGGAGTCCTCACTGTTCCCTCACACTCTACAGAATCAGAGACTGTGCGTTCAGTCCTCACTGTTCCCTCACACTCCACATATTCAGCCTATGTGTGCATGCTCAGTCCTCACTGTTCCCTCACACTCTACAGAATCAGACTCTGTGTGCACATGCAGTCCTCAGTGTTCCCTCACACTCTATAAAATAAGCCTCTGTGTGCAGGTTCAGTCCTCAGTGTTCTCTCACACTCTACAGAATAATCCACTGTGTGCACCATCAGTCCTCAGTGTCATCTCACACTCTACAGAATCAGCCTCTGTCTGCATGTCCAGTCCTCACTGTCACCTCACACTCTACAGAATTAGCCTCTGTTTGCACATCGTGCTCACTGTTCCCTAACACTCTACAGTATAAGCCTCCGTGCACAGAGGTTTATTGTTCCCTCACACTCTACAGAATCAACGTCTGTGCGCACGTTCAGTCCTCACTGTTCCCTCAAGCCCAACAGAATCAGCCCCTGAGGGCACGATCAGTCCTGTTACCTCACACTCTACAGAATCAGCCTCTGTGTGCACGCTCAGTACTCAGTGTTCCCTCACACTCTATAGAGTCTGCCTCTTTGTGCATGTCCAGTCCTCACTGTTCCCTCACGCTCTACAGAATAACCCTGTGTGTGCAGGATCAGTCCTCAGTGTCATCTCACACTGTAGAGAATAAGCCTCTGTGTGCACGTTCAGTCCTCACTTTTCCCTCACACTCTAAAGAATCACACTCTGTGTGCACGTTCAGTCCTCACTGTTACCTCACACTATACAAAATAAGCCTCTGTGTGCATGTTTAGTCCTCACTGTTCCCTCACACCCAAAAGAATAAGCCGCTGTTTGCACGTTCAGTCCTCACTGTTCTCCCACACTCTTTAAAATAAGCCTCTGTGTGCATGTTTAGTCCTCACTGTTCCCTCACACCCAACAGAATCAGCCTCTGTGTGCACGTTAAGTCCTCACAATTCACTCACACTCTACAGAATAATCCTCTGTGTGCAGGATCAGTCCTCAGTGTCATCTCACACTCTACAGAATCAGCCTCTGTGTGCACACTCAGTCCTCACTGTTCCCTCACACTCTACAGAATCAGCCTCTGTGTGCACGTTCCGTCCTCACTGTTCCCTGACACTCTACAGAATAAACCTCTGTGTGCACGATCAGTCCTCAGTGTCATCTCACACTCTTCAGAATCAGCCTCTGTGTGCACACTCAGTCCTCACTGTTCCCTCACACTCTACAGAATCAGACTCTGTGTGCACGTTCAGTCCTCACTGTTCCCTCAAACTCTACAGAATCAGCCTCTGTGTGCACATTCAGTCCTCACTGTAACCTCACAGTCTATAAAATCAGTCTCTGTATGTATGTTCAGTCCTGACTGTTCACTCACACTCTACGAAATAAGCCTCTGTGTGCACGTTCAGTCCTCACTTTTCCCTCACACTCTACAGAGTCAGCCTCTGTATGCAGGTTCAGTCCTTACTGTGAGCTCACACTATACAAAATAAGCCTACGTGTGCAGGTTCCGTCCTCACTATTCCCTCACACTCTACGAAATAAGCCTCTGTGTGCACGTTCATTCCTCACTGTTCCCTCAAACTCTACAGAATCAGCCTCTGTGTGCACATTCAGTCCTCACTGAAACCTCACACTCTATAAAATCAGTCTCTGTATGTATGTTCAGTCCTGACTGTTCCCTCACACTCTACGAAATAAGCCTCTGTGTGCACGTTCAGTCCTCACTTTTCCCTCACACTCTACAGAGTCAGCCTCTGTATGCAGGTTCAGTCCTTACTGTGAGCTCACACTATACAAAATAAGCCTATGTGTGCAGGTTCAGTCCTCACTATTCCCTCACACTCTACGAAATAAGCCTCTGTGTGCACGTTCAGTCCTCACTGTTCCCTCACACTCTACAGAATAAGGCTCTGTGTGCACGTTCAGTCCTCAGTGTTCCCTCACACTCTACAAAATAAGCCTCTGCGTGCATGTTTAGTCCTCACTGTTCCCTGACACCCAACAGAATCAGCCTCCGTGTGCACGTTCAGTCCTCACTGTTCCCTCACACTCTACAGAATCAGCCTCTGTGTGCACACTCAGTCCTCACTGTTCCCTCACACTCTACAGAATCAGCCTCTGGGTGCACGTACAGTCCTCACTGTTCCCTCACACACTACAAAATCACCCACTGTGTGCACGTTGAGTCCTCACTGTTCCCTCACACACTACAAAATCACCCACTGTGTGCACGTTCAGTCCTCACTGTTCCCTCACACTCTACAGAATCAGCCTCTGTGTGCACGCTCAGTCCTCACTGTTCCCTCACACTCTACAGAATCAGCCTCTGTGTGCAGGTTCAGTCCTCAGTGTTCTCTCACACTCTACAGAATAATCCACTGTGTGCACCATCAGTCCTCAGTGTCATCTCACACTCTACAGAATCAGCCTCTGTGTGAACGTTCAGTCTTCACTGTCACCTCACACTCTACAGAATTAGCCTCTGTTTGCACGTCTAGTCCTCACTGTTCCCTGACACTCTACAGTATAAGCCTCCGTGAACAGAGGTTTATTGTTCCCTCACACTCTACAGAATGAACGTCCGTGTGCATGTTCAGTGCTCCCTGTGACCTCACACTCTACAGAATCAGACTCTGTGTGCCCGTTCAGTATTCACTGTTCCCTCAAACTCTACAGAATCAGCCTCTGTGTGCACATTCATTCCTCACTGTTCCCTCACACTCTAGAGAATCAGCTTCTGTGTGCACGTTGATTCCTCCCTGTTACCTCTCACTCTACAAAATAAGCCTCTGTGTGCATGTTCAGTCCTCACTGTTCCCTCACACTCTACAGATTCAGCCCGTGTGTGCACGTTTAGTCCTGACTGTTCCCTCACACTCTACAAAATAAGCCTCTGTGTGCACACTCAGTCCTCACTGTTCCCTCACACGCTACAGAATCAGCCTCTGGGTGCACGTACAGTCCTCACTGTTCCCTCACACACTACAAAATCACCCACTGTGTGCACGTTCAGTCCTCACTGTTCCCTCACACACTACAAAATCACCCACTGTGTGCACGTTCAGTCCTCACTGTTCCCTCACACTCTACAGAATCAGCCTCTGTGTGCACGCTCAGTCCTCACTGTTCCCTCACACTCTATAGAATCAGCCTCTGTGTGCATGTTCAGTCCTGACTGTTCCCTCATGCACTACAGAATAATCCTCTGTCTGCAGGATCAGTCCTCAGTGTCATCTCATACTCTAGAGAATCAGCCTCTGTGTGCACGTTCAGTCCTCACTGTTCCCTCACACTCTAGAGGATCAGCCTCTGTGTGCACGTTGATTCCTCACTGGTACCTCACACTCTACAAAATAAGCCTGTGTGTGCACGTTTAGTCCTGTCTGTTCCCTCACACTCTACAAAATAAGCCTCTGGGTGCAGGTTCAGTCCTCACTGTTCCCTCACACTCTACAGAATCAGAGACTGTGCACGTTGAGTCCTTACTGTTCCCTCACACTCTACAGAATTAGACTCTGTGTGCTAGTTCATTCCTCACTGTTCCCTCAAACTCTACAGAATCAGAGATTGTACACGTTCAGTCCTCACTGTTCCCTCACACTCTACATATTTAGCCTATGTGTGCACGCTCAGTCCTCACTGTTCCCTCACACTCTACAGAATAAGCCTCTGTGTGCACGTTCAGTCCTCACTGTTCCCTCACTCTACAGAATCAGCCTCTGTGTGCACGTTCAGTCCTCACTGTTCCCTCACACTCTACAAAATAAGCCTCTGTGTGCAGGTTCAGTCCTCAGTGTTCCCTCACACTCTACAGAATAATCCTCTGTGTGCACGATCAGTACTCAGTGTCATCTCACACTCTACAGAATCAGCCTCTGTCTGCACGTTCAGTCCTCACTGTCACCTCACACTCTACAGAATTAGCCTCTGTTTGCACATGTAGTCCTCACTGTTCCCTAACACTCTACAGTATAAGCCTCCGTGCACAGAGGTTTATTGTTCCCTCACACTCTACAGAATCAACGTTTGTGTGCACGTTCAGTCCTCACTGTTCCCTCAAGCCCAACAGAATCAGCCCTGAGGGCACGATCAGTCCTGTTACCTCACTCTACAGAATCAGCCTCTGTGTGCACGCTCAGTACTCAGTGTTCCCTCACACTCTATAGAATCAGCCTCTTTGTGCATGTCCAGTCCTCACTGTTCCCTCACGCTCTACAGAATAACCCTGTGTGTGCAGGATCAGTCCTCAGTGTCATCTCACACTCTAGAGAATCAGCCTCTGTGTGCACGTTCAGTCCTCACTTTTCCCTCACACTCTAAAGAATCACACTCTGTGTGCACGTTCAGTCCTCACTGTTACCTCAAACTATACAAAATAAGCCTATGTGTTCAGGTTTCAGTCCTCACTGTTCCCTCACACTCTACAAAATAAGCCTCTGTGTGCATGTTTAGTCCTCACTGTTCCCTCACACCCAAAAGAATCAGCCTCTGTGTGCACGTTCAGTCCTCACTGTTCCCTCACACTCTACAGAATTTGCCTCTGTGTGCACATTCAGTCCTCCCTGTTCCCTCACACTCTACAGAATCAGCTTCTGTGTGCATGCTCAGTCCTCACTGTTCCCTCAGTCTACAGAATAATCCTCTGTGTGAACGAGCAGTCCTCAGTGTCATCTCACACTCTACAGAATCAGCCTCTGTGTGCACGTTCAGTCCTCACTGTTCCCTCAAACTCTATAGAATCAGAGACTGTGCACATTGAGTGCTCACTGTTCCCTCACACTCCACATATTCAGCCTATGTGTGTACGCTCAGTCCTCACTGTTCCCTCACACTCTACAGAATAAGCCTCTGTGTGCACGCTCAGTCCTCACTGTTCGCTCACACTCTACAGAATAAGCCTCTGTGTGCACGCTCAGTCCTCACTGTTCCCTCACACTCTACAACATAAGCCTCTGTGTGCATGTGGAGTCCTCACTGTTCCCTCACACTCTACAGAATCAGAGACTGTGCGTTCAGTCCTCACTGTTCCCTCACACTCCACATATTCAGCCTATGTGTGCATGCTCAGTCCTCACTGTTCCCTCACACTCTACAGAATCAGACTCTGTGTGCACATGCAGTCCTCAGTGTTCCCTCACACTCTATAAAATAAGCCTCTGTGTGCAGGTTCAGTCCTCAGTGTTCTCTCACACTCTACAGAATAATCCACTGTGTGCACCATCAGTCCTCAGTGTCATCTCACACTCTACAGAATCAGCCTCTGTCTGCATGTCCAGTCCTCACTGTCACCTCACACTCTACAGAATTAGCCTCTGTTTGCACATCGTGCTCACTGTTCCCTAACACTCTACAGTATAAGCCTCCGTGCACAGAGGTTTATTGTTCCCTCACACTCTACAGAATCAACGTCTGTGCGCACATTCAGTCCTCACTGTTCCCTCAAGCCCAACAGAATCAGCCCCTGAGGGCACGATCAGTCCTGTTACCTCACACTCTACAGAATCAGCCTCTGTGTGCACGCTCAGTACTCAGTGTTCCCTCACACTCTATAGAGTCTGCCTCTTTGTGCATGTCCAGTCCTCACTGTTCCCTCACGCTCTACAGAATAACCCTGTGTGTGCAGGATCAGTCCTCAGTGTCATCTCACACTGTAGAGAATAAGCCTCTGTGTGCACGTTCAGTCCTCACTTTTCCCTCACACTCTAAAGAATCACACTCTGTGTGCACGTTCAGTCCTCACTGTTACCTCACACTATACAAAATAAGCCTTTGTGTGCATGTTTAGTCCTCACTGTTCCCTCACACCCAAAAGAATAAGCCGCTGTTTGCACGTTCAGTCCTCACTGTTCTCCCACACTCTTTAAAATAAGCCTCTGTGTGCATGTTTAGTCCTCACTGTTCCCTCACACCCAACAGAATCAGCCTCTGTGTGCACGTTAAGTCCTCACAATTCACTCACACTCTACAGAATAATCCTCTGTGTGCAGGATCAGTCCTCAGTGTCATCTCACACTCTACAGAATCAGCCTCTGTGTGCACACTCAGTCCTCACTGTTCCCTCACACTCTACAGAATCAGCCTCTGTGTGCACGTTCCGTCCTCACTGTTCCCTGACACTCTACAGAATAAACCTCTGTGTGCACGATCAGTCCTCAGTGTCATCTCACACTCTTCAGAATCAGCCTCTGTGTGCACACTCAGTCCTCACTGTTCCCTCACACTCTACAGAATCAGACTGTGTGTGCACGTTCAGTCCTCACTGTTCCCTCAAACTCTACAGAATCAGCCTCTGTGTGCACATTCAGTCCTCACTGTAACCTCACAGTCTATAAAATCAGTCTCTGTATGTATGTTCAGTCCTGACTGTTCCCTCACACTCTACGAAATAAGCCTCTGTGTGCACGTTCAGTCCTCACTTTTCCCTCACACTCTACAGAGTCAGCCTCTGTATGCAGGTTCAGTCCTTACTGTGAGCTCACACTATACAAAATAAGCCTACGTGTGCAGGTTCAGTCCTCACTATTCCCTCACACTCTACGAAATAAGCCTCTGTGTGCACGTTCATTCCTCACTGTTCCCTCAAACTCTACAGAATCAGCCTCTGTGTGCACATTCAGTCCTCACTGAAACCTCACACTCTATAAAATCAGTCTCTGTATGTATGTTAAGTCCTGAGTGTTCCCTCACACTCTACGAAATAAGCCTCTGTGTGCACGTTCAGTCCTCACTTTTCCCTCACACTCTACAGAGTCAGCCTCTGTATGCAGGTTCAGTCCTTACTGTGAGCTCACACTATACAAAATAAGCCTATGTGTGCAGGTTCAGTCCTCACTATTCCCTCACACTCTACGAAATAAACCTCTGTGTGCACGTTCAGTCCTCACTGTTCCCTCACACTCTACAGAATAAGGCTCTGTGAGCACGTTCAGTCCTCAGTGTTCCCTCACACTCTACAAAATAAGCCTCTGCGTGCATGTTTAGTCCTCACTGTTCCCTGACACCCAACAGAATCAGCCTCCGTGTGCACGTTCAGTCCTCACTGTTCCCTCACACTCTACAGAATCAGCCTCTGTGTGCACACTCAGTCCTCACTGTTCCCTCACACTCTACAGAATCAGCCTCTGGGTGCACGTACAGTCCTCACTGTTCCCTCACACACTACAAAATCACCCACTGTGTGCACGTTGAGTCCTCACTGTTCCCTCACACACTACAAAATCACCCACTGTGTGCACGTTCAGTCCTCACTGTTCCCTCACACTCTACAGAATCAGCCTCTGTGTGCACGCTCAGTCCTCACTGTTCCCTCACACTCTACAGAATCAGCCTCTGTGTGCAGGTTCAGTCCTCAGTGTTCTCTCACACTCTACAGAATAATCCACTGTGTGCACCATCAGTCCTCAGTGTCATCTCACACTCTACAGAATCAGCCTCTGTGTGAACGTTCAGTCTTCACTGTCACCTCACACTCTACAGAATTAGCCTCTGTTTGCACGTCTAGTCCTCACTGTTCCCTGACACTCTACAGTATAAGCCTCCGTGAACAGAGGTTTATTGTTCCCTCACACTCTACAGAATGAACGTCCGTGTGCATGTTCAGTGCTCCCTGTGACCTCACACTCTACAGAATCAGACTCTGTGTGCCCGTTCAGTATTCACTGTTCCCTCAAACTCTACAGAATCAGCCTCTGTGTGCACATTCATTCCTCACTGTTCCCTCACACTCTAGAGAATCAGCTTCTGTGTGCACGTTGATTCCTCCCTGTTACCTCTCACTCTACAAAATAAGCCTCTGTGTGCATGTTCAGTCCTCACTGTTCCCTCACACTCTACAGATTCAGCCCGTGTGTGCACGTTTAGTCCTGACTGTTCCCTCACACTCTACAAAATAAGCCTCTGTGTGCACACTCAGTCCTCACTGTTCCCTCACACGCTACAGAATCAGCCTCTGGGTGCACGTACAGTCCTCACTGTTCCCTCACACACTACAAAATCACCCACTGTGTGCACGTTCAGTCCTCACTGTTCCCTCACACACTACAAAATCACCCACTGTGTGCACGTTCAGTCCTCACTGTTCCCTCACACTCTACAGAATCAGCCTCTGTGTGCACGCTCAGTCCTCACTGTTCCCTCACACTCTATAGAATCAGCCTCTGTGTGCATGTTCAGTCCTGACTGTTCCCTCATGCACTACAGAATAATCCTCTGTCTGCAGGATCAGTCCTCAGTGTCATCTCATACTCTAGAGAATCAGCCTCTGTGTGCACGTTCAGTCCTCACTGTTCCCTCACACTCTAGAGGATCAGCCTCTGTGTGCACGTTGATTCCTCACTGGTACCTCACACTCTACAAAATAAGCCTGTGTGTGCACGTTTAGTCCTGTCTGTTCCCTCACACTCTACAAAATAAGCCTCTGGGTGCAGGTTCAGTCCTCACTGTTCCCTCACACTCTACAGAATCAGAGACTGTGCACGTTGAGTCCTTACTGTTCCCTCACACTCTACAGAATTAGACTCTGTGTGCTAGTTCATTCCTCACTGTTCCCTCAAACTCTACAGAATCAGAGATTGTACACGTTCAGTCCTCACTGTTCCCTCACACTCTACATATTTAGCCTATGTGTGCACGCTCAGTCCTCACTGTTCCCTCACACTCTACAGAATAAGCCTCTGTGTGCACGTTCAGTCCTCACTGTTCCCTCACTCTACAGAATCAGCCTCTGTGTGCACGTTCAGTCCTCACTGTTCCCTCACACTCTACAAAATAAGCCTCTGTGTGCAGGTTCAGTCCTCAGTGTTCCCTCACACTCTACAGAATAATCCTCTGTGTGCACGATCAGTACTCAGTGTCATCTCACACTCTACAGAATCAGCCTCTGTCTGCACGTTCAGTCCTCACTGTCACCTCACACTCTACAGAATTAGCCTCTGTTTGCACATGTAGTCCTCACTGTTCCCTAACACTCTACAGTATAAGCCTCCGTGCACAGAGGTTTATTGTTCCCTCACACTCTACAGAATCAACGTTTGTGTGCACGTTCAGTCCTCACTGTTCCCTCAAGCCCAACAGAATCAGCCCTGAGGGCACGATCAGTCCTGTTACCTCACTCTACAGAATCAGCCTCTGTGTGCACGCTCAGTACTCAGTGTTCCCTCACACTCTATAGAATCAGCCTCTTTGTGCATGTCCAGTCCTCACTGTTCCCTCACGCTCTACAGAATAACCCTGTGTGTGCAGGATCAGTCCTCAGTGTCATCTCACACTCTAGAGAATCAGCCTCTGTGTGCACGTTCAGTCCTCACTTTTCCCTCACACTCTAAAGAATCACACTCTGTGTGCACGTTCAGTCCTCACTGTTACCTCAAACTATACAAAATAAGCCTATGTGTTCAGGTTTCAGTCCTCACTGTTCCCTCACACTCTACAAAATAAGCCTCTGTGTGCATGTTTAGTCCTCACTGTTCCCTCACACCCAAAAGAATCAGCCTCTGTGTGCACGTTCAGTCCTCACTGTTCCCTCACACTCTACAGAATTTGCCTCTGTGTGCACATTCAGTCCTCCCTGTTCCCTCACACTCTACAGAATCAGCTTCTGTGTGCATGCTCAGTCCTCACTGTTCCCTCAGTCTACAGAATAATCCTCTGTGTGAACGAGCAGTCCTCAGTGTCATCTCACACTCTACAGAATCAGCCTCTGTGTGCACGTTCAGTCCTGTTCCCTCAAACTCTATAGAATCAGAGACTGTGCACATTGAGTGCTCACTGTTCCCTCACACTCCACATATTCAGCCTATGTGTGTACGCTCAGTCCTCACTGTTCCCTCACACTCTACAGAATAAGCCTCTGTGTGCACGCTCAGTCCTCACTGTTCGCTCACACTCTACAGAATAAGCCTCTGTGTGCACGTTCAGTCCTCACTGTTCCCTCACACTCTACAAAATAAGCCTCTGTGTGCATGTGGAGTCCTCACTGTTCCCTCACACTCTACAGAATCAGAGACTGTGCGTTCAGTCCTCACTGTTCCCTCACACTCCACATATTCAGCCTATGTGTGCATGCTCAGTCCTCACTGTTCCCTCACACTCTACAGAATCAGACTCTGTGTGCACATGCAGTCCTCAGTGTTCCCTCACACTCTATAAAATAAGCCTCTGTGTGCAGGTTCAGTCCTCAGTGTTCTCTCACACTCTACAGAATAATCCACTGTGTGCACCATCAGTCCTCAGTGTCATCTCACACTCTACAGAATCAGCCTCTGTCTGCATGTCCAGTCCTCACTGTCACCTCACACTCTACAGAATTAGCCTCTGTTTGCACATCGTGCTCACTGTTCCCTAACACTCTACAGTATAAGCCTCCGTGCACAGAGGTTTATTGTTCCCTCACACTCTACAGAATCAACGTCTGTGCGCACGTTCAGTCCTCACTGTTCCCTCAAGCCCAACAGAATCAGCCCCTGAGGGCACGATCAGTCCTGTTACCTCACACTCTACAGAATCAGCCTCTGTGTGCACGCTCAGTACTCAGTGTTCCCTCACACTCTATAGAGTCTGCCTCTTTGTGCATGTCCAGTCCTCACTGTTCCCTCACGCTCTACAGAATAACCCTGTGTGTGCAGGATCAGTCCTCAGTGTCATCTCACACTGTAGAGAATAAGCCTCTGTGTGCACGTTCAGTCCTCACTTTTCCCTCACACTCTAAAGAATCACACTCTGTGTGCACGTTCAGTCCTCACTGTTACCTCACACTATACAAAATAAGCCTCTGTGTGCATGTTTAGTCCTCACTGTTCCCTCACACCCAAAAGAATAAGCCGCTGTTTGCACGTTCAGTCCTCACTGTTCTCCCACACTCTTTAAAATAAGCCTCTGTGTGCATGTTTAGTCCTCACTGTTCCCTCACACCCAACAGAATCAGCCTCTGTGTGCACGTTAAGTCCTCACAATTCACTCACACTCTACAGAATAATCCTCTGTGTGCAGGATCAGTCCTCAGTGTCATCTCACACTCTACAGAATCAGCCTCTGTGTGCACACTCAGTCCTCACTGTTCCCTCACACTCTACAGAATCAGCCTCTGTGTGCACGTTCCGTCCTCACTGTTCCCTGACACTCTACAGAATAAACCTCTGTGTGCACGATCAGTCCTCAGTGTCATCTCACACTCTTCAGAATCAGCCTCTGTGTGCACACTCAGTCCTCACTGTTCCCTCACACTCTACAGAATCAGACTCTGTGTGCACGTTCAGTCCTCACTGTTCCCTCAAACTCTACAGAATCAGCCTCTGTGTGCACATTCAGTCCTCACTGTAACCTCACAGTCTATAAAATCAGTCTCTGTATGTATGTTCAGTCCTGACTGTTCACTCACACTCTACGAAATAAGCCTCTGTGTGCACGTTCAGTCCTCACTTTTCCCTCACACTCTACAGAGTCAGCCTCTGTATGCAGGTTCAGTCCTTACTGTGAGCTCACACTATACAAAATAAGCCTACGTGTGCAGGTTCAGTCCTCACTATTCCCTCACACTCTACGAAATAAGCCTCTGTGTGCACGTTCATTCCTCACTGTTCCCTCAAACTCTACAGAATCAGCCTCTGTGTGCACATTCAGTCCTCACTGAAACCTCACACTCTATAAAATCAGTCTCTGTATGTATGTTCAGTCCTGACTGTTCCCTCACACTCTACGAAATAAGCCTCTGTGTGCACGTTCAGTCCTCACTTTTCCCTCACACTCTACAGAGTCAGCCTCTGTATGCAGGTTCAGTCCTTACTGTGAGCTCACACTATACAAAATAAGCCTATGTGTGCAGGTTCAGTCCTCACTATTCCCTCACACTCTACGAAATAAGCCTCTGTGTGCACGTTCAGTCCTCACTGTTCCCTCACACTCTACAGAATAAGGCTCTGTGTGCACGTTCAGTCCTCAGTGTTCCCTCACACTCTACAAAATAAGCCTCTGCGTGCATGTTTAGTCCTCACTGTTCCCTGACACCCAACAGAATCAGCCTCCGTGTGCACGTTCAGTCCTCACTGTTCCCTCACACTCTACAGAATCAGCCTCTGTGTGCACACTCAGTCCTCACTGTTCCCTCACACTCTACAGAATCAGCCTCTGGGTGCACGTACAGTCCTCACTGTTCCCTCACACACTACAAAATCACCCACTGTGTGCACGTTGAGTCCTCACTGTTCCCTCACACACTACAAAATCACCCACTGTGTGCACGTTCAGTCCTCACTGTTCCCTCACACTCTACAGAATCAGCCTCTGTGTGCACGCTCAGTCCTCACTGTTCCCTCACACTCTACAGAATCAGCCTCTGTGTGCAGGTTCAGTCCTCAGTGTTCTCTCACACTCTACAGAATAATCCACTGTGTGCACCATCAGTCCTCAGTGTCATCTCACACTCTACAGAATCAGCCTCTGTGTGAACGTTCAGTCTTCACTGTCACCTCACACTCTACAGAATTAGCCTCTGTTTGCACGTCTAGTCCTCACTGTTCCCTGACACTCTACAGTATAAGCCTCCGTGAACAGAGGTTTATTGTTCCCTCACACTCTACAGAATGAACGTCCGTGTGCATGTTCAGTGCTCCCTGTGACCTCACACTCTACAGAATCAGACTCTGTGTGCCCGTTCAGTATTCACTGTTCCCTCAAACTCTACAGAATCAGCCTCTGTGTGCACATTCATTCCTCACTGTTCCCTCACACTCTAGAGAATCAGCTTCTGTGTGCACGTTGATTCCTCCCTGTTACCTCTCACTCTACAAAATAAGCCTCTGTGTGCATGTTCAGTCCTCACTGTTCCCTCACACTCTACAGATTCAGCCCGTGTGTGCACGTTTAGTCCTGACTGTTCCCTCACACTCTACAAAATAAGCCTCTGTGTGCACACTCAGTCCTCACTGTTCCCTCACACGCTACAGAATCAGCCTCTGGGTGCACGTACAGTCCTCACTGTTCCCTCACACACTACAAAATCACCCACTGTGTGCACGTTCAGTCCTCACTGTTCCCTCACACACTACAAAATCACCCACTGTGTGCACGTTCAGTCCTCACTGTTCCCTCACACTCTACAGAATCAGCCTCTGTGTGCACGCTCAGTCCTCACTGTTCCCTCACACTCTATAGAATCAGCCTCTGTGTGCATGTTCAGTCCTGACTGTTCCCTCATGCACTACAGAATAATCCTCTGTCTGCAGGATCAGTCCTCAGTGTCATCTCATACTCTAGAGAATCAGCCTCTGTGTGCACGTTCAGTCCTCACTGTTCCCTCACACTCTAGAGGATCAGCCTCTGTGTGCACGTTGATTCCTCACTGGTACCTCACACTCTACAAAATAAGCCTGTGTGTGCACGTTTAGTCCTGTCTGTTCCCTCACACTCTACAAAATAAGCCTCTGGGTGCAGGTTCAGTCCTCACTGTTCCCTCACACTCTACAGAATCAGAGACTGTGCACGTTGAGTCCTTACTGTTCCCTCACACTCTACAGAATTAGACTCTGTGTGCTAGTTCATTCCTCACTGTTCCCTCAAACTCTACAGAATCAGAGATTGTACACGTTCAGTCCTCACTGTTCCCTCACACTCTACATATTTAGCCTATGTGTGCACGCTCAGTCCTCACTGTTCCCTCACACTCTACAGAATAAGCCTCTGTGTGCACGTTCAGTCCTCACTGTTCCCTCACTCTACAGAATCAGCCTCTGTGTGCACGTTCAGTCCTCACTGTTCCCTCACACTCTACAAAATAAGCCTCTGTGTGCAGGTTCAGTCCTCAGTGTTCCCTCACACTCTACAGAATAATCCTCTGTGTGCACGATCAGTACTCAGTGTCATCTCACACTCTACAGAATCAGCCTCTGTCTGCACGTTCAGTCCTCACTGTCACCTCACACTCTACAGAATTAGCCTCTGTTTGCACATGTAGTCCTCACTGTTCCCTAACACTCTACAGTATAAGCCTCCGTGCACAGAGGTTTATTGTTCCCTCACACTCTACAGAATCAACGTTTGTGTGCACGTTCAGTCCTCACTGTTCCCTCAAGCCCAACAGAATCAGCCCTGAGGGCACGATCAGTCCTGTTACCTCACTCTACAGAATCAGCCTCTGTGTGCACGCTCAGTACTCAGTGTTCCCTCACACTCTATAGAATCAGCCTCTTTGTGCATGTTCAGTCCTCACTGTTCCCTCACGCTCTACAGAATAACCCTGTGTGTGCAGGATCAGTCCTCAGTGTCATCTCACACTCTAGAGAATCAGCCTCTGTGTGCACGTTCAGTCCTCACTTTTCCCTCACACTCTAAAGAATCACACTCTGTGTGCACGTTCAGTCCTCACTGTTACCTCAAACTATACAAAATAAGCCTGTGTTCAGGTTTCAGTCCTCACTGTTCCCTCACACTCTACAAAATAAGCCTCTGTGTGCATGTTTAGTCCTCACTGTTCCCTCACACCCAAAAGAATCAGCCTCTGTGTGCACGTTCAGTCCTCACTGTTCCCTCACACTCTACAGAATTTGCCTCTGTGTGCACATTCAGTCCTCCCTGTTCCCTCACACTCTACAGAATCAGCTTCTGTGTGCATGCTCAGTCCTCACTGTTCCCTCAGTCTACAGAATAATCCTCTGTGTGAACGAGCAGTCCTCAGTGTCATCTCACACTCTACAGAATCAGCCTCTGTGTGCACGTTCAGTCCTCACTGTTCCCTCAAACTCTATAGAATCAGAGACTGTGCACATTGAGTGCTCACTGTTCCCTCACACTCCACATATTCAGCCTATGTGTGTACGCTCAGTCCTCACTGTTCCCTCACACTCTACAGAATAAGCCTCTGTGTGCACGCTCAGTCCTCACTGTTCGCTCACACTCTACAGAATAAGCCTCTGTGTGCACGTTCAGTCCTCACTGTTCCCTCACACTCTACAAAATAAGCCTCTGTGTGCATGTGGAGTCCTCACTGTTCCCTCACACTCTACAGAATAAGAGACTGTGCGTTCAGTCCTCACTGTTCCCTCACACTCCACATATTCAGCCTATGTGTGCACGTTCAGTCCTCACTGTTCCCTCACACTCTACAGAATCAGACTCTGTGTGCACGCTCAGTCCTCACTGTTCCCTCACACTCTACAGAATCAGCCTCTGTGTGCAGGTTCAGTCCTCAGTGTTCTCTCACACTCTACAGAATAATCCACTGTGTGCACCATCAGTCCTCAGTGTCATCTCACACTCTACAGAATCAGCCTCTGTCTGCATGTCCAGTCCTCACTGTCACCTCACACTCTACAGAATTAGCCTGTTTGCACATCTTGCTCACTGTTCCCTAACACTCTACAGTATAAGCCTCCGTGCACAGAGGTTTATTGTTCCCTCACACTCTACAGAATCAACGTCTGTGCGCACGTTCAGTCCTCACTGTTCCCTCAAGCCCAACAGAATCAGCCCCTGAGGGCACGATCAGTCCTGTTACCTCACACTCTACAGAATCAGCCTCTGTGTGCACGCTCAGTACTCAGTGTTCCCTCACACTCTATAGAGTCTGCCTCTTTGTGCATGTCCAGTCCTCACTGTTCCCTCACGCTCTACAGAATAACCCTGTGTGTGCAGGATCAGTCCTGTGTCATCTCACACTGTAGAGAATAAGCCTCTGTGTGCACGTTCAGTCCTCACTTTTCCCTCACACTCTAAAGAATCACACTCTGTGTGCACGTTCAGTCCTCACTGTTACCTCACACTATACAAAATAAGCCTCTGTGTGCATGTTTAGTCCTCACTGTTCCCTCACACCCAAAAGAATAAGCCGCTGTTTGCACGTTCAGTCCTCACTGTTCTCCCACACTCTTTAAAATAAGCCTCTGTGTGCATGTTTAGTCCTCACTGTTCCCTCACACCCAACAGAATCAGCCTCTGTGTGCACGTTAAGTCCTCACAATTCACTCACACTCTACAGAATAATCCTCTGTGTGCAGGATCAGTCCTCAGTGTCATCTCACACTCTACAGAATCAGCCTCTGTGTGCACACTCAGTCCTCACTGTTCCCTCACACTCTACAGAATCAGCCTCTGTGTGCACGTTCCGTCCTCACTGTTCCCTGACACTCTACAGAATAAACCTCTGTGTGCACGATCAGTCCTCAGTGTCATCTCACACTCTTCAGAATCAGCCTCTGTGTGCACACTCAGTCCTCACTGTTCCCTCACACTCTACAGAATCAGCCTCTGTGTGCACGTTCAGTCCTCACTGTTCCCTCAAACTCTACAGAATCAGCCTCTGTGTGCACATTCAGTCCTCACTGTAACCTCACAGTCTATAAAATCAGTCTCTGTATGTATGTTCAGTCCTGACTGTTCCCTCACACTCTACGAAATAAGCCTCTGTGTGCACGTTCAGTCCTCACTTTTCCCTCACACTCTACAGAGTCAGCCTCTGTATGCAGGTTCAGTCCTTACTGTGAGCTCACTATACAAAATAAGCCTACGTGTGCAGGTTCAGTCCTCACTATTCCCTCACACTCTACGAAATAAGCCTCTGTGTGCACGTTCATTCCTCACTGTTCCCTCAAACTCTACAGAATCAGCCTCTGTGTGCACATTCAGTCCTCACTGAAACCTCACACTCTATAAAATCAGTCTCTGTATGTATGTTCAGTCCTGACTGTTCCCTCACACTCTACGAAATAAGCCTCTGTGTGCACGTTCAGTCCTCACTTTTCCCTCACACTCTACAGAGTCAGCCTCTGTATGCAGGTTCAGTCCTTACTGTGAGCTCACACTATACAAAATAAGCCTATGTGTGCAGGTTCAGTCCTCACTATTCCCTCACACTCTACGAAATAAGCCTCTGTGTGCACGTTCAGTCCTCACTGTTCCCTCACACTCTACAGAATAAGGCTCTGTGTGCACGTTCAGTCCTCAGTGTTCCCTCACACTCTACAAAATAAGCCTCTGTGTGCATGTTTAGTCCTCACTGTTCCCTGACACCCAACAGAATCAGCCTCTGTGTGCACGTTCAGTCCTCACTGTTCCCTCACACTCTACAGAATCAGCCTCTGTGTGCACACTCAGTCCTCACTGTTCCCTCACACTCTACAGAATCAGCCTCTGGGTGCACGTACAGTCCTCACTGTTCCCTCACACACTACAAAATCACCCACTGTGTGCACGTTGAGTCCTCACTGTTCCCTCACACACTACAAAATCACCCACTGTGTGCACGTTCAGTCCTCACTGTTCCCTCACACTCTACAGAATCAGCCTCTGTGTGCACGCTCAGTCCTCACTGTTCCCTCACACTCTACAGAATCAGCCTCTGTGTGCAGGTTCAGTCCTCACTGTTCCCTCAGTCTACAGAATAATCCTCTGTGTGAACGATCAGTCCTCAGTGTCATCTCACACTCTACAGAATCAGCCTCTGTGTGAACGTTCAGTCTTCACTGTCACCTCACACTCTACAGAATTAGCCTCTGTTTGCACGTCTAGTCCTCACTGTTCCCTGACACTCTACAGTATAAGCCTCCGTGAACAGAGGTTTATTGTTCCCTCACACTCTACAGAATGAACGTCCGTGTGCATGTTCAGTGCTCCCTGTGACCTCACACTCTACAGAATCAGACTCTGTGTGCCCGTTCAGTATTCACTGTTCCCTCAAACTCTACAGAATCAGCCTCTGTGTGCACATTCATTCCTCACTGTTCCCTCACACTCTAGAGAATCAGCTTCTGTGTGCACGTTGATTCCTCCCTGTTACCTCTCACTCTACAAAATAAGCCTCTGTGTGCATGTTCAGTCCTCACTGTTCCCTCACACTCTACAGATTCAGCCCGTGTGTGCACGTTTAGTCCTGACTGTTCCCTCACACTCTACAAAATAAGCCTCTGTGTGCACACTCAGTCCTCACTGTTCCCTCACACGCTACAGAATCAGCCTCTGGGTGCACGTACAGTCCTCACTGTTCCCTCACACACTACAAAATCACCCACTGTGTGCACGTTCAGTCCTCACTGTTCCCTCACACACTACAAAATCACCCACTGTGTGCACGTTCAGTCCTCACTGTTCCCTCACACTCTACAGAATCAGCCTCTGTGTGCACGCTCAGTCCTCACTGTTCCCTCACACTCTATAGAATCAGCCTCTGTGTGCATGTTCAGTCCTGACTGTTCCCTCATGCACTACAGAATAATCCTCTGTCTGCAGGATCAGTCCTCAGTGTCATCTCATACTCTAGAGAATCAGCCTCTGTGTGCACGTTCAGTCCTCACTGTTCCCTCACACTCTAGAGGATCAGCCTCTGTGTGCACGTTGATTCCTCACTGGTACCTCACACTCTACAAAATAAGCCTGTGTGTGCACGTTTAGTCCTGTCTGTTCCCTCACACTCTACAAAATAAGCCTCTGGGTGCAGGTTCAGTCCTCACTGTTCCCTCACACTCTACAGAATCAGAGACTGTGCACGTTGAGTCCTTACTGTTCCCTCACACTCTACAGAATTAGACTCTGTGTGCTAGTTCATTCCTCACTGTTCCCTCAAACTCTACAGAATCAGAGATTGTACACGTTCAGTCCTCACTGTTCCCTCACACTCTACATATTTAGCCTATGTGTGCACGCTCAGTCCTCACTGTTCCCTCACACTCTACAGAATAAGCCTCTGTGTGCACGTTCAGTCCTCACTGTTCCCTCACTCTACAGAATCAGCCTCTGTGTGCACGTTCAGTCCTCACTGTTCCCTCACACTCTACAAAATAAGCCTCTGTGTGCAGGTTCAGTCCTCAGTGTTCCCTCACACTCTACAGAATAATCCTCTGTGTGCACGATCAGTACTCAGTGTCATCTCACACTCTACAGAATCAGCCTCTGTCTGCACGTTCAGTCCTCACTGTCACCTCACACTCTACAGAATTAGCCTCTGTTTGCACATGTAGTCCTCACTGTTCCCTAACACTCTACAGTATAAGCCTCCGTGCACAGAGGTTTATTGTTCCCTCACACTCTACAGAATCAACGTTTGTGTGCACGTTCAGTCCTCACTGTTCCCTCAAGCCCAACAGAATCAGCCCTGAGGGCACGATCAGTCCTGTTACCTCACTCTACAGAATCAGCCTCTGTGTGCACGCTCAGTACTCAGTGTTCCCTCACACTCTATAGAATCAGCCTCTTTGTGCATGTCCAGTCCTCACTGTTCCCTCACGCTCTACAGAATAACCCTGTGTGTGCAGGATCAGTCCTCAGTGTCATCTCACACTCTAGAGAATCAGCCTCTGTGTGCACGTTCAGTCCTCACTTTTCCCTCACACTCTAAAGAATCACACTCTGTGTGCACGTTCAGTCCTCACTGTTACCTCAAACTATACAAAATAAGCCTATGTGTTCAGGTTTCAGTCCTCACTGTTCCCTCACACTCTACAAAATAAGCCTCTGTGTGCATGTTTAGTCCTCACTGTTCCCTCACACCCAAAAGAATCAGCCTCTGTGTGCACGTTCAGTCCTCACTGTTCCCTCACACTCTACAGAATTTGCCTCTGTGTGCACATTCAGTCCTCCCTGTTCCCTCACACTCTACAGAATCAGCTTCTGTGTGCATGCTCAGTCCTCACTGTTCCCTCAGTCTACAGAATAATCCTCTGTGTGAACGAGCAGTCCTCAGTGTCATCTCACACTCTACAGAATCAGCCTCTGTGTGCACGTTCAGTCCTCACTGTTCCCTCAAACTCTATAGAATCAGAGACTGTGCACATTGAGTGCTCACTGTTCCCTCACACTCCACATATTCAGCCTATGTGTGTACGCTCAGTCCTCACTGTTCCCTCACACTCTACAGAATAAGCCTCTGTGTGCACGCTCAGTCCTCACTGTTCGCTCACACTCTACAGAATAAGCCTCTGTGTGCACGTTCAGTCCTCACTGTTCCCTCACACTCTACAAAATAAGCCTCTGTGTGCATGTGGAGTCCTCACTGTTCCCTCACACTCTACAGAATCAGAGACTGTGCGTTCAGTCCTCACTGTTCCCTCACACTCCACATATTCAGCCTATGTGTGCATGCTCAGTCCTCACTGTTCCCTCACACTCTACAGAATCAGACTCTGTGTGCACATGCAGTCCTCAGTGTTCCCTCACACTCTATAAAATAAGCCTCTGTGTGCAGGTTCAGTCCTCAGTGTTCTCTCACACTCTACAGAATAATCCACTGTGTGCACCATCAGTCCTCAGTGTCATCTCACACTCTACAGAATCAGCCTCTGTCTGCATGTCCAGTCCTCACTGTCACCTCACACTCTACAGAATTAGCCTCTGTTTGCACATCGTGCTCACTGTTCCCTAACACTCTACAGTATAAGCCTCCGTGCACAGAGGTTTATTGTTCCCTCACACTCTACAGAATCAACGTCTGTGCGCACGTTCAGTCCTCACTGTTCCCTCAAGCCCAACAGAATCAGCCCCTGAGGGCACGATCAGTCCTGTTACCTCACACTCTACAGAATCAGCCTCTGTGTGCACGCTCAGTACTCAGTGTTCCCTCACACTCTATAGAGTCTGCCTCTTTGTGCATGTCCAGTCCTCACTGTTCCCTCACGCTCTACAGAATAACCCTGTGTGTGCAGGATCAGTCCTCAGTGTCATCTCACACTGTAGAGAATAAGCCTCTGTGTGCACGTTCAGTCCTCACTTTTCCCTCACACTCTAAAGAATCACACTCTGTGTGCACGTTCAGTCCTCACTGTTACCTCACACTATACAAAATAAGCCTCTGTGTGCATGTTTAGTCCTCACTGTTCCCTCACACCCAAAAGAATAAGCCGCTGTTTGCACGTTCAGTCCTCACTGTTCTCCCACACTCTTTAAAATAAGCCTCTGTGTGCATGTTTAGTCCTCACTGTTCCCTCACACCCAACAGAATCAGCCTCTGTGTGCACGTTAAGTCCTCACAATTCACTCACACTCTACAGAATAATCCTCTGTGTGCAGGATCAGTCCTCAGTGTCATCTCACACTCTACAGAATCAGCCTCTGTGTGCACACTCAGTCCTCACTGTTCCCTCACACTCTACAGAATCAGCCTCTGTGTGCACGTTCCGTCCTCACTGTTCCCTGACACTCTACAGAATAAACCTCTGTGTGCACGATCAGTCCTCAGTGTCATCTCACACTCTTCAGAATCAGCCTCTGTGTGCACACTCAGTCCTCACTGTTCCCTCACACTCTACAGAATCAGACTCTGTGTGCACGTTCAGTCCTCACTGTTCCCTCAAACTCTACAGAATCAGCCTCTGTGTGCACATTCAGTCCTCACTGTAACCTCACAGTCTATAAAATCAGTCTCTGTATGTATGTTCAGTCCTGACTGTTCACTCACACTCTACGAAATAAGCCTCTGTGTGCACGTTCAGTCCTCACTTTTCCCTCACACTCTACAGAGTCAGCCTCTGTATGCAGGTTCAGTCCTTACTGTGAGCTCACACTATACAAAATAAGCCTACGTGTGCAGGTTCAGTCCTCACTATTCCCTCACACTCTACGAAATAAGCCTCTGTGTGCACGTTCATTCCTCACTGTTCCCTCAAACTCTACAGAATCAGCCTCTGTGTGCACATTCAGTCCTCACTGAAACCTCACACTCTATAAAATCAGTCTCTGTATGTATGTTCAGTCCTGACTGTTCCCTCACACTCTACGAAATAAGCCTCTGTGTGCACGTTCAGTCCTCACTTTTCCCTCACACTCTACAGAGTCAGCCTCTGTATGCAGGTTCAGTCCTTACTGTGAGCTCACACTATACAAAATAAGCCTATGTGTGCAGGTTCAGTCCTCACTATTCCCTCACACTCTACGAAATAAGCCTCTGTGTGCACGTTCAGTCCTCACTGTTCCCTCACACTCTACAGAATAAGGCTCTGTGTGCACGTTCAGTCCTCAGTGTTCCCTCACACTCTACAAAATAAGCCTCTGCGTGCATGTTTAGTCCTCACTGTTCCCTGACACCCAACAGAATCAGCCTCCGTGTGCACGTTCAGTCCTCACTGTTCCCTCACACTCTACAGAATCAGCCTCTGTGTGCACACTCAGTCCTCACTGTTCCCTCACACTCTACAGAATCAGCCTCTGGGTGCACGTACAGTCCTCACTGTTCCCTCACACACTACAAAATCACCCACTGTGTGCACGTTGAGTCCTCACTGTTCCCTCACACACTACAAAATCACCCACTGTGTGCACGTTCAGTCCTCACTGTTCCCTCACACTCTACAGAATCAGCCTCTGTGTGCACGCTCAGTCCTCACTGTTCCCTCACACTCTACAGAATCAGCCTCTGTGTGCAGGTTCAGTCCTCAGTGTTCTCTCACACTCTACAGAATAATCCACTGTGTGCACCATCAGTCCTCAGTGTCATCTCACACTCTACAGAATCAGCCTCTGTGTGAACGTTCAGTCTTCACTGTCACCTCACACTCTACAGAATTAGCCTCTGTTTGCACGTCTAGTCCTCACTGTTCCCTGACACTCTACAGTATAAGCCTCCGTGAACAGAGGTTTATTGTTCCCTCACACTCTACAGAATGAACGTCCGTGTGCATGTTCAGTGCTCCCTGTGACCTCACACTCTACAGAATCAGACTCTGTGTGCCCGTTCAGTATTCACTGTTCCCTCAAACTCTACAGAATCAGCCTCTGTGTGCACATTCATTCCTCACTGTTCCCTCACACTCTAGAGAATCAGCTTCTGTGTGCACGTTGATTCCTCCCTGTTACCTCTCACTCTACAAAATAAGCCTCTGTGTGCATGTTCAGTCCTCACTGTTCCCTCACACTCTACAGATTCAGCCCGTGTGTGCACGTTTAGTCCTGACTGTTCCCTCACACTCTACAAAATAAGCCTCTGTGTGCACACTCAGTCCTCACTGTTCCCTCACACGCTACAGAATCAGCCTCTGGGTGCACGTACAGTCCTCACTGTTCCCTCACACACTACAAAATCACCCACTGTGTGCACGTTCAGTCCTCACTGTTCCCTCACACACTACAAAATCACCCACTGTGTGCACGTTCAGTCCTCACTGTTCCCTCACACTCTACAGAATCAGCCTCTGTGTGCACGCTCAGTCCTCACTGTTCCCTCACACTCTATAGAATCAGCCTCTGTGTGCATGTTCAGTCCTGACTGTTCCCTCATGCACTACAGAATAATCCTCTGTCTGCAGGATCAGTCCTCAGTGTCATCTCATACTCTAGAGAATCAGCCTCTGTGTGCACGTTCAGTCCTCACTGTTCCCTCACACTCTAGAGGATCAGCCTCTGTGTGCACGTTGATTCCTCACTGGTACCTCACACTCTACAAAATAAGCCTGTGTGTGCACGTTTAGTCCTGTCTGTTCCCTCACACTCTACAAAATAAGCCTCTGGGTGCAGGTTCAGTCCTCACTGTTCCCTCACACTCTACAGAATCAGAGACTGTGCACGTTGAGTCCTTACTGTTCCCTCACACTCTACAGAATTAGACTCTGTGTGCTAGTTCATTCCTCACTGTTCCCTCAAACTCTACAGAATCAGAGATTGTACACGTTCAGTCCTCACTGTTCCCTCACACTCTACATATTTAGCCTATGTGTGCACGCTCAGTCCTCACTGTTCCCTCACACTCTACAGAATAAGCCTCTGTGTGCACGTTCAGTCCTCACTGTTCCCTCACTCTACAGAATCAGCCTCTGTGTGCACGTTCAGTCCTCACTGTTCCCTCACACTCTACAAAATAAGCCTCTGTGTGCAGGTTCAGTCCTCAGTGTTCCCTCACACTCTACAGAATAATCCTCTGTGTGCACGATCAGTACTCAGTGTCATCTCACACTCTACAGAATCAGCCTCTGTCTGCACGTTCAGTCCTCACTGTCACCTCACACTCTACAGAATTAGCCTCTGTTTGCACATGTAGTCCTCACTGTTCCCTAACACTCTACAGTATAAGCCTCCGTGCACAGAGGTTTATTGTTCCCTCACACTCTACAGAATCAACGTTTGTGTGCACGTTCAGTCCTCACTGTTCCCTCAAGCCCAACAGAATCAGCCCTGAGGGCACGATCAGTCCTGTTACCTCACTCTACAGAATCAGCCTCTGTGTGCACGCTCAGTACTCAGTGTTCCCTCACACTCTATAGAATCAGCCTCTTTGTGCATGTTCAGTCCTCACTGTTCCCTCACGCTCTACAGAATAACCCTGTGTGTGCAGGATCAGTCCTCAGTGTCATCTCACACTCTAGAGAATCAGCCTCTGTGTGCACGTTCAGTCCTCACTTTTCCCTCACACTCTAAAGAATCACACTCTGTGTGAACGTTCAGTCCTCACTGTTACCTCAAACTATACAAAATAAGCCTGTGTTCAGGTTTCAGTCCTCACTGTTCCCTCACACTCTACAAAATAAGCCTCTGTGTGCATGTTTAGTCCTCACTGTTCCCTCACACCCAAAAGAATCAGCCTCTGTGTGCACGTTCAGTCCTCACTGTTCCCTCACACTCTACAGAATTTGCCTCTGTGTGCACATTCAGTCCTCCCTGTTCCCTCACACTCTACAGAATCAGCTTCTGTGTGCATGCTCAGTCCTCACTGTTCCCTCAGTCTACAGAATAATCCTCTGTGTGAACGAGCAGTCCTCAGTGTCATCTCACACTCTACAGAATCAGCCTCTGTGTGCACGTTCAGTCCTCACTGTTCCCTCAAACTCTATAGAATCAGAGACTGTGCACATTGAGTGCTCACTGTTCCCTCACACTCCACATATTCAGCCTATGTGTGTACGCTCAGTCCTCACTGTTCCCTCACACTCTACAGAATAAGCCTCTGTGTGCACGCTCAGTCCTCACTGTTCGCTCACACTCTACAGAATAAGCCTCTGTGTGCACGTTCAGTCCTCACTGTTCCCTCACACTCTACAAAATAAGCCTCTGTGTGCATGTGGAGTCCTCACTGTTCCCTCACACTCTACAGAATAAGAGACTGTGCGTTCAGTCCTCACTGTTCCCTCACACTCCACATATTCAGCCTATGTGTGCACGTTCAGTCCTCACTGTTCCCTCACACTCTACAGAATCAGACTCTGTGTGCACGCTCAGTCCTCACTGTTCCCTCACACTCTACAGAATCAGCCTCTGTGTGCAGGTTCAGTCCTCAGTGTTCTCTCACACTCTACAGAATAATCCACTGTGTGCACCATCAGTCCTCAGTGTCATCTCACACTCTACAGAATCAGCCTCTGTCTGCATGTCCAGTCCTCACTGTCACCTCACACTCTACAGAATTAGCCTGTTTGCACATCTTGCTCACTGTTCCCTAACACTCTACAGTATAAGCCTCCGTGCACAGAGGTTTATTGTTCCCTCACACTCTACAGAATCAACGTCTGTGCGCACGTTCAGTCCTCACTGTTCCCTCAAGCCCAACAGAATCAGCCCCTGAGGGCACGATCAGTCCTGTTACCTCACACTCTACAGAATCAGCCTCTGTGTGCACGCTCAGTACTCAGTGTTCCCTCACACTCTATAGAGTCTGCCTCTTTGTGCATGTCCAGTCCTCACTGTTCCCTCACGCTCTACAGAATAACCCTGTGTGTGCAGGATCAGTCCTGTGTCATCTCACACTGTAGAGAATAAGCCTCTGTGTGCACGTTCAGTCCTCACTTTTCCCTCACACTCTAAAGAATCACACTCTGTGTGCACGTTCAGTCCTCACTGTTACCTCACACTATACAAAATAAGCCTCTGTGTGCATGTTTAGTCCTCACTGTTCCCTCACACCCAAAAGAATAAGCCGCTGTTTGCACGTTCAGTCCTCACTGTTCTCCCACACTCTTTAAAATAAGCCTCTGTGTGCATGTTTAGTCCTCACTGTTCCCTCACACCCAACAGAATCAGCCTCTGTGTGCACGTTAAGTCCTCACAATTCACTCACACTCTACAGAATAATCCTCTGTGTGCAGGATCAGTCCTCAGTGTCATCTCACACTCTACAGAATCAGCCTCTGTGTGCACACTCAGTCCTCACTGTTCCCTCACACTCTACAGAATCAGCCTCTGTGTGCACGTTCCGTCCTCACTGTTCCCTGACACTCTACAGAATAAACCTCTGTGTGCACGATCAGTCCTCAGTGTCATCTCACACTCTTCAGAATCAGCCTCTGTGTGCACACTCAGTCCTCACTGTTCCCTCACACTCTACAGAATCAGCCTCTGTGTGCACGTTCAGTCCTCACTGTTCCCTCAAACTCTACAGAATCAGCCTCTGTGTGCACATTCAGTCCTCACTGTAACCTCACAGTCTATAAAATCAGTCTCTGTATGTATGTTCAGTCCTGACTGTTCCCTCACACTCTACGAAATAAGCCTCTGTGTGCACGTTCAGTCCTCACTTTTCCCTCACACTCTACAGAGTCAGCCTCTGTATGCAGGTTCAGTCCTTACTGTGAGCTCACTATACAAAATAAGCCTACGTGTGCAGGTTCAGTCCTCACTATTCCCTCACACTCTACGAAATAAGCCTCTGTGTGCACGTTCATTCCTCACTGTTCCCTCAAACTCTACAGAATCAGCCTCTGTGTGCACATTCAGTCCTCACTGAAACCTCACACTCTATAAAATCAGTCTCTGTATGTATGTTCAGTCCTGACTGTTCCCTCACACTCTACGAAATAAGCCTCTGTGTGCACGTTCAGTCCTCACTTTTCCCTCACACTCTACAGAGTCAGCCTCTGTATGCAGGTTCAGTCCTTACTGTGAGCTCACACTATACAAAATAAGCCTATGTGTGCAGGTTCAGTCCTCACTATTCCCTCACACTCTACGAAATAAGCCTCTGTGTGCACGTTCAGTCCTCACTGTTCCCTCACACTCTACAGAATAAGGCTCTGTGTGCACGTTCAGTCCTCAGTGTTCCCTCACACTCTACAAAATAAGCCTCTGTGTGCATGTTTAGTCCTCACTGTTCCCTGACACCCAACAGAATCAGCCTCTGTGTGCACGTTCAGTCCTCACTGTTCCCTCACACTCTACAGAATCAGCCTCTGTGTGCACACTCAGTCCTCACTGTTCCCTCACACTCTACAGAATCAGCCTCTGGGTGCACGTACAGTCCTCACTGTTCCCTCACACACTACAAAATCACCCACTGTGTGCACGTTGAGTCCTCACTGTTCCCTCACACACTACAAAATCACCCACTGTGTGCACGTTCAGTCCTCACTGTTCCCTCACACTCTACAGAATCAGCCTCTGTGTGCACGCTCAGTCCTCACTGTTCCCTCACACTCTACAGAATCAGCCTCTGTGTGCAGGTTCAGTCCTCACTGTTCCCTCAGTCTACAGAATAATCCTCTGTGTGAACGATCAGTCCTCAGTGTCATCTCACACTCTACAGAATCAGCCTCTGTGTGAACGTTCAGTCTTCACTGTCACCTCACACTCTACAGAATTAGCCTCTGTTTGCACGTCTAGTCCTCACTGTTCCCTGACACTCTACAGTATAAGCCTCCGTGAACAGAGGTTTATTGTTCCCTCACACTCTACAGAATGAACGTCCGTGTGCATGTTCAGTGCTCCCTGTGACCTCACACTCTACAGAATCAGACTCTGTGTGCCCGTTCAGTATTCACTGTTCCCTCAAACTCTACAGAATCAGCCTCTGTGTGCACATTCATTCCTCACTGTTCCCTCACACTCTAGAGAATCAGCTTCTGTGTGCACGTTGATTCCTCCCTGTTACCTCTCACTCTACAAAATAAGCCTCTGTGTGCATGTTCAGTCCTCACTGTTCCCTCACACTCTACAGATTCAGCCCGTGTGTGCACGTTTAGTCCTGACTGTTCCCTCACACTCTACAAAATAAGCCTCTGTGTGCACACTCAGTCCTCACTGTTCCCTCACACGCTACAGAATCAGCCTCTGGGTGCACGTACAGTCCTCACTGTTCCCTCACACACTACAAAATCACCCACTGTGTGCACGTTCAGTCCTCACTGTTCCCTCACACACTACAAAATCACCCACTGTGTGCACGTTCAGTCCTCACTGTTCCCTCACACTCTACAGAATCAGCCTCTGTGTGCACGCTCAGTCCTCACTGTTCCCTCACACTCTATAGAATCAGCCTCTGTGTGCATGTTCAGTCCTGACTGTTCCCTCATGCACTACAGAATAATCCTCTGTCTGCAGGATCAGTCCTCAGTGTCATCTCATACTCTAGAGAATCAGCCTCTGTGTGCACGTTCAGTCCTCACTGTTCCCTCACACTCTAGAGGATCAGCCTCTGTGTGCACGTTGATTCCTCACTGGTACCTCACACTCTACAAAATAAGCCTGTGTGTGCACGTTTAGTCCTGTCTGTTCCCTCACACTCTACAAAATAAGCCTCTGGGTGCAGGTTCAGTCCTCACTGTTCCCTCACACTCTACAGAATCAGAGACTGTGCACGTTGAGTCCTTACTGTTCCCTCACACTCTACAGAATTAGACTCTGTGTGCTAGTTCATTCCTCACTGTTCCCTCAAACTCTACAGAATCAGAGATTGTACACGTTCAGTCCTCACTGTTCCCTCACACTCTACATATTTAGCCTATGTGTGCACGCTCAGTCCTCACTGTTCCCTCACACTCTACAGAATAAGCCTCTGTGTGCACGTTCAGTCCTCACTGTTCCCTCACTCTACAGAATCAGCCTCTGTGTGCACGTTCAGTCCTCACTGTTCCCTCACACTCTACAAAATAAGCCTCTGTGTGCAGGTTCAGTCCTCAGTGTTCCCTCACACTCTACAGAATAATCCTCTGTGTGCACGATCAGTACTCAGTGTCATCTCACACTCTACAGAATCAGCCTCTGTCTGCACGTTCAGTCCTCACTGTCACCTCACACTCTACAGAATTAGCCTCTGTTTGCACATGTAGTCCTCACTGTTCCCTAACACTCTACAGTATAAGCCTCCGTGCACAGAGGTTTATTGTTCCCTCACACTCTACAGAATCAACGTTTGTGTGCACGTTCAGTCCTCACTGTTCCCTCAAGCCCAACAGAATCAGCCCTGAGGGCACGATCAGTCCTGTTACCTCACTCTACAGAATCAGCCTCTGTGTGCACGCTCAGTACTCAGTGTTCCCTCACACTCTATAGAATCAGCCTCTTTGTGCATGTCCAGTCCTCACTGTTCCCTCACGCTCTACAGAATAACCCTGTGTGTGCAGGATCAGTCCTCAGTGTCATCTCACACTCTAGAGAATCAGCCTCTGTGTGCACGTTCAGTCCTCACTTTTCCCTCACACTCTAAAGAATCACACTCTGTGTGCACGTTCAGTCCTCACTGTTACCTCAAACTATACAAAATAAGCCTATGTGTTCAGGTTTCAGTCCTCACTGTTCCCTCACACTCTACAAAATAAGCCTCTGTGTGCATGTTTAGTCCTCACTGTTCCCTCACACCCAAAAGAATCAGCCTCTGTGTGCACGTTCAGTCCTCACTGTTCCCTCACACTCTACAGAATTTGCCTCTGTGTGCACATTCAGTCCTCCCTGTTCCCTCACACTCTACAGAATCAGCTTCTGTGTGCATGCTCAGTCCTCACTGTTCCCTCAGTCTACAGAATAATCCTCTGTGTGAACGAGCAGTCCTCAGTGTCATCTCACACTCTACAGAATCAGCCTCTGTGTGCACGTTCAGTCCTCACTGTTCCCTCAAACTCTATAGAATCAGAGACTGTGCACATTGAGTGCTCACTGTTCCCTCACACTCCACATATTCAGCCTATGTGTGTACGCTCAGTCCTCACTGTTCCCTCACACTCTACAGAATAAGCCTCTGTGTGCACGCTCAGTCCTCACTGTTCGCTCACACTCTACAGAATAAGCCTCTGTGTGCACGTTCAGTCCTCACTGTTCCCTCACACTCTACAAAATAAGCCTCTGTGTGCATGTGGAGTCCTCACTGTTCCCTCACACTCTACAGAATCAGAGACTGTGCATTCAGTCCTCACTGTTCCCTCACACTCCACATATTCAGCCTATGTGTGCATGCTCAGTCCTCACTGTTCCCTCACACTCTACAGAATCAGACTCTGTGTGCACATGCAGTCCTCAGTGTTCCCTCACACTCTATAAAATAAGCCTCTGTGTGCAGGTTCAGTCCTCAGTGTTCTCTCACACTCTACAGAATAATCCACTGTGTGCACCATCAGTCCTCAGTGTCATCTCACACTCTACAGAATCAGCCTCTGTCTGCATGTCCAGTCCTCACTGTCACCTCACACTCTACAGAATTAGCCTCTGTTTGCACATCGTGCTCACTGTTCCCTAACACTCTACAGTATAAGCCTCCGTGCACAGAGGTTTATTGTTCCCTCACACTCTACAGAATCAACGTCTGTGCGCACATTCAGTCCTCACTGTTCCCTCAAGCCCAACAGAATCAGCCCCTGAGGGCACGAACAGTCCTGTTACCTCACACTCTACAGAATCAGCCTCTGTGTGCACGCTCAGTACTCAGTGTTCCCTCACACTCTATAGAGTCTGCCTCTTTGTGCATGTCCAGTCCTCACTGTTCCCTCACGCTCTACAGAATAACCCTGTGTGTGCAGGATCAGTCCTCAGTGTCATCTTACACTGTAGAGAATAAGCCTCTGTGTGCACGTTCAGTCCTCACTTTTCCCTCACACTCTAAAGAATCACACTCTGTGTGCACGTTCAGTCCTCACTGTTACCTCACACTATACAAAATAAGCCTCTGTGTGCATGTTTAGTCCTCACTGTTCCCTCACACCCAAAAGAATAAGCCGCTGTTTGCACGTTCAGTCCTCACTGTTCTCCCACACTCTTTAAAATAAGCCTCTGTGTGCATGTTTAGTCCTCACTGTTCCCTCACACCCAACAGAATCAGCCTCTGTGTGCACGTTAAGTCCTCACAATTCACTCACTCTACAGAATAATCCTCTGTGTGCAGGATCAGTCCTCAGTGTCATCTCACACTCTACAGAATCAGCCTCTGTGTGCACACTCAGTCCTCACTGTTCCCTCACACTCTACAGAATCAGCCTCTGTGTGCACGTTCCGTCCTCACTGTTCCCTGACACTCTACAGAATAAACCTCTGTGTGCACGATCAGTCCTCAGTGTCATCTCACACTCTTCAGAATCAGCCTCTGTGTGCACACTCAGTCCTCACTGTTCCCTCACACTCTACAGAATCAGACTCTGTGTGCACGTTCAGTCCTCACTGTTCCCTCAAACTCTACAGAATCAGCCTCTGTGTGCACATTCAGTCCTCACTGTAACCTCACAGTCTATAAAATCAGTCTCTGTATGTATGTTCAGTCCTGACTGTTCACTCACACTCTACGAAATAAGCCTCTGTGTGCACGTTCAGTCCTCACTTTTCCCTCACACTCTACAGAGTCAGCCTCTGTATGCAGGTTCAGTCCTTACTGTGAGCTCACACTATACAAAATAAGCCTACGTGTGCAGGTTCAGTCCTCACTATTCCCTCACACTCTACGAAATAAGCCTCTGTGTGCACGTTCATTCCTCACTGTTCCCTCAAACTCTACAGAATCAGCCTCTGTGTGCACATTCAGTCCTCACTGAAACCTCACACTCTATAAAATCAGTCTCTGTATGTATGTTCAGTCCTGACTGTTCCCTCACACTCTACGAAATAAGCCTCTGTGTGCACGTTCAGTCCTCACTTTTCCCTCACACTCTACAGAGTCAGCCTCTGTATGCAGGTTCAGTCCTTACTGTGAGCTCACACTATACAAAATAAGCCTATGTGTGCAGGTTCAGTCCTCACTATTCCCTCACACTCTACGAAATAAGCCTCTGTGTGCACGTTCAGTCCTCACTGTTCCCTCACACTCTACAGAATAAGGCTCTGTGTGCACGTTCAGTCCTCAGTGTTCCCTCACACTCTACAAAATAAGCCTCTGCGTGCATGTTTAGTCCTCACTGTTCCCTGACACCCAACAGAATCAGCCTCCGTGTGCACGTTCAGTCCTCACTGTTCCCTCACACTCTACAGAATCAGCCTCTGTGTGCACCATCAGTCCTCAGTGTCATCTCACACTCTACAGAATCAGCCTCTGTGTGAACGTTCAGTCTTCACTGTCACCTCACACTCTACAGAATTAGCCTCTGTTTGCACGTCTAGTCCTCACTGTTCCCTGACACTCTACAGTATAAGCCTCCGTGAACAGAGGTTTATTGTTCCCTCACACTCTACAGAATGAACGTCCGTGTGCATGTTCAGTGCTCCCTGTGACCTCACACTCTACAGAATCAGACTCTGTGTGCCCGTTCAGTATTCACTGTTCCCTCAAACTCTACAGAATCAGCCTCTGTGTGCACATTCATTCCTCACTGTTCCCTCACACTCTAGAGAATCAGCTTCTGTGTGCACGTTGATTCCTCCCTGTTACCTCTCACTCTACAAAATAAGCCTCTGTGTGCATGTTCAGTCCTCACTGTTCCCTCACACTCTACAGATTCAGCCCGTGTGTGCACGTTTAGTCCTGACTGTTCCCTCACACTCTACAAAATAAGCCTCTGTGTGCACACTCAGTCCTCACTGTTCCCTCACACGCTACAGAATCAGCCTCTGGGTGCACGTACAGTCCTCACTGTTCCCTCACACACTACAAAATCACCCACTGTGTGCACGTTCAGTCCTCACTGTTCCCTCACACACTACAAAATCACCCACTGTGTGCACGTTCAGTCCTCACTGTTCCCTCACACTCTACAGAATCAGCCTCTGTGTGCACGCTCAGTCCTCACTGTTCCCTCACACTCTATAGAATCAGCCTCTGTGTGCATGTTCAGTCCTGACTGTTCCCTCATGCACTACAGAATAATCCTCTGTCTGCAGGATCAGTCCTCAGTGTCATCTCATACTCTAGAGAATCAGCCTCTGTGTGCACGTTCAGTCCTCACTGTTCCCTCACACTCTAGAGGATCAGCCTCTGTGTGCACATTGATTCCTCACTGGTACCTCACACTCTACAAAATAAGCCTGTGTGTGCACGTTTAGTCCTGTCTGTTCCCTCACACTCTACAAAATAAGCCTCTGGGTGCAGGTTCAGTCCTCACTGTTCCCTCACACTCTACAGAATCAGAGACTGTGCACGTTGAGTCCTTACTGTTCCCTCACACTCTACAGAATTAGACTCTGTGTGCTAGTTCATTCCTCACTGTTCCCTCAAACTCTACAGAATCAGAGATTGTACACGTTCAGTCCTCACTGTTCCCTCACACTCTACATATTTAGCCTATGTGTGCACGCTCAGTCCTCACTGTTCCCTCACACTCTACAGAATAAGCCTCTGTGTGCACGTTCAGTCCTCACTGTTCCCTCACTCTACAGAATCAGCCTCTGTGTGCACGTTCAGTCCTCACTGTTCCCTCACACTCTACAAAATAAGCCTCTGTGTGCAGGTTCAGTCCTCAGTGTTCCCTCACACTCTACAGAATAATCCTCTGTGTGCACGATCAGTACTCAGTGTCATCTCACACTCTACAGAATCAGCCTCTGTCTGCACGTTCAGTCCTCACTGTCACCTCACACTCTACAGAATTAGCCTGTTTGCACATGTAGTCCTCACTGTTCCCTAACACTCTACAGTATAAGCCTCCGTGCACAGAGGTTTATTGTTCCCTCACACTCTACAGAATCAACGTTTGTGTGCACGTTCAGTCCTCACTGTTCCCTCAAGCCCAACAGAATCAGCCCTGAGGGCACGATCAGTCCTGTTACCTCACTCTACAGAATCAGCCTCTGTGTGCACGCTCAGTACTCAGTGTTCCCTCACACTCTATAGAATCAGCCTCTTTGTGCATGTTCAGTCCTCACTGTTCCCTCACGCTCTACAGAATAACCCTGTGTGTGCAGGATCAGTCCTCAGTGTCATCTCACACTCTAGAGAATCAGCCTCTGTGTGCACGTTCAGTCCTCACTTTTCCCTCACACTCTAAAGAATCACACTCTGTGTGCACGTTCAGTCCTCACTGTTACCTCAAACTATACAAAATAAGCCTATGTGTTCAGGTTTCAGTCCTCACTGTTCCCTCACACTCTACAAAATAAGCCTCTGTGTGCATGTTTAGTCCTCACTGTTCCCTCACACCCAAAAGAATCAGCCTCTGTGTGCACGTTCAGTCCTCACTGTTCCCTCACACTCTACAGAATTTGCCTCTGTGTGCACATTCAGTCCTCCCTGTTCCCTCACACTCTACAGAATCAGCTTCTGTGTGCATGCTCAGTCCTCACTGTTCCCTCAGTCTACAGAATAATCCTCTGTGTGAACGAGCAGTCCTCAGTGTCATCTCACACTCTACAGAATCAGCCTCTGTGTGCACGTTCAGTCCTCACTGTTCCCTCAAACTCTATAGAATCAGAGACTGTGCACATTGAGTGCTCACTGTTCCCTCACACTCCACATATTCAGCCTATGTGTGTACGCTCAGTCCTCACTGTTCCCTCACACTCTACAGAATAAGCCTCTGTGTGCACGCTCAGTCCTCACTGTTCACTCACACTCTACAGAATAAGCCTCTGTGTGCACGTTCAGTCCTCACTGTTCCCTCACCCTCTATAAAATAAGCCTCTGTGTGCATGTGGAGTCCTCACTGTTCCCTCACACTCTACAGAATCAGAGACTGTGTGTTCAGTCCTCACTGTTCCCTCACACTCCACATATTCAGCCTATGTGTGCATGCTCAGTCCTCACTGTTCCCTCACACTCTACAGAATCAGACTCTGTGTGCACATGCAGTCCTCAGTGTTCCCTCACACTCTATAAAATAAGCCTCTGTGTGCAGGTTCAGTCCTCAGTGTTCTCTCACACTCTACAGAATAATCCACTGTGTGCACCATCAGTCCTCAGTGTCATCTCACACTCTACAGAATCAGCCTCTGTCTGCATGTCCAGTCCTCACTGTCACCTCACACTCTACAGAATTAGCCTCTGTTTGCACATCGTGCTCACTGTTCCCTAACACTCTACAGTATAAGCCTCCGTGCACAGAGGTTTATTGTTCCCTCACACTCTACAGAATCAACGTCTGTGCGCACATTCAGTCCTCACTGTTCCCTCAAGCCCAACAGAATCAGCCCCTGAGGGCACGATCAGTCCTGTTACCTCACACTCTACAGAATCAGCCTCTGTGTGCACGCTCAGTACTCAGTGTTCCCTCACACTCTATAGAGTCTGCCTCTTTGTGCATGTCCAGTCCTCACTGTTCCCTCACGCTCTACAGAATAACCCTGTGTGTGCAGGATCAGTCCTCAGTGTCATCTCACACTGTAGAGAATAAGCCTCTGTGTGCACGTTCAGTCCTCACTTTTCCCTCACACTCTAAAGAATCACACTCTGTGTGCACGTTCAGTCCTCACTGTTACCTCACACTATACAAAATAAGCCTCTGTGTGCATGTTTAGTCCTCACTGTTCCCTCACACCCAAAAGAATAAGCCGCTGTTTGCACGTTCAGTCCTCACTGTTCTCCCACACTCTTTAAAATAAGCCTCTGTGTGCATGTTTAGTCCTCACTGTTCCCTCACACCCAACAGAATCAGCCTCTGTGTGCACGTTAAGTCCTCACAATTCACTCACTCTACAGAATAATCCTCTGTGTGCAGGATCAGTCCTCAGTGTCATCTCACACTCTACAGAATCAGCCTCTGTGTGCACACTCAGTCCTCACTGTTCCCTCACACTCTACAGAATCAGCCTCTGTGTGCACGTTCCGTCCTCACTGTTCCCTGACACTCTACAGAATAAACCTCTGTGTGCACGATCAGTCCTCAGTGTCATCTCACACTCTTCAGAATCAGCCTCTGTGTGCACACTCAGTCCTCACTGTTCCCTCACACTCTACAGAATCAGACTCTGTGTGCACGTTCAGTCCTCACTGTTCCCTCAAACTCTACAGAATCAGCCTCTGTGTGCACATTCAGTCCTCACTGTAACCTCACAGTCTATAAAATCAGTCTCTGTATGTATGTTCAGTCCTGACTGTTCCCTCACACTCTACGAAATAAGCCTCTGTGTGCACGTTCAGTCCTCACTTTTCCCTCACACTCTACAGAGTCAGCCTCTGTATGCAGGTTCAGTCCTTACTGTGAGCTCACTATACAAAATAAGCCTACGTGTGCAGGTTCAGTCCTCACTATTCCCTCACACTCTACGAAATAAGCCTCTGTGTGCACGTTCATTCCTCACTGTTCCCTCAAACTCTACAGAATCAGCCTCTGTGTGCACATTCAGTCCTCACTGAAACCTCACACTCTATAAAATCAGTCTCTGTATGTATGTTCAGTCCTGACTGTTCCCTCACACTCTACGAAATAAGCCTCTGTGTGCACGTTCAGTCCTCACTTTTCCCTCACACTCTACAGAGTCAGCCTCTGTATGCAGGTTCAGTCCTTACTGTGAGCTCACACTATACAAAATAAGCCTATGTGTGCAGGTTCAGTCCTCACTATTCCCTCACACTCTACGAAATAAGCCTCTGTGTGCACGTTCAGTCCTCACTGTTCCCTCACACTCTACAGAATAAGGCTATGTGTGCACGTTCAGTCCTCAGTGTTCCCTCACACTCTACAAAATAAGCCTCTGCGTGCATGTTTAGTCCTCACTGTTCCCTGACACCCAACAGAATCAGCCTCCGTGTGCACGTTCAGTCCTCACTGTTCCCTCACACTCTACAGAATCAGCCTCTGTGTGCACACTCAGTCCTCACTGTTCCCTCACACTCTACAGAATCAGCCTCTGGGTGCACGTACAGTCCTCACTGTTCCCTCACACACTACAAAATCACCCACTGTGTGCACGTTGAGTCCTCACTGTTCCCTCACACACTACAGAATCAGCCTCTGTGTGCACACTCAGTCCTCACTGTTCCCTCACACTCTACAGAATCAGCCTCTGGGTGCACGTACAGTCCTCACTGTTCCCTCACACACTACAAAATCACCCACTGTGTGCACGTTCAGTCCTCACTGTTCCCTCACACTCTACAGAATCAGCCTCTGTGTGCACGCTCAGTCCTCACTGTTCCCTCACACTCTACAGAATCAGCCTCTGTGTGCAGGTTCAGTCCTCACTGTTCCCTCAGTCTACAGAATAATCCTCTGTGTGAACGATCAGTCCTCAGTGTCATCTCACACTCTACAGAATCAGCCTCTGTGTGAACGTTCAGTCTTCACTGTCACCTCACACTCTACAGAATTAGCCTCTGTTTGCACGTCTAGTCCTCACTGTTCCCTGACACTCTACAGTATAAGCCTCCGTGAACAGAGGTTTATTGTTCCCTCACACTCTACAGAATGAACGTCCGTGTGCATGTTCAGTGCTCCCTGTGACCTCACACTCTACAGAATCAGACTCTGTGTGCCCGTTCAGTATTCACTGTTCCCTCAAACTCTACAGAATCAGCCTCTGTGTGCACATTCATTCCTCACTGTTCCCTCACACTCTAGAGAATCAGCTTCTGTGTGCACATTGATTCCTCCCTGTTACCTCTCACTCTACAAAATAAGCCTCTGTGTGCATGTTCAGTCCTCACTGTTCCCTCACACTCTACAGATTCAGCCCGTGTGTGCACGTTTAGTCCTGACTGTTCCCTCACACTCTACAAAATAAGCCTCTGTGTGCACACTCAGTCCTCACTGTTCCCTCACACGCTACAGAATCAGCCTCTGGGTGCACGTACAGTCCTCACTGTTCCCTCACACACTACAAAATCACCCACTGTGTGCACGTTCAGTCCTCACTGTTCCCTCACACACTACAAAATCACCCACTGTGTGCACGTTCAGTCCTCACTGTTCCCTCACACTCTACAGAATCAGAGACTGTGCACGTTGAGTCCTTACTGTTCCCTCACACTCTACAGAATTAGACTCTGTGTGCTAGTTCATTCCTCACTGTTCCCTCAAACTCTACAGAATCAGAGATTGTACACGTTCAGTCCTCACTGTTCCCTCACACTCTACATATTTAGCCTATGTGTGCACGCTCAGTCCTCACTGTTCTCTCACACTCTACAGAATAAGCCTCTGTGTGCACGTTCAGTCCTCACTGTTCCCTCACTCTACAGAATCAGCCTCTGTGTGCAGGTTCAGTCCTCACTGTTCCCTCACACTCTACAAAATAAGCCTCTGTGTGCATGCTCAGTCCTCACTGTTCTCTCACACTCTACAGAATAAGCCTCTGTGTGCACGTTCAGTCCTCACTGTTCCCTCACACTCTACAAAATAAGCCTCTGTGTGCAGGTTCAGTCCTCAGTGTTCCCTCACACTCTACAGAATAATCCTCTGTGTGGACGATCAGTACTCAGTGTCATCTCACACTCTACAGAATCAGCCTCTGTCTGCACGTTCAGTCCTCACTGTCACCTCACACTCTACAGAATTAGCCTCTGTTTGCACATGTAGTCCTCACTGTTCCCTAACACTCTACAGTATAAGCCTCCGTGCACAGAGGTTTATTGTTCCCTCACACTCTACAGAATCAACGTTTGTGTGCACGTTCAGTCCTCACTGTTCCCTCAAGCCCAACAGAATCAGCCCTGAGGGCACGATCAGTCCTGTTACCTCACTCTACAGAATCAGCCTCTGTGTGCACGCTCAGTACTCAGTGTTCCCTCACACTCTATAGAATCAGCCTCTTTGTGCATGTTCAGTCCTCACTGTTCCCTCACGCTCTACAGAATAACCCTGTGTGTGCAGGATCAGTCCTCAGTGTCATCTCACACTCTAGAGAATCAGCCTCTGTGTGCACGTTCAGTCCTCACTTTTCCCTCACACTCTAAAGAATCACACTCTGTGTGCACGTTCAGTCCTCACTGTTACCTCAAACTATACAAAATAAGCCTGTGTTCAGGTTTCAGTCCTCACTGTTCCCTCACACTCTACAAAATAAGCCTCTGTGTGCATGTTTAGTCCTCACTGTTCCCTCACACCCAAAAGAATCAGCCTCTGTGTGCACGTTCAGTCCTCACTGTTCCCTCACACTCTACAGAATTTGCCTCTGTGTGCACATTCAGTCCTCCCTGTTCCCTCACACTCTACAGAATCAGCTTCTGTGTGCATGCTCAGTCCTCACTGTTCCCTCAGTCTACAGAATAATCCTCTGTGTGAACGAGCAGTCCTCAGTGTCATCTCACACTCTACAGAATCAGCCTCTGTGTGCACGTTCAGTCCTCACTGTTCCCTCAAACTCTATAGAATCAGAGACTGTGCACATTGAGTGCTCACTGTTCCCTCACACTCCACATATTCAGCCTATGTGTGTACGCTCAGTCCTCACTGTTCCCTCACACTCTACAGAATAAGCCTCTGTGTGCACGCTCAGTCCTCACTGTTCGCTCACACTCTACAGAATAAGCCTCTGTGTGCACGTTCAGTCCTCACTGTTCCCTCACACTCTACAAAATAAGCCTCTGTGTGCATGTGGAGTCCTCACTGTTCCCTCACACTCTACAGAATCAGAGACTGTGCGTTCAGTCCTCACTGTTCCCTCACACTCCACATATTCAGCCTATGTGTGCACGTTCAGTCCTCACTGTTCCCTCACACTCTACAGAATCAGCCTCTGTGTGCACGCTCAGTCCTCACTGTTCCCTCACACTCTACAGAATCAGCCTCTGTGTGCAGGTTCAGTCCTCAGTGTTCTCTCACACTCTACAGAATAATCCACTGTGTGCACCATCAGTCCTCAGTGTCATCTCACACTCTACAGAATCAGCCTCTGTCTGCATGTCCAGTCCTCACTGTCACCTCACACTCTACAGAATTAGCCTGTTTGCACATCGTGCTCACTGTTCCCTAACACTCTACAGTATAAGCCTCCGTGCACAGAGGTTTATTGTTCCCTCACACTCTACAGAATCAACGTCTGTGCGCACGTTCAGTCCTCACTGTTCCCTCAAGCCCAACAGAATCAGCCCCTGAGGGCACGATCAGTCCTGTTACCTCACACTCTACAGAATCAGCCTCTGTGTGCACGCTCAGTACTCAGTGTTCCCTCACACTCTATAGAGTCTGCCTCTTTGTGCATGTCCAGTCCTCACTGTTCCCTCACGCTCTACAGAATAACCCTGTGTGTGCAGGATCAGTCCTGTGTCATCTCACACTGTAGAGAATAAGCCTCTGTGTGCACGTTCAGTCCTCACTTTTCCCTCACACTCTAAAGAATCACACTCTGTGTGCACGTTCAGTCCTCACTGTTACCTCACACTATACAAAATAAGCCTCTGTGTGCATGTTTAGTCCTCACTGTTCCCTCACACCCAAAAGAATAAGCCGCTGTTTGCACGTTCAGTCCTCACTGTTCTCCCACACTCTTTAAAATAAGCCTCTGTGTGCATGTTTAGTCCTCACTGTTCCCTCACACCCAACAGAATCAGCCTCTGTGTGCACGTTAAGTCCTCACAATTCACTCACACTCTACAGAATAATCCTCTGTGTGCAGGATCAGTCCTCAGTGTCATCTCACACTCTACAGAATCAGCCTCTGTGTGCACACTCAGTCCTCACTGTTCCCTCACACTCTACAGAATCAGCCTCTGTGTGCACGTTCCGTCCTCACTGTTCCCTGACACTCTACAGAATAAACCTCTGTGTGCACGATCAGTCCTCAGTGTCATCTCACACTCTTCAGAATCAGCCTCTGTGTGCACACTCAGTCCTCACTGTTCCCTCACACTCTACAGAATCAGCCTCTGTGTGCACGCTCAGTACTCAGTGTTCCCTCACACTCTATAGAATCAGCCTCTTTGTGCATGTTCAGTCCTCACTGTTCCCTCACGCTCTACAGAATAACCCTGTGTGTGCAGGATCAGTCCTCAGTGTCATCTCACACTCTAGAGAATCAGCCTCTGTGTGCACGTTCAGTCCTCACTTTTCCCTCACACTCTAAAGAATCACACTCTGTGTGCACGTTCAGTCCTCACCGTTACCTCAAACTATACAAAATAAGCCTGTGTTCAGGTTTCAGTCCTCACTGTTCCCTCACACTCTACAAAATAAGCCTCTGTGTGCATGTTTAGTCCTCACTGTTCCCTCACACCCAAAAGAATAAGCCGCTGTTTGCACGTTCAGTCCTCACTGTTCTCCCACACTCTTTAAAATAAGCCTCTGTGTGCATGTTTAGTCCTCACTGTTCCCTCACACCCAACAGAATCAGCCTCTGTGTGCACGTTAAGTCCTCACAATTCACTCACACTCTACAGAATAATCCTCTGTGTGCAGGATCAGTCCTCAGTGTCATCTCACACTCTACAGAATCAGCCTCTGTGTGCACACTCAGTCCTCACTGTTCCCTCACACTCTACAGAATCAGCCTCTGTGTGCACGTTCAGTCCTCACTGTTCCCTCAAACTCTACAGAATCAGCCTCTGTGTGCACATTCAGTCCTCACTGTAACCTCACAGTCTATAAAATCAGTCTCTGTATGTATGTTCAGTCCTGACTGTTCCCTCACACTCTACGAAATAAGCCTCTGTGTGCACGTTCAGTCCTCACTTTTCCCTCACACTCTACAGAGTCAGCCTCTGTATGCAGGTTCAGTCCTTACTGTGAGCTCACACTATACAAAATAAGCCTACGTGTGCAGGTTCAGTCCTCACTATTCCCTCACACTCTACGAAATAAGCCTCTGTGTGCACGTTCATTCCTCACTGTTCCCTCAAACTCTACAGAATCAGCCTCTGTGTGCACATTCAGTCCTCACTGAAACCTCACACTCTATAAAATCAGTCTCTGTATGTATGTTCAGTCCTGACTGTTCCCTCACACTCTACGAAATAAGCCTCTGTGTGCACGTTCAGTCCTCACTTTTCCCTCACACTCTACAGAGTCAGCCTCTGTATGCAGGTTCAGTCCTTACTGTGAGCTCACACTATACAAAATAAGCCTATGTGTGCAGGTTCAGTCCTCACTATTCCCTCACACTCTACGAAATAAGCCTCTGTGTGCACGTTCAGTCCTCACTGTTCCCTCACACTCTACAGAATAAGGCTCTGTGTGCACGTTCAGTCCTCAGTGTTCCCTCACACTCTACAAAATAAGCCTCTGTGTGCATGTTTAGTCCTCACTGTTCCCTGACACCCAAATGAATCAGCCTCCGTGTGCACGTTCAGTCCTCACTGTTCCCTCACACTCTACAGAATCAGCCTCTGTGTGCACACTCAGTCCTCACTGTTCCCTCACACTCTACAGAATCAGCCTCTGGGTGCACGTACAGTCCTCACTGTTCCCTCACACACTACAAAATCACCCACTGTGTGCACGTTGAGTCCTCACTGTTCCCTCACACACTACAAAATCACCCACTGTGTGCACGTTCAGTCCTCACTGTTCCCTCACACTCTACAGAATCAGCCTCTGTGTGCACGCTCAGTCCTCACTGTTCCCTCACACTCTACAGAATCAGCCTCTGTGTGCAGGTTCAGTCCTCACTGTTCCCTCAGTCTACAGAATAATCCTCTGTGTGAACGATCAGTCCTCAGTGTCATCTCACACTCTACAGAATCACCCTCTGTGTGAACGTTCAGTCTTCACTGTCACCTCACACTCTACAGAATTAGCCTCTGTTTGCACGTCTAGTCCTCACTGTTCCCTGACACTCTACAGTATAAGCCTCCGTGAACAGAGGTTTATTGTTCCCTCACACTCTACAGAATGAACGTCCGTGTGCATGTTCAGTGCTCCCTGTGACCTCACACTCTACAGAATCAGACTCTGTGTGCCCGTTCAGTATTCACTGTTCCCTCAAACTCTACAGAATCAGCCTCTGTGTGCACATTCATTCCTCACTGTTCCCTCACACTCTAGAGAATCAGCTTCTGTGTGCACGTTGATTCCTCCCTGTTACCTCTCACTCTACAAAATAAGCCTCTGTGTGCATGTTCAGTCCTCACTGTTCCCTCACACTCTACAGATTCAGCCCGTGTGTGCACGTTTACTCCTGACTGTTCCCTCACACTCTACAAAATAAGCCTCTGTGTGCACACTCAGTCCTCACTGTTCCCTCACACGCTACAGAATCAGCCTCTGGGTGCACGTACAGTCCTCACTGTTCCCTCACACACTACAAAATCACCCACTGTGTGCACGTTCAGTCCTCACTGTTCCCTCACACACTACAAAATCACCCACTGTGTGCACGTTCAGTCCTCACTGTTCCCTCACACTCTACAGAATCAGCCTCTGTGTGCACGCTCAGTCCTCACTGTTCCCTCACACTCTATAGAATCAGCCTCTGTGTGCATGTTCAGTCCTGACTGTTCCCTCATGCACTACAGAATAATCCTCTGCCTGCAGGATCAGTCCTCAGTGTCATCTCATACTCTAGAGAATCAGCCTCTGTGTGCACGTTCAGTCCTCACTGTTCCCTCACACTCTAGAGGATCAGCCTCTGTGTGCATGTTGATTCCTCACTGGTACCTCACACTCTACAAAATAAGCCTGTGTGTGCACGTTTAGTCCTGTCTGTTCCCTCACACTCTACAAAATAAGCCTCTGGGTGCAGGTTCAGTCCTCACTGTTCCCTCACACTCTACAGAATCAGAGACTGTGCACGTTGAGTCCTTACTGTTCCCTCACACTCTACAGAATTAGACTCTGTGTGCTAGTTCATTCCTCACTGTTCCCTCAAACTCTACAGAATCAGAGATTGTACACGTTCAGTCCTCACTGTTCCCTCACACTCTACATATTTAGCCTATGTGTGCACGCTCAGTCCTCACTGTTCCCTCACACTCTACAGAATAAGCCTCTGTGTGCACGTTCAGTCCTCACTGTTCCCTCACTCTACAGAATCAGCCTCTGTTTGCACGTTCAGTCCTCACTGTTCCCTCACACTCTACAAAATAAGCCTCTGTGTGCAGGTTCAGTCCTCAGTGTTCCCTCAGACTCTACAGAATAATCCTCTGTGTGCACGATCAGTACTCAGTGTCATCTCACACTCTACAGAATCAGCCTCTGTCTGCACGTTCAGTCCTCACTGTCACCTCACACTCTACAGAATTAGCCTCTGTTTGCACATGTAGTCCTCACTGTTCCCTAACACTCTACAGTATAAGCCTCCGTGCACAGAGGTTTATTGTTCCCTCACACTCTACAGAATCAACGTTTGTGTGCACGTTCAGTCCTCACTGTTCCCTCAAGCCCAACAGAATCAGCCCTGAGGGCACGATCAGTCCTGTTACCTCACTCTACAGAATCAGCCTCTGTGTGCACGCTCAGTACTCAGTGTTCCCTCACACTCTATAGAATCAGCCTCTTTGTGCATGTTCAGTCCTCACTGTTCCCTCACGCTCTACAGAATAACCCTGTGTGTGCAGGATCAGTCCTCAGTGTCATCTCACACTCTAGAGAATCAGCCTCTGTGTGCACGTTCAGTCCTCACTTTTCCCTCACACTCTAAAGAATCACACTCTGTGTGCACGTTCAGTCCTCACTGTTACCTCAAACTATACAAAATAAGCCTGTGTTCAGGTTTCAGTCCTCACTGTTCCCTCACACTCTACAAAATAAGCCTCTGTGTGCATGTTTAGTCCTCACTGTTCCCTCACACCCAAAAGAATCAGCCTCTGTGTGCACGTTCAGTCCTCACTGTTCCCTCACACTCTACAGAATTTGCCTCTGTGTGCACATTCAGTCCTCCCTGTTCCCTCACACTCTACAGAATCAGCTTCTGTGTGCATGCTCAGTCCTCACTGTTCCCTCAGTCTACAGAATAATCCTCTGTGTGAACGAGCAGTCCTCAGTGTCATCTCACACTCTACAGAATCAGCCTCTGTGTGCACGTTCAGTCCTCACTGTTCCCTCAAACTCTATAGAATCAGAGACTGTGCACATTGAGTGCTCACTGTTCCCTCACACTCCACATATTCAGCCTATGTGTGTACGCTCAGTCCTCACTGTTCCCTCACACTCTACAGAATAAGCCTCTGTGTGCACGCTCAGTCCTCACTGTTCGCTCACACTCTACAGAATAAGCCTCTGTGTGCACGTTCAGTCCTCACTGTTCCCTCACACTCTACAAAATAAGCCTCTGTGTGCATGTGGAGTCCTCACTGTTCCCTCACACTCTACAGAATCAGAGACTGTGCGTTCAGTCCTCACTGTTCCCTCACACTCCACATATTCAGCCTATGTGTGCATGCTCAGTCCTCACTGTTCCCTCACACTCTACAGAATCAGACTCTGTGTGCACATGCAGTCCTCAGTGTTCCCTCACACTCTATAAAATAAGCCTCTGTGTGCAGGTTCAGTCCTCAGTGTTCTCTCACACTCTACAGAATAATCCACTGTGTGCACCATCAGTCCTCAGTGTCATCTCACACTCTACAGAATCAGCCTCTGTCTGCATGTCCAGTCCTCACTGTCACCTCACACTCTACAGAATTAGCCTCTGTTTGCACATCGTGCTCACTGTTCCCTAACACTCTACAGTATAAGCCTCCGTGCACAGAGGTTTATTGTTCCCTCACACTCTACAGAATCAACGTCTGTGCGCACGTTCAGTCCTCACTGTTCCCTCAAGCCCAACAGAATCAGCCCCTGAGGGCACGAACAGTCCTGTTACCTCACACTCTACAGAATCAGCCTCTGTGTGCACGCTCAGTACTCAGTGTTCCCTCACACTCTATAGAGTCTGCCTCTTTGTGCATGTCCAGTCCTCACTGTTCCCTCACGCTCTACAGAATAACCCTGTGTGTGCAGGATCAGTCCTCAGTGTCATCTCACACTGTAGAGAATAAGCCTCTGTGTGCACGTTCAGTCCTCACTTTTCCCTCACACTCTAAAGAATCACACTCTGTGTGCACGTTCATTCCTCACTGTTACCTCACACTATACAAAATAAGCCTCTGTGTGCATGTTTAGTCCTCACTGTTCCCTCACACCCAAAAGAATAAGCCGCTGTTTGCACGTTCAGTCCTCACTGTTCTCCCACACTCTTTAAAGTAAGCCTCTGTGTGCATGTTTAGTCCTCACTGTTCCCTCACACCCAACAGAATCAGCCTCTGTGTGCACGTTAAGTCCTCACAATTCACTCACACTCTACAGAATAATCCTCTGTGTGCAGGATCAGTCCTCAGTGTCATCTCACACTCTACAGAATCAGCCTCTGTGTGCACACTCAGTCCTCACTGTTCCCTCACACTCTACAGAATCAGCCTCTGTGTGCACGTTCCGTCCTCACTGTTCCCTGACACTCTACAGAATAAACCTCTGTGTGCACGATCAGTCCTCAGTGTCATCTCACACTCTTCAGAATCAGCCTCTGTGTGCACACTCAGTCCTCACTGTTCCCTCACACTCTACAGAATCAGCCTCTGTGTGCACGTTCAGTCCTCACTGTTCCCTCAAACTCTACAGAATCAGCCTCTGTGTGCACATTCAGTCCTCACTGTAACCTCACAGTCTATAAAATCAGTCTCTGTATGTATGTTCAGTCCTGACTGTTCCCTCACACTCTACGAAATAAGCCTCTGTGTGCACGTTCAGTCCTCACTTTTCCCTCACACTCTACAGAGTCAGCCTCTGTATGCAGGTTCAGTCCTTACTGTGAGCTCACACTATACAAAATAAGCCTACGTGTGCAGGTTCAGTCCTCACTATTCCCTCACACTCTACGAAATAAGCCTCTGTGTGCACGTTCATTCCTCACTGTTCCCTCAAACTCTACAGAATCAGCCTCTGTGTGCACATTCAGTCCTCACTGAAACCTCACACTCTATAAAATCAGTCTCTGTATGTATGTTCAGTCCTGACTGTTCCCTCACACTCTACGAAATAAGCCTCTGTGTGCACGTTCAGTCCTCACTTTTCCCTCACACTCTACAGAGTCAGCCTCTGTATGCAGGTTCAGTCCTTACTGTGAGCTCACACTATACAAAATAAGCCTATGTGTGCAGGTTCAGTCCTCACTATTCCCTCACACTCTACGAAATAAGCCTCTGTGTGCACGTTCAGTCCTCACTGTTCCCTCACACTCTACAGAATAAGGCTCTGTGTGCACGTTCAGTCCTCAGTGTTCCCTCACACTCTACAAAATAAGCCTCTGCGTGCATGTTTAGTCCTCACTGTTCCCTGACACCCAACAGAATCAGCCTCCGTGTGCACGTTCAGTCCTCACTGTTCCCTCACACTCTACAGAATCAGCCTCTGTGTGCACACTCAGTCCTCACTGTTCCCTCACACTCTACAGAATCAGCCTCTGGGTGCACGTACAGTCCTCACTGTTCCCTCACACACTACAAAATCACCCACTGTGTGCACGTTGAGTCCTCACTGTTCCCTCACACACTACAAAATCACCCACTGTGTGCACGTTCAGTCCTCACTGTTCCCTCACACTCTACAGAATCAGCCTCTGTGTGCACGCTCAGTCCTCACTGTTCCCTCACACTCTACAGAATCAGCCTCTGTGTGCAGGTTCAGTCCTCAGTGTTCTCTCACACTCTACAGAATAATCCACTGTGTGCACCATCAGTCCTCAGTGTCATCTCACACTCTACAGAATCAGCCTCTGTGTGAACGTTCAGTCTTCACTGTCACCTCACACTCTACAGAATTAGCCTCTGTTTGCACGTCTAGTCCTCACTGTTCCCTGACACTCTACAGTATAAGCCTCCGTGAACAGAGGTTTATTGTTCCCTCACACTCTACAGAATGAACGTCCGTGTGCATGTTCAGTGCTCCCTGTGACCTCACACTCTACAGAATCAGACTCTGTGTGCCCGTTCAGTATTCACTGTTCCCTCAAACTCTACAGAATCAGCCTCTGTGTGCACATTCATTCCTCACTGTTCCCTCACACTCTAGAGAATCAGCTTCTGTGTGCACGTTGATTCCTCCCTGTTACCTCTCACTCTACAAAATAAGCCTCTGTGTGCATGTTCAGTCCTCACTGTTCCCTCACACTCTACAGATTCAGCCCGTGTGTGCACGTTTAGTCCTGACTGTTCCCTCACACTCTACAAAATAAGCCTCTGTGTGCACACTCAGTCCTCACTGTTCCCTCACACGCTACAGAATCAGCCTCTGGGTGCACGTACAGTCCTCACTGTTCCCTCACACACTACAAAATCACCCACTGTGTGCACGTTCAGTCCTCACTGTTCCCTCACACACTACAAAATCACCCACTGTGTGCACGTTCAGTCCTCACTGTTCCCTCACACTCTACAGAATCAGCCTCTGTGTGCACGCTCAGTCCTCACTGTTCCCTCACACTCTATAGAATCAGCCTCTGTGTGCATGTTCAGTCCTGACTGTTCCCTCATGCACTACAGAATAATCCTCTGTCTGCAGGATCAGTCCTCAGTGTCATCTCATACTCTAGAGAATCAGCCTCTGTGTGCACGTTCAGTCCTCACTGTTCCCTCACACTCTAGAGGATCAGCCTCTGTGTGCACGTTGATTCCTCACTGGTACCTCACACTCTACAAAATAAGCCTGTGTGTGCACGTTTAGTCCTGTCTGTTCCCTCACACTCTACAAAATAAGCCTCTGGGTGCAGGTTCAGTCCTCACTGTTCCCTCACACTCTACAGAATCAGAGACTGTGCACGTTGAGTCCTTACTGTTCCCTCACACTCTACAGAATTAGACTCTGTGTGCTAGTTCATTCCTCACTCTTCCCTCAAACTCTACAGAATCAGAGATTGTACACGTTCAGTCCTCACTGTTCCCTCACACTCTACATATTTAGCCTATGTGTGCACGCTCAGTCCTCACTGTTCCCTCACACTCTACAGAATAAGCCTCTGTGTGCACGTTCAGTCCTCACTGTTCCCTCACTCTACAGAATCAGCCTCTGTGTGCACGTTCAGTCCTCACTGTTCCCTCACACTCTACAAAATAAGCCTCTGTGTGCAGGTTCAGTCCTCAGTGTTCCCTCACACTCTACAGAATAATCCTCTGTGTGCATGATCAGTACTCAGTGTCATCTCACACTCTACAGAATCAGCCTCTGTCTGCACGTTCAGTCCTCACTGTCACCTCACACTCTACAGAATTAGCCTCTGTTTGCACATGTAGTCCTCACTGTTCCCTAACACTCTACAGTATAAGCCTCCGTGCACAGAGGTTTATTGTTCCCTCACACTCTACAGAATCAACGTTTGTGTGCACGTTCAGTCCTCACTGTTCCCTCAAGCCCAACAGAATCAGCCCTGAGGGCACGATCAGTCCTGTTACCTCACTCTACAGAATCAGCCTCTGTGTGCACGCTCAGTACTCAGTGTTCCCTCACACTCTATAGAATCAGCCTCTTTGTGCATGTTCAGTCCTCACTGTTCCCTCACGCTCTACAGAATAACCCTGTGTGTGCAGGATCAGTCCTCAGTGTCATCTCACACTCTAGAGAATCAGCCTCTGTGTGCACGTTCAGTCCTCACTTTTCCCTCACACTCTAAAGAATCACACTCTGTGTGCACGTTCAGTCCTCACTGTTACCTCAAACTATACAAAATAAGCCTGTGTTCAGGTTTCAGTCCTCACTGTTCCCTCACACTCTACAAAATAAGCCTCTGTGTGCATGTTTAGTCCTCACTGTTCCCTCACACCCAAAAGAATCAGCCTCTGTGTGCACGTTCAGTCCTCACTGTTCCCTCACACTCTACAGAATTTGCCTCTGTGTGCACATTCAGTCCTCCCTGTTCCCTCACACTGTACAGAATCAGCTTCTGTGTGCATGCTCAGTCCTCACTGTTCCCTCAGTCTACAGAATAATCCTCTGTGTGAACGAGCAGTCCTCAGTGTCATCTCACACTCTACAGAATCAGCCTCTGTGTGCACGTTCAGTCCTCACTGTTCCCTCAAACTCTATAGAATCAGAGACTGTGCACATTGAGTGCTCACTGTTCCCTCACACTCCACATATTCAGCCTATGTGTGTACGCTCAGTCCTCACTGTTCCCTCACACTCTACAGAATAAGCCTCTGTGTGCACGCTCAGTCCTCACTGTTCGCTCACACTCTACAGAATAAGCCTCTGTGTGCACGTTCAGTCCTCACTGTTCCCTCACACTCTACAAAATAAGCCTCTGTGTGCATGTGGAGTCCTCACTGTTCCCTCACACTCTACAGAATCAGAGACTGTGCGTTCAGTCCTCACTGTTCCCTCACACTCCACATATTCAGCCTATGTGTGCACGTTCAGTCCTCACTGTTCCCTCACACTCTACAGAATCAGCCTCTGTGTGCACGCTCAGTCCTCACTGTTCCCTCACACTCTACAGAATCAGCCTCTGTGTGCAGGTTCAGTCCTCAGTGTTCTCTCACACTCTACAGAATAATCCACTGTGTGCACCATCAGTCCTCACTGTTCCCTCACACTCTACAGAATCAGCCTCTGTCTGCATGTCCAGTCCTCAGTCACCTCACACTCTACAGAATTAGCCTCTGTTTGCACATCGTGCTCACTGTTCCCTAACACTCTACAGTATAAGCCTCCGTGCACAGAGGTTTATTGTTCCCTCACACTCTACAGAATCAACGTCTGTGCGCACGTTCAGTCCTCACTGTTCCCTCAAGTCCAACAGAATCAGCCCCTGAGGGCACGATCAGTCCTGTTACCTCACACTCTACAGAATCAGCCTCTGTGTGCACATTCATTCCTCACTGTTCCCTCACACTCTAGAGAATCAGCTTCTGTGTGCACGTTGATTCCTCCCTGTTACCTCTCACTCTACAAAATAAGCCTCTGTGTGCATGTTCAGTCCTCACTGTTCCCTCACACTCTACAGATTCAGCCCGTGTGTGCACGTTTAGTCCTGACTGTTCCCTCACACTCTACAAAATAAGCCTCTGTGTGCACACTCAGTCCTCACTGTTCCCTCACACGCTACAGAATCAGCCTCTGGGTGCACGTACAGTCCTCACTGTTCCCTCACACACTACAAAATCACCCACTGTGTGCACGTTCAGTCTTCACTGTTCCCTCACACACTACAAAATCACCCACTGTGTGCACGTTCAGTCCTCACTGTTCCCTCACACTCTACAGAATCAGCCTCTGTGTGCACGCTCAGTCCTCACTGTTCCCTCACACTCTACAGAATCAGCCTCTGTGTGCAGGTTCAGTCCTGACTGTTCCCTCACACTCTACAGAATAATCCTCTGTCTGCAGGATCAGTCCTCAGTGTCATCTCATACTCTAGAGAATCAGCCTCTGTGTGCACGTTCAGTCCTCACTGTTCCCTCACACTCTAGAGGATCAGCCTCTGTGTGCACGTTGATTCCTCACTGGTACCTCACACTCTACAAAATAAGCCTGTGTGTGCACGTTTAGTCCTGTCTGTTCCCTCACACTCTACAAAATAAGCCTCTGGGTGCAGGTTCAGTCCTCACTGTTCCCTCACACTCTACAGAATCAGAGACTGTGCACGTTGAGTCCTTACTGTTCCCTCACACTCTACAGAATTAGACTCTGTGTGCTAGTTCATTCCTCACTGTTCCCTCAAACTCTACAGAATCAGAGATTGTACACGTTCAGTCCTCACTGTTCCCTCACACTCTACATATTTAGCCTATGTGTGCACGCTCAGTCCTCACTGTTCCCTCACACTCTACAGAATAAGCCTCTGTGTGCACGTTCAGTCCTCACTGTTCCCTCACTCTACAGAATCAGCCTCTGTGTGCACGTTCAGTCCTGTCTGTTCCCTCACACTCTACAAAATAAGCCTCTGTGTGCAGGTTCAGTCCTCAGTGTTCCCTCACACTCTACAGAATAATCCTCTGTGTGCACGATCAGTACTCAGTGTCATCTCACACTCTACAGAATCAGCCTCTGTCTGCACGTTCAGTCCTCACTGTCACCTCACACTCTACAGAATTAGCCTCTGTTTGCACATGTAGTCCTCACTGTTCCCTAACACTCTACAGTATAAGCCTCCGTGCACAGAGGTTTATTGTTCCCTCACACTCTACAGAATCAACGTTTGTGTGCACGTTCAGTCCTCACTGTTCCCTCAAGCCCAACAGAATCAGCCCTGAGGGCACGATCAGTCCTGTTACCTCACTCTACAGAATCAGCCTCTGTGTGCACGCTCAGTACTCAGTGTTCCCTCACACTCTATAGAATCAGCCTCTTTGTGCATGTCCAGTCCTCACTGTTCCCTCACGCTCTACAGAATAACCCTGTGTGTGCAGGATCAGTCCTCAGTGTCATCTCACACTCTAGAGAATCAGCCTCTGTGTGCACGTTCAGTCCTCACTTTTCCCTCACACTCTAAAGAATCACACTCTGTGTGCACGTTCAGTCCTCACTGTTACCTTAAACTATACAAAATAAGCCTATGTGTTCAGGTTTCAGTCCTCACTGTTCCCTCACACTCTACAAAATAAGCCTCTGTGTGCATGTTTAGTCCTCACTGTTCCCTCACACCCAAAAGAATCAGCCTCTGTGTGCACGTTCAGTCCTCACTGTTCCCTCACACTCTACAGAATTTGCCTCTGTGTGCACATTCAGTCCTCCCTGTTCCCTCACACTCTACAGAATCAGCTTCTGTGTGCATGCTCAGTCCTCACTGTTCCCTCAGTCTACAGAATAATCCTCTGTGTGAACGAGCAGTCCTCAGTGTCATCTCACACTCTACAGAATCAGCCTCTGTGTGCACGTTCAGTCCTCACTGTTCCCTCAAACTCTATAGAATCAGAGACTGTGCACATTGAGTGCTCACTGTTCCCTCACACTCCACATATTCAGCCTATGTGTGTACGCTCAGTCCTCACTGTTCCCTCACACTCTACAGAATAAGCCTCTGTGTGCACGCTCAGTCCTCACTGTTCGCTCACACTCTACAGAATAAGCCTCTGTGTGCACGTTCAGTCCTCACTGTTCCCTCACACTCTACAAAATAAGCCTCTGTGTGCATGTGGAGTCCTCACTGTTCCCTCACACTCTACAGAATCAGAGACTGTGCGTTCAGTCCTCACTGTTCCCTCACACTCCACATATTCAGCCTATGTGTGCATGCTCAGTCCTCACTGTTCCCTCACACTCTACAGAATCAGACTCTGTGTGCACATGCAGTCCTCAGTGTTCCCTCACACTCTATAAAATAAGCCTCTGTGTGCAGGTTCAGTCCTCAGTGTTCTCTCACACTCTACAGAATAATCCACTGTGTGCACCATCAGTCCTCAGTGTCATCTCACACTCTACAGAATCAGCCTCTGTCTGCATGTCCAGTCCTCACTGTCACCTCACACTCTACAGAATTAGCCTCTGTTTGCACATCGTGCTCACTGTTCCCTAACACTCTACAGTATAAGCCTCCGTGCACAGAGGTTTATTGTTCCCTCACACTCTACAGAATAAACGTCTGTGCGCACATTCAGTCCTCACTGTTCCCTCAAGCCCAACAGAATCAGCCCCTGAGGGCACGATCAGTCCTGTTACCTCACACTCTACAGAATCAGCCTCTGTGTGCACGCTCAGTACTCAGTGTTCCCTCACACTCTATAGAGTCTGCCTCTTTGTGCATGTCCAGTCCTCACTGTTCCCTCACGCTCTACAGAATAACCCTGTGTGTGCAGGATCAGTCCTCAGTGTCATCTCACACTGTAGAGAATAAGCCTCTGTGTGCACGTTCAGTCCTCACAATTCACTCACTCTACAGAATAATCCTCTGTGTGCAGGATCAGTCCTCAGTGTCATCTCACACTCTACAGAATCAGCCTCTGTGTGCACACTCAGTCCTCACTGTTCCCTCACACTCTACAGAATCAGCCTCTGTGTGCACGTTCCGTCGTCACTGTTCCCTGACACTCTACAGAATAAACCTCTGTGTGCACGATCAGTCCTCAGTGTCATCTCACACTCTTCAGAATCAGCCTCTGTGTGCACACTCAGTCCTCACTGTTCCCTCACACTCTACAGAATCAGACTCTGTGTGCACGTTCAGTCCTCACTGTTCCCTCAAACTCTACAGAATCAGCCTCTGTGTGCACATTCAGTCCTCACTGTAACCTCACAGTCTATAAAATCAGTCTCTGTATGTATGTTCAGTCCTGACTGTTCACTCACACTCTACGAAATAAGCCTCTGTGTGCACGTTCAGTCCTCACTTTTCCCTCACACTCTACAGAGTCAGCCTCTGTATGCAGGTTCAGTCCTTACTGTGAGCTCACACTATACAAAATAAGCCTACGTGTGCAGGTTCAGTCCTCACTATTCCCTCACACTCTACGAAATAAGCCTCTGTGTGCACGTTCATTCCTCACTGTTCCCTCAAACTCTACAGAATCAGCCTCTGTGTGCACATTCAGTCCTCACTGAAACCTCACACTCTATAAAATCAGTCTCTGTATGTATGTTCAGTCCTGACTGTTCCCTCACACTCTACGAAATAAGCCTCTGTGTGCACGTTCAGTCCTCACTTTTCCCTCACACTCTACAGAGTCAGCCTCTGTATGCAGGTTCAGTCCTTACTGTGAGCTCACACTATACAAAATAAGCCTATGTGTGCAGGTTCAGTCCTCACTATTCCCTCACACTCTACGAAATAAACCTCTGTGTGCACGTTCAGTCCTCACTGTTCCCTCACACTCTACAGAATAAGGCTCTGTGAGCACGTTCAGTCCTTAGTGTTCCCTCACACTCTACAAAATAAGCCTCTGCGTGCATGTTTAGTCCTCACTGTTCCCTGATACCCAACAGAATCAGCCTCCGTGTGCACGTTCAGTCCTCACTGTTCCCTCACACTCTACAGAATCAGCCTCTGTGTGCACACTCAGTCCTCACTGTTCCCTCACACTCTACAGAATCAGCCTCTGGGTGCACGTACAGTCCTCACTGTTCCCTCACACACTACAAAATCACCCACTGTGTGCACGTTGAGTCCTCACTGTTCCCTCACACACTACAAAATCACCCACTGTGTGCACGTTCAGTCCTCACTGTTCCCTCACACTCTACAGAATCAGCCTCTGTGTGCACGCTCAGTCCTCACTGTTCCCTCACACTCTACAGAATCAGCCTCTGTGTGCAGGTTCAGTCCTCAGTGTTCTCTCACACTCTACAGAATAATCCACTGTGTGCACCATCAGTCCTCAGTGTCATCTCACACTCTACAGAATCAGCCTCTGTGTGAACGTTCAGTCTTCACTGTCACCTCACACTCTACAGAATTAGCCTCTGTTTGCACGTCTAGTCCTCACTGTTCCCTGACACTCTACAGTATAAGCCTCCGTGAACAGAGGTTTATTGTTCCCTCACACTCTACAGAATGAACGTCCGTGTGCATGTTCAGTGCTCCCTGTGACCTCACACTCTACAGAATCAGACTCTGTGTGCCCGTTCAGTATTCACTGTTCCCTCAAACTCTACAGAATCAGCCTCTGTGTGCACATTCATTCCTCACTGTTCCCTCACACTCTAGAGAATCAGCTTCTGTGTGCACGTTGATTCCTCCCTGTTACCTCTCACTCTACAAAATAAGCCTCTGTGTGCATGTTCAGTCCTCACTGTTCCCTCACACTCTACAGATTCAGCCCGTGTGTGCACGTTTAGTCCTGACTGTTCCCTCACACTCTACAAAATAAGCCTCTGTGTGCACACTCAGTCCTCACTGTTCCCTCACACGCTACAGAATCAGCCTCTGGGTGCACGTACAGTCCTCACTGTTCCCTCACACACTACAAAATCACCCACTGTGTGCACGTTCAGTCCTCACTGTTCCCTCACACACTACAAAATCACCCACTGTGTGCACGTTCAGTCCTCACTGTTCCCTCACACTCTACAGAATCAGCCTCTGTGTGCACGCTCAGTCCTCACTGTTCCCTCACACTCTATAGAATCAGCCTCTGTGTGCATGTTCAGTCCTGACTGTTCCCTCATGCACTACAGAATAATCCTCTGTCTGCAGGATCAGTCCTCAGTGTCATCTCATACTCTAGAGAATCAGCCTCTGTGTGCACGTTCAGTCCTCACTGTTCCCTCACACTCTAGAGGATCAGCCTCTGTGTGCACATTGATTCCTCACTGGTACCTCACACTCTACAAAATAAGCCTGTGTGTGCACGTTTAGTCCTGTCTGTTCCCTCACACTCTACAAAATAAGCCTCTGGGTGCAGGTTCAGTCCTCACTGTTCCCTCACACTCTACAGAATCAGAGACTGTGCACGTTGAGTCCTTACTGTTCCCTCACACTCTACAGAATTAGACTCTGTGTGCTAGTTCATTCCTCACTGTTCCCTCAAACTCTACAGAATCAGAGATTGTACACGTTCAGTCCTCACTGTTCCCTCACACTCTACATATTTAGCCTATGTGTGCACGCTCAGTCCTCACTGTTCCCTCACACTCTACAGAATAAGCCTCTGTGTGCACGTTCAGTCCTCACTGTTCCCTCACTCTACAGAATCAGCCTCTGTGTGCACGTTCAGTCCTCACTGTTCCCTCACACTCTACAAAATAAGCCTCTGTGTGCAGGTTCAGTCCTCAGTGTTCCCTCACACTCTACAGAATAATCCTCTGTGTGCACGATCAGTACTCAGTGTCATCTCACACTCTACAGAATCAGCCTCTGTCTGCACGTTCAGTCCTCACTGTCACCTCACACTCTACAGAATTAGCCTCTGTTTGCACATGTAGTCCTCACTGTTCCCTAACACTCTACAGTATAAGCCTCCGTGCACAGAGGTTTATTGTTCCCTCACACTCTACAGAATCAACGTTTGTGTGCACGTTCAGTCCTCACTGTTCCCTCAAGCCCAACAGAATCAGCCCTGAGGGCACGATCAGTCCTGTTACCTCACTCTACAGAATCAGCCTCTGTGTGCACGCTCAGTACTCAGTGTTCCCTCACACTCTATAGAATCAGCCTCTTTGTGCATGTCCAGTCCTCACTGTTCCCTCACGCTCTACAGAATAACCCTGTGTGTGCAGGATCAGTCCTCAGTGTCATCTCACACTCTAGAGAATCAGCCTCTGTGTGCACGTTCAGTCCTCACTTTTCCCTCACACTCTAAAGAATCACACTCTGTGTGCACGTTCAGTCCTCACTGTTACCTCAAACTATACAAAATAAGCCTATGTGTTCAGGTTTCAGTCCTCACTGTTCCCTCACACTCTACAAAATAAGCCTCTGTGTGCATGTTTAGTCCTCACTGTTCCCTCACACCCAAAAGAATCAGCCTCTGTGTGCACGTTCAGTCCTCACTGTTCCCTCACACTCTACAGAATTTGCCTCTGTGTGCACATTCAGTCCTCCCTGTTCCCTCACACTCTACAGAATCAGCTTCTGTGTGCATGCTCAGTCCTCACTGTTCCCTCAGTCTACAGAATAATCCTCTGTGTGAACGAGCAGTCCTCAGTGTCATCTCACACTCTACAGAATCAGCCTCTGTGTGCACGTTCAGTCCTCACTGTTCCCTCAAACTCTATAGAATCAGAGACTGTGCACATTGAGTGCTCACTGTTCCCTCACACTCCACATATTCAGCCTATGTGTGTACGCTCAGTCCTCACTGTTCCCTCACACTCTACAGAATAAGCCTCTGTGTGCACGCTCAGTCCTCACTGTTCGCTCACACTCTACAGAATAAGCCTCTGTGTGCACGTTCAGTCCTCACTGTTCCCTCACACTCTACAAAATAAGCCTCTGTGTGCATGTGGAGTCCTCACTGTTCCCTCACACTCTACAGAATCAGAGACTGTGCGTTCAGTCCTCACTGTTCCCTCACACTCCACATATTCAGCCTATGTGTGCATGCTCAGTCCTCACTGTTCCCTCACACTCTACAGAATCAGACTCTGTGTGCACATGCAGTCCTCAGTGTTCCCTCACACTCTATAAAATAAGCCTCTGTGTGCAGGTTCAGTCCTCAGTGTTCTCTCACACTCTACAGAATAATCCACTGTGTGCACCATCAGTCCTCAGTGTCATCTCACACTCTACAGAATCAGCCTCTGTCTGCATGTCCAGTCCTCACTGTCACCTCACACTCTACAGAATTAGCCTCTGTTTGCACATCGTGCTCACTGTTCCCTAACACTCTACAGTATAAGCCTCCGTGCACAGAGGTTTATTGTTCCCTCACACTCTACAGAATCAACGTCTGTGCGCACATTCAGTCCTCACTGTTCCCTCAAGCCCAACAGAATCAGCCCCTGAGGGCACGATCAGTCCTGTTACCTCACACTCTACAGAATCAGCCTCTGTGTGCACGCTCAGTACTCAGTGTTCCCTCACACTCTATAGAGTCTGCCTCTTTGTGCATGTCCAGTCCTCACTGTTCCCTCACGCTCTACAGAATAACCCTGTGTGTGCAGGATCAGTCCTCAGTGTCATCTCACACTGTAGAGAATAAGCCTCTGTGTGCACGTTCAGTCCTCACTTTTCCCTCACACTCTAAAGAATCACACTCTGTGTGCACGTTCAGTCCTCACTGTTACCTCACACTATACAAAATAAGCCTCTGTGTGCATGTTTAGTCCTCACTGTTCCCTCACACCCAAAAGAATAAGCCGCTGTTTGCACGTTCAGTCCTCACTGTTCTCCCACACTCTTTAAAATAAGCCTCTGTGTGCATGTTTAGTCCTCACTGTTCCCTCACACCCAACAGAATCAGCCTCTGTGTGCACGTTAAGTCCTCACAATTCACTCACACTCTACAGAATAATCCTCTGTGTGCAGGATCAGTCCTCAGTGTCATCTCACACTCTACAGAATCAGCCTCTGTGTGCACACTCAGTCCTCACTGTTCCCTCACACTCTACAGAATCAGCCTCTGTGTGCACGTTCCGTCCTCACTGTTCCCTGACACTCTACAGAATAAACCTCTGTGTGCACGATCAGTCCTCAGTGTCATCTCACACTCTTCAGAATCAGCCTCTGTGTGCACACTCAGTCCTCACTGTTCCCTCACACTCTACAGAATCAGACTCTGTGTGCACGTTCAGTCCTCACTGTTCCCTCAAACTCTACAGAATCAGCCTCTGTGTGCACATTCAGTCCTCACTGTAACCTCACAGTCTATAAAATCAGTCTCTGTATGTATGTTCAGTCCTGACTGTTCACTCACACTCTACGAAATAAGCCTCTGTGTGCACGTTCAGTCCTCACTTTTCCCTCACACTCTACAGAGTCAGCCTCTGTATGCAGGTTCAGTCCTTACTGTGAGCTCACACTATACAAAATAAGCCTACGTGTGCAGGTTCAGTCCTCACTATTCCCTCACACTCTACGAAATAAGCCTCTGTGTGCACGTTCATTCCTCACTGTTCCCTCAAACTCTACAGAATCAGCCTCTGTGTGCACATTCAGTCCTCACTGAAACCTCACACTCTATAAAATCAGTCTCTGTATGTATGTTCAGTCCTGACTGTTCCCTCACACTCTACGAAATAAGCCTCTGTGTGCACGTTCAGTCCTCACTTTTCCCTCACACTCTACAGAGTCAGCCTCTGTATGCAGGTTCAGTCCTTACTGTGAGCTCACACTATACAAAATAAGCCTATGTGTGCAGGTTCAGTCCTCACTATTCCCTCACACTCTACGAAATAAACCTCTGTGTGCACGTTCAGTCCTCACTGTTCCCTCACACTCTACAGAATAAGGCTCTGTGAGCACGTTCAGTCCTTAGTGTTCCCTCACACTCTACAAAATAAGCCTCTGCGTGCATGTTTAGTCCTCACTGTTCCCTGACACCCAACAGAATCAGCCTCCGTGTGCACGTTCAGTCCTCACTGTTCCCTCACACTCTACAGAATCAGCCTCTGTGTGCACACTCAGTCCTCACTGTTCCCTCACACTCTACAGAATCAGCCTCTGGGTGCACGTACAGTCCTCACTGTTCCCTCACACACTACAAAATCACCCACTGTGTGCACGTTGAGTCCTCACTGTTCCCTCACACACTACAAAATCACCCACTGTGTGCACGTTCAGTCCTCACTGTTCCCTCACACTCTACAGAATCAGCCTCTGTGTGCACGCTCAGTCCTCACTGTTCCCTCACACTCTACAGAATCAGCCTCTGTGTGCAGGTTCAGTCCTCAGTGTTCTCTCACACTCTACAGAATAATCCACTGTGTGCACCATCAGTCCTCAGTGTCATCTCACACTCTACAGAATCAGCCTCCGTGTGAACGTTCAGTCTTCACTGTCACCTCACACTCTACAGAATTAGCCTCTGTTTGCACGTCTAGTCCTCACTGTTCCCTGACACTCTACAGTATAAGCCTCCGTGAACAGAGGTTTATTGTTCCCTCACACTCTACAGAATGAACGTCCGTGTGCATGTTCAGTGCTCCCTGTGACCTCACACTCTACAGAATCAGACTCTGTGTGCCCGTTCAGTATTCACTGTTCCCTCAAACTCTACAGAATCAGCCTCTGTGTGCACATTCATTCCTCACTGTTCCCTCACACTCTAGAGAATCAGCTTCTGTGTGCACGTTGATTCCTCCCTGTTACCTCTCACTCTACAAAATAAGCCTCTGTGTGCATGTTCAGTCCTCACTGTTCCCTCACACTCTACAGATTCAGCCCGTGTGTGCACGTTTAGTCCTGACTGTTCCCTCACACTCTACAAAATAAGCCTCTGTGTGCACACTCAGTCCTCACTGTTCCCTCACACGCTACAGAATCAGCCTCTGGGTGCACGTACAGTCCTCACTGTTCCCTCACACACTACAAAATCACCCACTGTGTGCACGTTCAGTCCTCACTGTTCCCTCACACACTACAAAATCACCCACTGTGTGCACGTTCAGTCCTCACTGTTCCCTCACACTCTACAGAATCAGCCTCTGTGTGCACGCTCAGTCCTCACTGTTCCCTCACACTCTATAGAATCAGCCTCTGTGTGCATGTTCAGTCCTGACTGTTCCCTCATGCACTACAGAATAATCCTCTGTCTGCAGGATCAGTCCTCAGTGTCATCTCATACTCTAGAGAATCAGCCTCTGTGTGCACGTTCAGTCCTCACTGTTCCCTCACACTCTAGAGGATCAGCCTCTGTGTGCACATTGATTCCTCACTGGTACCTCACACTCTACAAAATAAGCCTGTGTGTGCACGTTTAGTCCTGTCTGTTCCCTCACACTCTACAAAATAAGCCTCTGGGTGCAGGTTCAGTCCTCACTGTTCCCTCACACTCTACAGAATCAGAGACTGTGCACGTTGAGTCCTTACTGTTCCCTCACACTCTACAGAATTAGACTCTGTGTGCTAGTTCATTCCTCACTGTTCCCTCAAACTCTACAGAATCAGAGATTGTACACGTTCAGTCCTCACTGTTCCCTCACACTCTACATATTTAGCCTATGTGTGCACGCTCAGTCCTCACTGTTCCCTCACACTCTACAGAATAAGCCTCTGTGTGCACGTTCAGTCCTCACTGTTCCCTCACTCTACAGAATCAGCCTCTGTGTGCACGTTCAGTCCTCACTGTTCCCTCACACTCTACAAAATAAGCCTCTGTGTGCAGGTTCAGTCCTCAGTGTTCCCTCACACTCTACAGAATAATCCTCTGTGTGCACGATCAGTACTCAGTGTCATCTCACACTCTACAGAATCAGCCTCTGTCTGCACGTTCAGTCCTCACTGTCACCTCACACTCTACAGAATTAGCCTCTGTTTGCACATGTAGTCCTCACTGTTCCCTAACACTCTACAGTATAAGCCTCCGTGCACAGAGGTTTATTGTTCCCTCACACTCTACAGAATCAACGTTTGTGTGCACGTTCAGTCCTCACTGTTCCCTCAAGCCCAACAGAATCAGCCCTGAGGGCACGATCAGTCCTGTTACCTCACTCTACAGAATCAGCCTCTGTGTGCACGCTCAGTACTCAGTGTTCCCTCACACTCTATAGAATCAGCCTCTTTGTGCATGTCCAGTCCTCACTGTTCCCTCACGCTCTACAGAATAACCCTGTGTGTGCAGGATCAGTCCTCAGTGTCATCTCACACTCTAGAGAATCAGCCTCTGTGTGCACGTTCAGTCCTCACTTTTCCCTCACACTCTAAAGAATCACACTCTGTGTGCACGTTCAGTCCTCACTGTTACCTCAAACTATACAAAATAAGCCTATGTGTTCAGGTTTCAGTCCTCACTGTTCCCTCACACTCTACAAAATAAGCCTCTGTGTGCATGTTTAGTCCTCACTGTTCCCTCACACCCAAAAGAATCAGCCTCTGTGTGCACGTTCAGTCCTCACTGTTCCCTCACACTCTACAGAATTTGCCTCTGTGTGCACATTCAGTCCTCCCTGTTCCCTCACACTCTACAGAATCAGCTTCTGTGTGCATGCTCAGTCCTCACTGTTCCCTCAGTCTACAGAATAATCCTCTGTGTGAACGAGCAGTCCTCAGTGTCATCTCACACTCTACAGAATCAGCCTCTGTGTGCACGTTCAGTCCTCACTGTTCCCTCAAACTCTATAGAATCAGAGACTGTGCACATTGAGTGCTCACTGTTCCCTCACACTCCACATATTCAGCCTATGTGTGTACGCTCAGTCCTCACTGTTCCCTCACACTCTACAGAATAAGCCTCTGTGTGCACGCTCAGTCCTCACTGTTCGCTCACACTCTACAGAATAAGCCTCTGTGTGCACGTTCAGTCCTCACTGTTCCCTCACACTCTACAAAATAAGCCTCTGTGTGCATGTGGAGTCCTCACTGTTCCCTCACACTCTACAGAATCAGAGACTGTGCGTTCAGTCCTCACTGTTCCCTCACACTCCACATATTCAGCCTATGTGTGCATGCTCAGTCCTCACTGTTCCCTCACACTCTACAGAATCAGACTCTGTGTGCACATGCAGTCCTCAGTGTTCCCTCACACTCTATAAAATAAGCCTCTGTGTGCAGGTTCAGTCCTCAGTGTTCTCTCACACTCTACAGAATAATCCACTGTGTGCACCATCAGTCCTCAGTGTCATCTCACACTCTACAGAATCAGCCTCTGTCTGCATGTCCAGTCCTCACTGTCACCTCACACTCTACAGAATTAGCCTCTGTTTGCACATCGTGCTCACTGTTCCCTAACACTCTACAGTATAAGCCTCCGTGCACAGAGGTTTATTGTTCCCTCACACTCTACAGAATCAACGTCTGTGCGCACATTCAGTCCTCACTGTTCCCTCAAGCCCAACAGAATCAGCCCCTGAGGGCACGATCAGTCCTGTTACCTCACACTCTACAGAATCAGCCTCTGTGTGCACGCTCAGTACTCAGTGTTCCCTCACACTCTATAGAGTCTGCCTCTTTGTGCATGTCCAGTCCTCACTGTTCCCTCACGCTCTACAGAATAACCCTGTGTGTGCAGGATCAGTCCTCAGTGTCATCTCACACTGTAGAGAATAAGCCTCTGTGTGCACGTTCAGTCCTCACTTTTCCCTCACACTCTAAAGAATCACACTCTGTGTGCACGTTCAGTCCTCACTGTTACCTCACACTATACAAAATAAGCCTCTGTGTGCATGTTTAGTCCTCACTGTTCCCTCACACCCAAAAGAATAAGCCGCTGTTTGCACGTTCAGTCCTCACTGTTCTCCCACACTCTTTAAAATAAGCCTCTGTGTGCATGTTTAGTCCTCACTGTTCCCTCACACCCAACAGAATCAGCCTCTGTGTGCACGTTAAGTCCTCACAATTCACTCACACTCTACAGAATAATCCTCTGTGTGCAGGATCAGTCCTCAGTGTCATCTCACACTCTACAGAATCAGCCTCTGTGTGCACACTCAGTCCTCACTGTTCCCTCACACTCTACAGAATCAGCCTCTGTGTGCACGTTCCGTCCTCACTGTTCCCTGACACTCTACAGAATAAACCTCTGTGTGCACGATCAGTCCTCAGTGTCATCTCACACTCTTCAGAATCAGCCTCTGTGTGCACACTCAGTCCTCACTGTTCCCTCACACTCTACAGAATCAGACTCTGTGTGCACGTTCAGTCCTCACTGTTCCCTCAAACTCTACAGAATCAGCCTCTGTGTGCACATTCAGTCCTCACTGTAACCTCACAGTCTATAAAATCAGTCTCTGTATGTATGTTCAGTCCTGACTGTTCACTCACACTCTACGAAATAAGCCTCTGTGTGCACGTTCAGTCCTCACTTTTCCCTCACACTCTACAGAGTCAGCCTCTGTATGCAGGTTCAGTCCTTACTGTGAGCTCACACTATACAAAATAAGCCTACGTGTGCAGGTTCAGTCCTCACTATTCCCTCACACTCTACGAAATAAGCCTCTGTGTGCACGTTCATTCCTCACTGTTCCCTCAAACTCTACAGAATCAGCCTCTGTGTGCACATTCAGTCCTCACTGAAACCTCACACTCTATAAAATCAGTCTCTGTATGTATGTTCAGTCCTGACTGTTCCCTCACACTCTACGAAATAAGCCTCTGTGTGCACGTTCAGTCCTCACTTTTCCCTCACACTCTACAGAGTCAGCCTCTGTATGCAGGTTCAGTCCTTACTGTGAGCTCACACTATACAAAATAAGCCTATGTGTGCAGGTTCAGTCCTCACTATTCCCTCACACTCTACGAAATAAGCCTCTGTGTGCACGTTCAGTCCTCACTGTTCCCTCACACTCTACAGAATAAGGCTCTGTGTGCACGTTCAGTCCTCAGTGTTCCCTCACACTCTACAAAATAAGCCTCTGCGTGCATGTTTAGTCCTCACTGTTCCCTGACACCCAACAGAATCAGCCTCCGTGTGCACGTTCAGTCCTCACTGTTCCCTCACACTCTACAGAATCAGCCTCTGTGTGCACACTCAGTCCTCACTGTTCCCTCACACTCTACAGAATCAGCCTCTGGGTGCACGTACAGTCCTCACTGTTCCCTCACACACTACAAAATCACCCACTGTGTGCACGTTGAGTCCTCACTGTTCCCTCACACACTACAAAATCACCCACTGTGTGCACGTTCAGTCCTCACTGTTCCCTCACACTCTACAGAATCAGCCTCTGTGTGCACGCTCAGTCCTCACTGTTCCCTCACACTCTACAGAATCAGCCTCTGTGTGCAGGTTCAGTCCTCAGTGTTCTCTCACACTCTACAGAATAATCCACTGTGTGCACCATCAGTCCTCAGTGTCATCTCACACTCTACAGAATCAGCCTCTGTGTGAACGTTCAGTCTTCACTGTCACCTCACACTCTACAGAATTAGCCTCTGTTTGCACGTCTAGTCCTCACTGTTCCCTGACACTCTACAGTATAAGCCTCCGTGAACAGAGGTTTATTGTTCCCTCACACTCTACAGAATGAACGTCCGTGTGCATGTTCAGTGCTCCCTGTGACCTCACACTCTACAGAATCAGACTCTGTGTGCCCGTTCAGTATTCACTGTTCCCTCAAACTCTACAGAATCAGCCTCTGTGTGCACATTCATTCCTCACTGTTCCCTCACACTCTAGAGAATCAGCTTCTGTGTGCACGTTGATTCCTCCCTGTTACCTCTCACTCTACAAAATAAGCCTCTGTGTGCATGTTCAGTCCTCACTGTTCCCTCACACTCTACAGATTCAGCCCGTGTGTGCACGTTTAGTCCTGACTGTTCCCTCACACTCTACAAAATAAGCCTCTGTGTGCACACTCAGTCCTCACTGTTCCCTCACACGCTACAGAATCAGCCTCTGGGTGCACGTACAGTCCTCACTGTTCCCTCACACACTACAAAATCACCCACTGTGTGCACGTTCAGTCCTCACTGTTCCCTCACACACTACAAAATCACCCACTGTGTGCACGTTCAGTCCTCACTGTTCCCTCACACTCTACAGAATCAGCCTCTGTGTGCACGCTCAGTCCTCACTGTTCCCTCACACTCTATAGAATCAGCCTCTGTGTGCATGTTCAGTCCTGACTGTTCCCTCATGCACTACAGAATAATCCTCTGTCTGCAGGATCAGTCCTCAGTGTCATCTCATACTCTAGAGAATCAGCCTCTGTGTGCACGTTCAGTCCTCACTGTTCCCTCACACTCTAGAGGATCAGCCTCTGTGTGCACATTGATTCCTCACTGGTACCTCACACTCTACAAAATAAGCCTGTGTGTGCACGTTTAGTCCTGTCTGTTCCCTCACACTCTACAAAATAAGCCTCTGGGTGCAGGTTCAGTCCTCACTGTTCCCTCACACTCTACAGAATCAGAGACTGTGCACGTTGAGTCCTTACTGTTCCCTCACACTCTACAGAATTAGACTCTGTGTGCTAGTTCATTCCTCACTGTTCCCTCAAACTCTACAGAATCAGAGATTGTACACGTTCAGTCCTCACTGTTCCCTCACACTCTACATATTTAGCCTATGTGTGCACGCTCAGTCCTCACTGTTCCCTCACACTCTACAGAATAAGCCTCTGTGTGCACGTTCAGTCCTCACTGTTCCCTCACTCTACAGAATCAGCCTCTGTGTGCACGTTCAGTCCTCACTGTTCCCTCACACTCTACAAAATAAGCCTCTGTGTGCAGGTTCAGTCCTCAGTGTTCCCTCACACTCTACAGAATAATCCTCTGTGTGCACGATCAGTACTCAGTGTCATCTCACACTCTACAGAATCAGCCTCTGTCTGCACGTTCAGTCCTCACTGTCACCTCACACTCTACAGAATTAGCCTCTGTTTGCACATGTAGTCCTCACTGTTCCCTAACACTCTACAGTATAAGCCTCCGTGCACAGAGGTTTATTGTTCCCTCACACTCTACAGAATCAACGTTTGTGTGCACGTTCAGTCCTCACTGTTCCCTCAAGCCCAACAGAATCAGCCCTGAGGGCACGATCAGTCCTGTTACCTCACTCTACAGAATCAGCCTCTGTGTGCACGCTCAGTACTCAGTGTTCCCTCACACTCTATAGAATCAGCCTCTTTGTGCATGTCCAGTCCTCACTGTTCCCTCACGCTCTACAGAATAACCCTGTGTGTGCAGGATCAGTCCTCAGTGTCATCTCACACTCTAGAGAATCAGCCTCTGTGTGCACGTTCAGTCCTCACTTTTCCCTCACACTCTAAAGAATCACACTCTGTGTGCACGTTCAGTCCTCACTGTTACCTCAAACTATACAAAATAAGCCTATGTGTTCAGGTTTCAGTCCTCACTGTTCCCTCACACTCTACAAAATAAGCCTCTGTGTGCATGTTTAGTCCTCACTGTTCCCTCACACCCAAAAGAATCAGCCTCTGTGTGCACGTTCAGTCCTCACTGTTCCCTCACACTCTACAGAATTTGCCTCTGTGTGCACATTCAGTCCTCCCTGTTCCCTCACACTCTACAGAATCAGCTTCTGTGTGCATGCTCAGTCCTCACTGTTCCCTCAGTCTACAGAATAATCCTCTGTGTGAACGAGCAGTCCTCAGTGTCATCTCACACTCTACAGAATCAGCCTCTGTGTGCACGTTCAGTCCTCACTGTTCCCTCAAACTCTATAGAATCAGAGACTGTGCACATTGAGTGCTCACTGTTCCCTCACACTCCACATATTCAGCCTATGTGTGTACGCTCAGTCCTCACTGTTCCCTCACACTCTACAGAATAAGCCTCTGTGTGCACGCTCAGTCCTCACTGTTCGCTCACACTCTACAGAATAAGCCTCTGTGTGCACGTTCAGTCCTCACTGTTCCCTCACACTCTACAAAATAAGCCTCTGTGTGCATGTGGAGTCCTCACTGTTCCCTCACACTCTACAGAATCAGAGACTGTGCGTTCAGTCCTCACTGTTCCCTCACACTCCACATATTCAGCCTATGTGTGCATGCTCAGTCCTCACTGTTCCCTCACACTCTACAGAATCAGACTCTGTGTGCACATGCAGTCCTCAGTGTTCCCTCACACTCTATAAAATAAGCCTCTGTGTGCAGGTTCAGTCCTCAGTGTTCTCTCACACTCTACAGAATAATCCACTGTGTGCACCATCAGTCCTCAGTGTCATCTCACACTCTACAGAATCAGCCTCTGTCTGCATGTCCAGTCCTCACTGTCACCTCACACTCTACAGAATTAGCCTCTGTTTGCACATCGTGCTCACTGTTCCCTAACACTCTACAGTATAAGCCTCCGTGCACAGAGGTTTATTGTTCCCTCACACTCTACAGAATCAACGTCTGTGCGCACATTCAGTCCTCACTGTTCCCTCAAGCCCAACAGAATCAGCCCCTGAGGGCACGATCAGTCCTGTTACCTCACACTCTACAGAATCAGCCTCTGTGTGCACGCTCAGTACTCAGTGTTCCCTCACACTCTATAGAGTCTGCCTCTTTGTGCATGTCCAGTCCTCACTGTTCCCTCACGCTCTACAGAATAACCCTGTGTGTGCAGGATCAGTCCTCAGTGTCATCTCACACTGTAGAGAATAAGCCTCTGTGTGCACGTTCAGTCCTCACTTTTCCCTCACACTCTAAAGAATCACACTCTGTGTGCACGTTCAGTCCTCACTGTTACCTCACACTATACAAAATAAGCCTCTGTGTGCATGTTTAGTCCTCACTGTTCCCTCACACCCAAAAGAATAAGCCGCTGTTTGCACGTTCAGTCCTCACTGTTCTCCCACACTCTTTAAAATAAGCCTCTGTGTGCATGTTTAGTCCTCACTGTTCCCTCACACCCAACAGAATCAGCCTCTGTGTGCACGTTAAGTCCTCACAATTCACTCACACTCTACAGAATAATCCTCTGTGTGCAGGATCAGTCCTCAGTGTCATCTCACACTCTACAGAATCAGCCTCTGTGTGCACACTCAGTCCTCACTGTTCCCTCACACTCTACAGAATCAGCCTCTGTGTGCACGTTCCGTCCTCACTGTTCCCTGACACTCTACAGAATAAACCTCTGTGTGCACGATCAGTCCTCAGTGTCATCTCACACTCTTCAGAATCAGCCTCTGTGTGCACACTCAGTCCTCACTGTTCCCTCACACTCTACAGAATCAGACTCTGTGTGCACGTTCAGTCCTCACTGTTCCCTCAAACTCTACAGAATCAGCCTCTGTGTGCACATTCAGTCCTCACTGTAACCTCACAGTCTATAAAATCAGTCTCTGTATGTATGTTCAGTCCTGACTGTTCACTCACACTCTACGAAATAAGCCTCTGTGTGCACGTTCAGTCCTCACTTTTCCCTCACACTCTACAGAGTCAGCCTCTGTATGCAGGTTCAGTCCTTACTGTGAGCTCACACTATACAAAATAAGCCTACGTGTGCAGGTTCAGTCCTCACTATTCCCTCACACTCTACGAAATAAGCCTCTGTGTGCACGTTCATTCCTCACTGTTCCCTCAAACTCTACAGAATCAGCCTCTGTGTGCACATTCAGTCCTCACTGAAACCTCACACTCTATAAAATCAGTCTCTGTATGTATGTTCAGTCCTGACTGTTCCCTCACACTCTACGAAATAAGCCTCTGTGTGCACGTTCAGTCCTCACTTTTCCCTCACACTCTACAGAGTCAGCCTCTGTATGCAGGTTCAGTCCTTACTGTGAGCTCACACTATACAAAATAAGCCTATGTGTGCAGGTTCAGTCCTCACTATTCCCTCACACTCTACGAAATAAGCCTCTGTGTGCACGTTCAGTCCTCACTGTTCCCTCACACTCTACAGAATAAGGCTCTGTGTGCACGTTCAGTCCTCAGTGTTCCCTCACACTCTACAAAATAAGCCTCTGCGTGCATGTTTAGTCCTCACTGTTCCCTGACACCCAACAGAATCAGCCTCCGTGTGCACGTTCAGTCCTCACTGTTCCCTCACACTCTACAGAATCAGCCTCTGTGTGCACACTCAGTCCTCACTGTTCCCTCACACTCTACAGAATCAGCCTCTGGGTGCACGTACAGTCCTCACTGTTCCCTCACACACTACAAAATCACCCACTGTGTGCACGTTGAGTCCTCACTGTTCCCTCACACACTACAAAATCACCCACTGTGTGCACGTTCAGTCCTCACTGTTCCCTCACACTCTACAGAATCAGCCTCTGTGTGCACGCTCAGTCCTCACTGTTCCCTCACACTCTACAGAATCAGCCTCTGTGTGCAGGTTCAGTCCTCAGTGTTCTCTCACACTCTACAGAATAATCCACTGTGTGCACCATCAGTCCTCAGTGTCATCTCACACTCTACAGAATCAGCCTCTGTGTGAACGTTCAGTCTTCACTGTCACCTCACACTCTACAGAATTAGCCTCTGTTTGCACGTCTAGTCCTCACTGTTCCCTGACACTCTACAGTATAAGCCTCCGTGAACAGAGGTTTATTGTTCCCTCACACTCTACAGAATGAACGTCCGTGTGCATGTTCAGTGCTCCCTGTGACCTCACACTCTACAGAATCAGACTCTGTGTGCCCGTTCAGTATTCACTGTTCCCTCAAACTCTACAGAATCAGCCTCTGTGTGCACATTCATTCCTCACTGTTCCTCACACTCTAGAGAATCAGCTTCTGTGTGCACGTTGATTCCTCCCTGTTACCTCTCACTCTACAAAATAAGCCTCTGTGTGCATGTTCAGTCCTCACTGTTCCCTCACACTCTACAGATTCAGCCCGTGTGTGCACGTTTAGTCCTGACTGTTCCCTCACACTCTACAAAATAAGCCTCTGTGTGCACACTCAGTCCTCACTGTTCCCTCACACGCTACAGAATCAGCCTCTGGGTGCACGTACAGTCCTCACTGTTCCCTCACACACTACAAAATCACCCACTGTGTGCACGTTCAGTCCTCACTGTTCCCTCACACACTACAAAATCACCCACTGTGTGCACGTTCAGTCCTCACTGTTCCCTCACACTCTACAGAATCAGCCTCTGTGTGCACGCTCAGTCCTCACTGTTCCCTCACACTCTATAGAATCAGCCTCTGTGTGCATGTTCAGTCCTGACTGTTCCCTCATGCACTACAGAATAATCCTCTGTCTGCAGGATCAGTCCTCAGTGTCATCTCATACTCTAGAGAATCAGCCTCTGTGTGCACGTTCAGTCCTCACTGTTCCCTCACACTCTAGAGGATCAGCCTCTGTGTGCACGTTGATTCCTCACTGGTACCTCACACTCTACAAAATAAGCCTGTGTGTGCACGTTTAGTCCTGTCTGTTCCCTCACACTCTACAAAATAAGCCTCTGGGTGCAGGTTCAGTCCTCACTGTTCCCTCACACTCTACAGAATCAGAGACTGTGCACGTTGAGTCCTTACTGTTCCCTCACACTCTACAGAATTAGACTCTGTGTGCTAGTTCATTCCTCACTGTTCCCTCAAACTCTACAGAATCAGAGATTGTACACGTTCAGTCCTCACTGTTCCCTCACACTCTACATATTTAGCCTATGTGTGCACGCTCAGTCCTCACTGTTCCCTCACACTCTACAGAATAAGCCTCTGTGTGCACGTTCAGTCCTCACTGTTCCCTCACTCTACAGAATCAGCCTCTGTGTGCACGTTCAGTCCTCACTGTTCCCTCACACTCTACAAAATAAGCCTCTGTGTGCAGGTTCAGTCCTCAGTGTTCCCTCACACTCTACAGAATAATCCTCTGTGTGCACGATCAGTACTCAGTGTCATCTCACACTCTACAGAATCAGCCTCTGTCTGCACGTTCAGTCCTCACTGTCACCTCACACTCTACAGAATTAGCCTCTGTTTGCACATGTAGTCCTCACTGTTCCCTAACACTCTACAGTATAAGCCTCCGTGCACAGAGGTTTATTGTTCCCTCACACTCTACAGAATCAACGTTTGTGTGCACGTTCAGTCCTCACTGTTCCCTCAAGCCCAACAGAATCAGCCCTGAGGGCACGATCAGTCCTGTTACCTCACTCTACAGAATCAGCCTCTGTGTGCACGCTCAGTACTCAGTGTTCCCTCACACTCTATAGAATCAGCCTCTTTGTGCATGTCCAGTCCTCACTGTTCCCTCACGCTCTACAGAATAACCCTGTGTGTGCAGGATCAGTCCTCAGTGTCATCTCACACTCTAGAGAATCAGCCTCTGTGTGCACGTTCAGTCCTCACTTTTCCCTCACACTCTAAAGAATCACACTCTGTGTGCACGTTCAGTCCTCACTGTTACCTCAAACTATACAAAATAAGCCTATGTGTTCAGGTTTCAGTCCTCACTGTTCCCTCACACTCTACAAAATAAGCCTCTGTGTGCATGTTTAGTCCTCACTGTTCCCTCACACCCAAAAGAATCAGCCTCTGTGTGCACGTTCAGTCCTCACTGTTCCCTCACACTCTACAGAATTTGCCTCTGTGTGCACATTCAGTCCTCCCTGTTCCCTCACACTCTACAGAATCAGCTTCTGTGTGCATGCTCAGTCCTCACTGTTCCCTCAGTCTACAGAATAATCCTCTGTGTGAACGAGCAGTCCTCAGTGTCATCTCACACTCTACAGAATCAGCCTCTGTGTGCACGTTCAGTCCTCACTGTTCCCTCAAACTCTATAGAATCAGAGACTGTGCACATTGAGTGCTCACTGTTCCCTCACACTCCACATATTCAGCCTATGTGTGTACGCTCAGTCCTCACTGTTCCCTCACACTCTACAGAATAAGCCTCTGTGTGCACGCTCAGTCCTCACTGTTCGCTCACACTCTACAGAATAAGCCTCTGTGTGCACGTTCAGTCCTCACTGTTCCCTCACACTCTACAAAATAAGCCTCTGTGTGCATGTGGAGTCCTCACTGTTCCCTCACACTCTACAGAATCAGAGACTGTGCGTTCAGTCCTCACTGTTCCCTCACACTCCACATATTCAGCCTATGTGTGCATGCTCAGTCCTCACTGTTCCCTCACACTCTACAGAATCAGACTCTGTGTGCACATGCAGTCCTCAGTGTTCCCTCACACTCTATAAAATAAGCCTCTGTGTGCAGGTTCAGTCCTCAGTGTTCTCTCACACTCTACAGAATAATCCACTGTGTGCACCATCAGTCCTCAGTGTCATCTCACACTCTACAGAATCAGCCTCTGTCTGCATGTCCAGTCCTCACTGTCACCTCACACTCTACAGAATTAGCCTCTGTTTGCACATCGTGCTCACTGTTCCCTAACACTCTACAGTATAAGCCTCCGTGCACAGAGGTTTATTGTTCCCTCACACTCTACAGAATCAACGTCTGTGCGCACATTCAGTCCTCACTGTTCCCTCAAGCCCAACAGAATCAGCCCCTGAGGGCACGATCAGTCCTGTTACCTCACACTCTACAGAATCAGCCTCTGTGTGCACGCTCAGTACTCAGTGTTCCCTCACACTCTATAGAGTCTGCCTCTTTGTGCATGTCCAGTCCTCACTGTTCCCTCACGCTCTACAGAATAACCCTGTGTGTGCAGGATCAGTCCTCAGTGTCATCTCACACTGTAGAGAATAAGCCTCTGTGTGCAGGTTCAGTCCTCACAATTCACTCACTCTACAGAATAATCCTCTGTGTGCAGGATCAGTCCTCAGTGTCATCTCACACTCTACAGAATCAGCCTCTGTGTGCACACTCAGTCCTCACTGTTCCCTCACACTCTACAGAATCAGCCTCTGTGTGCACGTTCCGTCGTCACTGTTCCCTGACACTCTACAGAATAAACCTCTGTGTGCACGATCAGTCCTCAGTGTCATCTCACACTCTTCAGAATCAGCCTCTGTGTGCACACTCAGTCCTCACTGTTCCCTCACACTCTACAGAATCAGACTCTGTGTGCACGTTCAGTCCTCACTGTTCCCTCAAACTCTACAGAATCAGCCTCTGTGTGCACATTCAGTCCTCACTGTAACCTCACAGTCTATAAAATCAGTCTCTGTATGTATGTTCAGTCCTGACTGTTCACTCACACTCTACGAAATAAGCCTCTGTGTGCACGTTCAGTCCTCACTTTTCCCTCACACTCTACAGAGTCAGCCTCTGTATGCAGGTTCAGTCCTTACTGTGAGCTCACACTATACAAAATAAGCCTACGTGTGCAGGTTCAGTCCTCACTATTCCCTCACACTCTACGAAATAAGCCTCTGTGTGCACGTTCATTCCTCACTGTTCCCTCAAACTCTACAGAATCAGCCTCTGTGTGCACATTCAGTCCTCACTGAAACCTCACACTCTATAAAATCAGTCTCTGTATGTATGTTCAGTCCTGAGTGTTCCCTCACACTCTACGAAATAAGCCTCTGTGTGCACGTTCAGTCCTCACTTTTCCCTCACACTCTACAGAGTCAGCCTCTGTATGCAGGTTCAGTCCTTACTGTGAGCTCACACTATACAAAATAAGCCTATGTGTGCAGGTTCAGTCCTCACTATTCCCTCACACTCTACGAAATAAACCTCTGTGTGCACGTTCAGTCCTCACTGTTCCCTCACACTCTACAGAATAAGGCTCTGTGAGCACGTTCAGTCCTCAGTGTTCCCTCACACTCTACAAAATAAGCCTCTGCGTGCATGTTTAGTCCTCACTGTTCCCTGACACCCAACAGAATCAGCCTCCGTGTGCACGTTCAGTCCTCACTGTTCCCTCACACTCTACAGAATCAGCCTCTGTGTGCACACTCAGTCCTCACTGTTCCCTCACACTCTACAGAATCAGCCTCTGGGTGCACGTACAGTCCTCACTGTTCCCTCACACACTACAAAATCACCCACTGTGTGCACGTTGAGTCCTCACTGTTCCCTCACACACTACAAAATCACCCACTGTGTGCACGTTCAGTCCTCACTGTTCCCTCACACTCTACAGAATCAGCCTCTGTGTGCACGCTCAGTCCTCACTGTTCCCTCACACTCTACAGAATCAGCCTCTGTGTGCAGGTTCAGTCCTCAGTGTTCTCTCACACTCTACAGAATAATCCACTGTGTGCACCATCAGTCCTCAGTGTCATCTCACACTCTACAGAATCAGCCTCTGTGTGAACGTTCAGTCTTCACTGTCACCTCACACTCTACAGAATTAGCCTCTGTTTGCACGTCTAGTCCTCACTGTTCCCTGACACTCTACAGTATAAGCCTCCGTGAACAGAGGTTTATTGTTCCCTCACACTCTACAGAATGAACGTCCGTGTGCATGTTCAGTGCTCCCTGTGACCTCACACTCTACAGAATCAGACTCTGTGTGCCCGTTCAGTATTCACTGTTCCCTCAAACTCTACAGAATCAGCCTCTGTGTGCACATTCATTCCTCACTGTTCCCTCACACTCTAGAGAATCAGCTTCTGTGTGCACGTTGATTCCTCCCTGTTACCTCTCACTCTACAAAATAAGCCTCTGTGTGCATGTTCAGTCCTCACTGTTCCCTCACACTCTACAGATTCAGCCCGTGTGTGCACGTTTAGTCCTGACTGTTCCCTCACACTCTACAAAATAAGCCTCTGTGTGCACACTCAGTCCTCACTGTTCCCTCACACGCTACAGAATCAGCCTCTGGGTGCACGTACAGTCCTCACTGTTCCCTCACACACTACAAAATCACCCACTGTGTGCACGTTCAGTCCTCACTGTTCCCTCACACACTACAAAATCACCCACTGTGTGCACGTTCAGTCCTCACTGTTCCCTCACACTCTACAGAATCAGCCTCTGTGTGCACGCTCAGTCCTCACTGTTCCCTCACACTCTATAGAATCAGCCTCTGTGTGCATGTTCAGTCCTGACTGTTCCCTCATGCACTACAGAATAATCCTCTGTCTGCAGGATCAGTCCTCAGTGTCATCTCATACTCTAGAGAATCAGCCTCTGTGTGCACGTTCAGTCCTCACTGTTCCCTCACACTCTAGAGGATCAGCCTCTGTGTGCACGTTGATTCCTCACTGGTACCTCACACTCTACAAAATAAGCCTGTGTGTGCACGTTTAGTCCTGTCTGTTCCCTCACACTCTACAAAATAAGCCTCTGGGTGCAGGTTCAGTCCTCACTGTTCCCTCACACTCTACAGAATCAGAGACTGTGCACGTTGAGTCCTTACTGTTCCCTCACACTCTACAGAATTAGACTCTGTGTGCTAGTTCATTCCTCACTGTTCCCTCAAACTCTACAGAATCAGAGATTGTACACGTTCAGTCCTCACTGTTCCCTCACACTCTACATATTTAGCCTATGTGTGCACGCTCAGTCCTCACTGTTCCCTCACACTCTACAGAATAAGCCTCTGTGTGCACGTTCAGTCCTCACTGTTCCCTCACTCTACAGAATCAGCCTCTGTGTGCACGTTCAGTCCTCACTGTTCCCTCACACTCTACAAAATAAGCCTCTGTGTGCAGGTTCAGTCCTCAGTGTTCCCTCACACTCTACAGAATAATCCTCTGTGTGCACGATCAGTACTCAGTGTCATCTCACACTCTACAGAATCAGCCTCTGTCTGCACGTTCAGTCCTCACTGTCACCTCACACTCTACAGAATTAGCCTCTGTTTGCACATGTAGTCCTCACTGTTCCCTAACACTCTACAGTATAAGCCTCCGTGCACAGAGGTTTATTGTTCCCTCACACTCTACAGAATCAACGTTTGTGTGCACGTTCAGTCCTCACTGTTCCCTCAAGCCCAACAGAATCAGCCCTGAGGGCACGATCAGTCCTGTTACCTCACTCTACAGAATCAGCCTCTGTGTGCACGCTCAGTACTCAGTGTTCCCTCACACTCTATAGAATCAGCCTCTTTGTGCATGTCCAGTCCTCACTGTTCCCTCACGCTCTACAGAATAACCCTGTGTGTGCAGGATCAGTCCTCAGTGTCATCTCACACTCTAGAGAATCAGCCTCTGTGTGCACGTTCAGTCCTCACTTTTCCCTCACACTCTAAAGAATCACACTCTGTGTGCACGTTCAGTCCTCACTGTTACCTCAAACTATACAAAATAAGCCTATGTGTTCAGGTTTCAGTCCTCACTGTTCCCTCACACTCTACAAAATAAGCCTCTGTGTGCATGTTTAGTCCTCACTGTTCCCTCACACCCAAAAGAATCAGCCTCTGTGTGCACGTTCAGTCCTCACTGTTCCCTCACACTCTACAGAATTTGCCTCTGTGTGCACATTCAGTCCTCCCTGTTCCCTCACACTCTACAGAATCAGCTTCTGTGTGCATGCTCAGTCCTCACTGTTCCCTCAGTCTACAGAATAATCCTCTGTGTGAACGAGCAGTCCTCAGTGTCATCTCACACTCTACAGAATCAGCCTCTGTGTGCACGTTCAGTCCTCACTGTTCCCTCAAACTCTATAGAATCAGAGACTGTGCACATTGAGTGCTCACTGTTCCCTCACACTCCACATATTCAGCCTATGTGTGTACGCTCAGTCCTCACTGTTCCCTCACACTCTACAGAATAAGCCTCTGTGTGCACGCTCAGTCCTCACTGTTCGCTCACACTCTACAGAATAAGCCTCTGTGTGCACGTTCAGTCCTCACTGTTCCCTCACACTCTACAAAATAAGCCTCTGTGTGCATGTGGAGTCCTCACTGTTCCCTCACACTCTACAGAATCAGAGACTGTGCGTTCAGTCCTCACTGTTCCCTCACACTCCACATATTCAGCCTATGTGTGCATGCTCAGTCCTCACTGTTCCCTCACACTCTACAGAATCAGACTCTGTGTGCACATGCAGTCCTCAGTGTTCCCTCACACTCTATAAAATAAGCCTCTGTGTGCAGGTTCAGTCCTCAGTGTTCTCTCACACTCTACAGAATAATCCACTGTGTGCACCATCAGTCCTCAGTGTCATCTCACACTCTACAGAATCAGCCTCTGTCTGCATGTCCAGTCCTCACTGTCACCTCACACTCTACAGAATTAGCCTCTGTTTGCACATCGTGCTCACTGTTCCCTAACACTCTACAGTATAAGCCTCCGTGCACAGAGGTTTATTGTTCCCTCACACTCTACAGAATCAACGTCTGTGCGCACATTCAGTCCTCACTGTTCCCTCAAGCCCAACAGAATCAGCCCCTGAGGGCACGATCAGTCCTGTTACCTCACACTCTACAGAATCAGCCTCTGTGTGCACGCTCAGTACTCAGTGTTCCCTCACACTCTATAGAGTCTGCCTCTTTGTGCATGTCCAGTCCTCACTGTTCCCTCACGCTCTACAGAATAACCCTGTGTGTGCAGGATCAGTCCTCAGTGTCATCTCACACTGTAGAGAATAAGCCTCTGTGTGCACGTTCAGTCCTCACTTTTCCCTCACACTCTAAAGAATCACACTCTGTGTGCACGTTCAGTCCTCACTGTTACCTCACACTATACAAAATAAGCCTCTGTGTGCATGTTTAGTCCTCACTGTTCCCTCACACCCAAAAGAATAAGCCGCTGTTTGCACGTTCAGTCCTCACTGTTCTCCCACACTCTTTAAAATAAGCCTCTGTGTGCATGTTTAGTCCTCACTGTTCCCTCACACCCAACAGAATCAGCCTCTGTGTGCACGTTAAGTCCTCACAATTCACTCACACTCTACAGAATAATCCTCTGTGTGCAGGATCAGTCCTCAGTGTCATCTCACACTCTACAGAATCAGCCTCTGTGTGCACACTCAGTCCTCACTGTTCCCTCACACTCTACAGAATCAGCCTCTGTGTGCACGTTCCGTCCTCACTGTTCCCTGACACTCTACAGAATAAACCTCTGTGTGCACGATCAGTCCTCAGTGTCATCTCACACTCTTCAGAATCAGCCTCTGTGTGCACACTCAGTCCTCACTGTTCCCTCACACTCTACAGAATCAGACTCTGTGTGCACGTTCAGTCCTCACTGTTCCCTCAAACTCTACAGAATCAGCCTCTGTGTGCACATTCAGTCCTCACTGTAACCTCACAGTCTATAAAATCAGTCTCTGTATGTATGTTCAGTCCTGACTGTTCACTCACACTCTACGAAATAAGCCTCTGTGTGCACGTTCAGTCCTCACTTTTCCCTCACACTCTACAGAGTCAGCCTCTGTATGCAGGTTCAGTCCTTACTGTGAGCTCACACTATACAAAATAAGCCTACGTGTGCAGGTTCAGTCCTCACTATTCCCTCACACTCTACGAAATAAGCCTCTGTGTGCACGTTCATTCCTCACTGTTCCCTCAAACTCTACAGAATCAGCCTCTGTGTGCACATTCAGTCCTCACTGAAACCTCACACTCTATAAAATCAGTCTCTGTATGTATGTTCAGTCCTGACTGTTCCCTCACACTCTACGAAATAAGCCTCTGTGTGCACGTTCAGTCCTCACTTTTCCCTCACACTCTACAGAGTCAGCCTCTGTATGCAGGTTCAGTCCTTACTGTGAGCTCACACTATACAAAATAAGCCTATGTGTGCAGGTTCAGTCCTCACTATTCCCTCACACTCTACGAAATAAGCCTCTGTGTGCACGTTCAGTCCTCACTGTTCCCTCACACTCTACAGAATAAGGCTCTGTGTGCACGTTCAGTCCTCAGTGTTCCCTCACACTCTACAAAATAAGCCTCTGCGTGCATGTTTAGTCCTCACTGTTCCCTGACACCCAACAGAATCAGCCTCCGTGTGCACGTTCAGTCCTCACTGTTCCCTCACACTCTACAGAATCAGCCTCTGTGTGCACACTCAGTCCTCACTGTTCCCTCACACTCTACAGAATCAGCCTCTGGGTGCACGTACAGTCCTCACTGTTCCCTCACACACTACAAAATCACCCACTGTGTGCACGTTGAGTCCTCACTGTTCCCTCACACACTACAAAATCACCCACTGTGTGCACGTTCAGTCCTCACTGTTCCCTCACACTCTACAGAATCAGCCTCTGTGTGCACGCTCAGTCCTCACTGTTCCCTCACACTCTACAGAATCAGCCTCTGTGTGCAGGTTCAGTCCTCAGTGTTCTCTCACACTCTACAGAATAATCCACTGTGTGCACCATCAGTCCTCAGTGTCATCTCACACTCTACAGAATCAGCCTCTGTGTGAACGTTCAGTCTTCACTGTCACCTCACACTCTACAGAATTAGCCTCTGTTTGCACGTCTAGTCCTCACTGTTCCCTGACACTCTACAGTATAAGCCTCCGTGAACAGAGGTTTATTGTTCCCTCACACTCTACAGAATGAACGTCCGTGTGCATGTTCAGTGCTCCCTGTGACCTCACACTCTACAGAATCAGACTCTGTGTGCCCGTTCAGTATTCACTGTTCCCTCAAACTCTACAGAATCAGCCTCTGTGTGCACATTCATTCCTCACTGTTCCCTCACACTCTAGAGAATCAGCTTCTGTGTGCACGTTGATTCCTCCCTGTTACCTCTCACTCTACAAAATAAGCCTCTGTGTGCATGTTCAGTCCTCACTGTTCCCTCACACTCTACAGATTCAGCCCGTGTGTGCACGTTTAGTCCTGACTGTTCCCTCACACTCTACAAAATAAGCCTCTGTGTGCACACTCAGTCCTCACTGTTCCCTCACACGCTACAGAATCAGCCTCTGGGTGCACGTACAGTCCTCACTGTTCCCTCACACACTACAAAATCACCCACTGTGTGCACGTTCAGTCCTCACTGTTCCCTCACACACTACAAAATCACCCACTGTGTGCACGTTCAGTCCTCACTGTTCCCTCACACTCTACAGAATCAGCCTCTGTGTGCACGCTCAGTCCTCACTGTTCCCTCACACTCTATAGAATCAGCCTCTGTGTGCATGTTCAGTCCTGACTGTTCCCTCATGCACTACAGAATAATCCTCTGTCTGCAGGATCAGTCCTCAGTGTCATCTCATACTCTAGAGAATCAGCCTCTGTGTGCACGTTCAGTCCTCACTGTTCCCTCACACTCTAGAGGATCAGCCTCTGTGTGCACGTTGATTCCTCACTGGTACCTCACACTCTACAAAATAAGCCTGTGTGTGCACGTTTAGTCCTGTCTGTTCCCTCACACTCTACAAAATAAGCCTCTGGGTGCAGGTTCAGTCCTCACTGTTCCCTCACACTCTACAGAATCAGAGACTGTGCACGTTGAGTCCTTACTGTTCCCTCACACTCTACAGAATTAGACTCTGTGTGCTAGTTCATTCCTCACTGTTCCCTCAAACTCTACAGAATCAGAGATTGTACACGTTCAGTCCTCACTGTTCCCTCACACTCTACATATTTAGCCTATGTGTGCACGCTCAGTCCTCACTGTTCCCTCACACTCTACAGAATAAGCCTCTGTGTGCACGTTCAGTCCTCACTGTTCCCTCACTCTACAGAATCAGCCTCTGTGTGCACGTTCAGTCCTCACTGTTCCCTCACACTCTACAAAATAAGCCTCTGTGTGCAGGTTCAGTCCTCAGTGTTCCCTCACACTCTACAGAATAATCCTCTGTGTGCACGATCAGTACTCAGTGTCATCTCACACTCTACAGAATCAGCCTCTGTCTGCACGTTCAGTCCTCACTGTCACCTCACACTCTACAGAATTAGCCTCTGTTTGCACATGTAGTCCTCACTGTTCCCTAACACTCTACAGTATAAGCCTCCGTGCACAGAGGTTTATTGTTCCCTCACACTCTACAGAATCAACGTTTGTGTGCACGTTCAGTCCTCACTGTTCCCTCAAGCCCAACAGAATCAGCCCTGAGGGCACGATCAGTCCTGTTACCTCACTCTACAGAATCAGCCTCTGTGTGCACGCTCAGTACTCAGTGTTCCCTCACACTCTATAGAATCAGCCTCTTTGTGCATGTCCAGTCCTCACTGTTCCCTCACGCTCTACAGAATAACCCTGTGTGTGCAGGATCAGTCCTCAGTGTCATCTCACACTCTAGAGAATCAGCCTCTGTGTGCACGTTCAGTCCTCACTTTTCCCTCACACTCTAAAGAATCACACTCTGTGTGCACGTTCAGTCCTCACTGTTACCTCAAACTATACAAAATAAGCCTATGTGTTCAGGTTTCAGTCCTCACTGTTCCCTCACACTCTACAAAATAAGCCTCTGTGTGCATGTTTAGTCCTCACTGTTCCCTCACACCCAAAAGAATCAGCCTCTGTGTGCACGTTCAGTCCTCACTGTTCCCTCACACTCTACAGAATTTGCCTCTGTGTGCACATTCAGTCCTCCCTGTTCCCTCACACTCTACAGAATCAGCTTCTGTGTGCATGCTCAGTCCTCACTGTTCCCTCAGTCTACAGAATCCTCTGTGTGAACGAGCAGTCCTCAGTGTCATCTCACACTCTACAGAATCAGCCTCTGTGTGCACGTTCAGTCCTCACTGTTCCCTCAAACTCTATAGAATCAGAGACTGTGCACATTGAGTGCTCACTGTTCCCTCACACTCCACATATTCAGCCTATGTGTGTACGCTCAGTCCTCACTGTTCCCTCACACTCTACAGAATAAGCCTCTGTGTGCACGCTCAGTCCTCACTGTTCGCTCACACTCTACAGAATAAGCCTCTGTGTGCACGCTCAGTCCTCACTGTTCCCTCACCCTCTACAAAATAAGCCTCTGTGTGCATGTGGAGTCCTCACTGTTCCCTCACACTCTACAGAATCAGAGACTGTGCGTTCAGTCCTCACTGTTCCCTCACACTCCACATATTCAGCCTATGTGTGCATGCTCAGTCCTCACTGTTCCCTCACACTCTACAGAATCAGACTCTGTGTGCACATGCAGTCCTCAGTGTTCCCTCACACTCTATAAAATAAGCCTCTGTGTGCAGGTTCAGTCCTCAGTGTTCTCTCACACTCTACAGAATAATCCACTGTGTGCACCATCAGTCCTCAGTGTCATCTCACACTCTACAGAATCAGCCTCTGTCTGCATGTCCAGTCCTCACTGTCACCTCACACTCTACAGAATTAGCCTCTGTTTGCACATCGTGCTCACTGTTCCCTAACACTCTACAGTATAAGCCTCCGTGCACAGAGGTTTATTGTTCCCTCACACTGTACAGAATCAACGTCTGTGCGCACGTTCAGTCCTCACTGTTCCCTCAAGCCCAACAGAATCAGCCCCTGAGGGCACGATCAGTCCTGTTACCTCACACTCTACAGAATCAGCCTCTGTGTGCACGCTCAGTACTCAGTGTTCCCTCACACTCTATAGAGTCTGCCTCTTTGTGCATGTCCAGTCCTCACTGTTCCCTCACGCTCTACAGAATAACCCTGTGTGTGCAGGATCAGTCCTCAGTGTCATCTCACACTGTAGAGAATAAGCCTCTGTGTGCACGTTCAGTCCTCACTTTTCCCTCACACTCTAAAGAATCACACTCTGTGTGCACGTTCAGTCCTCACTGTTACCTCACACTATACAAAATAAGCCTCTGTGTGCATGTTTAGTCCTCACTGTTCCCTCACACCCAAAAGAATAAGCCGCTGTTTGCACGTTCAGTCCTCACTGTTCTCCCACACTCTTTAAAATAAGCCTCTGTGTGCATGTTTAGTCCTCACTGTTCCCTCACACCCAACAGAATCAGCCTCTGTGTGCACGTTAAGTCCTCACAATTCACTCACACTCTACAGAATAATCCTCTGTGTGCAGGATCAGTCCTCAGTGTCATCTCACACTCTACAGAATCAGCCTCTGTGTGCACACTCAGTCCTCACTGTTCCCTCACACTCTACAGAATCAGCCTCTGTGTGCACGTTCCGTCCTCACTGTTCCCTGACACTCTACAGAATAAACCTCTGTGTGCACGATCAGTCCTCAGTGTCATCTCACACTCTTCAGAATCAGCCTCTGTGTGCACACTCAGTCCTCACTGTTCCCTCACACTCTACAGAATCAGACTCTGTGTGCACGTTCAGTCCTCACTGTTCCCTCAAACTCTACAGAATCAGCCTCTGTGTGCACATTCAGTCCTCACTGTAACCTCACAGTCTATAAAATCAGTCTCTGTATGTATGTTCAGTCCTGACTGTTCCCTCACACTCTACGAAATAAGCCTCTGTGTGCACGTTCAGTCCTCACTTTTCCCTCACACTCTACAGAGTCAGCCTCTGTATGCAGGTTCAGTCCTTACTGTGAGCTCACACTATACAAAATAAGCCTACGTGTGCAGGTTCAGTCCTCACTATTCCCTCACACTCTACGAAATAAGCCTCTGTGTGCACGTTCATTCCTCACTGTTCCCTCAAACTCTACAGAATCAGCCTCTGTGTGCACATTCAGTCCTCACTGAAACCTCACACTCTATAAAATCAGTCTCTGTATGTATGTTCAGTCCTGAGTGTTCCCTCACACTCTACGAAATAAGCCTCTGTGTGCACGTTCAGTCCTCACTTTTCCCTCACACTCTACAGAGTCAGCCTCTGTATGCAGGTTCAGTCCTTACTGTGAGCTCACACTATACAAAATAAGCCTATGTGTGCAGGTTCAGTCCTCACTATTCCCTCACACTCTACGAAATAAACCTCTGTGTGCACGTTCAGTCCTCACTGTTCCCTCACACTCTACAGAATAAGGCTCTGTGAGCACGTTCAGTCCTCAGTGTTCCCTCACACTCTACAAAATAAGCCTCTGCGTGCATGTTTAGTCCTCACTGTTCCCTGACACCCAACAGAATCAGCCTCCGTGTGCACGTTCAGTCCTCACTGTTCCCTCACACTCTACAGAATCAGCCTCTGTGTGCACACTCAGTCCTCACTGTTCCCTCACACTCTACAGAATCAGCCTCTGGGTGCACGTACAGTCCTCACTGTTCCCTCACACACTACAAAATCACCCACTGTGTGCACGTTGAGTCCTCACTGTTCCCTCACACACTACAAAATCACCCACTGTGTGCACGTTCAGTCCTCACTGTTCCCTCACACTCTACAGAATCAGCCTCTGTGTGCACGCTCAGTCCTCACTGTTCCCTCACACTCTACAGAATCAGCCTCTGTGTGCAGGTTCAGTCCTCAGTGTTCTCTCACACTCTACAGAATAATCCACTGTGTGCACCATCAGTCCTCAGTGTCATCTCACACTCTACAGAATCAGCCTCTGTGTGAACGTTCAGTCTTCACTGTCACCTCACACTCTACAGAATTAGCCTCTGTTTGCACGTCTAGTCCTCACTGTTCCCTGACACTCTACAGTATAAGCCTCCGTGAACAGAGGTTTATTGTTCCCTCACACTCTACAGAATGAACGTCCGTGTGCATGTTCAGTGCTCCCTGTGACCTCACACTCTACAGAATCAGACTCTGTGTGCCCGTTCAGTATTCACTGTTCCCTCAAACTCTACAGAATCAGCCTCTGTGTGCACATTCATTCCTCACTGTTCCCTCACACTCTAGAGAATCAGCTTCTGTGTGCACGTTGATTCCTCCCTGTTACCTCTCACTCTACAAAATAAGCCTCTGTGTGCATGTTCAGTCCTCACTGTTCCCTCACACTCTACAGATTCAGCCCGTGTGTGCACGTTTAGTCCTGACTGTTCCCTCACACTCTACAAAATAAGCCTCTGTGTGCACACTCAGTCCTCACTGTTCCCTCACACGCTACAGAATCAGCCTCTGGGTGCACGTACAGTCCTCACTGTTCCCTCACACACTACAAAATCACCCACTGTGTGCACGTTCAGTCCTCACTGTTCCCTCACACACTACAAAATCACCCACTGTGTGCACGTTCAGTCCTCACTGTTCCCTCACACTCTACAGAATCAGCCTCTGTGTGCACGCTCAGTCCTCACTGTTCCCTCACACTCTATAGAATCAGCCTCTGTGTGCATGTTCAGTCCTGACTGTTCCCTCATGCACTACAGAATAATCCTCTGTCTGCAGGATCAGTCCTCAGTGTCATCTCATACTCTAGAGAATCAGCCTCTGTGTGCACGTTCAGTCCTCACTGTTCCCTCACACTCTAGAGGATCAGCCTCTGTGTGCACGTTGATTCCTCACTGGTACCTCACACTCTACAAAATAAGCCTGTGTGTGCACGTTTAGTCCTGTCTGTTCCCTCACACTCTACAAAATAAGCCTCTGGGTGCAGGTTCAGTCCTCACTGTTCCCTCACACTCTACAGAATCAGAGACTGTGCACGTTGAGTCCTTACTGTTCCCTCACACTCTACAGAATTAGACTCTGTGTGCTAGTTCATTCCTCACTGTTCCCTCAAACTCTACAGAATCAGAGATTGTACACGTTCAGTCCTCACTGTTCCCTCACACTCTACATATTTAGCCTATGTGTGCACGCTCAGTCCTCACTGTTCCCTCACACTCTACAGAATAAGCCTCTGTGTGCACGTTCAGTCCTCACTGTTCCCTCACTCTACAGAATCAGCCTCTGTGTGCACGTTCAGTCCTCACTGTTCCCTCACACTCTACAAAATAAGCCTCTGTGTGCAGGTTCAGTCCTCAGTGTTCCCTCACACTCTACAGAATAATCCTCTGTGTGCACGATCAGTACTCAGTGTCATCTCACACTCTACAGAATCAGCCTCTGTCTGCACGTTCAGTCCTCACTGTCACCTCACACTCTACAGAATTAGCCTCTGTTTGCACATGTAGTCCTCACTGTTCCCTAACACTCTACAGTATAAGCCTCCGTGCACAGAGGTTTATTGTTCCCTCACACTCTACAGAATCAACGTTTGTGTGCACGTTCAGTCCTCACTGTTCCCTCAAGCCCAACAGAATCAGCCCTGAGGGCACGATCAGTCCTGTTACCTCACTCTACAGAATCAGCCTCTGTGTGCACGCTCAGTACTCAGTGTTCCCTCACACTCTATAGAATCAGCCTCTTTGTGCATGTCCAGTCCTCACTGTTCCCTCACGCTCTACAGAATAACCCTGTGTGTGCAGGATCAGTCCTCAGTGTCATCTCACACTCTAGAGAATCAGCCTCTGTGTGCACGTTCAGTCCTCACTTTTCCCTCACACTCTAAAGAATCACACTCTGTGTGCACGTTCAGTCCTCACTGTTACCTCAAACTATACAAAATAAGCCTATGTGTTCAGGTTTCAGTCCTCACTGTTCCCTCACACTCTACAAAATAAGCCTCTGTGTGCATGTTTAGTCCTCACTGTTCCCTCACACCCAAAAGAATCAGCCTCTGTGTGCACGTTCAGTCCTCACTGTTCCCTCACACTCTACAGAATTTGCCTCTGTGTGCACATTCAGTCCTCCCTGTTCCCTCACACTCTACAGAATCAGCTTCTGTGTGCATGCTCAGTCCTCACTGTTCCCTCAGTCTACAGAATAATCCTCTGTGTGAACGAGCAGTCCTCAGTGTCATCTCACACTCTACAGAATCAGCCTCTGTGTGCACGTTCAGTCCTCACTGTTCCCTCAAACTCTATAGAATCAGAGACTGTGCACATTGAGTGCTCACTGTTCCCTCACACTCCACATATTCAGCCTATGTGTGTACGCTCAGTCCTCACTGTTCCCTCACACTCTACAGAATAAGCCTCTGTGTGCACGCTCAGTCCTCACTGTTCGCTCACACTCTACAGAATAAGCCTCTGTGTGCACGTTCAGTCCTCACTGTTCCCTCACACTCTACAAAATAAGCCTCTGTGTGCATGTGGAGTCCTCACTGTTCCCTCACACTCTACAGAATCAGAGACTGTGCGTTCAGTCCTCACTGTTCCCTCACACTCCACATATTCAGCCTATGTGTGCATGCTCAGTCCTCACTGTTCCCTCACACTCTACAGAATCAGACTCTGTGTGCACATGCAGTCCTCAGTGTTCCCTCACACTCTATAAAATAAGCCTCTGTGTGCAGGTTCAGTCCTCAGTGTTCTCTCACACTCTACAGAATAATCCACTGTGTGCACCATCAGTCCTCAGTGTCATCTCACACTCTACAGAATCAGCCTCTGTCTGCATGTCCAGTCCTCACTGTCACCTCACACTCTACAGAATTAGCCTCTGTTTGCACATCGTGCTCACTGTTCCCTAACACTCTACAGTATAAGCCTCCGTGCACAGAGGTTTATTGTTCCCTCACACTCTACAGAATCAACGTCTGTGCGCACGTTCAGTCCTCACTGTTCCCTCAAGCCCAACAGAATCAGCCCCTGAGGGCACGATCAGTCCTGTTACCTCACACTCTACAGAATCAGCCTCTGTGTGCACGCTCAGTACTCAGTGTTCCCTCACACTCTATAGAGTCTGCCTCTTTGTGCATGTCCAGTCCTCACTGTTCCCTCACGCTCTACAGAATAACCCTGTGTGTGCAGGATCAGTCCTCAGTGTCATCTCACACTGTAGAGAATAAGCCTCTGTGTGCACGTTCAGTCCTCACTTTTCCCTCACACTCTAAAGAATCACACTCTGTGTGCACGTTCAGTCCTCACTGTTACCTCACACTATACAAAATAAGCCTCTGTGTGCATGTTTAGTCCTCACTGTTCCCTCACACCCAAAAGAATAAGCCGCTGTTTGCACGTTCAGTCCTCACTGTTCTCCCACACTCTTTAAAATAAGCCTCTGTGTGCATGTTTAGTCCTCACTGTTCCCTCACACCCAACAGAATCAGCCTCTGTGTGCACGTTAAGTCCTCACAATTCACTCACACTCTACAGAATAATCCTCTGTGTGCAGGATCAGTCCTCAGTGTCATCTCACACTCTACAGAATCAGCCTCTGTGTGCACACTCAGTCCTCACTGTTCCCTCACACTCTACAGAATCAGCCTCTGTGTGCACGTTCCGTCCTCACTGTTCCCTGACACTCTACAGAATAAACCTCTGTGTGCACGATCAGTCCTCAGTGTCATCTCACACTCTTCAGAATCAGCCTCTGTGTGCACACTCAGTCCTCACTGTTCCCTCACACTCTACAGAATCAGACTCTGTGTGCACGTTCAGTCCTCACTGTTCCCTCAAACTCTACAGAATCAGCCTCTGTGTGCACATTCAGTCCTCACTGTAACCTCACAGTCTATAAAATCAGTCTCTGTATGTATGTTCAGTCCTGACTGTTCACTCACACTCTACGAAATAAGCCTCTGTGTGCACGTTCAGTCCTCACTTTTCCCTCACACTCTACAGAGTCAGCCTCTGTATGCAGGTTCAGTCCTTACTGTGAGCTCACACTATACAAAATAAGCCTACGTGTGCAGGTTCAGTCCTCACTATTCCCTCACACTCTACGAAATAAGCCTCTGTGTGCACGTTCATTCCTCACTGTTCCCTCAAACTCTACAGAATCAGCCTCTGTGTGCACATTCAGTCCTCACTGAAACCTCACACTCTATAAAATCAGTCTCTGTATGTATGTTCAGTCCTGACTGTTCCCTCACACTCTACGAAATAAGCCTCTGTGTGCACGTTCAGTCCTCACTTTTCCCTCACACTCTACAGAGTCAGCCTCTGTATGCAGGTTCAGTCCTTACTGTGAGCTCACACTATACAAAATAAGCCTATGTGTGCAGGTTCAGTCCTCACTATTCCCTCACACTCTACGAAATAAGCCTCTGTGTGCACGTTCAGTCCTCACTGTTCCCTCACACTCTACAGAATAAGGCTCTGTGTGCACGTTCAGTCCTCAGTGTTCCCTCACACTCTACAAAATAAGCCTCTGCGTGCATGTTTAGTCCTCACTGTTCCCTGACACCCAACAGAATCAGCCTCCGTGTGCACGTTCAGTCCTCACTGTTCCCTCACACTCTACAGAATCAGCCTCTGTGTGCACACTCAGTCCTCACTGTTCCCTCACACTCTACAGAATCAGCCTCTGGGTGCACGTACAGTCCTCACTGTTCCCTCACACACTACAAAATCACCCACTGTGTGCACGTTGAGTCCTCACTGTTCCCTCACACACTACAAAATCACCCACTGTGTGCACGTTCAGTCCTCACTGTTCCCTCACACTCTACAGAATCAGCCTCTGTGTGCACGCTCAGTCCTCACTGTTCCCTCACACTCTACAGAATCAGCCTCTGTGTGCAGGTTCAGTCCTCAGTGTTCTCTCACACTCTACAGAATAATCCACTGTGTGCACCATCAGTCCTCAGTGTCATCTCACACTCTACAGAATCAGCCTCTGTGTGAACGTTCAGTCTTCACTGTCACCTCACACTCTACAGAATTAGCCTCTGTTTGCACGTCTAGTCCTCACTGTTCCCTGACACTCTACAGTATAAGCCTCCGTGAACAGAGGTTTATTGTTCCCTCACACTCTACAGAATGAACGTCCGTGTGCATGTTCAGTGCTCCCTGTGACCTCACACTCTACAGAATCAGACTCTGTGTGCCCGTTCAGTATTCACTGTTCCCTCAAACTCTACAGAATCAGCCTCTGTGTGCACATTCATTCCTCACTGTTCCCTCACACTCTAGAGAATCAGCTTCTGTGTGCACGTTGATTCCTCCCTGTTACCTCTCACTCTACAAAATAAGCCTCTGTGTGCATGTTCAGTCCTCACTGTTCCCTCACACTCTACAGATTCAGCCCGTGTGTGCACGTTTAGTCCTGACTGTTCCCTCACACTCTACAAAATAAGCCTCTGTGTGCACACTCAGTCCTCACTGTTCCCTCACACGCTACAGAATCAGCCTCTGGGTGCACGTACAGTCCTCACTGTTCCCTCACACACTACAAAATCACCCACTGTGTGCACGTTCAGTCCTCACTGTTCCCTCACACACTACAAAATCACCCACTGTGTGCACGTTCAGTCCTCACTGTTCCCTCACACTCTACAGAATCAGCCTCTGTGTGCACGCTCAGTCCTCACTGTTCCCTCACACTCTATAGAATCAGCCTCTGTGTGCATGTTCAGTCCTGACTGTTCCCTCATGCACTACAGAATAATCCTCTGTCTGCAGGATCAGTCCTCAGTGTCATCTCATACTCTAGAGAATCAGCCTCTGTGTGCACGTTCAGTCCTCACTGTTCCCTCACACTCTAGAGGATCAGCCTCTGTGTGCACGTTGATTCCTCACTGGTACCTCACACTCTACAAAATAAGCCTGTGTGTGCACGTTTAGTCCTGTCTGTTCCCTCACACTCTACAAAATAAGCCTCTGGGTGCAGGTTCAGTCCTCACTGTTCCCTCACACTCTACAGAATCAGAGACTGTGCACGTTGAGTCCTTACTGTTCCCTCACACTCTACAGAATTAGACTCTGTGTGCTAGTTCATTCCTCACTGTTCCCTCAAACTCTACAGAATCAGAGATTGTACACGTTCAGTCCTCACTGTTCCCTCACACTCTACATATTTAGCCTATGTGTGCACGCTCAGTCCTCACTGTTCCCTCACACTCTACAGAATAAGCCTCTGTGTGCACGTTCAGTCCTCACTGTTCCCTCACTCTACAGAATCAGCCTCTGTGTGCACGTTCAGTCCTCACTGTTCCCTCACACTCTACAAAATAAGCCTCTGTGTGCAGGTTCAGTCCTCAGTGTTCCCTCACACTCTACAGAATAATCCTCTGTGTGCACGATCAGTACTCAGTGTCATCTCACACTCTACAGAATCAGCCTCTGTCTGCACGTTCAGTCCTCACTGTCACCTCACACTCTACAGAATTAGCCTCTGTTTGCACATGTAGTCCTCACTGTTCCCTAACACTCTACAGTATAAGCCTCCGTGCACAGAGGTTTATTGTTCCCTCACACTCTACAGAATCAACGTTTGTGTGCACGTTCAGTCCTCACTGTTCCCTCAAGCCCAACAGAATCAGCCCTGAGGGCACGATCAGTCCTGTTACCTCACTCTACAGAATCAGCCTCTGTGTGCACGCTCAGTACTCAGTGTTCCCTCACACTCTATAGAATCAGCCTCTTTGTGCATGTCCAGTCCTCACTGTTCCCTCACGCTCTACAGAATAACCCTGTGTGTGCAGGATCAGTCCTCAGTGTCATCTCACACTCTAGAGAATCAGCCTCTGTGTGCACGTTCAGTCCTCACTTTTCCCTCACACTCTAAAGAATCACACTCTGTGTGCACGTTCAGTCCTCACTGTTACCTCAAACTATACAAAATAAGCCTATGTGTTCAGGTTTCAGTCCTCACTGTTCCCTCACACTCTACAAAATAAGCCTCTGTGTGCATGTTTAGTCCTCACTGTTCCCTCACACCCAAAAGAATCAGCCTCTGTGTGCACGTTCAGTCCTCACTGTTCCCTCACACTCTACAGAATTTGCCTCTGTGTGCACATTCAGTCCTCCCTGTTCCCTCACACTCTACAGAATCAGCTTCTGTGTGCATGCTCAGTCCTCACTGTTCCCTCAGTCTACAGAATAATCCTCTGTGTGAACGAGCAGTCCTCAGTGTCATCTCACACTCTACAGAATCAGCCTCTGTGTGCACGTTCAGTCCTCACTGTTCCCTCAAACTCTATAGAATCAGAGACTGTGCACATTGAGTGCTCACTGTTCCCTCACACTCCACATATTCAGCCTATGTGTGTACGCTCAGTCCTCACTGTTCCCTCACACTCTACAGAATAAGCCTCTGTGTGCACGCTCAGTCCTCACTGTTCGCTCACACTCTACAGAATAAGCCTCTGTGTGCACGTTCAGTCCTCACTGTTCCCTCACACTCTACAACATAAGCCTCTGTGTGCATGTGGAGTCCTCACTGTTCCCTCACACTCTACAGAATCAGAGACTGTGCGTTCAGTCCTCACTGTTCCCTCACACTCCACATATTCAGCCTATGTGTGCATGCTCAGTCCTCACTGTTCCCTCACACTCTACAGAATCAGACTCTGTGTGCACATGCAGTCCTCAGTGTTCCCTCACACTCTATAAAATAAGCCTCTGTGTGCAGGTTCAGTCCTCAGTGTTCTCTCACACTCTACAGAATAATCCACTGTGTGCACCATAAGTCCTCAGTGTCATCTCACACTCTACAGAATCAGCCTCTGTCTGCATGTCCAGTCCTCACTGTCACCTCACACTCTACAGAATTAGCCTCTGTTTGCACATCGTGCTCACTGTTCCCTAACACTCTACAGTATAAGCCTCCGTGCACAGAGGTTTATTGTTCCCTCACACTCTACAGAATCAACGTCTGTGCGCACATTCAGTCCTCACTGTTCCCTCAAGCCCAACAGAATCAGCCCCTGAGGGCACGATCAGTCCTGTTACCTCACACTCTACAGAATCAGCCTCTGTGTGCACGCTCAGTACTCAGTGTTCCCTCACACTCTATAGAGTCTGCCTCTTTGTGCATGTCCAGTCCTCACTGTTCCCTCACGCTCTACAGAATAACCCTGTCTGTGCAGGATCAGTCCTCAGTGTCATCTCACACTGTAGAGAATAAGCCTCTGTGTGCACGTTCAGTCCTCACTTTTCCCTCACACTCTAAAGAATCACACTCTGTGTGCACGTTCAGTCCTCACTGTTACCTCACACTATACAAAATAAGCCTCTGTGTGCATGTTTAGTCCTCACTGTTCCCTCACACCCAAAAGAATAAGCCGCTGTTTGCACGTTCAGTCCTCACTGTTCTCCCACACTCTTTAAAATAAGCCTCTGTGTGCATGTTTAGTCCTCACTGTTCCCTCACACCCAACAGAATCAGCCTCTGTGTGCACGTTAAGTCCTCACAATTCACTCACACTCTACAGAATAATCCTCTGTGTGCAGGATCAGTCCTCAGTGTCATCTCACACTCTACAGAATCAGCCTCTGTGCACACTCAGTCCTCACTGTTCCCTCACACTCTACAGAATCAGCCTCTGTGTGCACGTTCCGTCCTCACTGTTCCCTGACACTCTACAGAATAAACCTCTGTGTGCACGATCAGTCCTCAGTGTCATCTCACACTCTTCAGAATCAGCCTCTGTGTGCACACTCAGTCCTCACTGTTCCCTCACACTCTACAGAATCAGACTCTGTGTGCACGTTCAGTCCTCACTGTTCCCTCAAACTCTACAGAATCAGCCTCTGTGTGCACATTCAGTCCTCACTGTAACCTCACAGTCTATAAAATCAGTCTCTGTATGTATGTTCAGTCCTGACTGTTCACTCACACTCTACGAAATAAGCCTCTGTGTGCACGTTCAGTCCTCACTTTTCCCTCACACTCTACAGAGTCAGCCTCTGTATGCAGGTTCAGTCCTTACTGTGAGCTCACACTATACAAAATAAGCCTACGTGTGCAGGTTCAGTCCTCACTATTCCCTCACACTCTACGAAATAAGCCTCTGTGTGCACGTTCATTCCTCACTGTTCCCTCAAACTCTACAGAATCAGCCTCTGTGTGCACATTCAGTCCTCACTGAAACCTCACACTCTATAAAATCAGTCTCTGTATGTATGTTCAGTCCTGACTGTTCCCTCACACTCTACGAAATAAGCCTCTGTGTGCACGTTCAGTCCTCACTTTTCCCTCACACTCTACAGAGTCAGCCTCTGTATGCAGGTTCAGTCCTTACTGTGAGCTCACACTATACAAAATAAGCCTATGTGTGCAGGTTCAGTCCTCACTATTCCCTCACACTCTACGAAATAAGCCTCTGTGTGCACGTTCAGTCCTCACTGTTCCCTCACACTCTACAGAATAAGGCTCTGTGTGCACGTTCAGTCCTCAGTGTTCCCTCACACTCTACAAAATAAGCCTCTGTGTGCATGTTTAGTCCTCACTGTTCCCTGACACCCAACAGAATCAGCCTCCGTGTGCACGTTCAGTCCTCACTGTTCCCTCACACTCTACAGAATCAGCCTCTGTGTGCACACTCAGTCCTCACTGTTCCCTCACACTCTACAGAATCAGCCTCTGGGTGCACGTACAGTCCTCACTGTTCCCTCACACACTACAAAATCACCCACTGTGTGCACGTTGAGTCCTCACTGTTCCCTCACACACTACAAAATCACCCACTGTGTGCACGTTCAGTCCTCACTGTTCCCTCACACTCTACAGAATCAGCCTCTGTGTGCACGCTCAGTCCTCACTGTTCCCTCACACTCTACAGAATCAGACTCTGTGTGCAGGTTCAGTCCTCACTGTTCCCTCAGTCTACAGAATAATCCTCTGTGTGAACGATCAGTCCTCAGTGTCATCTCACACTCTACAGAATCAGCCTCTGTGTGAACGTTCAGTCTTCACTGTCACCTCACACTCTACAGAATTAGCCTCTGTTTGCACGTCTAGTCCTCACTGTTCCCTGACACTCTACAGTATAAGCCTCCGTGAACAGAGGTTTATTGTTCCCTCACACTCTACAGAATGAACGTCCGTGTGCATGTTCAGTGCTCCCTGTGACCTCACACTCAACAGAATCAGACTCTGTGTGCCCGTTCAGTATTCACTGTTCCCTCAAACTCTACAGAATCAGCCTCTGTGTGCACATTCATTCCTCACTGTTCCCTCACACTCTAGAGAATCAGCTTCTGTGTGCACGTTGATTCCTCCCTGTTACCTCTCACTCTACAAAATAAGCCTCTGTGTGCATGTTCAGTCCTCACTGTTCCCTCACACTCTACAGATTCAGCCCGTGTGTGCACGTTTAGTCCTGACTGTTCCCTCACACTCTACAAAATAAGCCTCTGTGTGCACACTCAGTCCTCACTGTTCCCTCACACGCTACAGAATCAGCCTCTGGGTGCACGTACAGTCCTCACTGTTCCCTCACACACTACAAAATCACCCACTGTGTGCACGTTCAGTCCTCACTGTTCCCTCACACACTACAAAATCACCCACTGTGTGCACGTTCAGTCCTCACTGTTCCCTCACACTCTACAGAATCAGCCTGTGTGCACGCTCAGTCCTCACTGTTCCCTCACACTCTATAGAATCAGCCTCTGTGTGCATGTTCAGTCCTGACTGTTCCCTCATGCACTACAGAATAATCCTCTGTCTGCAGGATCAGTCCTCAGTGTCATCTCATACTCTAGAGAATCAGCCTCTGTGTGCACGTTCAGTCCTCACTGTTCCCTCACACTCTAGAGGATCAGCCTCTGTGTGCACGTTGATTCCTCACTGGTACCTCACACTCTACAAAATAAGCCTGTGTGTGCACGTTTAGTCCTGTCTGTTCCCTCACACTCTACAAAATAAGCCTCTGGGTGCAGGTTCAGTCCTCACTGTTCCCTCACACTCTACAGAATCAGAGACTGTGCACGTTGAGTCCTTACTGTTCCCTCACACTCTACAGAATTAGACTCTGTGTGCTAGTTCATTCCTCACTGTTCCCTCAAACTCTACAGAATCAGAGATTGTACACGTTCAGTCCTCACTGTTCCCTCACACTCTACATATTTAGCCTATGTGTGCACGCTCAGTCCTCACTGTTCCCTCACACTCTACAGAATAAGCCTCTGTGTGCACGTTCAGTCCTCACTGTTCCCTCACTCTACAGAATCAGCCTCTGTGTGCACGTTCAGTCCTCACTGTTCCCTCACACTCTACAAAATAAGCCTCTCTGTGCAGGTTCAGTCCTCAGTGTTCCCTCACACTCTACAGAATAATCCTCTGTGTGCACGATCAGTACTCAGTGTCATCTCACACTCTACAGAATCAGCCTCTGTCTGCACGTTCAGTCCTCACTGTCACCTCACACTCTACAGAATTAGCCTCTGTTTGCACATGTAGTCCTCACTGTTCCCTAACACTCTACAGTATAAGCCTCCGTGCACAGAGGTTTATTGTTCCCTCACACTCTACAGAATCAACGTTTGTGTGCACGTTCAGTCCTCACTGTTCCCTCAAGCCCAACAGAATCAGCCCTGAGGGCACGATCAGTCCTGTTACCTCACTCTACAGAATCAGCCTCTGTGTGCACGCTCAGTACTCAGTGTTCCCTCACACTCTATAGAATCAGCCTCTTTGTGCATGTCCAGTCCTCACTGTTCCCTCACGCTCTACAGAATAACCCTGTGTGTGCAGGATCAGTCCTCAGTGTCATCTCACACTCTAGAGAATCAGCCTCTGTGTGCACGTTCAGTCCTCACTTTTCCCTCACACTCTAAAGAATCACACTCTGTGTGCACGTTCAGTCCTCACTGTTACCTCAAACTATACAAAATAAGCCTATGTGTTCAGGTTTCAGTCCTCACTGTTCCCTCACACTCTACAAAATAAGCCTCTGTGTGCATGTTTAGTCCTCACTGTTCCCTCACACCCAAAAGAATCAGCCTCTGTGTGCACGTTCAGTCCTCACTGTTCCCTCACACTCTACAGAATTTGCCTCTGTGTGCACATTCAGTCCTCCCTGTTCCCTCACACTCTACAGAATCAGCTTCTGTGTGCATGCTCAGTCCTCACTGTTCCCTCAGTCTACAGAATAATCCTCTGTGTGAACGAGCAGTCCTCAGTGTCATCTCACACTCTACAGAATCAGCCTCTGTGTGCACGTTCAGTCCTCACTGTTCCCTCAAACTCTATAGAATCAGAGACTGTGCACATTGAGTGCTCACTGTTCCCTCACACTCCACATATTCAGCCTATGTGTGTACGCTCAGTCCTCACTGTTCCCTCACACTCTACAGAATAAGCCTCTGTGTGCACGCTCAGTCCTCACTGTTCGCTCACACTCTACAGAATAAGCCTCTGTGTGCACGTTCAGTCCTCACTGTTCCCTCACACTCTACAACATAAGCCTCTGTGTGCATGTGGAGTCCTCACTGTTCCCTCACACTCTACAGAATCAGAGACTGTGCGTTCAGTCCTCACTGTTCCCTCACACTCCACATATTCAGCCTATGTGTGCATGCTCAGTCCTCACTGTTCCCTCACACTCTACAGAATCAGACTCTGTGTGCACATGCAGTCCTCAGTGTTCCCTCACACTCTATAAAATAAGCCTCTGTGTGCAGGTTCAGTCCTCAGTGTTCTCTCACACTCTACAGAATAATCCACTGTGTGCACCATCAGTCCTCAGTGTCATCTCACACTCTACAGAATCAGCCTCTGTCTGCATGTCCAGTCCTCACTGTCACCTCACACTCTACAGAATTAGCCTCTGTTTGCACATCGTGCTCACTGTTCCCTAACACTCTACAGTATAAGCCTCCGTGCACAGAGGTTTATTGTTCCCTCACACTCTACAGAATCAACGTCTGTGCGCACATTCAGTCCTCACTGTTCCCTCAAGCCCAACAGAATCAGCCCCTGAGGGCACGATCAGTCCTGTTACCTCACACTCTACAGAATCAGCCTCTGTGTGCACGCTCAGTACTCAGTGTTCCCTCACACTCTATAGAGTCTGCCTCTTTGTGCATGTCCAGTCCTCACTGTTCCCTCACGCTCTACAGAATAACCCTGTCTGTGCAGGATCAGTCCTCAGTGTCATCTCACACTGTAGAGAATAAGCCTCTGTGTGCACGTTCAGTCCTCACTTTTCCCTCACACTCTAAAGAATCACACTCTGTGTGCACGTTCAGTCCTCACTGTTACCTCACACTATACAAAATAAGCCTCTGTGTGCATGTTTAGTCCTCACTGTTCCCTCACACCCAAAAGAATAAGCCGCTGTTTGCACGTTCAGTCCTCACTGTTCTCCCACACTCTTTAAAATAAGCCTCTGTGTGCATGTTTAGTCCTCACTGTTCCCTCACACCCAACAGAATCAGCCTCTGTGTGCACGTTAAGTCCTCACAATTCACTCACACTCTACAGAATAATCCTCTGTGTGCAGGATCAGTCCTCAGTGTCATCTCACACTCTACAGAATCAGCCTCTGTGCACACTCAGTCCTCACTGTTCCCTCACACTCTACAGAATCAGCCTCTGTGTGCACGTTCCGTCCTCACTGTTCCCTGACACTCTACAGAATAAACCTCTGTGTGCACGATCAGTCCTCAGTGTCATCTCACACTCTTCAGAATCAGCCTCTGTGTGCACACTCAGTCCTCACTGTTCCCTCACACTCTACAGAATCAGACTCTGTGTGCACGTTCAGTCCTCACTGTTCCCTCAAACTCTACAGAATCAGCCTCTGTGTGCACATTCAGTCCTCACTGTAACCTCACAGTCTATAAAATCAGTCTCTGTATGTATGTTCAGTCCTGACTGTTCACTCACACTCTACGAAATAAGCCTCTGTGTGCACGTTCAGTCCTCACTTTTCCCTCACACTCTACAGAGTCAGCCTCTGTATGCAGGTTCAGTCCTTACTGTGAGCTCACACTATACAAAATAAGCCTACGTGTGCAGGTTCAGTCCTCACTATTCCCTCACACTCTACGAAATAAGCCTCTGTGTGCACGTTCATTCCTCACTGTTCCCTCAAACTCTACAGAATCAGCCTCTGTGTGCACATTCAGTCCTCACTGAAACCTCACACTCTATAAAATCAGTCTCTGTATGTATGTTCAGTCCTGACTGTTCCCTCACACTCTACGAAATAAGCCTCTGTGTGCACGTTCAGTCCTCACTTTTCCCTCACACTCTACAGAGTCAGCCTCTGTATGCAGGTTCAGTCCTTACTGTGAGCTCACACTATACAAAATAAGCCTATGTGTGCAGGTTCAGTCCTCACTATTCCCTCACACTCTACGAAATAAGCCTCTGTGTGCACGTTCAGTCCTCACTGTTCCCTCACACTCTACAGAATAAGGCTCTGTGTGCACGTTCAGTCCTCAGTGTTCCCTCACACTCTACAAAATAAGCCTCTGTGTGCATGTTTAGTCCTCACTGTTCCCTGACACCCAACAGAATCAGCCTCCGTGTGCACGTTCAGTCCTCACTGTTCCCTCACACTCTACAGAATCAGCCTCTGTGTGCACACTCAGTCCTCACTGTTCCCTCACACTCTACAGAATCAGCCTCTGGGTGCACGTACAGTCCTCACTGTTCCCTCACACACTACAAAATCACCCACTGTGTGCACGTTGAGTCCTCACTGTTCCCTCACACACTACAAAATCACCCACTGTGTGCACGTTCAGTCCTCACTGTTCCCTCACACTCTACAGAATCAGCCTCTGTGTGCACGCTCAGTCCTCACTGTTCCCTCACACTCTACAGAATCAGACTCTGTGTGCAGGTTCAGTCCTCACTGTTCCCTCAGTCTACAGAATAATCCTCTGTGTGAACGATCAGTCCTCAGTGTCATCTCACACTCTACAGAATCAGCCTCTGTGTGAACGTTCAGTCTTCACTGTCACCTCACACTCTACAGAATTAGCCTCTGTTTGCACGTCTAGTCCTCACTGTTCCCTGACACTCTACAGTATAAGCCTCCGTGAACAGAGGTTTATTGTTCCCTCACACTCTACAGAATGAACGTCCGTGTGCATGTTCAGTGCTCCCTGTGACCTCACACTCAACAGAATCAGACTCTGTGTGCCCGTTCAGTATTCACTGTTCCCTCAAACTCTACAGAATCAGCCTCTGTGTGCACATTCATTCCTCACTGTTCCCTCACACTCTAGAGAATCAGCTTCTGTGTGCACGTTGATTCCTCCCTGTTACCTCTCACTCTACAAAATAAGCCTCTGTGTGCATGTTCAGTCCTCACTGTTCCCTCACACTCTACAGATTCAGCCCGTGTGTGCACGTTTAGTCCTGACTGTTCCCTCACACTCTACAAAATAAGCCTCTGTGTGCACACTCAGTCCTCACTGTTCCCTCACACGCTACAGAATCAGCCTCTGGGTGCACGTACAGTCCTCACTGTTCCCTCACACACTACAAAATCACCCACTGTGTGCACGTTCAGTCCTCACTGTTCCCTCACACACTACAAAATCACCCACTGTGTGCACGTTCAGTCCTCACTGTTCCCTCACACTCTACAGAATCAGCCTGTGTGCACGCTCAGTCCTCACTGTTCCCTCACACTCTATAGAATCAGCCTCTGTGTGCATGTTCAGTCCTGACTGTTCCCTCATGCACTACAGAATAATCCTCTGTCTGCAGGATCAGTCCTCAGTGTCATCTCATACTCTAGAGAATCAGCCTCTGTGTGCACGTTCAGTCCTCACTGTTCCCTCACACTCTAGAGGATCAGCCTCTGTGTGCACGTTGATTCCTCACTGGTACCTCACACTCTACAAAATAAGCCTGTGTGTGCACGTTTAGTCCTGTCTGTTCCCTCACACTCTACAAAATAAGCCTCTGGGTGCAGGTTCAGTCCTCACTGTTCCCTCACACTCTACAGAATCAGAGACTGTGCACGTTGAGTCCTTACTGTTCCCTCACACTCTACAGAATTAGACTCTGTGTGCTAGTTCATTCCTCACTGTTCCCTCAAACTCTACAGAATCAGAGATTGTACACGTTCAGTCCTCACTGTTCCCTCACACTCTACATATTTAGCCTATGTGTGCACGCTCAGTCCTCACTGTTCCCTCACACTCTACAGAATAAGCCTCTGTGTGCACGTTCAGTCCTCACTGTTCCCTCACTCTACAGAATCAGCCTCTGTGTGCACGTTCAGTCCTCACTGTTCCCTCACACTCTACAAAATAAGCCTCTGTGTGCAGGTTCAGTCCTCAGTGTTCCCTCACACTCTACAGAATAATCCTCTGTGTGCACGATCAGTACTCAGTGTCATCTCACACTCTACAGAATCAGCCTCTGTCTGCACGTTCAGTCCTCACTGTCACCTCACACTCTACAGAATTAGCCTCTGTTTGCACATGTAGTCCTCACTGTTCCCTAACACTCTACAGTATAAGCCTCCGTGCACAGAGGTTTATTGTTCCCTCACACTCTACAGAATCAACGTTTGTGTGCACGTTCAGTCCTCACTGTTCCCTCAAGCCCAACAGAATCAGCCCTGAGGGCACGATCAGTCCTGTTACCTCACACTCTACAGAATCAGCCTCTGTGTGCACGCTCAGTACTCAGTGTTCCCTCACACTCTATAGAATCAGCCTCTTTGTGCATGTTCAGTCCTCACTGTTCCCTCACGCTCTACAGAATAACCCTGTGTGTGCAGGATCAGTCCTCAGTGTCATCTCACACTCTAGAGAATCAGCCTCTGTGTGCACGTTCAGTCCTCACTTTTCCCTCACACTCTAAAGAATCACACTCTGTGTGCACGTTCAGTCCTCACTGTTACCTCAAACTATACAAAATAAGCCTATGTGTTCAGGTTTCAGTCCTCACTGTTCCCTCACACTCTACAAAATAAGCCTCTGTGTGCATGTTTAGTCCTCACTGTTCCCTCACACCCAAAAGAATCAGCCTCTGTGTGCACGTTCAGTCCTCACTGTTCCCTCACACTCTACAGAATTTGCCTCTGTGTGCACATTCAGTCCTCCCTGTTCCCTCACACTCTACAGAATCAGCTTCTGTGTGCATGCTCAGTCCTCACTGTTCCCTCAGTCTACAGAATAATCCTCTGTGTGAACGAGCAGTCCTCAGTGTCATCTCACACTCTACAGAATCAGCCTCTGTGTGCACGTTCAGTCCTCACTGTTCCCTCAAACTCTATAGAATCAGAGACTGTGCACATTGAGTGCTCACTGTTCCCTCACACTCCACATATTCAGCCTATGTGTGTACGCTCAGTCCTCACTGTTCCCTCACACTCTACAGAATAAGCCTCTGTGTGCACGCTCAGTCCTCACTGTTCGCTCACACTCTACAGAATAAGCCTCTGTGTGCACGTTCAGTCCTCACTGTTCCCTCACACTCTACAAAATAAGCCTCTGTGTGCATGTGGAGTCCTCACTGTTCCCTCACACTCTACAGAATCAGAGACTGTGCGTTCAGTCCTCACTGTTCCCTCACACTCCACATATTCAGCCTATGTGTGCATGCTCAGTCCTCACTGTTCCCTCACACTCTACAGAATCAGCCTCTGTGTGCACATGCAGTCCTCAGTGTTCCCTCACACTCTATAAAATAAGCCTCTGTGTGCAGGTTCAGTCCTCAGTGTTCTCTCACACTCTACAGAATAATCCACTGTGTGCACCATCAGTCCTCAGTGTCATCTCACACTCTACAGAATCAGCCTCTGTCTGCATGTCCAGTCCTCACTGTCACCTCACACTCTACAGAATTAGCCTCTGTTTGCACATCGTGCTCACTGTTCCCTAACACTCTACAGTATAAGCCTCCGTGCACAGAGGTTTATTGTTCCCTCACACTCTACAGAATCAACGTCTGTGCGCACGTTCAGTCCTCACTGTTCCCTCAAGCCCAACAGAATCAGCCCCTGAGGGCACGATCAGTCCTGTTACCTCACACTCTACAGAATCAGCCTCTGTGTGCACGCTCAGTACTCAGTGTTCCCTCACACTCTATAGAGTCTGCCTCTTTGTGCATGTCCAGTCCTCACTGTTCCCTCACGCTCTACAGAATAACCCTGTGTGTGCAGGATCAGTCCTCAGTGTCATCTCACACTGTAGAGAATAAGCCTCTGTGTGCACGTTCAGTCCTCACTTTTCCCTCACACTCTAAAGAATCACACTCTGTGTGCACGTTCAGTTCTCACTGTTACCTCACACTATACAAAATAAGCCTCTGTGTGCATGTTTAGTCCTCACTGTTCCCTCACACCCAAAAGAATAAGCCGCTGTTTGCACGTTCAGTCCTCACTGTTCTCCCACACTCTTTAAAATAAGCCTCTGTGTGCATGTTTAGTCCTCACTGTTCCCTCACACCCAACAGAATCAGCCTCTGTGTGCACGTTAAGTCCTCACAATTCACTCACACTCTACAGAATAATCCTCTGTGTGCAGGATCAGTCCTCAGTGTCATCTCACACTCTACAGAATCAGCCTCTGTGTGCACACTCAGTCCTCACTGTTCCCTCACACTCTACAGAATCAGCCTCTGTGTGCACGTTCCGTCCTCACTGTTCCCTGACACTCTACAGAATAAACCTCTGTGTGCACAATCAGTCCTCAGTGTCATCTCACACTCTTCAGAATCAGCCTCTGTGTGCACACTCAGTCCTCACTGTTCCCTCACACTCTACAGAATCAGCCTCTGTGTGCACGTTCAGTCCTCACTGTTCCCTCAAACTCTACAGAATCAGCCTCTGTGTGCACATTCAGTCCTCACTGTAACCTCACAGTCTATAAAATCAGTCTCTGTATGTATGTTCAGTCCTGACTGTTCCCTCACACTCTACGAAATAAGCCTCTGTGTGCACGTTCAGTCCTCACTTTTCCCTCACACTCTACAGAGTCAGCCTCTGTATGCAGGTTCAGTCCTTACTGTGAGCTCACACTATACAAAATAAGCCTACGTGTGCAGGTTCAGTCCTCACTATTCCCTCACACTCTACGAAATAAGCCTCTGTGTGCACGTTCATTCCTCACTGTTCCCTCAAACTCTACAGAATCAGCCTCTGTGTGCACATTCAGTCCTCACTGAAACCTCACACTCTATAAAATCAGTCTCTGTATGTATGTTCAGTCCTGACTGTTCCCTCACACTCTACGAAATAAGCCTCTGTGTGCACGTTCAGTCCTCACTTTTCCCTCACACTCTACAGAGTCAGCCTCTGTATGCAGGTTCAGTCCTTACTGTGAGCTCACACTATACAAAATAAGCCTATGTGTGCAGGTTCAGTCCTCACTATTCCCTCACACTCTACGAAATAAGCCTCTGTGTGCACGTTCAGTCCTCACTGTTCCCTCACACTCTACAGAATAAGGCTCTGTGTGCACGTTCAGTCCTCAGTGTTCCCTCACACTCTACAAAATAAGCCTCTGTGTGCATGTTTAGTCCTCACTGTTCCCTGACAGCCAACAGAATCAGCCTCCGTGTGCACGTTCAGTCCTCACTGTTCCCTCACACTCTACAGAATCAGCCTCTGTGCACACTCAGTCCTCACTGTTCCCTCACACTCTACAGAATCAGCCTCTGGGTGCACGTACACTCCTCACTGTTCCCTCACACACTACAAAATCACCCACTGTGTGCACGTTGAGTCCTCACTGTTCCCTCACACACTACAAAATCACCCACTGTGTGCACGTTCAGTCCTCACTGTTCCCTGACACTCTACAGAATCAGCCTCTGTGTGCACGCTCAGTCCTCACTGTTCCCTCACACTCTACAGAATCAGCCTCGGTGTGCAGGTTCAGTCCTCAGTGTTCTCTCACACTCTACAGAATAATCCACTGTGTGCACCATCAGTCCTCAGTGTCATCTCACACTCTACAGAATCAGCCTCTGTCTGCATGTCCAGTCCTCACTGTCACCTCACACTCTACAGAATTAGCCTGTGTTTGCACATCGTGCTCACTGTTCCCTAACACTCTACAGTATAAGCCTCCGTGCACAGAGGTTTATTGTTCCCTCACACTCTACAGAATCAACGTCTGTGCGCACGTTCAGTCCTCACTGTTCCCTCAAGCCCAACAGAATCAGCCCCTGAGGGCACGATCAGTCCTGTTACCTCACACTCTACAGAATCAGCCTCTGTGTGCACGCTCAGTACTCAGTGTTCCCTCACACTCTATAGAGTCTGCCTCTTTGTGCATGTCCAGTCCTCACTGTTCCCTCACGCTCTACAGAATAACCCTGTGTGTGCAGGATCAGTCCTCAGTGTCATCTCACACTGTAGAGAATAAGCCTCTGTGTGCACGTTCAGTCCTCACTTTTCCCTCACACTCTAAAGAATCACACTCTGTGTGCACGTTCAGTCCTCACTGTTACCTCACACTATACAAAATAAGCCTCTGTGTGCATGTTTAGTCCTCACTGTTCCCTCACACCCAAAAGAATAAGCCGCTGTTTGCACGTTCAGTCCTCACTGTTCTCCCACACTCTTTAAAATAAGCCTCTGTGTGCATGTTTAGTCCTCACTGTTCCCTCACACCCAACAGAATCAGCCTCTGTGTGCACGTTAAGTCCTCACAATTCACTCACACTCTACAGAATAATCCTGTGTGCAGGATCAGTCCTCAGTGTCATCTCACACTCTACAGAATCAGCCTGTGTGCACACTCAGTCCTCACTGTTCCCTCACACTCTACAGAATCAGCCTCTGTGTGCACGTTCCGTCCTCACTGTTCCCTGACACTCTACAGAATAAACCTCTGTGTGCACGATCAGTCCTCAGTGTCATCTCACACTCTTCAGAATCAGCCTCTGTGTGCACACTCAGTCCTCACTGTTCCCTCACACTCTACAGAATCAGCCTCTGGGTGCACGTACAGTCCTCACTGTTCCCTCACACACTACAAAATCACCCACTGTGTGCACGTTGAGTCCTCACTGTTCCCTCACACACTACAAAATCACCCACTGTGTGCACGTTCAGTCCTCACTGTTCCCTCACACTCTACAGAATCAGCCTCTGTGTGCACGCTCAGTCCTCACTGTTCCCTCACACTCTACAGAATCAGCCTCTGTGTGCAGGTTCAGTCCTCAGTGTTCTCTCACACTCTACAGAATAATCCACTGTGTGCACCATCAGTCCTCAGTGTCATCTCACACTCTACAGAATCAGCCTCTGTGTGAACGTTCAGTCTTCACTGTCACCTCACACTCTACAGAATTAGCCTCTGTTTGCACGTCTAGTCCTCACTGTTCCCTGACACTCTACAGTATAAGCCTCCGTGAACAGAGGTTTATTGTTCCCTCACACTCTACAGAATGAACGTCCGTGTGCATGTTCAGTGCTCCCTGTGACCTCACACTCTACAGAATCAGACTCTGTGTGCCCGTTCAGTATTCACTGTTCCCTCAAACTCTACAGAATCAGCCTCTGTGTGCACATTCATTCCTCACTGTTCCCTCACACTCTAGAGAATCAGCTTCTGTGTGCACGTTGATTCCTCCCTGTTACCTCTCACTCTACAAAATAAGCCTCTGTGTGCATGTTCAGTCCTCACTGTTCCCTCACACTCTACAGATTCAGCCCGTGTGTGCACGTTTAGTCCTGACTGTTCCCTCACACTCTACAAAATAAGCCTCTGTGTGCACACTCAGTCCTCACTGTTCCCTCACACGCTACAGAATCAGCCTCTGGGTGCACGTACAGTCCTCACTGTTCCCTCACACACTACAAAATCACCCACTGTGTGCACGTTCAGTCCTCACTGTTCCCTCACACACTACAAAATCACCCACTGTGTGCACGTTCAGTCCTCACTGTTCCCTCACACTCTACAGAATCAGCCTCTGTGTGCACGCTCAGTCCTCACTGTTCCCTCACACTCTATAGAATCAGCCTCTGTGTGCATGTTCAGTCCTGACTGTTCCCTCATGCACTACAGAATAATCCTCTGTCTGCAGGATCAGTCCTCAGTGTCATCTCATACTCTAGAGAATCAGCCTCTGTGTGCACGTTCAGTCCTCACTGTTCCCTCACACTCTAGAGGATCAGCCTCTGTGTGCACGTTGATTCCTCACTGGTACCTCACACTCTACAAAATAAGCCTGTGTGTGCACGTTTAGTCCTGTCTGTTCCCTCACACTCTACAAAATAAGCCTCTGGGTGCAGGTTCAGTCCTCACTGTTCCCTCACACTCTACAGAATCAGAGACTGTGCACGTTGAGTCCTTACTGTTCCCTCACACTCTACAGAATTAGACTCTGTGTGCTAGTTCATTCCTCACTGTTCCCTCAAACTCTACAGAATCAGAGATTGTACACGTTCAGTCCTCACTGTTCCCTCACACTCTACATATTTAGCCTATGTGTGCACGCTCAGTCCTCACTGTTCCCTCACACTCTACAGAATAAGCCTCTGTGTGCACGTTCAGTCCTCACTGTTCCCTCACTCTACAGAATCAGCCTCTGTGTGCACGTTCAGTCCTCACTGTTCCCTCACACTCTACAAAATAAGCCTCTCTGTGCAGGTTCAGTCCTCAGTGTTCCCTCACACTCTACAGAATAATCCTCTGTGTGCACGATCAGTACTCAGTGTCATCTCACACTCTACAGAATCAGCCTCTGTCTGCACGTTCAGTCCTCACTGTCACCTCACACTCTACAGAATTAGCCTCTGTTTGCACATGTAGTCCTCACTGTTCCCTAACACTCTACAGTATAAGCCTCCGTGCACAGAGGTTTATTGTTCCCTCACACTCTACAGAATCAACGTTTGTGTGCACGTTCAGTCCTCACTGTTCCCTCAAGCCCAACAGAATCAGCCCTGAGGGCACGATCAGTCCTGTTACCTCACTCTACAGAATCAGCCTCTGTGTGCACGCTCAGTACTCAGTGTTCCCTCACACTCTATAGAATCAGCCTCTTTGTGCATGTCCAGTCCTCACTGTTCCCTCACGCTCTACAGAATAACCCTGTGTGTGCAGGATCAGTCCTCAGTGTCATCTCACACTCTAGAGAATCAGCCTCTGTGTGCACGTTCAGTCCTCACTTTTCCCTCACACTCTAAAGAATCACACTCTGTGTGCACGTTCAGTCCTCACTGTTACCTCAAACTATACAAAATAAGCCTATGTGTTCAGGTTTCAGTCCTCACTGTTCCCTCACACTCTACAAAATAAGCCTCTGTGTGCATGTTTAGTCCTCACTGTTCCCTCACACCCAAAAGAATCAGCCTCTGTGTGCACGTTCAGTCCTCACTGTTCCCTCACACTCTACAGAATTTGCCTCTGTGTGCACATTCAGTCCTCCCTGTTCCCTCACACTCTACAGAATCAGCTTCTGTGTGCATGCTCAGTCCTCACTGTTCCCTCAGTCTACAGAATAATCCTCTGTGTGAACGAGCAGTCCTCAGTGTCATCTCACACTCTACAGAATCAGCCTCTGTGTGCACGTTCAGTCCTCACTGTTCCCTCAAACTCTATAGAATCAGAGACTGTGCACATTGAGTGCTCACTGTTCCCTCACACTCCACATATTCAGCCTATGTGTGTACGCTCAGTCCTCACTGTTCCCTCACACTCTACAGAATAAGCCTCTGTGTGCACGCTCAGTCCTCACTGTTCGCTCACACTCTACAGAATAAGCCTCTGTGTGCACGTTCAGTCCTCACTGTTCCCTCACACTCTACAACATAAGCCTCTGTGTGCATGTGGAGTCCTCACTGTTCCCTCACACTCTACAGAATCAGAGACTGTGCGTTCAGTCCTCACTGTTCCCTCACACTCCACATATTCAGCCTATGTGTGCATGCTCAGTCCTCACTGTTCCCTCACACTCTACAGAATCAGACTCTGTGTGCACATGCAGTCCTCAGTGTTCCCTCACACTCTATAAAATAAGCCTCTGTGTGCAGGTTCAGTCCTCAGTGTTCTCTCACACTCTACAGAATAATCCACTGTGTGCACCATCAGTCCTCAGTGTCATCTCACACTCTACAGAATCAGCCTCTGTCTGCATGTCCAGTCCTCACTGTCACCTCACACTCTACAGAATTAGCCTCTGTTTGCACATCGTGCTCACTGTTCCCTAACACTCTACAGTATAAGCCTCCGTGCACAGAGGTTTATTGTTCCCTCACACTCTACAGAATCAACGTCTGTGCGCACATTCAGTCCTCACTGTTCCCTCAAGCCCAACAGAATCAGCCCCTGAGGGCACGATCAGTCCTGTTACCTCACACTCTACAGAATCAGCCTCTGTGTGCACGCTCAGTACTCAGTGTTCCCTCACACTCTATAGAGTCTGCCTCTTTGTGCATGTCCAGTCCTCACTGTTCCCTCACGCTCTACAGAATAACCCTGTCTGTGCAGGATCAGTCCTCAGTGTCATCTCACACTGTAGAGAATAAGCCTCTGTGTGCACGTTCAGTCCTCACTTTTCCCTCACACTCTAAAGAATCACACTCTGTGTGCACGTTCAGTCCTCACTGTTACCTCACACTATACAAAATAAGCCTCTGTGTGCATGTTTAGTCCTCACTGTTCCCTCACACCCAAAAGAATAAGCCGCTGTTTGCACGTTCAGTCCTCACTGTTCTCCCACACTCTTTAAAATAAGCCTCTGTGTGCATGTTTAGTCCTCACTGTTCCCTCACACCCAACAGAATCAGCCTCTGTGTGCACGTTAAGTCCTCACAATTCACTCACACTCTACAGAATAATCCTCTGTGTGCAGGATCAGTCCTCAGTGTCATCTCACACTCTACAGAATCAGCCTCTGTGCACACTCAGTCCTCACTGTTCCCTCACACTCTACAGAATCAGCCTCTGTGTGCACGTTCCGTCCTCACTGTTCCCTGACACTCTACAGAATAAACCTCTGTGTGCACGATCAGTCCTCAGTGTCATCTCACACTCTTCAGAATCAGCCTCTGTGTGCACACTCAGTCCTCACTGTTCCCTCACACTCTACAGAATCAGACTCTGTGTGCACGTTCAGTCCTCACTGTTCCCTCAAACTCTACAGAATCAGCCTCTGTGTGCACATTCAGTCCTCACTGTAACCTCACAGTCTATAAAATCAGTCTCTGTATGTATGTTCAGTCCTGACTGTTCACTCACACTCTACGAAATAAGCCTCTGTGTGCACGTTCAGTCCTCACTTTTCCCTCACACTCTACAGAGTCAGCCTCTGTATGCAGGTTCAGTCCTTACTGTGAGCTCACACTATACAAAATAAGCCTACGTGTGCAGGTTCAGTCCTCACTATTCCCTCACACTCTACGAAATAAGCCTCTGTGTGCACGTTCATTCCTCACTGTTCCCTCAAACTCTACAGAATCAGCCTCTGTGTGCACATTCAGTCCTCACTGAAACCTCACACTCTATAAAATCAGTCTCTGTATGTATGTTCAGTCCTGACTGTTCCCTCACACTCTACGAAATAAGCCTCTGTGTGCACGTTCAGTCCTCACTTTTCCCTCACACTCTACAGAGTCAGCCTCTGTATGCAGGTTCAGTCCTTACTGTGAGCTCACACTATACAAAATAAGCCTATGTGTGCAGGTTCAGTCCTCACTATTCCCTCACACTCTACGAAATAAGCCTCTGTGTGCACGTTCAGTCCTCACTGTTCCCTCACACTCTACAGAATAAGGCTCTGTGTGCACGTTCAGTCCTCAGTGTTCCCTCACACTCTACAAAATAAGCCTCTGTGTGCATGTTTAGTCCTCACTGTTCCCTGACACCCAACAGAATCAGCCTCCGTGTGCACGTTCAGTCCTCACTGTTCCCTCACACTCTACAGAATCAGCCTCTGTGTGCACACTCAGTCCTCACTGTTCCCTCACACTCTACAGAATCAGCCTCTGGGTGCACGTACAGTCCTCACTGTTCCCTCACACACTACAAAATCACCCACTGTGTGCACGTTGAGTCCTCACTGTTCCCTCACACACTACAAAATCACCCACTGTGTGCACGTTCAGTCCTCACTGTTCCCTCACACTCTACAGAATCAGCCTCTGTGTGCACGCTCAGTCCTCACTGTTCCCTCACACTCTACAGAATCAGACTCTGTGTGCAGGTTCAGTCCTCACTGTTCCCTCAGTCTACAGAATAATCCTCTGTGTGAACGATCAGTCCTCAGTGTCATCTCACACTCTACAGAATCAGCCTCTGTGTGAACGTTCAGTCTTCACTGTCACCTCACACTCTACAGAATTAGCCTCTGTTTGCACGTCTAGTCCTCACTGTTCCCTGACACTCTACAGTATAAGCCTCCGTGAACAGAGGTTTATTGTTCCCTCACACTCTACAGAATGAACGTCCGTGTGCATGTTCAGTGCTCCCTGTGACCTCACACTCAACAGAATCAGACTCTGTGTGCCCGTTCAGTATTCACTGTTCCCTCAAACTCTACAGAATCAGCCTCTGTGTGCACATTCATTCCTCACTGTTCCCTCACACTCTAGAGAATCAGCTTCTGTGTGCACGTTGATTCCTCCCTGTTACCTCTCACTCTACAAAATAAGCCTCTGTGTGCATGTTCAGTCCTCACTGTTCCCTCACACTCTACAGATTCAGCCCGTGTGTGCACGTTTAGTCCTGACTGTTCCCTCACACTCTACAAAATAAGCCTCTGTGTGCACACTCAGTCCTCACTGTTCCCTCACACGCTACAGAATCAGCCTCTGGGTGCACGTACAGTCCTCACTGTTCCCTCACACACTACAAAATCACCCACTGTGTGCACGTTCAGTCCTCACTGTTCCCTCACACACTACAAAATCACCCACTGTGTGCACGTTCAGTCCTCACTGTTCCCTCACACTCTACAGAATCAGCCTGTGTGCACGCTCAGTCCTCACTGTTCCCTCACACTCTATAGAATCAGCCTCTGTGTGCATGTTCAGTCCTGACTGTTCCCTCATGCACTACAGAATAATCCTCTGTCTGCAGGATCAGTCCTCAGTGTCATCTCATACTCTAGAGAATCAGCCTCTGTGTGCACGTTCAGTCCTCACTGTTCCCTCACACTCTAGAGGATCAGCCTCTGTGTGCACGTTGATTCCTCACTGGTACCTCACACTCTACAAAATAAGCCTGTGTGTGCACGTTTAGTCCTGTCTGTTCCCTCACACTCTACAAAATAAGCCTCTGGGTGCAGGTTCAGTCCTCACTGTTCCCTCACACTCTACAGAATCAGAGACTGTGCACGTTGAGTCCTTACTGTTCCCTCACACTCTACAGAATTAGACTCTGTGTGCTAGTTCATTCCTCACTGTTCCCTCAAACTCTACAGAATCAGAGATTGTACACGTTCAGTCCTCACTGTTCCCTCACACTCTACATATTTAGCCTATGTGTGCACGCTCAGTCCTCACTGTTCCCTCACACTCTACAGAATAAGCCTCTGTGTGCACGTTCAGTCCTCACTGTTCCCTCACTCTACAGAATCAGCCTCTGTGTGCACGTGCAGTCCTCAGTCTTCCCTCACACTCTACAAAATAAGCCTCTGTGTGCAGGTTCAGTCCTCAGTGTTCCCTCACACTCTACAGAATAATCCTCTGTGTGCACGATCAGTACTCAGTGTCATCTCACACTCTACAGAATCAGCCTCTGTCTGCACGTTCAGTCCTCACTGTCACCTCACACTCTACAGAATTAGCCTCTGTTTGCACATGTAGTCCTCACTGTTCCCTAACACTCTACAGTATAAGCCTCCGTGCACAGAGGTTTATTGTTCCCTCACACTCTACAGAATCAACGTTTGTGTGCACGTTCAGTCCTCACTGTTCCCTCAAGCCCAACAGAATCAGCCCTGAGGGCACGATCAGTCCTGTTACCTCACACTCTACAGAATCAGCCTCTGTGTGCACGCTCAGTACTCAGTGTTCCCTCACACTCTATAGAATCAGCCTCTTTGTGCATGTTCAGTCCTCACTGTTCCCTCACGCTCTACAGAATAACCCTGTGTGTGCAGGATCAGTCCTCAGTGTCATCTCACACTCTAGAGAATCAGCCTCTGTGTGCACGTTCAGTCCTCACTTTTCCCTCACACTCTAAAGAATCACACTCTGTGTGCACGTTCAGTCCTCACTGTTACCTCAAACTATACAAAATAAGCCTATGTGTTCAGGTTTCAGTCCTCACTGTTCCCTCACACTCTACAAAATAAGCCTCTGTGTGCATGTTTAGTCCTCACTGTTCCCTCACACCCAAAAGAATCAGCCTCTGTGTGCACGTTCAGTCCTCACTGTTCCCTCACACTCTACAGAATTTGCCTCTGTGTGCACATTCAGTCCTCCCTGTTCCCTCACACTCTACAGAATCAGCTTCTGTGTGCATGCTCAGTCCTCACTGTTCCCTCAGTCTACAGAATAATCCTCTGTGTGAACGAGCAGTCCTCAGTGTCATCTCACACTCTACAGAATCAGCCTCTGTGTGCACGTTCAGTCCTCACTGTTCCCTCAAACTCTATAGAATCAGAGACTGTGCACATTGAGTGCTCACTGTTCCCTCACACTCCACATATTCAGCCTATGTGTGTACGCTCAGTCCTCACTGTTCCCTCACACTCTACAGAATAAGCCTCTGTGTGCACGCTCAGTCCTCACTGTTCGCTCACACTCTACAGAATAAGCCTCTGTGTGCACGTTCAGTCCTCACTGTTCCCTCACACTCTACAAAATAAGCCTCTGTGTGCATGTGGAGTCCTCACTGTTCCCTCACACTCTACAGAATCAGAGACTGTGCGTTCAGTCCTCACTGTTCCCTCACACTCCACATATTCAGCCTATGTGTGCATGCTCAGTCCTCACTGTTCCCTCACACTCTACAGAATCAGCCTCTGTGTGCACATGCAGTCCTCAGTGTTCCCTCACACTCTATAAAATAAGCCTCTGTGTGCAGGTTCAGTCCTCAGTGTTCTCTCACACTCTACAGAATAATCCACTGTGTGCACCATCAGTCCTCAGTGTCATCTCACACTCTACAGAATCAGCCTCTGTCTGCATGTCCAGTCCTCACTGTCACCTCACACTCTACAGAATTAGCCTCTGTTTGCACATCGTGCTCACTGTTCCCTAACACTCTACAGTATAAGCCTCCGTGCACAGAGGTTTATTGTTCCCTCACACTCTACAGAATCAACGTCTGTGCGCACGTTCAGTCCTCACTGTTCCCTCAAGCCCAACAGAATCAGCCCCTGAGGGCACGATCAGTCCTGTTACCTCACACTCTACAGAATCAGCCTCTGTGTGCACGCTCAGTACTCAGTGTTCCCTCACACTCTATAGAGTCTGCCTCTTTGTGCATGTCCAGTCCTCACTGTTCCCTCACGCTCTACAGAATAACCCTGTGTGTGCAGGATCAGTCCTCAGTGTCATCTCACACTGTAGAGAATAAGCCTCTGTGTGCACGTTCAGTCCTCACTTTTCCCTCACACTCTAAAGAATCACACTCTGTGTGCACGTTCAGTTCTCACTGTTACCTCACACTATACAAAATAAGCCTCTGTGTGCATGTTTAGTCCTCACTGTTCCCTCACACCCAAAAGAATAAGCCGCTGTTTGCACGTTCAGTCCTCACTGTTCTCCCACACTCTTTAAAATAAGCCTCTGTGTGCATGTTTAGTCCTCACTGTTCCCTCACACCCAACAGAATCAGCCTCTGTGTGCACGTTAAGTCCTCACAATTCACTCACACTCTACAGAATAATCCTCTGTGTGCAGGATCAGTCCTCAGTGTCATCTCACACTCTACAGAATCAGCCTCTGTGTGCACACTCAGTCCTCACTGTTCCCTCACACTCTACAGAATCAGCCTCTGTGTGCACGTTCCGTCCTCACTGTTCCCTGACACTCTACAGAATAAACCTCTGTGTGCACGATCAGTCCTCAGTGTCATCTCACACTCTTCAGAATCAGCCTCTGTGTGCACACTCAGTCCTCACTGTTCCCTCACACTCTACAGAATCAGCCTCTGTGTGCACGTTCAGTCCTCACTGTTCCCTCAAACTCTACAGAATCAGCCTCTGTGTGCACATTCAGTCCTCACTGTAACCTCACAGTCTATAAAATCAGTCTCTGTATGTATGTTCAGTCCTGACTGTTCCCTCACACTCTACGAAATAAGCCTCTGTGTGCACGTTCAGTCCTCACTTTTCCCTCACACTCTACAGAGTCAGCCTCTGTATGCAGGTTCAGTCCTTACTGTGAGCTCACACTATACAAAATAAGCCTACGTGTGCAGGTTCAGTCCTCACTATTCCCTCACACTCTACGAAATAAGCCTCTGTGTGCACGTTCATTCCTCACTGTTCCCTCAAACTCTACAGAATCAGCCTCTGTGTGCACATTCAGTCCTCACTGAAACCTCACACTCTATAAAATCAGTCTCTGTATGTATGTTCAGTCCTGACTGTTCCCTCACACTCTACGAAATAAGCCTCTGTGTGCACGTTCAGTCCTCACTTTTCCCTCACACTCTACAGAGTCAGCCTCTGTATGCAGGTTCAGTCCTTACTGTGAGCTCACACTATACAAAATAAGCCTATGTGTGCAGGTTCAGTCCTCACTATTCCCTCACACTCTACGAAATAAGCCTCTGTGTGCACGTTCAGTCCTCACTGTTCCCTCACACTCTACAGAATAAGGCTCTGTGTGCACGTTCAGTCCTCAGTGTTCCCTCACACTCTACAAAATAAGCCTCTGTGTGCATGTTTAGTCCTCACTGTTCCATGACAGCCAACAGAATCAGCCTCCGTGTGCACGTTCAGTCCTCACTGTTCCCTCACACTCTACAGAATCAGCCTCTGTGCACACTCAGTCCTCACTGTTCCCTCACACTCTACAGAATCAGCCTCTGGGTGCACGTACACTCCTCACTGTTCCCTCACACACTACAAAATCACCCACTGTGTGCACGTTGAGTCCTCACTGTTCCCTCACACACTACAAAATCACCCACTGTGTGCACGTTCAGTCCTCACTGTTCCCTGACACTCTACAGAATCAGCCTCTGTGTGCACGCTCAGTCCTCACTGTTCCCTCACACTCTACAGAATCAGCCTCGGTGTGCAGGTTCAGTCCTCAGTGTTCTCTCACACTCTACAGAATAATCCACTGTGTGCACCATCAGTCCTCAGTGTCATCTCACACTCTACAGAATCAGCCTCTGTCTGCATGTCCAGTCCTCACTGTCACCTCACACTCTACAGAATTAGCCTCTGTTTGCACATCGTGCTCACTGTTCCCTAACACTCTACAGTATAAGCCTCCGTGCACAGAGGTTTATTGTTCCCTCACACTCTACAGAATCAACGTCTGTGCGCACGTTCAGTCCTCACTGTTCCCTCAAGCCCAACAGAATCAGCCCCTGAGGGCACGATCAGTCCTGTTACCTCACACTCTACAGAATCAGCCTCTGTGTGCACGCTCAGTACTCAGTGTTCCCTCACACTCTATAGAGTCTGCCTCTTTGTGCATGTCCAGTCCTCACTGTTCCCTCACGCTCTACAGAATAACCCTGTGTGTGCAGGATCAGTCCTCAGTGTCATCTCACACTGTAGAGAATAAGCCTCTGTGTGCACGTTCAGTCCTCACTTTTCCCTCACACTCTAAAGAATCACACTCTGTGTGCACGTTCAGTCCTCACTGTTACCTCACACTATACAAAATAAGCCTCTGTGTGCATGTTTAGTCCTCACTGTTCCCTCACACCCAAAAGAATAAGCCGCTGTTTGCACGTTCAGTCCTCACTGTTCTCCCACACTCTTTAAAATAAGCCTCTGTGTGCATGTTTAGTCCTCACTGTTCCCTCACACCCAACAGAATCAGCCTCTGTGTGCACGTTAAGTCCTCACAATTCACTCACACTCTACAGAATAATCCTGTGTGCAGGATCAGTCCTCAGTGTCATCTCACACTCTACAGAATCAGCCTCTGTGTGCACACTCAGTCCTCACTGTTCCCTCACACTCTACAGAATCAGCCTCTGTGTGCACGTTCCGTCCTCACTGTTCCCTGACACTCTACAGAATAAACCTCTGTGTGCACGATCAGTCCTCAGTGTCATCTCACACTCTTCAGAATCAGCCTCTGTGTGCACACTCAGTCCTCACTGTTCCCTCACACTCTACAGAATCAGCCTCTGTGTGCACGTTCAGTCCTCACTGTTCCCTCAAACTCTACAGAATCAGCCTCTGTGTGCACATTCAGTCCTCACTGTAACCTCACAGTGTATAAAATCAGTCTCTGTATGTATGTTCAGTCCGGACTGTTCCCTCACACTCTACGAAATAAGCCTCTGTGTGCACGTTCAGTCCTCACTTTTCCCTCACACTCTACAGAGTCAGCCTCTGTATGCAGGTTCAGTCCTTACTGTGAGCTCACACTATACAAAATAAGCCTACGTGTGCAGGTTCAGTCCTCACTATTCCCTCACACTCTACGAAATAAGCCTCTGTGTGCACGTTCATTCCTCACTGTTCCCTCAAACTCTACAGAATCAGCCTCTGTGTGCACATTCAGTCCTCACTGAAACCTCACACTCTATAAAATCAGTCTCTGTATGTATGTTCAGTCCTGACTGTTCCCTCACACTCTACGAAATAAGCCTCTGTGTGCACATTCAGTCCTCACTTTTCCCTCACACTCTACAGAGTCAGCCTCTGTATGCAGGTTCAGTCCTTACTGTGAGCTCACACTATACAAAATAAGCCTATGTGTGCAGGTTCAGTCCTCACTATTCCCTCACACTCTACGAAATAAGCCTCTGTGTGCACGTTCAGTCCTCACTGTTCCCTCACACTCTACAGAATAAGGCTCTGTGTGCACGTTCAGTCCTCAGTGTTCCCTCACACTCTACAAAATAAGCCTCTGTGTGCATGTTTAGTCCTCACTGTTCCCTGACACCCAACAGAATCAGCCTCCGTGTGCACGTTCAGTCCTCACTGTTCCCTCACACTCTACAGAATCAGCCTCTGTGTGCACACTCAGTCCTCACTGTTCCCTCACACTCTACAGAATCAGCCTCTGGGTGCACGTACAGTCCTCACTGTTCCCTCACACACTACAAAATCACCCACTGTGTGCACGTTGAGTCCTCACTGTTCCCTCACACACTACAAAATCACCCACTGTGTGCACGTTCAGTCCTCACTGTTCCCTCACACTCTACAGAATCAGCCTCTGTGTGCACGCTCAGTCCTCACTGTTCCCTCACACTCTACAGAATCAGCCTCTGTGTGCAGGTTCAGTCCTCACTGTTCCCTCAGTCTACAGAATAATCCTCTGTGTGAACGATCAGTCCTCAGTGTCATCTCACACTCTACAGAATCAGCCTCTGTGTGAACGTTCAGTCTTCACTGTCACCTCACACTCTACAGAATTAGCCTCTGTTTGCACGTCTAGTCCTCACTGTTCCCTGACACTCTACAGTATAAGCCTCCGTGAACAGAGGTTTATTGTTCCCTCACACTCTACAGAATGAACGTCCGTGTGCATGTTCAGTGCTCCCTGTGACCTCACACTCTACAGAATCAGACTCTGTGTGCCCGTTCAGTATTCACTGTTCCCTCAAACTCTACAGAATCAGCCTCTGTGTGCACATTCATTCCTCACTGTTCCCTCACACTCTAGAGAATCAGCTTCTGTGTGCACGTTGATTCCTCCCTGTTACCTCTCACTCTACAAAATAAGCCTCTGTGTGCATGTTCAGTCCTCACTGTTCCCTCACACTCTACAGATTCAGCCCGTGTGTGCACGTTTAGTCCTGACTGTTCCCTCACACTCTACAAAATAAGCCTCTGTGTGCACACTCAGTCCTCACTGTTCCCTCACACGCTACAGAATCAGCCTCTGGGTGCACGTACAGTCCTCACTGTTCCCTCACACACTACAAAATCACCCACTGTGTGCACGTTCAGTCCTCACTGTTCCCTAACACACTACAAAATCACCCACTGTGTGCACGTTCAGTCCTCACTGTTCCCTCACACTCTACAGAATCAGCCTCTGTGTGCACGCTCAGTCCTCACTGTTCCCTCACACTCTATAGAATCAGCCTCTGTGTGCATGTTCAGTCCTGACTGTTCCCTCATGCACTACAGAATAATCCTCTGTCTGCAGGATCAGTCCTCAGTGTCATCTCATACTCTAGAGAATCAGCCTCTGTGTGCACGTTCAGTCCTCACTGTTCCCTCACACTCTAGAGGATCAGCCTCTGTGTGCACGTTGATTCCTCACTGGTACCTCACACTCTACAAAATAAGCCTGTGTGTGCACGTTTAGTCCTGTCTGTTCCCTCACACTCTACAAAATAAGCCTCTGGGTGCAGGTTCAGTCCTCACTGTTCCCTCACACTCTACAGAATCAGAGACTGTGCACGTTGAGTCCTTACTGTTCCCTCACACTCTACAGAATTAGACTCTGTGTGCTAGTTCATTCCTCACTCTTCCCTCAAACTCTACAGAATCAGAGATTGTACACGTTCAGTCCTCACTGTTCCCTCACACTCTACATATTTAGCCTATGTGTGCACGCTCAGTCCTCACTGTTCCCTCACACTCTACAGAATAAGCCTCTGTGTGCACGTTCAGTCCTCACTGTTCCCTCACTCTACAGAATCAGCCTCTGTGTGCACGTTCAGTCCTCACTGTTCCCTCACACTCTACAAAATAAGCCTCTGTGTGCAGGTTCAGTCCTCAGTGTTCCCTCACACTCTACAGAATAATCCTCTGTGTGCACGATCAGTACTCAGTGTCATCTCACACTCTACAGAATCAGCCTCTGTCTGCACGTTCAGTCCTCACTGTCACCTCACACTCTACAGAATTAGCCTCTGTTTGCACATGTAGTCCTCACTGTTCCCTAACACTCTACAGTATAAGCCTCCGTGCACAGAGGTTTATTGTTCCCTCACACTCTACAGAATCAACGTTTGTGTGCACGTTCAGTCCTCACTGTTCCCTCAAGCCCAAGAGAATCAGCCCTGAGGGCACGATCAGTCCTGTTACCTCACTCTACAGAATCAGCCTCTGTGTGCACGCTCAGTACTCAGTGTTCCCTCACACTCTATAGAATCAGCCTCTTTGTGCATGTTCAGTCCTCACTGTTCCCTCACGCTCTACAGAATAACCCTGTGTGTGCAGGATCAGTCCTCAGTGTCATCTCACACTCTAGAGAATCAGCCTCTGTGTGCACGTTCAGTCCTCACTTTTCCCTCACACTCTAAAGAATCACACTCTGTGTGCACGTTCAGTCCTCACTGTTACCTCAAACTATACAAAATAAGCCTATGTGTTCAGGTTTCAGTCCTCACTGTTCCCTCACACTCTACAAAATAAGCCTCTGTGTGCATGTTTAGTCCTCACTGTTCCCTCACACCCAAAAGAATCAGCCTCTGTGTGCACGTTCAGTCCTCACTGTTCCCTCACACTCTACAGAATTTGCCTCTGTGTGCACATTCAGTCCTCCCTGTTCCCTCACACTCTACAGAATCAGCTTCTGTGTGCATGCTCAGTCCTCACTGTTCCCTCAGTCTACAGAATAATCCTCTGTGTGAACGAGCAGTCCTCAGTGTCATCTCACACTCTACAGAATCAGCCTCTGTGTGCACGTTCAGTCCTCACTGTTCCCTCAAACTCTATAGAATCAGAGACTGTGCACATTGAGTGCTCACTGTTCCCTCACACTCCACATATTCAGCCTATGTGTGTACGCTCAGTCCTCACTGTTCCCTCACACTCTACAGAATAAGCCTCTGTGTGCACGCTCAGTCCTCACTGTTCGCTCACACTCTACAGAATAAGCCTCTGTGTGCACGTTCAGTCCTCACTGTTCCCTCACACTCTACAAAATAAGCCTCTGTGTGCATGTGGAGTCCTCACTGTTCCCTCACACTCTACAGAATCAGAGACTGTGCGTTCAGTCCTCACTGTTCCCTCACACTCCACATATTCAGCCTATGTGTGCATGCTCAGTCCTCACTGTTCCCTCACACTCTACAGAATCAGCCTCTGTGTGCACATGCAGTCCTCAGAGTTCCCTCACACTCTATAAAATAAGCCTCTGTGTGCAGGTTCAGTCCTCAGTGTTCTCTCACACTCTACAGAATAATCCACTGTGTGCACCATCAGTCCTCAGTGTCATCTCACACTCTACAGAATCAGCCTCTGTCTGCATGTCCAGTCCTCACTGTCACCTCACACTCTACAGAATTAGCCTCTGTTTGCACATCGTGCTCACTGTTCCCTAACACTCTACAGTATAAGCCTCCGTGCACAGAGGTTTATTGTTCCCTCACACTCTACAGAATCAACGTCTGTGCGCACGTTCAGTCCTCACTGTTCCCTCAAGCCCAACAGAATCAGCCCCTGAGGGCACGATCAGTCCTGTTACCTCACACTCTACAGAATCAGCCTCTGTGTGCACGCTCAGTACTCAGTGTTCCCTCACACTCTATAGAGTCTGCCTCTTTGTGCATGTCCAGTCCTCACTGTTCCCTCACGCTCTACAGAATAACCCTGTGTGTGCAGGATCAGTCCTCAGTGTCATCTCACACTGTAGAGAATAAGCCTCTGTGTGCACGTTCAGTCCTCACTTTTCCCTCACACTCTAAAGAATCACACTCTGTGTGCACGTTCAGTCCTCACTGTTACCTCACACTATACAAAATAAGCCTCTGTGTGCATGTTTAGTCCTCACTGTTCCCTCACACCCAAAAGAATAAGCCGCTGTTTGCACGTTCAGTCCTCACTGTTCTCCCACACTCTTTAAAATAAGCCTCTGTGTGCATGTTTAGTCCTCACTGTTCCCTCACACCCAACAGAATCAGCCTCTGTGTGCACGTTAAGTCCTCACAATTCACTCACACTCTACAGAATAATCCTCTGTGTGCAGGATCAGTCCTCAGTGTCATCTCACACTCTACAGAATCAGCCTCTGTGTGCACACTCAGTCCTCACTGTTCCCTCACACTCTACAGAATCAGCCTCTGTGTGCACGTTCCGTCCTCACTGTTCCCTGACACTCTACAGAATAAACCTCTGTGTGCACGATCAGTCCTCAGTGTCATCTCACACTCTTCAGAATCAGCCTCTGTGTGCACACTCAGTCCTCACTGTTCCCTCACACTCTACAGAATCAGACTCTGTGTGCACGTTCAGTCCTCACTGTTCCCTCAAACTCTACAGAATCAGCCTCTGTGTGCACATTCAGTCCTCACTGTAACCTCACAGTCTATAAAATCAGTCTCTGTATGTATGTTCAGTCCTGACTGTTCACTCACACTCTACGAAATAAGCCTCTGTGTGCACGTTCAGTCCTCACTTTTCCCTCACACTCTACAGAGTCAGCCTCTGTATGCAGGTTCAGTCCTTACTGTGAGCTCACACTATACAAAATAAGCCTACGTGTGCAGGTTCAGTCCTCACTATTCCCTCACACTCTACGAAATAAGCCTCTGTGTGCACGTTCATTCCTCACTGTTCCCTCAAACTCTACAGAATCAGCCTCTGTGTGCACATTCAGTCCTCACTGAAACCTCACACTCTATAAAATCAGTCTCTGTATGTATGTTCAGTCCTGACTGTTCCCTCACACTCTACGAAATAAGCCTCTGTGTGCACGTTCAGTCCTCACTTTTCCCTCACACTCTACAGAGTCAGCCTCTGTATGCAGGTTCAGTCCTTACTGTGAGCTCACACTATACAAAAGCCTATGTGTGCAGGTTCAGTCCTCACTATTCCCTCACACTCTACGAAATAAGCCTCTGTGTGCACGTTCAGTCCTCACTGTTCCCTCACACTCTACAGAATAAGGCTCTGTGTGCACGTTCAGTCCTCAGTGTTCCCTCACACTCTACAAAATAAGCCTCTGTGTGCATGTTTAGTCCTCACTGTTCCATGACACCCAACAGAATCAGCCTCCGTGTGCACGTTCAGTCCTCACTGTTCCCTCACACTCTACAGAATCAGCCTCTGTGTGCACACTCAGTCCTCACTGTTCCCTCACACTCTACAGAATCAGCCTCTGGGTGCACGTACAGTCCTCACTGTTCCCTCACACACTACAAAATAACCCACTGTGTGCACGTTGAGTCCTCACTGTTCCCTCACACACTACAAAATCACCCACTGTGTGCACGTTCAGTCCTCACTGTTCCCTCACACTCTACAGAATCAGCCTCTGTGTGCACGCTAAGTCCTCACTGTTCCCTCACACTCTACAGAATCAGCCTCTGTGTGCAGGTTCAGTCCTCAGTGTTCTCTCACACTCTACAGAATAATCCACTGTGTGCACCATCAGTCCTCAGTGTCATCTCACACTCTACAGAATCAGCCTCTGTCTGCATGTCCAGTCCTCACTGTCAGCTCACACTCTACAGAATTAGCCTGTTTGCACATCGTGCTCACTGTTCCCTAACACTCTACAGTATAAGCCTCCGTGCACAGAGGTTTATTGTTCCCTCACACTCTACAGAATCAACGTCTGTGCGCACGTTCAGTCCTCACTGTTCCCTCAAGCCCAACAGAATCAGCCCCTGAGGGCACGATCAGTCCTGTTACCTCACACTCTACAGAATCAGCCTCTGTGTGCATGCTCAGTACTCAGTGTTCCCTCACACTCTATAGAGTCTGCCTCTTTGTGCATGTCCAGTCCTCACTGTTCCCTCACGCTCTACAGAATAACCCTGTGTGTGCAGGATCAGTCCTGTGTCATCTCACACTGTAGACAATAAGCCTCTGTGTGCACGTTCAGTCCTCACTTTTCCCTCACACTCTAAAGAATCACACTCTGTGTGCATGTTCAGTCCTCACTGTTACCTCACACTATACAAAATAAGCCTCTGTGTGCATGTTTAGTCCTCACTGTTCCCTCACACCCAAAAGAATAAGCCGCTGTTTGCACGTTCAGTCCTCACTGTTCTCCCACACTCTTTAAAATAAGCCTGTGTGCATGTTTAGTCCTCACTGTTCCCTCACACCCAACAGAATCAGCCTCTGTGTGCACGTTAAGTCCTCACAATTCACTCACACTCTACAGAATAATCCTCTGTGTGCAGGATCAGTCCTCAGTGTCATCTCACACTCTACAGAATCAGCCTCTGTGTGCACACTCAGTCCTCACTGTTCCCTCACACTCTACAGAATCAGCCTCTGTGTGCACGTTCCGTCCTCACTGTTCCCTGACACTCTACAGAATAAACCTCTGTGTGCACGATCAGTCCTCAGTGTCATCTCACACTCTTCAGAATCAGCCTGTGTGCACACTCAGTCCTCACTGTTCCCTCACACTCTACAGAATCAGACTCTGTGTGCACGTTCAGTCCTCACTGTTCCCTCAAACTCTACAGAATCAGCCTCTGTGTGCACATTCAGTCCTCACTGTAACCTCACAGTCTATAAAATCAGTCTCTGTATGTATGTTCAGTCCTGACTGTTCACTCACACTCTACGAAATAAGCCTCTGTGTGCACGTTCAGTCCTCACTTTTCCCTCACACTCTACAGAGTCAGCCTCTGTATGCAGGTTCAGTCCTTACTGTGAGCTCACACTATACAAAATAAGCCTACGTGTGCAGGTTCAGTCCTCACTATTCCCTCACACTCTACGAAATAAGCCTCTGTGTGCACGTTCATTCCTCACTGTTCCCTCAAACTCTACAGAATCAGCCTCTGTGTGCACATTCAGTCCTCACTGAAACCTCACACTTTATAAAATCAGTCTCTGTATGTATGTTCAGTCCTGACTGTTCCCTCACACTCTACGAAATAAGCCTCTGTGTGCACGTTCAGTCCTCACTTTTCCCTCACACTCTACAGAGTCAGCCTCTGTATGCAGGTTCAGTCCTTACTGTGAGCTCACACTATACAAAATAAGCCTATGAGTGCAGGTTCAGTCCTCACTATTCCCTCACACTCTACGAAATAACCCTCTGTGTGCACGTTCAGTCCTCACTGTTCCCTCACACTCTACAGAATAAGGCTCTGTGTGCACGTTCAGTCCTCAGTGTTCCCTCACACTCTACAAAATAAGCCTCTGTGTGCATGTTTAGTCCTCACTGTTCCCTCACACCCAACAGAATCAGCCTCTGTGTGCACGTTAAGTCCTCACAATTCACTCACACTCTACAGAATAATCCTCTGTGTGCAGGATCAGTCCTCAGTGTCATCTCACACTCTACAGAATCAGCCTCTGTGTGCACACTCAGTCCTCACTGTTCCCTCACACTCTACAGAATCAGCCTCTGTGTGCACGTTCCGTCCTCACTGTTCCCTGACACTCTACAGAATAAACCTCTGTGTGCACGATCAGTCCTCAGTGTCATCTCACACTCTTCAGAATCAGCCTCTGTGTGCACACTCAGTCCTCACTGTTCCCTCACACTCTACAGAATCAGCCTCTGTGTGCACGTTCAGTCCTCACTGTTCCCTCAAACTCTACAGAATCAGCCTCTGTGTGCACATTCAGTCCTCACTGTAACCTCACAGTCTATAAAATCAGTCTCTGTATGTATGTTCAGTCCTGACTGTTCCCTCACACTCTACGAAATAAGCCTCTGTGTGCACGTTCAGTCCTCACTTTTCCCTCACACTCTACAGAGTCAGCCTCTGTATGCAGGTTCAGTCCTTACTGTGAGCTCACACTATACAAAATAAGCCTACGTGTGCAGGTTCAGTCCTCACTATTCCCTCACACTCTACGAAATAAGCCTCTGTGTGCACGTTCATTCCTCACTGTTCCCTCAAACTCTACAGAATCAGCCTCTGTGTGCACATTCAGTCCTCACTGAAACCTCACACTCTATAAAATCAGTCTGTGTATGTATGTTCAGTCCTGACTGTTCCCTCACACTCTACGAAATAAGCCTCTGTGTGCACGTTCAGTCCTCACTTTTCCCTCACACTCTACAGAGTCAGCCTCTGTATGCAGGTTCAGTCCTTACTGTGAGCTCACACTATACAAAATAAGCCTATGTGTGCAGGTTCAGTCCTCACTATTCCCTCACACTCTACGAAATAAGCCTCTGTGTGCACGTTCAGTCCTCACTGTTCCCTCACACTCTACAGAATAAGGCTCTGTGTGCACGTTCAGTCCTCAGTGTTCCCTCACACTCTACAAAATAAGCCTCTGTGTGCATGTTTAGTCCTCACTGTTCCCTGACACCCAACAGAATCAGCCTCCGTGTGCACGTTCAGTCCTCACTGTTCCCTCACACTCTACAGAATCAGCCTCTGTGTGCACACTCAGTCCTCACTGTTCCCTCACACTCTACAGAATCAGCCTCTGGGTGCACGTACAGTCCTCACTGTTCCCTCACACACTACAAAATCACCCACTGTGTGCACGTTGAGTCCTCACTGTTCCCTCACACACTACAAAATCACCCACTGTGTGCACGTTCAGTCCTCACTGTTCCCTCACACTCTACAGAATCAGCCTCTGTGTGCACGCTCAGTCCTCACTGTTCCCTCACACTCTACAGAATCAGCCTCTGTGTGCAGGTTCAGTCCTCAGTGTTCTCTCACACTCTACAGAATAATCCACTGTGTGCACCATCAGTCCTCAGTGTCATCTCACACTCTACAGAATCAGCCTCTGTGTGAACGTTCAGTCTTCACTGTCACCTCACACTCTACAGAATTAGCCTCTGTTTGCACGTCTAGTCCTCACTGTTCCCTGACACTCTACAGTATAAGCCTCCGTGAACAGAGGTTTATTGTTCCCTCACACTCTACAGAATGAACGTCCGTGTGCATGTTCAGTGCTCCCTGTGACCTCACACTCTACAGAATCAGACTCTGTGTGCCCGTTCAGTATTCACTGTTCCCTCAAACTCTACAGAATCAGCCTCTGTGTGCACATTCATTCCTCACTGTTCCCTCACACTCTAGAGAATCAGCTTCTGTGTGCACGTTGATTCCTCCCTGTTACCTCTCACTCTACAAAATAAGCCTCTGTGTGCATGTTCAGTCCTCACTGTTCCCTCACACTCTACAGATTCAGCCCGTGTGTGCACGTTTAGTCCTGACTGTTCCCTCACACTCTACAAAATAAGCCTCTGTGTGCACACTCAGTCCTCACTGTTCCCTCACACGCTACAGAATCAGCCTCTGGGTGCACGTACAGTCCTCACTGTTCCCTCACACACTACAAAAATCACCCACTGTGTGCACGTTCAGTCCTCACTGTTCCCTCACACACTACAAAATCACCCACTGTGTGCATGTTCAGTCCTCACTGTTCCCTCACACTCTACAGAATCAGCCTCTGTGTGCACGCTCAGTCCTCACTGTTCCCTCACACTCTATAGAATCAGCCTCTGTGTGCATGTTCAGTCCTGACTGTTCCCTCATGCACTACAGAATAATCCTCTGTCTGCAGGATCAGTCCTCAGTGTCATCTCATACTCTAGAGAATCAGCCTCTGTGTGCACGTTCAGTCCTCACTGTTCCCTCACACTCTAGAGGATCAGCCTCTGTGTGCACGTTGATTCCTCACTGGTACCTCACACTCTACAAAATAAGCCTGTGTGTGCACGTTTAGTCCTGTCTGTTCCCTCACACTCTACAAAATAAGCCTCTGGGTGCAGGTTCAGTCCTCACTGTTCCCTCACACTCTACAGAATCAGAGACTGTGCACGTTGAGTCCTTACTGTTCCCTCACACTCTACAGAATTAGACTCTGTGTGCTAGTTCATTCCTCACTGTTCCCTCAAACTCTACAGAATCAGAGATTGTACACGTTCAGTCCTCACTGTTCCCTCACACTCTACATATTTAGCCTATGTGTGCACGCTCAGTCCTCACTGTTCCCTCACACTCTACAGAATAAGCCTCTGTGTGCACGTTCAGTCCTCACTGTTCCCTCACTCTACAGAATCAGCCTCTGTGTGCACGTTCAGTCCTCACTGTTCCCTCACACTCTACAAAATAAGCCTCTGTGTGCAGGTTCAGTCCTCAGTGTTCCCTCACACTCTACAGAATAATCCTCTGTGTGCACGATCAGTACTCAGTGTCATCTCACACTCTACAGAATCAGCCTCTGTCTGCACGTTCAGTCCTCACTGTCACCTCACACTCTACAGAATTAGCCTCTGTTTGCACATGTAGTCCTCACTGTTCCCTAACACTCTACAGTATAAGCCTCCGTGCACAGAGGTTTATTGTTCCCTCACACTCTACAGAATCAACGTTTGTGTGCACGTTCAGTCCTCACTGTTCCCTCAAGCCCAACAGAATCAGCCCTGAGGGCACGATCAGTCCTGTTACCTCACTCTACAGAATCAGCCTCTGTGTGCACACTCAGTACTCAGTGTTCCCTCACACTCTATAGAATCAGCCTCTTTGTGCATGTTCAGTCCTCACTGTTCCCTCACGCTCTACAGAATAACCCTGTGTGTGCAGGATCAGTCCTCAGTGTCATCTCACACTCTAGAGAATCAGCCTCTGTGTGCACGTTCAGTCCTCACTTTTCCCTCACACTCTAAAGAATCACACTCTGTGTGCACGTTCAGTCCTCACTGTTACCTCAAACTATACAAAATAAGCCTATGTGTTCAGGTTTCAGTCCTCACTGTTCCCTCACACTCTACAAAATAAGCCTCTGTGTGCATGTTTAGTCCTCACTGTTCCCTCACACCCAAAAGAATCAGCCTCTGTGTGCACGTTCAGTCCTCACTGTTCCCTCACACTCTACAGAATTTGCCTCTGTGTGCACATTCTGTCCTCCCTGTTCCCTCACACTCTACAGAATCAGCTTCTGTGTGCATGCTCAGTCCTCACTGTTCCCTCAGTCTACAGAATAATCCTCTGTGTGAACGAGCAGTCCTCAGTGTCATCTCACACTCTACAGAATCAGCCTCTGTGTGCACGTTCAGTCCTCACTGTTCCCTCAAACTCTATAGAATCAGAGACTGTGCACATTGAGTGCTCACTGTTCCCTCACACTCCACATATTCAGCCTATGTGTGTACGCTCAGTCCTCACTGTTCCCTCACACTCTACAGAATAAGCCTCTGTGTGCACGCTCAGTCCTCACTGTTCGCTCACACTCTACAGAATAAGCCTCTGTGTGCACGTTCAGTCCTCACTGTTCCCTCACACTCTACAAAATAAGCCTCTGTGTGCATGTGGAGTCCTCACTGTTCCCTCACACTCTACAGAATCAGAGACTGTGCGTTCAGTCCTCACTGTTCCCTCACACTCCACATATTCAGCCTATGTGTGCATGCTCAGTCCTCACTGTTCCCTCACACTCTACAGAATCAGCCTCTGTGTGCACATGCAGTCCTCAGTGTTCCCTCACACTCTACAAAATAAGCCTCTGTGTGCAGGTTCAGTCCTCAGTGTTCTCTCACACTCTACAGAATAATCCACTGTGTGCACCATCAGTCCTCAGTGTCATCTCACACTCTACAGAATCAGCCTCTGTCTGCATGTTCAGTCCTCACTGTCACCTCACACTCTACAGAATTAGCCTCTGTTTGCACATCGTGCTCACTGTTCCCTAACACTCTACAGTATAAGCCTCCGTGCACAGAGGTTTATTGTTCCCTCACACTCTACAGAATCAACGTCTGTGTGCACGTTCAGTCCTCACTGTTCCCTCAAGCCCAACAGAATCAGCCCCTGAGGGCACGATCAGTCCTGTTACCTCACACTCTACAGAATCAGCCTCTGTGTGCACGCTCAGTACTCAGTGTTCCCTCACACTCTATAGAGTCTGCCTCTTTGTGCATGTCAAGTCCTCAGTGTTCCCTCACGCTCTACAGAATAACCCTCTTTGTGCAGGATCAGTCCTCAGTGTCATCTCACACTGTAGAGAATAAGACTCTGTGTGCACGTTCAGTCCTCACTTTTCCCTCACACTCTAAAGAATCACACTCTGTGTGCACGTTCAGTCCTCACTGTTACCTCACACTATACAAAATAATCCTCTGTGTGCACGATCAGTACTCAGTGTCATCTCACACTCTACAGAATCAGCCTCTGTCTGCACGTTCAGTCCTCACTGTCACCTCACACTCTACAGAATTAGCCTCTGTTTGCACATGTAGTCCTCACTGTTCCCTAACACTCTACAGTATAAGCCTCCGTGAACAGAGGTTTATTGTTCCCTCACACTCTACAGAATCAACGTTTGTGTGCACGTTCAGTCCTCACTGTTCCCTCAAGCCCTACAGAATCAGCCCTGAGGGCACGATCAGTCCTGTTACCTCACTCTACAGAATCAGCCTCTGTGTGCACATTCAGTCCTCACTGTTCCGTCACACTCTACAGAATCAGCCTCTGTGTGCACGTTCAGTCCTCACTGTTCCCTCACACTCTAGAGAATCAGCTTCTGTGTGCACGTTGATTCCTCACTGTTACCTCTCACTCTACAAAATAAGCCTCTGTGTGCACACTCAGTCCTGACTGTTCCCTCACACACTACAAAATCACCCACTGTGTGCACGTTCAGTCCTCACTGTTCCCTCACACTCTACAGAATCAGCCTCTGTGTGCACATTCATTCCTCACTGTTCCCTCACACACTATAGAATCAGCCTCTGTGTGCATGTTCAGTCCTGACTGTTCCCTCACACTCTACAGATTCAGCCCGTGTGTGCACGTTTAGTCCTGACTGTTCCCTCACACTCTACAAAATAAGCCTCTGTGTGCACACTCAGTCCTCACTGTTCCCTCACACGCTACAGAATCAGCCTCTGGGTGCACGTACAGTCCTCACTGTTCCCTCACACACTACAAAATCACCCACTGTGTGCACGTTCAGTCCTCACTGTTCCCTCACACACTACAAAATCACCCACTGTGTGCACGTTCAGTCCTCACTGTTCCCTCACACTCTACATAATCAGCCTCTGTGTGCACGCTCAGTCCTCACTGTTCCCTCACACTCTATAGAATCAGCCTCTATGTGCATGTTCAGTCCTGACTGTTCCCTCATGCACTACAGAATAATCCTCTGTCTGCAGGATCAGTCCTCAGTGTCATCTCATACTCTAGAGAATCAGCCTCTGTGTGCACGTTCAGTCCTCACTGTTCCCTCACACTCTAGAGGATCAGCCTCTGTGTGCACGTTGATTCCTCACTGGTACCTCACACTCTACAAAATAAGCCTGTGTGTGCACGTTTAGTCCTGTCTGTTCCCTCACACTCTACAAAATAAGCCTCTGGGTGCAGGTTCAGTCCTCACTGTTCCCTCACACTCTACAGAATCAGAGACTGTGCACGTTGAGTCCTTACTGTTCCCTCACACTCTACAGAATTAGACTCTGTGTGCTAGTTCATTCCTCACTGTTCCCTCAAACTCTACAGAATCAGAGATTGTACACGTTCAGTCCTCACTGTTCCCTCACACTCTACATATTTAGCCTATGTGTGCACGCTCAGTCCTCACTGTTCCCTCACACTCTACAGAATCAACGTCTGTGTGCACGTTCAGTCCTCACTGTTCCCTCACACTCTACAGAATCAGAGACTGTGCACGTTGAGTCCTTACTGTTCCCTCACACTCTACAGAATTAGACTCTGTGTGCTAGTTCATTCCTCACTGTTCCCTCAAACTCTACAGAATCAGAGATTGTACACGTTCAGTCCTCACTGTTCCCTCACACTCTAAATATTTAGCCTATGTGTGCACGCTCAGTCCTCACTGTTCCCTCACACTCTACAGAATCAACGTCTGTGTGCACGTTCAGTCCTCACTGTTCCCTCAAGTCTAACAGAATCAGCCCCTGAGGGCACGATCAGTCCTGTTACCTCACACTCTACAGAATCAGCCTCTGTGTGCACGTTCAGTACTCAGTGTTCCCTCACACTCTATAGAGTCTGCCTCTTTGTGCATGTCCAGTCCTCACTGTTCCCTCACGCTCTACAGAATAACCCTGTGTGTGCAGGATCAGTCCTCAGTGTCATCTCACACTGTAGAGAATAAGCCTCTGTGTGCACGTTCAGTCCTCACTTTTCCCTCACACTCTAAAGAATCACACTCTGTGTGCACGTTCAGTCCTCACTGTTACCTCACACTATACAAAATAAGCCTCTGTGTGCATGTTTAGTCCTCACTGTTCCCTCACACCCAAAAGAATCAGCCGCTGGGTGCACGTTCAGTCCTCACTGTTCTCTCACACTCTTTAAAATAAGCCTCTGTGTGCATGTTTAGTCCTCACTGTTCCCTCACACCCAACAGAATCAGCCTCTGTGTGCACGTTAAGTCCTCACAACTCACTCACACTCTGCAGAATAATCCTGTGTGCAGGATCAGTCCTCAGTGTCATCTCACACTCTACAGAATCAGCCTCTGGGTGCACGTACAGTCCTCACTGTTCCCTCACACACTACAAAATCATCCACTGTGTGCACGTTAAGTCCTCACTGTTCCCTCACACACTACAAAATCACCCACTGTGTGCACGTTCAGTCCTCACTGTTCCCTCACACTCTACAGAATCAGCCTCTTTGTGCACGCTCAGTACTCACTGTTCCCTCACACTCTACAGAATCAGCCTCTGTGTGCACGCTCAGTCCTCACTGTTCCCTCACACTCTACAGAATCAGCCTCTGTGTGCAGGTTCAGTCCTCAGTGTTCCCTCAGTCTACAGAATAATCCTCTGTGTGAACGATCAGTCCTCAGTGTCATCTCACACTCTACAGAATCAGCCTCTGTGTGAACGTTCAGTCTTCACTGTCACCTCACACTCTACAGAATTAGCCTCTGTTTGCACGTCTAGTCCTCAATGTTCCCTAACACTCTACAGTATAAGCCTCCGTGCACAGATGTTTATTGTTCCCTCACACTCTACAGAATGAACGTCCGTGTGCATGTTCAGTGTTCCCTGTGACCTCACACTCTACAGAATCAGACTCTGTGTGCCCGTTCAGTACTCACTGTTCCCTCAAACTCTACAGAATCAGCCTCTGTGTGCACATTCAGTCCTCACTGTTCCCTCACACTCTACAGAATCAGCCTCTGTGTGCACGTTCAGTCCTCACTGTTCCCTCACACTCTAGAGAATCAGCTTCTGTGTGCACGTTGATTCCTCACTGTTACCTCTCACTCTACAAAATAAGCCTCTGTGTGCATGTTCAGTCCTCACTGTTCCCTCACACTCTACAGATTCAGCCCGTGTGTGCACGTTTAGTCCTGACTGTTCCCTCACACTCTACAAAATAAGCGTCTGTGTGCACACTCAGTCCTCACTGTTCCCTCACACTCTACAGAATCAGCCTCTGGGTGCACGTACAGTCCTCACTGTTCCCTCACACACTACAAAATCACCCACTGTGTGCACGTTGAGTCCTCACTGTTCCCTCACACACTACAAAATCACCCACTGTGTGCACGTTCAGTCCTCACTGTTCCCTCACACTCTACAGAATCAGCCTCTGTGTGCACGCTCAGTCCTCACTGTTCCCTCACACTCTACAGAATCAGCCTCTGTGTGCACGTTCAGTCCTCACTGTTCCCTCACACTCTACAAAATAAGCCTCTGTGTGCATGTGGAGTCCTCACTGTTCCCTCACATGCTACAGAATCAGAGACTGTGCACGTTCAGTCCTCACTGTTCCCTCACACTCCACATATTCAGCCTATGTGTGCACGTGCAGTCCTCAGTGTTCCCTCACACTACAAAATAAGCCTCTGTGTGCAGGTTCAGTCCTCAGTGTTCTCTCACACTCTACAAAATAATCCACGGTGTGCACGATCAGTCCTCAGTGTCATCTCACACTCTACAGAATCAGCCTCTGTGTGCACGTTCAGTCCTCACTGTCACCTCACACTCTACAGAATTAGCCTCTGTTTGCACATCGTCCTCACTGTTCCCTAACAGTCTACAGTATAAGCCTCCGTGCACAGAGGTTTATTGTTCCCTCACACTCTACAGAATCAACGTCTGTGTGCCCGTTCAGTCCTCACTGTTCCCTCAAGCCCAACAGAATCAGCCCCTGAGGGCACGATCAGTCCTGTTACCTCACACTCTAAAGAATCAGCCTCTGTGTGCACGCTCAGTACTCAGTGTTCCCTCACACTCTATAGAATCAGCCTCTTTGTGCATGTCCAGTCCTCACTGTTCCCTCACGCTCGACAGAATAACCCTGTGTGTGCAGGATCAGTCCTCAGTGTCACCTCACTCTAGAGAATCAGCCTCTGTGTGTACGTTGAGTCCTCACTTTTCCCTGACACTCTAAAGAATCACACTCTGTGTGCACGTTCAGTCCTCACTGTTACCTCACACTATACAAAATAAGCCTCTCTGTGTGCATGTTTAGTCCTCACTGTTCACTCACACCCAAAAGAATAAGCCGCTGTGTGCACGTTAAGTCCTCACTGTTCTCTCACACTCTTTAAAATAAGCCTCTGTGTGCATGTTTAGTCCTCACAGTTCCCTCATACCCAACAGAATCAGCCTCTGTGTGCACGTTAAGTCCTCACAATTCACTCACACTCTACAGAATAATCCTCTGTGTGCAGGATCAGTCCTCAGTGTCATCTCACACTCTACAGAATCAGCCTCTGTGTGCAGACTCAGTCCTCGCTGTTCCCTCACACTCTACAGAATCAGCCTGTGTGCACGTTCAGTCCTCACTGTTCCCTCACACTCTACAAAATAAGCCTCTGTGTGCATGTGGAGTCCTCACTGTTCCCTCACACTCCACATATTCAGCCTATGTGTGCATGCTCAGTCCTCACTGTTCCCTCACACTCCACAGAATCAGCCTCTGTGTGCACATGCAGTCCTCAGTGTTCCCTCACACTCTACAAAATAAGCCTCTGTGTGCAGGTTCAGTCCTCAGTGTTCTCTCACACTCTACAGAATAATCCACTGTGTGCACGATCATTCCTCAGTGTCATCTCACACTCTACAGAATCAGCCTCTGTCTGCATGTTCAGTCCTCACTGTCACCTCACACTCTACAGAATTAGCCTCTGTTTGCACATCGTCCTCACTGTTCCCTAACACTCTACAGTATAAGCCTCCGTGCACAGAGGTTTATTGTTCCCTCACACTCTACAGAATCAACGTCTGTGTGCACGTTCCGTCCTCACTGTTCCCTCAAGCCCAACAGAATCAGCCCCTGAGGGCACGATCAGTCCTGTTACCTCACACTCTACAGAATCAGCCTCTGTGTGCACGTTAAGTCCTCACAATTCACTCACACTCTACAGAATAATCCTCTGTGTGCAGGATCAGTCCTCAGTGTCATCTCACACTTTACAGAATCAGCCTCTGTGTGCACACTCAGTCCTCACTGTTACCTCACACTATACAAAATAAGCCTATGTGTGCAGGTTCAGTCCTCACTGTTCCCTCACACTCTATGAAATTAGCCTCTGTGTGCATGTTTAGACCTCACTGTTCCTTCACACCCAAAAGAATCAGCCTCTGTGTGCACATTCAGTCCTCCGTTCCCTCACACTCTACAGAATCAGCTTCTGTGTGCACGCTCAGTCCTCACTGTTCGCTCAGACTCTATAGAATCAGCGCATGTGTGCACGTTCAGTCCTCACATTTCCCTCACACTCTAAAGAATCACACTCTGTGTGCACGTTCGGTCCTCACTGTTACCTCACACTATAGAAAATAAGCCTCTGTGTGCATGTTTAGTCCTCACTGTTCCCTCACACCCAAAAGAATAAGCCGCAGTGTGCACGTTCAGTCCTCACTGTTCTCTCACACTCTAAAATAAGCCTCTGTGTGCATGTTTAGTCCTCACTGTTCCCTCACAACCAACAGAATCAGCCTCTGTGTGCACGTTAAGTCCTCACAATTCACTCACACTCTACAGAATAATCCTGTGTACAGGATCAGTCCTCAGTGTCATCTCACACTCTACAGAATCAGCCTCTGTGTGCACACTCAGTCCTCACTGTTCCCTCACACTCTACAAAATCAGCCTCTGTGTGCACGTTCCGTCCTCACTGTTCCCTGACACTCTACAGAATAAACCTCTGTGTGCACGATCAGTCCTCAGTGTCATCTCACACTCTTCAGAATCAGCCTCTGTGTGCACACTCAGTCCTCACTGTTCCCTCACACTCTACGAAATAAGCCTCTGTGTGCACGTTCAGTCCTCACTGTTCCCTCACACTCTACAGAATAAGGCTCTGTGTGCACGTTCAGTCCTCAGTGTTCCCTCACACTCTACAAAATGAGCCTGTGTGTGCATGATTAGTCCTCACTGTTCCCTGACAACCAACAGAATCAGCCTCCGTGTGCACGTTCAGTCCTCACTGTTCCCTCAAACTCTACAGAATAAGCCTCTGTGTGCACGTTCAGTCCTCACTGTTACCTCACACTCTACAGAATCAGCCTCTGTGTGCACGTGCAGTCCTCAGTGTTCCCTCACACTCTACAAAATAAGCCTTTGTGTGCAGGTTGAGTCCTCAGTGTTCCCTCACACTCTACAGAATAATCCTCTGTGTGCACGATCAGTACTCAGTGTCATCTCACACTCTACAGAATGAGCCTCTGTCTGCACGTTCAGTCCTCACTGTTCCCTCACACTCTACAGAATTTGCCTGTGTGCACATTCAGTCCTCCCTGTTCCCTCACACTCTACAGAATCAGCTTCTGTGTGCATGCTCAGTCCTCACTGTTCCCTCAGTCTACAGAATAATCCTCTGTGTGAACGAGCAGTCCTCAGTGTCATCTCACACTCTACAGAATCAGCCTGTGTGCACGCTCAGTCCTCACTGTTCCCTCACACTCTATGGAATCAGCCTCTGTGTGCATGTTCAGTCCTGACTGTTCCCTCATGCACTACAGAATAATCCTGTCTGCAGGATCAGTCCTCAGTGTCATCTCATACTCTAGAGAATCAGCCTCTGTGTGCACCTTAAGTCCTCACTGTTCCCTCACACTCTAGAGGATCAGCCTCTGTGTGCACGTTGATTCCTCACTGTTACCTCACACTCTACAAAATAAGCCTGTGTGTGCACGTTTAGTCCTGTCTGTTCCCTCACACTCTACAAAATAAGGCTCTGTGTGCAGGTTCAGTCCTCAGTGTTCCCTCACACTCTACAGAATAATCCTCTGTGTGCACCATCAGTCCTCAGTGTCATCTCACAGTCTACAGAATCAGCCTCTGTCTGCACGTTCAGTCCTCACTGTCACCTCACACTCTACAGAATTAGCCTGTTTGCACATCTAGTCCTCACTGTTCCCTAACACTCTACAGTATAAGCCTCCGTGCACAGAGGTTTATTGTTCCCTCACACTCTACAGAATCAACGTCTGTGTGCACGTTCAGTCCTCACTGTTCCCTCAAGCCCAACAGAATCAGCCCCTGAGGGCACGATCAGTCCTGTTACCTCACACTCTACAGAATCAGCCTCTGTGTGCACGTTCAGTACTCAGTGTTCCCTCACACTCTAAAGAATCACACTCTGTGTGCACGTTCAGTCCTCACTGTTACCTCAAACTATACAAAATAAGCCTATGTGTTCAGGTTTCAATCCTCACTGTTCCCTCACACTCTACGAAATAAGCCTCTGTGTGCATGTTTAGTCCTCACTGTTCCGTCACACCCAAAAGAATCAGCCTCTGTGTGCACGTTCAGTCCTCACTGTTCCCTCACACTCTACAGAAGCAGCTTCTGTGTGCACGCTCAGTCCTCACTGTTCCCTCAGTCTACAGAATAATCCTGTGTGAACGAGAAGTCCTCAGTGTCATCTCACACTCTACAGAATCAGACTCTGTGTGAACGTTCAGTCCTCACTGTTGCCTCAAACTCTATAGAATCAGAGACTGTGCACATTGAGTGCTCACTGTTCCCTCACACTCCACATATTCAGCCTATGTGTGTACGCTCAGTCCTCACTGTTCCCTCACACTCTACAGAATAAGCCTCTGTGTGCACGCTCAGTCCTCACTGTTCGCTCACACTCTACAGAATAAGCCTCTGTGTGCACGTTCAGTCCTCACTGTTCCCTCACACTCTACAAAATAAGCCTCTGTGTCCATGTGGAGTCCTCACTGTTCCCTCACACTCTACAGAATCAGAGACTGTGCACGTTCAGTCCTCACTGTTCCCTCACACTCCACATATTCAGCCTATGTGTGCAGGCTCAGTCTTCACTGTTCCCTCACACTCTACAGAATTAGCCTCTGTGTGCACGTGCAGTCCTTAGTGTTCCCTCAATCTACAAAATAAGCCTCTGTGAGCAGGGTCAGTCCTCAGTGTTCTCTCACACTCTACAGAATAATCCACTGTGTGCACGATCAGTCCTCAGTGTCATCTCACACTCCACAGAATCAGCCTCTGTTTGCATGTTCAGTCCTCACTGTCACCTCACACTCTACAGAATTAGCCTCTGTTTGCACATCGTCCTCACTGTTCCCTAACACTCTACAGTATAAGCCTCCGTGCACAGAGGTTTATTGTTCCCTCACACTCTACAGAATCAACGTCTGTGTGCACGATCAGTCCTCACTGTTCCCTCAAGCCCAACAGAATCAGCCCCTGAGGGCACGATCAGTCCTGTTACCTCACACTCTACAGAATCAGCCTCTGTGTGCACGCTCAGTACTCAGTGTTCCCTCACACTCTATAGAATCAGCCTCTTTGTGCATGTCCAGTCCTCACTGTTCCCTCACGCTCTACAGAATAACCCTGTGTGTGCAGGATCAGTCCTCAGTGTCATCTCACACTGTAGAGAATAAGCCTCTGTGTGCACGTTCAGTCCTCACTTTTCCCTCACACTCTAAAGAATCACAGTCTGTGTGCACGTTCAGTCCTCACTGTTACCTCACACTATACAAAATAAGCCTCTGTGTGCATGTTTAGTCCTCACTGTTCCCTCACACCCAAAAGAATCAGCTGCTATGTGCACGTTCAGTCCTCACTGTTCTCTCACAGTCTTTAAAATAAGCCTCTGTGTGCATGTTTAGTCCTCTCTGTTCCCTCACACCCAACAGAATCAGCCTCTGTGTGCACGTTAAGTCCTCACAATTCACTCACACTCTACAGAATAATCCTCTGTGTGCAGGATCAGTGCTCAGTGTCATCTCACACTCTACAGAATCAGCCTCTGTGTGCACGTTCAGTCCTCACTGTTCCCTGACACTCTACAGAATAAACCTCTGTGTGCACGATCAGTCCTCAGTGTCATCTCACACTCTTCAGAATCAGCCTCTGTGTGCACACTCAGTCCTCACTGTTCCCTCACACTCTACAGAATCAGCCTCTGTGTGCCCGTTCAGTCCTCACTGTTCCCTCAAACTCTACAGAATCAGCCTCTGCGTGCACATTCAGTCCTCACTGTAACCTCACACTCTACAGAATAAGCCTCTGTGTGCACGTTCAGTCCTCACTTTTCCCGCACACTCTACAGAGTCAGCCTCTGTATGCAGGTTCAGTCCTTACTGTGAGCTCACACTATACAAAATAAGCCTATGTGTGCAGGTTCAGCCCTCACTATTCCCTCACACTCTACGAAATAAGCCTCTGTGTGCACGTTCAGTCCTCAGTGTTCCCTCACACTCTACAGAATAAGCCTGTGTGCACGTTCAGTCCTCACTGTTCCCTCACACTCTACAGAATCAGCCTGTCTGCACGTTCAGTCCTCACTGTCACCTCACACTCTATAGAATTAGCCTCTGTTTGCACATCTAGTCCTCACTGTTCCCTAACACTCTACAGTATAAGCCTCCGTGCACAGAGGTTTATTGTTCCCTCACACTCTACAGAATCAACGTCTGTGTGCACGTTCAGTCCTCACTGTTCCCTCAAGCCCAACAGAATCAGCCCCTGAGGGCACGATCAGTCCTGTTATCTCACACTCTACAGAATCAGCCTCTGTGTGCACGCTCAGTACTCAGTGTTCCCTCACACTCTATAGAATCAGCCTCTTTGTGCATTTTCAGTCCTCACTGTTCCCTCACGCTCTACAGAATAACCCTGTGTTCAGGATCACTCCTCAGTGTCATCTCACACTCTAGAGAATCAGCCTCTATGTGCACGTTCAGTCCTCACTCTTCCCTCACACTGTAAAGAATCACTCTGTGTGCACGTCCAGTCCTCACTGTTACCTCACACTATACAAAATAAGCCTATGTGTTCAGGTTTCAGTCCTCACTGTTCCCTCACACTCTACGAAATAAGCCTCTGTGTGCATGTTTAGTCCTCACTGTTCCCTCACACCCAAAAGAATCAGCCTCTGTGTGCACGTTCAGTCCTCCCTGTTCCCTCACACTCTACAGAATCAGCTTCTGTGTGCACGCTCAGTCCTCAATTTCCCTCAGTCTACAGAATCCTCTGTGTGAACGAGCAGTCCTCAGTGTCATCTCACACTCTACAGAATCAGACTCTGTGTGCACGTTCAGTCCTCACTGTTCCCTCAAACTCTATAGAATCAGAGACTGTGCACATTGAGTGCTCACTGTTCCCTCACACTCCACATATTCAGCCTATGTGTGTACGCTCAGTCCTCACTGTTCCCTCACTCTACAGAAGCCTCTGTGTGCACGCTCAGTCCTCACTGTTCGCTCACCGTCTACAGAATAAGCCTCTGTGTGCACGTTCAGTCCTCACTGTTCCCTCACACTCTACAAAATAAGCCTCTGTGTGCATGTGGAGTCCTCACTGTTCCCTCACACTCTACAGAATCCGAGACTGTGCACGTTCAGTCCTCACTGTTCCCTCACACTCCACATATTCAGCATATGTGTGCATGCTCAGTCCTCACTGTTCCCTCACACTCTGCAGAATAAGCCGCTGTGTGCACGTTCAGTCATCAGTGTTCCCTCACACTCTACAAAATAAGCCTCTGTGTGCAGGTTCAGTCCTCAGTGTTCCCTCACACTCTACAGAATAATCCTCTGTGTGCACGATCAGTCCTCAGTGTCATCTCACACTCTACAGAATCAGCCTCTGTCTGCACGTTCAGTCCTCACTGTCACCTCACACTCTACAGAATTAGCCTGTTTGCACATCTAGTCCTCACTGTTCCCTAACACTCTACAGTATAAGCCTCCGTGAACAGAGGTTTATTGTTCCCTCACACTCTACAGAATCAACGTCTGTGTGCACGTTCAGTCCTCACTGTTCCCTCAAGCCCAACAGAATCAGCCCCTGAGGGCACAATCAGTCCTGTTACCTCACACTCTACAGAATCAGCCTCTGTGTGCACGCTCAGTACTCAGTGTTCCCTCACACTCTATAGAATCAGCCTCTTTGTGCATGTTCAGTCCTCACTGTTCCCCCACGCTCTACAGAATAACCCTGTGTGTGCAGGATCAGTCCTCAGTGTCATCTCACACTCTAGAGAATCAGCCTCTGCGTGCACGTTCAGTCCTCACTTTTCCCTCACACTCTAAAGAATCACACTGTGTGTGCACGTTCAGTCCTCACTGTTACCTCACACTATACAAAATAAGCCTATGTGTGCAGGTTCAGTCCTCACTGTTCCCTCACACTCTACGAACTAAGCCTCTGTGTGCATGTTTAGTCCTCACTGTTCCCTCACACAACACAGAATGATCCTCTGTGTGCAAGTCGAGTACTCACTGTTTCCTAACAGTCCAAAAAATAAGCCTGTGTGTGCACGTTCAGTTCTCAGTGTTCCCTGACAATCTACAAAATAAGCATCTCGGTGCAGGGTCAGTCCTCAGTGTTCCCTCACACTCTACAGAATCAGCCTCTGTGTGCAGGTTCAGTCCTCACTGTTCCCTCAGTCTACAGAATAATCCTGTGTGAACGAGCAGTCCTCAGTGTCATCTCACACTCTACAGAATCAGCCTCTGTGTGCACGTTCAGTCCTCACTGTCACCTCACACTCTACAGAATTAGCCTCTGTTTGCACGTCTAGTCCTCACTGTTCCCTAACACTCTACAGTATAAGCCTCCGTGCAGAGGTTTATTTTTCCCTCACACTCTACAGAATGAACGTCCGTGTGCATGTTCAGTCCTCCCTGTGACCTCACACTCTACAGAATCAGCCTCTGTGTGCCCGTTCAGTACTCACTGTTCCCTCACACTACAGAATAAGCCTCTGTGTGCACGTTCAGTCCTCACTGTTCCCTCACACTCTACAGAATCAGCCACTGTGTGCACGTTGATTCCTCACTGTTACCTCTCACTCTACAAAATAAGCCTCTGTGTGCATGTTCAGTCCTTACTGTTCCCTCACACTCTACAGAATCAGCCCATGTCTGCACGTTTAGTCTTGACTGTTCCCTCACACTCTACAAAATAAGCCTCTGGGTGCAGGTTCAGCCCTCAGTGTTCCCTCACACTCTACAGAATAATCCTCTGTGTGCATGATCAGTCCTCAGTGTCATCTCACACTCTTCAGAATCAGCCTGTGTGCACACTCCATCCTCACTGTTCCCTCACACTCTACAGAATCAGCGTCTGTGTGCCCGTTCAGTCCTCACTGTTCCCTCAAACTCTACAGAATCAGCCTGTGTGTGCACATTCAGTCCTCACTGTAACCTCACACTCTATAAAATAAGTCTCTGTATGTTCAGTCCTGAGTGGTTCCTCACACTCTACAAAATAAGCCTATGTGTGCACGTTCAGTTCTCACTTTTCCCTCACACTCTACAGAGTCAGCCTTTGTTTGCAGGTTCAGTCCTTACTGTGAGCTCACACTATACAAAATAAACCTATGTGTGCATGCTCAGTCCTCAATGTTCCCTCACACTCTACAGAATCAGCCTCTGTGTGCACGTTCAGTCCTCACTGTTCCCTGACACTCTACAGAATAAACCTCTGTGTGCATGATCAGTCCTCAGTGTCATCTCACACTCTTCAGAATCAGCCTGTGTGCACACTCCATCCTCACTGTTCCCTCACACTCTACAGAATCAGCGTCTGTGTGCCCGTTCAGTCCTCACTGTTCCCTCAAACTCTACAGAATCAGCCTGTGTGTGCACATTCAGTCCTCACTGTAACCTCACACTCTATAAAATAAGTCTCTGTATGTTCAGTCCTGAGTGGTTCCTCACACTCTACAAAATAAGCCTATGTGTGCACGTTCAGTTCTCACTTTTCCCTCACACTCTACAGAGTCAGCCTTTGTTTGCAGGTTCAGTCCTTACTGTGAGCTCACACTATACAAAATAAACCTATGTGTGCATGCTCAGTCCTCAATGTTCCCTCACACTCTACAGAATCAGCCTCTGTGTGCACGTGCAGTCCTCAGTGTTCCCTCACACTCTTCAGAATCAGCCTCTGTGTGCTCGTGCAGTCCTCAGTGTTCCCTCTCACTCTACAAAATAAGCCTCTGTGTGCAGGTTCAGTCCTCAGTGTTCCCTCACACTCTACAGAATAATCCTCTGTGTGCACGATCAGTCCTCAGTGTCATCTCACACTCTAGAGAATCAACCTCTGTGTGCACATTCAGTCCTCACTGTTACCTCACACTACAGAAAATAAGCCTCTGTGTGCACGTTCAGTCCTGTTTTCCCTCACACTCTGCAGAATCAGACTCTGTGTGCATGTTTGGTCCTCCCTGTTCCCTCACACCCAACAAAATGAGCCTCTGTGTACACGTTCAGTCCTCACTGTTCCCTCACACACTACAGAATCACCCACTGTGTGCACGTTCAGTCCTCACTGTCACCTCACTCACTGAAGAATAAGCCTCTGTGTGCACGTTCAGTCCTCACTGTTCCGTCACACTCTACAGAATCAGCCTCTGTGTGCACGTGCAGTCCCCAATGTTCCCTCACACTCTACACAATAAGCCTCTGTGTGCAGGTTCATTCCTCAGTGTTCTCTCACACTCTACAGAATAATCCACTGTGTGCACGATCAGTCCTCAGTGTCATCTCACACTCTACAGAATCAGCCTCTGTCTGCACGTTCAGTCCTCACTGTCACCTCACACTCTACAGAATTAGCCTCCGTTTGCACATCGTCCTCACTGTTCCCTAACACTCTACAGTATGAGCCTCCGTACACAGAGGTTTACTGTTCCCTCACACTCTACAGAATCAACGTCTCTGTGCACGTTCAGTCCTCACTGTTCCCTCAAGCCCAACAGAATCAGCCCCTGAGGGCACGATCAGTCCTGTTACCTCACACTCTACAGAATCAGCCTCTGTGTGCATGCTCAGTACTCAGTGTTCCCTCACACTCTATAGAATCAGCCTCTTTGTGCATGTCCAGTCCTCACTGTTCCCTCACGCTCTACAGAATAACCCTGTGTGTGCAGGATCAGTCCTCAGTGTCATCTCACACTCTAGAGAATCAGCCTCTGTGTGCTCGTTCAGTCCTCACTTTTCCCTCACACTCTAAAGAATCACACTCTGTGTGCACGTTCAGTCCTCACTGTTACCTCACACTATACAAAATAAGCCTCTGTGTGCATGTTTAGTCCTCACTGTTCCCTCACACCCAATAGAATCAGCCTCTGTGTGCACTCAGTCCTCACTGTTCCCTCACACTCTACAGAATCAGCCTGTGTGCACGTTCAGTCCTCACTGTTCCCTGACACTCTACAGAATAAACCTCTGTGTGCACGATGAGTCCTCAGTGTCATCTCACACTCTTCAGAATCAGCCTGTGTGCACACTCAGTCCTCACTGTTCCCTCACACTCTACAGAATCACCCTCTGTGTGCCCGTTCAGTCCTCACTGTTCCCTCAAACTCTACAGAATCAGCCTCTGTGTGCACATTCAGTCCTCACTGTAACCTCACACTCTAAAGAAGAAGCCTCTGTGTGCACGTTCAGTCCTCACTTTTCCCTCACACTCTACAGAGTCAGCCTCTGTATGCAGGTTCAGTCCTTACTGTGAGCTCACACTATACAAAATAAGCCTATGTGTGCAGGTTCAGTCCTCACTATTCCCTCACACTCTACGAAATAAGCCTCTGTGTGCACGTTCAGTCCTCACTGTTCCCTCACACTCTACAGAATAAGGCTCTGTGTGCACGTTCAGTCCTGTTACCTCACATTGTACAGAATGAGACTTTGTGTGCACGTCCAGTCCTCAGTGTTACTTCACTCCCAAGAGAATCAGCCTCTGTGTGCACGTTGAGTCCTCACTGTTCCCTCAGACCCAAAAAAGTCAGCCTATGTGTGCATGTTCAGTCCTCACTGTTCCTTCCCACTCTAAAGAATAGGACTGAACAGTGAGGACTGAACGTGCACTCAGAGGCTGATTCTCGGGTGTGAGAAAACAGTGAGGACAAAACGTGCACACAGAGGTTGATTCTGCTGACTGTGAGGGAACACTGAGGAGTGATCGTGTACACAGAGCCTGATTCTGTAGAGTGTGAGGTAACAGTGAGGACTGGAAATGAAGAGAGAGGCTGATTCTGCACAGTCTGAGGTAAGAGTGAGGACTGAATGTGCACACAGCGGCTGATTCTGTAGAGTGTGAGGGAACAGTGAGGACTGAACCTGCACACATAGGCTTATTTTGTAGAGTGTGAGGTAACAGTGAGGAATCAACGTGCACACAGAGGCTGATTCTGTAGAGTGTGAGGAAACAGCGAGGACTGAACGTGGACACAGACGCTGATTCTGTAGAGTGTGAGGGAACAGTGAGTACTGAACGTGCACACAAAGGTTTATTTTATAGAGTGTGAGGAAACAGGACTGAACGTGCACAGAGGCTAATTCTGCTGGGTGTGAGGGAACAGTGAAAACTGAACGTGTACATAGAGACTGATTCTGTAGAGTGTGAGGGAACAGTGAGGACTGAACGTGCACACAGAGGCTCATTTTGTAGAATGTGAGGTAACAGTGAGGACTGAACGTGCACACAGAGGTTGATTCTGTATAGTGTGAGATAAGTTTCAACCTGTATAGCTATCGAAATGGTACAATTGGTATTTCGTGCCCTATAGTGTACCCTACCAATAGCAGTACAGGTTGGGCATCCCTTATCTGAAATGCTTGAGACCTAAAGTGTTTTGGATTCGGGAATACCTGCATCATATATATTTTTGGGCTGAGTAGCGCAAATGCAAGATATGAAATTCTCCAATTGGAATTTCGTATCCTATTACGTACCATTTCGATAGCTATACAGATTCGGCCTTATGTGAAAGGCTTGAGACCTGAAATGTTTTGGATCTGGGAATACCTGCATTATATATACTTATTGGCTGAGGACCCCAAATCCAAGCTCTGAGACGCTCCAATTAACATTTCCTGCCCTACTGTGTACCCTACCAATAGCTATACAGGTTGGGCATCTCTTATCTGAAATGCTTAAGACCTGAAGTGTTTTTGATTTGGGAATACCTGCGTCATATCAACTTATGGGCTGAGCACCGCAAATCCAAGCTCTGAGATGCTCCAATTGGCATTTCGTTCCCTATTCTAAATCCTACGAATAGCTACAAAGGTTGGGCATCCCTTATCTGAAATGCTTAAGACCTGAAGTGTTTTGGATTTGGGAATACCTGTATCAGATATGCTTATGGGCTGAGTACCCTAAGTTCAAGCTCGGAGATGCTCCAACTGGTATTTCCTGCCCTATTGTATACCCTACCAATAGCTATACAGGTTGGACCTTGTCAGAAATGCTTAACACCTGAAGTGTTTTGGATTTGGGAATACATGCATCATATATACTTATGTGCTGAGCACCCCAAAGCCAAGCTCTGAAATGCTCCAATTGAAATTTTGCGCCCTATTCTGTACCCTACCAACAGCTATACAGGTTGGGCATCCCTTATCTGAAATACCTGAGACCTGAATTACGTTGGATTTGAAATACCTGCATCATATATACTTATGGGCTGAACACCCCAAATCCAAGCTCTGAAATTCTCCAATTGAAATTTCATGCCCTATTGTGTACCATTTCGATAGCTATACAGGTCGGGCCTTATGTGAAAGGCTTGAGACCTGAAGTGTTTTGGATTTGGGAATACCTGCATTATATATACTTATGGGCAGAGCACCCCAAATCCAAGCTCTGAGATGCTCCAATTGGTATTTCCTGCCCTACTGAGTACCCTACTAATAGCTATACAGGTTGGGCATCCGTTGTGTGAAATGCTTGAGACCTGAAGTGTTTTGGATTTGGGAAAACCTTCATCATATATACTTATGGACTGAGCACCAAATATGCAAGCTCTGAGATGCTGCTATTGGTATTTCGTGCCCTATTGTGTACCGTACCAATAGCTATACAGGTTGGGCCTTATCTGAAATGCTAGAGTCCTGAAGTGTTTTGGATTTTGGAATACCTGCATGACATATAATTATGGGGTGAGACCCCCAAATCCAAGCTCTGAGATGCTGCTATTGGTATTTCGTGCCCTACTGTGTAACCTACCAATAGCTATACAGGTTGGGCCTTATCTGAAATGCTAGAGTCCTGAAGTGTTTTGGATTTGGGAATAGCTGCATCATATATACTGATGGGCTGAGCACCCCAAATCCACGCTCTGAGATGCTCCAAGCGGTATTTCGTGCCCTATTGTGTACCCTACCAATAGCTATACAGGCTGGGCATCCCTTATCTGAAATGCTTGAGACCTGAAGTGTTTTGGAATTGCAATACCTGCATCATAAATATTTATGGGGTGAGCACCCCAAATCCAAGCTCTGAAATTCTTCAATTGAAATTTCGTGACCTATTGTTTGCCATTTCGATAGCTATATAGGTTGGGCCTTTTCTGAAAGGCTTGAGACGTGAAGTGTTTTGGATTCGGGAATACCTGAATCATATATACTCATGGGCTGAGCACCCCAAATCCAAGTTCTGACATGCTCCAATTGGTATTTCCTGCCCTACTGTGTACCCTACCAATAGTTATACAGGCTGGACATCCCTTATCTGAAATGCTTGAGACCTGAAGTGTTTGGGATTTGGGAATACCTGATAATATATACTTGTGGGCTGATCAACCCATATCCAAGCTCTAAGATGCTCCAATTCGTATTTTGTGCCCTATTCTGCATCCTATCAATAGCTATAAAGGTTGGGCATCCCTTATCTGAAATGCTTGAGACGTGAAGTATTTTGGATTTGAAAATATTTGTAACATATATGCTTATGGGCTGAGCACCCCAAATCCAAGCTCTGAGATGGTCCAATTGGTATTTCGTGCCCTATTGTGTACCCTACCAATAGCTATACAGGTTGGGCATCCTTTATCTGAAATGCTTGAGACCTGAAGTGTTTTGGATTTGGAATACCTGCATCATATATATTTATGGGCTGAGCACCCCAAATCAAAGCTCTGAGATGCTCCAATTGGTATTTCATGCCCTATTTTGTACCCTACCAATAGCTATACAAGTTGGGCATCCCTTATCTGAAACGCTTAAGACCTGAAATGTTTTAATATGGAAAATACCTGCATCATATATACTTCTGGCCTGAGCACCCCAAATCCACGCTCTGAGATGCTCCAATTGGTATTTTGTGCCCTATTGTGTACCCTACCAATAGCTATACAGGTTGGGCATCCTTTATATGAAATGCTTGAGACCTGAAGTGTTTTGGATTTGGAATACCTGCATAATATATATTTATGGGCTGAGCACCCAAAATCCAAGCTCTGAAATTCTCCAATTGGAATTTCGTGCCCTATTGTGTACCATTTTGAAAGCTATACAGGTTGGGCCTTATCTGAAAAGGCTTGAGACCTGAAGTGTTTTGAATTTCAGAATACCTGCATCATATATACTTATGGGCTGAGCACCCCAAATCCAAGCTCTGAGATGCTCCAACTGTTATTTCCTGCCCTACTGTGTACCCTACCAATAGCTATACAGGTTGGGCATCCCTTATCTGAAATGCTTCAGACCTGAAGAGTTTTGGATTTGGAAATACGTGCATCATATATACGTCTGGGTTGAGCACTCCAAATCCAATCTCTGAGATGCTCTAATTGGTATTTCATGCCCTATTCTGCACCGTATCAATAGCTATAAAGGTTGGGCATCCCTTATCGAAAATGCTTGAGACCTGAAGTCTTTTCGATTTGGGAATACCTGAATCATATATTACTTATGAAAGAAGCACCCCAAATCCAAGCTCTGAGATGCTTCAATTGGTATTTTGTGCCGTATTGTGTACCCTACCAATAGCTATACAGGTTGGGCATCCCTTATATGAAACGCATGAGATCTGAATTGTTTTGGATTTGAGAATACCTGCCTCATATATACTTATGGGCTGAACACCACAAATCCAACCTCTGAGATGTTCCAATTGGTGTTTTGTGCCCTATTTTGTACCCTACCAATAGCTATACAGGTTGGGCCTTATCTGAAATGCTTGAGTCCTGAAGTGTTTTGAATTTGGGAATACCCGCATCATATATACTTATGGAATGAGCACCCAAAATCCAAGCTGTAAGATGCTCGAATTTGTATTTCGTGCCCTATTGTGTATCCTACAAATAGCTATACAGGTTGGGAATCCCTTATCTGAAATGCTTGAGACCTGAAGTGTTTTGGATTTGGGAATACCTGCGTCATATATACTTATGGACTGAGTACCCGAAATCCAAGGACTTAGATGCTCCAATTGATATTTTCTTCCCTACTGTGTACCCTACCAATAGCTATACAGGTTGGGCATCCCTTATCTGAAATGCTTGACAATTAGAGTGTGTTGGATTTGGGAATACCTGCATCATAAATACTGAAGGGCTGAGTACCCTAAATTCAAGCTCTGAGATGCTCCAATTGGTATTTTGTGCCCTACTGTATACAATACCAATAGCTATACAGGTTGGGCATAACTTATCTGAAATGCTTGAGACATGAAGTGTTTTGGATTTGGAATACCTGCATCATATATATTTATGGGCTCAGCACCCCAAATCCAAGCTCTGAAATTTTCCAATTGAAATTTCGTGCCCTATTGTGTACCATTTCAATAGCTATACAGGTTGAAACTTATCTGAAAGGCTTGAGACCTGAAGTGTTTTGGATTTGGGAATACCTGCATCATATATACTTATGGGTTCAGCACCCCAAATCCAAGCTCTGAGATGCTGCTATTGGTATTTTGTGCCCTCTTGTGTACACTACCAATAGCTATACAGGTTGGGCCTTATCCGAAATGCTAGAGTCCTGAAGTGTTTTAGATTTGGGAATGCCTGCATCATATATACTTATGGGCTGAGCATCCGAAATCCACGGTCTGAGATGCTCCAACTGGTATTTCATGCCCTATTGTGTACCCTACCAATAGCTATACAGGTTGGGCATCACTTATCTGAAATGCTTGAGACCTGAAGTGTTTTGGACTTGGGAATACCTGCATCATATAAACTTATGGGCTGAGCACCGCAAATCCAAGCTCTGAGATGCTCCAATTGGTATTTCGTGCCTTATTCTGGACCCTACGAATAGCTATAAAGGTTGGCCATCACTTATCTGAAATGCTTAAGACCTGAAGTGTTTTGGATTTGGGAATACCTGTATCAGATATGCTTATGGGCTGAGCACCACAAATCAAAGCTCTGAGATGCTCCAGTTGGTATTTCTTGCCCTATTGTGTACCCAACCAATAGCTATACATGTTGGGAATCCCTTATGTGAAATGATTGATACCTGAAAGTGTTTTGGATTTGGGAATACCTGCATCATAAATACTTATGGGCTGAGCACCCTAAATTCAAGCTCTGAGATGCTCCAATTGGTATTTCGTGCCCTATTGTATACCCTACCAATAGCTATACAGGTTGGGCATCCCTTATCTGAAAGGCTTGAGACATGAAGTGTTTTGGATTTGGAATACCTGCATCATATATATTTATGGGCTCAGCACCCCAAATCCAAGCTCTGAAATTTTCGAATTGGAATTTCCTGCCCTATTGTGTACCATTTCGAGAGCTTTACAGGTTGAAATTTATCTGAAAGGCTTGAGACCTGAAGTGTTTTGGATTTGGGAATACCTGTATCATATATACTTATGGGTTGAGCACCCCAAATCCAAGCTCTGAGATGCTGCTATTGGTATTTCGTGTTCTATTGTGTACCCTACCAATAGCTATACAGGTTGGGCCTTATCCGAAATGCCAGAGTCCTGAAGTGTTTTGGATTTGGGAACAGCTGCATCATATATACTTATGGGCTGAGCACCCGAAGTCCACGGTCTGAGATGCTCCAACTGGTATTTCGTGCCCTATTGTGTACCCTACCAATACATATACAGGCTGGGCATCCCTTATCTGAAATGCTTCAGACCTGAAGTGTTTTGGATTTGCAATACCTGCATCATAAATATTTATGGGCTGAGCACCCCAAATCCAAGCTCTGAAATTCTTCAATTGGAATTTCATGCCCTATTATTTGCCATTTCGATAGCTATATAGGTTGGGCCTTATCTAAAAGGCTTGAGACCTGAAGTGTTTTGGATTTGGGAATACCTGCATATTATACACTTATGGGCTCAGAACCCCAAATCCAAGCTGTAAGATGATCCAACTGTTATTTCCTGCCCTACTGTGTACCCTACCAATAGCTATACAGGTTGGGCATCCCGTATCTGAAATGCTTAAGACCTGAAGTGTTTTGAATGTGGGAATACCTGCATCATATATACTTATGGGCTGAGCATCCAAAATCCAAACTCTGAGATGCTGCTATTGGTATTTCTTGCCTTATTGTGTACCCTACCAATAGCTATACAGGTTGGGCATCCCTTATCCGAAACGCTTGAGAATTAGAGTGCTTTGGATTTGGGAATACCTGCATCATAAATACTTAAGGGCGAAGCACCCTAAATTCAAGCTCTGAGATGCTCCAATTGGTATTTTGTGCCCTATTGTGTACCCTACCAATAGCTATACAGGTTGGGCATAACTTATCTGAAATGCCTGAGACATGGAGTGTTTTGGATTTGGAATACCTGCATCATACATATTTATGGGCTCAGCACCCCAAATCCAAGCTCTGAAATTTTCCAATTAAAATTTCGTGCCCTATTGTGTACCATTTCAATAGCTATACAGGTTGAAACTTATCTGAAAGGCTTGAGACCTAAAGTCTTTTGATTTGGGAATACCTGCATCATATATACTTATAAGCTGAGCACCCCAAATCCAAGCTCTGAGATGCTCCAACTGTTATTTCCTGCCCTACTGTGTACCCTACAAATAGCTATAGAGGTTGGGCATCCCTTATCTGAAATGCTTGACACCTGAAGTGTTTTGGATATAGAAATACCTGCATCATATATACTTCTGGGCTGAGCACCCCAAATCCGATCTCTGAGATTCTCCAGTTCGTATTTCATGCCCTATTCTGCACCCTACCAATAGCTATAAAGGTTGGGCATCCCTTATCGGAAATGTTTGAGACCTGAAGTCTTTTCTATTTGGGAATACCTGCATCATATATATATACTTGTGGGCGGAGCACCCCAAATCCAAGCCCTGAGATGCTCCAATTGGTATTTTGTGCCCTATTGTGTACCCTACCAATAGCTATGCAGGTTGGGCATCCCTTATGTGAAATGCATGAGATCTGAATTGTTTTGGATTTGGGAATACCTGCCTCATATATACATATGGGCTCAGCACCACAAATCCAACCTCTGAGATGTTCCAATTGGTATTTTGTGCCCTATTGTGTACCCTACCAATAGCTATACAGGTTGGGCCTTATCGGAAATGCTTGAGTCCTGATGTGTTTTGAATTTGGGAATACCTGCATCATATATACTTATGGAATAAGCACCCCAAATCCAAGCTCCGAGATACTGCTACTGGTATTTTGTGCCCTATTGTGTACCCTACTAATAGCCATACAGGTTGGGCATCCCTTATCTGAAATGCTTGAGAGGTGAAGTGTTTTGGATTTGGGAATACCTGCATCATATATACTTATAAGCTGAGCACCCCAATTCCAAGCTCTGAGATGCTCCCATTGGTATTTTGTGCCGTATTGTGTACACTACCAATAGCTATACAGGTTGGGCATAACTTATCTGAAATGCTTGAGACATGAAGTATTTTGGATTTGGAATACCTGCATCATATATATTTATGGGCTCAGCACCCCAAATCCAAGCTCTGAAATTTTCCAATTGGAATTTCGTGCCCTATTGTGTACCATTTCGATAGCTATACAGGTTGAAACTTATCTGAAAGGCTTGAGACCTAAAGTGTTTTGGATTTGGAATACCGCATCATATATACTTATGGGTTGAGCACCCCAAATCCAAGCTCTGAGATGCTCCAACAGTTATTTCCTGCCCTATTGTGTACCCTACCAATAGCTATACAGGTTGGGCCTTATGAGAAATGCTAGAGTCCTGAAGTGTTTTGAATTTGGGAATACCTGCATCATATATACTTATGGGCTGAGCACCCCAAATCCAAGCTCTGAGATGCTCCCGTTAGTATTTAGTGCCCTATTGTGGACCCTACCAATAGCTCTACAGGTTGGGCATCCCTTATCTGAAATGCTTGAGACCTGCAGTGTTTTGGATTGGGGAATACCTCCATCATACATTCCCAAATATATGATGGCTCAGCACCCCAAATCCAACCTCTGAGATGCTCCAATTGGTATTTCGTGCCCTATTGTGTACCCTATCAATAGGTATACATTTGGGCATCCCTTTTCTGAAATGCTTGAGAATTAAAGTGTTTTGCATTTGAAAATACCTGCATAATATATACTTCTGGGCTAAGCACCAGAAATCCAAGCTCTGAGATGTTCCAATTGGTATTTCGTGCTCTATTGCGTACCCTACCGATAGCTACACAGGTTGGGCATCCCTTATCCGAAATGCTTGAGACCTGAGGTGTTTTGGATTTGGGAATACCTGCATCATATATACTTCGGGGCTGAGCACCCCAAATCCAAGCTCTGAGATGCTCCAATTAGTATTTCATGCCCTATTGGGTACCTACCAATAGCTATACAGGTTGGCCATTCCTTATCTAAAATGCTTGACACCTCCAAGTGTTTTTTTTTGATTTCGGAATACCTGCATTATATATACTTATGGGCTGAGCACTCCAAATCCAAGTTCTGAGATGCTCCAATTGGTATTTTGTACCCTACCAATAGCTATACAGGTTGGGAAACTCTTATCTGAAATGTTCGAAACCTGAAGTGTTTTGGATTTGGGAATACATCCATCAGATATACTTATGGGCTGAGCACCCCAAATCCAAGCTGTGAGATGCTCCAATTAGTATTTTGTGCCCTATTGTGTACCCTACCGATAGCTATACAGGTTGGGCATCCCTTATCTGACATGCTTGAGACCTGAAGTGTTTTGGATATGGGAATACTTGCATCATATATACTTATGGGCTGAGCACCCCAAATCCAAGCTCTGAGATGCTCCAATTGGTATTTCTTTCCCTATTGTGTGCCCTACCAATATCTATACAAGTTGCGAAACCCTTATCTGAAATGATTGAGACCTGAAAGTGTTTTGGATTTGGGAATACCTGCATCATATATACTTAAGGGCTGAGCACCCGAAATCCAACCTCTGCGATGCTCCAATTGGTATTTCGTACACTACTGTGTACTACAAATAGCTATACAGGTTACGTGTCCCTTATCTGAAATGCTTGAGAAGTGAAAGTGATTTGGATTTGGGAAATCCTGCATCATATATACTTCTGGGCTGAGCACCCCAAATCCAAGCTCTGAGATGCTGCTATTGGTATTTCGTGTCCTATTATGTACCCTACCAATAGCTATACAAGTTGGGCCTTATCTGAAATGCTTGAGACCTGAAGTGTTTTGGATTTGGGAATACCTGCATCATATATACTTATGGGCTGAGCATCCAAAATCTAAGCTCTGAGATGCTGCCATGGGTATTTCGTGCCTCATTGTGTATCCTACCAATAGCTATACAGATTGGGAATCCCTTATCTGAAATATTTGAGACCTCACGTGTTTTGGATTTGGGAATACCTGCTTCGTATATACTTATGGGCTGAGCACCCCAAATCCAAGCTGTGAGATGCTCCAATTGGTATTTCGTGCCCTATTGTGTACCCTACCAATAGTTATACAGGTTGGGCATCCCTTATCTGAAATGCTTGAGACCTGAAGTGTTTTGGATTTGCGAAAAGCTGCAGGAGATATACTTACGGGCTAAGCACCCCAAATCCAAGCTCTGAGATGCTCCTATTGGTATTTTCTACTCTATTGCATACCCTACCGAGAGCTATACAGGTTGGGCATCCCTTATCTGAAATGCTTCATACCCGAAGTGCTTTGGATTTGGGAATACCTGAATCATATATACTTATGGGCTGAGCACCCCAAATCCAACCTCTGAGATGATCGAGTTCGTATTTTGTGCCCTATTGTGTACCCTACCAATAGCTATACAGGTTGGGCATCGCTTGTCTGAAATGCTTGAGACCTGAAGTGTTTTGGATTTGGTAAAGCCTGCATCATATATTCTTATGGGCTGAGCACCCCAATTCCAAGCTCTGAGATGCTCCAAATAGCGCTTCCTTTGAGTGTCATGTTGGTGCTCAGAGTTCTGTACTTTGGAGCATTTCGGATCTGGGATGCCCACCCTGTCCCCATACACTCTGCCTCCCTGCCACTGCAGATGAGCTCCAGAAAAACAGTACATATTTGTATCTAAATCCAATCCTTCTACCTTTGTATTAGGCACTGCCTTCAAGTTCACTCAAGGATATTGTTCTGACAATTCAGTTGTCACCTCTAAGGCTCACCATCAGATTTTCCCTCTCTCTGGATCATTTCCATCAGCATACAAATTGGTGGCTACTTCTCCCACCCTAAAAGGTAAAACAAAACAAAAAACCCTCAACCCACTTCACCCTGCCAGCTACACCCTATTTCTCACTTCCCTTTGCAGCAAAATTCCTTAGTTTTGTCTGTATTCACTGTCGCCCAATTCCTTTTTTCCTATTTTAAGCTCATTTTTGCCTTCAGCACTCTAAGGAAACAGGTTGCTGGGGGTCATCAGTGGCACAGCTGAAGCTAGTCCTCTAGCCTCAAGCAGAATATATGACACACCTGGTCACTGCGTCCTCTTTTGTAAAGATCTTAGCTGGGCTTGCAGAACTCTCTCTGTTTTGGACCGTTCTCTTAACTCACTAGTTCATCCTTCTTAATATTGTTTGCTGGTTGATTCTGTTTTCCCTAAACTCTTAATGTCACAGGACACAGTCCTTGGTCCTCTGCTGCCTTCCGTCTACACGCATTCCTTACCAATAACATGTATTGTCATGGTTTAAATACCATTGCTGATGATCCCCAAATTCACACACTAGCATAGAACTTCTCACTCCTGGATCTAGCTGCCTACTCACATCTCTACTGTTACCTTTTGCATCTTGGCTTGAATAACTCCGTACTTACAAGAGCTTGGGCAAAACCTTGGAGGTCATTGTCCACTTCCTCGATCTCACCCTCCATATCCAATTCCTAGTAAATCCTGTAAGGCCTACCTTCAAAATGCATTCAGAACCCAACCATGTGTCACCATCTCTATTGTTAGCACCCTGGCCCGGGCCACTATCACTGTCATCTGGATTACTGCAAAAACCTCCTAAATGATTTCTTCACTCACCCCTACACTCTCATCACAACTCACAGCCAAGGTGATCTTCTAAAACTTTAGTAAGAACACACCTCTCCTCTATTCAAAACCTCCCGTGAAATAATCCAGAACACACTTCTCTTCTACTCAAAACCTCCCGTGGCATCTATTAGTATTTACAATAATCCAGCTACTCATGATCTGACTTTACCTTCTTGTCCCTCCACCCCACAAACTTGCTCATCCCTCTCCAGATATACTGGCTTCCTTGCTATTCCTCAAACACGACAGCCCTAAAAGCCTTTGTAACTGCTTTCCTATCTGCCTGAATGCTCTTCCTGACATTTACTTAGCTAACTCTCTTAATTCCTTCAAGTCTTTGCTCAAATAACACCTACTAAATGAGGCTTACACGGACCACCACCATTGTTCACACCTCCACTCTGGAACTTTCCCATTTTTTTTTTTTGAGACGCAGTTTCGCTCTTGTTACCCAGGCTGGAGTGCAATGGCACGATCTCGGCTCACCGCAGCCTCCGCCTCCTGGGTTCAGGCAATTCTCCTGCCTCAGCCTCCCGAGTAGCTAGGATTACAGGCACGCGCCACCATGCCCAGCTAATTTTTTGTATTTTTTAGTAGAGACGGGGTTTCACCATGTTGACCAGGATGGTCTCGATCCCTTGACCTCGTGATCCACCCGCCTCGGCCTCCCAAAGTGCTGGGATTACAGGCATGAGCCACCGTGCCTGGCCCTATCTTTCCCAATTTTTTGATGGCACTATCACCTTCTAACACCATTATATATCTATTTTACATGTATCTTCTGCATGTTCTAATAGAATGTAAGCTCCACGAGGGCAAAAGTTTATTTTGTTCACTGAAATAAACTGGGCGCCTAGAATCGTACCTGACACACAATGGGCGCCAAATCAATCACCTGTTCAATAAACGAAGGCAACATAAGTACAACGTGTGTGTGTGTGGGGGGGGGGGTTAAAAAGGAAGAAGTCCCAATAGGAAGACAAAAAGGTTACGAAGTAGGAATACAGCATCATACAGCATCATGCCCCATTCGACAGATTTAAGTTTATCTAGAAAATAGTTATGCGTTTTTTAAAAGTTAAAATGACTGATTTAAACGTTCTTACATTATTTAAGAATACCTTGTTAAAAGCCTTTGTAACGGCTTTCCTTACAAGTGTTCCACTCTTTTAGATGTGGTATCAGCCACAGAAATCGATTGTTCCCTTCTCGTTTTGCAGTTGGGAAAATTACAAGTCTACAAATTCCCAAGTAACTGGTCCTTGCATTTTTTAAAATTAAACCACCCACTTTAAATTCGTTCCTTTCGTCGGAGTTCGCACGAAGGAAGTTGGAAGGCAGACTTCCATCAACAAGCGACAAAGCACGGGAACCAGACACCTGAAAAACGCTCCCCGAAATTCCGCAAAACCCACAAGGCGCCGGCGAAGGCTTTAAGACGTTCACCTGGCTGAAAACACGGCGGTGGGCTGAGGACTCCCCCAGGTGGGTTCTGCCTCCCGCCGCAGGGCGCGCCCGTCCCCGCCGCCTCTCCACCCTTCTCCGGTGCCGGCCGCAGGGCCTCGCCGGCAACAGTCGATAGCGGGCCGAACCCAAGAACTAAGGGCCCTCAGAGACGACCCGACCAACGCAGCCTAGCTCCGGGGACGGCGCGGAGCGCTGGCCTGCCTGCCTCCCCCTCCCTACCCAGCTCAGCCATTACCTGTGGGGAAGGCGCTTCCCACCGCGGACCGGACAGAAGCCGCCACAAGCCCAAAAGGAGGTTCCTACTTCGACCACCTCTTCAGCCACCGCAGAAGCCGCAGAGCGGAGCCGGCGACCCGGAAGTGTTCGCTGAACCTGGAAGTGACATCCGGCCCGTGGGCCGGGAGGCCCCGCCCAGCGTTGCTCCCGCCCGCCAATCAAGCCTCTCGAGGGAAGGACAAGGAGGTGAAAGGAGGGGCGTCGGGCTGGAACTTCAAGCCCTAACGTGGTGGGCAGGCGCACTGCTCGAGTAACACGAAATCCTTCCTAAGGGAATTATCATTTTTAGACACTAATCTTCTCCACTGTTAGATGCACAATTTAAGAAAATGTAGGGTATTCATACTTGATGCCGGAAGTGTGTTCAGGAGAAGACTGTTGAAAAGACGTTGCAGACGAATTCTTTAAAGATTATAGCTGGGTCTCTTCTTTACCACTCGAAACGGGGCTGCAATTAGTTTAAGCAAGCAAAGCTTTCAGTTTGTGACTGCTTCATGAAAAATTTTAATTTGGGAGAAATTATATTTAAAATTTCCATCTAATATGCAAGGTAAATACTGCAGTCCACATTTCAAGTTAGCAAAATCGCAAATTGTTTTAGGTGTCAGGGTGCATGGCATACTAACTGGCTTTTAAACGCAGCAGTAATGTGTAGCGCAGTTTATCCTACAAAATAATTGAACACTGATTAAAGAGTAAGTGAAAAAAAAAAACACAACCCCAAACAAAACAAAAGAACCCAAAAACCAACAACAAAGAGTGGTATCAGCTGAAACCTCTGAGCAGGTCTATGAACAAGTTCTTATTTAGGCCATGTTTTCATTTTAAGCCATAAAATTTCATCTCAGATTCCCCATTAACTAAAAAAATTGTCAACTAAGAAAAAGTTTCATTATTGTTTTGATATTAAAATAATAAAAGCAGGCTGAACTCTCTGCTCTTCAAACAATAGAAGCATTCAGACTAGAAAGGGTAACAAGTGGAAAGGTCCGAAACTATTTCAGAGGCTTATAGGACAATCAGAGCTAAAATTTACTAAAAAATTTAGTAGCATAATGAAAGACAGAAAAATGTGATACAATGAGGCAAAGACGAACGTTCCAATAAATTTATTTAAATTCATTAATGTTGCAAAAATATGGTGTGCAACAAATGAAAGACACAGTTATATTCCTAACAGGTCAAAGGGAAAGAAAGTATTACACCTCCTCAGTAAATCATGGCGAACTCTCGTGTTTCTTACAAGGACCACATCAGTATCTTGCACACAGACATCAGAACTGAACTTCTCACAATGCAAAATGACAGTACTAGGCTAGGCAACATCTTCCTAACAGTAGGAAAATATTACAGTACATTAATTTTGTCTAAATGACAGCAATGAACTGGTGGTAACAAAAGTATTCTTGAAACAGATATCAAAGTGCGTTAGTGTCTTAACAAACTCGAAGCTGTGTTCTGTGTGAATAGTGCCAAGGGCTGTGGAAGTCTGTGACCCTGAACACCATCAATATTTACTAGCCAGGTTTACGAAAATAAACAAGCAGCTGTTAAAGGGGCATTAAACTTTACAAAGTCCACATACAAAAAGTGCAGTGTAGTAGCTGATGAATGTTATTTTCCAAGTTCCTCCTTAGCCAAATTGCATTAAAACTGCAAAAGGCAAATATTTTAACTTCTTGTAGGATGTCTCAGAATCATCTATTTGAAACTAAATAGCTTAATATCATTAATTTAGAAGCACAAAATGATTTTCATTTGGTGCTTGATTTATTAAGTGCATATTTATGTGAATTTTTCATAGCATTTTACTTGGTTCTCAAAACATAGGTAGGTCTATTACAGATAGTTGCAACATACTGTTATATTCAAATTTTAGTGTCACTCCTAACTATACTACTTTATTTTCAATTATCATTTAGAACTTCCAAGGTAAGTTACATTACTGGCTCTCCGCACTGATCTGATTCAGAATCTTAAGAAGGGTCGGGGTGGGGGTTAGGGGAGGGGCTCGCCAGTTTTGTAGAACACCGAGTAGAGACTACCCCACTTCCCTTGCCAGTTGGCCTTCCCATTCAAGTTTAAGTTCTTGACTCTTTCTCCCAGCAACTCACACCACACAATTCTGATTACCTGAAACAAGACAGACTCTTTAATGGCAAAATAGGCCTAACTTGTTAAGTACATTATTGCCTCTTTTTACTCCATTCGTCTCAGATTTGTAATCCATTTCTCAAATGTCCATATAGGATGGGAGAAAAAGCAGGCATGAAAACTAAATAGAATGGTGTAGCAATCTCTATTTTCAGCCTATCTCCTACTGCCATCTGACTGAGCAAGACTGACACTTCTCTGCATATGACATGGAAAAAGGAAGGATGAAGTGACTGTCACATCTCTACCACCCTCATCAGCAAACTGGCCTGTTCTACCTGAATGTCCGTCCTAATGTTAATTTATCACTTGAAGAACTATAAAAAGCCACTTCTGTATTGAACACATTTCCAGATTCCCTGAGCATTCACATCAACAGCCAAATAGAAATGGTAAACGTCTTTTTTTAAAGGCCTCTATGAAAAAGCAGATCTCTTAACTTTTTAAATTCTGGAATTACAGCTGGAGAAATTCTAGCTATAGATATATGCTTGCCAGTCAACAGATTTCAGTACTCGGTGCCCTTACTAAATAGTGATGTTGATTTTGGAAAACCACAGCAATGTTCAACAGCAGTGAAATATGAAACACAAACCCCTCAAAATTCAACTGTAAGTGCTGTAATGGCTAACCTTCTCTGTTCAAACTTGCTTCTGTATGAACGAAGAAAGAGAAAATATGAATTCTCATCATAGGTGTGTATTATCAGCCTTTTCCCCTTCAATCCAGTCTTTATTCACATATCTTCTGTGTAGCCTGTAGGTTTTCCTGCTGGATACAAGAAATGGTACCACCAGCTGTCCTATCTAGTACTTCTCTTAAGAAGGACACCCTTACAGTGGCATATTAGGTAACAGCTATGTTTTTATCCCTTTATAAAGGTTGACTTTCCCTTCCCAGTTTTTATCACTTTCCAGTGACTCTGCTAGACCCTACTTAGAATCGTATTTCTTCATCTCTCCCTCTGAGTTAAAGACTGTTAAGCTTAAATTATTGGGCGAATAGAACATCTTCCCTTGGTGCCTGCTTGGGAGTATGACTAAGCAGAACACAGAGTCAAATTATTTCACATGAAAAACTTCTGACTAAAAAAAGGGGCACCTGGAGCCTAGTGACAAAAGCATCAAATTAAGCCAGGTATGTTAGATGCACGGTCCCAGCAGAAAGATGAAACGGTATAATCATACACTCTCACCCCAGTAATGGGAAATTAAAATGTAGTAACTGGGAAAATGTTACATAGCTATAAATTAGAAATAACAAACTTTTAATAAATGATCTTCCTCTACCCTACTAGTTATGATCTTAAACCTTACAGTTATAAAACATTTACTGTGGGTGCATCCCTATGCCAGATTCCATTCAGGTACAGGCCAAAGCAGGTATCCCTTTAATTCCGTGATTCACAGCACCTCCTCTTCTTTATATCCCAGGTGTTAACACTGTTGTCTCTGAATTTTTATGTTTAACAGAATATAGGCTTCTTCTATTTTAAAAAGAAATTCAGAAAAACATGGCTTTTGCAACACATATCTACAGTTAGGAGTAATGACTGGAAAATCAAAAAACAAAAAAGAAAGTTATGCTTCATATTTTTCAGACTGAAGAAGCAAGTACTTAATGTGGTGGAAAACCACCTGTTAAAAACCTCAGGCCATTCTGAGCAAGGTAAAGACGCATAAATGAAAGACTATGTTAACTGGTCTACAAACAGAGAATCTAGTCACAATCAATTGTTTACACGTAATCCTCATATGGTAAATTCAGAAGGAATGCCTAACGTGTTATTGTTAGTTTGCTTCTTCAACAAAAAGCGTTCCTAAGATGTGAGCGAGCAATAATGATTTTGGCTCCATTCACTGTAACGTTAGTTCCGGATCTGCCAAGAGCTGCTGGATCCGAGTTAAGTCAGGAGGCTGCTGAGGAATGTTTCATTCTGGGAATGCTCCAGCATCTCTTATAATTGGTTTTAAGTCAGCATGCCAAGTATAAGACTGAGGAGGACAAAAAGTATAGAGAGAAAAGTTCCCTTTTGTAACAGGAGACTTAGAATGACGTGAGAATGGTAAGAGCCACATGTGTGTTCAATCTACAGACGCACTCTTAAAAGGTTAGCTCACATCCACTTCAGTTTTGCTACTCTAGGGCACTCTTTTGCAAAATACCTTACAGGAAAGTTTGGAGTAGCATAACCTTCAGATTAGGAAGGTATTATGCTTACCAGCTGCACATGAGTCTTTCAGGTATATGACACAAAATTAGATCAATCTGTTGTTTCAGAAATAATTTTTTCGGTAATTAAGCTTTTTGTCTGGAGGCACAAACACAATTTATTTCAACGTAATGGTACTTACCAAATGAAACCATTTAAATGCTTGTATCAAATGTGTTATCCAAAACAGCACAATATAATGATGCTCTCTAAGACTTACAGAATTAACCTAACTTACAGTATTGTCAAACATGATTTCATAGAAATTTGAACAAACACCACATCTAATTAGGTCAAACAACTACTGACTTCAAATAATTGATATGGAAGTATTTTGGTAAAGTGCCCACAGTGAGAGCGGTTTAAAAAGCAGCCCCTGTTTTCTACAGAAAAAGTTGTGACAGTGAATAACTCATCATATCCTCTGCAATACTACACAACACTCACACACATTCAGGGGAGCAATGCCCTGGACACACAGCTTATTTCACATTAGTGAACAAACTCAAGATTTTTATAAAGTTCTGACTTCGGGTCAGAAAATAAAACGTCCCATATATACATATTTACAAACCTCCATTCCTAATGTCTTAAATCCTCTAGTTCTAAAAATGGCTTTTTGACTTGTCTTTAAAAAGAAAAAAGTGTGCAATGCACTTGCATTTGTACTTGCTGAATTATGAAACGATATTACGTTAAATGAGAAAAGAACCTTGGGATGGACTAATACACTTTGATTATGTACATGATCTTTGGGTATTCATGAGAATCAATTGAACTGTTCATTGCCTTATGAAAAACTCAATTTTCCAAGTTACCTAGGAAATGTATTTAACCATCTACAAAAACAAAAATTCTAATATGTACTTTACAAAATCATGGTCTTAATTTACCTGCATATTTTTTCCACACAACAGGTACACATTAAAAAATATTGCTTAAAAACATAAAAATATATATTATTTCTTTCCTTTGCCTTTTATGCATATAAATATTTCACCGAAGATGACGCATCATTCAATAAACAAATGCAAAAACTGTTGTATATAAAGTGTGGTTCTCTGCTATTCAGCAATATAAAACATAAAATGATAATACCGTTAGCTATTAAAGAGCTAAATTCAAGAGATTTGCAAACCAGTACAGCAGTGAACAGTCCCTTGTATAATACAAAAGTCCATTAAGAAGAGTCAGGTCAATCTTGTAACAGGTTACATAAAAATATGGGCCAACAAATGCATTATGAATGCAAAACAGCACTGCGTCATCAGCACATTCTTCGGTCTTGTTTGGACTAGACGCCAAACTTACTGTTCGTTTCTCGGTTCGTCTTGCTTTCCATTAAGCTCTTGATCAACTCTGTTTAATGAAGAATATACGCAATAAGAAACTAGCAACTGACCAATTTTCTTTCTAAAAATGACTGTTTTAGCATAGAATATCACTCTGTTAAAGACAAAGGTTTGCAAAGCAGCAGACGCAGTAAAACCAGTTACCAAATGTCATCTCCCCAGCCAGAAAAGAAAACTTTCAAAGGCGCGAGGACACTGGCAAGAAATGTGACTGTTGTTTCTTTAAAAATTATTAAAGACTTTACATACACATGGACATCAACTTTCTTAAAACTTCTAATCACATGGCATATTAAAACCCTGACCTGTAACTTGGCTACGGTAGGGATCCAAGTGGTTACAGACTGGCGGGAATAACTCCCTCAAAAATGACTGTTAACTAAAATATGGAAGTGCCACTAATGCCACTAACTCATCAATCAATACGTTAAAATCCAGTGATTAAAAAAATGCATACTTACAGAACCCATAATTATTCTCTAAAACTTACTGGTACCCAGTCTGTGAGTGCCTTTAACTTATTTTGACAGTATGAAGCCATAAGAATTTAACATTCAAAACTATCTAAGTATAAATCAATTACTAGCTGGGCACAGTGGCTCACACTTGTAATCTCAGCACTGTGGAAGGCTGAGACAGGCGGACCGCTTGACCAGCAGTTCGAGACCGGCCTGGGCAACATGGCAAACTCTGACTCTACACAAAACACAAAAATTAGCCAGGTGTGGTAGTGTGCACCTGTAGTCCCAGCTACTCAGAAGGCTGAGGTGGAAGGAATGCTGGAGCCCTGGAGACCCAGGCTGCAGTGAGCCGAGACTATGCCACTGCACTCCAGCCTGGGTGACAGAGGAAGACTGCCTCAAAAAAATCAAAACAAAAATCCATCCAAAAATCTGTTTAGTGGTGGGTTGCACATCAGTCCTATCAAAATTTAGGCATGTGGGGATTAGAAGGATTACATAATTACCATACAATAATTACAGACAACCCTTCAAAGGTAACAGTCTATTACTATTACATTTGTGGTGGTCTGGATGGCGGATGCAGGGACCCTGAAAACAATCTGGTATCAGATATAAAAAGGTACTTTTCATGTTTTTACTATTAACACCCATTACTGTGCTCACCTGAGTATCAGTGAAGCAGACCTAAAAGCCTGGTCTGTGGTAAAGGCAAAGTAACATTTAAAAATATTTTAAATATTGTTATCAAAAATTTGAAAGGTACATATTTCTGATAAGGCATTTGATATAAGGATGATCAAATCCTTTTAACATCCGAACTATCTTTACCAACTAATTTCATAATTATTTTTAAACTCCACTAAAACATGTTAACACTCTGTATCTACATGGCCACACTTGCACTGAGTTGTTTGAAACAAGCATTTGAAACATTTAAAACTGCGATCCTTTTACTGTCACTGGGGACACTGAATCTCACTATGGTCAGCACTTCTTCAACCCTCTTCCCCACAAACCCCTTCTTCCCCTGCTCCCCAAAAAACCTGCCACAGGGACTCAGTTTCATACTCTCTGTAGCACCAGTACTTATCATGTCATGCAGTTGTCACCTTAAATAAGCTCCTTTGCACCTAGCCTCTGTAAGGTTTGCTTTTAAAAACATGGCAGGGTGTGGTGGCTCACACCTGTAATCCCAGCACTTAGGGAGGCCAAGGCGAGCAGATCATCTGAGATCAGGTGTTTGAGACCAGACTGGCCAACATGGTGAAACCCTGTTTCTACTAAAAATGCAAAAGTTAGCTGGGTGTGGTGAAAGGTACCTGTAATCTCAGCTACTTGGGAGGCTGAGGCAGGAGAATCCCTTAAACCCAAGAGGCAGAGATTGCAGTGAGCCGAGATTGTGCCACTGCATTCTAGCCTGGGCGACAAGAGTGAAACTGTCTCAAAACAAAACATGCCTCTCTATCTAAATTTAATTTAAAATTTTATTTTCAGACTGACAAAAATTTGTTAATTTTTAAGACAAAAGAAACTACAAAAACCATAAAGTTTCTAAAAGATACAAGTAATAATTCTGTTTATGGTTAAACCCAAGTGAAAAAAAAAATCAAGATAAAATATTGACAGGTTTCAAACAATGCATTTAAATAAAAAGTATAAATTCCACAGTTTTCCTGATGGCTAAATTACTTCTTCACAGTATGAAAATCTTTTTTTTAAAAAGGCTTAATACAGGATATTTCATCAACGAAGGCAATTCACTTCGAAATCTATAAAGCAGCTAGCTTCAAAATATTCTGCAATTACAAATCACATTTTTAATTTCAGCCACTTGTCTAGCAAATGCACAGCAATGCCTAGAAACGGATGAGAAATCAGCATGATCAGTGTCTACTTTTCTATGTTAAAGTGTTGGCTAAACTGTGAAGCGTCATACAGAAGTGTAAAACTGATTCCATCACAGTGCCTACAGAATTCTCACTCATCAACAGAAACAAAATGTGTTCGAAGTTAAGAATGTTCCAGTTAGTTACAGTTGGCTCCTTAGAATGCTTGTCCATACATATAAATTACATATACATACACCAATTACGTATAAATCTCTCACCATAACTCTTTAGACTGTATTAAACTATGTCATGCTAATTTAACTGCCAATATTTTAAAGATTTAACAACTAGCTCCAAATTCTACATTTTTCAAAATTATTACATAAAATTCTAAGTATTGTATATGCTTGTCTTCCATCATCTATGCCAAGGTATCAATAGATAATAGTTTGTTATGCTCAAAGCAGAGGTGTTCAAAATTAAATTTAAAATAGAAAGCAGAGTGTTTAATTGTTAAACGGTACACTGAGATTTTAGGTATTTTATCACATGTAGAATTTGACTGGTTAGCAAGCCATTTAATTTAAGCGTAAAAGGATATTAATGTTGGTTAGCCAAAGAATATATGCATTGCAAATATAATAGACAACCCCAGGGAAATAATTTGACAACTTTAAAAACGTATGCATAACTATTTCAAAAGCACAAGTTAGCAATTTAAAGAAAATGGTGAAACAGATAAGGTCTTAAAAGTATTCGGTGTTCCAAATATCATTTTTAGCAATTTCTCTGCTTTCACCATTAGTATTTAGAGTAGGAAGGAAAGAGAAGGGTCTGTCGTCTTTAACTGCTAATTGGCATCAAATAAGGCAATAAAACATGGTGAATCCAAGTCACATTCAGCCTTAGGAACTCCGGGTTCACCCTGTATTTGGAAGTTGGGGTATATTCATATTTACAAATGCTGTTATCTTTGTCTACAAGCTAACCAACCGATAAGGAGGAGTTAGTCGCAATGCAAATGGACTAGTCTAGATGCAACCCAGTCAAGGTGTGCATATACCTTTTTCGTTTCTTTTTAAACTTTTCTTCTTCATACCTTTGTGGGGAAGAGTTATTTCAGTAAATACACGTTATGAAGATGAACAAAAACTTGAAAAAAGGTACTAAAAATAAACCCATTTAAATTTTCCAGCAAAACCAAAAATACTTAAGACATGATGTACAAAGTAAAAGTCTGACCTTTGCGCATTAAATACACTAAACCTCAGGTAAGCAGAACAAAGACACTTTTCTACATGCACTGTAATACCCAGGTATTTATGCTAATAGCCTTCCACCAAGTCCAGGAAGTTACACGGAAGAATATGAATCTGATAAAGAGAACGAAATTTCAGTCACCGGAAAACATGAAGGTTATGTTGACTTAAATATTCTTATTCGTTTGGCAATGATTATTCATGATGAGTTCACTCAAATTCGTTGAGCACCGTGTTCACCTTTGGAGAATGTTCCTTAGTACTAATCAATTAGAAAAATCATCTCTGAGATTATAACCACTCTATGAAAGTTTAACATGGATCACAACCAGAAATAATTTCTCCTAGTTCTTCAACTGACAGCCTGAAGAAAATGCCAACTTATTGGGATGATGTGGGAAGTGGCTTCTTCCCCTTTTTCTTTGCTACACACACACACACACAGACACACACACACACACACACAGCTATAACACATAATGCATAAAGAATGAGTACTGAAAAGGATTACCTGCTGCACATCAAAATATTAAGATTCAATACAATTAAGGAAATAAAACAAAACATACTGTTTTATGCATTCTGGTATGCCAACGTACTCCATGGGGACAAGTTCTGCTAGTTCTGCCAAATTAAAGACGTATCTAATTTTTTGGCTGAATTTTGAGCTACGGAAGAAAACAAAAATAATTACCTCCATATTTCTGACAAACAGAATGGCAACAATGTTTACAAGACACAAACATTCCTTATATACAAATGGGTATAAGAATTTTTTTTAAAAAGTTGTATCATTTTGAATGTTCAACACACAAGGATGATAAATGTCTGAGGTGATGGATGTACTAGTCACTCTGGTTTGACCATTATACAAGGTATACACAAACCAAATACAGCTCTGTATCCCATCAATACATACAGTTAATATGTGTCAGCTGAAAATAAATGGAAAAAAAAAGAAGTAAAAATAAAATTACAGTCAATGGCTCTCAAAAATTACCTAATAAATGGTCTTGTAACAGCCAGAAGTGTTCTGATAAACCAAGAAGGATGTACAATGATTAGGGATTTTAGATTTTTCCGTAACCTGGAGTTAAAAAAGAAAAAAAAAACAAAAAAGTTAAAAGCCTCTACAAATTCTAATGCTAAAAGTCAAGACATCAATAAATATGTCAAAGTTTGTACAAAACAGTAATTGAAAAATCTCACCCAAGAGTTCTCATTTAGGTGTGGCACTCCTGTAGACAAGAAAATACACTCCTGAATTTTGATGGTTCCTCCTACTCCTATGAAATGAACTTTACTTCATTTGGCCAAATGTATGTACACAGTATAGCCTGTTATTAAATGTCTCCTAGCACACACATTCACCTGTCTTTGGGGCTCTGTCAACCAGGGAAAGAGGCCAATACAAAAGAATATAAGAGTAAACTATTCTCATCTTCCAAAACTAGGGAGAAACTGGTGCTAAGTTCTTAAAGCATTGTGAAGGCAGAGAAATATGCATGGGCGAGATGACCACAGAACAAAAACAAATCAGATCTAACTCGTGTTCTTATGAAATTTAAAGTTTTGATTAAAAATGAAAGGTATTATCCTGGACATCTTCTTTGTAAATGACTAAATGAAAACTTATTGTATTACGTGTATTTCACACATCAAGTTATATAATCACAGGAGCTAGCCGATGTCAAATTTAGATGTGAAGAGGAAATTATCAATGGTACAGACTTGATTTAAATTAGCCATGGCAAGATCAAACCAACTGGAAGAACACACTCCTTCCATTAAGTACTAGTGACTAACTCCCAAGAGAATACACTGCTAAGCCAAAGAAAGATTACAACTAAACAAGCATCATTAAGAAACCTAAGACTGAGCGCCGTGGCTCATGCCTGTAATCCCAGCACTTCGGGGGCTGAGGCAGGTGGATGGTTTCAGGCCAGGAGTTAGAGAACCAGCCTGGGCAACATGTTGAAACGCTGTCTCTACAAAAAATACTAAAATTAGCTGGCTGTGGTGATACATGCCTGGAGTCCCAGCTACCTGGGAGGCTGAGGTGGGAGAATCATCTGAGCCTGGAAGGTCACAGCTACAGTGAGCAGAGATTGCACCACTGCAGTCCAGCCTGGGTGACAGAGTGAGACCCTGTCTCAAAGCAAAGCACAAAACAAAAACATACAACAAGCTGAGCACTATAAATGAGGCAAAGCTCAGAATGTCATAACATAGGAAACATATGACATTCTCCATCCTTTCCCAAGATGTAAACAGTAGAAAAGTGTTCAATGTGGAGAAAATGTCTCCTTATAAACGAGGAGAAATGTGGAGCTACTTTACGAATTAAGGTTATTCTTTACAGAAAAATCAAAATTGATTTCCCTCGTAACGTTCTAAAATGCTATCTTCAGAAAACAGAAACCTCTCATGAAATTAATAAATGAAATTTTAAAAATAAATGTTTTTAAATAGCAACAGAAAACAAAGTTTGATCTACTAAAGCCATTATAAAAACTTTCCAGACTAGCTTTTAACTTGTGTTTGTATTACCTTCTATCGATTTGCTGATAACATTTCCTGAGCCACCCCAGACTGGGCATTTTTCTTCGAGTTGTCGCACCATTTAAATAAACGATCATGTAGTTCTCTGCTACCAATAGCTCCAAAGTGCCAATAACATATCTGTAAAAAACAGATTAAGTTTAAGCCTTAAAATCACTGTGTAGAACTGAACTAGAGTCTCCATGTACAATTTCTTTCTCTCCTCTACAAGGAAAGCAAACAATGAAAATGCTCAAACTGCATTAGCTGGTATTACGATCATTTTAAAATGTTACTTTTTAAGAGATATATATGAAAATGTTTTTAGAAGAAAATGATTTGCTTCTGGGATCTGCTTCAAAAGTATATACTGAGGGGAGAAGTGGGAACGAACTTTAAACTGATAATTGTTGAACATTTGATTTACTTCTCTTTACCCTTGTGAATGTTTAAAATTTTCCACAATAAAGTTTTTAAAAACTGGATTAACCCGAGAAACAGAATGATCCTGTGGAAACAGAACTGATTCAGCTCAGTTATACTGGCCTTCTAGGGGTGAATGTAATTTAGCCACATGATTTTGAGACAAAAATCACTTCTTCACACTTAATGTACCTGCAAATGTAAAATTAAAAAGCTGGGATAGGTGGGGCATGGTGGCTTACTTGAAGCCTGGAGTTTGAGACCAACCCTGGCAACCTAGTCAGATCCTGTCTCTACCAAAAATAAAAAAAGTCAGGTGGATGTGGTGACATGTGCCTGTAGTCCCGGCCACTAGGGAGGCTGAGGTAGGAGGATGGCTTGAGCCCGTGAGGTCAAGGGTGCAGGGAGCCGTCGTTGTACCAGTGAACTCCAGGAAGGGTGACACTGTGAAACTCCGTCTCAAAACAAAAAAAAGTTGGAACAACAAATCGGAGATATGACAATTTCCCAGTTTTAAAATGACAATTTTTCTCTTGAGTTGGAAAACTATTATCTCATAATGTCAGAGAATAAGGACTCATCTAGTCCCGTATCTAGTAACAAATACTTTTGCTTTACTCTTCATTTCTATCATTCACAAACTTGCACTTGAAAAATTCGGACACTTTCAGAACTGGGATGTTTATTTTTCTGAGAGAGGGTCTTACTCTGTCACCCCGACTAGACTGCAGTGGCAAAATCACAGTTCACTGCAGCTTTGACCTCACACGCTCAGGTGATCCCCCACGCCAGGCTCCTGAGTAGCTGGGGCTACAGGCCCTTATCGCCATGCCTGGCTAATTTTTTGTTTTTGTAGAGAGAGGGCTTTGTTATGTTGCACAGGCTAGTCTCCAACTCCTGGACTCAAGTGATCCGCCCACCTCAGTCTCCCAAGGAACTTGGATATTTATAATTTTTACACACCTTAAGTTTCTTAAGGTGTAGATCTAACTAGCTCAAAATTCTGTCCAAATGTTTTTGTTAAATATATACTTACTTAAAGAGATTGTCCATCAGGTATCTATAGTTAGGTTGACTACTTTCAGGCATGAAACAGACAGCAAACACGACAATGGCATTTAATCCATCCCCATAATATCCTGAAAAAGACACCAAACACACTATCACCAGCATGATTTCACTCTTAGGAATTTTCAGAAGACATCTGTATGATTGGTAAATTATAAATAAGAGTTTACCTCTCACAAACTTATGAATTAAAATGTATGTTTTGCAAATCTTATATGGTCTTACATAGAATTTTAAATTTCTTCTTCCCCAAAAGAGAACAGTAAAATTTAAAGAGGACAGTGGACAAAAAAAAAAAAAAACAAAAAAACCCCCAAGACCACTTAAATAAGCATACTTAAAACGTAGTCACATTTTATCAAGTAGACAAATACAGTGATATAACCCAATACAATACCAACACTATACAACATTTTAAAGTTTAATATACACACACACACACACACACACACATCACACACATATATATGCACACTTATGGTTAAAGTGGGTACTTTTTAATTTTAAAATATTGTGGAGATAGGCGTCTTGCTCTATTGGCCAGGATGGAGTACAGTGGCATAATCACAGCTCATGCAGCCTCGAACTTCTATGCTCAAGGGATCTTCCCACCTTACAGCCTCCAGAGGAGCTGAGGCTACAGTGCACACAAACATGCGTGGTTAATTTTTTTAAAAAATTTTTGTAGAGACAGAGTTTCAGTGTGTTGCTCAGATTGGTCTTGAACTCCTAGCCTTAAGCAGTCCTCCTCCTTTGGCGCTGGGCATGAGCCACCTCACCAGACCCATAAGTGGGTGATTTTTAAAACATAAGTTTTATATTTAAAAATGCTAGCACTGTATAGAATTTAGGACATCAAAACTAAATTAGGCCAGGCATAGTGGCTCATGCTTGTAACACAAGCACTATGGGAAGCTGAGGAAGGCAGATCACTTGAGGCCAGGAGTTGAAGATCAGCCTGACCAAAATGGCGAAACCTCATCTCTAGTAAAAATATAAAAAATTAGCTGGGAGTGGTGGTGTGGAACTGTAGCCCCAGCTACTTGGGAGGCAGAGGATGCAGTGAGCCGAGACTGCACCACTGCACTCCAGCCTGGGTGACAGAGTAAGACTTGGTTTCAAAAAAAAAAAAAGTAAATTACATCTCTGACATAATTTTCAGTAACAAAAAACAGTGCTAAAATGTCTATGCTTCAACTGCAGTCTTCAGATATTAAGCCTATAATTAGTAACAAACACATCTGCTGTAACTTTCATTTCTATTGTTTACAAATTTGCACGTGAAAAGATTTGAACATTTCAACAACATCAGAATCTTCGCTATCCTTCTTAAGCACTCAGTCACAAAATACATTGTGGTGATGCAAAAGGATAAGGTGGCCTTGATTACTTCCCCTACAAAAAAGTGCTATGTCTGAAAGATAAAGATGCAAGCTATAAATCAGGTCCTATAGTTCGATTCCTATAAGCTGGCGGAATAATGTGTGTCTGTGGGCTTCCAGATCCACATGATGCCATTTTCTTCATCTGAGTAAGACTAAATGAGGCAGAAGAATGCAACTACAAATATTCATGTGATTTCCTTTTTCAGATGAATGAAGACTATAGAAATAAGCAGGGGAATGCATTTGGCAGCGAGTAAATTAAGTGGAAATAACTTAGAAAAAAAAAATCAATCTGCTTGACCCATGTGCCCCGCTGTCCTGCGTTAGGAGAATTTAAAGTAGTATGACATACTCTATAGTGAGTTGTGTTCTGACTTGGCACTAACATTCCAGCACTATTTACAACACGCCTAGGTAAACTTCTATACATGGTGCTGTTAGACTGAAAGGATTTATAACTTAAACTTATATAGCTTTTCTTATTTCTTAAGGGACTTAAACCTTGTATTTTTGTATATCCCATAAATATGCAAAGTGGGTGCTCTATAAAAATGTGGAGTGAACTAGTTCTCTATTAAAAAATAATTTGTTCAGAATTTTAAGGTAAACTAAGAGTTACAAGTTTAAAAGTCCAAGTTTTACTTATATCCACAAAAAGACTTCAAGAATGTTCAAAGCCATTTGTTTATAATTGCCCAAGTTAGAAACAACTCACATGCACATCGAAAAAAAGAATGGATAAGCAAATTATGGTTTCTCCATGCAATGGAAAACTACTCAGCAATAAGAAGGAATGAACTGTGGACATGTGCAATCATATGGATTAATCTCAAAAACGTCATGCTGAAAAGTAGACCAAAGAATGCATAGGATGATTTTAGTTACCATACATGAAATTCTAGAACAGGCGAAACTAATTGGGGGTAGGTATAATAGTGGCTACTGGAAGTGAGTATTTACTGGGAAGGGGTATTAAAAAATTCTTCTGGGACACTAAAAATGTTCTATACATTTAGGGGTGTGGGTTATATACATGGATATGTATTTGCCAAAACTCACTGAACTGTACACTTAAGATCAGAGCACTTCACTGTTTATAACTTAGGGAGAAAGGACAGTCCCAGTTTTCGGTGGCCTGATGACAGTTAAAAAAATTTTTTTTGAGACAGGGTCTGTCAAAAAACAAAACAAACAAAAGAAAAAACTGGAGTGCAGTGGCATGATCACGGCTCACTTGCAGCCTCAACTTCCCAAGCTCAAGCTCTCTCTCCTCCCACCCCATATGCCACTGCTTCTGGCTATTATTTATTTATTTATTTTTTTGTGGCAACCATGTCTACGTTGCCCAATCTGGCCTTGAACTCCTGAGCTCAGGTAATCCTCCTGCCTCAGCCTCTCAAATTGCTGGGATTATGGGCCTGAGCCACTGTGCAAGCTGACAGTGTTCCCTACAGATTCTTTTGTACTTTTTCAACTTACGGTATGCATATAATGATTTTAAATGGTAGCTTCATTCTTCTACTTTAAACCTGTCATGTTTCTAAACTGATATGAGAAATGTTTATTATTCTTTCAAAATTACATGATATCTCTAGGCAGAGTTTCTAAAAGCATTTAGAAATCTGATATTGCATTAGGCAATCTGAGAAATCCTCAGCAACTCTTACCCCCATGGCTGATAACTTTTTTATAGGGTTCAATCGCTTTCATGTCAACCCTGTGGTCCTGCTCTCCAATCCTGAACATACGCCAGCGTCGTCCATCTTCTTTTTCCTCTGCTGCTGTATATTCAGTAATTGAGCCTTTCCTAATTACTTCAGTAGTCTTGGGTTTTGGAAGATCATCTGTGAAAATAAAAAGTTTTTGAATCACAAATTGTTATACAACAAAAATCAAATTATACGTTAACCACTTTACTATCCAGGTTTTTCAGAGAATTTTCATTCATGAGCACAATTTTATTTTATTTTATATATTTTTTTTAAATAAAGATGGGGTTTCACCATTTCGGTCAGGCGGGTCTTGAACTCTCAACCTCAGGTGATTCGCCCGCCTTGGCCTCCAAAGTGCTTGGATTACAGGCATGAGCCACCACGCACGGCCAGTGAGTGCAATTTTAAACGTCTCTTTCATAATGGAGGAAAAGGCTTATTCTTAATTTGAGGCCATCTTAAATCATTGGAAATCATGGTTCTTTAACTTTTTTTATTGCCCAATTCAACAAAAAAAACCACCTAATCACAGTGCAATGTATATCCAAAGTTCAGAAAATATTAATTCGTAGAGTCATCAAAATCTTAGCACACTGGCCTTACGACACCTTCCAGATTCAACTTGTGACAGTGCTGTCCCTGGCAGTTATGACTCTAGGTTACTTCAAGAAGCTATCTGGGAGCCAATGTTGTTGTTGCTGAGCACACAAATTAACTGTAATACCAGATAGGAAGTGGTTAACTAGCAGTGATCACTTCTCATTTGATCAGCTTTATAAAGCAGAAATGTATTTACGATACTCTGAGGTACACATGCAGAAGTCTATTTAAATTAGCATTGGCCAAAGCATAAGCACGAATGATCAGGTGTAATTTATGTTTTGAGATTGCAGCTTAGCTGATTTTTAATTTAGTAATGATTTTCAAAATTTCAGTATTATGGTCCTTACCAAAAGATGGGGGAAGGGGGGAACCTACTGCATGTTAGTTGTTTCCAAGACAAAGCTGTTAACGGAAAATATCCTTCCAGGAAATGACTACAGCAGCATTGAAGAAAGAAGAGACAAAACACACAGGCACAAAACGGTTTCAGTATCTTCATAAACTATTGCTTACTACTGGACTGTTCAATGAACCAGTGAAACAGAGAAGAAAACAGAAATCCAAAATACAGCACATCACACTTTGTTATAGTAAAATACTGAATGCCAAACACTACTTTGGGAAAAAAACCATTTTCAAGATGGAAAAACCATACATAAAAATTATAACAAGTATATAAAAGATATGTAGACAATTTTCTAATTAAAGAAAGCATGCAAAGTAAAACACAGGACAATTCCTTTGAATTACAAATAATTAATGACAATGAATACCAGGTCTGGGGGCTAAAAGTATACGTTGATTTAAGTTGGTCACTTTACAAAGTAGAACAATACCAGGCAAGCCTATTTAAAAAGTCGCCCCCAAAATGCCTTTCAGAACCCCCTTCCCACAAACTGTTAAGTATATGTTGCTTCAAGTTTCTTACTTGATTCACTGAAACTCAGCATGCCATAGTCATCAGCAATATTTGTTAAGCAACTATGAAAGAAATGTGACAGCACTGGGCAAACAAGAGTGGGGGAAACCACTGGTGTCATCTACTATATACGGTTTTAAAGTCTGTGAGAATATTCAAGTGTTAGCAGAATTTCCTATCTTAGTAACAAATAAATGAACTTCAGAAAGAATCACACACTTCAAGCAAAATCCCTGAATACATGAATGAAGATGAGATTAAAAACAGTGAAACATTTACCTTCCCACTCAAACTCATTACTATTCTCAGAGGGTGTGTCTAAGCCATCTAACTCAATCTCCCCACTTTCATCCAAATCGTCCGACAACACAGAGCCATCGCTAGGATCCAGTGTCAGGCTAATGTCTGGAGGCATTAGTTTCTTTCTCACTTTATTTTCATTGACTTCTAGGGAACCTGGAATTGGAAAATAAAGAAAAAGATATGTAACAAAAAACGCTTAGATATTAAAGATGAATATGAAACATTTTAACTACTCCACTCGGGGAAAAATAGTATCAATTAAACATAACTTCAAAGCACCTACTTACAAAATTTTGATTCTGATCACTCCTGCTTCTACATTGTTGGCAAAAGCTCAATAAATTATCAATGTTTTTTAAATAGAGGCAGACCTTATAGAGACCTCTTACCAATAAAAATGATCTCCTCCCACCTGTTTACTGTAAAACTTTCCAAAAACCAAGCATATGTTTTGGGAAGTTAATTTTTTAACGCATTCTAAAAATGCTTTCCTCAATGTTAAGCTTATACATTGACTTCTACAATGGAATACAAACTCAAGTTGGTTTTTTTTTTTTTGGATAAAAAAATGTGTTTAAAAAAAAAAATCACAAAGTCCATCATTTCATTGAAAGTAAAAGTGTTAAGCTCTTACCAGGCTGGTTCTCTGGTCCAGTTATAGCCAGTATATCTGCTTCGGTACTATCATCTTCTGGTAAAGGTCTAGAAGACACAGGCACACTTTTTAACGCAGAAATTAAGAAAGAATTTTTTTCAAGTTCAATCTATTAAACATACAGCTTACAGAAATACATATGTGGAAAATGGAATGAAGCGGTGTTGTTTTTGAGACAGGGACTTGCTCCGTCACCTAGGCTGGAGCACAATGGCACAATCATGGCTCACTTCAGCCTTAACTCCTAGGCTCCAGAGATCCTCCTATTTGGGACTACAGGTGCGTGCCACCACACACAGCTAATTTTTAGCAGAGTCAGAGTCTTGCTATGTTGCCCAGGCTGGCCTTTTAGGCTCAAACGATTCTCCCGCCTCAACTTCCAAAAATGTTGGGATTACAGGAGTGAGCCACTGTGCCCAGCCTAAGCAGTGTTTAAGATAAAGCCTCAGCTTTATGAGTAGCTAGGACTACAGTTGCACACCACCATGCCCGGCTAATTTTTAGGGTTTTTTTGTAGAGACCAGGTATTGATTGCTATATTGCCCAGGCTGGTCTCAAGTGATCCTTCTGCCTTGGCCTCCCAAAGCACTGGGATTATAGGCATGAGCTGCTATGCTTGGTTACGCCTTAAAAATTCTCAGACTGTCAGAGCTCACTTATTACATATAAGTAACACAAAAACAGATATAAATACCTCACGTGTAGGTATTATAGAATTATAAAACGTAAAAATTTTAAACAACTGTAACTGAAACGCGCAAATATAATGCGACATATGATGCAATGTATGAAGCTCAAGTTTGACTCAAGAGACTCAGTAACAATGGTTCATTTCTTCTGAGATCAGCGTTCCTATGTTACTATCACCACCACGTGCAACAGAGACTCAGGTCTCCTCTCAGCTGTCCAACTTCCAACTGCTAAGGCACCTGATTATGGACTAGGATATCTTCTGGCCACTATGCATGGAAGCACTATTTCATTATAAGTCTGCCTTTGCCTCTTTTCATTAGCCTACCTGGTGCCAATACAATTGTAAACACGAATGCAACATGTCAAGGTGGCTGGCCAGATGAGGTAGAAAACCCTTATTAATTTACTTAGTAAGGCTTTTCTGGCGGGGGGAGGGGATCCCACAAAATTATTATTATTTTTGAGTCAGAGCCTGGCTGTGTCACCCAGGCTCGAGTGCAATGGCACGATCTCACCTCACTGCAACCTCTGGCTCCCGGGTTCAGGCAATTCTCATGCGTCTGGCTTCTAAGCAGCTGGGACTACAAGTGCATGCCACCACACTTAGCTAATTTTTTGTATTTTTAGTAGAGATGGCGCTTTGCCACGTTGGCCAGGTTGGCCTCAAACTCCCGGCCCTAAGTGATCTGCCCACCTCAGCCTCCCAAAGTCTTGGGATTACAGATGTGAGCCACTGCACCTGGTCATAAAATTAAAGAAAAATTTTAAAGACAACTAAAGACCGCCTTCTCTGAGGAATCCCTCAGACTTAGTTTAAAGAGAAAAAAACGGGCCACGTGTAGTGGCTCACGCCTGTTATCCCAGCACTTTGCAAGGCCAAAGTGGGTGAATCACGAGGTCAGGAGCTCAAGACCAGGCTGGCCAATATTGTAAAACCCATCTCTACTAAAAATACAAAAAAAAAAAAAATTAGGTGTGCTGGCACATGCCTGTAATCCCAGCTACTTGGGAGGCTGAGATAGAAGAACTGCTTGTCCCTCGGAGGCGGAGGTTGCAGTGAGTTGAGATTGTGCCACTGCACTCCAGCCTGGGCAACAGAGCAAGACTCCATCTCAACAAGAACAACAAGCAGGAGACAAACGTTTGGAGACTTGAATGATCAAAACAAAAATGAAAGATCATAGAAGACTACATGTATGTTTGGTTGGAAAGTAAGATACAAGAGAGTCCATCTAACTGTTGAAAAGAAACTTCTCCTTCCTAGAATCACAGGATCACCTTGGATTACTGAGTTTAAGAAGCCAAATATTCACCTAAAAAGTGATATCTCGGAGGGGCATGGTAGTTCACGCCTGTAATCCTACCACTTTTGGAAGCCCAGGTGGGTGGATCACGAGGTCAGGAGTTCGAGAACAGCCTGGCCAATATGGTGAAACCCAGTCTCTACTAAAAACACAAAAATTAGCTGGGCATGGTGGCACATGCCTGTAGTCCCAGATACTCGGAAGGCTGAGGCAGGAGAACTGCTTGAACCCAGGAGGCGGATGTTGCAGAGAGCTGAGATTGCAATACTGCACTCCAACCTGGACGACAGAGTGAGACTCTGTCTCAAAAAAAAAAAAACAAAAAAGTGATATCTCAATAAAGAACTTTGGAAGTTTTGTTCTAAAGTTGTTTTCATTTAAAAGCGCTGCTCACATTGGAAAATCTTCATCTTGCCATTCTTCTTTAAGTTCCACACCTTCCATCCTCAGCCTGGATTCAATGTCAGCTACAAACTCTTGATAATCCAGAGGGCCAATGTCCTATGAAGAGAGAAAAATGTATAACTTAATTTCCACTTTACTTTTTATCCAATGAAAAGGTGTAATAACTTTATATCTTAGTCCATACCTGATGCTTAGTATAGTAGTCTGGTCATGAAATTCATTTACCAGGTTGCAATTTTTTTTTTAGTTAGAGGCTATTCAGACTATATGTACTCTGGTAAAGTACTGTTTACAGTAAGGATACTGTTCAGTCAAAATACTTGTTTTCAGTTGCATGTATAGTGTCTCAGGCTATGAATTAAAATATATTTCATACTATGGATTATATTAAAAATTTGAAGTTGGGTAAGAAATAAAAATGTTCTTCGCAGCACTTTGGGAGGCTGAGGGGGGTGGATCACAAGGTCAAGAGATCGAGACCATCCTGGTCAACATGGTGAAACCCCGTCTCTACTAAAAATACAAAAAATTAGCTGGACATGGTGGCGCGTGCCTGTAATCCCAGCTACTCGGGAGGCTTAGGCAGGAGAATTGCCTGAACCCAGGAGGCGGAGGTTGCGGTGAGCCGAGATCATGCCATTGCACTCCCGCCTGGGTAACAAGAGCGAAACTCCGGCTCAAAAAACAAAAAACAAGAAAAATAAAAATGTTCTTTATTACAGATTCATAATAAAACTTTCTGTCCCTTGGATAGAGGTTGAATCTAGAGAGTAAACAACAGTAAATAAATAATACTTAAACTCATGACTCGGCAGCGTTAAGTAGTATGCTTTTATATTTTCTTTTCAACAGTTTGATGCCACAATTCCTGAGCTACCTTAGGAACCAGTAAATAACTATGCTATCTTTTGATTTCTTTCACAGCTACACCATGCCTTTCTCATATAGCTTCACATACATTTTCAAACACTAAACTTGGTCAATGTCTTTGTTTATGCAACTATGTATTTTAACATATGATGTGAACTTTGGTCTCAAGTTTTTCCAAGGAAGGATGTGAGTGCCAGTGTCCTCATTTTAAAAGTGAGAAATCTAGAGATATTCCCTCTGGTGATGGAGAAAGAAACAGAAGTTTAGGTATGGTAAAGATCGACTGGTCAACAACGCAATGAAACAGCACAAACCGTAGAAGAGGTATCAGTGCGTGTTTAGTTCATTTACATTAAAGTCAACAGACATCTAAAGTTATTCAAAAACCAGCACTAACAAATATATATAGACATTTGGCAGTAATATGTTTCTTAAGAGATACAGAGCCTCACTAGCAGTACTAAAAATAAAGTTTAAAGCGGGTGACACCAGGCCGGGCACGGTGACTCACACCTGTAATCCTAGCACTTTGGGAGGTCGAAGTGGGTGAATCACTTGAGGTCAGGAGTTGATAACCAGTTGAAACCCCGTCTCTAAAAAAGCAGGGCATAGTGGCGGGCACCTGTAATCCCAGCTACTCGGGAGACTGAGGCAGGATAATCACTTGAACCTGGGAGGTGGAGGTTGCAGTGAGCCGAGTTCGTGCCATTGCACTCAAGCCTGGGTGACAGAGCGAGACTGCATCCAAAAAAAAAAAAAAAGCTGCCATGGTGGCTTATGCCTGTAATCCCAGCACTCTGGGAGGCCGAGGTGGGCGGATCAAAAGGCCAGGACTTTGAGACCAGCCTGACCAACATGGTGAAAAGTCATCTAAAAATCAAAAAATTAGCCAGGTGTAGTGGTGTGAAGCTACAATCCCAGCTACTCAGAAGGCTGAGATAGGATAATCGCTTGAACCTAGGAGGTGGAGGTTGCAGTGAGCTGAGACAGTGCCACTGCACTCCACTGTGGGCAACAGAGACTCAGTCTCAAAGAAAAGTGGTTGACGCCAGTAGAAGATGAAAGAGGGCGAAATGGACAAAATGACTAACGCTTTTCATCGTACTGAGTCCTTCTACACCATTTGATTTTTAAAACTATACTATATATGACTTTAAAAGGTATTTATTAAACGAAATCAATTATGCCAGCCATTTACATCAACCAGTCTTCTAGAAGAAAAATGTCATCATGTCCCGTAGCTGCCCTATCTGCTACATCATTACAACATTCTAAAGATGCACAAAGTTACACAGAAAAAAGCCTTATGCTCTGGAACAACAAAATTAAAACGGAAATGTCCTCAAGTGTTAGATTTCACAAGGTAAACTAAATTTGTATCTCTGCCAAGGCTGGAAGGCTCTCTGCCTTGTTTGATTTTTTACTTACACTCAAGAGAAGGTTTTAAACATTCCCAAAAAGTTTCAATTTTTGTTGATACACTTGTGGGCACAGAAAAAAAACGGTAGATGCTGCCTTTTCCACACCAACTTATTTGCTTTAAAAACTCATTGATATATTTGTAAGGTTTTTAATTCTCTGGGAAAACAAGGATCCAGGCAATTTTGATAAATTAATGAGAAACATTTGAAATACAATAATCTTGACTTATTTAGCACTTTCAGTTTCTAATATGTCACATACACTGTTAAGTAATTAAGACACATCTTCAGTAATGTCTTTATATATATATATTGCTTTCTGATAGCAACCTTTCCTCTCTGAGGGACAAATAAGCAAAAAAAGGGACACCAACCTTACCAAACCCTCGCCTCTGTTTCCAACAGAAATAGAAAGGAGCCCACTATTACAATCAACAAGCACAAATGGTGAAAATACTTATTACTCTAGAATTACAATGATCAAGTGAGACCAGAGCATTCTGCCACTGAAGGCTGAAAACTGACGCTCTCTTCTAGATGTTTAACTTACTGATTTCCCAACGTTACGTTTTCTTAAGACCTTGGTACTCACTCTAAAGTGAACGATGCATTTTCCTAAATTCAATAATCAGAAAAGCTCTCTCTTATCTCGATGCACCTTTTTATTGAGTGTTGAAAAAAATACCAGCATGTTCTCTGGGTGTCTTTTTCTTTTTTTTTTTCCTTTTAGCACACAGAAAATGATTGGGTTCCAATGCATCTGGGTGTCTTTTTCAAAGATCTCAAATACTCAGAAAAATATTAAGCATTTCAAAAGTAAAAGCAGAGACTGAAAGTTGCAACCTATGTATTCCCAACACCTACCACAGTGCCTAGCACATAATAGGCCTATAAAATTTGGTTAAATGAATAATATCTGTAGGGTATGACACTGGTCAGCAAACCTTTGCTCAATCTCTTAGGCTTACTTTGCTTATTAAACTACATGAGTAGGATTTGTCCCTTGTTACCCTGCAAAAATGTAACAAAAATATTCTGTGGGAACCTACACCTCTGCAATAATAATTTCTGTTGGTAAAATTTTCCTCACTGGTAAGAGGAAAGGTTTATCTTGGGAAATTCCAGAAGACAAACCGTGCCTTTCAGCTGCTTAACCACTTGAACACGTTTATCTCTGAAAATAGCTCCTTGGGGCCAGGCACGTGGCTCATGCCTGTAATCCAAGCACTTTGGGAGGCTGAGGTGGGCGGATCACCTGAGGTCAGGAGTATGAGACCAGCCTGACCAACATGGTGAAACCCCATTCCCATGAAAAATACAAAAATCAGCAGGGCGTGGTGGAGAACGCCTGTAATCCCAGCTACTAGGGAGGCTGAGGTAGGAGAATCACTTGAACATGGGAGGTGGTGGTTGCAGTGAGCTGAGATTGTACCACTGCACTCCAGCCTGGGTGACAGAGATTCTGCCTCAAAAAAAAAGAAAAAAGCTTCTCAAAACACAGAAAGCCCAAGTCTTTCAGCTATCTCACCCTATTTATTCCATTTTTACCTTAATATCCTATTGAATCATGTGTTAATACCTCAGTATACAGACACAGGTATTGAGTTTAAGGATAATTAATTAATCTAGTTAAATGGAACTTGGGGAGAGATATAAATAGATTTATTCCACCATTTCATCACAAATTTTAGGGGACGGTACACTAGGTAGACGAAAACAATTTAAACAATTGAGGGAATACTGTTCTTGGAAGCACGTTATTATCAAGCAGCTGTTAAGAACAGGAAACATATAAGAAAGGAGTTAATATAACCACAACCACTTTGAAGGAGATCAGGATACCGCTGACTCACAAGTTAACTGTGGTTGCTTCCCATTTCTTATTCATATAGTTAATTTTTTAGCAAATTAGAATGGGAAATAACACTTTCAGATGATGTTTGTTAAAATAACACGTTGCAACAGGAATAACTTAATTTCTCAATGGACTGACTCTTGGTAGTGGTGGGACATCCTTACTTATGCCACTTACCTGTGGCAGTCAAAGATAAATTCAGAATAGTGGATCTGAGGTTAAAAAAAAAATCAAAGAGATAATGGATTCCTTCTGATGTAGCTTCAAGGGGAGCAGAACTGGTAAACTCAACCAGGATAAAAAAACCTTCCCCAGGCAGTTTAGCAACATATGCAAAAATTAAATGTTAAGATGATTGAGGCCAGGCTCAGCGGCTCACTCCTGTAATCCTAACACCTTGGGAGGACGAGGTGGGAGATGGTTTAAGCCTGGAAGTTCGGGCCTACCTTAGGCAATATAGTGAGATCTGTCTCTACAATTTTTTTTTTTAAGGTCACATTAGAACTGTTTAGATCGTAACACAATTTTACACAATAATTTTGCTATATGCAGTTTAACAGTGCTGCTCCAATACGTGCCAGAAACGACTATTTATGCTGAAATCAATTACAGTGGCAGATGGAAATGCCCAGGCAAGTCTTTCACTTCCCCATTTAAACAAAATGGTTTCATTCTAAACATTTCTGTTCACTTTTTAACGAACAGCCTGTACATTTAGGCGATCACCAAACATCCTTAGAAAAATCCTATATACTTGCTTGTCATTGCTTCCATGAGGGGAGGGGTATATCGTTTTTAAACAATAAAATAAGATGCTCTATCAGAAATGTTAACACAAGCCAGGCACGGTGGCTCACGCCTGTAATCCCAACACTTTGGGAGGCTGAGGTGGACCGATCACCTGAGGTCAGGCGTTTGAGTCCAGCCTGGCCAACATGGAGAAACCCCATCTCTACTAAAAATACAAAAATTGGTCAAGCATGGTGGTGCCTGCCTGTAATCTTGAGGCAGGAGAATCGCTTGAACCCAGGAGACAGAGGTTACAGGGAGCAGAGATCGAGTCACTGCACTCCAGCCTGGGTGACAGAGCAAGACTGCATCTCAAAAAATAAATAAATAAATAAATAAATAAAATAAACGTTAACAAAAATGTAAGAGGAAAAACTAGAGTGGCGATGACTTCTCTCAAAATGGTGAAAATAAAGCAAAAGACGATGGTGCTGCCTACGAAAGTGACCTTTACTGAATTATCATTGCAGAACATACAGAAAATGCTGAGACCTTAGTTTGCTGTAGTCAGAAAAATTAATTGTAACATAAAACTATAATCGTGGAATATTACTATCATCGTATTACACTAGTATTTTGCTTCATAGCATGTGAACACAACGTGGCATTTCTTTTTTCCACCAGAGTGGCGGCTCGGGGACACACACAGTCTCACTTTGTAGCCCACGCTGAACCAGTCTGGAGTGCAGTGCTGCAATGTCAGCTCACTGCAACTTCTGCCTCCCAGGTTCAAGTGATTGCTGTGCCAGTCTCTCCAGTGGCTGGGATTACAGGGATGTACCACCAGGCCCGGCTAATTTTTGTATTTTTGGTAGAGATGGGGTTTCACCATGTTGGCCAGGCTGGTCTCGAACTCCCGACCTCCGGTGATCCGCTGTCTTGGCCGCCCAAAGTAACAAGACATCTTTGATCCTACCAGCCAACTTTGACTTCCTGGATCTGGTTACACATGCTTTCTCCGACACCCTTCTCCCTATTGTTCCTTCTACCAGCATTACTCCAGATCGAACAGAATTTTTCCAGAGTGCTTTTCACATTTACTAACCCCTTTGATATCCATCATCTCATGTTCCAACCAGTCACTTTGCGATGCATGACACTTGTGTTATCTTCAGTTTATCTTACATGTGAGGAACCACATCCTGGTCCACCTACCTAGTCCAGAACTGCCTCTAATACAGCGCACCGTCTGCAATGCATTGGCAGCTGCATACAGAATAAGCCCGTAGTGCCCGATTTGGTGGCACTTAGCTTCAAAGATATTGTAATGCCTGAAGACCATAATAGCACTGACTTATGATAATCCAGTTCAAGTTCCGTTTGCAGAAATCGATCTGTCATACTTCCTGTCTAAGCCCAACTATGTTAGGCTGCACTACAGATTATGAAGACCAGGAATAGAGTTTAGAGAAACCGAAAAATAACAAGAACTAAGACGAGTATGTGCAAAATGATCAAGAAACTAGTGTGCAAGGGTAACTTAATTGGGTAACGTCGTCACTTGCAATTCTGAGGAAACATCCATTCACAAAGTACAGTATTTGTTTCTACATCTGCAGATATGCCAGTAAAATGTTAGAAAAATAACACATTTAACTGAAAATAAGAAATCAGGTATTAGGAGAGACAGAGATCCTAATCAAGAGAAAGTGAGAATGAAAAAAGCAACACTAAAATGCAATCAGATAATTCATTCGATGAAACAGGAGACTGTGCCTATCTTGATGAACACGGCAAAAGCTGTGCCCTCCAAGAGCTCACAGGATAGACAAGTAACTCTCCAGCGGCAAGAGATGCATCCAGAAATGCAAACCATTGTGCCAGGTATTTAAACAGAAAAGGTGGTGTCGGGATCCCAGCGGGGACTGGACGTTTGACGTACACACTCTAGATTTGGTTTAGCGCGCTCGGGAAGATCTATAAAGCCCGGATTTCTTACGCTGCTCCCGTGTCTATTCCCCGAGGTTACAAGGCGTACCAGAAGTCCAAGTTTCTTTGTTCTGCACCAGGGCGGACGCTGGTCATAAATACTGAACCATCGTGGCCCAGCCACTTCACCCACACCGGGGTAAAGGTGGGGGAGAGGGGGAGGCACAAGGTTCTATCCCGAGCACAACTACCAGAAACGGAAAAGGGGTGGGGTGGGGGCCCAACTGCCAAATACAAACAGGACCCGAGCCAAGGGCGGGGACCTACGCTGGGCGGGGATCCAGGAAGCACCTCCCGAGCAGGTTCTATGGCGCCCCCTACCACGGGTAACCTTCTGCGTTTCCTCTCCCCGGGCGTCTTGGGTAAGCGCCCGACAAACCTGCGCCCCTAGGCCGGTTCCAGACCGGCTCCGGAGCCACCGTGCCGAGTCCCCCCAGGCCGCACTCACCCCGGAGGAAGCCTTGGCCCCCTCGTCCTCCTCGCCCCTCCAGGCCGGCGACGTGGGGCTGACGGCCAGGTCGCAAAAAGCGGCGCCGAGCGGAGCCCGCTCCCCTCGGTCGGCGGTGGAGACCCCGGCCCAATCCCCCGGCCGCAGCGGCACAGCGGCGACGGCGGCAGCTGACCCGGAAGCAGTGAGAGATCCAGACGGAAGTGACGTCACTCCGACGTCCTCCGGGCGCGGCAGCGGAGGAGGCGGTGGCGGAGGCGTGGCGTCCCCTAGAAACCCACACAGCACCCCCCTGGCCCACTCAGACCGCCCGGGCTGTCGCTCGCGTCAGCCTTCCTCGCCTCTGGGCAGACCCGTCGCTTCGAGTCCTTATTGGTGGCGTTTACCGCGCCTCGAGGCGTTTCTTCTTTGTTGTGCGCTGGGACGCTGCCCTGTAGTCTCCGTCATTTTTGTTTTCTTTTTGCCTCTCTTTATGGAACATTACAGTAGGTGAAATTATCCCTATCAATATATTATAATGCAATAGGTGCAATTACCAATAGCAATTTTATAACAACAGGGGCAAGTGTCAGTATCATTACGATAGGTGCAATTATCAACGCTCAATAATAATGTGAACAATGTGAATTATAAAATGAATGAAATAAGGGGAGGAGGCCGGGCGAGGTGGCTCACGCCTGTAATCCCAGCACTTTAGGAGGCTGAGGCGGGTGGATCACCCTAGGTCAACAGTTCAAGACCAGGCCGGGCATAGTGGCTCACTTTGGAGGCCAAGGTGGGTGGATCACCTGAGGTTGGGAGTTCATAACCAGCCTGACCAACATGGTGACACCCCGTCTTAAAAAAAAAAAAAAAAAAAAAAAGTTCAAGACCAGCCTGGACAACATGGTGAAACCTCACCTCTATTAAACATACAAAAATTATTGGGACGTGCTGGTGGACACCAATAATTCCAGTTACTCAGGAAGCTGAGGCAGGAGAATCACTTGAACCCAGGAGGCACAGTTTGCAGTGAGCGGAGATCATGCCATTGCACTCCAGCTGGGACAACAGACCAAAAACGCCATCTCAAAAAAAAAAAAAAAAAAAAAAAAAGAGAAAGAAAAGAAAAGAAATAAGGGGAGGAAAAATATCCGAGACTTCATTTTGGGGAGCTAGGCCTCAGAAGCGTCCTTGGAGTTTGGTAATTTCGAGTGTGAACAGCTTTGCAGCAGTGCTTCTCTTTAATGTGGGGAATGATATATTAATTTTTAAAAATTTTCAATTAGTTGATAAAACAGACAAATGAAAAGACACACAAAGTCCAAATGTAAACTTTTTATCGTTAGGGTTAACATCCATAAAATTACCCGGAAAATTGCTATAGAGTTTTCTACTATCTCTCTGTAGTCTATTTACAAACAGTTCTCAGAAAAGCCCAGGTCTACAGACCATGGTCGGAGTACTCAAAGTAAACTATTCAAATCAGACCATACTCAGCTTCAACCAAACGAGATTTGTTTGGAGGACATCATAATCTCACTCTGCCGGCCACACTGGCTGATGCCTCCAATCCCAGCACTTTTGAGAGGCTGAGGCGGGTAGATTGCCTGAGTTCAGGAGTTCGAGACCAGCCAGGGCAACATGGTGAGACGCCATTTATACCAAAAAAGGACAGAGAGGCTGGGCGTGGTGGTTCACGCCTGCAATCCAAGCACTTTGGAGGCCAAGGTGGGCAGATCACCTGAGGTCAGGAGTTCAAGACCAGCCTGACCAACATGGTGAAACCCCGTCTTAAAGAGAGAGAGAGAGAGAGAGAGAGAGAGAAACTTAGGGGGGTGTGGTGGCATCTGTTGTTCCAGCTGCTTGGGAGGTTGAGGTGGGGATCGTAGGGAGGCGGCGGTTGTGGTGAGCTAAGATGGTGCCAATGCACTCCAGCCAGGGCTGGGTGACAGAGTGAGACCCTGTCTCAAAAAAAAAAAAAAAAAAAAAAAAATCCCTCTCCAAAGTTTCATCTGATAAATCCAGAGAAAGGCTCAGCAGTCAGGTATTTGGGTGATTCCATTACGGAACGGTCAGGCCTGAGGGAAACAGAAAAACTCAAAAATTTAAATCATGGACTTAAAATGCAGCACTCTGCCTGGATTTCACACTGCTCTGGCAAAATTTTCCCACCACTGGTAGATTAAACTCTGTCTCTTTGACAAAATGGGAAGGAAATAGTACCTACCGCATAAGGTTGTTTTTTGAGATGAAGTCATATATATGCATTAGGACCTTGCTCATCACAATCACATTTAAGTATTGGGAGTATTGGGTATTATTTTTATCCTATTCTAGCAATTTCACTAAAGAGCTGGTATACAAAACAAAACTGGTCAACAGTTTTAGCTAAACAACTTCTTGAGCCAAGAAATTTCATCTTGAGTTACATAATTTTTTTATAATTTTATATTTTCCTAATTCAGTCCTGCAATGTGCAGAATTCCCCACAAGGTGGCAGCAAATCATTAGAAATCATATACAGTTACGAGCTTTTTTTTTTTTTTAGGTCTTTAGTTCCTTCTTCATTTGAGTAACTTTACCATTTAATAAGCTTCATCAGTGTCTGCTTTGCTTTTGAGTAAGCCATCCTACTATGCCTTTTTATCCCAATCTCATTAATTATCCATACTTATTGTTGAAACATTACAAACTATAGGTAAGCCAAAAAGATCATCGTTATCAACATATTTATGTATAACATTTCAGATTATATAGATAGACACATATTATATGTATAAATTGCACATACAAGTCTTTACGAAAATCAGATGATATACTTAATGGTTTATAATCTCCATTTTTTCCTTTTCATTTAAAATATATTAGGGCTGGGTGCGGTGGCTCGCGCCTGTAATCCCTGCACTTGGGGAGGCTGAGGCAGGGGGATCACTTGATGTCAGGAGTGTGAGGCCAGTTTGGCCACGCCCTCCTTTACTAAAAGTACAGACATTAGCTGGGTGTGTTGGGCATCTGTAATCCCAGCTGCTGGTGGGAAAGGAGGCTGCGGCAGGAGAGTCACTTGAACCCAGGAGGTGGAGGCGGCAGTGAGCCAAGATTGCACTACTGCACTCCAGCCTGGGCGACAGAGTGAGACTGTCTGAAAAAAAAAGAAATAAAATTTGAAAATACAGATTCCCAGGCTTCATCTTCTACAGTCTAGGGAAAGACATGGGAATCTATTTATAAAAAAAACTAAAATATGTTATGAACTATTTTTCAAGTCAATAAATATATTCCAATGCTATTATTTTTGTTATGAATAATTTATTTATTGAACAATCCTTTACTGACCTTTTAGACTGTGGCTTTTTTTTTGAGACAGGGTCTCACTCTGTGGCCCAGGCTACAGTGCACTGGCATAGTCTCAGCTCACTGCAGCCTCTACTTTTTGGTTAAAATAATTCTCGTGCCTTAGCCTCCTGAGTACCTGGGATTAGAGGCAGGTGACACCACGTCCTGCTAAGTTTTGTATTTTTGGAGAGACAGGTTTTTGCCATGTTGCCCAGGCTTGTCTTGAACTCCTGGCCTCAAGTGATCTGCCCATCTGGGCCTCTCAAAGCGCTGGTATTACAAGTTTGAGCCACCACACCTGACCTTGTTCCGCTTTTTTTTTTTTTTTTTTTGAAATGGAGTCTTATTTTATTGCCCCTTCCCTGACCCCTGTAAGATCTTGGGGTTGGGTGGAGGGGTGCAGTGGAGTGCAGTGGTGTGATCTTGGCTCGCTGCAATCTCTGCCTCCTGGGTTGAAGCAATTCTCCTGCCTCCGTCTCCAAAGTAGCTGAGATTACAGGCGTGCATCAGCATGTCTGGCTAATTTTTGTGTTTTTAGAACAAATAGGGTTTCACCATGTTGGTCAGCCTGGTCCTAAACTCCTGACCTCAGGCGATCTGCCTGCCTTGTCCTCCCAGAGTGCTGGGCAAAACTTCTTAGAGTGTTCAAAAAGTCAGAAACATAGGACTAATTTATTTTCAAACAATGTATTAGTAACATTTTGAAATAATATTGCTCAATATATTTTCCTTTGACTTCCACATACTGTCTCAGGTAAGTGTCTCTAAGGCAATATATCCAATTGTTAATCCAAAATATGATATTAAAAATACACTGTAGGCTGAGTGTGGTGGCTCACGCCTGTAGTCCCAGCACTTTGGGAGGCCAAGGTGGGTGGATCCCTTGAGGTTGGTCAGGAGTTCAGACCAGCCTGGCCAACATGGTAAAACCCCACTTCTACTAAAAATATAAACAATTTATTTGGGTGTGGTGGTGCACATCTGTAACCCCGGCTACTCAGGAGGCTGAGGCAGGAGAATCCCCTAAACCTGGGAAATGTAGGTTCGGTGAGCCGTGATTGCACCATGGCACTCCAGCCTGGACGATAGAGCGAGACTCTGTCTCAAAAAACAAGCTAGCAAACAAACAAACCACTGTATTTCCGGTGTCACCAGACATTTTGGACAAGACTTAAGGTACTTTTACAATTACTTGTTTCCTTGAATAGGCAGACATTTAAGCTCTTAAAAATTGGGAAAAATTCAGTGGGGGGAAAAAAAGTGTGGCTTCCAGCCCTACACCCTATATAGAAGGTACCACTTGGAAAGTGATAGATGAGCTCAGAGCCATGATCAGCCAGTTCCTCTGTAGTTTCTGGGTTCGGTGTTGTGTTTAAGTACGCGTTCCTCACACCAAAATTATACAGCCGCTGTTGTTTTCTTCTGGTGGTTTTATAGTTTCTTTTTTTTTAACATATGAATATTAAATCCAATTGGAATTTTATGTATGTGCTTACAATATGAATAGGGAATCTAACTTTACTAAACTGACTAGCTTGCCTAAAAGCATTTATTGAATAACTCAGTAATTCTTGGACTCAACTAGGACTCAGTCAAATGAATGTTTACTTTCAAAGTTGTCATTTTAGATTCCTCACTTCGTTCAAGTATTCATTCATTTGATATATCTTTATTTACTTATTTATTTATTTAGAAATGGGTTCTTGCTATGTTACCTAGGCCAGTCTCGAACTCCTGGCCTCAAGCAATCCTCCTCTCAAGCATTCCTCCTGCCTCAGCCAGTAAAAATGCTCTGCCATGCCCAATAAACAGAGAGAGATATATGGTTTTCTTTTTTTTTTTTTTTGAGACAGGGTTTCACTCTACAGTCTAGGCTGGGATGCAGTGGCAAGATCTTGGCTCACTGCAATCTCTATCTTCCAGATTTGTGCCTCAACCATCCGAATAGCAGGACTATAGGCGTGTGCCACCACACCTGGATCTTTTTTTTCCTTTTTAAAAGACAGGGTTTCGCCATCTTGGCCATGCTGGTCTTGGACTCTTGACCTCAAGTCATCTGCCTGCCTTAGCCTCCCAAAGTGCTGGGAGTACAGGTGGGAGCCACCCCACCTGGGCAATAAATCTTTGTTGAACAATATTATAAATCAATGCTCTTGGTCCCCGAGGATACTCTCAGACCTCCAAGTCCAAACCTGGCCATTATAGCCTTGGTAGCCTGCATGTGCACCTCCTGATGGTCTCCAGGAGCCAGAAAGTCTGAAGTAACTAGATGGCCACAAAGAGAAGTGAAACAACTAGCTCCCCCCCTGCAACATTCCACCATTGTTCCGGCTCAGCCTTGTGAAACTTCCCCTCTAGACATAGGTTTCTCAAGACCCCCACCCCTGTAACCATGTAATTTACCGTACCCTTCCCTCTGCTTGCAACCAATAACTCCCACCCTTATGACCATGCCTGTTTGTAATAGGTAACCCCTACCCTTGTGACTATGCATCTTGTGACGCCCTTCCCCTCCCTAAAATAGATAACCAGCCTTAACTGACCATTTGCCCCAACCCACATAGCCAGTCCCCATTCCCACACCCACTGCCTAACTCCTTTCTTGGGCTTGGCCGGCTTGCACCCAATCTCCGTATAAAATGGCCTCATTGCCCACACAAAGCCTACCTGCTGGTCTGGCTACACAAGCAATGTGCCTAACAGGATAAGTTCTCCTAAGAGGACACACTTTGAGGAAGGCAGCAGTCATTTGAATATATGCTTCAATGTGTGTTGAAAGTATTTATGATACATTGTCACGCTTCATACACCAAAATAAAAGTGCTCAGCCAACATGGACTTGAAGACGTGCTGAGCCTGTGCCAAGAGGGGTGGGGAGTGCAGAAAGACCACAGGCAAGGACATGAGGGCTAGAGGGGGAGGCGGAAGGCACCATCTGACCTGTGCTAGCAGGAAGTGATGTATCAGACTCTGATGAGAACAGGCCCTATGACAACTTCTTGAAAAAATGATAACAGTGTTCAGGGTGAGCATGTAAAGCCTGGGAATTACTAATCACTCCTCTGGTCCCCCACTCCCCAAATTTCCTCTTTCTTTGTTTGTAATTATTCTGTATTGGGATGCAGAAGCAAGGCGGAGTCTTGCTCTGTTGCCCAGGCTGGAGTGCAGTGGCATGATCTTGGCTCACCACAACTTTTGCCTCCTGGGTTCAAGCGATTCTCCTGCCTCAGCCTCCTGAGTAGCTGGGATTACAGGTGCTCACCACCATGCCCAGCTAATGTTTGTATTTTTAGTAGAGATGGGATTTCATCATGTTGGTCGGGCTGGACTCGATCTCCACCCACCTCGGCCTCACAAAGTGCTGGGATTACAGGCGTGACTGTATCCAATGCGCCTGCCTGGATACATTTTATACGATTCCCTTCTCCCTCTGGCCCACTCTGCCACGGAAGTGTGAGAGTCTTGCTAAGTCCTGCTCCACACACAGATTCTTGGGGAGCTTTTTTTCTGCCTCCTTCTGCTTTGCTATTCCATTGCCAGTCCTTCCTCCTTTCATCAAACCAGCCTCACAGCATCTCCCAGAAGATGGAGGATTTGGGGTATGCTATTGGACTAAGCTATTGGGGTATGCTATTGGACTAAGCTATTGGGGTATGCTATTGGACTAAGCTATTGGGGTATGCTATTGGACTAAGAGGGCATTACTTTGGACTAAGAGGGCATGTTGTACTCCTTCAAATCATTTTTGTAAATAATGAAAAGCATCTCCTCTCACAGTCTTCCTCCAAATGTGTCTTATAATTCCTACCTTACAGATGGCAAAATCAAGGTATCTATTAGAATGGGAAAATTCCTCACACAGTGCTGCCATCCCATGTGACACTTTTCTGCAGATTAGCCAAGGAATCCCTTCTGGGTAATGGGGAAGCCTTCAGAATGGGCTGAGCCCTTCTGGTTTTGCTCACCAACCCTGCCCCAGGGAGCTGATAAAGTTCCTTGGTGTCTTGAGCTGATAAAGCTCCATAGGCATCTTTGTGCAAATCTAAAGATAGCCTTCCCAGCTGGGCAGAAAAGCCTTGCTCCAGAGCATGTGGCTTGATAAATGGAGTGCTCCCTCAGGTGAGTGCTGTGTGCAGGGCACAACCTGCTCAACTGGGCAGACTGGCCTAGTTCTCCACCGAAGTCTTGGAGCCGCATGTAATTATTTTTCCTATAATAAGAAGACTTCCTTTTTTTTTTTGAGATGGAGTTTCGCTCTTGTTACTCAGGCTGGAGTGCAATGGCGCAATCTCGGCTCACCGCAACCTCCGCCTCCTGGGTTCAGGCAATTCTCCTGCCTCAGCCTCCCGAGTAGCTGGGATTACAGGCACGCACCACCGTGCCCAGCTAATTTTTTGTATTTTTAGTAGAGACGGGGTTTCACCATGTTGACCAGGATGGTCCCGATCTGCTGACCTCGTGATCCACCCGCCTCGGCCTCCCAAGTGCTGGGATTACAGGTGTGAGCCACCGTGCCTGGCCGTAGATTTCACTTTTTCTTCTGTTCTCCAGGATATGAAATGTTAGTAACACTATGGTCATCTATATTTAGAAAAATGAATAAGCAATAGCCTCCAATTAGAAAAAAGCAGTTTGTTTGATTCACTGACAATTTTTTCAGTGATATTTCCTAAATTCCTTTTGGGGTGGGCAAGTAGAAGTGAGAACTGATGAAAGCTAACTGTTTTCAGGTCAATTTCAGTCTCCTCATCCACATTAACACAAAATATGACATGACACTGTTGTTCATCAAAGCATTAATCATTTATTCTGCATCTTTAGAGTCAAAGCATCTTATTTGTTTAGAGAAAACAAATGCATTTCAAAATACACAAGTAATTGTTGGGTCAACTGGAAATTTTATTATATTTAACAAAACAAAGCACTAATACAGCTGTATTGAGACACACACATTTTTATATAATACAAACATGAAAATTAAAAGGTGGCATCATCTAATTCACTGTTGCAATGGGTAATATTGTTCTACAAGTGTATTTCCAAAAATAATTAGTTTCATTCTAAAAGTAACTTACTGAGCTGAGAGAATCTAGGTGATTATTTGCATTTGAAAACATGGGAACTCTGTAAATTGATAAAAATGTATGAACTTACTTTTCAAAATGAATTTCATCACAATGAGAAGAAAACATTAAAATTGTAACATTATTTCTCATTTATATGGTTCCCTAATGATAAAGAAGGAGAAACACCTTCTCCTGATACAATTGCTAAACCACCAAATTATACTTACTAGGAAAAAGAAGAAAGCTTTCCAACTTCAGGTATATACGTAATAGGGAGAAATGAAATGAGAAGTTTAGTGTGAATTATCATCTTTAAAAGATCCTTAATCTCTAACATGTAGATTTTCTTTACTCATTTCTTAGCAGATTACTCATTTAATATGAATGATTTTAAGACACACACACACACACACACACGAATGAGATGCCATTCCATCTAACAATGTCTTACCCAGGCACTATTTACAAAATTGTATGTAATATGCCTTGTGTGTATTTGAGGTACGGGGGCCGGATTTGAATCAGTAAGATGACTAATGGCTGAAATTACATTATTAGTCTTTCCTTAACTAGCTTATGACACTGATTCATGTTAAAAGTAGATTCTTTTTCATAGAAGGGCTTAACACATAAACCTTATGCTAAAATGGAAGGTATGAGAACTTGGTTGGGGTTAGAAGGAGTATTTTAGTCCTTATTTTTCTGCAATCTCTGTGATCTTGGGCAAGTTACCTAGTTTCCCCTGACATTCTGCTTCCTTTTCAGTAATTTTTGACATACCTAAGACTCACTTTATCTAATTTAGCATTTTGCCTAAAGCTCGGATAATTATTTCCTTAAATTTTAGAAATTCACCAAAATGTGATGTGGGTATTTAAGTACAAGCATCTGAAAATTATATTTTACATATCTATATTCTGTGTTTTCAAAAAAACGGCATAGCACAAGAAAGACCATCCAAACACACACATAATTCCACGCTAGGTAAGAGGAAAGACACTTTAAAAATCTGAGTATTTACAAGGTATGTTGGCATTTACAGGTTTCAGGTTTGCACAGTACAGGTGATAGAGCCCTGAACTCAGAATCAGCCAATTTTCTTTAAAATTTCAGTTCGAGCATTAAATCTATAGATCCTCCTACCCCTGCTCCCTCCCACATAATTCCTATCTACCTTATCTAAGACTAGAAACCAGGCAACAGTATATGAAGAAACAGATGACAGTTTCAGGCTTTGCCTTGAAGTGATAATTTTTAAAGCTCATTCCGAAAACGTGGAATTTCTTCAAAGTTTCATCGATCAGGCTGCCTCTTTTTTTTTTTTTTAGACGGATTCTCACTTTGTCGCCCAGGCTGGAGTGCAATGGTGTGATCTCTGCTCACTGCAGCCTCTGCCTCCTGGGTTCAAGCAACTCTCCTACCTCAGTCTCCTCAGTACCTGGGACTACAGGCACGTTCCACCATGCCTGGCTAATTTTTATATATTTAATAGAGATGGAGTTTCACCATGTTGTCCAGGCTGGTCGGTCTCTGACTAGTTGCCTCCAGCGATCTGCCCACCTCAGCCTCCTGAAATGCTGGAATTACAGGCGTGAACCACCTCGCCGGGCCAAGACTGCCTCTTCTTGCAAGAGTTTTTGTAAGAGTTCCTTATCCAACCTGGAGGACACATGCTGAAACTTACTCTTTCTTTTTTTTCCATTTTAATAATTCTTTTTTGTGTTTTGACTGTTAAAAAAAAAACATTTCCTAGCAAATATTTCTTGGCTCAGCTATATATAAGGTATTAATAAAATTATATATAAAAAAATGTGTATACTTTTAGGTTCTTCTAGGTAGGGTACAATATATTTCCAAAGGTGTCCTAGGGGCCTCTTAAATAAGGAATCTTTTTGTTACACTAATAAATCTATTCAAAATGAAGCTTCCTATTTCTATTTATTTATTTTTTAAGTCACAGGTTGTGGTCTTCACTGCCCATCTTCTCCCACACCCTTATAAATTGGTTTGGTATTTCATTTTTAATCTGGAAAAGAATAATTCATTTTTATCTTCATTTAATTTTAATAGTCAAGGAGTAGCCTATAAAGATTGAATAAATTTAATCCTTCTGCAATTAGTGTCAAGTTAATTCATTCTGGATGTGAATAACTGAAGACATACAGACCCTCCCACACACTGACAGACACCTTCATCAGGTTTAATGTTTTATGTAAATGATCCTACTTGAAAGGAAGTTGTCTTGTTTCTCCCGCCTCCCTTTCTGTCCTTGTTAATTGTTTATAAACCTAAACCTTCTCTTAGCATTTTCTCAGGACTGTAGCACCATTTACTGGATCAGCTGTGTTGATCCCATAAAGATAACACATTTTGCCGCTGATTTGACTTCTTTGCACAGAGAAATTCGATTTCCACCCCCTCCATAAAAGTTCACAACCATGCAACGTCCGCCGGTTGCTCCAGGAAGGAGGATATGAGCAGACCTCCTAAGGGTTAAAATGATCTGGGTATGTCTCGTGTGCAGCAAGCACACAGGATTATTTTAAGTAGCCCTTTGTCTCACACAACATGGTCCATCTGGATCATCCCCGATGTTATCAACCCAGAGACGACTTTCTGAGCCGGACTATTTTCCCTCCTATGGCGAAGCCAAGATACAAAAATCTATCAAGCAGGCCAACGTCTAAAACATTTAAAATATGCTTTCTTCTTTCTTTCCATGAAAATCAACACTTGAGGTTATATAACTGGTGTTCATATAGGTGTTAAAATGAATCAGCTTACTACATAAGGAATATAACAATCTAACATACTTCTTTTAATATCAGTACAGCTATAAAGGCATGCTGGCCACTACTAACATGACTCATCAAAATTTTTTTAAAGGATAATTTACTTACCTCTTGTCAAGTCACTGTTTAATGCTACTTCCTACATTTGCTGTGATAAGCATTAAAATCTGTATATTGGTTGATAAATCATTGTTTAGGAGTGTCTAAAGGGTTCCGTAAATGGTATGAAATTGCCATGGTGTAGTAAATGGTTATTTGATAATGAATGAAATTGTTTGAAAATACTGTTAAAATGTCAAGTTTAAACATATAGATCATTACTCAAAAGGAAGGCAAACATGGAAACCACAGTGACATCATAAATATACTCCAATAAACACATTTATCTATACTAGGCAAGTTGTAGGTACTTTGTATAAATGTGTACAAATTGATATATGAAGTTAATTTCAATCCGTAAAAGTAATTGCATTGGTTTAACTTATTTAACTCTCCTTACAATAATATTTATTTCAGAAAAAGAAGGTAAAGAAATAAATGATGATAAATAGATAAAATACATAGGAAATGTGAATTGTTTTACAATTTAATTACACTGTCACATAAAATTATCACATAAATACACCAATCCGACAGCAGAAATACATTAAAACCCTATTATCTAATGTAGGGAATGGTTTTTTTGTTGGCCTTTATTTCATTTACACATTTAAGATGATTTTATTTTTTTTCTACCAGCATGAAATGTCTAAACAGTGTCAAAAGCAAAAAGATTAAAGAACAAAACTATTTTCTAAAAATACGTTCTGCTTTTTGCAATGCTGTGAAGTCTGACACGCAATCTAAGAAAAGGGCAGCAACCCCGATCCCTCAGGACGGGTGTACCAAAGAAATGTAAACTCAGGACCTCACAATACAAAGTGAAGTTAATTGGTTTGTTAGACTTGTGCAGAGCTCCTAAGATGTGCAAATAACGTTGCAGCTGTGCATCTTAAATGATAGAACATTTCATTTTGGGATAAATAAATATATAATGCAAAGATTTGTTGGTTTTACAAAGTCAACTAACATTTATTTCCTTTTAAATACTTTTTTTTTTTTTAAATACAGGGTTTGACCATATTGGTCAGGCTGGTCTTGAATTCCTGACCTCAGGTGATCCACCCTCCTTGGCCTCCAAAGTGCTTGGATTACAGGCATGAGCCACCACGCCCGGCCACATTTATTTCCTAATATGTATGAGGCATATGCTAGGTGCTGTAGGTGTTACTTAGGCTGTGTCCTGAAGGGGCTGATTATCTAACAGGATTATCTAATGGGAGATGAGACGTGTTCATAAGAAATAAGGCATTTATGTCAGGTGTGGCTATTTATTTATTGATCTATATATATATTGAGTTATTTTGCTCCAAGTTTTAAAATTATAGGTTGAGACCAGAGTACAGTGTCACAAACCTTTCTGTAAAATGTTTACAACCTGGAATTAATTTCTGTGTTATTTAATAATCCTCAAAATATTGTAACACACTGAATAATATCTATACTAGCAACAGATTTAGGTTATTAGAGCAAGGATATATTTTCGTTTTTGAGACAGAGTTTTGCTCTTGTTACCCAGACTGGAGTGCAATGGCACGATCTCGGCTCACTGCAACCTCCGCCTCCTGGGTTCAGGCAATTCTCCTGCCTCAGCCTCCTGAGTAGCTGGGATTACAGGCACGCGCCACCACGCCCAGCTAATTTTTTGCATTTTTAGTAGAGACGGGGTTTCACCATGTTGACCAGGATGGTCTCGATATCTTGACCTCGTGATCCACCGGCCTCGGCCTCCCAAAATGCTGGATTACAGGCTTGAGCCACCGCGCCTGGCCGAGCAAGGATATTTTTCTTCATTCTATAATGGAAAACGGAAAATTCAGTTTGAGAAAAATGAACATGATAATGAAAATAAACTAGTCAAAGGGAAAAATTCATTGAAGAGATGGGTGAGAACTGAAAATCATAGGAGTGAAAAAAGGTTTAACACAATTAATAATATGAAGTGATTAAAAATAGATGCAATTTATGTGTCAAATATTTAACCATGGACAATAAACTCACTTTTTAGATAATTTTCAGTCTTTATGAAATAAAGTCGTATTTATTTCTCATTTTTATCAATACCTACTCAAACTGAAGGCAAATGTCTAGCTCTTTTACAGTGTAAAGGTTAAAAAAGGTGTCATAAACACTCACAATGGCTGGAACATAATGAATTGGGGGGGGAGTGGGGGGGAGGGAGAGAAAGAGAGAGAGAGAGAGAGAGAGGGAGAGAGGGAGAGAGAGGAGAGAGAGAGAGAGAGAGAGAGAGAGAGAGAGAGAGAGAGAGAGAGAGAGAGAGAGAGAGAGAGAGAGAGAGAGAGAGAGAGAGAGAGAGAGAGAGAGAATATCCCTATGCTGCCGGGCCCACAACAGAGTCCCTTCCTCCCAGAGCTTTTCTCAGGCTATCTGAACAAAGGAGCACACCTAGAATTTCACCTAGCCTGCCGGAAAAAGTTAGACAAAAAAACTTTAGGTTCCTGGATGGGGGCGCGGATGGAGGCTTGGCACTGGGAAGTTCTTGCTTTTGAAACCACGCCCTTTGTGGACTCAGTTTTCCTTAACACAGTCCCTCAAATTCACATTGTTTCAAATTAAAAAACAATGAGATAAGAATAAAGTCAATTTTAGTATGTACTTCCGTTTTTATTGCTGTTAACAGATAATTTTTTTTTTGAGACGGAGTTTCGCTCTTGTTACCCAGGCTGGAGTGCAATGGCGTGATCTCGGCTCACCGCAACCTCCACCTCCTGGGTTCAGGCAATTCTCCTGCCTCAACCTCCTGAGCAGCTGGGATTACAGGCACACGCCACCGTGCCCAGCTAATTTTTTGTAATTTTTAGTAGAGACAGGGTTTCACCATGTTGACCAGGATGGTCTCGATCTCTTGACCTCATGATCCACCCGCCTCGGCCTCCCAAAGTGCTGGGATTACAGGCGTGAGCCACCGCGCCCGGCTGTTAACAGATAATTTTTAAGAAGTTCTGTTTAATGGTAAGATGAATGTAAACATAATTCCCATCAGACAGGACGCTACATCTGATGTTTCTTAATAGCATGATATACGGTAACTAAGTGTGTCTTAAATCTTAAGGGCTTTTTGGCTCATTTTGACTTCAACTGGTGAATTCATTTGTAAAAGAAAAAAGTAGACATTGAAATAGGTAAAATACAATAATAAAGGTAATTCAGACACGACAATGGAAAATGGAGATGCTTAAAAAGAACATTTAGAGTATCAGATATTGATGAGAGTAGAACCATGAAATGTTATTTCTAGAATGGCTTTCACATACCTATAAATTAAATAAATTGACTCACTTCTGAGCGTTAGGGTCTTCAAAATGATATGTATATGCTGAAAATATGATCCTTTTTATTGCCTATTGCTACAGAAAGGGTCATAACTAATTCCAACCATTATTAGAATTTAGAAGACATCATTTATTATACTTCAGAATGGCTGGTTATATACAATCATTTTTAAGGAAAATATTGAATATAGGATGTAGTTAACTTTCAACATATTGAAAATCTTGTTCATTTAAAACTCAAATTTCTTTATTCTCAAAGGGAGCAGTGCTTAATCGTTAAAAAAAAAATGTGTACCCCTACCTTGAATTTAAAAGTAAAACTCAAGAAAGGCAAGCAATATAGTAATCCAGCATATACAAAATGCCATCATTTTAAAATAGAACTCTTTTGCCTTTAATTTCTATTTCCTCTCAGTATGAATGCCTTCAGGGACACTAGTACTACTCTTATTATTCTTTTGAGACCGAGTCTTGCTCTGTTGCCAGGCTGGAGTGCAATGGCGCGATCTTGGCTCACTGCAACCTCTGCCTCCTGGGTTCGAGCAATTCTCCTGCCTCAGCCTCCTGAGTAGCTGGGACTACAGGTGCGCCACCATGCCCAGCTAATTTTTGTATTTGTAGTAGGGACGGGGTTTCACCATGTTGGCCGGGACGGTCTCCATCTCTTCACCTCATGATCCGCCCGCCTTGGCCTCCCAAAGTGCTGGGATTACAAGCACGAGCCACCACGCCCGGCTGAACACTACTACTATTTTTACTGTTCCTTTCTGTTCCATGACACCTACTTCTCTCATTTGACATTCTTTTCTAAATTGTGTCATGTGGGTGTCTCAGGAAGCTTCTGAATGAAATTGCAAGAAAAGAATGGGGTAAATCCTCCCCTTTTCCCTGAAGGTTAGAGACAGGTCTTACAACAGTTTACTCCCTCTGTTTATGCAGAGATAACATTCAAGCAGGTCAAACATAAATATGAAATCACTGGTTGGATGTGAATTTTGTATCAGTAGAAGGATGACCAGGGGATGCCGCCACAGACCTTCTTAAGGCTTGACCTGTCACAGATACCCATGTTAACCTATTGGCAAGGACCTCTCTAGGATGTGAAAAAAAAGGCATAAAAGTGCCCAGAGTTCTGTGTTTGGAGTTCTAAACGTTCAGGACTTAATCAGCAGGCTGATACACAGCATCAGAGTGGATGAGTAAAGGATGCTATCAGTTGGCACCAAACCCGAACTGGAAGCCCTGGTGCACAGCTGCATAAACATGCTGTATGGGTTTGGCCAGCCCTCCTTCCTGCAGACCCCTTCATCATCTTGAACATGGCCTTTTGAAATATTTCCAGCTGGGTGCCGTGACTCATGCCTGTAATCTCATCACTTTGGGAGGCTGAGGCTGGCGGATCACTTGAGGTCAGGAGTTTGAGACCAGCCTGGTCAACATGGTGAAACCCTGTCTCTATTAAAAATACAAAATTACTTTGGGAGGCCGAGGCGGGTGGATCACGAGGTCAACAGATCGAGACCATCTTGGTCAACATGGTGAAACCCCGTCTCTACTAAAAATACAAAAAAAAATTAGCTGGGCATGGTGGCGTGTGCCTGTAATCCCAGCTACTCAGGAGGCTGAGGCAGGAGAATTGCCTGAACCCAGGAGGCGGAGGTTGCGGTGAGCCAAGATCGCGCCATTGCACTCCAGCCTGGGTAACAAGAGTGAAACTGTCTCAAAAAAAAAAAATACAAAATTAGCTGTGCATGGTGGTGTGCGCCTATAATCCCAGCTACTCTGGAGGCTGAGGTAACAGAACAGCTTGAACGTGGGAAATGGAGGTTTCAGTGAGCTGAGATCCCGCCACTGCACTCCAGCCTGGAGACAGACATTCCATCTCAAAAATAAAAAAAGAAATATTCCTCTTCTTCTTTTCCTGTTTAGAACAACCACTGTTGTTGTTTTTTTAGATTTCTCTGTGTAAAAATAAATTATTTTACTTAATTCAATACATACACATTTCTGGCAGAGGCTGGGGGTTTGGAGGTAGGAGAAGGGAGGATATTACATACCATGCTGTGACTTCACCCTTGGAAAGCCCTAAGGATCTAGAGACCTGTTTCACTAGACAGATACTAAAACTACTACAGAGTGCTCATTGATGTAGTATATTATCATTATTATTTTTTTGAAATGGAGTTTCGGTTTTGTTGCCAAGGCTGAAGTGCAATGGCACAATCTCGACTCACTGCAACCTCTGCCTTCGTGATTCAAGTGATTCTCCTCCTTCAGCCTCCCAAGTAGCTAGGATTACAGCACCCGCCACCACACCTGGCTAATTAGTAGAGACGGGGTTTCATCTTGCTGGCCAGGCTAGTCTCAAAGTCCTGACATTAGGTGATCCTCCTGCCTAGCCTCCCAAAGTGCTGGGATTACAGGTGTGAGCCACCACGCCCAGCCAGTTCTCTCTTGTTTTTTTTTTTTGCCTTAAGTCAGACATCAAGGTATACTTTATAACTACTAAATTCACCCCGTTTGGATACACAGTTCCATGACTGACAAATGTATACAGTCTCGTAATCACCATTATAATCAAGATAGGGAATATGTCTATTGTCACAAGAATCCTTTTACCCGTCACCTGCCCTCACCCCTGGCAACCACTGATCTACTCTTTGTTCTTACAGTTTTGCCATTTGGACAATATATAAATGAAACCATACAGCATGTAGTCTTTTTGGCTTGGCCTTTTTGACTTAGCATGATGCTTTTTGAGACACGTCTTGGTGCATGTACAGGTAGTTGATTCTCTTTTATCAACAGTATTCCACCGTATGGATGTATCATAACTTACCCATTAATAGATGTAGGCCTGGGTTAGGTTTTTGATGATGAATAAAGCGGCTATAAAAATTTAAGTGAGGATCCAAAGTGGCTCCCACCGGAGGTCATGGCGCTTGCGAAGGCGAGGTCATCAGTTCAAGGCTAACCTGAGCAACCTTATAAGCTCAAACTAATTGGCAAAAAAAAAAAAAAAAAAAAAAAAAAGTTTAAGTACAGAGTTTTGTGTGTATCTATGTCTTTGCTTTTCTTGGGTAAGTACCTAGGGGAGAAATTTCTGAATTGTATGCTAGGTATATATTTAACTCCTATTTCCTTTGGAAAACGGTCAAAATGTTTTCCAAAGTGGCTATCCCATTATTTTATTCCCTCTGCAATGAGTAACGTTTCCAGTTGCTCTGTGTCCTTGTCAGCACTTCATATTGTCAGTTTGTTTTCACTCAAAGCAGTCTGATAGATATGCAGTAAGGTAGGTTATACTTTAATTAAATCATTTCACACGTATGACACTTGATTCCATGGGGAATCTAATGGAATTTAAGTAATTCTGTACACAAAGAGCTTGTTTTCTGGTCGAAAAGAGAATACAAATACACACAAAATCAAATGGAATATTTCCATAGTAGTCCAAGATGGCAGCAACAAAGATATCAGAAAAGGCTGGACGGTGAAGTGGGAGGCCGAGGCGGGTGGATCACTAGGTCAGGAGTTCGAGACCAGCCTTACCAACATGGTGAAACCCCACCTCTACTAAAAATACAAAAATTGGCCGGCATGGTGGTGGACACCTGCAATCCCAGCTACTTGGGAGGCTGAGGCAGGAGAATCACTTGAACCCAGGAGGCGGAGTTTGCAGTGAACCGAGATTGCGACACTGTACTCCAGCCTGGGTGACAGAGTGAGACTCTGTCTCAAAAAAAAAAAAGTAAGATATTAGAGAAAGTACGTGACTGATTTCTATGGATTTATATTAATCATTGTTATAGCGATGATTAAGTCATTCACAGTTAATCACTGCCCCTGCGTTTTCTGTGAACATCAGCTCTAATGGACTCTTCCTTTATAATCTGTTACGTCTTTTTTCTTTTTCTATTCTGCTGTCAGTACCTCAGTTCAGACCTTGATCATCTCATCCTAAATGACTATAGCAATTTTTAACTAATTTTAGTTCTGCTAGATTCTTTCTGCTACAAGCAGTCCTGATTATAACCATTAAACAAATGTATTTAAGACAGTTTTCTGTTGTTACATAACACGTTAGCACAGGTGCAGCGGCTTAAAACAAGACTCATTTATTTGTTCACAGTTCTGCAGGTCAGAAGTCTGGGCAGTGCGGCTGCATTCTCTGCTAAGGGCCTCACAAAGCTAAAATCGAGATGTTGACAGGGCTGGGGTCCTACCTGGAACTTGGGACTCTTTTCCAAGTTTATGTGGTTGTGGCAGAATTTAATTCATTGTGGTTTAAGGACCGAGATTCCTGTTTCTTACTGGCCATCGACTACGACACACTCTGTTTCTTGAGGTCACCTTCATTCTGTGACACACGATCTCTTTCATCTTCAAAGGCAGCAATGGAAAGTCTCTCTCACACAAAATTTTTCTCATGCTCCAATCTCTCTCCTACTCTATTGAGGAGAACCAAATCCCTTTTAAAGGCTCACAGGACTAGGTCATGTCCACCCAGGATAATCTCTTTCTTAGAGTCAACTATTCCATAGACCATAATCTAATCATCATTGTGATATCCCATCATATTCACAGTTTTATCCACACTCCAGGATGAAGGAAATAATGTATATGGTAATCCATTTCAAGACAAGGTGCCTTAGATTGGCTTAGGTCACCAAACCACAGAAGAAACAGGATATGCTATGGTTTGAGATGGAGTTTCACTCTTGTTGCCCAGGCTGGAGTGCAATGGTGCAATCTCTGCTCACTGCAACCTCCGCCTCCTGGGTTCAAGTGATTCTCCTGCATCAGCCTCCCAGGTAGCTGGGATTACAGGTGCGTGCCTCCACTCCTGGCTAATTTTTTATATTTAGTAAAGATGGGGTTTCACCATGTTGGTCAGGCTAGTCTCGAACTTCTGACCTCAGGTGATCCACCCGCCTTGGCCTCACAAAGTGCTGGGATTACAGGCGTGAGCCACTGTGCCCAGCCCAAGGAATTTTAGTCTAAAATGATTTTATTACTCTGCAAAATAGCTCAATTTGTCTAGTCTTATCAGCCTGCCCAGCTACTCAGGTCACAAGTCAAATACTTAAAGAGACCCTGAGCTAACTAGGATTGCAATGCATTGTGGGTGGCAACAAAAAGCAGCAAGACAAGCCTAAAGAAAACACCTAAAGCCCCTACTCAACAATCAATAGGTGAGGTCCAGGAAGACTGGGACCCCCATAATACTCAGCCTATGAAGAACCGGGGGAGGGGCCTGCACACTAGGGGACAAATGGCTTATTGAAACTATCAGGTGCCTATCAGACACCTGATCTTGCAAGGCCATCATTGAAAGTCTCACTTTTGCTGGGTGCAGTGGCTCATGCCTGTAATCCCAGCACTTTGGGAGGCCGAGGTGGGTAAATCATGAGGTCAAGAGATCAAGACCATCCTGGTAAACATGGTGAAAAACCCTGTCTCTACTAAAAAAAAAAAAAAAAAAAAAAAAAAAAAAAAATTAGCTGGGCATGGTGGCATGTGCCTGTAATCCCAGCTACTCAGGAGGCTGAGGCAGGAGAATTGCCTGAATCCAGGAGGCGGAGGTTGCGGTGAGCCGAGATCACGCCATTGCACTCCAGCCTGGGTAACAGGAGCGACACTCCGTCTCAAAAAAAAAAAAGTCTCACTTTTGCTGTTCTCTGGGTCTCTAAGTTGATGCTTTGGTTTGGATGGGTGAATTTGTTTCTCACGAGGGTAAGGATTAGATATGACATACACAAAACAGGGAAGGGAAATCTTGGGGTCCCCATCTTACAAATCTGCCTACCATATATAGTAAGTAGTAATGCAAATTTATCAGCATTAAAAAACCCTCTAAATTCAGCACTGCTCAATGTTTATCGGATCTTACTTCTTTCTTCTGGGTTCACTGTTTTTTTTGGGGAATAGGGGATGGTGTCTTGCTCTGTCACCCAGGCTGGGCTGTAGTGTTGAGATCTCGGATCACTGCAGCCTCTGCCTTCTGGGTTCAACTGATTCTCCTGTCTCAGCCTCCCGAAAAGTGCTGATTACAGATTGGGTTCACTTTTCTCTTTGACAAGGTACTACATCCTTTAGTAATTATCTTACTGAAGGTAACTCTTCCATTTTGTTAGACAATTTTAATTGTCAGAAAATGACAACTCAATTTGTCTTTTTTTAATTCTCATTTTAAGTTGGATTTACTATGTGGAATTCTAATTGACATTTACAGTTACCTCTCTATTGCTTTCTAGCATCTGAAGACTGAAGTTGGCTATTAGTCTAGTTGTGCTTTTTTTTTTTTTATTTTTTAAGATGGACTTTTGCTCTTGTTGCCCAGGCTGGAGTGCAATGGTGTGATCTCGGCTCACTACAACCTCTGACTCGTGAGTCCAAGCGATTCTCCTTCGTCAGCCTCCCAAGTAGCTGGGATTACAGGCATGTGCCACCACACCTGGCAGAGTTTGTATTTTTAGTAGAAATGGGGTTTCTCCATGTTCGTCAGGCTGGTCTTGAACTCCTGACCTCAGGTGATCCTCCTGCCTCTGCCTCCCAAAGTGCTGGGATTACAGGTGTGAGGGACTGCGTCTGGCCTCTAGTTATGCTTTCTATGTAAGAAACGTTTTTTTCTCCTTTATGGTATTTAAAAGTTTCTTTGCTTTTTTTTTTTTTTTTTTTGAGTTGGAGTCTCATTCTGTTGTCTAGGCTGGAGTACAATAGTGTGATCTTGGCTCATTGCAACTGCTGTCTCTTGGGTTAAAGTGATTGTCCTGCCCCAGCCTCCCAAGTAGCTGGGACTACAGGCACATGTCACAATGCCTGACTAATTTTTTTTTGTATTTTTAGTAGAGATGAGGTTTTACCATGTTGGCCAGGCTGGTCTCAAACTTCTGGTCTCGAGTGATACACTCACCATGGCCTCCCAAACTGTTGGGATTACAGGCATGAGCCACTGTGCCCAGTCAAAAGTGTCTCTTTAACCGTGATATTTCCCCGTTTCACTAAGACACGTCGAAGTATGGAGTTATTTATTCACTTTCTATCCTACTGGTTTCCAGAGTGCATTTTCAACTTAATGATTCCAGTCTTTCTAAACTTTGGCAAAATTCTGTTTTTTCTTAAATTGTGTTTATCCTGCATTCCCTTTATTCTTTTTTCCTGAAACTCTTTTTTTCCCATGGTAAGAACTCTCAGTAAATCCTGAAATTCTTTTATTTATTTTTGAGACAATGTCTGTTTCTGTTGCCTAGGCTAGAGTACAGTGGCACAATCTCAGCTGCCTGCAACCTCTGCCTCCTGGGCTCCAGCCATCTTCCTACCTTAGGCTCCTGAGTAGCCAGGACTACAGCTTTATGCCACCATACCTTCCTAAATTTTGTATTTTTTATAGAGAAGGGATTTCCGCCCTGTTGCTCAAGCTGATCTTGAACTCCTGAGCTCAAGCAATCCACCCACCTCGGCCTCTCAAAGTGTTGGGATTTCAGGTGTGAGCCACTGTGACTGCCCTCAAATTTTTAATTTTATTTTAAAAAATTTATTTATTTTTTGAGACAGTCTCACTCTGTCACCTAGGCTGGAGTACAGTGGCATGATCTCAACTCACTGCAACCTCTGCCTCCCAGGCTCAAGCCATCCTCCTGCCTCACCCTCCGAAGTAGCTGGGACCACAGACGCATGCCACTGTGCCCAGCTAACTTTTGCATTTTTGGTAGAGACAGAGTTTCAGCATGCTGTCCAGGCTGGTCTTAAACTTCTGAGCTCAAGTGATCTGCCCACTCAGCCTCCCAAAGTGCTGGGATTACAGGCATGAGCTAAATATTCCACGTATATTACCTGTTATTTTATATTTTCATTTCTTTTTATCTGAACACTGCATGCCAAGAAAATTCTGTAGCATTATCTTTCAATTCAGTAATTCTCTTTTCAACTCTTTTATCTAGTTTGTCCCTTCTATTGATTTTTTTTGAAAATTCCAATCACATTTTTATATGAACACTTTCTAATTAGTTCACTTTATTAACTATGTATTTTGCTTAATTTCTACCTCTTTCATAGTTTTGTTTTTACTTCAATTGGGTATTATTTTTGCATGTTTTTTGTGGATTCTAAGCATTTTTTTTTTTAAGACGGGGTTTCACCATGTTGTTTGGGCTGGTCTTGAACTCCTGACCTCAGGTGATCTGCCTGCCTTGGCCTCCAAAGTGCTTGGATTACAGGTGTGAGCCACCACACCTGGCCAGCATTTTTAAAATACTTTAAAAATATTAATTTTTAATCTTAAGTAAATTTCTTTCTTCAGTTTTACAATTCTACTTTTTATTTATTTATTTATTATTTTTTGAGATGGAGTCTCACTTTGTCACCCAGGCTGAAGTGCAGTGATGTGAGCTTGGCTCCCTGGAAACTCCACCTCCCGAGTTCAAACAATTCTTCTGCCTGTCTCCTGAGTAGTTGGGCTTTCAGGTTCCCACCACCATGCCTGGTTAATTTTTGTATTTTTAGTAGAGATGGAGTTTCACCATGTTGGTGCTGGTCTTGAACTCCTGGCCTCCAGTGATCTGCCTGCATCAGCTTATTTATTTATTTTTAGACATAGGGTCTTATTCTGTTGCTCAGGCTACAAGGCAGTAGTGTGAACATGGCTGTAACCTGGACTCAAGCAATCCTCCTGCCTCATCCTACTAAGTAGCTGGGACTACAGGCACATGGAATCATACCTGGCTATTTTTTTTCCTATTTTTTTGTATAGATGGGGTCTTGCTGTGTAGCCTAGGCTGGCATTAAACTCCTGGCCTCAAGTGATCCTCCTGTCTTGGCCTCCCAAAGTGCGGGGATTATAGGAATGAGCCAAATTTCTCTTTTCATCTTAGTTTTGTTTGGCTCTCTTTCTTAGAATTTGTTTTTTCTTTCTTTCTTTTTTTGACAGAATCTTACTCTGTTGCCCGGGTTGGAGTGCAGTGGCACAATCTCAGCTCACTGCCACCTCGATCTCCCAGGTTCAAGTGATTCTCATGCCTCAGCCTCCCGAGTAGCTGGGACTACAGGCATGTGGCATCATGCCCGGCTAATTTATATATATATATATATATATTTTTTGAGATGGAGTTTTGTTCTTATTACCCAAGCTGGAGTGCAATGGCGTGATCTCGGCTCACTGCAACCTCCGCCTCCTGGGTTCAGGCAATTCTCCTGCCTCAGCCTCCTGAGTAGCTGGGATTACAGGCACGTGCCACCATGCCCAGCTAATTTTTTGTATTTTTAGTAGAGACGGGGTTTCACCATGTTGACCAGGATGGTCTCGATAGCTTGACCTCGTGATCCACCCGCCTCGGCCTCCCAAAGTGCTGGGATTACAGGCGTGAGCCACCACGCCCGGCCCTAATTTTTGTATTTTTGTGGCAAGAGTATCTCACTATGTTGGCCAGGCTGGACTCAAACTTCTGACCTCAAGTGGTCTGCCTGCCTTGGCCTCCCAATGTCCTGGGATTGTAGGCATGAGCCACTGTGCCTGGCCAGAATTCGTTTTTTTCTTGTGGTTTAGAATTCAGGTTTTCAGACTCATTTAGAGTGGGAGGTTTTTGTTTTCCTCTGCACTTTCCTTCTGCAGTCTTGATTTTAAAATTGCCAGCACATGATCTCCTCTGGAGGCCTCAGGCTAGAACCCAGTCTGGTGTCAGTCGTTCCTTAGATTCAGTCCGAGAGGATATTCACGATATTCAAGGTGACCCTGGATCAAGTTCAAGTCAAGAGGTGATATATACATCCTTTTAAGTCTGTTGATGTTCATTTTCTCATAAATCATTCCCCTGGACAAAAGAATCTCTGAGCTTGAACAGAGGAGCTCCATTGCTAATCACAGTTTCCAGCAGAAGGACTCCACTCCCTGCCTCTTCTTGGGCACTTTAGTCCCTGATATGTCAGAGAAGCTGAACTCCTGACCTTCTCTACACACTTCCAGATTCAGGGTGCATTCCACAGCTTCAGCCCCATCCATTGCTCAAAATCCAAGGTTTTGAGCAGAAGATTGGCATGATATGATGCACATTTAAATATAATCATTCCGGTTACGGCATTGGAAATAATCTGTGGGCGATCAGTGGTGGGGTTGGGTGGGGTACAGGCAATGGCGGAAGCAAAGAAGAGATGACTGAGGAGGCTACAGTAACAATCCAGTCGGAGACGGTGGTGGCTCAGACCAACGCGAGGACAAGCAAAGAACCAAGGATGATTTCTAGAGTCCCACTGTGAGCAGCTGAGTGGATGGTCGATAGTGCCATTCACTGAAATAGGAAAATAAGCTGAGTCTTTTCCTACGGAGTGAAGTGGTTGCCCAGGCCCAGGTGATCATGGGTTATTGCAGGCACCCTGAATCTGGTCTCTGACGTTATGGCTAGAGGTCTGTTGGAACGGAGGATCAGAGCTCCCTGAACGGATAGGATCCTCTAAAACTGGAGTGCAGGCCAGTGCACTGGCATGTCCTTGTAGGCCTAGCTACTCAGGACACTGAGGCAGAGGATTGTGTGAGCCCAGGAGCTGGTGACCAGCCTGGAGAACATAGCGACAACCGCTGTCTCAAAACCAACCAACCAAACACCATTTTGCAAACTTTTCCTCCAAAAAACAAGTGAACAAACAAAAACAAAAGAAAATCCTAAACAAATAAATAAGTAAATAAAGTCGGAACGGGTCTCCCTGGGCTGGGGGTGATAAGGAGATCCTTTGGTATTGACAGTCCATGACTGACTTAGCCCCAGCTTAGGCCTCTGTTTCTTTTTTCTTTTTCTTTTTCTTTTTTTATTGAGACGGAGTTTCGCTCTTGTTACCCAGGCTGGAGTGCAATGGCACGATCTCGGCTCACTGCAACCTCCGCCTCCTGGGTTCAGGCAATTCTCCTGCCTCAGCCTCCTGAGTAGCTGGGATTACAGGCACGCGCCACCATGCCCAGCTAATTTTTGTATTTTTAGTAGAGACAGGGTTTCACCATGTTGACCAGGATGGTCTCGATCTCTTGACCTCGTGATCCACCCGCCTCGACCTCCCAAAGTGCTGGGATTACAGGCGTGAGCCACCGCGCCCGGCCCAAGCCTCTGTTTCTATACATTCATTGCCGTCTACTTGCCTGAATCAGCCTGTGTCCAGTCCTTCTGAGACGGGGCTAACCCCCTACTGTGCGATACCTCTGTTACCTTGGCAGTCAGCCTTGGCATGCCTACTGTCCGTGAGAAATCAAAGGGTAATTCAGATTCATGACCAAAGTGTCATTTAGGACATCTCTCTTCCTAGAAAGTGAAATCAAATGTTGAGGCAATTACGAAAATTATTCAGGCAAAGACATTTCTTTTTGCCTTATATGGATGTTTCATGACAAATTTTTGGGCCTGTCATTAACTAGCTCATTACTTTAATTAACCACTTCATTATGTAAGTGTAGACATAGCTTTAAAATTATTTATACTGTTTCTTCCTGTGTGTAAATAATTGTGAAGTAAAAATATTAATTTATGAATGTAATTGTGTGGGTGATCACCCCGAATTTACTCAGAACTAGCAATTAGTACATGCAAATCAGCTAAGACAAAAGCCTCTCTGATTCTCTTCAGAATAGGGGAAGAGTTAATTTGCAAGAATGCCTGCTCCTGGCCCATCTGATTCTCAAAAGTCACGTTTTTGTCTCTGAGAATCAGAAACTGACCATATTTGTTGTGAGCTGTTTGATCACTCTTAATGCCCTTGCAAACATAGGAAATAAAATGCTAACATATCATCATCTATTACCTAATTATATTTATCTAGACAGATAAAGTTGGGGATGGAAGAGTGGATTATACTTTTTTAAGAAAGGCATTTCTCTTTTGGCAAACAAAGATGAAATTCAAAGCTTAATTATTCCTCATAGGCCACACAGAGTCTTTTCTGTTAATCATACCCAGGTCCTGAGATTTTTTTTTGTTTCCCAAAGAGGTGTAAATGTGTGTTGACTTCCAATTAAATCACTTCCCGATCTAGTGGGAGTAGTGCTAATGGGATTTAAATGTTTTTGAGGTTTCACGGGAGCCCAGAGGAGGAAAAAATTCTGACGTCGATGGAACGCCACTCCTTCGGCAATACAAATAGCAACTAATACAGAATAGTTCAGCTGCCTTGCACATCTTGAGTTGTGGAAGCAACTAGAATTATTCATCTTCATTAAAAATCATGTTGTCCGGCCGGGCGTGGTGGCTCATGCCTGTAATCCAAGCACTCTGGAGGCCAAGGTGGGTGGATCACCTGAGGTTGGGAGTTCAAGACCAGCCTGACCAACGTGGTGAAACCCCATCTTAAAAATAAAACAAAACAAAACAAAACATGTTGTCTTTGAATCGAAGCTGTTGTCTTATCATTGGACAATATGTGGGCATTTATGTCTATATTATCTATTTCAAAACATACTGTGCTGAAGTTTTTATCAGATGCATTCACAGGTCTCTCTAAACAGAGCTGCATCCCTGGCCTCTGTGATTATATATATTCTTTTTTTTTTTTTTTAATTTTTTATTGGTTTTGGGGTACATGAGCAGAGCATGCAAGACAGTTGCGTAGGTACACACATGGCAGTGTGCTTTGCTTTTCTTCTCCCCTTCACCCACATTTGGCATTTCTCCCCAAGCTATCCCTCCCCACCTCCCCCTCCCACTGGCCCTCCCCTTTTCCCCCCAATAGACCCCAGTGTTTAGTACTCCCCTTTCTGTGTCCATGCGTTCTCATTTTTCATCACCCACCTATGAGTGAGAATATGCGGTGTTTCATTTTCTGTTCTTGTGTCAGTTTGCTGAGGATGATGTTCTCCAGATTCATCCATGTCCCTACAAACGACACGAACTCATCATTTCTGATTGCACATTCCGTGGTGTATATGTGCCACATTTTTCCAATCCAGTCTATTATCAATGGGCATTATATATATATTCTTAACTCAGCTTGCCTTGGAGAAGGGTTAAGAAGGTGCAGGCTCCCTCAGGTGAGGGCTACCTTGAAAAGGCACCGCCTGGAGTGGGTATAGAAGATAAAGACAGGTGTGGAATCCACTTCTCATTTATTCATGAGTTCAGTGTTTCAATTTTCACTCCTCCACTTGGTATAACACCTAAACGTCTCTACCAGAGAGGGAGGTGCTAACGTTTGGGGCAAAAGGAAGTAGACTTGTATCACTACTCACAGCAGTGGCAGAGAGGCTGAAAAACAGTGACATCTACATGCTAGGGATTTCACCACGTTCTTCCCTTCCTTTTCCTTTCCTGTGGAGATGCAGTCTTACTCTGTCGCCCAGGCTGAAGTGCACTGGTGTGATCTCAGATCACTGCAGCTTCCACCTTCTTGGTTCAAGCGATTCTCCTGCCTCCGCCTCCCAAGTAGCTGGGACTACCAGTGCACACCACCACACCTGGCTGGTTTTTGTATTTTTAGTAAAGACGTGGTTTCACCATGTTGGTCAGACTGGTCTCGAATGCCTGACCTTAAGTGATCTGCCCACCTTGCCTCCCAAAGTGCTGGGATGACAGGTGTGAGCCACTGCACCCGGCCAGTTTTTTTTTATTGATTTTTAAAGAATAAATATCAGTTAAATCTTGCTTTCTACACACACACACACACACACACACACACACACACACACACACATACCTGTTGAGGTTGCCAGGCTGGACAGTGGTGTAATCATGGCTCTCTGTAGCCTCCATCACCTGGGCTTAAGCCACCCTTCTGTCTCAGCCTTCTAAGTAGCTGGGACTGTAGGCACTACCATACCTGGATAAGTTTTTGATTTTTTTAATAGAGATTCAGTCTTGCTATGTTTCCCAGGCTGGTTTCAAACTCCTGAGCCCAAGCTATCCTCCTGCCTTGTGTTTGCTTTTGTTTTTACTTAAAGCAAACACATTATAACCCATAAATACATTCCAGCCTGGGTCAGGAAATCTGCCTTTATTTCTCACCTAGATCTTTCATCTTGTAACTACAGGGTGTCTGCTTTGTTAAAAGGTTAATCCTTCAACACACAGTTTCTCTGTAAAATAGCTCTTGAATCGATTTCCTTCCATTCTTACCGTCTGGGCCAATGGTTGGATTCTTCTCATGCCTTCCTGTGCCCCAAGCCTAGTCTCCCAACTGCCTTTCCTCTCTGATCTCTTCCCACTTCCAAGTCAGCTTTCACATGGCTGCCACAGACGAGGAATAGAACGTCCGTATTTTTCAAGTAAAACAAAGTATTTGTTTATTGCCCATCTCGCCTTGCCTTAGAATAGAAGAAGAGACTTAGTTTTGGGTCCTGTGTGTCCTTAACACCCAGAACAGTGCTTGCCACATAGTGTGTGCTCAGCAATGAGTGGATTCCTTTGTGTGGGGCGACTGTTCCCTTTCATCATTGATTGAAATCTTACTTTTCAAGTCACAGCTAAACCTGCCTGAGTCATTTCACACTCTGAGCTTTTTTTTTTTTTTTTTTTTTTTGGAGACAGTTTTCCTCTTGCTGCCCAGGCTGGAGTGCAATGGTGCCATCTCAGCTCACTGCAACCTCCGCCTCTCAGGTTCCAGTGATTCTCCTGTCTCAGTCTCCTGAGTAGCTGTGATTACAGGCATTCACCACCACTCTTGGCTAATTCTGTATTTTTAGTAGAGACAGGGTTTCTCCATGCTGGTCAGACTGGTCTCAAACTCCCGACCTTAGGTGATCCGCCTGCCTCGGCCTCCCAAAGTGCTGGGATTAAAGGCATGAGCCAGTGCGCCTGGCCTCTCCGAGCATTTTTATACATATCATAGCACTCATGAAATGTTGCTTTATATGAAATTATTTCTCTACAAATCTATTACTCCACTAGATTGTAACTACCTCAAATGCAGACTCTGTTCCGCCTGTTTCCCCTACAATGTGTAACACCTTAATAATCAGTTAGCGTCAGTCAAGAGATCGAGACCATCCTGGTCAACATGGTGAAACCCCGTCTCTACTAAAAATACAAAAAATTAGCTGGGCATGGTGGTGCGTGCCTGTAATCCCAGCTACTCAGGAGGCTGAGGCAGGAGAATTGCCTGAACCCAGGAGGTGGAGGTTGCGATGAGCCGAGATTGCGCCATTGCACTCCAGCCTGGGTAACAAGAGCGATACTCCGTCTCAAAAAAAAAAAAAAAAAAAAATCAGCATCAACAATGTGAATAGCCTTTCTTCAGCAGGTGACTATGATCATCCTAAATGGTCAATTCCAGATACCTCACTACTTTAAAATAGGGGCCTTTTTAATCGACATGTGCACTGAGCATACACATCACAGAATCTATGAGAGATACAGAGAGGGTATGCTGTTGGTCCTTAAGTGGCTTACTGTTTAATTGGAAATGTAGGATGATTCCACTTACCACAGCATCAGGACCACCTGGATGCCTGTCAAAAATTCCTGTACTCTACCCAAGACCTCCTGAATGAGAATTCACAGGGAAGAGGGCTGAGAATCTGCATAATTAGGAAGCTCCCCAGACAACTCTTATTCTCAGTACAGATTCATGAAGAAAGCCCTGGTCAGGCACGGTGGCTCACGCCTGTAATACCAGCACTTTGTGGGGCTGAAGTGGGTGGATCACAGGAGTTGGAAACCAGCCTGGCCAACGTGGTGAAACCTCATCTCCACTAAAAATACAAAAATGAACTAGGTGAGGTGATGCATGCCTGTAATTCCAGCTGCTAAGGAGGCTAAGACAGGAAAGTTGCTTGAACCCAGGAGACAGAGGTTGCGGTGAGTTGCAATTGTACCACGGCACAGCAGCCTGGGCAACAGAGCAAGACTTTATCTCAACCAACCAACCAATCAACCAATCAATCAATCAATCAATCAATAAGTAAGTAAGTAAAGCCCAGTCAGCTTTTTCCTGCTTCCATCTCCAAGATGGTACGTTTGATCTCTAATTATAGACCCAGCCAGCTCCCAGTTCCAAGAACTAACACTAAATTCTTCCAGACCCATATCCAGCGGCTTTCTACCAAATCCCCTGCCCAATAAGCCTCGTATCATTCATTCATTCATCAAAATTAATTGAGAACTTCCTGGATATTTTTTGTAGACCCTCGAGTCCTGTGTTTTATTTGTAGATTTCTACCTTCATCCTGATTCCCAAATCCTCATCTGTTAATCTTTCTATTAGAGAAGTTTTCTTTTAGAGTAAAGTCTCATCTTACCCTTGGTCTTTCTTCCTGCAGAGAACAGAACTCTTCTGAGTTTTAGGCCAGTTTCTGTGGCCTAGCTGTTGGTGGAGGATGCTCCCAGAGGTTGAATGCTTACCCCTCTGGCTTCTGGCTCTCACCTGGCCCGCTGAATGGCAGCCCTTGTGCCTGCCCATCTGTCCTGGCTCATTTTAAGTAATAGATGCCACTTTTATATGGCTAGCAGATTCAAAAGATAAAATATAAGAATAGGTAGCTTTTCAATTATAAAGTGTGTACAAATGCTAATTATCATGAAAGGATAGGGTCCCAGGCATAAATGTGCGATGTTATCAGCATGGAGGGGCTGGAACCCGGCTGCGTGTTCAGCCCACTGAAAACACAGGCCACCACTAACAAACATCCTCCTTATAGTTCCAGAGCTAAATGAAAACAAGGCCTCATAAATGCACCATACTCAGAAGCACATGAATTGCAACCAACATCCCTACTTAAGGCTTGCTTGAAGCTATACAAAAAAACCTCTCTCTCTCTGTATAAAAGTAGAATAAAAAAAGGCAAGACTCTGAGCAGAAAGCACAAACTAGGGTAGACCCTGTTGGCTGCCTACCTAACAGCCAAGCATGTGAGAGGCTGAAATGTCAGAAAGACACCTGCCAGCAGTCGTGCTGGCAGCTAAGTCACTGGCCTGTGACCCAGTATGTCTTTGCCAATGGACCTTAGGGGTAAGTCTGATGGTGAGGTATTCTGAAAAGTCTTCCTCCTCAGTGAAAAGGGAAACGTAATAGGAAACATCGTCCTTTCTGCCTTTGGGCATGGTTGTATGATAGCTTGATGCCTGGAGCCACAGCAGCAACCTTGCTACAATGAGGGGACAAGCCTGAGGATGACAGACCACACACAAAAGATCACTGACAACTAAAAAGAGTCTCAGTCATTGAGGTCATTGTTGAGCTGCTGAATTAACCTTCCCTGTACACTCCCTGGAGCTGCTACCTGTAAACCTCTCTCTCTCTCTCTCTCTCTTTTTTTTTTTTTTTTTAAGTTTTTGAGCCAGAGTCTTGCTCTGTCAACCAGGCTGCACTGTAGTGGTGAAATCTTGGTTCACTGCAACCTCTACCTCCTGACTTCGAGCTATTCTCCTGCCTCAGCCTCCCAAGTAGCCAGGACCACAGGCATGTGTCACCACGACAGGCTAATTTTTGCTATTTTCAGTAGAGACAGGTTTTCGCCATGTTAGCCAGGATGGTCTCGATCTTCTGACTTCGTGATCTGCCTGCCTTGGCCTCCCAAAGTGTTGGGATTACAGGCGTGAGCCCGCACCCAGCCTAAATCTCCTTTTATGTGAGGTAGTAAATATTCTTTTGTTTAAGTCATTTTTAGTTAGGTTTCTATATTTGAAGCTGAAATAAATCTACATTTAAACAATTTTTCAATTCAACTGTCTTGATTTGTTATGGCTCTGGGTACTTTTTTTTTTTTTTTTTTGACGGAGTTTCACCATTGTTGCCCAGGCTGGAGTGCAATGGCGTGGTCTTGGCTCACTGTGGCCTCTGCCTCCTGGGTTCAAGCAATTCTCCTGCCTCAGCCTCCTGAGCAGCTGGGATTACAGGCACGCGCCACCACGCCCAGCTAAATTTTATATATTTAGCAGAGACAAGGTTTTGCCATGTTAAGGCTGGTCTCCAACTCCTGACCTCAGGTGAGCTGCCTGCCTCTGCGTCCCAAAGGGCTGGGATTACTAGCTTGAGCCACTGTGCTGGGCTGGCCCTGGGTATTTATAAGACCAATGTCATTTGCTTGGCATCTATTTTTCTAATTGAGACTTTGGCTTGAGGACTAGCTATCGTGTCACTGAGGTGTTACTGAGTTACTAACCCATACATATATTGTAAAACTAATTTTTTTTTGGAACTGAGTCTGTTGCCCAGGCTGGCGTATAGTGGCACAATCTCAGATCACTACAACCTCCACCTCCAGGTTTCAAGTGATTCTCCTGCCTCAGCCTCCCAAGTAGCTGGGAGTACAGGCATGTGCCACCATGCCCAGTTAATTTTTTATATTTTTAGTAGAGACAGAGTTTGACTATGTTGGCCAGGCTGGTCTCGAACTCCTGACCTCAGGTGATCTGCCCACCTTGGCCTTCCAAAGTGCTGGGATTACAGGCATAAGCCACTGCGCCTAGCCATAAAAAATTTTTATAAGCCAAGCTCAATCAATACACCACACATGGTAGAATATTGATTCTGTTTTATATTTCTGATAAGTAAGGCAGAATGTGCTGTGAAAGTGAGTATTAGAATTCTGTATCTCTGACTCAATTCTGATCCCATGATGCAACATTCTGACTTATGTAGTAAAAAATAACCTCCTATGGCCAGATGAGGTGTATCATGCCTGTAATCCTAGCACTTTGAAATGCTGAGATGGGTGGATCACTTGAGGTCAGGGGTTTCAGACCAGACTGGACAACATGGTGAAGCCCCATCTCTACTAAAAACACAAAAATTAGCCAGGAGCGGTGGTGTGCATCTGTAGTCCCAGCTACTCGAGAGGCTGAGGCATGAGAATTGATTGAACTCAGGAGGCAGTGGTTGCAGTGAGCTGAGATCATGACACTGTACTTCAGCCTGGGTGACAGAATGAGACGCAATCTCAAAAACAAAACAAATAAACAAAGAAAAAAAAACCCCAAAATACACAAAAATATCCACCTAAATATAGTGCCATGATTAAAGAAAATCCTCACTCAGGCCGGGCGCGGTGGCTCACGCCTGTAACCCCAGCACTTTGGGAGGCCGAGGCGGGTGGATTACGAGGTCAAGAGATCGAGACCATCCTGGTCAACATGGTGAAACCCCGTCTCTACTAAAAATACAAAAAATTAGCTGGGCATGGTGGCGTGTGCTGTAATCCCAGCTACTCGGGAGGCTGAGGCAGGAGAGTTGCCTGAACCCAGGAGTCAGAGGTTGAGGTGAGCCGAGATTGCGCCATTGCACTCCAGCCTGGGTTACAAGAGCGAAACTCCGTCTAAAAAAAAAAAATCCTCACTCAAAGAATGCTGGGAATGTCTGTCTCTGTTAATTGGAGATACGGGTATACATCCAGGTTTGAAAAACTGCAAAGACTCACTATTCTTTTTTTTTTTTTTAGCTAAACTGACCCAGGAATGTTTTTCAAAGTTGGCACGCGAAAAGTTGTGCTTACTTTATATTTCCAATGCTGGTGTTCTACATATTAGATGTACAATGACCATAATTGCAAATCTGCTTGTCCAAATCTGATGAAGAATCTCATTTTTTATGTACAACTTGCAGACATCATTTTCCAGGGCCTTATGGGGAGACCTCAGGCCAGTACATACATGCTTTGTCTTTGCAGATGATAAGGATGTTGAAAACATTTCATTTCACGAATATAATTTGACTTGAATCTCAAATTCTTTTAGCAAGAGTTTTCTAGACAAGAGATACTGTCTATTTCAGTCTCGAGAATATCACTGTTTCAGTCTTGTCAGTATTTGTAATTCTTCTCGGAAATGAAGTTTATAATAATAACATGATCCAAAATGAATTTTAAAAAGCAATAATAAGGTGCTGAAACCCACAATAGCAAAAGGCAGTTATTTTATCATTTGTATATTTAGATAAATAGTAATTAGAAGAGCTAATCTATTTGAAAGGTTCTATTATAAAATTAGAAAAGAAGTGATTCAATTACAGCAGACTTTTTTTAAAAAAGGAATATGATCAACGAACAGCAGGTAATCTAATACGCAGAAAAGAGAAATAGAATTTCCCAAATACGACCATTTCCCACACTTGAGAAATGGAAGGCATTCTCACAGTGACTTAGAGGCACGTTATATATTGCAGATGTTAACTGAATTAGAGCTGAAACAATTACGTTTTATAATAATCTCATTTTGAGCCTTGAAATTACTACACTGCATGAACATACATCAAAAAACAAAATTTTGGCTGAGTACGGTAGCTCACACCTGTAATCCCAGCACTCTGGGAGGCTGAGGCAGGCAGATCACCTGAGGTCAGGAGTTCAAGACCAGCCTGGCCAACATGGTGAAACCCCTTCTCTATTAAAAATACAAATGTAGCCAGGTGTGGTGGCGTGTGCCCGTAACCCTAGCTACTCTGGAGGCTGAGGCAGGAGAATGGCCTGGAACCTGGGAGGTGGAGGTTGCAGTGAGCCAAGATAGCACCAGCCTGGGTGACAGAGCAAGACTCTTGTCTCAAAAAAAAAAAAAAATTGTTTTTTCATTGCAAAGAGAACACATACCCAATTTTTAACAACTACAAAGTACAGATGAACAAAAATATAGATAAAAACATAAATGTAAATGAACACAGTCCCAGCCTCACTTGGAGATAACCATATTTTGGTGTATACAGTCGGACTTTTTTCCTACATATTACATATACTGTGATATACTAATTCTACAAAGTGGGATTACAGTTTACATAAAACAGTATTGTTTTAGATCCTGATATTTTATTTTGAAGTATTTTCAAATTTACAGAACTTTTGTTAGTACCAAAAAGGACCTAACACCGTCACCCAAAGTCCCCTCCCCAAATGCTTCATCTGCTTCTATGTAGCCAATCTCCCAATCCTTAAAAATTTAAAAAGCATTCCTAAAAAGTCTATAGTTGAGAATTTCACTGATTCAGAATATCTTCTCCATTATATTCCATAGTACATTTTTCTTGTCAAAACACTTAGTATATTTTTATTATTAGAAAAGATTTGTGTTTGCAGAACAACTGCAAATCAATATATTATAATTTGATTTTTCCAAATTCTAGGACAGTCTAGTAACTTTTTATTTATTTATTTATTTTGAGATGGAGTTTCACTCTTGTTACCCAGGCTGGAGTGCAATGGTACGATATCGGCTCACTGCAACCTCCGCCTCCTGGGTTCAAGCCATTCTCCTGCCTCAGCCTCCTGAGTAGCTGGGATTAAAGGCACGCGCCACCATGCCCAGCTAATTTTTTGTATTTTTAGAAGAGACAGGGTTTCACCAAGTTGACTAGGATGGTCTTGATCTCTTGACCTCGTGATTCACCTGCCTCGGCTTCCCAAAGTGCTGGGATTACAGGTGTGAGCCACCGCGCCCAGCCAACTTTTTATTTTTAGGAGACCATAGGCTTAGTATAAATACATAGTTTGGCCCAGATGTAGTAATTGGCCTACTTAAGGCACGTTATGCTTAAATATACAGACAGCAGACTGCTTTAGGGCTTGTGACGCAGGGTGCTGAATGAGGCAGTCACTGGTTTTACTGGACTGGGTATCCACTACCCCTGAGACACCATGCCAGGCTCTGGAGATACCAAGATATGTGGGTGTGGCTCTGCCTTCAAAGAAGTGGAAAGCAGGAAGGTAAACAAGGTAATACAACAAAGATCTCCTTTCCCTAAATTAAGAAAATGATAGTTCAGTTTATGTGTTTTATCCTCAAGCAAGCTCTAAGTCATAAGACCTTAGAAATGGAGTCTGGTGCTCAGTGCTCTCGAGTCTGATACGAGAAACAACAGGCCATGGAGATGACACAAGTTCACAAGTTCCACGTGCTACAACACGTCTTTTTTTTTGAGACAGGGTCTCACTCTGTCACCCAGGCTGGAGTGCAGTGATGCAAACGTACTCACTGCAACCTTCACCTCTGGGGCTCATCTGATCTTCCCATCTCAGCCTCCCGAGTAGCTAGACCAAGAGTGCGTGCCACCACACTTCCCTATCTAAAATGTTTTTTTGTAGAGACGTATTCTTACTATGTTGCTCAGGCTGGTCTCAAACTCCTGGGCTCAAGTGATCTTCCTGCCTTGACCTCCCAAAGTGCAAGGGTTTCAGGTGTGAGCCATTGTGCCTATCCCTACAGCAGATCTTAGGAGGACCACAGTCGTTGGCAAGTGCGTTGATTTCTTCATTCTGTCTACCACAATGTAGGCATAAAGTCACATTCTTCTAACAGTACTTTTTCCTTATTCCCCTTCATGTTTTCTAAGGCTTTCTAATAAAGACTGGCTCTGAAGGGCTCTTGGAGGCACACTGATTCAGATTCATGAGTCATGCTGACTCTTGGCCTAGGGATAAGACGATCCCATCCTTTGAAAAAGTCTTCTCATTTCTCCGATGAATAGCACAATGTCCTGTTTCTGCTGGGCCTCATTTATCATTCCTGAGAAAAATCTCTTGCAGCCAGACAGATTGTCTTTGAGGGACCATATCCTATTCTCTGTTTTTCACAGGCTCTCATACCAAAGGTACCCTCTAATTGCCTTTCTGGAAACTTTTAGAGGACTCAATACATTCCTTAGAAGGCAGAGTTCTAGATTTTAGGGACTTAATGAGATGGTGGCAAGTTCTTTTTGATCTGAGTGCCTGAAACACTGGCTGAGATTCTGAGCTTCTCTTGAATTCCCTGGGAGAGGGTGCTGTGGCTGAGTACTGGTATTTGAGAGAGACTTGGGAGAGGTGGCAGCCCTGCGCCACGCAGTCCCATGTATAACATAGTGCCCTCTTAATGCTGCTTCCAGTCCTTCTTTGGACCAAGGATAGCTCAGAAATGATTCCACATAACCGCCAGGAGTTTTTCATTTCTGTATCTGATTCCCATGTCACTCTGACTGCAGCAGGGTGGTGCTATGGTATGTTCCTTTCCCAGAAGAGCAGCTGTCAGCCACACTTGGTCTTTAAAGTTCAATCCCAGTGAATCCCTAAGACTGTATCTGGCCTCTCTTGTCTGCACGTGGGCCTCACACAGTGGAGGCTGGGGCACGGGGAGAAGAGGATATCTACTTTCATATGATCTGCACAGGACATTAACAGAGGAAAAATGTCCCATCACTGTCAATGGAATGAATATTCTATCAAAACAGCTCTCTCATTCTCCAGTATTGAGATTAAGTTTACCTGCTGAACGCGATAAAATTTATTTCGGTAGCCTATGACCACCATTTATCAGCTCCCGACCTCTATCTATATAAAACAATAAGCATGATCTTAAGGCACTCTTAGGGGCTGTCTAAGAGATGTATATTTGCTGACATACAACCTGACTGAAGGCAAACACCATTACCCCTGTGACTGATGGGAGGGCGGCCTTAACCGAACAGTTTTATTTCCCTCCAGCAGCTGAGCTCCCTGACCACGCGAGCTGAGCTGACACGGCATTTCAAGTCCTGTTACCATCTCAATGGTTCTCTTGTAGAAAAAAAAAAAAAAAAGCACCTCTTCATTTAGCCTCTCCATCTTGATCATTGCTGATGGGCTATCCATAATTTCAAGTTGGGTGAGCAGTTGGCTGAAGGTTAAATAAATTCTGCCGGCTGTTGGCACGATTGTACCCGAGCGGAAGGATTCCAATTTGAAGCGATTTTCTTGTAAGTGCTCCTTGGAAACGTTTCCAGAGTCAAAAAAGTTGAGAAATTCAGTTTTGGAGGCCCAAGTGCGCTTCAGATAGAAACACAAACATCATAAGAACCTTGACGTTTTAAAAAATGGGTTTTCCTGTATTTCTGATTTTCCTCTGTATTAGTTTAGAACCCAAAGAGCCCACAGTTAATTATTAGCAGGGGAAATTCTCAGTACACTGAAGTGCTATTTTGGATATTGGTATTTGTTTTTTTAAAAATGAACAAAATTATATTTTCAGGAATTTCAGCCAATAGCAAGAAGAGTAGGAAGGTCTGTCGTGAATCGTAGTCTTGACAAATACGGGTTTCAGTCGCTCAATACTGAGCGTTTAAGCACTTTCTTCACGTTCAGGAGATAATTTTCTTTAGAATAAAATTTGCTTTTGGTTTTTCTCCCCCCATTCCAAAAGCAATATATATCGGTTATGAAATTTGGAATAATTTGGAATAATAATTTCCAAATTTCATAACCAAGAGCACCACCCTGCTGCAGTCAGAGTGACGTGGGAATCAGATACAGAAATGAATTGGAAATTGTCTTAACGAAATAGAGTTAAGCAAAAAAGAAATGAAAGTCATCCATGAGCGTTAACTGTTCTCAGTATTTGATTCTATACCTTCCTATTTTCTTCTGTGCACATGCGTGTATAACTTTTTCTCTTACTAAGATGTGATGATACTTATTATAAAATGCTGTGGTTTCATATACACAGTGCTGTGGTCTGAACGTGTCCCCTCCAACTCATGTGCCGGAAGCTGAATCCCTGAGGCACCGGTGTTGGGAAGTACCTGTTGGGAGGTGCTTAGGTCATGAGGTTTCTGCCTTCGTGTTACACTGTTCCTGCCCTGTTCAATGTCTGAGCCTGGGTCATTTATAAAGAGAAGAGGTTTAGGCGACTCAAAATTCTGCAGGCTGTACGGGAAGCATGGCATCAGCATCTGCTTAGCTACTGATGCCATGCTTCCCGTAGGCCTCCGGGAGATTTAACTAATGGCAGAAGGTGAACGGGGAGAAGGCACTTCCCATGGCCAGAGCAGAAGCAAGGGAGAGGGTAGGTGCCAGACACTATTCATATAAATATAAAAAAAATTTATTTCACTTCGGGAAATATATAAATTTCACTCTTCTCGCCCAGGCTGGAGTGCAATGGCACAATCTCAGCTCACTGCATCCTCTACCTCCTGGGTTCAAGTGATTCTCCCACCTCAGCCTCCTAAGTAGTTGGAATTACAGGCACCTGCCACCGCACCCAGTTAATTTTTATAATTTTAGTAGAGACAGGGTTTTGGCATGCAGGTTATGCTAGTCTTGAACTGCTGACCTTAGGTGATCTGCCCTCCTCGGCCTCCCAAAGTGCTGAAATTACAGGTATGAGCCACCATGCCTGGCTGCCAGACACTTAAACAACCAGATCTCATGAAAACTCACTCATTATCTGAGGATAGCACCCCATGAGGGATCTGTGCCTCTGGTTTAAACACTTCCCACCAGCCCCCACCTCCAAAACTGAGGATTAGAATTCAACATGAAATTTACAGGAAACAAATATCCAAACTATATCAGCTTTCATGAATGGATGAATGCACTTATGAAAGGACTTGATAGAGTTTGTCCCTTTTGCCTTTCCACCTTCTGCCACATGAGGAGACAGTGTTCCTCCCCTCTAGAAAATGCCATTTTCAAGATGCCGTCTTGGAAACAGAGGACGAGTCTCACCAGACAACTGAACCTACTGGAGCCTCATTCTGGGACTTCCCAGCCTTCAGAAAAGTGAGGAAATAAAATGTCTGTTTTTTGTAAGTTTCCCAGTCTCCGTTATTCTGTTATAGCAGCACAAAATGGTTTAAGATGCAGTTTTTTAAAAAGGCATATAGTTGCTGTTAAAAATATATTTTCAGCCGGGCGCAGTGGCTCACGCCTGTAATCGCAGTACTTTGGGAGGCCGAGGCGGGTGGATCACGAGGTCAAGAGATCGAGACCATCCCAGTCAACATGGTGAAACCCCGTCTCTACTAAAAATACAAAAAATTAGCTGGGCATGGTGGCGCGTGCCTGTAATCCCAGCTACTCAGGAGGCTGAAGCAGGAGAATTGCCTGAACCCAGGAGGCGGAGGTTGCAGTGAGCAGAGATTGCGCCATTGCACTCCAGCCCGGGTAACAAGAGCGAAACTCTGTCTCAAAAAAAAAAAAAAAAAATACAAAAAATCAGCCAGGCATGGTGGTGGGTGCCTGAAATCCCAGCTACTCAGGAGGCTGAGGGAGAAGAACTGCTTGAACCCAGGAGGGAGAGGTTGCAGTGAGCCCCATTGCACTCCAGCCTGCATGAGAAAGCAAGACTGTGTCTCAAAAAAAAATTTTTTTTCAACAGTATGCAAAGTATTATCTCAGTTCCTATGGCTTTTCTCTGACTTGTAATTAACTTACTATGTTCTGTTCAGGGACTGGGGAATAATAATAAAGTAGAAATGGATTTCACTGATTCACAGCGTTGCAACTTAAAGTGTGTTCCGTAAGCCAACAGCGTTTGCCCTTACTTGGGAACTCGCAACATATACAGAAATCTCAGGAGCCACCCACAACTACTGAATTGGGGTTTGCATGTTAACAAGAGCCTTTGGTTCTTTGAGGTTTATTGGGCTTATGGATCCACATGGCTGGGGAGGCTTCATAAGAAGGTGAAAGGCACATCTCATACGGCGGTAAACAAGAGAAGAGAGCATGTGCAGGCAAATACTCCTTTTTAAAGCCATCAGATCTTGTGAGACTCATTTGCTATCACAAGAACAGCGCAGGAAAGACACGCCCCCATAATTCAATCACCTCCCACTGGGTTCCTCGTATGACAAGTGGGAATTGTGAGAGTTACAACTCGAGATGAGATTTAGGTGGGGACATAGCCAAACCATATCACCTGTCTAGAAGAATAAATGTCATTGATATTGTCAAAATGTTGAAGGTTATTTATAACTGAGCATTTTCGTGATGTAATCTGACACACACTAAAGTTATTTTGATTTGTTTCAAAACAATTCTTTCAAAATACAGAACTAGTTTTTAAACTGTAAAATGTGGCTGCTGTCTACTCCTGTAGCATGGTTGCTGATGTTGATCTCATGAGTTGGATTACAATGCACCCGGAATGGATTTAGAAAGGTGGACTGGATGACTGATCAAAGAATCTTCAAGCTAATAATAAAAAAGCAGTAACAAAAACTTGTAGATGACTTACTCTGGTTTTGGAGTAAGTGTTTAGAACACTGTTCTAAGTGTTTTATATGAGTGAATTTGCTTAATCTCATAAAAATCCATGAGAATAGATACTGTCACTGCTGCCTCCATTTACAGATAGAAAGCTGAGACTGGGCAGGGCTGGGTACTTTGCTCAATATGATACACAGAGTGAGTAGCAGAGCTGAGATTTGAAGTCAGGCTAACTGGCTCCAAGGTACATTCTCTTACATGCTATACAAAAACACAGCACATTCACATTTTATGTGAACTTGAATGTGGTAATCTGAAATCACATAATAAAAATGTATAAATTGAATCACTTTTTATTTGGAAACAGAATCTACTCTGTCGCCCAGGCTGGAGTGCCAGTGGCACAATCTTGGCTCACCGCAACGTCCCCCTCCCCGGTTCAAGCGATTCTCCTGTTTCAGCCTCCTGAGTAGCTGGGATTACAGGCATGCACCACCATGCCCAGCTAAATATTGTATTTTAAGTAGAGATGGGGTTTCACATTGGCCAAGCTGGTCTCAAACTCCTGACCTCAGGTGAGCCACCTGCTTTGGCCTCCCAAAGTGCTGGGATTACAGGTGTGAGCCACCATGCCTTGGTTCACTCTTTATGCACAAAATTTGGAATAATACAAATGTTCCCAAATGAAAAAAAGTCAAAAATGTAATTTTGAAACCACCTGGTTGAGTGAACTGTAAACTGTGTCATGCTATTGCCACATGGTGGCGCCACTTCAACTGGGAAACAAATACCAACTACCCTTTAGCAGCAATATGGGAAAACCACAGTCTTTAATTGTGTTTGAGCATAACCTTTAAATACAGTGTAAGCCCTAAGCAGCTGACTTCTTACCTACTGCAGCCTCGATGAGACTGTCTGAGTTCACTTCAGATGATACATTTTAGCTTCTTTTTTTTTTTTTTTTTGAGATGGAGTTTCGCTCTTGTTGCCCAGGCTGGAGTGTAATGGCACAATCTTGGCTCACCGCAACCTCTGCCTTCTGGGTTCAGGCAATTCTCCTGCCTCAGCCTCCCGAGTAGCTGGGATTACAGGCACGCGCCACCATGCGCAGCTAATTTTTGTATTTTTAGTAGAGATGGGGTTTCACCATGTTGACCAGGATGGTCTCGATCTCCTGGCCTCGTGATCCACCCGCCTCAGCCTCCCAAAGTGCTGGGATTATAGGCGTGAGCCACCACGCCCGGCCCATTTTTCTTTCTCTCTCTCTCTTTCTTTCTTTCTTCCTTCCTTCCTTCCTTCCTTTCTTTCTTTTTTTTTTTTATAAGATGGGGTTTCACCATGTTGGCCAGGCTGGTCTTGAACTCCCGACCTCAGGTGATCCACCCACCTCGACCTCCCAAAGTGCTAGGATTACAGGTGTGAGCCACTGTGCCCGGCAGAAATTTTAGCTTCTTATGTTATCTTCATGGTGACTTTGAGTGACATATTAATTTCAAAGTTTACCTTTCAAAAAGACAAAGAATTTGGGAAAAAAGGTCTAGGACATTTGGTAACTGAGCAGTAACCGAATATGTTTTGCTACTACCAGCACATCTCAACCAGACCTTGCCTGTGAAACACACAGATAAAAACCAGGGCACACCAGGCGCCCCGTTTCGGGGGAATGTTGAGAATTGTTTCAAATGAGACGCTGGACTGTCCAGCTACTTTCCATTGACGTAAGACCCACATTGTTTATTTTATCAGTATCTTATCTCACTCTAAATCTACTATATGGGTTTTGTTACAAATTAAGGAGGATTCCAATTAATTTTGCTGTGATGTATACGTGCATACATATATTTAACACATCCTTCAGAATATTAGAAATGTTGTTAACCCAGGGTTGGAGATTGCTAAAAAGGAAACCAGCAGACCCTTAGTGAATGTTTTTCCACTTGGAAAGTTTATGGCTATAAAGCTGAGAGTCCTACTTGCTAGAGCATGAGAATAACTAAAAAAAAAAAAAAAAAAACTCATCCAAAGCTACTTCATCAAGCAATGAAATCCGGACTTTCTATTGCAAAGGGATCAAAAAAACAGTGAAGTCATAATTTACTGAACTAATAAATCATTTAACGATCAGTTCAAGGCAAAAGTGAATTCCTCGTAAGAAAACAAGTTTATCTCACATCATTTAAGAACTGTCAGTTTATTCTCAGGCCAGTATTAATATACGTGTCAATATACTAGAAATATACACCTAATAAAACTGGAGGTTATAGTAAGTCATTAATTAACACTGGTGGCTTTGACGAACGGTCTGAATTAATTTTAGACTCAAGTCAAAAGTGTTCTATCATAGTATGAAGGGTTTCTTCTAAAGGGTGGCTCACAGAATAAAATAATATTCACCGACCAAAAGCGATATATACATATCAAAGCATGTGTATTTAAACGTCTTCCCTGGAGCCCTAGGCTCTGTCCTGTGGGCACCGTTTTGCCCACTGTAAATGGAAGGAGAATAAAGGAATAGTGAATGCTCCTTGTCCTCTTCTTTGACCTCCAGCAGGTCAAGCAAGGACAGATGACGGGATGGTGCTGAGAAGGCTCCTCCGTTACTGAGAGATGACGGAGCAAGGGGGAAGTTAGGCCAGCACCAGCCTTTACTGAGGAGGTACCATGAATTCATACGGGGCCCGGGGCCCAGTGCCCAGGAGAGGAAACTTAGCAAGATGACTTTGAACACAAACACGGAGGCCAAACTGCTGGGGATCTTATCCTGCTCCCACCACTCTATGACCTCAGACAAGATACTTAACCTCTCTGCCTCAGTTCCCTTGCCTGAAAGACGGGAGAACCAACTTCAGGGGGCTGTTGTGCGGATCAATGCATCCATGTGGGGATTTGGCACAATTTACTTGCTGAACAAAAATAGGTTTGCCGTAGCCTTCTCCAGTTCCTTTAATGCCAGGGGTGACTCCACCTCCTGACTCTACGTGTGTGAAGCCATCTTTTAAAGCTCTAAGTGAACTTTTGTCAACTTCACTGCATGCAGGGTCGTGCTCAAACTCTTTGGCCAACTACAGAGACCTTTTACAATGTCTTCCTTCTGTCTTCCCTAACTCCACAGCCCCCACATTCCAGACACACAAAACGATTTGCTCTTCCCCAAACCTGGTAGGTTCCATACCTCCAAACTTCCCTTACACCCGTCCTTCTTCCTGACACCTCCCTTCCCCCGTGACTAGCTGGTGAACCCCATCTAGACCTAGTTCAAATGCTGCATCCCCTAAAAGACCTCCCAAACCACTCTTCTGCCTGTCTGCCTGTCCCCCTCCCCCAGCATCACCCCGTAATGATGAATAAATCATCATCACATCCATCCTGTCACAGAAACATGTCATTACGCTGCAAGTAGCTCTAGATGACAAATCTCTAGAGGTCATCTATTTCCCCAAACATCTGGGAAATAACTATTTGTGGAATGTCATTTGTTTGTCATGTTTTAGTACACAGAATCATCTTTCAGTGCAGCCTCACCTTCTATCTTTAACTATTCTCACCCCAGGTTTTGATCCCCTGAGGAGACCTAGGTTTTCTAATTAAGTCTTTATCGAGAATCACTTTCATTTGTTCAGACACCATGGCCAGAGCAGCCCAGGCCACTCCTTCCTGACAATTAGGAGCAGGTGGAAGCGGACAGTTAGGAACTGCTAAGTAGAGATGGCAGGGGCAGCTTTCATGTTCTGTATTTAAATATATTTCGTAAGTATAATGTTCAAATCCAAAATTCAGTGATTTGTACTTATTCCTTTTTGTTTCCAGGGAAATAAAGGTTGTAACAGGCAGATAGCCCTCCTCAAATTAAAAAAAAGTACAGGAGGGGTCCAGAAGGGATAAAGCTGGAATCCAGCCTCAGCTGGACATAACCAATGATTCTGTGCACTGTTTCGTGAGATGGACTTTCTCACACAAGTCTTCAAGGTGGGAGGGGTTCTTCCCATTTTACACACAAAGAAACCACGTCTCCTGGTCTTCATGCAGCACCATACTGTGGAGCAAGGACTAAGACCCTTGTCTCTCTATCGCTGAAGCCCAGGCTCCTTCTACTATCCTAGGGACTGGAAAACTATGATTCGTGGACTGCCTCCTGTTTTTGCAAAGTTTTGCAAAGTCATGCACATTCATTTACCTATTGTCTATGGCTGGCTTTATGCTATAATGGCAAAGATGAACGGCTACTTAGTGTATTTTCACACTGCTCTAAAGAACTACCTGAGACTGGGTAGTTTATAAAGAAAAGAGGTTTAATTGACTCACAGTTATGCCCGGCTGGAGAGGCCTCAGGAAACTTACAAATCACGGTGTAACGCGAAGGGGAAGCAGGCACCTTCCTCATAAGGCGGCTGGAGGGAGAACGAACACAGGAGGAATTACCACCCACTTATAAAACCATCGGATCTCATGAAAACTCACTATCACCAACAGAGTGGGGGCATCTGCCCCATGATGCAATCACCTCTACTTGGTCTCTCCCGTCACATGTGGAGATGAGGGGGATTATAATGCAAGGTGAGAGCTGGATGGGGACACAAAGCCTAAGCATGTCGTTTGTAAAAGGATGTAAGTCCCAGAAGTCTAAAATGTTACCTTCTAGCCCTTTACATAGAGAGCTGGCTGATTCTTGATAGAACACTGTTTCCAAGAAGCCACCATTCGTGTATTTTAAAAACAATACATGGATCAGGAAACGAGTGAGGTTTTCTCTTTCCAAAATTGACCTTCCCATCCCAATTTCAACAAACTCTTGCTAAAAAATTCAGAACACTAGAAGGTAACAAAGAAGGAAATTATAACCACTGAGTATCCTGCTATCCAGGGATAGCTATGGCTCTCTTTCAAATTTTTTTCTTTATTCTTTTTCCTTTGAGATGGGGTCTTGCTCTGTTGCCCAGGCTGGAATACAGTGGCATAATCATGGCTCACTGCAGCCTCAACATTTTGGGCTCAGAAGATCCTCCCACCTTGGCCCCTCAAGTAGCCAGGACTGTAGGCCTGTACCACCGTGCCCACAGTTTTTTATCGTTTTAGTTTTTGTAGAGATTGGGTTTTGCTATGTTGCTAAGGCTGGTTTCGAACTCCTTGCCTCAAGTGATCTTCCTACCTCAACCTCTTCCAAGAGCTGGGATTATAACTGTGACCCACCCTATCTGGCCCAAAACTTCTTTGTGCTTATATGTACTTACGATTTTTTTTCCCTAAAATGAAATAATATTGTATATGTTGCTTTGATTTTTCACTTAATATATTTTGGACATTTTCCCATGCTAACAACTATATATCATTTTAATGACTGTTTATTGGATTTTTAAAATTTCCCATAATTTATTTAGCTGGTGAGTTTTTATTTATTTCCGGAATGGAGAAACTCAATGAATTGCTTACTGCTGGAATAAATTAAAACCAGAACACTATCCGAAATTATTCTGAAATGTTTCTTAATTATGGTAAAATTATACGTTTATTTGTAACTTAATATAGTGTTGGGCTAATCTGAACGCAGATGTGTCTTGAGAAATGCATTTCACCCTGTACCCTAGAAACTGAGGACTATTTGAATATTTTCCAGCGATCCATGCTAAAAGCATTTAATAACTGAAGCCAGTGCCATTGATATATTGCTGGTTCCATGCCTGGATATTTTACTTCCTTTGTTACATTACAAGGGAGGCAGGCATGCTGTTTGATAACATGGCATAATTAGATTGTGATGCCAAATAATAGCCATGTCTACACTAGCATTTGGCCTGGAATAAGGCAGTATGAATTGTGGAATAGGCGAATGCTAGAGACTGTCAGATGCAAACTCTTTATTTTATAAATGTGTAAATGGGTCTCAGAGGGCTGAGTTCTAGAATAGTTCTCTTTTCACCATTACGTGTTTTTGCAAAGTTTTAAAACCAGCCATCTCTCCTTTTTAAATAAATTATGACTGGGAACACCAATATAAAAATGGCTAAAAGGAGAGCTTCTCTGGCTGAAGCAGGGCGAAGGGCTGAGGTATCTGCTTGGGCGTCTTTCTCTCTGTGCAAATGTGGTTCCTTAGGTTCAGAATCGTGGTTGCTACAGCCTGCTGCTTGGATCCTTTGTGCTCTTCTTCCCTATCCCAGCTTGCTATTTTAAGAAGAGTTTTCTACCTGGAAAGTTTTTTTCCATTTTTTTGTTTTTGTTTTTTTTTTTAGATAGAGTCTTGCTCTATCGCCCAGGCTGGAGTGCAGTGGCACAATCTCAGCACAGGGCAACCTCCGCCTTTTGGGTTCCAGTGATTCTCCTGCCTCAGCCTACTGAGTAGCTGGCATTACAGGTGCCGGGCACCACGCCCAGCTAATTTTGGTATTTTTTGTAAGAGATGAGGTTCTGCCATGTTGGCCAGGCTGGTCTTAAACTCCTGACCTCAAGTGATCTGACTGCCTAAGCCTCCCAGAGTACTGGGATTACAGGAACGAGCCACTGTGGCCAGCCTGGACAGCTCTTGATTGGGAGTTCTTTCGTCTCTTATTCATTGGCCATCTCTAGCCAGGAATTTGAAGACAGATATTTGGAGTTAAATGCATAAAAGCCATTGCTTCATGTAGACCTAGTCTTAAAGGTCAGAAAAAAGACATATTCCAGTGATATTGTTCCAGCTTCAGAGCAGCATCCTGTGAATATTATGTTAATGGTCAAATAGATTCAATGAAACATTGATTTTTGCTATTTAATGGCATTTTGCACAAGAGCGATCACAGAGCCAGTAGATCACAAAAAATTTACTATAATTTTAGGGATGTTTTTATTCCAACATTTTATGAAAGGTGAACCTCCCTATTATCTAATTCAGTGGTATAAATAAGAATTATTAAAACCCATCTCGATTATTACTTTATTGATATTTCTCACCTGCACATTCTATAATATACAATGTTTATCTTGGAATGACAATACCTTGCTGCACAAAATGAAAATTGAAATGGAGATCTCCTCTAAGAGAAAAGCAAGATCATTATGTAAACAGCAGCCAGGTCTCATTCAGAATATGTCACATAAATATCATACCGTCAAACAAGAAATATAAATTATTATACATATGCTGTAATTGAAAATTGTATTATACATTAGCGAAGGCACCCATTTATCTAATCACAATCAGGTCCCATAAAATCTCATTTTGAAAAGTTGAGCGCAATTCAGGGTAGGTGGCTATGAGAATTTCAATCATGGAAATCTGTTTGGATTGAGATCTCAGCAAGGTCTGCAAGTCAGTTTTGTTGCTCCTCAGACAGGCCTTTCAAATCTTCCTCCCCCCACGCCCCCCCGCGACCGAAACGGAGTTTTGCTCTTGTTACCCAGGCTGGAGTGCAATGGCGAGATCTCAGCTCACCGCAATCTCCGCCTCCTGGGTTCAGGCAATTCTCCTGCCTCAGCCTCCTGAGTAGCTGGGATTACAGGCACGCGCCACCACGCCCAGCTAATTTTTTTGTATTTTTAGTAGAGATGGGGTTTTACCATGTTGACCAGGATGGTCTTGTTCTCTTGACCTCGTGATCCACCTGCCTTGGCCTCCCAAAGTGCTGGCATTACAGGCTTGAGCCACTGTGCCTGGCCTGCCTTTGAAATCTTTAAAATTACCTGTATGTGAACTGATCAGCCTAGCCTCGTGTCTGGGGAGAGGAGATCAGATCACCCAGCCCTGGCTCAAAAACAGCCTCCGACACATGATGCCGTCTGAATATTTTCGGGGCTTTCTCATCCCTTTCTGAGTAGACTGTAATCACTTACATTCATTCATTCGTTTATATTTTTAAAATTCAACAAGTATTTACTTAGCACCTTATAGATCTAGGCTTCGTGCTAACAACTGAGGACACAAAGGGAGTTGAAACACAGTTTCTGCCTTCAAAGTGTTGCCCGTCTAGTGGGGAATAATGGAAGAACAATTGCACCAATATATGTGCATTCCAAACTGTGATAGACGAAAATAAGAAAGACAGAAGGTGCTATGAGAGCACAGAACACACCTAGTGCTACAGTTTAAATGTGTCTCCCAAAGTTCATGTGTTGGAAACCTGATGCATTTGTGTTGGGAGGTGAGAACATTAAGAAGTGATTAGGGGCTGGGCGCAGTGGCTCACGCCTGTAATCCCAGCACTTTGGGAGGCCGAGGCGGGTGGATCACGAGGTCAAGAGATCGAGATCATCCTGATCAACATGGTGAAACCCCGTCTCTACTAAAAATACAAAAAATTAGCTGGGCATGATGGCGCGTGCCTGTAGTCCCAGCTACTCAGGAAGCTGAGGCAGGAGAATTGCTTGAACCCAGGAGGCGGAGGTTGCGGTGAGCCAAGATCGTGCCATTGCACTCCAGCCTGGGTAACAAGAGTGAAACTCTGTCTCAAAAAAAAAAGAAGTGATTAGGTCTTATGACTTTTAAGAGGGGATTAGGGCTTGTTACAGGGAGAGTGGGTTTGTTCTGAAAGTGAGTTTGACCCTCTCTTGCTCACTTGCACTCTCTTGCCCTTCTGCCTCCCACTATGGGGTGATGTGGCAGGAAGGCCCTCAGCAGATGAAAGCCCCTCAAGCTTGGACTTCCCAGCCCCTGGAACGGAAAGAAATAAGTATCCATTCTTCGTCAATTACCCAGTCTCAGGTGTTTTGTTATGGCAGCATAAAATAAACGAAGACATCTAGTTTGTGGGGAGGGTTACTCAGGAGAGAGTCTGGGGGGGAAGGGACAAATAGAGGCGTAAAGGCTCAGAGAGAAGGAGCTGGGAGCAGAGCAAATGCAGAGACAAAGCTGATGAGGTTGGATCCCTGTACAAGAGGCACCGGGTAAGGCTGGAAAGCAGATGAGGCAGGGGAGCTGTATAGTCTGCAAAGCCAGATCGGCCATGCTGAAGCTTTTGGATTGTATGTAAATGTGATTTTTAGGTTGGGGGGTAGTGGTAGGGAGATGAGAGCTATGATATACCCAGTCTCATTTGCACTTTAAGGAGATCTCTCAAGCTGCAGATGAAGAGCAGATGGACGTGAGGTGTCACTGTCACAAGGAGGCCAATTGAAGGCTGCTGAATTGAAGGGAAATATGATGGTAGCTTGTGTGAGACTCGGCAGTGAAGGGAATCGAGAGAAGAGAGGGCATTTAAGAGACATGTAAGAGGGGGGTGGATCACAAGGTCAAGAGAACGAGACCATCCTGGTCAACATGGTGAAACCCCGTCTCTACTAAAAATACAAAAAATTAGCTGGGCATGGTGGCGCGTGCCTGTAATCCCAGCTACTCAGGAGGCTGAGGCAGGAGAATTGCCTGAACCCAGGAGGCGGAGGTTGTGGTGAGCCGAGATCGCGCCATTGCACTCCAGCCTGGGTAACAAGAGGGAAACTCCGTCTCAAAAAAAAAAAAAAAAGACATGTAAGAATTAAAATTGAGGACTAGAGATGGATCAGGTGCTGGTGGTGGTGGGGAGGGAGAGAAAAGTATCAGGGATGCTTCCTAGGATTGTGGCGTGAATATCTGGACGTGCGGCGTTACAAACAGCTAAGATGGGGAACAGGAGGGAGGACCAGCAGCCTCACTGGGCCACTCCACGTCTTTGCTGTATTTACTGCCACAAACAAATGATAAGTTGTGGCCCTAGCTCTTCCCTTTAATGATGACAAATGACGGGTCAAAGCTACTTCCCAGCACTCTCCGAGAGAACACCGTGAATTCCCTTTTTGAATTTATCAATATAAAATGTGCTAATGGATATTCATATTCAGTCATGGCAAATACGAATTCAGTTGTATCTGAATCTCTCACTAACTGCCAGGAGCACTTTCACTATCCACCTCAGATTTTCAATGGATAAAACATAAAGAGTTTTTTTTTTAATTTCCCCTATGCAATGTCTTGATTATGCATTCTGATGAAAGACAGTTTATTTTTGAAACATTCTGAACAATAATAATCCTAATGCATTTCTTTTTCTTTTCTTTTCTCTTTTCTTTTTTTTGAGATGGAGTCACACTCTGTTGCTCAGGACGGAGTGCAGTGGCATGATCTCAGCTCACTGCAACCTCCACCTCCCAGGTTCAAGTGATTCTACTGTCTCAGCTTCCCTACTGGCTGGAACTATAGTGTGTGCTTCCACGCCTGGCTAATTTTTGTACTTCCAGAAAAGACAGGGTTTTACCATGTTGGCCAGGCTGGTCTCGAACTCCTGACCTAGAGTTATCCTCCGGCCTTGGCCTCCCAAACTCCTGGGATTACAGACAGGAGCCACCATGCCCAGCCTCATAATGGATTTCAGTTTATGAACATCTATGCCTGAAAGAAAACCACCAAGAGAGTAACATAATCAAACAAGGCAATATGCCCAAATAAATACATCCTACAATTGGTTCATAAATGAACCTCTGCATCCAGGACTCAACATTAAAGCTATGTTACATATAAAACTGGAAACAAACATATATATATTTTACACAATGCCTGGCTCCGTTGCCCAGGCTGGAGAGCAGTGGCATGATCTCAGCCAACTACAACCTCCACCTCCTGGGCTCAAGACATGCCCCCACGTCAGACACCTAAGTAGCTGGGCCACAGGCACACATGACCATGGCTGGCTCATCTCTTTGTATTTTCTGTAGAGATGGGGTTTGCCATGTTGCCAGGTTGGTCTCCAACTCCTGGGCTCAAGTTATCTGCCTGCCTTGGCCTCCCAAAGTGCTGGGATTACAGGCATGAAAGTAAAAATTCTTACATCGAAGCATGCTGCAGTCACATGAGATAGGTGGTTGAAGAGGGTCTGGGCCCTGGACTGTTTCACACACATCGTTTTTCCCCACAGCTGACACCTATCATGTTGCAGGTTACTCATCATCTTTTGCTAGCCTCACCAAGAAAAGCATCAACATGCCAATTTCTAGCTTACTGTGCAGCAAAGATGCCGGCCTGAGAACTAGGCTCCACCAATCAGATGTACCAGTGGGAGCCTTTGATTCATTGTAGGCGCTGGAGAAAAAGGCTTTGCGCAGGGTTTCCATTTTTGCTGGTGGAGAAGATGACGCAGGTGTGTAGTGTTTGGTGCAGCAGAGGCAGCAGCGGATTTCCCGGCAGAAGCGGCACTGGGGACGGAGGAGAGGCGGCGCCCTCTGGTATTTAGGGTAGCAATGGCCTTCTTTCACCTGGCCATTTGGGCTGGGTGATTTAGGCCCTGCTCCTGAAAGCTGAGCCTCAGTCCTGGTCCTGCACCCCTTTGCCCAGTTATCTAAGTTACTCAGTATTTTTCCCCACCCCTCTGTTGAACACATGTATTATCACCACCTGGCTTCAACAACTGGAACCTTTTACTGTACTTACTTTATCCCTCGCTGCTTGCGTGTGTATATTTCTAATTCTTTTCTTATTTTTGAAATACCAGTTGAAAGTTGTTGACATCCAGGTTCCCACCTCCTAAATACTTCAAAATATGTCTCCTAAAAGTGTAGTCTCTCACAAAATCACAACACTGCTATGAAACCTAAGAAAATGAACAGTATCTGCTGGGCGCGGTGGCTCAAGCCTGTAATCCCAGCACTTTGGGAGGCCGGGGCAGGTGGATCATGAGGTCAAGAGATCGAGACCATCCTGGTCAACATGGTGAAACCCCGTCGCTACTAAAAATACAAAAATTAGCTGGGCACGGTGGCGCGTGCCTGTAATCCCAGCTACTCGGAAGGCGGAGGCAGGAGAATTGCCTGAACCCAGGAGGCGGAGGTTGTGGTGAGCCGAGATGGTGCCATTGCACTCCAGTCTGGGTAACAAGAGCGAAACTCCATCTCAAAAAAAAAAAAAAAAAAAAGATCAATATCATAACACTCTCTGGAATACACCCATATCTTAATTTTTCCAGTTGGAGAATAACTTTTACAACTATTCTTTTCAAGGCAGGATCCGACCCAGGTTCATGATTGCAGTTTATTTTCTGTTAGTCTACAGTCTCTCTCTTAACAATTGATCCGTGACATTGACGTTTTGAAGGGTAACTCAGTTGTCTTACAGGCTGCTCTGCATTCCTGATCAGTCTCATAGTTTCCTGTTTAATTTATTCATCGTTCTCCTTGCATTTCCTGTAAATCTTAAATGAGGACTAGACGCCTGATTAAATTCAGGTTAACACATTTTTGGAACGCATGTTTTGTAAGTGGGCTTGTATTAATACACGTCACATACTGACGGGGGTTTCACCCTTGGTGGGATTAGGTTTGGTCACTTGGTTAGGATGATCCCTGCCAGATTTCTCCACTGTAAATGTATATTTTTCATGTTTACAAGCAATCTTGTAGTACGTGATCTGTGCTTTGCCACCTGTGAATATCTTTAAATACTTTTTGGCTGGTTTTGGTGGCTCATGCCTGTAATCCCAGCATTCCGGGAGGCTGAGGCGGGTGGATCACATGAGGTTAGAAGCTCGAGACCAGCCTGACCAACATGGAGAAACCTCATCTCTGCAAAAAAATACAAAATTAGCCGGGCATGGTGGTGCATGCCTGTAATTGCATCTCCTTGGGAGGCTGAGGCAGGAGAATCCCTTGAACCAGGCGTGGGGAAGAGGCTGCAGTGAGTGGAGATTACACCATTGCACTTCAGCCTGGACGACAAGATCCAAATTCCATCTCAGGAAAAAAAATTAAAAATAAATAAATACTTTTCACCATATGATTTTAATGTCTACTGGTGATTTCTGCCTGGCAATATCTTTTTAACAAACTCTTTTCCTCCTATATCAGCCCAAATTAGTACGGGCTGCTTGCAGCTAAGAACTCTGATTTAGTGAACAATCTCCAGTGAAAAGGAAACAGACTGCAAGTCGAAGATGTGAGGGCTAGTTTGGGTTCATTGACTGACTGTGAGACCGTGAGCAGAGGCTGGACCCTGAGCGTGGCGCTGGCAGAACCAGTCACAATACACTGTCCTGGATGTAGCAAACGTTTTACTTCTGCTCACTTTGTTTCTTCTTTTACGTCCTTCTGTTTCTCTGCTCCATTCTCTTGTCCATGGAATAATAGGACAATGGGTAAAGGGGGAAGGAAACAGGGTGGGCAAAGGGCCGGAGAGTTCCGCTGCACCTCATACAACATTGCCGAGATCAGTCTAAGAAATATAATCATTCTGGTTCTCAAGCACCAACTGCTTCATGGAATTCAAAGACCGATGCAACGGGAGCCTATTCTTTGGGGAACCCGTAGCTTGGAGGAATATAATGTATGCAGCTTTTGCTGGATGCCTGCGTGTGGATTTCCCATTTCCAATTCTAGCCTGTCTTCTTTTCTGCATTATGAGCTCCTTCAGGAAAGTGAAGCCCTTCCACATAGTGGAAACATTGAATGGTCGTCAAATGGATGACAAAAAGATACCAACTCATATGTAATCACCTCTAAATGTCTATCTCTCTGGACCCACGTGTGTGTGTGTGTGTGTGTGTGTGTGTGTGTATGTGTTTATGTGTATGTATCTATGTATGACACTTCAATGAGGTAGTAATGCATGTATTATAATCTTCGTGTAGCAGATACAGAAACTGTGACACCAAGGGGTCAGCTCGGTTGGTCAAGTTTCTAGTTAGTCAAAGGCAGAGGTGGAAGCAATTTTCCACTTTCTGGATCATTTCCCTTCATGATAACTAAGTTCTGTGAAAAACCAGCATTGGCTTAAAGAAGAAAACACCAGGCATGACCCACATAGAGCTGAGTTGGCATCTGCGCTTAGACCACTGTGAGTGTGAAACAGTCTTACTGTACAGTCACCCACTTACCTCTGAGCCATCACCCCACAGCTGGGCCAATGAACAGCAGCGCGTTCAGGCCTTGGACCTCGCCCGGCTGGGTGCGGGTGACCCCGCAGGTCTTGTGCCTTGTTGCCAATTCCCGTAGGTGCCCTTGGTTTTTAGTGTAATTGAGGTGTCATCGGCTTCACCCTGTGATTTGTTACAGCCTCATTGATTAGCGGGAGGTTGGCAGAGCCCAGTGTTTTCTGCTACTCTCTCTGGCCGGAGCGTTTATTCAGCAAACAGGAAGGAAGCGGGTAGGGATGAAAGCACAGAGACTCTGTCTTCCTCGTGTCTCTTCCCTCCAGGCACCACTGCATCAGCCAGGGTTGGATTAACCTGAGGATGCCTGGTGATGCGGCCTGGTGATGCGGGTGCCATCCTACTGCTTCCTGTAGTGTCCCAGGGGAGCCGTAGCGGCCCCTCTGAGCCTTATAAGAAACTAGAGGCTTATGAGAATTTATGAAAAGTTGGTGGTATAGAAGACCTATCTGTTTTCCTAGAAAAACAAAATACAAGAAAATATAATGCAGCCTGTTGACAAAATGAATCAATGGCCACCAAACTCAGAACAGTTATCTCTGGGGGTGTGGACTGACAGTGAAGAAGGCATAGAAACGGGCCTTCCGTGATGGGAACGTTGTATAGCGTGGGCTGTACAGTAGTTATGTGTGTCTGTAAGTATTTATATAGACGTACACTGAAGATTTAGACACTTTGTGTATATTATAATCTTATTAAGTTTCTTCCTGTAATGGCGGGAACACCACATTCAGGGCCACCCTCTCATCGCTCGCATTCTGGTTCTCTTCTTCAGTGACGCCTTTACTGACCACAGCCAGAGGAGCCCACCCATATTGGCTATCTCTTATCAATAGCGTGTAAATTCTATGATGGCAGAGCTTCTGATGGCCTTGGTTCCTGTGGGATGCCCAGCAGGAGACACATGGGCAGGGACACCTGAGCTGGCGTGAGGTCTCTGTTACAGGATGAGTGCTACCGAAATGAGATCATGAGACTGCAGGATGCTCACGGTCAGGACTTGGAGCTGGGGTCAAAGACAAGAGTGAGAGTTAAGCAGGCCGAGGTCCAACACACTGGCCAGCAAACCAAGTGGAGGTCACAGTCAGGCACCAGGGGTCACCAGGCCTGCTGTGAGGGCAGCTTGTCTGCATGGCCAACACTGCCCTCTCCGGCCAAGGCCCGGCCCTGCTGGCAGGTCAGTTGAGAGGTTTGAACCTGCCTCCTGAGGTTGGAACAGACCGGAGGTTCTCAATCACGAGTCATCTGACTTTCCAGAGGATAGATGACAGTATCTGACAACATTTTTAGTTCTCACGACTGGGAGAGGGGGCTACTGGCATTTAGTGATGAGAGGCCAGGGATGCTGCTAGATGCCCTACCAACCCTCCATGGCCAAGAATCCTCCGGGCCAAAATATCAGCATTGCCCAGGGTAAAAAAACCTTGGACTTGAAGGTAGGGCAAACTCCACCTGAAGAAGGGAGACATTGGGATGTGTGCTTTGAAAGGGTATAAACACTGTGCTCTTCTACTTTGGGAGGCAAGGGACATGATTTTCTTTTTTCTTTTGAGGCAGAGTCTGACTCTGTTGCCCGGGCTGGAGTGCAATGGTGCTATCTCAGCTCACTGCAACCTCCACTTCCAGGTTCAAGTGATTCTCCTGCCTCCCAAGTAGCTGGGATTACAGGTGTGAGCCACTATGCCCAGCTAATTTTTATATTTTCAATAGAGATGGGGTTTCACTATGTTGGCCATGCTAGTCTGGAACTCCTGACCTCACGTGATTCACCCGCCTCAGCCTCCCAAAGTGCTGGGATTACAGGTGTGAACCACTGTGCCCAGCGAGGACACAGATTTTCTGAGAAAAAGAATTTCTATCCACGAGTCAGTTTTTATGGCTATCCCTTTCTTCACAAAGGCTGATCAATATTTAAAGCTATTTTATAGTGGCATTCTAGAATTTAAAACCTAACCCCAGTCTGAGTTTCCCTGACTGGATGAGCTCCTAACTCCCGGCAGCTCTTCCTGACCACCAGTCACTCTTGGGCTCCAGGCCAATTTCTTTAATGAATCTCTCTAATTTAATTCATATTTCCCCACCTCTCTATTAAGTGCCACCCAGGCTCGTTGAGCCTAATATTTGAACCAAACACATTTAATGACTGTCCCTTCGTTAAACATTACAAGCTCTTTAAGGCCTTGGCAGACGGGTGCCCCCTTGGATAACCTAGAGCCCCCAGCAAAGTCAATAGTCAGACCAAGTTAATCCCTCTGCTCCCTTCCTCCCAGCTGGGGCTGGAGCCTCGTGGGTGAGACAGGCTTTATCACTGGGGAAGCGTACGTTTTCCAGGCCGATGGATTCAGCGCTTCGGCTATATCTCATGCCTTGACACTAGATGTCAGCGAAGGGTAATTGTTGTCTCAATTTAGAGGCCAGCTTAGGTAGCTGCTGGCACCCTTGGTTCATGTTTTATAGCAAAGGTGAAGTATGGCTCCGTTCCCATCGCACACATATATTACAATAAAAGGGGGTATCGGCGCCTAGTGTTTTTAAAGGCTAGTCATAAAAGATGAATAACGAGGCAGTTTAAAGCTAAAAGACAGCTGCCAAGCTCAATGGCCATGATGGATGCCAAACACCCAGTGTGGAGAAAACCCATTCCTCCGAGACCACCATCCAAAAAATTAATTACCACAATTCAGCATCTTTAAATGTGCCACTTAATATACTGCTACCATAATTAAATTTCCAGCCCTGTGACCTTGAGACCATTTCCTGAGATAATAAATGAGATCAAGGTTTAATCGATGCAGATGCAAGTGGAACTGTCCAAGGATGCAGAGGACCGCTGCGCTCTGAGTCAAGGTTGGGGGGTGGGCCGGGGTGGCTGAGGTGGGACGGAGCTCTGCCACAGGGTTGAGCTCGTCCTTCTGTCAGAGGAATGTCTCCTAAAGTTGCTATATCTGCCAACTAGGGCGGCATGGTGAGGCGGAAAGGAGCTGAGTCGAGGGCCAAGGGCATGTTCTCGTCAGAGCTGTCTACTAACATTCTGTTTGACCTCAGAAGGGGTCGCCCCTCCCTGGGCATCGGAGCCTGTTCTCATCTCTGGAAAGAAGGACTAGAGAACACATCTTCCACGGTTCTTTCTAGCCCTAACATTCCATGATGTATTTTTAAATTTTTGGTCAAGGTTTATGAGAGCAATGTGCCTCTTTTCCTCCTAGCAACACTCCCAGCCCCAGCTATCCTGGTATCCATGGTACACAAATTTTCTATTAGCTACTGGGGGGTTATGACTAGTGGTGGTGGATGAATGGAGTTTGCTAGTATCTTCTCCTGTAGAATGCCATTGTCTTACTAGCTAGGTTCCTCAGCGGGCTGTTAATACTCCCTTGTCCAGCTAACCTTAGGGTGTACTTGGGGCATACATAGATCCTTCCCAAGTGAAGAATTCATTCTCAAATAGAAGAGAACAGAAAACAGAAGGGCTTCAGAATGAATCTGGCTAAAACAAAAGTCATAAAGAGGGGAGCCCATGCACTCAGGGAGCTGTGTGTGCAAGGAAGAGTGGGGTGATCCTATCCCCATGCCTTGGACACGGCGTAGGGTAGTGCCCACATTCAGTGTCAGTTAAAAACTGCCGAATGCCAACTAGGCTCTAGGAACTGTGCCAGAGAGTGGTTCTTGCCCTTGAGTTGCCAATAGCATCTTACAGAAATGGGAAGAAATCATTCCACAACAACGTCGTGGTATGATAATACAGGTATGTATGTATATGGTACTTGCTGATCTGGGTGGAGCCTTGTTAGCTTTGCCTTTTCTTAGCCCCTTATTTCCAGGCGCCCTCTGGAATCTCTGCCAATGGACTGGTCTTTGTAGCAGTGACACCCATCCTCAACAGAAGCATAGAAACTAAAAGCTGTAATTCACTAGCCTAAGAGGGATTTGTTTAATGCTAGCCTTTTCCTCTCTATGTCAATACTGAATAAATCTCTCAATCTATCTACCCGCATACACACACACACACACACACACACACACACCCGAACACACACACCTAAGGCAGTGGGACTCAACTCGGAATGATTTTTTGGCAATGTCTAGAGACATTTTGATTATCACAACTGGGGCATTGGTAACTGCTGGCATCTCATAGGGAGAGGCCACGTATGCTGCTGCACATCCCGTGATTCACAGGATAGCCCTGAACTTCCCATGATTCACAGGATAGCCCTGAACTTCCCATAATTCACAGGATAGCCCTGAACTTCCCGTGATTCACAGGATAGCCCTGAACATTCCATGATTCACAGGATAGCCCTGAACTTCCCATGATTCACAGGATAGCCCTGAACTTCCCGTGATTCACAGGATAGCCCTGAACTTCCCATGATTCACAGGATAGCCCTGAACTTCCCATAATTCACAGGATAGCCCTGAACTTCCCATGATTCACAGGATAGCCCTGAACATTCCATGATTCACAGGATAGCCCTGAACATTCCATGATTCACAGGATAGCCCTGAACTTCCCATGATTCACAGGATAGCCCTGAACATTCCATGATTCACAGGATAGCCCTGAACTTCCCATGATTCACAGGATAGCCCTGAACTTCCCATGATTCACAGGATAGCCCTGAACATTCCATGATTCACAGGATAGCCCTGAACTTCCCATGATTCACAGGATAGCCCTGAACATTCCATGATTCACAGGATAGCCCTGAACATTCCATGATTCACAGGATAGCCCTGAACTTCCCATGATTCACAGGATAGCCCTGAACATTCCATGATTCACAGGATAGCCCTGAACTTCCCATGATTCACAGGATAGCCCTGAACATTCCATGATTCACAGGATAGCCCTGAACTTCCCATGATTCACAGGATAGCCCTGAACTTCCCATGATTCACAGGATAGCCCTGAACATTCCATGATTCACAGGATAGCCCTGAACTTCCCATGATTCACAGGATAGCCCTGAACATTCCATGATTCACAGGATAGCCCTGAACATTCCATGATTCACAGGATAGCCCTGAACATTCCATGATTCACAGGATAGCCCTGAACTTCCCATGATTCACAGGATAGCCCTGAACTTCCCATGATTCACAGGATAGCCCTGAACATTCCATGATTCACAGGATAGCCCTGAACATTCCATGATTCACAGGATAGCCCTGAACATTCCATGATTCACAGGATAGCCCTGTACTTCCCATGATTCACAGGATAGCCCTGAACATTCCATGATTCACAGGATAGCCCTGAACATTCCATGATTCACAGGATAGCCCTGAACTTCCCATGATTCACAGGATAGCCCTGAACATTCCATGATTCACAGGATAGCCCTGAACATTCCATGATTCACAGGATAGCCCTGAACTTCCCATGATTCACAGGATAGCCCTGAACATCCCATGATTCACAGGATAGCCCTGAACATCCCATGATTCACAGGATAGCCCTGAACATTCCATGATTCACGGGATAGCCCTGAACTTCCCATGATTCACGGGATAGCCCTGAACTTCCCATGATTCACAGGATAGCCCTGAACATTCCATGATTCACAGGATAGCCCTGAACTTCCCATGATTCACAGGATAGCCCTGAACATTCCATGATTCACAGGATAGCCCTGAACATTCCATGATTCACAGGATAGCCCTGAACATTCCATGATTCACAGGATAGCCCTGAACTTCCCATGATTCACAGGATAGCCCTGAACATTCCATGATTCACAGGATAGCCCTGAACATTCCATGATTCACAGGATAGCCCTGAACTTCCCATGATTCACAGGATAGCCCTGAACATCCCATGATTCACAGGATAGCCCTGAACATCCCATGATTCACAGGATAGCCCTGAACATTCCATGATTCACGGGATAGCCCTGAACTTCCCATGATTCACGGGATAGCCCTGAACATTCCATGATTCACGGGATAGCCCTGAACATTCCATGATTCACGGGATAGACCTGAACTTCCCATGATTCACGGGATAGCCCTGAACTTCCCATGATTCACGGGATAGCCCTGAACTTCCCATGATTCACGGGATAGCGCTGAACATTCCATGATTCACAGGATAGCCCTGAACTTCCCATGATTCACAGGATAGCCCTGAACTTCCCATGATTCACAGGATAGCGCTGAACATTCCATGATTCACAGGATAGCCAGCGATTCTGACTAGAGGCAGTTACTACGAACTGAATGTTTCCGGCTCTCTAAAATTCATATGTTGAAATTCTAATCCTCAATGCCATCGTCTGAGGAGGTGGGGTCTTTGGTAAGTAATTAAGTCATGAGAGTGGAGCTCTCATGAATGGGATTAATATTCTTTTAAAAAAGACACAAGAGAGCTTGCTTTGCCTCTCTGTGCACCCATCAGAAGGTTTGCCTGGAAGCTAACGGTCTGCCTCCAAGATGGCACACTCACACCACTGGCAAGCTCACTGAGGACACAATGGAAGACGACCACCTGCAAACCAGGAAGTGAACCCTCCCAAGACACCAGATCTGCTGGTCCCTTGAGCTTGGACCTCTTCGTCTCCAGAACTGTGAAGAACACATTTCTGTTACTTAAACCACTTAATCTATGGTATTTCTGTTACAGCAGCCTGAATGAAGACAGTAGTCTACCTATCGTCAACTCAACCAGTTGAAAAAGAATAAAAACAGTCTTACATCCGTTGTGACTGTGGTCTTAACGTATCAAAATAACTGATTTCACTAACTTTTTAAAGTAATAAATTACTGTGATGAGGATTGGCGGAGGCACACACTAAGGGTGCTGCCAGTTGATTCGTGCAGGAATTGAGTGCTCAGAATCCTGACCCTGCGCAGGGGTGACGAGCAATATGGATCCGAGCAGTCATCACAGAAGGTAGTCATCATAACGGCAGGTACCTTGGGAAAGAAAATCGACCTGTGGACTGAGCCCTGAAACACTCTGACCATTAGGGGTCAGGAAGATGAGAGAAAACCAGCAGAAAACCTGGGAAGGAATGCTCAGCAAAGGAGAAGGAGAGCCGAAAAGAGGAATGTCCCAGAAAAAGCAAAACAAGCGTTTCATGGAGGAGGGAGTGATCAAAGATGTCAAATACTGCTGAGGGTTCAAACAGAATGGGAACCCCGACTCTTAGTGTTGAGGTCTTTTGAGGGTTCGGTAGAGAACCAGAGCAGAGAAAGCAGAGACAGAAAGCACAAACTTCCATTCGAGGGATTGTGCTATGTAGAGGAATGAAGAAATAGGGCTGTGGCTAGAAGGCAGTTGTAGCTAAATGCAGCTTTTGGTGGGATCCATCATACAGCATGTTGGCGCGCTGATGGTAATGATCCACTGAAGAGGGAAACACTGGTGTGCAGGAGTGAAAGGGGACAATTGCAAGTGCTTGCCTGTGGTGGAATCACAGACAATTCTTTTGTACTGTGTTAGTCATCTAGTGCCACATAACAAATAGCCCCCAAATTCAGTGGCTTGAAAAACCCACATTGCTTATTTCACACAACGTATGTTGGTCGGGAATTTGCCGGCATCTAAGTTGGGTGGTTCTGACCCCAGATCTCTCACGAGCTTGCGGTGAAGATGCTGGCCAAGGCGCAACCATTAGAAGGCTTGTCTGGGAGCCAAGGGTCTGCTTCCAAGACTGCGCACTCACGTGACTGGAAAGCTCGTGGTGACCGCTGGGGGGAAGCCTCAGCTCCTCACTGATGGACTCCCTCATAGGGCTATTTGAATGGATTCACAATACAGCACTTTTCCCCAGAGCAAGTCATCCAAGAAACAAGGCAGAAGCCTCAGTGCTTTTACAACCTAGCCTGGGAAGTCACACACCCTCAGCACCTTCACATTCTATTTTTTAGGACGAAGTCATTGAGTCTCCAGTCTAGGGAAGGGATTTTAGACTCCACTTTTTGAAGGCAGTAATGTCAAAGACTTTGTGTACGTATTCTTTTTTTTTTTTTGAGACGGAGTCTCGCCCTTTCACCAGGCTGAAGTGCAGTGGTGTGATCTCAGCTCACTGTAACCTCCAACTCCCTGGTTCAAGCTATTCTTCTACTTCAGCCTCCCAAGTAGCTGGGACGACAGGTACAGGCATGTGCCACCATGCCATACCAAGATAATTTTTGTATTTTTAGTAGAGACAGGGTTTCACCATGTTGGCCAAGATGGTCTCAATCTCCTGACCTTGTGATCTGCCTACCTTGGCCTCCCAAAGTGCTGGGATTACAGGTGTGAGCCACCATTCCTGACTGTATTCTTAAACCACCACATTACAGTAACAGGAAGAAAGCCAGGGGATGTGGGCACAGATGCCAGTAGGCTGGTAGTGATGGCAACTGGTGGACTTTTCTGAGTGCTTCTATGTCTTCAATAAAATAGGAAGCAAGGCCATCAGCTGAGTGGCCATGGGGAGAAGGTGTTGGAATGGGAGAGTGAATGAGCTGGTAGGACTTTCAAGTCAACTAGGGGTTTCCTTAAGGTGAGTGGTCATAAACTTAAGCAAAGATAATCAGCAGTGTGGATGTTTTCCTCCCAGTGGGCTCAGCTAAAAGCACAGAGTGTGAGAAAAAAATACTCTATGAAGTGAGACCGTGGCTTTTTGTTGTTGTTGTTCAAATATGAACAGACTTATTTTCTTTTTCTTTTTATTTATTTATATTTTTTGAGACAGGGTCTCACTCAGTTGCCCAGGCTGGAGTGCAGTGCTGTGATCATGGCTCACCATAGCCTCAATCTCCCGGGCTCAGGTCATTTTTCCACCTGAGCCTCCCGAGTAGCCAGGACTAGAGGCATGCACCACCATGCCCCGCTAATTTTTATAGTTTTATAGAGACAGGGTTTCACTATATTGCCCAGGCTGGTCTTGAACTTGTGGCCTCTCAAAGTGCTGTGATTACAGGGATGCGTCACTACACCTGGCCTCCTTTTCTATTTTTAAAGAACACATTTGTTTGTATCAACACAGGAACTGTGCTCCATATCTCTTTCCAATTTAAATTATTCTGTCATGTTTTCCCAAATGAACTGCATGCAGGATTTCTCTTCCCTGTTGGCTTCACATGAGCAGTGTAGGTGTGGATAAGAGCTGCACTATGCTCATGGCTGGCTGAGCCCCACCAAGCTGTTGGGGACAAACTGGAAGTGATGGTAGAGCGACAGCAGGATAGATTTTTCTCTGTGTGAGGAAAGCATTCTCGTACGTAGAGCTACTTAAACACAAAAGGGGCTCCCTCCCAGGTAGCAGACGAGCCCCCTTTTGGAGAAGTGTTGATGAGTCTCCAGGCTCCTTCAGAAGGAAAACCTACACCAGGTGGGAGGTCGGAGGAGCGGACTTCCAAGGACTCCTCCAGTTCTCTGATTTTGAGATCTGGTCACCTGGGGTCTTTGAACAAATACTTATTGAGCCCTTACTGTGTGACATGCACTGTGTATTGAACACCTCTCGTGCACCACTTCAGGTCTTCCCTGACTCACCTCTTGTGCTGGCCACAGCTGCGGCGCCCAGTTCCCTGCAGACTCAGCAAACTCTCCGCAGATGCAGCCTAATGGGGCTTGGTCTCCGACCTGCAGCATGGGGTCTTTGCTTCCTGTCAGCTGTGTCATCTGTTGGATTCCCAGGGGAGTCCACTTGGCACTCACGCCTGTGCAACCTGGAAGGGTAGGGGAGTTAGAGCTCCGTGAGATACCACGGACCAGTGGGGCATGGGGCTCCTCTCCCTTTCTTCTTCTGAGAAGGGGGCCTGAGAGGCATTTCAGAAGCCTCCCCAGAGGGTCCTGCCGGACCCACCTGTTACTGCTGCAGCAGTCGACCTGATGGCGTGACCTTGCACTGGTCCTCCCTCCTTCTCTCTTGCCCGCTGCTGCCACACCCTCAAATAACTACTCAGATATAGTCGTCTTTGTCTTCCACTCCACTTGTGGGAAAATCTAGGCTAAGATAATTGTAATGGGTGATAGAAATATGGTACCGATCAAAATAAGCGTGGCCTCTGCTGGCACAGGGTTTGCAGTCTTATGATGCATGCTACTATGAAGCTCTATATTTCTATTTCATCCACAGGGAGAAAAAGAAATACAGGCACTTGGTCGCTGCGTATTCATGGGGGGTTTGATACTTATGGAATCTTACAGAGGCACCTTTATCGTATAATCTTGGCTGAAAATTTACCGACATTGTCATGCTGTGTTTATCATCACAAGCCCTGAGTAACAGAAGTGTGAACCGGCTGTCAAAGCCTACATTCATCTGATATGTAATACGGTTTAAGAAATTGGAAAATAGGTTTACTAGACTCCTTATCAGATCAACGAATGATATGAGCCTCTGGGTTTTTAAATTCCGTCTTTATCATTTATTTTGGGGGTACCTTCCTAATGCTGTTATTTGATACTAAGTTGCTGGTTTGGAAGTTTATCTTCGGCATAAAATGGAATGTTCTGGCTGGGTGTGGTGGCTCACATCTGTAATCCTAGCACTTTGGGAGGCTGAGGCAGGTGGATCACTTGAGCTCAGGAGTTCCAGACCAGCCTGTGAGATCGTGTGTACAAAAAATACAAAAATCAGCCAGGCATGGTGGTGCGAGCCTGTAGTCCCAGCTATTTGGGAGGCTGAGGTAGGAGGATTGCTTGAGTCCAGGAGGTGGAGGTTGCAGTGAGCCGAGATCGCACCACTACACTGCAGCCTGGGTGACAGAGTGAGACCCTGTCTCAAAAAATAAAAATAAAAATAAAATAAAATGTTCTTAAGTTTCTTATAAAGTACGACGTTTTATAGTTTAATTTTTTGAATACATAATGTATTTATATGGTTAACACTTCCCTCTCCTGCCCTCCGTGTCCTCCAGTTCATATTTTCTCCGAGGTAATAATCAGTTATTAGTTTCTTATTTATTCTTTCAGAAAAGTTGTATGCATATTAGAATCAACACATGTATATATTTTTTCCTATTTTTATTTTGTTTTTTAAATAGTAGTACACTCTGTATGTCATGAATCTTGCTGCTTTCTCTGAACATGTCTTTGAGATCTTTCCATTCTATATACAAATAAATTCAATCATTTTATAGCTATCGAGTATTTTAGTGTTATATATATGTTGCAATAAGAAATCCTGTACAAATGTCATATATGCATGTGTAAGTATGTCTGTGGGGTAAATGTTTTAAAAGAGAAAATGCTGCATTAAAGACATATGTACTTGTCATTTTGATAGCAATTGACATATGGCATTGTAGCAGTTTGCATGCCCTCCGACAATATGTGAAAATGCCTATGTTTACTTTAAAAAATTAATACATGATTTATATTCTACTATAAAGACACATGCACACGTATGTTAACTGTAGCACTACTCACAATAGCAAAGACAAGGAATCAACCCAAATCCGTCAATGATAGCCTGGGTAAAGGAAATGTGGCACATATACACCATGGAATACTATGCAGCCATCAAAAGGAACGAGATCATGTCCTTTGCAGGGACATGGATGAAGCTGGAAACCATTATCCTCAGCAAACTAACACAGCAACAGAGAACCAAACACCGGATGTTCTCACTCATAAGTGGTAGCTGAACAGTGAGAACACATGGACACAGGGAGGGGAACAGCACACCCTGGGGCCTGTCGGGGGAAAATGGGGGCAGGGAGAGCATTAGGGGAAAGAGCTAATGCATGCTGGGCTGAATATCTAGGTGACGGGATGAAAGGTGCAGCGAACCACCATGGCACACGTTTACCTATGTAGCAGACCTGCATATCCTGCACATGTACCCCGGAACTTAAAAAATTAACATATGCCTTACAAGTTTTTAACAGAAGTCAAACAAGTGAATGAAACCACCTTCACCTACTGTGAAGCTTATGTTTTCAAGAAAAAAATTGAAATCAATATTATTCTAAAACAAAAGTCTTAAGAGAACATTTCTTGATTTCAGCCCTAAGGTTAGAGTCCTATTCCCATCGACCGTGGATTCAGAAGTTCCTCCTCCAAAGACTGAACTCTTGGGCTTCTGATCTTTTTTCCCTCTTCTTTTGTGGATCAGTTAAATGAGTTTCTCAGCTCCCCTGACTGCTCGGAAAGGAGGGTCTCTCTGTTGCATGTTAGGATGGGCTGCAGTTCAAATAGCTCCCCTGATACCACATGTAATGAAACCCTGAACTCTCCCTGAACTGACACGTTTCTCCTAGGACTTTGTCTCTGCCTGGACACATTCCTGTCGGTGACTCGTTTTTCAGTTCTTCCTCAGTGATTCTCCTCATAGTTAGTAAACTCTTGAAGTTGTTTTAATCTGCATATCCCATTTCTCCAAAGAGTTCTGTTGTGAGTTCTGATGCCTAACTCCTGCTTAGGATACGTACGTGATGTTAATGATTACAAGTTGACCTAGCGGGTCCTGTTTCATAGGCATTTAACTGTATCACAACAAACCATAGTTATGTGTGATCGTTCTTTCCCAAACCAGGAGCAACACGCACGCGTGTTGAGAAGGGAGCTCATACTCCATGGCGGTGTGGGCTCGTAGGTACCTGGCACGGTTGGCTTTGGGGCCTTGGGGGCTTACACTTTTATGGAGCAGTGGCCATTTGCCAGGCATGTCACACTCATTGGCTCATGCAATCCAGATAATAACTCATGAAGGAGATACTGTTAGTAATCCAGTTTCACAGATGAGGCATCTGGGACACAGAGAGGTTCCGTTGTTTACCTAAGGTCACACAGCTTACACAGAGGCCAAACTCAAAATGAGTCCCAACCTGCCTCATGAAGTTTAAGGGGAAACCGAACATGCATTAGGAGAGTCATATTTGAAGTCTCCCATCTCCTTACCCCTTAAATGCTATCTCCCTTCCACATTTGGTCAAAGAAAAAAACCCGTAATTTCTCCCCTGTTTTGCTTTTATTTATGTATTTTTGTAACAGAGTCTCGCTCGGTTGCCCAGGCTGAAGTGCAGTGGTGTGATCATGGCTCACTGCAGCCTTGACCACCTGGGCTGAAGTGATCCTCCCACCTCAGCCTCCTGAGGAGCTGGGACTGTAGGTGTTCACCACCATGCCTGGCTGATTCTTTTTCTTCTAAAGAACAATCATGGCTGGGCACAGTGGCCGACGCCTGTAATCCTAGCACTTTGGGAGGCCGAGGTGGGAGGACTGCCTGAGCTCAGGAGTTCAAGACCAGCCTGGCAACATGGTGAAACCCCGTATCTACTAAAATACAAAAAAATTAGCTGGGAGTGGTCGTGGGCACCTGTAGTCCCAGCTACTCAGGAGGCTACAGCAGGAGAATTGCTTGAATCTGGGAGGCAGAAGTTGCAGTGGGCTGAGATCAAGCCACTGCACTCCAGCCTGGGTGACAAAGTGAGACTCCAACTCAAAAAAAAAAAAAAAAAAAGAACGATCATACTGTTCTCTGCAGTGGAGAGGACAAAGGAAGAAGCAGTCAGTACCTGCCTCGATTGGTGCTTGGCTTTCCCATTTCACCTGACTCTCACTTTCTTTTTTTTTTTTTATTGCATTTTAGGTTTTGGGGTACATGTGCAGAACATGCAAGACAGTTGCATAGGTACACACATGGCAGTGTGTCTTGCTGCCTTCCTCCCCTTCACCCACATTTGGCATTTCTCCCCAGGCTATCCCTCCCCAGCTCCCCCCCCGGCCGTCCCTCCCCTATTCCCCCCAATAGACCCCAGTGTGTAGTGCTTCCTTCCCTGTGCCCATGTGTTCTCATTTTTCATCACCCGCCTGTGAGTGAGAATATGCGGCGTTTCATTTTCTGTTCTTGTGTCAGTTTCTCACTTTCATGTCTCACAGATGCAGGCATAAAAACTGTTTCCCAATTCAAGGCGAGCATTCTAAAACTTTTAAGGAAAAGGACAAAGGGCAGATCTGACCTTTTAGACACATGTTGCTGGACTCAACAAATGTTTACTGCTCTCTAATCCAATGCCAGATAGGAGACAGTGAGTCCTTATTTCAAGGCATTTTTAAAAAACCTTCCTGGGGTTGGGCGAAGACAGTCATGTAAGCGACTGTGACCAAAGGCACATTGAAAACAAATTTGTTTACATCACGCGAATCTTCATCATCCTACGTCGCATCTCTCGTGCATAGAACTGCATCGGCAACCTATCCAGAGACACGTTTCACACTGAACAGGAAGAACTTGTGAAGAAAGGAAACACCAAAACTGAGGTCCCAAATTATTTGCTACTGGATTATTTGCACCCTTGACCGAATTTATTTCTCTTTAGTAAATACAGGTGAAAGGCAGAAAGATAAATGAAAGATGCCTACCATAATAATTGTGTTTATCACTATCATTTAAAAAATAAAATTGAGTGGCTCATGCCTGTAACCCAGCACTTTGAGAGGCTAAGGCGGGTGGATCACCTGAAGTCAGGTGTTCAAGACCAGCCTGACCAACATAGTGAAACCCCATCTCTACTAAAAATACAAAAATAAGCCAGGCGAGGTGGTATGCACCTGTTGTCCCAGCTACTCAGGAGGCTGAGGCAGAATTGCTTGAACCCAGGAGACGAAGCTTACAGTGAGCTGACACAGTACCACTGCACTCCAGCCTTGGTGACAGAGTAACACTTCATCTCAAAAAAAAAAAAATAAAATGAAATAAAATTGTGAGGAAAGAATTATGCAAATAAAAAAATTATAAAGGTGTCCTACCAAGGAATAAAATTCAACTCCAAGAAATCCTACTGCTTTATAGTCATACTTGTCAAACCTTGGAAGCTGGTTCTATAAGCCATAAACCCCACACCTCTCAAAATAAACAAAAACCTGAGAAATCCTGTGATTGCTTTCTTTTAATCTATATTGAAATAAACAGAAACGATGGGTAAAAATGGAAGCCATCAAATGACGTCCGTAAACACCGAATCATCTTGTTAAGATCAGGAAAAGACAAGATCTTCGAGGAGGAGGCACAAGCTGAGAGCGATTTAGCTAGAAGCTCAATATGCGGAAAGGCCAAGCCCCAGTCGTTTAACTGGGGGGTTCCAACAGTTAAATGTAGCCAACTAGCGACGGCCCTTTAGGATCTAAGTCCACTGCTCTAGTGACATTGAATGACCTCTAGAACACATGCCTTTTCCCACCTGCTGCAAAGGTAGACTGTGCTGTCAGCTGAAACCCCAAGATGGCATTCTTGTCTTACTTTTCTAAATATTTCCTTCGGTTCAAAAGCAAAACAAAACCTTCTGAAATCCTCATAAAGTTGGGTGATTTGATTTGAGGAGGAGAGGGAGGACGTGGCATTCTTTATATTATCTAATACTCGGTGCTTTCTGAGGACGGGAGGAGGCAGTTGCCTACTGGCTGTGATTTTAGGTATACTGCAGAGAAAGGTCTTTGCTCAGGATGATCTCTGCCTATTGCTCAGCCATGCGGGCTGCAATGGATTTTGAGATTCTCTGCGCATTATCATTGAAGCTATAGGAGACCCCCACAGACCTCTAGGAGTAGGAGGATGGTAAGCCAGGATGAGCACAGATAAACGGGTGCATTACCTATCTACCCAGAGCCTGGAGGAAAAGGCCATGGGAAAGATAAGCTTTGGCTGAACCCCAGGTTGAGCAGAAATACTAACTGCTATGCCTTTTTAATTCAGTTTAGAGTCTGGAGTTTCTGTTCCCATGTTGTTCCACTTTAATATTCCCAGCAACCCTGTCTGATGTTACACTTCCCATTTGCTTTAAGATGGCGTTGAGGGAGAGGCTCTGAACTGTCTACTGCCGTGCAGAACAGCACGGAGTGGTCAAGCCGGTGAGATGATGTTGGAGACAATCCGAATGGAAGTCCTCTCTTCTCTCTTATGTGTGTCTCTCCACGCCAAGCAGAAGCTACCCACTGACATTTAAACACGATGAAATTCTGCATCACTGGCCGTGTTAAGTCAAATGTACGCGTTTCAGTCTCAATTCTCCTGATCACGCATCAGAAATGGACACCACTGATCATTCCTTCCTTCTTAACATGCTTCCCCCTTGATTCTGAGACACTAGACTTACCGGTTCTCCTTCTAGTCAATCATTTCTGGCCTCCGATGGAGGCCTACTTGCCTCTGTTCAGCCGTCACACGAGAAGTTCCTTCTGGTTCTCTCCTGGTTTCCCCTGTATCACTCCATGTATCCCCAGTGTTTAAATTACTAGTGACGTTCACATTTACGTCTCTAGCCCAGACCCTCCTCTGAACTTGACTATTTCACAGACACCTCAAATTCAGCACGTCCAAGACCCAGAACCAAACCTGATCCTTTGATGTTTCCTAACTAGTTAAATCGTTCAACACTGTTTAAGCCAGAGACCTCAGATTTATTCTCAATCGGTTTTCCTTCCTCGTCTTTGGTGGCCAATTCGTCACCGAGTCTTCTCCATTTTATCTAAATGTCTCACAAATTTGTCAATTTTCACCCTCACCACTGCTGCTGCACTGAATCTAAGCCACCACCATCTCTTGTCCAGACTTCCCACTACATTCCCTGTATCCACTTTGAGTTCTTTTGAATCCATTCTCCACCATAAAGTTAGCAGTTTTTTTTTTTTTCCCCAGAACGTAGGTCTGCTTATGCTCCTCCCTTGGTTAAAATTGTGTCAGTGGCTCTCTATTGCCCTTGTGATAAGGATCAAAATCTGCCATGCCCCAGTCAGTCTTCTGTTACTATAACAGCATACCTGAGACTCAGTAATTTATAAAGAGTAGAAATTTATTTCTTACGTTTCTGGAGGCTTAGAAGTCCAGAATCAGGTGGCCATGTCTGGCTGGCTTCTGGTGACATAACATGTCGGAAGGCATCTCAGGGTGAGATGGTGCATGAGAGACAGCTAGAGTAGCTTTTATAAGACACTCACTTTCGTTATAACCCATCAAACCTTTAATCCATTAATCCTTAAATGGACTAATTAATTCATGAGAGCAGAACCCTTATGGCCCAAATACCTCTTAAAAGCTTCATCCCCTTGGCAAGGTGTGGTGGCTCACACCTGAAATCCTAGCACTCTGAGGCAGGTAGATTGCTGAACTCAGGAATTTCAGACCGGCATGACAACATAGTGAGGCTCTGTCTCTATAAAAACTTTAAAAAGTTAGCTAGGCATGGTGGTGCACATCCGTGGTCCCAGCTACTCAGGAGGCTGAGGTGAGAGGATCACTTGAGCCTAGGACGTTGAGGCTGCAGTGAGCTTTGATCACGCCACTGCACTCTAGCCTGGGTGACAGAGTGGGACATTGTCTGAAAACTAAATAAATAAAACTCCGTCTGTTAATCTTGCTACATTGGGGATTAAGTTCCAGCATGAGTTTTGAAGGGAACAAACGTTGAAAATACAGCAACACAATTTTGGGACATGCCAGTATTTCCAGCCTCCTACTAGTTTAGCCCCTCCCTCCCAAACTCAACTTTTGCTATGTATTTCTTTTTCTTTTTTTCTTTTTTGGAGATGGAGTCCCTCTCTGTTGCCCAGGCTGGAGTGCAGTGGCATGATCTCAGCTCACTGCAAACTCTGTCTCCCAGGCTCAAGTGATTCTCCTGCTTCAGCCTCCTGAGTAGTTGGGATTACAGGCACACGCCACTACACCCGGCTAATTTTTTTGTATTTTAGTAGAGACAGTGTTTCTGCATGTTGCCCAGGCTGGTCTCAAACTCCAGACCTCAGATGATCCGCCTACCTCAGCCTCGCAGTGTTGGGATTACAGGCGTGAGCCACCATGCCTGGCCTTTTGTTATATATTTCAACTCTCTATTCATTCTAGCTTCTTCCCAAGCCCCTATTCTTACCTTTCTGCCTGTCATCTTCTCAGGCAAGGCCTCCCTGACCTCCTCCTCTCTCCTATTCTGAGTGAAGTTCCTTTGGTATCATCCCCTTGAAATAATGGTAACCCCTGGTCCTAGTACATTCCCTGTTGCTGTAACAGCATACCTGCGGCTGGGGAATTCGTAAGAAGAGAAGTTTATTTAGCTCACGGTGCTGCAGGCTGGGAAGTACAAGAAGCATGGTGTTGGCCTCTGCTCAGCTTCTAGTAAAGGTTTTCGTGCTTTGTCACGACATAGCAAAAGGGCAAAGAACTGGCCATGTTCCGAGGAGGCAAAACCTGAAGCGTGTCCTGGCTTTATCACAACCCACTCTCATGGGTGCCAATCCATTCCCACAAGCACTAACCCAGTGTGTTGAAAGTTGAAACTCAATTTCCTTTTTTTTTTTTTTTGCTTTTTTGAGACGGAGTTTCGCTCTTGTTACCCAGGCTGGAGTGCAATGGTGCAATCTCGGCTCACGGCAACCTCCGCCTCCTGGGTTCAAGCAATTCTCCTGCCTCAGCCTCCTGAGTAGCTGGGATTACAGGCACGCACCACCATGCCCAGCTAACTTTTTTGTATTTTTAGTAGAGACGGGGTTTCACCATGTTGACCAGGGTGGTCTCGATCTCTTGACCTCATGATCCACCCGCCTCGGCCTCCCAAAGTGCTGGGATTACAGGCGTGAGCCACCGCGCCCGGCAAAACTCACTTTCTAAGGAGAGAACAGCATCAAGCCATTTGAGGGGTCCACCTCCGTGATCCAAACACCTCCTCTTGGGCCCGACTTTTCGACACCACCACACTGAGGTTCACAGTTCAACATGGGTTGGCGCGGACCAATGAACCACGTTGAAACCACAGCCCTACGCTTCAGAGCGCGTGTCTCCGTGTGTCACTACACGTTCCTTGACACGATTATTTGATCAATGTTTATCTTCCCCCTTATATTCTAAGTGTGGGTTTTGCTTGACATTTTCATACTAACTACATAAGCGTGGCATTTAATAAGCGCTGAAAAAGTATTGTTGAGAGAGTGAATAGGAAGAGCAACTTCACGTATGACTATTTTACCTCGTTCAAACTATGGACAGTATCGCAGGAAGAGAATAGCATGTCACACTTCAGAGGTTTTAAGGAATACATTCTAATTTGGTTACACTTTAATGTCATTAAACAAATCTCAGAGTTGTTTTTAAATGTAAAAACAAGGAGAGACAACCGTGAAACTAACATCTGTTTACTGGAACTCCTATCTCTCTTAAGAAGGCATTCAGATATATTCCATAAGATAGCAAGTTGGGGTTTTGTTATCAGGAAAAGCAGGACATTCAACAGGGAGAAGCCCTTGATGGAAAACATGAATTTTCTTGCCCAAATTTTGATCAGAGCAGAGTTGACTCAGTGTCAGTGTTCATGAAAATCTGCCTGCTAAAACGTCACTACTGGGATGTGGATGGAGAAGAGGGAACCTGTGCAGAAGCAGGAAAATGGCCAAGTGAGATGGGGCTGAATGTATGTGCCTCATCTGCCTCAGAGACTCACCGTGATGATCAGAAAAAACATGTTATAATGATATGAAAATATTACACAAATATAAAATGTCCCATGGATCTTCCCTAGGGCCAATCCAATGAATAGCTTTCAAAGTGAAGGAAGCTAATTTGGTAAGTATATTCTTCACGCTAAGTCTAACGATACCTCAATCCAATACTCGCACTTAAAGAATGACATGGTTCCTCTGAAAATAAATTTGTACTTAAGAAAAGGTGACATTTCAGTGGACTGTGATTTTTATGACAAAGTTATACATTCTGTTTTTATCTCTAATAGCACCTTATGGGTATATTTATACACACTGGCTCTCTGGAAATATGACACTTAATTTACTCAGGCTACTTGTCGGTAGCTGGATGTTTCCGAAGAATTTACCATTTTGGTGGAATTCAACAGTGAACCGGTGAATTATTTTCTAAACCAATCTGTTTGGATAAAAATTCAACTGCTATCTTTAAAGCCCTGGAGCGTATAGGAAAGTTAATTCCTAATTATAAACATGGAGACTTATGACAGTTAACTCATCTTTCACATTTACTTGTCATGTCTAGCCATCAAAATCCACCCATAACAAAGAAAATTAAATAAACATGACGATTCTCTCTTAAATGTTAAATGACTCTAACTTTTGATTAATCTGCTAGACCAGTTGAGGACAAATGCAAAATCTGACATGTATTTTTAGAGAGAGTTCTTTTCCTCAGTCTAATTTAAGATTGCTGGGATAAACAAGATGTTTTATATACACCTCTAGAAATAATTGATTGTTCAAGGCCCTGTGTGCTATACTTGTTAAAATATTTGCATTCACAAGCAAAGTCAGAATTGTAGCTCAAGGCAATATGCATATCTTTCCTAAGAAATATGACACAAGTAGCTTTTTGAGTTATAACTATTTTGAAATCATACATTTAAAGATACAGACCTGCCTTCTTAAAAAATAGGGCCAGGTATGGTTGCTCATGCCTGTGATCCCAGCACTTCGGGAGGCTGAGGTAGGTGGCCCAGCAGCAGTCAGGAGTGTGGGACCAGCATGGTCAACATGGTGAAACTCCATCCCTACCAAAACATACAAAAATTAGCTGGGTGTGGTGGCACATGCCTGTAGTCCCAGTTACTAGGGAGCCTGAGGTGGAAGAATCTCTTGAACCTGAGACACGAAGGTTTTCAGTGACCCAAGATCACGTCACTGCACTCCGCCTGGGTGACAGAGTGAGACCCTGTCTAAAAAAAAAAAAAAAAAAAAAAGGCATTGGCATTGTCCTCTTCATTCAAGTTTTTCCTCTGAGTGTATGTACCTGCCACATAAGGTTGAATGTTTACCATTCAGAAGCTTGGCATCCTGTAGGGGCACACTGACTAATAATTGGGTAACTGGAATACAGTACAACTGCAATTGTGAAAAGTACTGGGATTCTATCATAGCAGCACACCGAAAGATCTCTGTGCTGTGATCGTAGCTTACGGCAGCCTCCAGCTCCTGGGCTTAAGTGATCCTCCTGCCTCAGCCTCCCCAGTAGCTGAGACTACAGGTGCCTACCATCATGCCTGGATAATACCTTATTTTTTATAGGAGTGGGTTTTGCTCTGTTGCCCAGGTCTTGAGCTCCTGGACTCAAGTGATCCTCTTGCCTCAGCCTCCCAAAATGTTGGGATTACAGGTGTGAGCCACTGCACCCAGATGATACTCAAATTTTTAGCTGTTTTCTTAAACACACAATCCTAGCCCAGTAAAATTTCTCCCTGGGGTCACTGTCACGTTCCACTCAGCTCGCCACAGGATTAACCCTTTTCTAGAACCAGTGGATGGTCCATGAGCCAAGCATCCAGATTCAGCAGTTGACTAAGCCTCCCCTTGCACACAATCTCTGTGTTCCGCTCTTCACAAAGCAGCAGAAGGGAGCTGTCTGCTAGCCCCGTTGCTTTATTTATTTGCGATTATTCTGCTTCAGCCTCCCAAGTAGCTGGGATTACTGGCATCTGCTACCATGCCCGGCTAATTGTTTGTATTTTTAGTAGAGACGGGGTTTCACCACATTGGCCAAGAGGGTCTTGATCTCTTCACCTGGTGATCCGCCTGCCTTGGCCTCCCAAAGGGCTGGGATTACAGGCTCGAGCCCCAGCCTTTGCTATCATTTTGAGTGTGGTTTGCGCACAGTGGCATCCGCATCATCTGGGAGCTGGTTAGAAGCGCAGACTCTCAGGCCCCACCCAGAATGACTGAATTAGAGCGGCAGTTAACAAGATCCCCTGGTGATTCCCGCGCACTTTAAAGTTTTCAAGTGGCACTGGGCTAGAAAGCCTAAATAGCACCTGATACCAGGTGCCAAAGGGAATCAGTCTTTTTTTGAGACGGAGTTTTGCTCTTGTTACCCAGGCTGGAGTGCAATGGCGCGATCTCGGCTCACCGCAACCTCCGCCCCCTGGGTTCAGGCAATTCTCCTGCCTCAGCCTCCTGAGTAGCTGGGATTATAGGCACGCGCCACCATGCCCAGCTAATTTTTTGTATTTTTAGTAGAGACGGGGTTTCACCATGCTGGCCAGGATGGTCTCGATCTCTTGACTTCGTGATCCACCCGCCTTGGCCTCCCAAAGTGCTGGGATTACAGGCTTGAGCCACCGCGCCCGGTCAGGAATCAGTCTTTAGGGTTTACTGGGGAAAAAATTTGCAAGTCTTTTCACCAAAATTCTTAAACTCGACACATTTTTCAAAGCATTGGCTTCTCTGTTCTTCTACATGTACATACTACTGCAAGTGCAACAAAGATATTTCTTCACTTTCTCACAAAGGATTTTTAAATTTTGAGAGTTGCATAAAATCATATAGCTAGGCAGTTGCTAAAATGTAAAATAACCTTCTTTTACTATAACTATTGGTTTTGGCTGATAGAAGTCATGCATATAGTCATATTTCAGAGAAATTACCATGCCTTAATGAGAACTTCAGGTTGAAAGAAGACATTTGAATGAAATGATAGTGGAATTGATATGATCAGAATGAAATATGTGGCGTATTTATCTAATCAGCTGGAGCTGCAATCTCTAACCATAGTCATTTATAGCTCAATCAACTCACCTAGTCATTATCAGTTAATGATACAATGAGTGATTGCCCTCACACTGAGATAATAAGTGAGTTCATGAAAATCAGCACTTCTATTATAAAGTGTGACAGGTAGGACTGAAAATAAAGTCTCTGAATACAGTTAGTGCATGGCTTACATGATAAAAATTTTATAGGAAAAAACAGAAGTGCATCATTATAAGATGAGGTACCACCCTTTTGGAAAGCAACTTAGCAATTTGTTTCAAGAATCATTAAAATGTTCACACCTTTATAACAGGTAAATTTTTTCATAAACAATAACATATCTCCAAAATTTGCAGTTGGAGTACAGAGAGTGTTTTCCATACCATTTGAGAGTAAGTGACTGATAGGGTGCTCTAATTCCTGAATACTTCAGGGTGTATTTTCCACAAACAAATACATTTCCCTACATAACCACGATACTACCATCACAATGAGGAAATTAACAATGATTCATCACTATCAGCTTGTCCTCACACTCTATTAAGGTTTCACCAATGCCTCAATAATGTCTTTATAGTGAAAGGATCCAGCTAAGAGTTACATGTTACGTTTAGCTGCCATGTTTCTTTAGTTTCCTTCAATATGATCAGTTTCTCGCTTTTCATGGTCATGCCACTTTTGAAGATTACAGACTGATTATTTTATAAATGGCCCTTCCATTTGGGTTTGTTTGAGTTCGCTTAGAATGCAGTCCGGGTTGCGTGTCTGCAGTAAGAATACCACGGAAGTGATGCTGTGTTCTTCTCATCGAATCCTATCAGGTGGCACATGATTTTGACCAGCCCTATTACCGCTCATATGAACTTCAGTCACTTCATTAAGATGATAAACTTGAGACTTCTCCACTGCAAAGTTACTCTCACTGTGTTTGTACTTAGTAGCCATTACGTAAGGAGTCAACTTTGAGACGCTGAAAATATTCTGTATTTCACCAAACTTTCAATTATTTATCATTTCTTGATTTAAATGAGCATGAATGATGTTATTCAGCGATTTTTAAGCTATTACTTGATAATTTAACATAAATTATGTTAATAACATGCTGCTCAAATAGTCTAAGATTTGGCCCGTGGGAAGTCCTTCAAGTTGGTTTTCGTGTTTTGGTTTTGACGTGCCCCCATCATCCTTTGCATTCTTTCTCTCCTTCTGGCACAAGATGTTTCAGGCTCACCTTGTGCCTTCCTGGCACCAGCATTGGAATCTCCCATTGTTTAAAGAAGTCTCAGTTCCTTCTTGTGGAGAATATTTAGAAACCCAAATCTGGGGGCTAAATGTGCTCATTGCACGGAGACACTGAGTATGACTCCCTGTTGGTGTCAGTAGGCAGAGCTTGGGAATGAATATATATCTATAGATACAGTCATGCACAAAGGTATTTATATCTTTAATTAAACCATGAATATAAACGGATTCTTTCAATTTGAATCCGACACCCCATGGTTGCCTGCAGCTTTCTTCATAGGTTAAACTTTTATTCATAGGTTAAAAGTAAAGACAGCAACACAAAAACTCACAGGCCAGGTATCATAGATCTGTACGCTCTCCCGGTGAGGAGATTATCTTCAAATGATTGAGCTCAAAATGGACAAACAAACAAGACTAACAACCTGAATTCTCTATCCTTTTGCCCAATAGAGAATAGGTCTCTATGATCTTTTAATTCATTTATCTGAATTACCAAATAAAATATAAAGTCAAATCCATTAATTATTGCTGCCCCCATAACTTATCCTTCATGCACGAACCAGAAACAAAAGCAAAATGCAAAATTAGTGAACAGCGAGAGAGAAAAAAATACCTAGAGAAACCCAGAGACAGAAAAGTTAAAGTTCTAGTGCTACCTGAGAATGACTTTCAGAAGCCAAGAAAAAACGTGCCTCATGTTAAGCCACCCCTGATCTCCTGTCACTCTCCCCGACAGGTGCAGTTCTCTCGCAGTGCAGTGTGACTGTGTCAGGACACCATGGTGGATGATCTCCAAAACTGTGAGAGGACAATTAAAAAAAGAAGTGAAATCATGACTCCTCCACAAATATAAATGGACATGTGTCAAGGATTTCAACTTGTTAACTCAGGAAGAAACAGTAAGGTATCATAACCAGTTGCTATAATGACTTTTTTAAAAAGGGAAAGGAAAAGGAAAGAAAGAGAAAGAGATAGACACAGAGGAAGAAAGGGAAGAGGAGTTTACTGTATAGTTTCAATTCTAGGACCGAGTCCAAAGAAAAACCTAAATGAAGGATGTAGTTTTATGCATAAAGACGTTCCTACAACAATAAATTTGAGGAGACGATGGACCATTTGCTACCAGGGGCTTGAATGAAAGACTGTGACCCGAGAACCCTGTATCTGGTATAAAATCCTCAGAAAGAAATATTCAGAAATGCAAGAATTTTAAAATGATTTAAATTTTTTTATGCTGACAAATGCAAATCATGTACATTTATCATGTACTACATGTTGTTTTAAAATATAGATACATTCTGGAATGGCTAAATCAAGGTAATTCACATATGCATTACCTCACATACCTTTTTTTTTTGTGGTAAGAAGACAACAGCTATTCTTAGCAATTTTCAGGAATATAATATACTGCTATTAACAATAGTGGGGGAAGATCCAAGATGGTGGTTTAGGAGCAACTCAGGATTGCAGCTCCCAGTGAAAGCGCAGAGGGTGAGTGGATGCCACATTTCCAGATGAATCTTTATTGCCCACAGACCAGGAGATTCCCAGTCGGAGGAGCCCCATGGATCACCAGCACAGCTGTTTTGGCCGGCACGGCTATTTTGCTGGCACCCCGGGGTGGCGGTTCTCTGTACAAAATACACTGGTCTGGTTGCCCTTTTAAGCTGATGATTGGAGCTCTGGGAAGGCAGAGTTCCCCATTCATCTGATTAAACAGGGGACAGAAACAGGGAGCCAGGTCGGGAGATTCCCAGACAGTGCCATTGTTTCGGCTGGCGCAGTAGGTCACCGCATGGGAAATCACACAGATCCTGGCGCCTTTTCAGCAGGCAACTGAAACACCTGGGAGAGAGTCAACCATTCAACTTAAAAAAAAAAAAAAAAAAAAGCTCTGAGGCAGAAAGCCAGGTGATCAGGCTTGGCGGGTCCCCTCCCCATAAAAACAAAAACAAAAACAAAACCCGCAATTGGAAATGCCCTGGGTTGAGAGTTTCACAGCAAGCACAGCTGAACCCGGGATGGTCCAGTTCTGTGGGGGACGGGCGTCTGCCATTACCGAGGCACTCCATTCCTACGGAGGTAGTCCACCTTTGCTGAGGCAACCCGCCACTACAGAGAGAGTCCGCCATTACAGAGGTGGGCCACCATTGCCGAGGCAGTTCTAACCACACCCATATAAACAGGACTGCAGGGAAGTTCACACGGCAGCAGGGCGGAGCCCACAGCAGCTCAGCAAAACCTTTGCAGGCAGACAGTGACTAGGCTGCCTCCTAGCTGGGCAGGGCAGCCCTGGAAAAAAAGGCAGCAGCACAATGGAAACTCATAAATAAAGCCCTAACTCCCTGGGACAGAGCACCTGGGGAAAAAAACGGGGTTTATGAGTTCTGCTGCAGCAGACTTAAATGTGCCTGCCCAGCAGCTCTGAACAACGGAGCTCACAGATCAGCACTTGAACTCCTATAAAGGACAGACTGTCTCCTCAAGCAGCTCCCTGACCCCTGTATACCCAAAGAGTCACCTCACAAGGGACTGATCAGACTGACATCTGGCAGGCATCATTCTGGGACAAAGATAGCAGAAGAAGAAACTGGTAGCAACCCTTACTGTTCTGCAGCTGCTGCAGGTGACCCCCAGGCAAGCAGGGCCTGGAGTGGACCTCAGCAGTCCTACAGCAGAGGGGCCAGACTGTTAGAAGGAAAACTAAGAAACAGAAATAACTTCATCATCAACTGGACATCCACTCAGAGACCCAATCTGAAAATCGCAACTACAAAGATGACAGGTGGATAAATCCACAAAGATGGAAAGAAACAAGTGCACAAAGGAGGAAAACACCTGAAACCAGAATGCCTCTCCTCCTACAAGGAATCACAACCCCTCACCAGCAAGGGAATAAGGCTGGATGGAGAACGAGTGTGATGAAATGACAGACTCAGACTTCAGAAGGTGGGTAATGAGAAATTTCTGTGAGTTAAAAGAACATGTTCTAACCCAATGCAAAGAAACTAAGAACGTTGAAAAAAGATTTGATGAAATGCTAACGAGAATGGACAACTTAGAGAGGAATATAAGTGAATTGATGGAGCTGAAAAACACAACACGAGAACTTCACGAAGCATGCACAAGTTTCAACAGCCAAACTGACCAAGCAGAAGAAAGGATATCAGAGGTTGGGGATCAACCCAATGAAATAAAATGAGAAGGCAATATTAGAGAAAAAAGCACAAAAAGGAATGAACAAAGTCTACAAGAAATATGGGACTATGTGAAAAGACCTAATCTACGTTTGATAGGTGTACCTGAATGTGAAGAAGAGAATGAATCTAAGCTGGAAAATACTCTTCAGGATATTATCCAGGAAAACTTCCCCAACCTATCAAGGCAGGCCAATATTCAAGTCCAGGAAATACAGAGAACACCACAAAGATATTCCTCAAGAAGAGCAACCCCAAAGCACATAATTGTCAGATTCACCAGGGTTGAAATAAAGGAGAAAATGCTAAGGGCAGCCAGAGAGAAAGGTCAGGTTACCCACAAAGGTAAGCCCATCAGACTCACAGCAGATCTCTCAGCAGAAACCCTACGAGCCAGAAGAGAGTGGGGGCCAATATTCACCATCCTTAAAGAAAGGAACTTTCAACCCAGAATTTCATATCCAGCCAGACTAAGCTTCATAAGTGAAGGAAAAATAAAATCCTTTGTGAACAAGCAAGTACTCAGAGATTTTGTCACCACCAGGCCTGCTTTACAGGAGCTCCTGAAAGAGGCACTACACATAGAAAGGAACAACCAGTACCAGCCATTCCAAAAACACACTAAATGCTAAAGAGCATCAACAAAATGAGGAATCTACATCAACTAATGGACAAAACAGCCAACTAGAATCAAAACAGCAGTATCAAATTCACACATAGCAGTATTAACCCTAAATGTAAATTGACTAAATGCCCCATGAAAAGACACAGACTGGCAAATTGGATAAAAAGCCAAAACCCAGGAAACTTATCTCACATGCAGGGATACACAAAGGCTCAAAATAAAGGGATGGAGGAAGATTTACCAAGCAAATGGAGAGCACAAAAAAGAAGGAGTTGCAATTCTCATCTCTGATAAAATAGACTTTAAAGCAACAAAGATCAAAAGAGACATAGAAGGTCATTACATAATGGTAAAAGGATTGATGCAACAAGAAGAGCTAACAATCCTAAATATATATGGACCCAATACAGAAGCACCCAGATATATAAGGCAAGTTCTTCATGATTTACAAAGAGACTTAGACTCCCACACAATAATAGTGGGAGACTTTAACACCCCATTGTCAATATCGGACAGATCAACCAGACAGAAAATTAACAAGGATATCCAGGACTTGAACTCAGACCTGGAACAAGCAAATCTGATAGACAAATTACAGAACTCTCCATCCCAAATCCACAGAATATACACGCTTTTCAGCACCACATCACACATCTAAAACTGACCACATAATTGTAAGTAAATCACTCCTCAGCAAATGCAAAAGAATGGAAATCATAACAAACAGTCTCTCAGACCACAGTGCAATCAAGTTAGAACTCAGAATTCAGAAACTAGCTCAGGACTGCACAGCTTCATGGAAACTGAACAACTGGCTCTTGAATGTTGACTGGATAAACAATCCAATGAAGGCAGAAATAAAGAAGTTCTTCAGAACCAGTGAGAACAAAGACACAACATACCAGAATCTCTGGGACACATTTAAAGCAGTCTCTAGAGGAAAATATATAGCAATAAGTGCCCACATGAGAAGCAAGGAGAGATCAAAATTGACACCCTATCATCAAAATTGAAAGAGCCAGAGGAGCAAGATCAAAAAAACTCAAAACCTAGTAGAAGACAAGAAATAACTAAGATCAGAGCAGAACTGAAGGAGATAGAGACACAAAAAACCCTTCAAAAAATCAATAAATCCAGGAGCTGGTTTTCTGAAAAGATCAACAAAATAGACCACTAGCCAGATTAATAAAAAAATCAAATAGATGCAATAAAAAATGATAAAGGGGAAATCACCACAGATTCCACAGAAATTCAAACCATCATCAGAGAATATTACAAACAACTCTATGCACATAAACTAGTAAACCTGGAAGAAATGGATAAATTCCTGGATACTTGCCTCATCCCAAGCCTAAACCATGAAGAAGTCAAAACCCTGAATAGACCAATAATGAGATCTGAAGTTGAGGCAGCAGTTAAGAGCCTACCACACAAAAAAAGCCCAGGTCCAGATGGGTTCACAGCCAAATTCTACCAGACACATAAAGAGGAGCTGGTACCACTCCTTCTGAAACTATTCCGAATAATCCAAAAAGAGGGAATCCTTCCCAAATCATTTTATGAGACCAACATCATCCTGATACCAAAACCTGGCAGAGACTCAATAAGAAAAGAAAACTTAAGGCCAATATCCGTGATGAACATAGACACAAAAATCTTCAATAAAATACTGGCAAGCCGATTGCAACAGCACATCAAAAAGCATATCCACCATGATCAAGTAGGATTCATCCCGGGGATGCAAGGCTGGTTTAACATACACAAGTCTATAAATGTAATTCACCACATAAACAGAACCAAAGACAAAAACCACATAATTATCTCAATTGATGCAGAGAAGGCCTTTGACAAAATTCAACAGCCCTTTATGCTAAAAACCCTCAATAAACTAGGTATTAATGGAACGTATGTCAAAATAATAAAAACTAATTATGACAAACCAAGAGCCAATATCATACCGAATGGGCAAAAACTGGAAGCATTCCCTTTGAAATCTGGCACTAGACAAGGATGCCCTCTCTCACCACTCCTATTCAATATAGTACTGGAAGTTCTAGCCAGAGCAATCAGGCAAGAAAAAGAAATAAAGGGTATTCAAATAGGAAAGGAGGAAGCCAAATTGTCTCTATTTGCAGATGACATGATTGTATATCTAGAAGACTCCATTGTCTCAGTCCAAAATCTCCTGAAACTGATAAGCAACTTCAGCAAAGTCTCAGGATATGAAATCAATGTGCAAAAATCACAAGCATTCCTATACACCAATAACAGACTTAAAGAAAGCCAAATCAAGAACAAACTCCCATTCACAATTGCTACAAAGAGAATAAAATACCTAGGAATACAACTGACAAAATGTAAAGGACCTCTTCAAGGAAAACTACAAACCACTGCTCAACGAAATAAGAGAGGACACAAACAGATGGAGAAACATTCCATGTTCATGGTTAGAAAGAATTGATATGGTGAAAATGGCCATACTGCCCAAAGTAATTTATAGATTCAATGCTGTTCCCATCAAGCTACCAATGACCTTCTTCACAGAACTGGAAAAAAGCAACTTAAACTTTATATGAAACCAAAAGAGAGCCTGCATAGCCAAGTCAATTCCAAGTAAAAAGAACACAGCAGGAGGCGTCACACTACCAGACTTCAAACTACACTACAAGGCTACAGTAATCAAAACAGCATGGTACGGGTACCAAAACAGAGATATAGACCAATGGAACAGAACAGAGGCATTGGAGGCAACACAACATATCTACAACCATTCAATGTTTGACAACCCTGACAAAAACAAGCAATGGGGAAAGGATTCCCTGTTTAATCAATGGTATTGGGAAAACTGGCTAGCTATGTGCAGAAAGCAGAAACTGGACCCCTTCCTGACGCCTTACACTGAAATTAACTCCAGATGGATTAAAGGCTTAAACATAAGGCCTAACACCATAAAAATCCGAGAAGAAAATCTAGGCAAAACCATTCAGGACATAGGACTAAGCAAGGACTTCACGACCGAAACACCAAAAGCATTGGCAACAAAAGCCAAAACAGACAAATGGGACCTAATCAAACTCCACAGCTTCTGCACGGCAAAAGAAACAGTCATTAGAGTAAATCGGCAACCAACAGAATGGGAAAAAATTTTTGCAGTTTACCCATCTGACAAAGGGCTGATATCCAGAATTTACAAATAACTAAAACAGATTTACAAGAACAAACAAGCCCATTCAAAAGTGGGCAAAGGATATGAACAGACACTTTACAAAAGAAGACATACATGAGGCCAACAAACATGAAAAAATGCTCATCATTACTGGTCATCAGAGAGATGCAAATCAAAACTACATTGAGATACCATCTCATGCCAGTTAGAATGGCAATCATTAAAAAATCTGGAGACAACAGATGCTGGAGAGGATGTGTAGAAATAGGAACACTTTTACACTGCTGGTGGGAGTGTAAATTAGTTCAACCAGTGTGGTGATTCCTCAAGGACTTAGAAATAGAAATTCCATTTGACCCAGCAATCCCATTACTGGGTATATACCCAAAGGACTATAAATCGTTCTACTATAAGGACACATGCACATGAATGTTTATTGCAGCACTGTTTACAATAGCAAAGACCTGGAACCAACCCAAATGCCCATTGATGACAGACTGGACAGGGAAAATGTGGCACATATACACCATGGAATATTATTATGCAGCCATCAAAAATGATGAGTTCGTGTCCTTTGTAGGGACATGGATGAACCTGGAGACCATCATTCTCAGCAAACTGACACAAGAACAGAAAATGAAAAACCGCATGTTCTCACTGTTAGGTGGGTGTTGAACAATGAGAACACATGGACACAGAGAGGGGAGCACTACACGCTGCGGTCTGTTGGGGGGAATAGAGGAGGGACAGCAGAGGGTGGGGAGTTGGGGAGATATAGCATAGGGAGAAATGCCAGATATAGGTGAAGGGGAGGAAGGCAACAAATCACACTGCCACGTGTGTACCTATGCAGCTATCTTGCATGTTCTTCACATGTACCCCAAAATCTAAAATGCGATTAAAAAAAGGTTTACCTAAAACATTTATCCCATTTACTGTACTCAAAAATAAAGAAAAAAAAAAGAAAAAGAAAAAGAAAAGGTAGGCTTAGTGACTGGAAAAATAAAACAATAGTAACTGTGTTATACTATAGAACTCTTGACCTCGTTCTTCCTATCTAACTGAAATTTTGTATCCTTTGATCAATATCTCTTCTAAGCTCCTACCCTTCAGTGCCTTGCAACCACCATTCTTTCTATTTCTATGAGTTCAACTGTTTTAGTTTCCAGTATAAATAAGATCAGGTGTGATTTATCCTTCTGTGCCTGGCTTTTTTCACTTGATATAGTGTCCTTCAACTTCATCCGTGTTGTTGCAAATGGCAGGGTTTCCTTCTTTCTAAAGGTGGAATGGTGTTTCATTATATACAAACATCAATGTGTATATGGTGTATATTACACCACATTTTCTTTATCCATTCATGCATTGATGCACACTTAGGCTGACTTCACATTTTGGCTATTGTGAATAGGGCTGCAATAAACTATAAAAGTGCAGATAACTCTCTGGCATAAAGATTTCATTTCTTTTGAATATATACCCAGTATTGGGATTACTGAATTGAAATGCAAGTATTTTGAACATACGAATCACATATCTCTAATTTAAAAATAAAAATATTTTGATTTAAAAAAGTGAGTCTAAATTAAGAACTCGATAATAGATAAGATGTAGTCGAAATGGTAGAATGAATAGAGACAATGCAAATGTTAGCATCGCAATGTAAAAGTATCAGTAAGAAGCATCCAGGTTAAAAGTCTCTGATCATACCAAGAAAAGCAGCAAGATGGAGAGAAGGAAAGTAAAATTATTATAAACTTCACAAGTTTTATAGGAAGCAGTTGACAGAAAATTTTAATGACACTGATATTGATAAGGAAATACAGAGTCAAATGCATCTTTCAAAATTTTAAGATGTGATTATAGAAACAAAGAACAAGACACTGTTATAAAAGAAAAATCAAGGAAAATCAAGAAAAAATAAGACGAGAGAATAGAAGAAAGCCCAAATTGTATTTGTCATAATAACTTTTCTTTTCTTTTCTTTCTTATTTGAGACGGAGTCTCCCTCTGTCTCCCACGCTGGAGTGAAGTGGCGTGATCTCGGCTCACTGCAACCTTCACCTCCCAGGTTCAAGTGATTCTCCTGCCTCAGCCTCCCAAGTAGGTGCGATTACAGACACTCACAACCGTGCCCAACTAACTTTTGTATCTCTTTAGTAGAAACGGGGTCTCACCATGTTGGCCAGGCTGATCTCAAACTCCTGACCTCAGGTGATCTGCCCACCTCGCCTCCCAAAGTGCTGGGATTATAGGCGTAAGCCACAGCACCTGACCATAATAATTTTTCTTTAAAAAATAAAGTGAGTTAAAGTAAAATTTGAAAATTAAAGAGAAATATCATGTTGCTGAATGGAAATATTTTACCTCATACAAAGAAAAATTTTTTCCAAATGAAGCAATAAAATTATTATAATTATAGTAAAAATACTACAGGAATTTTGGGAGACCTCAACAGTCTTATTCTGAAGTTGATCTGTACATATAATAAGTGAGACCAGCTGAGAATATTTTCAAAAATGACAAAAATAAGTAGATAAGAATAGGTAGTTTCAAAGGCAAATTATTTGATGAAAAACATTTGATTCGTAATTTATATATATATATATATATATGCACGCACACACCCACACACACACACACACACACACACATATATATGTAAAAGTTAAATGTATCTCAAATGTATGTGGACATTATAAGACACAAGCCTTTCTTGTGAGCACTGAGCAGACGATTCACAGCTGATGTTCAGTGAACGGTCAGTGGCAACACTGAATGGACAAGCATTAGTTTCTCACTCACGCCACTCCCTGCCATTCTCAAGTACAGCAGATTCTGTCTTCAAAACAAGTATCACATAGTAACTACGATTTCTATTTGCTTAATATTTTTTTCTTGCATATATATTTAAATGTTTTAGTAAATGGTATCACTAGTATTAATTTTTTTTCGTTTTTTATTTTATTTATTATTATTATTATTTTTGAGATGGAGTCTCGCTGTATCGCCACAGTTCTGTTTTCTGGTTTCAAGCAATTCTCCTGCCTCAGCCTCCCAAGTAGCTGGGACTACAGGCACTCACCACCACACCTGGCTCATTTTTTGTATTTTTAGTAGAGACGGGGTTTCACCATGTAGGCCAGGATGGTCTCGATCTCTTTACCTCATTATCCGCCCACCTCGGACTTCCAAAATGCTGGGATAACAGGCATGAGCCACCACGCCTGGCCATTTTTTTTCATTTTTAATGAAAATGTACTATCATTTCATGGGATATTAATTCACTATAGAACACAATTCAAGCAACGCCATTTAAATATACTGGAAGATCTCATCAACTAACAGGAGAATGATGGGTATTACCATGGAAAAGTGGTCAAAGAACACCGATAAGTAGTTACTAAAAAAATTAAATTGGTCGATAAACATAAACATATAAAAATATTCACCATATTACCAAGAAAACATACAATTAAATTGGTCGATAAACATAAACATATAAAAATATTCACCATATTACCAAGAAAACATACAATTAAATTGAAATGAAATTTTTTTAGTTATTAAATGTACAATGATCGTGAGTTATTCTCATCAGTAGCAAAGGCACATGCGCTTACATGTTGATGAGAGTTTGAATCGGCACATACTTTCACAGCACAGTTTAATCATACGTGTTAAAATCATAGAAGAGATGCCAACATTTTGGCGTAAGAATGCTGCATGTTTATAATCGGAAGTAAAATACTCCTCAGCAAATCTAAAAGAATGGAAATTGTGGCCAGGCGCGGTGGCTCACGCTTGTAATCCCAGCACTTTGGGAGGCCGAGGCGGGTGGATCACAAGGTCAAGACATCGAGACCATCTTGGTCAACATGGTGAAACCCCGTCTCTACTAAAAATACAAAAGATTAGCTGGGCATGGTGGTGCGTGCCTGTAATCCCAGCTACTCGGGAGGCTGAGGCAGGAGAATTGCCTGAACCCAGGAGGCGGAGGCTGCAGTGAGCCGAGATCACGCCATTGCACTCCAGCCTGGGTAACAAGAGCGAAACTCTGTCTCAAAAAAAAAAAAAAAAAAAAAAGAATGGAAATTGTAACAAACAGTGTCTCAGACCACAGTGCAATCAACTTAAAACTCAGGATTAAGGAACTCACTCAAAACCACACAGCTGCATGGAAACTGAACAACCTGCTCCTGAATGACTACTGTATAAATAATGAAATGAAGGCAGAAATAAAGATGTTCTTTGAAACCAATGAGAGCAAACACACAACGTCCCAGGATCTCTGGGACACATGGAAAGCAGTGTGTAGGGGGAAATTTACAGCATTAAATGCTCACATGAGAAACAAGGAAATATCTAAAATCGACAACCTGATGTCACCATTAAAAGAACTAGAGGAGCAAGATCAAACAAATTCAAAGGCTAGCAGAAGACAAGAAATAACTAAGATCAGAGCAAAACTGAAGGAGATAGAGACACAAAAAAGACCTTCAAAAAAATCAACGAATATAGGAGCTGGTTTTTTGAAAAGATCAGCAATGTAGACCACTAGCCAGACTAATAGACAGGAAAAGAGAGAAGAATCAAATAGATGCAGTAAAAATTAATAAGGGGGAGATCACCACCGATCTCACAGAAACAGAAACTACAATCAGAAAATACTATGATCGCCACTATGCAAATAAACCAGTGAATCTGGAAGAAATGGATAAATTCCTGGACACACACTTTCCAAGATTAAACCAGGAATCAAATCCCTGAAGAAACCAGTGACAAGGTCTGAAATTGAGGCAGCAATTCATAGACTACCAACCAAAAAAAGTCCAGAACCAGATGGGTTCACAGTCGTATTCTACCAGAGGTATGAAGAGGAGCAGTGGCATTCCTTCTGAAACTATACCAAGCAATACAAAAAGAGGGAATCTTTACTAACTCATTTTATGAGGCCAACATCATCCTGATACCAAAACCTGACAGAGACACAACTAAAAAAGAAAATTTCAGGCCAATATCCATGATGAACAGTGATGCGAAAATCCTCAGTAAAATACTGGCAAACCGAATCCAACAGCACATCAAAAAGCTTACCCATCACGATCAGTCATCACTTGCTATCCAGCACTTGCGTCCCTGGGATGCAAGGCTGGTTCAATATATGCAAATCTATAAATGTTATTAACCACATAAACAGAACCAAAGACAAAAACCACATGATTATCTCAATAGATGCAGAGAAGGCCTTTGACAAGTTACAACAGCACTTTATGCTAAAAACTCTCAATAAACTAGGTATTGAAGGAATGTATCTCAAAATAATAAGAGCTCTTTATGACAAACCCACAGCCAATATCATACTGAATGGGCAAAAGCTGGAAGCATTCCCTTTGAAAACAGGGACAAGACAGGGATGCCCTTTCTCACTACTCCTATTCAATAAAGTACTGGAGGTTCTGGCCAGGGCGATCAGGCAAGAAAAAGAAATAAAGAGTATTCAATTAGGAAAAGAGGAAGTCAAATTGTCTCTATTGGCAGATGACATGATTGTGTATTTAGAAGACTCCATCATATCAGCTCAAAATCTCCTTAAGCTGATAAGCAACTTCAGCAAAGTCTCAGGATACAAACTCAATGTACAAAAATCACAAGCATTGCTAAACACCAGTAACAGACAAACAGAGCCAAATCATGAGTGAACTCCCATTCACAACTGCCACAAAAAGAATAAAATACCTAGGAGTACTACTAAGAAGAGATGTGAAGAACCTCTTCAAGGAAAACTACAAACCACTGCTCAAAGAAATAAGAGAGGACACAAACAGAGGGAAAGACATTCCATGCTCATGGTTAGGAAGAATCGGTATCGTGGAAATGGCTATACAGCCCAAAGTAATATATAGATTCCATGCCATCCCCATCAAGCTACCATTGACTTTCTTTACAGAATTGGAAAAAAGAACCACCTTAAACTTCATATGGAACTGAAAAAGGGCCCGCATAGCCGACAAATCTAAGCAAAAAGAAAAAAAAATCTGGAGGCACCATGGTACCTGTATTCAAACTATACTATAAGTTTATCACTTATAGTATATTATTACTATAGTAATCAAAACACCATGATACTGGTACCAAAACAGAGAAACAGACCAATGGAACAGAACAGAGGCCTCAGAAATAATGCCACACATCTACAACCATCTGATCTTTAACAAACCTGACAAAAACAAGCAATGGGGAAAGGATTCCCTATTTAATAAATGGTGTTGCGAAAATCGACTAGCCATATGCAGAAAGCTGAAACTGGATCCCTTTCTTATACCTTATAGAGAAATTAATTCAAGACAGATTAAAGATGTAACTGTAAGACATAATACCATAAAAACCCTAGAAGAAAACCTAGACAATACCATTCAGGACATAGGCATGGGCAAGTACTTCATGACTAAAACACCAAAAGCAATGGCAACAAAAGCCAAAATAGACAAATGGGATCTAATTAAACTAAAGTCCTTCTGCACAGCAAAAGAAGCTATCATCAGAGTGAACAGGCAACCTACAGAATGGGTAAAGATCTTTACAATCTATCCATCTGACAAAAGACTAATATCTAGAATCTACAAAGAACTTAAATTTACAGAAGAAAAACAATCCTATCAAAAAGTGGACAAACAATATAAGCAGACACTTCTCAAAAGAAGACATTTATACAGACAACAAATATATGAAAAAAAGCTCATCATCACTGGTCATTATAGAAATGCAAATGAAAACCATGTTGGATACCATCTCATGCCAGTTAGAATGGCGATCATTAAAAAATCAGGAGAAAACAGATCTGGAGAGGATGTGGAGAAATAGAAACCCTTTTACACTATTGGTGGGAGGGTAAATTAGTTCAACCATTGTTGTGGAAGACAGTGTGGCGATTCCTCAAAGATCTGAGAATAGAAATACCATTTGACCCAGCAATCCCATTACTGGGTATATACCCAAAGGATTATAAATCATTCTATTATGAAGACACATGCACACATATGTTCACTGTGGTACTGTTGACAATAGCAAAGACTTGGAACCAACCCAAATGCCCATCAATGATAGACTGGATAAAGGAAATGTGGCACATATACACCATGGAATACTATGCAGCCATAAAAAAGGATGAGTTCATGTCATTGGCAAGGACATGGATGAAGCTAGAAACTATTGTTCTCAGCAAACTGGTACAAGAACAGAAAACCAAACGCTACATGTTCTCATTCATAAGTGGGAGTTGAACAATGAGAATACATGGACGCAGGGAGGGGAACATCACATGCGGGGCCTGTCAGGGGGTGGGGGGCTAGGAGAGGGACAATAAGGGAGTGTGGGGCTAGAGGAGGTATAGCATCAGAAGAAATACCTAATGCAGATGACAGGGTGTTGGATGCAGCCAACCACCATGGCACATATACACCTGTGTAACAAACCTACACATTCTGCACACGTACCCCAGAACTTAAAGTATTATAATAATTAAAAAAAGAATTCTGCATGCTTAGTTTTGCCTAACTTCTAAAAGAGAAGAAAATAAAAGTCTGTAAATAATTAATGAAATAACACGCCTATGCAACAGGACACAATGCAGCCTTTAAAATATTATGAGATTATGTAATTTCATTTAAAGATTCACAAATCTTATAATGAAGAAATAGTCTTTAAAATAATGCAATTTTATTCAGAAAATTAACAATGGCTATTTTAGGTGGTTGAATGAAACTGCTTCTTTGTACTGTGCTTATTTTTATTTTTAAATATTATTTTTAAAAGCAATTAATAATCATTATTGATTCTGGAAATCATTTAGTACTAATAAGAATATAAAATATTTTAATATTTAATATTTAAACTAATTGATCTTGCAGCAACCTGGCCCAAAACAAACGTGATAGGTATACAGATGTTCATAAGCCACAATATTACTTAAACTATTATTCGTAATAGTGAAAAACTGGAAACAACTCAAATTTCCAACAGTATGAGTTTGCTTAAAGAAATCATGATGCTGTAATATATTAGACAGTTGTTACAATATGCTGTCAAATAATTATAACATCATTGAAGAAAGAGGACACAATACTAAGAGAGAAAATTTGGCAATAAAATTTATATAATATTCTGTAAGAGTATATTGTACATATACTGTACAGAAATGCATTGAAAAATATTGAAAGAAAATGCAGCAAAATTTAATAGTGATTATGTCCAGGTGATTTTAAATTTTCTTCACTATACCTCCCTGAGTTTTCCCAGAGTTTAAGGATTAGAAGAAATAGGGTTGGAAAACTGAAAAGCTGGTTATGAAGACCGTGTGCCAACATGAAGATCATGCGCCATGGATGAAAAAGTCGAAGACGGAACTGGAGAGGTACCCTCAATACACGGACTGAAAGCCTGTGTTCCCCCGAGATTCATGTTTAAGTTCTAATGCCCAGTGTGCTTGTGGAGACGGGGCCTTTGGAAGTCATTAAGATTCAATGGGGCCATTCTGGTGGAAACGTGATCAAACAGGGTGAGTGTCTTATAAGACAAGACACCAGAGAACTTGCTCTTCCTCCCTGTCTGTGTGCAAGTGTTGAGGAAAGGCCAGGTGAGGACACATCAAGATGGCGGCCACCTGGAAACCAGGCAAAGAGCCCTCACCAGGAACGCAGCTGGTTGAAACTTTGGTGTTAAGCCTCCTGGGCTCCAGAACTGGGAGGAAATAAATTTCTGTGGTTTACAGGTGATAGATGGCCGGTCATGAGAAAGAGTCCTAATGCTTCTGGCGGAGCACAGGCCCAAGACGGGCCACCCATGTGTGTCCTCCCTACTTGTGGGGTATTGGTGCCTGATTTTAAAAGGAGACTGCTGGCCCGTCAGAGGAGATTAGAAGGCCTGTGAAAGCTCTTTCAGAAACAGTATCTGGGCTGGTGCTGCGGAGGCAGCATTGTGTCTCCAAGTAATCACACTCGACACATTTGGCGCTCTCTTTTGCCTCTAAGATTCTCTTAGAAATTCTTTTGAAATTTTGAAGTAACAGATAGGCAGTTTAGTCTGATAGTGATTATATATCAGACTTCAGCTTTGTTTATCCTGTTCCACTCTAAGTTGAAAGAACAGAGGGTTTCATTTTCCATTGTTGTAATAAAGGGGGGCAGGAAAGGAGCTAGCAGCGTTACACACAATCTTACTACCTGGCCCAACATGCAAACCAGTGTAGATTCAGAGGCTCCCGGGAGCGAGTGCAAGGGGGTGTCAGGGAGGAAAGGCGACGGATGTCGGCACTTTCGAGAGTGGGCTGCTTCCCAGCGTCCCGCGGTATCCACATTAATGTGTCCTTCTCCAAAATCTCACAGCTTGTTCATTAAGTGGATAACACACCTCATATCTGTACTTCTGCAAATTAGCCACTCACTACCACTTTCTCACCAATTACTTAATATTTTTTATCTACCTCTAAATGTTACTGACCTAAAAAAATTCTGATCAAAGGCTGTGAAAATTCGAACCCCTGCAGCAAGTATTAAATTGGTCCACTCTGTGTCCTGTGCTGACAAATTGTTATACTCTAGAGCTTGATGACCCATGAGTGTCTCAATGATAGGCATGGATGTAGCAGCAGTTATAAGACACTGGAGCAGCATGTCTACACTGGACTTAATACCTTTAAAATAGCAATCAACCTGCCCAGCTTCCCAAAAGCTCCCCAAACCTATTAAACAGAAATATCTTTCCTTCTGTACTCTAGAGCTGACGTGAGGGTGACTGCACCGTCCGGTGAGTCATGTTACAGGAGGATATGCACCTTTGTGGAAGAAATCCCTTTCTTAGAAGCTTCTTATGTTGTGAAGATCTGTGCATTGGCCTTTTAATTCTTCACCTGCCCTACCCTTTCCTCAGCCCAGAACAGGCCCTGGTACACTGGATCTTACTGATTGCATTACGGAGGGCTTACAGTGAGGAACATGATACTGGAGGTCCAACCCTGCCAAAGGAGAGGAAACCGAACCCCCGGACATCTCCTAAGCCATGGAATTGACCAGTTCAATGAACATTGGAAATGGAATGTTTTGGCAAAAGTAATTTGGCACTTGGGAAAACTTACCAGTGTTTTGAGAAGCAAGCTGTTTGATGTGACAAAGTGTTGGCTTTCACAAAAGATTAAAGACGATTTTATGCATTCCTGCCATACATACTGTCACACCAGGCACTGTGTGGGACACAACATAAATGACATGTTACTCATTAGGTTGAAAAGAACTACTTTCTGTCTGATTCAGTAGAATACATTACATTCCTATTTTTGCCCAGTGAATTCAATGAACAAACAGAGGGAATTGGTGGTTTTGGTACAATGCAGACTCTTATTTTTTCTTCTTTTTGAGACTCTGTTGCCCAGTCTGGTGTGCAGTGGCCTGATCACAGCTCACTGCAGCTTCAGCCTCCTGGGTTCAAATGATCCTTCTTCTTCAGCCTACAGAGTAGCTGGGACTACAGGCACACACTACCACACCTGGCCTGACTTTTCCTTTGTTTGCCTTCTGTATGCTTCTTAGAACCGTGTGTATGTGTGTGCACGACTGCAAATGCACACACAGGGTCGACTTTCTGAGAATCTAATCTACAGGACTATTCTGACATCTAGTTTCTCCGACAGCCAGTATCTGTAACAATCAGCTGTAATTTACCTGTATAACAGAGTTCCGACTGCTCATTGCTTTGATAACCATTAGGAGAGGCTGTTTTGCTTGATCAAAAGTTAAATCATTTGTTTAAAATCTATGGCGTTGCTACCTGGGGAATAGTGAGACCTACTTTTCTGTGTCTGAAACAGTGCTGTGAGCAGCTTCCACCCCGCCCAGTGGGCTCTATACAACCCCTCATCCAACCTTTCATTCTGGCTCCATGGTGAATCTCTCTGGAGGGAATCTGAGCCACTCCTATTTCTCTGTGCTGGTTCTAAGTGTCTTTTGTTGCTGCCTTTCCATCACTCTGCACTGACTGTTGGGCACATGACCGACACTTATTTTGGGATGTGGTTTCTCAGAAGCTTACTCCTTGTCCTGTTAGATCAGGGTCTCAGAGGAAATCAGAGCCCCGAGCTTCTGAATACCTGGAGGGGAAGATCAGATGTCAAAATGCACTCTAGTCCTGACTCTGTCACACAGCCTACAAATGTGAGTGAGTTTCCTACGGTCTTTAGTAGAGACATGGTGAAAACCTGTCTCTACAAAAAATACAAAAATTAGCCAGGCGTGGTGGTGCGCGCCTGTAGTCCCAGCTACTTGGGAGGCTGAGGTAGGAGAATCACTTGAACCCAGGAGGTGGAGGTTGCAGTGAGCTGAGATCGCACCACTGCACTCCAGCCTGGGTGACAGAGTGAGACTTTATCTCAAAACAAAAACAAAACAAACAAACAGGATGGAATCACGCCGTAGACACACACTGAAATGCAAGGACCTGGGGTTCGCGTGGAGAGGGAAGTGAACATTTTCCTCACTACTCGCCCCATAGGGCCGGCCAGTTATGTTTTTAGTGATATTTTCCATTTGGAGTATACACAGGAAGAAAATCGAAGCAGGGCCATTTTCCTTAGCATGATCAAAAGCACGATCTTGGCTCACTACAACCTCCGCCTCCAGGGCTCCAGCAGTCCTTCTTTCTCAGCCTCCCAAGTAGCTGCAATTACAGGTGCCCTCCACCACGGCTGGCTAATTTTTGTATTTTTAGTAGAGACAGGGTTTCACCATGTTAACCAGGCTGGTCTCGAACTCCTACCAAGTTCCTTAGCAGTTCTGGCAATCAGGAAGGTGAAGCCTGAACTCTCAAGTACACACCTTCTGTGCCTTGTTTAGAGGTTCTCCTAGCGGCGGGGCTTCCTCTCACCTTGCTGGTTTCTGTGGCATTGTCTGCAGCAGAGCCATGGAAAGTAGAAGGCCCTCATGGCCTTTTCTCTTTGGGTAACTGACAAATCACTAGGCTTAGGCCTTAGGACCAACAGCTTCTTGAGGGAATTAAAGGAACAGCTGTGTGAAAAACACTCAGCACCTGAGCTGCCACATAGTGAGACTCAATACATTCTGCTTATGTATGGATTTGTTTATTTGCTTGTACATGTATATATCCCTAATATGATTCCAGAGAGAATTCAAGGCAGTGTATCAAAATAATCACTAACACTCTAATGTGAGATAAGATTCTGAGCACTAGAGTCAAAACACAGAGAAGATTCTCCCTGTATTTTCCCCACATCTTACTATTTGGCACCACCAATTTCTGCTCATAAATGTGTCTTGCAAAGCACTTGCTATGTAATACATGTGTCTACACAAGAATGGCCCCGAGAGAAGCCGTCTGCACACTGCCTAACAGTTCCAAGTACAACCCCATTGAGTCTGTCACTATTCACGGGATAAGTCCTCAGAGACGATTAACACCACCATGGAGAAGACAGACTCCACAAATATTAAAAGAGCACCAAAGGACACCTGTGTCCAATCAGATGGTGTATGCGGTGGAAAATAGAATGTAAATATTGAGATAATCCAAGTATTGAGTCTGAGAACCAAATCAGACACAGGAAGCAGAACTTCCAGACATATGAGCTGGGGAACAGAGCTGGGGTTCGCTGAGATGGAAGGACATGATGAGATAGTCAGCCTCCTCTTCACATGGCCAGTCTATTCTGCAATGCAGCCATAGATAAGCAGGCCCAGATCATGAATATGGGGGTGCCTTTGGCTCCCCGTAAACATATCCATTCCAGGAAGGGAATCTTAGACACAGAGCAGTAGGCCAGGCTCTTTGCTAATTCCGCACTGAGCGATTAAGACTGGGTACCAATTTTTAAATGAGACTTTATTTGAAGGTTCAGTGATGAATGGAAAACATTTAACACAGAAAATCACTTATACTAAGACACAGGCTCGAACCTGCCCTAGATGACCAGGGGGGCTCACTTCCAGTGTCATTCCCAGCCTGCCATGTGGCCATAGAAGCTGATCCTCTAAGCCTGAAAGAAGCTTCTTCCAGTTTCTTCGAGCCCTTGGAGATTCAGCCATATTACCTCCCAGTCCCAGAAAGAGAAGAATTTCTTTCTTTTTTTTTTTTTTTTGAGACAGAGTCTTACTCTGTCACCCAGTCTGTAGAGCAGTGGCACGATCTTGGCTCACTACAACCTCCGCCTCCAGGGCTCCAGCAGTCCTTCTTTCTCAGCCTCCCAAGTAGCTGCGATTACAGGTGCCCTCCACCACGGCTGGCTAATTTTCGTATTTTTAGTAGAGACGGGGTTTCACCATGTTAACCAGGCTGGTCTCGAACTCCTACCAAGTCATTCTCACACCTTGGCCTCCCAAAGTGTGGGATTACAGGCATGAGCAACCATGCCAGGCCAGAGGAGAATTTTTTTCTCATGCTCATTCGCTGCTTCAGGTTCAACCTCTCTCCAGGATTATTTTTCCCAAGGTAATAAAAATACTGCATGCATCCCTTTCAGGGAGACTCCATGCCCAACCATGTGCCTTTCATTTCTTTAATTATTCTAAAAGGATCACAACTAGGCTGGTCATTTCCCAAGGGGAATTTGGTGGTCTCTGTGCTTCTACTGTATTATTGACCTTGGGGCAATTGTTGTTTAACATTTCATAATCACGTGTTTCACAGGAAACAGAGCTTTTACAAGCATTCTCTCATGTGGTGCTTCCCGACAACACGGTGAGGCACGCGTTGTCCTCGTTTCATAGATGTGCAAACTGAAGCTGAGAGAATTCAAGCAGCCTGTCTCACTGCTCTGGAACAGATGGAGTGGGGTTTCCTTTTCATCACAGTGGACTACTGCATTGTGAGGAGATGACAGTGACATACTTCTTTTATTTTTTTTCTGGGAGGCCGAGGGGGGTGGATCACGAGGTCAAGAGATCGAGACCATCCTGGTTAACATGGTGAAACCCCGTCTCTACTAAAAATACAAAAAATTAGCTGGGCATGGTGGTGTGTGCCTGTAATCCCAGCTACTCAGGAGGCTGAGGCAGGAGAATTGCCTGAACCCAGGAGGCGGAGGTTGTGGTGAGCCGAGATCGCGCCATTGCACTCCAGCCTGGGTAACAGGAGCGAAACTCCGTCTCAAAAAAAAAAAAAAAGAAAAAAGAAAATCATATACTTGTTAGAATAAATTACTGAAGTATGCTTAGTAGAAAATGAAACACTTTTGTCTCCCAGCTCATTTCTCTTCTCTCCAGAGGTCAGACCTGTTAACAACGGGGAATCTCTTCATTCCAATATTTTTCTCTTCACTTAAAAACACAGAATATATACATATATAATTTTTAAAAATATGTACATAGGGATCATATTATATAAATATTTCTACTATCTGCTTTTTTCACTTACAAATGTATCAGAAAAATCATTCTTGGACACTGTGGTTGGACCTACTTTTTGTAAAAGAAATCTGTATGTATTCCATAGTGCAACTGTATCATGACTGACGTGACCATTTTCCTACTGATGAAATGCTAGGTCGTCACTAGTATTTCGGAATAGAAACGCAAAATGCAAATACTGCCCCCAACAACCTGGAACTGAAACCGTCGTGCCTGGGTGCACACACAATGTCTGGGTCAAAAGGCAAGCACAATTTTTTTTTTTTTTGAGACAGGGTGTTGCTTTGTGGCTCAGGCTGGAGTAACCACGGCCCACCTTGACCTCCGTGGACTCAAGGAATCCCTTCACCTCAGCCTGCAGTCAGGGACTACACAGGCACACCACTGCCTGGCTAATTTTTGTATTTTTTATAGAGATGGGGGTCTCACCATGTTCCCAGGCTGGTCTCAAACTCCTGAGCTCAAGTGATCTTCTTGTCTCAGCCTCCCAAAGTACTGGGATTACGGGGGGTCACCGTGAGTGGCCTGGGCTCACACATTTTACAGCACTCGGTAGAGATCACCACCTTGCCTTTCAGCGTACAGCGTAACAACCTGTGCGTGAGAAGACTTGTTCCTAAAACCCCGTCAAGCTGGGACATCATCAATCTTTTTCTTTCTTTCTTTTTTTCGTAATTTTTACAGGCAAAGAAAGCCAATGCATCGTTGCAGCCGCATTTCCCAGTTCCAGTTTTAGTCATCTGCTTGATCAGAACACGTTTTTGGAAGTAACAACTCGGTAAGAACAGGGATTGCCGTGGTGGCCTCAGATTTCCTACATAGGAAGCTCTTAAGCCGGTCAAGCTACTTGGCATGGGCTTGTGGCGAGGGGGCGGCACTAGAGCTGCGCTTGCTAAGAAGCAAGTTTGTTTTTTATATCGTATGATTTGTGAGTTGGCTTTGGGGCCATTGATGGAGATTCTGGAACGGTTCAAGTCTCCCCCAGGTTCCATTCTCCTTCCAGTTAGGCAGACATGGAAGTTTTAGGAGGGAGGCTGCCACCAAGCACATCAGTGTCTAAAACAGAAAGTCTTGGTGATGAAAAGAATAACTTTCATATCTGCCTTTATTCATACCACAGTAGTTCCCATTTCCAGACAAAATGATTTAAGACGGAGTGTCCAAAACACCCCAAGCGTTGTATCTTTCACTTCAATTCCAGGCCTGGCTACCTAGAGGTGGCCGATGCCGGAGTAGTTTCATATCAATTAACTTAGTTCCTACTGGGGATACAATTTTGCATTTATAGAAAAAATTGTGGACCATGATATCCCTACACAGCCTGGTGAACACCGCAGTTCCTGAACGGGACTTTGAGGTTTGATGTGGCACTCATTATATTTAGGTTGGTGCAGGGATAACCACTAGGAGAAGCCTACTTCACTATTTTATTTTTTTATTGCATTTTAGGTTTTGGGGTACATGTGCAGAACATGCAAGATAGTTGCATAGGTACACACGTGGCAGTGTGTTTTGCTGCCTTCCTCCCCTTCACCCACATTTGGCATTTCTCCCCATGCTATCCCTCCCCAGCTCCCCCAACCCCACTGTCCCTCCCCTATTCCCCCCAATAGACCCCCGTGTGTAGTACTCCCTTCCCTGTGTCCATGTGTTCTCATTGTTCATCACCTGCCTATGAGTGAGAACATGCGGTATTTCATTTTCTGTTCTTGTGTCATTTTGCTGAGAATGATGTTCTCCATATTCATCCATGTCCCTACAACATGGTTGAGAAATTTACTACCCAGCTTGAACCAAAGGATTTGGGGAGAATCAGAAAGAGGACATCTGGGGTTTCCCTTCCTGTGAAATCAAAACAACTTCCAAGTACTTCTTCTTTTAATCCTGAACAGAAACTTCACGCTAATTACCCTGCTAGTGATAACTGAACAGTGTGAGATCCACTGTGAAATGAATATTACCGACAGGAAAGAAAGAACCCAGCATATCCATCTTTTAAAAACTTAGCATCTTAATATGATCCATGACTGAGCCACCTTTTGTACTGCTTTCTGTTTGATTCTAATTTTACCTATTAATCATGCTAATCCAATAGACTCTGCCTTAATCAAATGTGAGTCAATTACCCAGTTCTTCAAATTATATTTTTTAATGAAAGACATTTTTTAAAATTGAATGCCAATTAGAGCCAAGCGAAACTTCTTGAGGAAAGTTTGGGTTATGGCAGAACAGTATGAGCCCTTGCCCGTACCTGGATTTCCAGCTCCTTCTGACGAGGGCGTGCTGGGTGCTTCTAGACACAGCCATTAACCTCTCTGTAATTCCTGGTTTTTCACCTGTGAAATGAGGATAATGATATTTCTGGCTTGGGAAATGATTTTATGACTCTTAGTTGAAAAATGTAACTAGAATACCAATTTTTTTTTAAAAAAAAAGCCTTATGTAATTTTGCTCTTAATTTCTCACCATAGGTGGTTTTGTTTTTCCTTAGCACCAAACTGCTTTTCCACATCATTAGAGAACCATACATAAATCCAGCGAGGTGGGAGTCAGGCTAAGAAGGCTTTCTCTGAAACAGATTTTTGGTTTTTGTACCATGAATGTTACGGACAGAGTGACAAACATGTTTTATCCACAGGCTTGCGGAAATTAATTCTGAGTGGCTTCTAGGAGCTCTGTGGCAGAAAACGTAGTGACATTGCTTCCATGCCCCATTAAAGAGGCCTGTAACAGACACAAGACGGGGAGCAGTGGCACGAGTGGAGAGAGAACTGGCTGATAGCTTACGGGGCTCCACGAAGGGGCCTCTGGAAGTTTATGTGGTTCACTGATATCGTGTATGTGGCAGAAGCCTGTGCATACACACATTTCTCTAGAATAAAAGTCCATAGGTGCTAATTATCAGTGAGATTCTAAATGGAGTCTACAAACCACTGTTTGAGAATAAAATCCACTAAGAGGTCAGGGGCCCAAACCGTGGACTGGGACTGATGCTGGAAGATCATCTTCACCTGTTCAGAGGGAGAGGAAAGACATCTCATCAGTAGACAAGTGTCTGTACCTTTGCTGTGCAAAGCTGGCTGCCATTACACTGTCTGAAATTGGGGATCTGGACTACTCAGGAAGAGGGCACTTTTGTGCTTGTTGAAATTTCGGGAGGTAATGATAGCTATTTCATTTTCTTTCTTCTCTGCTCCGAGTGCCCTGCTCCTCTGGTATTGAGCCCTGTCGTTTAGTTGAAATCACGTCAGTGTATTACAGGCTGATTCAGCCGAGTGCATTCTGCAAAGAAATGACAAGTGGCCTGTGGTGGTAAACGTTTTCCTAAAGGCAGGTGGCGGCATGGTGTATTAGTGCTTCCTGATGGACAGCTAGGTTTCCACTGTCAGTTTCCAGGTTCTGTGCCACCATGCTTCCAGAAAATCATCTGGATTAACTATCGCCAAGGAGAAGCTACCTGGGCAGAGAGCTGCTGTTTTGCAAAGTGGCCTGGACACCTGACTTTGCATTTCCCTCATCATTGCTGATGTTGAACATTTTTTTTTCTTGAGACGGAGTTTCGCTCCTGTTACCCAGGCTGGAGTGCAATGGCGTGATCTCGGCTCACCACAACCTCCGCCTCCTGGGTTCAGGCAATTCTCCTGCCTCAGCCTCCTGAGTAGCTGGGATTACAGGCACGCGCCACCACGCCCAGCTAATTTTTGTATTTTTTTAGTAGAGACGGGGTTTCACCATGTTCACCAGGATGGTCTCGATCTCTTGACCTCATGATCCACCTGCCTCGGCCTCCCAAAATGCTGGGATTACAGGCGTGAGGAACATTTTAAAATATGTTTGTTGGTCATTTGTATATCTTCTTTTTGAGAATTGTCCATTCATGTCCTTAGGCCACTTTTTGATGGGATTGTTTTTTTCTTACCGATTTGTTTGAGTTCGTTGTAGATTCTGGATATTAGTCTTTTGTCCGATATACAGATTGTGAGGATTCTCTCCTACTCTGTGGGTTGTCTGTCTACTCTTCTGACTGTTCCTTTTACCATGCAAAGCTCTTTAGTTTAATTAGGCCCCAGCTATTTATCTTCGCTTTTATTTCATTTTTCTTTTGGGTTCTTGGTCACAAAATCCTTGCCTGAGTCAAGGTCTAGAAGTGTTTTTCCAATGTTATCTTCTAGAATTTTTATAGTTTCAGGTCTTAGGTTTGAGTCTTTAATCCATCTTGACTTGAAATTTGTGTAAGGTGAGAGATGAGGATCTAATTTCCTGCACGTGGCTAGCCAGTTATTCCAGCACCACTTGTTGAAAAGGGTGTCCTTCCACCTTACGTTTTTGTTTGCTATGTCAAAGACCAGTTGACTCGAAGTATTTGGGTTTATTCTGGGTTCTCTATTCCGTTCCATTGGTCTATGGGCCTATTTTAATGCTAATACCATGCTTTTTTGGTGACTATGGTCTTATACGATAGTTTAATTTTTGGAAATAAAGGTCATTTAGTATATTCAGAATTAAAGGAGAAAGTCACAAGGTTCTCTCAGGAGTTGCAGAAAAAGCATGTGATATAATTCAGCACCCAGTGATGGTAATCATTCTCAGCAAACTAGAAAAAGCAAAACTTCTTTAACTTGATAAAGGGTATCTTTAAAGAACCTAAAGTATAATTCTTTTCAAAAATATTTTTATGGTGTATATTTAAGGAAAACATGTATAGTACATATTTAGTATGGACGGTGACATATGCATATGGGAAAATGATTACCACAGTGAAATAAATGGGAATATCCATCATTTCATATATTTACGCATTTCCCCCAACTTCCCTGTGGAAAGGGCAGCAAAAATCTACTTATTTAGCAAAAATCCTAAATACAATATACTATTATTAATTATAGTTCTCATGTTGTACGTTAGCCCTTTAGACTTGTTTATCAGAAAATATAATTCTTAATGAGAAACTGTTGAAGTCATTCTTTTAAAAATATAAACATAACAAAAGCATCCACTATCATTTCTTCAAATAAATAGTACTGGGGGTCTTAGCCAGCAGAGAAGACAAAGAAAAGAAACTTAGGGCATAAGGACGGGAAGGGAGAAATGAAGATTATTTACGGATTATACAACTGGTTGCCCAGATTAACCTAAAGAATTGACAACATATTAGAAATAAGAGAATTTAGCAAGGTTGTAGGAAATAAGGTACAAAAATCTATAATCTTTCTATATATCAAGAAGTAGAAACCATACTTTGAGAAAAGATTCTATTTACAATAGCAAAACAACAACAAACAACCCTTGACACGGTACTTAGGAATAAATCTAGTAATATATTAGCAATACCAATATGCAGATAATTAAAAAATTAGATCTAAATAAATGGAGAGATATTCTATGCTCAAGGACAGGAATGCCCTGTATCACAAAGATACTGCTGTTTGGCTCTGTGTCTCCATCCAAATTTCACCTTGAATTGTAATAACCCCTATGTGTCACTCGGGGGAGCCTGGCGGTAACTAAATCAGGGGGGTGAATTTTTCCCAGGTTGTTCTCATGAATAGTTAATAAGTCTCATGAGACCTGATGGCTTTTTTTTGAGACAGAGTTTCGCTCTTGTTACCCAGGCTGGAGTGCAATGGCGTGATCTCGGCTCACCGCAGCCTCCGCCTCCTGGGTTCAGGCAATTCTCCTGCCTCAGCCTCCTGAGTAGCTGGGATTACAGGCACGCGCCACCGTGCCCAGCTAATTTTTTGTATCTTTAGTAGAGACGGGGTTTCACCATGTTGACCAGGATGGTGTCGATCTGTTGACCGCGTGATCCACCCGCCTCGGCCTCCCAAAGTGCTGGGATTACAGGCGTGAGCCACTGCGCCTGGCCCGACCTGATGGTTTTATATAGGGGAGCTCCCCTGCACATGCCCTCTTGCTTGCCACCATGTAAGACATAACTTTGCCTCTCTAGACGGCATGCCACTGCCATCATCATCTGGATGAAAAGTATACAATGGGAAGAAATGGGAAATGAAGATAGAAGAGGAGAGGATACATATTAATACAAAATTCCAAGTCCAGGCATTTTCTTTCTCCTTAAGATATTGGATACATATTTATTTATTTATTTATTTAATTTATTTTTTTTGAGACAGAGTTTCGCCCCCATTACCCAGGCTGGAGTGCAATGGCGCGATGTCGGCTCACCGCAACCTCCGCCTCCTGGGTTCAGGCAATTCTCCTGCCTCAGCTTCCTGAGTAGCTGGGATTATAGGCACGCACCACCATGCCCAGCCAATTTTTTGTATTTTTTAGTGGAGATGGGGTTTTACCATGTTGACCAGGATGGTCTCGATCTCTTGACCTCGTGATCCACCCGCCTCGGCCTCCCAAAGTGCTGGGATTACAGGCTTGAGCCACCGCGCCCGGCCTGGATACATATTTATTTTTAACATTCTGTCTGTGTTGGATGACAATTATAATTTGAATCCCTCCAGAATTTATTTAAGTGTACCATGTGAGACAAATACACACCCCCACACAAACCCACACATGTACTTCCTACAGTTCTCTTACTATGCCCTGCATTTGATAAACCTTTTCCTGTATTGAAATTAAACATTTTGTTAGCAGGAATTTTTATTACCACATGCTGACTCAGTGACTTTAGGTGTATCCTGTTAAACACAGATAAAAACAGATTTTGATGCTTACACTAAGAAAAATTAAATAGTGAGAGAGAGAGAGAGAGAGAGAGAGAGACAGAGAGAGAGAGAGAGAGAGATACAGAGACAGAGAGAGAGGGGCAGGCAATCATTCAATTTAAGTTAAATTTAGGTTTAAAATAAGCCCATTTTATTTGAAGAGCTTGTGTCAATAACTTACTATTCACTATCTTTTTAATGACCATAGTGACAGTTTAATTACCATGGACAATTAAAACAGTTAGTATTATTTTGAGTTTTTTATGTTATAGTAGATTTCACATTAAATGTTAAATACCTATCGGTTTTCATTTCCTGTTAATAAATTCCTACATTCATCAACCTTAAATAGTATAACATTTCCTAACACTCACACACACATACAATCGCGCACACACACAGGGAGGGAGGGGGAGGGGGGAGGGGGGAGAGAGAGAGAGAGAGAGAGAGAGAGAGAGAGAGAGAGAGAGAGAGAGAGAGAGAAAGCATGCAAGCAAACTGTTTCAGGTTTCTGCAGGAAAATGATTCAGGCAGCTGGTGTCTTATTGGCAGCTTGGGTTCTGATTGATGACAGACAACATAATAAATAATCTATTTACTAACTCCTAACAGCTAAACAATGCCCTTACTTTTCACCATAACTGAATTGCCAATACCATATTGGCAAAGTGTCGTAGGGTTGCAGCTAAACTGACCTCTTGTCACCATTTTTCTTCCTACAGAATCAGTGGAGCCCCCAGAAAGAAACCATTATTACTCTGATTAATGGAAGGTACTAAAAGTTACTGATGAACTTGGTTGTATTTATTTATTTACACTTAATTCACTAGTAAATGGCAGATGGATGGAATTTGCTGGGTAATGAAAGACACAGTAATTTTTTTCTTCTCTCCATAAATGACTGCTTTGCCTACGCAGGATGCTTACTGGTGCAGGCAACTTCTAATTCCCATTCCAAATGGCTGAAATGGAGTTTGCACAACACAGAAATCAAATCTTCCCAGGAGTGAGCATAGGTGTCTTGCTCCGTAAATATTTGTTAATTTGACTTGGTAACCATAAACCCTGCAAAGTAGATGGTGACAGGGAGGGAGTAATCGTCTATAATTTGGGAGAAAGCAACCACTTTTAATCTCTCCTGCTGTTCCTTCTAAAACAACTGTTCAAAACCAGTTAAAAGAAAAAAGTCGCCAGGCACGGTGGCTCACGCCTGTAATCCCAGCACTTTGGGAGGCCAAGGCGGGTGGATCACAGGGTCAAGAGATTGAGACCATCCTGGTCAACATGGTGAAACCCCATCTCTACTAAAAATACAAAAAATTAGCTAGGCATGTTGGTACGTGCCTGTAGTCCCAGCTACTCAGGAGGCTGAGGCAGGAGAATTGCCTGAACCCAGGAGGCGGAGGCGGAGGTGAGCCGAGATCGCGCCATTGCACTCCAGCCTGGGTAACAAGAGCGAAACTCCATCTCAAAAAAAAGAAAAGAAAAAAGAAAAAAGTCCCTAGTCTAGATTGATGCAGTGGCAAGGAGATCTTCTGGCCTTCGCCTCTGCAGCAACTGCTTTAGTTCTGGTCCTGTCATTTGTGACACTTCTGAAGGCATCCTCCTGTCTGTGATACAATCCTTGTCTGGATTCCACATTCACCGAGTCTTCCCAAAACTCAGCTCTGACCATGTCCTCCTCTTACAGAACAACCTTCATGGCCCCAGTGATTTGCAAGCAAAGTCCAAACTTCTCAGCCCTTAAAACGCTGTTGGCCTGTGCCTTGTGCACAATGCCCTCCTTTTTCTTCTTGACAAACTGTTTGTCTTTTAAAACTAATCTCAACAAACATATGAAAGAGAGCTCATCATCACCGGTCATTAGAGAAATGCAAATCAAAACCACATTGAGATACCATCTCACGGCAGTTAGAACGGGGTTCATTAAAAAATCAGGAGACCACAGATGCTGGAGAGGATGTGGAGAAATAGGAACACTTTTACACTGTTGGTGGGAGTGTAAATTAGTTCAATCACTGTGGGAGACAGTGTGGCAATTCCTCAAGGACCTAAAAATAGAGATTCCATTTGACCCAGCAATCCCATTACTGGGTATATATCCAAAGGATTATAAATCATTCTATTATGAAGACACATGCACACCTATGTTTACTGTGCTACTGTTCACAATAGCAAATACTTGGAACCAACCCAAATGCCCACCAATGATAGACTGGATAAAGAAAATGTGGCATATATACACCAGGGAATACTACGCAGCCACAAAAAAGGATGAGTACATGTCCTTTGCAGGGACATGGATGAAGCTGGAAACCATCATTCTCAGCAAACTGAAACAAGAACAGAAAATCAAACACTGCGTGTTCTCACTCATAAGTGGGTGTTGAATAATGAGAACACATGGACACAAGGAGGGGAACATCACACAACGGGGTCTGTAGCAGGGTGGGGGGCTAGGGGAGGGATAGCAGGGAAGCGTGGGGCTAGGGGAGGGATAGCATCGGGAGAAATACCTCATATAGGTGATGGGGTGATGGATACAGCAAACCACCACGGCATGTGTATGCCTATGTAACAAACCTGCATGTTCTGCACATGTACCCCAGGACTTAAAGTATAATAATTAAAAAAACTAATCGCAGATGTCATGCTCTTCGTGAAGCCTTCCCTGTCTCCCCTGGCGTGAGTTACACGTTGCTTGCTTTGTATTACCCATGTCCGGGTACCTGACTCCACCACAGCACTCACCACACCATTGTAATCACTCAAATGCTTAATTCTTTCCATCACCACAGACTAACTTCCTCCTTGAAACCCAAGAACTCACTAATCTGGCTCCAGAGCCCAGTGTATTTTGGGACCTGATTCAGTTCTATCTTCTTTAATTGCTGAAGATCTTCAAAGTCTTGTCTCCTTAATCAGTAATACGAAACATAATTGGGCGAGTTTGATTAGTGATTATTCCTATAGTGCTTCAAAAAGGTTGTCATTAATTCTTTTGTGTGTGTGTGTCAGAGTTTGTCATTCTTTTTTTTTTGAGATGGAGTTTCGCTCCTCTTACCCAGGCTGGCGTGCAATGGCACGATCTTGGCTCACCGCAACCTCCGCCTTCTGGGTTCAAGCAATTCTCCTGCCTCAGCCTCCCGAGTAGCTGGGACTACAGGCACGTACCACCATGCCCAGCTAATTTTTGTATTTTTAGTAGAGATGGGGGTTCACCATGTTGACCAGGATGGTCTCGATCTCTTGACCTCGTGATCCACCCGCCTCAGCCTCCCAAAGTGCTGGGATTATAGGCGTGAGCCACCGCGCCCGGCCTGTCATTCTTAGGAATTATTTTTCTAATTCTGCAAAAGATGGGTATTTCTAGGGAGGACACTATGGTGAATAAATACGAACTTGCTGTGAATTTTTCTGCCATATTTTTAATCTAGCAAGTTCTTGGGCTTAGTGTAATCCCTTATTAAGAGTCTGAAATTGAACAAACTTGAAGGTGAGTAGAAATCTAACTTTAAAGTGTGTGTTTGTAAGCGTGTGAGAGATAGAGAGAGAGAAAGTTCATTTTATTCATCAGCGTCCGGTGTCCCCCCTAGAAATACACATCTTTTGGCAGGTTGCGTTGCGGCAAAAAGACAATTCATGAGAATGACAGACTCTTCGAAGCACTATAGGAATAATCACTGATCAAACTCGCCCAATTACACTTCTTACTACTGATTAAGATTAATCTGGACCTGTAAAAATGTGGTTGCCGGTGTGGGATTTTATAGCTGTACCACTATAAATTTATACCCACCGTGTCAAAATTGTCAATGTATATAATTAACTGCCAAAATATTCCCTAGGGTTGTCAACTGAATTAACTAAGTAATACAGTTAAGTTTTAATTAGCCATTTTTAGAGCCTACAGAATTAGGTGCAGATAGCAGGGTGATCGTTTCTTATTTTAAAAACCTCTTCCCAACTTTAGGAAGAGTGTTTAGTTGCATATGAAACCCTACATACATAGATATATGTTTCCCAATGGAATCTTCCTTCTTTCCTTTCTCCCTTTTTCTCTTCCTTCCTTCCTTCTTGTAGTTTTGCTTAGATATTTCTTTTAACAGTAAAAAGTGAACACTTTTTAGAAAGGAGTGTTTGTCTAGGAGAGATACCCAGCTAATCCAAAACCTAGAATCTGCAACATTATTATTAAGATGTTTATTGGAGAAAATCTGTCTGCCATCAGTGATTGGAGTTCTTGTACTTATCTTAAAAATAATCTTATTGAAATAGTCATGAGTTCAAAAATTAACGAAAGCAATTGGGTATGGTTGTTACATGGTCTGGCTCACTGTAACCTCTACCTCTCAGGTTCAAGTTATTCTCCTGCCACAGTCTCCCAAGTAGCTGGGGCCACAGGCATGTACCACCACACCAGCTAACTATTTTTTTTTTTTTTTTTTTGAGACGGAGTTTCACGCTTGTTACCCAGGCTGGAGTGCGATGGCGCGATCTCAGCTCACGGCAACCTCCGCCTCCTGGGTTCAGGCAATTCTCCTGCCTCAGCCTCCTGAGTAGCTGGGATTACAGGCACGCGCCACCATGTATATTTTTTAGTGGAGACGGGGTTTCACCATGTTGACCAGGATGGTCTCGATCTCTTGACCTTGTGATCCACCCGCCTCAGCCTCCCAAAGTGCTGAGATTACAGGCTTGAGGTACCATGCCCGGCCAATTTTTTGTATTTTTAGTAGAGATGGGGTTTCACCATGTTGGCCAAGCTTGTCTCAAACTCCTGACCTCAGGTGATCTGCCTGCCTTGGCCTCCCGAAGTGTTACAGGAATAAGCCACCATGCCTAGCCAAAAATATTTTTTATGTATCTTTTGAAATCTTTGAGTACAGTTTTTCCTTTTTTAAAAAATTCTGTTTGAGCACAATGTATTCACAATTGTCTCGTGTCTTCTGCAACACACACACACACACACACACACACACACATGCATTCTGACTGTATTAATAAATCAACAAAATACCACCCGCTTGGTTATGCCTAAGCTACATTTAAAAGTGAAAGAAATTTTAATTATTTTATTGCATAGCACCTGGCCACCAAGCATCAGAATAAATTATGGAAGAGGCAGTTTATTTCGAAAGAATGAAGCTATTCTGACATTTTAAGTGACAGTTATTTGATGTACTCTCAAATCGTAATTGACTTGATCCCAAGCCACTGGTCATCTGAACAATGAATAAGTTAAAAATAAAATATGTAATATCTCATTCTAAAGTCCTCTGAGTTTAGTCACCTGCCGTGAATACACTGATCAAGTAAACCAAAGGTCAAATACATCTCCTCTTTCTTTGTGCTGTGGAGCCGATCTAAGACATTTTTAGAAGATTGTCTCAAGTCTTTGAAAAAACTGGCGTACTTCTCGGCTTTTATCTGATTTAAAACAACAAGAATTCAGGATTAATGTGTTTTTATCAGGAACGTTCTGTGACTTGGCAGCTTCTTAAGTACAGGATCTGCTTCGTATGGGTCCACAGCCCACCAAGAGACATTACCACGCCCTGAATTGCAAGGAACGACTGAAGACTCCGGTGACCAGGGTGTGACATTAGTGAATCGCTTAACCTCTGTGAGCCTTAGCTTTTGTATTTATGAGAAGGACGTAATGATATCTTCTTTAATGGGTCATTTGGAAGATCAAATCAAATATGTGAAGTGCTTTGTCAAACATTATACTCTCTAACAGCAAAACTATCAAAAGTAGATTATGATTACTTTCCTTTCAGATGTTCCTTCTCAAACCATTCCCCCCCCACCACAGTGCACATTGCTGAAATAGTATGTGATAATTACCTAGACTTATTAGAAGAAGGAGATGTTACTCTTCTCTGGACAAGCAGCCTTATCTATTTTTAGAATAGCATTTAATACGCTCAGTTTTCTTGACTTCAGTATTCTCTAAGCTTTATAAATAAAAATTTGGAGGGCACATACAATCTAATAGAGTATATATTAGAAATCTATATAAAAATATCATTTATATATAAATTTTATGCATGTTTTAATATATGATGAGCATTATAAATTGTATCCAAACAATAGTCAATTTAAAAGGATAGAAGAAATTTCGGGTTTCTAGATAGAAACATAAAGTCAGCTCTCTTTTTCTTCTTGGAAACTACTTAAAAGTAATAAGGAGAATGAGAGAGGAAAAAAAAACAAACAAACTCCACTTCTGATAAAACAAACAAAAATAGTGAGACTATCCAACTATAAAATAAGTGGAAGCACTACCAAAGCAGTGGAGATGATTTGGGAAGAGAGAAGACACTGCTGCACAGATTTTGGAAAAAGACAAAATACACTTTTCAAAGGCAGGGGTGTGCCCTGAGGTTCAGCACTTACCACTGGTGGGCAGCAAGAGAAACACAGTGTACATCCTGGCAGAAGGAATACCCTTATACCTGGCTTTATTCCAGAGAACGCAAAAGTAAGGCTAAAAGAGAAATCACAGACACAAGTCATACTTGCAGGAAACAGCTCTCTCTGTGAGAGAGGAGAAAAGTAACTTGGCTTTAGAAAAAAACTCATAGGTACTTCGCCCCATTAACTCAAAAGAAATCAACTTACACAGCAAACTGTGCATCATAAGACTAGTTTTAGTTGGCTCTGGTTCTTCCCCAACATGACCTTTGGCAAATAATGGATCCAGGAAAGAGTCATCTTACACAGATGAAAAGTCACAAAGAAACCATGACATTCTTTTCTTGATATAATGACAGGAAAAGAATAAAACAAGTAGTAGGCAATCACCAGAAAAGTATCTCCATAAGGTAGATGAAAATTATGACCCAAACTTTTGCTATTAATTTAAAAGATGAAGCAACTCATTCTATAAAGAAAGAACATGAATCAGAGATACAAGAAGTCAAAAGAAGCCAGGCACAGTGGCTCGTACCTGTCATCCTAGCATGTTGAGAAACCAAGTTGAGAGAATTGCCTGAGCCCAGGAGTTTGAAACCAGCCTGGTAAACATGGTGAGAACCCATCTCTACAAAAAAAATTTAAAAAAAAAAAAATCAACCAACAATTAGCTGGCCTGTGCCTGTGGTACCAGCTACTCAGGAGGACAGCTTGAGCTCCTGAGGTCAAAGTTGTGAGCTGTGATCACAGCACTGCACTCCAACCTGGGTGACAAAGTGAGACCCTATCTCAAAAAAATAAAAAGCTCAAGAGACAGATCATGAAGCAACAGAGGGGCAGGTGAAATGCGGTCTAGCGGAGCTCACGAGAAAGACTGAAGGAAAAAACTAAAATCACGACAGAAATGAAAGCGAAGTTGGAAGAAGCACCAGGATGACTCGAGGCCACTAAAAACACAGTAGGGAACGCAAAGCACAGGGCTGGGGATGGTGGTTCACACCTGTAATCCCAGCACGTTAGGGGGCCAAGGCGGGAGGCTCACGTGAGCCCAGGACTGCAAGACCAGCCTGGCCCACACAGTGAAACTCCATCTCTACAAAAAATTTTTAAAAACTTTAAGAAAACAATTAGCCAGGTGTGGTAGTGCACACCTGCAGTCACAGCTACTCGAGAGGCTGAAGCAGGGCTGTGTGCTCCCGGGTGCTCGAGTTGACAGCGAGCTGCGATGATGCTACTGTACTCCAGCCTTGGTGACAGAGCGAGACCCTGCCTCAAAGAAAGGAAAGAGAAAGAAGAAAAGGAAATGGGGAAAAGACAAGAGAAATGAAGTAAAAATTGAAGACAAATGAAGCAATAGTGAAAGAGTTAAAAAGATTAAAAGGAAGAAGATAGGAAGATAAGCAAGAGGAGATGATACATACACACGTTTCAGGTTGCTTAGAAGAAAGTGTTGAATTATAACTAAATACTTAAAAATATAGTTTTTAAAACTTCCCCCAAAGGAAGGAAGACTTGTATCTACATAAGAAAGAGTACGCTGTATTCTAAGGAAATTGGCTCAGAACGGCCAACTGAGATGTATCATAGGAAAGTTACTGGCCTTCAGAACAACAGCTCAACATTTTTTGGCATGTAGGCAGAGTCATTTATAAAAGAAAAAGGAGTGTGCTGGCCCCACAGTTCTCTGCAGCAGCAATCAATGCTGACGTCAGTGAAGTAACACCTCCAGCATTTTCAGGGAAGGAAGGTGCAACCTAAATATGTTATTTGGGTATAAGAAAAAGAGTTAAATGCTTTTCAATATCCAAGAATTGGCAGAATATACTCTTCATCTCCTATTGAGGAAGATCCTAGAGGCCAAACTTCAACCAATCAAGACAGGAGAGAAAAGGAACCTACAGGAGCCCCAACTGCGTCAGTTCTAAGACAAAAACAAATGTGTGCTTAGAATTACATAACAGAAAATAAGCATTAGATGCCCTAAAAATGGAGGCAAAACTTAAGTAACGTAAGTCGGGAGGGTAAGTGTGAAATCAGCTAGAAAGTAAAGGCTAAGCGAATTTATATCCAAAAACCTGTGATGTCATCTTCTCATCCCTAGGAGCTGCATGTTAGTCATTTTAATACTGAAAGATCAATATGGCCCAGAGGAAATCTAAGAGTACAAAGGAAGAACATTAAGAAAGATAAAACAGGATTTTCCACCAAGATGGCAAAATAGGAACATCTCCAGAGCACAGTTCCCCGTGAGAGTGACACAGAAGGCGAGCGATCTCTGCATTTCCAACTGAGGTACCAGGTTCATCCCACTGGGACTGGTCAGACAGTGGGTGCGGCCCAACCAAAAGTGGATGACATCATGACAGGAAAAGAATACAACAAGTGGTAGGCAAGCACGGTGGAGCGTCGCCTCACCTGGGAAGCACAAGGGGCCAGAGAACTTCCTCTCCTAGCCAAGGGAGGCCATCAGGGACTTTTCCCGACACCCTGGCACTCTGGCTCAGATACTATGCTTTTCCCACCATCTTTGCAACCTGCAGACCAGGAGAGATGCCTTCTGGTGCTTGTAACATCAGTGTCCTGGGTTTCCAGCACAAAACTGGTGGCTGTTTCAGCTGCAGCTGTTTTGTTTTTCTTTCTCATACCCCAGTGCTGCCTGGAACGTGAGTGAGACAGAACTGCTCAATCCCCTGAAAAAGGGGGCTGAATCCAGGGAGCCAAGTGATGTGGCTCAGAGGGTCCCAATCCCACAAAGACCAGCAAGCTAAGATCCACCGGCTCAAAATTCTCATAGCCAGCACAGCAGTATGAGCCTTACCTGGGATGTTCAGTTTGGTGTAGGGAGGGGTGTCTGCCATTGCTGAGGCTCAGGTAGGTGGTTTTAACCTTGCCAGTGTAAACAAAATTGCCAGGAAGTTTACACGGCAGCTGGGTGTAGCCACAGCAACTCAGCAAGGCCTCTGCAGGCAGACTGTCACTAGACTCCCTTCTTGCTGGGCAGGGCATCTCTGAAAAAAGGCAGCAGCCCATCAGGGCCTTATAAATAAAGCCCCTACCTTACAGGGACAGAGCACCTGGGAAAAGGGGTGGTTGTCTGTTCAGCTTCAACAGACTTAAACTTCCCTGCCTGGCAGCTCTGAAGGGAGCAATGGATCTCCTAGCACAGCACTCGAGTTCTGATAAGGGACAGACTGCCTCCTCAAGAGGCTTCCTAACTCCTGTGTATCCTGACTGGGAGACACCTCATACATGAGAACTCTGGTATCTGGCGGGTACCCTTCTGGGATGAAGCTACCAGTGGAGGGAACGGGCAGCCATCTTTGCTGTTCTGCAGCCCCTGCAGGTGATTCTCAGGAAAGCAGAGTCTGGAGTGGACCTCTAGCAAACTCCAGCAGACCTGCAGCAGAGAGGCCTGCCTGTTACAAGGAAAACTAACAAACAGAAAGAAATAGTTTCAACATTAACAGGAGGGATATCCACTCAGAGACCCCATTCAATGGTTACCAACTTCAAAGACCAAAGGTAGATAAATTCGCAAAGATGGGAAGAAACCAGTGGAAAAAGGCTGAAATCTCCAAAAACCAGAATGCTTCTCCTCCTCCAAGGGATCACAACTCCTCACCAGCAAGGGAATAAAACTGGACGGAGAATGAGTTTCACAAATTGACAGAAGCAGACTTCAGAAGGTGGGTAATAACAAACTTCTCTGAGCTAAAGGAGCATGCTCTAACCTAATGCAAGGAAGCTAAGAACCTTGAAAAAACATTAGCTAAAATGATAACTAGAATAACCAGCATGGAGAAGAACAGAAACAACTTGATGGAGCTAAAAAACACAGCACAAGATTTTGTGAAGCATACACAAGTTTCAATAGCCAAATCGATCAAGCAGAAGAAAGGATATCAGAGATTGAAGATCCACTCAATGAAAAAAAGTGAGAAGGCAAGATTAGAAAAAAAAGAGTAAAAAGAAATGAACTAAGCCTCCAAGAAATATGGGATTATGTGAAAAGACCTAATCTACATTTGATCGGTGTACCTGAAAATGACAGGGAGAATGAAACCAAGTTGGAAAACACTCTTCAGGATATTATCCAGGAGAACTTCCCCAACCTAGCAAGGTAGGCTAACATTCAAATTCAGGAAATACAGAGAACACCACAAACATATTCCTTGAGAACAGCACCAAGACACATAATTGTCAGATTCACCAGGGTTGAAATGAAGGAAAGAATGCTAAAGGCAGCCAGAGAGAAAGGCTGGGTTACCCACAAAAAGAAGCCCATAAGACTCAGTGGATCTCTTGGCAGAAGCCCTACAAGCCAGAAGAGAGTGGGGGCCAATATTCAACATCCTCAAAGAAAAGAATTTTTCAAACTAGAATTTCATATCCAGACAAACTAAGCTTCATATGCAAATGAAAAATAAAATCCTTTACAGACAAGTAACTGCTGAGAGATTTTGTTACCACCAGGCCTTCCTTACAAGAGCTCCTGAAGGAAGCCCTAAACATGGAAAGGAACAACCAGTACCAGCCACTGCAAAAACATACCAAATTGTAAAGTCCATCAACACTATGAAGAAACTGCATCAACTAATGGGCAAAACAGCCAGTTAGCTTCAAAATGGCAGGATCAAATTCACACATAGCAATATTAACATTAAATGTAAATGGACTAAATGCCCCAATCAAAAGACACAGACTGGCAAATTAGATAAAAAGTCAAGATCCACTAGTGTGCTGTATCCAGGAGACCCATTTCATGTGCAAAGACACACATAGGCTCAAAATAAAGGGATAGAGGAAGATTTACCAAGCAAATGAAGAGCAAAGAAAAAGCAGGGGTTGCAGTACTAGTCTCTGATAAAACAGACTTTAAACCAACAAAGATCAAAAGAGACAAAGAAGAGCATTACATAGTGGTAAAGAGATCAATACAACAAGAAGAGCTAACGATCCTAAATATACATGCACCAAATACAGGAGCACCCAGATAAATAAAGCAAGTTCTTAATGACCTACAAAGAGACTTTGGCTCCCACACAGTAATAGTGGGAGACTTTAACACCCCACTGTCAATATCAGGTCAACAGAACAGAAAATTAACAAGGATATCCAGGACTTGAACTCAGAACTGGACCAAGTGGACCTAACAGACATCTACAGAATGCTTCATCCCAAATCCACAGGATACACATTCTTCTCAGCACCACATCACACTTATTCTAAAACTGACCACATAGTTGGAAGTAAAACACTCCTCAGCAAATCCAAAGGAACGGAAATCTTAACAAACAGTCTTTCAGACCACAGGGTAATCAAATTAGAATTCAGGATGAAGAAACTCAAAACCACCCAACCACTTGGAAACTGAACAACCGGCTCCTGAATGACTAATGGAGAAATAATGAAATGAAGGCAGAAATAAAGAGGTTCTGTGAAACCAACGAGAAAGAAGTCACAACATACCAGAATCTCTGGGACACATTTAAAGCAGTGTATAGAGGGAAATTTGTAGCACTAAATGCCCACAAGGGTAATGAGGAAAGATAGAAAATTGACACCCCAACGTCACAATTAAAAGAACTAGAGGAGCAATATCAAACAAATTCAAAAGCTAGCAGAAGACAAGAAATAACTAATATCAGAGCAGAACTAAGGAGAGACACACAAAAAAATTCAAAAAATCAGTAAATCCAGGAGCTAGTTTTTGAAAAGATCACCAAAATAGATAGACCACTAGCTAGACTAATGAAGAAGAAAAGAGAGAAGAATCAAATAGATGCAATACAAAATGATAAAGGGGGTATCACCATCAATATCACAGAAATACAAACTACCATCAGAGTATACTACAAACACCTTTATGCAAATAAACTAGTAAATCTAGAAGAAATGGATAAATTCCTGGACACATACTTTCCCAAGATTACACTAGGAAGAAGTCGAATCCCTGAGGACACCAATAACAAGTCTGAAATTGAGGCAGAAATTAGTAGCCTACCCACCAAAAAAAGTCCAGGACCAGATGGATTCATGGCCAAATTGCACCAGAGGTACACTGGGAGAATGGAACCATTCCTTCTGAAACTATTCCAAACGATACAAAAAGAGGCCATCCTCCCTAACTCATTTTATGAGACCAACATCATCTTTGTACAAAAACCTGGCAGAGACACAACTAAAAACAAAATTTCACACCAATATCCATGATGAACATTGATGCAAAATTTCTCAATAAAATACCGGCAAGGAAATCCAACAACATATCAGAAACCTTATCCATCATGATCGAGTTCATCCCCAGGATGCAAGGCAGGTTCAACATATGCAAATCTATAAACGTTCATCACATAAACGGAATCAAAGACAAAAACCACATGATTATCTCAATAGATACAGAAAAGGCCTTTGACAAGATTCAACAATGCTTCGTGCTAAAAATTCTCAATAAACTAGGTATTGATGGAATGTATCTCAAAATAATAAGAGCTATTTATGACAAACTCACAGCCAATATCATACTGAATGCACAAAAACTAGAAGCATTCCCTTTGAAAACCGGCACAAGACAAGGATGCCCTTTCTCACCACTCCTATTCAACATACTATTGGAAGTCTTGGCCAGGGCAATCGGGAAAGAAAAAGAAATAAAGGGTATTCAAATAGGAAGAGAGGAAGTCAAATCGTCTCCGTTTGCAGATGACATCATTGTATATTTATAAGACCCCATCATCCCCGCCCAAAATCTCCTTAAGCTGATAAGCAACTTCAGCAAAGTGTCAGGATACAAACTCAATGTACAAAAATCACAAGCATTCCTATACATCAATAATAGAGAGCCAAATCATGAGTGAACTCTTATTCACAACTGCTACAAATAGAATAACATACCTAGAAATACAACTAACAAGGGATGTGAAGGACCTCTTCAAGGAAAACTACAAACCACTGCTCAAGGATGTAAGAGAGGAAACAAACAGATGGAAAAAACATTCCATGCTCATGGTTAGGAAAAATCAATATCGTGAAAATGGCCATACTCCCCAAAGTAACGTATAGATTCAGTGGTATTCCCATCAAGCTACCATTGACTTTCTTTGCAGAATTGGAAAAAAACTACTTAAAATTTCATATGGAACCAAAGAAGAGCCTGCACAGCCAAGGCAATTCTAAGCAAAAAAAAAACAAAGCTAAAAGCATCACACTACCTGACTTCAACTATACTACAATGCTACAGTAACAAAAACAGCATGGTACTGGTACCAAAACAGACATATAGATCAATGGAACAGAACAGAGGCCTCAGAAATAACACCACACATCTACAACCATCTGTGCCAGATGTTGGGAAACTGGCTAGCCATATGCAGAAAGCTGAAACTGGATCTCTTCCTTACATCTTGTACAAAAATTAACTTGAGATGGATTAAAGACTTACATGGAAGACCTAAAAACTGTAAAAAAAAAAAAAAACCCTAGAAGAAAACCTAGGCAATACCATTCATGATATAGCCATGGGCAAGGACTTCATGACTAAAACACCAAAAGCAACAGCAACAAAAGCCAAAATAGACAAATGGAATCTAATTAAACTAAAGAGTTTCTGCATAGCAAAAGAAACTATCATCAGAGTGAACAGGCAATCTACAGAATGGGAAAAGATCTTTGCAATCTCTCCATCTGACAAAAGGCTAATATCCAGAATCTACAAAGAACTTAAATTTACATGAAAAAAACAACCCTATCAAAAAGCGGACAAACAATACGAGCAGACACTTCTCAAAAGAAGACATTTATACAGACAACAAACATATGAAAAAAAGTTCATCACTGGTCATTAGAGAAATGCAAATCAAAAAAACCACAGTGAGATGCCATCTCACGCCAGTTACAATGATAATCATTGAAAAATCAGGAGACAACAGATGCTGGAGAGGATGTGGAGAGATAGGAACACTTTTACACTGTTGGTGGGAGTGTAAATTAGTTCAACCATTGCGGAAGACAGTGTGGCGATTCCTTAAGGGTCTAGAAATAGAAATACCATTTGACCCAGCAATCCCATTACTAGGTATATACCCAAAGGATTATAAACCATTCTATTATGAAGACACATGCACATGTATGTTTACTCATGGCATAAGCTACTATGCCCAGCCTGGGGTTTGTTTTTGGAAAGAAAAAATAATCATAAAATTCAGGACATATAAAGAATGTAAATCTGATTAATGCATTATAAAGGGCGCTTTTCAGAAAGCAACCATATAGTACTTGCCCATAGTAAGTACTCAACAGATGTCTGCTGAAGAGTAAATCTACCTGGTCTTGCGTGACATGTGTGGAAACTGTCTCTATTTAAAGTGTGTATTATTTTAATTGGATTGATTTCCTGGATGCACAAAGTAGGGCCACCGCCCCTTCTACCCTATAACAAAAAATTATAAATGTTACATTTGTCAAAATACAACAAAACCATTCAGGCAATATAAATAATTACAAATGCCAGTAAAGTCACTTTTCTGTTTTGCTTTTGATCTGCAAGGTTACCAGTGGGTGAGATAATCTTTTATTTATGTTGGATGTGGTAAAATTTTGAAGCAAGGCTGTTGTGCTCATCACACCCTCCTTCCATGATGAAGCCTGGAGGGCTGGCCGGCTGGCTGATATTTTTTAACGCAGAGCTTGTCAATTTCTGTTAACACTAATTTAGAGTTCATAGCTCCATATATCACGGAAATGTGTGGGCAAAACAATTTATATAAAGAATATTTTGAGAGGAGTTGAACAAATGGAGGATCATTTCTGCAGTGCCTAGCAAGCGTTTCTGATTACGGCGCCAATGTATGTACAGCGGCCGGGGAACTCACCTTTCGAGGCTTCCACACTGGATTTTGCCAGGTTCCTTTCTACATACACTCCCACTATAAATAAAAGCTTTCCCCCCCTCTCTTTGCCATGCGTTGTCTTTTTAATTATTCCCCAAACTGTAATACAGTCAGTCTAGATCTTGTTTTGCCATTAACTCAGGAAGAAAAGAGGCTGCCTCCTGCATTTCACACGAAACATGACAAGGGCAGGCCGGGGGCTTTCGTCTCTTCCCACCTTCAACAGACAGCACAATAGGCAGCTATAATCTTATGACACCCATAACTAATTTATCCAAGCAGAAGACAGGTAGCACTCGGCTCTGCCGCTCCTGTCTGAATAGGTGCAGTAAATACTCAGCTTAATAGACGCTTCTCAGGCAGGAGGGCAACATATCACAGCATGGCTTTTTTGTAATCTTCCTGGCACGTCGACAGCCAGGAGCACCGGCCAGCTCATGTTTCTCCTCAGTGGGGCTTAGGATGCATGTAACCGTTAGATGGTGACACATTGTGCCTTTAAGCAAGTTTAACTATTTTATATCCTCTCTGATCGGCAGCTTTGTACATCTGTTAAGCTGCCTCTTAAACTTCAGTGGGCACATCTGTGGATTTGCTCCTTGAAGTTGGGCGTGTGGTGCAGGCCATGCGGGATTTCTTTGTGACTGCCTCCTGTTTATCTGTGAAGAGTTTCTCTGTTATACTACAAGGCCACAGCTAAATACAGCGTCTTGGCCAAAAAGATAATAACCTTGTGACAGTCAGGAGGAATGCACTCAGCAAAGGCCGAACAAAAATCTCGTCTGGAGTAGCACTGATTAAAAAACTAATTAAAAAAGCAAACTTTTTTTTTTTTTTTTTGAGGCGTTTTGCTCTTGTTGCCCAGACTGGAGTGCAATGGCAGGATCTTGGCTCATCGCAACTTCTGCCTCCTGGGTTTAAGCAATTCTCTTGCCTCAGACACCTAAGTAGCTGGGATTACAGGCATGAGCCACCACGCGCAGCTAATTTTTTTATTTTTAGTAGAAATGGGGTTTCTCCATATTGGTCAGGCTGGTCTCCAACTCCCAACTCCAGGTGATCCAGCCACCCTGGCCTCCCAAAGTGCTGGCATTACAGGCACCAGCTACTGAGCCTGGATCTTTTACCAGTTATATTTTACATATCTCGGGGTCATTAGGACTCAGCTGCTTTGGCTCCAAGCCAGATCTAGGATGTACTTCTCTGCCTGTCTCCTCCTTAAACAAAAGGTTGCTCAAGGCTTGTTCTTGCTATAGTGAAGCTAGTGCAACCTTGTTTCAAGTCTTGCACGGTATCTGCTAACAGAGCAACTTACATGATGGCTGAACCCAGGTGGAGAGACAGGACAGCACGCTCTACTTACTATGAGGCCAAGACAAGTCACAGAACCAAGCTCAGCATCAAAGGGACAGGGAAGCACATTCTTTCCAGGAACCTAGGAGTGGGAGAGGAGGTGAGTATTCGCTGTACCGTAATCTAACCTACACCCCCGTTTCTATCTGCAAAATGAAGGAAGCACAGCTATGTGGTATAGTAGAATTTTGCATACACTGAATCCATCATTACGGGTTCCATTTCTGAAAGACGCCCACTTCTGTTTTTTATTTTTATTTTTAGCACTTGAGGAAAATAAATGTGCATGAAGACACCTGGGCTTCTATCAGGGCGGGTATTCACCCCCACACACCAGCAGAATATGCTACTAGCATCCATTCTGATCGGCCAAGTGACCACTCAGATAGCTTGGTGCCCTTGCTGGATGGTCGGTTAAGTATTTTCAGTATCAACATTGGCTGACGGATTCACAGTTCTGTGATTCTGGCTCTTTGTTAGGCATGTACATTATAATTCCCTATTGGGGTTCGTCAATTCTTCTAAGAGAAACAGTGTCACTCACAGCTTTTGCAGAACATCAGCCTTTGGTTCAAGCACAGAGCTCTGTGTCTCAACCATCCTCCCCACCCTGGCCACAGCTGATTAGACTGGGGATGGGGACCTGACCCAGAGATAGCCAATGACCATGATCAGGCTGAAGTGTCATGTTACTAGGTTCTTATTTAAATATGTTGAACCAATTAGATTTTCTCTCTGAAGATAATGAATTGGGAAACATGGAGGTGTTATCAGTGGCTAAAAATTTATCAGCAAGAATGACATTTTGCACTGTATTTAGTTTTATTTATTTTTTATGTTTTTATAATATGGAACACTTCACGAATTTGAATCAATTTGTATTATGTATTGTGGCATAACAAAATACCCCAGAACTTAGTGGCTATAAATAGCAGTAAACATCATGTCACCGTTTCCAGTCATGCACAGCAGGGTCCTCGGCTTTAGGGTCTCTCATGATGCTGCAATCAGGTGTTGGCAGGAGCCACAGTCATTTCAAGGCTTGACTGGAGTGGAATCCACTTCTTAGCTCACTCACGTGGTTCCTCACAGGCTGTTGGATGGAGGACCTCAGTTCCTTGCAGGCTCTTCACTGGGGGGTCCCCCCAGTGTACTGCAAGGCGGCCCTCTGTGTCAGAGAAGACGTGCCAGAAAAGCCAGGGAGAGAATGCAACCAAGTCGAAAGTCACAGTCTTTTATCACTTCATCTCAGAAGTGACATCCGTAGTAGCCAGGGCTCAAACAGAGGAGGAGGAGAAGCAGGAGATACATGTGAAGAGTTTTTTTTTTTTTTTTTTGAGATAGAGCCTTGCTTCGTCACCAGACTGGAGTGCAGTGGTGTGATCTCGGCTCACTGCAACCTCCGCCTCTCAAGCAATTCTCCTGCCTCAGCCTACGGAGTAGCTGGGACTACAGGCATGTGCCACCACGCCCAGCTAATTTCTGTATTTTTAGTAGAAGCGGGGTTTCACCATGTTGGCCAGGATGGTCTCAATCTCTTGACCTCATGATACGCCTACCTCGGCCTCCCAAAGTGCTGGGATTACAGGTGTGAGCCACCGCGCCTGGCCCATGTGAAGAGATTTACTGCAAAGAAGTGGCTTGCCTAATTGTGGGGGCTGGCTAGGCACATCACAGATCTGCAGGACAAGCCATGTGAAAGGAACTGTTAGCACCGGCTGGACTACTGTTGACAGGTGGAATTTCTTCTTCTTCAGGGAGGAGTCAGCCCTGGATAAAGCCTTTCAATAGATCGGATCCCGGTCTATTGCATCATCTCTCTGAAAGCCAGCTGATTACACATCTTATTTTATTTTATTTTATTTATTTTATTTTATTATTTTATTTTATTTTATTTTATTTTAGAGACGGAGTTTTGCTCTTGTCACCCAGGCTGGAGTGCAATGGCGCCATCTCGGCTCACCGCAACCTCCGCCTCCTGGGTTCAGGCAATTCTCCTGCCTCAGCCTCCTGAGTAGTTGGGATTACAGGCACGCACCACCATGCCCAGCTAATTTTTTGTATTTTTAGTAGAGACGGGGTTTCACCATGTTGGTTAGGCTGGTCTCGAACTCCTGACCGTGTGATCTGCCCACATCAGCCTCCCAAAGTGCTGGGATTACAGGCGTGAGCCACCGCGCCCGGCTCCATGAACCTTCTGAACATCCGCCTTCAGATGTGACATCATCACATACCTTCAGAGCAACACCCAGATTAGTGTTTGAAGCTGACCCCACAAAACAGGCCATCGTGACATCCTTCCCATTTTGCCATATGGTATTCATCTGAAGCAAGTCCCTAGGTTTAGCTCACACTCAAAGGGAAGGTACTGCACAGACCGAATACCAGAAATTAGGGATCATCGGGAATCATTTTACAAGACTGCACCAGAGTCACTTTTTATTTTACTTGCACGAGGATTTTGTGAGGGCAAATGACTCTAAAAATGTTCTAACTGAAAAGATCTGCAGAGCCATTTATATGTGTTGAATGAATTATGGGTAAATGAATAAGGTCTTGTTCAGTGGTAATTACACAGGCTTGGTGAGTAAACATAGCTTGTATCTTTAAGATAACAACTTCGGGCCAGGCGCGATGGCTCAAGCCTGTAATCCCAGCACCTTGGGAGGCCGAGGCGGGTGGATCACGAGGTCAAGAGATCGAGACCATCCTGGTCAACATGGTGAAACCCCGTCTCTACTAAAAAATACAAAAAAATTAGCCAGGCATGGTGGTGCGTGCCTGCAATCCCAGCTACTCAGGAGGCTGAGGCAGGAGAATTGCCTGAACCCAGGAGGCGGAGGTTGCGGTGAGCCGAGATCGCGCCATTGCACTCCAGCCTGGGTAACAAGAGCGAAACTCCATCAAAAAAAAAAAAAGATAACAACTTCAATTTTGTACAACAAACAAATTCAGTTCTGTATCCAAAAAATTCTAATAAATGTTGTTTTCACTAAGAAATATTTATAACTTCAAGGTTACAGGTCAGTGTTCCTCAGAACTGTTATAGCAAATCTCTGAGTATCATATGAACGTCTTTTGGTCTTCTTAGTTTAATGTAGATGGAAATTTTTCAGTTGGCAGAAACAAAGAAAATATATATGGATTTACCTTGAAGTTAATAAAAAGTAGTATGTAAATATTGGCTGATCTTCCTTTGTTTTTGAGACACAGTCTTACTCTCTTACCCAGGCTGGAGTGCAGTGACACAATCTGGGCTTACTGCAGCCTCCACCTCCCTGGGCTCAGGTGATACTCCTGCCTCAGCTTCCCAAGTGGGTGGGACTACAGGTGCATACTACCACACCAGGCTAATTTTTGTATTTTTGGTAGACACAGGGTTTGCTTTTTAAACAAAAGATCATAGCCAACCCAGTATTTTGCATTCTCAAAATCTCTTATGTTAAACGGTTCTTAAGTATTTTATTAAAGACTGTTCAAAGTTATGGCAAATGGACTCAACTATAATTTTAACCAAGACTGAACTAAATAATTTGGGGCTTATATGGTCTGTTTCCACAGATGGGGGAGAGAAAGGCCCGTGAAGGGCCAAAGTTATGAATAACTATGGCTTGGATGAGCAGAAGATTTGAGATAGAATGAAAAGCAGTGGAGAAGAGGCAAGCAGACACGGAAGGGTACAGATGGAAGGAGAGCACAGGACAGTGGCTGGCAGGGCCCCAGAGGATGACCCAGAACCTTCGGCTGCTGAGGCTGTCTTGGGCTCACTTCCTGTCTCCAAGGGGCCTGTTCTGATCACCGTTCCCGAGTTCCTCCTCTCAGTTACTCACCAAATCCCTCCATCCTCCCCATCGCATCACATTATTTGCTTGAGTGCATTTGTTCTTTTCAGGAAAATGGATGGTATGCCATTATAAAACAGTCGCTTTTTAATTTACTGTAATTCAAGTTACCTAAAATCAAGGGGAGAGCTTTTGCACTGGCATCCTTTATCAGATTTTCCATGATCAATCCGTTCATGAGTTAATAAATATTTACTAAATGAGAGATGTCGGGGTAGGCACGATGAACTAATATCTAACATTTATTAAATACTTCTCATGGCTCAGGTGCTGGTCCATTCCACTGTGAGGAACCACCGAATGATCACGGAATTAGCAAGAACTTCCCATTCCACCGTGAGGAACCACCGAACGATCACGGAATTATGAAGAACTTCCCATTCCACCGTGAGGAACCACTGAATGATCACGGAATTATCAAGAACTTCCCATTCCACCGTGAGGAACCACTGAATGATCACGGAATTATCAAGAACTTCCCATTCCACTGTGAGGAACCAACGAATGATCATGGAATTACCAAGAATTTTGCCATCTAGTTAGAGATGAGATGCTTATCCCCGTAAAGCTGAATTTGCAACACAAACCCCCAAAATAGTAAAGATGCTAGAAGTACTTTCCTGACAATATCTCAGAGCCATATACACAGTAAATGTTGTCCACCCCAAGGGACTGCTCAGGGTGGAATTATCTGCGAAGTCTGGAGGACAATCTGAGATTTTAAGGATGGACAAGTTCCAGATAGGTAGAAAGATCAGAGAGAGCAATGGGTTATTCAACAAATATTTATTACATGCTTAATCACAGTCAGGCTCTGTGCTGGGGGTTGGAGACACTGGGATGGACTAGACAGTCCCTTCAACGAGTCTGTCATCTACAGAGGGATAAACAAGAAACTAGGGAGTAGTGCAAGGCATCAAGATGGGAAAACGAGAAGCTGTTTCTGGGAAAATGCAGCCTTTGTTTTCTTTATCACAAGAAGTCTGGCTAAGAGACCTACCATCTGGAAACGAAGGCAGCCCTTGTGGGTTACTCTGGCATTGAGAAAATGTGTCCTCTTCAAGCCTCACAGACGTGACAGTCATCCTATGGGATAGAGAAGGGGCAGGCTGCTCTTGGGTTACCTCCTACGTACAGCATTCTTCAAAAGACCCTGCAAAATGCTACTACTTTCTGGAGACCGCTGGCTGAGGGCAGAAACTCTTGCCTCTCTCATCAGACAAGGTGGGGGAAAAAAGAGGCTGAAACCTAGAGGGGAAGAATGGAGCTTGCAGATAGACAAAGGGTGCCATGCCAGCATGCTATAATCGCTCATGGAACAAACCTCAGCTTTGCTTAGTATTCTCTGATTAAATAGAGAGAGTCTGCAGAGGAGAGATAATAACATATGGTTGATTATACAGGCATTTTTTTGTTTTTACTTACTTTACTTTTTTTCTTTTTTGAAACAGAGTTTCGCTCTTGTTACCCAGGCTGGAGTGCAATGGCGCGATCTCGGCTCACCGCAACCTCCGCCTCCTGGGTTCAGGCAATTCTCCTGCCTCAGCCTCCTGAGTAGCTGGGATTACAGGCACGCGCCACCGTGCCCAGCTAATTTTTTGTATTTTTAGTAGAGACGGGGTTTCACCATGTTGACCAGGATGGTCTCGATCTCTTGACCTCGTGATCCACCCGCCTCGGCCTCCCAAAGTGCTGGGATTATAGGCGTGAGCCACCGCGCCCGGCCCAGTTTTTTTTTTTTAATGGCATGAACTGTTGGTTTACTCTAACAGTATTGAAAATGAATGTTCGCTTGCTCTATAGTCTAATGCTGAGAAAGTACTCTCATTTTCAATAATCCAAGTTTTAATGACTCCACAGGGATTAGTGAACAATAACAATAACAACAGAAACTTTAGCTAATGTCGCCTAATAAGAGCATCAGCCAGTCCTCTGCTAGGAAGGTCTGACGTTTCCCTCACATCTGATTACCTTCTTGCTTTCAGTGCAGACTTTCTGAGCATTTAGAATATAAATTTCTGGGCTGTTAAAATGACGGCCACTTCATTCACTAGCAAAACAGACCCTTCTTTGATACAAAGTCTCTACTTTTTTCTGGCAGGCTCCAGGGAGATCATTCCCAGAAGACTCATGTCAGAGCAGCTTTAAGAGAAAGCAATCTGAACTTTATTTCATATAAGTTTGGGGAATAGGAAGGACAATGAGACAGATGCACTTGTTTATTTCACTGTCTTTGCATAGTGAATCAGTTCCTTATCCCTGCTGTCCCTTCAAGCCCCATAAATCCCTACAAGGGGGTAGTGGGATCAAATCACACATTCAAATTATTTGCAAAGATGTCAACCAATTCTAACTTCTTTAATACAGCCACCTCCTAAAGGAGAGAGAAATCTTCCACATCGAAGAGAGCTTTCCCCTTTACAAATTGCAGCTGGGACAGATGTGCTGTTATTTAAGCTTTGGAGCTGTGTAAAGTTTTGTTAGGCAAATCAGTGACCAAACCATCTCTCCTAGCCCAAAATCTATTGTATACAAAATCTTATTTGTATATAAAAAATTTTCTAGGACTTGAAGAATGGACTCTTTTTTTTTTTTGAGACAGAGTTTCGCTGTTGTTATCCAGGCTGGAGTGCAATGGCACGATCTCGGCTCACCGCAACCTCTGCCTTCTGGGTTCAAGCAGTTCTCCTGCCTCAGCCTCCTGAGTAGCTGGGACTACAGGCACACACCACCATGCCCAGCTAATTTTTGTATTTTTAGTAGAGACGGGGTTTCACCTTGTTGACCAGGATAGTCTCGATCTCTTGACCTCGTGATCCACCCGCCTCAGCCTCCCAAAGTGCTGGGATTACAGGCGTGAGCCACCGCACCCGGCCTGAATGGACTTTTTAATGCAGTCATCATCAGTGTGTTGTCTAGCTTCTGGGGAGCCAGGGACTTGGTTGAGCTCACAGCAGACTTTTCACTTCAACAAGTCACACCACTATAATGGAAATCCAAAAGCCCGGACACAAAGTACATAACTTCCCTGACTAATTTTATTATGCCGACACACTTAATGGCTCCTATTACAATCACAGCTGGGGTGGGAAACAGCACTGTATTGTGACAATCACACTAAATCGACGAGGATTATCAGTCATTAAAAAGGGACCAAATTAGCATGGAGCAGTAATACTTTATACTTATCAAATCTTCTGCTGGTCAAGGTTCATTACTGTGTGACACTATAAAGGCAGAAGCCATCAGCTCATTCTCCAGAACATTTAAATCTCCATTGTATTTGTGTAGGATATAATTTCTGGTTACAATAAAGCCTAATAAAGGTTACACCCCAGTGAATAAAGTGTTAATAAATTGACCCATGACATCTAAATGGATAATTATATTTAAGATAAAGGAAGAATCTCTCCTTTCAGTAAAGTGTTTCAAGTTGTGCCCAACCCAAGATACGTTCAGCTACAGGGTGGTTTTACACAGCTTTGCAATGACATAAAATATTAATATCACAGGTTGCCATTGTAGTAGATTAATTATTCATTAGGCTTCCCACCAACTCCTGTCTATCAAAAGCATCAAGACTAAATTGAAAATGTTTCCACATGCTAAGGAATTTTATAGAAATTAACTCCTCTCTGGATTTGCAAGCATGGGTTAGAAGCATTAGGATTTCTCTTTCCCTCGGCCCCTACACCTGCCACAGTGTGTCAGCCTGTCACTAGACTTCATCCTCACACGGCAGAGCAGTGTCAAACAGAATCAGGAAGTGATTAGGAGATGGAAAGGGTTGTTACTGCATGTGATCAATTAGATCCAACGGGAACAGCTGAACATATGTCATGTGCTGGTGCCTCTCAGTTCTCCTACGGAACCAGCGCCACAGACAGCTAACAACACCTATGGGGCGGGGACGAAACAGAACAGAACAGAAGTGCTGCAGGGGTTGTAAACACAGCTCCCTTCCAGTCGCTTGGAAAACTTTTCCTTTATATTTCTGATACTGCATTAGGCTCAGTAAAAGAAGGCTCAAGTACAACACAACCAACACTAACTTGTTTCATTGATCAATCAATAACTGAATGCATGCATTTATTCAACAAACACTACGCACTTATTTTACGTAACCACTACAGTCTCTTCTGCGAGAATATTGGTTATATTTACTCACATACATTGAATAGATAAAATACTATGAATTCCTAAAAAGAGATCCTAGAGAACGGGCCAGCAAGGCTGTCATTTTCTTTTTTAAAGCACGGACTGCATTCTGTTATTTTTTTATATGCCAGTGCTTAACTATGAATCTCCAGTGTGTAAATAAATATAATTTGTGTTTGAAGGAATTTCTTTTCCAATATGGTGGAGTAGAAACCCTGAGCAGATCACCTTGTGTAAATTACCAAGAGCCTGCTTAGAAATGCATTATTGAGCTGGATAGAAAGAAAGGAATCTTCGGATACTCCCAAAACAGTGGAAGTGGGAACTCATAGAGGAATGAGCTCACCTTTCTTTCTGGGGCGCTTCTGATGTATTTTGGTGACTGTGAACTTTCTTTTTGACCATTGCATGGAAAAAGAGGAAGAGGAAATAAAATTTATAGCTCACCTAGGATGAGAGTCTAGGAGGAAGCCCTTGTATAAATCTGTTATAATTATCAGAGAAACAGTGAACTACAAACAGGTCCTGCAGAGGGAACAAAAAGAAAATCACCTTCCTTGACCTTCACAACGGTCAGGAAAGAGGGTTAAAAAAAAAGGTCCATAACCATAAATCAGCCCGCATTCAACCCAAATGACACTTTCAGAATATTCTGAAAAAGATCAAGTCTAAAATTTAATTTGAAATTATATAAGCCTTCTGGGCACAGTGGCTCATGCTTGTAATCTTAACAATTTGGGAGGTTGAGGCAGGAGGACCACTTGAGCCCAGGCATCCAAGAACAGACTGGGCAATGTGGCAAAACCCCATCTCTCTCTTTTTTTTTTTGAGACAGAGTTTTTGCTCTTGTTACCCAGGCTGGAGTGCAATGGCGAGATCTCGGCTCGCCGCAACCTCCGCCTCCTGGGTTCAGGCAATTCTCCTGCCTCAGCCTCCTGAGTAGCTGGGATTACAGGCACGCACCACCATGCCCAGCTCATTTTTTGTAGTTTTAGTAGAGACGGGGTTTCACCATGTTGACCAAGATGGTCTCGATCTCTTAACCTCATGATCCACCCTCCTCACCCTCCCAAAGTGCTGGGATTACAGGTGTGAGCCACCACGCCCGGCCCTCAAAACCCCATCTCTATAAAAATTGGCCAGCTATAATGGTCCGTACTTGTAGTCTCAGCTACTCGGGAGGCTGAAGGTGGCAGGATCTCTTGAGGCCAAGAGATCAATGCTGCAGTGAGCCAAGATCATGCCACTGTACTCAAACCTGGGTGACAGAGCAAGACCCTGTCTCAGTAATAACAATAAACAAAATAAAATGGTGTATGGCAACTGGATGAAGCAAACGTTAAACCTTGTATAACAACATACCTTAAAACCGAGCCTGTCAAACTCTCCATAAAATCCGAGCTCACAGTAAGAAGATAATAATCATATGCAAAGAAACGAGATATTGTGATGACAGCTAAGAAAAAACAAAGATCAACAGAAGGCGGGAATTTCAGACTCCAAATAAAAATAATTACATTTTAATATGTTTAGCATAAAAAGAAGGCACATGGGCCAGGCACGGTGGCTCAAGCCTGTAATCCCAGCACTTTGGGAGGCCGAGGCGGGTGAATCACGAGGTCAAGAGACCAAGACAATCCTGGTCAACATGGTGAAACCCCGTCTCTACTAAAAATACAAAAAATTAGCTGGGCATGGTGGCGCGTGCCTGTAACCCCAGCTACTCAGGAGGCTGAGGCAGGAGAATTGCCTGAACCCAGGAGGCAGAGGTTGCGGTGAGCCGAGATCACGCCATTGCACTCCAGCCTGGGTAACAAGAGCGAAACTCCATCTCAAAATAAATAAATAAATAAGGCACATAGAATCTTAAAGATAATTATGTAGATTTAAAAAAGAACCAAATGGAATTTGTAGAATATGTCAAATAATTGAAATAAAAGCTCAGTGGGTAAATTAGATACAGCTAAAGAGAGAACGCATGCAATGACAGAGTTGAATAAATTATTCGCAATGTAACACAGATCAGCAAAATGATTTTAAAGGGTTAAAAATATTAAAGAGAAAGTGACACAGATATGCAATGAAAAGATTTTACTTATACCTAATCAGGGTTATGGCAAGACAGGTGAAAGAAAGGTGAGAGGAATTCAAGACAGAATGGCTGAAAAGTTTTCAGAATAAAATATACCAACTGTCGTATTCCAAGAGCCTAAGGGATATCAAGCAGGATAAACAAGAGGAAACTTGTATATGGATAACAAAACAAAATGACATAACATTGAAGACAAGGAGCTTTTAAAACCAGCTATGTAAAGCATTCCTAAAGGAATGACACGGAGATTAGCAGCTGACTTTTCTATCCATAATACAGTCCAGAAGACAATAAAATGATCTAATGCTCTGAGAGGAAAAACCATATGAAAATAGAATTGCATACCCAATGAAATTATCATCCAGGAATAGAGTAAAGGTGGTTTCATTCCAGCAAAATCAGAGTTTTTTTATTAAAAGATCATCATGAAAGAAAATTCCAAGTGATATCCTTCAGGCAGAGAAAACAAATGATCCCATATAAAAGTACAGTTTTCAAGGAGAAAAGATAAACAAAAAAGCCCTAAGAAATATACAGTCAAAACTCAGTGGAAATTTACTTTAAAAAGTGTCTTATTTGTGGGATCAGTAAGAAGACACAATTAAAATGTGAGGCAGGAGGATTGCTTGAGCCCAGGAGTTCAAAACCAGCCTGGGAAACACAATGAGTCCCTGACTCTTTTTTTTTAGTGAAAAAAATTTTTTTCTTTAAATTAAAATATGGAAAGAAAATAGGAAATACGTTAGGCTTGAAACGATCAAAATTAAAATGTTCTAAGTTCCTTATATTACTTTTGAGAAAGGTAAAAATCTTAACTTTATGTTTCAAAAATTAATTTTTATTAAAATGTTTAGAGTGATTACTAAAAGTATATCAAGTACAAAGCTTCCAACTTAGAAGAGAGTAAAAAGAGAATGAACAGAAGAGAAATATGATTAAAGCCTTAAGGCAAGGAAAGAGGAAAAAAAGCAAATAGAATTAGAAGGGCCAATGAAAAGCACAAAATAAGGAAGCATAAATAAATCCAAACCGAATAGGAACCTCGGTAAGTACAGAAGACTAAACTACTCCGTTGAAGAACAAAGATTTTGAGAGTGGATTAAAAAGTATGATAGCTGTAACAATTGTTAATAACTGTTTACTTAATAATGTGGCTTCAGGACATACAGAACAAAAACTGGAAAACTGGCAGACCCTCAGAGAGAAACAAGCAAAAATCCACTTCCATCTTTTTTCAGTTATTCATAAGACAACCGGTAACTGTACAGCTGATCTTCCAACTGTAGTTAACTTAATTCAGTGGATAAATAATACACTGCACCCAATACTTGGAAAACACCCGTCGTTTTTTAGTTTTTATAGCTGCCATAACAAATGACCACCAGTTTAGCAGCTTAAAACAACACAAGCTTATTATCTCATAGTTTAGTAGGTCAGAAATCCATGCAGATCCCACCAGGCTAAAACCAAGGTGCCAGGACTGTTTTCCTTATTGAAATCTGCTCCTAGCCCCATGTAGATGGTTGGCAGAGTTTGGTTCCACGCAGTTATAGGACTGGTATCCCTGTTTCCTGCTGGCTGTTGGCCTGAGGTTGTTCTGAGCTTCTAGAGGTCACTTCCCATTCCCATTCCTTGGCTCGGAGGGCCCTGTCTCTAACAGAAGACATTTCTCCATGTTTACAGGCTCATGTATTTAGATTGGGCACATCTGGATAATCTGTGATAATCTCCCTACTTCAAGGCCGGTAATCTTAACACAACTACGAAGTTGTGTGTGTGTGCGGCAGGTATCATAATTACATATTCCAGGCATTAGGGCACAGGCATCTTTGGGAGATCATTGTTCTGGCAACCATACTTTCCAAACTTACCTACAACACGCAAAATTGTACTCACACATGATCATAAACAAATGTCTATACGGTTTATGTTCTGTGAGCAAAATGTAATGGTGTTAAAAGTAACAAAAGGATAATTGGCCCCAAAAGTTTGAAAATTAAGAAATCTACTTCTGAATACTCACTGGGCAGTTAACAAATCAATTCGAAGCGGAATAAAGAAAAGCAACCCATGCCAAAACTTGTGAAGTACAGCCAAAGAACTACTCAGGGGCAAATTTATATAGCTGCATAGGGTCAGAGGTAGGTGTGAAAAGATCGCACGTTGTTCTCTCTCTCAAGCTGTTAGAAAAAGAACAGAATGAACACCAGCTAAATGAAAAAGAATACGGAAGATGCGAGTGAAAATTAACGAACGGAAGGTAAATATTCAACAAAGAGGATCAAGGAAGATTGGTTCTTTGAAGATAACCAAAAATACTGACAGATCTTCAGCAGCACTGACCATGAAAAAAGGAGAAATGGCATGAATAACCCCATTAGGAATAAAAATGGAGAGCAGCAGAAACGTAAAAGACAGTAAACAACCGACGATCAAATCCATGTCAATAAAACTGCACACTTAGATAACATGGACAAACTTCCAGAAAAATAAACTTACCGAAAACAAAAACAAACTCAAAAAATATCTTAAGTGGTTCTATAAACCTTCCAGAAACTCAACTGAGAGCTAAGGTCTATATGGAGAAAACACCAGACCCAGTTGTTATTCTGAGAAGTTCTGACAATTATTTAAGGTTCAGCTAAGGACACTTTTAGAGAAACAGAAAATAGAGCAAAATAAACATAGATGGGAAATTCCTTAATACTGCGAGGAGTGCTTATATATAATTTCTAGTAAATATCACACTTATGTGTGAAAGATCACGAGCAAAGCAGTGATATCCTCTTCTGGATATTTTGATATAACATGTTCCTGGAGGTCTCCGCAGCTAACAAGGTAAGAGAAAAGTATACTAAATGTTTAAGAAAGAAAAAATGCTCATAAATGATATTAGGTTTTGTACACAAGAAGTTTTCTAAGAAACTATTAAAAAATATAGTGGGTGTCTACCAAATCAATGTGGACGTCGATTTTATTCCTCTAGATAAGCAACAAATTTAGAAAATGCAATTTTAAAAATATAAAATCTGTAAAAACAGCAAAGATATAAAGGTTGTAGAAATGAATTTTTTTTTTTTTAAAAAAACTGTTTGGTAAGCCCTTTATACCAAACAGTATTAAAGGTTACTGAAAGATAATTTAAAATAAATATGGGGTATTCTATATATGTGAATCAGAAAATTCATGTATACGTCAATGCTCCCAAATTGATCTACGTACACGCAGTACAATTCCAATAAAAAAGTAACTCACAGAAAAGGTACTGGGATGAATGATTATCCATATGGAAAAAAATTAATTTGGACCCTTGCTTCATAGCATACACAAAATAAATCCCAGGTGGGTTAAATATTTAAATATGAAAGGCAAAGCTGATTATTTTAGAAAATACCACAGCGTAAGATCTTTATAAATCAGAGAAAGGAAACATTTGTGATACGAAACTCTAAAAACATGCATTCCATAGTGAAACATATATATCCACATCTCTTCAAATTAAAAAGTTTTCATCTAAGCCACTATAAAGAAAGTCAAAGTCAATTTACAAAGGATTTGAATCCAGACTCCAGGAAAATCACAATGAAATACCATTTTACACTCTCAGGATCAAGAAACATTAAAAATTTCGAGTTATTGGCAAGAATGAGAAACAATGGAAGCTTGTATCTTTTCGGTGGGAGTATAAGTGGTACAACCACTTGAAAAGACAATTTTGAATTTCAAAGTAAAGGTCAAGATCGCATACCCTACAGTCTGGCACTGTGCCCCTCGGTCTGTACGTCAGCACGTGATTTTCAAAGGAAGGGTCAGTGGACCACGTGCATCAGCATCCACGGGGAAGTTGCAAGATGCAAATTCCTGGACTCCACCTCTGAAGGAGCCCTAGAATCCTCAGGGCTGAGTCTGCGGGGTTTGTGGGTGTTCCGGACAACTAGAAATCATGCTGAAATTTCAGATCTACTTCCCTGAGGCATTTCTTGCACGGGTATAGTGTGAGACACACACAAAACAGTTTACAGCGCCAGTGCCTAAAAAAACAAAGCAAACTACCCAAATACGCAGCAGTGTAGGAAAGGGAGAGGAACCGTGGTGCATTCATACCTTTTAAAACCATATACCAGCTGCACACATCCGGAGTGAATCTCAGAAACATAACAACATAATGGGAGGAAAAGCAAAAGAAGACCCACAGTATACTCAGATTTATATTAAATACAAAAACATGCACAATCAAACAATACGTCATCATATGATTTAGGGATGCATGCATGTAACATTTAGGGATTATATAGGAAATAATACAAATAAATTTAAAACAAAGGTTTCCCCTGTAAGAAGGGAAGGTGGAACAGTAGGAAGGCTCACCCATGGCTTTGGGGATACCGGTAATGTTTACGAATGAAGATTCATTTCATTATTATTCTTTACATCTTACACATATGAGATACATATATTTTTATATGTATTTAATACAAAATTTTTTGAAAGAAAAAAGGACAGTTGAACTGATGTTGGTTAAAAGTTGTTTGTTTAAACAGCAGTTATTTGTGTCTCTGAAAGTGTTTTTGACAGCCCTTTAAAGTATTCCAGATGGGCACAGTGGCTCATACCTGTAATCTCGGCACTGCAGGATGCCATGGCGGGAGGACTGCTTGAACCTGGAAGTTCGAGACCAGCCTGGACAACATGTCTACAAAAGATACAAAAATGAGTCAGGTATGGTGATGCACACCTGTGGTCCCAGCTACCCAAGAGGCTGAGGTGGCATGATCACCTGGGCCATGGGGGCCAAGGCTGCCATAAGCTGTGATTGTATCACTGCACTCCAGCCTGGGTAACAGAGTCAGAACCTGTCCTAAAAAGTTTTTTAAAAATATATTCTTACTGACATTGCTGCTCATCAATTTTGCCTCCAGGGCAGAAATTATGATAAGGGAAAGCCAGTGGGGAAGAGGCAGAGAGAATAACATTGCAACATTTTGACAACTGACATTTGGGAAAACATCTCTAAGTTTTCAAACAACTTTTATTGACCTCTCAATGCTTCAGACAATTAAGGAGAGTTCCTAGAGAGGGTGAGCCATGTGTGATTACGTGTGCCCTGTCTGTTTTTAACCACACTGTCCAGGAGCAAGCCAAGTGCTGCGCGGTAAATAGGATGTGTTCAAAGACCAACTTTCCCATCATGCCGTCTGCGTAGTCCTTCAAACTAAGAAATGTATTTTCATAAAGTGTCCTCTGACGTCACTGAAGCCATTTATTCAAAGCTATTTGTGTCATGCTAAATAATGTGGCTTTTCTAAAGTTGTGTTTTTTGAGACAGAGTTTTGTTCTTATTGCCCAGCCTGGAGTGCAATGGTGCAACCTTTGCAACTTCTCACTGCAACTTCTGCCTCCTGGGTTCAAGTGATTCTCTTGCCTCAGTCTCCCAAGTAGCTTGGACTCCAGGCATGCGCCACCACACCTAGCTAATTTTTTTGTATTTAGTAGAGACAGGGTTTCATCATGTTGGTCAGGCTGGTCTCGAACTCCCGACCTCAGGAGATCCATCTGCCTTGGCCTCCCAAAGTGATGGGATTACAGGTGTGAGCCACCACCGCTTTCTCTAAATTTCTGATCTAAAAAAGACACACTGAAAAATCCATAAAGCCCTACAATCTCTAAGAAGGACCTGGCTTCTGAGCTGCAGTTTCAGAATAACTCTCTGTGTAACTGAAGTAGGTCTATTCAGGGCTGATAGAGTCATGAGACTTGACTGTAGGTAGCATTTCAAAGACGCCCACCCATTTCATTATGACGAAAAAGACGAAGACCCAGAGAAAGTGACTCAGCAAAAAATTCACATTAAAATAACTCTCGGGAATAAGTCACACAATTACAGAGGCAGTCGATAAAAGGGTGGAAGCTGATCCAAGCTTTCAAAGAAATCTGAATTCACCAAGGCATAGAAAAGATGCCCGCTTCATATGGTAAGCAGGATGGTGACAAAAGAGCACATTTCAAACTACTTTTGATAAGTTTCTCATAAAGTACTTTACTTCTCAATGTTTATGTTTTAAATTATAGTAGCTACATACATATTAGTTTTAAGTTTTTTTATTTCCTTCTGTGTTTATAATCAATATGATCGATTTTAATGTTTTGACAAAAAATTCTTAAAAGTCAAAAATCAACTGCATTTTTTTCTGATGATTAATAATGATTTGTAGGGTTACAGCTTCTCGGTCAGTTCTGTAATTCTGTTCTGCCATGGGAAGTAGGGACTGCCCGTATAGCATGATGATTTTGTGTATGTGTCTCAAAGAATTTTAATGTAAGGAAAAAAACCATTTTTAATACGGTTTGTTTTCCTTAGAGCTTATGTTCTTTAGGAGGTAGTTGTGCCTATGACAAGATGATTAAAACTAAGTAAGCTTATTAATAGCCAAAAGGACTGCTAACTGTAGAAAAATCGTTCCTTTACTGAAGGGTTGTCGGCAAGTCTAATTTATTAGCTTTGTCATGGGCTGTGAGTGAGAACATAAATCTTGTTTAGTGATCAAGATGAAAAACACTTGGAATACCTGCCATAGCAAAATTCTCCACATACTTTCCAAAGATAAACACATACATCACCCTAGGTCACGAAGTGGGTAGGTTTTATTACCTACATTCAGAAATATGAAACCCTATTATACATGTCACTTGGATGAAAACTGCACACCAGAACTTTCCATTTATAATAGCACTGAGAGTCCCAAACTGGCCTCAAGATTCAAAACGCCAACAAAAATAAACAAGCAAAATGCTTTCAAATATCTAAAATAGTATCAAATGTGACCAAACACGATCTCCTTAGAAATAAGAGACAAAGGATGTTTCCTGACCAAGTCGGGGCATTAGGTCTTTGGGATGAATCTGAGGTTTTATTAGTGAGTCAGTCACGGCCAGTTCAAAGTCACTTGAAGAAGTGGCATTTACTGGCTCGAAGTTCAGGGGCTTTAACTCAGGCACGGCCCAGTCCGGGTTCCCCACACGGCCTGCAGATCTGCACGTCCCACCTCTTGGCTCTGCTTTGCTTTTGGTGGATCCACTCTCAAACAGGCAAGGTCATTTCTTTCCTTTTTTCTGTTTTCTTTTGTTTTTGAGATGTAGTTTTTTTGTTTTTTTAATGCTCTTGTTGCCCAGGCTGTACTGCCCAGGCTGTACTGCCATGGCATGATCTTGGCTCACCACAACCTCTGCCTCCTGGATTCAAGCGATTCTCCTGCCTCAGCCTCCTGAGTAGCTGGGAATATGGGCATGCGCCACCACACCTGGCTAAATTTGTATTTTTAGTAGAGACAGGGTTTCTCCATGTTGGCCAGGCTGGTCTCAAACTCCCGACCTCAGGTGATCCACCTGCCTCGGCCTCCCAAAGTGTTGGGATTATAAGCATGAGCCACCACACGTACCCCAGGCAAGATAATTTCTGAAAGTTCCAGACCTGCATCCTCTGGCTCAGCAACACCAGCTAGAAGAGAGCACTTCTATTCCTATGGGAATGCCCAGAATTTCAAGACTGACTCCACCAGGTGCGGTGGCACGTGCCTGTAATCCCAGCTACTCAGGAGGCTGAGGCAGGAGAATTGCCTGAACCCAGGAGGCGGAGGTTGCGGTGAGCCGAGATCGCGCCATTGCACTCCAGCCTGGGTAACAAGAGCGAAACTCCGGTTCAAAAAAAAAAAAAGTAAGCAACTTGTAATTACTGGTAGTAACCAAAGCTTTGTGGTAAGAAAGAGTCTGAGGCCAGGTCTAAACACATCGGGAGGTCTGGGATCCATCAGCATTGTCTGTGATGAGCAGAGGCTGCGGAAGTGGCAGCATTCATGTTGTATGTCCGCCATCTGGGATTAACCAGGTTATAAACCCCTTGAGATGAAAGACCTAATTCACGTGTTACATGGGATTTGGCAAGTAGAAATTCATGATTATGAATGAAAGATCATGGAGTTTTGCCAACTACCATTATGCTTTGTAAAGGACGTATAATAAAGGCTCAGTTAGCCAAAATGCAATTAATTACAATCTCGAAACACTAGATTTTCCATTCCCAGAATCTAATCAGAAAAAAAAATCTGTATATTTAGAAACTAACTTTCAGGGTTTCAGTCCAGATTGAATGCAACTGATTGCCCAGCCTTTCTGGATTCACAGCCCTAGTTCTTAGACAACCATAAGTGATGCTCAGAACTTCAGTACAGAATGAAGCCCCGTTGTGTTTTTGATAACACCAGACTATATTATTAAGTTTAGGAAGTGGGACCTAACACTTCCAACAGTAAAATTTCATCTACTTTTATTTTATTTTTTAAAAGCCAAGATAAAAGCATTAGATAGATGCTCACAGAGGGTGAGCTCATTTACTAGACGGTAAGCTCCTAAAGGGCTCCAAATGTCTGCTGATGTTTGATTTGTCTCCATATTCCTGCACCACCCATCACAGTTCCTCAAATATTGTGCTGCTCAGGAAGTGTCTGATGTATGAATGAATGAACGGATTTTGTCTTTAATGATTAATGTGAGCATTTTCCTCCCCGTCCTCCTTACCGTGATATGTGAGGTATCTTGGGTCTGGGCCATGGCTGCAATTTTCAGAGCTAATGAAGAAAGCATTGTCAGCCATGGCGGCTGGCACCTGTGATCACAGCACTTTGGGAGGCCGAGGCAGGAGGATCACATGAGCCCAAGAGATCAAGACCAGCCTAGGCAGCATAGGAAGATCCTGTCTCCATAAAAATTTAAAAATTAGCCAGATGTGGTGGTGTGTGCCTGTAGTTTCAGCTACTAGGGAAGTTGAGGTGGCGAGATCACTTGAGCCCAGGAAGTTGAGGCTGCAGTGAGCCGTGACTGCATGACTGCACTCCAGCCTGAGTGACAGAGCAAGACTCCGTCTCTTTAAAAAAAAAAAAAAAAAGATGAAAGAGAAGGTGAGACCACTGGCTCATGCCTGTAATCCCAGCACTTTGGGAGGTGGAGGTGGGCAGATCACCAGAGGTCAGGAGTTTGAAACCAGCCTGGCCTGAACAGGGTGAAACCCCATCTTTACTAATAATACAAAAAAAAAAATTAGCCAGTTAGGGTGGTCTGTTCCTGTAGGCCCAGCTATTTGGGAGACTGAGGCATGAGAATCACTTGAACCCTGAACCCAGGGAGGTGGAGGTTGCAGTGAGCCCAGATTGAGCCACTGCACTCCAGCCTGGGCAACAAGAGGGAAGCTGTGTCTCAAAAAAAAAAAAAAAAAAAAGATAAAAGAAAAAGCTTTGGCAGTTGAGTGTGGCCTGGGTTCGAGGCTTACTTTTTGCTTCCTCTTTAAATTTTAGTTTACTCATCTGTAAAATGGGGATAACACTACTTAATTTCTCTTCTTAAATTTGCCACGAGGATAAAATAAAACAAAAATTATGAAAGTCCTTTGAAAATGATGAAATCTCCATAAAAATAGGAGACAATAGGTCTCCTCACAATCCCACAACTAAGTAGCTATATGGCTTTAGGCTACCCTCCGTCCTTCTCACTCGCAAGTGTTTTCATCTACAAACAGAGAGGAATGAATGACGTGCTCTCTGGTGCACTTTCCACCCTCCATGCCAAGTACACACAGCTGAGGCTCTGAGCTCTGGCGAGAGGAAAGAGCCCGGCTGAACCAAGCTATTTCCTGAAATGACTTAGAAGAGCCATTCGATGCTCTTGCCGAATGTATAAGCAGCAGCCATCCGGGGCTATCAGCTTTCATTCTGGACAGTGGGCCTGAGAAAAATGCATTGTGGGTGGGCAAGAGCCCTCCATAGGTTTCCTCGTAGAGCTTCATCTGGAAGTTAGAGAAGCTCAGAATCCAAAGAGGTGATAACGGGGAATCAAAGAACATGGATGATTTTAGGCTCCTCCTGACTCGGGTTATCTCGTGTGGGTTTTACAGTTACTTTTCAAATTAACGATGTTAGCCATTTTGCAGACAAGAACTCACCAAGATTCCGAGATGCTTCCTAACTCGTGGAAAGATCGAAACTCCGGGCTGTCTGACTCCCGTCGTTTTCTTCCTATTATTCCACCCGAAAGTGCTCAGACCGCAGATAGTTCTGAAGCGAAACGGCGTGTGGATCTGGAGGCAAAGACCATGGTAGTGTGTACAAACCTCTGCAGGCAGAAATCACAAAGAGGAAAAGAAACTCCATGGGCTTCTTGGAGATCCTGAGGACTGACCCTGCTAAGCACCCTTAGGACTCACCTAAGTGGGGAGCACTTAGCTCTGATGTAAAACATCTGCTGCTAATAGCAGGCACCTGCACCTCAGACTTTCAGGTTCCATGCTGCGGCAGGCAGGTTCCTCTCAAAACCCTTCTCAACGTGTGGATCTGCTCAGATACCCCCTTTTCCAGGCCGCAGCCTTCTATCTTCACAGTCCTGTTGCCAAATCCCCAGAGGGAATTTCTAAATTACTCAATTCCCTATGCCTGTGTTTATATCTTAATGATAGAACATTAAGATGCAAATTAAACAGAAACTTAGTAAGCAAATCATGTCACTCTCTAATGGACACATCAATAAAGGCACGAACAGAGGCACCACACTGTTGCCAAGCCCCGAGGAAAGATTTCAAAGGCCCACCTGCAAGCCCCAGACGCACCATGTGTTAGAAATTCTATCTGGCCAAAGTAGTTATGCTCAGGGCTTTTTACTGCAGCCCGGTAGCCGGAACTTTTTGATGGTATCCTTTCACCGCCTTCCAATACTGACCTGGCTCTGCAGATGTGCAGGTTCCCAAAGGTGCTGCTTTTCTTCCCAGCGTGGTTTACAAGGTTACAAAGAGTACAGCCCGCTTTGAGTAAAGCGCTGAAACCACCAAAGCCTGGCTCAGTCTCTGCTCTGCATTTTTATTACTGCCATTTGTCTCCTTTTTCTGTTTTCCTATTTTTCCTCTCAACACTTGGCTGTGATCCCCTAAGTTAAGCTTTTTGTTTGTTTGTTTAGGCAGAGTTTGCCCATATAAAAAGCCACTTTATTATAAATCATTGGCTTCTACCATCAAATTTACTTGAGCTGCCGTATCTTAGAAGGTCAAGCTGTGTATCATACATTTCAGTATCTTGAACACTTGGCCAAGGACTGGTACAGAAAACAGTAGAAGTTTAATAAAATGCTTGGCTGGGTGCAGTGACTCATATCTGTAATCCCAGCACTTTGGGAGGCTGACGAGGGCAGATCACTTGAGGTCATGAGTTCGAGACCAGCTTGGCCAACAGGTTGAAATCTCATCTCTAATGAAAATACAAAATTAGCTGTGTGTGGTGGTGTGCACCTGTAGTCCCAGCTTCATGAGAGGCTGAGACAGGAGAATCACTTGAACCTGGGAGGGGGTGGTTGCAGTGAGCTGAGATCACATCACTGCACTTCAACCTGGGTGACAGAGTGAGACTATCTCAAAAAAGAAAAACAATGTTTAATGAAGCGTTTGGTAATAAAGTATTTTAATCCCTCCAATTTTATTATCAAATTCTTACTAAGATGACTGTGCTCTTGGAAGGCCCTGGGTTCTGGATATAACTCTGTCCCTAATTAGCTGTGTGATCTTTGGAAAATTATGACCCCTCTCACTGGGTGCCGCTTTCTCCATCTACTGAATGACCAGGGAGGTGGCCTCTATAGTCGTTTTCAGATTTGGCTGAGGACGGGGTTAAGGTCTGTTATCTTCACTTTTGCAAGTATCTAGATCTGTAGGAGCTAGCACACATCTAAAATACAGCAGGCTCTCCATGATATTTGCTGAAGGAAAACATTCAGCATGCTGTGATTCTACATTTTAAATTGATGTTAAGTTACACTTAAAAACTTGTAATTGCTTTAAAAACCAAACAAAACACTTCCCGATTGCTTCAAGTGTTTCTGGTTTCTTTCTACCCAGGACTCGGATGCTTTCCTGAACAACTCTTGGAAGCTTTGAGTCCTTTCATAAACGAAACTCCACAACTACCTTCATTCAGGTGGACTCACTGCCTTCCTGGGGTGTTTCTCACCAAACCAGACACCGGTGGTGGGGTTTTACAGGGCCGCAGAGACATGCTGCCCATATGAGGAATTCAGGTTCATTCGTCTCAAAAAACACTGTGTATTGGAACCCACTGACACGTTATACGTAACATTAGTTTGGGCCAGAGGCAAGTACCCAGAAAGCCTTGAAAGCCGACGATCCAGAAAAGGCTCATCTGCACCACACAACCCCTAGCTCATAGTTTTAGAGATCGTTTCAATATTTGACCCTTGAAGTCCTTCCAGCATTTACAGTAAGTTCATACACATTCACACCTCTACTGTTTCAATAAGCTCCTGATTTTTAAAATTGTTTCCTTGTTTATTATTTATATTGTTTACAATTTTTCAGTTGCTTATCTAGGTTGGGGACTTTTAAAGTCAGTGTCCGGAGATAGGTTTCCAAATGGTGGGGAGGGAGGTGGCATGAGTACTGAGAATTATGCACGAAACTTTATGTGTATGTGCATTTCTCTGTGAGAGCATTCACAGGTTTCAACAGACTTCTGTAACACCAACACATTAAGAGCCACATGAATTTATATCCCCGCCTCCGCTTCAGCCAGAATCATGCTTTCTAATGCCTCCCTCTCCCCCAGTATCTAACCTTGTGATGGGCATCCAGTATTCCCTCAGACCATTCTTCCAAGCTCTGGGAAGGGTTGTTTGTTATTGAAAAGACATCTTTATTGGAGAGGATGGTCCCAGGAGTCTCCCTCTAGTTCTGCAGACTGTTCAGGTTGGTTGTACAACAGATTCAAATCTATCAAGTGAACTGAAAATCCAGGAAAGCTGGCAAATGTCAATTTCTCATATTCGCTCAAATACAGAGGAATGAGGAGGACTTTTTGTTGGGAATAAAACTAGAATCCCCAGAACATCTTACCAGTTTTTACAATGTATGTGGGCAAAGAACTTGGGTTGAATGCCTGGGCTGACCAGGTAGACTGCTGAACCTCAACAAAATATTGACTCCAACAATTTGGATGCAGTAGTGGGCAGGTGAGGTGGAGGAGAGGGTGTCTGCGATAGAAGAATTAGTGCCAGTGAGATCTGCCTGGGGTGGTCAGGCGGAGTCAATCAACAGGCACACAAAGGACTCCAGACAGGTGGCCTGCATCTCTTGCCCTCAGAGTTTCTGTAGCCAATAGAATTATGCACATAATGGGGTACTCTCTTTTTCTCTTTTGCAGTGTAAACTGTGATTTCAGGAAAGAAATCCAAGGCTATTCTTGGAGGAAAAGCTGTAGACACCAATATCCTGTAGAAATTGTAGTGTGATTTTCTCACAAAGGAGAGGAGAGCACTCTAGAGAAAGGCCTGGACCTCGAGGTGGGGTAGAGTTGGCAGGCAGAAGAAACAGGCGTGCGCAAGGTCGGCTCTCTACCCAGCTGGCCCTGGATCTTTAATTCAGGGTCTTTGACCCACAGCATTTACAAAATCTAATAAGAAGGAGGTGTGGGCATTCTGGCTTCATTCCCAGCAAGGTCCTGGGTCCCTCTGCTTGGTTCTCTCCTCTGCTTCCCTCACTTCCTGGCTCCTGACCTACTGACTTCATTCCCCACTCCTGGTTCTGCTCCTGCCTCTCGTATATTATGACATACTTGGCTCGCCCAGTTTGTCACCCACCGTTGAGTGTGTGCTCTCTCTTACGGACGTGGTGGGCTCCTGCCAGCTGCTCAGTTTCCTGCCATTCCATCCCGGAAAGGAAGGGCACCTGGCAGAGCCCCGTGGGTGATGAGGCTCCTACTGGTCAAAAGGGATTCAGAAGAACCTGAAGAATTTGGGGGCAGACTACAACTTGCGATATCAAAAAATAAAGTGGCCTAGAACGTTGTCTATAAATGTGTATCATTTCACAATTAGCAAGCAAATTCTTTTTGAATATATATCCTCTGATAGTTCCACCCCATCTCATCCTCCACCACAAACACACAAAGCCATGCTATTAAATTAGCGACACCTCTATCTTATAATGGAAGCATCTGACTACAGAAAATACAGTAAACATGACAGATCTGCTAACCAGGGTGCTTAGGATATAAGGAACTCTGGATATCTGAAATTTCTAGTGGAGCTTCTAGTTAGAGATACACATTCTCTATTCTTTGATACAATAAATAAATTTTAAATGATTTACTCTGAGAATAAAGATGTACAGATATTGCACTGTGATGTATCATAGCAATGACTAGGCACAGGGAAGAGCTGACATGAATGTGCCACACCTCTCAGGCACCGGGAGCCAGTGGACAGCATAACGCCACTTATGCCACTTTTTGCAAGTTTGGCAGGGTCGCGCAATCAGTCATGCTTAAAGGGTGATAGCGGATTTTTTTTTGCTGGGTTTCTCTCCTTCCCTCCCTTCACACTCTGATCTTTACTCTTGCTTCCTGTGATTGCACTCATGAAAAAAATATAGCATCTAAGCCCTTCTCGGGTCTGCTTTCTGGGAAACCCAGGTACAGCAAAGAATCCAGAAAACTAGTGGTTCTCAGTGGCCTTTGGGTAGGAGTGTGTGTGAGAGAGAGATGGACAGAGAGAGAGGGAGGGAGGGAGGGAGGGAGGTAAAGAGGGAGGGGGAGAGAGAGAGAGAGAAGGAGAGAGAGAATTTCGTAGGGAACTGAGAGAGAACAATTTTTATTCCTCCCATTTGGCCCATTGCATCTTTCCCTTTCCCCTCTGTTAGTCAGGGTCCAATCAGGAAGTAACAACAATACCAGTTGTTGAAACAGATAAATCTTAATAAAAAGATGTGTAAACTAGTAAAAGGTGGTCAACTGGGAAAAAGAACAAGATGAACTCTAAGAGGTTTAGCAAGAAGAAGGAGGAACTAAGAACTTACCCCCTGCAAGAGGAAAAGACAGCCTGACTGTGGCAAAGACCCTTGCCAGAGGGTGCGGGCCAGAAGTGGGCTGTAGCAGCACCGTGTCAGGCGCTGGAGAAGCTCAGCAGAGGATGTAGATGGGAGCTAGTCCATAGGAATGGTCCCTGGGTAGTGAAAAAACTTGCTGGAGGGTGCAGGCTGGCAGAGCCGGTGCATGCGAGATGCTGAGCTGAGCGGTGCCAGGCTTCCTTCCCACGGCTCTGATGGCTCTGAGGGCACAAACAGGAAGGGTAACTCCTTCCCTCTGTTTGGCCTTGAAGTCTCATTCAACATCCTCTCTTTAAGAAGCCTAACATTAAGCTAGATGAAAAAGGAGAAATGTGTACAGGATTCAGCTCCAGTATCAAGAGCAGAGCCAAGACAGGTATGTTTGAAGTTGAGGGGTAATAAAATGGTAACTGGCACATCCAGCTTCTCTTTGTAAACTTTAAACTCGAAAGCATGAGAAGCATTCATTCTATAATGGCAAGTTTAAAAGTGGGAAATGAAAACTAAGCTATACAAATACCAGTGATTATTATTTGATAATGCAACTACATTTTATTTCCCAGACTTGCCTATTTTATTCACCTTTTCTAAAATAAAATGTACATCTATTTTTATCTGGAAAAAAAGGGTTATTTTAAGAGATTTAGAGGCTTGGCATGGTGGCTCATGCCTATACTCCCAGCACTTTGGGAGGCCGAGGCAGGCAGATCACTTGAGGTCAGGAGTTCGAGACCAGCCTGGCCAAAATGGTGAAACCCAGTCTCTACTAAAAATACAAAAATTAGCCAGGCATGGTGGCACACACCTGTAATCCCAGCTACTTGGGAGGCTGAGGCAGGAGAATTGTTTGAACCTGAGAGGAGGAGGTTGCAGTGAGCTGAAATTGTACCTGAGTCCAGCCTGGGTGACAGAGCAACACTCCATCTCAACAAACAAACAAACAAAAAAAAAATATTTTCATTGATTACAGATGTACTAAAATTCTTTTGTAAACATACAGTTCATTATTAAGCAAACATACCAGTATGTTTGAAAGGGGTATATATACATCCATGGGTCTAAAGGACAGTGTTTTTGAGGACATGCCAAGCAGGCCTCAGCTGAATTATCCCAGAGTCTCTGCCCCTGGTCAGCTGGGCCAGCGTTCACCCTTAAGCTTCCTGTCCACATCCCACACTAATTACATAACATAAAAGGCACAAAGCAATGGCTCTTGCTCTACGGTCAGAACTACCGATACTGATGCCCTTGTGAACTGTTTGATGTCTTGAACTCTAAAATCTGCTTTCCTAGATCTTTGCAACCTGCTTGTCTTTGCTTTGGCTAAAAATTCCTACATTCTGCAGCTTTTTTTTTTTTTTTAGATGGAGTTTTGCTCTGTCACACAGGCTGGAGTGCAATGGCGTGATCTCGGCTCACCACAACCTCCCCTCCTGGGTTCAAGTGATTCCCCTGCCTCTGCCTCCTGAGTAGCTGAGATTACAGGCATCTGCTACCACCCCTGGCTAATTTTTGTATATTTAGTAGAGACACGGTTTCACCATGTTGGCCAAGCTGGTCTTGAACTCCTAACCTCAGGTGATTCACCCTCCTCGGCCTCCCAAAGTGCTGGGATTACAGGTGTGAGCCACTGCGCCCGGCCCGAATTTTGCATCTGCTTTCCTACCATTACTAGGGAGCTTACCTGATATCTCACCAATCTCTCTAGGTTCTGAAATTAAGCAACAGCAATATCAAATGGCAGGCAGCTTCCCAATGCCCTGTCTTTCCCATTTTATTCCTCAATCTTTTCCCCACTCCTCTGGTCCTTGGTTCAGGACTCAAGATTTGTGTCCGTGCCAGTCCCCTGCTGAGCTGACCTTCCCTTCCTTTCAACCAGCTGCCCCGATAGTTCTCTGGAGTCAGTTCAGGTGTCACTTTTCTAGAAAAACACCATCTGTAAAAGATCCTTTGGGGCTAGGGGAGGGACAGTGTGGGGTGGGAAGGTTGGGGAGGGATAACATGGGGAGAAGTGCCAGATACAGGTGACGGGGAGATGAAGGCAGCAAACCACCTTGACATGTAAGTACCTATACACCAAGACGGGTGGATCACGAGGTCAAGAGATCGAGACCATCCTGGTCAACATGGTGAAACCCCATCTCTACTAAAAATACAAAAAATTAGCTGGGAATGGTGGCGCGTGCCTGTAATCCCAGCTACTCGGGAGGCTGAACCAAGGAGGTGGAGGTTGTGGTGAGCCGAGATTGCACCATTGCACTCCAGCCTGGGTAACAAGAGTGAAACTCCATCTCAAAAAAATAAAACAAAAACAAACAAACAAACAAAGTACCTATACAATAACCCTGCATGATCTGCACATGTACCCCAGCACCTAAAGTATGATTTAAAAAAAGATCATTTGTATGCTTTTTTGCATAGTGTATTCTGTATTACTTTGAAATCAATGTTTATGTATCTTGCCCTCCGGGAAGATGCACTCTGAAAGTGTGTCCTCAGACTTCCTCTTGGCATCCTCAATACTGAACACAAGCTGGCAAGGACTGGGCATTCAACAGCTGTTGGCAGAACAAAAATGTCTCCAAATCCTACCTTCCTAGTCCCTTCCCTGCCACGTGCATCCCTGGCGTAATGGTGCCTCTGTCAGAAGGAGAACCCTGTGCCAGAGAAGCCAGGGGAGGATGTCCTACATTCTGGTGTTTATGGCAGCTCCTTGTTCTCTTCATGAAGCTTCTATTAATGCGTGTTAGGCAGATCTGTAGAAACACCTATACTCCTAAAAACAGATTTTCATTTCAAAGTACATGAAGAACAGAAAAAAGCGAATGGCGCTCATTCGAAGCACTGTGGCTGATATTTACAGGCTCCATCTGACACTTGAGGAGCCAGGGGAGTGAGTGGGAGTGTTACTTCACGGCCATGCCCAAATCTCCCTTCCCTTGCTTTCACATACTCTGCCCTCGGGCACACAGGTATCCATCTATCACTTTCACCAAAAATATATATGAACAGGTGAAGCTGAAATGAGATCATGTGCCTTGAGTTCTCATCACCGTCCCCTCCATTTCCCACACTAGAGACACCATTGCTCACACGATGGTGCATGCCTCCCTGGCTTCCACCCAAATGACAAAACCCATTCACATATGTTAGCTCATCCGATCATCATCAAAATATCACATGGGTAGGCAAGATTCATTGATCAGGTTATTGGGAACAAGGACGGGGGGCAGATGAGTGTCACAGGCAGGCAATATGTTCATAGTACCCAAGGTATGAGCTGGTGAGCACGCAGCTTCCCTTTATCTGTGTTTGCTTCTCAGGAAAATTTCCTTCATAGAGCCACAGTCTGCTCCTAACATCTGCTGACACGTGACACCCAATAGGTGCTTAATGAATAAATGAAAACTGGTTTCTCTTGAAGTACCTTCTAACTAGTTATATCAGCTCAGCCTGATGTATATAGACCCTGGAGAAAAGACTTTTTAAACCTGGGCACAGCTGGGGCCCTGTGCAAGCTCATAGCCGAGGATAAAGGAAGCCAGAAAAACATTCAACTGAGCCAGGCACAGCCTGTCCTACCAGCTGCTTCCCGCTCTAGATGGTTTAATTCCCCTCCCTCCCTCCATAACTGAAACAGTTCCTTGATGCTCTTAATGTCAGACTCTAAATGTGGATGTGACATCTTTTCTAACTGTCTATAGGGCACCCCATGTGAGACCCATGCCAGGGGAGCTTTGTCATTTTCTAAAGAAAGGACAGTAGAGTGCAATCTGCCTAGATGCTCACCAAGCCTTTGAGGGGTTTGCATTCTACTGTCCTTTCCACCTTTGCTTGTTATTATTGTAGGGGAATGTAGATTTCCAGGCCCACAACTGGCGAGTCTTGCTTAATGGAATGTAAAATCCTGTTTCTAAGGTGATTATGATTATTCAAGATCTTTGTTCATTAAATGGCAGATCCTGATCTTAGAAAGAACGAACGAACCTGGGTGCGGAGGTTCATGCCTATGATCACAACACTTTGGGAAGCCAGACAGAAGGACTGCCTGATCCCTGGAGTTTGAGACCAGCCTGGACAACATGGCAAAACCCCATGTCTACAAAAAGTACAAAAATTAGCTCTGTGTGGTGGTGCATACCTGTAGTCCCAACTACTCAGCAGGCTGAGGTTGGAGAATCACTTGAGCCTGGGAGGTTGAGATTGCAGTGAGCGTTGATTGTGTCACTGCCCTCCAGCCTGGGCAACAGAATGAGACACTGTCTCAAAGAGAAAAAAAAAGAAAACAGGAAAAAGAAAGAGAGGAAGACAGGAAAAGAAGAAAGAAAGAAAGGAAGGGAGGAAGAAATAAAGGGAGGGAAAAGAAGGGAAGGGAAGGACAGGAGGGAGGGAGGAAGGAAGGAAAGAAAGAAGGAAAGGAGGAACAAAGGAAAGGAGGGAAGGAAGAATAAAAGAAGGAAGGAAGGAAAAGAAAAGAAAGGAGGGAGGGAGGGAGGAAGGAACAAAGGAAGGGAGGGAGGGAGGGAAGAAAGGCGAAAGGGAAGCTTTTTCTAGAGCATGAAGCTGGCCTTCAGTACCCTACTATTCTGTCATGGAGTATCCTGAGGACTGAAATGAATCTCATGGGAGGACGAGTGGTCAATCAATGGAATGTTTTTGTAGGAATCAGTGCTGGGATGATTAGCTGTCAGAATGTTACCAGTACGGGCAATCACCTTTGAAAAAATATTGGAATATGAGGTGAACTGCATACTCTATAAATGCATACATCATTAAAAATACTTCATATTTTAAAATAATTAAGTTGGCATCAGGCACCCTGACTATTGACTTTATCTGGCAGAAATTTCAAAACCATGGAGACAACTTGAAAGTCAGCCTTAGACGCGAGCTGGCTGTCGTCACGTGACATGCATGGGTCACATTTTCCCTCTGCATAGACGAGAAGCTCCTGCTGGGCTCTCCCACTGTCTTCTGGTGTCTTCTCCACTTTTGCATCTTTGGCCACTGTCCAGTACAGAATAAAAAAACTTAATAAATGGATATTAGGTGAATGAATAACGTGTGAAAAGAACTATGAGTCTGAGATTCCAGTTCCAACATGGCTGCTGAGTTTCTACACCATTTTGAGAAGATCCCTTTACATTTCTGGGCCTCAGTTCCTTATTAGTCAATGGAAAGGCATAGTTGGCTGAGATTAATAGTAACTAACATCGCCTGATTTTTTCTTTTTTTTTTTTTTTTTGAGATGGAGTTTCACTCTTGTTACCCAGGCTGCAGTGCAATGGCACGATCTCAGCTCACTGCAACCTCCGCCTTCTGGGTTCAAGCAATTCTCCTGCCTCAGCCTCCTGAGTAGCTGGGATTACAGGCACGTGCCACCACGCCCAGCTAATTTTTGTATTTTTAGTAGAGACGGGGTTTCACCTTGTTGACCAGGATGGTCTCGATCTCTTCACCTCGTGATGCACCCACCTCGGCCTCCCAAAGTGCTAGGATTATAGGCGTGAGCCACCACACCCGGCCTGCCTGATCCTTTCTTATGTGCCTGGCATTGTTCTCATTGCTTGCCTGCATTAGCATTTTTAATCTTCACGGTGCAGTCCCCAGGGATTCTCTCATTCAGGTCACCTCACTCACCGCTCTGGAAAAAGCACCACACAGGTGCCCCAGGGGTCTGTCTGTAGGAATGTTTCTAGGAGGAGCCAAGAATTTCTCACTGAAACATACAGTGATTTCTACCAGGTCATTTTGGGCATAGAGCCTTATGCGCTAGATTAGCCAACTGGAAAATTCTTCTGTTTGCCGATTTCAAACTGGTTTCAGTTTTTTCTTATCCAATAAAAATTACAGGCAGTCAAAGTGTGTGGGGAGAGCAGTGGGAGAAAAGAGCAAAGAAGAGAGAGACGGCCATAGCTGGTCTCTGTTTCATTCTGCGAGGGAAGCAGAAATCCAGAAATCCACCAGACGGAGACTCCACTAGACCCGGACTCTTGTAATTGGCAGCCCTAAGATGAATTACTTCACCTGCTGTCTTGCTGGTGATGCCCTCCAGGCTAACAGGTGTGGGATGTGGCCAGAAGGGACATGGATTAAACAAGATGCCATTCCCGAGCTGCCTTGGGCTCCATCCAGCTGTCTAGGAGAGTCAGGCAGGTCCAGCTTCCCACTGACTGGGTGGTCTCGAAACTGAGCTACAAACCAAAAATTATTTTTGCCTAATTTGAGAGGAGTCTGCATCCTTGAGGATTCCAGAAATGTTCTGTTTCTTCTCAGTCCTGCACCATTTCCTCAACAGCCTTCTAAAACATGCTCGAGGCTGCTGGGAGAAACAGTGGGGGGAACACGTCTTCCTTTCACAGAACTTTCAACTAATTGGGAAGAAGATATTTGTCCAGTGACTTCACTGGGAAGCCTGCTGTTGGAATGCTGAACAAATTTTACACACACTGCTTCCATATTTGCCGTGAAATTCTTGGCCAAATTCAAATGAGAGACTGTCACTCTCCTCAGGCCCCTCTTTCATGTATGAAGAATAAATCCATTTCTTTTTTTCCTCTATTTACTGTACCAGAAGCTATTCTGGAGAGAGCCAAGATTACTTGTCAGGCACCAAGATACAGATTCAGACAGAAGCAGATGATTGTGGCACCGTCAGCAACTTCCCTGCTATCTGGAAATGACATTTTCCTCACCTATGAACTCACCCCAGTATTTTCCACAACAATTAAAAAAAGAATGAAAAATAAATACCATATAGGCTTGTTTTGAAGATTAAACAAGCTATGCATGAAAAACATTCAGCCCAGTGCCCAGTACACAGAAAAGAGTCAATAAATCATAGCTGTTCAATCCCACTACTGGGTATATATCCAAAGGACTATAAATCGTTCTACTATAAGGACACATGTACACGAATGTTCATTGCAGCACTGTTTACAGTAGCAAAGACCTGGAACCAACCCAAATGCCCATCGATGATAGACTGGACTGGGAAAATGTGGCACATATACACCATGGAATATTATGCAGCAATCAGAAATGATGAGTTCGTGTCGTTTGTAGGGACATGGATGAATCTGGAGAACATCATTCTCAGCAAACTGACACAAGAACAGAAAATCAAACACCGCATGTTCTCACTCATAGGTGGGTGATGAACAATGAGAACACATGGACACAGGGAGGGGAGCATCATACAATGTGGTCTGTCAGGGGGAAATAGGGGAGGGACAGCGGGGGATGGGGAGTTTGGGAGAGACAACATGGGGAAAATGGCAGATATAGGTGAAGGGGAGGAAGGCAGCAAATCACACTGCCACGTGTGTACCTATGCAACTATCTTGCATGTTCTGCACATGTACCCCCAAAACCTAAAATGCAATTAAAAAAAAACCCTAACAATTCAAAAAAAATAAATAACCTATAGCTGTTTATCATTCGTCTCTTCAGCTTCACCCAGCCCCTCACTCCTGCTGGCATGGGACCTGGTGGCTTGGATGAGAAGGTTCAAAATGTCAGTCAAAGTGAAATTGATTTGCTTTCCATGGTAAGTACAAACACCTCAAATGGAATTATGCCTTGCAGGACATTTAGAAGTCAACTTAGTACATTGCTACAGTTTGAATGTTCACGTCCCTCCGGGACTCGTAAGACGTAATCCCTAATTCGATAACATAAAGGTGTGGAGCCTTTGGGAGGTGATTAGGTCACAAAGGATCCCCTCACATGAACAGAATTGTGCCCCTTTAAAAGGGCTTCAGGGAGCCTGTATGGCCCCTTTCCTGCTTTCTGCCCCTTCTATCATGTGAGGACACAGTGTTCATTCCTTCTTCCCTTACCTAAGCCTACAGCAAGAGGTGCCATCCAGAGCAGAGCTGGGATCTTCACTACACACTGAGTCACAGGCACCCGGATCCATCATGCACTTCCAGGCCTGCAGAGCCGTGATAAATAAACTTCTATTATTTATGAATTACCTAGTCCAACTAAGACATACATTGTACTTTTGTACTGTTCTATACCGACTCACATTCCAGTTATGGCCTTCCTGGATCTTTCCCAGACATACATCTCCTCTCTCACAGTGAGACTATAAAAATGAGCCTTAACTACCAGCGCGGAGAACATGATCCTGCTTCGTCCTTTTTGTCCGACACCGTCTTGCTTCTAAGATCAGCTTTCTCTGAACCAGGGTAGTTCTGAGGCTTTGGGGGAACTGGGGTGATTGTCTTGGAATTTGGGGGAACTGGGGTGATTGTCTTGGAATTTGGGGGAACTGGGGTGATTGTCTTGGAATTTGGGGGAACTGGGGTGATTGTCTTGGAATTTGGGGGAACTGGGGTGATTGTCTTGGAATTTGGGGGAACTGGGGTGATTGTCTTGGAATTTGGGGGAACTGGGTGATTGTCTTGGAATTTGGGGGAACTGGGTGATTGTCTTGGAATTTGGGGGAACTGGGGTGATTGTCTTGGAATTTGGGGGAACTGGGGTGATTGTCTTGGAGTTCTTTCCATGGTCTAACTTGGAAATCAGCAATAACTAGGTCGGAGTCAGGAGCAATGACAGTTTTGGCAAAGAAGGTTTGAAATCTCTACAACGATACCGCGATTGCTTCCGCGAGGGGATTTCCCCTCCCTCCCTCTCTGGTGAATGCAAATTCGGGAGAAAAGAATTTCTAAATCTGTACCAACGAGGCATAGCTGGGAACATGAAGGGTCAAAACCACTCTCAACTCAGGAAGTAAAGTATGAAAGCAAGCTCCCAGAGGTTCTCGTCTCTTATTTTGGAATTCCTTGTGCCTTATACAGATGGCACTGGACTCAACCTACTCTGTTTCAACACTAGAAATATCACAAGACAACACGACGCGATCAGTTGGCAAATCCCCTGAAAATCAAAGGAAAACTGGAACATACAGAACACAGAACTCCATGTGTTAAATAAGCAGGCAGCAAAACCTCCCCATTCTTAGCCCTCATAGGTTTCATCATAAAGTAGGGAGTTCCAGAGTTCTCAGAGCAGCGATCCACAAAAGAATAGGTAAGACGCTGGGTGTGGCGGCTCACGCCTGCAATCCTAGCACTTTGGGAGGTTGAGGTGGGAGGATCTCTTGAGGTCAGGAGTTCGAGACCAGCCTGGCCAACATGATAAAACCCCATCTCTACTAAAAATACAAAATTAGCTGGGTGTGGTTGTGGGCACCTGTACTACTAGGGAGGCTGAGGTGGGAGAATTGGTTGAACTGAGGAGGTGGAGGTTGCAGTGAGCTGAGATCATGCCACTACACTTCAACCTGGTGACAGAGTGAGACTTCATCTCAAAAAATAAATAAATAGATAAAAGGAACAGGCAAGATCTTAATTTCAACCTTAATTCCCATGCTAGGTCCTTTTTCTTCCCAGTGAAATAAAAATACAGAAACCACTTCCCCTAATAGTTCCCGCCTTCACACTCACTTGCCATAAAAGTGGCATCAATCATTGTACAAAGAGCAACCCAGGGATTTGTCAGCCACAGAGAGGAGGTTGCCAACTCTGGCTTCCACAGACAGACAACGGGAAGTCACCCTCCGAGGGCTGAGTCAGTGCACAGTGCCCTGTCTGGACAACTCCATCTGTGTTCCCAGCTCTGCTGAGGCTCCCCAGGTGAAACTAGCTGGAAGCCCAAGTTAGCCCCCTCGGAGACCCCTGAGCTCAAATCTGAAGGAACCCAGGCCTCTCCTGCTGGCTGCCCTGTCCTCTTCCCAGTCCTGGGAGCCACAGAGGTAGGGCTGGGTCTCACAACCCCTAGTAGGAATCTTTTCAGAAGTACTTGCGTTTACTGAGGTCCTACTCATCTTCATTGCTCATCCCTTCCTTTTCAGTGCACTGGCTCTTTCTAGGCTGTCCCAGGTGTCTCTGTCATTATGCCGTTGGATTGAGTGAATCAGCAACAAACATCTTAGCACAAATTAAGTCAGTGTGCCACTCTTCCCAGATGTTTGCGTTTTAAAGGAGATACGAAGAGTAAGGTACCCAAAAGAAAGGTGGACTTTCAGACCATGGACCTTAGATGGAATGGAGCTCTGAGCAGAGGAGCCCTTCTGATCCCTCCATAAAACATTTTCGTGTAGACAATTGTCTCTTCTACCATATGAAGGGTAGTCATTTCCTAGCAGAAGAAGTGAATGAAGACCAATCCTCCACAACATGAGGCAGCGTCAAGTAAAGGGAGTGTCTTTTTTTTTCTCCGAGATGGAGTCTCGCTCTGTCGCCCAGGCTACAGTTCGATGACACAATCTCTACTCACTGCAACCTCTGCCCTGGGTCAAGTGATTCTCCTGCCTCAGCGTTCCTAGCAGCTGGGATTACTGGCATACGTGACCACACCCAGCTAATTTTTTTTTGTATTTTTAGTAGAGGTATGATTTTACCATGTTGGTGAAGCTGGCCTTGAACTCCTGGCCTCAAGTAATCTGCCTGCCTCAGCCTCCCAAAGAGCTGGAATTACAGGCATGAGCCCACCTGGCCAGAAGTGTCTTAAGATGCTATTTTTATTTCATTGTTCCTGTGTCATCATATAGGTCCATGGGGGAACTGCAAATTGATATATGAAGTAATAACTAACCTGAGTTCTTAGCCCAGGACCAAGGGCAAGTCCTTCATATGTCATGACTACCCTGAGTCTCAGTCTCCTTATCTGCATAATGGGCCGACAACACAAACAGCCCCATTAAGACACCAAGAGACTTGAATGTGATAATTTATATAAAAGTGTGTGGTAGGCCAGGAGCAGTGGCTCATACTTGGAATCCCAGCACTTTGGGAGGCCAAGGTGTGTGGATCACATGAGGTCAGGAGTTCGAGACCAGCCTGGTCAACATAGCAAGACTCTCTCTCTACCAAAAATACAAAAATTAGCCGGGCATGGTGGCATGTGCCTGTAATCCCAGCTACTCAGGTGGTTGAGGCATGAAAATTGCTTGAACCCAGGAGGTTGCAGCGAGGTGAGATTGTAACACAGTGCACTCCAGCCTGGATGACAAAGAGAGACCCTATCTCAAAAAAAAAAAGTACCCGTAAATTGAAAAGCACTCTAGATATGAGATGTGGTGTTATCATTAAATTCATAAGTGATTTGACATTGAATGGTTTGAGTTTTCAGCTATGGATGTGGATCTGTGAAGCACACAGAGTTGGGGAGAGTCAGGACGAAGGGGAGAGGCTGTTTTACATACAGGGGAATAGTAAGAGCGAATGAATCGGGGACTTCAAATACGTTTGTATTTCAGTCACAGTAAGAATTAAGTTGTATCTTATTTTGACAGAGAAAAAGAAAAAGACTTGCATTTTAGTTCAGTCACTTTTCCTTGGTCCCAAATCAATGCTTTAGAGCTTACTGAATGCATATGCTGACGGTGCATTATTTTATCAAGGGAACACACATCCCTCTCTGTGCGGAACAAGAGACGCCGTCAAGTCAAGTGCCAACAGCTGGCTCTGCAGATGTCATCAGCAGCTGGATTCTGTCACTGCAGGATGCGTGGGTCCCAGTTCCTCTTTCTTCCTCCCTCTCTGTACAGATTTTGATGTCGATGTATAAAATTACTTTACCTTCCTGGTTAAACTCATTTTGCAATTACACCCAGATGTAACTAGTCACTTTTACAAAATTAGGTTCAGTTTGCTCAGAAATTTGAAATTTGAAAGGAGCACACATATCCAGTTCTTAGTAAGAGAAACCTCAGGTGAAGTCATGACCCAGTGTGCTCATCACTTCTGGGAAAAGATCTGAATAATGTGGTGGCTAAACCAGCTAAATCACTTAGCCCCACAGAGATATTTCAGCAGGAAATCTGTAAATAAAATGAAAATTCAATATTTCTTTTTTTTTGTATTTTTTTTTTTTTTTTTTTTTTTTTTGAGATGGAGTTTCACTCTTATTACCCAGGCTGGAGTGCAATGTCGCGATCTCGGCTCACCACAACCTCCGCCTCCTGGGTTCAGGCAATTCTCCTGCCTCAGCCTCCTGAGTAGCTGGGATTACAGGCACGCGCCACCATGCCCAGCTAATTTTTTGTATTTTTAGTAGAGATGGGGTTTCACCATGTTGACCAGGATGGTCTCAATCTCTTGACCTCGTTGTGATCCACCCACCTCGGCCTCCCAAAGTGCTGGGATTACAGGCTTGAGCCACTGTGCCCGGCCTGAAAATTCAGTATTTCATAGTGTATTTGTCTTAGAACAGGTCTATACAGCAGAGCCATGACTCCATAAATGTAGGAAGGCAGCTTAAAGATGAAAACAAAGGAAGATGCCTGTCATAGCTGAACTTCATCTGTAAATATGTTGACTATTATTCAGGTCTGACCAACTGACATCATCTCTCTTTGGATGTCTGTTTCATCCAACACAAAAAGTACCTACCATAACAGTGTTCACAGGCCCTGTTCCAAATGAAATCCAAACACCAAACAGAGTAGAGCAGCCACTGACGTAGACATACGTGCTCCCAGGAAGCATGTGTTAGACTGACTACCTACAGGGCAGTCTTGGCTGTGTGTATGCTAGGACCTGACTATGTGTATTTGTTCAGTGAATGAACGTTCATAAGCTGTGGTTTTTGGCCTGGACACCAATGGCTAATGGACACTATCTACTGAAGGAATAAAAGGGGCAGGAATGAAACAGGGATATTCAGGTGCTCTCCCATGCAGGGAGATTATCCATAAGGTAGGGCCTGCCTATTCTGTGAAGAACTACCTTACAGGCTTCATTTCTGCCCATACCTTCTGCTCACTCAACCCAACACAGAGAGTGAAGGAAGAGGCACATGTGAAAAGTACTATTCGAAATAGTCATACTGGGGCCTCTCCACTAAAAAAAAAAAAAATGCAAAGGTGGAGCGTGGTTCAGCTGTGGTTTGCTTAGGATCACTTGCTCTGTTTTAGATACAGTCGACTCTTAATTGCCTTATGTGGGTGATAACCACAGCGCCTTTCTCTTCCCAAGACTGACCTGTTTATCTGAGCTGTCTGCAAACAGGATCACCACCTCTACTGGAAGCCACAGCATGTCACCTTACCGAAGATGCAGGGGAAGCATTTAGACCGAACACATCCTATGGTGGAGGCACCAGGTGCAGTGCTTCGGTGCTGCCTTGGTTGAACAGCGGAACTTTTGGAATCAAAATGCTTAGCAGGAGCTCACAATAGTACAAAATGCTGGTGCTCCAACCAGATTGCTTCAGATTCCTTTTTACTGCATGGTGTGTGTGTGCACACGAGACAGAGACAGAGACAGCGATACAAATATACATAGAGACAGAGATAGAAGAGGGACACACACACAAAGAGAAACAGAGAGAGACATACACAGAGAGAATAGAGCGAGAGAGAGAAAATGAACCTGAGCTGTCAGATTTCACTGTTGCCAGCCCCACCTTCAGCTTTTTTGGGGAGACTGCCCTCAGCCTGCTTTGCTTCATACTGGAGAGCCAGCCCTGTCTAGGTATTTAGACCTTCCTGGGGCAGCTCTTGGCCAATAGATAGATGAAGAGACAGGTGTGAAAGCTTCAGCTTCTCCACCTCAGGTTAGTACAATTCTGAGACATTAAATCACACACGAGAGATCCCGAGCGGTATCAGGTGGAAGCTGCTCTCTGCGGGACTTTGCCTGAGATTGTGCCGCTGTCTGGCTTCCCCGACCCTCCTGAAAGAATGGAGACTGCCCTCAGTTGGCATATGAGGCATCACTTATCCCCAGCATGGAGTGGAGGACAGCTCATCAGCCCCTGAGTGAGGATTGAAAGTCTGGCATCTTCATTCTGTTGTGGTCCTTGGGCATCCGGGACAGTAGACACTCTCCACATTCAAATGTAAATGAAATAAGGTATTTTAAAATCATTTCCATTGCATGCTCCTATGTGAATACATAGAAGGGAGGGAGGGCATAAGAAACAACATATGGGCCGGGCGCGGTGGCTCACACCTGTAATCCCAGCACTTTGGGAGGCCGAGGCAGGTGGATCATGAGGTCAAGAGATGGAGAGACCATCGTGGTCAACATGGTGAAATCCCATCTTTACTAAAAATACAAAGAATTAGCTGGGCGTGGTGGCGCGTGCCTGTAATCCCAGCTACTCGGGAGGCTGAGGCAGGAGAATTGCCTGAACCCAGGAGGCGGAGGTTGCGGTGAGCCAAGATCGCGCCATTGCACTCCAGCCTGGGGAACAAGAGCAAAACTCCATCTCAAAAAGAAAAAAAAAAGAAAGAAGAAAGGAAGGAAGGAAGGAAGGATATATGTACCGAAGAGGACTCCCAGAAAGTGTCTTAGTCAAGGGTCTAGAAGCAAGTATGTCGACACTGCTCAATGATTTTGCCAGCTTTGCGTCCCTCAGCCCATCAGGAATTCCCTGTGGCTTGCACCATGGAACTCATTGTTCCCAGGCTCTTCCCTCCTGAATTTGGTTCCGATCCACACTCGTAGACCAGTTCCTGCCTCCTAGCACCTTCAGCCCTCAACTGGGCTCCTTCTTTCCCAGTCTTACTCTCTTCACTCTTTGGACCTGACACACAGAAGAATTACTGCTCCACTGACAGTTCTAGACCTGTTCTCAGCTCTGTAGCTCAGGATCCCTTGGAGGAATATTCCTCCTGGTTTGGATATTGGGACTCTCCTACTCTAGAATTGAACCAGCAGGACTGTTTACTTTTTCAAGTGGCATTTGGCCAGATGAGTTAAAGCATACGCCGTTCTCTGCTTTTCACGGCACTTCCCTTCATTTGGCACACTGTACGTTTTAGTTCCTCATTTGTCCTTTCTCTCTCCTAGAATGCCCATGAAAGTACAATTTTTTAAAATTTCTTTTGATGTCCTCTATATCCTCCCTTGCTGGCACATAGTAGATTTTTTTTTTCTTTTCTTTTCTTTTTTTTTTTGAGAAGGAGTTTCGCTCTTGTTGCCTAGGCTGCAGTGCAGTAGAATGATCTCAGCTCACTGGCAACCTCTACCTCCTGGGTTCAAGTGATTCTCCTGCCTCAGCATCCTGAGTAGCTGGGATTACAGGCACTTACCACCATGCCCAGCTAATTTTCTGTATTTTTAAAGTAGATATGTGGTTTCATTATGTTGACCACGCTGGTCTTGAACTCATGAACTCAGGAGATCCATCCACCTTGGCCTCCCAAAGTGCTGGGTTTACACGCATAAACCACCATGCCTAGCCATAGCAGGTGCTTAATAAACATCTTTAGAAATTAATTTTTAAGAGATTAGTAAATGAAGAAACATTCTTATCCTCTTAAGATCCTTTATTTTTGGGAGCCGCGGTGGCTCCGGCCAGTTGTCCTGGCGCTTGAGGAGGCGAGGCTATGAGTTCAAGGCCAACCTAAGCAACATAAGAAGCTCTCATTGATTAACAACAAAAATTAAAAAATCCTTTTTTTTTTTGGAGCACAGTCTGTTCGGGGTTAAATTTTTAATGTAAATGGAATAATTACTTAGGTTCTGTTTTCCAACATTTCAAGACAAAGAAGAGAGCTGTGAAAGAAAAGAAAATAAGACACGCCCAAACAAAGCATACCTGTGTATTAGATGTGGTTTTCAAAATCAACATAGAGAAAATACACAATGAGTGAAACAACTTGGATCTGCAACAGTGTTCCTTAAGAGACGATGCAGTCCAGGTGAAAAACGTGTGGACGCACCCTGCTCTCAGCAGTTTGGCATATGGTGCTTTCTCTTATGCAAATCATTAGATATAAAAAATACATCAGGGCTGGGCGCGGTGGCTCACACCTGTAATCCCAGCACTTTGGGAGGCCGAGGCGGGTGGATCACGAGGTCAACAGATTGAGACCGTCCTGGTCAACATGGTGAAACCCCGTCTTTACTAAAAATACAAAAAATTAGCTGGGCATGGTGGCGCGTGCCTGTAATCCCAGCTACTCAGGAGGCTGAGGCAGGAGAATTGCCTGAACCCAGGAGGCGGAGGTTGCAGTGAGCCGAGATCGTGCCATTGCACTCCAGCCTGGGTAACAAGAGCGAAACTCCGTCTCAAAAAAAAAAAAAAATACATTAGTGCTCTATAGAAAATGTAGAGAAGAAATGACTCATTCTGATGGCAAAGTTGGTCTAGGTACTTGCCACTGTAGCCTCTATTCCACACATTTAAGGGTTAATAGAATACTGAGTGAGCTGACCTTCATCCATGCTCCGTTGGTGGGGGGCATGATGGCAACTTGTTGTCTTTCATTTCTAGCTTGTCTCATACATTCGCTGTTGACAATTCTAGAGGGAATGGCCAATCCGAGTTGCTGGCTGGAGGCTCCCAGGCAAGCTGAACTATAGAACACCAACAGCTACATGAAAACGTTCAGCAACTCTACTCTAACCATTGGCTGAGCAGCGCGTACCAACCCTCACATGTTATAAAAACCGGGTACAATTAGAAAGAAGTAAATAAAACCAGTTGTCTTAAGGTATCAGAGTACAACCAAGGCAGCAGGGCTAGAAGGGACATGGAAACAGCAGCAGGGGAATTTCAAAGTGATATAGGGAAGAAGGCCAATGAGCCTTATTGTGTAGTTACTGCAGCAGGCAACTGGAGATCTGTCCTGCTGGGAGCTCTGGGAGCCTGTGTGGGATTGACTTATCCCAAATAACCAGCAAGGGATCTGGGTTTTGTTTTTTTTTTTGAGACGGAGTTTCGCTCTTGTTACCCAGGCTGGAGTACAATGGCGCGATCTCAGCTCACCGCAACCTCTGCCTCCTGGGTTCAAGCAATTCTCCTGCCTCAGCCTCCCGAGTAGCTGGGATTACAGGCGCACGCCACCATGCCTAGCTAATTTTTTTTTTTGTATTTTTAGTAGCAATGGGGTTTTACCATGTTGACCAGGGTGGTCTCCATCTGTTGACCTCGTGATCTACCTGTCTTGGCCTCCCAAAGTGCAGGGATTACAGACGTGAGCCACCGTGCCTGGCCCAGGATCTGGGTTTTTATCAACCAGATTTACCTACTGAATGTTGCTTCTAGGGTTGTCTCAGTCAGTTCAGGACTGCTAGAACAAGACATCATGGACTGGGCGACTTAAACAATGTACATTTACTTCTCACAATTGTGGAAGCTGGAATTCCAAGGTCAGGTGCCAGCAAGGTTGAGTTCTGGTGAGGACCCTCTTCCTGGCTCATAGACAGCCCCCTTCTCCCTGTATCCTCACATGGCAAAGGGAGATACATACATACATATCACCTTTCTCTTGTCCCTTCTTATACAGGCACTAATCACATCCATGAGAGTTCTACCCTCAAGACCTAATCACCTTTGGAAGGCCTCCCCAAATATCATCACACTGGGGATTAAGGTTTCAACACATGGATTTTGCAGGGGACACAAACATTCCATTCATACCATGGAGAGATGAATGCTTGAAAGCCACATGGTATGAACTGAATGTTTGTGTCCCCGCCAAAATCCATGTGTTTTTCGAATACCATGGATCTTGCGGGGGACACACACTGAACGCTGTGATACCTCTGGGCTTGTGTGGGCCAAATATTCAACCACGGCTACATAGAAGTCCCTCAGCAGAGAGATGCCTGTGTTTTCAGCAAGTCGCTTCTAGAGTGTTGAGGTAAAGGCCAGGAGTATATGGTTAGAGTTAGTGTCTGCTTGTCCCAGCATTTCTACTCATCAATATACATACTCAACAGAAATGCACGTATCTGTGCCCCAGCTATAAGAACATACGCAGGGACACAGCTATCAGAATATGCACAATAGCTCCAACTGAAAGCAACCCAAATAGCCATCAGCAGTTCAACGACTAAAGACAGTGCGGTGAATGTCTGCTCCGAGCTGCCATCGTCTCTCACTTGAAGCACTGCTGAGCCCGCTAACTTGTCTTCCTGCCCCATTTTCTCTCCATATAGTTCTTCCATTGAGCAGCTGGAGTAATCGTTCTAAAGCATAACTGAAATGGTATGATATTCCCACTACTTAAACCCCTTGAATGGGGGGGGGTTCACTTTACTTAGAATAAAGCACAAACTCTGGCATGTACCCTGCCCATGTCTTTGCCCTCCTCTCTGTCCTTCCCCTTCATTACACTCAGCCACACTGGCCTTCCTCCGTCCCACAACATAACCACATGTGCTCCACTGATCAGCTTCAACCTCACAGTTTCTGCTCCTCGGAGGCTTCCCCAGACCTTGTCCACGTGGCTGCTTCCTTTTTGACGCTTTTTTATTGAGGTCTAACATACATACAGAAAAGTAAACACATTTTAAGCAATGAACAGGCACAGCAGGACTTTAGGTAGAGGTCTGCTTTGCGTTTTAGCAGGATGGCTCCTGCGGCAGAGGGAGGAAAGGGAAATGGAGTGAGGAAGCCCTGATGAAGAGAGACGTGTTTTAAGGTGTTCGTCAGAAGTGAGATGACACATAATCAAGACCTGAACAAGGACACTGGCTGCAGGAAAGGAAGGAAGAAGCAGAGATTCAAGAGAATCTACCTGGCTTCTTAGGCTCTATGCGGTGGCCATAGAGACTTCCACCACCTTATTGTAATCAGTTTATGGATTTACCCCAATCAAAGCACAGGAAACTCTCTAACTATAACTTGATTATAGTTAGTGTTTTTCACTAATTAGACTTGTGGTTGCTCTTTCTTAGGACGCCTAAGGTCTCGGCCATGTTAACTCTTTTTTTTTTTTTTTTTTTTTTTTTTAACTCCTCTGCCTATTTAAAAACCCGATTATTTTGATGCACTGTGTTACTCATAATTCCTTCCTCCCCTTTGATCTCAGTCTTCCTCTTGCTTTTCCTAGCCAGACTATGAATAAAATATTGAGCTGCTGATTAATGACCCTGTACGTGCCACTTTGAGATGTCTAAAGAAATTACCCAAATGGCCAGACAGCTCTATAATGTCACATTTAAATTAGAGGCTGAATCTTTAAAAGGCTGTCCTCTGTTGTGAAGGCTGTGTTATAAGGATGGTAATAAGACCTAATTTCCTTTTAAGAGAACAGGTAGAAATATCGCCTTTTAATGCCAAGAAAAGAGCATGAGCTACGCTGCTTAAAATAGGCAAATATGTAAGTGAAGGCTTTGACTTCAGCTCCACGTAGCCCTAGACTGAAAGTGTGACTTCTCAAGAGACTCTAAGAGTGGATGGAGATTCTTCTTTTTGTTTTAATTGCTTTTGTCCTGCTCTGAAATGATGTTCCTTTTTCCCTCTTTCATTCTTTATGGGTATCTTACTGCCATGATATTTCTTCCCAGAGAGGGCACTGATAGTTGGCATTGAGTTTTTTTTTTTTTACAGGAAAACATGCCAATGACCAAGGCTATAAGCAATGGGTAGAATCTTCTAACTGCATGTGACTGAGATGCTATTTGGAAATATGAGCCAAAGCTCTTAGGTTCATAAAAAGATCTCAGTCACCTTGACCCTGAACAATAACCAACACTAATCATGGCAGCAGGAGTAACTATACTGGAGATAGGAATAATCTGGCTGTCTGATAAAGCGTTTACTATGTGCTGAGTTCTTTACACACGACCCCCGTTTAATCTCAATTCCACAAGGCAGATACACTGTTATTATCCAAGGTCACAATACCGGGAAGGAACAGATTGAAGACCCAAACCAATGTCTATCTGATGCCAAAGAACATGCTTTTTGCCACCGTATCATACTGCAAGCTGAGCTACTACGTGGCTGAAATGTTCAGACTTAGTCCACGATGACTTTCTCCATATAAATAGTATTTCAGATGGTTTAACCCACATTACAAGGAAAACAAGGCTTGGTGCAGTGGCTCATGCCTATATTCCTAGCACTTTGGGAGGCCTAGGCAGGCAGATCACCTGAGGTCAGGAGTTCAAGACCAGCCTGGCCAAAGTGGCAAAATCCTATTTCTACTAAAAATACGAAACTTAGCTGGGCATGGTGGTGGGTGCCTGTAATCCCAGCTACTTGGGAGCCTGAGGCAGGAGAATATATTGAACCAGGGAGGTGGAGGTTGTACTGAGCCATACCAATGCACTTCAGCCTGGGTGACAGAGTGAGAATTCATCTAAAAAAAAAAGAAGGAAAACAAGCACTATTTAGATCAGAATACATACTATAAACAATATCTGAATGTAGTGCCTGCATAACCAACAGTTACGCATGTCTCAAATCTTCCAGGGTAGTTCAAATATACACTATTATTTGCCTGTAATTCCGTAAATATCATTCCACCTTTTAGACCATGTGTTTCAATTGCTGGATTAGACACAATGGTTGCAGTAACCACATTGATCTTTGTAAACATGAAAAGGGAACGTTTGCTTTTATCTCCATATCCTTGTAAAAAAAATTGATACATAATATTTGTATGTATTTATGGGGTACATGTAACAGCCCTTAGGACATAATGTTACAAAGTCCAACCAGCCTCCAGCCTCAACTGGTGCTGTGGCCATGCTCCACCGCAGAGGTCCCGGGCACCTTAGAGTGCTTTCCTGTTGTGAAACACTAACAGGAAACATCCCCCCAAAGCAAGTCTTAATGTTATAGCAAGATTTCCAAGTCCCACCTTGAAAGTAATAAGCTGTTTCCTTAAATGAAATTAAATCTTTTCTGAAAGTGACAAACTTATTCTAAAGTTCATCTTGAAGAAAAAAATGTATTGAGAGAAAAAAGGTTTTGGTATTTTAAAATGTATTTAAAACTTTTAATAATTGAAACAGTATGGTACTCATGTAAAAACAGATGGATATGAACTGATATATATATAACATATATAAGTATATGTCAATATATCTATAGCTATATTGAACACATAAGATGGAGGAACAGTCGTATACCAGTGAGAAAGTGAAGGATTATTCCTCCTACATTACAAGAAAAACTGGCTTTGGGAAAAAATTATTAGATCCTCATCTTAAACTATATCCCTAAATATATTCCACTTGATTTAAAAAGTATAAATATTAAAAACTTAGTTTTATTTTAAAAATTTTAAATAAGAAAATATGTGAAAATATTTAAATCTTCTTAGATTGGGCAAGGAATTTTTAAGCACTAAAAAAATTGGATGAAATCATCAAGGAGAAAGCAAATGGATTTGACAACTTAAAAAATAAAAATGTCTGAAACTAAAAAACCAAACAAATACCCAAATACTCTAGAAAAAGTATCTGAAGCAAGTTCAGGAGACAGAATTAAAGTCTTTATCATACTTTTAAAATTTTCAAATAAGTACATCATGCCACAATTGAAAAAGGGCAAAATATATGAAAACTAATAAACATATGAACATCAATAAACTGAGCTATTCAATCTTACTTGTCATAGATTTATTTATCATATTAAAATTTAACGTCAGCATGAATGCAGTGAGATAGACATTCTCCAACACATAGTGGAAATCTATGTTATTACTACCTTTCTATACAGCAACTTTACAAGATTATTAAAGGCATTGAAAAGTTTACAGTCTTTGTCAAAATAATTTCAAGTCTAGCAATTTTGATAAAAATCTCATGCACAAAAGTATTCATCAAAAGATTATCTGTACCATGCCTGACTAAAAAGAACAAGGGCTCCTTGGAGAAATGTCTGATTCCAGAGCAGAGGCAGGAAATACAAAAGCAGCCTGAGGCACATCGAACCAAAGAGCAAGGAAAGCAATGACTAACAGAGAGACACCAGGAGACCTGTAAGCCAGCTTGGAGGGGTGCCCAGTAGACAGCTTGAGCATCAGAAAGTTATTATCATTGACTGTAAAACATTAAAGGAAAATCCAAGTCTACAGTAGAAAACAGTAGTGGCTAGGTATGGTGGCTCATGCCTGTAATCCCAGCACTATGGGAGGCCAAGGCAGGAGGATCACTTGAGTCTGGTTGTTGGAGACCAGCCTGGCTGACATGGCAAAACCCTATCTCTATTTTTTATTTATTTTTTTATTTTTTGAGACTGAGTCTCACTCTGTCTCCCAGGCTGGAGTGTAGTTGCATGATCTTGGCTCACTGCAACCTCTGCCTCCTGAGTTCAACCAATTCTCCTACCCCAGCCTCCTGAGTAGCTGGGATTACTGGAGTGAGCCACCATGCCTGACAGTATTTTTGTATTTTTAGTGGAGATGGGGTTGCACCATGCTAGTCAGGCTGGTCTCAAACTCCTGACCTCAGCGAATCCACCTGCCTCGGCCTCCCACAGTGCTTGAATTACAATCATGAGCCACCATGCCTGGCCTCTATTCTTTTTTAATTTTTGTAAAAATTAAAAAAAGAGTCAAATAAAAGAGAAAGGAAAAAAAACGTATTTATCCCACTCTTTAGTATTAAGAACAGAAGTAACCATTTACCCTGCATTTTGAAAGAGAAAATCCTTCTTTCCGAGGAACGGCATCTATCAAATGTAAGTAAAATGACAGAATTAGAAAAATCGCCATTTGCAGCTCCCGATGAAATGATTGGTTTAGGCAAGAATCACCAACAATGCTAAAACCGATGGACAGAAAATGGTTAGGAAATAGGATAGTTGTAGTCATGAGGTACCAGAGAAGCATCCTATAGACTAACTGCAAAGTGAAAAATACACCTCAAGTAAAGAAACCTGCTGGTTGCCACCTTAACCAAGTAATCAAGCTTTACATCTCTGATTATGGGACAATCTGATGTTGTATCCTTCTGAGAATGTAACCGCCTATGAAGTGTCCTTGCCAAACTATTTACCTAAATCTAGTGAAGACATTAGACCTAACTCACAGCTTCAGGAAATCCAGGAGTTGGAGGGAAAAGTTAGATGACACTCTAAGGGACCAGTAAGACAAATCCAGAAAACAAAATGTTTTTCAAAACAATTGGCCTGCTAGCTTCAAAAAGTAATTAATAAAGCCAAAAAATGTGGGTCTATTTTAGACTAAAAGAAATTAGAGTTATAACAACCAAATGTAGTTCATCCTTCTTGAGATTCTGGCAGATTAAAAAAAAAACGTAGCTATAAAAACATTTTGGGGACAACTGGGAGAATCTGAATACAGACAACATATTAGATGGTGTTAGAGAATTCCGTTAATTCCCTTAGGTGTAACAGTGTTGCCGTTATGTGTAGATTCCCGTAATTGCCTTAGGCGTAAAGGTGTTGCGGTTGTATGTGGATTCCTGTAATTCCCTTAGGTGTAACAGTGTTGCGGTTGTATGTGGATTCCCGTAATTGCCTTAGGCGTAAAGGTGTTGTGGTTATGTGTGGATTCCCGTAATTCCCTTAGGCGTAACGGTGTTGCAGTTGTGTGTGGATTCCCGTAATTCCCTTAGGCGTAACGGTGTTGTGGTTGTGTGTGGATTCCCGTAATTCCCTTAGGCGTAACGGTGTTGCGGTTGTGTATGGATTCCCATAATTCCCGTAGGCGTAACGGTGTTGCAGTTGTGTGTGGATTCCCGTAATTCCCTTAGGCGTAACGGTGTTGCGGCTGTGTGTGGATTCCCGTAATTGCCTTAGGCCTAACGGTGTTGTGGTTATGTGTAGATTCCCGTTAATTCCCTTAGGCGTAACGGTGTTGTGGTTATTTGTAGAATGTCTTCACTTTTAGGACAGTTACATCGACGTCTTTAGAAGTAAAATTTATTTAGAAGAAACGTTGTCTAAATGTTTAATGATAGAAGAGATTAATAAACTGGACACAGGTGCTTGAAAGAATCTATGTATGGGTGTAACAAACCCATGTTAGTATAATATAATGTGAACAAAAGAAGCAGGATACACAATCACATACTTACATTTGCAACCATGTTAACAAGTAGCATCATTTAAAAGGAAACACTTCACTGGAGTTGCTGAATTATCCTAGTTAAGAGTAATTTTTAACTTTTTTCTTATTATTTTCAAAATTGTCTGAAATATAGCTATGCATTTTTATGGAGTAAAAACAATCAAACTATGTTTAGGTGTACTTAAATCCTGGGAAGATCCTATCTTTTTAAAACGGAGTCTCTTTCTAAAACCTGAAATACATACAAACAAGCTTATAACCTAGATCTGAGCACTTTAACCGTAGAAACAAATCTAAGAACGGAGCAGTCATCTCAATACATTGTCTATGTCGATATTAGATGAGAAAATCTTCTCTCTGGCAATTTTAATGTCTCCTTCTCTCTCCATAATGACTTGATGCATAAAAATTAATCTTTTCCCTCCGCTTTCATCCCCAAGCTCCTTAGCGAAGATTCCATCGTGTTCTGTAACACATGATGAAGCATTTTCCGCGTTATAATGTGACAATGGCCCTACTGAGCACAACAATTTGAGTCTGAATGTGCCAGAGTCAGAGGAGAAATCTGAAGAGGTAATTCCACCTAGAACTATTTGGCAAATGCATAAAAAAGACACATTAACACAGTCTAAAAACTGTGCCTTTAACAATAAGAACACAAAACAGAGCTGGGAATGGGAGAGAGAGGTGGAGAGGGATGGAGAAAAGGAAACACAGGGGCCAGATGCTCTGGTGGTTCCACCCTAAACAATCCTGGTCATGTAGTTCACTTTCAGCCAAAGAAGAAAAAAGCACTTTCAAAAACTTTCCGTAGAAAAGATTGTTTGTCAAGGCCAGGCAAAAAACATTCTTTAATTAGTTTACTCAGATATTAAATCTGACATCTAGTATCTCAATATTAGCAAAAATGTGGTAATTATAGCTGGAAGGGGTTTTTATTGAATGTAAATTCATGTATAACACTTTTAGCTATCTCCTCATTGTTACCTCCCATACACTGTTCACACTTAACTGGAAGCCTTAGGCTCCGCTCCAAAATGTGATCTCAAATTCACAGTCTCCATATGCCTTTTTAATGCAGTTGCAGTAATGACCAAGACAAAGGACATGTCAAGACTATCGTCCCCAGGAAAGAGACAATCTTGAGAGATCCTGCCCAGCTCGGGGGCACCTGAGCTCCCAGGATGCCCAGGCTGCCGCACAAGGGGCTTTCTATATTCCCTGGAGTCCCACATCACATCACTTCTCCAGCGGGAGGGCTTTTGGGCAACTGTTTTGACCGGGTTGGCTGTCAGTGCAGAGGAGCAGCTTGCCGCTCAATCTAGTTATGGGCTTGAAGGAGGAGGACAGAAGCAGGCAACATCTGTTGAGCCACGTCTGTGCAAATATGCATTCGTTCATTTTATCCTCGCAGCACCTTTGTTTTTTGGAGACAGAGTTTTGCTCTGTTGCCCAGGCTGGAGTACAGTGGCATGATATCAGATCACTGCAAGCCCTATCTCCCAGATTCAAGTGAGTCTCCTACCTCAGCCTCCTGAGTACCTGGGTTTACAGGTGCACGTCACCACACCCAGTTAAGTTTTGTATTTTTAGTAGAGATGAGGTTTCACCATATTGTTCAGGCTGGTCTCAAACCCCTGACCTTGTGATCTGCCTGCTTCAGCCTCCCAAAGTGCTGGGATTACAGGCGTAAGCCAGCACACCTGTCTGCAGTATCCTTGCCTTATAGAGAAGCGCTGGGACTAGGTGAGGTTAAACAGCATGCTCAACACCATGGCATTTGTGAGGGCAGGCACTCACGGCCTAGGCAGCATCTGAAATGAACGCTGTGCCCTCTCCAGGACTTGCTGGGGTGGGAGTGAGGAGAATGCATGGCCATATAGTGAACTGTGGACACCTCACCACACCAGAGAACTAAATTCATAGGCACATGCTGATGTGTGTGCTGACTCATATACCCTTTTCCCCAAATACTGACATATTATTTGAATTTTTATAATAATATTGAGAAGTGCTGACTTTTTTATCTGTTTGTTTGAGGTGACAGCCACTGAACAATCTCCTAGGATTGGCATCTCAGATGCCTACAAGGGCCATGCTTTTCTCAAGACTTGAGGAAGAGGCGGGGACCACTGCAGCCCACAAATGCCCCTTCTAGAAGGACCCAGCTGTAGGAGTGGTAGCTCCTGGCACTATGGGCAGTTGCAAGCCTGGTGTATACAGCTTTGGATTTTTTTCCAAAGGATTCCAGAAACAAGGATTTTTATGCAAACTCTCCCAATTTAAAAACATGACAGCTATTCAATTTTCTTTTCAATCGTATGAGCCAAATAAAGTATGTCCATGAGCCTGATTTGGTCTGAGCCTTCTTTTTTTAAAATTATTTAATTATTTATTTATTTTTTGAGATGGAGTCTTGCTCTGTCCCCCCAGGATGGAGTGCAATGGTGCACTCTCAGCTCATCACAATCTCCATCTCCCGGGTTCAAGCAATTCTCCTCCCTCAGCCTCCCGAGTAGCTGGGATTACAGGTGCACGCCACCACGCTCAGATTTTTTTTTTTTTTTTTACTTTTTAGTAGAGACAGGGTTTCACCATGTTGGCCAGGCTGGTCTCGAACCCCTGACCTAGTGATCCACCTGCCTCAGCCTCCCAAAGTGCTGGGATTATAGGCATGAGCCACCGTGCCCGGCTTGGTCTGAGCCTTCTGCATTACAACCTCTTGTCTGTAGGATATGCCATACCAGAGATGATTTTTCGTTAAGAAAGGCCCAAGGCCAGCCTTCACAGCAGTGAAGACATGGCTAAATCGCTCCTTTCACGCACTCAGTGAGTAAACACCCTGTCCACTTTGGCAGTCTCTGTCATTTTAACAGTAGTATTTGAAGAAAGGAAATGATGACCAAAAACTTCATGTTAAAATACATCTCAATTTCAAAATTAATGATCAGAAAAATGAGCAAAAGGTGAGAGGAATTTTACAATTTAACAGAACAGAAAAACTAGCAAACAAACAAAAAGGCACGGGTTGTGATTGAACAAATAAATGCCTAGCGAGAGTTCTGTTCCAATACCAAGGAGAGGCCCGTCGCGAGGTTGCCTGACGGAATTACCTTTTCCAGATGCCTTTCCCACTCTCCATCCTTTCCAGCTCATTACCATCTTGTTTGTCAGGACATAGACCAATTTCAGCTGCATTTTATTACTAAAATCTCCCTCTTGCAAATGAGGAATTCAAATGTGGAACATAAGGCTGGGCACACTGGCTCACGCCTGTAACCCCACAATTTGGGAGGCCAAGGAAGGCAGATCACCTGAGGTCAGGAGTTCGAGAACAGCCTGGCCAACACAGTGAAACCCCATCTCTACTAAAAATACAAAAATTAGCCAGGTGTGGTGGCACACCCCTATAATCCCAGCTACTCAGGAGGGTGAGGCCAAAGAATCACTTGAACTGGGGAGGTGGAGGCTGAAGTGAGCCAAGATTGTGCCACTGCACTCCTGGACAACAGAGCGAGACTCTATCTCAAAAACAAAAAAGTGGACATAACCTGGTGCCCCCATTCATGCTGGGTCAGACACCCCAAAGTGGTCTTCAGACAACCCTACTCTGTAGCGAGGAGAGTGCTGTCGTGTGGAAATATGCTTCAGAGAGAAGCATTTGAATGCATTTTTTTACTTATGTAAACATGTAGATGTAGGAAAATCTCACGGTGCTGTGTTAAGAATTCAGTGCAGAGAACAAATTGTAATGAACTCACAGATATAGGAGAACACTCGGGAAAAGCCTACATTATCAGTTTGCTGTTAATTTTAAAAATCTCTCTCCAACTGAGCGCTACCTTGATAAAAAAAATTCCAGGAGAAAAATAATTCTAGTATAATAGCTCAGGTATATACATTTCTAAGTCTAAACACAACCACTTTGCTGCTATGTGTGGGAGGCAGGCTGTGGTGTTACGGTATCTACCAGGTTTGGTCCATGGTTTCTGGCTGATAGCCACAGCCCTTGCAGTCTTTTGCTGCAATGTTGGGTGGGTGAGGCCAGGGGCAGCCTCTGACCTCCTCCTGCCTTCCTTTCATCTGCTCCAAGGCACGACTTTACTTTTCCTGTGTCTTTCTGATTGTGGGTCCTAAGACCCTCCTACGAGAGGGTCCCACCCCTCTATGTCCTGGGGAAGAAATGCTCACATCGTGAAGCTTCCCTAAAAATTCAAGATGGCTGAGGTCAGTGAGATTCTGATAGCCGAACTGCAGGCTCCTGGAGGGTAGTGCCCAGGGACGGCATGGACACTCTGGGCCCCTTCTTCCATTCCCCACCCTAAGCATCTCTTCATTGTTTCCTTTGCAATATCCTTTTATAATAAGCTGGTACATGTAGGCAAGTGTTTCCCTGCGTTCTGTGAGCTGCTCTGGCAAATTAATTGAAACCAAAAAGGAGGTCATGGGAACCAAGTTCCGGAGGCCTAGGCTTGTGACTGGTGTATGTTAGACGGGGCCAGTCTTGGGGACTGAACGCTGAACCTGCCAGATCTGACATCATCTCCATTGTCCCTTTCCGGACAGTGGTAGAAATGAATTGGAGGACACCCAGGTGGTGTCCACTGCTTAGTGCGTGAGGAAAAAACCCCACACATATAGTCACAGAAGTGTCCTGTGTTGATGTTCATTGTGATGTGAGGATAGAGGAATATCATGGTCAGAGAGAGTTTTCCCTATACAGAAGCTGTCTTCTCTTTACTTTGCCAGGTAGAAGCAAAGAAATCCACCATCTGGGAAATTTGTTATCAAGTGAAAACCTTTGGCTTAGGCCCTTGATTCTGCAGTCTGTCATTTCAGTGGCAATGACATAGTTTGATTTAAAAAGCATGGAACCCAGCGAGAAGAGTTCAGTTCAGTTCCCTACTCTGCTGCTTATTTGCTCTGTGACCTTGGGCAAGGCCATGTGCATCAGGCTGTAATGGAGAACATGTCCCAGAGAAAACTGAGGGGAAATTTCAACATCTACTCCACGCTTACAGGCCGTGTGAACCTTGGGCAAATTCCTTGGTATATCTGGGCTCATTTTCAATGTCCTAAAAGATGAAGATCTAAAAAATCACAAGAGCTGGCCGAGTGTGCTGGCACACACCTGTAATCTCAGCACTTTCGGAGGCTGAGGCGGGCGGATCACCTCAGGTCAGGAGTTTGAGACCAGCCTGGTCAACATGGTGAAACACTGTCTCTACTAACAATACCAAAATTAGCCAGGTGTGGTGGCACACATCTCTAGTCCTAGCTACTAGGGAGGCTGTGGCAGAATCACTTGAACCTGGGAGGTGGAGGTTACAGTGAGCTGAGATCAGGCCACTGCACTCCAGCCTGGGTGACAGAATTAGACTCTGTTTAAAAAAAAAAAAAATCACAAAAGCTAACTTATCATTTGTATTCTCTCATTCAAGAAATTCAGTACTAAGTGCATTATATATTTTATCTCCCTTATTAACAATAATACTATATAATGAAGTAATACTATTGATATTTGTGTCATTAATATATTGATATTAATATTAATGATATTAATAATTGTTGATAACGATAATAGTCACTTCTGTGACTCTATGTGTGGGGTTTTTTTCCTCACACACCAAGCAGTGGACACCACCTGAGGGTCCTGTAATTCATTTCCAGCACTGTCTACCTGGAGACGAAGTCAGATCCCACATGTTGAGTGTTCAATCCCTAAGACTGGCCCCCTCTAACTCACTCTAGTCACAAGCCTGGGTCCCCAGAACTTCTGACCAATTGGCTTCAAGTTGGGGTTCCCATGACCCCCTCTTTGGGTTCAATAAATTTGCCAATGCAGCTCACAGAACTCAGTATTATTCCTAATGATAGGAAGCCTTTTTGTCAACCAAAAAGATATATTCATGTAAATTATCTCATGTAACAAACTTTTAGAAGCATCCAGAAGAGTCCATGGATTACAAACTCTTACCTGTCCCCTGTAATACCTGTATCAAAAATTAAAGTATCTTTTACTCCAAAATTGCTACAGAGTTTAAAACATATGGACCTGGAATCTCTATCTGGGGATTTTGGTGAACTTGATCGTCTACCAAGGCATTAGTGAGGGACCGTGTGTCTTTTCCCAGGCCTCTTTTGCCCCCGCAGAAGGTACAGAAAGAAGACATGGTTCCTGAAACTTGGGGAGGATAGGCAGAGCAGACAGCAGCCTGTGCCCCAGAGAGGAGAGATGATATCTACGCGTCATGAGCAGAAATGGTGCTAGGGAGGGCTGCAGGCGAACTTGGCTGGTTTTCAGAATGGACTTGTCTGAACGGACACAAAGGAAGTCGTTAATTCTTAATAATAATAACGAGAGCGTGACAGCCTTCTCCTCAGTTATGGTCACGGTGTGTCATTCTATCATCTACTCGGCGCAGCTGCACCACTGCCATACCAGGACAATTCCATCAGAAGTACCGACTTCAGATTTAAAGAGGTGAGAAAACGCATCCATCAAAACGTCTCCTTCACTTGGACTCAATGCGTTGGAATGCGTGGTGGTCGAATCAGGGTTAGGCTGATGCCCCCCTTTGCCTGGCAAACTGCCTCTTCATTGATAATGCAAATGGTGACTGCAAACGGCATCTCTGGGGGGTGAAGTGCCTACGGGAACACACCGCACACTTCAGAAGCGCACCTTTACATGCAATTAGTCTGTTCATGACACATCATTCCTATCTATTCATTAAAGTAAGTCCCTGGCTTACTTGGAGGCATTTTACGGATTTGTAGAATCACAGGCGCTCAGAAGCGGCTGGGGCCTAAAGGTCATCAAGCTCATGACTCTTCTGTTGGGCCATCCACATCCAACATCCAATCTACAACATCCACCCCGGGGCTACTTGCATTTCTGCCCCAGTCCAGTGAGAGGCCACTCTGGATCTCCTCAGGCAGCCTTGGAAAGATCACGGACTGTGGAGCTGGGAGGACCTGGATCAAATTCCAGCTTCGTCCTTTATCAGTTTTGGGAGCTTCTGTTTCCTTATGAGAATCGTGTGTGCTGCACACGGCATTTAGTGTATTTTTTTTTTTTTTTAGACTCTTTTAGCCCCAAAAGAGACCGACGTAGATTAGTGATTGCCAGGCAGCAGGGGGTGATTGTAAATGGATGTGAGGTTTCTTTTTGGGATGGATACTGGAAATATTCTCCAGTTAGATTGTGATCATGGTCGCACAAGTATGAAAATTCACTCAAGTCATTGAATTGTACATGCAAAACAAAGTGAATTTTATTTTATGTAAATGACTCCCATAAAGCTGTTTTCAAAAAGGTAAAAAATACCTAGCACCATCTTTTTTAATTACAAAGATACCCAAAGTGCTAAGCATAGTATACATAAGATAAAAGCTAATTTGGGGTGCTATGGGAGGAAGTATATGGAGTTAACGAGCAAAAAGAACTTTAGGAAATCATCTGCTTTGTATTCTCAAAAAATTAAAAAAGATTGTCTCTATGAAAGACAATTAAAGGTGAGATCATAGAACAGACTGGGAAAAATAAAAAGAGTATAGATCCAAAATCCCTTAAAAGAAATCCATGAGAGCAATCTGTTTAAGAACGCAGAATTTTGTGAATTTCAGAAAGGTAATATGGGGCATTTTCCATAATTACATAACACCCCCAGCAGGGCATGTGGCAGCATCTCATAATTAAACATGCTAGTATTTCTTCAGTGAAATGTATGAATATTTATATGAAGTAGGATAAAGGCAAAGCTATAAATAGACTCATGTCAGCTCAGGTCGGGATTTGCCACCCTGTGAATTTGCTACAAACTTCAGAATGTGCCTGGCCTCTCAGGATTTTGGATCTCAGGATTGGAGAACTGGGACTGTGGTTCATGCTGTGATCACACACATCATCACCTTGCCTTGCCTTTCTCCATGTCCTATCTCTAGAAACTGGGACAGTCTCTCCCGAGGGAGACCCCATCGTTGGGGACCCAGCTGAAGGACAGACTGAATTTTTTTTGTACAGGCAGCAGAAAAAGAAGATTTTCCAGTCAGATTCATCAGTAAGTCCTGTATTTTTACTTACTCAGTTTCTTTGTCTGTTTATTTCAAACTTCCTTTGCAGAAGTTAATGAATCTTGCAAACGATTTACCACCTGCCCTTTAAACTCTTTGATGCACTCTGTGAGTGGCCCCATCCTTCGGTCTCCCCTATGGGACCCTGGCCCAACAGGGGTCCAGGGTACTTGTCACCACGCTCAAGAAAGCACGGTGATAAGTGATGTGATCACAGTCTGCTGACAGCGATGAGACAGCTCACCACGGCCAGGTGGGCCATAGTATACATCCCTGAGTTTCAGAGCAGCCCTGTTCCACTAGACTCCACACTCCTTGAGGGCAGAGACCTTGGCAGTCAATGCTCTCTCACCACTACCTAAAACGCTGCTCAAAAAACACATGTGGATTAATCAGATAGATGACAGACAAATATATCAAATGTCAAATAAAAGCAGTTTGATAGTTTACTATTTTACGGATTACCAACCCTTGCTCTAGGATCAAAAACTAGTTCATAGGAAGGGTACTTTTCCTTGGGGTCTCCTCCTGCTCCCTCAAGTGATATGGGTTCTTCGAAGCATCTGTTTCTTTTTGTTGGCTTGATATCCAGCAGCAGTAGCAGCTGGAGGCAAGCTGACCCTAGGGATGAATGGAATGCTATGCTCTCATCCTAAAAAATGAACACAGCTTCTTTTTTTAAATGTAATTATTTAAGGACACAGGAAAATAACACATTTTGAAACAGGCAGGTTACAAGTAGTAGATAGAAGATAACTTCATTTTTGATAAAAAATTAAAAAGCATGAACATGCATATAAAAATCAGATTATGTGCCAGGTATAGTGGCTCACGCCTATCATCCTAGCACTTTGGGAGGCCGAGGCAGGTGGATCAGGAGATCAGGAGTTTGAGACCAGTCTGACTAACATGGTGAAACCCTGTCTCTATTAAAAATACAAAAATTAGCCGGGCATGGTGGCGCGTGCCTGTAATCCCAGCTACTCAGGAGGCTGAGGCAGGAGAACTGCTTGAACCTGGGAGGCAGAGGTTGCAGTGAGCTGAGATTGCACCACTGCACTCCAGCCTGAGTGACAGAGTGAGATTCCATCTCAAAAAAAAAAAAAAAAAATTAGATTCTGTACAAAACACTAATAGTATTTATTTCTGCTCAGTAATTATTCTTCCCTTTTCATCTTTTCAGAAACATTATTTCTGAAACAAAAAAGGAAAACATGATCCTGAAGACAGTTATTACACACCAGGAATTAGGAATCCACCAAGCCAGGAGCCCAGCAGTCAAGGTTGGAAACCCAGGACAGGGTCAGCCACGGCGATGATGGTCAAGCCCAGAAATGAGACTGTTCCTTTTCCTACTGGAATGTTCTTTACCAAACAGTTTCCTCTTCATCTGATGCTCCCAGTACACTTCCATCTAACGGGATCCTATATTTAGCCGGCTCCAGAGCAAAACTTTGCCAGCAACTTTGGTTTCGAATTGCTACAAAATGTACTATTTTGTAGTTACATACTATACAAAACAAACTAGAAATCAAGTGCTTCTACAACAAAAAAAAAACCATCAGACTGAACAACTGACTTTGCAGTGTTTTTCTAATTTTGTTCATTTTCAGTCTTCCTAGCAAATGTGTTTTTGCTGCAGGGCCTAGAAGAGGGCATTTCTCTCAAAAAGAAGCCAACATTAATGTGTGCTGAGTACTGTCTGAAGGCTTGGCTTTAAGTCCAAGGCAGTTGGTGGTCGTGTTTTCTAAGCACTCGGTGGAGTAGAAAGGCTTACCAAAAACACCTTGAAATAAACAAATCCGAATGAGGAGCATCACCATTCTTGGTGGTGTTTTTTTTTTAAGTGTTTGCTATGTTACCAAATGGAGAATGCAGTATATTACACCTCTGTTGATGTAAATGAGGCTCAGACATCCCAATTCCACCCTCTTCCTACCTCTCACCTGCCAAATGTTATGACTGCTGGTGACACTTCATACAACAAACCCGAAAAAGGCCCATTGCTTTAAAATAAAGAATCTATAAAAGCAAGGCCACCCTAATCCTAAGATGCTTCTTAGGTATTTTCAAAGCTCTTGGCTCTTTTATGCTGCAGGATTTCCAGGAGTCATGAGATATTGCCGCGGTTCAAGAAATGACTAAAACCAAAAGACTAACTTTAGACTCCTCTCTGCATTGCCACCAGCTGCCCAGTGCACTAGGTCACCTTCCACAGGACTCAGCACAGCAAAGCACGCCGCAAAAATCTTCACACACCAAGCAGGAAAGGTACAAAAAGAATGATATTTCAACAATAACATACATTTGTATGTACGTCTGTGGGGGGCGGGGGCGGGATAGCCTGGGGAGAAATGCCAAATGTGGGTGAAGGGGAGGAAGGCGGCAAAACACACTGCCATGTGTGAACCTATGCAACTGTCTTGCATGTTCTGCACATGTACCCCAAAACCTAAAATGCAATAAAAATAAATAAATTAATTAATTAAATTAAAATGTTATGTAATCACAAGAAAGACCAGAGATTCCTTGTTTTGCCCTTGGGCAACCAAGAGAATTAAAGGCTGTTTTATATCCCAAAAATAAAAAGGAGACTTGATACAAATAACAGGGCTCAAGTCAGTTTCTACAAACCCTGGATAAATTCAAGGGGAAAACATTCATTTTTGGACAAAGCTATTCAAGACGAAAGCAAGGCCTGCCTTCCGTGAGGTAACTGTCTGCTATTAGATGATTTCCTGCTAATGCGTTTAAAGATTTTGGACTTCCGAACATTCTTGGTTTTCTGGTAGCAAATCCACCACCACCTCCTCACTTTTTCCGCTTGGCTTCATTGCCGTCGACATTCAGATCAACAAAAGGAGGCGCTTTGAAGCCAAACGACAGAGCAACTTGAGTCGAACGTAAGTTCTTCACGTTAAAGATCTGTTTCAGAGAACGGGAATCATAGGCTCGTACGGGTGACTGATGCTTCCTGGACTGACCCACAAAGAAAGTAATTCTTTTCAATACATTTCTCAAGCTGAGACTGAATGTCAGAAGTTTTAGATGACGAAAAGTCAAATTCACTTAATAGAACCTTGGATTGTTTCAAGTAGCGAAGGAACCCTGTTTCTTCTGGGCACAAGATGAGCAAGGCATGTCCTCTCCCGTTTAGACCTCTGGCTGTTCTGCTTACACAATGAACATATTCCTGAGGGTCATCGGGGGGGTCAGGCTGGACAATCCAGTCGACTTCAGGAATGTCCAGTCCTCTCGCTGCCCCACCTGTACGCAACGGTGCTCCTGAAACTGTGTGGCAGAAATGGAAGAATGTGGTTGTACACTTACTTTTTCTCTCCATGAATGGCCAGACAGGTGAATCGATGTAGTTCAGTAACTCACAGTGGTATTTCACGGACATACAAGATGAAAAGGAGACCGTAAGCTTCTTCTTCCGATTCTTCTTAAGGAATGTAAAGGGCACAAGGAACCTCTTATCAGAGGGACAAACAGCATATCCTTGCTGCAGACCATCCACGGTTGCATGAGCTTCACCATCATCAACACCAACACACAGTGGCTCCTTTTTCAGAGACACGTCTGCTAGGTCTTCAGCTTTTTGAGTTTGGGTGGCAGAGAAGAGCATAGTCAGTCTGCATGTTTGCAAAACTTTAGTAACTTACTTTAATTCCTCTTCAAATCCAACATCTGAGATATGATCAGTTTTATCAATAGCCAGACACTGTAGGTTTTTCTACACAACCCCTAGGGTGTTCTACATATGGTCCAGCAAACAGCCTGGTGTGACCACGGTGACAATGATCCCCTTAGCGAGTCTCTGTACTTCGGCAGATCCATTACTGCCAGCCGTTCTCAACCCTCAGGTGTGCACATGGTGAGTCATTAGCCCCTTAAGAACCCCAAAAGTTTGCATGGCAAGTGAGAGAATAAGGACCCCGTTCTATCCGTGGGCATGAACCTTAACAATGAGTTTAACTGCAGGGACGAGAAAAGCCAGGGTTTTACCACTGCCTGTCTCTGCAGCCGCTAGAAGACCCCCGCCTTCCAAGAGTGGTCTGACACTTTTACGCTGAATTTCAGCCATGTTCGTAAAGCCCATTTCTGTTATTGCCTTCAAAGTGCTTTCATTGACAAGATTAGATAGAGAAGCAAAAGAAGGTCTGCCAGTCCCGCAGTAGGCTGCGCACCTCACCGTCGTCTTCCTCATTATCTGGCTTCTCCGCATGATTTTCTGTTTCTTTGGGAGTCTTGGCACTTTCTTCTTCAGATTCCCCTTCGTTTTCCATTGTTGCTTTTTTCTTTGTATCAGGCCCATCATCATCCACCATTTTTCTCTTTTTCTTCTTCTTTTTTGATTCTGAATCGGCAGACTGGATTGCTGCTTCTCCATTGGTTAATAGCACGATTTCTGGCGGGATTTGTGAACTTTTGCATTTTCCACTGCTTCTTCAGATAGGTCTCCAACTTGAGCTTCCGATAAGCCCACACTTACAGAACGTTTTGATTTTTTAACCTTTCCACCTCCCGTCCCTTCTTCAGGCACATCTTCCTTTTGAGTTTTTGATAGGGTTAGATTTGAGGGCCCCGGCAACTTTAAGTTCTGCTGTGCAGTGTGAGGCTCCATTTCTCGATCCTCTTGCCCGAGTTTCATCAGCAGGTGAGACGTGCTGTCCAAGAAGTACCTAGACCACAATGCCACACAGAACGGCTACTCCGCTCTTGGGGCTGACACTGTACACAGCTTCTTAATTCCTCACTCTCATTCAGGGAGTCACTAACCAAAGGCAACATTAGAACTGAGTATGCATTTTGCTTTTTTTTTTTTTTGAGACCGTGCCTCACTCTGTCACCAGGTTGGAGTGCAGTGGCGTGATCTCGGCTCACTGCAACCTCTGCCTTCCAGGTTCAAGAGATTCCCCTGCTTAGCCTCCCGAGTAGCTGGGGTTGCAGGCACTTGCCACCACTCCTAGCTAATTTTTTGAATTTTTCATACAGACAGGGTTTCACTGTTGACTATGCTGGTCTCAAACTCCTGACCTCGTGATCCACCCGCCTTGCCCTCTCAAGGTACTGGGATTACAGGCATGAGCCACTGCACCCGGCCCCAGCGTGCATGTTTATCTTCAGGATATTCCCGTCACAATGACCACGTTCACTCAGTTATAGGGCAAGGCAGATCTTAGTTTTCTACAGGGGCAGGTAGGGGACTCACGTGGATGCCAAATCTCCACAGCAAGCAAATAATTTGTGCTTTGACTGTCTGTTTGTCTGGGTTGTCTCGGAGACACTGACGAAGCTCTAGAGGGATGGCTGAGGCCTCCCCAGCCAAGCGGTGGCTGCTCCTTTAAAGAAGAGCAGCCTACATCATTCACATGCCGAACACATTGAGACACAGTGCTGGTATTGAAAGAATCAGCTTTTTCTTTTGAGCTTCATTTAACTTATCAACACGTCCCCCCATGCACATAAACTCCCCAAATCATGGGCTCTCAGATTCAGACAAGGCCCTTACGATAAAGAGAACACCCAACCACGGTTTTAATACACGCCTTAAATGTAATCTCCAGAATGGGAAAGCTAACAATTATAGGGTTCCTGATATATGCCAGGAATTTAATGTGTACACATTCATGTTATTGATGTTAGCGCGTATCCTTCTAACTACTCAGCTGAATCTCCCCCTCCTTTCTGTGGACAAGAACACTGCCAGTCAGAAACAACATGAAACTTCCATGAGGCACACAGTAAGTGTCAGAATGAGATACAAGCCCAGAGAGACTCCAAGGTCTGTTCCTTCACTAAGTCTGAGACCCCACTGTCTGCCAAGGGGCTGAGTAAAAATCACTATCCCCGAACGTTTTGCCCATTGACTATGTGCTTGGCTCCAGGAGGCCTCAGAGCTCAGGGGGAACTTGTCTTGTTCAGGTCAGCCCTCTAGGAGTGAGGATAGATCCAGGTGTCTCCCCAGGAGGAGCACTTCTCCCTGCAGGGTGAGGAGAGCAGAGCATGAGGTGAGGGGAGACAGCCACGAAGACATGCAGATGGTACCTGCAGTTGATTATTTGGTGGCTGCAAAGGTGGGAGAGAAATAGCTCTGTCTTTTGGGATCTCTGATTCTGAAGCTTCAAAAATCCTGAGAAAGCTGCTCATCTCTGTACCTCTGCTTCTGAGAGGAGAGTCTCTTCAGGTAGAACATAGACAGGTCTGTACAGAATGGACTGGGAACGTCTCCTGCCCTCCCTGCCTGCCCCTCTGACTATCAGAGCCACAAATACCCATCATACATTTATTTCCTTCCTTCCTTTCTTCTTGTGTTTTCTTTTTCTTTCTTTTCCTTCTTCCCTTTTTCTTTTTCCTCTCTCTCTTTCTGTCCCCCCCGCTCTTTCTGTCCCTCTCTCTCTCTTTCTGTTCCTCTCTCTCTTTCTTTTGTTTTGATATTTCCTCTTTCTCCCCCTTCCACACAGCATCGCATTGGAGGACAAATTCCAGTGAACTTGGGATGATCTTTGCTAAGCTACCGCAGCTTCTTGAGACTCAGTCACCTCCCTTCTAGAAGGAGGATTAGAACTACCACAGCACCGAATGGTAATTACTGGAATGGCAGAGGAAGTACTCTGGAACCGTAGATGCTTTGGAACACAAGGGACGATTATTCCCTGAATGGAAGGAATGGGAATCACCACAGCCCAGGGCTTATTTGTTCTTTGAACATGCTCAAACATGAACTCACACAGTCCATACATCTGGCCATAGTCTGAGGCTTTCATTTACCAAAGAGGGAAGACAGGACCTGGGAATACTGTTTTGGGCATTCGTATGAAAAGACTTCCATTCATCTTGTGTGGACAGAAACACAGTAGATAAGTTATTAAACTAAACAAATGTGAGTAATGATACATCCATTCGGTAAGTTACCGCACAGCTATAGAAAATGATGTTATAGAATATTTAATGACATGGAAAGGTCATCCCAATATTTTTTTTTTTTTTTGAGACAGAGTTTTGCTATTATTGCTCAGGCTGGAGTGTACTGGTGTGTGATCTCGGCTCACTGCAAACTCTGCCTCCCGAGTTTAAGCAATTTTCCTTCCTCAGCCTCCTGAATAGCTGGGACTACAGGCACGCCCCACCAAGCCCAGCTAATTTTTGTATTTTTCGTAGCAATGGGGTTTTATCATGTTGACCAGGATGGTCTCAGTCTCTTGACCTCGTGATCCACCCGCCTCAGCTACCCAAAGTGCTCGACTACAGGTGTGAGCCACTGCCCTGGCCTATCCCAATATTTTCAAGTGAAATAAGCTGGTCACAAAACAGAACACAGATTATAATCCTTTTGCAAACAACGTAGGTTTACATGGGGAAGGATATATCCCAACCTGTTTGCTCTTGCCGTCGCTAGTCAATAGAACTGTGGGTGAATGTTACTTCTTTTTGTTCATTGGTATGTTTTGCAATTTTCTAAAATGAAGATGTGTTGCCTTTTTAATGAAAATATTTTTAACATAAATAAGTTCAAAGCAGTCCAAATCAGCTCACTCACTCGTTTCTCACACCCAGAGCATCGTGCTCAATCCAATTACTCTCTTCCAGTTCATCCACTCTAGAGGCTGCATGGCCTCATGTCTTGTAAACAAGCAGCATTCTTACCCCATGAATTCTAAGAGATCCAGCCCTATCTCAGCCTGTGCTGGAAAGTAAATCACTCCCCTGGAAATCACTATCTGCAGACAGATCGTAGATAGGCAGCATCAACAATGCTACCTAGGGCTGGTTTTGAAGCCTGGTAGGAATTCTCAGCCACATTTGTAATGCACATGTGGATACATTTCCACGGGAGCAAAGGTGATTAGTAATCATTCTTTACAAGGCACATATTTGTGCATGCATATGTATTTACTCTTGGCAAATTATGAATTCAGAATGGCTATTAATATAGATGTAATCTACGTAGAGTGATCAAAGTGGGATTTAGTAGAAGGCAAGCAAACTGAGAATAAGATACTCACTCTGGCTATCCTCTGCAACTTGTTCAAGGCCAGTTAGCTGAAGTGCCTCAGTTTACTCAACCATGTGGGAGCCATGCTTGGCTTGGTGATACTAGCAAAAATCTTTTGATCAGACAGAGCTGAGTTTGAATGCCAGCTATGTGCCTTGGTGGTTATGTGACCTCAGGCAAGTTATGTAACTTCGTGAACCTTGGTTTTTCTCTCTGACCAATAGGCAGCAAGGCCTACCTCGTGAAGCATTACGTCTGGCATATGGGAAGTCTTCTGCAAATGACAAGGAGAATGCCTGGGGGATTGCGTCTTTCACTGGAATGGAAGAGAAGAGAATTGGGTCCTTCTTCATTGCCTCACTGAAGTTTGACAGAGTGCTGCACAGACACAATGTTGAGGTATCAGTAACAAAGTACATTGCATCACCTGGTAGGCACCTCTCATAAAACAATCTTGGCCAGGTGCAGTGGCTCACACCTGTAGGTGTGGTGGCTCACATGCAGTGGCTCACACCTGTATGTTACAGGATGTATGTTATAGGAAATAATACAGCACTCTGGGAGGCTGAGGCGGGCAGATCACCTGAGATCAAGAGTTTGAGAACAGCCTAACCAATATGGTGAAACCCTGCCTCTACTAAAAATATAGAAACAGCCGGGCACCTGTAAGTCCCAGCTACTCGGGAGGCTGAGACAGGAGAATTGCTTCAACCCAGGTAGTGGAGGTTGCAGTGAGCTGAGATCGTGCCACTGCACTCCAGCCTGGGCAACAGAGCGAGACTCCATCTCAAAAAAAGAAAAAAAAATGTAAGAATTTCATATATTCAGAAGCATCAGGCAACAAGCTGCTGGGGAGCTATGCTTGATACTGAGGCTTCTTCTTTCCAGCAATGAAACATTAAATGCTGACAATGCTCGAGAAAAGCATTTCTAAAATGTACTTTACAGTCATCACCCGTCATCCCGACTTGCAGGTAAACACGGACTGGTGTCTCAGCCGCCCATCATCCTGCCGTGGGGTGGCAGCTGGCTAGCTGTGCTACAGCACGGGACCCCTCCCTTCCTGGGCTCTAGCTGTTTCTTTTGTTGCTGCTGCACTTCCCTGAAAAATGCTCCTTATCGCCCTCTATCTGCAGTGAAATCAGTGCTGTAGGATTACCTAGGGCCAACTCCCTCTTTGAGAAATAGGAGGCAAATTTGGAGAGGTGAAAAGATACAATGAAGATAAGGTCTTGAGCTCTTTGATTAACTATGGATTAGGGAACGGAGTAAAAAAGCTTAATAGAAATTGCATGACAAATAAAAATCCATAAAGATCATTATGAAAGTCTTCAAAAGAAGCACATGGCTGGAGTCCAGCCACTGTATAGCACTTCCTTTTCAGAGACCTTCAGAGATCTTTTCTGTACACCCTGGGTATCAAGAGGGCTGCGAAACTGACCTCCAGATAAAAGAAGTTGTCTGTATGCATGTGTGTGCCTCTGCACACACACACAGACACATACGTTCCATATATGCACACACAGGCACACACACACACACATGTTCCATATATGCACACGCAGGCGCACACACAGACACACGTTCCATATATGCACACACAGGCACACACAGGCACACACATTCCATATATGCACACACAGGCACACATACACAGACACACATGTTCCATATATGCACACACAGGCACACACACACGTTCCATATATGCACACACAGGCACACACACAGACACATACGTTCCATATATGCACACACAGGCACACACACAGACACACATGTTCCATATATGCACACAGGCACACACACGTTCCATATATGCACACACAGGCACAGACACATACGTTCCATATATGCACACACAGGCACACACACATGTTCCATATATGCACACACAGGCACACACGTTCCATATATGCACACACAGGCACACACACAGGCACACACGTTCCATATATGCACACACAGGCACACACACACACGTTCCATATATGCACACACAGGCACACACACATGTTCCATATATGCACACACAGGCACACAGACACATACGTTCCATATATGCACACACAGGCACACACAGACACACACGTTCCATATATGCACACACAGGCACACACACACAGACACACACGTTCCATATATGCACACACAGGCACACACACACGTTCCATATATGCACACACAGGCACAGACACACACGTTCCATATATGCACACACAGGCACACAGACACACACGTTCCATATATGCACACACAGGCGCACAGACACACACGTTCCATATATGCACACACAGGCACATACGTTCCATATATGCACACACAGGCACACACAGACACACGTTCCATATATGCACACACAGGCACACACACACAGACACATACGTTCCATATATGCACACACAGGCACACACAGACACACACGTTCCATATATGCACACACAGGCACACACACACAGACACACACGTTCCATATATGCACACACAGGCACACACACACGTTCCATATATGCACACACAGGCACAGACACACACGTTCCATATATGCACACACAGGCACACACAGACACACACGTTCCATATATGCACACACAGGCACACAGACACACACGTTCCATATATGCACACACAGATACACACCCATACACAAACGGGGGGTGAGACTGGGTACCAATACAGGCTGGCACAACAGAATAAGCTCTATTTAACCCCTATTGGCTCAAACAGGTCTTGTTTGAAACGATGCACTTTCAGATAACCCAGAGGCGATCTGTGCCGTGACTGTGTCAAAGGGCTCGAGAGATCCACACCAGAGAGCAGGCAAATCCTCATTCTCATTTCCTGCCTGTTCCTGCAGCGACTGCTTTGACAGCCCGTTGGAGAAACACGCCTTTCTCCCCAATACCGCAGAAAGCCTGCTAGCAAGGAACGAATACGAAACTTCAACAGCATCTCAAGACCGTTCCCCCTTTGCTCCTCACCACCTACTGACAATCAATGTGAAAGTAATCCTAGTTTTTATTTGAGGCTATCTTGGCTTTAAAAGAACCTTCCAAAAAATGATTGATGCGATGAATTAAACCCACAGGTAACCCCTGAAATCTGCTTTGAATAGCAACAAATTCGTAACAGTATCTTCAACGCCTGCAACAACGAAATCTAATCTCTGAACTCCTAAAGGTCAAGATTTGCTGTCTGGTAGCACGGCTCAAGAGTAAATGCTCCCTAATGCTGTGCTAGGCAATTGCTTTGCACTCCAGACAATGTCAATTTTGTCCAAGTAGCTGCAGATGTGTCTGGCATTAAGTCAGAATGGTGTCAAGGGCCCTTCTTGAACACCGGCTGATTCTCAGAGAAACTGGTCCTAAAGCCCTAGTCTATTACAGTCCATGCCCAAAACACAGACATTTAAAGCTTAAAGGAGGATGGAGAATAAAGCTGCATTAGATTTTTTTAATGTTTCTGAATCAGGAGACCCAGGGGAAGAAATTCTCCCATGATCCCAATGTCCTTCCCTTCCCCCTGCCCACCAGCAGCCCTTTGGATTTCCTGATTAAGGTGCTGCACAGTATCTATGAAGGCCTACCCTTGAGCTACGTTCCTGATATACCATTCATCACTGCCTTGGCCCATTCTAGCTATGGAAAAGCTATAACAGACTAATGAACTCATTAAATTAAGAAATGGATGTTACCAGAAATAATGTGCCAAGGGAAGGCGTGGGGATGGGTGGAGGGAGCAGAGATTGAACCAACCTCTAAGCAGAGCACTCAACATAATGAAGTCTGCTAGTGCATCAGTGCCTCAATCCCCAGTCCTGAAGGGAAGACGGTCCTCCGCCCCCACCACCCACGCTTCTTTAGTTTAACCACCCATCATCCCTGCTTTTTATAGCAGGAAAATATTATAATTGATTTGAAGGCATACTTAAACTAGAAGATCTGGATAGAGGTATTTTGGTTTTAAAAAACTGATAAGAGCCAGAGGAAGGTATTTTACTTTTTCAAATTGATAGGGGGTATAAACCAAGTAATATTTCTCGCATCGCACTGGGAAACACATTCACCATTCCCCACCCGTCCATCACCAGTAGTATTTGTGCTACTCTGAAGTAATCGATTTTTAATTCCCTTCCTCCCGTGTTCTCTTCATGTGATGAATTAAACTCATAGGTAACCCCTGAAGTCTACCCAGGGGCAGGTCGCGATGAGTTCCACAAGCATTCCTTGCCAGGCTGTAGAGGAAATAGTTCCTAAGACAAGGAAATCAAAATGTTGCGGCTTTTTTGTGTGTGTCAAATAAAAGACTGTTGTCTTTGGCAGCATGCCTCACATTTTCACTTAGCAGTATCCATAACCCACAAGGAAGGAACAGGCCACATAGTTTCCTAACCTCTTCCGAGTCTCCTCCTTGGCAACGGATGACTCGCCAGTGGCAGAGGTTAGCATTGATTCACTCTGGGCCATTTGTGCTGAAAACCGTAATACATTTCACAGATGGAATGTCATTTGTGGTGTGAAATCGACAAAGAAGACAAGCCTCGTTTTTCTGCATCAGGAAATACGTTATAGAAAACCCAGGGTTGGCCAGACGTGGTGGCTCACGCCTGTAATCCCAGCACTTTCGGAGGCTGAGGCGGGTGGATCACGAGGTCAAGACATTGAGACCATCCTGGTCAACATGGTGAAACCCCGCCTCTACTAAAAATACAAAAATTAGCTGGGCATGGTGGCGCGTGCCTGTAATCCCAGCTACTGAGGAGGCTGAGGCAGGAGAATTGCCTGAACCCAGGAGGCGGAGGTTGTGGTGAGCCGAGATCGTGCCATTGCACTCCAGCCTGGGCAACAAGAGTGAAACTCCATCTCAAAAAAAAAAAGAAAAGAAAAGAAAACCCAGGTTCTGATTTCCTTCTTTTCCTCTCCTTCGATTGCATCATGCTTTCTGCCCTTCTTTACTGCCGATAACTTGCACGGATGTCAAATATCACCTGGGAAGAAGACTTATTTAAACCAGGGTCCTAAACTGCAGAATCCAGGCGGTAACACAAGTGCCCGGAAAGAGCAGGCATAACACAACAGTGAGTGTGGATCTGCGTGAGCTGGAGGAAGTAGCTCTTCAGCTTGAGCCGAGTGTTGCCAGGTGCAAACGCTTGTTTGCATGGCTGGATCAGCTCATTTTTTTAAGAGGAGAAACTGGATTTTATTGTGGATGAAATTTCCAAATTGTTGAATATTGGCTCAAAGTTTTAAATACATGGTGTGGGGAAATAAAACTTGGCTGCCTCACTGATCTAGCTGTTGGAAAACCAGTTGTGATCTCTGCTTTAAATCCATTTACAGCTCAGCTCAAATGGGAAGTCACCTGATTGGACAGAAATGGTGGGGAGGTGGCCGGGCGCGGTGGCTCACGCCTATAATCCCAGCACTTTGGGAGGCCGAGGCAGGTGGATCACGAGGTCAAGAGATCGAGACCGTCCTGGTCAACATGGTGAAACCCCGTCTCTACTAAAAATACAAAAAATTAGCTAGGCATGGTGGTGCATGACTGTAGTCCCAGCTACTCAGGAGGCTGAGGCAGGAGAATTGCGTGAATCCAGGAGGCAGAGGTTGCGGTGAGCCGAGATCGCGCCATTGCACTCCAGCCTGGGTAACAAGAGCGAAACTCCGTCTCAAAAAAAAAAAAAAAAAAAAAAAAAAAGAAAGAAAGAAAGAAATGGTGAGGAGGTCAGGAGTGTTGCAGAGACAGCATGAGATCTGCCTGTAACTGGATGGACCAAATGAAGGAAAATCCAACCTGCACGTCCACACAGATTGAGTAAATCCCAGGCTTTGATGTAAGGGTGTCGGAGGCTGATTACCTGTGAAGCTAACAAAGACCACGCTTCCGACACTTGCAAGATCCCTTCCAAAATCCTATTAGGGGCTCTTGCCATTTGTTCCCACAGTCACATGTGCTTGAAACATTTACGTAACAAGCGGTTAAGTCACTGTATCTTTCTAACCTAATTTCCCCTTTCCTACTGCCCCACATGATGTGTGGTGTTAAAGTGGTCATGAGCACCTTGGGGGCTCCAGCTATAAGGAAGCTGAGTTGGACATCCATTTAAGTTGGCTTCAGTGGATCATATTAATGTAGTTCATGGTCTCTTCTATGTAGAGTTAAGACATTGCTTGCCATTCTGATATAGGGATGTCTACTGTCACTCACTTTGCTGGCTTATAAAGACGCAGAGCAAGAGATGCTAGAGCAAGGCAAGGCGCAGTGGGTCTCCCCTGTAATCCGAACACTTTGGGAGGCTGAGGTGGGTCGATCACTTGATGTCAGGAGTTTGAGACCAGCCTGACCAACATGGTGAAACCACATCTCTACTAAAACTACAAAAGTTAGCTGGGCTTGGTGGCATGCACTTGTAATCCCAGCTACTTGGGAGAGCTAGACTTTCTCATTAGATTTTTTTTTTTTTTTTTTTGAGACAAAGTCTAGCTCTGTCACCCAGGCTGGAGTGCACTGGCTTCACCTCAGCTCATTGCTAACTCTACCTTCCAGGTTCAGGTTCAAGTGATTTTCCTGCCTCAGCCCCCTAAGTAGCTAGGATTACAGGCGCACACCACCATGGCTGGCTAATTTTTGTATTTTTCGTAGAGACATGGTTTCACTGTGTTGGCCTGGCTGGTCTCAAACTCCTGACTTTGTGATCCACTCACCTTAGCCTCACCAAGTGCTGGGATTACAAGCATGAGCCAGCATGCCAGGCCCCCCAAAAAATTAATAAATAAAAACAATACTAAAAATGTATGTGATGTTATCAATGATAATTTATAAAGATGAAAAAAATTTCTAAAGAGGCAGAAAGTGAAATTCTTTTTACCAACCATGTTAAAGACTGAATTATCTCTGAGATGTCTGTATAGAAAATACTATAAAATTGTCACTTGAGAAGGCAATGAAAATATGCAGCTTGCAAATACTGGGGGAAACTGTAGTATCACATCAAGCTTAATGATTGGCTTAATCAGTGGGATGCTTGTGGGTTTTGTTGGATTTAAAATTCTACTGTTTAGTTTGATTTACATTGTCATTCTAAATAAATACAGTTGATCCTTGAAAAACACAGGTTTGAGCTGTACAGGCCCACTTATATGTGGCATTTTTTTCCAATAAATGTATTTGGAAACTTGCGACAATTTGAAAGAACTCACAGATGAAGACCCGCCACTCCCGAGTCAGCAGATTAACCTCTCCTTCCCCTTCTTCTCAGCCTATTCGGCAAGACAATGGGGATGAAGACCTTTATGATAATCGTGATTCTAACTTTTTCTTAATGAATAGTAAGTACATTTTCTCTTCCTTATGATTTCCTTAATGTTTCTCCTCTCTAGAGTACTTTATTGTAAGGATACAGTATATAATACATATGAACATACAAAATGCATGTTAATTAACTGTTTAAGTTATCGGTAAGGCTCCCAGTCAAGAATAAGTCACTAGTAACTGAGTTTCTGGGGAGTCAAAAGTCATACATGGATTTTTCTAATTACATAGGGGTCAACCCCGCTTAAGGGTTACCTGTATACCCAATTCTTGCCTAATTTTGTATCTGTAATTCTGTTTCTTTTCCGCAGGGCCCTTCCTCTTACCTACCACACCCCACCCCACCCAAGAATGTGTGAGCTTCCTTCAAGCCCCACAGAATCTACCCTGGGGTTGGACTTCTTCCACTGGACAAGGGACAAAGGACAGAGAGGAAGAGACCTGAAACCAGCCCTCTGGGCCCACCAAGAAACCCTGGCAAGGATCTAAATTTTTGACATCTGCATTAATAATCAGTTGATGAGCCTTTTTTTTTTTTTTTGAGATGGAGTCTATCTTGCTCTGTCGCCCAGGCTGGAGTGCAGTGGCACGATCTCGGCTCACTGCAACGTCCACCTCCTGGGTTCAAGCAATTCTCATGCCTCCTCACCTTAAGTAGCTGGGATTACAGGTGTAAGTTACCATGCTTGGCTAATTTTTTTATTTTTAGTAGACACAGGCTTTCCCCATGTTGGCCAGGCTGGTCTTCAACTCCTGACCTCAAGTGATCCACCCTCCTCGGCCTCCCAAAGAGCAGGGATTACAGGTGTGAGCCGCTGCACCCATCCAGTTGATGAGTCTTCATGCTGGTTTCCTTCCTGAAACATCTTTCTGTCTGTTTGCTGAAATCTAACTGGTGTCTGGGATTACTTTAACAGGGCTGAGTCTTGTTTTCTCCAATTCAGCTTAAACTGTAAATGCTTGGTTTAGTTAAACCTTCAGTGTAAATTAGCTTCATTTCTCACTGATCTTGAGGTATGGGGAAGGGGAGGGTGGGGGGAGGTGACAGAAGGATCTGGAGGATAGGGAAGAGGAAGAGAGAGGTGAGGGGGCAGGGAGGAGGAGGAACAAGAACCAGGACCCTTCCCACCTGTGGGAGATGGAAGGCTGCAGAAGAGCGAAGCCTGGGAACAGAGAGCAGCCTCCCAGGTGAGCAGCTCTTGTCCGTTTTCCTCCAGGGTACGTGCCAAACAGGGGCTGTGCACTGAAGGTTGCGGGCAAGCTGCTACCAGTCCGGGCAGCTCACGCTGCATGATTTATGAAGCGTTTTTGAGCCCAGCCCCATATCCTATAAAGAAGGCTCATCTCCTGGGGATTCGTTATCAAGGAGCACTGTACAAACACCACTTCCTGTGGGATGTTAATAGTATCTCTAAGCAGGAGAGAGCTGGTGACAGCAGAGAATCGTTGTTTAGCAGAGAGAGAAATCAGCTCACAGCTGATAAAGAGAACTGGCCTTGATGTAGAAAACATTCCTTTGTTAACAAGTGAACAATAAGCAAGTCATGTAAGCGTTTTGAAATTTGGACAGTGGATGCTGTAGTTAACTAAAAGGTAAATCTTTTCTTCAAGCTGTAGGATGCTTGTCGTTGAGGTTTTTCGGGGATGAGGAAGCAAGCAGCTCTGCCTGATCCCAGCCTGAGAGCCAACTTCGGCTGTTTGTTTACATGAGCTGTTTGCTTATATGGCTTGGTATGGCTGGAGGAGAAAAAAATGGGACTTAAAGAAAATGCGTTTCATTTGGTACACAGCCAAGAGGGAGCAGAGAAATGTGGACAATGGGGTGCCAGTTGTTCTCCAACCCCGTCCCCTGGCTCTCGGCCTGGGTGGAGGAGTGGGGCCAAAAGTGAAAGGAGCTATTTCCAGGAAAGATGGTGTGAAGCTCTCAGCACACGCAATGCTGGGGAGGCCTGGGAGAAAAAGGAAAGTGCAACACTGGGGAGAGCAGAAATCTTCCAAGTATGAAGGCATTGGGGAGGAAGGCCCTGGCACAGATGTGACAGCTCTCAAGGTACGCTGTCAGCAGAGTGGCACTTGCATGTAGCTGTGCCAGTAGGATACTGACAAGGAGTCTGAGCAATGGAACAGGAGAGGAGAGAAAGCCTCGTGGTGACCGAGCTGATGGAATCACGAGCCAGACTCCATGCTGGCCAGGTGGTCTCTTTGGCCTCATCCCCTTTGATCCATCCCTTAATCTAGATCTTGCCATTTCTAAGGCCAAGAAAAAAGAAATTCTCAAGGAAAGGAAGACAAGAGGCCATGTGTCTCCCAAGCCTAAAACGAATTGCTTCTGCAGTCCACTTGGAGAACAGGAGCCACTCTGCTTGGAGGCAGCTTGGGGTCAGCATGCCACTCCAGTCACAAAGTGGGAAACAATCTGGCCATATCAGGCAATGGGGGGCCAGGACTCTCGGAGCCTAAATACAAAGAGAATCCAATGAGAGCTCTTGTAACAAGACTCCCCTCTGGATGTCTGCACTCATCAGTTCAGGATGCTGTAACAAAGATCAGTGGCTTAAACCACGACCACTTATTCTGAAGCCTGGGAAGTTCAGGGTTAGCGAGTCAGCAGATCTGGTGTCTGCTGACGGTCTTCTTTCTGGTTTGCAGTTGCCATCTCTTTGTTACGACCTCACGTGGCAAAAACCAGTTGGACAGGAGAAGATTTTTGCAATCTTTCCCTCTGACAAAGGTGTAATATCTAGAATCTACAAGAAACTTAAACAAATTTACAAGAAAAAAAAAACCATCAAAAAGTGGGCGAAGGAGATGAACAGACACATCTCAAAAGAAGACATTTATGCGCCAACAAACATATTTTAAAAAAAGCTGGTCATCATTAACAATGGTCATTGGAGAAATAGAAATCAATCCAAATCAATCCCAAATGCAATCAAAACCACAGTGAGACACCATCTCACACCAGTTAGAATAGCAATCATTAAAAAGTCTGGAAACGACAGATACTGGCAAGAATGCAGAGAAATGGGAACACTTTTACGCTGTTGGTGGGAACACAAATTAGTTCAACCATCGTGGAAGACAGTGTGGAAGACGATTCCTCAAGGATCTAGAAATGGGAACATTTGACCCAGCAATCCCATTACTAAGTATATGCCCAAAGGATTAGAAATCATTCTACTATAAAGACGCATGCACAACTATGTTCACTGCAGCACTATTCACAATAGCCAAGACTTGGAACCAACCCAAATGCCCGACAATGATAGACTGGATAAAGAAAATGTGGCACATATACACCACAGAACACTATGCAGCCATAAAAAGAGAGTTCTTGTCCTTTGCAGGGGCATAGATGAAGCCAGAAACCATTATCCTCAGCAAACTAACACAGCAACAGAGAACCAAACACCAAATGTTCTCACTCATAGTGGGTGCTGAACAATGAGAACACATGGGCACAGGGAGGGAAGCATCGCACACCAAGGCCTGTCTGGGGGTTGGGGGCCAGGGGAGGGACAGCATTAGGACAAATACCTAATGCATGCGGAGCTTGATACATAGGTGATGGGTTGATGGGTGCAGCAAAGCATCATGGTACATGTTTACCTATGTAACAAACCTGCATGTTTAGGACATGTATCCCAAAATTTATAGTAAAAAAAAAAACAAAAAAACAAAAAACTGGATGTAGGAATGGGTCATTCCCATTTGAGGCACATGGACTACAAATGGGAGGTGGTTCCTCAAAGGAAAACTGGGAGGCACTATCAAAACAGGAGTGGGAAAAGCTACACAACTAACAACAGGTATCTACTCTAACTATTAAATATAAGACCTAAAAGTGAGCAGAAAGGACAGGCTTGTAGAGGAAAGGAATGACCAGAAATACCCACAATGGCCATCTGAAAGACAGAGGAGCATTCCACAGCTAGTTTGTGGCAGCATAAACAGTTACATTGTGGCCAGCCGTGTTCAAGTCCTGGGTCTCAAATGGCACCTACTGGCAAACAAAGCCGCCTTCTTCTTCAACTGCACCTCTCCACCACTGGCTGTCTGCATGAGTCATGGGCTATAGACTGTGATCATGGCTATCAAGGTGGGTGCCAGGCCATTGTCACCTGCTAGCTTGGACTTTCCCATTTCCAGCCCCCTAAATAAAGTACAATGCTGGACTCCGTCTTGTCGGGGGGAAGGGGTGGACACTGACAAGACAAGAAATGAGAGTATGACACAAAGGTGGTTCATCTGTGAGCTGGCAGGTAATCCCATGACATACCTTGTAGGCAGCAGTAATTAACCAAACCGATCAGACTGGGAAACTGACAAAGCGCCTGCTCCTAAGGCAACCTCTTTTCTTGGTGGCTTTCTTCCTTCAGTGTTAGTTTCAGTCCACATGCTCCCTTACACTAACTGCCACCTCCTTTTTCACTGAACCTTAGGAAGGGCTATGGTTTGAATCTTTGTGTCCCCTGCAAGTTCATATGTTGACATACTAGTCTTGAAGGCGATTGATATGGTTTGGCTGTGTCCTCACCCAATTCTCACCTTGAATTATAGCTCCCATAATTCCCCTGTGTCATAGGGTAATTAACCCACATGGGGGTGGGTTTCCCCTGCTGTTCTCGTGAAAGTGAATGAGTCTCATGAGCTTTGATGGTTTTATAAACGGGAGTTCCCTGCACAAGCCTTCTTACCTGCTGCCATTTAAGATGTGCCTTTGGTCTTCCTTACCTTCTGCCATGATTCTGAGGCTTCCCCAGCCATATGGAACTGTGAGTTTATTAAATGTCTTTCCTTCATAAGTTACCCAGTCTTGGGAATGTCTTTATTAGCAGTGTGACAACAGACTAATACAGTGATAGCGTAGGAGGCAGGGCATCTTTGGGAGGTGATCAGATCATAAAGGCAGGATTCTCATGAATGGAATTAGCGCCCTTATAAAAGAGACCCTAGAGAGCTAGCTACCCCTTCCATCTCGAGAGGACACAGCTACAACAGGACATCTATGAACCAGAAAGCAGGTTCTCACCACACAGCAAATCTCATGGCACTCTGGTCTTGGACTTCCCAGCCTCCAGAACTGTGAGAAATAAATAATTTCTGTCATTTACAAGTCACCTGTTTATGGTATTTGTTATAGCAGTCTAAACAGACTAGGAAGGGAAGTTTTGTTTTGTTTTGTTTGTTTGTTTGTTTGTTTGTTGGTTTTTTTTGAGACGGAGTTTTGCTCTTGTTACCCAGGCTGGAGTGCAATGGTGCAATCTTGGCTCACCACAACCTCCGCCTCCTGGGTTCAGGCAATTCTCCTGCCTCAGCCTCCTGAGTAGCTGGGATTACAGGCACGTGCCACCATGCCCAGCTAATTTTTTCTATTTTTAGTAGAGATGGGGTTTCACCAGGTTGACCAGGTTGGTCTCGATCTCTTGACCTCGTGATCCACCCACCTCGACCTCCCAAAGTGCTGGGATTACAGGCTTGAGCCACTGCGCCCAGCTGGAGGGGAAGTTTTATAACCTCAGTTTATACCTAATTACAGAGCAGAGAAACAGTTCTCCACACCTTGGGGCCAGAACCTTCAGATGTCCCAAATCCTATTTGGTGAGAGGCAAAGTCACACACAGCAGCCCAGAGCAGGACATGGGTGCAGTTAAATTCTCAAGGTTGTTTTTAGGAAACATGGATACTCAGGATGGCAGCCAACATGGTGCACATACACAGCGGGTGTTTTGTGCTCTGTCCAAAGAGCAAACTCTGTCCAGGGCAGGAGGACAGCCCAGAACACCCAAGAGGGTGGAAGGGAAAAGAGATCAGGATACCCAGCCTTTACTAAGAAAGGGCTCCAGGACAATGGCTTGTTAAAAACATCACGGCCAAAGCAGGATGGAAAGGTGCTTCAGGCCTCCTGCCTTTGTCCAGGAACATGGGTGTCCTCCTAGGGGAGGGGAAAGCTATGGATAAGAATTACTATAATAAATTAGAGAGAAAGCCATAGCTCCCAGCCATATAGTACATGAATTTCCTCCACTTGTCAGCTTGTCAAAATGGAGTCCTGATTCCCCTCTGTCAATGTCAAGCCTTTCCCGCCTAGTTAACGTTTTTAGTTAAAGGCAAGAAGGGAGAGTGGCGTTTGGTAAGTGCTGACGGAGTAGCGCTTTAGAAAAGCACATTAACCCTTTTTGCCTGTTCCAGCTCCTGTGGGGCAGATAGAACAGGTGGGCTTAATTGGCACTGAACAAAGTCCCTGAAAGTCCCCAGAAAGCTATGCAACCAGATGTCACACTCCGGTGCTAAGTGTTCAAGAGGCATCTTTGTAACAAGCCGAGGGAAAGGGGGGTGGCAGATTTGTTTTAATGAAACTAAGCTCCTGCCCATGCTTTATAGGCATTGTAGGACACCTTTAGCCAGAAAAAAAAAATGACAGCATATTCCTTGCTGTAGAAGTTTACAATTTAAATTCTAAGTGTACCACATAAAGGTTTAAATGAAGTTAAAGAGCATCTTGTCAAAACAGTCATATCTATTACAGTTGTCCCCCCACCCTATGTTCTCTCTGACATTTCTCTTTTTTATACGTGGAGAGATGAGCTATGTTGCCCAGGCTGGTCTAGAACTCCTGGGTGCAAGCACTCCTCTTGCCTAGACTTTCCAAAGTACTGGGACTACACACATTAGCCACTGCACCCAGCCCTTCTCACACTTTCTGGTCTTTAAGGTTAGTTCATGTTTTCTTTCCTTTTTTTTTTTTTTTTTTGAGACAGAGTTTCGCTCTTGTGACCCAGGCTGGAGTGCAATGGCGCGATCTCGGCTCACCGCAACCTCCGCCTCCTGGGTTCAGGCAATTCTCCCGCCTCAGCCTCCTGAGTAGCTGGGATTACAGGCATGCGCCACCGTGCCCAGCTAACTTTTTGTATCTTTAGTAGAGACGGGGTTTCACCATGTTGACCGGGATGGTCTCGATATTCTGACCTCGTGATCCACCCGCCTCAGCCTCCCAAAGTGCTGGGATTCCAGGCTTGAGCCACCGCGCCCGGCCTAGTTCATGTTTTCTTATGGCATCACAGAATAATCACTTTACCAGGAGACAAAAGTCTTGGATCTGAGTTGTTCTGATCATTCACAATCCAGGGCATGCCACTGATCTACTCGTTTCCTTTACCATCAAGTGAGATAGTGCTATGTCATGTCTGTTTCAGAGGACTGCCTTAAGGACCAGGTGTTTCCATTTGCCTGGTCATTTGACAGACACCTGCTTTGTAATGGAATGGGTGTCCTGGTGAGGGGGATGTGAAGAGATATAGATATGGATGAGATGCAGTCCTGAACTTAGGGAACTCACTGGGCATTTAGTGAGTAGGAATGTCCTCTCTCTATACTGAAGAGCATTTCACAAACACAAGTCATTTCCATGTTTATGGCACCACCTGTTACTGTTCTCCGGAAATTTTGCCAAGCTCTTGTTCTCCTAGGTAGTTTTGATCTATTCCCCTTTGGTCCCAGCTCATTTCTTTTAACTTAGATCTAAGTTATGGTTTCTAAATGAGCTTCTCTTTCATGAAGAGAAGTTTCCATCTTCTCTTCTAGTTTAATCTTACATAATCCCTAGGAAGGCAGTTCTTCTGCTCTGAGACTCCACTCTTGGATCTACTATACATTCTTGAAACAAGATAGGCTAACTTACAGATATAGCCTTTACCTGGAAATTCAGAATTGGGACATTGAAAGACACACTTGGGCAAAAAGAAGCAGTCATGTGCACGTGTGGCATGTGAATAGAGAGCTCCAGAATGGAAGTCCATCACTTTGACAGGTGTGTCTCTGGACCCATCTCAGTGACTGTGTGGGAGACTTTCCTGCACTGTCTGTTTTGTTTACATTAGTTTGAGTCAGTTTTTGTTTCTCATGAACAAATGATTTTTGTCTGATCTCCTGTCCAGCCAAGCATGGCCGCAAGGAACTGGCCCCAGGCAGCCTGACCTGTCCCAGATGTCTGGGTGTAAACTTGCACCTAGCCATCTATCTGTGTGCTGCAGCATATAAAGCCATTTTAAGTGGAAAACATGAAAAAGAAAAGCTATTTAGGAGCTAACCAGAATAAACACAGTCCCTCAGTGCAAAGAAGCAACTGAATGGGTGCCAACAATATTCCTGTATGTCAAAAACATTTAATAACCACTCAGTCGAAACCAAAGTTGACATTTTTACAGGATACAGTGCTGATTCAGGCTGTGAGATAGACCTTCTGCTTCAGTTTCCCCACATTACACTCCACTCTGCCTGTATTACCAAAGATGGGCCTTAGACGTTCAGCCATTCAGCAGGAGCCTTGAGGCTTTATTGAGCCTATGCTCACTCCCTCTTCCACGGGCACACTCCCTACCTGCAAGCTGGAGGCCCACCATTCATTCATTCTTTCATTTAACAGATAATTATTTAACCTGCCTTTCAATCAATAATCACAACACAGTGTGTGCCAAGAAGAGCATTAAATGTGTTCAGGATGAAGAACTAACGCAGAGACAGGAGTGATTGGTAACAGCAGGGAGGAAGGCAGGAAAGACTTTCAAGAGAAATACAGCCTTTCTGGACTTTGAAAAGCAAATAGTTTGTCAGCAAAATAGAGTAAAGCTAGAGAGGAAGAACGAACATTTGAGACAGAAGGAATGGAGCACTGACTAGCTTCACAATCCTTCAACTTCCACCCCTTACCCTGAGGACCAGTCACCATCTTGCCTCCTCTGGCCACCATGCTCTGCTTAATGAAATGGGGCCCCTGGACAACACCAGAATTGACCACACCTTTCGCTTCTGTGGATTCAGTATTTTGATTCTTGGCCACGGTTACAGGGGCCAGCAGTTCCTGCCGCAGCCCAATTGGCTCAGACCCTGTCCATGGTTCGGAATCATTCCTCCTCTCCTGGCGTGCTACTTCCAAATTCACCTAGATTATGACCCCGAGGGTGTCACTGAACACTTCCTGGATGAAAAACATGTCCTGAATCAAGAGGGGAACATAAAGTAAACTGGATCTGGAGGATAAGATCTCAGTGGGTGACAAAGAATTTGAGCTGAGGGGGTATGTAGGGAATGTAAGTCCAGCCTTGGCAATGTGAACAAGTGGTAGTATTCCTCCTTGAGCAGAACAAGAAGAAACTTAAAGGGTGAATGTTTACATTGGAAAATACACTATTTCGAACAAAGTTTCCAGGCAACCTGTCACATAAAGGCACCGAGGGCATGGTATAGCCAAACAATCCTGAGCGTGAGACCTTGTCCCACCATGGGTCAAAGATGAGCAACATTCTGAAGCTCCGATTTGTCCTAAGTGAACCAATGTGCAGAACTAACGAGGTCATCAATTTTTCTTCCAGCTAATGAACTCCTCAGGAAGGGTGTGATGTGTGCAGATGATGAGAGGAGCAACCAAACCTGATTAAATAGTTTCATCTTCATCAAAGAATCAGACACACTGCTGAGGCCCCATTATTCACTGGCAAGAGATAATTACATAGAAGAGGCTGCCATCAGAAACACCCCTCCCCTCACCCAACTGGCTCTGCTCCCTCAAGTACAGAGAGTGTGTTTGACTCAGGAGCAGACACTGATTTAATTCAACAACTATTTATGGGCAGCTTGCTCCATGCCAGGTGTGGACCCAGAACAAGGAATGAAGGTGTGTAACACCTTGTCCTTGCCTTTAAGTGCTTTATGTTTCATGTACTGTGGAACAACCACTGAAATATGCGATGGAATGTCCTCCCAGCATTTCAGACGAAGTGCCCACTGACACATCCAGCTAATATTTGTATTTTTAGTAGAGACAGGGTTTCACCATCTTGGCCAGGCTGGTCTCGAACTCCTGACCTCGTGATCCACCCGCCTTGGCCTCCCAAAGTGCTGGGATTACAGGCTTGAGCCACCGCGCTCAGCCTCAAATACCTATTTTCTCCAATTCCTGACATAGTATGAGCCAGTATCTCTGATGTGCATTCATGGCATGATATTAGATTTTTGCGACAAGGCATTGCATCACAAACATAAATTTATGCAACTGTTCATTTAGGAAATACTCTTTGAACATATCCCATAATAGGTACTGGGAATCTAATATTGAACAAGCTGGGGTGGGCCTTTGTCTTTGAGAAGCCTATGACAGAGCCTGTCAGAGAGCCATCAAACCCATCAGCAATCATGATCACTGATTGAGAGCCCACTATGGACCAGGCATTATGCCTCAGGGACTGTGCATTTTCTGGGATATGGAGCAGGAAGTATCCAGAGATTTGTCACACACAGAGGTTGGCATCCAGTTGAAGGTATAGAACACATTTTTAAAATATAACTAATAAGCAACTCATACTTTTTACCAACCAGGAAATTAGCCATCAGGGATGCATGTCTTTGGAGGTGGATTTCTTGCTAACGCAAGTCTGGAAGGCTGTGAAAATGGAAGGATTTGTTCCTGACCTTGGCAAATGTCTAGGGCTTGGCTACATGGAGGAGAGCAAGTAAGGGAGCAGTCTAGGAAGTGAGAGAAGAATATACGGTGAGTTTCAGAAAGAGAAAGAAGTCAGCTTTACAGGAGCAAAGCCTTCACTCATTCTTTTTGTATTAATTCAGTGCTCACAATGTGCCAGGCACTAGTAAGATGCCAGCGGGTCATCATACAGCTATAAGGTATGGCCCCTGTTCCAGAAGAATTAAAATCTACACATGTTCAAAAAGAACCAGCAATCAAGGCCGTACTTCGTCTCCTCGTGTCATTCCACTCTTTGAGTTAAACGAGGATGCAGAGTGTTATCTTCAGGAGACCACTCTTACAAGGCACTCTGCTTCCTGGGGATAAAGAGACCACACCAAGGAGGCTGGTACCCAGCTGATTACTTTATCCTGTTAGCCAGCTAATAGGACGTTAGTTACATTTAATAGAGAGAGGGAATCTAGCTGGATATCCAGGGGCCAGTAAGTTAGATAGAGAACCCAAACTTTCCTCTCCCCCAACTCTACAGCCTAGAATTACTGGCGATCACCTTCTTCCTTGGAGAGTTCTTCCTGCCTTCTCCGTAGTCATAATGCAAAGAACTTAGAGGAATAGAGCTACTCGGGGGCATCGCTCAGGGCAATTCCAGAGAGGATAATGAAATGTCAGATGAAATAATGAGTCACCTTAGTTCTGAAACTCCTCCTTTGAGGAGAAAAAAAATTAATCAATACCGTAGTAAGACAGGAGCTGTCATGTATATAGAAAAACAAATCCCCTCATTTTCTGTGTTCTGTCTAACCATTTTTGCCTTTGCCTGGGCAGGGTCAACTGATTGCCTGAAGGAGCATTTTTCGTGTTTGACCAATATGTTAACTAATTTAATATACTTTAGGAGCCTCCAAAACCCTATTAATTTTCCTTGGCTCTTTCTTTTCCTATTAAATGTGGTTGGTTATTCCACAAGGAATTCAGTATGTTTCTAAATTTTGATCAGAATTATTCTAGAGTAACATACATTCTCACGGCTGGCCTCCTGTGTCTTGAAGAGATCATTTTCTTGATAAGTCCCTTGACTCTCTTTTTGCAAGTCTGGCAGGATGGTTTACTGGCTTTGTAATATGACGCTCTCACCATTAGGGACTGAGCTAAGATCGCCAAACTGTTTCCCATACATCCTTAGCTGAGCTTTGAATCTCAAAAGTAGTAGAATGCCCAGCATGATATCTTCTCTGAAATGAGCAATCCCTTAATTAAACAGAAGTAAATAGAGGTTACAACGTGTTCCTTAATTAAATAGATGTAAATGCCCAATTGCTCTGCTTTCCACACACATCAATTTTGCACCACCTCATTTTCCTGTTTGCCCAATGGAAATAGAAATTCCGAGGCTCTGTGTTGGTCAAAATCTCCCAAGTGTGCCTGCCAGGCTGGGTGTTCAATCACGAATATTTACCTTCTGGTTTATAGGAATCTGCAACTCGTGTCTACTCTTCCTTCCTTTGGTATTGCAGGCTTAGGAATTGCTATGAGGCTGGCATAAATGGGCCATGAGAGTGAAGCAGCCCAGCTTTTGCCCAGCAAGGCATCTGGACTCCTGCCTTGGGAAAATCATACCTGGAGGCACAGGTGAAGGGTATGGCATGGGCAAGCATCTGTGCTGGCTGGCACTGGGAGACCCTGAGAGTCACAATGCCTCAAGCCTGCCGCTTTCTTTATACTTCGTCTCAGATTTGGTCAAGTTTCTGCTAGGGACTCAATGTACATTTCATCAATATATTCCAGAAATACAATAGATTATATTCTGTGAATATAATTCATGGAACTCATGGTGATTAATTTTGCGTGTCAACTTCGCTAGGCTGTAGTGCCTAAGCATTAGATATTTCTATGAAGGTATTCTGTTATTACCATTTACAGTCAGTCATCTTTAAGTAAAGAGTATTGCCCTAGATAATGTGGGTGGGCCTCATCCAATCAAGTGGAGACCTTAAAAGCAGAAACTGAGGTTTCCTGAAGAAAAAATGTTGTCTCAATGCCGTAACAAAGAGGTCCTATCTGAGTTTTCTAGCCTACTGGCCTGCAGTACACATTTCAGACTTCCAGCCCCTAAAATCACATAAGCCAGTTTTCCAAGATAAATCTCTCTCTACGTATATACATAGGCTATTCGTACTGTTTCTCTGGAGAACCCTGACAGATACAGGATCTGTCTGAATAAGATGAGAACATCCTACTTGCAATTCAGAGAGAGTAGCTCAATCCAATCACAGCTCAAAGCAAACTAACAGATGTTGCCCCTTAAAAAGCTAAGATGGGGTTAGGAGTGGGGAGGAGAGAAGAGGATCGTGTCTACACCTGTCAAAGTGGCGACCATCTTTAGATAGCTCTCATTCTTGCTAGTTCCGGCAAGCCCAGCAACTTCCATCCATGAACTGGGTGGTTATCAGAGGACAGCTGTGGGTTAACAGCACTTGGACTGAGTCAAACCGTTAAGTGGAATAGAATCCATCTCAGTGTATTCCTAGAAACAGTTCTGCTTTTCTGAGGCATTAGGGATAAATTGAGGTGGAACCCATTCCCATTAGAATTTATGATTAAGACCACCATTCAGAAGGACAAGCTAAGCAAAGCCACGAGCATCTGGAAATCGACATGACTGAGGGGTCTTAAGTAAAAAGGTTAGTTGCTGAGAAGAACGTCATAATGACCCAATCTCCTTGGTGATTGCTTCCCACTTCCTGAATTTCCCACAAAATAGCCAAGATTTAAAGGTTAGGTCAAGGAGCATTTTTCATTGAATCATAGGATTTTAGACCTGGAAGGAATATTTTTTAAATGAGGAAACCAAGCTCAGAGAGGAGAAATGACTGGCTCAACATGGACAACAATGGGGGAATCTATTTCCTCGTCTTCCTGCAGGGCGATCGGTGTGCCCTCCATGTCAGCTTCCGAGCAAAATGAGTCAAGGGTTGAAACAATTGTCCTTGAGTGGTCTCTGCTGTGTTCTCTAGAATCACTGCTAAAGAGCCAATGTGTATTTTTTCACCTGTGACTACAGAATTAGTGGGTAGAAGGATCCTGTGCCAGGAACCTGGCTCTTAGGTCCATCTTTTGGGAAAAAAACATAGCATTAGGACCTAGCAGCTGCCAAGCAGTCTAATAATAATTTAACAGACATTATCAGTACACCTACTGTGCACATAGTGCTGTGCTAAGTACTTCACAATAAATATTTTCAACAACCCTATGAGGAAGGTGCTATATTTATTTCCTAACTCATTGCACAAAAGGAAATTGAGGCACAGTGAAGTTAAAGAACTCACCTGAAGGCACACAGAGAGAAAGCGATGTCGCCAAGATAAGCACCTGGCCAGCGTGGGGCCAGAATCAACGCTCTCACCACTGCCCTATTCCAGGCCAGCTCTCACTTAATCTGAATTTTTATCACTGCGATAGTATTCTCACCGTTTTGCATATTAAAAAAAAACCAAGGCTCAGGAAAATTGAAGAATTGGTTTGAGATAAACACACCGGACACTCTACGAGTAAACCCGTGCCCAGGTACTACCGCGACACAACTCACCAGCAATCTGTCTTCCGGTCAGCCTCCACCTTCCCGCTTCTCCCTGCTTGCACGCATGCCTTTGACGAACTGAGTTCTTGGATTAATCTTTGAATTGATGTTTCCAGGTGGGTTAAAACCGGTTCTTCCTTTGCAGAGAGAGTAGGTGTTACCGACCACGTTTTAGACGCGTCAGTCCTAAGAGCAAAGCATGTCGGTCATTCTCTCCCACTAGCATTTTCCAAGCCCCCGTGAAAGCAATCACCTCGTTAAACACTAACTCCTGGACCTCGTCTCAGAGTTGGGCAGTTCTAAACTCCATAGGACGAGCCTGGAAAGCACCGTGATTAACAAGAGTCCCCACATGGTTCTGTTCCTCAGGGAAATTTGGGAATACCAGATCAAATGGACTGTTTAGCTCCCTCCTCTCACCCTCAACTTAAATGGCAGCACGGTGTCAGATTGACTCAGCTTTTAAGGTATGGGCTTTATATTAGAAACACTTGATTTGGTCTCTGCTCTATTAATTACCAATGAAATATTCTCAGGTGATTTGTTTAGCTTTTCAGTACCTCAGTGTTCTCCTCTGTAAAATGGGAATAATAACGATCTCTATCTCATGGTGGTTTTCTGAGGAGTATATGACATAAAGCATATAACTAGCACAGCACCTGCCACAGAGGCACAGATCAATACACGTAAAGTCCCCTTTTATTATAGTTATTTCTTCCTGGTTTAGGGAATTTACGTGGAAGATTAAGTACCCAGTTCTCAAAGGTACAATTTCAGGTTTCAGCAGTAGGTTCAAGATCCAATTTGTGGGGAAGGGCATAGGAGTCTTTAGGTACCCCTGAAATCATACCACACACACATTAACAACAGATGGAACATGGGAAAATGCACCTATGCTCCAGGCAGCAAGAGCTCCCCCTTCTCCCTGGGACACAGCTCACCTCCACAGCCCAGTCCCATCTGAGCTTGTCATAGTGACCACAGTTCCTATGAGGAATCTAGTTAAACTTATTGACCTTAAAAAGCTCCCCTCTGAGAGCAGAGGCCCAGGAAGGACTGTCTGCTCCTGGCTTCTTAACCTCTCCAGTGGGGAAGTGCTGGGGTTTGAGCCTCTCGAGCAGGTCTCAGGTCTGGCTCAGTCAGAAGCATGAGCCCCAGACTCAAACCTGTAAGGGGGCATGAGGGCAGGGACACATCTTTTCGTTCACGTCTATAAGTGCTTTCTTTAGCTGCTGTGATGGGCTAGACCCTATACCAGCCCTCTGGATCCTGTGCTTCTAGAGCTTACTGCCTACCAGATGGGACAAATGCGCAAGGGTCATCCAGCGTGGGTGGTGGATGGAACTAGGGGTAACCTCAGATTGCCTCAGAAAGTGTTTCCAGTTCAGTCTGGAACCCTCAACACAGCCCACAAGGGACTGGCTCACTTGGCACCTGCGGACATTCACCAACTTTGCATACACCCCTTTCCCACTGCCAGCTGTACAGCAGCCACCAGCCTTCTTTGCTGTGCAGCGAACAGACCAAGCTCTTCTTAGGTTCGGGACCAGGCTCTGTCCCCACCCCTGCCCATCCTTTCATCTGGACGTCTTCATGGTCTCCTTCCCAAGGAGTCCACCCTGGATCCCCCACCCAGGACACTTAGGTCAGCTTTGTTCCATCCCCAGCACCTAGCATTGCACCTGGTGCATGTGGTACCAGCACCGCATATATTCTTTTGCTAAATATAGACGGACTTGTCATTGATTCCCTCCTCCCATTTATCCCTCAGATCCAGGCTATAGACACGTGCACATCTCTGCCATCACTAAAAAAACTTTTCCTTCTTCAACAGGAAGCTATCTGCTTCAAGTTGTCACCACTTTGCAGCAAAAGTCCCAGCAGATATTAGGAAATGACAGACGTTCTGTTAGCATGAGCCAGCTTGAACTCTTATGTTGGGGTCAGGTTGCTTCCCCCTAATATAAACGGTACCAGTCAGTTTGTTGTTGTTGTTTTGTTATTATTGGTTGTGGTGTTTTGTTTTGTTTTGTTTTGTTTTTTGAGATGGAGTTTCGCTCTTGTTACCCAGGCTGGAGTGCAATGGCGCGATCTCGGCTCACCGCAACCTCCGCCTCCTGGGTTCAGGCAATTCTCCTGCCTCAGCCTCCTGAGTAGCTGGGATTACAGGCACACGCCACCATGCCCAGCTAATTTTTGTATTTTTAGTAGAGACTGGGTTTCACCATGTTGACCAGGATGGTCTCGATCTCTTGACCTCGTGATCCACCTGCCTCGGCTTCCCTAAGTGCTGGGATTACAGGCGTGAGCCACCGCGCCCGGCCATGGTGGTGTTTTTAACAATGAACCTTTTTCTTCCCACTACTCACTGGTGAGCTGGAGCCAATTATTGATGAAGAATTTTGTCAGCTGATTGTAAGACCCAGGCATTATTAAAAGCTATATAAATGTACAACTAAATAAATTACAGCCAAAACAAAGATAACAAATACGCAAAACGAATCACTTGCTATGTGTTTTAATGTATTTTACTATTATCCATGCACCTGAGGTTACTTACAGCCAGCCTATCTGTAGATGCATATACAGATACAATGTTATGCCTGCCTATCTCGTCCCAACTCCACATTTAGGGACATCATGTTGTCATCGTAACTTGAAATTGATAGAGTGAGAGCATAATACCAAGGAAATCAGCAAACAGTACAAACCAGAGCTTTCGAAAAAAATAATTTATTATTTTTTCGAGAGCTAGTTGTTAAGTATTTTTACCAGCACACCATACCTCTACCCAAAGACAAGGAAGATTAATCCCAAACGCCAAACTCTCACAGCAAAAATCCCAGCAGATGCTATGAAATTCCAGGTGTTCTCAGAAGTTTACAACCCAGTGGCAGAAACACACACACACACACACACACACACACACACACACCACACACACACCAGGGCAGATTGGGACGCATTAATGGAGCAATGGACAGCAGGAGAGGGGTGCCTAGAGCTAGGTCACCCTAAGACCTGATTGACTGGGCTTTAGATCAATCTTACTGTGGGACATGAGATGAACAGGTTCACACAGGAAACGCTGAACGTTTGCTTTGCCACCTAATTTTTTGGATCCTGATTCATTAATTATTTAGAAAGATCTTTATGTAGGCACCAAGTTTCAGTCAGAAATCAATTCATATGCTTATCTTAAGGCGAGTTGGTTAACCTCTCTGTCAGATGGAGATCAATACGTATAGGTCAGACTGTCTGAATATATCAGAGAGCTTGGACTAACTCCAAAGATGGGTGCCAAGAACCAGGCACTCAACATGGTTAATAATAATAATTTAGTCTATTCGTTGCTGGAGCTGAGTAGAATGTGTATTGATTTTTCTCCAAAAGATTAACCCCTGAAACCATTGCCCCCAGCCAATAGAAAATATACTGATTGTATTGAAAATGCACAGGACTCGTTTTTGTGACTATAAAAAATAAGAAACTTAAAATTCTTAAAAGATGGCAGGGGGTCTACGAAGCCAATCCAGCTGCTAGTAGCGACATGCACAGTGATTTCTGAGGTTTGGGTTAAAGAGAATGCTCACAGCTTTGTTCCCCACCACCAGTTATTTTTTTTAACTTTTATTACATGTGAAGGTTTGTTACATAGATGAACTTGTGTTACAGGGATTAATTGTACAGATATTTCATCACCCAGGTATTAATCCCAGTACCCAACAGTTACCTTTTCTGCTCCCCTCCCTCCTCCCACCTTCCCCCATCAAGTAGACCCCAATGTCGGATGTTCCCTTCTTTGTGTCCATGAGTTTTCATCACTTAATTATCACTTATAAGCAAAAACATGTGGTATTTGGCTTTCTGCTCCTGGGTTAGTTTGGTGAGGATAACGGCCTCCAGCTCCATCCATGTTCCGGCAAAAGACATGATCTTGTTCCTTTGAGACTGAGTCTCACTCACTCTGTCATCCAGGCTGGAGTGTAGTGGCATGATCTTGGCTCACTGCAACCTCCATCTCTTGGGTTCAAGTGAGTCTCCTACTTCAGCCTCCCAAGTAGCTAGGACTACAGGTACATACCACCATGCCTGGCTAACGTTTTTATGTTCAGTGGAGATGGGGTTTCACCATATTGGCCAGGCTGGTCTTGAACTTCTGACCTCAAATGATCAACCTGCCTCAGCCTCCCAAAGTGCTGGGATTACAGTTGTGGACCACTGTGCCAGGCTGAATCTCATTTTTTTATGGCTCCATAGTGTTCCATGCCCACTGCCAATCTTAATGTGGGGGGTTGTTCTGGATTGCTTTGTTGAATTTCAAACAGTCTCCTTTCAATTTAACCTATATATTTGTGTGTAGCATTTGTTTAAGAGAAAAAAGGCCGGCCATCATCAGTTTTTAAATTATAGGCTGTGGTGGGATGATTCTTTGAATCTAACAGCATGAGGTTTCAGTGAGCTATGATTGGGCCACTGCCCTCCAGCCCGAGCGACAGAGTGAGACCCTGTCTCTAATAAAACAAAATAAGGTCTGCACATCTGTGTGTGTATCAAGGAGTGAAAGGAAGAAATAGACAATGGAAGAGTGGGAGGATACCGAAAAGAGGACAAAGGGAGGAGAAGAGAGAGAGACAGAGAGAGGAGTGAGAGAGAAAGAGGAAGGGAAGGAAGTGCTGAAATAGTGGCAGAGAGTTGGAAGATGAGAAAGAATTCTGAAAGCAAAGGAAAAGAGATAAAGAAAGGATGGAAGGGCAATCACAGGTAAAGGCAGCGGGGGAAGAGAGAGATGGCAGAACAGAGGGTAGGAAGAGGAACCCTGAAATCAGCTTTGGGAGGAGCCAAGGGCTAGACTCAAATCCCAGCTCTTCCACTGTCAGTCTGAGTCTTCTCACCTGTCAAATGGGGATGAGAAATCCTCCATTGCAGGTTTTCCATGGAAGGAGATGAGAGAAGATGTGTAAAGAGCAGTCTGGCGTGTCCACTGGGGAAATGTCAGCACAAGGGTGTCAAGTGCCGGCAGGGTTTCTGGTAACTCTTCTAAAGAACACAATGTCTTCACCTGGTCCTGGGTTTGGCCTCCCTGAGCCTAAGCATCCACCCGCCCTAAAGGACAGCACCTTACAGAGGCACCAGGGCCTTTCCGCTGGAGAGCGAGCCGGATTCCTGTCGCTCCGCCCGGTCCACCGGCTCAATTGCCAGCGCGTGGCGAGAAGAAGCAGGCAGCCACCAATGAACTTTCCACAAAGACAGTTTGCTTCACACGGATCTCAATCCATAACCTTTATTGGTCTCTGCAGAGTCATTACGACCATTAGGCTGTGGACTCAGCACTGCTTTAGCTCTTAAGTTAATACAACTGAGACTTTTTTACTTTCCTATTGGGAAGGAACATGTGCAATCTTAGTGATTTCTTAGATCATTCCATAAGTAAATCAAATATTCTTTCAAGCCCAGTTATCAAAATTGTGTCCTTTGATAGCACGTCTTCCATCAAACTGCAGTAATCCAGTTCAACACGCTTTAAACCTCTGCCGTCTCCTAACACCATCCCTACTAGATAGAGTAATTAAATTTGTACTTTTTTTTTACAAGTCGTACTCAATAAATCTGAATAAATTAACAACGCATTACTAAGACTGCTACATTAAATTTGCATAGTGCATTTAATGAATATGCAACTGCAAGGGAAAAGGTCTGCCACTGCGAACCTCCTGCATTAGCATAACTACTTCCAGCATGTTTCTTAAATAATGCACTCATTTGCACATCACTGACTTGGCTAATTCTAACTTCAGTCAGGGTAGCCTTGTAATTAAGACTCTTGCTTTAATTTTTAATGAAGTTTATGTTACATCAATCCTGACAGTAATGAGGGGACATGGAAACAAAAAGGCTGCTAATAATTAAATTCACAAACCGGTTTGAGGGATAATAATTCCTGAGGAGAAATTACATGACTAATTATTAATTAAATATTCATACTATTGCACAGCCATCTCACTTAACTGCTCTTCTTGTGGGTAATAATATTGAGATGTGGATGCCTTTTGCCAACCATTCTGAGTTTAAGGTTTGTGGTTAATTTTAGTGCACCATTAATCAATATGACACAAAAAATAAAATTGTTTTAATTGGTATCATTTTATTGTGTCTAAATATTACTACAGTTGGTTTAGTTTGTGGAGAATTAATCTAGTTAGTCGGTGCCTGTTTTATGGAAACATAAATCCAGTTTATATCCATAAACATCTAATGGCAGGACAACTTGACCTTTTTTTTGTAACATTACTGTTTACAGATAATTACACAAACTCTTTAAAAGGTTATTTAATAGGTTTGCATTCATCACAGCAAAATGAAAACCATGCACTATTCTTTAACTCCAGCCTGTTCTAAGGAGGTCTCTGAGACCCTCATTTACCCCTGCTGAAAAGTAAGCAATATTAATGTGTGGGTTTTTAGGGAATGTCTGAAAGCATTCTTGGAATGTGTACAAACAGATTTACATGTGTGGGTCTGGATCTCCGAATGTCTACTTTACAATTGGCATGGGGGTGTGGGAAGGAAGAAAATATTTCTCATAGTCACAACTTTTCATTGCTGGAAAATGAGAGGATGGAGGCTTTATGATGCTGGATCTCAGAAATGGTAGCAATTTCCCCACAAAACCCCGTAAACAAACATTACAAAGCTGGAGAAATTACTATGATGAAGCCTAATTGTTTGCAATATTTATTGTAGACACTTTTGTTTTTCTTCCAATCGTTAAGCGTTGTGTAGGAAATCTACATTTATAACGGAGGAAGTCCCTATCTGTAGGCAAGTTTAGCTATGACAAGGCAAGATCTGCAATATCTAAATGAATAACATGAATCGTTCAATTGGAACAGGCCATGAAATTCGTTGAAAGCTCTGCTAAATTCAGGATAAGATGCTTTATGGAGACTATTTTGCATATTGCAAAATTAAATGGACACGGGAAAAAAACTCTTTATATCCTACAGGGGCGTTTGGAAATTCTGAATCAGGACAAACATTTGAGTTCATTTTTCTAACCGTTCAAACTGGTTGATTCATCAAAGTGAACCCAATCTATCATCATCAACCACGAGGGCAACAATTGCCCTCAGCTACTTCTTGTCACTTCGCTACAAACTAACAGGTTTGTCGGGCATTATTACTAGCCCTGATGTGTATCAATTGCTCTCTTTTACTAAACCTTAACAATCTTTTTAACTTTTCTTTTTTCTTTTTCTGAGACGGAGTTTCGCTCTTGTTACCCAGGCTGGAGTGCAATGCCGCGATCTCGGCTCACCGCAACCTCCGCCTCCTGGGATCAGGCAATTCTTCTGCCTCAGCCTCCTGAGTAGCTGGGATTACAGGCACGCGCCACCATGCCCAGCTAATTTTTTGGATCTTTAGTAGAGACGGGGTTTCATCACCACGTTGACCAGGATGGTCTCGATCTCTTGACCTCATGATCCACCCGCCTCGGCCTCCCAAAGTGCTGGGATTACAGGCGTGAGCCACCGCGCCCGGCCTAACTTTTCTTTTTTATCTGCTCTCGTAAACTAACACCTGAAGGCAAGTTATAGAGACCACTCACCGTGAAACAGTTCATGGCTGCAGGTCAGAGTAAAGATGTCACAGGAAGTCCTGGGTCCGTGGTCCTGTCTTTTGTTTCTTTCACTTGAGAAAATCCTTCTATGTGTGAAACCGTATGTGAGTAGCAGAAAACTCTGCTGGGGACTGGGCCAGAGTGTAGACCACAGAAGTGACTGGCACTGCAGGCGGAAATCTGGGGTACTTGTTTTAGGGAAATCTGCAGAGTCCTGCCTCTCTTTCCTTTCTAATCGGGAACATGCCGCACCTGCTCACGTAAAGGTGGAAGAGGAAATCGTTCATTGGCAAAGAGGCCCTCGCTGGCCTGAAGGGCCGACCCTATCATCTCCTTTTTGGGAAGCAGTCGGAGTGCCAGAAAAGGCTGGGGCTTGGAAGCCGAACACACCTCGGCTCTCATCTCACTAGACCTTCGTGAGCAGCTTGTGTGACTTCATCCCTCTACACAGTAGTTTTCTTTTCTGACTGGGGATGATCATGTCACGTTTGCAGATTGCTGCCAGAATTAGCCACACATGCAAGAGCTTAGCACTGTGCCCGGCACAGGAGAGACCAGCGCAAAAGGCCAGTAATTGATTTTTGTGTGTGTGACGGAGTTTTGCTCTTGTTGCCCAGGCTGGAGTGCAATGGCGCGATCTCCCAAGTAGCTGCGATTACAGGCACGCACCACCATGCCCAGCTAATTTTGTATTTTTAGTAGAGACGGGGTTTCTCCATGTTGGTCAGGCTGGTCTCAAGCTCCTAACCTCAGGTGATCCGCCCACCTCGGCCTCCCAAAGTGCTGGGATTACAGGTGTGAGCCACTGTGCCCAAAAGGCCAGTAATTGTTATTATTGTTATATGTCACAAGGAAGATTTTGGACAGTCATTCCTTTGAGATAAACACCACTGCCTCAAAGCTTAAAAAAAAAAAATGCATACTGTGTATTTTGAAAAGGGATCCCAGGTGAGGTCACCATTGTTCACCAAACCCTTAAGGTGACTTCTGTTCCAGTCCCCTTTTTCTGAAACAGAGGCTGATAAGAAAGTATTGGAGAGGTGGATCACAGTACAGGAGGGCGGAGTGAAAAGAGGAACGCCGAGACGGAAGGGAGGATGCAGAATGCAGAGGTGCTACAAACTGTGAGGAAAACATGTTATGTACGTCTGTGATGCTTCATCACCAAGGTATGCTATGTGAAATGCCAAGGAAACAAAAGCAAACGTGCTACGGATGTGGATTTCCAAGTTCCTGAATGTAAAAGGAACACTGTTAAGGGCATGATGGCCGCGTATCCCAATTTTCCTAGAAATGCTTTCTTTTAGTCATTCTGCCCTGAACCTATCAGAATTTGGCTGGTTGAGGGAACAAGGTAGTCTATGTCATAGACTGTCATCATCTAAAGGTTTCTTACTTAATAGAACTTCAGAAAGAAGGAGCATACTGTCGGCCAGGCGCGGTGGCTCAAGCCTGTAATCCCAGCACTTTGGGAGGCCGAGGCTGGTGGATCACGAGGTCAAGAGATCGAGACCATCCTGGTCAACATGGTGAAACCCCCTCTCTAATAAAAATATTTTAAAAATTAGCTGGGCATGGTGGCGCGTGCCTGTAATCCCAGCTACTCAGGAGGCTGAGGCAGGAGAATTGCCTGAACCCAGGAGCGGAGGTTGCAGTGAGCTGAGATCGCGCCATTGCACTCCAGCCTGGGTAACAAGAGCGAAACTCTGTCTCAAAAAAAAAAAAAAAGGAGCATACTGTCTTCAGTCAATATTTAATGAGTGTCATTAGATACTGGTTTAAACACCAAGGGGTCAAAGGATGTAGGTACAGCCTATCCTCACACCTCTCTTCTCCACAGTACATAGCGCATTGTGAGGAAACACCCTGTTAGATCTTCCCTGTGGTCCTTCTCTGGACAGGTGTGGAAAGGAGAAACCTCAGATTTTGAGTTAGACAAATGCCATCACCTTCACTTGACCAGGTAACTTACCTATCTTTCAGAGTCTCAGGTAGGAAAGGAGACCACTATGCCCCCAGGACGATGCTGAGGTTAAGTGACCTAAGACCCAGGGGCACAGTCATTGTCCACAGCAATCCCTTTTCTCTGTAACATCATCAAGCCGAAATCTCCTCTGGGCACGAAGACTCATTGCTGGAGAAGGGATTACACATGCATTTCAAAGTTCTTGAGTCTAGTTCTGTTATATGACATTTACCATAGGTTTATGTGTGTACTTTATTACTTTTTTTAACCAGTCAATCCAGACTGTTGAGGTCAGCGCTTATTTCAACGTTGGCTGTAGTCTGAGAATCTGCCTAAAATGTTATAAAGATTAAATAAATCAGTATATGTAAAACACAAAAGTGTCTGCTATATAGCAAGTGGAAGGAAATACAAAATTTAAAATCATGCTCGAATGGTTAGAACCTAGCCCGTAGAATCCTGTCCATTCTCATCCGGCATGCCTCCTCGTTTGCCCACCGAGAAAAAAAAATTTCTCACCTCCGTGCCTTCGAAATGCTGTTTTTTGTTTGTTTGTTTGGTTTTGTTTTTTTGCCATGAGTAAGTTTCTCTTATTCATCTGTTAAATGAATAAGGCCTGTTAAACTCCTATTCATCCTTCAAAACCCAGCTAAAGCAAACACTTCTTCCAGAAAGTCTTCCCTCATGTCTCCTTCCCTCACCATTTTCTTTTCTGTGCTTCCTCCCAGTGTGTCCTATGTCTTGCACACAAGGCTACAATGTAGTTACGTTCCTACTGGGGAGAGCCTGCGCACGCTCCTTGTATTCCCACCTCCCTAGACACGGCAGGGCACATATCGGCCTCCCTAGATGTTTGTTCAATCAAATGGAACTCAGTAACAAGTAGCAATTCTATGATTATATTGATGCACCTGAAAATCAGCGTTTCAACATCCCTCTCATCATAACGCAGTATTTAATGGGCAAAGTGCTTTTCTTGGTTTTGCTTTATTTTTCTTTTTTTTAATCAAGGGGCAAGAAAATGGTGATAATGAGATGAGAGTGGAAAAGGGAAAATGGAATCGAGATGGGAAGAGACGGGGAGGAAAGTGATTTGTGAATTATAAATGGCAGTTTCCTGCAGGTTAGGGTCACCCCAGAAGGAACTATTCATTGGCAGTATCGATGGTTATTCAGTAACAAATCTAAAATTCCTGTCTGAATTTTAATTAAAAGAGCCACTTATTGTTCCAATTCAGTTGGCACATACGTACTTTTTTTTCACAGTTATAAAATTGTCTGTCACGATGCCGAGAATCGCCTGAACTCGAGAGAGCTTGTGGGCTGAAATGTTGACATTCCAAGATCCAGAAGGGTGCTCAGTGTGAGGTCAACAACAGCAACATTCATAAGTCAAAATACGCAAAATGCACCAAAATTATCAGGTGAAGCGTCCAAAAGGTAGACAGGTGGGTTATGATCGGAGCAACTGGCCAATCTGGGAGCACTTTCAGGATGACAGACACGTAATACAAGGAGGTGGCTCCTCTTCCTGAAGGGCTGAGAGTCTTCAGCAGCCACGGCCTGTGAAATCAGTAACTCCTGCTGGAGTGTACAGCTCACAGGGGAAATCACGGTAGCAGAGAGTGCTCTTTCTCATCTTTTCCCCTAAAAGGTCTTCAGTGACCAGCTCCACTGAGTTTGTTCATAGCCTTCCCTTCTGTCAGGAGCAGCTGTCTGTAGTAGTCAAGACCTTACACTCCAGAGCCCTCTTCCTCAGTTCAAATTCCATCTGCTAGCTCTATGACGAAGGTCAAGTTACTGCATCTCCTTGTCTCATATCTAAAATATGAATTGTTGAGAAAAAGAGGGTGAAATTTTAGTATATAACATTTTTTTTTTTTGAGACGGAGTTTCGCTCTTGTTACCCAGGCTGGAGTGCAATGGCACGATCTCGGCTCACCGCAACCTCCGCCTCCTGGGTTCAGGCAATTCTCCTGCCTCAGCCTCCCGAGTAGCTGGGATTACAGGCACGCGCCACCATGCCCAGCTAATTTTTGTATTTTTAGTAGAGACGGGGTTTCACCATGTTGACCAGGATGGTTTCGATCTCTTGACCTCGTGATCCACCCGCCTCGGCCTCCCAAAGTGCTGGGATTACAGGCTTGAGCCACCGCGCCCAGCCAGTATATAACATTTTTTAAATTGGAAAAAATACCCCTATATTCTTGTGAGACTAGAGAAAGAGTGATAAGATACCAATAACATATTAACACAGATTACTGGATGGGGGTGGGGGAAGATATTTTCTTTACATCTAAAGAAAAAAAAATTCTCTAAAGAACTCTGAAGAAACCCTGAAGAAGGGATTTAGTCACACCCTTTAATCAGGTGTTAATACTTTCTTTATTTGCTTTGAGGCTGTAAAAAATATTGACTGAAGTAAATAAAAAGAATGGAAAGTTGATCGATTGATAGCTCTTCTCTTTCTAAAGAGGATTTTTGATAAACTGAAGGAAAAAATAGGAGTAGCATAGTCAAGTGAAGCTAGAGGCTAAATTAATACGAGGAATTTTCTGCAGTAGGTCTGCATCATTCTAAAAATACGAAAAAGATTTAAAAATAAACAAAAATTTCCTCCACCACCAAATGACGCACTCTCTACATTAACCTTGCATTTGTTTTTAAGTCTTTATGAATGATAGTAACTATATTTTTTCCTCAAAGGAAATCCAGGAAATTCACAACCATATAAAAAGAAGGTAAGGGAGCCGTGGTGGCTCTGGCCAGTTGTCCTGGCGCTTGAGGAGGCGAGGCTATGAGTTCAAGGCCAATCTGAGCAACGTAAGAAGCTCTCATTCATTAACCAAAAAAAAAAAAAAGAAGGTAAACTATTTCACCCATGTTGACATTTTCCAAAGGCAATCACTGTTGACATGAGAATGTTTTCCTTTCTGTCTTTTGTTTTTCCTGGATATACACGGTTTTGATAGTAATACTGTGATTTCCATTGTACCTGTTAACTCCTGGTTCTTGGCGGTCTTTCATTTCCAAACAGCCTCAGTCCTCCTGGGGAATGGGAAGAGCAGGAAGATCAATCCGTGCAATAGGCTATTAAAATTGCTGCAACCTCTGCCCGCTTCGGTGGGAGGGGGCTTTTAAAAACGTGCCTTCCAGGTGGCAAGTCCATGCATCCGACCAGGTCGGGCCAGGTGCAGGGGAAAATAGCTGACGTTGAACTAAACTAAGGGGGATCTGAAAGAACAGGCCTGCAGTCTCCTGGCACACATGTACACGCCTGGTTCCCAGTTATAAACCCATCCGTATGATGTTGAGAATCATCTGAACCCAGAGGCAGAAGCATCCTCATGTTCTTATGTCACCTGTCTCCCTTACACTCCTCCCAGGACCCAAGGTGGCCTTACCTTTCATTACCATTCCCCAAGCTTGATGGTGGTGTTTCTCATTATAAGGTGAGTACCTCTCTGTCCAACCCACTGGGAGTGGGGAGTGCTCAGGGTGGCCTGTCTTGAAGCTATAACCCCACTTGGGTAACCCCGTGCAGTTCTTAGCTTTTTCCCTTCTGAGGTCAACAGAATACAAACTATTCTAGCTCTGCACATGTCTCCTTAATGTGTCTGTCTCTTTATAAAATCTTCTTGGAATTCATATCTTTTTACAATTTACTAATTTCATTCATTTTATATCTCCTAATCTACTTTTCTTTCCCTTCTAGTGTGAAACAGATTACTACTTGAAATCTTCCATCTGTGGCCATGCCACCCTGAATGCGCCAGATCTCCCCTGATCTTGGAAGCTAAGCAGTGTCAGGCCTGGTTAGTACTTGGATGGGAGACTGACAGGGAATACTGGGTGCTGCAGGCTTTAAAAATTCTTTTCTTTTTAAAAATTAAAAAAAAAAAAAAAAAAAAAGAAATCTTGTCTCTGATCAATGCAGTGCACCCAACACCGTCCTGCCTCCATTTGTCACTAGAACAAAGCATTTGCATGTTTTATTTCACGGTCGCGGTGACACCACCTGTACTGGTTGTATAACGTGCGGCAAGCTTGGTCAGCACTGACTCAAACACGCTCTTGTTTCCTGAACACCGGGCTTGTTCTGGTTCTTCGCTGTTGGGAATGGCGCTGTAATAAACATGGAACATGAAACTTTTCTAACCTTTTAATATTTGATGTTTTTCTTTCCTTCGTTTTTCTTTCTTCTCACGCTGTTACTGAATTTTTTTACCTTTTAATATTTTTTTCCCTTAGAGTACGGTTCAAATAGTGGAGACTTACATATTATATCCAGCATTAAGGAGCAAGCATTGCCCACACATAGTTATGCCCGTGCTGGCTTCTCTGGACGGAGTGCAGGTGGTAATGGAAATGGTGTGTTTTGAGTCAAAGGACTTTGCTCTACTTTTCCCTTCTTTTTTCTCCTTGCCTTACTTTCTCCTCAGACCCTGCCTAGAAATCAAAACCAAGATACGAAAGAATAAGCCTTAGGAGAGCACTGCCAGCGCTGTCAGGAGCAATAAACTATGGGTTAAAGCTTCACACCTTTACTGACGCTTCTTTTTCATTCGGTCTTGTCTGAGATCCCATCCAGGGCTAACGATCTTTGAGTCCTTGAGCCAGTATTTACTCAGCTCCTCCGTCTTCAAGTACGGCCCTCTCTGCTTTTGCAATTAGCAACTAAGAATATTCAACTTGTTATAACCAATTACCTTAATTAATTAATAAAGGTACTCTTAAGAAAGGTTTTTGGGCCAATGCTTCATCATATCCAAGCTCCTTCTCTACTTTTACCTGGAAAGGTAAATTTAGGCTCCAAAAAGTTTTCTGGAAAGCTGGCAATGCCTGCTTTTACAGAAGATGGTGTGCCCATCGATGGTGGACTGGACTGGGAAAATGTGGTGCATGTACACTATGGAATATTATGCAGCAATCGGAGGCGATGGGTTCGTGTCCTTTGTGGGGACATGGATGAATCTGGAGAACATCATTCTCAGCAGACTGACACGGGAACGGAGGATGGAATACCGCATGTTTTCACTCATGGGCGGGTGATGAACTGTGAGAACACAAGGACACAGGGAGGGGAGCACTACACACTGGGGTCTGTTGGGGGAATGGGGGACAGACAGTGGGGGGGGGAGCTGGGGAGGGATGGCATGCGGAGAGATGCCAGATGTGGGTGAGGGGGAGGAAGGCAGCAAATCACACTGCCACGTGTGTACCTGTGCAACTATCTTGCATGTTCTGCACACGTACCCCAAAACCTAAAATGCAAGAAAAAATTATTTATTTATTTATTTTTTTGCTTGTTTGTTCTTACTTCTATACCCAAGAAAGTACTTAGAAGCCTAAGATTAAATTCTCAGAATGGTCCTGTCTTTGGTAGTCTTAGTTTTCCAGGACCAAAGAAATCATGCTCCTTGTCCATTTTGCAAATTATGACAGTACGGTAATATTAGCTCCTAACTGCCTAGTACTTGTGCAAATGTTTATGATTTATTCTTCTCTACACTTCCATGAACGGGGCAATGTAGATTTGCTTATCTTTACGGATGAGGAAACTGAGACTCTAGAGGTTACTTGCTTAAGACATGACAAGCCTCTTGGACTTAGATCTAATGGCCTCACATTCGGTGTTCTTCTGACATCTCCCTGGAAAGAAACCAAATATTCCCAATAAACTGTACAAATTGATATGAAGAAACCTCAGAAGGCTTAGGAAATAAGATGTTCTAATTCACAGACAGTTATGGTTTTCTCCAAGATTACGCAGGACATACTTTTTTGCTCCATCCTATTTAAAATGAACCTATATAATAAGACAAGAATAACTTACATAATTTAACTTTAAAATACCTACTGAGAATTCACAATGTACCACTGTGTGTTAAGCAAATTTTATACCTATATAGGACTTTGAGGAAGAGACCAACACTGTTCCTATTGTACAGATAGGGAAACTGGGATCCGGAGAAGTTTAGAAGTTGTCCCGAGTCACAGAGCCAGAGGTAGAGGAGACAGGATTGAAACCAGGGTCAGTTTGACTTGATAGCTGGAGTTCACAAGCACATTCTACGTTGCCTCTCCTCACCTCTCATGACTGAAAATCACGTCGAGGATCAACTGATAAACTTGAATATTCTCTGATTAGGGATGTCATGGGTTGGGAAATGGTGTTAGGCACCACACTGCCCCCATTAACTATGTATCTCTTTTCTCATTATTTCCACCAGGCCCTCCAACACTTACAGGGACAGAATAGGTTCCTGGACTCTCCAGACCGAGCCACGTTACACCACTCTGGGCAAGCTCTGATAGTTCACAGTGCCTTCCTTATTTCAGGCTAAACTTCTCTCCCGAGTTAGCCTCTACCCACTCACGGGTCCTGGTTTTAGCTTTGAGGGTCTATAGAGAAACTGTAATATTTTGCTCCCATATGACATGAAATTTGCAGACAATTATAGTGTGTCCTTTGGGTCTGCTCTTCTTCAGAAGAGAGAAGTACAGTTCCTTCAGCTGTTTCTCCAATGGCGTGATTTCAGCCTCATTACCTTGGTGAACATGCTTGTTTTAAACTGACCGTGATTCTGCAGATGGGGCCAACAGACATAAGAGCAGGCTGATCTTCCCTCGTCTTCTAAAAGCTCTAGACGTCCCTAAGCTACCCGTTAGCTTTCTGGCCCTCATACCATTAGGTTATATTCAATTTACAATCTACAAAAATCTGTAGATTGTAAATTGTAAATTTAGATTGTAAATCCTTCCCTCCCTCCCTTCCTTCTTTCCTTCCTTCCTTCAATTAAGACAGAGTCAGTGTCTCTCTATCATTCACACGGGAGTTCAGTGGCGCGATCTCAGCTCACTGTAACCTTTACCTCCTAGGTTCAAGCGATTCTCCTTGCTTAGTCTCCCAAGTAGCTGACATTACTCGTGAGTGCCACCATGCCTGGCTAATTTTTGTTTTTGTTTTGTTTTTTTTTTTAAGTACAGATGGAGTTTTGCCATGTTGGCCAGGCTGGTCTGGAACTCCTGGCCTCAAGCAATCTGCCTGCCTTGGTCTCCCAAACTGCTGGGATTACAGGCATGAGCCACCACCCCCGGCCCCTTACCCATTTCATACAAGGTACCATCGAGTTATGTCTCCCCAGTATTGAGCTCGTGACAATGTCTTTTTGGATCAACTGCAAACACACGTTTTTAGTTTTCCCTATATTACTTCACCTTTCTTTCGTTAAAGTAGATTTCACTCCTAAATTCTAAGCTGTTAAGATCTGAAGACAATTTCATTCAGTTTATTGTAGAGAAATCTAATTCATCTTTTGTAATAGGCACATAATGGCTCCCAGAATCAACCAGTCACAGTTTATTCAAGTATCCTCTTATTGGTATATACAAGGGCATTGTCTTGATTTGAATTTGTTTTGCCAACTGTAAGCAATGCTGCAAGTATATACACTTGCATATATATACTGGTGTTTTATTTTTAAAAAAAAGTCTTAAACGCTGGGTCAGAGGGTATGTGCATTTGTAATCCTAATGGTTACAGATAGACTATTTTCCCAAAGGTTGTAACAGTACAGGGTAATGCTGGCAATGTCTGAGGTGGCAGGAAGAGCTAGAAACAGATTTAAAAACAAAAGAGTAAATGAGTACAATAAAGCCAGTAGCAGGGTAAGCCTCCGAATTTTTCTATAGCATACATAGGCAGGAAAAACAGGGTTTAAAAAAACGAGTGAAAAATTCTCTCCTAAAGCTTTTTGTTATTAAGCCAGTGGAAATAATGGCCCTTTGCTCTGCACTGCTGAAGTATTTACTATTTGCAAAGCTCACTATTTGTTCCACTCATGAGGCAGTTAATCACAGAGGATGCCTGACCATCAAGCCTTCGATCGTTATAATGAGCCGTCATTCAAAACTTTGTCATCCACATCTTCCTGACTTAAAAGGTCCGCTTGGAGTCAAACGCACCAGGGTTCAAATTCCAGCCATTTACCCACGTATGAAGTGTGTGGCTTTGAGGCGTTACTTAAAAGCCTTACCTTGCAGCTTCATCTGGAGAATGGGTATAATACTGCTCTACTGTCAAGTTTTCAGAATTAATAATGTAATGTGTACAAAGCCCCTAGAGAAGTCCTTGCACATACTACTACTGGATCATTAATATTTATACATTTTACCACTATTGAATGCTTAGGTGCCAGGCTTTGCAAAGCACTTTTGGCTGGGTGGAGTGGCTTATGCCTGTGATCCCAGCACTTTGGGAGGCTGAGGCAGGAGTTTGAGACCAGCCTGGCCAACATGACAAAACCCCATCTCTACCAAAAATACGAAATTAGCCAGGCGTGGTGGCGCATGCCTGTAGTCCCAGCTACTTGGGAGGCTGAGGCAGGAGAATCACTTGAACCCAGGAGGGAGAGGTTGCAGTGAGACAAAACCGTGCCACTGCACGCCAGCCTGGGTCACAGAGTGAGACTCTGTCTCAAAAAAAACAAAACAAAACAAACAAAAACAGAGCTATAATTCACACATGTAGCCACCTGACTAATAATTTCAGAATAAAGTAGATACTATTATGACTCCCATTTTATAGATAAGAAAATAAGGACCACAGAGGTAAAGTGCCTTGTCTAAGGTCACACAGCTAATAATTAAGCCTTCCTTCAATGAATGTTAATTATAGTAATTACTACTAATCTTGAGACTGCCTTAGTATATGCAGCTTTGGTCATGAGACTTGATGAAATTTTGGGTAGCTACTGGGAGAATGAGTGAGTGACGGGGCTAAGCCTACTTTAGGCTGCATGGACACCTACATCGACCCATGGGGCACGGGCAGGCATCTTATCTCTGCAGAGTGTAACCATAGAGTGGAGAGGGTGGGGCCAGAGCTGGCTGAGAATGAACATATCTGAAATACCAGAAGGTGGCAGTGTGGGGTGGTACCTGGAGAGGTATGGCTGGGGTCAGTGAGATGGCTGGGCCTCACCGGGAAGGGTTTGGGAAGGATGAAGCCACATTCATGATGGGACTTCAGTCTCTCTGGGATGGGTGTTCGAATCGGGAACAGGATAAAGGTCAGTAGTGACAACACAGTCACAGCAGAGGGTCCGAGGGGATTACAGCTCTCAGGGTCATACAGTGCCCTGGGGGCTCACCCCACAGGTTCATGGCCTGAGGACCCCCAATATCTGGCCAAGGGACTGGGGGGTGCTAAGCCAACAGCTCCTGGGCATCTGTGCCTGCTGCCAAGGGAAATCGCACGTGGCGGGAACCTGCATTAATTGGGTAGATTCAAAGCCGGTGTCAACTTTAGCCATGTTTAGCTCCGGAGAATACACTGACATTTCAAACTCAGGGTTCCTTCCCCTGTGTTTTGTGTTCCAGCACAAGTTTTTTGCTTTTTTTTTTTTTTTTTTTTTTTGAGACGGTGTCTCGCTTTATCGCCCAGGCTGGAGTGCAACGGCGCGATCTCAGCTCACTGCAACCTCAGCCTTCCTGGTTCAAACAATTCTCCTGCCTCAGCTTCCCAAGTAGCCAGGACAGCAGGCATGTGCCACCACAGGGGGCTAATTTTTTTATTTTAGTAGAGGGGTTTCACCGTGTAAGCCAGGATGGTCTCAATCTCCTGACCTCGTGATCTGCCTACCTCGGTCTCCCAAAGTGCTGGGATTATTATAGGTGTGAGCCACCACACCCAGCCTTTTTCGCTTGTTAAAACCTTCCTGTAGTTCTCTTGATTCAAATGAATACATTGTTTCAAAGTTAAAACCAAAGGACATAGCACATGTCCCAGATGAACAGCAAGGACGCCTTTGAGATCCGCTTTTCAACAGCAGTTTGCCTCTGGTCTCTGCACCAAAATCTGGTCCCTTCCTCATCTCAGACGTTCTCTTTGCTTTTACAGCTCAGAAAACTGCAGCATGAGCCTCAGTGTGTGTCTCTGTATAGCATCCGCTGACATAACTCTTCCTCCTATTCTCTGAACATGTGTCAGTGCACTTGGCTTGAGAATGTTTTTAGACTTGCATTTACACTCAACACTTCAAAAGTATCTCAGTGAGCCTGTTGAAACTTCCAGGGTGAAGGCTCAGAAATTCTAATAAGCACTAGACTACAATCACAAATAAAAAACATGCCTTCCGATCCTCTCCTGAAGGACTCACAGAGAATAATTAGAACAATAGAGATAATACCCTCTGAAATTAAACCAATTTCAGCTCTCTCCAAAGGTCTTCATTAAATGCAGGGTAAAGCACCCAGTTCGGTGCCAGAGATGTGAGCTGGAATCTTTTGCTCGCTGTGTAACGTGGGATCATTTGGCTGATCTTCCTGACCCTCTGTTTCTTTATTTGTAAAATGGGAGTATTTGAAAACGTGGAGTCATTGGTAAGATCAAATTCGATTATGCACCTGAAAGCTACAGAGCTGCTGTATACCTCGCGACTGAGCGTCTTCTTTTCCTTTGCCTTTTTTTTGGAATGTATGTATTTATTTTAATTTTGTTTTAAAGTAGAAATGGGGTCTTACTCTGTTATCGAGACTGGTTTTGAACTCCTGGGCTCAAGCAGTCTCCCCAGCTCGGCCTCCCACAGTGCTGGGATGACAGGCATGAGCTGAGCACCCAGCTTTCTTTCTCCCTGTATCTTAATTGTGCTTTGATTAGTGTTCAAGACTGGGACGTCTGTCAGAGCTTTGGGACAGGCTGCAGGGTAGAGGACGGCCAGGAACTGAGACCCCAGCGTGGCTCCAGCTCTCACTGCCTTGTCTCGGGAACCCACCTTCATCTCTCCATCTCAGTTTCCTTTTACCTGAGAGATGTGGCTCTTGACCAGATAATCATAAATGTCTCCTCTCAATCTATGATTCAGGGTTTAACCTTTCATGAGTGATCTGAGCCAATGACGACACAGCGGCATTTCTCTTTTGTTATTGAGTGAGAGATTAGAGGTCTCGCTGGTGGGTTTGGACTCATGTATGTTTTCCTTCCTGCTGTTCTCTATGCTTTCCACCGTGCTGACCTCATTTAATTCCCACAAGAACCTCGTGAGCTAGACAAGGCAGATACGACTGTCTGTGTTTTACAGATGATGAAGATGAAGCCCTGGGAGGGTGACAACATCTGTCCCCATCACTCACGTAGTTGGAAAACTCAGTTCTCCAGAGGCTGAAAGGGCAGCGACTCTCCAAGTAATGGGGAAACCCACAGAGCTACCCCTCTACCACTACCCTGCATCCAGCCTTGTCTGAGCCCCATCCTCTCCTGCCTCCCCCTACCACTACCCTGCATCCAGCCTTGTCTGAGCCCCATCCTCTCCTGCCTCCCCCCACCACTACCCTGCATCCAGCCTTGTCTGAGCCCCATCCTCTCCTGCCTCCCCCTACCACTACCCTGCATCCAGCCTTGTCTGAGCCCCATCCTCTCCTGCCTCCCCCCACCACTACCCTGCATCCAGCCTTGTCTGAGCCCCATCCTCTCCTGCCTCCCCCCACCACTACCCTGCATCCAGCCTTGTCTGAGCCCCATCTTCTCTTGCCTGGGGTGTTCCAATAGCATCGTAACCAGTCTCCCTCCTCATGTCCTTCCCCCACCACACAGTTGCTTCTCAACACAGCAGCCAGAGTGGAGCCTTCAAAATGTAAGTCAGATCATGTGCCTCCTCTGCTCAGACCCTCCAAGGACTCCGATCCCACTTACTGCACATTCTAACACTGGTTCCAGGCCCTGTGCCCACCCCTGACATCCTTTCCTATGACACACATCGGCCTCATTCACTCCATTCCAAACCACTGCACTGCTTATTGGTCCTTGCCCATGACACGCGCCCTCGGGATGCTGCAGTGCCATTCCCTCATCCAGAAACGTCTTCCCACAGGTATCTGCAGGGTCCCTCCCCGCTTCCTTCAGGCCTCTGCTCAAACGGTGACTAATTAGAAAGGTCTTTCCCCACCATCTATATAAAGATATAGCTTCGATTACCTTTACCTTCTGGTCTTTTATTCCCACAGCACTTATGACCTGCAAATATACCTAGGTACACTTCAGTTTAGAAATATTTACCGCTCATTGTCTGTTTCCCTTTCTAGAAAGTCCGCTCTGTGAGGGGAGGGGTGAGTGGGTGTTCGCTGACATATTACAAGTACTTAGAACTGTCGTGGCGCACACGTATAGGACAAGCATTTGTACTTGTTGAACAGATGAATGAACGAAAACAGGGCACAGAAATATGGCCCTGATAAACATCCAGGAACAAATCATGAAAACTTTCTGTTTGCCAAGCTAAGTAGAGGAATAGGCTGTGAGAAGACAGGCGTGTTGCCAGGGTTACCGGAGGGAGTTTTGTTCGCTCCGCCGAGGGCCTGAGCTTTATTCCGGTGGAAGAAGCTTTTCCGCTGAGTTATTATGTGCAGATTCCTGAACCTCACTGCCTTGGAAACGGAGCAGTTAGGGTATCTGCATGTGCAGGTATCTCTGTCCTTTCATACGTGGCTTCCCGCCACCTTCAATGTTCCTCTTGTTCCTGGTCTCAGCCTCCACCCTGATGATGCCTATTCAGCCTCCAAAGCCATGTAGCCTCATTTTTCCTGACCCTCTCAGGCTGAATTATCTGGTTGCCTGCGTTAGGCCATTTTTGCACTGCCCTGTAAAGAAATACCGGAGCCGGGTAATTTCTAAAGAAAAGAGGTTTAATGGGCCCATGGTTCTGCAGGCTGGATGGGACGCGTGACTACAGCAGCTGCTCGGCTCCTGGGGAGGGCCTCGGGAAACGCACACTCATGGCGGAGGGTGAAGGGAGAGCCAGCACATCACATGGCACAGTAAAGACAGGGAGGGAGGGAGAACCAGCACATCACATGGCACAGTAAAGAGAGGGAGAAAGAAGGGAGAGCCAGCATATCACATGGCACAGTAAAGAGAGGGAGAAAGAAGGGAGAGCCAGCACATCACATGGCACAGTAAAGAGAGGGAGAAAGAAGGGAGAGCCAGCACATCACATGGCACAGTAAAGAGAGGGAGGGGGGGAGGGAGAGCCAGCATATCACATGGCACAGTAAAGAGAGGGAGAAAGAAGGGAGAGCCAGCACATCACATGGCACAGTGAAGAGAGGGAGGGAGGGAGGGAGAGCCAGCATATCACATGGCACAGTAAAGAGAGGGAGAAAGAAGGGAGAGCCAGCACATCACATGGCACAGTAAAGAGAGGGAGGGAGGGAGGGAGAGCCAGCATATCACATGGCACAGTAAAGAGAGGGAGGGAGGGAGAGCCAGCATATCACATGGCAAAAGTAAAGAGAGGGAGAAAGAAGGGAGAGAGAGAGAGAGAAGGGAGGGAGGGAGAGAGGGGGAGAGAGAGAGAGAGAGAGAAAGAAGGGAGAGCCAGCATATCACATGGCACAGTAAAGAGAGGGAGGGAGGGAGAGCCAGCATATCACATGGCAAAGTAAAGAGAGGGAGGGAGAGAGAGAGAGAGAGAGGGAGAGAGAGGGAGGGAGAGAGAGAGAGAGGAGAGAGAGAGAGAAAGAAGGGAGAGGGAGAGAGAGAGAGAAAGAAGGGAGAGAGAGAGAGAAGGGAGAGAAAGAGAGAGAGAGAGAAAGAAGGGAGAGAGAGAGGAAGAAGAGGAGGAGGAGGAGGAGGAGGAGGAGGAGGAGGAGGAGGAGGAGGAGGAGGAAGAAAAAGGAGGAGGTTCCACACATTTTTAAACAGCCAGATCTCACAACACATCAGTCATTATCTTGAGGACAGCACCAAGACATTCATGGTCCCCCCATGACCCAAACACTTCGCACTAAGCCCCACTTCCAACACTGGGGATTACATTTCAACATGAGATTTGGAGGGAACAAATATCCAAACATATCACCCCTCCTCTGCCCTCACTAATTGTATATAGTTATTGGTCTACATGTCTTTCTTCCCCGATAAAGTGTGACTGCTAAGGTGTCACTTGCAGTATAATAACCAGGACAGTTCTGGGCAAACCAGGACAATGGTTCACCCTCACTGGGCGCTCCATCAGAGACCCCGTCTCACTTTTCTTTGTCTTTCCAGAGTCTAGGTGAGACCTGGAGCACTGAAGTGTTAGTTAAATAAAAAGTGTGCACATGCATAGTCCAGTTTTGAGGGGCTGGACTGTGTTGACTTTGAACTACTTTAAAATGAGGTCTAGGCTGAGTCTGGTGACTCATGCCCGTAATCTCATCACTTTGAGAGGCCAAGGCAGGTGGACCACTTGAGGACAGGAGTTCGAGACCAGCCTGGCCAATGTGGTGAAACCCCATCTCTAGGAAAAATAAAAATAAAATCAAGTAAAATAAGCTCTACACATCTTGGAAGAAAGTGAGAAACATCACTATGAATAAATCCCGCCAGAAACAGAAGGTCTTTTTATGTTCTCTGGCAGGCTGGTTGGCCCATTCAGACACACTTTAAAATGTCCAAATCAAACACACAGAGTGGCCCTCAGCCTTTGATGTCTTCCTGCTCAAAGCCACGGCCCATGCACTAACAGCAGTGGCATCGCCCAGAGCTTGTCAGAGATGCAGACTCTCAAGCCTAACTCTAAAACTAGTGAATCAGAAATTACATTTTGAAGATGATCCCAGCTCATCCATATATACAGTAAATGTCAGGAATCACTGCTTTAGGGTCCATCAGAAATGCCTGTGGCTCCACATCTACTTCGCCAGCCTTACCCTTGCAAATGTTGCTTGGCAAGATTGCCAGGTAGCACTCGGCCATCTGATTTAGGAAAAAAAAATCATAGTTTATCTTGACATGCAGCAATGATCGAGGATGGCTAGAGGCATGTTTTTCTTATTGAGCTTATTTCCTAAAATACGGTACTTAGACCACCTGCATCTAGACCTGGCAGAAAGGACTTGTCCTCAGGCAATATCTCAGAATACGAAATCAGAATCTTAGAAGCAGGCTAAGGCACTGAAACTGGTATTTTCAATAAATTTTATGGGGGATTCGGATGCAGGCCAAAGTTTATAAAGCTCTGCCCTAGGAAGAGAAATGATGGAGAAGTGATAGGAGTGCTCCTGCTTTTTTTTTTTTTTTTTTCTGTCTAGAATTCCTTCACTACCACCAACACCCACATTTTGTGACATTACTCTTTTGGAGACCTGCTTCTCCCATTTTCAGTCCACCTGGCTTAGATATAACCTACCCTTCCTCCTTCCAGAAGTGAGCAGTGATCTGGGCCGGACCAGTGAGAGAATTCCTTCCCCCTGTCCACAGCCATTGCTTAAAGATTGAGCAGAACTCAGGGTTTATCAGTAAGATTGGCACCACTGCTAGAATTATTGGGGAAGAGATGCTCTTTCTGCAGGATTCCTAAGCAGAAGTCTTGGGCTGCTGGAGGTCCTCTTTGCTAACCTTTGGGGAAACCTGTCAACACAGAAGAGAACTGAGGTGGATGGAGGCGGCAAGAAGGGCACTCTGCCCATCACGAAAACCCCGAGAATGAGTTGTGTGGATTTGGGGCTTTAAAACTAACAGCAGCTCAGCTTGACACTAGGTACCAAATGAAAAATAAGCCTGGACAACATGGTGACACCCGGTCTCTACCAAGCAAAAATATGAAAATTAGCTGGGCATAGTGGTGCATACCTGTAGTACCAGCTATTCGCGAGGCTGAGGTGGGAGAATCACTTGAGTCCGGGAGGCAGAGATCGCAGTGAGCTAAGATCATGCCACTACACTCCAGCCAGGGCAACAAAGTGAGACCCCATCTCAGTAACAACAAAAACAACTATGTGGTCAAAGAGCTTGGGCGACATTGCATCGAACACATATCCAGAGTCACTCCTCAGGACCTCTCAGATTATTTGCTTATTTATTTTTAGAGAGAGGTTTGCACTCTGTCACCCAGGCTAGAATGCAGTGGCATGATCATAGCTCACTGTAGCCTTAGACTCCCAGGCTCAAAGTATCCTCCTGCTGCAGTCTCCCAAGCCGCTGGGACTACAGGCACGTGCCACCACACCTGGCTCATCTTTTAATTTTTGTAGAGACGGGGTTTCACTATGTTGCCCAGGCTAGTCTTGAACTCCTGGGCTCAAGCAATCATTCTGCTTTGGCCTCCCAAAGTGCTGGGATCACAGGTGTGACCCCTCATGTCTGGCCTCAGGATCTTTAACATGTCAAAGCCACTGTGAGTTTCTAAAATGTGGCACTTAACAAACATAGACTCTTAAAAAAGATATAGTGCGTTATGGTATAGTGTCCCTATACCACAAAGGTCCCTATACCGAAAGGGCAGGAAGCACAGGTTAAATGGTTTGCAAAGTATCTCCACGCACATTATTTTATGTCACACGTCCAAGAGTTTCTGATGGGAGCACTTTCAGCACAGATGAAGAAAATAAATCTCAAGGAGTTGGGTGAATTTCCTAAGGCTGCCCTAAATCCCCAGGAGTCAGTGGCAGAGCAAGCTGAGGGAGTCTGGCAGCTCCTGGCCCCAGCACTGGTCATTCTGATGGTCCCCTCTGCTGCCTGAGACGGCATTTCCTGGAATGAGAAGGAACCAAGGAGAACTGGGTGTTTGTGAGGACAGCAAGATTACAGTGAATTACGCATGTGTTAATGGATGCCGATTGTGGTACAAATAGACTCGGGTCCCCTCTCTTTTAGGTGGTTCTTCAAAAGTCTTCGCAGAGGTCTCTGCGGTCAGAAATTAGAAGCAAGAAAGGAGTTTCCCTGAGAAAAGACAAAGGAGTCCTAACCTTTGTATCCAATTTGATCAAGGCTCCCTGAGACTAAAGAAAGGTAGGTGCATAGGCTGGAAGAAGTTCCTCTCTGCAGGCAACGTTAATCCCATCCCCTGGTGCTTCCACCTTCTAACGCTACGCTAGTGTAATCTGATGCTCTCGGGAGAGGATTTTAAAAATAAACATTTGGAAGTTTTAGCCAACTCAAACTTAAGAATGGCCTCAGATTCGTCATGTGCTAAGGCTAAATTTAGATATTCATGAAACATTCAAAACTTTATAAAACCAGAAAGGAAAACCGTGTTTTCTGATCCAAACTTCTTGCTCCTTCTGCCATACCACACGAGAAGAATTTACAGAGAAAGGACAAGGTTGAAATCCCGGCTTCTTGAGGTTTAGCCCCAAGATTTCAGGCAAGACAAAAAACCACCCCTCGTGAGCAGTTTCCTCAACTACAAAATGGAGGAAATGATGTCTATTTTGCAGGAGTGTTGTGGGATGAAATGACACGAGTTATGTGAATTGCACTTTGAAAATTCTAACATGCAAAGCAAATGTTACTTCTAATACTTGACCAAGTATTGCTACTGCCACTTACTCCTCACTGGTACTTTTACCGCTAATCATCTCACAATAGAAATAAATCGTAGAGCATTAAACTGAGAGAAGGCAATAAAGAGAGAGATGATAAAATGGAATCTCTTCCCGCTTTGTGTTGTCCCTTGTCCAGGTCTTGGAATAACAAGGTAATGTCTTTTTTTTTTTTTTTTTTTTTTTTTGAGACAGAGTCTCACTCCATCACCAGGCACCAGGCTGGAGTGCAGTGGCATGACCTCGGCTCACTGCAACCTCAGCCTCCCCGGTTCAAGCAATCCTTCTGCCTCAGCCTCCCGAGTAGCTGGGACTACAGGCGTGCACCACCACGCCCAGCTAATTTTTTTTTTTTTTTTTTTTTAGTAGTGACGGGGTTTCACCATGTTGGCTAGGATGGTCTCGATCTCTTGGGTAATGTCTTTCTTAACTAAGACTTGATATAGGAAAATGACAACAGACATTTCCAAAATACTTCATCATTGACAAAGTGAGTTCACACCCATTATGTTGTTGCATGAATTCACACAGTGTTTCTAAGTATGCCCCCGGTGCCAAGCCCTGGGCTGAGGACCCACGGGTCCTCTCATCATTAAACATGCCCATCGTGAAGAAAGGGGTGTGAGACAGATCTCTGCCAGGCATTGGCCCTTAACATGGCAGGAGCTTGCCTTCATGTCTAAGCCCAGCACAGAACTGCACAGTAAAATAATTTTTTTTGAAAACAGTATTTTACAAGCTAAAAGTACTGTTAGAGGATAATCCTGGTTCACATCTTTTCACCCATTTTCTCACCACGGGCCATACTTTCAGGCTGAAACCAGCATAATTTTCATCACTTTGAGAGTTCTCATATTTTTACAAATCTAATGTCCTATTAGCATCTGCCTTTCAGCTCTGAGAGTTAAGATGCAGATACCGGCCCTAAGATGAACTTAGCGATTTAGTTCGGCCGACATTTATTGAGTGCCCTTGAATGTGAGGCAAACCGTGAAGGGCCACGGCCTTTGCCACGTGGGTCAACAACAGAGTTTGGCCACACAGGTGCTGGAACACAGCCAAGAGAAGGAGCCTTCTTTCCCGGAGATAACATATAACCGGGAGGGAAACTTCAGTCCGTGTTATTACAGGTCTTTGTTTTCTGCTGGGCCATGTGTGCAGAGAAACACGGAAATCTTTTTTATTTTAATTGTGAAACATTCCAGTTAAAAAACGTCCTCATGGCTGGCATGTTTAATTGAGCTCCTGAGAGGCTGTGTCGGTGAGACGCCGGGATGAATCACCCGCAGTCCCATTGGTCTCACCAAGAACCCATTGATGTTTCATAAATCCAAGTTGGTACAAATCTAATTGAGTTACCATGCTGAATTAGCTCACATCTAAATGGCATTCATGTCTACAAATGGAATAATTAGAGTCTAGAAAATGGGATATATCAAGTGGCATCCCAAGTGACAACAGAGAGGCATTTGTATTCATTCAATCAACTGCTTAAAAAAAAAAAAACTGCTGTAAGACTTGACTTAGGCTGATGATTAGATGTGGTGTTTGGGCATCTGGTTTCTTCCTTCCTTTTTTTTAATATTTATATTTACCTCCAAGAGGTCCCTTTACTCATTTTTCATATGTATGAAAAAGAAATGTCGGGCCTGAGTTATTTTTGACCACATGGTTTAAAAAATGGAAAAAAGAAAAGGATGAGGGGACAGTCTCATTTCAACCCTCATATCTGTTTGTTTTCATTGATTGGCAGTGGCTTTCTTATTCTATTCCTTTTGAGCTTCGTTTTTTTTCTTCTACATTTGCTTCTAAGTACACTGGCTAAGATGAATTCACACCCTGGGGGGCAGATGGATTTCGACGTGAAAGCTGGGCCATCTTCTGTTTGAGAGGTATCTAAGTACTTAATCATAAAAAATAAAGCCTACTCCTTGGTCCAGAAAGGATCTCATTAAACGGCTTTATTTCCAAGTTATTTTAGTTATGAAATTTTAGGATATCTGAATTGAACGCTCCTTCGATTAACAGTTCAACTCAGCAAATACTACAGAACAGGAAGAAGGCATTTTGACCAGGCAGGCTAATGGCCTCCTTCTAATTCACACAGTAGTCTTCGATCTAATCTACATGCTCAGTTTATTTATTACCCCAATTAAGTTTTGCAAATAGTTTGCAATGAGGTCCCCATGACCTCATAACTCACAATTACTCTTGGGATCTCCTGCCCACTTTGGCACGTTTTGAATAATACTGCAATATCTTCCAGGAAAAGACCGTACCTAGGAAATGATGGATGGTGATTGTGAGCACCTTGTCCATAAGACACAGAATCTCAGATGCTTCTCTGGTCTGCTACCTGGTGTCTAGGTCACAATCTTAAGCATTCGGACCTTGGGTTCCCAGTGCTCCCTGTGGCCACTGTTATTCTCATCATCGCAGTTTCCTATGTCTGTTGACTTTCTCATCAAAGACGGGGATGCTTCGGTGTTAGGAGTCTGTATCTGCGGTAAGGCCCACAGTACATACATATCTGTGCATGGGTATTATTTGATGGGGGCCAGAAGACCTTGTATCTATGACCCTATTCCAACTCAACAATGTACTCTAATTAGTTCATTAAAATTTGAACTGGGGAAACCCAAATTAAGTCTGTAGTTTACTATTATTATACCAATGTCAGTTTCTTAGTTTTGACATGTGTATTATGGCTGCATAAGACATTAACATTTAGGAGAAGATGGGTAAGAGGTGTACAGGAACTCTCTGTACTATTTTTGTAAATTTTCTGTAAATAGAAAATTATTATAGAAGAAAAAGTTAAAAAATATCTTTGTATCTGCAATCATTCCCAAATGTTAATTGTGTCTTTACAAGAGTTTTTCTTTTAAAGTCTATTTAAGAGTGGCCAAAGGAAGACTGGAGCACACTGGGGTGGAGAGATTTGTGTGTACAGAGGGGTGATATAGGAGGAGGACCTGGCTACAAGTTCTAGCTCTGGGGTGTACCAGTTGGGAACCTTAGGCAAGCCCTTTGCTCTCTGTATGTCCCAGTTTCCTCATCTGAACGGAGGTGTGGTCAATAATGGCATTATTTCAGGGCTCAGTAAGAAACAGATGAATGCTATTTTTGAGGCCTCCATTCTGTTCCATTGGTCTATATATCTGTTTGGGACCAGTACCATGCTGTTTTGGTTACCGTAGCCTTGTAGTATAGTTTGAAGTCAGGTAGTGCGATGCCTCCAGCTTTGTTCTTTTTGCTTAGGATTGTCTTGGCTATATGGGCTTTTTTTTGGTTCCATGTGAAATTTAAAGTTACATCACGGAATACAATGAAGCCATAAAAAAGAATAACTTGACAGTGGGGGGTAGGGAGCTGGGGAGGGATAACATGGGGAAAAATGCCAGTTATAGGTGACAGGGATGGAGGCAGCAAACCACATTGCCATGTATGTACCCATGCAACAATACTGCATGTTCTGCACATGTACCCCAGAACATAAAGTGCAATAAAATATATATATATATATATATATATAATCGTTACAGACCTCCAGTGAGCCAGAAAATGAGTAGATCAGGTGCCTCCTATTCCTGTGTCCCCAAGTAAGGAAATATAAGTGTGTCACAAATATTAATCAACCCAATGTAATCTGATCATCTCTGTTAGTCCCTCCTAATAGATGAAACTCACGTGGGTCCTAAGCTCACTTTCTCTTTTATGGTAATAAATAAATAAATTTTTTAAAATCTGAAAAACAAAACAATGAGTTCCTGTCCTCTACAGGAACACGGATGAAGCCGAAAACCATTATCCTCAGCAAACTAACGGAGGAACAGAAAACCAAACACCACATGTTCTCACTCGTAAGTGGGAGTTGAACAATGAGAACACATGGCACAGGGAGGGGAGCATCCCACACGGGAGCCTGTCGGGGGGTCGGGAGAAAGGGAAAGAAGAGCATTAGGACAAATACCTAATGCATGAGGGGCTTAAAACCTAGATGACAGGTTGATGGGTGCAGCAAAGCACCATGGCACACGTATACCTATGTAACAAACCTGCACATCCAGCACATGTATCCCAGAACTTAGAGGAAAATTAAAAGAAACAAATGGGAAACTAACGATTATGTTTTGGGAAGCTAAAAAGTTGTATGCATTTTTTTAAAACACCTCCGGTGTTTTTTGGGGTGCCAAAAATCAATTTGGGGAGTGATCAATAATGTACTACAGAAATCGTGGAAAGACAGACCTAGAAGTGTCTTTGGGATTAATGAATCCTATCTACCTTTACAGACGACAAAAAGAAGCCGCAAAAAGACTAAGTTACTTGTCCAAGGCTCACACTACTGGTCAGAAACATAACTCGCATCTTCTGACCTCCAAGCCAGTGAGCTTCCCACCGGGCTGTGGCGTTCCTCAATGATGTGCTTAAAACTGGCCCAAACAGAGGGCGAGCAAATGATCTGCTGGTTGTTTCCTTTCCGGTTTTGACTTGGAAAGCACCCCTGTCACTCCTAAGATTTTATCAGTGTACAGCTATAATGAATTTCTAAACCAAAAGGCTTACCTATTAAGGATGGTCTAGTTATTAATGTCGACAAAACTTGTTAAAATAAATCCAATTAAACAACCCTATTCAAAAGTGGATGAAGGATATGAACAGACATTTTTCAAAAGAAGACATATATGAGGCCAACAAACATGAAAAAAAATGCTCATCATCACAGGTCATTAGAGAAATGCAAATCAAAACCACACTGAGATATCATCTCACGCCAGTTAGAATGGCGATCATTAAAAAATCTGGAGACAACAGATGCTGGAGAGGATGTGGAGAAACAGGAACACTCTTACACAGTTGGTGGGAGTGTAAATTAATTCAACCATTGTGGAAGACAGTGTGGCGATTCCTCAAGGACCTAGAAATAGAAATTCCATTTGACCCAGCAATCCCATTACTGGGTATATACCCAAAGAACAATAAATCGTTCTACTATAAGGACACATGCACACGTATGTTCACTGCAGCCCTGTGTACAATGGCAAAGACCTGGAACCAACCCAAATGCCCATCAATAATAAACTGGACAAAAAAAATGTGGTACCTATACACCATGGAATACTACGCAGCCATAAGAAACGATGAGTTCGTGTCCTTTGTAGGGACTTGGATGAATCTGGAAACCATCATCCTCAGCATCTGAAATTCAACACCCTAAGATCCAAGCTCACCTAAGGACAGAAACACCTCCCTCCCCGTGACCGTGTTTCCCTCAGCAGCATCAGCTCCCTCACACTTCCCAAGAGGCAACATCTTGGAGTCACTTTTCTGGTTTTCGTTCACTATTTTAAGTCAATGTCTTATCTGGGTTCCTCGTGGAAGCAGAATTCTAAGTCTGACGCATCTTCACAAACTCCTCAGCACCTGACAAGATGCCTGATACCTCTCACATATGAGGTGTTCAAGATTGCTGCATGAATGTATCTACACAAACTCTTAGGAAACTTTTCAAAAGCTCCTGTCAGTCTTCTTCAAGGCCTCAAGAAAAGAGGATTTCTCTCTGCTTCTTTTCACACTTAAAATCGTGCAATATTAAAGGACAAATTCATCCATTTCACTGCCAGTTGGGCTACTACACTGACCACCCTGCATAAGTTAGACCCCAAAAGAACACTCAGAAAAGAATCACCTCAACCATACCTTTTTTTTTTTTTTTTTGAGGCTGAGTTAATCTTGTCGCCCAGGCTGGAGTGCAAGGGCGCAATCTTGGCTCACTGCAAACTCCGCCTCCCAGGTTCAAACGTTCTCCTGCCTCGGCCTCCCGAGTAGCTGGGATTACAGGCATGCACCACCACACCAGGCTAATTGTGTATTTTTGGTAGAGACGGGGTTTCTCCATGTTGGTCAGGATGATTAGAACTCCCAACCTTAAGTGATCTGCCCGCCTTGGCCTCCCAAATTGCTGGGATTATAGGATACGAACAGACACTTTTCAAAAGAAGACATATATGAGACCAACAAACATGAAAAAATGCTCATCATCGCAGGTCATTAGAGAATGACCTAGAAATTCCATTTGATGGTGAGCCACCATGCCCAGCCGAGACTGTACTCTTAATGTTAAATATTTCCACTGTAAGTTACTATAAATTTTATTAACTGGTTACATAGTTCTTATTCTAGTCTGTGGGTATGTCCATTTATCCCCATATTGTACGTTACCTTGTGCTATTTATCTAGTTTGTGTTAACATATCATTGGTAATTCAATCCTTGAGTAGGTACTATTGAAATAATCAAATGCCAATTGGCTTATTTTGAATGCTGCGCCCAGCGAAAGTGCAGAGGTTTGGAAAAGTGACCTGGGTAAAATCTTACATAGGCTTTAATTCCAAACTGGGGTTGGGCAGGTAAAAGTTTGCATCTAAACGAAATATATTTATTCTTTACCTGGACTTTCTGCATGAAAAGACAGATGTGGGAACAGTGGCTCAATCCACTCAGCTTTTGAGAGAAAAGCTTTCCCAGGAACTATGATCCAGTTTTGGGGAAAAGGTCACCTTGACTGACAGTCATTGAGAGAGTCCTGGTACAGTTTTGTGTAACTACTAAGTTCTGCATTCATTTATTCAGCCATTTATTCATCTGAAAAATGGAGACACAGAATCAACTGGCAATATGAAAATTCCCGCGTTCATTCAGCACAAATGCAGGAAGTGTCCAAAGTTTTGGGTTGCATAAGGAAAAAAAGTAGTCCCTTTGTCAAGAAGAAAAGCTCCTGTTGTTTTTGTCTTAATACAAAAGAAAAGTGCTACATAATGAGGAAATCCTGAGTTGGACAGCTCCATCGGCAGCTGCTCAGTGCAGTCACGAAGTGCACGGGTCCCTTCCATTGCTTTCCTTTGCCTTCAAGGAAAGCAGATACATTTTTGATTTGGGATACATTTTGGAAAGATGGACTAGGAATGGGGTTCTAGTCGATAAGCAATTACTTAACGTCATTGCGTCCTGTTAGGAGGAAGAGGTATGTAGAGAGGGGTCTAGAAGAATCACAGAAAATTTCAAAATGAAGAATCCTGGTGTTGCCCATACCTATGTCCACGAAGCCGTCTGTGACAAGGCTATCCTGACAGTGGGAAGAGGGCCTTTGCTACCTTAACTGAGAAATTCTCCCTAATGTCGACAAGCATCTGATCATTGGGCCTCTGTTAGCTTTTCCTGCAGGAAGTGAAAGCACTGGGCAGGTCTGAGTGAGCATGCGGACCTTCAGACAAGTATCCTTCACACTGTAAAGTATTCAACTGACTTCCTGAGAGTGTAACAGACACTAGGATTCCTGCTGTGTGTATCTAAGAGAGGAGAGTTATGTACTGGGGCACACACCTGAATGCCTATAAATATATTTATATAAAATATAAATATCTATGTTATATATATAAATATCTATATTATATATGTAAATATCTATATTATATAGAAATATCAATATTATGAATATCTATATTGTATATCTATATTATATAGAAATATCAATATTATGAATATCTATATTGTATATCTATATTACATATATAAATATCTCTATATATAAAATATCTATATTATATATATCTATATTATATATGTATCTATATTTTATATATAATATCTATATTATATATATTTATATATCTATATATAATTTATAGATAATTTTTATATTATAAAATTATAAAAAATATCTATAAATTATAAAATATCTATAAATTATATAGAATTATATAATTATATATATATAATATAAATATATATAATTATAAATATATATAAAATTATATATAATTCTATATAATTTATAGATATTTTATAATTTATAGATATATTTTTATATAATATAGATATTTTATATATATTTATATATAATATCTATATTATATATAAATATCTTATTATATATATAAATATCTATATTATATATAGATAATATATTTCAGTTACTGCCATTTTGCCCTGAAAAGATAGATCCACCCCAGGTCAGTAGACAAAAATCCAAACCTGCAATCTTGAACCACGGCGAGTTCATGGAAGCAGGTGTCACCCGCACAGTCTCTCAGGTGATTACGTGGGGCATTTGTTTTTGTCTCCTACAATTAGGAGCTCTGCAGATAGTCAGCTGGTACTTAACAGAAATTTTCTGATGATATTTGCTAAAGCAAGAAAACGCTTCAATCTTTATGCTAAATTCCTTCAACTGATTTCAGCTTGACAAAATCTCCAAAGCTTGGCATCATGAAAGCTCACTTAACGAGTTTCAGCCTATAATTTTTATTTGTTTTGCCTATTTTTCAGTTTTAAAAGAAAGAGGACAGCCAGAGTTTCATTTTTAAAGCTGTCTCTTAGAGATCTATAAAGACTCAGCTCAACCTCCTGCCCCTTCTCCATCTTCACCCACCAGGTTCTGTGATGTTAGTTCACATCCAGACTGGGGAGCTGGCAGCTCACAAATGTCTGTGAGCGTAAAGAAAAAATGCAAATACTTCCACAAGACCAACATGAAAACATAATCTGAGAAGCATTTCAACAAGAATTGCCACCTAAGGTGTTTCTGATTAACTTTCAGGCAACTGGTCAAAGCCCTGAGCAACCTGTTTCTAATCTAAAGCTGTTTTCTTATCACGCTAGTGTTGCTCGAGCACCAGATGGAAACTCTTCGGAAGGGCCTTCCCTTTCTAGGATCTGTCTTTTTTATAACACAGTCTGTGGTCCTAATTTGTTCAAATTTGCACTCTCCAGCCCGTGGCACACAGGGGGGTAGTACTTATCAAAAGGCAATGAATAGTCATTGCTAAAGGTTATGGGAGTTCCTGTAGGGATAGGTGTTTGTTGCTATGAACCGACAACACGCAGGAAACCAAATGTCAAGACAGGTTCATTGATTAACTGGGAAAATTAACTTTTTTCCCCAATTTTTAAAGTGGATGCAACACTGAAAATAGCTGAAACATTGAAAATAACTGAAACACTGGAAATAACATGCCTACATTTCCTTCAGCATGGCTACAAAACGAAATTGCTTGCAGATCTTTATATTTTGCATAAACTCAACATGTCTCTCCTTACATCTGTGTCTTTAGACAGACCCTGAAGTCTCTCTTCTATTACTGTAAATAACATCTCATAAATCCAAAGCTAAGGCAAAACAGAGAGCAGAAAGCTCAGTGATATTTAAATCAGCAAATTGTAGACCACATGCTCAGCCACATTCACATTTTGTTAAAATGATATGCTTTAAAAACCAATTAGGAGAATCTGTTATTAACACGTTTGCATGAGAAGACTATGAGAAAATCCACCCATGAGGACCCATCAGTAGAGGCCATACTGAATCACTTGATTCCAAGACTACCTGCTCAGGCATTGCTACTGAAAGTGAGTCATGTTTCATCACCAGGGGATGCAATGATAGGCTGGTCTCTATATCCCATCCTGAAGCATCAAAATCTATTTCTAACAGTTTGACTGTCTGCTTCAATGTACCTGCTTGTTGCTCAACGTATGGACCAAGAACCAGCAGCATCAATATCACCTGGGAGCTTGATAGGCAGAATCTTAGCGCACAAGCATACTCATATGTAGAGAGGCACGTGCGCACACACACACAGACACACACACAGTCACACACTCTCTCTCTCACATGAACACACACCTCCCGTACCTTGTTTCCACGGCAGCCCAACTACCACTTCCACCCACGTCATTGTGAATCACAATCTGCCTTTTAGCAAGATCCTCAGGTGTTTCATACGCACATTAAAGTTTGACAGGCACTGGTGTTTATCATTCTAAAAGTAAATAACTTTTCTTCAGCCTCCCCTATTTTACTGGTTGCACCACAAAATGCACATAACCCAAGTGATTGTTTATCAGTATACAAAACGCAGGGAGGAAATTTTCCCCAAGGAGGAACAGACTGAGTAGTATTAACAGTGCTTTAAACTGTAATGAATTCCCAGTCTAATTCACGACGAGGTTTCAATTTATACCACATTTAGAGTACTACAGGTTCAAGTAATCACTGCAGTAATTAGCTTACTTCCAGTCCTCCAGAATAAACCCACTAATTTTTGCAATCAGCCTTCATTTGGTTAATCACCAGTTTAATTGATTTAATTAGTTTGATCTGCAAAATTAGTCAAGTGTAAATACTGTTTTGTAAACAGAGTTTAGCTCCAAGCTGTAAGATAGGGAATTCTAATTCAAACGTAGAGTTCATAACAAATCCACACATACAGGAGTTTGTTGTGGAGCACAGCAGTTGCAAGTTTTTAGGAGAAAGTCCTGTGGACATTTTGGTGCATGTTCTGGAATTGTGCTATTATAATTATTGACTAAGCTAAGCTACCTCCTTCTGTCAACCAACTCTAACACCATACAGTAATTGGGTTTTGAAGATTAAAAGGAATTCTTTGTCATTTTTCTTTTTAAATGATCTGGCTCAACCCTAATGTTGGGAGAATTTTCCAGATTTGAATTTCACATTATTTTTGGTATTTTCAGTCCTGCACACTAAAGGATATTTTAAACCTTTCCTAAAACAAATGTTTTTGAATTTTTGAAGAGAACACGTCTACTGACATTACATTAACAAGACGTAGTACACACCATGTGATGTAAAATACATCTTTACTTTTTACTAGGTTTTTGATACAATAAATTTGACAAGACAGAAATTCCTTTTAAACCCTTCCCAAATGAATTCATTCTAAGTGCTAAATTCATTAGATTCTCTGTAGAATAAGACGGTCTTTCCATTTAAAATCTCTGCTTGGAATATTGTAAATGAGTGGGGAATTAAGCAGGGGAGTACTTGTTTATAGACTGTATTTTCCAGATTGCTTCTCATTACTGAGCCACTGTTCATGGTGTCTCCTTGGAATTTTCTACACCTTTGCTTTAAAATATTTAATTATAACTTGGATACTTTGGGATTCCTTTAGCTCTGCTACTAAGTGAAATATTTAACCTGGGTTACAAAGTATATTGGAAGAGTGGTGCCACAAATTATTTATCAAATTGTAATTAGGAATGTAAAGGACTACACTATGAGTAAGTAGCCACACTGGACCACCTACAATCTTCACAGTGCACTGAAGGCTGGAACGGAAGCTGAGAATAGGAGCACGGAACCACGTGAATTTATGCCCTGTTAACTGCCATTAACATTTTTTTAAAATCTCTTTATCAGTTTAGAAAAAGGATGTGGTCTTTTTTTGTTCCAGAGAAAGTGCTGAATCTCTCTACGAGGTATGCATTAATCTTGTCTGTAACCCTCACGGGGCTTCAGCAATGCTTTCTTCTAGCTCAGGCTTTTTCTGGGATGAGTCGGATGGTAAATATTTTTGGCTTTGCAGGTTGTAATGTCTCATCACAACTTCTCAAGTCTGCAGCCATAGTCAAGATGGAAATGAATGCTGTGATTATAGTCCAATAAAACCTTATTTATGGATATTGACATTTTAATTTCATATGGTTTTCTCATTTCACAAAATGTTAGCCTTCTTTTGATTTTTTCAACCACTTAGGAAGGTTAAAATTTCTTAACTTGTGGCTGGGTGCGGTGGCTCACGCCTGTAATCCCAGTACTTTGGGAGGCCGAGGAGGCTGAGACACAACAACCACTGGAACACAGGAGGCAGAGCTTGTTGTGAGCCAAGATCAGACCACAGCACTCAGGCCTGGGAAACTCACCTGAGGACGGGAGTGGGAGACCAGCCCGACCAACATGGAGAAACCCATCTCTACTAAAAATACAAAATTAGATGGGTGTGGTGGTACACGCCTGTAATCCCAGTTACTCGGAAGGCTGAGGCAGGAGAATCCCTCGAACTGGGAGGCAGAGGTTGCGGAGAGCTGAGATCGCTCCCTTGCACTCCAGCCTGGGCAACAAGTGCGAAACTACGTCTCAGAAAAAGAAAAACATCCTTAACTTCCAGGCTATACAAAAGTGGAACAGCCAGATTGGCCCATCGTTCCCCCACCCCTTTCTCGCTGTTGTAGGTTAGGTGGCTACTGAGTGTTCAAGAAGACATTATTTCTACTGGTTGCAGTGGGTCATGCCTGTCCCGGCACCTGAGGACTGGAGGCTAGGAGTTCAAGACCAGTCTGGCCAACATGGGGAAACCCCTAGCTCCATTAAAAAAAGAAAATTAGCCAAGTGTGGTGGTGCACACTTGTAATTCCAGCTACTCAGGAGGCTGAGACACAAGAATCACTGGAACACAGAAGGCAGAGGTTGTAGTGAGCCAAGATGGCACACCAGCACTCAGGCCTGGGCAACCAAGTGGGACTGACTCAATTAAAAAAAAAAATTAAATTTTTCCAGGCTCGGTGGCTCATGCCTGTAATCCCCGAACGTTGGGAGGCAGAGGCAGGCAGATCATGAAGTTAAGAGATTGAGACCATCCTGGCCAACATGGTGAAACCCCGTCTCTACTAAAACTACAAAAATTAGCTGGGGGTGGTGGCGCACGCCTGTGGTCCCAGCTACTCAGGAGGCTGAGGCAGAAGAATCACTTGAACCTGGAAGGTGGAGGTTGCAGTGAACCGAGATTATGCCACTGCACTCCAGCCTGGTGACAGAGCGAAAAAAAAAATTTTAATTTTGAAATGTTATTTCCAACTATACCACTTCAAGGCCATTTCATTACCTGCCATTGAAAATTTTATGTCAGCATCAAAATGATTGCTCCTTGCTTATAGAAATTGCTTCATATGCTAGATACAAAAGGCACAGGGGCAACTGGGACTGAGACATGGGGGCTTAGCTGGTGTTAAAGAAAAAGGAAAAAAGGCCTGCAAACATATACCAACATGAAGTCCCACCTGCGTGCTTAAGAGGCTCCAAGGCAAAGACAGGACTACCCTTCCAAGAGGCTCCAAGGCAAAGACAGACAGGACTACCCTTCCAAGAGGCTCCAAGGCAAAGACAGACAGGACTACCCTTCCAAGAGGCTCCAAGGCAAAGACAGACAGGACTACCCTTCCAAGAGGCTCCAAGGCAAAGACAGGACTACCCTTCCAAGAGGTTCCAAGGCAAAGACAGGACTACCCTTCCAAGAGGCTCCAAGGCAAAGACAGGACTACCCTTCCAAGAGGCTCCAAGGCAAAGACAGACAGGACTACCCTTCCAAGAGGCTCCAAGGCAAAGACAGACAGGACTACCCTTCCAAGAGGCTCCAAGGCAAAGACAGACAGGACTACCCTTCCAAGAGGCTCCAAGGCAAAGACAGACAGGACTACCCTTCCAAGAGGCTCCAAGGCAAAGACAGGACTACCCTTCCAAGAGGCTCCAAGGCAAAGACAGGACTACCCTTCCACTTCCAGGCACATTTAATGTTCATTTCAACGCTTTTGCTGACATTTTCCTTATTGAATATTGTTCCAAATTAATTTCTTTTATTTGATTTAACTTGAAGTAAAATACTGTGGGGAGTGGGATTGGCTGAAACACCACAGTATGATGTGTCCCTTCCTGTTCTTCCCTAAAATGATTCAGAAATATCTTCCGGAAGCTTCTGCAGACATATAACGTGGATATAATTTCCCATTTCCGTCATCTCCGGCAAAGCAGCTGGAACCGTCACCAGGGAGGCTTGATGACTATGTTTCAATCAGCCCTTAATTTTCTACAAAAAGATGAGGATCCTAAAATGGTTTTATCTCCTCATTTCATTAGTATTGCTGGAGCAGGGATTTTTGTCTGTTTTAACAATTTAACTGTTTCATGTCATCGACCAGGGTTAGCACCCTTGGAGTTCTCACCGCATCTTAGTGGGTGCATGATTTCGGGGGAGGGCTTTCCATTTTTCAAACCACCTCTTTCCTGCAGTCTTTTCACAGAATGTGAAAAGGCCTTGCTGACCTTGGGACATTCTCACATGGGAAAACTCCAGATAGAAAATGTTCTAGGCCGGGCGCGGTGGCTCAAGCCTGTAATCCCAGCACTTTGGGAGGCCGAGGCGGGTGGATCACGAGGTCGGCAGCTCGAGACCATCCTGGTCAACATGGTGAAACCCCGTCTCTACTAAAAGTACAAAAAATTAGCTGGGCATGGTGGCGCGTGCCTGTAATCCCAGCTACTCAGGAGGCTGAGGCAGGAGAATTGCCTGAACCCAGGAGGCGGAGGTTGCGGTGAGCCGAGATCTCACCATTGCACTCCAGCCTGGGTAACAAGAGTGAAACTCCATCTCAAAAAAAGAAAAGAAAAGAAAAGAAAAGAAAATGTTCTATAAAAAAAGAGTGTGATTCAAAAAGATGGGGGTCCCATGAACACGCAAGCATTGAGCATCTTCTGAGCTTACAAGGCAGAAATGAGTAAGTGGAGACCGAACAGGCTAACTGCTGAAGAGCAGGGCAAGCGAATACTCAGAGCTGGCACCCCCGAGTCCACAGTGCTGTGCCGCTGCCAGGAAAGTCGAAGAAGGAAAGGGAGCTGCGTAAAAGGCGAGAAGGAGCATTCCAAGCATCGAGAAAGGCATTGCTTCATCGTGACACTTAGTTTTTTTAATGAAGCCTTCCCATTCCAGCTTGGCGTAATTAACTTGTCTGAAATTTCCCTCTGCAGGATTTATATGATTCGCACCTTTTCCTAACTTCTCGCTGGGCTTAGGCAGATGTGGCTGAAGAAGTAAACATGTCACAGCCAGAGTCCCCTGCTTTAAATATCTCTTCTTACTGTCTCCCTAGGTTTGTTTAGATCCAGTAAGATAGGCGATTGTTACATCTTGTTACACCTTTCCTGATATTTTCAGGTAGAACTTGGTATCCATGAAATCCTCAAATTGTTTGTGTGGTGTCTACATTTTTAACAAGGAAAAGGATCTACACTTGCAGATTTTAAGCATCTTGGATATTTACAAATTCTCAGGGTATTTGTGTGAAATTGGTAAGGGATTCTGTGGGGAAAGAGGAAAACCGCCTCATACACGAACTTGCCCGCTTGGGACTTCCAAGTGCAAACAACAGTAGGATTCAAAATCTTAACGTTTTTTTTCTTTTGCACTCCAAGAAGTCCCCAAATCTATATGCTGGAGTGTATCTAGGTTAGTACATGTATTTGGCCAAGCAACTCAGGGCCCCGCTAAATTCCCCGAATGTTTTTATAGTCAGTAAACTTTTCAGATCTTGGGTGCTAATTTGTATCATTTGCCAAAACAACTGTGAAAGCTATTTGGTGCTTGCAATGCAATTACCACTAAAGAGGTTTTGGGGTATTCTCATTAAACTGAGTCCCAGATGTTTGTGCCCTCGCGATTTGTGTTGATCTGCTCTTTGTCGGTTCTAATTATCAATCAAGATGAATGAATTAGTCATCCACTTGGTGAAATGCCTCTTTATGCATATGATGGAGACGCGAGCTCACAGAGCCTTCAGAGAGATCCATCTAAGCTTAAAACGGACCATGTCCTCTGAATAGGTGCACAAACAGTGGAACGGCTTGCTTTTTCTCAAATACGTATGTTGGGAGATACATATAATTTGTGATACACGTGTGTGCACATAAATAAGGATGCAGAAAGATATTCGCACATTTCCGGACTGACCGTACATCTACGCGTAACCCCTTCCTCTTCTAGTACAATATTTTTTAGAATAACATTTCCAGGGGGAAATCTCTAATTGCTGAGCTAGGAGAAAAACAGTGCCCTAGGAATCTGATTACAATATTTTAGTATGTTCCCGTCCCTTGGAGTTGCCACCGGTATGCTCTTAACAGGGATACAAAGTACCCAGTGGGCACTCAGTACACCTCACAGGAGAGTAGGGCACCTTGTGAATATGCATTAAACCTTGGTCCTGTTTACCTCCGCTGCCTGCTGTGTCAGCGGGCACGCTGGCCGGCACTCGCTAAAGCAATGCTTGCAGTATCATTCTGGTGTGATGCCACCACATATGAAATGTGCGTGTCTTTTAATAGTTCCTTCCAATGCTCTTGGGAACACATCGGCCATCTAACAAAGATTCCTTGAACTGGGAATTCAAACGGCTTTGGATAGGCAAAAAATGTGTGTCTGGGAGGCAGACGGAGGAGGAAACAGCATCAAGCAGCAGGTATAGTGATTGTTAGCAAATTCCATTGCTTCCCTTCATCAGTGTATATTACAAAGGAGGAGAGGAGCCTTTATTTCTGCAGTAACAGCAGGTGACATCACCTATCCTGTCTAAAGGAAATGCGACTGGAAATTGCGTGTGTTGAAAATGGAGAAATTAAATCTCCTTCATTGAAGATATATGAAAGGCATATTCATTGTATTCATGTGAGTTGACTGTGTGTGTATTTGTGTGTTGCATATCTATACATTACACACACACACACACACACACACACACACACACACACACGCCTGTTCTCCAGTTATCTGAGACACTTAACAAAAGAACTGCCATTCATGTACACTGAAATAAACTTTTAAAAGCACTGTTTTTAACATTTGGAAGATATCTCGGGGGGGAATTTTGCAGTCCTGCAGTCCTACAAACACGTCCTTGGGAGATTGGCTGGATGTGAATTTGTCTTCAGAAATGGATGAAGCAGGCTGCACCTCAGCATGAGGGCCAGTATTGGTGAGCCATTTTTCAGTATATAAAAACATTTGTCTATTTGGTTTCCAATCAGCTGAGAGGCAAACCCTTCCCCTAGGATCAGTGAGAGCCTCTGTGACTCTCACAAAACAGTTTTCTTACTGTCCCTTTAAAAAGGCCAGGGAACTTTGGCAATAAGCATCCAGAAGTCTTTAAAAGGGCTGGGTGCAGTGGCTCATGCCCTTTTATTTGAATTCCAGCACTTTGGGAGGTGAAGGTATATGGATTGCCTGAGACCAGGAGTTCAAAACCAGCCTGGGCAACATGGCAAAACCCCTCTCTACTAAAAATACCAAAAAAATTAGCCAGGCATTGTGGCACAAGACTGTGGACCCAGCTACTCAGGAGGCTGAGGTGGGAGGATCACCTGAGCCCACGAGGGTGAGCCTGCTATGAGCCAAGATCACAGCATTGCACTCCAGCCCTGGCAATCAGAGTGAGATCCTGCCTCAAGAAAAAAGAAAGCCTTAAAAAGGTTTATACCCTTTGACCCATCTCCAGGACCCTTTTGTAAAGAAAATAGCCTACGTACATGAAGTGTTAGTTATAGTCTTAATAATAACAGTGAAAAATTGGAAAGGGATTCCCCTATTTTAACTCCTTTAGGTTAGTAAACTATGGTATATCCAGTGAATTATCATGCATCTGTTGAATACATTTACAAATTTATGAAATATGTTTACAAGCTTATATCTGTAAATATATAAATTTAATGTACTATAATTATTAATATATTAGTATGCTCATTATTATATAAACATAATATGGTAATGTTAAATACATTTACAAATTTGTATTAAGATAAATATATATCTTATAGTGTCAAATTAAAATTGCATCTCTGTAAATTAGGGGAAAACAGTCTCTAGTATGTTAGAAAAAAAATTACACCTTACCTAAGGAATGACTGGAAGTCAGTGTAGCAGTTTCGTCTCTAACTGTGGAACTACGGTTGGGTTTTCCCCCTCCCTCTAATTTTCCACATCGTCCAAATCACCTGTACACAATGAGTGGTGACTATAATCTGAATGTAAAGGTTAATTTTGGCACTAATTGGGCAAGGACATTTGCCACTGTTGCGAGAGGTGGGTCGGAGACAGATCAGAAGCATTTTGATGTTCTGTTTGGCAACTCCATATGAGTCCCATTCCTTTCAGGGCTGGGGTTTGTTCTGGGTGTGGTGGCAGCTCGAGGAAATCATCTTTCTATTTCTAACTCTGAATTAATTTTCCAAACGGGGTGAGGGATAGAGAACATCTAATCGGAGCGAAATTCTCAGAGATGCCCGTAGGTCATTCCATGAGACAGGAACCTAAGAACATTCTCTGCCAGTCATTTCAGAGCTCCGCTTGCCTGTGGGTAAGAAAATGGCACCCATGTGGAAGACTCGGGCAGGGAGCAGGCAGAGAAGGAGGCCAAGCAGGGAACTAGTGGAGTGATGGGGCTTGGAGCCGGCTAGGAAGCAGCTAGCCTGGACTTGAGAAGCTTGACAGTTTTTTTTTTTTAATTGCATTTTAGGTTTGGGGGTACATGTGCATAGCATGCAAGACAGTTGCATAGGTACACACATGGCAGTGTGTTTTGTTTGCTTTCTCCCCTTCACGCACATTTGGCATTTCTCCCCAGGCTATCACTCCCCACCTCCCCCTCCCAATGGCCCTCCCCTTTTACCCCCAATAGACCCCAGTGTTTAGTACTCCCCTCTCTGTGTCCATGTGTTCTCATTTTTCATCACCCACCTATGAGTGAGAATATGCGGTGTTTCATCTTCTGTTCTTGTGTCAGTTTGCTGAGAATGATGTTCTCCAGATTCATCCATGTCCCTACAAACTACACGAACTCATCATTTCTGATTGCTGCATAATATTCCATGGTGTATATGTGCCACATTTTCCCAATCCATTCTATCATCGATGGGCATTTGGGTTGATTCCAGGTCTTTGCTATTGTAAACAGTGCTGCAATGAACATTCGTGTACATGTGTCCTTGTAGTAGAACGATTTATAGTCCTTTGGATATATACCCAGTAATGGGATTGCTGGGTCAAATGGAATTTCTATTTCTAAGGCCTTGAGGAATCACCACACTGTCTTCCACAATGGTTGAACTAATTTACACTCCCACCAGCAGTGTAAAAGTGTTCCTGTTTCTCCACATCCTCTCCAGCATCTGTTGTCTCCAGATTTTTTTAATGATCGCCATTCTAACTGGCGTGAGATGGTATCTCAATGTGTTTCTTACATTTCTTTTGTTTGTTTCCTTTTGGTTTTTCCTTGGCATCTGATAGCTGGCTTTAAGGCCCGTCTGTCTTGAGCTATTGCCTGTGCTGTACCCAGAGGGTTGAGGCAGGACAGGAAGCAGAAACTGCAGAGCAGAAGCGCTTAGCCTCTGCCTGTCCTCTTGAGGAAGCCAAAACTGACGGCTGTTTATATTGTCATCATTTGGTTGAGGCCAAAAGACCATTTTCAGATGCCTTTTAAGTTGCTTTTTAATTTATACTTAAAATCACATAGTCGGCCGGGCACAGTGGCTCACACCTGTAATCCCAGCACTTTGGGAGGCCGAGGCAGTTGGATCACGAAGTCAAGAAATCAAGACCATCCTGATCAACATGGTGAAACCCCGTCTCTACTAAAAACATAAAAAATTAGCTGGGCATGGTGGCGCATGCCTGTAATCCCAGCTACTCAGGAGGCTGAGGCAGGAGAATTGCCTGAACCCAGGAGGCGGAGGTTGTAGTGAGCTGAGATCGCGCCATTGCACTCCAGCCTGGGTAACAAGAGTGAAACCCCGTCTCAAAAAAAAAAAAAAATCACATAGTCATATTTTGCTAGAAAATAAAAGTTTGCCAGGTACTGTGGCTCACGCCTGTAATTCCCGCACTTTGGAAGGCCAAGGCAGGCAGATCATGAGGTTAAGAGGTGTAGACCATCCTGCCTAACAAGGTGAAACCCCTTCTCTACTAAAAATACAAAAAATTAGCTGGGCATGGTGGTGCGTGCCTGTAGTCCCAGCTACTCAGGAGGCTGAGGCAGGAGACTAGCTTGAACCCAGGAGGTGGAGGGTGCAGTAAGCTGAGATCACACCACTGCACTCTAGCCTGGTTACAGAGGGAGACTCCATCTCAAAATAAAAAAAAAGTGTATTCATAATTTGAAGTGTGAATTTCTGCTTACACTTGCATCAGACTTGTAGAAGCCCCTTCATCGATTCCTTGTGGAAGTGTCCTAAAGATCGTGTCTGCAAGGGGTTGAATTCTTGGCTGACCCTTTGAGGTGTCACCTGCTCTGACAGCTCCTCTCCATTCTGTCCTGGCCTCCTGATTCAGGTCAGGGCCTCATCTCCTCTCGTGGGCACTACCTTTACGTCTCCCCTACTCTGGGTTAATTTCCGATGAGTTCTCTCCAGCTTGCTGCTTGTCACCAGATTGTCGGAGTGGCAATGATTGGATAAAAACACGAAATACGGGGATCATGCAACCCCCTCCCATCAGCAGCCAAACCTCTCTCTCCCACCCCATCCTACCGTGGGAAGAAAAAGAGGCACATTGAGTAAGAAAATACAGCAAGGCGGCATAAAGCCAGAGCATGTGGGGGCGGGGAGGGTAGTAATTTAAGTGCTTCAGAAATTACTTTTCCGAACAAAAAACTGGCAATAAAGAAAAAAAATTGATTTTACATGAAAGTAAAAGCAAAATTATGCTTTCTGTTAAAGAAATTTTACTTTTAGATTTTAAAAACAATCCAGAATTTAAATGAAAAGGGAATGTGTAAAATTACATGTACGTGTGTCTATATTTTTATTTATTTATTTATCTGTAGGTGTGACTCCACAATTCAGCAACTGCTCTGTTGCTTCCTACAAATCACAGCTTATTTTAAAGCCTTAACTTACTGTTAAATGAGAGGCGAGAGTTAATTTAGGGAGTGATTACAGCAGAGGCACCTTAGAGCAACAGTCATCGCGGCACAATTAGTCTTCAATTTGTAATTGAGAGTAACTCCCACAGGACTAACTCACTGATGAATTTCAAATAAGGAGACTTCAAAACTATGAGGAAAAATGGCTAATTATAAGCTAAGGGAAAAGGGAACGTAGTGAAAGAAAGGAAGTTGAACCTATAGGATTTCACTGGTGATTCCTTAAAATCCGGAATTGCCAGGAGCCTTTGCAATTGCAGTCAGGAGAGCCACGTGCAGAGAAGAAACAGAAAAAAAAAAAAAAAAAGAGCCAATATGGGGATTGGCCATTGGCGGAATACACACTGCTGCCCACTGATGACGGGAAAGGCTTTGGCTTAAACATGGACAAAGACCAGGCAGTATGGGTGCCACTGGCCCAAAAAGTACTTCGGCTTTGGTTAAATGTATGCGGCAAGTACCAAAGAGAGAGGCTTCAGCTTTGCCCATTCTGGAGCTGAGCAAGCCCGTATACAGCTGTGGCCTGGGCCCGTGGGGAAAGAGCATCTTGAAGCAGCCAGCGCACTATTTTGGGGTGGGGGGTGGGGTCTCAGCTCTGACGCTGAGGCTTCCCAACCAGCATTGCACAGGCTATTCACAGACAGCCCTTCCACAGGCTTTTGTCACCTGCTCCTCTGGCATCCAAGAGGGCCGACCAACTTGCAGCTCCTCTTTCTGCTTCCCAACATTGGAAGCTGCCTTTGCTTCTGACTCCATGGCAGAGAGCAGAGGGCATTTTCCACTAGGGAATGCGCCCAAGAATGGTGAAGCCACCTCACTGATCCCTCTTCTGTTTTTCCAATGGCTCCAGCCATGGATAGCCTTATTAGGAAAGACCTGGACATCTCATTTACCCCTACGGTGCCCACAAATCAGAGTGGGTGCAGGACCTGTGCCTTGACCAGGGCTGGTGTAGAAGCTCTAGAGTAATACCCAGGGCTCCAGAAAGTTCAAGCTGAGGTGGTCTCCTTGTTTTGGGTAAATCCAAATAAATAAACACCTACTCTCCACCCAAGAATCTCATTTTGCTCAGAGACACCCGCTCCCAAAGAAACAGGAATTGATTTCTTGCTGTAGCCTTGGGATCTGTAAAGAGCTGTGCTTCCCTTTCATGTGCTGCCAGCCTGCTGTGACTATTCTGTGCTTTGCTTCTAGTAGCAGAGTCCCTGTTTCAACAGTAATGAGATTTACCCCTCCCAGAGAGTAAAGGGCGTGACTCAGCCCTGCAAGAAATCCCTATTCCCTTGGCCACCATGATTGTCTCAGGGATAAGCACACCACCCAAGCAGGGCCATATTGTCTCTGTAAGACTTTTTTTTTTGAGACGGAGTTTCGCTCTTGTTACCCAGGCTGGAGTGCAATGGCGCGATCTCGGCTCACCACAACCTCCGCCTCCTGGGTTCAGGCAATTCTCCTGCCTCAGCCTCCTGAGTAGCTGGGATTACAGGCACGCGCCACCGTGCCCAGCTAATTTTTTGTATTTTTAGTAGAGACGGGGTTTCACCATGTTAACCAGGATGGTCTCGACCTCTTGACCTCATGATCCACCCACCTTGGCCTCCCAAAGTGCCGGGATTACAGGCGTGAGCCACCGCGCCCGGCCAGGTGCTCATTATTATTATCCCCATCATCATCAGCATCAAGTTTAGTTATTTGTACCGAGTTTCCTTCGTGTGAAGGAAGTCCAGAATTTTCAGTGTGTCTTATACTGGGTTCCTCTGAAAGCAAACCCTGTAACAAGGACTTGGGTGCAGATAGTTTGTTTGGGAGGAGAGAATGAAAAGAGAAAAGAGCCAGCAGTGGGTATGTTATGTGCCAGTTGCTTCTGCAGGCAACTGGGCGCATGCCACTGCAGACCATCTGAGGATCATACAGAGCAAGCCTCAGGAACATACCACCCTAAGAAGGGAGGCTGGGGCAGTCACCAAAAGACACACAATCCACATTGATTCAGGGGTATCTCCCAGAGTACTAACCTTTCATCCTTCAACACACACTGTGGATTTCATCTGCGTCCATTAGAGTGGCCGTCTGCACACTAGAGAGTATTGAGCAGAAACTGCAGTATATGATGGAGTATGGAAGAGTCTATTACAAATACAGGAAACCAGACAACCCAGGGGGCACAGCGTGGGGAGCAAGCCTCAACTACAGGCAGCCGATATCCCTAACAACATCTGGAGTTCAGATACCTAGAAAGGTATATGGCATTGCGGGTGGTCTTCTTGAAAGAAAGACATTCGTCTATTTCCTGGCATTAGAAAGGCCATTTGTACAGTAAATCTTGAGAAGTGTCCACCTGAGCATGTGTGACTGCATGCATTCAAGTGTTCAAATGGCACAAGCTTCATGAGAACAAGGCCTCTGTCAGTTTTAGCTCATTGGTGTATCTCATGGTAGAACACAGTATATGCTGAATAGAACTTACTGTCTGGCGGGGAGATTTGCTGGGAATGGTAAAAGAAATGTTGCTCTTTTTTTTTTTTTGAGTCGGAGTTTCCCTCTTGTTACCCAGGCTGGAGTGCAATGGCGCCATCTCGGCTCACTGCATACCTCCGCCTCCTGGGTTCAGGCAATTCTCCTGCCTCAGCCTCCTGAGTAGCTGGGATTACAGGCACGCGCCACCATGCCCAGCTAATTTTTTGTATCTTTAGTAGAGACGGGGTTTCACCATGTTGACCAGGATGGTCTCTATCTCTTGACCTCGTGATCCACCCGCCTTGGCCTCCCAAAGTGCTGGGATTACAGGCGTGAGCCACCACGCCCGGCCCTATGTATTACTTCTAAATGATTTGGAGTTGGAAATTTCAGTTTGGCAATTTCCATTAAAATTTAATCTAAAAAAATCCATTTCTAGGGAAATAGCCTGCAACTGTAAGAATATCCTACAGCCATATTTGCCCACATGCACAAAGTGCATGAAGTGCTACAGAATTCAGTGCAGCGTTGCATGTAACCAAAGAATTAAAAGCAACTGAAGTACCCACAAAGAGGTTTGGCTAAGTAAATTAAGGTAAAACTTCACTATGTAACACTCTGCAGGTATTAAGAAAATTGAGGCAGGTTATAACACTTGTATGGAACACTCATAAGATACATTGCTTGGGCCGGGCGCGGTGGCTCACGCCTATAATCCCAGCACTTTGGGAGGCCGAGGCGGGTGGATCACGAGGTCAAGAGATCGAGACCATCCTGGTCAACGTGGTGAAACCCCGTCTCTACTAAAAATACAAAAGTTAGCTGGGCATGGTGGCACGTGCCTGTAGTCCCAGCTACTCGGGAGGCTGAGGCAGGAGAATTGCCTGAACCCAGAAGGCGGAGGTTGCAGTGAGCCGAGATCGTGCCATTGCACTCCAGTCTGGGTAACAACAGTGAAACTCTGTCTCAAAAAAAAAAAGATATATTGCTAACCTTTTATGTGCTAAACAGTGTGGATACTATTATGTTGCTTGTGGGGTATGTGCATGTGCTTGTATGTGAGTGGAATACCTCTGGAGAGACACAGAAGAATCTAGTAACAGTTGCCTTTGAGAGAGGAGCTGGGGTCTAGGGACAGAGGTGAAAGGGGGAACACCTGTTGGGTAGTGTTTTAATTTTTTTTAAGATGCAAATTATTAATTGGATAAGTAGAGGATAGATGAATGGACAGAAGAATGGATGGAGCAATAAAACAAAGCCAGTAGAGAATGATGGTTGTTACATGAAATAAGAGCAAGAAACAATTTGCTCAGCCTTTACATACGACCTACAATCAAGGTTGCATTTACTCTGCAATCTGTGTATGCCTTATAAATCAGCAGTCAAAACAGTAGAAGCTATCCTGTTGGCCAGGTGCAGTGGCTCACGCCTGTAATCCCAGCACTCTGGGAGGCCTAGATGGGAGGATGGCTTGACTCCAGGAGTTCAAGACAAGCGTGGGCAAAAGTTTTGTCTCTACAAAAACTGAAAAAATCAATCAGGCATGGTGGCATGTGCCTATTGTCCCAGCTACTCAGGAGGCTAAGGTAGGAGGAGCGCTTGAACTTGGAAATTCGAGGCTGCAGTGAGCTGTGATTGCACCACTGCACTTCAGCTTGCGTGACAAGAAAGACCTTTTCTCTAAACAAAAACACCCTGTATCTTATGTGCATACTACCACCACAGAGCAAAACACGCTTTTGTACATACACCTATACCTTATTCACAGATGAATAAATTGAGGTTCAGAGAGGGAAAGTAACTCACCCAAGGACACACAATTTACAAGACGCAGTTATCCAGTTTTGAATTCAGGCTTGCTGATTACAAAGGCAATTAGTTATCACTGACTACCGTCAATGGTGATATGGCAAAAAATTAAAATTTTATACAAAGTGGACTTTGGCCATTGGCAAACTTTGAAAAAATGTGTCCAACAGTGTTCTCTCCAGGTTTTGTTTTTCACTAAATGAAAGGCGTCAATTCATTTCAGACTTGTTTTGAAGGTCAGGAAAGCTGTTCATTCATTGTCCCTAAACGGGCAGATCCACACAATACACAAAACAAACTTCTTCAATAAAGTTTGCTCTGTTCCCCATTAATTCCACTTTGATTTCACTTTCCGGGAAAGACTGGAGACTGACTGGCTGGTCCCTCTCTGCTGTGGAGGTCCTATGCTGATCCTGACACAACGCCAAGGCCCCACACTGCTCAAAGCAGTTGATGCCAGCCAGACGGCTAATCATCATTATTTCCTGGAAAGGCCCTCTGAGACCTTGAGCATCAAAGAGCCTATTTCAAACTGGAGGATGCTCTCTGGTCCATATGCTACCCACAGGGACGCAGCAGTCGTTGCAGTATCAAGAAGCTACTGACATGGATCTGAAATGACATTGCTAACAGCAGCGACAAAAAAGCCCTCGGCTGCCTCTAGGAATGCAGGCACCGACATCACACCATCACCCTCGGCAGCGACACCAGCGCAATTACCCGGCTCACCTGAGCTCTGCAGCAGGCAGCCGCATCCCGGGGCTCCTGCTCTCGCCTCCCCCTCTTTCTGTGTTTTGGATGCCCTAAATTGCTTTGGCAGCCAGTTAGCTAGCTGCGCCGTATAAACACTGTTCTTCAGGAATGGCTTACCGTTAACACGAGCTACCGAAACCTGCCTAAATGTTTCTCCAAGCAAGTAACTCAGTACAATGCTTTTCAAGAAAAAGCAATTTTTTTGGCTTAGCAACAGTACAGGTTCTTGGGCAGCAACTGTGAATATTCAAATACTGTAATTGGAGATGATTTACCTTGTTTTGAATTAACTAAAATTCCATTGTTAAGCACAAATACCGCCGCACTAAATCATCATGCTTTAATAGGTCCACGTGAGCAGGTTACCGAGCGCATCAGGATTTATAACGCTCCTGGGGAGCTGACCACTGTATTATGCTTCCTGCTGCTAGGTAATATGCATGACACATTTCTGGACACTAATTCATTTATTTAATAGTAACAGTATGCAAAAACAGAGTTCAAAATGAGGCTGACAAAGGAGGTATAAAAGTTTTATTAATCCATAGCTAATCAAAGGCCAGCGGAAGGCATATAATGGTGGCATTTACAGACCATATCGAATGCGAATAAATTAAATTTTTGTTTCCTAAAATCTTACTAATAGGATGTGTTCGACTTGAAACATTTATACTTTTAATTACAGAGGCAGGCAATTTGGAGCTGGTTCCCAGCCGCACTTTCCTTAAAAGCTGCAACTTGGCATCAAGGACCAACACAAACCCTGTCATCAGCCATCTTCTCCAGCATGATCAATCACAAAACAAGCGGCTTCGTGCTAAAAGCTGCAATGTTGTTTATTTCATTCCTGGTTTAATTATATTCTGTCAATCATTAGGAAGTTCTTTTTCCCTGAAAGACAAGGAATATCTACTTTCTCGTCATCCCATCTCCCTGGTTACTACACAAAGCACGTAAACAGGTAGCATCCTGCCTCTGACGGGAAACCTTTTTCACAGTTTGATGGCTCAGTCATTCAACAGATCACAGCAAAGCAACGGAGACTTTGAAGTACAAGCAAAGGAGACCATCGGGAAAGACCAAGGAACCCGGAAGTGCGTGGGAAGAACCCTTCTCTTGGCTTAGTTCAACGGCATATGTTGGGAGAATATTTGCTCATCATTTCTTTTTTTTTTTTTTTGAGACAGAGTTTCGCTCTTGTTACCCAGGCTGGAGTGCAATGGCACGATCTCGGCTCACCGCAACCTCCGCCTCCTGGGTTCAGGCAATTCTCCTGCCTCAGCCTCCTGAGTAGCTGGGATTACAGGCACGCGCCCCCATGCCCAGCTAATTTTTTGAATTTTTAGTAAAGACAGGGTTTCACCATGTTTACCAGGATGGTCTCGATCTCCTGACCTCGTGATCCACCCGCCTCGGCCTCCCAAAGTGCTGGGATTACAGGCTTGAGCCACTGCGCCCGGCCCGCTCATCATTTCTAAGTAACAAAAGGAAATGAAGGCATCTGAAATAGAAACCTCTCTGTATTCTAGAATTCTAAGCACATTCTATCGCTCAGAGCATTTTGTACCGATCAGATAGCTCTACCTTGTATGAGTATTTTTCTCATACTGAAGGTGAGAAGGAGATCACAGAATTTTCCATGGCAATATTTTCCTGAGTGCATTTTGCAGCAGATAAGCTAAAGAGCTTTCGCAGATTAGGAGGTTTTATATTAAAGAAGGGTTCCATGGTCAAATGAGTTTGGGGAATGCTAGATTAAACAAAGCTGTGTAAACATGTATCTTTAAGTAGGTTTCCTCAGTGCCTTTAATATGCTAATGGACATTGTAAAACTACAAGAAGGGAATATGGTATGAAGCATTTCCCATATTTATTTGATTGTGGAATGTTTGCTGAAAAGAATAAAGACCAATGTATCCCAGAATACAATTTAGGAAATAGCAATGAAAGGCGTATCATCTTAGGTTGACAGTCAGGGCATACCAATGGATCTCAGATCTTCCCTGCTAGGTCTCCAGATGCTGCTCCCACCACCCCTCTCTGCTACCTACTGATAGAAGCCCACCCCACATCTTTACCTCAGAGACTTCACAGTCAGCCTGAAAATCCACACACAATCTTCTAACACTGACACCACAGCCCTTAACCCAGAAGATTCTGAAGATACCCGTACTTTATTAAAGTACAGAAGACGGACATTTTGATTTATTTTATATACTCAGGACAATAGGCCTGAAAAAATGGTAAATATTTTTGGTCATTTAAGGTTTATGAAAATCTCTAACATCATTTAATCAGGCACACATGGGAATCAGACAAAAAAATTAATAGTCCCCACCCCTAGGATCACAGTTCTATGCTCATATAGTCGGATATCATTCATTCAGAAGGGCACTGGGACTTACTAAAAAAACTACTAGAATGGTCTTAACCATTTACTAAGGTCACAAGATACAAGGTCAATATTCAAAAATCAATTGTACTTCTATATACTAACAATAAACACTTAAAAACGAAGTTTTAAAAAATACTATATACAATAGTATTAAAATTAAAGTACTTAGGTATAAATCTAACAAAATAACTGTAAGAGTTGCATCATGAAAATTACCAAACACGGATAAGACAAAAGACACCTAAGTAGAGAGCCGTAGTGTGGTCACAGACTGGAAGACATAATATCGCTAAGACCATAATTCTCCCCAAAGTGATCTGTAGGGTCAATAAAATCCTAGTCAGAGCAACACAGGTTTGCGGCAGATAGAAACAGACAAATGATTCTAAGACGTATATGGAAAAGCAGAGACGCTAGAACAGCCAAAATTATTTTGAAAAGAAGAACACCGTTGGAACACCCACGCTGATTGATCTAAAGACTTCCTGTAAAACTACAGTAGTCAGTACCGTGCAGTACTGGCATAGAATAGACACGTAGATCGATGGAATAGAACAGAAAGTCCAGAAAAATGCCCACGCAAAAATGGTCAAGTGAAAATCCACAAAGGTGCCAACGTAATTCAATGGAGAAATAACGGACATTTCCAACAACAGTGTTAGAACAATGGATTCAATTAAACACCAAAAAAATGAATGTTAATCTTTTCTCCACACACCATATAAAAATTAACTTGAGATAAATGATAGATACAAATGTAAAATCTAAAACTATATACCTTCTAGGAGAAACCTATTACCTTTGGTTGGTGAAGATTTTTTAGTTATAACACAAAAAGTGCAAACCATAAATGAAAACATTGATAAATTAGGTTTTATCAAAATTGAAAACTTTTTCTCTTCTAAAGACTCTTTCTAAGGCCAGGGGCGGTGGCTCACGCCTATAATCCCAGCATTTTGGGAGGCTGAGGCAGGTGGATCACGAGGTCAAGAGATCGAGACCATCCTGGTCAACATGGTGAAACCCCGTCTCTACTAAAAACACAAAAAAATTAGCTGGGCATGGTGGCGCGTGCCTGTAATCCCAGCTACTCAGGAGGCTGAGGCAGGAGAATTGCCTGAACCCAGGAGGCGGAGGTTGCGGTGAGCTGAGATCGCGCCATTGCACTCCAGCCTGGGTAACAAGAGTGAAATTCTGTCTCAAAAAAAAAAAGACTCTTTCTAGAGAAAGAGTCTTCTAGACTACAAGTCTCTAGTCTTCTAAAGACTAAATTATGAAAATGAAATGAGAAACTATGAGCTGGCAAGAATATTTACAAAGCAAATATCTGATAATGACTATATCCAGAATATATTTTAAAACTCTTACAACTCAATAATTAAAACAGAAAGACTCGATTTTTTTAATGGCCAAAAATTTGAACAGATTTCACTAAATAAGAGATGTGATGGCAAATAAACACATAAATCATTAGAAAATGCAGACTTAAAACACAAGCTACCACTGCATAAACACCAGAATGGCTAAGCATTAAAACGGCCAAAAACACAAAGGGCTTATGAAGAAATGAATCAACTCAAACTCTTTTACTTTACTGGTAGGAAAGCAAAATGGTACAGTTACTTTGGAAATATGGCTGGTAGTTTCCTGCAGAGTTATATACATATTTACCGTACAACTCAGGAATCCCACTCCTATGTATTTATTCAAAAGAAAGGCAAATGTACACAAAACCTGCATGCTAACGTTCGTAGCAACTTATACAGAATTGCCACAAACTGGAAACCTCTCAAATATCTTTTAGAGGGTGAATGGATAATAAACTATGGTACCTTCACACAACGGAATAGTATGGAGCCATGAACAAGAACATACTGATACATGCAACAACATGGATGAATTTCAGAAATGCTGCCAACTGAAAGGTGACAGACACAAACACAGATTGTATTGTTTTCTTTACATAATAACCTTGAAAAGAAAATACAGAGACAAAAATATCATCAGTGACTGCCAGGGTTACGAGTCGTGAGAGAAGACTTGGGGGTGATAAAAATATTCTATATCTTGAGTGTGAAGTGGTAAAAACACGATACATTTAATGCAAAGTCAGTGAACTGTACAACTCAAAAGGGTAGAATTTTACTATGTGTAAATTATACTGCAATAAACCTGATTTTTAAAATAGGACATAAATTCATGCTTTGGCTCATCTTACATTTATCTAACATATCCACATGAAAGATCATTCTACAATTTAATGGTATTACGCATTTTAAATATAACTTCTAAATCTTCATACGGAGGATTGAGTTTGGTGGATTCTTGGTGTTAAATATTATGTTTGGCACAGGGACCAACTCACAGAGAAATTTTTCTCCATAAAGAGGTGAAACATTGGTGTTACCATGAGAATTCTTAACGGAAGGAAGTGAACAGCCAATAAACCACAAATAAATCGAAAGTATCGCATGTTGTGACTTGGCCTTCTTGGTCTGAAACTCCCAAGTCCCTACTCAAATTGGGGAATTCTGATCACCCTGGTTAGCCTAGTAGTTAGAAATCCTGGCAATCACCGGGCGCGGTGGCTCAAGCCTGTAATCCCAGCACTTTGGGAGGCCGAGGCGGGTGGATCATGAGGTCAAGAGAAGGAGACCATCCTGGTCAGCATGGTGAAACCCCGTCTCTACTAAAAACACAAAATATTAGCTGGGCATGGCGGCACGTGCCTGTAATCCCAGCTACTCGGGAGGCTGAGGCAGGAGAATTGCCTGAACCCAGGAGGCGGAGGTTGCAGTGAGCCAAGATCGCGCTATTGCACTCCAGCCTGGGTAACAAGAGCAAAACTCCGTCTCGAAAAAAAAAAAAAAGAAAGAAATCCTAGCAATCAGGGATGAATGATTGCACTTGTAAGTCCTGACGTACATACCAGACGACCAGACAGTGCCCTGATGAGCTGCTTCAACAGGTGCGCCCACCAGTTAACTCACTGCCTCTGGCATCATCTCCATTTCCTCCTCTTTGCACTCATGCTAGCATGCTCATTTAGAAAGCCAACATTCCGTAAGCATAGAATTATAAGAAAATATTATGAGCCATTCTGTGGATGGAGTTGAAAACCTGGAGGAAATGAGTATTTTCTTTTAAAAAAAAAAAAAAAAAGACTAAAATGGCCCTACATTACTAAAAGTCATAGAATTGTATGCTTACAAATTGCACACTATCAAAAGTCACTGAATTTTGTGACAAGTAAATTATATCTCAATGAAGCTGCTTAAAAAGAATTTATCTTAAAAATTGATTTATAAAACAGGACAAAACTTGAATAGATGAGTTATCATAGAAGATATGTAAGAATAATTGAAGATCAGTTGTTTTAAAAAGAATCAGAATTAAAGAGCATCACAGCTGAGTTCTGTTTTATTTGTAAGGAAAAGGTCTTTCCTTTATAATTCAAAACATTATAGACCATATTAAAAATTTAGAAATTGCCCCAACTCACTGTATAATTCTAACACAAGGTTAAAACAAAATCTGATAAAAATTGTACAAAAATGGAAAATGATAGTGTGATCTCTCTGAGGAATTGAAATGCAAAAAACCAAATAAGTATCAACAAAGAAAATCCAGTAGCATATCAGAACAATGCTCCATGACCAGGTAGGTTTACGGCAGAAATGTCAGAAAATTCAAGATTATGGAGTCTCTCAACATAATGGATGACATGACAAATTCAAGGAGAAAAATAATATGATCATCTCATTAAAAGCCAAAAAAGCTTTTGTTTTTCTCAGAAATAGTTGTATTCCTTAGATGTTTGTTCTGTCCCATGATAATAGTCTGGATGTGTGTCCCCTCTGAATCTCATGTTGAAATTTGATCCCCGGCTGGGTTTACTGTCTCATACCTGTAATGAGACGGTGGGAGGCTTTGGGAGGCTGAAGCAGGAGGATCCCATGAGCCCAGGAGTTAGAGAGCAGCCTGGTCAACATAGTGAGACCCTTGTGTCTACAGAAGAAAAATTTAAAAATTAGCTGGGTTCATCATGAAATCAGGGCATACCAAATTTAAAAATTAATCCCAGCTAATTTTAAAATTTTTCTTTTGTAGAGACCCATGTCTTCTTACACTAACCTCAAATGGGTAACCGCCACACTCAGCTAATTCTGCTTGACCTCACCTCAAGGCTGCTGTAAGCCGTGACTGCACCACTGCTCTATTACAGGTTAAAGAGTAAGACCTTGTTTCAAAAAAAAAAAAAGCAAAAGGAGAAAAGAGTTTTATTCTCAGTGTTGGAGGTGAGACCTGGTGGGAAGTGTTTGGCAAATCCCTCGTGAATGGCTTGGTGAGTCCTGCAGTTGAGTGACTCTGTGTGCTGTTAGTTCCCCGCAAGAACTGGTTGTTGAAATTATCCTGGTACCTCCCGGCCGTCTCTCGCCTCCTCTCTTACCATGAGATCTCTGCGCACGCCAGCTCCCCTTTACTGTCCATCATGAGTGAGGTAGCCTGAGATCCTCTCCAGAGGGAGTGCTGGTACCACGCTTCTTGCACAGCCCCCCGAACCCTGTGCCAAATGAACATCTTTTTTTTTTTTTTTTTTTTTTTCAATAAATTACCTAGCCTCAGATATTCCTTTATAGCAACACAAATGGACTAAGACAATCCATGGACTCATCCCCTGGGTATCAGCCACTCTGTCAGGTAATGCTGATCTGGGCAAGTATGAGGATCTCATCACAATCTGTCAGAACTTACAGCTTCAGGAAGAGGGGATTTTATTTTTTCTCACTTTTCAGGGAAAGCTTTTTCAAGTGATATTTGCACTGAACACATGCACAGACAAATACGGGGCCAGTAACTGACAAGGCTCTAGCCAGAAGATTAAGCTGTCATAAAGAGGAGGAAAAACCAGAGAGAAGTGTAGGAAGTTTAAGCCAGTGTCCAGATGCTGACACAAATCAATCTGCGGCTTTTGCCCACCTCTTCAGCCTTTCTGGGACTCAGTTTGCTCACCTGAGAAATGCGGAGCTCTTTAGATGCCTTGGATAGGTTCCTATCTGCTCCAGAATTATATGATTTCTCTGCTTGACTAAGTTTTTTGAAAGACATGCAGGGAAAGATTAACTACACGTTGACTGAAATCTGTGAATATTAAGATTCAATATGAAGGCTGGAATTCTTCCCTGATTTTTATTTTTTAATTTAATTTAATTTAATTTAAAATTTTTTATGAGTATGTAATACTTGTACAAATGTCCTGATATTTTGATCATGTCTTATTATCAATTCTTTCCTACTATAAGAAGTGAGAGCCAGGCATGGTGGCTCATGCCTATAATCCCAGCACTTTGGGAGGCCTTGAAGGGCAGATAACTTGAGGTCAGGAGTTCAAGATCAGTCTGACCAACATGATGAAACCTCATCTCTACTAAAAATACACAATTAGCCAGGTGTGGTGGTGCATGCCTGTCATGCCAGCTACTTGGGACACTGAGGCAGGAAAACTGCCTGAACCCAGGAGGCAGAGGTTGCGGTGAGCTGAGATCATACCACTGCACTCCAGCCTAGGCAACAACAGCAAAACTCCATCTCAAAGAAACAAAAAGTGACTGGCTGCTTGGCTTTTTATGGGAGAAATTAATGGCAAAGAACATTCAATAGGCAAAGTTGTGTTTTGCCCACAATTTTAAAACAGCGTACTTAAGGCAGTATTTACCAAACAGTAGAACAGGTGCAACTTGTATTTTAAAACCGGGTTGGGAGTAAAATATGAATGGAAAAACCCTTGGTCCATTTGGGCTGCTCTAACAAAACACCTTGTCAGGGTGGCTTACAAACAATAGGGTTGTTTTTGTAAGCCATCAGTCAAGATTAAGAGGTCAGCAGATCTGGTGACTGGGAAGGGACCACTTTGTCACAGACCAATGTCTTCTTACTGTAACCTCAGATGGTAGAAGGGACCAGGGGTCTCTTTGGAGCCTCTGTCATAAGGAAATTAATTCCATTCATGAGGGCGAACTCAGATGGTAGAAGGGACCAGGGGTCTCATTGGAGCCTCTTTCATAAGGAAATTAATTCCATTCATGAGGGCTTCTCCCTCATAACTTAGTCACTCCCCAAAAGGCCTCACCTCCTAATGCATCATCTCGGGGCTTACAATTTCAACATGTAAACTTTGGGGGACACGAACATCCAAACCATGGCATTACGTCTCACACCGAGCCTCCAGAGGAGGTAGCCTATGGCCCAAGCAGGGTTAACCTCAGCTAGCTCTCCTCCCTCCTTCCCTTTCTTTCCAGCAGAATCTCAGGGGACTAGCATTTCTTAGAACACCTTTGGCAAATGCTAAAATCACAAAGTGTCAACTTGCCAACTGAGAAATAAAAACGAGAGTCGCCAGGACTTCATGTTGGCCTTTTGTGGGCTGTTTAAGGCATTAGAAGCTAAATTAAACCATTTTTTTTTTCTTCACAATTATGTGATAGATAAACCCTGTTTTCCAAAGGTGACTGTGTTCTCTCTGCCTCAGGAGGTAAAAGTGAAATAAGAGAGGTGTGGGCTGCTCGGAAAAGCCCAGGCGGCAGCCACCGAGATGGCTCTGTTCACTCTTCCCGGGTAAGAGCAGCAAGCATCAGGGAGATCAAGTCATCACTGCCCTAAATCCCCAATCATGTCGGCCTCCACTCCATAAACTCGTGGGGCACCCAGCCACGCAAAAGCCTAAAGGTTAAGCACATACCATTGACCTCAGAGAAACGAGTTTTCTCACATCATTAAATACAGCCTTGCCTGATCAAACCAAAAAGTGCCCTGGGAGCATTATTTAAGGCTTAGACGTTCCACCTACATCTGTGTGACACAAAATCAATATCTTTCCCTGCCTTTGTTTGCCTGGATTATGTTTAACTACTAAATGGCTTTTAGGGCATCAACTAGATTTACCATCTTGCATTTTCCACAGGCAGGTGTGTGAACAAGAAAAATAGGAATATGTCATCATTTCCTTTCCCTCTAGGTTGTTAGCACAAGAAACATGAAACAGCTTATCTAGAGGATGCTTCTATGTCGGTACACAGATACACGATTTATAATCCTTATAGCAGAAATGTTTTCCCTTGACCTAGAAGACTTCCTTGACAATGGTGCTTTCAGAGAATACCGTAAAAATAGATTATTTAATGAATGCATGGTAATAACTGAGTCTTCATTTGGCAGAAAATACTAAACCTCAAGTTATACACATATAAATAAATTTCCAGATGCCTTAAGTTTTCAAATGCAAGAAGTAGAGGTACAAAACAACATAACAGAAAAAAAATCTTAATAAAATAATAAAGGAAAAGACTAATGTGACTACATGAAATTTTTGAAGGGGAAAAAATAATTCAAGTAAAGTTAATGTTATTTAACCTTTATTCAATACTTATTATGTCATAGGAACTAAGCTAAATCTTCACATATATTGACTTCTTATACACACACACACACACACACACACACACACATGGATTATAAGGAATTGACTCACATGATTGGAGGCTGAGAAGCCCCAAGTCAGTGAGCTGGAGACACAGGAGAGCCAATGTGTAGCTCCCATCTGAGTCCAAAGACTTGAGAATCAGGAGAGCCAACAGTGTAAGTTCAGGTCCAAAAGCTAGCAGCTCAAGATCTCAGAAGAACTGATGTTTCAGTTCAAGTCTGAAGGCTAAAGAAGACCAAAGTACCAGCTCAAGTGGTCGGACAGGAGGACTTTTCTCTTCCTCAACCTTTTGTTCTATTAAGGCCTTCAACTGCTTAGATGAGGCCCACCTCCATTAGCGAGGCAATCTGTGTTACTCAGTCTACCAGCTCAAATGTTCATCTCACCCAGAATCACCCTATCAGACACATCTAGAAGAGTGTTTGGCCAAATATTTGGAATCCCCATGGCCTAGTCAAGTTGACACATTAAATTAATTGTCACGGTGATACTGTCCTCCTTGAGATTGCTTAACCAGAAAAAACACAAAGACAGAGTGGTAGACTAAGACCTTGTAACCAGCTCTGTCTGAAACCAAACACGTTCTGCCTTAGAAATTGGGGGAAATACAAAATGTAGGACAAAGGAAAAAAAAAAAAACAACTAGTAACAATAACAAGAGATTCATGAATCAATAAAATTGATGAGTACCCCATATCAATATTGGCAAAGAAAAATTTAAAAAAATACAAACATACGAATTAAAAAAGCAGGCAATTACAGAGGAAATAGATGTTAATAAAAACAAATATACTCAGTCTCTTTAATAATAAAAGAAATACAATTTAAAACAATGAGGCATCATTACAGATACCGTATCAGACTTGAACATTATTTAGAATGATTATTCTCAGTGTGGGCAAGGAGAAAAGAAAGTGCCATATGCACAATTAGTACAAAGTTTTAGGGAGGTCAATTTGGAGAAATCTATCAAAATTTAAACATGTATTATTTTTGACACAGAAATCTCTTTTAGGTAGTTCTCCTGCAGACATACATATATGTGCAGATATATTTACGAAAGTATTCATTACAGTATTGTTAGTGAGAACAAGGTGCTACAAACCAATTCAATGTCTATCCAATAAGAGTTAGGTTAAGTTACATGTTATATAAAAAAATTTTATACAGCTGTTGAAAGAATTAAAAAGGGGGAAATGTACACAACATAATTTGGATAAAAACAAGGTATGCAGTCATATGTATATTATGGTCTTGCTCTTATGTGAATATATAAAGTTCATAGCAGAGTTTTTACTGAAAGATGTAGATAGTTGGAGGGGATTCAAGATGGCACGATAAGAACAACTCAGGATCGCAGCTCTCACTGAACGCACAGAGGGTGAGCCAAAGCTGCATTTCCAGACAGATCTTTGTTGCCCACAGAACAGGGAAATTCCCAGGTGTAGGAGAGACAAGGGATGCCAGCACAGCCATTTTGGCTGGTGTGGCTGCTACAGCTGGCGCCACAGCGCAGCGGCACTCCGCAACACTCCGGACAAAACACATTGGTCCGGGTACCCTGTTAAACCGGCAAACTGAGATTTGGGAGGGCAGATTAGCATATCCATCTGATTAAACAGGACTTGGACAGTGAGCCAGATGAGGAGATTCCCGGGAAGGGGCGTTTGAGCCAGCGCAGTGGGTCGCTGCATGGGAAATCACACAGATCCCGGTGCCCTAACAGCGGGCAACCAAAACACCTGGGAGAGAGCCAACCGTTCAACTTAAAAAAAAAAAAAAAGAAAGGTGCTCTGAGGCAGGGAGCCAGGTGAGCAGGCTTGGTGGGTTTCACCCCCACAGGAACAAACAAAACGGCGATTCGAAATGCTCTGGGTGAAGAGTTTCACTGCGGGCACAGCTGAACCCAGGACGGTGCAGCTCGGTGGGGGAGGGGCATCCGCCATTACTGAGGCAATCCGCCCCTACTGAGGTACACTCCCATTGCTGACGCAGCCTGCCATTGCCGAGGCAACCTGCCATAACAGAGAGACTCTGCTGCAGGGCAGAGCCTGTGGCAGCAGGGCGGAGACTGCGGCTGTAGGGCAGAGCCTGCAGCAACAGGGCGGACCCCACATCAGCAGGGCGGAGCCTTGGAAGGCAAATAGTGATGAGACTGCCTCCTAGCTGGGCAGGATAGTACAATGGACACTCATAAAGAAAGCCCCAACTCCCCGAGACAGAGCATCTGAGGAAAAAAAGGGGTTTTATGAGTTCAGCTGCAGCAGACTTAAACCTAGCAGCCTAACAGCCCTGAATGAACAATGGAGCTCACAGCTCAGCACTTGAGCTCCTATAAAGTACAGACCGTCTCCTCAAGCAGCTCCCTGAACCCTGTATATCCAAAGGGTCACCTCAAAAAGGACTGATCAGACTGACATTTGGCAGGCATCATTCTGAGACAAAGGTAGCAGAAGAAGAAACTGGTAGCACCCTCACTGTTCTGCAGCTTCTAAAGGTGTACCCCAGAGAAGCAGGGCCTGGAGTGGACCTCAGCAGTCCTACAGCGGAGGGGCTAGACTGGTAGAAGGAAAACCAAGTAACAGAAATACCTCATCATCAACAATCTGGGCGTCCACTCAGAGACCCAATCGAAAAGTCAGGAACTACTCAGACGACAGGTGGATAAATCCACAAAGATGGGAAGAAGCCAGCGCAAAAAGGAGGAAAACACCCGAAACCAGAACACCTCGCCTCCTACAAAGGACAAAAACTCCTCACCAGCAAGGGAACAAAGCTGGATGGAGAATGACTGTGATGAAATGATGAAATGAGACTTCAGAAGGTGGATAATGAGAAACTTTTGTGAGCTAAAAGAACATGTTCTAAATCAATGCAAAGAAACTAAGAACCTTGAAAAAAGATTTGAAAAATGATTCGAGGAAATGATAACAAGAATGGATAACTTAGAGAGGAATATGAATGAATTGAAGGAGCTGAAAAACACAACACGAGAACTTCACGAAGCATGCACAAGTTTCAACAGCCGAATTGACCAAGCAGAAGAAAGAATATCAGAAGTCGAAGTTCAAATCAATGAAATAAAATGAGAAGGCAAGATTAGAGAAAAAAGCGCAAAAAGGAAGGAACAAAGTCTCCAAGAAATGTGGGACTATGTGAAGAGACCTAATCTACGTTTGATAGGTGTACCAGAAGGGGACGAAGAGAATGAATCCAAGCTGGAAAATACTCTTCAGGATATTATCCAGGAAAATTTCCCCAACCTAGCAAGACAGGCCAACACTCAAATCCAGGAAACACAGGGAACACCACAAAGATATTCCGCAAGAAGAGCAACCCCAAGGCACATAATCGTCAGATTCACCAGGGTTGAAATGAAGGCGAAAATACTAAGGGCATCCAGAGAGAAAGGTCCGGTCACCCACAAAGGGAAGCCCATCAGACTCACAGCAGATCTCTTGGCAGAAATTCTACAAGCAAGAAGAGAGGGGGCCAATAATCAACATCCTTAAAGAAAAGAACTTTCAACCCAGAATTACATATCCAGCCAAACTGAGCTTCATAAGTGAAGGAAAAATAAAATCCTTTGTGAACAAGCAAGTACTCAGAGATTTTGTCACCACCAGGCCTGCCTTACAAGAGCTCCTGAAAGAGGCACTACACATAGAAAGGAACAACCAGTACCAGCCATTCCAAAAACACACTAAATGCTAAAGAGCATCAACAAAATGAAGAATCTACATCAACTAATGGGCAAAACAGCCAGCTAGCATCAAAATGGCAGTATCAAATTCACACATAACAATATTAACCCTAAATGTAAATGGGCTAAATGCACCAATCAAAAGACACAGACTGGCAAATTGGATTAAAAAACCAAAACCCATTAGTGTGCTGTAGCCAGGAAACCCATCTCACATGCAAGGATACACAAAGGCTCAAAATAAAGGGATGGAGGAAGATTTACCAACAAATGGAGAGCACAAAAAAGCAGGAGTTGCAATTCTCATCTCTGATAAAATAGACTTTAAAGCAACAAAGATCAAAAGAGACAAAGAAGGCCATTACATAATGGTAAAAGAATTGATACAACAGGAAGAGCTAACGATCCTAAACATATATGGACCCAATACAGGAGCACCCAGATATATAAGGCAGGTTCTTAATGACTTACAAAGAGACTTAGACTCCCACACAATAATAGAGGGAGACTTTAACACTCCACTGTCAATATTAGACAGATCAACCAGACAGAAAATTAACAAGAATATCCAGGGTTTGAACTCAGACCTGGAACAAGCAAACCTGATAGACATTTACAGAACTCTCCACCCCAAATCCACAGAATATACATTCTTCTCAGCACCACATCACACCTACTCTAAAATTGACCACATAATTGGAAATAAAGCACTCCTCAACAAATGCAAAACAACTGAAATCATAACAAACAGTCTCTCAGACCATAGTGCAGTCAAATTAGAACTCAGAATTCAGAAACTAACCCAGAATTGCACAGCTTCATGGAAACTGAACAACTGGCTCTTGAATGTTGACTGGATAAACCATGAAATGAAGGCAGAAATAAAGAAGTTCTTCGAAACCAACAAGAACAAAGACACAACATACCAGAATCTCTGGGACACATTTAAAGCAGTCTCTAGAGGAAAATATATAGCAATAAGTGCCCATATGAGAAGAGTAGAGAGATCCAAAATTGACACCCTATCATCAAAATTGAAAGAGCTAGAGGAGCAAGATCAAAAAGACTCAAAACACAGCAGAAGACAGGAAATAACTAAGATCAGAGCAGAACTGAAGGAGATAGAGACACGAAAACCCCTTCAAAAAATCAATAAATCCAAAAGCTGGTTTTTTGAAAAGATCAACAAAATAGACCACTAGCCGGACTGATAAAAAAGAAAAGAGAGAACAACCAAATAGATGCAATAATAAACGATAAAGGGGAAATCACCACAGATCCCACAGAAATTCAAACCATCATCAGAGAATATTACAAACAACTCTATGCACATAAACTAGTAAACCTGGAAGAAATTGATAAATTTCTGGACACTGTGTCCTCCCAAGCCTAAACCAGGAGGAAGCTGAAACTATGAATAGACCAATAACAAGGTCTGAAGTTGAGGCAGCAATTAAGAGCCTACCACACAAAAAAAGCCCAGGTCCAGATGGGTTCACAGCCAAATTCTACCAGACACACAAAGAGGAGCTGGTACCATTCCTTCTGAAACGATTCCAAATAATCCAAAAAGAGGGAATCCTTCCCAAATCATTTTATGAGACCAACATCATCCTGTTACCAAAACCCGGCAGAGACCCAACTAGAAAAGAAAACTTCAGGCCAATATCCATGATGAACATAGATGCAAAAATCTTCAATAAAATATTGGCAAGCCCATTGCAACAGCAAATCAAAAAACTTATCCATCATTATCAAGTAGGATTCATCCTGGGGATGCAAGGCTGGTTCAACATACGCAAGTCTATAAACGTAATTCACCACATCAACAGAACCAAAAACAAAAACCACATGATTATCTCAATTGACACAGAGAAGGCATTTGACAAAATTCAACAGCCCTTTATGCTAAAAACCCTCAATAAACTCGGTATCGGTGGAACATATCTCAAAGTAATAAAAGCTATTTATGACAAACCAACAGCCAATATCATACTGAATGGGCAAAAACTGGAAGCATTCCCTTTGAAATCCAGCACTAGACAGGATGCCCTCTTTCACCACTCCTAATCAATATAGTACTGGAAGTTCTAGCGAGAGCAATCAGGCAAGAAAAAGAAATAAAGGGTATTCAAATAGGAAAGGTGGAAGCCAAGTTGTCTCTATTTGCAGACGACATGATAGTATATCTAGAAGACCCCATTGCCTCAGCCCAAAAACTCCTGAAACTGATAAGCAACTTCAGCAAAGTCTCAGGATATAAAATCAATGTGCAAAAATCATAAGCATTCGTCTACACCAATAACAGACTTAAAGAAAGCCAAATCAAGAACGAACTGCCATTCACAATTGCTACAAAAAGAATAAAATACCTAGGAATACAACTAACAAGGAACGTAAGGGACCTCTTCAAGGAGAACTACAAACCACTGCTCAACGAAATCAGAGAGGACACAAACAGATGGAGAAACATTCCATGTTCATAGTTAGGAAGAATTAATATCATGAAAATGGCTATACTGCCCAAAGTAATTTACAGAATCAACGCTATGCCCATCAAGCTACCATTGACTTTCTTCACAGAACTGGAAAAAACCATCATGAACTTCATATGGAACCAAAAGAGAACCCGCATAGCCAAGTCAATTCTAAGCAAAAAGAACACAGTGGAGGGCATCACATTACCGGATTTCAAACTATACTACCAGGCTACAGTAATGAAAACAGCATGATACTGGTACCAAAACAGAGATATAGACCAATGGAACAAAACAGAGGCATCGGAGGCAACACAACATATCTACAACCATACAATCTTTGATAAACCTGACAAAAACAGGCAATGGGGAAAGGATTCCCTGTTTAATAAAAGGTGTTGGGAAAACTGGCTAGCCATGTGCAGAAAGCAGAAACTGGACCCCTTCCTGACACCTTACACTAAAATTAACTCCAGATGGATTAAAGACTTAAACATAAGACCTGGCACCATAAAAACCCTAGAAGAAAATCTAGGCAAAACCATTCAGGACATAGGAGTAGGCAAGGACTTCATGAACAAAACACCAAACGCATTGGCAACAAAAGCCAAAATAGACAAATGGGACCTAATCAAACTCCACAGCTTCTGCACGGCAAAAGAAACAGTCACTAGAGCGAATTGGCAACCAACAGAATGGGAAAAAATTTTTGCAGTCTACCCATCTGACAAAGGGCTGATATCCAGAATTTACAAAGAACTCCAACAGATTTACAGGAAAAAAAACAAACAATCCCATTCAAAAAAGGGCAAAGGATATGAACAGACACTTTACGAAAGAAGACATACATGAGGCCAACAAACATATGAAAAAATGCTCATCATCACTGGTCATCAGAGAGATGCAAAACCACATTGAGATACTATCTCACACCAGTTAGAATGGCGATCATTAAAAAAATCTGGAGACAACAGATGCTGGAGAGGATGTGGAGAAACAGGAACACTTTTACACTGTTGGTGGGAGTGTAAATTAGTTCAACCATTGTGGAAGACAGTGTGGCAATTTCTCAAGGCCTTAGAAATAGAAATTCCATTTAGCCCAGCAATCCCATTACTAAATATATATCCAAAGGACTATAAATTGTTCTACTATAAGGACACATGCACACGAATGTTCATTGCAGCACTGTTTACAATAGCAAAGACCTGGAACCAACCCAAATGCCCATTGATGATAGACTGGATTGGGAAAATGTGGCACATATACACCATGGAATATTATGCAGCAATCAGAAATGATGAGTTCGTGTCGTTTGTAGGGACATGGATGAATCTGGAGAACGTCATCCTCAGCAAACTGACACAAGAACAGAAAATGAAACACCGCATATTCTCACTCATAGGCGGGTGATGAAAAATGAGAACACATGGACACAGGGAGGGGAGTACTAAACACTGGAGTCTATTGGGGGTAAAAGGGGAGGGCCAGTGGGAGGGGGAGCTGGGGAGGGATAGCCTGGGGAGAAATGCCAAATGTGGGTGAAGGGGAGAAAGGCAGCAAAACACACTGTCATGTGTGTACGTATGCAACTGTCTTGCATGTTCTGCACATGTACCCCCAAACCTAAAATGCAATAAAAAAAAAAGATGTAGATAGTTGCTGGGGGAGGCAGCAGATGTAGTCAGGGCCTGAGCCATTACTTTAAAATTTTTGTTTTCTCTTTTTTTTCTGTCCAGCCTTATTTTATTCAGGTATAATATATAGATAATGAAAAGCACAGATTTTTTTTTTGCTAGCACAAATATGTGACAATTTTATCTTTGAAGGGGACAATATCTGCCATCTCGAATCATAATCATGAGAAAATCATGATTCCATTCTGAATAGATCTAGAACAAAATACAGGTTATCTAAACTTGTTAGCAATCCTTTAAACATAAGATTCACATGTCATAAAATTCACCTGTTTAAAGTATACAAATCAGTGGGTTTTCGTATATTCACAAAGTTGTACAAACGTCAGCAGGATGTAATTTCAGAACATTTTTATCGCTGCAAAACAGGAATCTCATTCCCATTAGCAGTCACTCTGCGCTTTCCCATTTTGCCAGTCCCTCAGACCCTGAAAACCACTTTCTCTCTCTCAGATTGCCTATTCCAGGTATTTCATATAAACAGAATTCTGTAATATGTGACCTTTTGTGTCTGGCTTCTTTCACTTAGCATAATGTTTTAAAGATTCATTCATACTGTAGCATGTCTAATACTAGTACTTCGTTTTTATGGCTAAATAATGTTATAGGGATATCCCACATTTTGTTTACTCATTTATCAATGACAGACACTTGAGTTGCTTGTTTTCTTATTATCTGAGTCAGATTTACCATCAAGGTAATGGAGTCTAAGCTTCAGGCTCTCTCACTTGTGTGAATCTCCCTCAAGGACCTGGGAGGGGCCTTCGCAATGTGTTCACATAGCCCTATGTTCTCGCAAATTTGCGGAAGTAAAATGATACCGCTTCCGTCGTTAAGGCTACTGACTATTTCAATTGGGACTTCCTGTCACATGTCCTCTCACGTCGGGTGCTTTGCAGTTATTTTTCAACCGAAGTCTTTTCCTAAAGCAAAGCTTTTAGCTTACTCTGGCTTCCATGCACACCTCTCATCTCCTATTTCTTTATTATTACTGTCTGTTATAGGTCCTCATCCTCTGTCTGCAATTCCAAAGTCCAAAACAAGCTACGAACAGTTTTATCAGTATCCCTTTGGCAGCAAAACTTTATTTGATTGAGGTTTAGCTAGTGGGAAAACCTGACCTGAACTGACAAGAGATTATTAAAGATCCTCCTGATGCCACTTAGAATGAACACCATATTTTCCTGCAGAAATAATAATGCTTTTGATAATGCTTGTTGCCCAGTCCCCAAGGAGTTTTTAAATAATAAATGCTGACAAAATGCACAAAGGATGAGAGGAAACAAAAGGTTACTCACTGACCCTTCTGTAATAGGCTTTTCAGAAATAATCTAGGAAATAGTTTTTAAAAGAACCAGCTGGGCGTGGTGGCTCACGCCTGTAATCCCAACACTTTGGGAGGTCGAGGTGGGTGGATCATGAGGTCAAGAGATGGAGACCATCCTGGCCGACAGGGTGAAATCCCGTCTCTACTAAAAATACAAAAATTAGCTGGGCACGGTGGTGCGCACCTGCAGTCTCAGCTACTCTGGAAGCTGAGGCAGAAGAATAGCTTGAACTCAGGAGGCAGAGGTTGCAGTGAGCTGAGATCGCACCATTGTACTCCAGCCAGGGAGACAGAGGAAAACTCCACCTCAAAACAGAAAACAAGAACCAAATCTTTCCCTTTTGGAGCATCTCTCTGGCGTAATAGGCAAGTTGTCAAGAGCTGAATTATCTTACGTGACAATGAGACCAAGTTTGCCTTAACTTAATTTTTTGTTTATTTTATTTTATTTTTTAGATTTTTTGGCCAGTGTTAACTGGATCACTAAGTACCTTTACAGGTCCTGCTCCACGTTCCAAGGGGTTCAAAACAATACTGATTGTCGCCTCTGCCTTAAAGGTGGGTTTCAGGTGGAGAGCACCAGCCTGTGAGAACACATATTGACATAACCAACATAGGTTTGCCTGTGTGTGGAGAGGAACTTGAGTAGGGAGGAGCAGAACCGTCTGTGAATTCAGTTCTTCCCTCTTTTCTTCTACAAAAAAACATCTGGCGTGTAGAACACTGAGCATGGTGGCAGAAAGTCTGGTTTATTACTGCTGGGTAGTACTGATAATAAGCAAAATACACTGTACTGTAGGATCAAAATGACTTACATTTAGCTATAGAAAGTGATTATGCTGGCCGGGCACGGTGGCTCAAGCCTGTAATCCCAGCACTTTGGGAGGCCGAGGCGGTGGATCACGAGGTCAAGAGATCGAAACCATCCTGGTCAACGTGGTGAAACCCCGTCTCTACTAAAAATTACAAAAAATTAGCTGGGCGTGGTGGCGCGTGCCTGTAATCCCAGCTACTCAGGAGGCTGAGGCAGGAGAATTGCCTGAACCCAGGAGGCGGAGGTTGCGGTGAGCCGAGATCATACCATTGCACTCCAGCCTGGGTAACAAGAGTGAAACTCCGTCTCAAAAAAAAAAAAAGAATAAATACTGTGTGAATGCATTATCATTCTAAACTCTAAAAATTTTCAATTCCTAAATATAGCAGGACCATCAGTCTTAGAAAGAAGATTGTGAACCTTTATTTTAGTCTCACATGAAAAGATGCCTTTCTAAAACTTTACTCTTAATATTTACCTTTCCAACATGTTAAATCAAACCTGATAAAGGCAACGCACAAAAGATCCCACTACCAACATCATGCTAATGATGACAGACTGAATTCCTTCCAATATCAGGTAGGATTCAGTACATCTGCTCTGACCATTTCTGTTCCACATTATACTGGCAGACCAAAGCCAGAGCTGGAGTTCGGGCTTTGTGAATCTGGACGGGGAGGGTATCAGTCAGGGCAAAGAAGGACGGCGCCGGGAACTCGCTGGGGTGGGATTCAGATGGTGCCTGCTGGAATGTGCTGGGTCCCCAGCAGGTCGGCAGGGAGGGCAAGGGGACAGGAGTGGGATCCTCTCAGGTCTCCTAGGATGGGACAGTGGAAACAGAATTTTCCTTAGCTGCCATCCAGCATCTGGATTCTGATTCCTGAGGAGGTGGGAAGGACCTGGCCACCTCCCTTTCTAGGAACCTTAGCTGGGTGACACGGGTGTCTGGCCTTGAGATGACAACAGCACTGGCCAATACCTTGATTTTAGCCTTACGAGAAACTCTAGGCCAGAAATTCCAGCAGAGCTACATCCAGACTCTTGAACCATAAAAACTGAGATAATAAAACTGTTTTGAGCCACTTAAGTTTTGAGTTATGCAACATTAGACACATAATACTATACTCTGTTAAATGCTACTAGACCTAATAATTGAGTTTATCCAGGTCACATGATACAAGGCCAATACAGAAAAACCTGCCAGGTGTGGTAGCTCACGCCTGTAATCCCAGCACTTTGGGAGACCGAGGCAGGTGGATCACGGGTCAAGAGATCGAGACCATCCTGGTCAACATGGTGAAACCCCGTCTCTACTAAAAATACAAAAAATTAGCTGGGCATGGTGGCGCATGCCTGTAATCCCAGCACTTTGGGAGGCCGAGGCAGGAGAATTGCCTGAACCCAGGAGGCAGTGGTTGTGATGAGCCGAGATCGTGCCATTGCACTCCAGCCTGGGCAACAAGAGCAAAACTCCATCTTAAAAAAAAAAAAAACACCCACTGCAATTCTACATTCTAGGTATAAACAATTAAAATTGAATTTGAAATGTGCTATTTACTTTAGCACCTCAAAAAAATTTAATAAATACTTGAGATAAATATGTACAAGACTTGTTTGTTAAAAACCATAAAATGTTCCTAACAGGGATTTTAAAAGATCTGAATAAAAGGAGAGATAAACCATGTTCATGGATGGCAGGCTGCAGTATTAAGATATCAATCATTGCCAATTTGATTTATAGATAAAATGCAATTTCAATCTAAATGTGAACAAGCAACCTTATAGAAACTGACAGGCTTATTCTCATATGTACATGGACATTCCAAGAGCCTGGAATAGCTAAAACAGTTTTGAAAAAGAACAAAGTGAAGTCTTTAAACTCTAGTAGTTCTCCTTATCTGTGGTTTCCTTTTCCATGGTCCAATCACAGTCTAAAAATAGGTAAGTGCAGTTTAATAAGATATTTTGAGGGAGAGTGAGAAAGAGACCACATTTACATAAATTATATTACTGTATATTGTCATAATTGTTTTATTATTAGTTATTATTGTCGATCTCTTACTGTGCCTAAATTAGAAATTAAACTTTATCATAGTGATGTAAGTATAAGAAAAAACATGGTGGATACAGGGTTCAGTACTATCTGCAGTTTCAGGCATTCACTAGGGGTCTTGGAATATGTCCCCTAGGATTAGGGGGGCTACCACACCTGATTTCAAAACTTGCTCTAGAGACACGCTAATGGAGATAATGCACTGTCATTAGAAAGGCGACATAGCTCAATTGAATTAAAGTTTAGAGATAGATATAGGTATAGATACATAAGGTAAATTTATTTTCAACAAACATGCCAAAGGTATTCAATGGGGAGCGGGCAGTCTCATCAAAAAGTCATGCTGGAATATTTGGATATCTGAAGGTAAAAACAAAAACAAAAATCTGATCCTCAAATCTAACTTTAAATCATAAGCAACATACATGTGTGATTAAAAAACCTTTTATCCAGAAATATAAAGCACTGCTGCAATTCAATCATATGAATATAAATAACTTAATTTAAAAGTGGTCAAAAGGAACATCAGCAAGGTGGCAGAGTAGGAAGCCTTGGACCCTTATTCCCCTAACAAACACTCCAATTTGGCAATAATTCCAAAACATAACTGAAAGAAAGAAATCTAAAATGTAACTGAAAGGCTCTTGCACCATGGATTAATGCAAAATCAGACTCATTGAAACTGACAGAGATTTAAGCCATCTCCTCACCAGAATCCCTAACCCTGGCACAGTGGCCTACAATAAGGAAAAGGTCCCCTAACTTTGAGCTTCTTTGAGGGAAGGAAAAGGGTTGGTTCACATGGCCAATGCCCCAATTTTTTTGAGAGGGTGCCCCCAATGGCTAGTTTCTGTTTTGCCAAACTTGAGCTTTGCTGGAATCAGCACAATCTAGCTGCTTGAAGGGAACAGAGATGGCAGCATGGGCTGGTAGACAACATAGACCCTTCTTCTTGCTCAGCACAGAGTAAGCAGACAAAAATCTCAACTCTCAGCTGCTCCCTAGAATGTGAAGAAGTTGTTCTATGTCTCCAGCACCCCAGCTTCTCCAGTGCTACCTGAAGAATTGGCATCTGTCATTCCAGTCTTGGAACATTCACAGGTCCAGCACAGTGTAGAGACCTCAGGGAAGAATAGAGATGGTGGTTTAAACTGGTAGATGTCTTCTGGCTCTCAGCATAAAGCAAATAGGAAAAAAAAAAAAACCCCATAGTTTCCTGCTTTAACTGTCTAGTGTACAGACCTCAACACAGAGAGGCAAGGAAAAGAAAGTAACTGGCAAAGATGTTGCAAACAAAGGACGAAGATCAATTCCCAGAAACCAACCCCACTGAAACAGGATCATATGATTCATCTGCCAGAGAATTACCTGTTAACAAGATGCTCACCAACATCAAGAGCATAATGCACAAACTCGAGAATTTCAACAAAGAGATAAAAAATATTAAAAGTACCCAGTGAAAATCATAGAGCTCAGGAACATAACTGAAATAAAAATTTACTAGAGGATTAGATTCGATGAAGAAGAAAACTTGAACACAAGTCATTGGAAAAAGTCAGAGAAACAAAAAGTAAAAAGAAGGAAAAGGAGGGAAGAAAGCTTATTAACGTATGAGACACCATCAAGTGGGCCAATATACACATTACAGGAGTCTCCAAAAAAGTTGAGAAAAAGAAAAAAACCAGAAAAGTTACTCAAAGGAATAATGGTGGAATTTTCCCTATTTGGGGAAGGAAACAAGCATTCAGTTCTAGGAGACCCACAGGACATCAAATCAAAAGAACCTAAAGAAATCCACACTGGTAGGCATTATAGTCAAATTGTCAAAAGTCAAAGACAAAGAGTGAATTGTGAAAGTGGCAAGAGAAAAGTGACTTGTCACATATAAGAGAATACTCATAAGACTATCGGCAGAATTTTCAAAAGAAACTTTGCAGTCCAGAAAAGAATGGGATGATATATTCAAAGTGCTGAAACAAAAGAACTGCCTATCAAGAATGTTGTGGCTGGGCGCGGTGGCTCACACCTGCAATCCCAGCACTTTGGGAGGCCGAGGCGGGTGGATCATGAGGTCAAGAGATCGAGACCATCCTGGTCAATATGGTGAAACCCCGTCTCTACTAAAGATACAAAAAATTAGCTGGGCATGGTGGCGCATGCCTGTAATCCCAGCTACTCAGGAGGCTGAGGCAGGAGAATTGGCTAAACCCAGGAGGCGGAGGTTGCAGTGAGCTGAGATCGCGCCATTGCACTCCAGCCTGGGTAACGAGCAAAAACTCTGTCTCAAAAAAAAAAAAAAAGAATGTTGTAACTGGCAGACTGTCCTTCAAAAATAAGGAAAAATAAAGGATTTTCTCAAATAAAAGTGGAAAAAGTGTATCACCATTAGACCCGATTCTAAAGTCTAAAGGGAGTTCTTTAGGTTGAAATGAAAGAATGCCGAACAGTAAAATAATAGTCTAAGAAAGCATAAAATTTATTGGTAAAGATAAATATATAGATAAACATAGAATATAGTATTATATTATATTATAATATAGTATATAATATATTAATATAGTATATTACTATATTATATATTACTGTAATGGCTATGGGTAAATCATTTTTCATTCTAATATAAAAGTGAAAAGGCAAAAGTATTAAAAATAGCTATAACTTTAAAATACGTTAAAAGATACGTGATATGAATAGATGTAAATTGTGACAACAATAACATAAAGTGTGTGGGGATTAGTGTAGAGTTCCTGTCTGCCATTGAACTGAAGCTATTATCAGTATAAAATAGACTGTTATAAGGTATTTTATATATGCCTCAAAATAACAAGAAAGAATGAAAAATAAACCTATAGGAGGTACACAAAACAAAAGGGAGAGGAATAAAAGCATATCAATACCAAAAAAAAAAAAATCAACAAACACAGAGGAAGATAATAAGAGAGGAGAAGACAAAGGAACTGCAAGACTAATAGAAAACAATTTATAAAATGGCAATAGTAAATCCTTTCCTATCAATAATTGCTTTAAATGTAAATGAATTAAAATCCCCGATCAAAGGACACAGACTAGTTAAATGGGTGAAAAACAAGACCCAACTATATGCTGTCTACAGAAACTCACTTGAGATTTAGGTATAAACATAGGCGGAGAGTGAAGAAATAGAAAAAGATATTCCATAGAAATGGTAACTGTAAGAGCAGAGATAGTACAATTACATAGACAGTACAATTACATTGATAGAACAATTACATCAGACGAAATAGACTCTAAGTCAAAAACTGTTATAAGAGACAAGGATGTTATATAATGATAAAAGGGACAATCCACTAAGAAGATGTAAGTATTATAAATACATATGCACCCAACATCAAAGCACCCAAACATATAAAACAAACATTGACAGATCTGAAGGGAGAAATACATAGCAATACAGCAATAGTCGGCAAGTTCAATACCTTACTGTCAATAATGGGTAGGAAACCCAGACAGAAGATTGAAAACACAGCAGAGGACTTGAACAACACTATGGACCAAACTGACCTGCCAGATACATACAGAACATACAGCAAACTACGCATTCTTCTCAAGCGCACATAAAATTTTCTCCATAATAGATACATGTTAGGTGAAAAGAAGTGATAATAAATTTAAGAGAACTGAAATCATACCAAATATCTTTACTGACCACGTGGAAAGAAAGTTAAAAGCAGAAGGAAAACTGAAAACTTCACAGCTATGTTAAACAACTGCGTTAAACAACACAGTATTGAACAGCCATTAGGCCAAAGAAGAAATCAAAAAGGAAACTGGAAAAATACCTCGAGGCAAATGAAAACAAAACCACAACATATCAAAACTTGTGCGATGTAGTAAAATCAGGGAATGAATACTAATCAAGTAATACAGTACTAAGAGGGAACTTTATTGTGATTAATACCTAAATTAAAGAAGAAGAAAGATATCAAATAAACAGCCTGACTCTACATCTCAAGGACCTAGCAAAAGAAGAATAAGCCCAAAGTTAGCAGAAGGAAGGCAATAACAAAGATTAGAGCAGAAATAAGTTAGACAACAGAAAGAAAACAACAAACTAAAAGCTGGTTTTCTGAAAAGATAAAATTGACAAACCCTTAACTGAACTAATTAAGAAAAAAGTGAAAAACACAAATAAATAAAATAAAAGAGAACACATTAAAACTGGAGGCCAGGTGGGGTGGCTCATGCCTGTAAATCACAGCATTTTGGGAGGTCAAGGTGGGTGGATCACCTGAGGTCAAAAGTTTGAGACCAACCTTACCAACATGGCAAAACCCCATCTCTACTAAGAATACAAAAATTAGCCTGGCATGGTAGCACATGCCTGTAATCCCAGCTGCTTGGGAGGCTGAGGTGAGAGAATCACTTAAACCCTAGAGGCAGAAGTTACAGTAAGCCAAGATCATGCCACTGCGCTCCAGCCTGAGCAACGGAGCAAGACTTTCTCTAAAAAAAAAAAAGAAAGAAAGAAAGAAAAGAAAAAAGAAAAAAAAACTGTGCCCTGAACAATTATGTACCACAAATTGGATAACTAGAAGAAATGGATAAATTTCTGGAAACACACATTCTACCACACTAAATCATGAAGAAATAAAAAGTCTCAACTGACTAATAACTAGCGTGGAGACTGAATCAATATTAAAAAAAACTTCCAAATAAAGAAAAGCTCAGGACCCATGGTTTCACTGGCTAATTCTACCGAATATTTAAAGAATAAATGCTAACCTTTCCAAAGTCATCAAAAACATTAAAGAAGGACTACTTTTAAATTTGTTTTATGAGCACAGCATTATCCCAACACCAAAGTCAAAGACATTGTAAGGAAAGAAAAGTGTAGGCTAACATCCTGATGATACAAATGCAAATATCCTCAACAAAACACCCACAAACGGAATCAAACAGCATGTTAGCAGAATCATTCACCATGACCAAATGGTTATCCCTGGGATGCAAGAATGGAAAAACATGTGAAAATAGCTTAAGTGTCTCAACAGATGCAGAAAAAGTGTGTGACAAAATTCAACACTTTTTCATGATAAAAACTCTGAACAAACCAGGAGGAGAAAGTACCTCAATATATAGCAACCATATGTGAAAAGCCCATCGCTAACATCAAGCACAAGGGCAAAAAACTGAAAGCTTTTCCTCTAAGATAAAATACAAAGAAAGGATGCCCACTCTTGCCACTTCCATTGAACCTAGTACTGGAAGCCTTAGCCAGAGGAATTAGGCAAGAAAAAGAAATAAAAGTCATCCAAATTGGAAAGGAGCAAGTAAAATTGTCAGTCTTTGCAGATGTCATGATCATACATAGAAACAATTCTAAAAACTTCATTTAAAAAACTGTTAGACCTGATAAATTAATTCAGTAAATTTGCAGGATACATAATCAGTGTACAAAAATTAATTGCATTTCTATTAACTAACAACAAGTTACCTGAAAAGAAAATAAGGAAACAATCCCACTTATATCAAGAAAAATAATAAAATATTAAGGAATAAACCTAAGTAAGGAAGTGAAAGACTTGTATACTGAAAACTACAGAACACTGATGAAATTCAAGAAGACATGAACACATGGAAAACCAATTCATGTTCCTGGATTGGAAGACTCAATGTTGTTAAAATGTCCACAGTTCCCAAAGCAAGCTATAGGTTTAATGTAATCTCTATCAAAATGCCAATGTTATTTTTTATGAAAATAGAAAAATAATCTTACGATTCAGATGAAACAATGAAATGACAAATAGTCAAATCAATCTTGAGAAAGAAGAACAAAGTTCTTTCCAATTTCCAAGTATATCACAAAGCTACAACAATCAAAACTATATGGTATTTGCATAAAGGCAGACATATAAACTAATAGAATAGAGAGCTTGGAAATAAATTCATGCATATATGCTATGATTTCAGTGTCTACACCAAAACTCATGTTGAACTCTTAATTCCTAATGAAGCAAATTTTGGAAGTAGAACATGATGGGAGGCATTTGGGTCCTGGAGAGTCTGCCCTTCTTATTGTAGTGAGTTCTTTCTTTTGTGGGACTGGATTAGTAACCTTGAGAGTGGATTGTTATAAAGTGAGGTTGCCTCTCATGTTTTGCCCTTTTGGTATGCCTGCTTCCCCTTCTGCTTCTATTATGTTTCCTACAGCACAAGGCCATTACCAGAAGCTGAACAGATGCTGGTGCCATGCTCTAAGACTTTTCAGCCACAAGAATCATGAGCCAAATAAAACTCTCTTCTTTATAAATTACCTAGCCTCATGTATTGTCACATAGCAACACAAAACAGACTAAGACAATGTATAATAAACTGATTTTTGACAACAGTGCCAAGAATACCCAATGGGGAACTAATAATCTCTTCAACAGACAGCGTTGGGAACACTGGATACATACACGCAAAAGAATGAAATTAGACCTTTATCTTATACCATACACAAAGATCAGCTCAAAATAGATCAGAAACTTGAATGCAAGACCTAAAAAGCTAACAGAAGAAAATGTGGGTGGAAAATCTTTATGACATTGGTCTTGGCAATAATTTCATGGATAAAACACCAAACACATGGAAAACAAAGCAAAAATAAAACGGGACTACATAAAACTAAAAAGCTTTTTTAACATCCAGCAAAGAAAACAATCAACAAAGTGAAAAGGTGACCTATAGGATGGGAGAAAATATTTGCAAACCATATATCTGATAAAAGATGAGTCTCTAAAATATATAAGGAACTCTTCCAACTCAATAACAATAAAACTAATGGTCTGATTTTAAAATGGGTTAAGTAATTGAATAGACATTTCTCCATAGAAGAAATATTATACCAATGGGTATTAACATGATATTAAAATGAGCTAAGAAATTGAATAGACACCTCTCCAGAGAAGACATATTATACCAACATATTATGTGACTGGCTAACAGGTATATTAAAAATGCTCCACATCACTAGCCATCAGGTAAATGCAAATAAAAACCACAATGAGGCTGGGTGCTGTGGTTCATACCTGCAATCCCAGCACTTTTGGAGACCAATGTGGGTGGATCATCTGAGGTCAGGAGTTCAAGATCAGCTTGCCCAACATGTTGAAACCCTGTTTCTACTAAAAACACAAAAATTAGCCAGGCATGGTTGTGCATGCCTGTAATCCCAGCTACTCAGGAGGCTGAGGCAGGAGAATTGCTTGAGCCTCGGAGGTAGAGGTTGCGGTGAGCTGAGACTGCGCCACTCCAGCCTGGATGACAGAGTGAGACTCGGTCTCAAAAACAAACAAAAAATAGATCTCATCATACATACGTCATAATGTATTGGCAAGAACGTGGAGCTATGGGAACACCTGCACACCTTGGGTGGGAATGCAAAATCATCCAGTTGCTATGAAAAGCAACATGGAGGTACCTCAAAAAATTCAAAATAGAACCATCATATGGTCAGCGACCCCACTGCTAGATATTTACCTAGAATCGTTAAAATCAGTACTCCAAAGAGATAGTAGCACTCCTGTGTTCACTGCAGCACTACTCCCAACAGGCGACATGTGGAAACAACCTAAATGTCTATCAACAGATGAACAGATAAAGAAAATACGGTATGTGCATACAATGAAATAACCTCACAAAAAGAAAATTCTGCAATATGTGTTGACCCAGACATACTTTAAGACCACTATGCTAAATAAAATGAGCCAGTCACAGAAAGACAAGTACTGCATGATTTCACATACATGAAATGCCTAAAATAGTCAATTCATAGACTCAAAGAGTGTAACAGTCATTGCCAGAGGCTGGGGATAGGGGACACGACATGTTACTCATCAATGGGCATAAAGTCAGTTAAACAAAACGAACAAGCTCAAGAAATCTGTAACTATAGTCAACAACACTATATTATACACTTTAAAAACTTTGTTAAGCCTGGGAACATTGGCTCACACCCGTCATCCTATCACCCTGAGGGGCTGAGGTGGGAGGATCACTTGAACCTGGGAGTTTGAGATAAGTCTCGGAAACATAGTGAGACCGTAGCTCTAGAAAAAAAATACTTTAAATTATCCTAGTGTGGTAGTACATGCCTGTAGTCATAGCTCCTTGGGAGGTTGGGGTCAGAGGATCACAGCCTGGGAGGCCAAGGCTGCAATGAGCTGTGATTGTGCCCTTGCACCCCAGTCTGGGCAGTAAAGTGAGACCCTGTCTGTCTCAAAAACTTTTTAATTTAGTTGTTAAAAATTAAATTAAATTTTTAAATTTTAATTTAATATGAGAGCTATCATGTTAAGTATTCTTATCAACATAAAATTTAAAAAGACTTAATGGTCAAAAGATTTGAAAAGAGATTTTGCCGAAGAAGATAAGTGAATAGCCGTTAAACACATAAAAAATAATCTTCAACACTCTTATTAGGAAAATGCAAATTTAAACCACAATGAGACTAGGCACAGTGGCTCACACCTGTAATCCCAACACTTCAGGGAGTTGAGGTGGGAGGATTACTTAGTCGGAGGACTGCTTAAAGCCAGGAGTTTGAGACAAGCCTGGGAAACAGAGCAAAACCCATTCTGTATAAAATTTTAAAAATTAGCCAGGCATGGTGATATAAACCTGTACACTCGGCTACTCAGAAGATTGAGGCAGGAGGCTCACTTTAGCCCAGGAGGTCAAGGCTGCAGTGAGCTATGATTATGCCACTGCATTCCAGCCTGTGCTACAGAGCAAGACTCTGAAAAGGAAGGAGGAAGGAAGGAAGGAAGGGAGGGAGGGAGGAAGGAAGGGAGGGAGGGAGGAAGGAAGGGAGGGAGGGAGGAAGGAAGGGAGGGAGGGAGGGAGGGAGGGAGGGGAGAGAGGGGGAGAGAGAGAGAGAGAAAGACAAAAAACCCCACAATGATATACAACTACATACCTGCTAGAAGGATTAAAACTAAAAAGACTAAGTATTGATGAGGACATAGAGCAACCAGAATTCTTATACATTTCTGATGGGAATTAACATGTACAGTGATATTAGCAAAGAGTTTGGCATTTTCTTTTAAAGTTAAACATATATTTATCACACAAACTGGAAATCCAACTACTAGGTATTTACCTAGAAAAATAAAAACATATATCCACACAAAGACTCATACACAAAGGTTCATAATTGCTCAGTCACAAGAGCCAAAAATCTAGAAGCAACCCAATAGGAAAAGGGACTACCAACACGTGGTGTATCCACTGAGCAGACTAGTGCTCAAACATAAAATGTTAAAAACGGCTGATACACATAACACCATGTACGAGTCTTAAAAATATTTTGCTAAGTAAAGGAAGCTCAGCACAAAAAAGTACATATTATATGATTCCTAAAAGCATATAATATAAAATTTTATTTTATATAAAATCATTTGTATAAAAACCCTAAAATGGAAAAAGGTAACCAATAGTCACAGAAAGCAGATTAGTAGTTGCCAGGGATCAAGATTAGGGCAGACGGGCCGGGTGCTGTGGCTCACGCCTGTCATCCCAGCTCTTAGGGAGGCAGAGGTGGGAGGATAGCTTGAGCCCAGGAGTTCGAGACCTGCTTGGGCAATATAGCGAGACCCCGTTCTCCACAAAAAGGAAAAAAACAAAAAGACAAAAGATTAGGGCAGGTGGAGAACAGATCCAAAGAGGCAAGAGAAAACTTTTGTGGTTGTGAAAACGCTTAATATTCTTATTTTGGGTAGCAATTGCACAGGTCAATATATTTGTCAAAAACCATCAAATTGGGTGTCTCTCACCTGCTGTCGTCTAAGATGTGCCTTCCTTCCGTTTCACCTTCGGCCATGACTGCAGGTTTCCTGAGGCCTCCCCAGCCACGAGGAACTACAACAAGAGAGATGGCAGTTGTCCATTTAGATCAACAACTTCAAGCTCTCGCCATAGAAAATTCAGAGAACACTAAAGCGGTTCTCTTTGCCTGCGGCTCCTTCAATCCTGTCACCAACACACACCTCAGGTTGTTTGAGCTGGCCAAGAACTCCATCAATGGAACAGGAAGACACAGAGTCGTCAAAGGCAGAGTATCTCCTGTTGGCGATGCACTAAGAAGACAGGACTCGTTTCCGTCCATCGCTGGGTCATCGTGGCCGAACCTGCTGCCAAGGATTCCAAATGGGTTGAAGCTGATGCCTGGAAAGTCCGCAGAAGGACTGGACAGAGACTGTCAAGGCACTATCAGGAGAAACCAGAGGCCAGTAACTGTGATCACTAACAGAACTCTCTTACACCAGAAAGGCGTGGTAATAGCATAGTTTCGGGTGTCATCAAAGACAGAACTTCCCCTTTGAATAATGGAAATTAGAACAGAGGAATACATTTTTTTTTTTTTTTTTGAGACAGAGTTTTGCTCTTGTTACCCAGGCTGGAGTGCAATGGCGCGATCTCGGCTCACCACAACCTCCGCCTCCTGGGTTCAGGCAATTCTCCTGCCTCAGCCTCCTGAGTAGCTGGGACTACAGGCACACACCACCGTGCCCAGCTAAGTTTTTGTATTTTTAGTAGAGACGGGGTTTCACCACGTTGACCAGGATGGTCTCGATCTCTTGACCTTGTGATCCACCTGCCTCGGCCTCCCAAAGTGCTGGGATTACAGGTGTGAGCCACCGCGCCCGGCCACTACTTTCGATTGTTTGTTACATTTAAGAAGTCCATGCTGTTTTAATTGCCGTTCTTCAGTAAGTAATCTCTTGCACCATGCCTGCAAACATATATGCACATACTGGAAGCTTACAAGAATTTTCTTTTTTCGCAAATGTCTCCAGGATTTATCTGTATATTCTGGTCCTTCCTGCTCCCACTAGTTCTGTAGATATTTAATAAGCCTGTTTTATATAATAATCTAAATCTCTCTTCACTTCCTGGAAATATTTAATATGTCTTTATTTGTTCCCCTCCATTCTCTCTGCCATCCCTCTCTAGAACTGTTATTAGAAATATTTTGGATATCAAATGTGTTTGGCTGCTTTTGTGAGACTGGGTCTTTTGTTTTCTTCTCTACTTGTTACAGATCAGTCACCCTACTGATCCATCAAACACTGAAGTCCTGTTTCCTCTGTAAAACTGTGTATTTGTACATATTAATCAACATCTCTTCATCTCCCTCTCCCCCTTTCTCTTCCCAGCCTTAACCACCAGTCCACTTTCTGTCTATGAGATTCACTTCTTTTTAGCTCCCATATGTAAGTGAGAGCATGTGATACTTGTCTTACTGTGCTTGGCTTATTTCACTTAACATAATGACCTCCAGTTTTATGTGTGTCACTGCATGATAGGATTTCATTCTCTTTTGTGGCCGAATAATACTCTATTGTGTATATTTATATCAATTTTCTTTATCCTTTCATCCACTGATGGACGCTTAGGTTGACTTCATATCCTGATGATTGTGAATGATGTTGCAGGAAACATGGGACTGCAGATAGCTCTTCAATATCCTGATTGTTTTATATGTATACCCAATAGAGGACTTGCTGCATCATACAGAAGTTCCCTTTTTAATTTTGCGCAGAGCCTCCATAGTGTGTTCCAGCCATTACTTTGGCTACTTCTTTACATTCCCACCAACAGTGTAAGAAGTTTCCCGTTTCAGACTGGGAGGATCTTGATTGCCCTAATAACGAGTAGGTTTTCTAGTTTTGGAGGGTTTGTCTATACATATCGCAGACTGGGTATGCTGTTACGAGTCTGAAGATTACAGATGGCAGTGAGGGGCTGAGCCGCTGGATTTTCACAACATAGGTCAGCAGAAGACTGGATGTAGGACTTAAAGCTTTGCCTTGTTGGGATACAGTCAAACAATGGGAACGTCTGAGCTAAACTGAACATGCCTTCCACCAGAGAAGAAGCCCCACGGGCCCTGGGAATGAACACATCTCACGTTTATCTTGGATCTTCCAGAATTCCAGCAGAAGTATATGCTTGGGTCAAAATTGACTAGCTTTACCATGGCCTTATAGGCCATGGAATAATCTATTGCATTTTTTTGGTTGCAGAGTTTGATTTGTTTTTTTATCTCATTGTTTTCTCTGTCTGATTCGGAAGTTACCCGTGCCATTTTCTATTCTTTTATTGATTGTCCTAAAAATTTTAAGATGCATATTTAAGTCTAAAGGTAATTAATATCTTAACACACTTATACCTAGTGTTCCACTATTGGAGTGCTAAGCTTGTGGGGGTTGTTTATATCTTACTGCTCTGATTTTTCACACAAAAATTTGCAACCTCTGGCATAAATGGGTTAACCATGTTTCCCATAATACATGGACACTTTGATCAGATTGCTGCCTTTCAATGATGTAATATTCTTGCTCTGAATTTAGATGTTCCTTTCAACCCCATTAATTAGACATTATTATTTTGGTATAGATAAACAACTATACAGTTTACCAATATTTTGGATCATCTTTTTTTCTTTCATCTCAGACCTTTTTCTTAGAAAATTTTCCTTCTTCCTAAAGAATATCTTTTAGAGGTTTCTTTTTTTTTTTGAGACGGAGTTTCGCTCTTGTTACCCAGGCTGGAGTGCAATGGCGCGAACTCGGCTCACCGCAACCTCCGCCTCCTGGGTTCAGGCAATTCTCCTGCCTCAGCCTCCTGAGTAGCTGGGATTACAGGCATGCGCCACCGTGCCCAGCTGATTTTTTTTTTGTAGTTTTAGTAGAGACGGGGTTTCACCATAACCAGTATGGTCTTGATCTCCTGACCTCATGATCCACCAGCCCTGGCCTCCCAAAGTGCTGGGATTACAAGCATGAGCCACAGCACCCAACCCTCACTTTGTCACCCAGGCTGGAGTGCAATGATCTGATCACAGCTCACTGCAGCCTTGACCTCCCAGGTGCAGGTGATCCTCCCACCTCAGCCTCCTACGTAGCTGGGACTACAGGCGCACACCACCACACCTGGCTAATTTTTGTATTTTTTATAGAGAGGGAGTTTCACCATGTTGCCCAGGCTGGTCCTGAACTCTTGGGCTCAAGCAATCTGCCTGCCTACCCCTCCCAAAGTGCTGGGATAACAGGTGTGAACTACCACACTGGGTGTTAGTATTTTAAAGCTGTCTGATATCCATACTAGCATCTGGAACAGAATTATTCCAAAACATCCTTTTTTTTCAGGAGCTCTTTACTGCTCTAATCTTCACATTTAGTGAGGTGGAGTCATGGCCAAATTTCACAACACAACTTCAGATCATAAACGTATTACCAGGAAATTCAACCACCCTTCCTCCTTAAACATTTTGAGCCTTCTTTCCTTTATATAAATTCAATACAGCGGTAGCCTCTACCATTTCTCTTTAAGGCACACACGCATATTGGAAGTCACAATAAATGCTTTTTTAGTAAAAGCCATCATGACCACACAGTAATGGGGACTTACTAGTGACCCTACGGAATGGATGCGTCAATCAACGGAACCATTGTTTCACAGGACACCACTGGACTTGTGATATACCGAACCCATCTTTACAGATATCTCTTTAATTAATTTACCAGATATATTAGGATAACTATAAGGAAACTATAGGTTTTTAAACGAATGTTAAGCATATCCCCAGCATTGCACTACGTACTAGAAAATACACAAAATCGGCCGGGCGCGGTGGCTCACGCCTGTAATCCTAGCACTTTGGGAGGCTGAGGCTGGTGGATCACGAGGTCAAGAGATCAAGACCATCCTGGCCATGGTGAAACCCCGTCTCTACTAAAAATACAAAATTAGCCAGGCGTGGTGGCGCGTGCCTGTAATCCCAGCTACCTCAGGAGGCTGAAGCAGGAGAATCTCTTAAACCCGGGAGGCGGAGGTTGCGGTGCACCGAGATTGCGCCATTGTACTCCAGCCTGGTGACAGAGTAAGACTCCGTCTCAACAACAACAACAACAACAAAAAACAGAGAATACACAAAATAGCAAAGAAGAATAAAATACAAACCAAAACAAAACAAAACAAATCTTTGCCATCTTCTTTGGAAAAGAAGATGCCACACCAAACAACTGGAAAACTATGTTAGAAAATACCCGAGGAAACGCTCAAGCTTCTCTTCTTTGCAAACAGCTGAATGCAGCAGAATACGGGGCGGAAAACTCCTTAACTGATGTTATTCATTTCTTTAAACTTGTTGCCAACCGATTCATTTGTATAATAGAAAACATACTTGCAAATATTAACTAGGGCGTACCCAGACGTCCCATTGGTTTGTCTGCCTTGTGTGCTATTTGGAGATACGACTGCTTAGCACGGCTGAAATTGAAAGGTTGCTTGAGAGTTTGAGAATGATGTGAAAGTGTAACAGTGTCAATCATGGCAGTTTCTCCAGATAACTGTGTGAATGCCTCACCAGGCTTTACTCAACTAAAGAAAACTGCTTTCCATGAAGTGGGATCCACAACTGCAGCCTGAATGAGTGCATCGAATTCAGTAAAGCTCTGTCCTCTTAAGCCTTGCTATCACTCTGCTGGCCATAGATTAGCATCTAGGTAGTGCAGGTAGTTTAGCCCCGCCCTGGAATCAAGCAACAGTCATAAAGCAATCTTTTTTTTTTTTTTTTTTTTTTGTCTTTTGAGACGGAGTTTCGCTCGTTACCCAGGCTGGAGTGCAATGGCGCAATCTCGGCTCACAACCTCCGCCTCCTGGGTTCAGGCAATTCTCCTGCCTCAGCCTCTTGAGTAGCTGGGATTACAGGCACGCGCCACCACGCCCAGCTAATTTTTTGTATTTTTAGTAGAGACGGATGGGGTTTCACCTTGTTGACCAGGATGGTCTCGATCTCTTGACCTCGTGATCCACCCGCCTCGGCCTCCCAAAGTGCTGGGATTATAGGCATGAGCCACCACGCCCGGCCCATAAAGCAATCTTAAACACAGGCCCAGGAAGAAGCAGGTATTTCTTATAACAGTACCAGCAAGAAATAGTTTTTTCTAAATGGCTTCCCATTCCAGGTCTAAGTTAATGTCACATTTGCTTGTTGGCAGGGCCCTTTAGCCCGCATGGTGGAGAGCAGTCTACGTTTCTCCAGAACGTGGAATTATTTATTGACTGTCTGTCTCACTTGCATCTGTGAGATGTGGAAACTCACCAGTGGTCTCCAAGACCATCGGTTTTAAACAGCTCCATCCATCACAAAATGGAAAGGAGTGATCAACGTTCCCTCAACTGCAATGCATTATACGAGGGTCAGCAAGTGGGAGTCATGGTTGGCGACATAATTGCTGGCCTCAGGTAGCAAATCCATCCTTCCAGCTGTTCTGAGCCATATGGGTTCGACGAACTGTAGCGAGCGCAGGCCTCTTCTCATTGAGAGGATCTGCTGTAAGTCTTTCATCCAGAGCTCCTCATAAACAACTGTAAGGGAAGCCGGCAATCATTTATCTCAACTTCATCTGGTAGCCAACTGCTGACAAAGAGGAAAACATGCACACTAGTGAGCGGACAGATGTGAGGAGGGAAACTAAGGTGTTCTTATCTTGAAGAAAACAAAGATTTTAAATATAGGGGAAAAAAATGTAGTCATGACGTCAACGCCAGCTAGAAAGCCACTAGTGGTCATTTCCCTGCTAAGTAAATTCCAGTGCTGTTCCCAGTAATCCCAACACTCAATTTCTTTTTTTTTAAAATTGTTTTATTATAATTTAAGTTCTGAGGTACATGTGCAGATGGTGCAGCTTTGTTACACAGGTATACACATGCCATGGTGGTTTGCTGCATCCATCACCCCGTCATCTACATTAGGTATTTCTCCTAATGCTGTCCCTCCCCAATCCCCCCACCCCCTGCTCTCCCACCCCTAGCCTCCAACCCCCTGACAGGCCCCGGTGTGTGATGTGTCCCTCCCTGTGTCCATGGGTTCTCATTGTTCAACACCCCCTTACGAGTGAGAACATGCAGTGTTTGGTCTTCTGTTCTTGCCAACACTCAATTTCTTATAACACATAGCTATTAGGATAATATTACGCAACCTTTCAGATACCAAAATCAAGCTTATTGCTTTAATTTCTGGGGCCTAGAAATGGAGTTCAAAATGGTAAATAGTGCCTTTTTGCTTATATTTTTGGGTCCCAGTTTTAACTTTGCCCCAGATCAGCAAATTTTCACCCCAAAAATTCCTTAATGATAGTTGACTTACAGCCTGTGTAAAAAGTTAAAATATATGATGATGTATAAGTGAGAAGTCCCTGGAATGTTTCCTTAACGTCTCTGACCTTCTTATTTGTATCTGTTCAGTGTGGCTCACAATAGCTGTACTCCTAACACAGTGGTTCTCAAAGAAGGGTAATTTTCATCCCTCAGGAGACAAATGAAAAAGTCTAGAGACATTTTTGGTAATCACAAGTAGGGAGAGGGGAGTGGCACTGGCAACCCGTGAATAGAGGTCTGCTGAATATTCCACAGTGCACAGGGCAACCCACGACGAAGAACTGTGCAGCTCCAAATGACGGTAGTGCCAATGGTGAGAAGCTCTGCCTTAACCTCATGTGGTTGTTGTAGAAATCAAAGCAGATGCCTAGTGAAAAAATTTTCGAATAATAGCAATAATAATAAAATGTCTTATTTTGTAGATTGTCTGTATATTGCAATGCAAATTAAATTCTCATGAATGAAGTATAAAATGTGAAGAACAATAATTGCCAAAGGGAAAAAAATCTTCGTTGAAAAATATAAGCGTGAGGCCAGGCACAGTGGCTCATGCCTGTAATCCCAGCACTTCGGGAGGCCGAGGCAGGCAAATCACAAGGTCAGGAGTTTGAGACCAGCCTGGCCAATATGGCAAAACCCCATATCTACCAAAACTGCAAAAATTAGCTGGGCATGGTGGCGTGTGCCTGTAATCCCAGCTATTAGCAAAATTGAGGCAGGAAAATCGCTTGAACCTGGGAGACAGAGGTTGCAGTGAGCTGAGATGGTGCCACTGCACTCCAGCCTGAGCAACAGAGTGAGACTCTCTCTCAAAAAAAAAAAAAAAAAAAAAAGTAAAAGGAAAAGAAAAATGTAAGCGTAGAATCGTGGTGAGGCAGAGGCTGCCCTAATCACACCACCACTAACAGCTTGGAAGTAGGCCTAGGTCACCAAGATCACATTGCTCTCCCCTCTAGGAGCTCAGGAGAATCAACCACCACCTCTGGGAGTGAAATCAGCTGCAAGGCCGGTGGATGAGCTCTGTACTGGGTGATGGAGCAGCATGTAAAGTACAGGGCCAGCTGCTTGATCTTGGATTGTGCCTCATGAAGGGCTCTCAGGATCAAAGGATGCTGCTGAAGTATCCCTGGTGAGGCCACCCTGGGATAGGAGTTAGTAGGCAGAGTGACTGGCAGGGAGGGACATGCCAGAGGGGAATGGAAAGCACAAAACTGTCAAATATATTATTCCCAAATATTACTATTATTATTATTCCCAAATATCTTCCTTTGGTAGTGGATCAGACCATGGCCTGTTTGCTGTCACACCTATTCTTTGTCCTTCCCTGCTCTGCTCAGTCTAGGAGGCTGGAGAGAAGTGCAGGCTGCCTTCCCTCTGCTCCCAGGCCAACGGGAAATTTACAGGGTTTGGCTAATAAGAAATAGAAGGGTAGAAGGAAGAGAGAAGCCAGAGGACCTCTTCCCTTCTCACCTTCTGGTGCCTGTCGGGCAACACGTTCTAGTATCACCTCTTTAGTATCAGTGTCTATCAGAATGGTCCTCTGTGGTTTAAGCTTCCACCCGCTGTCCCCCAGCCTCTGAGCTGTGGTAACACTACTTCCTCCATTTGTCCCTCCAGTCTAGGGGTGTAGCTTCCTGCTACTGCTAATCTCTGGGTTGCCTCCTCATGTTCTTTTCATCTCCTCAGCATCTTCTGCACCTGTGTAACCAGTTCTTTGCACTAAATAAATTTCCTCTGATTTAATAAGAGTGATTCCTTCTTTCTGGTTGAACCTTCAATGAAGGTACTATTTTGATTTTTTAGAGTAGAAGGTGGAACACAATAGTGTGACACCTGGAACTCACAGTTACACAGGTTTATCGAGCAAGGAATCAAAAGAATGCAGAGAGAGCCGATATTCATCTACTCAACAGGTATTTGTTGAACACCTACTATCAAATGGAAATTGTGCTGGGTATAGAAATTGGTTGTTAAAAAATACACTGCTTCTACTTCCAAATAAGTAGCAACACAAATAACTACAAAATTATTATACAATAGTGAATTGTTCTACTTAAGATATTTGAAAATCATTTAAGTAGTCTGGCAACTCAAACGCAGGAAACAGCACAAACCCTTCCATCAAAATAGCAGTGGAGCAAAGGTTCAACCTTAATATATTGGAGACACAAGTTAAACCCTCCAGGTTTATCATTAAGCTGCTTTTCCAAACCCCCCAAATAACAGCCAATCCAGCTACATTCTGCTCCTTAGACTGATGCTTGGGGAGCAATGTATTTTTGAAAAGATTCCTTTTCAGTTTAAAATCATATATCAGAACAAAGAAATACGAATCGTCCTTGGATTCAACGTTTTCTGGCTGGTTAAGCAAGCTTGGTAGGCAACCAGCTACATCGGAATATTTATGTAGAGAAAGAAAGAGCAGTTTTAAGACTGGCTGATGATTCAAGGCATGAAATACATTCATTCTGGGGGCTGTTTGGGGGATACAGCAAGATGTAAATATAACTGAAAACCTAAATTATTGAGCGAACTGAAGAGACTCAAAATCAAATTCTACTCATATACATTTGCATGGCTTCCCTTGAAATCAACAGGCACTACATGTATACCTGAGGGCATTATATTTATATATTTTGCCCATTTCTGGCTTGGAGTAATTTTTTCTATAATAAGAATAGAATAGAAATTTATAGTTCAGTTACTGTTTTCATCTGTTTGTATTTTACTAAACACACAGGGGTTCCACTAAATTTTTATTGCTGTTGAAAAGATAAATTGAGGCATATGTAAAGTAAATTGTCCCCAAATTGTCTTGTAAATTAGTGGCTGATTAAAACATCCAAAATTTAAATTTGACACAATGCCATCCTTTCTGAAGATGCAAGAATGATCAGATTTTCTCTGTATAATAATACCTATGGCCTTAAACAGCACAACACTTCTTCATTAAATTCCTTTTCTAGATATAAACACAAAACAGAATTATTAAAAAGAGGAAAATAAAACTTTTGGTGTAACATAGATTTTGTCTAAAATGTAATTTCTTTAAGCGGAGATAGTTACCATCAGTGGCTGGTTAGCAGTTGAATAATTTCATTAAATACATTCACCTCAGTGAAGACGGTAAACAAAGAGAGTTTCTGTTTTTTTGAGATGGAGTTTCGCTCTTGTTACCCAGGCTGGAGTGCAATGGCATGATCTTGGCTCACCGCAGCCTCCACCTCCTGGGTTCAGGCAATTCTCCCGCCTCAGCCTCCTGAGTAGCTGGGATTACAGGCATGTGCCACCGTGCCCAGCTAATTTTTTGTATTTTTAGTAGAGACGGGGTTTCACCATGTTGACCAGGATGGTTTCGATCTCTCGACCTCGTGATCCACCCGCCTCGGCCTCCCAAAGTGCTGGGATTACAGGCGTGAGCCACGGCGCCCGGCCCAACAATGACACATTAAGTAATTTTTTTACAAGTACCCTGCTGTCATACCAGCTGATCAGGTTCAATAGCAACAAGCATTTCTACTAATTTTGCAAGAAGGATATGTTGCGGTTAATTCCACCTTCCAGAGCAATGGTAAATAATCTGCTCAGAAGTGAGTTTACAATGACATTATGTAGCGTAACCACCGATGATCAACTTGGAAATGTAATTTTTAGAACTGCAGTATTTGCAAATTAAAGGATTAATGTTACCTTCAGTCAACAGAGAAAATAAACTTGATTAGTAGAATACATTAATATCAAATCAGCTTTGTAGATTACATACGTGTTCCATGCTATATCCCAAGATGTCTGTCTGCCTCACCTTCTTTCTCAAGAGAACCTCAAAGCAAAACACTTTTCATTCTAATTGTATCCTTTTAATACTTATCTGGTAAACAATGCAACCTTTTTTCAAAACGTTAAAAAAAATTCAGGTCACTTTTTAAAGTAAACCTTCAAGGAACTGGGGAATTAGAAAATCTAGTTTATTTTTTAATTGATAACAAAGAACGACAGAGGACCACAGGTATCACGACATCATGATTTTCTTTTTATCATTAAATACAATTATGTAACAGGGAAGACTGCAGTTATTCCCCTAAGGAATATGCAAACTCTAAAATGCAGGGTATTCACATAGCATAAACATAAACAATATGAAAATTAAAAGCTATAAATTTTTAAAAGTTTGGCCCTTTGTGTGGATGTTCAGTTATGTAATTTTGATAATTGAGAAGCAAAAATAGGGTCAGAAAAGCATAAGAATTTCAATAGTCCAAAATATGATGATAACCAGCAGAATTCAAACTTTTTTTCAGATATAAGAATAATGGCCCAATACAATAGTAAAAGAAATTTAGCCATCCCTTCCTATAAGGTGCTTTACAATTTTTCAATCATCGTCATAATTTCCACTGCTTTTCTTATGCTTGTTAGGATATAAAAACACAAAATAATGGAGGACTTACCAATTAATTGTGTCGCCAAATATATCTATATTTAAAGGTAAAGGGTATACAGCCACAAGACATGACATTTTAGGCAAGCTTGTTTCTATTTATGAATAATGAAATATTTAAGAAAAAGTTTGTTGACCAGGCATGGTGGCTCACGCCTGTAATCCCAGCACTTTGGGAGGCTGAGGCAGAAGGATCACAAGGTCAGGAGATGGAGACCATCCTGGCTAAGACAGTGATACCCCACCTCTACTAAAAATGTAAAAAATTAGCTGGGCATAGTGGCACACACCTATAGTCCCAGTTACTTGGGAGGCTCAGGCAGGAGAATTGCTTGAACCCAGGAGGCAGAGGTGGCAGTGAGCCGAGATAGTGCCATTGTAGTCCAGACTGGGTGACAGAGCAAGACTCCATTTCAAAAACAAAAAAAGGGAGACGATCCAAGATGGCCAAATAAGAACAGCTCTAGAGTGAAATTCGCAGCAAGAATGCAGAGGGTGAGTGATCGCTGCATTTCTAAATGAATTTTTACTGCCCACAGACCAGGAGATTCCCGGGTGGAAAAGCACCACAAGTCTCCAGCATGGCTGTTTCAGCCAGCACAGCAGGTCTCCACACAAAAACTCACACAAATCTGGCCACAGTTTCCACTGGTGCCTGGAACGCCTGGGAGACAGAGCCACCCATTCAACTGAAAAAAAAAAAGGAGGCTGAAACAGGGAGCCAAGTGATCTGGCTCAGTGGGTCCCACCCCTACAAAGACCAGCAATCTGAAATGCTATGGATTGAGAGTTTCACAGTAAGCACAGCTGGACACGGATGGTCCAGCTCTGTGGGAGAAGGGGCATCTGCCATTATTAAGGCAGTCCACCATTACCAAGGCAGTCCACCATTACTGAGGCAATCTGCCATTACTGAAGCAGTCTGCCATTACGGATACAGTCCACTATTACTGAGGCAGACTGCCATTACTGAGGCAGTTCTAACTACACCTCTATAAACAAAACCACAAGGAAGTTCACAAAGCAGCTGGACAGAGCCCACGACAGCTCAGCAACACCTCTGCTGGCAGACTGTGACTAGGCTACCTCCTCGCTGGGCAAGGCATCTCTGAAAAAAGGCAGCAGCATGTCAGGAACTTATAAATAAAGCCCCACCTTCCCAGGACAGAGCGCCTGGGAAAAAAAGGTGTTTATGAGTTCTGCTGCAGCAGACTTAAACATCCCTTCTCAGCAGCTCTGAATGGAACAACGGAGCTCACAACTCAGCACTTGAGCTCCTATAAGGGACAGACTGTCTCCAGAAGCATTTCCCTAACCCCCATGTATCCAAAGAGTCACTTCATAAAGGAGCGCTCAGACTGACATCTGGTGGGTATCCTTCTGGGACAAAGATAGCAGAAGAAGAAACTGGCAGCAACCTTTACTGTTCTGCAGCTGCTGCAGGTGATCCCCAGGCAAACAGGACCTGGAGTGGACCTCAGCAGTCCTACAGCACAGGGGCGTGTTAGAAGGAAAACTAAGAAACAGAAAGAAATAACTTCATCATCAACAAACTGCACGTCCACTCAGAGACCCCATCCAAAAGCCACCAACTACAAACACTTCAGGTAGATAAATCCACAAAGATGGGAAGAAACCAGCGTAAAATGGAAGAAAACACCCAAAACCAGAATGCCTCTCCTCCTCCAAGGAATCGTAACTCCTCAGCAGCAAGGGAACAAAGCTGGATGGAGAATGAGTCTGATGAATTGACAGAAAAGGGCTTCAGAAGGTGGGTAATAACAAATTTCTCTGAGCTAAAAGAAAATGTTCTAACCCAATGCAAAGAAACTAAGAACCTTGAAAAAAGCTTTGACGAAATGCTAATGAGAATAAACAGCTTAGAGAGAAATATAAATAAATCGATGGAGCTGAAAAATACAACACGAGAACATTGCAAAGCATACACAGGTTTCAATAGCCAAATCAACCAAGCAGAAGAAAGGATATCAGAGATTGAAGGTCAACTCAATGAAATTAAATGGGAAGGAAAGATTAGAGAAAAACGAGTAAAAAGAAATGAACAAAGCCTCCAAGAAATATGGGATTATGTGAAAAGACCCAATATACGTTTGATAGGTGTACCACAATGTGACAGAGTGAATGAATCCAAACTGGAAAACACTCTTCAGGATATTATCCAGGAGAACTTCCCCAACCTAGCAAGGCAGACCAATATTCAAGTCCAGGAAATACAGAGAAAACCACAAAGGTATGCCTCCAGAAGAACAACCCAAAGGCACATAATCGTCAGATTCACCAGGGTTGAAATGAAGGAGAAAATGCTAAGGGCAGCCAGAAAGGAAGGTCGGGTTACCCACAAAGGGAAGCCCATCAGACTCACAGCAGATCTCTCAGCAGAAACCCTACAAGCCAGAATAGAGTGGGGGCCAATATTCAACATCCTTAAAGAAAAGAACTTTCAACCTAGAATTTCACATCCAGCCAAACTAAACTTCGTAAGTGAAGGAGAAATAAAATTCTTTACGAACAAGCAATTGTTCAGAGATTTCATCACCACCAGGCCTGCCTTACAAGAGCTCCTGAAAGAAGCACTAAAGATAGAAAGGAACAACCAGTGCCAGCCACTCCAAAAATGTACCAAATGGTAAAGAGCATCGACACAATGAAGAAACTGTGTCAACTAACAGGCAGAACAGCCAGCTAGCATCAAAATGGCATAACAATATTAACCTTAAATGCAAATGGGTTAAATGGCCCAATCAAAAGACACAGACTGGCAAATTGGATTAAAAGTCAAAATCCATCAGTGTGTTGTATCCAGGAAACCCATCTCACATACAAGGATACACATAGGCTCAAAATAAAGGGATGGTGGAAATTTTACCAAGCAAATGGAGAGCAAAAAAAAAAAAAGCAGGAGTTGCAATCCTAGTCTCTGATAAAATAGACTTTAAACCAACAAAGATCAAAAGAGACAAAGAAGGGCATTACGTAATGGTAGAGGGATCAATGCAACAAGAAGAGCTAATGATCCTAAATATATATGGACCCAATGCAGGAGCACCCAGCTACATAAAGCAAGTTCTTAATGACCTACAAAGAGACTTAGCCTCCCACACAATAATAGTGGGAGACTTTAACACTCCACTGTCAATATTAGATCAGCGAGACAGAAAATCAACAAAGATATCCAGGACTTGAACTCAGATCTGGAACAAGCAAACCTAATAGACATTTACAGAACTCTTCACCCCAAATCCACAGAATATACATTCTTCTTGGCACCACATCACACCTACTCTAAAATTGACCACATAATTGAAAGTAAATCACTCCTCAGCAAATGCAAAAGAATGGAAATCATAACAGTCCCTCAGACTACAGTGCAATCAAGTTAGAACTCAGAATTCAGAAACTAACTCAGAACCGCACAGCTTCATGGAAACTGAACATGGAAACTGGCTCTTGAATGTTGACTGGATAAACAATGAAATGAAGGCAGAAATAAAGATATTCTTTGAAACCAATGAGAACAAAGATGCAATGTACCAGAAGCTCTGGGACAAATTTAAAGTAATGTCTAGAGGAACATATATAGCAATAACTGCACACATGAGAAGCAAGGAAAGATCTAAAATTGACACCTTATCATCAAAATTGAAAGAGCTAGAGGAGCAAGATCAAAAAAACTCAAAACCTAGCAGAAGACAAGAAATAACTAAGATCAGAGCAGAACTGAAGGAGATAGAGATACAAAATCCCTTCAAAAAAGTAATAAATCTAGGAGCTGGTTTTTTGAAAAGATCAACAAAATAGACCACTAGTCAGATTAATAAAAAAGAAAAGAGAGAAGAATCAAATAGATGCACTAAAAAACAATAAAGGGGAAATCACCACAGATTCCACAGAAATACAAACTACCATCAGAGATTGCTACAAACAACTCTATGCACATAAACCAGTAAACCCGGAAGAAATGCATAAATTACTGGACATTGCACCCTCCCAAGCCTAAACCAGGAAGAAGTTAAAACCCTGAATAGACCAATAACAAGGTCTGAAGTTGAGGCAGCAATTAAGAGCCTACCAACCAAAAACATCCCAGATCCAGATAGGTTCACAGCTGAATTCAACCAGACATACAAAGAGGAGCTGGTACCATTCTTTCTGAAACTATTCCAAACAATCCGAAAAGAGGGAATCCTTCCCAAATCATTTTATGAGACAAACATCATCCTGATACCAAAACCTGGCAGAGACTCAACAAGAAAAGAAAACTTTAGGCCAATATCCATAGATGGAAAATCTATGGATATTGGCCTAAACATAGATTTTTGAACATAGATGCAAAAATCTTCAGTAAAATACTGACAAAGCAATTGCAACAGCACATCAAAAAGCTTATCCATCACAATCAAGTAGGCTTCATTGCAGCACTGTTTACAATAGCAAAGACCTTGGAACCAACCCAAATGCCCATCAACGATAGACTAGACAGGGAAAATGCGGCACATATACACCATGGAATACTATGCAGCCATAAAAAACGATGAGTTTGTGTCCTTTATAGGGACACAGATGAACCTGGAAACCATCATTTTCAACAAACTGACACAAGAACAGAAAATCAAACACCACATGTTGTCACTCATAGGTGGGTGTTGAAAAATGAGAACACATGGACACAGGGAGGGGAGCATCACACACTGGGGTCTGTTGTGGGGAACTAGAGGAAGGACAGTGCGGGGTAAGGCGTTGGGGAGGGATAACATGGGGAGAAATGCCAGATATAGGTGACTGGGGGATGGAGGCAGCAAACCACATTGCCATGTATGTACCTATGCAACAATCCTGCATGTTCTGCACATGTGCCCAGAACCTAAAGGGCAATAAAATATAAAAAGAAAGAAAAAAAGAAAGAAAGAAAAATCAACAACCATGAGAACTTCTATCTCCTAGTTACCAGCCTCCTTATTTAACTGTTTGTTCTGCTTCTGTAAACTCTGCTCCAGCTAGGCTCCCCCTCCCCTACCTAAATCAAGATATAAAAGATAATCAAGCCCCTTCCTCAGGGCCAAGAGAATTTTGAGCGTTAGCCGTCTCTCGGTCACTGGCTAACTAAAGGACTCATAATTTAAACAAAAAGGAGAAGAAGAAGTAGAAGAAGAGGAGGAGGAGGAGGAGGAGAAGTTTTTATCTCTGAAAAATTAGAAAGTAATTATTATTATTTTTTGTTTCTATAAATATTCAGCTTGTGTAGATAGCAACTGGTTTTTTTTGAGATGGAGTCTCGCTCTGTCACCCAGGTTGGAGTGCAATGGTGGGATCTCAGCCCACGGCCACCTCCACCTCTCAGTTTCAAGCGATTCTCCTGCCTCAGCCTCCCGAGTAGCTGCAATTACAGCTGCATGCCACTACATTCAGCTAATTTTTTGTATGTTTAGTGGAGACGGGGTTTCACCATGTTAGCCAGGATGATCTCGATCTCCTGACCTCATGATCTAACTGCCTTGGCATCCCAAAGTGCTGGGATTACAGGCCTGAGCCGCTGTGCCTGGCCTAGAAAGTAATTATTTTTTGCAAACTACTTAACACATAAGCAGAAGGAAATATTAGAACACATTTAATTTATTTCTAATTCCTCAAATCCCTATCCTTTAAGTTAGTCTTCAAAGGCTCTGAAAAACACAGAAACTCAATTTATTACAAAGAATTAGACAAATTCAAAAAGGAATATCACCAATATTTATAACCTGTTTAGGAAGAGCTATAAGAGAACAGAATTTGCTTACTAAGAGGTACCAAATGTTCTCTATTGAAGGGGGAAGTACACATATTATTAAATAATACCAGCCATAAATAGATATTTCTTATTCTCCTTATGCACTAAGTTTTGATCCTGATAAATAACTTGTCAACAGTTTATATAAAGCAGCTGATGTTTTATCATTTAAAAATTTTTAAGTGACCAAATATATAAAACACCACACAGATTGTTACTTGTACAATTATTAAAGCCCAACTGGTAACTAGAAAGAAAAAAATGATTTTAATAAGGGCTAAATAAACAGAAAAGTAGTGCATTTTCTAGAAAATATAATTTCAAGTATGCCAATAATATATATTTCCTCGCAATATTTTGTGTGTATAACAACTGATTTTTAAAACCTGATTTGTATGGCAAAAGTGACACCATGCAAGAAAAATAAAGCACTGCTCTTCTTCCTGTGAGTTCAAAAATAATGGGAATTGAGACGTTCAGTTTCTTTTAAATTTAAGAGGTTTTGTGACACTTCAAAATGGAAAAATCAAAAACTTTTAATTAAATACCTAGGAAAGGAGATATTTTACTCAGAAGAAAATCCATTTTTACAGTAAATTATATTCATAGACAGACTTCTCCTTTTGCCCATGAAAATTTAACTACTGTGGAAGTTGCCTTTCCTTGGTAAAGAATTAGAAATCCATCTAAAAATATACTGAAAAACTGTTTCAGACAGAGAACTATAGTCCCTAATCAACATAAGACAAAAGAGTCACACCCTATAATTATCCCTCCTTACTGCCTAGACATAGTTTCTAGGGCACAGAGCAAAGAGAGAGAATCCAAGCAAAATTTGGCACTGCCACTGAGCTCAGGAGATAGATACTAGAGTTTGGGAAGGATTAGGCATTTAGAATTTGCAGGCTAGATTACTAGAGATCTGCAAAGGCATCTCCTGGAATCTTTAGCTGAGTACAGATCTATCCAGGAGGTCACAAAAGGAACCACTGAAAACCAGTGAGCAGAACAATTACTGGAGCTTACCTAGAGTTAGGAATAGTTTCCTTTCTCACCAGTGTGGAGAGACCTTGTAATACATAGGGCAGTAGGCAGAGTTCTCTGAAGGGTCACACGTTAGGATTAGGACTAAAATAGCTCTCAAGTAAAAGTTGCTATGAATCAGCCATAAAAAATCTTAACATCAAGACTCAAAAGGATCAAACTGATTCAAACAACTTAATTTTATTCCTAAAAATAAAGTTCAGCATTTTTTCAAGTATCTTTTAGCACTTGATAACTTAAAATTCACAATGACCAGCATTCCATCAAAAATTATCTGACATGTAAGATGTAACCCACATAGAAGAAAAATAAATCAATGGAAACAAATGCAGAAATGGCACAGATCATTAACTAGTAAACATGGGCCAAAAAAGACCCAAATGAAACTTCTAGACACAAAAAACCTACTATCAGAAGTGAAAATATACTGGATGGGATTAATAGGTGATTAGATACTATGGAAGAAACCATCAAAAAGAGAAGACGCTTGCAGCCTCCCCAGCCCTCCCGCAGCACTCAACCCCAGGATTCCCCTGGCTCACTTGCTGCCATGGCCGACAAGGAAGCAGCCTCCGACGACACAGTGGAAGAACGAGTGATCGAGGAGCACAAAATATGTAAATAGAACACTCCTCTTCTTTATGATTTGGTGATGACCCATGCTCTGGAGTGGCCCAGCCTACCTGCCCAGTGGCTTCCAGATGTCACCAGACCAGAAGGGAAAGATTTCAGCATTCATCAACTTGTGCTGGGGACACACAGGTCGGATGAACAAAACCATCTTGTGATAGCCAGTGTACAGCTCCCTAATGATGATGCTGTTTGATGCATCACACTACCACAGTGAGAAAGGAAAATTTGGAGGTTTTGGTTCAGTCAGTGGAAAAATTGAAATAGAAATCCAGACCAACCACGAAGGAGAAGTAAACAGGGCTCGTCATATGCCCCAGAACCCTTGTATCATTGCAACAAAGACTCCTTCCAGTGATGTTATTGTTTTTGACTATACAAAACATCCTTCTAAACCAGATCCTTCCGGAGAATGCAACCCAGATTTGCGTCTCTGTGGACATCAGAAGGAAGGCTATGGGCTTTCTCGGAACCCAAATCTCAGTGGGCACTTGCTTAGTGCTTCAGATGACCATACCATCTGCCTGTGGGACATCAGTGCCATTTCAAAGGAGGGAAAAGTGGTGGATGCGAAGACCATCTTCACAGGGCATACGGCAGTAGTAGAAGATGTTTTCTGGCATCTGCTCCAAGAGTCTCTGTTTGGGTCAGTGGCTGATGATCAAAAACTTACGATTTGGGATACTCGTTCAAACAATATTTCCAAACCAAGTCACTCAGTTGACGCTCACACTGCTGAAGTGAACTGCCTCTCTTGCTTTTCTTTTCTTTTTCTTTTTTGAGACAGAGTTTTGCTGTTGTTACCCAGGCTGGAGTGCAATGGTACAATCTCAGCTCACCGCAACCTCTGCCTCCTGGGTTCAGGCAATTCTCCTGCCTCAGTCTCCTGAGTAGCTGGGATTACAAGCATGGGCCACTATGCCCAGCTAATTTTTTGTATTTTTAGTAGAGACAGGGTTTCACCATGTTGACCAGGATGGTCTCGATCTCTTGACCTCGTGATCCACCCGCCTCGGCCTCCCAAAGTGCTGGGATTACAGGAGTGAGCCACCACCCCCCTCACCACCTTGCCTCTCTTTCAGTCCTTATAGTGAGTTCATTCTCACCACAGGATCAGCTGACAAGACTGTTGCTTTGTGGAATCTGAGAAATCTGAAACTTAAGTTGCATTCATCTGAATCACATAAGGATGAAATATTCCAGGTTCAGTGGTCACCTCACAATGAGACTATTTTGGCTTCCAGTGGTACTGATCGCAGACTGTCTGGGATTTAAGTAAAATTGGAGAAGAACAATCCCCAGAAGATGCAGAAGATGGGCCACCAGAGTTGTTGTGTATTCATGGCGGTCACACTGCCAAGATATCTGATTTCTCCTGGAATCCCAATGAGCCTTGGGTGATTTGTTCTGTATCAGAAGATAATACCATGCAAGTGTGGCAAATGGCAGAGCACATTTATAACGATGAAGACCCTGAGGGAAGCGTGGATCCGGAAGGACAAGGGTCCTTGATATATATGTCTTTACTTCTTGTGATTTTAGACTCCCCTTTTTTCTTCTCAACGCTGAGAGTGATTTAAGACTGGTTTGGAGACACGGACGTTGGTCAGCTATCCCTCTATGTAATAGGTACCACCAGTAATGCTATTAGCCCAAACAGTGGCTGTTTTCTGAATATTAATGGGGGAGGGGGGCTTGATTCAGCAAAGCCACAGACTTACATTGAAATTTTCTTCAGGAATTTTCCAGTAACAAACCCAGGTCTAAAGCAGCTACAGAAAGGGGAATATTATGTGTGGTTATTTTTCTTATGCTATATCTCCAAGCTTTTCAGACTCATTTAAGTGAAGGCTAGACTGAATAAGGAATGGAGCCAAATGAGGTAGGGGTCTGAGCCATGAAGTATAAGTACTGAAACTTGTCACTTTTATTCAGGAAATAGGGGAGATTCAAGTCATGTAGATTCCTACTCAAATCTTGACACCTGACTTTGCAGGCTGCACATTTTCATACGTAGACCAGTTTCCTCTTGGTTTCTTCAGTTAAGTCAAAACTACGCATTCCTCATTCCCCATATATTTTTGCTCGTTAGTGTATTTCTTGAGCTGTTTTCATGTTGTTTCTTTCCTTTCTGTGAAATGGTGTTTTGTTTTGTTTGTTTTAACTTGGGATCACTACGTTGTAAAGATGTATGTTTTTACCTGACAGTTACACCACAGGTAGACTGTCAAGTTGAGAAGAGTGAATCAATAACTTGTATTCGTTTTAAAAATTAAATTAACCCTTGATAAAAGCTGCTTTTTGTTTAGGAGTTAGCCCTTGACCACTGGTTTGATGCCATCTCCATTTTGGGTGACCTGTTTCAGCAGCAGGTCTATTCCTCTCCATGACTAACTGTGCAAGTGCTTAAAAGCTTTTCTATATTAAAAAAAAAAAAAAAAAAAAAAAAAAAAAAAAAGAGAAGACATAGCAATAGAAACAGCCAAATGAGGCTGAAGGAAGAAAAAATGACTGATAATCAGTGACCTGTGAGGCAGTAGAAAGCAACCTAACATACATATAATTAGAGCCCCAGAAGAAAAAGGGGAAGGACAAGAAAAGTGTAGACTAATGGCCAAAATTTTTCCAAATTTCTTGAAAAATATAACTCCCAGATTCAAAGAACTCAATGAACCTCAACTAGATTAATCACACACACACAAAAGCTTAACGTAGCCTGTGATAATCACACTACTAAAGTCAGCGATGAAGAGGAAGTCTTAAAAGCAGCCAGAGACAAAACATGCACAATATACAAAGGGACAAAAAAGTAAGACTCGTGAGACTTCTCATAAGAAGCCATGCAAACCAGGAAACGATGCAACAAAAACTTTAGAGTTCTGGAAGAAAGAAACCCGATTCTCTAAAACCCAACACCAAGTGAAAACATCATTCGAATTTCAAGTGAAAATAATATTTTCTCAGACCAGTAGAAGTTGAGAGATCTTATCACCAGCAGGTCTGAACTATGATAAATGTTAAAGTTCTCCCGAAGAAAGAAAATAATAACAGATGAAGATTTAGATCTATATGAAGCAAGAAAGACTAATAAAAATGGCATGCATTTGGGTAAATACAGATTTGTTCTCATTTTAAAATTTCTTTAAATATCATTGGCTATTTATGGCATAAATAATAGCACTGTATTAGGGTTGAGAGTTATGCAGAAAATGTATTGTAACAATAGGGCAAAAGATAAGAGAGAGAAACAGGAGTATACGGTGAAGATTTTTAGGCTTGAAGTACTATAATGTTATTTGAAAGTAGACTGTGATAAGTTAAAATTATATACCGTAAATTCTAGAGTAACCACAAAAGCAAAAAATAAAAGGAAAGACAGAAAAAGGATAGCTAATAAGCTAACAGAAGAGATAAAAATAGAGTTACAAAAATATCCAAAAAGAAGACAATAAAAGGTGAGAGAGAATAATGAAGACAAATAGAAAACAAAAAGCAAGGTAGTGTTCCATCCAACCGCACAAATATAAATATATTAATAAGTGGCCTAGGCACTGTAATTAAAGGGCAGTGATTATAAACTCAGATTAAAATACAAGGCCCAAAGATATGCTGTCTACAAGAAACCCACTTTAAATATAAAAATACAAATAGCTTAAAAAGTAAAAGGATGGAAGCCTTAATTAGAATAAAGCTGAAATGGCACTCTTAACACCTGATAATGCAGAATTCAAAAGAAGGTCTGAACATGGGATAAAGATGGATATTTCACAAGTAAAGGGGATCAATTCATTAAGAAAGAAGAACAATCCTGAATGTGCATACACATAAAACAGAAATTCAAAATACATGATGCAAAGACTGAGAGTACTAAAAGTTGAAATAGAAAAATCCACTTCAGCTGGAGATCTGAGCATTCCTCTCTCTGTAATCGATAGAAAACTAACAATACAGAAGACCTGAACTGCACTCTCAGCCAAGTCGACCTAATTGAAACTAATGGCACACTCTACCCAATAATAAACATTTTTTTCAAGTGTACTTGGAATATGTGTCAAAATAAATCACATACTATGCTATTAAAAACTCTTAGTATAGGCCAGGCGTGGTGGCTCACCCCTGTAGTCCCAGCACTTTGGGAGGCCAAGGTGGGCAGACTTGAAGTCTGGAGGTCAAGATGAGCCTGGCCAACATGGTGAAACCCCATCTCCAATGAAAACACAAAAATTGGCTGAGATGTGGCAAGTGTGTGTGATCTCAGCTACTCAGGAGGCTGAGACAGGAGAGTTGCTGGAGCCCGGGAGGCAGAGGTTGCAGTGCGCTGAGATGACACCACAGCACGCTAGCCTGGGCGACAGAACGAAACTTCATGTCAAAAAAAAAAAACAAAAACAAACAAACAACTGTAAACTAAACCTCTATTCTGTATAAACAAACAAACCAAAAACTCTTAGTAAATGTAACAGGATTAATCTTGGTCTCCTAAAAAAATGAATTTAAACTAGACACCAATTACAAATAAAAAATCTGGGCTGGGCATGGTGGCTTATGCCTGTAATCCTAGTACTTTGGGAGGCTGAGTTGGGCAGATCTCAAGGTCAGGAGATCAAGATCATCTTGGCTACACAGTGAAACCCCTTTTCTACTAAAATACAAAAAATTAGACAGGCATGGTGGCAAGTGCCTGTAGTCCTAGCTACTCATGAAGCTGAGACAGGACAATCGCTTGGATCCAGGAGGCAGAGGTTACAGTGAGCCAAGATCACATCACTGCACTCCAGCCTGGGCAACTGAGTGAGCCTCCATCTCAAGAAAGAAAGAGAGAAAGAGAGAAGGAGAGAAGGAAGGAAGGAGGGAGGGAAGGAAGGAAGGAAGGAAGGAAGGAAGGAAGGAAGGAAGGAAGGAAGGAAGGAAGGGAGCGAGGGAGGGAGGGAGGGAGGGAAAGAAAGAAAGAAAGAAAATCTGTAAATCCGGCTAATTGAAAATTAAATAACACATTTCTAAATAAGAAATAGTTCTGGCCGGGCCCGGTGGCTCACGCCTGTAATCCCAGCACTTTGGGAGGCCAAGGCGGGTGGATCACGAGGTGAAGTGATCGAGACCATCCTGGTCAACATGGTGAAACCCCGTCTCTACTAAAAATACAAAAATTAGCTGGGCGTGTTGGTACCTGCCTGTAGTCCCAGCTACTCAGGAGGCTGAGGCAGGAGAATTGCCTGAACCCAGGAGGCGGAAGTTGCGGTGAGCCGAGATCGCACCATTGCACTCCAGTCTGGGTAACAAGAGCGAAACTCCATCTCAAAAAAAAAAAGGTTCAAAGAAGAAATCACGTTGAAAGTTAAAAAATATTTTGAACTGAATGAAAATGAAAATATAACATATCAAAAGTTGTGGATGAAGCTTAAGCAGTTTAAAAATAAGATGATACCCTTAAATGCCAGTATGGTGGGGGGCTCTCAATTCAATAATCTAAGCTTATTTCTTCAGTAAAAAAGCAATAGAAAGGAAGGGGAATCAAGCCAAAAGGAAGCTGGAAGGCAATGAAGAGATCAGAGCAGAAATCAGCGAAATAAAGTGGGGCGCGGTGGCTCACGCCTGTAATCCCAGCACTTTGGGAGGCCGAGGTGGGTGGATCACGAGGTCAAGAGATCAAGACCAACCTGGTCAACATGGTGAAACCCCGTCTCTACTAAAAATACAAAAAAATTAGCTGGGCACGGTGGCGTGTGCCTGTAATCCCAGCTACTCGGGAGGCTGAGGCAGGAGAATTGCCTGAACCCAGGAGGCGGAGGTTGCAGTGAGCCAAGATCAGGCCACTGCACTCCAGCCTGGGTAACAGGAGCGAAACTGCCTCAAAAAAAAAAAAAAAAAAGAAGAAGAAGAAAAGAAAAGAAAAAAGAAATCAGCGAAATAAAAAACAGAATAACAATAGAGATTGATGAAACCAAAAGCTAATTATTTGAAAAGAGCAATAAAATTGATATACTTCTAAACAGATTAATCAAGAAAAGGTGAGAAAAGACTAAAATTAAAATAGGAATATTGTAACCAAATTTTTAGCAACATATTCATCAACTTAAATGAAATGAAAAATTTCTTTGATAAACCTGACAAAAACAAGCAATGGGGAAAGGATTCCCTGTTTAATAAATGGTGTTGGGAAAATTGGCTAGCCATGTGCAGAAAGCAGAAACTGGACCCCTTCCTGACACCTTACACTAAAATTAACTCCAGATGGATTAAAGACTTAAACATAACACCTTACACCATAAAAAGCCTAGAAGAAAATCTAGGCAAAACCATCCAGGACATAGGAGTAGGCAAGGACTTCATGAACAAAACACCAAAAGCATTGGCAACAAAAGCCAAAATAGACAGATGGGACCTAATCTAACTCCACAGCTTCTGCACAGCAAAAGAAACAGTCGCTAGAGTGAATCAGCAACCAACAGAATGGGAAAAAAATTTTGCAGTTTACCCATCTGACAAAGGGCTGATATCCAGAATTTACAAAGAATTCAAACAGATTTACAGGAAAAAAACAAACAAGCCCATTCAAAAATGGGCAAAGGATATGAACAGACACTTTACAAAAGAAGACATATATGAGGCCAACAATCATATGAAAAAATGCTCATCGTCACTGGTCACCAGAGAGATGCAAATCAAAACCACATTGAGATACCATCTCATGCCAGTTAGAATGGCGATCATTAAAAAATCTGGAGACAACAGATGCTGGAGAGGATGTGGAGAAAAAGGAACACTTTTACACTGTTGGTGGGAGTGTAAATTAGTTCAACCATTGTGGAAGACAGTGTGGCGATTCCTCAAGGCCTTAGAAATAGAAATTCCATTTGACACAGCAATCCCATTACTGGGTATATATCCAAAGGAATAGATTGTTCTACTATAAGGACACATGCACACGAATGTTCATTGCAGCACTGTTTACAATAGCAAAGACCTGGAACCAACCCAAATGCCCATCGATGATAGACTGGATTGGGAAAATGTGGCACATATACACCATGGAATATTATGCAGCAATCAGAAATGATGAGTTCGTGTCATTTGTAGGGACATGGATGAATCTGGAGAACATCATTCTCAGCAAACTGACACAAGAACAGAAAATGAAACACCGCATATTCTCACTCATAGGTGGGTGATGAAAAATGAGAACACATGGACACAGGGAGGGGAGTACTAAACACTGGGGTCTATTGGGGGGAAAAGGGGAGGGCCAGCGGGGGGGTGGGGGGCTGGGGAGGGATAGCCTGGGGAGAAATGCCAAATGTTGGTGAAGGGGAGAAAGGAAGCAAAACACACTGCCATGTGTGTACCTATCCAACTGTCTTGCATGTTCTGCACATGTACCCCAAAACCTAAAATGCAATAAAAAATTTAAAAAAAAAAAGAAAAATTTCTTTGAAGAAACAAATTTCCAAAGCCCCCCTCAGGAAGATATAAAAAACCTAAATAGCATAATATGAATAATAAAATAATTGTTTTAGATAACAACCTTTCCACAGAGAAAATTCCAGGGCTAGAGGGCTTCAGTGGTAAATTCTTCCAAACATTTAAGGAAGAAATAACACTAATTCTATACAAATTATTTCATAAAATAGAAAGGAAGGAGACATATTCCAAATCATCTTGTGAGGCTAATATCAGTTTGACTCCAAAACCAGAAAAAGATAGGGGAAAAAAACAAAACAAAACTACAAACCATGTTTTTCAACAAATTAAATCCAGCAATGTAAAGAGAGTAATGCATGATGACTAAGCAGTTAACATTCAAATATCAACCAACAAAATTAATCATATTAACAGGAGGAAAAATCATACTACATCATCTCATAGATGCAAAGTATTTGATAAAATTTAATATCCATTCATGATTTTTACAAACTCTCAGAAAACTAGAAGTATAATGGAACTCTCTCAAGTGCATAAATAGCATCTATTTAAAAACCAACAGTAAGTATAATACCTAATGATAAGATATTAAATGTTTTCCTCCAAAAATCAAGAACGAAGTGGGGTGTTCACTTTCATCACTTCTACTTAGCATTTTCCAGTAGGTTCTAGGTAATGCTATGGGCATACTGACTGAACAAGAGAAAGCAAAACTGCATTTATGCATAGATGACATGACAGTATGTGTCACAAATCTAGGAAATCTTATAAAAGCTACTAGAACTAAGGTGGGAGTTTAGCAAGTTTGCAGGATACAAAGTCAGTATAGACCTATTGCTTCCTATGGAGTAGCAGCAAATAACTGGAAATTTAAAGAAGCAAAACCATTTATAACAAAACGAATAACAACACCATTTATAACAAAATAAACAACATAAATTTCTTAGGAATAAATTTAGTTAAATAGCAAAATCTGTTTACTAAAAATATCAAATATTTACTAAAAATATCAAATGCCAAATTATCAAAAATTATCAAATAAAACTAAAGATGTAGGAAATGGAGCAAGTGGCCAGGTGCAATAGCTCACACGTGTAATCCCGGCACTTTTGAAAACCATGGCAGGAGAATCATTTGATCCCAGAAGCTAAAGACCAGCCTATGCAGCATAATGAGACCCCATCTCAAAAAGGAAGGAAGGAAGGAAGGAAGGAAGGAAGGAAGGAAGGAAGGAAGGAAGGGAGGGAGGGAGGGAGGGAGGGAGGGAGGGAGGGAGGGAGGGAAAGAAAGAAAAGTTAGCGAGTGTGGTGGTTCATGTCTTTAGTCCCAGGTATTTGGGAGGCTGAGACAGGAGGATTGATTGAGTCCTGCAGGTGATGGCTGCAATGAGCAGTGATTGTGACACTGCACTCCACAGTCTGGGTGACAGAGCAAGAGCCTGTCAAAAAAGAAAGAGAAAGAGAGGAAGAAAGAGAGAAAGGAAAGAAGGGGGGGAAGGGAAGGAAAAAGAGGGGAGGGGAGGGGAGGGGAGGGGAGGGGAGGGAAGGGAAGGGAAGGGAAGGGAAGGGAAGGGAAGGGAAGGGAAGGGGAAAGAAAGGGAGGAGAGAAAGGAAGGAGACAAAGGAAGGAGAGAAAGAGATATCATGTTTCAAAGACTCAATATCGTAACAATGTTAAATCTCACCAAAATTGATATTTCAACACAATCTCATTCAAAACTCCAGATGTTTGTAGAAAGTGACAGGCTAGTTCTAAAATGTATATGGTAAGGGAAAGTACCTAGATAACCAAAACAATTTTGGGAAAAAAAGACTCACAATGTTTGAGGACTAATACCCACTGATATCAAGACTTACTATAAAGCTATAGTAACCAAAACAATGTGGCAGTGTTGTAAACCTAGACATGTGAAACACATTAGGAAAAGTCCAGAAATAAACATTGCCAGTGGGTAAGCACAGTCTTTTCAAGTGGTGCTGGCATAACTGGGCATCCACACGCGAAGAAACAAATCTAGACATGGATCTTATATATTCCACACAAAAAAAATTCAAAATGGATCACACACCTAAATATAAAATGCAAAACTATAAAACATTTAAAAGGAAAACATCTAGATGACCTTGGATCTGGTGATAACTTTTTTAGATATAATACCAAAAGTATGATCCATAAATATAAAATTGATAAGTTAGAACTTTACCAAAATTTAAAACTTCTGCTCTGTGAAAACACTGTTAAGAGAATAATGAGCCCAGCATAGTGGCTCGTGCCTGTAATCCAAGCACTTTGGGATGCCAGTGGTGGGTGAATTGCTTGAGCTCAGGAGTCTGAGATCAGCCTGGGCAACGTGGCAAAAACCCCATCTCTACAAGAAGTATGTAAATTAGCTGGGTGTGGTGGTATACACCTTCAGTTCCAGCTACTCAGGAGACTAAGGTGGGAAGATCACTTGAGTCTGGGAGGCAGAGGTTGCAGTGAGCGAAGATGACACCACCGCATTCCAGCCTGGGCAACAGAGCCAGACCCTATCTCAAAAACAAAACAATCAAACAAAATGAAACAAAAACAGAGAGAGAGAGAGAGAGAGAGAGAGAGAGAGAGAGAGAGAGAGAGAGAGAGAGAGAGAGAGAGGGAGGGAGGGAGAGAGAGAGAGAGAGGGACAGAGGGAGAGAGAGGGGAATGGTCAAAAAACAAGTCAAGTATTCATCAACAGGAAAATGGATAACAAGTTGTGGTACATCCACATGTATTAGTTCATTCTTACGTTGCTATAAATAACTACCTGAAACTGGGTAGTTTATAAAGAAAAGAGGTTTAAGTGACTCACAGTTTTACAGGCAGTACAGGAGGCATGGCTGGGAAGGCGTCAGGGAACTTTAAATTACAGCAGAAGGGGAAAGGGAAGCAGGAGCATCTTCACCTGGCCAGCAAGAGGGGGCGAGATAAGGGAAGAGTGCTATACACTTTCAAACAGCAAGATGCCTTGAGAGCCCTATCACCAGGCAGAACTTGAGGAATGGCACTAAAGCATCAGAATCCATCCCCATGATCCAGTCACCTCCCATTAGGCCCCATATCCAACATTGGGAACTACAATTCAACATGAGATTTGAGTGGGAACACAGAGCCAAACCATAGCACCATACAGTGGAATCTTACTCAGTAGTAGCAAAGAAGGAACTAAGGATACATAAAAAACATGAATGAACCTCAAAGCATTACCTTAAGGAAGCCAGACAAAAAAGACTTCATCCTTTCTGGATTCACTTATATGTAACTCTAAAAAGTGAAACTGTAGTAGCAGAGAGCAGATCAATAGTGGCCAAGGGGTTAAGGGTGGAGAAAGAGGATTGGTTACAAAGAAAGCTTGGCAATGTTCTATTCAATGTATTGGTTACTCATACGACACGTAGTATAGAACACTGCCAGCACCTGGAATATTTGTGAAGGTTCGCTGCACTTAGGCTGAGCGAATTTTTTGGGGGGGGAGGGGTACCAAATTTCTTTATTTGAAGGAATGGTACAAAGAACTTAAGTGGATGTTTTGGTACAACTTATGGCTGAGTGAATTTTATGTTCATTATACCTCAATAAAAAAGTTTATTTAAAAATAAATGTGTAAATTGTATTCCCGCTGTTGGCGAACAGGGTCCTGTTTTCATCGCCTAAAACTTCCAGAATTTCATTTGAAGTTTTGATGGCAGATAAAGTGAGTCACAGAAGCCGGCTTTTCTTCCTCCATCCATCCAGCCAGCCCACCAGATAGCCAAGTAGAATGAGAATAAAATACAGTTTTATTTTTTAAAATTTTATAATCTGAAAATAAAATTATCATGCCTAACATTTATGATGTGAATGGTTTACACTGCTATCCTAGGCATTTTGCATATGTTAACATATTTAATTCTTTCAGTAATGCCATGATATGAATTGCATTATTAGTTCTGTTTCAGGAAGAGAAAAACTGAGAAACAGAGAAGCCAGGTTAGCTTCCTGGCTGGTAAATGGTTAAGCTGGGATTTGAACCCAGGCAGACTGACTTTAAAGCCGCTCTGCCCCATATAGTAGCCACTAGCCACATATGGCTCCTGAGTACTTACAGTGTAGTTAGAATGAATTGAGACATGTTGTAAGTATTAAAATGTACCTCATAGTTCAAATAATTACCAAAAAAATGTAAAATGTTGCATTAATTTTAATATTGATTACATATTGAAATAATACTTTAGATATTTTGAGTTAAAATGAAATATATTATTGAATTACATTTGCCAAAAGCAAATAATATACTTGCTTTCTAAAATGTGGCTATGAGAACATTCAAAATTATCTGTGTCGAAGGTGATATATCTATTGGGCGTCGCCGTAGCAGATGCTGAGAATTCGTCGCATTCTACTGCTTTGGTGACAGACTTCAGAGCAATTATGAGAGGATGCATGAGCGGTGAATAAAGGTATGGACAAAGCGTCATGGGAGTGTTAAAAGAAAATTATCGGCCGGTCGCAGTGGCTCACGCCTGTAACCCCAGCACTTTGGGAGGCCGAGGCGGGTGGATCACGAGGTCAAGAGATCGAGACCATCCTGGTCAACATGGCGAAACCCCGTCTCTACTAAAAATACAAAAAGTTAGCTGGGCGTGGTGGCGCGTGCCTGTAATCCCAGCTACTCAGGAGGCTGAGGCAGGAGAATTGCCTGAACCCAGGAGGCGGAGGTTGTGGTGAGCCGAGATGGCGCCATTGCACTCCAGCCTGGGTAACAAGAGCGAAACTCTGTCTCAAACAAAAAAAAAAAAAAAAAAAAAAGAAAGAAAATTAGCAGTTCTCTTTTGACCAGGGATAAAGAACTCAGGGAAAATATTCCAGAGAAGCCGGGCACATGTAAGAAGAAACAAATCAGTCCTGTCACTGTGTTATATTTGTATACACTTTACATTTTCACAAAGTGGTTTGATAAAAACAAATGCATTTCATTTGCACACACGTGTGCACTCCCCCGCCACACACACACACAAACAAAAGCCGTGAAACAGGTTGGGCAGATACTATTGTCCCTGTTGTACAAGAAGAAACTGAGTGTCTGAGAGATGAAGTTTATTCTGCTGGTAAGTAGCAGAGCTGGGAGTTTAACCCAGATGTTTTGAGTCCAAGATCACGGAACTATCTACCACATCATGAGTGCCTTGAATTGACCTGGAAATAATTTCAAAGATAGAAAGCAAAATTATATGGGAAGTGAGGTGGAGGCAATGTCCTGCTGAAGCCAGCTCTTACCAGTTCACAAAAGCCAATGATACTCATCCTTTTTCAACTGATGTCAAGTCATAGATTGAAATCAGCCATGGTGGGGGTATTGACATTACAGAAACTGTAATATTACAAATGAAGGCTTTTCCCCACCAAAACCCAATTCGGTAGCATACCACTGAATGGACAACGTGAGCTGAGGCAAATCTAAATGCTTTGGGTCTCAGCATGTTCAGCTATTTAATTTTAACTATTAAATAGAAGTCAAATCTCAAATCCTGCAGGTAGAGACCCTTGAGCTCCCATCCTGTCTCCACCACCTATTGTCATGAAACCTGGGAGTTTCCTAAGTTCTCTCTTAGTCTATGTTTTCTTACCTGTAAAAGAAAGATGACAACAGAGCCCATTCCTAAGACTTTTCTTTATTGGAATATATCCATAGACATTTAAAGCATTACATACTAAAAAAAATAAATTTGAAAATATTAATTCACTTAAAAATAAGCTCATAACACGCTAATGTAAATAACATATTTTAATTTTGAAAAGCCTACATTTTCCAAAACAGAACCAAAACTTACTGAGAAGAGTATCATCGTTTTACAGTTTTGCAAGTCTCTTTAATGTCTGGCTTCACAGAAGACAACTGGATTCTCATATCTGTTATATCTCTATCTCATATCAAAGAATGCCAAGGTCCCAGAACTGCTGGCCTAACACAAAGCTCTCAGTGGCTGTTAGCCATTTTTATTCAGATTCCATTCCCCTATGAGTTATTGTGAGGCTCAAATGAGAGCATGTATTTTTAAAAGACTGTGAAATCATGACACGCTTACAATGCAAAACACTCCAGTCTGAGACATTGGTGGCTATTCTTATTTATATTTTTCCAACAATTGAAATTTAAACCTTGAAATGAATTTTTCAGAGCCCTGCTTTGCTATTTTATGACCTCAAATGTAATTAGTCCTCAGAAGTGCATATAGACGGAAGAAAAGGAAAGAGAAAGAACGTGGAAGAAAGGAAGGGAGAGATGAGGATGGGAGGGAAGGAGGGCAAGCAGGAAGACTTCCTGGCTTATAAGGTGTCTTCGAATGTTTAGGGATCTGCTAATGGAGACATTGCCTTAGCGACTTCATTCTAAGACTCACAGACACTAGAAGCCCTGAGAAGTATCTTCACAAGTGGACAATCACAAAAGCAATATATAGTGCCCACCAGAAGATGACTCAATTCCTTTGGACAGAAAGTCCAAGAGCCACCCCGCTGGCCCTTCAAGGTCAAGGAATCAGTTTGAGTTGCTCCTGCTGGTGAGGAGAAATGGAAGGAATATAGAACTGCCCCTCTGTCTACAGTTTCACTCACCGAGCTTTCAGCTGCTACTGGCCAAGTGAGGTCTGCAAATAGGTGACTACAGTGTAATTGGGTATTTTGAAAGAGACCACATTCACATACCTTTATTACCATCTATTATCATGCTTGCTCTATTTTATCACTGCTGTTAATCTGTTACTGTGCCTAATGTATAAATTAAATTTTATTGTATGTACGTATGCACAGGAAAAAACATGGTGTATATACAGTTTGGAACTAGCTGCAGCCTCACGCACCCACTGAGGATCTTGGACCGTATACCCCATGGACAGCAGAACTAATGCAGGAAAAGATTCAGCATGAAAGTTGCTGTGGATCTCATGACAGGAAGGAAAGTATATTAGTCATAATCGCTCCAGAACTTAGCTCAAACAGGCTTAAGACAGAAGAAAAAGTGCTGGTTCACATAAAAGCCAGGTCTCACATAGAGAGAGCTCTCGTGCTCTGTCTCCCTCTCTCTCTCTCTCTCTCTCTCTCTCTCTCTCTCTCTCTCTCTCTCTCTCTCTCTCTCTCTGTCTCCTCCTTCACAGACTGTTCTGCTTTTACCATAGACTCTGCTTTGTTTTTGTCTTAGAGGCTCTTAGAGACTGTTCTTAACTTCAAGACGTCCCAAAAGAAAGCTCTTCCACGCAGCTCAGACAACTTCCGGTTTGCATCTTACTCACCAGGCTGATGTTTCTGTATCCATCCATACATTAGTATGACAGTACTGAATCTAACTGAGTTGGTCTGAAAGTATTTCTAGCTACTTTAGGCTCATTGCTTTTAGCTTTATGGGGCATCATATTAAAATATACAGAATTTCCATTTATAGGCTGCTATAAATCAATCCATCCAGAGTATCCATCCAAAGCAATTGATCAATAGGTCTGCAGCACTAATGTGCATAAACACGATTAACAAAGTTTGTTAGAAAGATACTGGCCTGTTCATCCTCTAGTCTAGCAAGATAGAGGCCAAAAAAAAAAAAAAAAAAAGCACTTCTTATACTCAAGCCACACTGTGCCTTGAAAGATATATGTCCTGTTTCATTAAAATTTATTATGTTGGACAATCATAAGATGTTTCCTGGAGTCCGGGCTCTGTAATTCATTAGAGCTCTAGGGAAAAGAAATGCTCTCCTGCCAACCGAAGTATCACAATGGCATGTGATAGCCTGGTTAGATCTCATCAGCTTGGGTTTATCACATCTGGCTCATTTTGAAAATGATTTCACACTAAACGAGAGAAATGAAGAGATAAAGGAAGAGTAATCTAATATAAGAAATTTAAAACTCAGCTAATTAGGACAAAAATGTTTCTAATCCAGCTCTGTATATTTGGCAAAAATTAAAAAAAAAAAATAAGGCAGACCAGCTGGAAAGCAATAAAGCATATCTACGTCTGATCCACACTGCTGCCAGCTGCTGCTTCAACGGTTTGGCAAAACAAGCCTTTGTACACTAAGTCCACTTCTTTTATTCCTAGAGACTACAGTCTTTTTTGAACTTGGATGGTGACTTTATAAAGAGTGCTGTTGTTTTATTTACTCTCAATTCATCAGGCTCGACTGTAAACAAAGTGTCTGTTGTAGTTCTGCTGACAATTATCCACTTGTCAACAGCTCCCTCAAGTACCTTCAGCATCTGGCTACAGCAGGAAACCTCTACATCAAAATGAACATCTCAGTAAATTCAGGATTTCAGCAGCAGTCAGGATTGTATTGTAACGAATGTCACCAAGACACCTCGATGAGAATATATATCATCAGATGAGTGTTTATCAGTATATCCCTTCATTCTCTCTGTTGATTTTGGCAAAAAAAAAAGAAGAAAATTATTTCAACTAAGGATTCCTGGAAGAGCAGGCTCTTGGAAGAGGCGGTGGGGAAGACAGTGATAGGTGGGACTGTGACTTTGGATATTTTTACAAACTACCACGCACAGAAAGACAGCTTCAGAAGTCTTCAACTATGGACAGCCAACATCCCCATTAGTTACACTCCACGAGATCAAGAGAGCCAAACTGTTATAATCGGTGGTGATTTATGTGACGAATACATGGTAAGTTTTGCTGCTATTTCACTAAGGTTTGAAAGTGGCACAACTTTATCCAATATTCAGATACCCCTTTGCCTCTGGGAATTTTTCTCCCATTGAAAATGTGTCTGGAGCATAGGGAAAAGTCACTGCCAAAGTCATTAATATCTTGACAACAATGGAACTGTTTTAAAGACAAAACAAATGTTACATTTGGGGGTTTGTTGAGGGGGAATTACTAATGTGTGCTCCACTTGGAGAAGGGAGTCATAGAAAATTAAACTGAATGGCCGGGCGAGGTGGCTCACTCCTGTAATCCCAGCACTTTGGGAGGCCTAGGCGGGTGGATCACAAGGTCAAGAGATCGAGACCACCCTGGTCAACATGGTGAAACCCCGTCTCTACTAAAAATACAAAAATTAGCTGGCCATGGTGGCGTGTGCCTGTAATCCCAGCTACTCGGGAGGCTGAGGCAGGAGAATTGCCTGAACCCAGGAGGCAGAGGTTGCGGTGAGCCGAGATTGCACCATTGCACTCCAGCCTGGGTAACAAGAGGGAGACTCCGTCTCAAAAAAAAAAAAAAAGAAAGGAAATTAAACTGAACATCCATGCTATATCCCACTTCTGTTCTTCCAGAGGAGAAATCATATACACCACGTGGGGAGGAGAGCTGAGTGCGGTCTGGGACAAACCGGTCCTCAGGGAGAATATATGGATTATTTACTTAGAATTTATCTCCTTCGGATTGATTTACACTCACTTCAAAACGGAAGATATTCAGATAATTTGGCACCGCTCCCTCAAAGGTGGACTTCTGGGTGAGGAATGAGTGGTGGGGAGTCGGAGAGGATGTAAACCACCAAGAGAAACACAATCATCCAGCATCGCCAGGCCTTCGTTCTCATGGACCCAAAGAGGCCTAGAACCAACGCCCAATCCAGAAGCCTTGCCGTCCTCCGCGACAAGAACAGAGGAGGGTGGGGGGGGGGGGAACAGCGGGACCCGCTCAGCGAGGCCCCTCCCCCACGACCCCCCATCTCTGTAGTTACCAGTTAAGGTGGATTGGTGGGGTAGGGGGAGGTGGACCAGTGAAGGGTCTGCTTCTCTCCTCTTTCTGACAAAAGCTAATCAATCTAACTGCGCGTAATTGATTTTAATGGGGGGGGGGAGGTTCTTCGTATTAACGGTTGCCCGGGATCCTCAGCCTGCGCGGGCGGCGGCTGCGGGTGCTGATCTCGGTCTCTCTTCCTCGCCCAGCCTGCGCAACCGGTGCACCCGCCATGCCGCCTAGCTTTGGGGCTCTAAAGAGCAAAGAGGACTGAGAACCCGGATCCCGGCCGGACCGCCGCCCCGTTTCACCTGGTAATTTATGCACAATTAATTGAGATATCTTTTATACTTGATGTGTTGCAAAATTAATGCCTAATTTATGTAATTAGTCAATTAACTCTAATTCCAGCATATGTTCCCAATGCCCAGAAGGTGTTCTGTTTCCCAGGTACTTATTTTGATGTCACGAAATGCAGCTAATTAATTTTACATGCATATTAATTTGGGATCTCTTTAGCAGTTCCCTTTGTGCCAGTAATTTTAATATTTGTCTTTCTAACCTTTTGGGGTAGGGTGAGGGAGGCGCAGGTGGGTATGAGCAGCACGTGAGCGTGAGCCTGGATGGTGCCTGAGGGTGGCCCAGGTGGTAGGGCAGTGTTCCCGCATAGGCTCCTAGTGGCAGGGAGTGCAGGCGCTGCGCTCCGCAGGCCCTTAGGGGGCATTGCTGCTGCTGACCCCACAAAGTGCATTTTGCTAGCAGTTGGGAAACAGAGAGCCTTCAGGGCAGGGAGGTGGATGCGCCCGGGCTGGCTGACCGTTATACCCCGGGGCATTTCCCAGGTCCTTAGACACATCGCTCCTCGCCCAGTGGCCCTCACTCCTGGGAGCCAGTGACACTTTCTCACTTATTTATTTATTTGCACCTTGAAGGATGACTCGGATTTCCAGGCCAGTCCGAGGAGGCGGAAAGCGAACCCGCTGCTCCGAGGTAGTGGCCCTTCCTTCCAGACCTCGCGCTGATCCCCAAGTGGCTGGAGCTCGAGTCTCTGAGCTTCCCAAAGCTGAGGGGTGGAACCGGAGGGGAAGCGAGCCTCTATCTCGGGCTGCGCGAGCCTCCATGGGACAAAGACTAAGCAGGGTAAAAGTTTACTTTTCAAGATATTGGGTGGCACATTAAAACTTTTATCCGTTTTGGACAAATTAATGAGCAATTTAATTAATAAAATCAGAGAGTAGTGTAAGTGCTGATAATGAAGTCAAATGAGTGCACAGTAAAATATTCACTCATCCAGCGCATTGCCAAATACCCCCTTAATTCTGCTTAACACTAAAAGGGTTTTGAGCACCATAATGAGATTCTTCTGTCTGCTAATTAATTGACACGCTCCTGAATATTCATATGAGCTAGCACCAATACGTTCCTAATTGCACCGTGGAATAGATCTCAGAGGAAAGTAAATCGCCATAGACTTAATTAAAATAATGTATTCCAGATCCAGGACGGGGAAAGATGAGACATTTGCCTTCGAGCGCGCTAAGAAAGTGGCACCTGGTTGGTGGAGGGGAGAGATATCAAACGTCGGCTCCCAGCCTGAAATAAGTGGCGTGGGACACGCAGGGAGGGCGTTCAGCTTCAGAAAGCAGCGGCTACGCTCGGTCCAAACCCGGCGGCTCCGGAGGCCAGAGCTCCTAGGTGCGTCCGTGCTCCCGCTGCGCTGCGCGGTGCTGTCCTACCGGAGGAAGTGGCTGATGGGCAGTCTAGGACCCCGGCCCCTGACCCAGGGCCTTCTCTTTCCTCCCCGAGGTCCTGGTTCCGATCCCGGTCCGGATCCCGCCGCTGGTCTGAAGGGCTGTCTACAGAGGTACTTAGGGAAACATCATCGGTCCGGAAATTCCTATGGAAACTTTACGGGGGTTGTGGACGCCTCGGCAGCCCGAACTCTCCCAACCCAGCTTGCGACCTGAGGGAAGTCGCTCGCACTTCTCTTTGGAGGAGGAGGTCGACAGCTCCGGGGAGGATGCTTGGATCCCGTCATTTTCGGGATCCAGGTCCCACATCCCTCAGGAAGCGCTGCTGTCCTCAAAACTGCGTAGCTAAATTCCTGAGCACATTCTCCCTTTCTCGAGGAGTCCAGTACCCGTGCCGGGGAGCATTCCAGCCGAGCTAACCTCGGCGGGTAGGAAGCACAGCAGCCAGCCTGTGGACCCTACATCTGGGCTCCACAGCACAGCCATTTTTACCAGATCATGCAAGAAAAATAAACTCTTCTCCCTTGGAAAGACAAGCCCCCCCACCCCCTTCTTTTTCGGGGGGGAAAAAATCACCACAGGTTAGAAACCGAAAAGAGTTTATTTGAAGGCATACAAATGCATATTTATTATACACATGTAGGCATTAACAATGTAAATCACACCGCCAGCAGTTGCTGGTTGTTTATTCATTAGATCTTTAGAAAATCTACATTGCCTCCAGACAGCGCGATGATAATGTGAAATACACAAGCAGTTTACATAACCAACTTCAACACAGAGCTCCACGCTCAGCCACTCGGAGTCATCAACAGGTCGCGGGGAAGCGGACGCGAAGGAAAACCTACGTTGCTAACAACTACGGAAAATCTGGGAAATGTATGAGGCCCACAGTTCCCTCTGTCCTTTTGGGAAGGAATGGAAGACTTTGAGAGCCAGTAGAGAGAGAAAAAAGCAACTCTCTCACTACGTTTGCTTCATCTGTTTTACCCCGTTTGTGTGTAGCTTTTTCTTTTCTTTGCAATTAAAAAAAAAAAAAAAAAAAAAAAAAAACGGTAAAAAGAGACTGCTTGGGCGGAACGGAAAGATCAATATCCTCCCCAAACTCCTGGTATTCGGGAGTGTTCCTTAAAGACTGTGAACCCAAACTGCTTTCAGGGATGAAGTAAGTGACTAGAGGTTTTCTTTACTGCCTGCGCGGGAAGAAAAGACAGCCTACCTTGACTGAGGGAGGCCATCAGCTCCACCAATCAAATCGCTGTGGCCATGAACAAATGGTTACCCACTCCAAAGACAATCACCTGCTGGCTCAGCCTTCTTGGAATTATTAAATGCTCCGTGGTTCTAGGTTTATTCAAAAATTGGAGATAAGGAGGCACTTTAAGAGAAAAGTGGCTGTACAGACTTAATGGTTATTTTAAGTACACAAATAGTGTATATAAAGATATTTACAAGATTCTTTCCCAATAAAAGTATCAAATAAAACTAAATGCGGGGGCCGGGGGACGCCAACTAGGGTCTCTTGCATTGGTCCAGAGAACGTTGTCAGCCACAATTGTAAGTGGCAAAGTTTTCGAAAAACCGCGCCGATCCTCTGAAGGTCGGATTAATGATTTATCGGACTCTCGCCACCCACCTGCCGTAGCCTACCGCTACCCCGAAGAGGTGTGCCAGTGATGCGCTGCGGGGCGTGGGGGGGGGGGATTCTCTATTTCCAGCCTCCTTCTTCCCTTCCTACCTCCTGTCTTTTGGTTAGGCCAGCTGCGCACAGAAGAAAATGCCCTGCCGATCCCGGAAAGTTTGTGCTACTGGGAGTGCCTCGAGTTAGTCTGCAGACCTAAAATCTGGTGTTCACACCTGTGCGGGAATTTAAAATGGAAGCTGAGAAAAAAGGCGGGAGGAGGAGGGTAGAGAGGGAAAGGTTAGCGCGAACGAGAAGGGGTGGGAGAGGGAGGGAGAGGAACGCAGCGGGCAGGGATCTATTTCTGGGACATAGGTAAGTCCTCGGGGCAATGTGGTTTCCCCTGCTGACCAGCTGTGTCAGTTAACGGCCTCCTTCTTCTTCTGCCCATCAAGAGTCTGCCAACAGCCCTGGAGCAGCGAGAGCGCCCAAAGCAGAGACCGCGCGGAGGGCCAGGGTGTACGGCGGGCGGGGTTGGGGGGGGTGGCACAGCCCGCCGGGACCCGCGAAGCGGCGCGCTAGTCCCAGGTGAGCCCGAAAGGAGCGGAAGGACTCGGCCGCGCTGGGGTGGCGAGCGCAGGGCTGCACTGCAGTCCCCGCCAAGCCCGCCCCCTAGCCATTCTTAGCTGGGGGATGCCAGTACGGATCAGCCGCTTTCTTTCTTTTCTCTCCTTCTTTTTCAAACCCGCTTTGTGGGTGGCAACTCAGCGGGAGACTCTTAGAGACAACAAAACAAAAAGCACAGAGAGAGGAGAGAGAGAGAGAGAGAGACAGGGAGAGAGGGAGAGACAGAGAGAGATCAGCAAATAGTTTTTAACCTTCCTAGGAACACAGCGAGTTATTACAACTGAAAGCTGTTGTGGTCTTCAGCGAAACCTGCTTCTGCCATTAAGAAAACACATATTACACACGTTCACCCTGGTTAAGCTCTCCTCCCTGGTCAGCCTGAACAAACAAACCAGAAGCATAGGGCTTTAAGGCTGAAGACCTATAGGTTATCCGGTTTCAGAACAAATTCAAGTAAAGGGATCCACCAAAAAATATACATATTATATAGATGCAAAATATTCTTCATTTCACATATCTGCAGTTGCCCCCCCCATCGGTTTTATTTCAATTTATGAGTAAAGCACATTTTAGCCTACTGTCCAGGATTTACCTTAATATTCTATTCAATCAGTAACTTATTTTTCCCAAATCGTACATTCAAAGGAGCTTAAAAGCGTTTTTCCCACTTATTGGAAACTTTAAAACATTTTATAAAGCTAAAAAGTCACTTTCCTGTTGCAGCTTTTCCAAAATTCCTCCCTTCAAAATAACATTTTAAGAGTGGTGCCCAGCCAGAAATACTAATTGAAAGAAAAACAAAAACCGAGCAAACCAATAATTTTTGACAAAGAAAACTAATATGAAAAGTATAAGGTGATTTTTTCTCTCCCTCCCTTCCCACTTAAAAAAAAAAAAAAAAAACCCCTTTGCTCCACCCCTCTATTAAACAAAACACAATACCTTTTTCTGGGTGGTACTGCACAGAAGTTGATTCAGTTTTGACAATGTTGTTTAGCTATCATTTGCTATTTTGAATGAATGGGAGCAATCCCCCCTTTTACAACATTTGTTTCCTATTATGGAGAGGTGCAGCAGTTGAGGGCAGACATGTGAAAGTGGCTGTTTGATTCTCTTTTTCATCTCCCTGACCCTGCTTTTGTCCCTTCTCACCCTGGGAATGTCACGCCTCGCTACTTCACTTTGAGATGCTCGAGAAAGTGGCTTTGTTATTCCCTTTTAGACATACACGAAATTGTTCTCATTCCCCCCGCTGTAAAAGATACTTCACATCGGGACTCGGTTCACAAGTGCAATGCAATTTGGCTTAGTCCAACCTTTGTTCTGCTTGTACAAATGAGCGAACAGTGCACACATTATACAGTTGATCTACTGCTGTCTTAACCCCAGAGTTAGGGGCTGGGAGAAAAGCAAGTTAATCCCTTCAATACCAAGGTGGCTTTAGCAATATTTCCTCCAATAATAATAATAGATTTGGATTGCTTCTTCTATTTCACATAGTACAGAGCAAAACTTATGGGGAGGATTTAGCAACAGCAACACAAAAAGCCTTCCACCAACCTTTTGCAAATAAGTTTTTAGACAAATACATTTGTGTGCATGCTAATGCCCAATTTAAAGCTATGCAATTGTTTGTGCAAAGGAGGGATTTGATTTGGAAACAAAGATTTTAAAGCCTTGAAGTCTCAGAACAAATCACAGCCAAGCAAACATCAAATGGTATTTAGCAAACCAATTCCAAAGAGAGGGCATTGTGCTGAGCAGGGAAAGAGTTGTTTTCACAGGCATTGAAATTGCTTGCTCACTAGATGGGGGAGGGGGACAGCGGGTGGCACCTCTTGGGGATGGGGATCAAGCTAGACCAGCACCTAACTCTGGCTACTGTTTATTTTGTGCTTGAGGTAGAGGGAAACTGGACCTTCCTTGCTCTCCAAAGTGCAGCAGCTGCTTGGGATATACTATTAAAATGTGTGGGGTGCTGCCTCTCCCTTTACCTCACTCCCAAGCAAAACACACATTGAACTCTAGGTGCCCCAGACACAGCCAGAGGCCCAGTTCACCACTGGAAAAGTTGTTCTGGTGGGGACATCCTTGAAGTTGAGTCTCCCAGTTTAGATGGGTGTAAAGAGAGAGCAGGAAGTGGAGACTTTTGTCTTAGAACCCCACAAGATTGGGCCGGGAGGGGGGATCTGATTATGGGCATCATACTACTTGTCCAAAGGATTTTTTGGGTTTTGTTTTTTCCCCCCTTCTCCGTAATGAGTTAAGGTCCACACCCCCTCCTTGTAGCCCAGTTGGCTGGAAAGTTTCCCGGCAGACATTCTTCCCTACTAGTTGGGAAGTGTGCTCCTTCGGCAACACAGTGCAGGGGTCGCTGGCGGGGACAGGGGGTGTGCGTGGGTACGACGGAGTCCTTTCACTGCCCGTTGGCAGTTGGCATCAGAGCGGAAAGTGTATCCCCTCCCCCTCTTCTCTCCCTTGCGCAGTTTGATTTCCCGCCAGACTCAGTCGGAGTGGCCTGGGAGAGCGGACTCAAACTTCCGAGGCAGTCGTGGGAGAGTCGTGGCGGATAGGTTTCCCTTGACACGCTCCGGGTGCTCGTCTCTGCACCGCCCCCCCCACCCCGCCCCACCCCACCACCGAACATGGAAGTCGATGACGTCGGGTGCCCCCCGGGAGAGGAAAACTTTCTGAGCTAGTTCCCTCTGCTCCCGAAATCTTGCATGTTAAAGCCTGGCCGTGTGGTGCTGGGGGGTTGGCGGGAGAGGGGCACAGATTCCGAGGACAAACAACCCCCAGGACACTCACGACGGCAATTTTTTTTAATTGACCGCTGACAGGCTGAGGGAGTTTGTTTTAGTGCTGAATACCCCAGGAACGAAATCCTTTTGAAAGGGAGGCTAAGTCGTTTCACGCCACCAAAGTGCAGATTTGAAGAGTGACTGATGGGACAAAGAGGCGCGATGCGTTAGCGCGGATTCCCAGAGGGAGCGCAGCACTGGTGCAAATGCGGGAGGCGGCCAGGCGAGGTGGGGCGGGGCAGAGGAGACTCGCAAGGCCCTAAAACCTGAAATCGACGGCGCACCAGCCTTCGACCCTCTCCCTCCGCACATTTCACTGTCAATTTGGGAAAGGAGATGCAAGAAGAAGAAGGGAGAGAAGAAAAGCGCAGCAAAGAGGAGTGAAGGGCTGGAGTGCTGTGGCAAAGGGGAAAGGAGAGGGAGGGAGAGACTCAGACAGAGGAAGCCTAGAGGAGGTTAGGGAGACTCGGGGAGAAAGGAAAAGAACGGGGTAAAGGAAGGCTCAGCCGAAACGCTCCAGGCATTGCAGAGTTCAGTTTCCAAGTGGGGACGGCGGGTATTGTTTTTGGCACCTAGGAAACCTTCGGAAGCTGCCGGGTACTTTCCCTCCGCCTCCCGTCTATGTTTGGTAAATACTAACAAACCAGGACGCGTTATTTTCTGGAGTGTGCACGAGGGGCTGGCAAAGGCTAGGGACAGATTTCCTCTCCTGGAGCCCCCCGCCCCCCCCAAGCGCCTGCCCCACCCTTTACGCGCGCGCGCGCGCGAACACCACACACACACACACACACACACACACACCTGCTTGACAACAGAAGGAATCAAAATCAATATTGTATTTGTCACCCCTCTGTCTCCTTTTTACTCCCTCAGCAACCCGGGTGCCACTGAAGCGAATTGTGGATTTATGGAGAGAAATTAGCATAAATTATTACGAAATCTGTAGCCGTGTGTGGTCCAGCTTGTGGGAAAAAAGGCTATTGCGAACTCTCCAAGCAGAAAGGTGGTCGGTGGTGGGCTCTGCGGAGGCGATGAATGGCCATTGCACGAAAGAGATTTCCATTTGGTTTGCACATGGGTATAATTGACTTATGTGTATTTTATACAGTTTTCCCAACAACTCCCTAAGCCTCAGGGTCGGATGTGCCTCCCCCCAACCCCCACCCCCTGTTTGCTTTGGGTTCTGCACAATGGACTCTGATGCACTTTTCAAGATTTCTGGAAAGTGCTCCTTCCCTCCTCCTTTTCATAATACCAGTCTTAAAATCCTGTCAATAACATGCAGATCCTCCCTCCCCGCCCTGGGCTTTGTAGAGCTCCAGCAGAACCAAGACATAACTTTGTAGAAAAGCCCAAGTTTTAAATGTGTATCTCACAACTTCCCTCCTCATCCAAGGCAAACTTAAAAACTTCCGTTTACGTAAGTAACCCCAGGCATGTGCCATGTGCATCAAACTCCTATCCCCACACTAGCCAAACTTTAAAGATTCATCTAACACAAATTCCTACTTGTATCCTCTTATGTTCCAAACTTGGGGGTGACAACTTTCCCGGGGAGATAGACAAAGATTTATTCCAACTTCAGTCTCTTTTTTTAACCCGAACTTTTTTTACTCTTAGAATTTAGTTAATCTTCTGTTTACTCTGAGCAATGATTTCGACAGGCATACAATGGCCCCTTTACGCGGCAACAAAATGCCAATTGTTAAAATAAGAAAACACTTCTCTCTCCTTATTCCCCACCCTCAACACGCACCCATGCTGGATGGAAAAGAATCTTCCTGGCTGTCACTGGGGTAACGGAGGAGAGCTTTCACTTCTGTGGCCCTACATTCCGAATCCAGCCGTCCACGACATTTTATCTGTCTACCTATCAGTGAAAATGGATGCACATATTTACTAAGAGGATCCAAAATATCCTTGGGGGAGTCTATGCTTGTACCTTTCCACCGCAGGAGCGCTCCTGCCTTGCCCACTGTAACTGTTTTGTACCGAGGCCAGCTGTATTCAAGAGCAGGAAAGCTGTGTACCAGAGCCTTTCCAATCTGGGAAACACAAGCCTTGCCCACTATTCCTCATCACGGATTTCCCGAGGTTCCCCGGTTCTTTGGACTCCCCAGTTCCTCCCTCCCCGGGACCCTCGATCCAAATGTGGCCGCACCAAGTAACCCCCAAACGCCGCGCCTCGTTAGGACCCGAAGCCGCACGCAGCTGGGAAGAGTACTGCTGCCTTCGACCGAAGCTTGGCAGAGGTTCCATCAGAGTCCAAGTGGTTTCGTTGCCGAGAAGGGCAATACGTTTATCTGCCCTTCTGGAGCCATGCCCCCAGAGGCAGGTCAACATCCCTCCCCCAGCCCCTTGCAACGCATCTCCTCATCCCGGTTATTTTTTCCGAATTAAGAAGGTGACATTATTCTTTTCTTCAAGCACTTCTGTTAATATTGAAAAACGTGCGCTTGCATCTCAAGCGAGGCAGCCCAGAGCCAGAGCCATTTCAATATTAATGAAATTGTTTAATCTCCTAAATTCATCGTGTTTAAGTTACGTTTTGGTGAGTTATTGACCGCCTCCGAAACTGTAGTTAATGAAGGTGTGTGTGTGTGTGTGTGTGTGTGTGTGCGCGCGCGCGCGCTAAAAGATCTTTTCTATGCTAACCCCAAACAGCTCCACTAATAATGCTCTAATATCACTTAAAGTGTTGAAACAACACCCAGAACTCTCTACGACCACCACTTCTAGGAAAAAAAAAAAGTTCTCACATTTCTGGAATTTGAAGATGATTCTGTGTGCGCGGTAGGTATTGAGTTTTTAACAAGGCGGTAAAATGAATGTCTTTTAAAAACCTTAAAAGTCGGAGAACGTGCAGAAAACCCGTGGGAATTCCTGGTGTGTACCCACAGACTGCGTGCATGCAGGCGGGGTCGACTCACTATTTCATAGCAATTTGATGATGATGATGATGATGACAACGGCAGCGATGACGATGAGGATAATGATAATAATGATTCATTTAACCCTCCCAAGGCAAATCCGAACCGAAGGGAGCCTGCTGCTCACACCAGGAGGAGTGACCTGAGGCACATTCCCTCCTGCCACAAGAGGAAAACTCCACGGTTCTTTCCAAGTCGTAGAAAATACTGCTGTTTTAGTGGGATCGAAGGCTGCTTATGCTACACTCTCTAAATTCTAAATAAGTTCTCCATTCCAAAAAAAAAAAAAAAAAAAGCGGGGAGGGGAGAGGATGGGGAGTTGGGGGCTGTAAAATGAGAACTTCCAGGATATGCCTGAGTCCTAAAGTTTCAAACCACCTGGGAAAAGCGAGAGTCCCTGAGGCTTACCTGATGATAAACTGTGTCAAACAAACTCAGGCCCTCCTGAGGTCCCCACAACATTTGCCCCAACAGCCCCTGAACCTCCATCCTGTGTCCAGCCAAATTCCTGGAGGACCTCTAAAGCAAATACCTAGACTCTTTGCCCAGATACACTATTTTAATTTTTAAAAAATTGGTCAATAGAGTTACATTCAAAATGGGCTCTTTCTTACACAGGGATGTCAATTGCGTTTTGAAAGTATTTTGTAAACCCCATCGCTTTTTCAAAGCTACACACCCAACTAGACAGAGCTGAAGCAGCTGCATAGGGAAGGTCAAATAAAATTTCGACCTAACTCTCGGGAAACTGGGGGGGCCGGGGTGTGTTTTCATTATTATAACCCATGCAACCAACCCCGGGTAGTGCCAAGCGCCGGAAAAGGGTCGGCTTCAGGGGAAAGCCATGCCTCAAGCTACCTAACAATACAAACCGGATACAACGCAGAGGAAACGGAATACCCCAGATAAGCAATTTCCATGTCAAACACCATCTGCGCGGCTGCTCCATCTGCGAACGTGAGTGGTCGCCTGGCTCCCTGCTCCGCAGCGGCAGCCTCCTCATACCTTCACACGGCGCTCACCGGCCGGCGCGTCCAGCTCCCTGCCGGTGGCCGAGGCTCTTTCCCCTCGCCCAGTCTGGATCTGGAAGTGATTCCTATTGGCCAAGGTGTCCATGTAAATAGGTGTGAAAGAAACCAGAGCTGGCCGGGCTCTCCCGTCTCGCTCAGTGCCCTCCCTCTGCAGCCCCCGCTCCCCCTCCTCTTCCTCCTCCTCCCAAGGCGATTGTCATATGATAGCTAAGAAGTGGCACATTAATGAAGCGCCGCTACAGGGGTCTTTTCTGCTCCTGTCACCGCTTAAAACTATCAGATGGTTCGAGGGAGGACATGGAGGCAGCCACCTAGCTCAGCAGAGACACGGAGCCCACAGCAGCGCCCTCCGGAGCCCTAGGCCGTCGCTGCCACCATCCGCGCCGGGACCCGGCAGCCGAGCTGGGCCGCTCGCTGGACGCCCAAGGAGCGTCACGGACCCGGCGGCGCTGAACTCAAGAGCCCGGGTTCGCGCGGAGTCCAACCGGACCCGGACGCTGCGCGCAGGGTCCACGCTGAGGCAGAAGTCCTGGATGCGGACGCGCAACTTGAAGCAACTTTAAGGTGAGCAGTTCTCTGTTACTTCCCTGTCCCCGGTTCTTGCCCCAGGTCCGACTTACTTCCCGGCTACCCTCGCGCGGTTCGCCGGCTTCCCCCTTCCTCACCCCCGTGGCTGTGTCCCATTCAGCCCGCAAAGTTGCAGGCGAAAGAGCGCGGGCGCGGGCTGATCCAGAGCCGCAGCCCCCACCCGCCGCCCCCCCGAAGCCTGTTACTCGGCTTGGCTGACCTCGTGGTGTCTCTGTGCATCCTCGCTACCTTCCCTTATTACCGCCCCCTTCCTAGATCCGAGCCGTCCGCCGACCCGCGCGGACCCAGATCCAGAAGAGGGCGAGGAAGAAGATGCCTCGGCCCGGCCGCAACACGTACAGCGACCAGAAGCCGCCCTACTCATACATCTCGCTGACCGCTATGGCCATCCAGAGCTCGCCCGAGAAGATGCTGCCGCTGAGCGAGATCTACAAGTTCATCATGGACCGCTTCCCCTACTACAGGGAGAACACGCAGCGCTGGCAGAACAGCCTGCGCCACAACCTCTCCTTCAACGACTGCTTCATCAAGATCCCGCGGCGGCCGGACCAGCCAGGCAAGGGCAGCTTCTGGGCGCTGCACCCCAGCTGCGGGGACATGTTCGAGAACGGCAGCTTCCTGCGGCGCCGCAAGCGCTTCAAGGTGCTTAAGTCCGACCACTTGGCGCCCAGCAAGCCAGCCGACGCGGCGCAGTACCTGCAGCAGCAGGCCAAGCTGCGGCTCAGCGCGCTGGCGGCCTCGGGCACGCACCTGCCACAGATGCCCACCGCTGCCTACAATTTGGGCGGCGTGGCGCAGCCCTCGGGCTTCAAGCACCCCTTCGCCATCGAGAACATCATCGCGCGGGAATACAAGATGCCTGGGGGGCTGGCCTTCTCCGCCATGCAGCCGGTGCCCGCTGCCTACCCGCTCCCCAACCAGTTGACTACCATGGGCAGCTCTCTGGGCACCGGATGGCCACATGTGTATGGCTCCGCGGGCATGATCGACTCGGCCACCCCGATCTCCATGGCGAGTGGCGACTACAGCGCCTACGGCGTGCCACTGAAGCCACTGTGCCATGCAGCGGGCCAGACGCTGCCCGCCATCCCCGTGCCCATTAAGCCCACGCCGGCCGCCGTGCCCGCGCTGCCTGCGCTGCCCGCGCCCATCCCCACCTTGCTCTCGAACTCGCCGCCCTCGCTCAGCCCCACTTCCTCTCAAACAGCCACCAGCCAAAGCAGCCCCGCCACCCCCAGCGAAACGCTCACTAGCCCGGCCTCCGCCTTGCACTCGGTGGCGGTGCACTGACCCGCAGGAGCCGGGGCTCCCCCTCGCTCTCCTCCCACCACCTCACTCGCCTTCCCAGAATCCCAGTCCTGCCCGCCGGAACCCGGGACCGCCACCCTAACGTGTCCATTTCACCTTAGGCCAACCCGCCTTGCCTCAAGAGAACTTTGTTTTGGACCCAGGAGACAAAACACAAACTTGCAGATGGGGTGGGAGGCGCGTGGGAGTTGTCCTCGCCACCCACGACAGAGAAGGCCGGGGCCACCAGAGCCGAGCCATCCCCTCCCTGGGGCCCCGAAACCCCCTCCCATTTGACCGGTGGGGGAAATCCTGCCACCCGCTCTTCGCCGAGAAAAGCGCGTCTTCCCTCCTCCGCCCAGATCAGCGGAGCTCTGAACTCTGCGCAGTTTCTAGACTAGAGAAACTGCCTCAGAGGTTCCCTGGAACAGATTCCCCCAACCCCCTCCCCGCCCCCCGAGAGGGCTGCAACCGCGCAGGGGAGGGCCGGATCTCTTTACGTCTTGGAAATCTGCAGCAAAAAGGAGCCACTAATCTTCCTACCCTACTCGCCTCCGCCCATCCGGCAGGGGCTGGGCAGACCACCGCTTCCCGGGGTTGCGGCCCTGCCTCCCGGGCTTCTGCGGAGATTTTGTTGTTGTTTGGGGTTTTTGTTTCCTTCCAGAGGCTGCCAAGCTGAGAAGGCGACGCTCGTCCTCACGCACACAAGCAAAACAAAACTAAAAGTAACCCTGTATTGTTTACAAGGCGCCCGGTAATATGTAAACGGTGAACTTGAATCTGTCTTGCTAGGCGGACGAACGGGCAAAGCCCACATTATAAGTACCTGTTGTAATGTGAATGTTTACCCTTTATTTCTGGCCAGGTTTAGGGGAGGGAAGAGGGAATGGGAAAGTTAACTGGGATGTTAACTTTCCAATTACTTAGAGACCTTTTTAGCTATTTATTGTATTGTTGGAGGAAAAAAAAAAAAAAAAAAGGAAAGAAAATGAAATAAGCCCAAACCAAGAAAGCATCAAGGGCAACCCTGGAAGAACTTAGATAAGCTGACTGGTAATGAAGGGATGTCACCGGATCGCTCTCCCACGGACAAGTCTTTCTGTTTGCTAGCAGAACTTTTCCAAGAAGCTAAAGGGCTGCAAAGAGATGTAAATACTTGTGAATAGGAATGATTATACACTGTGTAAAATGCACTTTTGTTTGCTGTATTCCTTTAGAGTCTTAGATAATTGGCTGGAAAACGAACTGTTGTTCTGATGTGACCTGCTTAAGTTAAGAAAAAAAAGTCGTAGTGTCATCAGAGCTGTACAATTTTTACTTTCATTTTCCCTCCCTTACAGAATTAGCATGGCATTTTAAATATTGATGTTGTGGTTCTCAGCATGCCTGTTTTAAAACAAAGGATTTTAAAAAAAGGTGTCTACATTAAATTATGACCTAGTCCAAATAATATTTTCTCATTAAAATATGTAAATTCAAATTTTAGTTTTGTGTGTTTTTGAAGAGTTGCTACAAACAATAATCGTACAAACGATGGATGCATTGCTTCCCTAAGCATGCTTTCTGCAGTACACTGAGTAATACGCCTTTTTCACATCATGTGAAAACAGTCAAACCTCCTCTTATGCACTTGCAGACTGTGGGAGATATGATTTAAACAGGATTTTGGAGGTATTTGTGTATAGGGAAAAAGGAACAGACTATTTCTATTAAAGATCAGGTGCACAGGTGCAGTGGTGAAAGAAAACTGTTTTTGAAACAATAAGTATATGTATTTTTGTCTACATTAAAATATACATTTTATGAAATACAGCACTTCTATAAATATAAGGCTCATGTAGAAATCAGGCAAAAAATATGGAGACTTAAAAAGCAAAAACAGACTGGCTTACTCAGTGCTTATATTCTGACGCATCTTATTTAGTGTGACTATTCGGTTCCCCGCGCCTTTACTATAGCTGTTAAAATTTTTTAAATAGAAATTACCTAAAGGTTCACCTTCATGTCAAGAAATCTGTTCACTTTGAACTGAACAGATTTCTTTCACTCCTTCCTCAGAAAATAATGCTTCATGCATTTACAGACGCAAATGAAGTCCCTTCAAATGCCTGACTCTAAGTATTTGCTTTTCTTCATATTTTTGCAGAGAATTAAAATTTGCCAAGAATTTATGGCTCAAGGCTAACTGACATTTTATTGAAAGGGTCACAATATTTCCAGAGTGAGATGTGTATTCAACTAATGAAGTTACAAGACAAAGAGAAACTTAAATGGTGATTAACACTTCACTGTGTAAAATGATTAAACAAGAGACCCTTGTGCAACACAGAGAAACTCACTTAGAAACCACGGTCACTGTACTTCATAGGAGGATCCTTAGCACCTGCGACCGTTATATAGTTAGAGGACTACCTGGAAATCAACTCGGGATTAATGCAAAGGGTAATGCATCCAGTTCTGACCATTTTTTAAAAAGAAGGATCCCACACACAGCCAAAAAAAAAAAAAAAAAAAAAGGTGGAAAATAAATGAAGCATTGGACTGATTAAAATGCATGAAGGTACTAAAGCTCGTCAGACAGGGGACAACTAAACTCATTCATCAAGCCCAATTCACAATTATATCAACAAGATCAGCTAAAGAAAGCCTGGAAAACTTAACCACCCTGAGCTAGGAAACTCTGAAAACTTTGTTCTCAACAAGCACATATGCATTTTTTAAAAAAATTAAATACGTTTTCACAGTTTCCTGCTAAAGAAAATTAAGGCCATCTCTGGAATATGCTAATCTCATTGAATTTAGCAACATGAATTCCAGCTGGGGGTGAAGGAAGTCTAAAGGGCTAACATGGGCCTCAGACATTTTCTAAATCATCAGCTTAGATAAATGTTCCTCTTATCAGAGGCACTAGAATTCAAGATAAGTGATGTGCACATAGGCACATTTAATACCCAGAGGTAAATAAGATACAGATCCTATTTCTGATTTTTAGCAAAGGAGAGATTTCAACTCAGTATTTGAAAACGCTCTTTTCAGCTGGTAAGTTGGTCATGGTGTATTGCAAAGAATGAAATGCCCTCCTTTCACAAATGCAGGCATCTTTTCTCAGACAAAGTTGAATGAGTAAAGTAAAAAAATCCACTGATGATATTTTGACCTTGATCAGAAATCCAAAGGCGGTCCAAACACACATGCCTCCACCCTACTTCATCCCCGCCTCACCCGCCAGCTTTGAGACTTATGCCCTGTTTAGCTGAAGTGCCCCACAAATAAGGAAGTTTATAACTATGATACCTTCAATGGCTCCCTTTGTCATGTTAAATCTTTTCACCTGGCTCAAGTCCAAAGTCAATACACACAGTTTTAAAATAAAACTGGAAGAGACAACACCGTGGAGTGGGAAGGTGTCTATGTGGGACCTGTCCTGAGAACTGAGATAGGTGATATTATTTTCTATTTTGGAAATTCAAGCAGTATTATTTCTTAGATTTAAGGTTTTGTGTTTGGAAACCTGGCTATTCTGTTATTTTTGTTTTTTTACATGACTCTGCATTCAACTGAGTTTTTAAACAGGATTCTCTGTGATTTGAGGAAACGCTTACACAACGAATGAATTTCATGCACTTTCTCAAGACAGAAGCTACAGAGGTTCTCAATGTTTCTACCACCTGATTTGGGGGTTTTGAAAAGCCTTAGTGGTGCTAGAAAATGATCATCAAAATGACTTCAATATTTTAGCAGTGAGATTAATTCCTTTAAAGGGATGAGAACATTGAGGGTCTTGGAAGCATAAATATGGCCAGGTGCTCAAGATGGATGAGGTGGCAAGCAGGAGGGAGGAAGCGCCCAAACCGAGGCTGCAGACAGTAAGATTTACATTCGTTTATGCAAGATTGGGGACACTGGGGGGCTGCAGAGTGCAGGGGTGAGGAAAGGGTTTACACTTCTGCAAATGAAAATGCCCTTTGTAAAAGGTATTCAGCTAAGAAACAGAAAGGATCAGGATCTATTCTTAAATTCTTAATATAAATGTCAATTAATTTTTTTCTCCTAAAAGCCACATATGCACAGAGACACCCAAACAAAAAAAAAAAACACAAAAACAACCCAACCCACCGGCTGTGAAGCCTCAAAGGGGATGCATTTGTTTCGTTTAAACTAACAACAAATTATCTAATTAATATGTTTCAATTACAGCATGAAAGGCACAGTCCCTGGACCGCCCGCCGTGGAGGCACAATAGCCCCAGAGCCCACTCTAGGAATTTACAATAACTTCACATCTGTTTCTTTATTTTCCACTTTTTGAGTCTAAAACTCCTCTCAAGATTACTTCAAACCACGGCCTCAGTTATGAAATATGTCCCCGTGTTAAGGGGGATGAGACTTTGCCCACGGATGCTTCATTTGCAAGCAAAAAAAGTGAAAGCCCATTGAAGAGCATTAAACAAATATATTAGAATTCTGTCACTTTATGCAATTGAGTAGATCAAATGAAGGGTCCCGGCCACTTCATTCACTCTCATTCACTCGAATAGAGAATGCAAAGAATAGCAATCCGAGACTGGGCCACCGATGTAGATTTAGCTCCTTTTTACTGGGAGACAAAAAGGCTGAATTTTCACAAACACATTGCTGACTCGGGGACTAGGAAACCGGCACTGGAACCCCTTTGGAATTTAAATTCATTTTATCTTCCTCTCTCTTTGGGGGAATCTGTTTGCACTACAGTGCAAGATGCAGCAGGCATCCTCTGGCTTCTGAAAAAACGGGGGAGGGGACGAAAGTGAGTCCGGGCAGGCAATGTGGGACTTGGGAGTCTCAAGGAACTCCTGGTGATCAACAGTCAGGTCTGAGATAGTAAGTTTACTTTAAACAAACCTTTACCTATGTCAAAATAAACATCATTACATCATGCACATCTCCAAGTCTACCTCCTTGCTCTGTTTGGATTACATGAACGGCTTGGTTTCAAAAACCAGAATCACATCCGGGTCAAGTTTTCTTCTTTCAGCTAACATATCTGGACTTTGGTGTCACAACAGGCTTGATCGCTGAGCTTGCAACCTCATCTCTCCCCTCCCCTCCTCTCCTCTCCCCTCCCTTCGCCTCCCCTCTGCTGTCCTCTCCTCTCCTCTTTCTCTTCTCTCTCTCTCTCTCTTGCACACACACACACACCCCACTTTCTGCTAGTTACCCTATCTGAGCACGGTGATAGTTAAACAAGTTATGTTAAAACCAGGAGAGGATGGATACTCTTTGGTTAGAATTTCCAAGTCAGAATTCTCTTACATTTTCATTTTTCATCCTCAAAGGAAAATAAGCCACATATATCAGGGTAATTGAGATAATCTTGTGGGGATACTTTTATCTTTTGTCTTTGATGATTGATGTTTTTGTTTTGGTGAACTTTGTTGACTTTTACCTAGCAACATTGCAGAAATCTCTCAGTGACGACTACAGGTATTTCTAGAGCAGTGAAAGAAAAATTAAAGACGTAGACATCAGTTTTCAAGACGTGATTGCAGAGGAATAAATCCATTTTTCTCAAACTTGAAGTTAAAATGAGATCTGATCTGAGGGAGAATGTATTTGGAGGGTTTTCTGTCGTGGTTTTAAATTCTGTCTGGTATTATTGCCAGCTACCTTTAACATTATGTTAGCTTCAAGATTTATAAGGTCATATTTGACACTATTCTTCATTTAATTCTTGGGATTGTGCCTGGAGCTGGGAATAAGACTAAGAAGGGGAACAGGCTCAGACCTCTAGAAATGAAGAAAAGATGCTGGAAAAATAGTTGGTTGTATATAACCAGAGGCTATCAAGCTCTCTGGAACTGATGATAAACTAATCAGAGATTAACCGTGAAAAACCGTCGTTGGCTAACTAAAAGCTTCCTTGGAAGATTTTTCCTTCTAGAACATCCTCAAGAATATTTGGACAAAGCATTCTTTGGGGGTAACCTCCTTTTGCCTGTGTCTGCAAATAACTGATGTCAAATCAGTTGCAGTCTTTTGAAGGAACCAACTCTTGGAGCATTAATTAGAGCAGATTAAGCTCACAGATAAAACACATTCTTTGAGTATCTGTTGTTTGGAGACATTGTGATTCTAATTCAGGCTTTGCAACCTGAATATTTTTATTTACTCAGTTAATTTCTCCCCATGAGTGTTCCCTGTTAACTGGTTTTCTAAGGTATACGGTACCGAAAGAGCTGTTGGTTAGCAGAAGTAATGGTTTTCTAACTCTGGTTTGCTGCAGATTTCTCTCTCCTTCATGAAATACCACATATTGGTAATTCCAGCACATGACAGCATATAGAGGAACAGTTCAGCAAAGGATCTTAATTTTGCACCACTTAGAAGAAGCTTAGTATTTATTAAGTAATATCTAGAGTGTTTTGCATTAATTAGATCAGCTCCTTGGAGAGACATTACAGCCAAGAATGGTTTCACATAACAGGAAAACTCTGAGCATCTGAACTTCCCCACTAAACCTGCTATGGTGAAACCAGAGCTGCAAATGTGTGGCTTGCTTGGAAATACCAACACATATTTTATTTATTTACATACATTTGATATACTAAAAGACTCTGTATAACAATAAAACAATCATTGACAAGTTCCACATCACTCTGGGTGCCGGGTAAGCTACGAAAAAATTAAAAATTAAAAAAAAAAAAAGCTCAAATAAGGATTTGTTTCAAGATTCTTAGCTTGATTTCATATGGAGAAAACTGCCACATGGGACCCAACCCTCCTGAATGGATTTGTCAGACTGAACCAAGTATTTCTATGACTGCCTAGAAGATGCAAAATTGTGTTCCCATTCTTGCGTTGTGTGTTGGTAAACAGAAGAAGGGCAGGGGAGAGACTGAGGGAGAACAGGCAAGGATAACATCTTCTGTCAGATTAGTCCAGATCACATCTAACGAAGAACAATTGAGGACTGAATGATTGAGCGTTCTGAAAATAGTCCTGTTGGTTTAGCTTAGGTACGAATGCTATGGGTTTGCTCCAGGTGTCAGTAACTGAGAGCGTGGACTGAGATTAAGTTTCTGCTGTGATATTAACTTTATAAAATTAAAACATGTGAAATGCATTTAAATTTTCTTGTGGATGTTATTGGCTTACATAAAAGAGCACCCCTCACATAAAACAAGAAAATGAAAATGATTAACTTTGACATAGAAATATAAACAGCAATTTGATTAATTATAGTGCTAATTATTCTTTGCTGTGTAGCCAAACATTATCCAATTCTTAAAATGACAGATGCTGAATAAATCATGTAAAATAATTACTTGGAATTTCACTGCAATGAGAAATGGTGCAGTTTAGGGGGAGATTTATATTGATTTCTAAGTATGTAATTGGTTTTGCTCTATTCTATTTCATTTAGAAATTTAGTTTCTACTGTAAAAATACTTCATTATAGAAATATTTTATATATTTTGCCTATGCATATTTTTAAATCGTTTATTCTTTTATTATTTTTCCATAGTTATTCAATGTAATACATTTTTATATCTTGCTTTTCTCCAGCATATCATACACATTTTCCCATCTAGCAAGATACTTTTCATAACCATTGATTTTGAAGGTTGTATAGTATACCACCGAGTGAATTTCTTTGGGCATTTAGAATGTTTTTAGGATTTGTTTATTTTTGCTAATACAAAAACTATTGCAGTTAACATATTCTATACCTAACTAAACGCTAGTTCCAATTATGTAAAATAAATTAGCTTTAGGCATATTAAATTCCTTAAAAGCTTCCTGCAAATTCAATAACATAATTTAACAGGATTTCAGCTTTCGCTCTCATGTCTCCATTGCTATTCGCCCTGCACCCAGGAACCCAGAGCAATATTGGCTCGACTTGGAATCAAGAAAGCACCGAATGCTAGTGTGAGAAAGGTCCTTGGAGATTCCAGGTACACCAATACCTTATTTTACTGCTGACTCCCTCTGATACGTTCACTGTCTTATCTGCAGCCCAATAATTCCACAATACCACAGTCAGGTTCTAAAAGTCAAGTAAAGCAGAAAAGTTCAGTCCTACCACAGATGCCAGACAAATGTAGCTAACAATAAAAAATCATGAAAGTACTGAAATGGACAAAATGAAGACTTTATCTGATAACGTGGGCGCACGTGACTTTAAGGCAGTTCATGTTGCTTGGCACGCCGTGCCCTTTTAAGTGGGTGTACGGGGCAGTTTGTGCGACTAGAGGGAATAGTCATTGCTTAACCCCAGATTTCAAGAGAAACAGATCCACCTTGAATTGGAATCATTTCTTTCTTTCTTTTTGGAGACAGAGTTTCGCTCTTGTTACCCAGGCTGGAGTGCAATGTTGCGATCTCAGCTCACCGCAACCTCCGCCCCTGGGTTCAGGCAATTCTCCTGCCTCAGCCTCCCGAGTAGCTGGGATTACAGGCGTGCGCCACCATGCCCAGCTAATTTTTGTATTTTTAGTAGAGAAGGTGTTTCACCTTGTTGACCAGGATGGTCTTGATCTCTTGACCTCGTGATCTATCCGCCTCGGCCTCCCAAAGTGCTGGGATTACAGGCGTGAGCCACCGCGCCCGGCCTGGAATCATTTCTTAAGTTTCTCATATCTTCACCCAATATGCAAACAGTATTCCAGACAGACCGCCTTCAGTCCAAAGGGTTCGGGCCCACAGAAGATGTTGACCAATTTATTTCTTTGGCTGCTGTGAAATGACTAATTCGCAAGAAGGGAGATTGAGGGGAAGGGGATGGCAAAGCACGTAAGGAATCTGAACTTCAGGCTTTGTCTCCTTGTGTGGCATTCTGTTTCGACCTTTCTCATGTGACACTTTTGTGTCAGACTTCCCCACTCCAGGTTCTTGAGACCTTATTTGTTTTCAATAAGGCGGCTTCGGCTGGGCACAGTGGCTCACGGTGGCTCACCTCAACACTTTGGGAGGCTGAGGCAGGTGGATCAGAAGGTCAAGAGTTAAGACCAGCCTGCCCAACATGGTGAAACTCCATCTCTACCAAGAATACAAAAATCAGCTGGGCGTGGTGGTGGATGCCTGTAATCCCAGCTACTCAGGAGGCTGGGGCAGGAGAATCGCTTGAACCCAGGAGGCAAAAGTTGCAGTGAGACGAGATTGTGCCACTGCACTCCTGCCTGGGCAACAGAATGAGACTATAAATAAATACATAAATAAGATGCTTCACAATGTGTGAGGCATGACACTGGCACCCATCTGTGCTTGTCAGTTGGAACAGATAGAAGAGAATAAAGAAAGATAAGCATGAGAAAGATAAGACTTTCCCAAAGTCTTCAAACAACCAGCCACCATCTTCTGAGCTGATCATTCCTACTACTGTAAGTTCTTCCAAAACCTTTACTCATTTTATCCTAATAACAACTTTATGAAATAGGTACTTTTTTATTATGCCCATTGTACAGATGGGAATATTGAGGCACACGGCATTTAGCTAACTTGCCCGAGGTTACCCAGCTCGTAAGTATTATCTACACCCTATGGACTCTCAATAAAAGTTGGTTTAATATAAACACACTTTCACTAAACTGCATTTTCTTCCCAAACTGTCTTCTATTTAACTCTTTTGGGGGAAAGAAAACCTTCCACAGAATCGTAGTCCTGTATTCTAGCTCACAGCAACTTTTGCTCATAGTCAGATCATGTTCCAAAACTGTCACAGTGAAACATCTCCACGCCCCTCCTTGGAAATGGACCTCAGTATAGATCGAACCAACCTGGATCTATACGTCATGATTAACTTAAATCTCCCCGAAGTGAGGGAAGCTACATGAAATCTAAGCGGGGATGCATTCTTATCGTCAGAAGAAACTTACCAACCTGAGTGCTTTGTTCTTCCCTCCCCGTCTCTGTCAGATCACAAAATAAATCAGAAGGGGGGGAAAAGTACCATGTTTTGCACTTTTGATGTGATTTTAAAAAGAAGAAAAATGGAAAGAAGGAAGAAGCGGGATGATATAACTTTCTAACTCAGTAAATATAATCTCTTCTGTTGTTGATAGAACCAAATATTGAGCGAATCAACATTTGGTGTTTTCTTTTAATGCTCAACCGTCTGTAGTGGTGCCTTCTTAAGTATGCTGGGTACTCGCATAGCTTTTTCAGTCAACTCTCAAAACGCTGGCAATTGTATGTTTCCACAAGTGTGCATTTTAAGAAGGTTGTATGTCTTTGTGTTTACTGTCCCAACTCTAGCCTCCCTTTTGACCACTGGTCTCAGTTCTGAGTCACTCCTGAGAAGCAGCTTATGCTCCCAACTTGAGTCATGCACAGCCAGTTTGCTGTGTCTGAAAGTCTCTCAACCTTTCCCTAATAGAGCTGCGCTTTGGTATGTGTGTTTGGGCTAGATAAGGCTATTGAGACTCACTCAAACTTCTTGTTTGTCTCATGCTGGTTTGGTGGTTGAACTTGCCAAGTAAGGGTTTATACCTGGCACTGCACATGATCCTTCACTACAGGAGGTCCTGAGGCTATTCCTCCAGTGGCCAAGCTTAGATATTGGAGCCACTACAGCTGACTGCATCTTTAAAGATGTATACAACTGCAAAGACTGTTGTACCTTTCTTTCTACTCTCTTCTACTTCCATCTGAATTTCTTTTTTGTTTTGTTTTGTTTTCTTGAGAAGGTGTTTCCCTCTTGTCTTCCAGGCTGGAGTGTGGTGGCATGATCTTGGCTCCCTGCAACCTCTGACTCCTGGGCTGAGGTGATTCTCCTGCCTTAGCCTCCCAAGGAGTTGGGATTACAGGCACTCACCACCATTCTCAGCTGATTTTTGTTATTTTTAGTAGAGACAGGGTTTCACTATGTTGGCCAGGCTGGTCTTGAACCATGACCTCATGATCCACCCACTTTGACCTCCCAAAGTGCTGGGATTACAGGTGTAAGCCACCATGCCTGGCTGTCACCCTCCCTACAAATATAAAAATAACTGTTCTCATTGGTACATGCCAGTAGTCCCAGCTACTAGAGAGGCTGAAGTGGGAGAATCACTTGAAATCCAGGACTTTGAGAATGCAGTGACCTACGATCATGCAACTACACTCTATCTTGGGCAACAGAGAGACCCAGTCTCTTAAAAAAATAAGTAAATAAATTTTAAAATGAAATAAAATATATCTAGTGTTATTTCTGTTTTCCCAACTGAATCCTATTAGAGTGTTTATGATCCTGGATCACGTAATCAGCACCATAAATGTCTACTCAACTGATACGTACTGAACAATGGACACAGGTGCTCAACTATGCTGGGAATTGGGCAATAGGGAGGTAGTTACAAATATACACCCAGCAAATCCTGATTTCCAGGAACTTACCATCTAGTAAAGAAGACATACATGGAGAGCAGGCCCCAGTGAAAGAATAGGTTCTTTGAAAGTTCTGAGAAGGAAGAAGAGAAAGAGGAGGAACAGATGGCCTTGAGAGGATTTGGGGTTTAAGACTGGGTGAAGACAAATAGTTCAAATTCAAGTTTACCAGCACAAGGACTTTGAGTGGCATATCTGGCAGATAGTGACTTTTCCCACTTGGTGGAAACAGACCTGATGGTTGAGACCAGAGGGAGGTGAGATTGAGTGTGTTACAGGACCAACAGGTTCACGTGCTTGCTGTGTAGCAACAGGATAATATGCGGAGACAGCAAGGGTTGCAGCAGAAAAAGAATTTAATGATTTCAGGGTGGCCAAGAAGGAGGTAAGAGGGATAAGAGGAGACAGACACTCAACTCTATCTCTCCAAGGAGCTTTGGGCTGTTTTTTTTTTTTTTTTGAGACAAGAGTTTCGCTGTTACACAGGCTGGAGTGCAATGGCACGATCTCGGCTCACCGCAACCTCCGCCTCCTGGGTTCAGGCAATTCTCCTGCCTCAGCCTCCTGAGTAGCTGGGATTACAGGCACACGCCACCGTGCCCAGCTAATTTTTGTATTTTTAGTAGAGACGGGGTTTCACCTTGTTGACCAGGATGGTCAGGGTAAGTGACAAAATTATCAGGACGTAGAAACCACATTCTTTGGTGAGTCATCTTCTCTTGCAGTGCTTCCGACCAACTGACATCAGTAGCTTCATTGACAAGCAGAACCTGAAAGCATATCTCAAGTGGAAAACAGCATTTCACAATGCTCAAGCTGTTATCTGTAGAGCAGTTAAGGGGAACTATAATCTAGGGTCTCTGTGATTCTCAGGCAGCAAGCAAAGAATTATTAGGAAGCAGGTTAGAGTACAAGCTGACCTAATTATTAATGTTGAATGCTCTACAAACATGGTGCATTTTCATTTCTCCCAACTTCTTCCCTGATTAATGTTTATAATGTTTATAGGGATAATTTCAGGTGAAGACAGTAGATGGAAGTTCTGGAGGCCAGAGTGAAGAGTCTGTGGAGCCAGTGTAGACCTCAGGAGATTTATGAGCAATGAGGCTCATAGAAATGGCCTCACATAGCAGGAAGATAAGAAGTAATGAGAAGGTGGATGGAGAGGGTGCAAGCCCCATTCAGTAGGACACCTGAATGGATAAGAGTTAGGCTTTCACAGTTCCTTTCACCCAATACTAAGAACTCTCTCTCTTTTTTTTTTTGAGACAGAGTTTCGCTCTTGTTACCCAGGGTGGAGTGCAATGGCGTGATCTCGGCTCACCACAACCTCCGCCTCCTGGGTTCAGGCAATTCTCCTGCCTCAGTCTCCTGAGTAGCTGGGATTACAGGCATGCGCCACCATGCCCAGCTAATTTTCTGTATTTTTTTTTTAGTAGAGACGGGGTTTCACCATGTTGACCAGGATGGTCTCGATCTTTTGACCTCGGGATCCACCCGCCTTGGCCTCCCAAAGTGCTGGGATTACAGGCGTGAGCCACTGTGCCTGGCCTAAGAACTCTAATTTCTTAGATGCCCACTGTGTATGTGCACTGTTTGATTCGTGTAATTCTTTTTTAATTCTCATATCAACCCTATAAGGCAGCCTTATTACACACATGGGGAAACTAATACCTAAAGGAGCTAATACATTTCAATACATTTCCAGATGAGTGGCTGACTGAGATTCAAATCCAGATTCTACCTGACTCTAAACCCAGTGTTCTCGCCAATCTAGTCCACTGCCATTGTAACATACAGCATGTCCTTCAAAGATTGTTTATTAAACAGGAACTGCTGAGGCTAACGTGACGTAGAAGGAAGTAATGGTGAAGTAATTAAGAACTGAAAGAAATAGATCAATGTGGAAGACATATCCCACAGACTGGAGGAAGTGATAACTGCCTAGATAGTGGGAGAAGAGGTGCTGGGCAGGAGAGGTAAGGATCAGAATAACCGAATGGCAATTGAGTTAGTCAGGACTACTTGGGTCGCAAGTAACAGAAACCCAACTCAACCTGACAGTTCTAGCAAAAGTCCCAGAAAGGAGTCTGATTCTTTCTCTTTGGGTCATCACTATAGCTAAAGAGATCTAGTTCTGGCCGGGCGCGGTGGCTCAAGCCTGTAATCCCAGCACTTTGGGAGGCCAAGGTGGGCAGATCACGAGGTCAGGAGTTGGAGACTGGCCTGGTCAACTGGTGAAAACCTGTCTCTACTAAAGATACAAAAAATTGGCCAGGCGCGGTGGCTCAAGCCTGTAATCCCAGCACTTTGGGAGGCCGAGGCGGGTGGATCACGAGGTCATGAGATCAAGACCATCCTGGTCAACATGGTGAAACCCCATCTCTACTAAAAATACAAAAAATTAGCTGGGCATGGTGGTGTGTGCCTGTAATCCCAGCTACTCAGGAGGCTGAGGCAGGAGAATTGCCTGAACCCAGGAGGCGGAGGTTGCGGTGAGCCGAGATCGCACCATTGCACTCCAGCCTGGGTAACAAGAGCGAAACTCCGTCTCAAAAAAAAAAAAAAGAGATCTAGTTCTCTGATTGGCCACATATGGGTCGTGTCCCATCCCTGGGGCCCAGGAAGGCAGGTCCACTACACAGAATTCCTGAGGCTGAGCAGGATTCCTTTGGAATGCTCACTATATAGTAACTCTAAGTTTCAAGCTTTGTTAACTAGAAATGAGATACCCTGGATGGAAAATAGCAAGTGGCTTTGGGAGAAAATGTTCGGTTTGGGAGAGGGCCTGCTGAGCTTGTACCAGCTCGAACAAAGATGTAGCCTAATCTTGTAGGTGTCCAGTCATGACCTGAAATTGCTCTCATGTTTTATCAATAAGTTTAAATCTTTTTAACTTTTAAGGTAAACATGTGAATTCTAGAAATTTTGAACCATCCATTGATTTCAAAAGTAGAGTGAAAGGGACGAGAAATTATGACTGAACTTACAGAACTTACATCCGAAGTAGTGTGAGATTTTTTTTCTTTGTGAATGCACAAAGTATTGGTTCAGGTAATACCATTTTCATCTTCTCTCCATAAACCTCATGGGTTTGTGGCATTTGGCTAAAACAAGGGTTGGCAAATTTCAGCCCATGAGCCAAATTCAGCTTGCTGCCTGTTTCCTGTGCTGCCTATGGACTAAGAATGATTTTACATTTCTTTTTTTTTTTTTTTTTTGAGATGAAGTCTCACCCTGTTGCCCAGGCTGGAGTGCAATGGTGAGATCTCCACTCACTGCAACCTCCGCCTCCCAGGTTCAAGCGATTCTCCTGCCTCAGCCTCCTTAGTAGCTGGGATTGCAGGTGCATACCACCATGACGGCTAATTTCTGTTGTGCTTTTAGTAGAAACGGGGTTTCACCATGTTGGCCAGGCTGGTCTTGAACTCCTGACCTCATGATCCGCCTGCCTTGGCCTCCCCTAAGTGCTGGGATTACAGGTATGAGCCACCGCACCTGGTGTGGTTTTTATATTTCTAAATGCTTGAAATAAGTCAAAGGACTAATAATAGTTTGTGACACGTGAAAATTATATGACATTCAAACTTCAGTGTCCATAAAGTGTTATTAGAATATAAGCATATTCATTAATTTACATATTTTCGGTGGCTGTTTTGGGTTGCCGAAACAGAGTGAAGTTGTGTCAAACACCGCATGGCTTTGCAAAACCTAAAGTATTTATTCTCTGACTCTTCAGGGAAGAAGTTTGCCAACATCTGAGCTAAAAATGTGGCGTATGAATTGGCCCGTGCGGTTTTTACTATCATACCTACATTAATGGGAGGGTCACTGAGCTACAAATCTGGTAAAAGGCCAAGATAAAGTCTAGATTTTTATCAAGTAATCCATTTCATTGTCAATGTGAGAGCTGTTGATCAACTTATTCATGGCCTGTTACAGAACTCGGATTAGAAAGCAAAAGCGGGTCACGACTTTCAGTATACCTTTATATTTCTCTAGCTGCTCATGGGATCATTTCCTATTTTTACAGCCCGTGGAGTTTACAAAATACTATCAAACATGCCATTTGTTTGAACCAAAAGGTAAAATACTACGAAGTTAGCTTATGGTAAGACCTGACTTGTCTGGAATACAACATTTGCTAGGGATTAGTTGTTTAAAATATGTCATGATATGGTATGATATAAACAAATCCTTTAGGAACCACATTACTTGTTAGATAAAGTAAGCACGCCCCAGGTAGAATGAAGATTAGCTGGATGCCTTCCCAGCATCTCTTCTCACCTTTCCAAAACCCACAGTTTCAGTTTGGGAATGCATGAAGTAATAAGAAAGCTGCTGGGACCTAATGAAACTCCACAGCTTCTGCACGGCAAAAGAAACAGTCACTAGAGTGGATCAGCAACCAACAGAATGGGAAAAAATTTTTGCAGTTTGCCCATCTGACAAAGGGCTGATATCCAGAATTTACAAAGAACTCAAACGGATTTACAGGAAAAAAACAAACAAGCCCATTCAAAGGTGGGCAAAGGATGTGAACAGACACTTTACGAAAGAAGACATATATGAGGCCAACAATCTTATGAAAAAATGCTCATCGTCACTGGTCATCAGAGAGATGCAAATCAAAACCACATTGAGATACCATCTCACGCCAGTTAGAATGGCGATCATTAAAAAATCTGGAGACAACAGATGCTGGAGAGGATGTGGAGAAAAAGGAACACTTTTACACTGTTGGTGGGAGTGTAAATTAGTTCAACCATTGTGGAAGACGGTGTGGCGATTCCTCAAGGCCTTAGAAATGGAAATTCCATTTGACCCAGCAATCCCATTACTGGGTATATATCCAAAGGACTATAAATCGTTCTACTATAGGGACACATGTACACGAATGTTCATTGCAGCACTGTTTGCAATGGCAAAGACCTGGAATCAACCAAAATGCCCATTGATAATAGACTGGATTGGAAAAATGTGGCACATATACACCATGGAATATTATGCAGCAATCAGAAATGATGAGTTTGTGTCGTTTGTAGGGACATGGATGAATCTGGAGAACGTCATCCTCAGCAAACTGACACAAGAACAGAAAATGAAACACCGCATATTCTCACTCATGGGTGGGTGATGAAAAATGAGAACACATGGACACAGAAAGGGGAGTACTAAACACTGGGGTCTATTGGGGGGAAAAGGGGAGGGCCAGTGGGAGGGGGAGGTGGGGAGGGATAGCCTGGGGAGAAATGCCAAATGTGGGTGAAGGGGAGAAGGAAAGAAAAGCACACTGCCATGTGTGTTCCTATGCAACTGTCTTACATGCTCTGCTCATGTACCCCAAAACCTAAAATCCAATAAAAAATAAAAATAAATAAATAAATTAATTAATTAAAAAAAAAAAAAAAGAAAGCTGCTTCTACCAAGAAACCTATACTAAGACAATCAGTCCACTCTCAGGCACCGTGACTGGTCGGACAGGCAGATGCTCCTTAGTTGACTCTATCAGAGTGATTCTAAGAAATCTGGGAGGAATGCTTCAAAGGCAGTTGTTCTTTCCTGAGAGAATTGAGCAAAAAGTGGTTGGGAGTGGCTGGCTGCCCTTGAAGGAACCCCAGAGAAACTGCTGAGATGAAACTGACATTGCAGAAGCAAGAGTGGAGAGAAAGAAACAGTCCTTGGGACGTTATTGAGTCGCTCTCTAGGATGCTACCTGATGTACCTCAAGTTCTACCTTGGACATCTGAACTGTCACCAACCAGTAAACGCCCTTTACTCTCCCAGTTTGAATCAGGTTTTCATTTACATATGACTAAAACATATCAGGTAACAAAGATTCTTTTATTTATTCATTCATTCAAAAAACATTATGTGTCCTAGCTACTCAGGAGGCTGAGGCAGGAGAATTGCCTGAACCCAGGAGGCGGAGGTTGTGGTGAGCCAAGATCGCGCCATTGCACTCCAGCCTGGGTAACAAGAGCGAAACTCGGTCTCAAAAAAAAATTATGTGGGTGGTTTTTTTCTGACTCCAAATGTTAGTCTTTTCCAAACAACCACACCTGTTACCACAAATGAGTCCTGATCCAGACCCCAAGAGAGGGTTCTTGGATCATTCACAAGAAAGAATTTGGGGTGAGTTCATAAAGTAGAATGAAAGCAAGTTTAATTAGAAAGTAAAGTCTGCGTGTGGTGGCTCACGCCTGTAATCCCAGCACTTTGGGAGGCCGAGGTAGGTAGATCACGAGGTCAGGAGATTGAGACCATCTGGCCAACATGATTGAACCCCGTCTCTACTAAAATACAAGACACTACCCTGGCATAGTGATGCATACAGGTAGTCCCAGCTACTCGAGAGGCTGAGGCAGGGGAACCGCTTGAACCCGGGAGTCGGAAGTTGCAGTGAGCCAAGATCACGTCATTACACTCCAGCCTGGCAACAGAGCAAGACTCAGTCTCAAAAAAAAAAAGAAAGTAAAGAAATGAAAGAATGGCTATTCCGTAGGTAGAGCAGAACCGACAGCTGCTGGTTGGCTATTTTTATGGTTATTTCTTGATTATATGCTAAATAAGGAGTGGATTATGCATACATTTGCCAGAAAAGAGGCAGGGATTTCACAGAACTAAGGGCTCCTCCTCTTTTTAGACCATATACGGTAACTTCCCAAAGGTGCCATGACATTTGTAACTGTCATGGCGCTGGTGGGAGTGCCTTTTAGCATGCTATTGCACTATAACTAGCATGTAATGAGCAGTGAGGACAACCAGAGGTCACTTTCATCGCCATCTTGGTTTTGGTGGGTTTGGGACAGCTTCTTTACCACATCCTGTTTTATCAGTAGGGTCTTTAGAACCTGTAACTTCTGATACCAGTCCTGCCAGCTTCCTGTCTCATCATGTGTCTAAGATGCCTAAACTCCTGGGAACGCAGCCCCAGGAGGTCTCAGCCTTATTTTACCCAGCCCCTACTCAAGATGGAGTCACTCTAGTTCAAACCTCTCTGACATTTTCCAACACCAACTCTAACACTAACTACCCAGAGTTAGTGTAGACCCCACATGTCAAGGGTTCAATCCCACAAGACTGCCCCACTGTGGACACCAGCCACAAATGAGGTCCTCAGGTTACCTGCACTCCTTCCAGGCTGACTGCAAATTCAGAGTCCCCTCTCCCCCATTCTATAATGCACTAGAACAACTCCCTGGTTTATTATGAAGGCTAAAGTTCAGGACAGCCAACTAGAAAGGACACACAGGGCAAGGTATTTGGAGGTGGTGGGTGGGGTGCAGAGCATCCATGCCTTCTGTGGACATGCCACCTTTGCAGCATATCCATGTGTTCACCAAAGTGAAAGCCACCCAACGATGTCATCTGGGGGTTTTAATGGAGGCAGTAGGCCAACGGATTAAATCATTGATCATTGGTGATTCAACGTGATCTCCAGCCCCTCTTCCTTCCCCAGACGTCAGGATGTGAGACTGAACGTTCTAACCTTGTCATCACTTGGTTTTCTGGTCATCAGCCCCAATCCAGAAGCTGCATAGCCCATCCACCGTCCCCTGAGCCACCTCATTAGCATATAAAAGACAGTAAACTCCAAGTGTTTTAGGGACCCTGTGCCAGGAACCAGGGACAAAACCCAAATATGTTATTATTATTGTTGTTGTCATTTTCACACAACACAGGGAGCTTTGTTCATCCATTACTGCTATGAAGAAAGCAGGCTCAAAGAGATCTGACTTTAATACGCTGTCATCTTGGGCTTCTGCCAGTTTTCAAAATCCATTTCTGTTATCCTCCGCTCTGGAAAATACTCAATCTGTCCCTTCAAAGAACTCACTGGGGCCGGGCGTGGTAGCTCATGCCTGTAATCCCAGCACTTTGGGTGGCTGAGGCAGGAGGATCATTTGAGTTCAGGAGTTTGAAACCAGCCTGGTCAACATGGTGAAACCCTGTCTCTACTAAAAATACAAAAAAATTCCCCAGGCGTGGCAGTGCATGCCTGTAATCCCAGCTATTTGGGAGGCCGAGGCAGGAAACTTGCTTGAACCGGGAGGCAGAGGTTGCAGTGAGCCGAGATCGCACCACCACTGCACTCCCGCCTGGGCAACAGAGCAAGATACTGCCTCAAAAAACAACAACAACAAAAAAAAAAACTCACTGATGGAGAGAGGGAATAGGGTTGGGGAAGGAGAGCAGCAAACAGACATATGGAGTTTAAAGCAATGAGCTGTGTATTGTATCTGTCAGAATAACTGGTGTCCTAGACATTTAAATCATTTTCAATAGTGACTTCACTAATACAGGAAAGGTTCTAGTTTAGTTTGCACTTTGTATCCCTTTCCTCAGATAATCCCCGGATGTCATTAATTAATGATAAATTAATCACAACAAATCTATTCAACGAGATTCTTCTCTTGAGCTTGTAGTGTCGCTCTTCAATATCCAGCTCATCACATTGCATATTTTACAGATTTTGAGATAAGCTCGAATTCTATTTCTCCAAAGCATCTAGGGATGTATATATCTTTACAGGTGTATCATTTTTTAAGCAAAACATTTCCCAGTTTTGCAGAGTACAGTCGCTCATGCCTGTAATCTCGGCCCTTTGGGATATCAAGGCAGGCAGATCATCTGAGGTCAGGAGTTTGAGACCAGCCTGACCAACATAGTGAAACCCCATCTCTACTAAAAATGCAAAAAAATTTAGCTGGGTGTGGTGGTATACACCTGTAGTCCCAGCTACTCGGGAGGCTAAGGCAGGAGAATCACGTGAACTCGGGAGGTGGAGGTGGCAGTGAGCCAAGATCACACCACTGAGCTCCAGCCTGGGCAACAGAGGGAAATTTTCCCAGGTTTCTTACTTTTTAAATATTTACTAGAGTATGCAGCCTTCTGCATCAGAAAGCTGACTTCCAGGAAATCTTCAGCTTTGTCACTCGAAAGAGGATTTTTTTTTCAGTTCAACTTTGCCAGTAGCCCCTTGGATATACGGGATTTTGGGGGATGCCAGTTTCCAGCTGTCATGGCTGGGCCAACTTAGATGCTAACCTGCAAAAGACTCAGATGCTTGGGGTGGGGCGGTGTCAGCTCAGTTACTGACTGGGATATCCAAGAGACAAAAAAATAGGATGGAGTAATGGAAGTTTAACAATGGTGATGGCAAAGGATGTGTGGTTTAGTGAAAGGAGCAGAGTCTTAGAGCCAGACAGGTGCAGGTTCACTTACCGGGTGTGTCCCCCTGTCCCAACTACTGAGCACTTTGGAGTCTTAGTTTCTCCCTATGCAAAATAGGGGTAAGACTTTGCTCTTTGCTGAGATGTATATAGTAAAGGGGGTAACATCTGTATAGTGTTTGGCCCATGACTGGTGCTTGATAAATGACTGCCGTATTTATTTATAAGACGTGCACACAGTTCTATACTTGGTGATTGCTTTGAGACATTTCAAAACGTGATAGCTTATGTAGCATCCTAGACTGCTGAGGGCTAGGCCTGTGCCCTGTTTAGCACCTACTATGCACAAGTCCTGCAGGGCACACAAATCATGTGACCTCAAGGCAGGACTGTGGGACATTTAAATAATAGCGAAGGATAAAAACGATCATTCAACACAGCAGTAGGGACATTTGAAAAATAGAATCCAGGATGAATTACCAAACATATCAAACCGAGTGTTATGTAACTAAAAAGGAAGAGGAGCTGCAAACTGCTTCTGGCAATTTTAGTTTTCACCCCACTTTGGAAGTTGCGGAATGCTTCCATTTTTTTAGAGGTGGAAAAGAGCTATTTGGATTTTCTGACATCCTGTTTCCTAATGAATGGTCTTTCTGATTCAAAAGTTCCGTCAACACTCTCATGCTATGTCTCAGGGATGCAAAATCAAGGGGACAATTCTCCACACAAAACAAACCTCAGATGTCCTAGAACAACCCTTCTGTTCCAAATCTGGTTCTTATTTTCAATTCCAAAAACAACACGCAAGGCCTTAGAAGGCACAAACGGCTTCATGTTTATGCATGCAGCCCCGGAGAAGCTAGAATTTCAGATGCCTTTGATTACGAATCAATCGAAGAAAACATCTACCTAAAGTTACTTAACTGAAGAATCTGTTCTCCCTGCCCCCACCTCACCTCAACCCTAAAGAACCTCTATCCGGCATCAATTTACAGCAGAGCACTTGACACAACTTTATTGGCATATCTTTCTTATGCATCTGACCAATCAAAATGATAATTTAGACAAACTGGGGATGGCAGAGTGCATTATCCAGCAATATCTCATTATTATGCAAAAAATCAGATATTCACGGCAACTGTCTCATCTATTTATTGTTTGGTTACTCATCTGGAAATTTTAATACTTTCTTCAGGGGCAGGGACTGGCAATAAAAAAATAGACCTATATATCAAACCTTTAACTTCCAGCCATCATTGTGTGCCATAATACAGATGGAGTGGCCATCAGCAAGCTTTACTGTGTTGGTTTATTTTCTTTAGCAGAGAATGTGGATTTAAATGGGATGAAGCAACAAAGTCGGCTCAGGGCCGGAGAGCGCCGGGAACCCTCCATTTCCTTTGCAAGCAGAGATAACTGGCTACAGTCAGGTACTGGCCTCCCCAGGATGTGATGCGACTGAACACCTGCAAGGTCAGAAGGGCGAGTATGAGGGGAGGGAATGACGGTTGTTTCGTGGGAGGAATAAGGCCTCAGCATCTCAGAAGGGCAGTTCTTCCTCGTCCTTTGCATTTCTATGGGTTCCTTCTCACAAGCACGAAGCTTGCTGAATGCCAGGCACTGCTCTAGTTACTTTACAAACAATTACTTCTTTCACGTTCATCCTAGGCCCATATGGTAGGCACTAGTATTATCCCCATTGTACAGACAGGAAAACTGAGGCACAGGGTGGTTATGTAATTTGCCCACTTAGCAAGTGACGAAAGCAGGATTCAAAAGCAGGCAAGCTGGCTCCAGAATGTGTGCTCATAACCCCTCTAGCCTGCATGCCAGTTACACAGGACGGTAGTAGCTCCCTGCTTCTGCTTTTTATGTTCTGCACCAGAAAAATACTTTGGTGGGGAATAAACTGCAGGCCATCTGAAGGAGAATCATATGAAATACTTGTCAAAGATCAGATTCTTAGACACATATCAACCGATTTAGAAACTCTGCCTGTGAGATTCAGAATCCTGCATTTTTAACAAATTCCCTAAATGATCTTTAATCACATCCAAGTTTGAGAACGATCAAAATAGCTTTTCTGGACTAGGAGTCAGAAATTAATCTGCATTTAGGTGCCAACTCCACTGTTTATGAGCCTTATAATTTTGAAGAAATCTCTGAGCTTTCTAAGCCTAGGGTTTCTCATTTGTAAAACTAGAACAAAAAATATCTGTGCTGTGCACTACATAGAGTTGTTTGTAAGAATGAAATGAGATGAAGTGTGTGAGAAAAATCAGCAAATCGACAACTGCTTTCAAAGCCAGGTGCCGTGATGCATACCTGTAATCCCGGCACATTGGGAGGCCGCTGCGGGAGGATCACTTGAGCCCAGGAGTTTGAGACCAGCCTGGGCAACATTGTGATCTTCACCAAAAAAAATCAAAACCATTAGCCTGGTGTGTTGGCATGCACCTGTAGTCCCAGCTACTTGGAGGCTGAGGTGGGAGGATCGTGTGAGCCGGATTGTGTGAGCCAGAAAGTCAAGGCTGCAGTGAGCCATGACCGCGCCAGTGTACTCCAGCCTCGGTGACACAGCAAGACCCTGACTCAAACAAAACAAAACAAAACAGAAACAAACAAGTAAAAAGTCCTTCCAAATATGAACTGTTATTGGTATCTTGTTAATTTACGCGTACAAGACTTGTCTCCTCGCTAAAATTATCATCTCCTGGATTAACTATAGTTTTTGTCTACCTCATAATAATATGTCCCATGTTGAAGCTATCCCATAAACAATGGCTTAAATACATTTTTTTTTTTTTTTCTGAGACAGAGTTTCGCTCTTGTTACCCAGGCTGGAGTACAATGGCGCGATCTCGGCTCACCACAACCTCTGCCTCCTGGGTTCAGGCAATTCTCCTGCCTCAGCCTCCTGAGTAGCTGGGATTACAGGCACGCGCCACCATGCCCAGATAATTTTTTGTATTTTTAGTAGAGACGGGGTTTCACCATGTTGACCAGGATGGTCTCGATCTCTTGACCTCGTGATCCACCCGCCTCGGCCTCCCAAAGTGCTGGGATTACAGACTTGAGCCACCGCGCCTGGCCCCTTAAATACATTTTTAAAAATATGTAAGCAGGAAACAATAAAAAATAAAGACATATAAACAGATCCACAAAGTCAGCCCTATCTATTTTTTGCAGTTCTAGTGACCAAGGTTTCTGGACTCCAGAGTCCAGACAATGTCTCTACACACATTGTCCCATTTGAGTCTCACAAGTCTTATGATAGGGTAGTTAATGGCGACATCTCTGTTTTCCTGGAAAATATGGAAGTCAGGTTTAATTATTTGCCCAAAGTAACCTAGCTAGTAATGAAATGATAACTTCCACAGCTTCTTGCAACCCTGTATTGAAAAGTAAACCACATTTACATGACTTCCAGAGTTTCGTTTTTGTTGCTGTTGTTTTGTAAATTGAGACAGGATCTCACTATGTTGCCCAGGCTATCCTCAAACTCCAGGGCTCAAGGGACCCTCCTGCCTCGGCCTCTGAGAGTGCTGGGAGTACAGGTGTCCACCACTACACCCAGCCTTCAGCATCTCTTATTTTGGGGAAGTGTTCTCCCAGCTTGTTAACACTCCCTTCAGCATTAAATAGTTTGTCAAAGGCAATCACAAGTCAGTTTCATCTGCTGGACCTAGTTCAAATGTATTTAACATTCTGATATTCTTAAATTTTCTGTAAAATATCTTTAGGCGACACAGTACGTTGAAATTTATTTGAGAGCCCTTGCTAATAAGATGACGCTGGTTTACTTTGCGTTTTACCCGGTAGGTTGAGATATTCCTACATAAAGGATATTCAAGGTTACTCTATCTAGTAACTCTGATAGTGAGCAAGTCACAGCCACCAGGGTAATCTTGTTAAAATGTAAATCAGTTCATGCTATTCTTTTACTCAAAACTCTCTAAAGGGTTTTGTTGTAATTGATAAGCTGGTTATAAAATTGTTGCAAAAATCTAAAAGACCTAAAATATGCAAAACAATTTTAGAAGAGAAGAACCCAACGGGAGCACTTACAGCATCTGATTTCAAGTCTTACCAGGAAGCCGTACTAGCCGAGACATGTGGTATGGGCATAAAGACAGACATAAATCGGAAATACACCCTTACATGTTTGGTCACTTGCTTTCAACAAAGGTGCCTAGGTAACTCAATGGCTACAAAGATCTGTCCAACAAAGAATGCTAGAACAAATGAACACTTAAGAAGAAGATCCTAACTGCAACCTGTACCATTCACAAACCTAACAAACAAATTGGGTCACAGACTCAAATCTAAAGCCTAAAACTCTAAAACGTCCAGGAGAAAAGGTAGGAAAAAAAAAATCTTTGTATCCTTGGGTTAGGTAAAGATTTCTTGGAGAGGATACAAGAGCTAGAGTCTTAAGAAAGAAAGTAACGGATATGCTGGAATTAAGAAGAATGACAAGCCACAAGACTTGTCACTCCTGTATATTTGATAAAGGACTTCTACCAAAACATATATAAAGAACTTTTACAATTCAATAATAAGAGACTAAAAAAATGAGCGGAAGATTTGAAGCAAGATGTTATGAATGGCAGATAAGCATTTACAAGACGTGCTCAAAAACATTACTCATCAGGGAAATGCAAATAAAAATTGCTTGATTTCGAAACTTACCATTAAGCCACATTAATTAACATAGCTAAAACCTGTCAATATGAAGTATTGATGAGGATACAGGACTATCAGGACTCATACAGTGCTGATGGAAATAGAAAATGAATATCCACTGGCCGGGTGCGGTGGCTTACGCCTGTAATCCCAGCAATTTGGGAGGCCAAGGCGGGCAGATGACTTAAGGTCAGGAGTCTGAGACCAGCCTGATCAACATGGTTTAACCCCATCTCTACTAAAAATACAAAATCAGTTGGGCGTGATGGCATATGCCTGTAATCCCAGCTACTCAGGAGGCTGAGGCAGGAGAATGGCTTGAACCTGGGAGGCAGAGGTTGCAGTGAGCCGAGATTACACCATTGCATTCTAGCCTGGGCAATAAGAGGGAAACTCCATCTCAAAAAAAAAAAAAAATAGCCATCTACTTTGTAAAATAATTGGGTAGTTTATTATGAAGTTTAATATACCCTTACTGAATGACCCAGAAATTCCACTCCTTGGGATTGACTCATGACAGAATAACTGCGTAAGATCCCATACTTAAGTGTTTGTAACAGCTTTAATTATAATGGTCCCAAGGTGGAAACCATCCAGATGTTCTTCAACTAGTAAACGAGTAAACAAACTGGTACATCCTTTTAACAGAATACTTCCAGCAAGAAAAGAAAAGAATGACTGATACATGCAACACTTGGATGAGTCTTAAAAGCTTTGTTCTAAGTAACAGAAACCAGCTACAAAAGCTTACATGTTTGTGATTTCATTTATATGACGTTTTGCCAAAGGCAAAATATAGGAACAGACATCAGATCACTGGTAGTCAAGAGCTGGAAGTGGGCCGGGCACAGTGGCTCACGCCTGTAATCCCAGCACTTTGGGAGGCCTAGGCGGGTGGATCATGAGGTTAAGAGATCAAGACCGTCCTGGTCAACATGGTGAAACCCCGTCTCTACTAAAAATACAAAAATTAGCTGGGCATGGTGGCGCGTGCCTATAATCCCAGCTACTCGGGAGGCTGAGGCAGGAGAATTGCCTGAACCCAGGAGGTGGAGGTTGCGGTGAGCCGAGATCGCGCCATTGCACTCCAGCCTGGGTAACAAGAGGGAAACTCCGTCTCAAAAAAAAAAAAAAAAGAGCTGGAAGTGAAGATAGGGATGACCCCAAGGGGTGCAGGGGGACTTTTCATTGTCATGCGGGTGTTCTATATCTTGATCGTGGTAGTTGTGGTTACACAACTCTATGCAGTGGTTACAACCTATCAAATTACACACTTAAAATTAGCGAATTTTACTCAGTGTAAATTACACCTCACTAAAGCTGATTTTTAAACAATCCTCGCAGTGGCTTGCATTTCCCTCAGAGCGAATGACTCTGTGTAAACCCACAGGCGCTTCAGGATCCGACCCTCCTGCCCCGCATCTCTGACCTTATCCCTGCTCACTCTCCTTCTTTACACTCTGCTACAGCTACAGGCGCCTCCTGGCTATAAAACCTTCTCCGACTATGCAGCTGCAAATCCTCTCTGAGCACTGCACTAACTCCCTCTGCCTCCTTGAAGTCTGAAGTTAACTGTCACTACTACAGAAAAGTCTAATCTCTCATTGAATGTTCCCCGAATGGGCCTCAGTTTCCCCACCTGTAGAAAGAGGAAGCGAAACCAAAGGATCTCTTGAGAGCTTTCTAGTCTGACATCCTACAGTTCTGACATTCAGCTTTTAGACGTACAAGAAGCTTTGAGACATATACTGAAGGACAAATGGCAGGGGAGTGAAACAGAGTTCTGGAGCGTTCTGAGGACAGCTGATCACGTCCAGCTGCCAGAGTCCGAAGATGCTTAATGAAGGAGTTGGCTTCTAAAGAACAGGTAGGAGTTCCTCATACAAAAACACTTAACTCGACAACTGGAAACATTTTTCTCCTTCCAGAGTGGAATTCTGGCTTCTACTTAGTTTGCACAGTTTGAACGTTGCCCTCGGCTTCGACCACATGCTTGAATACTGCCATGCTGCCCATCCCGTCTCTCCCACGTGTGTTCTTGCTTGCTCTCCTGCTGGGGTCCTTGGTAATTCACTGGCCAAGCTGTACATTATGTCAATGCTGTGCTAGACATCAGGAAAACTGACAAGATCTCTACTTTGTTGTAGTGTATCTGTTCACATACCCTTTTCTACCAGATTCTGATGTCCTGGGGGGCCGCGTTTATGCCTCTCTCAGCTTTGGATCCACAATGACGGAGCATGGCACACTCAAAGGAAGAAGGCTCCTGAGAACTCTGAGCATTCTGCTTGTATGAGTGTGCTCATCAGGAAGAACAGCAGCAGGTCATTAATCACAACTCTATGATTGTCAACGCTAATTGCCTATTAAGGTAAAGCAGGCCTTATTTCCTTAATCAGAAGGGTCACAACCTGAGTAGGTTGGCACATTTCGTGGTGCTGATGTGAAAGATAAAACGGAAGAAGTTCAGGCACGAAGCTGAGACCCGAAGGTCTTCTCACTTACTCTTGTTTACTGGTGATCTACAATCCAGGTAGAATCTTTCCCTCTACAGAATTAAGGTGACATGAGATCATAACGGTGAGGCCCTCATCTGATAGGATTAGTGTCCTTATAAAAAGAGACATTAGGCTGGGTGTGGTGGCTCACGCCTGTAATCCCAGCACTTTGGGAGGCTGAGGTGGGCAGATCACCTGAGGTCGGCAGTTCAAGACCAGCCTGACCAACATGGAGAAACCCCGTCTCTACAAAAAAAATACAAAATTAGCTGGGCACGGTGGCACATGCCTGTAATCCCAGCTACTCAGGAGGCTGAGGCCGGAGAATTACATGAACCTGGGAGGCAAAGGTTGAGCCGAGATCGTGCCATTGCACTCCGGCCTGGGCAACAAGAGCGAAACTCTGTCTCAAAAGAAAAAAAGAGAGAGAGAGAGAGAGAGAGAGAGACATCAGAGAGCTCACTCTTTGTCTCACTTTCCAGACACACACATTGAAGAAAGGCCACGTGAGCACACATTAAGAAGGCAGCCGTCTGCAAGCCAGGAAAAGAGGCCTCCTTAGCATCTGAACAGGTCATCACCTTGATCACAGGCTTCCAGCGACCGGAACGGTGAGAAAATAAGTATCTGTCATTGAAGCCACCCTGCCTGTAATATTTTGCTACAGCAGCCTTAGCAGACTAAGGCAACTGTAGCACACTTAGCCCCAAACAGGCCCAACCTAAAATCCTCTCCTATATTGATTCAGAGCCTCTTTTGTCCCAAGATGTGAATTAGCCTAGGGCTTTCCAGAAATTTCTGATTCCCAAGCTAACCTGCTATCTCTGAAAATTTTTCCTACTACATTTCAACTAATAAGAATTTCAACTAATAAGAATTTCTCCTTCTGCTCTATATTTTTAGTTGTCAGTGACTTTCATTTTTTTATAACCATCATTTAGATTTGAAAATAACATTTTCTAGCAATTTTGGAAAGCAGAAATTTTTAGAGTGACCCAATGGAGATTGTAGGCGTTCCCTTTGTCTACTCATGCCCAGGAAGGAACACTGGAATGAGCAAAAAGCTGGTCAAAAAAACGACATTCCTCAACATCACATGATACGCTCTGTATTGGTCCGGCTTCTCCAAAGAAACAGATTCAACAGGATACACACACATATATCATCTGCAATAGAGAGAGAGTGTGTGTTTCTGTATGTGTGTGTGGCGACAGAGAGAGAGAGAGACAGAGGAGCGAGGGAGAGAGATTTACAATAAGGAATTAGTTCATGTGATTATGGAGTCTGAGAAATCACATGAAGTTCCATCTGCTATCTGCAAACTGGAGACCTGGGAAAGCTGGTGGTCTTGGTGGTCTAATTCCAGTCAGATTAAGAAGGTGGAAGAAGGCTGGGCGTGGTGGCTCAAGCCTGTAATCCCAGCACTTTGGGAGGCCGAGGCGGGTGGATCACGAGGTCAAGAGATCGAGACCATCCTGGTCAACATGGTGAAACCCCGTCTCTACTAAAAATACAAAAAATTAGCTGGGCGTGGTGGCGCGTGCCTGTAATCCCAGCTACTCGGGAGGCTGAGGCAGGAGAATTGCTTGAACCCAGGAGGCGGAGGGTGCGGTGAGCCGAGATAGCGCCATTGCACTCCAGCCTGGGTAACAAGAGTGAAACTCCGTCTCAATTAAAAAAAAAAGAAGGTGGAAGAACCAGGGGAGCTTGTACTGTAAGTCCCATTCCAAGGGTGATAAAAGAACAATATCCCAGCTCATGCAGGTGGATAGAAAACAAAAAAGGGGCTACATTCCCTCTTCCTCCACTTTTTGGTTCAACTCAGTCCCTCAACGGATTGGATGATGCCAGCCCACCTTGGGGAGGGCTATCTACTTTACTGAGTCTACCAATTCAAATGCTAATTTTATTCGGAAACAACCTCATAGACACACCCAGAAATAATGTTGAATCTCAGCACCTTGCGGCACAGTGAGGTTGACACTATTAAGTTAACCATCACATTCTAAAACAGTCTTTGGGGATATTTATGAATATTGTTAGCAACGACTTTCTGGCCGGGCGTGGTGGCTCACTCCTGTATTTAAAGCACTTTGGGAGGCCGAGGTAGGCAGATCACTTGAGGTCCGGAGTTTGAGGCAAGCATGGCAAAGTCAGCAAAACCCTGTCTCTACTAAAAAATACAAAAATTAGCTGGGCGTGGTGGCACACACCTGTAATCCCAGATACTCAGAATGCTGAGGCAGGAGAATGGCTTGAACCCAGGAGGTGGAGGTTGCAGTGGGCAAAAACCGTGCCACTGCACTCCAACCTGGATGACAGAGTGACACTCTGTCTTAAAAAAAAAAAAAAAAGAAGAACACTTTCTGGCATTGTGTAGAATGAATCCAAATTTTAGTTCATGATCCTGAACACCATATGGCTAATATTCGTCCTTGCATTCATTAAAAACAGCAAAAAGTATGAGGTTAATGCCCCCCATCTCCCCAGAATATACAAAGCATTTTTGTTCTCGATGTTTGCCTTTTGTCACAATGCAAATGCCACCTTGAGCCCCAGTGCTCAGGGTTAGGAGCTGGGGTTGTTTTCCTTGATCTATTCTGAATGCTGATTTTTCAAATATCATGACAATGTCTTTTGCTCCGTGCTCCTCTCTTATTTTGGAAGCCAAGGCAACACTGTATGGCAGAAAGAGTATGGGTTTTAAAGACAGAGACATGGTTTGGATCTGCGTCTCTACCCAAACCTCATGATCAGTGGTATCCCCGATGCTGGAGGTGGGGCCTGGTGGGAAGTAATTGTTTCATGTGGGTGGATCCTTCATGAATGAATGGTTTAGCACCGTCTCTTTGGTGCTGTTCTCATGATAGAGTTCTCAGGAGATTGGGTTTTGTAAAAGTGTGTGGCATCTGCCCTCTCTGTTCCTCCGGTTCGGGCCATGTAAGATGTGCTCGCTTCCCCTCTGCCATGTACCATGACTGTATGTTTCCTCAGGCCACCTCAGAAGTTGAGCAGGAGCCAGCCTGTAGAGCCATGAACCCATTAAGTCTTTTTTCTTTATAAATTACCCAGGCTTACGTACTTTATTGCAGTGCAAGAATGGACTCATACAGGTTCTCAGCCTTGATGCTTACTTTCTCTGTAAAGCCCACTTTCTCACTTACGAAGTGGAGATATTGATGCCTACGTATTCTGTGCTCTTAGCAGTGATAAGACTAAGTCATGTCTCTGGACATTTTGGGGAAGTATATCAATCAGAGTTAAACTAGAGAAACAGAAACACTGTGAAAGGTACAGAATAAAGCATTTATTTGGGGGATTAGACCTCACGCAATTGTAGGAGCAGGTACAGAAGTCTAACCAAGACTGTCACCACTATGTCTGACATTGGGTCTGAAGTTGAAATACCCAGTTAGGTTGGCAATTGGGATAGACGTCTTGGTATGAAGCAGAGAAGAAAAGGGCAAATTGGAACCCAGGAGGATGTATTGGAACCTGTATCTGTCTCTCTGGGCTTCCATCCTCCATAATATGGGAGACTTGGAGGGAAAGCTAGTACGTTTTGCCCATGGATCTGCACACATACCTAGCCCAGGACTTGGAGAAGCTGAGGGAGGAAATCTGGTTGGAGCCAGAGGAGCTGTGAGCCTACAACCCACATCCACACCCACGAGGTGAGCTAGCAGATCAGGGACAGCTTGTACCAGTCACTACAGTACATGGCACCCCAAACCAGCCCTCAAAGGCAGGAAATTAATGCTGCCTTCCAAATTTCAGGCACGTTTCTCTTGTGACTCTTGCAAACCTGGAGCCTTATAAGGAAAGGAATCCTAGGGAGATGAGTTTCGGTTTAGTTACATACACACAGTGCAATGCCACTGCAGTAGAGATTTCCATAGTTCCTTAGAGAGGTGGAAACGGATGCATTACGAGAAGCCCTATGGTTAAATTTGTGTATTTTGTGTGTGTGAGAGAAAGAGAGAAAGGCAGAGAGAAAACACGAATATCTGTGGTTCCACTAGTTTGTAAATGGCAGCACCTCGGTCATCTTCCTGAGGCCCCTGTGTATTTCCAGAAAAACAAAAACAGGTTAACATGCAGGCACCAAGTGACATTTTTTCTGAACAAACCAGAGAAGTAAATAATCTTCACGAAAAGTTTCTGAGCCAAACCTATTCCTGTCTGGATATACCATGCATTATCCTGCACATACAGAGTTTCAAGCAGTAGAAACTGGATTCTAGAGCAAATTGTCAACAGCTCATGATACTTATTCAATGAATGTTAGTTGAATCAAAGAAAAAAGGACAAAGGCTTAATGTTGCCTTCTAGTTATTAGCACATAAACACATTCAAACCTGGAATTTGTTAATTTATGCAACTTGTATTTATTTTGATTTTTTTCTTAATACAAAAATGCTCAATGTGAAATATGCAATGTGTGAGCTACTCTATCATGTGATAACTCATGGAGGATATTATCAGCAATCAAGTGGCTTTAATCACGTGGAGAGGTGTGCACAGAAACGAATAAAGTTATATTTATAAATCTACTAGTGTGCATCTCCACTGGCTTGTCAATATTTTATAACGTCAACTTGAAAAGTTTTAAACACATTGAAATCTATTTAACTTTAAAAGGGGAAATACAGCCGGGCGTGTTGGCTCACACCTGTAATCCCAGCGCTTTGGGAGGCCGAGGCGGGTGGATCACGAGGTCAAGAATCAAGACCATCCTGGTCAACATTGTGAAACCCCGTCTCTACTAAAAATACAAAAAATTAGCTGGGCACGGTGGCACGTGCCTGTAATCCCAGCTACTCAGGAGGCTGAGGCAGGAGAATTGCCTGAACCCAGGAGGCAGAGGTTGCGGTGAGCCGAGATCGCACCATTGCACTCCAGCCTAGGTAACAAGAGTGAAACTCCGTCTCAAAAAAAAAAGGCGGGGGGTGGGGACATTCAAAAATTAGGTTAAAGTAGTCATGCACAGCATAACGATCTTTTGGTCAGTGTTAGGTCGCATATAAGACAGTGGTCCCATAGGGGTATAATGGAGCGGACAAATCGCTTCTGCCTGGCGATGCTGCAGCCATCACAACGCCATAGCACAACGCATTACTCACGTGCTTGTAGTGGTACCTGTGCAAACACACCAGCTGCACTGCCAACTGAATACGCATACAGCGTACACAACTGTGTATAATACATGATACCTGGCCAGGCGCGGTGGCTCAAGCCTGTAATCCCAGCACTTTGGGAGGCCGAGGCAGGTGGATCACGAGGTCAAGAGTTCGAGACCATCCTGGTCAACATGGTGAAACCCCGTCTCTACTAAAAATACAAAAAATTAGCTGGGCCTGGTGGCACGTGCCTGTAATCCCAGCTACTCAGGAGGCTGAGGCAGGAGAATTGCCTGAACCCAGGAGGCGGAGGTTGCGGTGAGCTGAGATCATGCCATTGCACTCCAGCCTGGGTAACAAGAGTGAAACCCCATCTCAAAAAAAAAAAAAAAAAAAAAAAAAATACATGGTACCGTACAGTGATAATAAATGACTGTGTTCCTGGTTTATATATGTGCTATAGTTTTCATCGTCACTTTAGAGTGCACTCCTTGTACTTATATATTTTAAAAATTTAACTATAAAACCGCTCAGGGCAGCTCCTTTTGGGGGTGTTCCAGAAGGAGGCATTGCTATGATGGGAGAGAACAGCTCTGTGTGTGTTATGGTCCCTGAAGAGCTTCCAGTGTGACAAGACATAGAGGTGGAAGACAGCGATATTGATATTCCTGAACTTGTGTAGAACGAGTCTGATGTACGTGTTTGTATCTTTGTTTTTACCAAAAAAATTTACAAAGTAAAAAATTATAAAATTTTTAAACATACTAAAAAAGCTTATAGAAAAAGAATATAAAAAGTAAAATGCTTTTGTACAGCTATACAAAGTGTTTTAAGCTAAATGTTGTTACAAAAGAGTCAGAAAGTTTAAAACAATTAAGTGTTTTTTTGTTTCGTTCTGTTTTTCAGAGATGGGTCTTGCCATGTTGCTCAGGCTGGACTGAAGTGATCCTCCTGCAGACTCAGCTGGTCCTTCTGCCTCAGCCTCCTGAGTAGTTGGGGTAAAGCTTAGAAAGTGAAAACTTTTACTAAGCTAAAATCAATTTATGATTGAAAAAATATTTTTAATAAGCGTAGTGTAGCCTAAATGTACAGCGTTTATAGCGTCTACAGCACTGTACGGTAATGTCCTGCGCCTTCACGTTCACCCACTATTCACTCATTGACTCACCCAGAGCAACTTCTGCTCTTGCAATCTCCATTCATAACTGCCCTATCCAGGTGTGCTGTTTTTTAAATCTTTTGTACTAGTGGTTCCCCGCATTTTTGGTACCAGGGACTGACTTCATGGAAGATAATTCTTTTTTTTTTTTTTTTTTTTAAGATGGCGTTTCGGCCTTGTTGCCCAGGCTGGAGTGCAATGGCTGGATCCACCACCAGGTTCGAGCGATTCTCCAGCCTCAGCCTCCTGCGTAGCTGGGAGTACAGGTGGCCAACACCATGTCTGGCTAAGTTTTTTGTATTTTTAGTATAGACAGGGTTTCTCCATGTTGGTCAGGCTGGTCTCCAATTCCTGACCTCAGGTGATCTGTTCACCTCGACCTCCCAAAGTGCTGGGATTACAGGCGGGAGCCACCGTGCCCAGCCTAGAAGGCAGTTCTTCTAAGGATGGAGGTGGGGGATGTTTTCATCAGGCATTAGATTTTTATAAGGACTGCAACCTAGATCCCTGCATGCCCAGTTCATGACAGCATCGGTGCTCCTGGGAAAATCTGACCCACCACTGATCTGATAGGAGGTGGAGCTCAGACAGTAATGCTCGCTCGCCCTCAGTTCACCTCCTGTTGTACAGCCCAGCTCCTAAGAGACCATGGACCCATAGCAGCTATAGAGGTAACATGCTGTAGAGCTCTGTCGCCTAAGAGCAATGGGCTAGACTGTATAGCCTAGCTGTGGAGTAGGCTATGCCATCAAGGATTGTGTAAGAACACTCTATGATGTTTGTACAACCAAATAACCTAGTGAGTGACACATTTCTCAGAAGGTATCTTTGTCATTAAGCGAAGCATGACTATATATAAAAGTGTACAGTAAAAATTCCCATGCACTCCCCCACCCGCTCGTGTTCTTCTCGTAGATAACCACCACTATTATTTCTTCCTATATCCTCCCGGTTACTCTTACCCATATACAAGCCAGTACGAACATAACCACCTCACCCCCAACTTTATCAACCTTATTATGCAAATAGTGGAAGAGGTTTTTTTTTCATTTAATCCATCTTAGGGTTCTTTCCATATCAATGTATAAAGAGTTTCTCCAGCCTTTTCTTTACCTGCCTAGAATTCTGTTGTTTTTATATATATTGATGATTATATTCAAATTTTATCTTCCAGTTTCAACTCTCTGGAGATGGATTTTGGCATCTCCCCCCATGCCTTCTGGAAATAGCTGCCATTCAGCAACTGCTAATTCTTTCTCTGTTCAAAGAGCAGCAACATAAATGAGGTTGACCCCTGGATTTGAGCAGTTCTAGGGTCCTCCCCAGTGTGTAGAGCCAACAGCCACACACACTCCCATCAGCAAGCTGCCTGCGCTCCCCTCCAGCCTGGCTCTGGCTGTCGGTGAGGCGTGACGATGCTCCCAGCCTCCCTCTAGAGCTGAGCCTCGGGCCTGTGCAACGGTCACTGTGTCCAGCTGTAAATGAGTGTGCCAGGCCCACTGCCACAGGCACTCCATTTGTCCCGGACACCAAGGCTGGGCCCACCCCAAGCAGCTCCTCTTCCAAGACAGAGTTTTCTTCGTGGTCATAATGTACTCCTGAGTCCATATGCTTGACTGAGTTCTTCTTAATTACATCTATTGATGTTGAAAACCACTCAGACCAAGAAAGAGACCGAAGGGACTGCGGGCACTTGTAGCTGCCAAACAGGCTGGTTTTCATACCATGGCCACTGGAGAGCTGCATAAAGGCCAGATGGTAAGGCACAGCATATGTTCCTGCAGAGGACAGCCTGAAGACACTCTGTGTGTGGAAAGCCTGGGGCAGAAACGCCACCTGGGAAGCCCTGGGAACACAAAAGGATCAAAGCCGAGCACACTGGCGCTGAGTCCTGGAGTCACTCCAGGGGAGTGGGCGGCCCCAGGTGGCTGCCTACGGAGGGCCTGACTGTGCCTTCCTGGGGTCGGCTCTTTTTCTCCAGTGCTGGTGCGCTTGCTATTTGAGATACACCCTCTTCTCACGGGCAAACCTCAACACAAGCATGCACTCACCCTGTGTGTGAAATACACGTCATTTCTGAGGAATTCAGCAGGGCCAGAAAGGACAGACACTCTCAGCTTCTGAGTAAATCAATAAAAGTGGCATTTGGTTGTTTAAGGATTCATCCCAGGTCTTTCACATAGGTCCTCAGTAGCAGTGATTGGATGGGTAAACCAAAATGAATGTCTGTGTGTGTGTGTGTGTGTGCATGTGCGTGCGTGCGCATTTGTGTGTGCGCACGCGTGTGTGTGCATGTGTGTGCGTGTGTGTGTGCGTGCGAGTGTGGCAGGGGGTTGGGGGAGTTTGGAGTTTCACAAGGCCAAGACTCCTACAGTCATTTCTGGTGGTTTGGCCATAAAACTCTCGTGTTTAAAAGTGCTCTTGTTGTCTGGGCTCAGTGGCTCATGCCTGTAATCCCAACATTTTGGGAGGCCAAGGCTGGTTGGTGGATTGCCTGAGCTCAGGAGTTCATGACCAGCCTGGGCAACACAGTGAAATCCCATCTCTACTAAAAAACAAAAAAAAAAAACAAAAAAAACCAAAAAATCAGCCGAGTGTGGTGGTGTGTGCCTGTAGTCCTAGCTACTCGGGACTAGGCAAGAGAATCGCCTGAACCCAGGAGGCAGAGGCTGCAGTGAGCTGAGATCGCACCACTGCACCCGAGCCTGGGTGACAGAGCGAGACTCTGTCTCGAAAGAAAGAACGAAAGAGAAAGAAAAGAAAGAGGGAGGGAGGGAGGGAGGAAGGAAAGAAACGCTCTTGTGTAGGATACTAAGATGTACTTGCGTTACTCATACTATTGGGTAACAGCTAACACTATTACTTCCCAGGGGTCTATCACTGTGCTCACATCCATTATCTCATGTAATCTCCCATCAACAACCCTGTGTAGGTTCTGTTATTGTCCAGGTTTTACAGATGAGGAAGCAGACAGTCAGAGAGACTACATCACATATCCAACGTCACACAGCACATCCAAAGGGGACCTGAGTTGTCTGTCTCAGGAGCCGCTAGAGTCACAAAAAATTCACTCTGGAGCCTCGTTTTTGTCACAGATTGTTTAACAAACGATGGGGCTTCCTGAATTTGCTGTCAGGGGGCAGACACATTTTTCCTTGGGTTTAGCCATCTATCCACCGCAGAACTCTGCCTTTAAATTATATTCTATCTATGCATATCAGCCTGCAGAAGGTATAAAATAATGAAAGCGTCAGTTAAGCCTTTCAATAGATTTCACTTTAAAGGTTATCTTTGCACCGTCCTCAGGAGTCTTCAGGCTCTCTGGGAAATCTTCCCAGTTTCATGGGGAAGAGTCCTGATTCCTTTGGCTAGAGGAATACATTCATTCCTCCGAATGACAGTGGACTGTCTGTGACTCTCTTTTGCCTACGAGCTGCTGGAGAGCAGCAACCATGCGACATTCATCTTTGCATTTTCTCCAACTGGCAAATATCCCTGGCTCAGTAAATAACTAAATGGTATCGATCATATCAGCATCAGGGTAGAGATGAGATTAATCACCTGGCCTCTTCCCCTTGTCGTTGCATATGCACATGGGATCTCTGTGAGCCCTGGAGAGCCAAGTTCTACCAAACCCCTCTTTCTAGGACTTGTGGCTCTGTGCTTGGGAGGCTGGGTTTCTTTGCCTGGCTTGGAACCACCCAGTTTCTATCAGGGGATCCTTAGTAGCTTCATGATAAGGAAATTTGGTGCCCCAAAGAACTCCATCAATGGCTCAATATGGAATTTGAGACCACCATGATCTTTCCTTTCCATGTTCTTCCTCTACACTGGCTGCAAGGTGAAGGTGGAAATACCATTTCCAAATGTAATGAAAGGTTTTAACAGCCAGGCTTTGCTGATTAAAAAATACTATATATTCTTTATATTTCTCATCAAAATGAAGTTCAGTTATATTCTACCTATAGGTTAGTTGATTTGTACACATTTTAGGTTAAGTTAAGGCTTGGTGATAATTTTTCAGGAACTTTTGGACAAACACTGAAGTTCGGATTTCAGGCATGTCCAATTATTTTCCAGAGTGAAAACTTTTTTTTTTTGAGATTATTTACAATGTATCACTCCCAATCACCTTGTCAGAAATCAGAATGATTCAAATGCTATTTTTATTTATATTTTTAATATTTGTGGGTACACAGTAGGTGTATGTATTTATGGGCTACATGAGATGTTTTGATACAAATATGCAGTGTGAAATACGTACATCAGTACATAGTGGAGAATGAGGCATCCATCCCCTCAAGCATTTATCCATTGAATTGCAAACAATCCAGTTGTACTCTTTAGGTTATTTAAAAATGTAAAGCAGGCCGGGTGTGGTGGCTCACGCCTGTAATCCAAGCACTTTGGAGGCCAAGGCGGGCAGATCACCTGAGGTCGAGAGTTCAAGACCAGCCTGACCAACATAGTGAAACCCCATCTTTAAAAATTAAAAAAAATGTAAAGTTACGTTATTATTGACTATAGTTACCCCGCTGTGCTATCAGATAACAGGTCTTATTCTTTCTAACTTCGTGGTACCCATTTCTACATGTCATCAGGAAAGCCCTGGAGGAGCATATCTATCAACGGGATTTTTAAGTGAGAACCATCTTGGGTGGGTAGAATCATCCTATGCTATCTTCCTCTTCCCATTACTTAATGGCTGAGGCTTAACCTGAAAAACTCTCAAACTCATGCTTCAAGGCCCATCTTAAACGCCAGCTCCTCTGAGGAGCCTTCCCTGACTCCACCAGACACCACTGGATGATCCTGCCTCTGTGTTGCCAGAAGAGCTTGTGTGTTCACCTTTCACAGCACTTGCTATTATATATTACATTGTGATGTGCTTTTCTCCCTGAGTGAACTATGAGCTCCCTCGTTATTTTTACTGTTTCAAAGTTTGAAATGACAAAGGATTCCATGCTCATGATAGAAAAGAGGGAAGAGGAAAAGGAGAAGGACATAGAATAAGTACTTTTCCCTCCCAACAAGCACCTTTCATATTTCTCAGAAGCAAACCCTCTCAACAGATTTTTGTGCATCTTCCTAAATTCATCTACGAAAGTACAAATATAAATACACAAATGTATTCCTTTTTCTTTAAAACTTAAAAACACAAACACAACAATTCTCAATCGCCATGATATTCTGGCACAGACACAGGGCTCAAATGACAATAGGTGCTCAATTCATAGATGATGACTTGACTTGGGGCTCATCATGGTTCCTGATAACCTACAGGCCTCTGCTCTCCCAGATGAACCACCCTTCCTGGGGTCTAGAGAGTACCTCAACTGTTTCGAGAGGAAACAGATACCAGGGAGGTAAAACCCAAGGCAATCAATTTTCTACGTAGAAGCAGGAGCTTAGTAAAAAGACAGGGGAAGATGAATACTCACGGCTGAAATATGCACCGGTTTCAATCTTTACTGCCGAATCCACTAAGTGTTTCAGATAATAGAGAACTGATCGTATCCTTGAAAATTGGACTCATGGTAAGGATTATCTGCTGAAAACCCAGGAATATACAGACCACACAGTGAAGGATGCGTTTTTGCTTAGTTTACATATTAATAAGAACATTGTTCACACGCCTTTTATTATTTCTTTTAAAGACTGCAGTCCTGTGCTGCCATTTCAGTTTCCCTTTGTTTGGTCCTTTTCTTTTCCATCTCACTATCCCCAGCAGAATCATAACTTTTCACAGAGGCGTCTAATTTCTTAACCTTCAAGCAGAAGAGAAACATCTTTCAAATTTTCCTATGATAGTCAAGGGGTGGGGGTTGCGGAATGTATATACTTAGATGAATTAAACTCAGACCTTCTCCGGCTGGACATGTGAGCCGCCCAAAGATGAAGGTTAACATAGTTTAAGAATGAAATATAGACCATCCTGTGCAAAACCACTGTGTTGCAGTTTAATTAAAAGAATTCATTAAAGTGGTGCCCCATCCTGGGTAATTAGTATGCGTAATTTATGCGCTGCCTAACACACAAGGGCAGTAGCCTGAATAATAAACTCAACTTAACCTTAAGTGAAAGAGATTGAATGGTCAGATGTTTATTTAGCTCAGGTTTGCTCACGAGTTAAGGTTAAAGAGGTGAAATTCAGTTACAGTTAATTAATTAATTCCTCAGAATTTCTTCATGAGAATCCTGCTGGCTCAACTGGGTAAAAGTTTTGTCAAAGGCAGACAGCACGATTTTTATTCATCAGCTATTTTCTACCCTGTCCTCCAGCAAGTTAGAAACCATTTGAAAGAACAAATTTAAGGGAACTGCAAAGAGAGAGAAAATACAACCAAAGAAAACCAACTGAAACCAACTCAAAGATAGGAGCAGATCTGCGATCTGGGCACAGAGAAAACAGCCAGGACAGATTTAAGGAGGGCATCCTAAACATTATTACATTACTGGGAGCAGATCTGCAATCTGGGCACACAGAAAACAGCCAGGACAGATTTAAGGAGGGCATCCTAAACATTATTACATTACTGGGAGCAGATCTGCGATCTGGGCACACAGAAAAGAGCCAGGACAGATTTAAGGAGGGCATCCTAAACATTATTACAATACTGGGAGCAGATCTGCGATCTGGGCACACAGAAAAGAGCCAGGACAGATTTAAGGAGGGCATCCTAAACATTATTACAATACTGGGAGCAGATCTGCGATCTGGGCACACAGAAAACAGCCAGGACAGATTTAAGGAGGGCATCCTAAACATTATTACAATACTGGGAGCAGATCTGCGATCTGGGCACACAGAAAACAGCCAGGACAGATTTAAGGAGGGCATCCTAAACATTATTACAATACTGGGAGCAGATCTGTGATCTGGGCACACAGAAAAAAACCCCACCAGGACAGATTTAAGGAGGGCATCCTTAACATTATTTAAATACTGGGACCAACTGGGATAATATCCAGTCTTTTTCAATTGTGAATCACATGCCTGAGAATTCCGTTAAGTATTTGAGCTACATGAGTTTTTGTTGTCAGCTACGGTAAGCGTCCATGCCTGGCGTGTGCATGGCATGTCACAAATATGAACCAGTGTGTGTGCAAATTCTTTCTATTCCTTTTGTTAGAAATACTTCATCATGCCCCAATTCTGTGATGTAATTTTTGTGGAATGAAACTTGAAGAGTTCAAAATTATGCAATTAATTGTATTCAGCTTCAATTATAACGACTTATTAATCAAGTCCTTTGGCAAGACACCTGGCACCCCACGCAGTGGTTGTGATGGGAAGCAGCTAGGCCTAGGAACTTACTGGTTCATGTGAGCAAGCTAATTAGGTGAATTGTTATTGATTGATTGCTTTATTGGTGGCTGCATGTAGGTAAGAGTGCTGAGGTTTAGAAGCTGGGAGAAGTCAGGAAAGATCTAACTTAATTTGTACTGGAAAGACTGACGGCTGTAATAAAATCATCTGGTATTTATTGACCACCAATTACAGGCAAGGCAGTGGGTTTGTCTCTGGGCTTCCATATTAAATCTAAACATAAGACAGAGGTGTCCTTCCCTTACTCCCACCCTGACCTCCCTGCATGCTGAAATAGAAGCACAAGCAAATAAAACAGCCACGAAGATTCACATGAGAACTAAGTAATGACTCCATTTACTGGAGAGCATTTCTGCTTTGTAGAACTGTCTTTCCTCCAGTGCATATCGTTCCAGTAGGCTGCCAATCACCCCGCCCATCTGCCCACATGGTGGGCACCTGGCCCAGTCTAGGTCAATCAGATCTTCTGTAAATTTGGATCTTGAGTGGAGAGAGACAGATGATTGGGGGAAAAAAAAGACAGTTGGCACTGTCACCCAATGGCCGTCCCCAAGGAGCTGCTGGGATTCCTGGGCTACCATGGTTCCTTCTCAAAAAGTGATTTTTGGTGATCTTAACAGTCTCTCGGCAAAATCCTATTTGCTGATTGTCAGCCAGAGTGAGTTTCTCAGGCATGAAATCAAAGACTCCTGATAAAGACAATGCTCCTGAAGACCAGAGATGGAAGCCCTTCTTTATGAATATAATACAATCGTTGGAGCGGTGTTGAGGAATAGAGAAATGGCAAGACGCACTGGATTCTGGTCTAGCTTGCTGAATACTTGCTGTCTACAAAGTACTGCATATTCAGAACGTGCAACCTTGAAGATACACAACAAATATCCCCATTTATAGGTGGAAGAACCGAGGCTCAGGAAAGCTCTACAACTCATCTGAGGCCACAGTGCTAGCAAGTGGCAAGGCCGAGATTTCAACCTCGGACTTTCTGACCTCAAAGTCTGCAGTTCTCTAGCTTGTGGCCTTCGGCGAATCATTTAGCCCCTGTGACTTCGGGTTCCATAGTGATAAAATTGGGATGATAACAGCTGCCCTGACTCCCCCACAGAGCTGTTGTGAGGATGAAAGGGGAGAATGCTGCAAAAGCACTTTAAAGCCTGTCACACTCTCCAAATACTTGTAAAGACTTCTAATTGTTAGGTGGAGCTCCAGCAAGGATGGGCAAGATTGAGAGGTGACAAAGGATAGACGGGTACACACTATGATCACAGAAACAGGATGCTGGGGAGAACAGGGGACACTGTGGGACACAAAGAGTCACTGGGGCATTTGGGGCCAGCAGGTGGAGGGCAGTAGAGTTTGATCTACCCACCCAGAACACTTCATCCTGGAGCCTGGGGAGCTCGAAGTTTGAAATAGACGGTTTGAAGCCCAATAAAATGTTGCCCATTTCTCCTTAGAGACTCCTCTGCAGATAGTAAAGGAAAGTTCTCATCTTGAAGAGGTCAAGGCATTTGCATCCAAGTCCATCATTTCATCAAGTCTTTACCACAGCCTCAGGAAATTTGTATCATCCTCAATTTACAGCTAAGAGTCTGAAAACTCAGCAGAATGAAGGAACCTGCCTAAGGTCAGAGTAGAAAATACAGGAGCAGACTTTAAAGCGCAACCTTACTGAGCTTCCCACCTAGTCTCGAGATTCTTCCGATTCTCTCTCCTACCTCCTCTCCTCACCCACAAATCACTAGCTGGAAAGAAAATGCAGGCGTCCTCGTCTCACTGAATGAATATGCTGTGGCTTTAGATTAATCACTTAAACTCTCTGAACTTTAGGTTTCCCCGTTTGCACAGTGATCTGGTCGAACTCTAAAATATTCTGGAAGGGTTGTCTCCCCTGAGGCCTCACTTAAGGAAAAAAAGCCTTTCACGAGCATCAATCTCTACCCTTGAAGTCCAGCCCCCGGTGCTCCTCGGCTGCATCCTAACCGCAGGTGGCGGACTTGGATAGAACTGGTCGCACCACCCAAAGGAAACTTCTTGTAGCTTTTGCGGTAGCCTGAAAAGAAACCGTAGGTCCATAGATAAGTTGCTTTAACTGATCATAGTTTTACTGATCACATCAGTACCTTCGTATGGGGTGATCTGAGCGTGTTTCCCTATAAGGAACAAAGTCCCATAATCTGTCTGACATTCTTCATCTAGGAACACATTGCTTTGTTTTTTTTCTAGTCAGAGTTTCTTTTGCTCTTGTCACCCAGGCCGGAATGCAGCTGTCACCTTTACCCCTCAGGTTCAAGCGATTCTCTTGCCTCAGTCTCCTAAATAGCTTGAATTACAGGTGCCTCCCACCATATCCGGCTAATTTTCATATTTTTAGTAGAGTCAGGGTTTCGGCACATTGGCCAGGCTGGTCTTGAACTCCCGACCTCAGGCTATCCGCCTACATTGGCCTCCCAAAGTGCTGGGATCACAGGTGTCAGCCACCATGCCCAGCCTGACATTGCTCTTCTGGTTTTATCATTTGTCCCTTTGCCCTGTGGCCCATTTCTCTTTCGAGATGAGAACATGTTAGCTCCGCCCACCCCACCCCCCCACCAAGGATAATAACGCATAAATGGACAGGAACGAAAATAATTACCCCAAACTGGAGGTGATAACTTCATGTTCAATAGTAAAAGCTCCCACGAAGGACCTATTTGCACGACCATCCTTGGCAGAATTACTGTTTGCAGAGATGACTTTATCCCATTCTAAGATCATGAAAAGCACTGTCACCTTAAAGAGGATCGCTCCTGGGGAGGAAGGCAGCAAATCACACTGCCATGTGTGTACCTATGCAACAATCTTGCATGTCCTTCACATGTACCCCAAAACCGAAAATGCAATTTAAAAAAGAGGATCACCGTAAGCAAGCCCACGATGTTTAGTTTTGGGAAAAGTACCTCACCCACAGTGTTCTTATTGTCATTTTCTGTTCCTTTTGCATAAGATTGTAAACTGCATGAAGACAGAGGCTCTTGTTTCTTGTTCAGTAAGAGCAGTGCCTGGTCCAAAGGAGACAATATCTATTTCTTGACTGTTCCAACTGACACTCCTACGAGACTGTTAAAACTAGAGGCTTGTGAATTTTGAAAGGGATCCAGGGGTCAGGGAGACAAGGAAAAAGCATCCCGTTTTCTGGTTTGCTTATGCTCACGGTTACACCAAAGCAAGGGGCTCCAACCATCACAGCACACACAGGGAGGGCTGTGGGGTCGGACCAACAGCTGCTTTCCAGCTCCTTCACTGATTGACTATATGGCCCTGGACAAGTCACTAAATCTCACTGAGTCTCCGTTTTTCATGTACAATGTGGGTAACGATAGACAGGACTGTTCTGGGGAATAACTGAGATCCTTTCTTTGAGACCCGTCTATCTAACAAAATGCCTGGCACCATAACCAGCAGTTCTCATTCTCCTACAGTCCAGGTTGCACCATCCAATAGTGGCCACTAGACACACGTAGCTTTGGAGCACATGAATGAGACTACTGCACCTGGGGAATTGCAATTTCAACTGTATTTAATTTTAAAGTTAAATGCGGATAAACTGTAAAATATTTTCCTCTTCGATACAACTTCACCCTGTTTTGATAAGACGGCATTTCCCTTTACCCACTGCACTGCATAGGCGTCGTTAAGACGGCATTTCCCTTTACCCACTGCACTGCATAGGCGTCGTTATGTTTCTAGCATTATTCACACACACATCGCTGACCCAGTCAGTGGACAGACTGACTCTGTTCAAATGATGCTCTTCTATGCACTAATGTAACATTATAATGCATTTATTTGAATATTTCATGCGGACAGCTCCAGTTATAGCAATTCATATGCAAATTGTAATTGGTAATTGAAATACTTATTTTAATTATAATTAAATTATGTTTCTAGTTAGAAAAAATAAGTATGGGCAGATTTTCAAATTTAAAATGAAGGCATACTACTGAGGTGGTATTGAGTAGAGATGCAGAAGTTAGTCCCAAGACCCAAACAGTGAGGAATGAAAGACTGGAAGAAAGTGTGTTCCAAATCTCACAACATATGGCAATTGCAGTTGGCTGCCACAAAGCCAAACAAAAAAGTTGTTAAGAAAAAAAAAAAAAAGATAATAACAAGGACAATATTAAGAGCTATTTCAAGCAAACACACATTAAATTTGATAAGGAGTTTCTCTCAACAGCTAAAAAAGAACTGAAGAAATAAATTAGTCAATTACAATCAGTATCAAATGTTCAATGAAAATTTCTTAAGCAATTTTTGATGGAATCTGATCTTATAACTCTGGTCAGGTATAAAATGGCTTGAAATCTTTCACAAATATCCAAACCAAACCAAACCCAAACCCACATGTTTCGACGGAGAGATGGTAAAAGAAATCATTTCAGTTGTGGAAATTTTGTTAGAAAACTAGGAGGAAAGGACTAAAAGATACTTTACAAAAGCAAAATTTCAATTATGCCATCAAACAAGTGATTGTAGAATGTAAGATTAACAATGTCAAAGATCAATTGATTTAAAATGTGAAAAAGAAGAAAGTGCTTTTTTAAAGCTTTAGACAAGCCACAAAGAGTAAGAGACTGTGCCCAGTTGATACTGGACACATTTGGGTTCATTTTTGCTTAAAAACACTTTCAAATTTACTTAGAAATGTTGTGTCTGACCTTAAGAAAAAAACCAACTCTATGTGTAGATAGCTTTGAATATTTTAGGAATGTCAAAGAGGGGTTTCAGCTAGATATGAAAAAAAAAACAAACTAGTTTTTATCAAGACAGATAATAGGCTAGCTACGTTAGGTTAAAAATCTAGATTTATCAGAATTTTACAAGAGACTGATTTTTCCCTCATTGCTTCATCCCATTGTGTCAGACACACTGAAAATATTTGTGCTAAATTTTTTAAATGAAAAGTATCATGGATACAGCTGTTAAAATCATTCTGTACATGTTGTAAAACACAAGTATACGAAACTATTGAAAAAAATAGAAAATGATAAATTTAACGATTGTGTGCTCTTTAATGTTGACCACTTACGAGTTGTGGAAGACTTTTATAAAGACTTACAATACTAGTAACCCCAGTTCAAGATTTTCTTGAAACAAACAAAAAAAAAAACAGTAAAAAATGGCAACATGATTGATGTTTTCTCAACTATATCAGATTGCATATGAATGATTTAAACTTAAGTTCTACAGAAAGCCAAAAGAATTTATGTTGAAGTATAAATTTTTCATAAAGCAAATTACTGATGTTTTTTATATGTATTTTAAAAGCGTCAATTAACACGCATATTTTAATTGTAATCAACTGTTAGGTAAATTGGCTGCAAAGACTATAAGAAAAATGTGAACCTCGCTATGTTTATATTGATACATGTAAAATTGCTTTTCAACTTATGGAATACTCTTTTGAATTCAATGTTAACATTACTGATGATACAAGAGTTAATGAATTTATTGAACTTGGACAGATGCAGTTTTAAAATTGATATGGTTTTGCTTCAAAATCAAATTAATTCTTTGAAGCAAAAAGATGAACCAGTTTTAGAAATAAAAATGCAAACACTAAGGGGAAAAAGTTTTGGCACAAGATTCATTTATTGGAAAATTTTTTGTAACAACTTGAATATATGAATCTACTTTTTCAATTATAAATTTTATAAAATCTAAGTATAGATCAGGCATTTTCGATGAAAATTTAACATTTGAATTGAGATGTATTTAAGTATAAAACACGCGGCCGGTCGCAGTGGCTCAAGCCTGTAATCCCAGCACTTTGGGAGGCCGAGGCGGGTGGATCATGAGAGATCGAGACCATCCCGGTCAACATGGTGAAACCCCGTCTCTACTAAAAATACAAAAAATTAGCTGGGCATGGTGGCGTGTGCCTGTAATCCCAGCTACTCAGGAGGCTGAGGCAGGAGAATTGCCTGAACCCAGGAGGCGGAGGTTGTGGTGAGCCGAGATCGTGCCATTGCACTCCAGCCTGGGTAACGAGAGCGAAACTCCAGCTCAAAAAAACAAAAAACAAAAAACAAAAAACAAACAAACAAACAAACAAAAAACACGCAATGGAGTTTAAAGGCTTACTATGGAGAAAATAATGTAAAATATCTCAATAATTTTTATACTTATCAGATGTTGAGATGATCATAATTAAGGTATACTGGGTTGAATCAAACACAATATTATTATTATTTTTTTTTTGAGAGGGAGTCTCGCTCTGTCACCCTGGCTGGAGTGCAACAGCACGCTCTCGGCTCACTACAATCTCCACCTCCTGGGTTCAAGCAATTCTCCTGCCTCAGCCTCCCAGGTAGCTGGGATTACAAGTGTGCACCACCATGCCCGGCTAATGTTTGTTTTGTTTTGTTTTTGTTTTTGTTTAAGATGGAGTTTCTCGCTCTTGTTACCCAGGCTGGAGTGCAATGGCGCGATCTCAGCTCACCGCAACCTCCGCCTCCTGGGTTCAGGCAATTCTCCTGCCTCAGCCTCCTGAGTAGCTGGGATTACAGGCACGCGCCACCATGCCCACCTAATTTTTTGTATTTTTAGTAGAGACGGGGTTTCACCATGTTGACCAGGATGGTCTCGATCTCTTGACCTCGTGATCCACCCACCTCGGCCTCCCAAAGTGCTGGGATTACAGGCGTGAGCCACCGCGCCCGGCCCTAATTTTTGTATTTTTAAGTAGAGACCGGGTTTCACCATGTTGGTCAGGCTGGTCTCGAACCCCTGACCTCATGATCCCCCCACCTCAGCCTCTCAAAGTGCTGGGATTACAGGTGCAAGCCACTACGCCCGGCTAAATCAAATACAATATTAAAATAAATTTTATTATTTCCTTTTTACTTATTTTAATGCTGCCTCCAAATATTAAATTATGTATGTGAGCTGAGTTAGATTTAAACTGGACAGTGGGAATATGTAGGTACAAACGCTATGACACACAGGGCTACCTCCCTACCTCCTCAGGGGCTCCCAGATTTCTTCTTCACAGTGTTCCATCTAAGCCTGCAATTTCCTGTGGGGAATGGACAAGTCCTGTCCTCCCAATTTAATCTCACTCCGTATTTGCTCCTTTGCTTTTTAAAAGTATGCCATAATTATGCAATTACGTTTAATTTTTTTTATTTTCTTTACAATTAGATTTTCAAATAATTTATAGAATCAAACAAGTCTAGGAGACTTATTCCAAAAACAAATCATCCTCCTATTCAGCAACCACTTTTAATTATTTTAACTGTTCCTTTGTTATTTACCCCCATATATAAAAATAACGACCTTGTATGTCCTACCTTTTGAATTTCCCATTTTAGGTATCATATAGGGAAAATAAGAAATTCGGTCTCATTCATCATCTCCCATTCCTTTATCACACACCACCCCACGACCAATACTGCCACCCACATTCACACAAACTCTGTCCCACGATCCCCTCAGTGTAATTATACCGTATTTCTGTTTAGATTAATACTCAGTGTGTGCATTCGTATGACAATTTCAATGTTATTCATAGCATTGAAACTATAGATATGAACAGTATAGATACAGTATACTATCTTTACTTTTCCCTTCTTGAACAATTTTGCTTTTCCTAAAGTAATGGTTTTCTCTTTTTTGTTTAGTTTTCTATTTGTTTCTTTATTCCCCCCCCCCTTTTTTTTTTTTTGAGACGGAGTTTCGCTCTTGTTACCCAGGCTGGAGTGCAATGGCGCGATCTCGGCTCACCGCAACCTCCGCCTCCTGGGTTCAGGCAATTCTCCTGCCTCAGCCTCCCGAGTAGCTGGGATTACAGGCACAGGCCACCATGCCCACCTAATTTTTTGTATGTTTAGTAGAGACGGGGTTTCACCATGTTGACCAGGATGGTCTCAATGTCTTGACCTCGTGATCCACGCACCTCGGCCTCCCAAAGTGCTGGGATTACAGGCGTGAGCCACCACGGGCCCAGTTTTCTATCTGTTTCTAATTCAGCCTGTATTTTCCCCCAAGTACCCAAATCTTTCCTCTATGTATTCAGGCACATGAGGGTATTCTATCTCTTTCTTTACCTGGATGACTCTTTCCTGGCATCTTCTGACCTGTCCCACTCTAGGTCTCCTTCACACTCTATTCCTGAGAATCCATTTCACCAAAGTGTTGAGAATTTCTCTCACTTCTTTCTTCTTGGATCCAATGTCTTTAATGCTTTTATTTTTGTGAAGCACATTGTCCAGCAGCTAGCGTCCTGGGTAAAGGTACATGAGAGTAACTTTTGTGAGCCCCTGAAAGTCCAAATTGTCTTTGGTCTAGCCTTTATTGCTAGTTTACTTGGGTACAGAAATCTAGTGGGAAAATGCGTTTGCTCAGGATTTTAAAAGATACTGTTCGGTTGCTAGCATCTGGTGGTGGTGTGAAATCTTATCCTTGATTCTTCATATATGGCTTGTTTCATTTTTCTCTCCTTCCCTCTGAAACCTTATAGATTTTTTTTCTTTATCCTGTGTTCTGAAATTTTACAATAATATGCCGCATGTCCTCCATTCTTTTCTGGAATTCCTATCATTCAAATGCAGGATATAATAAGGGGGAAGTAACAAAATTGTCTTACATATTCTGTCATTTATTTCATCTTCATTTTTGATGGTTTATTTTTCTTTATTTTAAAAAAGGTTTTCTCAACTTTATCTTATGAGGTTTCTATTGAATGTTATGTATATACTATACTTTTAATTTTCATGGTTTGAATGTTTTTGTCCCCTCCAAAACTCATGTCGAAAGTGTATTCCCAATGTAACAGTGTTGAGAGATGGGGCCAAATGGGCGGAGCACTCGTGAATGGATTAGTGACTCCATGAAAAGTTAAAAGAGCGTCTGAGAGTGAGTCACTGCTCTTCTGCTGTTTGAGGAACAGCATTCTTCCCCTCTGGAGGACGAAGGCTCCAAGGCACCACCTTGGAAGTGTAGACCAGGCCCTCTTGAGACACCAAAACTGTTAGTACCTTGAGCTTGGACTTCCCAGCCACCAGAACGATGAGAGAAATATATTTCTATTCTTTAGTCAATTACTCAGTCTCATTACTCTATTCAAGCAGCACAAACAATCAAGGTAAGTGTTCATTGCTCTTTATTTTTTTACCAAAACCTCTTCTTGTTTCATGAATCCTCTTACATTTCAGAGGCTATTGATCATAGTTCCTTTTTCCTTTCTGAAGTTTCATCCTCCTGCATTGTCTCCACTTCTTCCAAGTTTTACTGTTTTCTGTTAGTTGTTTCGATATCTGTCACTCATGTTGCAGGCTTCCTTGGGTGTTTACCAGTTCATAGCTATGTCTTCATATTTAAAAATGGGATTTAAAAAAAACTGATTGGAAAATCTGTCCAAATGGTGAGACCTGCTGAATGTGGCATTCTGACTCAGTTATTTATTTGGGGAAATCTGAATGCCAGTATCTTTTTCTTTTTTTGAGACAGAATCTTGCTCTATCACTGCTGGAATGCAGCGGTGTGATCTTGGCTCACTGCAACCTCTGTCTCCCCAGTTCAAGTGATTCTCCTGCCTCGGCATCTCAAGTAGCTGGGATTATAGGTGGGCGCCACCATGCCCAGCTAATTTTTGTATTTTTAGTAGAGACAGGTTTTTAGGATGTTGTCTAGGCTGGTCTTGAACTCCTGGCCTCAAGTGATCTGCCCACCTCAGCTTCCCAACTTTCAGGAATTACAGGCATGAGTCACTGCACTAGGCCCAATCGCAGTATCTTTAGAACTCTTTTCTCTTATGCTAGTTGGATCATTTTGGTCACAGTTCATTTTTATTGATAGAAAATATTCTAGTTTCAAAGTTGTTACACTTGAAGTTGCTAATTTAAAAAAATAAATTTAAAATAATCACTTAATAATCCTGCTTTCACTAAGACAATGAAATGTGGCTTAAAAAAAGTATTCAGCACCATTTGCTCGCAAATCTTTCAGAATTTGGTCTTAAACTTTCTGGAAGTTTCCTGTCTGTGAAGTACAGGGATTACTGAGATCCATGAGAAAGCCTCTCTGGCATAGGCAATGGGGAGGTAAGCAGTCATCACAGAGGAATCAATGTACATTCTGCATGGTGAGTTGGACTACAAAACAATCCCTTCCCTTCTGTGGTAGCTCAAGAGAGACAGGCTTCTAAGCAATGAGGTATGAGGAGTCTCCGATTGTTATTTGCTGTTAGAATTGGTCTTCCCAGCTAATAACAGTAAATCTCTGGCACAGATGCTATTGGTCCTTAATGTCTTGTGATTGCAGGAAATTCTGTAAAGTTTGGATTTAGTTCAATTTATTCAGAAATGAAACATGTTTAATTAGGTTCACTACTCTGACAGAGTAAGGATATGCTGGTTTAGTAGCTTTATAAAATCTATGTAATGTGTAGGTAAATCATAGTCTTTTTTTTTTTTTTTTTTTTTTGAGATGGAGTTTTGCTCTTGTTACCCAGGCTGGAGTGCAATGGCATGACCTCGGCTCACTGCAACCTCCGCCTCCTGGGTTCAGGCAATTCTCCTGCCTCAGCCTCCTGAGTAGCTGGGATTACAGGCAGGTGCCACCATGCCCAGCTAATTTTTGTATTTTTAGTAGAGACGGGGTTTCACCATGTTGACCAGGATGGTCTCGATCTCTTGACTTTGTGATCCACCCACCTCGGCCTCCGAAAGTGCTGGGATTATAGGCGTGAGCCACCGCGCCTGGCTAAATCATACTTAGAATATGTACATTATTTAAACCACTATCTCTTTTAACAAGATGTTTATAATTAAAAACCGCTGATGAAACTATATCCAAAGGTATGATAAAGGAGACTAAGCTCTGATTGGTACAAGTGCATAAAGAACTTTTAAAAAGCCAGTCAGTGAGAGGTAAGGAAGCCCACATCTCATTCTCACTGTAGAATTTCTATCAGGGCTGGACCAGACATTAGCACTTCTAAATATTTTAGAAAATGTCAAAGAGTTACAAAGCCTTCGAGGCGTTTTACTTATCAGTGACTAGTAGTGCTCATCAGAATTTCCTAAAAACACAAAAACAAAGGCAAGTCCATACATTTGGTCAGATGTCAAAGTCATGAGAGGTGGACTCTCAGGTCAGCCTTGGTCAGAGCTCCTGCTGGCTTCTTCCTAGATACTGCTCACCAATTTGAGTAAAGAGGAGTTTGTGAGAGAATAGTATTTGATGTCTTCTGGGAAATTCTTCCTAAGGGGAATATACAACATACAAGGGAGTAGGGAAACCAATACAGGAAAGCTACTCTTTCCAGCTCAGAAGTTGATGAAACCCATATAAGCATTTGAGAAGTCCATGGGATCGTTTATCTGTGGATAGTGACTAATGCAATCACCCAGAATGGACGCTGCGGGCCACAACAGCATTTCCCCGTACAGCTCCAAAAATTCTGGATAGGGATTTATGGGATCCAATAGCCCATAGATAAAACGAATGGGGATACTTTCAGAGGCAAGAGCTCCCACCCAGCGCCTTGTAAACTGCTTCCTCTGATTGACGTGGTCTAAGAGACTGTCAGTGGTGACGTGCCTGTCATTGCCGCAGACCTGCCCGCAGGTCCCACAGCTCGCTCTCAGAAGGCTGAGTGTGCGGCCCAAAGACTGGCATGAGACCTCGAGAGAAAACAAAGTAAGTTCATCAGCCGCGTGAGGATGGCGGACAGCACACCTTCATCTTTGAGTAGGCTTTGGAGAAGGAGAGGACAGTGAATCTCAAGATACTTCCATATGACAGACAGATGCCACAAAAGCGCTTCCACAATGCTGGCCTGCTCAGATACGGAATACTGATACAGTCTCAGTTTGTCACTGAAGCCAAAGCCTACAAAATCAAGGACAACATCACTCAATGAAACCTCAAGGTGAGACCTTCCCAAATCTTGTATCAATCACAGCTGGATGTTGAAAAGCCACGTAAAAGAAAAGTTACTTTGGACTTCCACCCACACCCACACCCACACCCACGCAGTCCCATGTAAGTGAAAAAATTGCCTGAAGACTTCCATGAGTGAAGGGCAAGGGAGAGCTGAGGGGGTGGGATTGCAGATATGCAAAAAGCATGGGGATGGCCAACAGCCCCACCTTGACCCGCCACCCCATCATCCTGATTCCGTTTAAAACCTGGGCTGCAAGACTCCATGTTTGGGGAAATTGGTTGCGGAAGCTGGCTAGTTGGATTTCTTAGTGTAGAGTCTTCTAATGTCTTTTTTTTTTTTTTGGAGACGGAGTTTGGCTCCTTGTTACCCAGGCTGGAGTGCAATGGCGCGATCTCGGCTCACCGCAACCTCCGCCTCCTGGGTTCAGGCAATTCTCCTGCCTCAGCCTCCCGAGTAGCTGGGATTACAGGCACGCGCCGCCATGCCCAGCTAATTTTTTGTATTTTTAGTAGAGATGGGGTTTCACCATGTTGACCAGGATGGTCTCAATCTCTTGACCTTGTGATCCACTCACCTTGGCCTCCCAAAGTGCTGGGATTACAGGCGTGAGCCACTGCGCCCGGCCATTAATCTCTTGTCTACAGGATCTAAAGCTGACTGCCAGCATTCTAGAAACAAAGTAAGTGAAGGGGCTGAAGAGGGAGAGGAGAGGTTTAAAAACTCAGCATGGACATTTTCACTAAATCTCTACCCTCAATTGCCTCGATGTCTCCTAGCCCTCGATCCCCTTACTAGAGAGAACAAACCTCAAAAATTCTGCTAAGGTGACACTAAGGCTGTCATTCTAACAAACGGAATTGGTAAGGAGATTCAAAATCTAACTTTTTAAAACAGTCTTTCTGTGCTTATCCTTTCTTCATCCCACTTCCAGAGGTACCCAATGTCTTTAGTTTCTGAGCCTTCGGACATTTCCATGGTACAAGTTTCTTCTTGGATTTTTCCACTGCTGGCATAAGATAGAACTTTTTCAAGCCTGCTGAATCAGTTATTGTCATCTGTATTCCTCAAAAGCACATCTTTGGGCTGATCCACAATACGTTTATGTGTGGGTATGATGCTGAGAGTCAGGAATGGGGGCAAATCAAGAAAGGAGAGAGAAAGAAGAACGCACTACATTCTTGGCCACAGCTATGGGCCACTTGTACGTGAGCTGTCAACCAGCTTCCTCTGAGCATCCCGCCACTTGACATCAAAGAAACCCACGAGAGGCTCTGTCAGTTTCGGCTTCTAGGAAGGTGTCTGAAGCATGCTCAAAACTGGCCTTTACAGTTATGGCTGAGACAAGAGGTGACACTTAGAGGGTTTGCTGCATTTGTGCTGAAGCTATCGTCTATCTATAGATCAGGTTAGGGAGAATGAGCATCTGAACAACACTGAGTGGGGCGGGGCATTAACAAGGTGTATATATATATCTTTATTATTTAGGTCTTCTTCAGCTCGCTTGGCATTACTCAGTATGTTTTGCACGTCTACGGGTATTGCGCTTCTATTAACCCACTTTTCCTTTGCTGTGTCCGCTTCGCTGTTAAACACATGAAAAAATTTTTGACTTCCAATATCATTTTATTCATAAGATTTTCATTAGGTTCTTTTTAATAGTGTTTAGCTCTGTGCTTATGTTTCCTATTGATTCGCACCTGCTTTTCACCAGGTATTTTAAGAGATTTTTTTCTACTTATTTGAAACTCCATGCCTGATAATTCAAACATTAAAACCATCTCTGGGTTGGCTTCCACTGACCTCCCTTAACCACAGGTCCTATCTTCTTGGTCCTTCACATCTTTCTTTAATTTTGATTGTATGGTAGTAATTGTATATTAAAGAACAGTAGCTTAACAAGTGCTAACATTGGCCAGGTACGGTGGCTTGCACCTATAATCATAACACTTTGGAAGGCTGAGGCAGGAGGATCGTTTGAACCCAGGAGTTCAAGACCAGCCTGGACAACATAGTGAGACCCCATCTCTACGAAAGAAAAAGAAATGTTTAGGTGCTAATATTTACCTCCAGAAAAGGGCATACCTCTTTTGGGTCAGTCGTGAGTGTGGCAGGCTGAGTCAATTTAATCTGTAGTTGGACTTGGTTGCAGCTTTAGCCAAATTTACTCCTTGGCTGCAAGTATTTTGAGGAAGGGATTAGGACTTTCCCTCCCACTGGGCTTGGGATGTGAGCACTGGAGAGACTCTGAAGATCTCTTTGTGCTTTATTGCCCGGCCCGCATGTTTTAGCTATGGGAGATTTACATCTGCTTCAAGCCAGACTGCCAACCTTTCCGCTGGACAGCTCTCTCTGCTCTCTAGTTCAGCTTGCAGCCTGTTACTCCTCAGAAGACTCCTTTCTGCTCTGTCTCCAGGTATTGGACATCGGTCTCCTGGTTTACCTACGTCCCTGTGACCTGTGAAACAATGCTGTTCCTCCACTGGACACCACCATCCCCGCAGTCCCCAGCTCTACCCCATGCTAGCTCTGGATGCCAGCTCTTTGCACATCTCAAATTACTGCTACGCGTTTACCTTAGAAGTGGGAATGACAGAACGACAGCACCAAGGCTCAATTTGTTAACAGAGATGTGTTTTCTTGGCTCATTTTCCAAACGAAATTTGGTTCCACTTTAAAAGTCAAAGCTGTCATTAAAAAGGCCACAGACACTGAGGATTAATCTTACACTCTAGAAACTTTAGAAACACTTCTTCAAAATCAGAATTAGGCTGTGTGCAGCTTAAAAGGAAAAATAGGTCAAGGCACTTCCAAAAGGTTACCTGTGAATATATCCTCCCACAATAAGTACCTTCAACTCAATGCCCCTTATTCAGTCTAGACCAAAGCAGAAGTGCCCATGACTCACTGTATTAAGTGCAGCATTTCCCATGTGTCCATCATCTTTGTGTCATTTCAGTGGAAGTCTTCAATTCCTTTTTTCTTTTTTCTTTTTTTTTTTTTTTTTTTTTGAGACAGAGTTTTGCTCTTGTTGCCCAGGCTGGAGTGCAGTGGCGTGATCTCAGCTCACTGCAACCTCTGCCTCTTGGGTTCAAGTGATTCTCCTGCCTCAGCCTCCCGAAAAGCTGGACATACCCAGCTAATTATTTGCATTTTTAGTAAAGATGGGGTTTCACTATGTTGGCCAGGCTGGTCTTGAACTCCTGACCTCAGGTGCTCCATCTGCCTCAGCCTCCCAAAGTGCTGGGATTACAAGCATGAGCCCCACCCTTCAATTCCATTTTTTACACTCTCAGTCCCCAATCTACGGAAAGCCTGGTTGCGATAGACTACACCACTGCCTCTGCTCCCTCAAAATGCACCTCTTAAAACATGCTTCAAAAGAACCCTCTGTTATATTTTCTGAATCTTTCAAGAAATGATTCCACACCAACATAGCAATAGATGGTAAAGGACTCGCTCTCACTAGTCTCCTTTTAGGAGGATGAATATTACCCTCTGGGACTTGCTAGAGATTTGATGCAACGAGCAGTGGTAGGCCGGAGAAAAAAGGTAGAGGGGTGTGTGTGTGTGTGTGTGTGTGTGTGTGTGTGTGTGTCTATGTGTTTCTGGGCAAACCTTTCTGTGATGCCCTCATAACTTATGGCCATCCTCTCAACCCAAACAATAGCTGGTAACCTACATGTTTCATTTTACGCATACTTATGCATCCATTGAGTGTTGATATGCTCAGTGCTGGGAATCCTGAGACCAATAAGACACATTATTTGACTACTGGGACTTACCATCTAGCTGGGGGATACATGAGGAAATTTAGGACGACACAAGGAATGTAGGTATTTAGAATAATAGAAGAACAGACCGAAGAGGTGAGTGCGTTAAGACAGGCTTCAGTGTGGTGCTGCTCAAGCTTTAACAGCACAATCTTCAGGAAAAGAGAACAAGCTCCAATTTGTATTTGCCAATTTCTGTGGTGAAAATATTTCCATGGGTGCTGATTCCAATGTTCCGACATGTCAAAACTGAACAAAGCATTGAGGGGAGATACTAACTCTTAGCTCTTCCAAGCCCATGTAAACTGAACTTAGCCCTCCACAGAGGCTTTTCTGGAGATGGTCCTAACTTGAGTGTTAAAAAATAAGAAAGCAGGCCGGGTGTGGTGGCTTAACGCCTATAATCCCAGCATTCTGGGAGGCTGAGGCGGGCGGATCACCTGCAGTTTGAGACCAGCCTGGTCAACATGATGAAACCCCATCTTTACTGAAAATGCAAAAATTAGCTGGGTATGGTAGTGGGCACCTGTAATCCCAGCTACTTGGGAGGCTGAGGCAGAAGAACTGCTTGAATCCAGGAGATGGAGGTTGCACTGAGCCGAGATTGTGCCACTACACTCTAGCCTGGAGACAGAGCAAGACTCCATCTCAAAATAAATAAATTAATTAATAAGAAGGTATTATTGTGCAGGGTGGGATATACACAGAAGTGTAAAGAGCTATCAGATCGGAGCAAAAACACTGGACAAAAGCATTCAAATCAGAAAAGTACGATGAGAGTCTAATTTGTCGACCTAAAAACAATTAATATAGCAGGAGCAAACGTCCTAAAATCTTCCAGGTAGGAAACGTTAGGAGACAAGACTACAGAGCTGATACGGTAAATTGCATTTAAGGCTTCCATTCTTTACCCGCTTCTCTGAATCCACACCCTGTGCCATGGAATTTGACTAAGCCTTCCTTCTCTGGCTCTGGGCTTGGCTATGGGACTGGCTTTGACCAACAGAATAAGGCAGAAGTGACAGTGTGCCAGATACAAACTTAGGTCTCCAGAGGATTTGTACATTTTCTTTCTCTCACTGTGCTTCTTCCATTGCCAGGCCAAGAACATGCCTGGGCTAGCCCACTGTTTCCAGGAGAAGGACGTGAAACGCAGGAAGCAGAGCTGCCCCCAGTAACGTGGCCCAGACATGCCAAGGTCAGAGCCTCCAGCTGACATAGAGACACTTGAGCTATAATAATTAATGGTTGCTGGTTTTAGCTGTGATTTTTAAGGTAGTTTGTTACACAGCAGTAAGTAACCAATACAGCTGGGCTGCGGCTAGGATGTGGAAAGCCTTTTATAACTTGCTGTTGAGCTAGAACTTCATCCTATGGGCAAGGAATCCATAAAGCAGCTTCCAGCAGGGTATTGATACAGTCAAATTTATGTGTGGAAAGATCATTCTTGCAGCAAGATGGAGGATAAATTGAGGGTAAGTGGCTTGCAGGAGGCCAGAACATATGATAAAACACAAGTTAAAAAGGTAGAATTCCTCGATCCAGAGCATAATAATTATATACAGATTAAGTAAGAGAAAAAAGCACTGGGCTGAGAGAGGCAGGAGGTCAGGGATCACAAGAGCAGCAGAATTAGTAAGATGGATGAACAGGTGCATAGACAGACAGACAGACAGACAGACAGACAGACAGAGATTTATTATGGGAATTAGCCCATGTGATGATGGAGGCTGAAAAATCCCACACCCTGCTATCTGCAAGCTGGAGAACCAGGGAAGCCAGTGAGATAATTCAGTCTGAGTTCTAAGGCCTCAGAACTAGGGGGGCCACCAGTCTAACTTCTGAAGTCTGAAGGCCTGAGAACCTTGAGCCCTGATGTCTGAGGGCAGGAGAAGAGGGATGCTCCAGCTCTTCTGGAGAAGCAAGAAAGAATTCACCCTTCCTCAACCTTTTCGTTACATCTGGGCCATCAACAGATTGGATGGTGCCTACCTACATTGGGGACAGTGATCTTCTTTACACAGTCCACTGATTCAAATGCTGATCTCTTCCGGAAACACCCGCAAAGACACATCCAGAAATAATGTTACCAAGTATCTGAGCATCTCTTAACCTAGTCAAGTTGACACATAAAATTAACCTTCGGCCGGGCGCGGTGGCTCAAGCCTGTAATCCCAGCACTTTGGGAGGCCGAGGCGGGTGGATCACGAGGTCAACAGATCGAGACCATCCTGGTCAACATGGAGAAACCCCATCTCTACTAAAAATTACACAACAATTAGCTGGGCACGGTGGTGCATGCCTGTAATCCCAGCTACTCAGGAGGCTGAGGCAGGAGAATTGCCTGAACCCAGGGGGCGGAGGTTGCGGTGAGCCGAGATTGCGCCATTGCACTCCAGCCTGGGTAACAAGAGCGAAACTCCGTCTCAAAAAAAAAAAAATTAACCTTCATAGCGGGAGATGGGGTTGTAATTCTGTCTTTGCCACTATCGCTCAGCAGCTGTAGGTAACACGATACATGGCTTAAAGGGCTAAGAAAATTTAGTAAGGAGTATCAGTGAGGAGGAAGGTGGTGCACAGCAAAGTGGAAAGAGGACAAATGAGACAGGCATGTGGGGATCCTGGTTAGAGGGAAGGAGTTCCATTGAAAAATGGAACCAGCAGACAAATGAATGTTACAGGTCAATTTAGACATGAGAAACTGGTGTATGCCCTATAATTAGGGATGGCATTAATGCATCTGAAGAGACATCTACTTCCTGGGTGTGGAGAGCACTGGACTCTCGGGTACGGTGTAGCCACACAGAAATATAAGGATAAATTCTGCTCCTGAGGAGGCAGGGTCAGGGAAGGTAGGGTGATTTCTTGGAGTTTTGTAAGGTTATTGGAGAGCAAGCTTAAATACCTTTAGAAAAACAAAGCGACATTTTATTATTTACATGATTACTTGGAAATACCTTTATTCCTTTATTGATCTGGAGATACTGTTAAAAAGTCATTATGTGGCTATTTTTGATTTGCAATCGAAAATTTTGAAATATTAATCTCTAAAGAGAAATTTCTCTCGGCAACAAAACAGGTGAAGGTCAACTAACAGTTTATCGTGGCAGCATTCCAATCCCCTATTTTCTCTCTCCCTTCTTCATCCCCAGCTTCCCTTGAGTGCCTCCCCTGATCTCACTCCTGAATTATCTCACTCTCTAATAGCTGTCAGAGTCCTCCATAATGTGCACCTCAGATAAAAGTGTTTGGCATTACACAGGTGACCCTGAGGACCAAAAACTGAAACTGGCTTTGAACAAATTATCAGTGAGAGAAACCTAATCTGACTCGATCTTGCTTCTAACCCTACAAGCTAACTGCGTTTGTTTACTTTAAAAAAAAAAAATAGCAACAGTCCCTTCCCAGAACTAACCCCTTCTTTGCTCAGGGACTAAGATCCCCTTTGTAATGAAAAGGCATGCGGTTAGGATTATGGGAAGGGCCTGAATTTTGCTAAAAGGTAGGGGTATAGTGGAATGATAACCAGCCATTGTTCTAGAGGTCACAAGGTTTGTAACTTTCTCAACTGCTCTTACAGATAACATCATTATTGCCAAAGCCTAAGATTGGATGCAAGATATTTTCAGACTTTTGCATTTTGACTACCAACTGGCTCCACTCAGACTCATGGCTCATACCAAGCAACGGACTCCCACCTAGAAACTGAGTCAGCACATGAAGACAGTTTGGACACTCCTTTGATTTCATCCCCAACCAATCATCAGCACCCATTCCCTAGCCCCCTGCTACCAAATTATCCATTAAACCCTAGCCTATAAGCTTTGAGCAACATCTCCCATTCTTCCACTTGGCTAAACTGGTGACTATTAAACTCTTTCTCTACTGCAACACTGGTATCTCAATGAATTGACTTTATCTGTGCAGTGGGCAAGAAGTACTCTGTTGGGTGATTACAGAACTACCCAAGGCTCAAAGGACTTAAATCTTAATCGTAGAATTTCAGACAGTATGACAGACAGTAGGAGAATTAATCTTAGCAACCAACTACCACTATGTAGGCTCCCTGTTTCCCTGCATAGCAGAACAGCTTTACTCTCTCTTAATCCCAGAGCAAAACTCAACTCATTCAAGACATATAAAATATGCATGTATCTATGCAGACATTTTACTGTTTCCATAGATCCACTGTTGTTTAGCTGTCTTAACTATAGTCACCAGGAAGATGGTGGAAAGCCTTTGTTCAACTTGCTTTAATTTCAGTGACACAAAACTGTCTTCCTGTTCTTCATCCTCTGGCACATTTGCCAGAAGGTGACAATTATAGCTGCTTTCCCTAATCTCACTACTGCTCACCCATAGAATTTGGAACCTTTGACCAGGATACAAAGTTCTAGAAATCTAATTTCACCTCCTTCCCCAAAAGGAAGAATATTCTTCAAAATGAAGTATTTCCCCCTATAAATAGTATATATGTTTATTAAAAACATAGAGACAGGGGCTGGGTGTGGTGGCTCAAGCCTGTAATCCCAGCACTTTGGGAGGCCGAGGCGGGTAGATCACGAGATCAAGAGATCGAGACCATCCTGGTCAACATGGCGAAACCCCGCATCTACTAAAAATACAAAAAATTTTCTGGGCACGGTGGCACGTGCCTGTAATCCCAGCTACTCAGGAGGCTGAGGCGGGAGAATTGCCTGAACCCAGGAGGCGGAGGTTGCGGTGAGCCAAGATCACGCCATTGCTCTCCAGCCTGGGTAACAAAAGTGAAACTCCGTCTCAAAAAAACAAAACAAAACATAGAGACGGTATATGAAAGTATAAAATGGACGTAAAACTCATCTACAATCTCATCGTATCACTTAGATATATTCATTGCTAATATTTTGAAATACAATTTTCCATGTTTTTTTCAAAAATACAATAGCTATCTACTGCCATGTAACAAATTACCCCAAAACCTAGTGGCTCAAACAACAAATATTTATCATTTCATACAGTTTTTGTGTGTCAGGAATTTGGGAGTGGCTTACCTGGGTGGTTCTCACTCAGGGCTTCTCATGTAGTTATAGTCAAGAAATTGTCAATGGAAGGCTTCACTGGGGCTACAGGATTTGCTTCCAACACGGCACACCCTGGCTTGGTTTGGTAGGAGGCCTCAGTTCCTTGCTACATGGACCTTTCCACATACTTGCTTGAGTCATACTTATGTGGCAGCTGGCTTTCCCCAGAAACAGTGATTCAAGACAGCAATTCAGAGGCTGCAATGTCATGCATGCTTTGCCTCAGAAGTCACACATCACTATCATTTCTGTACATTACATTTGGTTATGTTAGTCAAACCTATCCAATGGTGGCGGGACAGGGAGACACGGGTAGCTGGGAGAAAAGGAAGTAAGGGTCACAGGAGGCCATCTTAGAGGCTGACCATCAAACATATATACATCAAAAATTACATAATATTATGCATGCTGTTGGTAAAAAGTTGTCTCCACTCACTGGTTCATCATTATTCTGTCAGTCCTATTTTACATCATCATTTTTAATGGCTACAAGATATTCTATTAAATATTATACTAAAATTTATTTAGTTCCACAATTTAGAACATTTAATTATTTCTAATCTTTTGTTTATAATGTAAAGTACTGTGATGAGCACCCTCGTATATTTATTCACACGTGGCTCTTAAAATAAATTTAAAGGACAGAAATATTGATACACAAGGTAACTTACCTCACTTGTAAATCAACCCATCAAAAGGACTACATATGATTCCAAGATACGTGGCCATTACAATTATCATTTTTAAAAAGCTTAAAGTAGATTTTTTAAAAAATTAGCTTCTATTAGAGGTTTCCAGTGAATTTTGAAATGTTAACAAGAGCTTAAGGCAGGCTACCAAAACATGCAAAGTCCCTTGTTTTCTGTTTTAGGGTTACAATTAATGAGCAACTTTTTGTTAACTATTTATTTGAAGATGTTGTTAGTTTGCAAACATTTTTTATTCATTGCAAATGTATCTCTATGAGGTAGATTTTTTCCATTGCTTTGACTGTCTGTTATGACATTCTAATTCTTTATATGGTGATTGGGAATATTAAGATGTAGAAATTGATTATTAAAAAAGCACTCCTCCAGGCTTGTCTTACAGATCAGGTGGTAAAGCACTAAGAACCTTTGATTTGGATAAACATTGAATTTATTACAGACTCGATGAACTTATTTTTTGTCAATTCAAAAGTGTACAAAAGATCTCAAAACTTCAATCATCAAGTACACTTTCGAAGAGATTTTTGACACATAAGCCCAGAAAGGAAAAACTGAAGTCTCTATCACTCTGCTGCCATATTTACTCATCTAGTTAACATTCTGCCAAGTGGATTTAGGTCAATTTAAGAAACAGTAAATAAATGTTGATACATCATAACAGAAGTTATTACTCATATTCTAAGTAAACCACTGATTCTAATTTACTCACAATTTTGCAGTGGCATCATTCCATGGAGAAAATTAGATTTTTACATATCGTAGCAAATCACAAAGCCAAAATGTCAACTTCATCTATCAGGCAATTACTTGTAATGTTTATTTTGGGGGGAATTTTCTATATATATTTGCTTAGAAAGCTGCATGGGTCCTCCAAAATAAATAAGAGCTATAATTCTTGCCAAAAAATCCACAGTTCCAGAGAGCTACTCATCAATTTCTAGCAGCATTAATGAGGAAAGGCACTGAGACAGTCATTCATATTGTCTTTATGATAAGAGTAACCTACAGGGCAAATCAAGATTAAGGACAAGGGCAAGACAAATGGTTTGGAAGACTCTCTCTGTATTTCTTAATCAATCATTTGAATCTGCATTAACCACCTCAGCTTCCCATGGAGCACTAGAAGCTTCAGGGAGGAGTGAGAATTGGTACTGAAAATACTGCTGAAATATTTTTAAAGTGAGAATGGTCTCTTTGTAGATATTGAAGGATCTCATGTTCCCATACTGAAAGGAAGATTCATTTTGGGTTGGGTAAATCTTTGCTCCAAGGGTGTTCCTATGCACTGCGGGATGCCTAGCAGCATAGCTGGTACTCTCTTCCCATTGTGACAACCAAAAATGTCTCTGTATATTGCCAAATATCTCCTGGGGAGCAAAATTGCTCCTAGGTGAAGATGTCTTCCTTAATAGAAGGATGAACTTCTCTCTTATACACCTCACTCTTAATGGCTTCATGATGTATTATCTTTCAAATGGCATCAAGGCAGGGACCATCCCCCAAGCTGGAAAACATGACAGGGATCTACCTGAGAAGTCTGGAACACCTTGGTAGAATTTCCCCAGGATGTGTGTTTTTCACTTTGCCGCTACCAGGTTCCACAGGTAGTGGTTGATTTCTTTTTACCAGCTGACAGGACCTTGCTTAGGCAAGGTCAGGGTAGGTTCATTTGGGTGGGTCCGTTTCAATTAGCCACATAGCAATAATAAGCCTTTGCTCATTTTTCTTATGATTCGAGGCTTCATTTCACAGAGATGTATTTCAAAATGATAAATTAAAGGGAATAAAATAACCTTAAATAAAAAGCACTTCTGCCTTGCTAGTTTGCAAGAAATGGCACATAGTTAGAATCTCCCAAGATGGCCACTGTACATGACCTTGGGCAAGAGATGTTAAAAACATGTTAGCAGGAGCAAAAACCTGTTTTCCTCCTAAACAACAGAAAATAATTAAAAAGAGACCAAGCACTTATTAACTTTTCCTCCTGACAATATGGATTTGTTTCTCACTTGCTCAAAATGCTGTCCTTCTGTCTTCTATATGCAAGCACAGAAAAGATTCCTAACAGTTCAGGAAAAAAAGGCACTACGCTATTAAAATGCAGCACTAAGCCTTGAAGTTTCTGTTGACCTAGAGGGCAGGTTATGAAGGTGGATTAGGATAACATTTCATAATCTGTTTCCTGTATATTTGACCCACTGAGAAAAAAACAACTCATTTTAAAAGAGGAAACTAGATTCAACCAGATTTCATTCGGAATTGCTGCGTCTCTAGCCTTGATGTCACAGCTTGCTCTTTTCCTTTCCCACTCTTGACACCCACCAGCTCCCACTGGTAGCCCAGATGCCTGCAGAAGCCCCATCTGTGCCACTTTGAGCAGAAAATCTGAGACACCACCTTCCACAAACCATTCTGCAGAGCAGCGAAAAGCCTCAATAGTTCAGGATTCCCATCGTCCCAAATGGAGCCCTCCTAACCACCTGTGTTGACCATGCAGGTTGCCTCTGGGAGGCTCATCTGCCACAACAGGGAAGGACAGAATTCCCTCTACCTGGTCTAGAAATTCTCCTCTAGCCCCTGGCCATAGAAGAAGTAAAAACTTCTTTCCAGCCTTCATCTTCCGAACCAGCCAGATGGTAGATAAATAGGTAACAGAGCAAAGAGGAAAAACATACTTGCTTTTGCTTAATGAAATACTGGTGCGGTGGCTCACGCCTGTAATCCCAGCACTTTGGGAGGTCGAGGCGGGTGGATCACGAGGTCGAGAGATCGAGACCATCCTGGTCAACATGGTGAAACCCCGTCTCTACCAAAAATACAAAAAAAATTAGCTGGGCATGGTGGTGCGTGCCTGTAATCCCAGCTACTCAGGAGGCTGAGGCAGGAGAATTGCCTGAACCCAGGAGGCGGAGGTTGCGGTGAGCCGAGATCGCGCCAGTGCACTCCAGCCTGGGTAATGAGCGAAACTCCGTCTAAAAAAAAAGAAAAGAAAAGAAAAGAAAAGAAATGCTGATAGCATATGCTGTTGTCACAGCAAAGAGTCACATGGCAACAGCAGATACGCAGGCACAATGTGATGGAAGAGAGCCTGGAGGGCGGGGCTTCCAGTCTTAGCCTCCAATTTTCCTTGCACAGAAGACTGCAGGGTGTTCAGACGGCTTTGGGAGCTCAGGAGAAGTCAAGTCAACTTAAGGCATTAAACCCCAGCAACAATAGTTTCATCCTCCTGGGATGCCATTGGCTGGTGTTCTCTAGAGCAACTGCCTGGAAGCGAAATTCAAAATGCGCAAGTTTTCCTTGCATGGAGTCCCAGAACCCTAACACCTGCTGTGCAGAGCTTCTCACAGGAAACAGCAAGCCATCCTCTCAGAAACTGCTGCTCTAGTTTGGTCCTAGAAAAACGCATCTGTCTGTTATGAATTTGAGTGGTTTCTTTGTCAGAAAAAGAAAGCCACCTGTGCGGAGAAATGTTTCCTCCTTTGCCTGAGATGCAAGCAAATATGAAGCCGAAATCGGTACCTAAATGTGAGGACACCATTGTCCCGGCGTGGGGCCGAGGCGGGGCAGGGGGCGGGGTGGGAGGGCAGTCGCCCGATGTGCTTCCCTCAGATCATCTCTGTTGTGATATTGTTCTTATTTGTAAGAGACTTAAAAGTTTCGAATAATTCTGGAAGTATCTAGGACTCAAAAATCCAACCTAAACCATAAATAACAACTTTGTCTCCCCTCTAGAATTCTCTTTACCTATAAAGAAGCTCCTGGATAATCACAAGTCCCTTTCATTGATTTATCCAGGCAAGCCACCTAAAGTAAGTGGCTTGGCGGTGTTTTGCCACTTCATTAGTCAGGTCCTCCAGAGAAACAAGCTAGATAAATAAAGCAGATAGATAGGTAGATAGATAGGTAGGTAGGTAGGTAGGTAGGTAGATAGATAGACAGATATAGATAGATAGACAGATACAGATATAGATAGATAGATGATAGAGATAGATAGATATAGATAGATAGACAAATATAGATAGACAGATATAGATATAGATAGACAGATATAGATATAAATAGATGAAGATAGATATAGATATAGATAGACAGATACAGATATTGATAGATAGATGATACATAGAGATAGATAGATATAGATAGATATAGATATAGATAGATGAATAGATGATAGACAGATATAGATATAGACAGAGATATAGATAGATAGATATAGATAGATGAAGATAGATATAGATATAGATAGATAGACAGATATAGATATAGATAGATGGATAGACAGATATAGATATAGATAGCTAGATAGATAGACAGATATAGATAGACGGATGGATAGATAGATGATACATAGAGATAGACAGATAGATAGAGATGGATAAATTTATTATAAGATATTGGCTCCCACACTTAAGGAGGCCAAGTCTCAAAATATATCCACTGTGAGCTGAAGACTCGGAAACACTGGTAATGTACCTGGAAGGCCTGAGAGCTGATGAGCCAATGATGTAGATTCCAGGCCAAGACGGAAGGCATGAAAACCAGGAACTCTGCGTGAAGGAGAAGATCGATGTTCCAGCTCAAGGGTTTGGCACAGAAAGAGCAAATTTTCCCTCCTCCATTTTTTTGTTCTATCTGCTTTACTCAGTCCACCGATCTAAATGCTAACCTCTTCTGGAAACACCCTCACAGACATACCCAGAGAACATGTTTAACGAGATTTCTGGGCCTCCTGGGATGCAGTCGAGTTGACACATAAAATTGCCAATCACAGCCACTCTGGTTCAAGTTATTGAAAGCATTTATATTTTTTTCTTCTCTTCCCTGCTCCCTTTAATAAATATAGCCTGTGTCATATGCCTCCAAAGTGGCAGGTCTTGTGCTACCCGTTAGAGAACAGAGGCAAGCAGAATGAGATGGGGACTTGATCTGGGGGAGCTTAGAGCAAAGGTGGATAAAGGTCAATAATCGAATAACCTCCCAGACAGAAGAGGAAAAGCACAATGCTAACACATGCTACAAATAATGGATGAATGGCACCATCAGAGTACACAGGGCTTTGTCATAGGGTGGACAATCAAGGAAGGCTTCCATGGGAAAACGATGACTGAGCTAAAGGGTGACTCTTCTAAAGAAAGAGAAGTTCGCCAATAACAGAAAAAATTATGTAGCATTTACAAACCATAATATATTCTAAATGTATTATCACACTTAATCTTCACTCATAACGTAACACATATTTATTGAGCCTCTATCACATGGCTGAGGAGGGGTGGCATTGGGATCTTCCTTTGAAAGAGAGAGACTGGCAGTGTGACAGGGTAAGGGACCTAACAGAGAATCAGAGTAATTAATAAGGACCCAAATTTTTATATTTTTATAAATGTCTTAGTGGCATTATGGCTAATGCTATACTAATGTCATAGAAATCGGAAGGAAATGGTGTCTCAGATGTTGATCAGTTTCTGTCAGTTCTTTAGGTACTTTGGAGCCACAATCACGTATGTTCCACTCTCAGGTTTACTGAAAGTTAATACTAGAAGAATCCTTTCCATCCCTGCATCTTACACATGGCGGGGACCAAATCACTGTATCACTTTTTAATATGCTACAGGCTGGGCATGGTGGCTCACTCCTATAATTCAGCACTGTGGGAGGCCAAGGTAAGAGGATTGCTTAAGGCTGGGAGTTCAAGACCGACCTGGGCAATATAGGAAGACACTGTTTCAAAAAAAAAAAAAAGCAATTAAAACAAAACAATAAAATAAGTATGCTACCATTTAGACTTGTCACCAGGACTGCCCTTTTTCCCAGTCTGTCCAAGTTAAGGACTTTTTATTGCAGACACCATGGATCAAAATTCAAACGTCATCCTTAGCAAATCTTGAGGGTCAAATTCTACAAATCGGCTTATTAACTGGACAAGTGGAACTTCTGCCCACCAAACCAGCACCTTGGCAGAATCTGAGTGTGGCATTTTGGCAACATAAGCAGAAAGCTCAGCAGCAGAGCATTTGGTTCTGTGGCTACAGATGGAAACCAGCGCCAGGACGGCAGATAGAGCCAGACTCTTTCCTAACACAATCCCACCACTTCTCTCCCAAGGGAGAAATGTATGCTGTGGTCAAATCACCCAGAGGCAGGATGGATTTTTCTGACTGTAACGGAGGCTTTAATGATCACACTATCTATTGACTGGGCTACACCTGATCCTTAGGTTACGACCTGTCTTCCTGTATTTCTGTACTCAACAATCTGAGTCCGAACTTAAATCAGGCCAAGCCAAGGAGGAACCATTTATATTTGAGGCAGACTTTTTAATTTCCTGAATCTTACAGGTTATCTTCTTGAGGCAGTCACACTAAAAGATCAAAGATAATGCACCAAAATAATCTGATCTTTGACAAGTGAGATTATCAAAGATTATCAGCCTCAGGACAAGTGCCTGGATTTATTTTGTGTGTGGCCGTGTGTGATCTAAAGTTAAAAATAATACAAGTGGATTCAAACTCATAGATAGTCATACATCAAAATGAACATACCACAGAGTCATTTAAAGGAGAAAAATACAGAACCATTAAGAATTTAACTTATTAATCTAAGAAAAAAGAAAACAGGAAGAGGGAAAAAAACTAATAATTACTGAAATACCCACAACAATCCAATAAAATAGTTATCATTCTCATTTTCAGCTAAAGAAATAGAGGCTCAGAGAAGTTAAGTAATATATTTCCTAGACCCCAAACTTCTTAAAGGCAAGGGCGATATTCTACTTATTTATATCTCTGTCAACCAGCCCCACATCTTCACACAGAAGGTGCTCCACAACTGGGGCTTGTACATGGATCGACTTGACTCCAAATCCCAGGTTCTTGCTGGTCATGCCATTTCCACAGCTACAGCAGACAGGCCGGGTATGGTGGCTCACTCCTACAATCCCAGCACTTTCAGAGGACAAGCCCGGCAGATCACTTGAGGTCAGGAGTTCAAGACCACCCTGGCCAATATGGCAAAACCCAGTCTCTACTAAAAATACAAATATTAATTGGGCGTGGTGGTGGGCACCTATAATCCCAGCTACTCAGAAGGTTGAGGCACAAGAATCTCTTGAACCTGGGAGGCGGAGGTTGCAGTGAACCAAGATGGCACCACTGCATTCCAGTCTGGGTGACAGAGTGAGACTCCGTCTCAACAATAATGAAAAAGAAATTCAGCTAGACAACAGATAAATAAATCAAAAAACAGCTTTCTGATTTTCTCAATTTCATAAACGTTTATTGAGCAACACTGTGTGCTTAGCGCCATGCCACACATCATAGAAGGCACACAAAACATGGAAGGCATGGTGGTTACCCTGGAAGACTTTCCATGCCAGCTGATGAAGACCCTCCCGATGACACATAGGTGAGTCAGAGAAGCACTTAAAGGAAATGTACAAGCACATGTAACGTGGCCAAACTACACAAAAGAACGTTGAGTGAGATAAAAGAGAGAAAGAAACTTTTGTGGAGTTAAATATGGAACAAGTGGAGTCTTGAACCTGGACCTCTTGGGAAGGATGGGTAAGAGAGAGGGTACTACAGCTGGAAAAGTGTTTGAGTGATGGGGGGTGATGGGGAAGGGGAAGCTCTGGTCTGCTAAGGTCAGATTCCTACGGTAGGGTAATAATTCTAAATCAGAAAGAGAGAACCCAAGGTTTGTCGCTGGGGGCCTTGAGGCAGCTTGAGGCAGTTGGGATCAACCTGAGAAGTTCTCCTATATCAAAGGGGCTTGCAGGCACAGCTGCAGAGGATAGCTATGGTGATACCACACAAAATAGAAATCCACAGAATGGCAGAGGCAAGAAAACACCAAGTTTGGGATGACAGCGAAGAGAAAATTCATCAAACTCTTCAGAGAACTTTGGTGACTGCCACTCACGTAGGTTGATCTTTCATATATGTGTGTGTGTGCATGTGTATGTGTGTATATGTGCGTGTATCTATATATACGTGTGTGTGTGTTTATATATATATTTTCTGAGACAGGGTCTCTGTCACCCAGGCTGTCGCCCAGTTTCTTCAGAGAACTTTGGTGACTGCCACTCACATAGGTTGGTCTTTCATGTGTGTGTGCTCATATATATATATTTTGAGACAGGGTCTCACTCTGTCATGGAGGCTGGAGTACAGTGGTGCATTTCAGCTGTTGTGGCTCACTGCAGCCTCAGCCTGTTGGGTTCAGGTAATCCTCATACCTCAGCCTCGCCAGTAGCTGGGACTACAGGCACATGCCACCATGCCTGGCTAACTTTTTTATTTTTTGTAGAGATGCAATTTCACCAAGTTGTCCATGCTAGTCACAAAGTCCTGGGCTCAAGCAATCCACCCACCTCTGCCTCCCAAAGTGCTAGGATACAGGGATGAGCCACCACGCCTGGCATCTTTCAGATATTTTATATTGACTCACCAATGTTTTGGTAACATGAAAACAGTATCATAACTGGCTATGTCAGAAACAAGGGAAAACAGCTTTCCAAGAAATTCAGTCCATTTCTTCTGCCTTTTGGAGTTCTTGGGAGTATTAGGTGCATAGCTAGTTCATATTCTCATAATTATAGAATGTTAGAAGTGGAAGAGATTTCAGAACCCGTCAATCAGTCCAACCCCCATATTTAGGAAAAATGACAATTTTAACCCGGAAAGGTTCTGTGCTCTTCCCAGATCACAGTTACTCAGTGCCATCACATTTTATTCCCCAGGCCAGGGTAACAATTGCTCAGTGTTGTTCCATAATCCGAGTTCAGTTTAGTAAATAACATTGGCCCTTAAACAGACAAACGGAGCATTGCACCTTAACTCTGTTGTCACAAACTTTCTTCCGCTTCTGATGTTTGATGTCAATTTTCCCTTTTTCTTCGCCCCCGCCCCCCCCTCCCCCGCGAGACGGAGTTTCGCTCCTTACCCAGGCTGGAGTGGTGCAATGGCGTGATCTCAGCTCACCGCAACCTCTGCCTCCTGGGTTCAGGCAATTCTCCTGCTTCAGCCTCCGGAGTAGCTGGGATTACAGGCACATGCCACCGTGCCCAGCTAAGTTTTTGTATTTTTAGTAGACGGGGTTTCACCATGTTGACCAGGATGGTCTCGATCTCTTGACTTTGTGATCCACCCGCCTCGGCCTCCCAAAGTGCTGGGATTACAGGCGTGAACCAGTGCATCTGGCCAATTTTCCCATTTTATTAATATTGAGAGGTTGGCCAGGCATAGTGGCTCACATCTGTAATCCCAGCACTTTGGGAGGCCGAAGTGGATGGATCACATGGGGTCAGGAGTTCAAAACCAGCCTGGCCAACATGGTGAAACTCCATCCCTACTAAAATTACAATAATTAGCCAGGCGTGATGGTGCTTGCCTGTAGTCCCAGCTACTCGGGAGGTTGAGGCAGGAGAATCGCTTGAGCTCAGAAGGTGGAGGTTGTAGTGAGCCACCGCACTCCAGCCTGGGCAAGAGGGCAAGACTCTATCTCAAAAAAAAAAAAAGATTTAGAGGTTGAGGATTATATTATCCTGCATATCATCACTAAGCACCATGTCTGGCACACAGCAGCTATACAATACATTTTTGTTGAGTTGAGCTGAATTTGAATCACTGATTTTCTCCCCCTTGCTCTCAGGGGCTTTGGTGACATACTTCATTTTTTTTTTTTTTGAGACGGAGTTTCGCTCTTGTTACCCAGGCTGGAGTGCAATGGCGCATTCTCGGCTCACTGCAACCTCCGCCTCCTGGGTTCAGGCAATTCTCCTGCCTCAGCCTCCCGAGTAGCTGGGATTACAGGCACGCGCCACCATGCCCAGCTAATTTTTGTATTTTTAGTAGAGATGGGGTTTCACCATGTTGACCAGGATGGTCTCGATCTGCTGACCTCGTGATCCACCCGCCTCGGCCTCCCAAAGTGCTGGGATTACAGGCGTGAGCCACCGCGCCCGGCTATACTTCATTTTTTAAAGTAAAAGAATCCTCAGATCATTAAACTGGAAGGGACCAAAGAGATTTACCCCTGCTCTAAAAATGGAGACAGTAAAGCCCAAGGAAGGTGAAACATGAATCCCCAAGACAACACTCAAGCTGGGTTCCAGGACCTCTTTTCCGGATTATATAATTTGCTCTTTGGTAGAAAGTGTTGTATAGTTTCCGTATTTCCTTGTTGGATAGATTCTAGAATATCAGCTGCTTAAGGGGAACAAAAATCTACAGAGTATTTTATGCTCCTCTAGGAAACGCATAGCCAGTAAGCAGCATAATAAATGTCTTAGATGGCCAAATGATTCTGTGACAAATGATTTCAGGGAAGAATTTCCCACTGAGCATGGGCTTGAGCTCATTTTGAAAACATTCCATTAGTAGGAAAACCCGATTCTCAGAAAGGCAGTGAAATCAAAGCTGGAAAAAGCCAAGACGCCCGGTGCCACAGAGTTAGATGTGGGTCCAACGCTGTAGAAATCAGTTGCTCTGGTCGATCCTCCAGCCAACAATAACAGCCCTACCCTGACCCCCTGCTTGCTCCCTGCTAACTTGTGACCTAGGAGAACCAAGTGTGAGCAGGAGACCGGCGTAGGCCGACCTATCACTGGAACTGGGAAGCAACACTCCCCCATGTGTGGCTGCATGTGGCCAGAGCACCCTCTCCTAACACAAAGGGCTGGCCATTAATCCTTCCCTAGTGGAAGGTCAAACAGAGGCTGCCCTGCAACGCTCTGCTGGATTCATTCAAGTTCTTCATGGCTGTGGCCCTAAAACTCTCTTTGCACTGACAACGTCTGGTGGAGGAGTCATGGACCAAAGTGGTTCTAGAAGGCACTTGGTCAATGGCAGGGAACTCACAGGAGGTCTGGCTCTTAACTTGGAGGCTGTATTAGTCTGCTAGGGCTGTCATAACAAAACAGGACAGACTGCATGGTTTTGAACTACAGACATTTATTTTCCCACAGTTCTGGTGGCTGGAAGTCCAAGATAAAGGAGTCAGCAGATTTGGTTTCTCCTGAGACCTCCCTCCTTGGCTTGCAGATGGCTACCTTCTTGCTGTGTCCTCCCATGGCCTTTTCTCTGGGTGTGCACATCCCTGGAGTCTCTTCCTCTTCTTATCTTCTTGTGAGGACCCTAGTCATATTGGTTTAGGGCTCCATGCTTATGATTTCCTGTAACCTCAATTATCTCCTTCAGGGCCCCATCCCCAGCACCACCACACTGAGAGTTAGGGCTTTCCTAGGAATTTGGGAGCACATAATCTAGTCCATAACAGAGGTAAACCAGCCTCTCCACTTTGCAACTCCTTGTGTGTCTCTTCTCACTGCTACTTAATTTCCACTTGTCTTTTCTCAAAGAGACATTTATGATTGATTCAGAAAGCAATGGGAAAAAATCGTCTGCTAGTTGAGTTCTTAAGTAAAGCTGTTAAAACTGCAATGAAAAGGGAGAAAACATAAATATAAATCACCCTTCCAGAAAGAATAAAAGAGTAATACAAATACTCTTTTATTCTTTCTGGAAGGGTGATTTATATTTATGTTTATGCCAAGTCGGGGGCATAAACACACAAACACATGAAGGAGAAGCAGCCAGGACGTTCTCTCAACAGAAGTGAGCAACTTTGCAGCAGGCTGCTGAGAGCAAGCCCTGTCTGCCTGATTTACACAGGTACAGAGAGAATAGTCTGTAGGCTGCGGGCCTGCTCAGCCAAACGCCCATGTGTGCATGAAATTAGAATGTCAACATCTGATTCATGCTGCCAGGCTGTGACTGTGAAACAAATTATGTCAGTGGGTGGCAACGGCAATATTAGTCTAAGAAGATAACATTTAACTATAAAAAGGGGCCCAGTCTTCCAGCCTTCTCTCTTTTATCATTTTAAGATCAACATTGTTAGACCCAGATGGGATAAAATTCTGAGACCAAGGAAAATGGGCCCTTCAGGCCAGAACGCACCATAATCAGGAGATGTTTGTGCCCAAACCTCTGGTTGAAATCTAGCAGTCGGGTGATATTTTTACAAACAACCACCGCCCACTCAACTGAGTTCAAAGTGGGTGACTGTGTCACCTGTGGGATGAACAAGCCACAGTTAAATAATCTGCTTCTTATAAAGAAAACCTCTGATTCCTAAGCAGGAGCTAGTAACTTTGTCCTTCAACGGATTTCAGTAAAGGAAGTGGCCAATACCTTGAAAAAGACAGTGAACAAATTCTTTCAACTAATTTCCTGGGTTCCACACAAAGTTTTGCCAAAGTGAGGTCTCCACAGAAGTTTGGGTTGAAACCTGCTATTTTCTACTCAATGGATTTAAGCTTGTGCCTGTTTAAAATAAATTTTAAATTAATATGTGGTTAAAATTTGCTAAGGAATCCCGTGGAAAAGTAGGGGTTTGGTCGGTGTGTATTTTTTCTTTAAGACCTTCTTGGTGAAGCTACGGCCACCTGCAGCTTAAACTTGACCTACGTACGCGATGACGATTTTCCCATGAAATGAAGCGCACGTGTGTCTCCATTCGAGACTCAGTTCTTTAACCAGCAATATGGCAAAACATCAATTTGAAGTTTTATTCCATTACAAACACCCATGTAGTTAAAGTTAATGCTGTGAAAAATCCAACTTGTAGCAGTGAAATGTTTATAGAAGCAGCATTCACTCGGCAGTTAAGCCTGGTCAGGATGACACCACACACGATTCACCTGCAGAGACGCTATGGAGAGGTTCTTTGGGGAAGGGACACAGCAAGAGACAAGTGTCGCTTAAAAAAACTGTTTGTGGCCGGGCGTGGTGGCTCAAGCCTGTAATTCCAGCACTTTGGGAGGCCTAGACGGGTGGATCACGAGGTCAAGAGATCGAGACCATCCTGGTCAACATGGTGGAAAAAAAAAAAAAAACTGCTCGCTAGTTTAAACAGTTTTACTTCTAAAAAATGAAGGTATCTTCGCATCTCCTTGTGGTTAAACCTGAATATCCCTTTGACTCGCTGCAGAGAATGATGATCTCCATTTTTTCCTGCAGTTATTCTCACTTCCCCATTCATAGGAATCTATGTTGAAAACTTTGGGATTGCAATTTTCCTCTTAACAAAAGCACAGAGTAAAGGCCCAAGGCTTTTGTCAAAGGGGAAACATTCTTACAATATGATTCCTTAACACAGCATTCCTACTTGATGGAGAGGAATGTGAGAGATAAAACTGTAAAATTCATGAGTAAATCTTCTGGTGCTATCATTTTAATACCAGTTCCCTTATAACAGAAAAAACCAACACCACGGTGAGATCAGTAGGAGGTTGATCTGGAATTGCTTATCTTGTTGACTAAGGCATATTTCTCAAGATATTAACAAGCAGTTCTTCTTTTTAAAGCTTGGTGTAGTAGGATATAAACTCACAAGGGAGCAAAACAGATTTCTCCAAACTAGACATCGTAGGGCAGCAAGCCCAGAATTTCGATTTTGTCTCCCATACGTGGTTCGATGAAGGTGGGCACATAACCCACTGATCTGCTCTTTGCCTACACGTGAAATCCCTTAGCGGAACTATTCTCACCGTCGGAGGTGTCTGTGAAAAAGCCGTGTGCATGGAGGCCCTCTGGAAAAGATCACTGTGAAAGGGAGAGGTGTGAGGTAAAATGCCTGTCTGACCCACCAGTCCGGTCTGTTGCTTCAGCCATGGCTATTGATGCAGAAATGAGCTCTACTCCTGCCTCTCAGGCAAGAATTTCCACTTTGAAATTTCATTCATTCTGAAAACACCCCTTGGTTAGGCCATATTTCCTTTTCATTCATTTGATGTCAGAGCCCGCCAGCCACGTTAAAGCTTTAACCTCTTCACAGCCATGTAACGCATTCTGCCATTTATTTCAAAAACAAGTAAGTCACAGACGGAAGGGAATATTTTCTCTCTATAGGGCCATTGCAGGCTTGTAACTTCTCCACCCTCTGAAAACCACAGAAGAAAGTTGGCATTATCATCCGCAGTTAAGTGTCAAACACATTTAATGTTTCATCAGGAGAACGAGGGACAAAACTGTTCTCATCACTCCGTGTCAGGAAAGGAAACTGGGGTTCTCCACCATGTAGGGAATTAACTTTATTCTTTCAGTCAGAGATGTAAAAATCAGGAGATCAGAGAATGGGATAAACAATATTTTGATGTAAACAGATGATCAACATGAGAGGAATGACCGTCTGGTCACCCGGGGGGTTTATTCAGTTAACACTTCCACCCCTTAAAGACAATGGCGTGCAATCAATGCATATAGGGCCTTTCAGGCTCGTTGCTAAGTGATACACAGTGTCAACAGAAAAATGCCGGATGTACAGAGGACAGCTCCAGACCCAGGAGAGAGCAACACCCTCTGATGATATTTTAAACTTAATTCAGTTCCCGATGAAGATTGTGACAGGTTCTGTGGCCAGAGCAGAAAAGATGTTTGCACTTCAAAATCCAGCTTCGTAAAGTTGCTCTGCTGTGTGCAAAGAATGTTTAATTTGGTAACAAGTGAATCGTGGCCCAACCAGTATTTGGTTCAAATAGGAAAAGGCACCCAGCAGGGGCATCCTGAATATTCATTTCTTGCAAGGCACAGCAGTCATCTCACAATCTCTGCTTCAGTATCAGAGCTGCTCATTTGTCTCAGATTGCATGTGCATTCTCTCATTTTTTCATTTCTAAAATCTATTTTAGGAACAGCCCCTGAAGCCATTTTCAACAGCTTCTTCAGAAATTCTAAAGAAAGGAAAGAAAGTTGAATAGGATCACATCACCCCATACAACCATGAAAACCTGTTTTGTGGGGCATTCTTGAAACCAGCCCAGAAGCTCTTAAGAGTTTTTGTATTTATTTACCCATTTCTTTCTCTCCCTTCTCTATCCCTCAATAGATTTTTATATTCAAATGCAAAAGATTTCCATGCGCACTAAAGATCCACTTATGTATTGGTTTAGAAGATCATGCCGCGATGTTGAGAAATGCAACTTTTTCGTAAACAGATGTTTACAAATTCAGTCTCGGTGCGAGGAAAAGCACACTCACCACAAAGAGCTTGTTTTCCACATTTGAAGGCAAAAATCCTTTTGCAAAAAAACATCTATCTCTAAGGCCCAGGAAACATTAACCTCAGGCTTACTGCTCCTCAAAGTCACTTCCCAGAGTCATCTTACCAAACCTGCAAAATGTTTTCCTAACAAGGCACCAGCTGATTGTGCGTCCCTTAGGTTTCCGCCGACAATAAACACTTGGTTACACAGGCTCTGAGAGCTGTGTAGACAGGAGGTGAGGGGAACACAATCAGTGTGGTTAATGCAGGAAGCACTGTTCCCCTGGCCGAGCACAAACCTTGAAAGAGCCCAAGTCACATGCTTTTCAATGGGCAGGTTTGTCTTCTTTCGTTCTCAAGAGTTTGGTCTATTTATTAAACCAATCAGACCCCAAGAGCATTTTGTCGAGTGGGCTAAAAACTCCTGAAGCCAGGGTGTGTTCACATGGATTGAGAAGAGGGTGGGGAGAGGAGCTGATTTCTTGACATTTTTCTTCCTGTTTCATCCCACGAAGCTAATTTTATTGGGTTGTTCTTGTCATGTTTAAGCTCCAGGTAGTAAGGGGGAGACTGAAGGCAGATAAAACCACACAAAAGCACTCCCAGGCCTTGTTTCCTTGACTCACAGAGGGTGATTCTCTCTCACAGAGGCATGAAATCATGGTGGGGTAATGAAGAGGCAGTGCAGAGAAACGAGCAGCAAGTTATGATGAGGCTTGCACTGCAGCCGCCTGCCACAGCCCCCCTGCTAGCTGTGACTTTCACTGACCAGCATCCAGAGTCAAATCCATGCAAACTTCTTCATCATGCTCAAAAATGGAAAAATGGGTTTTTGAGCCTGGGTCAGCAAAGTGAATGGGCACATTATGAGAAGGCTACGTAGAGGCCTTCGATGGGTTTAGGTTGATGATCAGGCCCAGCTCTTGACTGAATCTCTCTGTCACCCTTGCAGCAAGAAGAACTGAACGCTGGCTGATGGGCAGAAGAAATTTCTCTTGTTAGAAGTAACTGTGGGGCCACAACGACGTATTTGTCTATCAAAAGGTGCAAAATATCAGCTGGACTGTTCACTGAAAATTAGCACAATTTTTCTACAGGTATGAAAAAAGGTGTAACATTTCCCTTAAATTCCTAATAAAATTCATTACGGTTTGTTCTTTACAGTTATTGCAAGAAGCAAATTGCTTTGTGCGTCTCTGCTGAACCTACCCAAATCATCACATGGAAATCCATGAAGATGCTTTCCTTGTGCATAAGTTCAGTGGAACTGATGAGAACTGCAGGCTGTTTGAGCAGGAATTTAGGGTTTTAGGATTTGGATGATGCTCCAACTCGCGGGATATCCCTGACTTCTCAATTTCTTTGTATGTAAGAGTATGTTCTGCACAATCACTTGAGACAAAGATGACAGGAACTGCAGCTTGCTTACCCTGTATAAAGACGATGGCGCTCTCCCATGCTGCGGGGAGGGTGTGCTTTCTACTTTTTTCTAGTGTTTGTGTAAAGGCATTCACACTGCTTCTCCTTGTCCCTCTTGTGGCCAACAGGCTACACTGATAAACCCCGGCTGTGTCAGTGAAGACGTCTACAGCTACAGAAAGAGAACGAAAGTATCTAGGCCACACTAAAATGGTTTCCAAACCTTTGCTGGCTTCAGTCTCGACCAGAAGACATGGTTGCTTAGGCTGGGCCGTTTCAGGAGGTAGAACATTAGAGCATGCTGTGACACGACACAGCTCGAAATAAAATAACCATGGGACAACATAGCCCAAAGCAGGACTGCTCGGTGTTTTCTATGTAAATGTATAGCCACGAGAAATTTTAATTAAACTCTGAAGCTAAGCCTGATTGTCTATTTTCAAACCGTCGCATTAATATATTTAACGTATGTTTGCTCGTTGTCTATCCGCTTTCTCCTAGACAAGATCATTGCTGAGCTGGGGGCTCTCATCCCTGAGCTGAACATTAGAATCACCCAGAAGAACTTTAAAAATCTACAGTGGCCAGGCCCCACATCCAGAATTTCTGTTTTAAACGGCTAGGGGTGGAACCCAAGCAATGGTATTTGTTAATGCTCCCCAGCTGAGCCATGGTTGGAGGGCTGGAGTTATAGGTAATTAAGTGGAGGTGGGTCCTGAGAGAAGAGGGTTTATGGGAGGAGCATCTACAATGGGGAAAATCATCCATTAATTTCTATTTTATGTAAATGGAGAACTAAATGCCATTATTTAATCTCAGCAGCAAAACATCTTCCTTGAGCTCAAGGATGGATGTGTTCCACAGGAAGGTAGTTGAGATCCACTGACTTAGGGGATTGGAAAGAGCCTCCCAGAAACTGGAAAGCAGCCGTTGGCCATATGCAGAAGTATCCCATGGCAGGTATCAACATGCTGCAGAAATGTGGAGGAGGAAGAGGAGAGGTCGGGCATCATGGAAGACTTCCCAGAAGAGGTGCTTCTTGAAATGGGCCTGGAGTGAAAAGATTCCCAGACAGCAATTGCGGGTGAGGTAAAGGGAGCTAGTTAGAAATAATCAGGGAATTTCTTTTTTAAAGTCCAAGGCCTTGTAATGAAAAGGAGAAAAAGTATTTCGCTTTTTTACCATGCTTTTTTTCTGCTTCCAGAATACAAAAGGTAATAAAAGGTAATATTTACTGAGTATTCACTGTGTGTCAGGCATTATTCCAAGAACTTCTTTTTAATCAGGTGTTTTTGTTGGTTTGCTTGTTTTAGACGAGGTATCACTCTTGTTGCCCAGCCTGGAGTACAGTTGTGTGATCTCGTCTCACTGCAACCTCTGCCTCCGGGGTTCAAGCGATTCTCCTGCCTCAGCCTCCCAAGTAGCTGGGACTACAGGTACAAGCCCTATGTCTGGCTAATTTTTTTGTGTTTTTGGAAGAGATGAGGTTTCACCACATTGGCCAGGCTGCTGTCTCAATCTCCTGACCTCCAGCAATCTGCCTGCCTCGGCCTCCCATGGTGCTGGAGTTATAGGCATAAACCACCATACCAGGCCCCAAGAACTTTTCACCTAAGCCCTGTGCACTTAAAACACTGAACTGTCAAAATAGCTTTATGAGATAGGTACTGCAATTATCTCCATTTTACAGTGGAGGAAACTGAGTTACACACAGGTAAAATAACTTCCTCAAGATCTCACAGCAACTAACTGGCTAGTGTCTTAACTTCTCTTCTTCCTCTTTTCAGATATGGTCTTCAGCAAAAGCCACCTTTTCCACCAGGAGCCCATAGTTCACTGGTAATAGATGCTGTTCTCTAGAAGCTGGCCCATCTACCATCTAAACCCAGCAGCTCTCAGGCGCCTAGACCCAACCAACTATGGCCCATGGTCCACCCGAGCTTCAGCAAGAGAAAAATACCACGGTTCAGTCATTTTTTCTAGCCACCTAATCTCATCCTACCTAAAAACTGTAGAGCAGTCCCCCCTGCTTTATAAAAATCATTATAGAGGTATCGATTACAGCTTTCTTTTTTAAAACTTTCTCTCTAAAGTACCAAGTTACTACAAGTTGTGAATTCTGAGTGGCCTGGCCTAAGGAAACCAGACAAAGCGCATTTAAACATGTTTTTAAGACTGCCTTAGAGAGCTGGGCATGGTGGCTCATGCCTGTAATCCCAGCACATTGGGAGGCTGAGGCAGGGGGATCACCTGAGGTCAGGAGTTCGAAACCAGCCTGGCCAATGTGGTGAAACCCCATGTCTACTAAAAATTCAAAGATTAGGTAGGTGTGGTGGTATGCTCTTATAATCCCAGCTACTGAGGAGGCTGAGGCTGGAGAATAACTTGAACCCGGGAGGTGGAGGTTGCAATGAGCCAAGATTGTACCACTGCACTTGAGCCTAGACGACACAGCAAGACTCCACCTCAAAAAAAAAAAATGAATTCCCTAGAGAATTGATATGGCATAGACCAATGAAATCGCTTTTTCTTCCTCTTAACTCAAATCAGCTAATTTAATTTAACCGATATTTATTGACCACTAGGTATGCCTGGGGTTTGTAATCTGAGAAAAGAGGTGACACAGCCACACAAGTTACCCTAACAGAAGGCAGAGAGAGAAGTGTCACAAGGAAAATACCAAAATGCAGTGGGCATTTGGAGCAGTGTGAGAGGGAAGGAGAGATGGGTGGCAGGGTGGGGGTGCTTCCTGGAGGAGGCCATGCTTAGAACAGGCCATGGAGTCGAAGGATTTCAAGAGAGAGAGGCTGTGGGAGGGGTGAAGGGGCCGTCAATTCTGTCCAGGTGAGGGATCCAAAGTCACCTTTGGTTGCCTGTCCTGGAGCTGAAGCCCAGCAGGCTGTCCACGAAGCCCGGGAAGAACAAAGATGGTCGCTGCCAACTTCCACATTTGCACCGGCCATGGAGTTGGGGGCAGGGAAGCTCTAAGGTCGTGGGTACCAAGTAGCCAATTTACAGTTATGGTTACACTTGAGTCAATTAAAATGTTTTATTAGCAGGAATTTGAATCTCTTACCTCCATTAACATTTAACAGTAAATGGGAGAAAAAAGGTAAATAAAATATTATCTGGCTTTTTAAAGGTCATTTCAGACTGAGCGTTACAAAATGTGAGCTGAGAAGGGCGGGACGGCCCTTTGTGTGGACTGAGTACATGGAGCCGGCTCTGCGTGTAGATCTATCTTCCAGCACGGGCAAGAGAGATCTCATGGCAGGCATGGCAGGTGAGGTGTTCAGAAGTGGATTAATTATCATCAGCACATCTGGGGCAGGTCGCGGGAAGGAGATCTGACAAGTGAGAATTCATTTTTTTTTTGCTTTAGATCTCAGGTTATAAATCATTTCGGGGTATGCAGCCCTTAGTAATGACTCCTATGATCAACACCTGCAGCTTAACGACCTTAGGCTAGCAACCCAAATTGACAAAATAACATACCTAACCGTTCCCCCAAAGGAAAGAAGCGTGAAGGGAACCCCGTGCCCAGGTCCCAGAGAGGACACAGAGGGCCTGGGGAAGCCCCAGTCAGAGTCGGGAAGAGGCCGTTCTCATGCCCCAGGCTGTCTGTGGACACTTTACATCAAGACCTGCTGCTAGACACACCATCATTTGGCAGGATTATATATAAACAGCCAAGCTGAAAAGAAATTCCTTGTTTTTCCATTTTTCAAGGTGTAGAGAAGTGATTAAAAAGTCACCCCAAAGCAGCCTGGTGAACATTTCCTCCTAACACGTCACTCCAGTAGGTGAGACCTACAGTGCAAGCTGATCCTGGAAAGGCAGCAGGAAGCCAGGATGTCCCACTGCAGGACAAAGACCTTCCTTGAAATTCTTTCATCAGAATAAACAAACTAGAAGGAGAAGCTTCTTAGGGTTTTCTTACTGATGGAGTTTCTGAGATTTTGAGGTTCAATTGATCACTGTCCTCCTTGCCCTATGCGAAAGATGGAGCAGGGAGAAAGGGTCACTCTAGACCTGGAGATACAGACCCCAGCAGGTGGCAAGTTTCCCTTTTGAAGCACTGACAGAACACACAGTCTTACTCGAATGACTAAGAGCTATTGGATTAAACTCCCTTCCTGGTTCTTTTTCATCAAGAAGACATTTGACTTGACTGCATCTGAAAATAGGGGGGAAATGAATTCACAGCAAAATAAGGATTTCCTAATTTTAAATAACATTGGAAATCACAGTGATTGTGTCCAAAGCACAATGCAGCTATATAAATAGAGAACAACATTAGAAGAAGAAAAAAGAGTATTTACCTATATAAATATAAATCCAGAATCTGATTTTCACGTGCTAAAAGCATCTGCTCTAGTTCTCCAACGTCTAAGGCTTCTGCTCAGTGTCCCTCTAGCACTAACCCAGTTAGCAGCTGAAGAGATGACCTTCCTTTTGTCCAAAGCTGAAGATACGTATTACAGCCTTCGACAATGGTGAGGACGTTTCCCAGCTCCATTTAACAGCTTCACTTTGCATTTGATCTAGCGAAGCAATGGGGAAAAGGTTTCTAGGAGACGGTAAACCAAAGCTCCAAATCGCTTCCCAGATGGATCCTCCAACCTGATTCCCTTCCCTTTTCTTGTTGCAGAGTATATACAAGGAAACTCCCGCCCACCCCAGTAAGTCTGGGGAGATCACTGAGCCTGAAAAACCATTATCATCGAGGTGTGCTAAGACTGACTTGGAGGTAGAGGGATGAGATTGTGCCCACTTTCCGTGTCATATAGACAGGTCAGCTTTCTCTGTATGATGTATAGAAAACATGATAGAGCAGATATGATATATATAATGCTATATATACATTTGGGCAATTGACACTTAGATACCTGTGCTTTCTGGGTTTTTCTGTTTGTTTTTGAGACAGAGTTTCGCTCTTGTTGCCCAGGCTAGGGTGCAATGGCACGATCTCGGCTCCCTGCAAGCTCTGCCTGCCAGGTTCAAGCGATCCTCCCAAGTAGCTGGGATTACAGGCGTGCACTACCACGCCTGGCTGATTTTGCATTTTTAGTAGAGACAGGGTTTTACCATGTTGGCCAGGCTGGTTTCGAACTCCTAACCTCAGGTGATCCACCCACTTCGGCCTCCCAAAGTGCTGGGATTCCAGGTGTGAGCCATGGCACCCAGCCTGTACTGTCTGTCATCCAAAAAGTTGTCATATTTGGCTCCTGGTAACCACAGAAACGATCGTCTTTTAAAAAACATATTGAACACACAGCCAAAGTGAAGGTGTGTATTTCTGCCTCAGTGAGTGTCAAAGTCCATTCCTCTGAGTGAGAACTGTGTGAGGTGCGGTGGTTTTGTCTCATAATGCAGATAATAAAGTTGGGCTCCCAAAGACAATTCAGTCTTCCCTGGTCTCGGTTATATCAGCCTATACTTCCTTTCAGTGAATCTGCCCTCTCTCAAAGATAATTTGGAAGCGAAACGAAATGCTGATTTCTCCCTACCCACAGGATGGTGCTGCCTCACCCACAGTTTACTCCTTGAAAGCAAGCACTGGAAGAAAACTTAGAGATCCAGGGGCTCCCCCACAAGGGGCACGTGGAATGGGGAGAGAGGCTGGTTGTGACAATGGCTGAAATGTTGTTGTTCTGCAGCCCTGGATCTGTCCCGTGCAGTGAAGAATCGCATGGCCCCAGTGAGAAATGCCAGTCCCTAATGAGGAAACCGAGGCCCACGGTTGAGTCTCAGATTCAAACTCCCGTGTCTCAGTTCGTAGTCATGGCTTCTGCAGTTACAACGTATTTTTTTTAAATAGATAAATATAGACATCTGAGTGTTGTCCGTGTTCTCCTTCACAACTGCTTCTGGTAAGTAGCTCTAAGAAGGTCCATTGTTCCTGCATCTCCACCTTCTTCTTGACGCAAAATATAATAAGCCCTTAGCAGCAACTCGTACCTGTATTTTGCCGTCCTTCTATGTAAAGGACTCTTCCCTTGTACCTAAACTGAGCAGGAAATTTCAAACCACTCCACAAAGATGCTGGATTCAACCAACAGCTATTGAGCACCATGTATATGCCGGGCACTGAGCTCGTTGCCAGACAACATATTCTTTCATTTAACTGCTACTCGATCCTATGATGCAGGCACTAAGTCCATTTTACAGGTGAGAAAACCAGGCCTTTGAGGGGCTTATAAAAATTGCTTAAGCGCTCATGCCTAGTAACTGACCCAGGTGTCTATATTTCCAGTCCCATCGACTGTCACTCAGTTCCCCCACGCCCCTGTTTCCTCTACACATTAGTTTCCTCTTCCTCAATGGCTGGAGAGTCACAGGAAACGCTTTCTTTCCAATGCTTAAAATTCATACGCTCTATGGGGTGGGGGGGTGAAATCACAGAAGAGATGAGTAAAAAGACTCACTGAGACAGAATTTCTAATAACTCCAGCCACATTTCCAGGTGAAAATGGCAGACTCCAGTGTATACACATGTGATTCACTTGCCATGAAACAAAAACACATCCAAGGTGAACTGAAATCTCCTGAGAGAGAGTTGGTACAGAGGAAAAATCAATGATGAAAGCTCACGGCCATTTACAAGAACACAGTCTCTGTCTCTCTCTCTCTCTCTCTCTCTCTCTCTCACACACACACACACACACACACGGTTTACAGTAAACATACTGAAATGGTTACCTGTAAGGGCATGCAAGGGAAGAGGAGTGAGGATCAAAGGAACAAACAAGACGAGAAGTGTCATTAACTTAATTAACCATTTGCTCCTGACGTTGAAATTTTAAGGTAAGTTTACGACAGCTTACAAATAAGTAGTCAGCCAGGCATGGTGGCTCCTGCCTGTAATCCCAGTACTTTGGGAGGCTAAGGCAGGAGGATCATTTGAGCTCTAGAGTTCAAGACCAGCCTGTGCAACGTGACAAAACCCCATCTCTACAAAAAATACAAACATTAGCTGGACATGGTGGTGCATACCTGTATCCCAAATACTCAGGAGGCTGAGGTGGGAGGCTCACTTGAACCTGAGAGGCGGAGGTTGATCATGCCGTGATCATGCCACTGGACTTCAGCCTGGGTAACAGAGCAAGACTCTGCCTTAAAAATAAAAATAAAGGCTGGGCGCGGTGGTTCATGCCTGTAACCCCAGCACTTTGGGAGGCTGAGGTGGCAGATCATGAGGTCAAGAGATTAAGACCATCCTGGCCAACATGGTGAAACACCGTCTCTACTAAAAACACACACAAAATTAGCCGGGTATGGTGGTAAGTGCCTGTAGTCCCAGCTACTTGGGAGGCTGAGGCAGAAGAATTGCTTGAAACCGGAAAACAAGTTGCAGTGAGCTGGGATCATGCCACTGCACTCCAGCCCAGCGATAAAGCAAGACTCCATCTCAAAATAATAATAATAATAAATAAAACAAAGATAGTCAATGTAAATGACTCAATAAAAATTATAAAATCCCTAAACCTGACAAGTTGTGACTTAGGTGTAGGAACTAGCAAAAGAAGGGAAAGAAGATGAACTTTCCTTTTGCTAAAAGGGGAGGCCTCCTTAAGAATTTCATAATTATGTGCTATTGCTGTTCATTAATTGCAAGGAAACCAGCCTCACTCCAGCCACCTTGCCTGCTGGGAGGGCATGACAGAATTACTGACTCACATGAAGGATGGGCATTGGCAGACGGCACCCATCAGTGTGCCTGATAGCTGGTATGAGACTCCAGGTCAGAGACGGCCGCCTGGATTCAGACTGCATGTAATTAGAAGCTTTGCATGGAATAGAAACTGACCCTCACCGCCTTAGGCATGTCAGAGGCTGCGCATTTGAAGCACAATTCATAATTGTTTTTCCTTTGTATAGAAATCATGTAGCCTGGCAAAATAAAAAATAAACACTCTATCACGTGGCCAGTGTTTAATGTGCAAAGGTTTTTCTTTGGCTGTGCAGTGACTGCACACACACACACACACACACACACACACACACACGCACAGAGGCAGAACAAATACTCTGATGAATAAAAATGTGAATTTGAGGGCAAATGAGGCATGAAACATATCGGCCAATAAACAACAAAAAAGAAGGTCATACTAAATTTTTTATCTAACCAGTCTGGGAAGCATTTGAGCTATGAATACTCAGCAAGAACAGGCTTTCAAGGAAGTTGCATTTCTAATCAATACAGAGGGCCAGTGTGTATTATTTTGTTATGATGTAGACATAAAGAAGCCTCAGATCTTACTGTCCTATATTTTCAAAGGTAAGAATCTGTAAAGATTTAAAATATCTAAAGACACATCCTTGATCTACCATGAGAAAATAAAATATGCTGAAAATACTTCAGTAATCATAGCTCTTTTTTGAAAACGTCTTGTCCAGGAGGTCCTTATATTCCCAAAGTACTTTTTAGTCCACAAAGCTCCTTCAAAGCCCTCTTGAAAAGTGGAAAGGGCAGGTATTATTTGCTCCATTATCTGAATGAGGAAATCAGCTCAGAAAGTTCAGGAGACTTTCTTGAGTTCTTACGGTCGGGGAGTAGCAGAGTCCAACTAGGATCGGATTCATCTGACTGCCAAGCTGTCAGTCCGGTGGTTTAAAAGAACCACTATATTTTCGGTGCATATAACAGATCAGAAGAAAAAGAACAATGAAAATGACTATCTCAGAGAATCTTCCATTCCATCCCCGGCCCACCACATACACACCCAGAAGCATCATGGACGGAAAGAAAACAGATTCTTTCAAGAGTCCCAGACCAATCAGTGCAAAGTGAATAGGTTTCCAGCCCCTGCCACTTCTGAGAAATACCTGAGCCTTGCGAGGCTGAGGTCACCTGGAGCTCCTCAGGGGGCTCTCCGTCTGCACTAATTAGAGAAAGCAATATTGTTTCAAAGCATTCCCTTCATCTGTCTTCCAGCCTCGGTTTGCTCCAGGATTTGGGTATTCGGTGGCCCAAGCCTGGATCACACAGCCTGCCAGCCCTTCAAAGGAGAGGAATAAACACGAACTCGCCAAAAGGTGGTGAGGAGAGATGCGCCCGGACTGCCTTGGTTGTTTCACTCCACACCTTCACTTTCATTATCTTCAGCATTTGTCAAGCAAAGGCAGGCTGATGATCCAGGGCTTCCACACCTTCAAAAGGAAATATTGACTGAACAGTGGTGCCGCCGCTACTCTCTTTACCTGCTAGATACCCACAGGGACTCGCATTGTCAAAGGAGGAGTCATCGTTAGACTTTTCTCACTGACATCCAGAGGCCCAAGGGAGAACAAGTGAGATGAAGCACCGATCGCAGGAAAGGGTTATGAACCACACTGAGGAACTAGAAGATTCAAAATTAACTTTCAAGGGTAGGAACATACAGACAGGACCAATTCGCTCAGAACGTGTAAAAATACATACTTTTGTGATGATGGATGAGTCTAAAATTCCTCAAGAATGCAGCCACTGACCATCAACAGTCCCCTAGCTTCTTTGGGGACTCAGCTTTTCCCTATATCCACATACCCACAAAAGTCCACTTCCTGGAATGTAGGGAAAAGATCCCTCATTTGAAACAGGGATAACATAATGGTCTCATGGTACCGGCCAGACAATGTGTAGAAATGCAATAACCAGAGATAACCTATGAATGAAGCAGGGAGGAGAGGAGAAGAAAGGGAGGAGGTTGGAATGGGGAGGGAAAGCGTTACTTTTCTCTTCTGTTGGGAGTAAGGGCTGACCAGAACTTGGAAGGCAGATGTTCCAGTGTCATGAGAAACAGAAATTCTGCAGCCCTGGGTGTCCCCAGAGAATATTAATGACTTGAACTCACGTCCTGAGGTGGATTACAGGGCAGAAGCCTAAGGTTTGAGTAGAGGTAACTCTTCCCCTTGTCAACAGTTACTCTTCCTTCCAATGTTCTCCAACTCTTCTCCAGAAGCTTCCTGAAGAATCTCTCCCAGTCACCCCAGCCTGTGCCCCTTTTGTGGGGGACAATACTTCATCTGGTTCCAGAATTGTTTCTGTCCCCAGATCAGACATAAGTGAAGACAGCAGAATATGAGCTTCCTACAGATTGAAGGAAGGATGCTCCAGCATGGTGACTCTTGCTGGTCAGTTGTATGTAGAGTGTCTTTTCTAGAAGCAAAAGCTTTACTTAAAGGTGATCTTGAAAGATGTACTCAAAAAATGAATTATTTCCCTCTTGAAAATACATTTCCGAGCAACAACTTTTTAATGGAATACTGGGACTAATCTGTGTAATTCCTCCTCTGAAAAATATACACGGGGAAAACCCCATCTTTCCTCCACGGGCTTATGTTCACTACTTGGGGCCTATAAATTTAACGGACAGAAGACAGAGTAACAGAATAAAAACATCCCAGAGTTTGTTTATAGGTGCAATGTGCATACATGTGGGAGAACTCAGCAATGTGGGAGAGGATTCTCAAACCAGTAGTTAGAATCTGAGTCTTATATACCATCTTTACAAAAGGCGATAAACTGTGAAGAAGGGACTAGAGAAAGAAAAGATGGCCTGGTGGGTTATGGGAAGGCTACTGTGAAATGTATGGCAAACAAGCGTTGCTTAATAAGGTCGTTATGTAGCTAAGAGTCGGTCTCCACCTCCTGGCACAGGAGAGGGGAACATCTTTACAAATGAAATTCATGTCACTTTTAAAAAGGAGATTCATATCCAGCTTTTAGACAGAAAGGAGGGCAGAGAGCTCACTGCCTTCAGCTCAAAACAATCCTTCCACTAAACTGGCAAATTTTGGGAGGTTATAACCTGATCTTCTTTAGTAGCATGAATTTGATGCTAACCAGCACTGGGAAACCTACATATTTTTGGGGGGGGCAGGTGGTTCTAGGGGGTGGGCTGGGTGTCTTATGCTTCTCATGTGTCTATCTCCAACCTGAAACAGAGGCACAGGGAGGCACAGAAGGTGTGGCATGCCTGGAAACACTGGGATATTTCTATCCAGCTGGGGCTCAGTAGGGCCTAGGGAGCAGAAAAGACATGGGCAGAAATCTTGGCAGAGATCACATCAGGAAGGGCTCTCTGCATTTTTCTCCCTGCAGTGGGGAGCATTTTATATATTTAAGCAGGTAAAACATCAGATGGGTATTCTCTTCTGCTGATACTGTGTGGAGGTTCTGGAAAGGGGACAGACTGGAGCTAGAAGGACAGAAAAGGCAAACGCTAGTGTCTGCAGTGTGCTGGGCATTCCGCCAGGCACTGAGCCCGTGCTGACGAGTGAAGCCAACATAGTTACTCCCCTCTTGGAACTTGCACTCTAATGGAATATGGGGATAGCAGTGGATGGTACTGACAGTCTCAGCTGGATTTATGAAGGGCATGGGAAACGTTTTCACAAACTCTCATGGTGAGTTTGAGATGTCTGTGAAATAGCCAAATGGAAAGGTACAAGGAGCCTAGAGTCATATGCAGTTCCACCAGCTTAAACACAGAAACACAGGTTCTCAAGCTGATTTGATCTGAAGAAAATCTGCTTTCCTAATCATTATCTGCAAGTTTTTATTCAGAAGAGAACTTTTCCTTTGAAGTTTTTTCTATCTAACTGAAAAGTAAGTTGCCCAAGTAACAGGGGTATGAACTGGCAGAGCCCCATGCCGAAACCTGGGCTTCTGCTGCCAGAGTCCCCCCTCTGACCGCTGAGTAAGGAGTAAAGGGTTTGGAACACAACCCCATAGGCCTGAATTCCAGTCCTATGACTCACTGGCTGTAATGCCCCCATTTCTCCAGAGAAGCTGATGATCACTGCCCAGCACTGCACAGGAGTCAGGAAGAGAGCTGACACAGAACGGAGAAATGAGCCCTCCCTGGGTCTCTCTCTTCTGTGAAGGAAAACTTGACCATCAGGCTGCTTCTCTTACATCCCTTCTGGAGGTCAAAACCCCCTTCCCTGCAGAAACCAGCTCTATTTTATTAACATTTCTTTAATGATATTTATATATTTTACTTCACTCTTTCTAATTCAGCAAACCCTCCCTCTCATCCCATTCTGCTCTCAAAGAGTTTTCTAGTCCTTAGCAAAAATAACAGATTTGCTGCTTCAGTTCCCATAATGCACACGTGTTTATTAGGTCCTGCCTTAAAGCAAATTCAAACATTTTCTATGATCATTTTTTTGCAAGTGTCAGAGATCTAGCAAGCCAACCTCAGGATGATTCTTAACGTACAACATCCCGAGCCAGGTACCCATAAGTCGTAATATTTCAGTGCCTTCCAGGTACTCTGTGTGACCTGCTAATTATCTGTCAAGATGTAGGCATCAGACACAAATCAAACAGGTGAAAAAAACTGATCTAATCTCAGCCTTTTCCAGTTTCTGAGTCTCTGAATAGCACACACATCATGTCTTCCTCTGGGACAGCACAGGCTTTCGTGCATTCCTCAAAGCCCACAGTTCTCTGCAAAGAACTGTTTCTTTTGCTGCAGAGATTAATAAACCAATGCCCTTGTCTGAAGAGCATGGAGCTGGCCTGGCCCCTTCCTTTCCAGAGGGTGTCATGATATGAATGTGTCTTGAACTTGAGCACAGCACTTTCCACCTACAAGGAGAAAACTCAGGCTTGGAAGGGACTCCTGACAGAGCTGCCCGATTCAGTTCATCCTTTCCCGTCCGAACAATTATCCCAGAAGAGAAGAGCTACCATGGCATTTAGGTTTGACTTCCCTTCCTGAATTCCAGGAAGAAGATCCCATTTTTGATACACAAACCAACTTCAGTTACATCTGACATACCTACTCACCAACCATTGATCCAACCAATATTTGCTAAGCACTTCCTGTGGTCCCGGTCCTGTGCCAGTTTGAGTAGACGAGATAAAAAGAAGGAAAAAAACAAAAACAAAAAACAGACCCAGAATTATTTGGTAATTAACAATAATTCCTGAGGATTTTATATGACATCAGTGGCTTTAACTTGATTAGAATTTGGTGGATACAACCAGTGTCTTCAGTTTTAAAAAGCAGTTCACCGTCTTTTTAAGAAGTAAGCTCTTACACGCTCACAAAGCTCTGTGAGGACAGAGACATTTGTCTCATTTCGGCTGTATCTCTAGCCCCTTGAACAGAGTTTGGCAGGGGTAGGTGCTCAATGAAGATTTGTTGAATGAATGGATTATGCCCTATACCCATAGAGAGGGAGATAATTATCCTCCACAACCTTTAACCAAGTAAGTGCTGTAGAAATACTTGGCACTCTCTTTTGACCAACCAACTTAGGAGTATGTCTACCTTGCAAATGTTGAAAAAGATACTGGAGATGAATTCTTAATGACACAAATGTCTGTGACATTTAGCTGTGTGGAAATGCAAGTTACAAAACAACGTGTTCTAGCATAAGCCCATTTTTTAAGCCAAAATGTAAACTATTGGTTGATGAACTCTTGGATAGTTTTTACTTTCCTTTTCTGCATCTTCTGTGTTTTCTAAATTCTGTACAATGTGCATGTATTACTTTTCTAACCGCATTTAAAAAATATTATTATGTAATAAATATTATAGTTCAGGTTTTGATGTGATTTTATTTTCAGTTGGCATGTTGATTCTATTCAGTTCCCTTCATTTAGTTGTCGATAGCATAAACTTATCAGAGGAGAGGAGAGAGGAAGACAATTCATAACAGAGGCTGATATTTCATACCAGGTCTGGAGAGAAAAGATGGGCTCCAAGTATCATCAGCTAATGCATAATCAGTGGTTAGTGTCAAAGAGCTAAGAGCTAATTGTGCCAGTGGTAACTCTGGAAAGGTCGGCTAGACAGGTAGGAAAGGTGTGAGCCCAGAAAAGATAATGAATCCACAGTGAGAAGGAACCTTTTTTTTTTTTTTTTTTTTGAGACGGAGTTTCGCTCTTATTACCCAGGCTGGAGTGCAATGGCGTGATCTCGGCTCACCGCAACCTCCGCCTCCTGGGTTCAGGCAATTCTCCTGCCTCAGCCTCCTGAGTAGCTGGGACTACAGGCACGTGCCACCATGCCCAGCTGATTTTTGTATATTTAGTAGAGACGGGGTTTCACCTTGTTAACTAGGACGGTCTCGATCTCTTGACCTCGTGATTCCACCCGCCTTGGCCTCCCGAAGTGCTGGGATTATAGGTGTGAGCCACCGCGCCAGGCCTGGGAACCTTCTTGCAACCAAAGATAATTATGCCACCTAAATCCATATAATGGTAATTAGCTATACTTCTTTATATTTTTCTTTTTTTTTTTTTAATTAGCTAAATTTCAATGGATTCTAAAAGCAGAATATTCCTAAACAAGATCAGGGATGGGAGACCAACCTTTTTTTAAAATGCTATTCTCTCTTTCTCACCTAGGAGAAATGCTTAACTAAGATTTCAAAGCCTAGCCTGGCTGCACTGCTCCAGAGTTTGGCAGCTGCTGGATTTTGGTGTCTGTGTGCCAGTTATTTGCTCTGCCAGCAATGTGTTAGGATAATCACCCACTGAAGGATTTCAACACATTACATTTCCCCAGAAGCCTTTGTCTAACAAGGTAATTTATGACCTGTTCAGGAATCTGGTCTTTACAAAACAATAAATTCACACTTGTGCTGGACTTCAAAGCTGCCATGACGAGCCTGGTAGCAGAAGGCATCCTGCAGCTGAGAGCCAGATCAACAGATCAGTGAGTTTTTAATGCTCTCTCTCTCTCAGGCAGGCCACAAAGCGGGCAAAGCCAATAGCCACTACAACATTTGGCCATTCTGGTTGCAAAATTCAACCCTGAAAGCAAGTCCTTTTCAGCAACTCTCAACAGAAGTTGGGATCGATGGAATTTTGGAAGGGTTGAGAAGGAACCAGGTGTTTCTCATGGGAAGGTCAGTTGCTCCTGTCCCTGGAAGAGTCTTGCCACAGAAGCCCTCTCCCCGAGAAAAGCCCCCTCCCCCAACCCTGTAACCACCCTAAACACAAAAGTCTCTCTGGAAAGGAGGAGATTGGGGACTGGGAGTAAGTAATTCAGGGTCTCCAACTATTTCAACAAACTACTGGGGCCAAGGGCATCTCCGACACATACAAACCCCACAAAAAACCCGGACCAGGTTTTCCAGAGTGTGGTCTGTAGCCTGCTTAAGAAGCATCACCTTTTTTATAACAAGCATCCCAGTCCAGACCTGCTATATTAACTCCCAGAAGCTAGACCTAACAATTAGAATCTTTAACAGACAATCCAGGTGATTCCTAAACACACCAAAGTTTGAAAAACCACTAGATAAGATGAAAATGGAAAGACAAAACTAAGACTGTAAGGCCTGAGGGCTTTGGGGATGAGCCAGATCCTGAGTGAAGTCTAGAAGCCCCCACTTACTCGCTGTGTGCAGTGGACAATGTCTTAAACTCTCAGAATCTCGATTTACCCATGTGTGAAAAGAAATACCTCCTATTTTTGCAGTGAGATATTTCTTTTCTGTTTCTGAAGATGTGGCCTGTGTCCCCCTTCAGATTTCTCACAGCAATTGTTTCCATGTCTCAGCCTCCACCCTCAGCTTCCATGCTGCCATTTTGAGCAAACACAGTAAGCAATGAAGCGGCTTTCTCCCAGCAGCTACCTGTGTTCCATCCCCCATGAAAACATCTCTGTCTTCTGATTAAAACACAGGGTGTACAGTGTAGCTATACTGGTGTATTGTTCTTTCTATTTTTTAAACAGCTGAAATCGTTTTTCAAATGAAATCTTTCTTAGATCCTTAATATACTGATTAGTTTTGGTTTCTTTAGGGGGAGACAGAGTCTCATTCTGTTGCCCAGGCTGGAGCGCAGTGGCGCGATCACAGCTCACTGCAGTCTCAACCTCCCAAGCTCAAGTGATCCTCTTACCTCACCCTCCAGAGTATCTGGGACTGCAGGCATGTGCCACAACACCCAGCTAGTTTTAAAATTTTTAGTAGAGATGGGGCCTCACTACATTGCCCAGGCTGGTCTTGAACCCCTGGGCTCAATCGATTCTACCCCTTCAGCCTTCCAAAGTGCTGGGATCATAGGCATGAGCTATCACGCATGGCCTAGATACTTAAAAGCAAACAAGCACAACAAAAACAAGCAAAAAACTCAGCAGTTCTATGTAAAGGTGGGGGAGGCTCCAACTTTGAGTCCACTTATTCCCCTCCACTCTATCCTCTGAAGCCTCCCCAAAGTCTTCAAAGGTCCCTCTGGGGCACCATGGTCCATAGAATAAGCAGAAGTATCTGTGTCTGGGGATGGGGCAGAGTGGGAAACTCGGAGTAAGGCGGAGACAAGATGACCCACAACGTGACGGAGAAGCAGAAGGGGCCACTATGTGCACTGGGTTCACAAGAGGAGGAGCAAGTTTGCAGGGAGAAAGGAATGAGTTTACTTTCTGATACATTCGGTTTGAGGTGCCACAGAGGCAACCAGCTATGGACACTTAGCAGGCTGTTGAAAATTCACACCCAGGGTTTTAGGCAGAGGTCCAAGCACGAATAGAGAGATATTTGTGCTTTCTCGTCAGTCAGTGGTTCCCACACGTGGCTGCACCTTGAGATCACCTGGGAGTTTTTAAAAGTACAGATGGCTGGGCCCTACCTCCAGAGATCCTGACTTCATTGGTTTGGATTGTAGCTGGGCATTGGGATTTTTCATATCCTGCAGTGACTGCATCATTCAGCTGAGTCTGGGAACCACTGCTCTTAGTGTAGAATAAAAGATTTGTCTCATACATTGAGTAAAGTTTCCTATGTAGACACAACTGGGCAGATGTAGGAAGATTTACTTAATATCTGCATTATTGGATAATATATTTAAAAGGCAGCAACTGAATACAGCAATTTGATACATTATTAGGTAATATGTTAAAAAGGCAGCAATCCACAAGTTAATTGCCATTATTAGCAGGAAGTATTTGTTGACCATGATTGCTATAACAAATTATCACTAACTCGATGGCTTAAAACATCAGAAATTTACTTTGTCACAGTTCTGAAGGCCAGAATGAAATCAGTATAACTGGCCTGAAATTAAGGTGTCAGCAGGGCCATGTTCCTCTGGAGGCTCTAGAGGTGAATCAGTTCCTCGCCCCTTCCGGCTTCTGGCGAGTGCCAGCGTTCCTCAGCTCCCTTGTCATCACATCCTTCCTATTTCTGCTTACATGATCATGTCACTGGCCCCTCTTTATCTGTGTGCAAATCCCTCTCTGCTTTTGTCTTATAATATTATATACAGTTGAATTTAGGGTCCCCCTGGAGGGTATAGGATAATCTCACCATCTCAAGATCCTTAGTTGAAGTGTATCTGCAATGTTTGTTTCTTTTCTTTTGCCACAACTGGTAACCTTCACAGGTTCCAGGGATTAAGACCTGATACCTTTGAGGAACTCTTTTCAGTTCACCGTAGACATTCCTGAAAGTTCACGTTCATCCCGCATGCACAATAAATGTATCCCCATCTTAACATCTTCCGGAGTCTTAACCCATTAAAGCACCAACTCACATTCAAAACATCATCCAAGCATCATCAGCCCAAAAGTCCCAAAACTCATCATCTAGTTTCAACTAAGTATGGCTGAAACTCTGGGTATCATTCAACCTGGGGCAAAATTTCTCTCCATTAAGTTGCTGGATTCTAAAGTACGGTGGTGAGATAAGCATAGAACAGCAGTTATGGATGTTCCATTTCAAAAAAGAAAAAAAATTAAAAAAAAAAAAGAGAGAGGAATTGCTGCTCCCAAGCAGTTTTAACATTCAACATGGCAAATGATACTAGGTTTCAAGACCTGGGCATAATCCTCTGTGGCTGGAGACTCTACCCTATTGGCCTAAGGCTACATCTTCAAAGTTGTTCTTTCATTTTCTTGAAGGACAGCACATGTTTTCTGCTGAGGATTTTTATCAGCCTCTTTCCTGCTTGTTGAATTTTGAAAGTCAGACAGGTTTGCCTCGTTTCCTCCTATGTTTTCCAGTCTAAGATGGCAGTGTTACTGCTGATACAATAGTCTCAAAAATGTTGTGGGTCTCCTATGTATATCATAAGTATTCACACCATTAGTTACAATAATTCTCTACTGCTCTTTTCTAGCTAAATCCATCTCTAGTCCTAGCTTCTCCTGAGATGGTTATGGGAATCTCTTTGAAGGGTCCTCTATGTAAATAAATATTTTGTTATTTTGATAAGCTCTAAAGCGCTAGGAAAAGTTCTCCAGCCACAACTTTGGCTTTCTCTCCAGAGCATGCTTTCCCATCACTTACCAACTGGTGATGTTGGGCATCATAATCAGCCTGGCTGAGCCTCGGTTTTCTCCACTGTAGAACAGAGATAATGATAATATCAACTCCATTGCTTTTTATAAAATATAAATAGATAATATGTGTCAAATATTTATTCAGCACTGGGCCCATAGTAGGCAGATCAAAAATATTAGCAGTGATGATCAAGACTGGCAGCATGGCTCCTGCCTACAATTTCAGCAGTTTGGGAGGCTGAGGCAGGAGGATCATTTGAGTCCAGGACTTCAAGGCAAGCCTGGGCAACACAGCAAGACCCTGTCTCTACAAAAAAAAAAAAAAAAATGAAAAATTATCTGGGAGCAGCAGCATGGCCCTGTAGACCCAGCTACCTAAGAGATTGAGCTGGGAGAATCAACTGAGTCCAGGTGGTAGAGGCTTCATTGAGCCATGACTGTGCCACCGCACTCCAGCCTGGGTAACAGAATGAGACCATGTCTTAAATAATAAGAATAACGGTTAACCTTACAGATGTTATCTTGAGAACTGAGACCCGTATCAGGTTATCTGATGAACTGCTAGGTTTGTTACTATAATACTAACTAAAAAATATACAGCTCTTATTTTCTATCAGGTACCGTTCTATGTACTTTACAAAATTAATTCATTTAGTCTTCAAAAAATAACCTTCTGAGGTATATACTCTTGTTGTTCCCATTTTACAGATGAAGAAACTGAAGTACAGAGAGACGTCAGTACCTCGTCTAAGGCCACACTAAGTGCAGGGAACCAGGGACTGAACCCAGGCAGACTGGCTCCGCTGTCCTTGCTTATTACTACAACGTCATTCCAGTTTTCACTACAAACCATTTTGTGAAACGACCATTTCACAAAATGGTCATTTGTGACACAGCAATAGACCATTATTGCAAACTCTTTGGGCTCACGGGCAGCTTCCGTGATTCTGGCTAGCTGACTTCTAAAGTGTATCTGCTCTTTAGCATTTGAAGTGGAAGGCAAGGAGAGCTTTCTTCCCCATGTATACCTGGATGTGAGAAATTCAGACTTCAGTGTTTCCGGCTGCTGACCCCTGCAGCCTTTGGGCAAAGAAATACACTGGCGAGTCCATGCCGTCAACACTGGCATTAACCACCTGGTTGCCAGATTAGCAAGAGTTTGTGAGCAGAAATCAGGAGAGCCTACGATTCCCAGCAGCCCAGCTCTTTGAACAAGCCGCAGCCGCCTCAGGTTGTTCTTCAGCCAGGACACGCTTGCAAAGTTCACACTTACAAGTCCACTTAAGAGGATTTAAAAGAAACAGCAACAGAAGCAGGTGAAGTAGAAGTGACCTGATCAACTTTTGCCCCTTGCGGCTACTCCACCAGCTGGGAAGAACAGGGTCAACCAGCAGTACTGAACCATAAACCTCCCTGTGACTTCCAGCAGCTACTGGGTTGAATAGAATGCCTACCAAGGACTCGCCCTGCAGCCAAGACACCTGCAATTGGAGAGGGAATTGCTGCTGAACACAGAGTAAACATGTAGGGGGACAAGAGACTTATCTGAGAAGTTGGAATTCACCAGCAAGAGTGATTTGGCCACTTTCTTGCCAAATCGAGATCCCTTTAGTGCCTGGTCTAAGCTTGTTGCCCATGGGGTCTCAGGTTTAATGAGGTGCAGCAGACCTTGCGGAGAATTCAAGACTAACTGCCCGTGATGTTGATTTTCTCGTTCTGTGAACAAAGCAGTTCAGGACCTGCCCATCTTGGTTGCTTTGTTCAGCCTGTATCCTGGGGCTGTACCTCACAAGGAAAGCAGCTCATAAAATTAATGGTTAGGGGAGGGAGACACAGGTAAATACAGTGTTGCCCCATTCAACATCAAGAATACTTAGATTTGAAAAGAAAATGTTGTGTCGTCTATTTTAATATACCTCACTTTCAAATGACAAATATTTTAATACCTCTCCCTCACTCAAAAAAAAAAAAACACACTGCATGTCATTCTTCACCAAAGAAGAGTTTTGGGGTAATATTCTAATTGCTTTTAAGGAGGGATTGACTACTTTATCTATCCGTTTATTTACTTAGAGGTAAGTCTTCCTCTGTCCCCCAGGCTAGAGTTTAGTAGCACTATCAAAGCTCACTGCAACCTCAGGCTCCTGGGTTCAAACAATCCTCCCACTTCAGCCTCCTGAGTACCTGGGACAATAGGTGCAGACCACCATGCTCGGCTAATTTTTCATTTTTTGTAGAGACAGGTTCTCACCATGTTGCCCAGGCTGGTCTCAATCTCTGGGCTCAAGCCATCCTTCCTCTTCAGCCTCCCATAGTGCTGGGATTACAGGCATGAGCCACCATGCCCAGCCATTGACTCCTTTATATCTAGGGTTATGTATAGGGTGACTAGCCATCCCTGTTTGGCTGGGACAGAGGGCAACTTGCGGTGTTAACACCAGGAAGGTCCCAGGCCAACCAAAAGTCATCATCTGGTTACAAGTAAACTACAGAGACCTAGAAAGACTGAGATCACAGTGATGTAATATATTGACTCTTCTGATTATACTAAAGTCATTCAACTATAGTTGTTAATATCATAAAGTTGCATCATCCGTTTCTGATACCTCCTCTAAACCAATCACTTGTAATAAAAGTACCAGCCTTAGTTTCAGAGAACCTTTCATTAACTCAGATCTATTCTCTTATGTGACGATCATGTCAGTTCATAAAACGGCATCCAAAGTGTCATAAAACGGCATCCAAAGTGTCATGTTACTAACAACAGCAAGAAAATCAGGCCAATTTATCCCACTGTAAACCAAGAATGTCTTTTCACAGAAAGCATCATCTACATCTATTTTTGAAGCTTAAACTTTTGAAAAATACTATCTGTTTTCCTCAAGATTACTGAATTTCATCTGTTCATAAAAAGAACTATTTCGATTTCATGGGCTTCCATCCCATTACACAGACACACACACATCTGTGCATACTTTTGAAAGCTTGTTTGAAGAGAACGTGTTTAACCAGATTTAACCTCTGATGTATTAGATAGAGCATGGGCTTTGGAATCAGACTAATTTGACAGAGGAAATGCCAGATTCTGCCTGGAATTCCTCCGCTGAAGAAAAGAATTCTAATTCTCACGATAACCTAATTTATTGGTGAGATGCTCCAAAATGTTTGCTTATAGTAGACTTCAGTGAAAATACCAGAGTTCACTGAACTCTGGATTTTTTTGAGACGGAGGCTTCACTATCGCCAGCCTAGAGTACAGTGGTGCAATTTCAGCTCAGTGCAACCTCTGCCTCCCAGGTTCAAGCAATTCTCCTGCCTCAGCTTCCAGAGTATCTGGGATCACAGGCGCACGCCACCACACCCGTCTAATTTATTGTATTTTAGCAGAGATGGGGTTTCGCCATGTTGGCCAGGTTGGTGCTGATCTCCTGACGCCATGATCCACCTGCCTCAGCCTCCCAAAGTGCTGGGATTACAGGTGTGAGCCACTGTGCCCAGCCTATAAAATATTTTTACATTTCTGTCTCTTTAATAAAAATCATATCCTTGAGTAGCATTTATTGTTCAATTTGATTTTTATCATAAGAACTTAAGCTTGTAAAAAGTTCATGAACAAGTAGCCAACCCCTTTGTTACTGTGTATTAAGAGAGAAACTGATCGCTAAAGATTACATATTGGTAACAGTTCTCAACTTTAAAAATTGAAAGGTTGGAGGCTTTTAAAGACACTTACCCTGTTCCCCTTGCCCTGCTAGAAAAGCACAGCAAACCAAACTACTACCAAGACAAACTAATACAGATTTTTCTCTCTGATCTTAACTATGCGAAGTGCTGGGGAGCTGTGAGGCACCATGACCAACTCTTTTCTGGATAACCGAGAAATAATCGAATTACGTTTTTCATCTTAACCCTTCATATTGAATTTAGAGTCTAACATGCATTTTCTTTTAGTATTCTAGTTCGCCCCAAATGTTGCTGAGTTGGCCTTGGATTCCATATATTACCTTTGGTCGACATGTATAATCATAAACCCTTTTTGTCGAGCAGCATAGTTTTAGGAAGTGGAGTTTTGGCTGAAAGAATGTGTGCTGACTGCAGGTCAGTCAATTGGTGTTTAAGTGGCTCTTTAAAATTTTTCTTAAATAATATTTTTGTTGTGATTTGGAACCGTGAGGGAAAGAAATGTACATTTACTGAGTGACGATATGATTCAAACCCACTGGTAGGTATTCCACTATGAGGTATCTTAACCATACACCACCCTGAGTGATACCATCATTTCCATGCCTTAATGAGAAATCTGAGTCAGAAGTAGACATTCCACCTCTATCAGATTTGGTTCCAAAGTCTATGCTCTTTCTAATGGTCCACAGAGCAAATGTGTTTCAACTTGTTCTGTCTGTAACAGGTTCCAAAAGTCTATGGGGTGGCCGGGGGGAAGGCAGGGATCCGTGGCTTCTTTATGAAAAAAATCTCTTCCAAGAACTATAGAAGTTTACAATGTTTTTAGCACCCATTTTAGATGTAAGATCTTTTATTGTGTATTCAAAAGGTAAGTATCACAAAGTCACCCGAAACTTAAAGTTTACAAATCCAAGTTCCCCATCTTCCTCATCGAATCTATTTTTATTCTTTTTTTTTTTTTTTTTGAGACGGAGTTTTGCTCTTGTTACCCAGGCTGGAGTGCAATGGTGCGATCTCGGCTCACCGCAACCTCCGCCTCTTGGGTTCAGGCAATTTTCCTGCCTCAGCCTCCTGAGTAGCTGGGATTACGATGTCCAGCTAATTTTTTGTATTTTTAGTAGAGACGGGGTTTCACCATGTTGACCAGGATGGACTTGATCTCTTGACCTCATGATCCACCCACCTCGGCCTCCCAAAGTGTCTATTTTTATTCTTTTAGTCAAGGCTCAACTGGCTAACACATGGACAACTGAAGTGTTGCCTCTGCTTAGTGACAGACATTTCATACCACACCTACTCCCAAGGGAGCTACAGAAATTTTCATGACAGTTGGAAAAACTAAGGCGAACGATGCCTGAGGTCACATCCTAGCTGTCTGATACCAAAGCTCATCGTTCAGGTACAACAGGTTTCAACATCCATCATACAAGGTAGAAACTCGGAAGTCAATCTAGAATTCTTCTTCTTCCTTACGTCTCACATCTATTTGTTCAGTAAGTCACATTAATTCTGACCTTCAAACAGCTTGCTCCATCCCCACTGGTATTGCTTTCATTTGAGTCCTCGTGATTTCTCACCTGGTCTTGAGCAAGAGACTCCTAACTAAACTCTTGCGTGTCTCTCATCCCTGCACCCCATCACACGCACCCGATAATATACTACACTGCTGCCAGAGTGAACTTTCTAAGTTCCAACCTGATTATATCCCTTGTTTAACATCTCTCAATAAGCTGAGGGAGTGGCTTATGCTTGTCATTCCAGCACTTTGGGAGGCCAAGGGAGGATTACATGAGCCCATGAGTTCAAGACCAGCTTGGGCAACATTGTGAGACCTTATTTCTACAAAAACTTTTAAAAAAATTAGGCCGGGCATGGTGGCTCACGCCTGTAATCCCAGCACTTTGGGAGGCCGAGGCGGGTGGATCACGAGGTCAAGAGATCCAGACCATCCTGGTCAACAAGGTGAAACCCCGTCTGTACTAAAAATACAAAAAATTAGCTGGGCATGGTGGCGTGTGCCTGTAATCCCAGCCACTCAGGAGGCTGAGGCAGGAGAATTGCCTGAACCCAGGAGGCGGAGGTTGCGGTGAGCCGAGATCGCGCCATTGCACTCCAGCCTGGGTAACAAGAGCGAAAACTCCGTCTCAAAAAAAAAAAAACAATTAGTTGGGTGTGGTGGTACAAGCTTGTAGCCCCAGCTACACCAGAAGCTGATGTGAGAGGATCACTTGAGCCCAGTAGGTTGAGGCTGTAGTAACCTATGATCATACCACTGTACTCCAGCCTGGGTGACAGACAGACCCTGTCCCAAAAACATAAATAAAATAAAATCTTTCAATCATTCACCATTCTTTGCTGTTAAAAGTCCAAACTCTTTCTAGCAAAAAAGGTTCTTTGTTAATCTCATTCCTAGAATCTTTTCACTTTCTCAACTACACACCCTCATGCAACCCCACCAAACCCCTTAAGAGTTCTCAATTCAGCTACACAAATATGTTTTCAACCCTTGCCACGTGCCAGGCACTGCACTAGGTTTGAGGATACAGCAAGCAACGTGGCAGAGATAGTACGTGACTCTATGAGATTATGAGTCTGAAACACGCATTAGTAAGTAAGTACCTCTGTGACGAATGCTACAAAATGGCAAGTGCAAAGGCACATGGTAACAAAATGCGTCAAGGAAAGTGTGACATTGAACCTGAGGTGTGGAAGATGCCGTGAGTTGGTCCCATCCAACAGAGATGAGAGGAAATCCCTGAGCGGATAAACAGTACTTCTTCTGTGCACGCACTATGCCTTTGACATACTTTCATGCATATTCCTACGGTGTGTTTGGCTGTTTCTCTCTGCCATCCCCCACAACACCGAGGACTTCATACACACAAGGACAGCACCATGGTCACACTTTGTAACCTAATCAGCTCCTATGTCTGTCACATCTGAATGTTCAAATGTCTGTTGGTGATGATGGTAATGACACAAGGCCCCTTTTACGTGATATTACTATGACATATTGATAACTTTTACAATACCCCCAAATAGGTAATATACTTATTTTTTACAGGGACAGAAACTGAGGGCTAATCAGGCTAAAACATCTCCAAAATTAAACAACTAGCCAATGATAGGGAGTCAGATTCAAGTCTAGATCTAATTAATTTCAAGGCCTTTCTGTTCTATTGAAGCACATTGCAGCTAACACTCACAAGGCACATGGTGACAATAATCAAGCTTGGCTGGATGCTTTTCCTGCTGAAGACCAGGAAAGAAAGAAATTTTGCCTACCATTATGTTAAAAATGTGGCTCTCCATACCACTTGGGAGTTCAATGAGTGTCATCATATATCTGAGGTATATGAGTCCGTTCTCACACTGCTATAAAGAAATACCCGAGACTGGGTAATTTTTAAAGGAAAGAGGTTTTAATTGACTCACAGTTCTGCATGGCTGGGAGGGCCTCAGGAAACTTACATTTATGGTGGAAGGGGAAACAGGTATGTCTTACATGGTGGCAAGCAAGAGAGAGGAATGGAAATTGCCGCTTAAAACCATCAGATCTCGTGAGAACTCACTATCATTAGAACAGCATCGGGGGAGACCATCCCCACGATCCAATCACTCCCCACTAAGTTCCAGACTTGACACACAGGGATTGCAATTTGAGATGAGATTTGGGTAGGGACACAGAGCCAAATCATACTGCAAGAGTCTTTTCATCCCTGAATGTATGGACAAAGTCCAGTTTCTCAACCTATAAGACTAGGACAAGATCAAGGTAAGTAAACCAAGTCTTCTCCAACTAGGGGCTGTTCTTTACCAAAAACCCACTTCAGTTGTCAACAGCTCCTTTGTCAAACTTTACTTTGTGTTAAAATGCTACAGAGAACAGTCGAAAATAATAAGGCTCAAGAAAAGGCCATTGCACTTGGTCCCAGATAATCTGTAAGGGAGAAGTCAGGACAGTGGTGAGGATATGAGCTAGACTGCAAAATGCTAAGGAGTGAAAAGGTGGTGGCCGAGTTGAAGGAACAGGGAATGGGAGTGGCAGCAAGGGCGATCCCAGCAGGAAACAACAGAGAAACTAAACTATCTGTTACAGTTCGAGATGCCCGAATGTGCTGAAGGCCAGAGGAAAGGAGCTAGCCGAGAAGGAGGCATACGAGATGCAAGAAAGGTAAGTCTCAGAAGAGGTCGGAGGTAAAATCTCAGGAGACGTGGGTAGGTGTGGGCTCAAGGACACAGGGGGAGGGACTAGCCGTGGCATGATGAAAGACACTGCTACCCGTAACTGGGACAAGAGGAGGAAAGGGGAGACTTACCACAGAAAAGTTTTGAGATAGAGGAAATTGGAATGCCCAACGTTAAAACAGTATTCCAGTTTCTCTCAATTTCTTTACTGAAGATTGCATGAAAGACTTCACTAACTGCAAAGTCATAAGTCCTAAGAAGTGGGTTTGGGGGTCCAATTTTGGGTAAAGACATAAATAGTAAATTCTATGAAGCTGCTGGTGGCCATGACTAGAATGCGAGAACATTCTATGTGACACAGGACACAGGACCGGAATGGACGTGCTAAGGATCAGGGGCATCCGAAAGGAGAGAGGAGTACATTAGAGGGAGAAAGAGTAGAAATATGTAAGTTTTCTGTTTATGTCCATTGGGCCTAGGCTATATAAATATGGAATTTTTCTTCCTTCATCCAGTACATTGCTGTGAGAAGACCACAATAAACACAGTTGGAAAACTATACAGAACCTTGGGTTATGAAATAGATGAGTAGAGAGAGGGATGCATTAATCGACAGATAAGTGTCCATTGTTAAGCACAATTACTGGCATAAAAGAGGTTTTTAATACCCATTTTTAGACTGCATTCTAGCCTGGCCAATAGAGCAACACCCCCGTTCTCTCTCCCTCTTTCTCTTCCTCTTTCTTTCTCTCTTTCATTCTTTCTTTGTTTTATTTTTTCTTTATTTGTCTCTTTCTCTTTTTTTTTTTTCCTCAAAAAAAAGCTTTTCCATATTAATGATAGAAAAATCATAAAAAATAGATAAGTGGAAGGATAGAGAGATAAGCAGAAAGGCAAACAATCCTGACATAGAGAAGAAAGAATAAAACATATTATATTGACATTTTTCAAATTTGACTCCTGTTTGGAAGACTATCCACGCTGCCTCATGAAGTAGGTGAGGAAAGTGGAAAGTACTTCAGTCTTTTCTTTTGACTTTCTAATTTAGCCAATATCAGGAAAGAGAATTAGAGAATGGCAGAGAGAGTTTTATCGGAAAGTGTTTATTTAGAGGAAGCTAAGAGCAGGAGTTACAGTGCAAATGGTGAGGGAGAAGATCCAAAGGCTTTTTCAGCCACACAGTTGAATCAGCTGCCTTGGCCATTAGAGACCACAGAAGGGAATTGGCACAAGAACTGCTGAGTAACTTCCATGAGAGACTGTAAAGGCTGCTCTTGAAGTAAAACAGAAAAGCAACATTTAGGTCTAGAAGGACCTGACATTAAGTTCAAATTAGAGAGATGGCACCAAATGAGCCTAAGGGTTCAGTGTTGTTTTTTTTTCCTTTTCTTTTCTTTTGAGACGGAGTTTCGCTCTTGTTACCCAGGCTGGAGTGCAATGGCGCGATCTCGGCTCACCGCAACCTCCGCCTCCTGGGTTCAGGCAATTCTCCTGCCTCGGCCTCCTGAGTAGCTGGGATTACAGGCACGTGCCACCATGCCCAGCTAATTTTTTGTATTTTTAGTACAGACAGGGTTTCACCATGTTGACCAGGATGGTCTCGATCTCTTGACCTCGTGATCCACCTGCCTCGGCCTCCCAAAGTGCTGGGATTACAGGCGTGAGCCACCGCACCCAGCTCAAGGGTTCAGTGTTTCTAACATCTTGCTCCAGATGTCACTGATGTCACTTTGTAATGGCGCTGAACATGATTAACTATCACATGTCTGTCTTGCTATGTTTTACTCTTTAAATTTATACTTCTATTTTTAGAGGTAATTTTATTTTTTGGAAAATCCTAGTTCGGTGAGAATGTTTGAACTATCTCTTGTTAGTCCAAATGGAAGAACTTCATCTTCAGGAGATCAAAGTCATTCTTAGTTGGGATAATGAGAAAAAGGGAAAATTGTGAGATAAAGTCAGTGATGAAGAAGGAAAGGATATTTTTCATGATAAAGTCTTACCCAACATCTGTATGCTTATAATCCCCAGATTAATAATGACAGCCTACCTTGCACCTCCGTTTTCACTCAGATATCCGGTTGCCTCATTTGGTTGCCTGACGTACTTCTCAAATTTAATGTAGCTAACACTGAACTCCCGATCTGCTCTTCCAAACCAACTCTCTCTGCAGCTTTCCCCCTTTCTATAAAGAGTACGTCACTCTGGCCGGGTGCGGTGGCTCAAGCCTGTAATCCCAGCACTTTGGGAGGCCGAAGCGGGTGGATCACGAGGTCAACAGATCGAGACCATCTTGGTCAACATGGTGAAACCCCGTTTCTACTAAAAAAATTACAAAAAATTAGCTGGGCACGGTGGCGCGTGCCTGTAATCCCAGCTGCTCAGGAGGCTGAGTCAGGAGAATTGCCTGAACCCAGGAGGCGGAGGTTGCGGTGAGCCGAGATCGCGCCATTGCACTCCAGCCTGGGTAACAAGAGCGAAACTCCCTCTCAAAAAAAAAAAAAAAAAAAGAGTACGTCACTCTTGTAGTTGTTCAGGCCAAAAATTACGGAGCGATCCTGGACCTCAGACTTTGTTCTACGTTCCTCACCTGATCCGTCAATAAATCCCGTCTCACCTCTTTTCAAAACGTGTATCTCGGCAGGCTGCAGTGACTCATGCCTGTAATCCCATCACTTTGCGGCACCAAGGTGGGTGGATGGCTTGAGCCCAGGAGTCCAAAACCAGCCTGAGCAGTATGGCGAAACCCCATCAGTACAAATAAATACAAAAATTAACCAGGTGTGGTGGCACACACCTGTAGTTCCAGGTACTTGGGAGGCTGAGGTGGGAGGATCGACTGAGCCCTGTGAGTCAAGGCTTCAGGGAGCTGTGATCATGCCACTGCGTTCCAGCCTGGGTGACAGAGACCTTGTCTCAAAAAAATAAAAATAGGCTGGGCACAGTAGCTCACACCTATAATCCCAGCACTTTGGTAGGCCATGGCTGGCAGATCACTTGAGGTCACGAGTTTGGGACCAGTCTGGCCAACATGGTGAAACCCCGTCTACTAAAATACAAAAATGATCACACAATAGAGTAACGCTTTTGGAGAAGAAGACATATCACATATCACGTCACTTGTCTGCTTATAGTCTCCCCTTGGCTTCCTGCTTTCCTTAAAGCAAAAGCTTTACCATGGCCTACAAGGACTTAGGGCCTGGTGCGGGTACTTGTCATTCTCCTTGCCTCTTCATCTGGGCCTCCCCAGAGTCACAGGGCTCCTTCCTCATTCTCCTTCAAGTCTTTATCAAATGTCACCTTCCCAGGGAGATCTTCCTTGGGTACACTATCTCAATTATAAACTTCCCTCAATTGCATTTTCCACTCCGTGGCACCCTCTGTTCTCTTTACCGGATTTATGTTTCTCCATAGTACCTACTACCATCTGACATTTATATTTTATTTCTTTCTCTTGGTTACTGTTTGTCTACTCCCACCAGATTTAGAAGCTGCATAAGAGCTGTATATTTTTCTGGTTTGTTCACTGCTGCATTCCTTGAACAATTCCTGAAAAGTAAGTAGCAGGCATCGAGTACGTCTTTGGGGGAGGAAAGAAGGAAGAGAGGAAAGAAGAAAGGAAGCAAAGGTGGGCAGGCAGGCAGGCGAGAAGGGCTTAGAAATGTATTCCAATAGTATCTCTGGAGTGGTCAATAGAAGAACAGTTGTTGAAGGGTGAACTTAATTCCTGAACATTAAATACGGAGAAGCTTAGGGCACCGAGAGAAGTATGAGACTCGTGTAAAGAGACTGCTTAGTACGCAAATCTATAAATACATACACACACACACACACACACAATGAGTTTACAAGTCTTCTACTGAAATTGAAAAGAATTCTATAGAACAAGAAATGATCACTGGAAACCAATGATGCGATTTCATTATTACTAGCTGAAAAGTGTGAGACGTCATTGAGATTGCCTTTGTTGAAGGTGTCATATCTGTTGTTTTGGTTTAGTGATACGTGACTAGTTAGTGGGGTTTTCACAGATGAGCTTTCTCTCTTGGCTCTCTAGTCATATTTTTCCCCTTAAGTCCCAAGTTTCTTAATTCTTAGTTTCGAAATTTTCTTACAATAGCAGTTCTCAACAACCAGACTCCTAAACTATAGCGGGACAACTGTGTTCCATTCTAAACCTAAACATAAATGGCATCTGAATTCCTTTAGTACAACTTCGAATGAGAGTTCATGCTGGGCAGGACTTCATCTCTTCTCAACCCGTGAGAGAACAGATGATGCCACTATCATTTCCTTCTAATACACCTAAAAATGAAAAGAATGGCAAATCAAATTCAAAGAAAGCAACAGGAAGGAACTAGTAAAGATAAGTGACAATTTATGAAAGATATATACAATCTAGAAGATTAATAAACAGTAAGAGTTGGTTATTTGAAAAGGCTAATGAAATTGACAAGCCACAGTTGAGACTGATGAAGAAAAGAAAGGCACAGATAAGTAATGAAATGGAACGAAAAAAGGGGACATTATAGGCGTGATGGTGGCTCATGCCTATAATCCCAGGTTGAGTTCAGGAGTTCGAGACCAACCTGGCCAAAATCACAAAATCTCATCTGTACTAGAAATACAAAAATTCGCCATGCACGATGGCAGGCACCTGTAATCCCAGCTATTGGTGAGCCTGAGGCAGGAGATTTGCTTGAACCCAGGAGGCAGAGGTTGCAGTGAGCCAAGATTGCACCATTGCCTGGGAGACAGAATGAGACTCAAAAAAAAAAAAAAAAAGAACAAAGGGACATCACTATATATTCTTCAGAAAATTAATTGAGAATTGAGATATTATGAACTACTTTCTGTGTATATATTTTAATGATTTATGTTAAATAAGGACAGTATAACGGACTCAAAAAGAAACAGAAAACGTGAATAGTCGTGAAATCACAAATCAAATTAATAGTTTAAAAATCATCCAACATTGGGAGGCTGAACGTGAAATCACAAATCGAATTAATAGTTTAAAAATCATCCAACATTGGGAGGCTGAGGCAGGAAAATTGCTTGAACCCAGGAGGCAGAGGTTGCAGTGAGATGAAATCACGCCACTTCATTCCAACCTCGGCAACAGAGCAAGACTCCGTCTCTCTTAAAAAAACAAACAAAAAATCCAATAAAGAAAGCTCTAGTCTCTGATGGCTTCTGCAGCAAGTTCTAATAAACATACAGAAAAGATACAGTTATACTTTTACACAAGCCTCCAGAGAATAGGAAAAGAGGGGACATCCCCAGCTCATAGACCCTAAACTGCAATAAGATATACACATAAAAACAAATAACAAACAAAAGAAGCTGGTACAACTTAGATTCTAAACCTTTACAAGGACCATAGGTGAGAAAGGTAAATCACAGGCCAATTTCACACATGAAAATCAATGCAAAAAATCCTTAACGAACTATTGGAAGGGAAAATCCAATAATAATTGAAGAGAATAATATACTAAGATCTAGTGGAGATTATATCAGTATATAAGCTTAACATTTAATAATTAAAATAATTTTTAGCAAACCAGAATTCAGAATAAACTATCTTAATCTGAAAAGGAATATATATTAAAATCCTACAGCAAATATCACACATAAAGGTAAAAATCTTAAAAGTATCCTTTTTAAGATTAAGAACTAGATGACGATGCTTACTATGACCCATTCAACTTTGATCTGGAGGGCCTAAACAATATGGCACAAAAAAAGAAATAAAAGTTTTAAGAATTGAAAAGGAAGAAATGAATCTGTCATTATTCTTGTGTAATATGGTTGTATAAACAGAAATTTTTAAGTATCTACAGATAAATTATTAGAATTGACATGAATTGGGGGTGTTTCTAGATCCAAAATCAATGTATAAAAATAAACTGAGAGATATTAATAAAGATTTACATGTTTGGAGGACCTTGCCAATTCAATAAAGTTGTTAATTTCTCCAAAATTTACTTATAGATTTAATGGCATTACAGTTCAAATCTCAGCCGTTTGCTTTGGAATAACTCGAGACGATCATAAAATTCATGTGGAAATACAAAAAGTTTCAAAACCCGATACATTTTTGAAAAAGAAATCTTGGAAGGTTTTGCTATACCAGATTCTGAGATATTATAAAGCTATGATAATTAAGATACTGTGGAATTGGTGCAGAGATATACAAGCAGACCACGAGGACAAAATGGAAAGCCCTAAAAAGGACTCTTACATATATAAACGCTTGATATTTGACAAAGGAAGCAAAGCAGAGTAGTGGGAAAAGGACACCTTATTCAATTAATGATGCTGGAAAAATTGGGAATCACTTGGGAGAAACTGAAATTAAACCTCTATCTCATATAATAGGCAAATAATAATTGTGGATGGATTTAAAACTAAATGTAAAAGACAGCTACAAAGATTTTAGAAAATAACACAGAAAAAAAAAATATATATATATATGTATTTTAGACAGAGTTTTGCTATTGTCGCCCAGGCTGGAGTGCAATGGCACAATCTTGGCTCACTACAACCTCCACCTCTCGGGTTTCAGTGATTCTCCTGCCTCAGCCTCCTGAGTAGCTGGGACTACAGGTGCCCGCCACCACACCTGGCTAATTTTTGTATTTCTAATAGAGATGGGGTTTCACCACATTGCCCAGGCTGGTCTCAAACTCTGACCTGTGATCCTCCTGCCTTGGCCTCCTAAAGTGATGGGATTACAGGCATGAGCCACCGCGCCCAGCCTCGGAATGTATTTTTTTTTAAATCTTACACACCAGTAGAAAACTCAAGAAAAAAAATGGCAAAAGAGATAGACAGGGGCTTCATATAAGGGGAAATCCAAATGGCTTACATATACTTGATGGTGTAAGCAATCGCAGTTGTCAAGGAAATGCAGATTCTATACCACTGAGAAAAACCACTTCACTCCCTTCCTTCTGGCACAAGTTAACAATTCTGGCAATACCAAGTATCGATGAGGACGTGAAGCACAGAACTCTTATCTCGGCTGGTGAGAGCGTAAACTGAAAGCTTACATTTTGGAAGCAGACCAGCATCATCTCCTAACGCTGGAGATATGTCTTTGATCCAGCAGCTCCACTCCTAAGTTTATACCCTCTAGAATCATGGACTTACGTGCAGGAAAATATCTATTCAAAACTTAATAGCAGCATGGTTCATAGCAGCGCATACTGGACCACCTTCATATTAGATAAGGTAAAGCTGGCTGATTCACTTGTCAACGGTGAAACCGTTTATTTCCCACTCCCGTATTAGGCCAAGGTGGATGCTGCCAATCAGCATGCACTTCTGAGCAGCTCTCATCCTAGTGGTGATTCAGGAACCCCGGTTCGATTTCTCTCCTATGGCTTTCAAGTCCTCTACACATGGTTTCCAAGGTCACCCAGAGGTCGCCTCTAGCCCACATGCAGGGGAAAGATCACGGAAAAATCATATGTGGGAGGTGTGTATGGACAGGCCTGACCCCCCCTGGTCAGACCTTACTGAAAGATGGCTGGCAAAGCCTTCCAGATGTGCCCAGGAACAAGATGTGCCTGGCAGAACACAGGGATAGTGATTCACTAGTAAACTCTGGCACAAGCCAAAATGCTCAGAAACAACAGAATGAACAAATTGTGAGACATTTGTACAATGGGCTGTGATTTGGGACGGAAGTGAGCAAACTATACCTACACCCAGCGAGGATGAACGTAACTAAAATAATGTTGAGCAGAAGAAGCTAGACCTGAAAAAAGACTGTGGTTACATTTCTATCTCCAGGTACATAAATACATATAATTCAAACATAGACAAAGCTAAGCCACATTGTTTACAGAAGTATACAGAGATCACAAAAGAACAGGAAAAAACAAGGGAATTCTTAGAATAAGAGAGGGGACAGTACCTCTGGGAGACGTAGGATTTGTGGTTGGGAAGGATACACTGAGGGGTTGGGAGTGCCTCAGTTCTTGAACTGATGGCCGTTGTCTGGGAGTTTATGCACTTTTCCTCACACGTATTCTGAACCCACACAGAAAAACTCAAAACGCTACACGTGTTTTTCACCTTCACACAAGAAGCCCTGCTATTTGGCACAGAGAAAAGCAGTTTCCCTGTAGGTGGAATACCATTGCCCTTTGGAAAACCAAGCTTTCTTCTCTTCCCTACTGGAAGCTGAGTGCCCTCCAGACCTAATTTTCTCTGATTTACCATGTTGAAGGGGGAAAAAAATATCTGTACTCCCATTTAACATAATTGCCAAACACCCAGTTCTGTCCCCGTAGGTCCCTCTGTCAACGTCATTATCTGCTGTTGTCTTCCATTGTCTTCCATAATTACTCCCTCTTTCCTGAGCTGATGAACGGTTTCCGCCACCGTCTAGTTTTGCAGTTAACGAAATGCCATCTCACGACTGTCGTTACCACTTTTCTCACGATCTCTTTATCTTTGTTTCCTACAGTAACTTGTAAATTCCAGTGACTCATATCTCTCTTGTTCCAGACACTTAACTTTCAAATCTGTATTTTCCACTCTCCAGTGAACAATTTGTTTTACATTCGGTTGCATCTCCCTTTCATCATCCTTGAATTCTACAGCTGGGAAAAGCCTCTGTCCTGTTACCAGCCCCGAACACCTTTGTTTTTCCATTTCACAGACTCAGGAATCCGTTCTCGGGTAGCGACTCAAACACTCAGCTTTTGAAGGTAGATAATTTGAAGTATTCCCATGTCCCCTCACATAAAAGGCATTTGTACTGGTGTCCCTCAGCAGAAACTTCTCTCTGCCTCCTACTGAGATATCCAAAGGGCTGGTTGGCTTCCAGCCCTGGGTCCCAGAAATGGTGGCATTTCAGTGGCAAGATTCCCACTACCTCTTGATCGTGAAATGGATTGGAATAAAATGTGCGATGTGAATGGAGAAACGTGGGGATAAGCAGCTTTGATTCTCCTTGGCTGCCTTCTGAAAAGGTTGGGTGCATCTTGCAGGTTACCTATCAGACACTGGAGACCCTAGGTCTTCAAGTTCTAGAAAACCAGAGCATGGACAGTCTTTTCTCGCTCTCTTTCTTATTAAAGGAGCAACTGCTTTTAGTCAGTCTCGGGAGGAATATCTACTTGTGACAGCAGCCTGGGAGAGAAACATTTTGGGGGCATTCTTCTTTTTCTTGTTTCTTTTTTCCTCCCCCTGAGTCCACTTAAGAAGGTCTGAGAGCTAGTTTTCAGGCTGTTTAGGGTTTAACACCTGTTATGTTGGTATAACTTGCAGGCACACCCTCTGATGAAATTACCTCTTGGGAGAAAAAGGAGCCAGCTATAGAACTAACACTCATAAAACTAATGAGTAAATAAATGAGCAGACCCAAAAGTTGTGAAGCAATCCTGAAGTTACCAAATCAAACACAATGTATTATTTGTCAGTTTCCAGTGGTTTGACTGGAGGCCTGGCTATCATTTATTTTATTGAGTCTCCCCTGCAGATTAAAGCTCCCCATTCAGGACAGATGTTTTGAAAGGTTGTTCTGGAGAGAAGAGCTCAGGTTGCACCTAAGTGGGATTTTATGCAGCGTTTCCTCACAGCTGGCTTCCTCCCGCTCCCCTTTCTATTGTAAATTACCTTGGACAAGCCTACAGTAAAGAACGTACAGCTATTTTGATTTTTAAATACAAGTCCTTCTTTAAATGGCACTTACTGCTTTCAAAAACAAATTGGCAAAACTAATGAAGTAGGTCACAAAAACCTAATCAATCTAGAATGATTCCGTTTATCACTTTGGGCCTTTCAAAAATAATTTAAAATGTCAGAGTTGTAAAAAAAAAAAAAAGAAAAGAAAAGAAAGAAAGAAAAGAAAAAGCAAGATATTAAAAACCGTGCAAACTGTAAAAAAGAAAACATGTATTTTGTTTCGCTTATCATGACAGCATCCTCAGTTATGCATAGGCTAATTCAGAAAACAACTTATTCTCACGGAAGCCTACCTATAGAAACGTTTCCCAAAGAAAATCATTAACATTTCCACCTGAAAATGTGTGTTGATCATATAAAGGCTCATCAATTCTATGAGATACTTGGTATTTTAATAGTGTTCTGAACCTGGAATGATTGCTTAGAGGCAAAGTAATTAGAAAAGAATTGCACAAGATGCACAATATCTGTATTTTGAATATTTATTTTCCATATTAGAGGGTTTTTTAAAAGAACCTTTTCCTACCTGAACTAGATAATTTTTAAAAACATGTTTTCTTTATAAAAGAGGATAAATAGGATTACTTGAATCATCTTTCCTAAATTAGCTACAGTCAGGAAATGATAAATTAAGGCGACTAGTCACCAGGCTCTCAAATGACGCATGCACACACACAGGCAGGCATTTAAAACAGGCAGTTTTCACCTTAAATTGTTGGGATTGTCCTGGTTAATCTCACACATTGAATAATAACATAAAGTGCTTTGGGTTGCAGTCACTTTACTTGGTAATAATGGTTGACGACTCATGCAAATAATGCTTTTTAGGAAGCCTCACAATATAACGGGGAAAAAAGGTTGAAGGCGGACAGTTTACCTTCTCCTATATCTTTGATTCACCGCCCCCCCCCCCCACTAAAGTGTCCCCTTTGATCAAAATGTTAAAGGAATCCTAAAGTACAATACATCATAAAATAAAATTTAATGTCAGTAGGGCATTTGTGGATTGGGGCAGGGAATGTGTGAGCTGGGAGGTAGGTGGGGGAGGGGAAGGAGTTTAACAGCAGCTCTTCCTTCAAAGACATCGGCAGGTTAGGGTCTTTTTCATGCATACCCAGAGCAGCCAGCTTCTGCTCACCAGCACCCCCAGAACACACAGAATCTCTCCTCCCTGATCCCAGCACTGGCCAGTGTGCTCATTTCCCCCAGGCTCTATGTTAGTGCAACCAGCTCGGGGTTGTGCCCTAAATACTGGAAAGTCACAAATCACTGGTTCAAATAGACCCGCTTCTTCAAAGGAAAGAATGGGGAGTGGTGAGGGAAGAAGGAGGAGAGATGCTTAAAGTGATTTACGACCCCCTTGGGTGATGGGTTTGGCACCTGGGCCATTATGCTTCGACAAGGACTATCTGGCAAGTAACAAGAGACATGGAAATGCATGAGGGGCCGGTTAGGATGGTTCAAACTTCCCTGGATTAGTCAGGCATTTGATATAAATAAGTAAACACCCAAATCACCTCCACCACAGCCCAAAATGTCTTTCTCACTCTCTCTTTTTTTCAAAGAGTGAAAGGGAGTAGAGATTAGAAAAAGAGGCCTTGTGTATTCAAAGTGCTAATTCAGAACTTCTTTCTCTAATGCACTCATGAAACATTTTAATTGTCTGACTTTGCATTCAAAAGCCTTGTTTGCAACTCCTAATTGCAGGCTGCTTTGAACAAATAATTGAAATGCATGACTTGTGGGGCCTGCTTAAACAATTATAATGTGCTTTGCTGCTAGGTGCTGGTCCCCCTCCCAACGCCGTTCTTTTTTGCATAATGACAAGCAGCCAGCTTGATATTTGCAGCCAAGTTAAAACCTTGCTAATTTGCCACGCTACAGTCTGGGACGGTGGCAGTGGCCATACCTGCATTAGTGCTTGCAACAGCAAAAATGGCTCTAATAGTTCAACTGAATGTTAAGAAGACCTTTTCATTTTCTGCTGAGAGAATCCCACTGGGGTTTTGTTTTCAAAATACAAATCTTTCATGTGCCTGTTAGTTTTGTATCTACATACAATTTATGAGGCTATTTCCCAGAAAACTCTCCCCAACCTGAATTTAACAGAGTCCTCAACAAACAGGTTCCTTCCTTTCAGTGGTCTCAGGTTTAGAAATGAAACAAAAGTGTCCAAATCCTGGGAATGCCCTATCACTGGCCACCGTGGGCGGCTGAGGACCACACACAGGGGTGCTGCCTCTGAAAAGGACTCGCTTTTAGAATCTGGAACACGGGGCCAGATGTGCCTCCATTTCAGCCTCCTTGTCAGGACTCAGAGGTTTGAGGAAACTCATTCATGTTTTCAACATTTAAGGTGTTTTTTTTTAATTGCAGTAAAGTATATACAACGTGCAACTTACCATCTTAAACTATTTTAAGTGTATAGTTCAGTGGCATGAAGTGCCTTCACACAGCTGTGCTGCCATCACCCTGTCCATCCATATGTCTCTTTTCATTTTGCAAAACTGAAACTTCATAACCATTAAACCATAACTCTGTTCCCCCTCCTGTTGGCCCCTGGCAACCACCATTCTACGTTAGGGCTCTAAAAATTTGACTACTTTAGATGGACTGTTTTTTTTAAAAAAAAAAAAAAAAAAAAAAAAAAAAGATCGACCTTACATGTTTTAGGATTAAAAGGATAAACATTTTACTCTAAGAATAAATTCTGCCTTTACTGGACTCACCTGCTTCAATAATTCACAATGCTCCCACTATTTTGCTTATTTCTATTTGGAGTTGTGGGGGGTGGGGACATTTAGCAGATTGAAAGAAGTAGCTTTTAAAATTCACTGTTTTAAGGTCCCAATGCTGCCTGATAAAGACAGCACTAAAGATGAGTGGTTTTGTCCCCAGGTACCTCCCAGATGCTCTCAGTGGTCTTGGCAGGGTGGCCACAGAAGGGAGCCCCCGGTGGTCCAGGCACTGTGCTTCATACATTATTATTCTAAGAGCTCACAATGACCTGTGAGATAGGTATTGTCTCTTTTTTGCAGATGGGGAGATGAAGCTCAGAAAAGCTGGGTAATTCGCCCAAAGTCACACAGCTCCTCTGTGGGGAGACTGGGATTCAAGCTGGGTCAGTGGGACTTCAAAGCTCTTTTTTCAAGATACTGAGCTGCACAGCAGGAAGGATCCACAGGAAGAGGTACTTCAAAGACACTTGCTGTTTGGCAGGGAGAGTGGGGATTAACACCAGCTTGTCCCAAGACACAGGTGTAACACGTGTGGGGGTGCTGAGAGAGGAAAATTCCTACTCATTGTTATGAATACCCCACATCCCCTCCCAGACTAGGTTGCACCCAGCAGGTGGTATCAGAACCTTCATGGAGAACTCTGGCCTAGTGTATCCTGGTTTTATTAATCTCCAGAGAAGAGCCCAAAGATTCTCTTCATAACCCACTTTTGAGCTAAGAAAGCCATTCATCCCAATAACAATAGCTGGCCTATATTGAGTGATTGTCATGCACCAAGCTTGGTGCTTGTCACTTACAAACACAGGCAGGCTTGCTCTCAAGTTCACACACTTAGCATTACCCTAGACCAATTCTCTTAACATGAAATGCAAGTCAGTCCACAGAGCCCCATTCAATTCCACACCTTCAGTAGAGAGCTTGTGCATGTCACACTGGGCTCTACTGCGCCAAGTGAGAGTTCTTCCCCATGATGGGTAGACCCCATTTCCAGTCTTTCCAGGTACTCCTCACTAGAGATGGTGACTACAGCATACACACACACACAGAGATGTGAATAGACTCCATCTTGGATGGAAACTGGTTGTAGTCATCCTGTTACTGAAAACATTACCTCTGATGTTTTTCTGCTCCCTAGAAGCCCAAATTAAAAACTCAAATGTGTGCAATAGAAATCAAATGATGTAGACATCGATTACAGACTTCTCCAGGAATCAATCACAGCAGAATGGTTGAGAACCACAGTCTTGGAACCTGATAACTCAGGTTCAATCCCATGTCTATCATTTATTAGCTGTGCAATTCTAAGCAAGTTACTTAGCTTTTCTGTGCCTCAGTTTCCTCTTCTGTAAAATGGGAATATCACCACTAGAACCTACCTCAAAGAGATAGTTGAAAGGGTTACGTAAGTTAAGCACTGAATAAATCTTACCATTCTTACCATTTTAAGTTGAAAGCAATTATGTCTCCAGAATATTATAAAAATATGTCACCAGAATTTAACCAAACCTTTGATCCTACTCCTAGATTTCAGAACATATAAGGAGTAGAAGAACAAGATAAATGATATTGCGCAGGACACACGTCAGACAGTTCCAGAATTGTGACACATTGTACAGGAGAGCTACCCAATGTCTTCCCACCAGTCATTAACTAATGATAGCGACCTTTCCAATTCATTTAATCCTTCCACGTATGCTGTGTCTCCGCTGGCCATCACCATAAGCCTCTGCAGGGCAGACCTCAGGCCTACTGCGTGGATGAGGAGATGGCATTTTGCCCACTGAAGATGGCCAGCTCCCTTGCCCTGGCCACACAACTAATGAGCACTGAGGGAGGATCACGACATTCTTTCCCCAACACCTGTTTTTCTCAACCGCGCTTCACCTCCACCCCTAACCCCCACCAACTGCTGCGCCTCAAATACTGAGATCATTTTGATTTGGCTTTCGTAACTGCAGTTAGGAGACAGCTGAAACAGAACACACAGAAAAACTGAAACCACCTAACCTCTCGGTTCTGATTTACCTTTTGTAGATTTGAGTCATTGGCTGCCATCTGCTGAACCAGCTACCTGGCTGCATCCTTGGGCGGCCACAGCTGAGTCAATCTGCCACATGTGCCTGCTGAAGGAGGGCACACTCAAAGGTGAACCAGCACAGTCAGCAGCTTGCGCTTGATTATTCGGTAAGACTTTGGGGACTTATGGCTTCAGGGTTAACGAAACAACCCAAGCCTGTGCATGTGGCCCTCTGCACCTAGCATCTAGCCCAGTACCAGACACAATCAGGTTCTTACACACGTTTTCAGCTAAGGGTATCTTTCCATGATTTTTCACCCGCAAATACTGATCCAACTTGAAGCGACACCCACAAAGTTGAAACAATTTTAGCATCAAAATGAATAATTGATGTTAATGGATTGAAGCACACTGACTGTATAAAACCCCTGTGTCCATAATGAGAATCAGTAAAGAGAAAGCAAGCAGGCAAACATACCGTCATTTGTCATCTTGGAGAAGGCCATTACCCCAACTCCTTACTCTGGAAATTGGTAAATAAAAGACAAGAATTATGCTTCTTCCAGTTAGAACTCTATTTTAAGTTGACCATTAAGCCCCTGTTGATGAGGCAAGGCCTTCTTTTATGGTTGAATACTGGTTACTAAATGTAGAAGGAATTGTCAGGGGTCAGAACATGCTACCCCAAAATATGAGACCTTGAAAACTGAGAAAATTGCAGAAGCAGAAAGGTCATTCTCTGACTTTCTCTTGTCTTTCTGTGTAAGAGCTGGCCATAAAATCATCCTCCAGCCTACCTCCCCCAAAAGTAGGTCACCAGATCCTCATGTGACAGGTGTCCTTCCCCAAGCCAGGAGGAAAGGAATGAAGATACGGAGAGGCCAAGAAAAATTCCAACAAACAGGTTGTGCTAAGTCTCCCCAGTTCATTATCATTAGGTCATAATGATACTATGTCCAGTCACACTTCTACATGACTGTCCATTCTTCCTCAACCTAAGCATGAAAATATACAGATTTCTATGGGTCTTTGAGGTCTTCTTTTCTGAAGGTTCCCATGTCACACAAAACTTTAGCTAAATAAAGTTGTTACGCTTTTCCCTTGTTAATCTGTCTTTTGTTATAGGGGTGTCAGCCATGAACCTTGCAATGGGTGAGGAAAAGATACTATCTTTTCTCCCTACAGAATGACAAAATTAGAAAATTACCATTTTGCAATCCCTGAAGAACTAAGAGATTCAAGCAAGACTCCATGGACAATAGGAAAAAGGTCGATAAAGAATTAGATTCAGGCCAGGAGCCGTGGCTCATGCCTGTAATCCCAGCTCTTTGGGAGGCTGAGGCAGGTGGATCCTTTGAGCCCAGAAGTTCAAGACTAGCCTGGGCAATAAATTGAGACCTTGTCTCTACAAAAATTTTAAAAATTAGTTGGGCATAATGGCATGTGCCTGTGGTCCCAGCTACTCAGGAGGCTGAGGCAGGAGGGTAGCTTGAGCCAAGAAGGTTGAGGCTGCAGTGAGCTGACTGCACCATCGTTCCAGCTGGGGCAACAGAGCAAGACCCTGTCTCAAAAAATAATTAATAAATAAATAAGATTCATACGGTATCAGTGTACTAACTCCACTGCATGCCCCTCTTCTCAAACAGATATGTGTGTGTGTGTGTGTGTGTGTGTGTGTGTGTGTGTGTGTGTGTATATTTTTTAAGAAACAGGTTTCACCATATTGGCCAGAATGGTCTTGATCTCCTGACCTGGTGATCTGCCCACCTCAACCTCCAAAGTGCTGGGATTACAGGCAAGAGCCACCATGCCTAGCCACCAAACAGATTTCTTAATAGTCACAAGTCAATGCTTTTATAATGGGCATCTGGCTATAATGACCTAAACCTATGATTGGTCTTAGCTCTTCCAAAGCGGGACAGCCAGACATTCTGTGCCTCTTGATGAGATGCAATAGAGAGTACACAGGACCACCTATGAAACATTCTCACAAAGCATATTCCAGACCAGGTGCAGTGGCTCACACCTGTACTCCTAGCTCTCTGGGAGGCTGAGGCAGGCGGATCACCTGAGGTCAGGAGTTCGAGATCAACATGGCCAACATAGTGAAACCTCATCTCTACTAAAAATACAAAAATTAGCCGGGTGTGGCTGCGCATGCCTGTAGTCCCAGCTACTCAGGAGACTGAGGCAGCAGAATCGCTTACCCAGAAGGCAGAGGTAGCAGTCAGCTGAGATCATGCCACTGCACTCCAGCCTGGGTGACAGAGTGAGACTCCATCTCAAAAAAAGAAAAAAAATTCTAGCCAAATCTAGTCAAACTTTCAGGTATTACTTCCAGGTTACAGGAGATACAGGAGGAAGAAGAACAGGACAAATGATATTTGCAAGAAGAAAAAGTCAGATGATTAAAGAATTTTTCAGTTCTATGGGACAAATGACTTGTTATTCTCAATAAAGGAACGTCGTGGAAATGGAAAGGAAAGAAAGAGATGAATTCTGGCATCCACAAGAATTGGAATTATGAAATTCTATTATCTTCTGGAAGCTGTATTTCTTCCTAGAACAGGGCCCAGAGCAAGAACCAGGCCGTACTGAACACTGAATACATACTTGGCCTCTCAATACGTATCTGTTAAATGTTAGAATGGATAAGTGAATGAAATGTATCGATGAGACAAAGAGGCTCAGGGCGCTATGTGCTCAGTGAGGGCTGGTTGGTGGCAGAGCTTGCACTGATGTTTGATCTATCAATCCCTAACCTGGTGCTTGTGCCACAGTTCCCCCTTTATTTTTGATTTTTCATATGTAACTTAGTTATAGACTTTAACAGCCTTAAGAGACATAATCACTAGATGTAATGTGTGGTTCCTAGTTGGACCCTGGTTTGAATAAACCAGCTGTAAAAGACAGCTGAGAAACTAAACAGGAAATGGCCATAAGATGAAATTAACACGTCTCTGAGAATGCTGTCAGGTGAGAAGGGGGTATTATGGTTACACAGGAAGCAGTCAGATACTATTTTCTGGAAATGTATACTAAAATTTTTAAAGGGAAAAGTCATGATATTGGCAATTATTTTTAAACATTATAACATAAAGAACTTGGTGAACCATTTACAGTAACACGTTAGTAACTATTAAATCTAGGAGATGGAGACATGGGCATTTATTAGGTTTCTCTTTGTTCTATGTGAAATGTTCATAATGAGGTGGGTGGGTAGGTAGGTGAACAGACAGACACCCAGCTACCCAGCCAGAAAAATCCTGGAATTCTTTCATGTCTCAATGAATTGATAAATTTTGCCTAACTAGGATAGGATTAAGTTAAAAATTTTTTCTCAATCACCTATTTTCTAAGAATGTTAACTTTAACATCGACTTAATTGTTGTTAAGAGAAACAACTTTATTTTTGAACAACTTAAAGTCACATACATTTGCACAGCACATGTTGTATTTAATAAAGAGCTTAGAAACCACCAAAGTGTCCCCAAAACATTTAGAATAGGATTTTCTTTTTTTGAGATGGAGTTTCGCTCCTGTTACCCAGGCTGGAGTGCAATGGCGTGATCTCAGCTCACCGCAACCTCCGCCTCCTGGGTTCAGGCAATTCTCCTGCCTCAGCCTCCTGAGTAGCTGGGATTACAGGCACGTGCCACCATGCCCAGCTAATTTTTTGTATTTTTAGTAGAGACGGTGTTTCACCATGTTGACCAGGATGGTCTTGATCTCTTGACCTCGTGATCCACCCGCCTCGGCCTCCCAAAGTGCTGGGATTACAGGCTTGAGCCACCGCGCCCAGCTTAGAATGTGATTTTCAAACAGTGTGCAGGAAATGCTATTCCTCACAACATTTCATGAAGATAAACCAGGGGTGAGGGTGCCAAGGCTGTGTGAGTTTAATAAATCCCTGCTAGATCAGTCTTCAGCTCCGGGCTGATGAAAAATCTGAGGAGACAAACTGGGAAGGGTGGATGTCGGGGAGAAAGATCAAGAGAGGTTCATGAGTAATCTCAGCACTATGGGAGGCTGAGGTCAGTGGATCATTTGAGGTCAGGAGTTCGAGACCAGCCTGGCCAAAACTGTGAAACCCTATATCTTCTAAAAAATACAAAAAACAGCCAGGTGTGGTGGTGTGCCTGTAGTATCAGCTACTCAGGAGGCTGAGGCAGGAGAATCGCTTGAACGTGGGAGGCGAAGATTGCAGCAAGCCAAAATAAGGCCACTGTCCTCCAGCCTGGGTGACAGAGTGAGACTCTGCCTTTAAAAAGAGAGAGAGGTTAGTTGTAGGTCCAAAGCACTATTAGGTACACTTCAAAATAATTAGAAGAGACAACTTGAAATGATACCAATATAAAAAAATTATAAACACTCGGGGTGATGGACATCCCAGATACCCTGACGTGATCATTACACATTCTATGCATATAACAAACATGTGTACCCCACAACATGCAAAACACTCTGTATCAATAAAAGAGAAGAAAAACAAATTCCAATAAATCTAGGAGGAGCTTGTGGCCCTCAGTTACAGCATTTTCTATCACAATTGAATAGCAATTCAAAGAAGGTGCCACAGAGAGGGCTAAGAGCATGGCTTCTGCTTAACGCTGTGCTGACCCAGAAGAATCCAACTATTGGACTCGAGACATGGAGAGAGACAGTTCTTTCCTTCCTGCCTAGTCTACGCCGTGTACACCTCCAAGTTTGCCCACAGAAGGAAGCATCTGCTGCGTGGCTGCGGCCACTGCACCCCACCTGCTTAGTGCTGGGTATTCCCTATACTGTGAGATGAGATCACACATTTGAACATGAGAAAGCATCAAGGAGAACATTAGTTTACGTTTGCATGCGTTTAAGGAACTAAGCTGTACATGAAGAAAACACAAACGAAAACAGGGAGCAGACTGTAGAATGAGCCATGTGTGTGAAATTGGCAGATCTGTCAGTCCCAGTTTTGCCTCCAACTGGGTACCCATCATTAACACAGGACCTAGCCTTCTAGAGCTGTGTGATCTCATCTACTAAACGTCTGTCTATCTCTATCCATCCATCCATCCGTCCATCCATCCCTCTCATTCCATGAATAGTTTTTTTGAGGGCCCAGTATGCGCCAGGTACTACACTAGGCAGTAGGCAGCCATGCCCACCTCCAGAAAATGACAGATTTCCGAAAGCCTTGTATATTACTCCTGGATTACCTTTGTCAGGCTTTACTTCTCCTTCCCCCACCCCCACCCCCACCCCCGCCTTTTTTGTTTGTTTTTGTACAAGTAGTTGTGAGTAACTACAGGTACATTTGAGAAGAGTGGATTTCAGCTAAACCTTAAGGAAACTTCTGGGTAAATATAAATGATCAGCATAAAAACAACGTTTCGTTGACTCGGGATTTAAAAACTGACATTGTGACAACTTGCTGATGGAGGATGCACAGCCCCCAGGGCAGAGGAAGCCGACTGGCAGCCGCGGCCAGGCCAGCCCACAGCTGGGCTCAGATAGGCTTGCATGGTGCACCCATACAGGTGTTCTTCTCCTGATCGAAATCTGTTCCTCTAGACTACCAACTTCATCAAAAGGGGGAAAATCAGAACATGCCGTGGACTCCACCCTTTTGCTTTGTTTTGTGTGTGTGCCTTTTATAGCCCCCATCTGATCACAACAGCTCTTGGGTCTGTGACACTCCAATCTAGACTAAAAGACAAGGGTGTCAGTAACTCTGGCCTCTCAGAAAAGTTCTTTGGAATGTTGTTTCCTAATATGAGGGGTTGGGGGAAGGGAGCAGTGAAGACAAGGAGAGGGTGCCCCCTTTCTGTAACTTCCTAGCTACAGCAGAGACAGACAAATCTCACACTGTACGCACTGAGACAGACGGGGGATTACCTGGCTCACTCCTTATTTAATAATGAAGAAATCAAGCCTCAGAGAAGCCCAGAGCTTGCCCTAAGCCAGACGGTTGAACCAGAACAGGTGCAGCCCGCTCTCCTGACTCTGCCCTTTGGTTTCCTTTTCTTCTTTAAGATGCCTCAACCTCGAGTGAAAGTGAAACTGCAACGTCTATTAAATCATGCTTTTTAATCTCTGAGCACCATGACATTTTGTACAGTTTCCCCTCCCCGTCAATTAAGTGAAATATTTCATTCTGACCTGGCACGAGGAGCCCAGAAAAACGAGCCCCCAAGAGTGGGCTTATTGGCAGCATGCTTTGCAAAGGCTCTCTGGTTTGCTAAGAAGCACTTCAGAGCCCCAAGCTGGTCTTTCTCACGTCACAAGAGAGTGACTGCTCTTGCGGGCGTGTCACAAATACAAAACAAAGGAACTTGGGATGATCAGCAGAGTTCAATGTTAAGAACGTGAACTTGGAACCAAACCGGAGCGGCAGAAAAGTTTTCTTTGGCCCAGTTTTCTCGTCTTTGACACCAAGCTAACTATATAGTACCTGTTTCATACTATTGCTGTTGAAATTAAATGAGACAATAAATAAGAAAATGCCCAAAGTAAGTGCCAAAAGATAGCTATTATATAGTTACAACCAGGTAAGCAAAGGTATTATTCACTGGGGCTTCTCTTAGGTCTTTCTGTTTCGGAAAGAGCAGAGAATCATAATTCCTTCTCACAAGTCATATAGATACTGAAGCTCTAATGGAAATGTTGGGCAAAGATTATTAAGAGAGCAGAATAGCCTGTAATCCCAGCACTTTGGGAGGCCGAGGCAGGTGGATCACGAGGTCAAGAGATCGAGACCATCCTGGTCAACATGGTGAAACCCCATCTCTACTAAAATTACAAAAAATTAGCTGGGCACGGTGGTGTGTGCCTGTAATCCCAGCTACTCGGGAGGCTGAGGCAGGAGAATTGCCTGAACCCGGGAGACGGAGGTTGCGGTGAGCCGAGATCGCGCCATTGCACTCCAGCCTGGGTAACAAGAGTGAAATTCAGTCTCAAAAAATAAAAAAATAAAAAGAAAGAAAGAAAGAAAGTGGAATATCTCCCAACACAAATCTTTTCCTTTTTTTTTTTAAATCTTAAAGACAGCTTCAAGTAAAGGTCAACTCTAGTGAGTCAGCTCTGAGGGACTTAGTCTGCTCTCCCTGTGGCGTGTCATACTGGCTGTGCTTACCAACATTGCGTTCCTTTTCTGCTTTAATCAGCCAACGTGGGGCACTGTGTGAACAATGTAGCAATCACCTACGTCCCCAACAGGTATACTAATTGCATCATTTCCATAACAGACTCATCTTTCACCAGCGTGAGTCCTTGGAATTTGTGGACGGTCCCTTCCATAGCCAGCTCTCCTCTCCGAGGGGTCTTTGTCTGGAAGGTTAAAGCCTAATGGTCCCAGAATAGTGAGAGGGTGCCCAAGAGAGGGGAGGACGGGATTACTTTGTAAACGTTTGGTAGTGGAACCGGGAAGCACAGACACCTAATTTAAGCGTGTTTATAGCACAGCAGCATTGCAAACCACCTCAGAAATATCAGAGTTTAGCCCTGTGCTTATAGTTACCCCTTCCAGCATATAGTCACCCCCGCACTGAGGTGGGATTCATTTTCACGACACTACAAATGCATTTTTTTGGTGAAATGATTTTTTTCTTGCCTTCCTCTAAAATACTGAGTTTCTATCACCTACATCTGAAATCCTTTTTCTGCTTGACGATATTACTATTTCTCTGGTTCTAAAAACTGAAGAGAAAGGAAGGGAAGCCTGAATGGCACTTTTCTGTACAACTTTGCAAAAGCGCTGCCCGACCCCAGCCATCCCCAAGCCCCGCCACGAGCAGCCACTTGCACGGCATTGCAACAAGTACCTATCGGGAAGCCCTAAGGTGAACAGACTCTGCTGAAAAGGATTGTGAGTTGTGGATTATGAGGTGAGTCACTTCCCAAAGGGTTTTTCAGGAGTCTTTGTTTCTTAGCAGGTGTAGGGCTTACTCTAAAAATTAAATCATCAGTGAAAGTTAAAAGCAGCAAAAATCATGAAGGACTAAGTACCAACAATGTGGGGTCAATACAATCACAAGTTAATTTTTCAATCCATATCTCTATGCAGATATACCACACAATGCTTATGGCTGTGAGTATTTTCTGCATAGTGACACGATGGCTAATTTACATTTAATTTTTATCAATCTATATTTACTCCTTTTGTCTGTAATACGTATATATTTCTTGTTGAAAAACTCCACTAAATAAAAATAAACAGCTGGAAGCCCACTGAGGATCATAAAGCATGGGGCAGGCTGTACCACTATGACAGAATCCTTGTTTTCATTGCTACCTGCAAACGGCCCCTCTCTTGGCCGCTCTGAGAAGAAAAACTCCATCAGCACTTGGAGAGGCCTAATGTGCTGGGGAGTGATCTTTATATGTTACACTAAAGAGTCTGCTAGAATAAATTTCACAATCTTTTTTTTTTTTTTGAGACAGACTTTCACTCTTGTTACCCAGGCTGGAGTGCAATGGCGCGATCTCGGCTCACCACAACCTCCGCCTCCTGGGTTCAGGCAATTCTCCTGCCTCAGCCTCCCGAGTAGCTGGGATTACAGGCACGTGCCACCACGCCCAGCTAATTTTTTGTATTTTTAGTAGAGACGGGGTTTCACCATGTTGACCAGGATGGTCTCGATCTCTTGACCTCGTGATCCACCCGCCTCGGCCTCCCAAAGTACAATCTAACCTTCCTACATTTTCAAATTATGAATCCATGCCTACCTCATTTGTTATTTTCTTTGGCAAAGAAAACTCCCGTGAGAAGACGAAACACTAACTTTTTAACAGTGACTTCGTTATAATCAGGAATGGAGACATGGTCTCAGCAGTGCTTTGCCGTGTGTCATTCTCCGAGTTCTGTGATCTTTTCTCAAGCCACACTGCAAGTTTCTTTCCTTTTTAAAGGCAGTATCAGCCAGTGTGCTCCACCAACTGGTAAGGGAGTAAGAAGAGAGACCCCCCAGAACTGCGCACTCCGCTTGGTGGTTCAGAAACAGAGTAAGCAGCAAGGAAGAGATGGGCACCTGGTTTCGTAAAAATTTGGAGAGTGGGTTCTTAGTTCCCATTTATATACATACTTAATTTTTAATGACACTTCAGACTTTGACTTAAATGTCGCTTCTGCAAGAATGCCCTCCTCAGATGAGCCAGCGCTCCTATTAAACTTTATCATGACACTTTGGTTTTTAAAATTTTTTACAGATAGGGTCTTGCTCTGTCATCCAGGCTGGAGTGCAGTGGCATGATCTCGGCTCACTGCAGCCTCTGCCTCTCGAGTTCAAGCAATTCTCCTGCCTCGGCCTCCCAAGTAGCTGGAATTACAGGCTACTACACCTGGCTAATTTTTGTATTTTCATTAGAGATGGGGTTTCACCCTGTTGCCCAGGCTTGACTCAAACTCCTGACCTCAAGTGATCCACCCACCTCAGCCTCCCAAAGCTGGGATTACAGGTGTGAGCCGCTACACCCAATCTGTACTTTGTATTTTTATGTTGGCATTGATCACCGTCATAATAAAGTAATTCCATGTGTAATTGTTTGTGTAACTGCCTCTTTCTCCCACCAGACTATGAGGTGAAGGATTATATCTGTCTTTTGGCTGTAGTATTTTCAACATCGAGTTCTGGGGCTAGAACATACATAGTCAAGTATTTATTGAATAAATGAAAGAATGAATGAAAGAAATACTTCTCCAGCCCTTTGCTGTAACCCCCTTCTGCTTTTTGGCATTTGGCATCACATTAATTGCCTAGTAACCTCATAATAATATAAATAAATACTTATTGTGGCAACAGCTATACAGTTAGTATTGGATATAAATGGTTCTTTACAGTATTCACATGCTTTTCATCCCCCAGGTGATGAGGTGTTGGTGTTGTTACATCCATACTAGAGTTGAGGGACAAGAGGTTCAGCAAATGATTTATGTAATCAAACTTACAAAGAGGTAGAACCACAAACTGCAGACATGTTCTACAGAAACGCCGGCCCCCAGGAATGCCAGGGTCATCTGCTTCCATGAGCAGCAGTCCTCACCCCGAAGGGCTTCTTTGCAGAACCTCCGTTTCTGGGCCACCTTTATTTAAGAGGTTCAAGTGGGTATGATCAATATTGTTTTTATTTCATTCCAGATAAGATTTATATCTCAATAGAGGCCCTTGAGATAGTTTTAGGTGATACAATAGTCTTTTAAAATATAGTTAAAATTTACTTTGATGTGAATTATTGAAAAATGCAAACAAGGGCCGGGCGCGGTGGCTCATGCCTGTAATCCCAGCACTTTGGGAGGCCGAGGCGGGTGGATCATGAGGTCAAGAGATCGAGACCATCCTGATCAACATGGTGAAACCCCATCTCTATTAAAAATACAAAAAAATTAGCTGGGCGTGGTGGCGCTGCCTGTAATCCCAGCTACTCAGGAGGCTGAGGCAGGAGAATTGCCTGAACCCAGGAGGCGGAGGTTGCGGTGAGCCAAGATCGCGCCATTGCACTCCACCCTGGGTAACAAGAGCGAAACTCCGTCTCAAAAAAAAAAATAAAAAAGAAAGAAAGAAAAGAAAAATGCAAACAGACACCTAATGTGCAATTTCACTGATATTATTGCTTTGGATGAGGCTTAGTATAAAGAAAAGTCAATTTTTTAAATGTAAAAAATAGAAGAAAAAGTAGCTCATAGATCTGGTGAAACTGGGAAGGTAGTTTGTAAAGAAATGCAGTTTGGGAAACAGTTTTAACCCTAAGGATTGAAACACTAGGAGCACAGTAAGTGCTCAGTAAGTGCCTATTCATCCCTTTATTAGCAAAAATGCAGTGAGCTCCTACTACATTTACGAGAAACAGTTATGATCAAGATAGCCAGGTAGGATCCTTGCCTTCACCAAGCTATAGCCACTCATATGAAGGAACAGATAAATGAATTATGAGGAAGAATGGGAGGAAGGGAGAGAGGGAGGGAGGAAGGGAGAGAGGAAGAGAGGGAGGGAAGAAGAAAGGAATAGAGGGAGGAACAAAGGGAGGGAAGGAGAAGGAATGGAGGGAGGGAAGAAGGGAGAGAGGGAGGAGAAGGGAAGGAAAAGGTGGGGAAGGGAAGAGAAGGAAGAGAGGAAGGAAGAAAGGGAGGGAGGGAGGGAGGGAGGGAGGAAGGAAGGAAGGAAGGAAAGAAGCAACCAAATACAGGAATTGTAATGAATATATGAGCAAGGAGAGCTAGGTTTAGAGCTAGGTATTCTCCAAGGGGTCCTCATTATTCGCTTATCCTTTCCACAGAGAGCAGCATACAGAACATTTGATTTTGTTCACTTTCCCCTGGAGGTTCAGCAGAGATCTTTCTCCATTGGTGTGTTGTCTTCTAGCAATAGCAGGGTTTACTTGTTAGACATTTCAACTGCCATGTCATCTGGATGCCTTAGACACACAAATGCCCCAGAAAGTCAAAGGTATCACAGAATAACCATGAATGACACTCATCATCTAGAATCTAGGCCCTAGAAACTTTCACGGATATGGCAAGAGGGGACCCAAGGAAGCTTGGATGCTTTCCCATTGCACCTAAGGGAGGAAATCCACATAAGCAAGACTCTTCTCTACAAGCCTTAGGAGGGTTGTGTTTTTTAAAAAATAGAGTCTTGCTCTGTCGCCCAGGCTGGAGTGCAGTGATGCAATCTTGGCTCACTGCAACCTCTGCCTCTCAGGTTCAAGTAATTCTCCTGTCTTAGCCCCCATCTAGCTGGAACCACAGGCATGCACCATCACACCCGGCTAATTTTTGTGCTTTTAGTAGAGACGGGGTTTTGCCATGTTGACCAGGCTGGTCTCGATCTCCTAACCTCAGATGATCTGCCTGCCTCAGCCTCCCAAATTGCTGGGATTACAGGCATGAGTCACCTCACCAGAACCCTTAGGAAGATTTCTAACACAGACTTTTGAGTGTCTATTAAAAGAAAAAGAAGCACTTAGACATGCATATTTAAGAAGAAAGCCTGACAAGGCCCTTACTACTGATTAGGGAGGTTGGCTCAAGTTTTTCCGTTTGAATCTCTGCCACGTCACAGAAAATCTATCCTCCTTTATACCAACAGTCCTTTGCCGTAAGCATTTTGCCCAGTTTACCACTGCTTCTTGAGGATGGATACATCTGCATCTGGCACTCTAATTAGATTAGAGAATAATGACCAGAAAGATCTTGGGGATGCAAGGGCAATTTATTACTCACATCACTTCCACCCTAAGAAGTGTTCAGAAGTAAAGGGTCCACTTCCCCCAGAATTCACTCATCATACTTGGAAAACAAAACACAAGTCGGGAACGGGGACTGCTCCACGCTCTGGCTCTGTTACAGTGCGGTCATCGAAGTAATCCTTACAGATTTCCAAATACTTTTGTAGACTTTTTACTGAGATGTTAATGCCACCTGTAGGAAAAGGGGATGGTCGTAGTTGCCATCATCTATTGCAAGCTGACATGTGCAGACATATTTAATTCTCCAAATAAGCCTTGTGCGGTAGATGGAATTAATTCTATTACACGGAAGGAGCAAATGGAAAATCCAGAAAATAACTGGCCTGAAGTCTCGCAGCTGATACATAATGGACTAGGAGTTTGAACTGAAGTCTGACTCGAGATCCATGTTCTTTACTGCTTTGCTGCCACCCAAACGAACACTTGCGGTGGGTGTGTGCTCATTAGCTCACCTGACATCCAGCAGCCACAGCCCAAGCATCACAGTGCCCGGGGCAATTTGCTGAAGCTCCTAGGCATTCAATAATAGTGACAAGTAAATACAATAACTTGCGTGCCATTTTATTCATTTCAGAGCCAAAGCTTGAATTAACAAGTAGAGAAACTAGGGTGTTCTCGAGGCAGGTGCTGGGGCCCTAACATAAGGTTGGCGCATCCTACTCTGCCCAAAGTTGCTCCTCTCCTCAGCACAGGCCCTCTAGCTCCAGCAGGTGGCACTGCCCTTGGGACTGAAACAGATGCCCTCTGCCATCCCAAGAGCTCAACTGGCCAGTAGATTCATTTCCTTCCACTTCATCTACCTGTCTGCCGTTTGGTGTTGCAGGCAGAGACAGAGGTAGCTTAGATGGGGAGGAAAGACCATTCAATCACGCAGTGGCTGCATCATTTCCTAGGAAGGGAATTTTGAGCAAATCACTAAGTTTCCTCATCTGTGAAATAGGATTGCGACTAACACCTACCCCATGTGTAGGATGAAATGTGAATGTGTATGAGATGCACAGTACAGGTTGGACTGACAAAGAAAACAGAATAGGAAGAAGAAAATTCACAATTGGCATCTACATCCTGTGTATATAAATATGCATGATGCTTTGCACATATGGCTTCATGTATTTCTCACAACAGATTGTCCAGGAGGATATTATCACCCCCTTTTCAGATGAGGAAACAGGACACAGCAAGATTAATTGATCCAGCCATAGTCCATAGCCAGTTTGCCACAGATCTGGATATTAAGGTGAGCCTCATTTGATTGACACAGTCTCACACTGCCACCCCATAGAAGAAGTGGAGGTGCTGCTTTGTAAACTTGTGAGGAGGAACAGAAAGGAGGCTAGCGCAGCCAGAAGACGTGGAGCACAGGGAAGGAGTGGGCACATGAGGAGCTGGGAGAGGGAGGCAGTAACTGGACCACACGGGACCTGCAGGCCTTAGTAAAAAGTCTGAATTTCGCTAGGCATGGTGGCTCATACCTGTAATCCCAAGGTGGGTGGATCACCTAGCTCAGGAGTTCAAGACCAGCCTGGCCAACATGGTAAAACCCCATGTCTACTAAAAATACAAAAATCAGCCAAGTATGGTGGCAGGGGCCTATAATCCCAGCTACTAAGGGGGCTGAGGCAGGAGAATTGCTTGAACCCAGAGGCGAAGGTTGCGGTGAGCCATTGCACCACTGCACTCTAGCCTGGGTGACACAGCAAGGCTCCATCTCAAACAAACAAACAAAAAGAAATCTGAATTTTATTGTAGTTTTCCTGGGAATATCTCAAAAGAATCTCAATGGAGTCTCTTGCCTCTGCTATCTACACCTGATGATTCATACAAGCTCTCTGCATGTGGACATTTGCATTTTTTCCGAGGAATTAAGGAACTGCAGCACTAGGAATTGTGAAGGTCTTCATGGCTAGTGACTCTATCTGCCATACTGTGTGTCTACCCACTTGCATTTGGACAAGAATGTGAATTCTCCCTGGCAGGCGCTGGCCATCATCACTGAGAAACCAATGGGCCGAAAACCAGAAGCTTTCTCGTTTATCACAGGCTCAGATAGTTTTGTACTAAAGGCCACTGATCCCAGACTGTCCCCTCCACTTGACAGAGGTTGGCACCCACAAGGACCCAAGCCCATGCCAATACCTTGTGAGTTCTGATATAAACACCAGCATTCCCTCACCTCCTCCAAACCTTTCACCTTTAGCAACAGGGAAGAATGGGCTTCAAAATCCTGTAGTTATGATACAAACTGGATTTGGACTTAGAAGAATGGATATTTTGGAATCCTACACTTACATCAAGGGAGTAAACCTCTTTGAGCTCAGTTTTCTTATCTACCAATGGTGGTAGAGAAATCTCACAGGATTGCTGTAGAATGAAAATGTAATGGCGTATATGAAAGCACTCTGCACGGCACTTGTCATGTATTAAGTGCTCAAAAATGTATATTTTAAAAAATTGGAATAGCTGAATCTTGCCCATAAACCTAGGGTCAAATAAGAAACTCCACCCGGGAATTCCATAAGTCATCTGCATCCTATAGATCCTTGGAACAAGATTAGAACAGAACAACAACACGTCCACATCCAGAAGATTTCTTTGAAATACAAACATCCTCAGTATCTAAAAAATATAAATTTTAAATATTAGAATCAGTTAAACTTGGGAGATAAAAAATGAATAATAAATGCAGGTAGAAATTTAGAGTTCTGTTTAATGCATAAAAGGGGAATAATTAACAAATCTCAAAACATGTAAATGAGGGCGTAGGAGCATTTTCAAAACACTACATCCAATTTTAGTTACATATGCGGAATTTGCTACATTATAATAATTAGGGTTTTTTTTTTTACAAAAGATTTATTTATTTTGAATAGAAGTATTAAATATTATACTAATTACTGGTTATTTTACTTCGTACCCAGGGAAAAGAAATGAATATTCATTAGCTTCTTAAGCTACTGATCCTCCACTGACTAGACAGGTCCCAACGTCACCACGAAGCTGCGGGTGGGTAGAAAATGTGCTCTGGAAAACTGGCCCCGTGCTACAAATCATAGCCCAATCTATTCTGTTAATGTGCACATGCCATAACCCCCAAGTGAGTTCCATCAACACTGTACCGGCCAGAACTCCCGGCTGAGCAGCCAGTAAGTGAGCATAACTGTTAAATTTATCACAGCAGTATTTGTCTGTCTATACAATCCGATAACCTTGAACAAGATGAGTCTTAAAATTTTAAACATAATTTTATAAGACAAAACTAACGTCTCTGTCTAAAACACGGCTTGCTTATTCCAAAAGAATATCTTAATATATTTCAATCATGGTCTGACTTGGGTTTCAATTCTACTCTGAGGGAAATCTCCAGAACCAGTCTTAGCAACTTTAATTTACCAAGTATTTTCACCATAGCTCAAAAGGCAAACACTGTTTTTGTTTGTTTTTTCTCCAGTGAAAGGAAAATGAATGGGGCAATGCATTTTTTAAGACACCAATTCAGTTGACTTTTAATCCTCGTTCAGTTCAGGACACTTCTATGTTGGAGTCCATGAGCTGCTGGATTTTTGTTTTTTGGTTTGTTCAATTTTGTGAACCAATGTAGTGCTCGAGCAGGTCACTAACCCAGAGTGGGGAAGGAGCTGATCGCTCTGAAGGGAAGCCAGTGTTGCAGAAGAGGCCACCATTCTCCCGGATGGCTTGGCCTGTGATGCTGGTTTGCAGCCCCAGTGGGACATCTCTGCTGGGCAGAAGCTGTGAAATCTGCCAGGATGTGCTGGGAGGGAGTGAGGAGAGCAGGGTGCTAATAGTGATGTTTTCTACGTGGAAAACCAGCTATGGGTTCTGCCTCCATGTGGCGGAATAACGGCATGGGGGGAAATATGCAAAATACAATAACTTGCTCAAGTTTGCTTCTCAGAAAGCTAGATAGTTTTTGTTCTTTGCTTTTTTAATTTACAAGAAAGTAAGAATTCCTGACAGTCTCACCCAGAGTACAAAGAGCAAGGGTGTGACTTCACACGAAGTTTCAAATTTCTCAGGGTTAGGACAGAAAAGGACTCATCCAACAGGTTTTTATTAAGTACAAAGCATGTGGGGTACACTCTTGCCACTTGGTGTGGTTCCTGACCCAGCCACAGCCACGTAACCGGGGAGCTTCTTAGAATGCAACTTCAAGGGTCTACCCCTGACCTACTGAATGGCATCTGGGGGTGATACTTTCATAAAAGTTTGAGAAGAGTGGCTAGACACTGTTAGGTGCTCACCACGTGTCACAAAAACAAAAACAAAAACCAGGCTACATATTTACCAAAACTTACTAACGATTTACCTTAAGACATAACTCTAACTCATCGCAAGAGACATGGTCTAGGCATGCACAGTGACACGAGCTCATCAGGAGACATTTCCATAGAGACCTTGTGTGCCAACCCAAGTTTGCCAACCTAAAAGTCTGGCTTCAAGGGAGACAAGCATGCTTGATCTATCCGATGCAATTGAACCAACAGCTACCCTCTTTCTAAATTCAGGTTGGAAAGGCTTCCCATGCAACAACTCTAGATGCTAGAGAAACCTAGGAAATACAGGCTAGTCTCATCTGGTTTCTAGTTGGCAATGAGAGGATAGAAGGAAAATTATCCACTTCATTTAGCTGGCAAAATTATTTAGGTCTCTCACTAGTCCATGCCCCCTGCATAGAAGCCATGAGACATAGATAAACACTGGGGATATTTCCACTGATTTCATCGGACAGTTCTGTTACATTTTCTCTCCATTTTCTGCTCTAATAGATGCTGGTAATATTCCTTGACACGTTGTGTGGAGCCACAGATTTTCCAAGGCCAACTGGAAGTGACTTTAAAGATATTGTAGAAATGAATGACCTGTGAGGATTTTCTAGGGACTTAAACCTACTCTCTCTGGATCTTCCTCTACATCAATCTTTATCAACTTGTCCATTTCCCGGTACCTTATTTCTCCATTTAAAAAATTTAATTACAAAAGCAGTGAATAAATTTGTGTCTCAGAAAAAAATTCACAAACAATACAAAAACGTAGAGTAGAAAAGTGAAAAATTCACTGGAGATGGCTCATGGCTATACCCTCAGCAATTTGAGAGACAGAGGTGGGAGGATCACTTGGGACCAGGAGTTCAAGACCAGCTAATGAATATAATGAGATCCAAAAAAAAAAAATTTAACTGGGCTTGGTGTCACACACTCATTGTCCTAGCTACTCCAGAGGCTGAGGAAGGAAGCTTCCTTGGCCCGGTGGTTCAAGGCTACAGTGAGCTGTGACTGCCACTGTGTTCCAGCAACCTGGGTGACAGGGGAAAACTGTGACTCAAAAAAAAATGTTTTTAAGTGAAAATTCCCCTTTACTCTCCTATCCAAGGGTAATCACTGTTAACATTGGATTGCATTTTTTTCAGGCTTTATCTTGTGTGAATTTACATTAAATATGCAAACTCATCAATCTGTAGTTTTACATACTTGAATTGTACTATATGATTCTGCAACTTGTTTTTCAAAATTTGATTTGCATCTTTCCCACTTAATCTATATAATTTTAAAATAGCTGCATAATGTTCTATATAATCTATTTACCTGGATTGACTTAATCATTCTCTGTTGATGGCTATTTAGATTATGTCCAGTCACGTTTTAAGCAATTAAAATAGGAGTTGCCACCATGGCCCGATATGAGAGTGACAAAAGAAAACCAAGAGTTCCCCATACATCATCATCAATTAAATATATAGATGATGTCATTTTCAAAAAGCCCATTCACGGTAACAAAAGAAGAAATGTGTAAGAACGATATGGGAGGGAAATCTAACTTTACTGACTGACATGAAAGAAGACCAAATTGTAAACATATTAGTTATCTCAATTATCTTTATCTTTCTAAATTATCTTTATAAAAATCAAAGCAGTTCCAGAGACATGCCAGTGGGATAGTCTATGCAACTTGAAAATCAGTATAGAATTCTACTAGAACACTAAGCGTGATAAAGAGGAGAAAGAAAACATAGCCAAGACGCCATCAGTTTTGGTGAGTGCATTTGATTTATGTCCAATATCACCAGCAGTTGGGAGCCCGAGGCACCCGTATAAGCCATGTTTTTGGAATGGACACCTTGCATTGGCAGGGGACAGTGGGGGAGGACATAGGGAGACAGATCAAAATTTATTTTAAGATAAATCTGCAATTGTCTTTTTTTACCACTAAGAAAAGCAATCAATCAAGTCAACATATTCTTTGTGACCAATGGTCACTGACATAACGGTAAACGCTTAAGGGCTTTTTGAAAGATGTGTGGATTCCTTCTTTGTTGGCTAATAAATTAGACATATATATTCATAACCAGGCTTGTTGAGTTCACAGAGACACAAAAAAGTCACTTTTTTTGCTTGGTTTACTTAACGTGTTGACTCTTGCGCGGTGTGAGCAAGAGCTTCAGTTTAGGAAAAATTTATACTATACCTTTGATTATTTCCCCATTTCTTTCTCTCTCTCTCCCCCCTTTTCTCCCTCCTCCCTGTCCTTTTCTCTCCCTTTATTCCTTCTCTTTCTCTCCCTCCTTTTCCTTTATTTCCTGTAGAAAATCCAATACTGGGGATATGTCTGCTCACTCCCTCGTAGTGTCAACTGCCTGTCCGTTCATCCCTCGTACTTCCTCCACATCGAAATTAGTTTTAAGGTTTGTTTAGATACTGGTTTAACTCTTCTACAATAATACTTCATAGATTTTAACCAATACTTTGTATCATGTCAGGAAGCACACAGTCTGGGTTCTAAGATTAATCAGTGGATTTGAGAGATTATACTCTGACTCCTCCTTTGTAAATTCATCTAATGGTATTATACACTAATATTGAAATTTCATCTAATGGTATTATACATTAGATGTATAATTTTAACGATTACCTAATTAAAGGTTGAAAATGGCGACTTTCTAATTGCATTATTCCTTACACACTTATTATATGAAATGTTTACGTAATGAAAAATTTTCATGCATCACCAGGGCTATTTGATAACCCCAGTGTATAGTTCATACAGGAAATACAAGCAAATGCTCAATCTTTCCTTGTAATCAACAGCTGTCAGAGGAAAGAGCTACTGTCCTACTTCCGACGGTGTCTAATGAGGTGTTTTGGTTTGTTGGCTTTTTTGGGCTTTTTTCATTTTTTGCGTGTCACAGAATCATGAGTTTCTATGTATTCGACGTACTTCAGTCAGCAGAATTCACTGGTATTTTTGGTGCTAAAAATTTCCTATCTTGAGTCAAGGAAGTTCCTTCATGTTGGCTCTTGTGTCCCTTTGACGTGACTCATTCATTTTTGATAACTCCCTTGTTTTCAGGCACAAAACCTCCCAGAACTGTAGATTTCTTGTCCCAGGCCTGGGATAAGTTATTTCTCAAAGATGTCTTTATTTCTTTTGTTATTTAGAAACCACAACTGGGGTACTAGATAGGCTTGCTGTCATTGGGCTTCCTGGAGTTTTCAGACTTTAGTGGACAAAACTAGGAAAATGTGTTTTTTTTTTTAAAGAAAACAAAATAATGAGTTTATGCTGATATTTCTAATTCAAATCTAACATCACAAGATTTTAATGTTACTTTTGAGGTTCTATAACTATTTTTTATCTCCTACACTCAAAATCTTGGTTCTTAACAATATTGATATACATAAGTACATTATCCTATTGCCTATATATGTGCATGTGTACTGAAATAAAAATACACGTTACTACTATACAACAGAGTAAAATTTACAATTTCTTTACAGCTCTTTGCCTTCAGACTATATTCCACTAAGACTGTACAGTCAAAACACTTTATTACATCACCTGAAATAACTATATTTTCCATGTGATTATACCATCAATTTGATATAAATTAGTTTCCCTAACTTCCGTTGGTGTTTAACTTCCAAGCACTGATTTGTTTTGTATTTTTCAATATTTAAAATATTAAATGATGCCATAATTGAAACCTACTTATAATAATGCATATTCAGAGAAATCTGCTTCTATTCCTATTTCTTTTACCTGTTAATGTCCCTTCCCCATACATTAGTCAAAAACTAACAAAATGCTTATTTTTCAGTTTTTGTAAATATATGTATTTGTCTTGGATTTTCTACATACATAATCATGTCATTTACAAGTAATGACATCTTTTATTTCTTTTCTAGCTCTATACTTTATTTTTCTTTGTTTTATCGCCCTGCCTTGAACACCCAGTATAATGTTGAATAGAAGTGGCGATAGAGGTATTCTGTGGCTTATTTCTGCTGAGTGAAAACTTTTAGTATTTCATGGTAATGTTTGCTGCAGGTATTTTATAAACAGTCGTTATCAAATTAAGGGCATCTCCTTCCATTTCTAGTTTGCTAAGGGTTTTTGCTACATGAATGAATGTTTGATTTTATCAAGTGTTTTTGCTGCATCTCTTAAGATGATCACGAGTTTTTTCTCCTTAAGGAAGAAATACAGTAAATTAAATTAATTTTTAAATGTTAAACCAACCTTGCATTCTTGGAATAGGCAAAGTTGGTGTGTAAGGATGGGGATAAGCTGCAAGTAGTCAGTGGTAGCTAGTCTTAGTTCTAGGTTCTAGTCTGAGCTCTAGGGAAGACAAGAAATCTGGCACCAACCCTTGACCGAGATGGAGATGAAATGTACTACCTAGTGATTTGTAACGTGTTGCTTAACGTCTAAAATTTCCCAGAGGCACCCTCTACCAGCTTGTCTATAGGTTTATTGAAAATGTGTATATTGATGCTTTACAACTGGTTTACCTCATTACTCAGGCTGATTTTAACTCTGTGACTAGTAGGATATAAAACCCCCTCAATTTGCGTCATAGAATTCCTGAGACCGAAGCGTCCCACGTGTATTGGCTGTTGATAAATCAAAAAGGATGCAGATTCTGTGAGACTGAATAAGGATGTTGGAAGCTATGTCTAGAAATATGAGACTTCTTTCGTGTTTTGCCTGTACATTCTTTTTCCTGCTGTATCACATCCTTCACCTTTATGAAAGCTTTACGTGTTGTGTATATACCTCTGGAAACTCATGAGTGTTTCAGTTAGCCAGCACTGCGTAATTACTGCACTTGGTCATGATGCATTCTACTTATTTCTCCTCGGATTTGCCTTGCTAACATTTCAGTCAGGAGTTTTGAATATTTATGAGAAAGATTTGTCTGTCACTTTCCTTTCCTATGTTTTTATCATGCCAGGTTTTGGTACCGGGTCATTCTGGCTTTATAAAGATAGTTGGAAAGTTTCTTCCTTTTTTATTCTTTGAAATACTTTGTGTAAGATTAGTTTTACTATTCCCCTAAATATTAAGCAGAACCCACTATTGAAGACACCTGGGCCTGGAGTTTTATAGGTAGAAAGTTTTTCATTATAGATTTAATTTATTTATTTAAATGTTTGGTATTATACAGGTTTTTCTGTTTCTTCTTGTATAGATTTTGGAAAGTTGCATTTTCCAGGATTTTTTTTACTTCATCTAAATTTTCTAACTTCTTAGCATAAAGTTGTTGGTAAATTTTCCACTGTAATCTTTTGTTTGTTTGTTTGTTTGAGCCAGAGTTTCGCTCTTGTTACCCAGGCTGGAGTGCAATGGCACGATCTCGGCTCACTGCAACCTCCACCTCCTGGGTTCAGGCAATTCTCCTGCCTCAGCCTCCTGAGTAGCTGGGATTACAGGCACGCGCCACCATGCCCAGCTAATTTTTGTATTTTTAGTAGAGACGGGGTTTCACCATGTTGAGCAGGATGGTCTCGATCTCTTAACCTGGTGATCCACCCGCCTCGGCCTCCCAAAGTGCTGGGATTACAGGCTTGAGCCACCGCGCCCAGCCCCACTGTCATCTTTTTAATGGTCAAAAGATTTTTTTGTAATATACTTATTTGTATTCTCGCTATTGGATATTAAGCAATCATTATTTTTTCCTGGAGCAGACTCACCAAGGATTTATCCATTTTAATGGGTTTCTTAAACGGAACTTTTGGCCCTGTTGATTCCCTCATGCATTCTGATCTTACTCGTTAATTTTTGCTCTTATGAATAGCTTCCTTCCTTTGATACTGTCTAGTTTTAATTTGTGACTCTGACTTTTTGAGACAGGATGAGATTGGCTTTCATCCTTCCTTCCTTTTTGACATCTGTTTTTAAGACTAGACTTTCCCTCTAAGAAGGCTGTAGCTGCATCTCACAGGTTTTGATATGTTCAGTTCAGAAATCCTCTAATTTCCTGTGATTTCTGTAATCCCTACCATCGTATTTAGATACGTATTGCTTAATTTCCAATCATGATGATTAGCTCATTTTATTTGTAGTTATTTCTTTCTAGCTTAGTACTGCTTTGGTCAGAGAACATACTCTGCATGATTTTAATGCTCTGAAATGTATTCATCTTTGCCTTATGGCCACAAATTATCCATTTTGGGAAATGCTCACTTGCAATTAAAAAGAATGGCTAGTCTTCGGCATTGAGTTTTGTGGACCGTACACCTCAATGCAGTCAAGTTCGTTAGCCGTGCTGCCCTAAACATCTACATTCTTACTGATTTCTGGTGTGCTTGATCTTTGTAACTGAGAGGGATGCATTGAGGTCCACCACCATGACTGTGGATCGTTTTGGTTTGTTAGAGCTGCCACTGTTCTGACAGAGTTTGTACTGTTATGTTTTCCAGGCGAGCTGAAGTTTTTATCATCAGAAAATGCTCCTCCTCTTCACTTTGGGTTGGCATGCTCTATTTTGTTCTCACTTTTCACTTTTCCATATGCTTGTATTTGAGACATGCCTTGTTTTAGCAGCATGCACTTGAGTTTGGTCTCTGAGTCTGAAAACTTTAATTGGGATATTTCATTTTTCTATAATGCAATTTCTGATATGTTTGGGATTAAATACACGGCCTATTTTTTTCTGTTTTTATCTACTCATGTCTCTTTTTCCATTTCTTTTTGCCTTCCATTGGATTTTGTTTCTATTATTTCATTTTCTCCTCCTTTAGCTTGGTAAAGTTATACGTTCTATTACTATTCTTTGTAGTTATAAATTATTTTTATAAATTCTTTTACTGTTCTCTCAATGTTTCTCCAGAGATTATAAAATGCATTCTTAATTTGTCAAAGTCTAATACAAATCAGATTTTTATCACTTTGTTGACTAGGCCAGGCTTTAGAATTTGGTGTGGCTATTACGTATTTTACTTCTCTCTATATATAAATTTCATCCAACAGTGTTATCATTATAATTGTTTTATACTGTCAATATTCATTTAGATTTAGTTACACGTTTACCATTTCTGTTCTTCACTCTTCGTTCATTTGCTGTCTCCTGTTTGGTGTCATTTCCTCCTGCGTGAAGAACACCTTTTACTATTTCCTTTAGCACAGGCCTCAATTACCATTTATTTCCTGGCTGAAAATATTTTTATTTCACCTTCTTCTTGGAGGGTCTTTTTACTGGGTATAAAAGTCTAGGCACTTTCATAATAATATTCATTTATCTTCCAGGTTCTGATTTTTTTTCTTTTTTTGAGACAATCTGTTACTCTGTTGCTTAGCTGGGGTGCAGTGGCATAATTTCGGCTCACTGCAACCTCCACCTCCTGGGTTCAAGCGATTCTTGTACTTCAGCCTTTGCATAGCTGAGACTACAGGGGCATACCATGCCCTGCTAACTTTTGTATTTTTCATAGAGACAGGTTTTCGCCATGTTGGCCAGGGTGGTCTCAAAACTCATGACCTCAAGTGATCTGCCTGCCTCAGCCTACCAAAGTACTGGAATTACAGGCATCAGCTACCACACCCAATCTAATTTCGTTTTGTTGAGAGTCTGTCAGTGTTTTTGAAGATTAACTTTGCTTTTGCTCTTTAAATCTTTGATTTTATTTATTTTTGAGACAGAGCCTCACTCTGTCACCAAGGCTGGACTGCAGGATTCACTGCAACCTCTGCCTCCTGGGTTGAAGCAACTCTCCTCCCTCAGCCTCCCAAGTAAGTGGGACTACAAGTGCCCACCGCAACGCCTGGTTAATTTTTGTATTTTTAGTAGAGATGGGGTTCACCACGTTGGCCAGGCTGGTCTCAAACTCCTGACCTCAAGTGATCCACCCACCTTGGCCTCCCAAAGTGCTGGGATTATAGGTGTGCATGAAACCCCGCTAATTTTTGTATTTTTAGTAGAGACAGGGTTTTGTCATGTTGGCCAGGCTAGTCTCAAACTCCTGACCCTTAAGTGATCCACCTGCCTTGGCCTCCCAAAGTGGTGGGATTACAGGCATGAGCTACCATGCCCGGCCCTTTGCTAAATGTTTTAATCTTGCTTTTTAATTTCCTTGATTTTTCTGAACAGTTATTTAAGTCCTTGTTTTTTATTCTGTTGTCTACGGCCTCTTAGTCTGTTTCTATTTTCTGTTATTTCTCTTGGTTTCAGTCTCGTTATCTTGCCTCCTTATGTGTCTGGTTATTTTTTATTCAAGTGTCAGACACTGTATGTTAAAAATTATAGCAGTAACTTGAGATATGGGGAGACATTATCCTCCTCCAGAGAGAATTTTCATTTGCTTCTGGAAGGCAGTTAGGCTAAGGGCACGTGCAACTCCAGATCACATCAGCTGGGGACTGCGATGCTTCAAAGCAGGGCTTCTGTTCTTGTTTGGTCTATTTTTTGCTCACCTTGATTTTTCTGGTATAGTCTATTATGATCCTCACAACATGCTTGGACGTTTTAAAAGGTCTGGCCTCTCTGTCAAATCCTAAAATCCAGTTCTTGTCCTGTGGACCCTTAAGCTTCACAAGACTCTGCTCAGCCTCCCCTTGTCACTTGTCACTTCCGTTAGTTAAACATACATCTGTTATATATCTGTCTATGTGTGTATACACACTTCCCTTTTACAAGTGTGTGTGAAGAGACTGGGACAGGGGTGTATGAAGTAAGTTTTATAAGTTAGTATTTGCAGGCAGGACCAAAGCCTTTTGAAGGGGAGCAGGTCCCAAATTACAGGCTTCATGATCCTTCCGTGCCTTTACAGCTTCCTAGTTTTTATTTTTTATTTTCATATGACTTAAGGATGCAAAAGAGTTTAGCTTTCTGTATTTCGTTGACTACCCAAAATCAGAAGCCAGTCGAAATTTGTTCCGACCTAAAATGGTATCATTTCAGAAATGTAGAAAAATGTATGACTTTGAACAAATGATTCCCTTTTCCATTAGTTAAACATACATCTGTTATATATCTGTGTGTGTATATACACACTTCCCTTTTACAAGTATGTGTAAAGAGACTGGGACAGGGGTGTATGAAGTAAGTTTTATAAGTTAGTATTTCTCTAAAAAGTTTCCTGGTGGTCTTCTGTAGCTGTTGTGGGACTGGTCCCTTATTTAAAAGTAGTAAGAGAAGAAAATTGAGTAAAGAGGCCGGGCGCGGTGGCTCACACCAGTAATCCCAGCACTTTGGGAAGCCAAAGCAGGTGGATCACGAGGTCAAGAGATCGAGACCATCCTAGTCAACATGGTGAAACCCCGTCTCTACTAAAAATACAAAAAAAAAAAAAAAAAAAATTAACTGGGCATGGTGGAGCCTGCCTGTAATCCCAGCTACTCAGGAGGCTGAGGCAGGAGAACTGCCTGAACCCAGGAGGCAGAGGTTGTGGTGAGCCGAGATTACGCCACTGCACTCCAGTCTGGGTAACAAGAGCGAAACTCCATCTCAAAAAAAAAAAAAATTGAGTAAAGAGAATTAAGAGATCTCTTCACTCCTGCTAAGACTCGATGTGCCGCAGGTGAGGTGCTACTCTGTTTTAAGTTCAGGAGAAAGAAGGCGGCTGCAGACACGGCACCACAGAACTGACATTATGTTTCAAGACTAAGACTTTAGTTCCGGTCTTGAATGCTTCCCTGACCTTTCAGTGACTGTGATCGAAAGAGCAAACAGCTCTGTTTAGAATTGGAAAGAGGTTTTGGCCTTGGTGTTCCGAATACATTCTAGTATTTTATAGTCTTTAACTTTCTGTAAAGAGCAGAATACCAATTGTCTAAGATTGTATCTACTCCAGATTCTCAGATTGGGTATTATTTTGTGTGAAATGGGACAATTCCAAAAGAATGAAATAAACTCAAATCACAGTTGATAAAATCTGCATGTGAATTTGCCATATTTAAAATGCAATACTTCCTCAAATCTGAAAAAGGACAATCCAAATCGTATAGTGTTTACTCATGCGACAAACATTTCACAGCTCCTACGCTGTGCTAGGTTCTCAGCATACAATGTTACAAATAAGACATACTTTTGTCCCCAAGGAGCTCTATTTAGTAAATTAGAAGGATATGAGAACAACTAGCAAAATATTATAATAAACACATGACAAAGAACAATATATAGTATTCTAGGTAAAGAGATGAAGGAAGATTAAATCCACCCTGGGGAGTTAGGAAACACTTCCTTTTTTTTTTCTTTGAGACGGAGTTTTGCTCTTGTTACCCAGGCTGGAGTGCAATGGTGCAATCTCGGCTCATGGCAACCTCCGCCCCCTGGGTTCAGGCAATTCTCCTGCCTCAGCCTCCTGAGTAGCTGGGATTACAGGCACGCGCCACCATGCCCAGCTAATTTTTGTATTTTTAGTAGAGACGGGGTTTTACCTTGTTGACCAGGATGGTCTCGATCTCTTGACCTCATGATCCACCCGCCTCGGCCTCCCAAAGTGCTGGGATTACAGGCGTGAGCCACTGTGCCCGGCCAGGAAATGCTTTCTTAATATAGTCTTATTCAAATATAACTTCCTGTTTTTTACTTTCCTTGATGGTTTCAGACCAGATTAATTACTTTATTAGCATTTTCACTTTATATATTCATCAAAATTCATCAACCATACCAGTTACCACATTTTGCTATAGTTGCTTATCATTCTTTCTCTCCCTCAAGTGGTAAGTTTCTTGAGAACATAATACAGCTCTTATTCATCTTTGTATTTCCAGTACCCAAGAACACTGTGTGTGTAAATGTACACATATATGGATGAATGAGGTAAGGCGTACATTATTAAGATTAGTGTATTAATAAAGCTATATTATGCCTGAACCCGGGAGGCGGAGGTTGCGGTGAGCCGAGATCGCGCCATTGCACTCCAGCCTGGGTTACAAGAGCGAAACTCCGTCTCAAAAAATAAATAAAAATAAAAATAAAACTATATTATTTAACAGAATAATTTGTATGGATATTAGTTATAACATAAGTATGAAGAGAGTCTTAACTGCACACATAAATGGACATGAATAAGGTATTTAGATTCACTTTTCCTTTAAATAACACACTGTAGATAATCATTTACTGGAGATAATCATTTCTCTGTATGTTTATAGACACACTTGCCCCTATTCAATCAAGTACTTTCATTATTTCCAGTAACATTTGAAAATGCTGTTTTATGCCCAGATTAATACATAAGCCATTTTGTCTCCGTGCCTGGAGTGGAGGAGTGCTTGGTTATCTTTGAGGTAACACAGTTAGTCAAGGTGGCCATTATACCCCAGCAAGATGAGTTCAGATATGATTAGAATGATTGCTTTCAGAACTGTCCTGGAGTTGTGCTCAACTGTAAATTGGAGGGAAACTGAGCAGAGACTCAAGGGTAAAACACCAAACTCTGACGTTTTAATACAATATTGTATAAAACAAGTCTCTCAGTGTGTTAGCTGCAGCTGTAAATGATGTGTTATTCAGAAAACGCAGCATTTCTTCGCTTCTCTTCGGAAATGAAATGAACATACTAGTGGAAAGGGTAAATAATAACTTCTTAAGTTGTTAATCGCTTCCCCAGGCTTCTGCTCTCTTGCCATGCAATCGCTTTGGCGCCAAAATATAAAAACACTGTGATGTGTGCTCATCAGCCTGCAATCCTAGGCTCCTCCTACCGCTGGAAACAACTTTTAGACTGGAAAATAAATGATAGGCGTCCACTTCTGGGAAGGAAGTATTTTAACATGGGAACCCATTGCACGTTTTGTATTCATTCTATTGGATATGGACAGATAATGCATCCAGATTTTAGGTGTATCAAACTGATTTTGCTAAACACAATGTCATACTTAGCATAGGACATTCTGCTAATTGTCCTGCAACCAATGCTTGTGGGGGCAGGGCTAAGGAGACGGGGCAAAAAGAGGCTATGGCAGGTGGCACCTGCTGATAACTAGTACACACCTGGAAGAGGCACTGAATGAGGGACCAAAAGAGCTCATGAGAATGTAAAGATAACAATCTTCAAGAAATTAAATGAGGAGGCCGGGCGCAGTGGCTCACGCCTATAATCCCAGCACTTTGGGAGGCGGAGGCAGGTGAATCATGATGTTAGGCGTTCGACACCAGCCTGGCCAATATAGTGAAATCCCATCTCTACTAAAAGAACAAAAAATTAGCCGGGCAAGGTGGCGGGCACTGTAATCCCAGCTACTCGGGAGGCTGAGGCAGGAGAATCACTTGAACCTGGGAGGCAGAGGTTGCAGTGAGCCGAGATGGCACCACTGCACACCAGTCCTGGCAACAGTGCTAGACTCCATCTCAAAAAAAAAAAAATAAACAAAATAAATTAAATTAAATAATGAAACGCATGCAAAGGGAAAATAAGCTAATGGATTATTGCAATGAAATAAACAAAATGTACTTGCAAGGTTCTACAGTTAATGAAGGTAGGTGACAAATTGGAGTCCACGTTCCCAACCACTGCACAGAGAGGTATACCACTTAAATGTTCCATAGCGTCCACGAGAAAAACTCAACAGATGCTTAATGTAAGATCATCCGATAAAAGTTTCTCACCTATATGTTCATAAAGAGCCCACTGTGTGTAAAAGATGTACTGTGTGATTCTCATGTAAACCTTTGAAAACCTTCAAAACAATATTACATATTGTTTGTAAACACTTGGACATGCACTAATAATATACAAATGTGGACAGAAACGACAATGTATCAACTCTGGAATACTGGTTGCCTCTAGGGAGTGGGAATGGACTGGGGAGAGGCATTAAACTACGTAACATTTTCTTTCTTTTCCAAAAACAAGGCAGATACAGCAAAAAGTAAACTTTTCACAACTACTTAGGGGTTATTTGAGATGCAGTGTCGCTCTGTAGCCCAGGGTGGAAAGCAATGGTGTGATCTCAGCTCACTGCAACCTCCATCTCCTGGGTTCAAGCAATTCTTGTACCTCAGCCTCCCTAGTAGCTAGGACTACAGGCACGCACTACCACACCCAGCTAATATTTGTATTTTTTGTACAAATGGGGTTTCAGCATGTTGCCCAGGCCAGTCTTGAACTCCTGCATTCAAATAAGCTGCCTGCCTCGGCCTCCCAAAGTGCTGGGATTACAGGGTGTGAGCCACTGCACCCAACCTGGGTTTCTTATTTTCTGTATGTTTAAAATTTTTCGTAAAGAAAAATATTTAAAGATTTACATATTGAACATAATAAACAATGGAGTTCAACATCCTTAAAGGAAATAAAAGGTCTTTCAGCCCTCTTTGGTTTCAACAGGGCTTAAAAGCCAATGGTGAATTCTGGCTGAAAGAGACACAATTCAGCATTTCAGCAAGACATGGAGGTTGTCAAAATGACACCAAAGTGGTACCTGACTCTCCTATGGTCTATCCAACTCCTGGAGTGGGTTGGACAATGTCGGCTGAGGGGGATGAGGATCCTTTGCCTCAGGAAATCCTCCACAGATGCGTGTCTCCCCAGTGGGCATTAGATAAGCAGCAGCCCTGGGTTCAAAGTTCTATTCCCCCGAAGTACTCATGTTCAGCACTTTGAATATTCAACCAAGCGCAGTTGAAACAGATGTCCTCCTCAAGGGGTGTGGATTCCAACAAATAGAGGTTCCTGAATATAAGGCACCCCTGGCAGGCGACGCTGAGAGTCCCAGTGAACAGATCTGGCCAGAACTCCGGGCAGGTGGGTGGCAGAGCACCGGAGTTCCATGCAGCATCAGAGTACTACCCTTTCATTTTTATTTCAAATGAATAATTTATTCAATCATAATTGTTTGATTAGTATTTTTTTCCATGAAGTTTGACAAATGCTAAAAACAGTGGAGCAGTTTGGGCAACTACATTCAATCTTAAAGAGCAGAGCTTAATAGTGCAGAGTCTTGATTCTTTATTGCTGTTTTTCACCTCACAGCACATCAGCAAGTGAGTTAACAAGTTCACCAGAGTCTGGGTTTTGGGGTTTTTTTTTTTTTTTTGGAGACAGAGTCTGTTGCCCCAGCTGGAGTACAGCGGCATGATCATGACTTACTGCCACCTCGACCTCCCTGGGCTCAGGCGATTCTCTCACCTCACCCTCCCGAGTAGCTGGGACCACAGGCCCGCACCATTATGCTTGGCTAGTTTTTATGCTTTTTTTGGAGAGATGGCGTTTCATCATGTGGCCCAGGTAGGTCTCAAACTCCTAGCCTCCCAAAGTGCTGGGATGACACAGTGGTGTGAGCCACAGTGCTCGGCAGTCTGGGCATTTTTAAGCACATGTGACCAAATTGCTGCCTTGCTCATTAAAATATGTTAATGTTGCTAAAAATTCCAGGAAAGCAGCCATAGTTCTGGAGATGTGAACACACACAACACTCCCAGAAGCTATACCCCATTCTTGCAATCAACACGGCAAAGGGTTGATGCTCCCACTACGCCACCCCCATCTGCTCCTCCCAATTCATCTCCAGGTATAAGACACAAGTATATTAATGGAGCGGGGAAAACTCTCCATGGGATCTTCCTGTCTCCCCAGTTCCACCCCCAATCCCCAGGAATGGCCTTCGCTGTATAGTTTTTCTAGAGGAGTCTTTCGTAAGCCTCCAAACAAGTGTTTTCACTTAGGCAGCTTGTGGAGCCATAATTCTTGAGGAATGAGCCTACTCAGGAGCCCTAGGATTTATTTACCAAGTCAGCTATCTACCAACGCTCTTACATAGGAGAAGAATCCTTAGTGAAGGGTGGCTGTGCTATCAAGATTGTGTGCCTTATGTCTAGCCCACATTGGTTCTCAAAATGTGGCCTCCAGGTTATCAGCATCAGCCTGAGAACTTGCTAGGAGTGCAGATTCTCAGCTTCACCCCACACCTACCCAATGAAAAGCTCTGGGGGCTAGGTCCAGCAATCCGTGGCCCATCAAGCCCTCCAAAGGTGGTGGAGAATAGCACAGAGCATGGATCCTGCAGCCAGGCTTTCTAACTTCCAACCCCAGGTCTCCCACTAACTGTATGATGTTCCACAAGTCATTTCACCTTTCCGTGCCTCCGTTTCCTCATTTGTAAATGAGGTTCACGGTAGTGTCCCTTCCCATCGGATGGTGGTGAGGATTAAATGAATTGTTTTAACTTTTGCCGGCTATTTTTATTGGGTTAAACTACTTCTTGAGGTGACTGCTCCTAAGGGAAGGAAGACCTGATCCAAGTCCCGCCTTGCACAAGCCCCTTTACCCCTGTGAGCCTCAACAATTCCATCGCAGAACTGTAGGATCACATCTGAGCTACCTGCCTCACTCAGCTGGCATGGAGACAAAGTGAGACAATGTGTCAGTGCCTCGTAAACCTGAAGGGCTATACAAAGCAAAGTGGTCAGCACATGCCACACCCATCCACTTGGCTATGAGGTTTTTCCCCTCCACAGCTGCAGTGCGAATCCAAAGAACTATCTTTCTCAGTTTCTTTCCACCAGCTGATTATCCGACTCTCTTTTTAGGTCAATTCATACTGAAAACAGCTGCCGCAGTCTGCAAGTTATTTTTCTAGTGTCTTTTGTGGTATTTCTTTAGACATTAGACATTCTCTCCCCACTTCAGTGACATTCTTCTCACTAAATAAATGCTTGTTATTACCCTAGCGGTTTTCATCTGAGTTGAAAATATGCCATAGGTAGCAGCATGACTAACTTGTTGATGTCTTCCCAAAACATAGAGCAAGGATGGTGAAGATGCATTACTAACGCGTCCTGATGATTGCCTATTAGGAACAAGGCGCTGTACCGAGGCACCACATACCTCACTTTGCTTATTTACCAGAATAACCCATAAAGCAAGAACTCCACATATTTCTGTTTTACAAAGAAGAAAACCAGGGCTGAGAGGTTAACTAACTTGACCAACGTTTTCCAGCTAGGAAGATCTCTTGGATGCCAAGCGTTCTTCCAACAGATCCACCCTGTCGAATAAACTCATCTTTCTGGAATGCTTTCGGCACCCTGAAAATTCAGAATGCAAAGGTGGAAAGAAAGACAAATGAAGCAGCTCGTATCACATGCCTCTCGATAGGAAAACCTTCATTTGGGTAGGGTTCAAGTGGCATTTCAGAAATAAATGCATCATTTTTTTAGCCAACAATTAAAATGACACTTGATGTCTTTTATTGACTCTATTTTTAATATACTTTTCATCATTGAAGGAGGCCAATATGTAGAGTTACTTGGAAAAGCCCAAATATCTATAAAATCTAAAGTTTATTGAAAAATGTGAGCTACATAACAGAATTCCGTCTACTCATAATATCATCTTAGGATGTGAGAGAAAAATGTTCAAAGATCACCAAATGGGTATACAAAAATCTGTGACTGCAGAAATTCAAACAGAGCCCGAGCTTTCAGTCAACCTCTTTACCTGAGATGTGGTCTCTGACAGCTTCAGTAGACTCACCCATGCTCCTGCAACTAGTGGAAGCCAGGCTCAAAAGACTCAGGTTTTTAAATTGGTTTTAAGACTAGCATTGTTATAGTGCCTTGAAAAAAACTCTATGTAGTCTCCCAAGCATACAGACCTGAGAATTGCCCTCCAGATATATTTGAATAAATTAATTTGCTAACTCAATTGCAAATGAAATGTGATTCAGTGGATCTTTTCATCTCATGCATGAGTTCTGCTGAGGTTCAGAGTGCATTGGCTTCAACTTTTGAAGTAGATTTGGTAAAGTTCCTTAGCTGTTACCCACGGCTGGTGTGAATTTATGGAGTGCTGGTCTGGATGAAAACAGCATTATAACATAAAATGCATCATTAATACTTTAAAACCTAGTATGATTTATATTTATATAAATAACATAAAGGAAGCCAATTAAACCAAAGTCACTGGAGTGTAAATAACATCAAAACTTATTGTTCTGTAAGCTACAGAAAATAAACTAATAATGAAAGTATTTATCATATGTCTAAAAACCATGCAGGCATGAGTGGGTTAAGCTCACTGTGGAGGGAAAAACGTTTTTATTTTCCCAGCGTCTTCTAATGCAGGCCCAACGTTTTATCCAATTCAGATCCATTTAAAACATGACATTCTATCTGCAAGTTACCTTTTGTCCATTCAAGTAATTAATAATTTAAGTTAACAAGGATGTCTTGATTCAAGCACTCTGTAATCTGACTAGGAGGATATTTAAAATTCATTACAGTACATTAAACTTGCAGTGAACAGTTAGCTTCATTGCAAAATAAATAAATAGCCAATCTGCTTTGATCAGCAGAAATTCTGATAAAATCAGCAAAACACCAATTAAAATGTGAAAAATGTCACGTACCATAGTTATTCTAATGGAACACGGACTCAGAGGAAGGAACCGATTCAATGTTTATTCTCATACCAGCTGTGGCTTCCACATGTAAATCATTTCACTTTTTGCTCGCGTCGCTTGGTCCTCCCCGGCCCCTGCGTTGCTTCTCTGGTTGAACGATCTGTACGTGGTATTACGTTACAAGGCAGCTCTACTGGGGCTGCAGCTGAATCCCCCTAATCGTCCGGCAAATCGTTATTTTCTTTGTGTGTTTTACTAATATTCTCATTTCGGGGATGACTGTTAACTGATTGAGGGCAAAAGCTGTGACCAAATAGCCACAGCACATGTGACAACTGTCCTGGGTTGAGACAATCTCTAAGAATTCTGACACTTTGATCCTATTTCTTGTCATGTCAGTCACTTTAGTCTGTTAGTAAAATCCTATGTGTCCACATAATTCAGACTTCCGTTGCACACACGTTCGAGCTCAGAACAGTTTTGCTCATTTCTAGGATTTAACCCAGTGCCACGTGCCTGGCAATGCTCCGTAAATGACTTCTGGATGGACTGAGGGGTCTCACTTGAATCTCAGAATCCAGGAATCCATTTTCAGGTCCTCAGTGCCTTCAAAGTGAAAGAATAATTATGGTAAAAGCAGAAAAGGCTGCTTAACACTTTGCTGCATGCCCTGCTTCTAGAATTTTCGTTAAAGAACAAAAATAGAATTGCTTCAAACTGTAAGATGGATTTTCTTTCCTCATCTGCCTTTTCTTCTGCGTAGGCAGTTTCTTCTTGACAGAAACCACGAATTCATTTCTAAAAAGCACTGTGGAATCTCTGTCAGTTCAGCCACTTCAGAAATCAGTAACAGGAAAGGAATGTGCAAAAATGAAAACAGTTGTGCTGTGTCGTGGGTGCCGTCTTCTTCTTTTCAATTTTCTCAAAATGTTGCTTCATCATCTTTTCAGTAATTAGATGCAATAGGTACCTAGGAAGAAACATTTATGAAGAGATCCTCACTGTGGCCCATTTGCAGATGAGCTTGCTCATTATCTAGGAAGGAGGCGGAGCCTGAGTTTAAGCAAATCCGTGATTCAAAAACTCCAAAGTTAGGTTTTAAAACTTTAGGGTAATCCATAATGAGTTTACAGTGAAATGAAAGAGAGTTTTATGGAGTTTAAAACAGCTAATTGTCTGGGAGCTGCTTTCATTCATTTGAAGTTATATCCAGTTATTGCCATTGGATTTCACTCCTTGAATTTGTGTTTCTCCCAGAGTTAGGAGGTTCCTTTTAAAACGAAGAGGATGTGCCAGCCCGTTTGCCAATAACGTGAATCCTACATGTTTGCCTTAACATATACACTGCAAAACTCAACCTTGAATCCATCCAGACGAATTTAAGACTGTTATATCCTGCAAACAGAAATAAAAGGAGAAAGGCCCATGACCCTGCCTGCAACTGGGCATTTCCATATGATTAGAAAAGCATGATGGTGTCGTGGTGAAATCAGAATGGTTTCGGTGCAGACCCCAGGCACCGCCCTCTACCACCCTCTGTTTGTGTGATCTTAGGCAAACACCTTAACCTCTCCAAGCCTCATTTTCCAGTATTTCTGCAATGGGGTAACAATACCCTTCATTGGCTGGATTGTTGTCAGTGAAGACTGGATGATCATAAATGTAAATTATACGGGATAATTTAACAGGCATTCTGCACCTTAGCTTCAAGTCAGTGCTTAAGTTCTGGTACTTACAGACCTTTGTCTTCAATTGTTTGGGAATCAAGCAAAGAGGTTAGAAGCAAAATATTTCCATAATTGCCCGAATTCTTCACTTTACCCACAGAGGCAGAAAGTCTCCACCGTCACTCCGGATGTCCTTGGGACACCATGACATGCAATCAACATCACCTGTGCTGGCTGATAATTCATAGGCTGTGATACGCTTGTTTACGGCACCTTCAGTTCCACAGACATTTTTACTTCACGAATTCACGGTTTCATACCAAGCAGGGGACGAAGACGAAATCATTCAAACTAAATGCTCTTTTGAATTCAGTTACTTGGCTGGAAAACCGCAGATAAACTGATCAATGCAAATGGTCTGAGATTTGAATAATTTCTTTTCCACTTCAGCTAAATCTGTTGAGCACACCCAAATAATTTAAAAGTGCTGAAAATCAGCAGTATTGGGGATTAATGAAGCCAATATATTTCCTGCTGCATTTGTTATCTCTAAATTATAGCACTGCCACTCGAAAGAATGCAATGAAGTTGAAATGAAGCAACTTTGTTGTTAAATATTGTCATTTAGAATAAAACGCATATGACTCCGGAAGTGAAATTACACGGGCTGCTGCTGTTTACTTTTTATACTTCGTTATTTTCAAGTGAATTTTTAGAAAAAGTAATAACAAGAAAGTCCTGCGTCTCAATGACCCATCAGCGATTAACTAGACTTTGCAGGGAATGGGAGGACCAAGGAAGTAGAGATGGGTGTTCAGACCCTGGCAGCTGCTTTGGGGGTTCAGCTAAAAGTGGCTCTTTTTGCTTTTAGATTGGCTCTAACCTAGTACCTCAAAGAACATAGCCGGGTCATGGGAAACCTTGGTTTTGAAGTCAGAGGGACCCAGGCACCAGGAGGTTCTTTGGGGACATAGACCGATTTTCATAGAGCTTACTTTCTATTGGGGGAGATTAAAAATTAACATATTTTATGTCAGATGATGGTGGGAGTTATGGAAGGAAATGAGCTTTTTGGCTGTGTGGCTTTGGGCAAATTACTTATCCTCTCTGAGCTTCAAGGCTCTTGTAAGAACTATGGATAACTTAGGCAAGGGCACACGGTTCCTGAGGGCAGAATTGGTAACTGCAATTGTTGTTATTACTCTCATTTTCAGTATTGTTTTTCCTTCATCTTGTTAGAAACGAAAACCAGCAAAATAAGGGTTGCCAGATAAAGTACAGGATATACCCAGTTCAATTTAAATTTCAGAAAAACAACGAGGGCCGGGCGCTGTGGCTCAAGCCTGTAATCCCAGCACTTTGGGAGGCCGAGGCGGGTGGATCACCAGGTCAAGAGATCGAGACCATCCTGGTCAACATGGTGAAACCCCGTCTCTACTGAAAATACAAAAAATTAGCTGGGCATGGTGGCGCGTGCCTGTAATCCCAGCTACTCAGGAGGCTGAGGCAGGAGAATTGCCTGAACCCAGGAGGTGGAGGTTGCGGTGAGCCGAGAACAAGAGCAAAACTCCGTCACAAAAAAAAAAAAAAAAAAAACAAAAACCAATGATTTTTCACCATACAGATGTCCTATGCAATAGGTGGAACATACTTAAAATACAAAAGGATTATTTGTTATTTAACTGAAAATCACATTTAACCAGGCATTTTGCACCTTTCCCCTTCTTTCTTTTTTTTTTTTTTTTTTGAGACAGAATTTCGCTCTTTTTATCCAGGCTGGAGTGCAATGGCGCGATCTCGGCTCACCACAACCTCTGCCTCCTGGGTTCAGGCAATTCTCCTGCCTCAGCCTCCTGAGTAGCTGGGACTACAGGCACGCGCCACCATGCCCAGCTAATTTTTGTATTTTTAGTAGAGACGGGGTTTCACCATGTTGACCAGGATGGTCTGGATCTCTTGACCTCGTGACCCACCCACCTCAGCCTCCCAAAGTGCTGAGATTACATCCCCTTCTCTTAACATGGCAATCCTAAGCAAAAAGTCCCCTCCAGGAAGTTTGTGGAAATTAAGATCCTTCTGAGTCAAGTTCTCCTTTTCTGCTCATTTTTCGACAACTTTGATGTGTTCTTTAATTTCATCCATTAAAACAAAGTATGTGTGATGTCTCACGCCTGTAATCCCAGCACTTTGGGAGGCTGAGGTGGGTGGATCACGAGGTTCGAGTTCGAGACCAGCCTGGTCAACATGCTAAAACACTGCCTCTACGACAAAATGAAAACAAAAACAAAAATTAGCCAGGTGTAGTGGTTTGCACCTGTAATCCTGGCTACTGGGGAGGCTGAGACATGAGAGTAGCTTGAATGCAGGAAGAGGAGGTTGCAGTGAGCCGGGATCACGCCACTGTACTTCAGCCTGGGCTGAAGTGAGACTCTTAAAAAAAAAAGTTGTGTATGACAGCAAATTCTTTATGAAAAGAAAGGTGCACAGTGCTAGTATCTTCAGGGAAGCTCTGTATTCCTTAGAGCAGAGTTCTGTGCATATGGGACCACCAGGAATACACCTCCGTCTGTGAAATGGGATGCAAACTAACAACACTGACCTACCCACAGGGCATCACGGATGCCATGTGCTCAAGTGCCTGGAAACTCAGTGTGGGGCTTGGCTCAAGGAAAGTACACAAAATAGCAAAGTAATTGTTATCATTCACTCATGTATTCCACAAATACTTGCTGAGTTCCTACTATATGACAGGCACGATGCGAGGCACTGGGAATTCAACAGTCAACAACTCCCCTTATCGGGAGGTTCCACACGGCACAGACCCTACTGCCACAGAACTTACTTTCTAGTGGCAGAGACAAATAAAAACATTTTACATCAGATGATGTTAAGTGTTATGGAAGAAAGAAAGGGAAGGTGGTGACAGGGAGTTATTCTCAGAAGGGTGGTTGGGGAAGAAACTCAGCACCAATGAATGACATTCGAGCAGAATCCTCAGTGAAGGTAGAGAGCAAGCTACACAGATACCTCGGAAAGGAACATTCCAGAAGGTAACAGCAAGGGCAAAGGCCCAAATGCAGGTAAGTGCTGACATGCTGGAGGCAAATCATTATCGATGGGAGACATTAGGAAATCCATCTCCATGAGCCAGTTCACCTGGAAAGGCTAGTCTTAAATAGATCTCAAGCTCTCATCTTCAGCCCATTTGCAAACCCTGCCTGAAAAGCTTGAAGAAAACTTGTACGTGTCTGAAAAAGTGCCACACTTTTGAAGTCTGTGCTGAGGGAGAGCAAGCACTGTCCCAGCTACTGCCACCGGGTTTCTACACAGTAGGTGATGTCCCCACAGCTACCTGCACGTGGTCTGCAAGTAGAACGTTGCAACGGATGAGAGCTTTCAGCTCATCAGACCCACTTCCATTTTTGCTTTCTATTCAGCTATTTTTCTTTTCTCCGCTTTCTAAGCCTTGTTATACTAAATAATCACCAAAAAAATTCTGTCCCTTCAAGGGGCTGGCATAGAAGCTGACCTCTGGCATCTGTTTTCCTAGTCTTCATGCAGGGCATGTAAGTTGGTAAGATCGCCTTCAGGAGAAGTCTAGGCTATTTAAAATCTTTAAAAAAGTCAGCTTCGCTAGTGTTTCAGTGCCTTCAAATCTTCCTATCCTTAGAGCTTTTGAAAGTGCTTTCAAGAATACAGCGGAATTATTTAAAGTAATCAAATTCCTTTCAACATGCCAGTCCTATATTAAGGCGGTTCTTGGATTTGGTAATCGTTTCTCCCTCTTACGTAGAATACACATTGCTTTCATTTACATTTCTTTCTTCTACTTTTCTTCTATGTAAACTATAAAGATCATCCCCAGGAAATTAAGGTGTCAGGATCTATACATTCAATGCTGTAAAGGACTTATCTGTGAAGTTCCTTTTATTTCTTTCGGTTAGTATTTTATCATTGTCGTGGTGGGTAGAATAGATGCTAGGACATTGTTCCCGCTGCTGCTCCTACCAGAATGAACCCTCACATGTCCAGGATATGGAGGCATAAAAAACTGTCTCTGATAGAGCTTTTGAAAATTTGGTAGGTGCAGTTGAAGATCCCCAGGAAAAACGGTTCCCTGGAATTTCTGCACAGGACATGTTTACCCCTTTTTGACTTTTGTTTTTTAATGAGACAGAGTCTCACTTGATGCCCAGGCTGGAGTACTGCAGTGGAGGAATCACAGCTCACTGCAGCCTCAACCTCCCAGGCTCAGGCGACCCCCACCTCACCCTCCCGATTAACTGGGACTACAGGTGCACACCAGCGAGACCAGCTAATTTTTCCTATTTTTCGTAGGGATGACGTTTCGCCACATTGTCCAGCCTGGACTATTTTACTTTTATCAAAATGTCTGAGCAGTTTCTAGTGCTACTGACAACACAGGAACCCAGGAAGGGGAAAGAATCATTCAGGCTAGAAGTTCCCTACATTGAATCCTTTAACCTAGTAAAAAGCATGTCCTGTAAGACAAAGAGTGTATTGTAAGTGACGCTAACTAGCTAACTCGTCCTTTAGGAAGGTGAAACGTTTTGCAAGATCCGGACCCCACATGCTTACCAAGGATTTCCATTTCCATGACAAATGGCCATCCTCTCCTATCTCCTTGGATGAAGTTCCTTGGCCACAGCTCCTATCACCCTTGGATCTGCTTATAATCCTCAAAATAAGTCTTTAAAAAAAGGAAAAGACTCTCATCCTGATCATTACACTCTGTGGAAGTGACTGTTAATTAAACGCTAACCTCCCATTGTAATGATCTACCTTAAAAAGAATTCTGCCTAAAGGGGGAAGTACTCCTGAAAATTTTATTTTGTGACATTGAAGATAAATCTCCATCTCCCAGAAGTTCTTTCCTTCCCACAACTAAAACAAGAGGCAGAGCATCAAAATGACAACAGTAAAAACCCCTTCCGCTCACCAAAATAACCTGGAGTGAAAACAGTAGCTTCCCATAAACAAACACCACGAAAACGTAATGTGTTTATTAGTAAAGAAAAATAAACTTTCTTCTCCGTGCTGTTCAGTTATCCTGTTCATTTCCTAATAGCCCCATATCCATAAAAGGCCAAAGGACTCTGCCCTTGACAAGCTAACTGAGCAGGAAAAGGCAATCATGTGTACAAGGCTGTCACCCACCCCACAAATTATGATAAAGGATACCTCAGGATTGCAAAAAAGAGTTGCATATCTCCGGTGACATCCACCGTAGTACGTTTAAGGATTTGAATAGAACAGCAATTTATTTTGCACTAACATGTTTTATAGTTATCATCAAGCATTATGTCTTCAGAGACTGAAAGGTGATGTTTTTATGGACTCTGGCCCTTGTTGCATTATCTTCACAGCTCAAAAATGATCTCTTGCTCTTTTTTTTAATTCCTCCTTCTCACCCACTACTTTGCCCCTCATTTAACAAAGCAGCGGTTTTCGCAAAGAAAAGGGGAAAAAAATAAAATGAATCCGCGTTAGACAAAGGGCACAAATGAACAGATTTCCCACCCTGAATAGTTTCAGAATGAATGATTATCTGGCTAATTAGTGAAATAAATAATAATAATTGCCTGTCCCTCCTCATTAGAGCCCTTAATAGCAAATGGAACCCCAGTGCAGAGTGCCAGCAAGCTGGTTTCACAGCTCAGTTCCGAGTTGAGAAAAAGCGAGAGTGAGACAGTCTATTGCAGATGTCTACGTGCCAACCCTAAAACTGGAAAAGCCAGAACAACCGGGCACTTCAGGATCTGTAAGGGAGATGGCTTGGGGTACAGAGGGACTATTTCTGGCTTCCTTCCATGCGTAAGAATTATGCTATATTCTGGGTACCCAAGGAGTGAGAGCTAAGACCTATGAACATAGAGCATGGAGGCCAGAACATAGAAGGAATGATTCTTATTATCCAAAGCTTATCCAGGAGCAGCTAGGTTCTTTAAGTCTGATCCAATCCACCTGCAGCATTATTGATCTTGATGCTTGTTACACCTACGGGTTCTGGGCCCCCTCCCAGAGCACCAGCTCGGAAGTTCTGGGATTGGGCCCAGCATCTGCGTGCTCATGAGGATTACTGGCTGCTTCCTACGCACCTGAAATTAGAGATTCTCTACAAGTCGACGGCTGGTGAAACTGGGCCATGCTATGAAATAAAGCATGTTTCACCTGTCGGAGAAGATGCTACAGCAGGAAACCTCATCAGATCTGACCACCCTCTTACAGATGTTGTCACCCTGGGGTTGAGTTACAACATCCTCATTGCCAGGGTGATTCTCCGTCTCAGACCTGCCACAAACTAACACAAGCCCTCCTTGCTGGTTTGCTCCCTGGATCCAGCCCAGCCACACATATTACTCAACACTGAAGGCATTTGACTGGCTTCTAATGAGGCAGCAGATCAGCTTTTAGGGGCCCATTCTCCGTGTGGTATATGAGTTAAGCTCCCGGTAATGCTGATCTGTTGGGAGTTCCCACTGCTCAGGCAGCTGTCTTGCAAAGCTCTTACTGCTTCACCCTCAACTTATCTCAGTCTACTCTTTCTGTCCGCCAGAAGTACAGATGCCAGCAAGAATAGGAATAAAAAGACTGCCTTTAAACTTCTCCCACATTCTGAATAGACCTTCTTTCAAGATGCCCTGAGGCCCCATCCACACTGCTCCCCTCACCATGACAGATTTACCCAGCCAGAGTGACTAGTCATTGATTCAACTATAATGCACTTAGCATTGAGGAGACAGGGGTGTCTCTTGAGCTTGAAGAACTCAAGAGCCCAGACTGGAAAACAGAACAGTAAATAGACAATTACAGTACCCTCGTACCCACAGAACAGATTGGGGGGAGGCTCAAACAAAGAAGACAAGACACTCAAGAGGAAGAGGAACGACGCTGAGAGAAGAGCATTTCGGTGAGGGAACAATGGGCTTATACCTGGGCCAACTTACCCAACAGGCCCTCCCTCAGTAAGTGCCATGCCCAGGGGTCATGATTTTCTTAGGAGACCACAGAACTGTCGTGGTTCTGATTTATCTTAAAGTCAGAAAAAAATGAAAATAACAATAAATATATAATAACAAATCTAGACTCATCTTTATACCAACACAGTCATAAAATAAAACATATAGCGCTTTTCCAGTAGATGAAGAGATCCATGAAGACAGGCATACCCGGGCCCTCAACAATTGTAGTGCACCTGTGCTCATGAAGACAAGCATACCCAGGGTCCTCAACAATTGTAACGCACCTGTGCTCATGAAGACAAGCATACCCGGGCCCTCAACAATTGTAACGCACCTGTGCTCATGAAGACAGGCATACCCGGGCCCTCAACAATTGTAGTGCACCTGTGCTCATGAAGACAAGCATACCCAGGGTCCTCAACAATTGTAACGCACCTGTGCTCATGAAGACAAGCATACCCAGGGTCCTCAACAATTGTAATGCACCTGTGCTCATGAATACAAGCATACCCAGGGTCCTCAACAATTGTAGTGCACCTGTGCTCATGAAGACAGGCATACCCGGGCCCTCAACAATTGTAACGCACCTGTGCTCATGAAGACAAGCATACCCGCGCCCTCAACAATTGTAACGCACCTGTGCTCATGAAGACAAGCATACCCGGGCCCTCAACAATTGTAACGCACCTGTGCTCATGAAGACAAGCATACCCGGGCCCTCAACAATTGTAACGCACCTGTGCTCATGAAGACAAGCATACCCAGGGTCCTCAACAATTGTAGTGCACCTGTGCTCATGAAGACAGACATACCCAGGGCCCTCAACAATTGTTACGCACCTGTGCTCATGAAGACAAGCATACCCAGGGCCCTCAACAATTGTTACGCACCTGTGCTCATGAAGACAAGCATACCCACGCCCTCAACAATTGTAACGCACCTGTGCTCATGAAGACAAGCATACCCGGGCCCTCAACAATTGTAACGCACCTGTGCTCATGAAGACAAGCATACCCGGGCCCTCAACAATTGTAACGCACCTGTGCTCATGAAGACAAGCATACCCGCGCCCTCAACAATTGTAACGCACCTGTGCTCATGAAGACAAGCATACCCGGGCCCTCAACAATTGTAACGCACCTGTGCTCATGAAGACAAGCATACCCGGGCCCTCAACAATTGTAACGCACCTGTGCTCATGAAGACAAGCATACCCGGGCCCTCAACAATTGTTACGCACCTGTGCTCATGAAGGCAAGCATACCCAGGGTCCTCAACAATTGTAGTGCACCTGTGCTCATGAAGACAGACATACCCAGGGCCCTCAACAATTGTTACGCACCTGTGCTCATGAAGACAAGCATACCCGGGCCCTCAACAATTGTAGTGCACCTGTGCTCATGAAGACAAGCATACCCGGGCCCTCAACAATTGTAACGCACCTGTGCTCATGAAGACAAGCATACCCAGGGCCCTCAACAATTGTAGTGCACCTGTGCTCATGAAGACAAGCATACCCGGGCCCTCAACAATTGTAACGCACCTGTGCTCATGAAGACAAGCATACCCGGGCCCTCAACAATTGTAGTGCACCTGTGCTCATGAAGACAAGCATACCCGGGCCCTCAACAATTGTAACGCACCTGTGCTCATGAAGACAAGCATACCCGGGCCCTCAACAATTGTAACGCACCTGTGCTCCAGTGTTTACTGCAGCGCATTGCTGTTTATTCACAACAGCAGAGATTTGGAAGCCACCTAAGTCTCCATCAACAGGTGAATGAATAAAGGAAATGTAGTACACACACGCTGGAGTACTACATTATGTACTCCTATACATTATGCTATATTCTGGGTATCCAAGAAGTGAGAGCTAAGACCTATGAACACAGAGCATGGAGGCCAGAACACAGAAGGAATGATTCTTATTATCCAAAGATTATCCAGGAGCAGCTAGGTTCTTTAAGTCTGATCCAGTCCAACTGCAGCATTATTGATCTTGATGCTTGTTACCCCTATGGGTTCTGGGCCCCCTCCCAGAGCGCCAGCTCTTGTTATTTAGCCCTAACAAGAATGAGGTCCTGTCATTTGCAACAACACGGACAGAACTGGAGATCACTGCATTAAGTGAAATAAGCCGGGCACAGAAAGACGAACTTCGTGTGTTCTCAATCATTTGTGGGAACTAAACACTAAAGCAATTCAATTCATGGAGACAGAATGATGGTTCCAGAGGCTGGGAAGGATACATGGGGGAGAGGAGAAGGGGAGGATGGTGAATGGATAGAAACATATAGTTAGATAGAAGAAATAAGATTCAGTATTTGATAGCACAATACTGTAATTACTGTCAACAATCATTTATTGTACACGTTAAAATAACCAAAACTATAATTGGAATGTTTATAACACAACAAAATGACAAACGCTTGAGGTGACGGATACCCCACTCACCCTGATATGATTATGCATTGTATGCCTGTATCAAAATACCGAACATACCCCATCAATATACACACCTACTATGTACCCATAAAAATAAACAATGAAGGGCTGTGCACAATGGCTCACGCCTGTAATCCCAACACTTTGGGAGGCCGAGGCGGGTGGATCATGAGGTCAAGAGATCGAGACCATCCTGGTCAACATGGTGAAACCCCGTCTCTACTAAAAATACAAAAAATTAGCTGGGCATGGTGCATGCCTGTAATCCCAGCTACTCGGGAGGCTGAGGCAGGAGAATTGCCTGAACCCAGGAGGCGGAGGTTGCAGTGAGCCGAGGTTGCACCATTGCACTCTAGCCTGGGTAACAAGAGCGAAACTCTGTTTAAAAAAAAAATTAAAATTAAATTAAAAAATAAAAGATGAAAATAAAAAATATAATTCCCAATATAAGTTGGAAAAAAAACGTATCTCAGATGTCTTTTACTGTCATGGATAAAAGTCCATTTTCCTCCTACAATTAAACAATTATATTTTAACAACCATAATGCAGCCCCAGTGTATGCAAAGATACAGGTGAGTATCTGGAAATCAAACGACAATGCTTAAACATACAGAGCCTTACTCAGTGAGAGGCACTTCTCTAAGGTCCTGTTGCATTCACCTCTTGAATCTCCACAACCCAGTACAGTAGGTACAATTGCCCCCAACCCCACTTTACAGAAAAGTAAATTAAGGCAGAAGAGGACAAGGCTCCCAAAGGCACTCCGTCACGCAGATAACCACGTCACGTATCTGGGTCCTGCGACGCTCAAGTCTGCACACTTACACTCTGTGGCGCTCCTCAAATTATCTAACTCTTTGTGAGGAGGCCCCATTTTCTTTATTTCCTATCACAGACCAGTATCTTTGTAAATAAATAAATAAATGACCAGAAAAATGAAATGCAAAAGAAGTACAAAAAAGGCAAGCCCAGTTATTAAAAATTAATTCAACAGACATAAAATTACATTCAATTATTGGGCTCGACAGTTGCAATCATGCTAAATTTATATAAAACCTTCTCAGGGCTTATTCTCCACGTCTATTTTTACCTCACATCATACAGGTCACAGCCTGCAGACCCAGCCAGAGTCCTGGTGCCCACGTGCTAGGGACACTGCCCTGGGCCAAAGGGGCTGCAGTTGGCTTTCGCAGTAGTGCAGGTGAGGAAGGGGCCACAGGAAGAAGAATGTCACTTTGCCAAAATGTTGGCTGAGAAGAACAGAGGAGAGGAGGATGGGACCTGAGTAAATTAGGATGTGTGCCTTTTCACCAAACTGAGGATGCGCTCCCGTGCCAAGCACCTGCCTACCACAGGCTGAGCTGGGGGTTGTGCCAGAGCCTCCCTTGCTGAAAACCTCAAACTGTAGGATTCTGTAGTGACACATACGAGCTCTGAGGCACACTCATGGGATCAAAAGTAGGTGTTCAACAGCAATGTACAACTGTGACCCATGAACCATCCACACTCCCTATGATGCTCTATAATATTTTCATTTTATTTTATTTTTCTTTTTTTGAGACAGAGTTTCGCTCTTGTTACCCAGGCTGGAGTGCAATGGCGTGATCTCAGCTCACCGCAACCTCCGCCTCCTGGGTTCAGGCAATTCTCCTGCCTCAGCCTCCTGAGTAGCTGGGATTACAGGCACGCGCCACCATGCCCAGCTAATTTTTTGTATTTTTAGTAGAGATGGGGTTTCACCATGTTGACCGGGATGGTCTCGATCTCTTGACCTCGTGATCCACCCGCCTCGGCCTCCAAAAGTGCTGGGATCACAGGCTTGAGCCACTGCGCCCGGCCCTATAATATTTTTAATTGAATCCTTTATGTGTCTTATAATTCATAAAACAGTTGCATTACAAAAATTTGTATTAAAAATTACGTGCTGAATGTAAATATAACATATACCCCAGTTTTGCAGTTTCTTTCTATACCTCTCTTTATATCATAAGTATATTCCTGAACATGCAGGGAAATCAGGATTTTGGTAAGCACATCGTATGTTAGGCACCCTAGAAGACACACTGTAAAAACAGACTTTATTCACAGTGAATTCTGTTTCCTTGTCTGTAAAATAATAATACCATATACTGACCTGTGAAAGACTCAGAAAATCTTAGAGTGCTGATTTTAAACCAGCAGTTGTTAGTAGTATTCTCTTTTGGAAACCCAGGCTTTCGCACTAAGGTCTGTGTGAGATGTTCCTCTCCTTGGTATAGCATTTCAGTAACCATCTTATGCCATGTGTGGTCTTCCATGTAAATCTCAATTAGGTGACTGTATGCCAGTAACTGTCCTAATATGAAAGGAATCACTTCAGGCGCCTAAAGAAAGGAGTTTGGGGTATTTAATTTAATCCCCCGCCTGGAAAATCTTAGTATCTGATCTTATTTCTACCATGTTTTCATTCATTTACTTACTTTCCATCAGAAATGTCCCCATTTGGTAATAGGGAAAGGAAACGAATCTTGCTCCTTTCCCACTGAAGAAGACATGACCTCCTGAGATTTGGGGGTTTAGAATTTCTTGTTAATGCAAAATCTTGAACAGTGCTGTAACTCAGGCAGCCAGTCCACGACAGTCACTGTCCCAACAGAACAAGAATGACCTGTTCATAAGAAGCTAGGGCACATGAACTTCCTCCAGACACGGGCCAACACAACCATTTTGATAATGCCAATAGGGCGCCCCTAAGAAAGAAGCGGGCCCCACCCATAGGAAGAACAGTTGCACCTCCTAAGAAGACAGAAACACATGTGTTTTCACCCTATCTCCATGAAAACTGTGGAGCTGCCCAGGAGGCTTGGAGACTGTTAGGCTGAGACAGTAAGTTCACAGGACTCGTCTAAGACCTTTGCAGGTAACTACGTTATTTGATTCTGAAATAGGCATTGTTGCTTTACAGACAGAATCTGACGCGTAGAACTGGGAAGTAACTCTCAAAGTGACACATCTAGTTACTGGTGCTGCTGTGATTTCAATCTGGCAGTACAAACAAGTGGTAAATGCAATGGATGATACTGATTTGACCCATGTTCTTCCATGTAGAGGCTTTATTCGGCCCATTGGAGGGCTCTCTTTTTCAAGACTATCATCCAAAGTTCAAATATAACACACAGGCAAGCCAGTATTAACCATACCAAAAGTAACGGTTACAAAAAGCATGTACACAGTAAGGAACTTTTGCTATTTTATTTACTTCTCTAACAGCAGTATTTTATTATACCTGTAATAAAGATGAGCAAAGGATGGCTCTGAGAGATTACACAGTTATTATAGCCTCACAATGGATTTGGACTTGACTGGAGATCTTAACCTGCCATTTAAAAAGCAACATTGATGCTATTTGTAAGTCCCTATTTCCTAACCACCATTCTGTGGGTTGTCAGAGCGAACTATTTCTATCTGGGACACACACTCTACTCCACCCTCTCATGAATAAATACAGTTTCTAAAGATTCTCTTTACCTATCTCTTTGTAACGCCTGAGGTGTAAAATGCACAAAATGTAGACTGTTTAAAGCTTAGTGGTAGCAGGGCTCATGCCTATAACCCCAGCACTTTGGGAGGCCGAGGCGAGTAGATCACCTGAGGTCAGGAGTTCGACACCAGCCTGGCCAACATGGTGAAGCCCCATCTCTACTAAAAATACAAAAAAATTAGCTGGGCGTGGTGGCGGGCACCTATAATCCCAGCTACTTGGGGGGCTGAGGTAGGAGAATTGCTTGAACCTGGGAGGCAGAGGTTGCAGTGAGATGAGATGGCATTATTGCCCTCCAGCCAGGGTGACAAGACCAATATTCTGTTTAAAGAAAAAAAAGCTTAGTTGGACATTTTAGGGTTGGGAAATACTCCCCTACCCCATGCATCTCCCTTCCCTCTGAATCAGGTAGTCAGAGGAGCTGCCCAAAAGACACAGATGATTTGTATGTGCTAAGCTTAAACCAAGGAACCAAACTCCTAGCACTAATAATTATTACAATTTGTTGAGAGCAACAATAGCTTGGTAAAGACCAGTGTTTCCCTAAAGGGCAAGTAGGATAGGCCTATAACTTCAAACGTGTAAGAATAATTTGGTATTCACATTAATCCCCCTGCCATGGCCAGCCACATCAATCCTGTTCAAAAGGGGAGCACTGGAAAAACCATTGAAGTTTGAAGGGAAAAAATAGACAGGTAAGGTGAACAGCAGCAGAGAGTAAAACGACTACATGACTGCTGGTTGCTGCCAGGGACTCGTAACGTTTCATTAACCCTCACCTACCACCCCATGCCCATTTGGCTCCAACTTTCAGTGAGGCAGGGATCCGGGCCAGGAGGGAAATACCACCATCCAGTCACTGCTGTCTATTCCTGCAAGAATACTATTTTTGCAAAATGTTTTGCCACCTGAGGCCCAGGCAAAATGACTGGTCCTTGTTTAAATCACTGCATTTTTCACTCATGTATACGTCAGTTTCAACTCAGAAACAGAGCCTACTGTAAAAAAAATGTACACACATCCAAACCGCCACACTTGTTTCCGGGACTTAGATTTCAAAGCTACAGAAGTATTTCAAGTAAAAAGATTGCTTAGGAATAAGCAGTAGATGATGATAAAAGAAAAGAAAATGCAGTATGGATGGAGGCGCCCGAAAACCAGGAATTCGAATCAATGGAAGGTACAGCCCATGGGCCCACATCCTTCTGGAATAGAAATTAACAGCATTGGGAGTTTCAACTGCATCCTCTCCCCACTTGCACTTAAATCACGAATCCAGATTGACAGAAGATGTATCCGCTTTTGGCCACAAATGGACCTTCACATATTTGCATTTTCTTATGCCATGCACATGAAAGAGAAGGAAAAGAAAGATTTTTTTCCTCTTTGGTGTGCTTTGACATGGCACCTGGAGCGTTAGGGAGGACAAGGCACAGCAGCATTAGTGATGTCTAGCTTTCTTAGCTCTTGGCCTTTGAGCAGAAACAAGGCCCCTTTCTAGGTAGACACTGGCTAAAGGCCCAAAAGCATGAGCATCTCAGTTTGTTTGGCTGCTACAACAAAAACATCTTAAACTAGTAATTTACAAGTAACAGAAGTTAATTTCTCACAATTCTGAGGGCTGAGAAGTCCAATATCAGCATGCTGGCACATTCAATGTCTGATGAGTGCTCCTTCTTTGCCTCATACATGGCACCATGCTGCTGCATCTTCACATGGCAGAAAACAGAACAGCAGCCTGGCACCTCTTTTATAAGGTCACTAATCCCATGTACTGGGGCAACCTCATGATGTAATCATCTCCTAAAGGTCCACCCCTTAATACTATCACATTGGCAAGTAAATTGCAACATATGAATCTGGGAGACGCATTCAGACCACAGCAATAGGAAAATATTTGTTTTCGTAAAACAGGGAATTTGATTCTCCTTTCTGCCATTAGCCATGCAGCCTTCCAGGATTACAGAAGGCTAACCTCAACCACTGACTCCTGCTGGCTGCTTTTTGATTCAGTAGCCACTATGGCCTACAGGGAGACCACTTCCTTCAATCACTGCTTGAGAAATCACTGGAGGAGTTCTGTTGGGGAGAGACACTCTCTAGGTCCCATGTTGTCAGGGGCAGGTCCAAGAGACAGAGAGTGATATGCTGGGCATATAGAAGTAGGACAGGTGCCAATCATTATCTTAATAAATTATTCTGGATTTGCCAGGCCTGTACCTCAGCAGTTCCAAGCCACTGTTACTTCTAGGATATATTTTTTCTTTTAAATTATTATTATTATTTTGAGACGAAGTTTTGCGCTTGTTAGCCACGCTAGAGTGCAATGGCACGATCTCGGCTCACCGCAACCTCCACTTCCTGCCTCAGCCTTCTGAGTAGCTGGGATTACAGGCACGTGCCACCATGCTCAGCTAATTTTTTGTATTTTTAGTAGAGACGGGGTTTCACCACATTGACCAGGATGGTCTCGATCTCTTGACCTCGTGATCCACCTGCCTCGGCCTCCCAAAGTGCTGGGATTACAGGCTTGAGCCACCACACCCGGCCGGCAGTGGTGTTTTTACAAGCTAAAACATAATCAAGAGGTTGTGAACAAGATTTTCTAGCCTAGAGGGAATAAAGGGCATTTCGTAAACCCTAAGAGAATACCGATTACTATATTTAATCATAGAGAATATGGGAGAAAAATAACAAAATGCTATATTAAGCATACTTATGAATTATGACATGATTTTATGAACTGTATTTCCTTAATATATACTTTTAAGTCAAGAAGATATGATCCTTTCACTTACTCACTTCTCCCACATTGTGAACTGAGATCCCTACACACCTCTCCCCTTCTTTTGACATCATCTGCCTCAATAGTTTATCTTAGATAACTATGGCCTTAAAAGATAAATAGCCTCAAATACTGGATGTTTAATGTGAACATGAGTTGGGACATGAATTAGTCTAAATCATCCGGACATTTTGCCTTGGCACACCCATCTTTGCTAGGAAAAGGTTGTCTAGGATGATTTTTCCATTAGGAATCCTGCCATGGCCTTTTGTAAAGAAATCATACCTGCAGACAGTCCTTCTCTTCATGGTTATAGCAGAAAGCGTGGGTCTTAGTTCCAAGTCTAGAAGGTGATGACGCGGATAGAATCTGACATACCAAAGGTGGGAAAGAACACACAATTAGGAGTCATCTCTTGTTTCAGGACGAGGTTCCTAAATGAGGTTATGTGATGAGGTAACTGCTCATATAGCAACAGGTGTCACACATACGACTTCTTTCTTATTTATTTATTTAGAGACGGAGTTTCGCTCTTGTCACCCAGGCTGGAGTGCAATGGCACGATCTCGGCTCACGGCAACCTCCGCCTCCTGGGTTCAGGCAATTCTCCTGCCTCAGCCTCCTGAGTAGCTGGGATTACAGGCACGCACCACCACACCTGGCTAATTTTTGTATTTTTAGTAGAGACGGGGTTTCACCATGTTGACCAGGATGGTCTCGATCTCTTGACCTCGTGATCCACCCGCCTCAGCCTCCCAAAGTGCTGGGATTACAGGCTTGAGCCACCGCGCCTGGCACATACTGCTTCTTAATCTCTCTTCACCAGTCGACTCCAACACATTGGAAAGTGCCGATCTACATGAGACAGTCAAGCAACAAGCCTGGCCTGATGAATGTGTGCAATTTGAGACCAACCAGATATCGTCAACCCACCCAATCCATTATGACATCGAAAATTACCCCACTGTAAATTAGTGTATTTGCATGGATGAGTCCCTGTTGAGTCTAGGAAGAGCAATAGCTACTGTCATTTAGGTAGAACATCTTTGAAAGCTACCAGTACCCAAGACTGAGAACTATAAAGGAAACACCAGCTAGGTGAAAACGAACATTTAAAGGGAAGTTACGGTGTCAAAACCAAATTGCAGACTCTTCTTTATTTTGCTTATGGTTTGCCCTCTTCTGGAAAATTTCCATCCAAGCAGCACAAAACCCTCAGAATGAAAAAGGACGCACTCTCGGGAACCTGAAAGGATTAAATCTAAGCAGATACTTACATTCTTTTGAACCAAAAGGAAAAGTATTTATAGATTCTAACTGTCCTGACCCTCTTTTCAACACAGCTGTGAATATCGGTCACAGTGTTTAATACGTAAAGAAAGTCTATGTGGGGAAATGACAGTTTGGAGACAATTAACCAAAAGACACCCCAACCTGATTCCAGGACCCTCCCTTCCAAGGAGCCCATTTCTCATAGAAAACAACCAAACTTTAAAAAAATAATCCAGTAACACAGTAAATATTTCACGGAACCTCATTAAAACATTTTACTATTTGCACTGATTATCATGTGGCTGCTTATACAGAAGCCCATAAATCTGACTGCACTAGGTTCTCAGGCCTTTATTTCAGTTAATTTCTTCTGCCTACGTGGACTTGCCCAGGAAATGAGATTTAATGAGTCACCGTCCTCCCTGATAATCACAGGAGAGCTCATTAGCTTTGTGTCAGATTTGTACCAACTATCTGCCCCCGATATGCTGATGACTTCTTCTGAGTTAAATATGGTATTACCAAAAGGGAGAACTCAGAAGAGCGTACATAAATATTTTTACATATGTTAAAAGACATCCGAAAGCAGAAGGTGAGAAAATAACAACATCCCCTATTGATGGCGTCACGATTTAGATGACACACATCATTAAAAAGAAATAAAGTTTGACATTTACATGTTTGCAAGTCTTTCTAAATCTGTTTAAATGCCTGAGCTGAGTCAAAGCAAAAGAGGGCTCAGAAGCAGAAGAAAACAGTCTAATGGTTCTTAAAATTCATGAAGTTTGGAAAGTTCTCCGTCACATGTGTTAGGAGACCTCACCAAGTCCTCCCAATCTCCTATCACGTATGTTAGGAGACCTCACCAAGGCCTCCCAATCTCCTATCACGTATGTTAGGAGACCTCACCAAGGCCTCCCAATCTCCTATCACGTATGTTAGGAGACCTCACCAAGGCCTCCCAATCTCCTATCACGTATGTTAGGAGACCTCACCAAGGCCTCCCAATCTCCTATCACATGTGTTAGGAGACCTCACCAAGTCCTCCCAATCTCCTATCACGTATGTTAGGAGACCTCACCAAGGCCTCCCAATCTCCTATCACGTATGTTAGGAGACCTCACCAAGGCCTCCCAATCTCCTATCACGTATGTTAGGAGACCTCACCAAGGCCTCCCGATCTCCTGACCTGCCGCTCTCACTGTCACTTCATGGGAAAGGGGGAAACGTTATGCTTCCCTCAAAGAAAAGCTTGAAGTAAATCTTCAGTACTTCCATGGACCACCTTAGTAACAAAGTTGACTTAACCGGCACTAAAATTGCCCGTAAAGGAGCATGTGACAGTGATGGTGAAACCATCAGAGTGATTTTCTGAATTCTCATTTGAGTCCCTCAGGAGGTCACCATTTCCCTTCTAGGTACAGAGAGTTACCTGGGCAAAGGTGTTGGTCCTGCATGGCTGAGTGACCACTGTGGACCAGGGTCCAGCTCTTCACCAGTATTTGCTGAACTAACCAGAGGCCACAGAGCCTGTTTGGAATGCATAAGAGTGTGCAGCTCTATAGTCCTCAGATTGAAACAAAGTCCTCGATTCAAACAAAAGTGCTTCTGAACACGTTTTGGTTGGCGTACCTTTTTCAGAATATCATAAAAATGGACTCTCTCTCTAGGAAAATGCACCGCTGCACTACAAATGCACATACACACAAAATTCGGAGGACAGTGTCAGAGAGTTCTCAAACACTCTGATCTGAATCCTAGACTTGCTTGGGGTTCCTGAAGCTTAATCCTCTCATACAGATGATAATATCAAATAATGCGATAAAAGTACTGCTCATTGAAAACGGACTACCTATCAGGCAATGCGCTATCTCATTCCACTCCCACAGCGACCCCACAGAGGCAAATCTAGAGCCTCAAACCCAGTGTGCCTCTGGAGTCTGTGCTCTGAGCTTCTAGAGTCTGCTGCCTGTCCTCTAAAACGTATTTTTATTTTAAAGCCTATTCACTTCTGCTTTCTAATTTCGTCTTTGTAACCACCTTCTAGGAACTAGATTAGGTAGGTACCTCCGCCTTAGTAAGTGCTGAAGCATTTCCAGAGGAGAGCAAGGGATCTGCTGCGCTCAGTCTTTTCAGACAACGGAGTCACAGCGGATGAAATTAAAAATTAAAACCCAAGATTCTAACTTGAGCCTTTCTCCATTCACTACAGGTTGAAACACTCCAGGAACACCATCTAATCCCTTTAATTCACAGCCATCCATTGCCTTGAGGACTAAGGCAGCATGGCAAGGTTTTGAAGCCATGTGGTGATTCCTACAAAACACCTGGCTTCCCGTGGTTCACAGAGCAGAGTTTTGTTTCTACAAAGTCAAAGGCATAGGGAAGAACAGAAAGCAAAGTTGTCAGTCTGCAGAATATAAAAATGTCTGATGTGCCTATGATCATGCTGGACATCAGATGCATGGCCTTGTCTTTACACAGACCCCCAAATCTAACTGAAATGCAAAGACATTTGTTAAATCAGTTGAACCCTTCCCTTACCTGAACTCTACCCAGCATTCTTCAGTTGTCACTGTTCCCATTGTTCACTGAATTTCTTCCTCCTGAAAACCTCCAGCAGCATGTACAGCCCATTCTACAACTATCCAATGTCAGACATTGGACTTGGCTTTCTACTCCAGTGAAATGGCAGAAAGTCTGGGGCAAATGTAGCAAAAAGTTTCTGAAACAGAATCAAACTTGTAAGGAAGAATGAGAAAGAGAGAATAAAAAAGAAATTCCCAGGTACAAGAAATGAAGAGGAACAATAGCCAAGCTGCCATGGCATCATCGGTGAACTCAGGCTCTGGGGACTCAGCAAGATGTGTGTCTAGGTATGGGCCAGAAAGGCCAGGGGCTGGGGTCAAAATGCCCATTCAGCAACAGGGGATGCGGAGAAGACCTATGCCAGGTGGGAGTTAGAACTGACAACCAGCTATGAAGTAAAGATCCTGGAAGACACAGCAAAGGGGAGAGAAAGGAATTTTGTCTTTTCCCAGCTCCACGTGGTAGAGAAAGTCAGTTATGAGAAATCAAACCCCCAGTCCGTTTGACTTTGCAGGTGCAGGGTCTAAACTCACATTATCTACCTGTAAGGAAACCTCAGGGAAGAAACTGAAGTGGAAACTGGCTGCAGACTAATAAAACCACTGAGATGCCCATCGTAAGAAATCTAAAACTACTCTTCAGAAACATTTTCGCAACCCCAGAACACGGTACATCCCCAAGATGGGGAAAACTCCCGCTAATAATTAAAAGAAAAAAATTACAAATCACTACAGAAAAAAAGTCTCTGTAACAGAAAGCAAGCAGGTGTAACAAACAGGAAAGTAATAGTTCGTAACTAAAGAGAATAGAACCATCTGAAACTAGCAACAAAGGTAAGTGTATTTATAATAACTGGGCCAGGCGTGGTGGCTCACACCGTAATTCCAGCATTTTGGGAAGCCAAGGTAGACGGGTTGCTTGAGTCTAGGAGTTTGAGACCAGCCTTGTCAACATGGTAAGACCCTGTGTCTAGAAAAAAAATTTAAAAATTCATCTGGTGTGGTGGCACATGCCTGTAGTTCCAGCTTCTTGGGAGGATGAGGAGTGAGGATCACTTGAACCTGGGAAGTTGAGATTGCAGGGGGCCATGATTCAATCAGTGCACTCCAATCTGGGTGACAGAGCAAGACTCTCTCCAAAAAATCAAAATAGCTAAAGAGATTAAAAAAAAAAAAAGATCTGAAGCCATGATACAAGAAGAAGGCACCCTATAATAAAAAGAAATACATTTGAAAACAAATCATGTCATACTTTTAGAAATTAAAAAAACACACACAGTAAATCTGAAACTAAATAAATAGTATATTAGTTTCTTATAGCTCCATGACAAAGTGTCACAAACTGGATGGCTGAGAACGACAGAAAGCTATTGTCAGAAATGTAGTTTGCAATGTGGTTTTTAAACCTAAAGTTAAGCTGTGAGCAAGGCTGGGCTGCCTCCTTCTGAAACCTGAAATAGGAAGCTCCTTCCTCATCTCTTGCAGCCCCAAATGTTCCTTAGCTTGTTGCAGCGAAGTTCGAATCCTCACATGGCATTCTCCCTATGCCTCTTCACATAGTCCTCCCCTTGGGCATGCTTCTGTGTCCCAATAACCTCTATCCGTAAGGGCACAAGTCATACTGGATTAGGGCCCCCTTAATGACCTCATTTTAACTTGAACACTTCTGCAACGACCCTATTTCCAAATAAGGCTATATTCTGAGATACTGATTTGGACTTAAATATAACTTTTTTGGAGGACACAATGCAATCCATAACATAACAACAGCTTCAACAGAGAATCGATGAAAGATAAATCAACCAGAGTAAAAAGGAGGAAAGAGAAGCAACATTCAGTGAGATCATGGGGGAGATTTTCCAGAATTTACTAAAACAGACCCTGAGATTCAGGAAACACAGAGAGTAAAGCAGGGCAAAGAAAACTAAATCCACAGCTACATGCAGCCCGATGAAACTGCAGATCATCATAAAGAAAATCCTAAAAGAAGCAAAGACAGATTAACTAGAAAGATTAGGCTGGTGGCAGATCTTTCATCACCAAAACTGCAAACTAAAACAACAGCAATGTGTGCCGGCAGAAGGCTGGATACGCGGCCAGGGGCTGCCGGGGCCGTGAAGGGGCTTCTAGGGTGCTGGCCACGTTTAGTTTCTTGACCTAGTTCTGATTTTATGTGCTTATTGATTACATGTGCTCATCACACGTATCCATGATGGGCGTGCTTTTCCATAGGAACGCCATCATCCAATGAAGGTTTTTTATAAAGAGAGAGCAGAAGACAAAGGAATGCCTTCAAAGTCCTGAGGAGAAAATAAGTCAGCAAAATTATCACTTGAGTAGAATGACGAGGTAAAGACGTTACAGTCAAAGACTGTGGGACTGTACTGCTCACCACCTTTGCTGAAAGAACCACTGAAGGATGTACTGCGGGAGCAAGACAACCGAACCCAGAATGAAGGAGCAGCATTGCAAGGAGCAAGAGTGAGGCAAGAAGTTGATAATGTTGTGACTTAAATCTAAAAAGGCCCTCAGTGAAAAACTAACAGGAAAGATACAAAGTTGTAACCGAGGAAGAATTCAAGTCCTGGGGGAAAAATATCCAAGACCCTGAGAGGGATCTTCTGCTACAATGTTTCTTATATTATTTGGGAGAAGAGAAGCAATATTGAATTTCAACTTTAAGTATGTATGTTAAAAATGGAATGGCCATTAAAAGATAAGAAGTAGATGCATAACTGTTAAACCAGCATGAGGTGGATGGGGAATAAAGAAAATACAGTCTATCCAAGGGAAGCCAGTGAAAGACAGAAAAAAAAAAAGCCAAGAAATATTGTTGAAAAAGTCCAAAGAAAAGAACAGATATTCTTGTTTCTGTTTTAGAGACAGGGTCTTGATCTGTCACCTGGGCTGGAGTGCAGTGGTACCATCATCCCTTGCTGCTGGGCTCCAGTGATCCTAACCACCTCAGCTACCTAAGTAGTTGGGACCACAGGCACACGCCACAGTGCTTGGTTAATTTTTTTTAAATAAAATTTTTTTTTGTAGAAATGAGATCTTACTATATTGCCCAGGCTGGTCTCGAACTCCTAGCTTCAACCAATCCCCCTGCCTTGGACTCACCAAATGCTTGGATTACCACGCTTGGTAATCTCAAGTGTGAGTCACCACACTAGGCCTCTTAAATTTATAATAATTTAGTTATATGCTGCTAGTAAGAGATAAGTATGAAATATAATGACACAGCTAAGCTGAAAGGAAATGATTGTAAAAAGACATATGAGTCAAATCTAATCCAAAGAAACTTTTAAAAGACTAAGATCAGAAAAAAAATTTAGGGGCAAAATTCTTATTAGGAATTAAGAAGCGTCATTAGTTTAACAGAAAAAAAAAAAGGACCAATTCACCAAAAAGATATAACAATCATGAGACTGAATGAACCAAAGAATACTGCCTCAAACTATATGAAGCAAAAAATTTAGCGGAATTACAAGGAGAAATTGATCGAGTCTCCACAGTGCTGTGAGATTTTTTTAACCCTCTTGCTTGAAATCTGCTAAGTCATCGCCACAACCAAACTGTAAGGTTCTTGAATTCAGAGTGGATGTCTTATGCCATGTCCCCCAGTATATGAGATGCGTTTCCACTCCCTGCAAATGTATCAGAACATATAAATGTCCCTGCTCATAGAAATGAACGGAAGACAGGGCTCCATAGGCAAGTACAAAACACAGAAAGTATGCACTAATAATTTATTACTGATAGCAGACACTTTCTGTAACAAGCAAAACTATTACAAGTAGAATAATTAATGAAGACATAAAATAATGGACTGAAAATAGAAAAAAGAAAATTGTCCCTATACTTCTTTTGAAGCATTTACGAGACACCAGGTTCATTTCTTAAATTATTCAAACTACTGTATAATCTAATTGGAAGACCACGTATATTCATTTTAAATGGGGGGAAAAAATGGACCTAGAAAAAATTCTAAAACCAAACAGAATTTGCATTTGGTGGATACAAGACAGTAGCAATGATGCTACCCCCTAGTGGCAGAGTGCAGCAACACAGCAGCATATCCCGAGGGTCATTTTCCTAACAAAAGTAGTCAGCCGTAGAAGGTATCTCCTGTAGATCAAAGTCGATTGCAGCAAATGTTCCATTAATGTCTGTTGTTGTTATTGTCATCCTACAATATCATCAGCATTTTTGTTACGCTCAGCCTATAGCTAAGTGCTTTTGTATCAGGTATCAACATCGAGGCCCTCAGATGTGGCCAGGGCTATAAGGTCACGCCACATACAGAGGGCAGGGTATACTCAAGGAACAGCCTTCAGCCACTTTTCTTAGAGAGGGGCAGGGTAACCATCAGACACCAGGAGGCTTCCTGGCCTTCTCAGTACCTCGTGCAATGGCAGCCTTTTGAGGATCAGTAATATGAAGTTTATCCTTACGAATATGGACGGTACCCCTACTGGAAGACAATGCCGTTCTCTTGCGGTCCACAAGGAAAAGAAAGAAGAAATGTAAATAATCCAGTTTCAACTTAATGGGTTCCATCCATGTGTAACTATGTCCCACAAGGTGGATCAGAAATACATAAATTTGTGTTAAAAAGAAGGCAAAACAGTTTTCATCTAAGATGCTATTAGGGGAAACTTAGTGATGGATACGAAGAAACTCTGTGCCATCTCTGCAACTTTTCTGTAAGTCTAAAACGATTCCAAAATTAGAAGTGTCTATTTTAAAAAACTGATGATCAAAAAGAAAATAAAAAAGTAAAATTCTTACTGTATTTGTCAAGAGACTCAATGACAGTAAACGACATAACCTATAGGTAGCAGACAGCAATTTCATTTTTTATCTGGAAAAATGTGAGTCAAGAACGGAATTTCTTGAGAATATCCAGAATTTCTTGAAATGTCCATTAGGCATTCATCTAAACCAGTGCCCCAGTGCAGGCTTTGAGCTATCTGTTTCTTCAGCAGAAAGGCAGTTTTAGAATCCCTACATAGCTTGTACTATACACAAAATAATACTCTCTATGATTTGGCTCATTTCCTGCAAAGTTTGTGTTATATTAGTTATATGGCTTTTAGACCAGTCCGGTGGCGCACTTAACTATGTTACATTTTTTTTTTCAGGAGTTATGAGTAAACAGTGGGCAAAGGAGCTGGAGTGGGAGGTAAACATTGAAGGAATGTGGGCAAAGGAGCTGGAGTGGGAGGTAAACATTGAAGGAATGTGGGCAAAGGAGCTGGAGTGGGAGGTAAACATTGAAGGAATGTGGGCAAAGGAGCTGGAGTGGGAGGTAAACATTGAAGGAATGTGGGCAAAGGAGCTGGAGTGGGAGGTAAACATTGAAGGAATGTGGGCAAAGGAGCTGGAGTGGGAGGTAAACATTGAAGGAATGTGGGCAAAGGAGCTGGAGTGGGAGGTAAACATTGAAGGAATGTGGGCAAAGGAGCTGGAGTGGGAGGTAAACATTGAAGGAATGTGGGCAAAGGAGCTGGAGTGGGAGGTAAACATTGAAGGAATGTGGGCAAAGGCAGTTGGAGTGGGAGGTAAACATTGAAGGAATGTGGGCAAAGGAGCTGGAGTGGGAGGTAAACATTGAAGGAATGTGGGCAAAGGAGCTGGAGTGGGAGGTAAACATTGAAGGAATGTGGGCAAAGGCAGTTGGAGTGGGAGGTAAACATTGAAGGAATGTGGGCAAAGGCGCTGGAGTGGGAGGTAAACATTGAAGGAATGTGGGCAAAGGAGCTGGAGTGGGAGGTAAACATTGAAGGAATGTGGGCAAAGGAGCTGGAGTGGGAGGTAAACATTGAAGGAATGTGGGCAAAGGAGCTGGAGTGGGAGGTAAACATTGAAGGAATGTGGGCAAAGGCAGTTGGAAGGTGACCTGGGAGTCTAACGTGTAAGAAACCAACTATCCGGCTCTCAGTGTTTGATGTGCGGACTTCACACAAAAGGGAATGCAGAAACGACGATTCCGAGCTAAACTCAAATTCGGGCAGTTGCCAGTCTAACCCGTGTGGTTACTTTTAAGTCTCAAAACATTCCTGATAACTAAAACCACAAAGAGCTGCCAGCTCACACCTACAAGAATGGCCAAAATAAACGAAGTGTACAATACTAAGTGTTGACAAGGGCATGGAGTATCTGGAACAGTCGCGCACTGTTGGTGGAAGTATAAAACAGAGTAACACTCCGAAGAACCATCTGGCAGCTTCTTAGACGTCTACCCCATGACCTCGAAATCCCACTTCTAGGTACTTATATAAGATAAATGAAAACACAGGTCCACAAAAGCACTTGTACACAAAGAGCGGACTTTTTAATTGTTTTTGAAGTACAATTTAAAGATTATTTATTATAGTTTATGGTTTTGGTGTCTTATCTAAGAAATTTTGTTCATTCCAGGGTTATGAAGCCTTTCTTTTCTTCCAGAACTGCTGCAGTTTTAGCATTTCTATCTAGTCTATAATCCATTTTGAGTTAATAAAAAGAGACTGGCACCCAAAAGGTCTTCGTAACTTTAGTCATCATGGCCCCAAACTGGGGATACCCAAATGCGCATCAACAAGAGAACAGATTAATACAAAGTGGTATATCCAGACAGCAACAAGGAATGATACAAGTGGATATAACGGTTGATACACACGATGACACGAATCTCAAAAATATCATGTTCAGCAAAAAAATGTAGACACACGAGTCTTCTGTATGTTTCTATTTATCTGAAGTTCAGCAACAAGCAAATCTATTTTTATTTATTTTTTTATTTTATTTATTTATTTATTTTTTGAGACGGAGTTTCGCTCTTGTTACCCAGGCTGGAGTGCAATGGCGCGATCTCGGCTCACTGCAACCTCCGCCTCCTGGGTTCAAGCAATTCTCCTGCCTCAGCCTCCTGAGTAGCTGGGATTACAGGCACGCGCCACCATGCCCAGCTAATTTTTTGTATTTTTAGTAGAGACGGGGTTTCACCATGTTGACCGGGACGGTCTCGATCTCTTGACCTCGTGATCCACCCGCCTCGGCCTCCCAAAGTGCTGGGATTACAGGCGTGAGCCACTGCGCCCGGCCACAACAAGCAAATCTAATCCATGGTCATGGCAGTCAGAAGAGTGCCTGCTGGGGCTGAAGAGGATGGAACAGCAGGAAGGAAGCAGGGGGAGACTTTCTAGCGAGATGGCAATATTGCAAAACTTGTTTTGAGTGCTTCCACGGACATTTTGACAGTTACACAGAAATTCACTGGTCAAAAAATCTCCAACTATCTACACTTAGGAATTGCACATTTCATTGTATGTAAATGATACCTCAATTAAAAAAAAAAAAAAAAAAGGCCGGGCGCGGTGGCTCACGCCTGTAATCCCAGCACTTTGGGAGGCCGAGGCGGGTGGATCACGAGGTCAAGAGATCGAGACCATCCTAGTCAATATGGTGAAACCCCGTCTCTACTAAAAATACAAAAATTAGCTGGGCATGGTGGCGCGTGCCTGTAATCCCAGCTACTCAGGAGGCTGAGGCAGGAGAATTGCCTGAACCCAGGAGGCGGAGGTTGCAATGAGCCGAGATCGGGCCATTGCACTCCAGCCTGGGTTACAAGAGGGAAACTCCGTCTCAAAAAAAAAAAAAAAAAAACAGAGCTTACATCAATGCTGACATTTGCTCTGCTGAATTTAATCCACTAGAACACCCCTCCAAGGCACAGTGCCACTCTCCCAGTAAAAGTATTTTCAGCTTTTGGGCCTTGTCCTCGAGCACTATTGTTGCAGAGAGAAGCCAGAAGGCAGCAAGGTAAAAATCACAGTGGCGCGGAGTTAGTCTCTGAGACAGCAGCTGACTTTTCCGGTTTCTCCCCTCACAAAGTTACTAACAGCAGGTTCTCGGGTCTCTGCCACTTGCCCTCGCTAGGCATAGTTGAGTGGCAGTGAACAAAATTCATTTTCTATTAACTTACTGCTAAATAGTTTCATTTTCAAAACATGAACATAACGGCAGAATCCCGGATTTCATTTTGAATTCAGTGTTCCCGCCTCATCCATTATTCATCCGCACTGCACTTTCCTGGTTTATGATTTTACTAAATTTCTTCATTTGAATTATGGCCTTGTGGTCAGCAGCGGGCGATATATTATTCTTATATAATTTTTAAATACAAAGGCAAATGGCACGGAACAATTAGAATCGATGGCTCAGGAGTCTGGCACTCAGATGTCAGAGGCAAATGCTGTGCTCTTGACTTTAACCTACGGGTTCCACTCCACGGGGGCTGTATTTTTCATACATCAGGAGTTTTTATAAATTTACTATTCGATCCAGCCGCCCTACTTTACTCGAAAAATATAAGCAAAACAAATATGTCAGGGTAATGATACCAGGACTCTCCCTTAGCGAAAAAAGCAGTTTATTAATACCTTATTGCTACAAGCTAGATCTTATTATCATCTTGGGTCATTTAGAATCTTATTAGGTATTCTGCTGGTGGATGAATAATCCTGTGATAAATTCTTTGCCATGTCCTTCACAGTTGTCATAGCAGAGTCATAAACAGCATTTATAACAATCTAGCCTAGAGAAAGCGGCTGACAATGGTCTGCTTAGCATGCAGGAAAGAGTTAGATCAGCAGTGTCTGCTTAGACACCAGCCCACGAGAGAGCTCCCGAAGTTAAATGTAGCATGGGTTTCTCTGAAGATTCCCCTTCGAAAAAGGCAGGAGGTCAGGGACGTGGGGACCAAAAACACTTTGGAAGCCACAGATAGATTCTTTCCATCAGATCTGCTGGACAGCGGGGGAAGGCCAAAGCACGAGGCATTTTATTCCTGATGGGCCGTTCAGGGCTTTATTCCCAAACTCCAGATCAAGGAACAAAGTATTTTACATCGCCTGTTCTTCTACTCTCATTTTAACTTCGCAGATGAAATTGCGATGTGTCTGTGTCACTACGGTGTGTCTAATTAGCACCTTTGATGAGAAGATGAATCTGAAGGTGAAAGAGATTATGGGTGTAATTCCTGGCATAAACCAGGCGTTTTTCTCTATTCCAAAACCAAAGATCTTATCATTTACAAAACCCCATGATACATACATACATATATATACATATGTTGCTGTTCACATAGCAGGAACCATAGCTGCAAACCTGCCATCAAGAGACAAATAACCAGTCCAATGTTTCTCCAGCTTCACCTCCTGTTATTTCCTGCCACTCACATTACAATGAATATCTTACTATTCACTGAACAAGTCTGGGCTTTTTATAAAAGCTGTCGTCTTTGTACAGAATGCCCCTGGTTTATTTTCTTTGCCAGATGTCCTAAGTTGGGTTCTCCTAGAAGAACCAGAAACAAGGATTTGAGGGAAAGTAATTTATTTCAGGGGTGATCTGAGAAGCAGAAGCGGGGGGATGGGACGTAAGACACGGAGGATAAGGAAACCAGTAATGTGTACATTACTGAGTAGGTTGTCACTGTGGGCAACTGAGGCACAGTCCCCGGTGGGAGGACGGGAGGTCAAGGAAGCTGGGGCATTTATTGACTGGCTACCATCAGTCATCGATTGTGGGCTGCTCTGATGGGATAGGTCAACTCCCCAGCCCTGCCAGCGTGCCAGGAAGAGAGAGCCCCCAGACAAGCAGCAGCGGGGTCTGGGAGCACTATCGTGGTGGATGCCACAGCGGTAGGCAGGGCACTGACAGCAACCACCGCCCAGGCTGAGTCCTCCTTCCCCTTCACGTCATAATCTCAGTGTGCCTTTCTCTGGGAAAGCTTCCTTGGCTCCGCCACTCTGATTTAGGCAGTCCCTCACTAGGTTCTCATAGCAACACTCTGTCATGGCACTTGACAGATCACATTTTAACTTACCCTCTAAATAGTAAGTTCCTCTGGGGAAGGAGTCAAACCTAACTCATGGTCATTATCACCAGTGTAGTCCCTGGCACACTAAAGAAAAACTCAGTAGATTCATACGTTCCACAAATAGGTGTTGAGGACTTACCACATGCAAGACACTATACTAGGAGCCAGGGGCCAGTGAGCAATATATTCTACTCAGGAGCCTATCTACTCGGAGATAGAAAAAACCCATAGAGCCGAACTGACGTGGTAAGTTCAGGTATCAGTAAATGCTACAGAGAAAATAAAAGAGGATAAGGAGTGGAAAATGACTACAGTAAGGAGAGGTTGCTATTTTAGCATGCTCTTTAGGATAGGCTTTTTAAAAAATTATTATTGCATTTTAGGTTTTAGGGTCCATGTGCAGAACATGCAAGATAGTCACATAGGTGCACATGTGGCAGTGTGATTTTCTGCCTTCCTCCCCTTCAGCCACATCTGGCATTTCTCCCCATGCTATCCCTCCCCATCTCCCCCCACCCGTGCTGTCCCTCCCCTATTCCCCCAACAGACCCCAGTGTGTAGTGCTCCTCTCCCTGTGTCCGTATGTTCTCATTGTTCATCACCCGCCTATGGATAGGCTTTTTTGAGAAGCTAGTATCTGAACAGAGGCACAGTAAGGCAGAGCACAGAGGAGTCTGAGTGCAGCGAAACTGCTCCGTATAATACTGTTACGGCGGATACATATCGTTAAACATTCATCAAACCCACAGAACGTAAAAACCAAGAATGACTTCTAATGTAAACTACGGAATTTGGATGATGACGATGATGCGTCAACATAGGTTCATTTGTTCTAACAAACGTACCACTCTGGGGCAGGATGTTGACAGTGGGAAGGCTCTGCATGTCTGGGAGCAGAGGATGGAAGAAACTCTCTGTGCTTTCCCTCCATTTTGCTGTGAACCGAAAACTACAAAATAAAGTTTCAGCCAGATGCAGTGATGCATGTCTGTAATCTCAGCACTTTGGGGAGCTGAAGGGAGCACCCTGCTTGAGACCAGGAGTTCAAGACCACCCTGGGCAACATAGCAAGACCGCATCTCTAGAAAAAAATTAATAATAATAATAAAGTCTATTTTAAAAATCAGTAATAATGAGCAGGACCTGGTCTTGTAGATAGAATGAAGAAAGACAGTTCCTAGCAGAGGAAATAACAAGTGCAAAGGCCTAGAGGTAGGAAAATCACGGCGTATTTGAGAGTCAGAAAAGCTAGACTGTAGCGAATGAGGAGGAAAAGGTCCGAAGAGTTCAGAGAGGCTGGCAATACCCAGATTACGTCACTTCCGGGAGTGATAAACTAACTCAATCTAATAACCTAAAATCAACTAGAAGAAAACTCAAGACTACATTAAAAACCATTTCTCACTTTGGGAGGCCGAGGCGGGTGGATCACGAGGTCAAGAGATCGAGACCATCCCGGTCAACATGGTGAAACCCCATCTCTACTAAAAATACAAAAAATTAGCTGGGCACGGTGGCGCGTGCCTGTAATCCCAGCTACTCAGGAGGCTGAGGCAGGAGAATTGCCTGAACCCAGGAGGCGGAGGCTGTGGTGAGCCGAGATCACGCCATTGTGCTCCAGCCTGGGTAACAAGAGCGAAACTCTGTCAAAAAAAAAAAAAAACACACACACCAAAAACCATTTCTCTCAATCATCTGGATATTTAGGCTGACTTTCACTTCTAGACTCATCATGACAGCTGCCTGGTTTTGTGTAGTACGCCAGAAGGTGGCACGTTGTCTGGAGCGCTTTCAAAGCTATGCATTTACTCACACATCTGAGACAGATAACACCAAAGGTGCCATCTCTGAATCACGCATCTGAGATAACACCAAAGCCATCAGAATCAAACCCCTTGTGATGGTTGACTTCTTGCGTCAGCTCTGTTACAATTAACTTCTGGAAGTCCTTTACTATCATATCTTCAGTTTCCTCTTCAGCAGAGAACAAGGGTAGGGACGAAGTAGCCTTCACAGTACCTGGCAGCCCTACAAGCCTATGAATCAAATTGTTCAAGGTGAAAATAGAAGATATGTGACTGATTAGGTTTTTAATAGGAACATTTTTAAACATCCTCAGACCTGGAGAGAATACATAATGAAGCAGCATGTAGCCATTATCGATCTTCAAAATTTATCAGCATTGTACCATGGCTGGCTTATTTCACACACATCAGCATTTATGCAACTAAATGTCCATGCTCCCTTCAAGGGGGGCATCTTGAGGATCCATCCATGGAGAGCGTGGTGCAAGACATTCTTGTGCATATTCCTGCAGGAATGGGTTGACTTGAGAACCTTATAATCAAGGCCAGGGAATAAGATAGAATAAAGTAGATGAGCATTCATGTGACTAATATTAAACATTTAAAAAATACAGGTTTTTGAGCAGGAGTTCATTCACTACTGGAATACATGTTTTCTTTTTTTTTTTCTTTCTTTTTTTTTTTTTTTGAGAGGGAGTTCTGCTCTCGTTACCCAGGCTGGAGCGCAATGGCACAATCTCAGCTCACCGCAACCTCCGTCTCCTGGGTTCAGGCAATTCTCCTGCCTCAGCCTCCGGAGTAGCTGGGATTACAGGCACGCGCCACCATGCCCAGCTAATTTTTTGTATTTTTAGTAGAGACGGGGTTTCACCATGTTGACCAGGATGGTCTCGATCTCTCAACCTCGTGATCCACCCGCCTTGGCCTCCCAAAGTGCTGGGATTACAGGCTTGGGTCACCGCGCCCGGCCATGTTTTCATGTATTAATTCAGTAAATACAGCATACGAAGCCCAAGGATAGACACTATAAAGCAGGGGTCCTTAACCTTCTGGGACACAGACTGGTACTGGTCCATGACCAGTTAGGAACCAGACCACATAGCAGGAGGTGAGGGCGATGAAGGTGAGTGAGCCAAGCTTCATCTGTATTTAGAGTCACTCCTCATCGCTGACATGACCACGTGAGCTCCGCCTCCTGTCACAACAGTGGAGGCATTCGATTCTCATAGGAGTGTGAACCCTAATGTGAACTGCACATGCAAAGGGTCTACATTGTGTGCTCCTTATGAGAATCCAATGACTGATGATCTGTCACTGTCTCCCTTCCCCCAGATGGAACCATCTAGTTGCAGGAAAATAAGGTCAGGGCTCCCAGTGAGTCTACATTATGCTGAGATGTATCATTATTATATATTACAACATAATAATACAAATAAAGTACACAGTAAGGGTAATGCACCTGAATCATCCTGAAACTATTCCATCCACAGACCCTCATCTATGGAAAGATTGTCCACGAAATCGGTCCCTGGTGCCAAGAAGTTTGGGGACCGCTGCTGTAAGGGATACAAAAATGAAGGAGACCATTCTTTCCTCAAGGAACTCACAACCCCATAGGTTCAGAATCTGCAAGTCTACGCTGGCTCTGATGCCCACATCTCAGGATGCTTGATCCCAAAGCAGTCTCATTGTCACACCTGGGCATTCCCACCTGCCCTTGCCTCCCTTTCCAAGGCAGCCTTCGTTCTAGTTCAACGTCACCTCGGTCTCCACCTTGGCGAGCAACACATTTAACTGTAACATGTTTTCCTTCTACCTCACAAGGGACAGGGCGATCTATTTTTCCTCAAACTCTATACACAGAAAAGGTTGAGCTGCCCACACACTTGACCAGCCCTTGATGGACACTGGCTGCCAGGGCCCTCTGGGACAATGTGAGGTTCTGCTCTGAGTAAGTGATTTCTCCTCAAGTGTCTGGGGCCCACCAGATCAATCGTTCCCACAATTCCCAGGGAGCGAATGTGTGACTCTTTCACTGATTGATTGACTTGCCACCAGCCAATTAGAGCTTAAACTATCTAATTAAGCCGGAGATGGAGCCATCAACTCACTGAATTCTGAGGCCTGTTAGTTTACCTAAACAAAAGAATGAGGTCCTGTGTGTATTATCAGTGGGAATAAGTAAAACCAGTGCACTTTGCAAATATAAAATACTCTGGGAATGTTGGTAAGAATAAGCAAAACATAGGTCTGGACTAAAAGCAGTCCAAGCCTGTACAAAGTTCATGTACAACCTCTTTCTAAAATCCTCTCTTCAAACGTATATCCTTCTAAATTCACTCTTTCTGTAAATAACAGTAAAATGTGCATCATTACATAAGACTCTACCAGAAATGGTCTTTATTCTTACTTCCGTTTTTTGTAATTACCATTGACCAATGTTGGTTATTACATTATGGCTATCAAGACAGCTCAATTACACTGATTTAGTCACAATCCACAATTAATACATGCTTCTTTCTCAAATCTTACATCGGTATCATAACTATTCCCCATTTTTCCCTCTTTGAAGACACTAAGACTGCTCACTTCAGAAACGTGGGATCACCATTCTCATGGAGGGCAAATGATATGAAAGACTGATTTGAAAACACTGCAACTGGCCACCCAGAACACTTTTTTTTCCACCATAAAACTAGCAACTGCAAAGAAAAGCAATAAACACGGAGAGATGTTGGAACCTGATTTATTTAGCCAAGCACCGATGTTTTAGAAACAGCACCACACAGAGACAATGCATTCTAGTCTCTTCCTACAGCTACAGCTGCATTGGTCCCCGAGATCATATTTAGCAAAGAGACATTTTTAAGAAAGTCAGCATGAGAGAGAGAGAAAAAAAAATCTTCTCAGGTATGTCTATGTTATTAATCATAATTAAGGCAGGTTTGACAGGTTCCTGGCCATAGAGACGATAAGTTCCTTTCTCTGACATCAAAATCCTAAAGGAATACCGGCTATTTCATTATCAGCGTCACTGGTCCTTACACCTGTGATATCCACTTTGAGACTATGAGGTCTGAGAGAAGCCTGAGCTCTGCCTATTATTGTCTGCCCACCACTGACACCGGACAGCGTGCAACATAAACTAGGATCTTAGTACAGAGACCCATGCTGGGGTTAAAACGTGAGTTCCCGGAAAACGCACGGCCTGCCCCATAATGCATTTCCACTGAAGGGTCATCCTTCAGAGTTGTTGGTTTTTGTCTGTGCAGGTGGCTCTGCACTTTCGATTTCCCATTAAATTGGAAAGGGAGCCCTTGGTCCCCACTGCCACGGCATCCTCTGAGAAGACGTTGAAAAATGGGAGATGGATCTATTTCAAGAGATAGATTCATTTTCATAAAACCAAACAAGAGAATTGCTTCCATTTAATCACACCCAATTTCATTAACGTGCTTTCTAAAATGCCTCCACTTTGGAAAGGTTCTTACGATGGCTACATCTTAAAGGAAGCGTCACCGGGATATCAGTTTGGTGCCTCTGCAGGTGATTTCAAGGCATTTATTCTAATCATCCACTGACCATGAACTCCAGCCAACTTTCTCTCAGGCTCAGCGGGGAAATGTGGGCTGTACTGTGTAAATCCTCGGCACTTTCTACTGTCTTCTTTCACAGAAAACATAAGCTTAACAGACCTTTGGTTACGTACACCTGCTTATTGGTACAGGTTGAGATGTGGATGGCCCTCTAGCATAACACGCTTCTCTTTGTGCCTGTCTTTATGTAACATCCAAACATTTGTGGTTCCCAGGACTTATTCCAGAGAAGGAAGTATTCACGAGGAGCTGTACTCTAGATATTTCCTCATTAAGTAGCAAAAGAGGTTTCTCTAACTTGCTAGAAAACTGTTTTATTGAAAAGAACAAATAAGGGTCCTTTCCACACACTGATTAGGAAAAAGAGAAGCACCATGCAGGAAATTTTTCCAATGATTTTTGACTCAAGATGATGTTTAAAACCAAAAACCAGAATAAACAAAAGTTAGCAAGAACAATGAGAACCAAAAGCAAAGAAAACATGAACTAGTATTACCGTGAAAAGAAATACTGCAAAGATACTCTTCATCCTCAACATAACCACAACCTAGATAAAAAAAATCAGGAAAACAGCCTGGGCAAGATAGCAAGACCCCACTTTAACAAAAGTAATTTTTAAAAAATTAGCTAGGTGTGGTGGTGTGCACCTGTAGTCCCAACTATTTAAGAGGCTGAGGCGCGAGAACCACTTGAGCCTGGGAGTTCAAGATTACAGTGAACCATGATTGCACCTCTGCACTCCAGCCTGGTCACAGAGCAAGATCCTCTCTCTAAACAAGAAAATTAATTTTTAAAAAGTAAAGTAAGGGGAAAAGTAGGATGAAAGGCCAAAGGAGTGCTGTCTCAGTAGGAAGAACCCAGCATCCTCAAAGCTCAACAATGATGGAAACATTTGTCTCCACCAGCAGAACCAACCAGAGGAGCCAATACGTCATCAGTCCAGGCTGGGAGGGGTGGGGGTAGGCTGAAAACAAATGCTTTTATTTCTATTATGTCGTGAATAGAAAGAAAATACATTTTCAAGTCTTAATTACTCAATTTTCAGCTTATTTTGCCCATAGCAATCTAGAAGTGAAATCTGTGATGTCCTGGAGTTGGAAGAGACCTCAAGGGAAAACAAACAAGTTAACTCCCCTCATCATGACAGGACTGTCCCCCTCACCAGCTACTTACTAATGAAAGGTGTCTGCCTCTGCTAACTTAACATCGTGCTTATATTAAGTCAACATCAAAACATACCTTTAAATATGGTTTTTAAGATGTTAAAATCACCACCTCTGCTGACTTGGGGTTTGTCTATTCTTGGCTGTATCTCATCTTAGTGAGATCCCATGGGATTTAGCAATTAGCATGGATACAGCAGTTTGATAATAAAAAGTAATTAATGGCGTCGAAACACAGTCTTGCCTGTTTCTGAGGACTTGTTACACACATCTAGGTTTTCCGTTTTAAATGAGCCACTTGATTCCTGTTGGAATAAATGACAATCGATGGAAAACTCTTCAGCTTAATATACTGACGTGTTTCAAACGACACCAAAAGGCTGACTGAGCGCCAGTTGGTGCTGAGTTCTCAAGTCACTTATAATTCATGATTCCAAACCCAAAAGAAACACCAGTGTTACTCTCTGCAATGATATATACCATACGTAGTACAGGCACTCACGAGCTTCCTTTTTAAAAAAAGTAAAATTATAAAATGGAGACTGTCAACTGTCAAAAGGAAATTTAAGAAAAATTATGGTTATTTATTTTTTCTTTCGGCACTCTGATTTAAACATTTGAGGAAAGGAAAAGGGAGAGAGATCCTTTATTGCACATGTTCAGTTGGCCATAAATCAAATGAAAAAAAATTCCAAAGTTTCTCATAGTAAAAGAGAAGCATATGTGGGTTCAGTTGAAACAGATCAATGAAATTCTTATCTGAGAACCTGGTATTCCCTTTAACAACCCATTACCCATCCTGTCACTGACGCAGTTGAACCTGTTTTTATGGCAATAGGGTACAGGGCATGAGGTTTGGGAAAAAAGAGCATCTTCCCAGTCAAGCCTCCCTCTTCCCAGGAGAACTGCGTTTTTTAATTGATCTTCTTTTCAGATGCCCTCAGTTTCAGACAGACGGACGCCCAACACTCATGAGCCCTTTCAGCAGTCCACATCTGTAACTCATTTCCATTTCTTAAAAAATTGATGATGTTTGCTTTAATGCCAAAACCTCCCCAAGCACAAGGGAGGCTGGCTTCGGGCAGCTCGGTATCATTATTTATAAAGCTAACACTTGAACCTTTACCGGGAACCGGAAGTGAGAAGACTGAGGTGGCTAGCAGCTGCACGAGTGAGAAGCTCTTTGGAGGCTCTTCTGCAAGATGCCATGCTTGGCATTTCTATTTTTAGTGTCACTGAAGGTTGAGGCAAACATCCAGGGTAGGCAATTTGAGCAAACCTCTAACATCATTTGCTAATCTTCAAGAGGAAACGGAGTAAATGTAAAGTGTCCTACCGAGGATAAAACTCTCTGGCGTAGGATCATGCAAAATATGCTAACCTGAAACAATACTTATTTTTAAGTGCATTTTATTTTAATCATATGTGCAACCTGTTCTGTGCTCAAAAAATATATGAGAATAATTTCTGAAACTTTAAGCAACTAGGAGAGTGTAACACTGAAAGACAAAGGGACTCAGAGCCCTTCCTCCAATCTAGCAAAGGGGAAATGTGGCAGATCACTTGCTGATCTCTTACAGGCAACTAGATAAATGTGTACGTTCTAGCTCACCCACATTACTTTCTACCAACAACAATATGTTACAACTTGTTTACACTGAAGACAGTACACATAAGAAATATGGCATTTGTAGGCAAATTCATAATTATACCCTTATAGCTGCAGTCACATAAAATGACCATTACTTATTAAGTTTCTCTCTATGAAATCTCAAAGGTTATTTTCATTATGAACTATCTAATGGAAAGTATGACAGAAAAGTCATTTAACAATCACACATCGTTGGCAGGCCGAGGTGGGTGGATCACGAGGTCGGCAGAATGAGACCATCCTGGTCAACATGGTGAAACCCCGTCTCTACTAAAAATACAAAAAATTAGCTGGGCACGGTGGTGCGTGCCTGTAATCCCAGCTACTCAGGAGGCTGAGGCAGGAGAATTGCCTGAACCCAGGAGGCGGAGGTTGCGGTGAGCCGAGATCGCGCCATTGCACTCCAGCCTGGGTAACAAGAGCAAAACTCCGTCTCAAAAAAAACAAAAAACAAAAAACAATCACACATATAACTTATCATTTGTTTCTATCGTAGCTTAACGTTTGCTTCAGATCTTTTTCTTAAGGAAATAAGACATTACAGATAGAGCTGAGACCCCTCAAGCATCCCAACCTAATTCAATGCCCACGTCCCCTGCCAAAAAGAAAAACTGAATATCAGCTCTGGTCTAGACAGCCGCGTTGCACAGCTCACGCTGGCCCCGGAATTGTGCCCAGCAGCAGCTCTGACACGGGGGCTGCATCTTTTTTCTTCGTCTTCATTTTCTTTCCATCACAGGTTCATCTCCATTCAAGCAAAGAGATGAGAATCAAATTCTAGAAATGCCTAGACGTTCCTAAAGTGAAGTCACATTCTCAACCAAGAGGCCCATCTTTCAAAAAATCAAAAGTTAGCTTTTGAAAGGAGGGACTCTAGGTAAAACTGTCCACCAGAAACTCTCTTCCTTTTCTGCTTTCCTTTCCATCTATTTTAGTTTTATTTTGAGGCAGGATCTCCCTCTGTCACCCAGGCTGAAATGCAGGGGCACGATTAAAGCTCACCGCCATCTCCACGTTCCAGGCACAAGAGATCCTCCCACCTCAGCCCCCTGGAGTAAGTCGCTGGTACTACAGATGTGCACCTCCAGCTACTTTTTTTTTTTTGTATTTTTTGTAGAGAGGGGGTTTCCTCACGTTGCCCAGGTTGTTCTCAAACTCCTGAGCTCAAGCAATCCTCCCACCTTGGCCTCTCAAAGTGCTGAGATTACAGGAGTGTGCCACAGCGCCCGGCCAGGATTTCATTTTTTGATTATGAAATATTTCCATACTTATTTTCATCCTTATAATTTATGTAAAGTAATGCAATCGTTCTCTACAGCATATTTAATACCTATTATTTTGCCATATTTGCTTCAGATTCTTGTGTTTGAGGAAATCAGACATGACTCATAGAGGTTGTAGCGATAAGGTCACAACAGATTCTTCCGACAGTGGTTGTACCATACGCTCCGCTATTAGCAGTCTGAAAGAGGACTTATTTCTTCACATTGTAAAGCATAGTAACGGTTGGCTGCCTGCCCTGAATAACACATTAGGGAATCTTTAGCATTTCAACCCAAAGGAAGAAAGGTGTAAGCATCGGGAATAGGAAGATGGGGAAACTTTAGGCAAAAGGCCTTTCAGTATTTCACATCTCACTTTAGCATTTTTTAGCATCACCTCTCTTGTTCTCCTTATCTGCTCCACACACTTTAACCAGAATGCCCTTGAAAACCAAATCTGATCATGCCACTCCTAGCTTCCAACTCTTGGGTGCCCTTCCATGTCGTTAACGAGAAACTAAGCCCCTTACCCACCACAGGTTGCCCGAAGAGACCCTGCTCCCTCTTCTCTTGCTGTCTGTACTCGCCACAGCGACCTCCTTTCCATTTCCTAAAGGTGCCAAGCTCTTTCCCACCTTGGAGTCTTTGTATGTTTTCTATGCCTGAAATATTCTTTCCCCTTCTCTGTGGTTGGCCAACTCTATGCCATTTTTTCACATCCCAGCTTACAAGTGTCTTTTTTTTTTTTTTTTTTTTTTTTTTTGAGATGGAGTTTCGCTCTTGTTACCCAGCCTGGAATGCAATGGCGCAATCTCAGCTCACCGCAACCTCCGCCTTCTGGGTTCAGGCAATTCTCCTGCCTCAGTCTCCCGAGTAGCTGGGATTACAGGCACGCGCCACCATGCCCAGCTAATTTTTTGTATTTTTAGTAGAGACGGGGTTTCACCATGTTGACCAGGATGGTCTCGATCTCTTGACCTCGTGATCCACCCGCCTCGGCCTCCCAAAGTGCTGGGATTACAGGCTTGGGCCACTGCGCCTGGCCTACAAGTGTCTTTAACATAAAAAATTTCTCTGGCTTCTCCTACATATAAATCAGATCTCCCTTACGTAATCTTACTATATCTGTTACTTTTAAATTATAATTTGCAAATGAGTATTTATTTAACACCCGTTTCTCTTGTTAGACGACAAACTTCACAAGGCTAAACACCATGTTTGTTTCATCCACCTTTAGATTTACCAGCGTGGTGCCTCTTGTACAATCAGTCATTACTCCTTGACTAAATGGTGGAAGACAGCTGCTCCAGACCTCAGTACTTAAAGCTTCCTTTCCCAAACTTCCAAAATTGCCCCCAGGTCTTCCCTCTTCCTCTCTAACTTAATCTCCACTCCAATCTCCCTGACTTCCCTTCCCTCTCCACACACATTTGCATCTCTCCAACCATTTGGAAAAAGGAACTAAGGTGAGTAATAAAAAGTAGGCCTTACAACGATCATATATAGTCTAGTCTATTTCTAGTAGGTATTGCGACATAAAATGTCATGACATGGTATACATGCAGTGAAAGGTTTATTTCCAATTTTACAAGTATGTCTTGCAAGACACCAGGAGACCACCTCCATGGATTCGAGATGATTTTGGTAAGCACAAATGGATAAACCAAAGAGCTATTGTGCAAATATAGACGTAACCAAGAATTCAAAACGATGAGCTCAAAGACAATGCCACCCCATGAAGCAGCTATCAGATTTTAAGAAGTGGTTTTGAACAGAATTGCAAGGATTATTAACTGCAACGGAATAGTCATGTTCCCCTACCTAAACAGTTCTTAAAAATACTGCACACCATCTTGTCATTCAGAGACAAATCTGGAGGTTCAAATTTGTATTTTGATCCCGCATGTAAACATTTCTCCAGTCCTAGGACTGGAGGAGGAGGAGGATGAAGGAGAAGAGGAGGGGGAGGGGGGAAGAGGAGGAGGCAACCAAAACAGGCGGATCATCATGAAATTCAACTCCCAAGCTGAAAACTGAGTGAGTCAATGCTCTGAAGAGCAGTTTTTTAAAACTTATAAATGTTCTTATATATATGCTTAACCTTCTTTTTTTTTTTTTTTTTTTTTTTAAGACGGAGTTTCACTCTTGTTACCCAGGCTGGAGTGCAATAGTGCAATCTCGGCTCACCGCAACCTCCGCCCCCTGGGTTCAGGCAATTCTCCTGCCTCAGCCTCCCGAGTAGCTGGGATTACAGGCACGCGCCACCACGCCCAGCTAATTTTTTGTATTTTCAGTAAAGACGGGGTTTCACCATGTTGACCGGGATGGTCTCGATCTCTTCACCCCGTGATCCACCCACCTCGGCCTCCCAAAGTGCTGGGATTACAGGCGTGAGCCACCGCGCCCGGCAGTGCTCAACCTTCTTTATCACCATTACACAATTGTATCCAATGACTCCCAGTTTCTTTTCCCTTAAGAACCATGGATATAACTTTGATGGAATTTTAGAGCTCCTGCCTCTCTCCCTTTAAAACAGACTAGCAATCCTCTCAACGTTGGGATAATTCTGCCAGAAAGAGGCCACAGCAGAGGCAAACTGTCCCCATTCCAAGAGCAGCTAAGGCTATAAGCAGAAAGCAGTGTCGAATCCAAAATCCAAAAATCTGACTTGGGGATGTCGCTAGCTGTCCCAGATGCTTCTGGGACTATTGTTGGTGGTGATGCTCCACAACCCACCATCCCCATTCTTTGTTCAGAGAGATGCTCCAGACCTCCTGACCAACGGACAAGCAGGCTTCCGATTTCCTTCTTGAACTCACTTTCACACTAGTGATTCAAGGTAGAAGGGAGGGAGGCGTAAATGAAGCATCCTCCAGTGAAATTTTTAAGACAGTCATGTATTTACTCAACAAGCATTTATTGAGCTCCTACTATATGCTTAGGAATTGTGGCCACAAGGGATATGATGGTGAACAGAAGATTTCCAACCTTCATGAAGCCTGTCTAGGGATGGGAAGCATCATGCATGAAAGGATTACACCCATGAGTGTCAACTACACATTGTGGTGAGTTTGTGGAAGGAAAAGTATAGGCTCCTGTTAGAAATTATAAAGGAGGGAGCACACTTTGTCTGGATTTTCAACCTAATGATTTTTTTTCTGTCCAAGCGAATTTTGCCTATTTATCGAGGAAGTCTTTCAAAGACGGATAAGGTTTAAAAACTTGTTTAAACTTTTAGCATTTTAAGTTCAGGGTACATGCGCAAGTGTGTTCCATAGGTGAAGTTGTGTCATGGGGGTTTGTGGTGCAGATTAGTTCATCGACCAGGTGTTAAGCCTAGTACCCTAGTACCTAGATCTTTTTCATGATCCTTTCCCTCCCACCCTTGAGCTGAAATACTAACAAAAGAGAGATTAGGGCTAGGCACAGTGGCTCATGCCTGTAATCCCAGTACTTTGGGAGCCTGAGGTGGGCAGACCACGAGGTCAGGAGATTGATAACATCCTGGCCAATATCATGAAACCCTGTCTCTACTAAAATACAAAAAAAAAAAAAAACCACTAGCCAGGTGTGGTGACATTCACCTGTAGTCCCAGCTACTTGGGAGACTGAGGTAGGGAATCACTTAGACCGGGGAGGCAGAGGCTGCAGTGAGCTGATATCGCGCCACTGCATTCCCACCTGGGCAAGAAGAGCAAAACTCCATCTCAAAAAAAAAAAAAAAAAAAAAAAAGAATAGGAATAAAAGGAAGGAAGGAGGGAACCCTCCTGGCACAGGGAGTGGTAAGGGCAAAGGACCTGAAGCAGGACGGCACGCAGGGCAGCCCACCTGCTTCATAAAGGGAAGAAGGCAGAAACTCAGCTGAGAGGCAGGCCAGGGCCCAGTCACTTGTAGGCCACTGGAAAGATTGTGGTCTTTGTCTAAAGAGAAATATGAAGTCATTGAAAGGATGACAATAGTGACATTCATAATCCAACTGAGTCTTCAGATCACTCTGTCATGTTGAAATGTATTAAAGGATGTAAGAACAGCAGTAGGAAGCCCAGTGACAACATGATTTGACGTGTAATTTTTTTTTTTTTTTTTTTGAGACGGAGGTTCACTCTTGTTACCCAGGCTGGAGTGCAATGGCACAATCTCAGCTCACCGCAACCTCCGCCTCCTGGGTTCAAGCAATTCTCCTGCCTCAGCCTCCCGAGTAGCTGGGACTACAGGCGCGCACCACCATGCCCAACTAATTTTTGTATTTTTAGTAGAGATGGGGTTTCACCTCGTTGACCAGGATGGTCTTGATCTCTTGACTTTGTGATCCACCCGCCTCGGCCTCCCAAAGTGCTGTGATTATAGGCGTGAGCCACCGCGCCTGGCCTGATATGTAATTTTTAAGATCACTGGCTACCACGTGAAGAAGGAGCTGGAAGGAAGCCATACTGTACGTGGGGAGGTGTACGTGGACCACCTGAGGCTGGAGGGCAGTGGCGCAATCTTTGCTGACTGCAACCTCTGTCTTCCAGATTCACACGATTCTCATGCCCCAGCTTCCTAAGTAGCTGAGATTACAGGCAGGTGTTACCATGTCTGGCTACTTTTTTAGTTCTTTTAGTAGAGATGGGGTTTCACCACATTGGCCAGGCTGGTCTTGAACTCCTGGCCTCAAGTGATGTGCCCACTTCAGCCTTTCAAAGTGCTAACATTACAGGTGTGAGTCACTGTGCCCTACCATCAACAACACATTTGAGGCCCCACCTTCACCAAATTGGCACACTTCCCAGCCTGTCTCTTTATGGCTAAACTCAGCCTTCCTCTCAGTCTACGTTTCCTATTCTTTTTTTTACTTTTTTTTTTTTTAATTGAGTGGGCATATGTAATTTTTAACACATTGCTATTTCTCATTGAGTAAGATTCGATAAGAAATTATTTTAAAAATTTATTACTTGGTAACTTATTTTCTTATTTAAAATATGACACACATTCATAACAGAAACAAAGAAAAAAATAATGATGATCTAGAATCCCACCCTAGTATTAGTTAACATCTTGGGACACGGTCTTCCAATCTTATTTCTATGCTTATTTCTATACCTGTCTATCATCTTCCAATTTTTCCATGGAAATGAATGTGTGCAAGTGTTTGTGTGTATGCATTTGTATAAGTCTCTTAGGTTCATTTTGGAATGAGAGAAATTAATAGAAAGATATATATAGACAAAAATAAATAGATAGACCAAAATTTTCTCTACATTTTGAGTACCGGATGATTTAAATCCTAGGCAGGTTTTTTGACAATATCAAAATTGTTTCTTCCCAGCTACTTCTATCAATAAGAAATACTCCTGCTTGCTCAATCAGAAGCAATTGCTTGGCCAAGTGATGAATGATGACTTAGAGGTTATGTGATTCCAGTCTTTCCATCTTGAGTCCTAAGGGTATTGAGCGTGACGGAAGACTGACCACAGGTAAAAAGTAAACACTCCCTATGGTCATGTCACACGCTCCCAGACCATACAGCACATTATATTTTAAATTGTTTATATAGCAAAACTAGATTGCCAGTGGAAATGACAAATCTCTTAGCTTTCTTGTTTCTAGGAGCAATCTGTGAAAAGGCAGAAAATTGCTCCCAAGTTATATCAAGACTAGTTTTGTTTTGTTTTGTTTTTAATTGCAAACCAACCTGAAGCCAGCTCCCTAAAGGGAGGCATAATGAAGAATTACAGTCATCTTTACTAGCCGTCTGAGGCAGGCTGTATCAATAACACCCAGAAGAGACACCACTTGGAATTCATTCAGTAAAAAACCATGAGCAATTTGCACTTTAATCAGATGTTCAACCTTGCCCAGCTCTCTCCTCCGATGATCAGTTGACTCTGTCCTGAAATGCAAATACCAAAATGGAGTAGTCTATATGGTTTCTTTTGGGGCACATCTATGGGGCCATTTTGTACTGAAACCCATAGAGATTTGTGGCAGCTATGTTATACCCCATCCCAAAACCAGAAGAGCATATTTAAGCTTTTAAACAAGTCTGAACTACATTGACCAGGAGGGACAAAGTGCTGGCTCCCAGGGCTCTCATGCCTAAATTCTTCCTCCTCCTCTTCCTCTCATCCTGGCTTCCACCCTGCCTTTATTTATCAAATAAATAGGCTCAACACTTTGAATGTTTTCTATTGAGATGAATACATTTTTTAATTAATTAATTCAGCAGCACATTTGTTTGTATGTAGAAATCTTTACATTCTAGACTTACCACAAAACCTCCTTCCAGTTGTCTATCCCTAATGAGTCAGAATGTGTTTCAAAAATATAACTTTATTGAAATATTAATTCAGTCCAATTTTGAAACTTTTATTGAGCATGAAACATATGCCAGACACTATTCTAGGCACCGGTGACTTCAAAAAAGAGACACAAACCCATCCTCATAAACTGTCCAGCTTAGTAGGTACATCATAAACCCTAACTGAGTAAAATATCCTAACTTTAAAAAGACGATATACTTGAATTACTCACATTTTGAATGTTTACTTAGATTTTAGCGCATAAATGCAATGGGTTCCCCTGTCTGAACTTTATCTTCTTTCTGATTAGCCTAAAATGCCCATTGTTCTCTACTGAAGAGTAATAAAAGTTGAGTGTAACTGTGAGTGGATACTTTCCGAAGTATCCATATAGCTCACACACTCCTTTTCTACACATGCAGAGAGAGAAAGAGAGAGAAAGATAACATGTTCCTTTAAAAGGACTAAATATGCTTAAGAAATTAGATGGCATGGTAGGGTGTTTCGGAAGATAACTAGAAAGGTTTTTAAAATAAAGAGTCAAATAGAAATTGCAAAATCAAAAATATAACTGAAATTAACACAGCTAAAGAGAAGATTAGGAAACTGGAAACTTGACTTTAAAAATGTATACCCAACCTAGAGTACAGATAAACAGGATGGAAAATACAAAAAAATTATGTGTAAGAATTTTGTGGATAAAAACATAAAATTAAAAGATAGAAAATGAATCTAAATGAGGAAAAAGCTATGTAATGATCATGAAGGGGAAAGTCACTATAATAAATGTCACTTACCACTCAAATTTATCTCCAAATGCAATAAAGTGTCAAAGCCCCCAATAGGGGTATATGTGTTTATAATTTGACAAGCTGACTTTAAGATCCATATGGAAATAAAAAGTATGAAATAGCTGAAACGGTTTTAAAGAACAAGGACAAGGGATCTCAATTACCAGCTTGAAACACTTATACTATAAATTAAGGCTTTAAAGACTCAATATAAGTTAGGATTTTACAGACTTATAAATCCATAGGAATTAAACACTGTGCTATGGCTCAGGAATAAATAAATAGATCAGCAAAATGAATAGCCAGAAAACAAGCACAGCCCCCACCTCCCCACCCATAAAGGTGGGAACTTGGAGGAGGAACCACGCAATGAGGGAAAGGAAGTCACCAAATGTTGTGAGGACAACCAGCTGTTTACACAGTATTTATTTATATCATAGTTTTGTAACATACCCAAAATTGATTTTAAGTACATTAAAGAAAGACTAAATGTGAAAAAATAAAATTCTAAAACATTTAGAAAAAACACATAAGAAAGTGTATTTTTAGGACCTTATGGTATAGAAAGAATTTTCCAAGACACAAAAGAACTAATTGTATTGAAAGAAATTAATACATTTTAGTACATTAAACTTGAAACTTGTAACAAAAAATCATCAACCAAAGTTAAAAGGAAAACCACAGACCAGAAGAAAATTGTGCAATGCACAAAACCAGTAAGAAATTAATACCCAAAATATATAAATAACTTCCATTAATCAATAGGGAAAAGACAAACAATACAAAAGAAAAATAAGCAAAGTCTATGAACAACTAATTCACAAAAGAAAACGTCAAATGGCCAAAAACATAGGAAAAGATGTTCAACTTCAGTAAAAATGAGGAAAATCCAAAGGAAAACAACAAGAAGATATCATTTCATACCATCAGAATGTCAAAAACTTTAAAAGCCTGACAATACAAATGTAGAAACTGACACAAGATAACAGGAATTCTCACTGTGAGAAGAAGCGTAAAAATGCACAATTCTGGAGCGTTATTTGTCAACATCTAATAAATTTTAATATGTTCATATTTTATAAGCCAATGATGTCATTCCTTGGTAAGAAGACAAACCCTCACATAGGTTTATTATGTTTCAATCCCTGTTCTGAATATTTTATATATTAACTCATTTAATCCTTACAACAATTCCATGAGCCAGGTACTCATAGCACAGAGAGGTTAAGTCACTTAACGTCATTGCTAATTAAGACTCATAGCTAGTCAATGGCACGGCTAAGACTGAAACCCAGCAAAGTGGCACCAGAATTCATATTCTTAATTCTTATAACATGTTACCTCTCTAGAGGTCTTTTTATGTATGCACACAAGGGTACATGTACCAAGATATTTATTCAGTAAATTATTTGTAGTGGTAAAACAAATTTCCAGCCATCATGAGGAAAGTGAAAATGACCTAACAGCCATCAAGAGGAAAATGAAAATAAAATATGGTGTCTTCATTAAATGCAGTAGTGCATAATATTAAAATGAATAAACTGGACAACCTGTATCACTGAAGATGAATCTGAAAACCTCAATGTTGGGAAATAAAAGTTACAGAAAGATAAGTACAGTATCCTAAGACCAATCTAGGATCATCATCAATATCCTGTTGGAGCCAGAATTGCTCTAATATAATTAAACATAAGCATCAGGTACCCTTTCAAGACCCCTGGAAGGGACTCTGACAACATGTTCGCGTGGTCCTGTTTTGTAATTTTTTTAAGTTAAATAATTCAGCCACATTTGGTTAAGACAATTGTCTCTTCTCACACCAACTTCACCAATAATTTCCTGTCCCTTCATATCACGTAGCACTGGAGTGACCAGGGGCACTTTTTGGACCTGATTCAGGAGAGGTTAAGTTAGGGACACATTTAGTTTAGGTTTTGTGAGACACATCCAGGTGCTTCACGACCCGTCTAATGCAAGGATTGCCCCCAGAAATATCCCTGCTACCCATCAAAGGCATGACCAAGACATAAATGTGTTCTGCAGCACCAGGAACCGGAAGTGTGGAGACAGTCCAAAAGAGGCCATATTGGAAATGCATGGAGTCAGAAGCAGCTGGCCTTTGAAAAACTCAGTCATCAGACATGTAAAACTTCAAATGGAAGATTCGGTTTTCATTGATGCCAATTGAAAACAGAGCTCTCTCTTGTTAGGAATGACTCGTAATACAGCATACACAATTATAAACACACTGCTTTATTTTATTTGGGGAAAACCTTCCAAAATAGAATTTCTCAAAATTACTATGTTTATAGAGCAAAAACTCATAGCAGTACTACAAAACGAATGGGCATTTCTGTGTACGGACTCATACTTTACAAATTCCTATTATTAAGAACAAAGAGAGGAAAAACAAAAGCCGAATGCTGTGTTGTACACCTGTCATCCCAGCTATTCAGAAGGCTGAGGCAGGAGGAAAGCTTGAGCTTAGGAGTTTGAGGTCAGCTTGGGCAAGATAGTAAGACCACAGTTCAAAAATAAAATAAAAGAATATGAAAAATATTTGATCCACCATGCTATAAGGGAAAAAATTATTTTTGTATTTACATTGTCATTACTTAGGTAATGATATTTTTCAAAACATTCAGAAAACAGTATCTCTTTAGAAAAAATAATTAAGAAAATGACACAGAAAATATTAAATCATTTCATGTTAAATAAAAAACATGCAGTCAAAAACCTGAAGAAAAAAATATAACAGGGGCATGTCAAATAGTTAATAACACAAATGTTATTATTTTTCCAAATTTTGTGGTATTTGTTTTTTAAATTTGTAATTTGTTTACTTATTCTTTCTCACATTTTTTTACCTTAAAAGATTGCCAATATTTTTAAGTCTCTGTGTGTAAAACTGAGATCTGCTCCAATCACAATATTATGACTTACCAGCAGTAAAAGATGAAAATACACATGGGAAGGACCTGTTTACCTTAGCACTAGAAAGAGGAGCCTGAGTGATGGGCAATGGCACCGCCCCCCGCCCACTGTGTTCATTGCATTTTACATACTCTGTAGCTGCAGTCCCTGAAATCTAGTGTGGATAAGCATCAAGCTAAATCTGAGATGTGGTCTCATTCACGGAATTGTTTTGTTAAGTAACTAGGCGGGATAAGATTCGCCTCATTCTGCAAAATTGGATCTCTATTTTTATGAAATAGATGCCCTTAAGTGAAATCATAGTAAGAAAGATTTGTACATTCTAAAACCCCGTACAATGTAAGGTAGTTTGCAAAATGGCAATCTATATATACGTAAGTATCACTTATGTCAGTAATATTATCTGATGTTTATTCAATCTCAATATGTCAAGGTACACGTCTATGTGGCTTACCTTTATCTCATTTAATATCCCAGTAAGACTGAGAGAGATTCTATTATTACCATTTTATATATCAGAGCAAATATGTAACTTCTGATGAAAATAAAAAGCATATTTGATAAACTACAAAGTGTTTACCTTTACTTATTTAATATCTATAAATACTACTTATTTAATTTATATATTTATTTATTATATATAAATATTATATTTTTATATTAATATATAACATAAAATTATATATTAAAATATTAATTAAAATATTATGTTATTTATAATATTTAATATTAAATAAGTAGTAAGATGGTTGCCTTTCCCAATTCACTCAAAAACTATTAGGTCCAGGTACATGATGTAATATAAAGAGTGGGGGAAGGGTCAGTCAAGAATGCTACAAACAATTATTTTTTTGTTGATTTTCTACAAACAATTACTAAACGCATTTTTAGTTTTTCAGTAGTTACTGAATGATGCATATCTAATGCACGTCATGAAAAATCTCAGTTTGAATTCCGAGGAATAATATGAAGTAATATATGTAAGCCTTTAGTTTCTCACCACATTTTAATTCAGATTCCACACTATCTCTTCTGAAATCAAAACTCAGATGACTCTTCTATCAAACTCAGAAATTCCATTTCAGTATTTACCTGTGGACTCTCTTAAAATGCCTCCATTTATAACAGGAATTTGCAGCATTATGGCATTGAGAGTTTCATTAAAGAACACGCATTCAACAACTACATTTGCATAAAGTAGGACCCATGTACCACAAACGGGATCAGAGGGGGGAAAAAAATCTCATGCTCTCGAAGAGCTCACAGATCCATCTGAACCAATCAACAACATAATAAATTGTAAACAGAGGCACTTACAGAGAATTCTACAATAAAACCACATGTGCAGATATACAGATGGGGGCCTGAGGAGACAAAACGTGAAATAAAAGAAAAACCCAGCAGACCAGAATCTTCGTAACCCTCACGGCTTCTCTCCTAAACAGATCCAAAGTCCAATAGCTTCGTTACAAAAGCAGGAGCTTTGAAATACTGCATCATGGTTGCAAATGGAGGGGCAAAGGGAATCTTTGGTGAAGCAAATGAAAAAAAAAAAAAAGTTGGACAGAACATTTCCTGCTGGCACACGTTGAGAGTGTGTGGTGTTTCAGCCACGGGCTCCTGATGATGGAACTTTAGTTGCTGAACATGAAGATAATTTCAGCACCCTACAATTATGTGCCTAATTAAAATTAAGAAATTAGAACACAGTTAAAAGGAATAATATTTTGCTCACAGCTAATTTCATTAAAGTATTAATGAACAGGACTCTTTTTATGGCCAGAGGGCAACCACTTTCTACAGAGTACTTCTATGCTAGCTAATTTATTCATGCATGAAAAACAATCCAATGAGAAATGAGGGAGCTGAGAACTGCTGGTCCTAATTAAAATATTTAAAACACCATGTCTATTTTCTTCCATCTAGCCAAATACCTAAGCTTGAGCCAGCATGGTGCCAATTAACATGGAAAAAGCAAACACAAACACCCACGGTTTCTGATTAAAGTGCACATTATTGTACCATGCAATATATTGTTCGGCACATATATGTAAATGTTTAATTAACCCATGTCTCAATCTCGGCAACACTCAGAAATCGATACGTTAATCCCTAAACAAGTGGCAATCTGTGTAGGGAGACGCTGACTTATTTATCAGTGTTTTATTCAGACCTAATTTGAAGCAGTCGTGTGCTAGCCATGCTAAAGCGTTTCTTAAGGGAAAGAGGAGGGAGGAGATTCTCTGCCTGGCAGACTTCTTTTCAGATGGCAGTGAGATTGTTAGTCGCCAAAGCCTCGTGAAAGGAGCTAGGCTAGCCTCAGGTGATATGAAATTTTTCATTAATAATGTAGGGAGAAGTCTGGACCTAAACCCATTTGTCAGTCTGGATAGCAGTAACAATAACAATGCATGCATGCACACGCGTGTGCACACACACATATACACACACATACACATACACACATACACATACACACATACACATACACATGCATATACACACATACACACGCATGTACACACACATACACATACACACACTCATACACACACACCCCAAACACCCACACACACATACACACATGCACACACATACGCATATACACACATACACACACATATACACACACACACACATACACATATACACACATACACACACATACACATACACACGCTCATACACACACACCCAACACCCACACACACACATACATACGCATATACACACATACACACATACACACATACACATATACACACATACATACACATACACATACACACATGTATACATACACACACATACACATACACACATTCATACACATACCCACACACCCCAAACACCCACACACACATGCACACACATACACACACATATCCACACATACACACGCATACACACATGCACACACATACACATACACACATACATGCACACACATTCATATACACACATGCACACCCATACATATACACATACACACACATACACATACACACACCCCAAACACCCACACACACATACACATATACACACATACACACACACCCACACACCCATACCCCACACACACACATGCACACACATACACATGCATATACACACATACACACACACACACACACACCCCTTTTCTCTTTATTAACGAAAGACCTGTCAGAACAAACTCCAAGACATTCCTTCCATGATAGCATGTTGGAGGAAAATGTCTGAAACCAGGAAATCAAAGATTTGAACATCTTACAAGTATTCATCAGAATTTTATCAATATGTTAAAAGCAATCATCAAAGGATATTTAACATTTTAGCAGCAGCCAGAGTTAACAAGCACTTTCGCTTCGGTTATTTCTACTTGGCAATCCTGAGAGGCAGGCTGAGCAAGGGACACCGAAGCCGAGGGCAGTAAAACCATCTGCAGAAGCCACACACAGCACACGCCAGAGCCAGGGCCTGAACCTGCATCCGTGAATTCTCAAACCATTCCACTCCACGCCACACTGATTAAGACAGCTCGTAATGTTTTGTTATGTAGAAGAGACCAAATCTTCAAAAATCCATTTGCTACCCATTTAGCTATAAAAAAGTATTTTATTGTTTATTTTTTAGCCTTTCTTAGGAGGTAGGGAAGTTGAGGATATATTAAACACAGTTTCTTCTTTCTGAGGTTTCTCATTGTTTGTAGCAACCAAAACCATGAGATTTTAAACCAAGATCTTAAACAGCATTTGCCCAGAGCATTTCAAAGTATTTGTGGCAGCAGAATCTCGTTTTCCCCCAAAAACCATCTTTGTATATACAACCAGTATATTGACACAGATAAAAGCAGACCCTTCCGACGGAGGGGGCTGAGGCACTGCCACAGAACCCGTTTCTGAAAACCACTGTGTTCATCAGAGCCTTTATTAAACAGCTGGAGGAACTGAGGTCCAGAGAGGTGAGGACACTGGGTCCTTATGCACCATAATAGTAGACCTGGAAGACACCTGCAGTAACCTTGACCCTCTGCCCTGTGCTCTTTCCACGGCGTCATGGTCTCTAATGAAACCAGCCTCGACTATGATACAGTTAAAGAGCCAAAGAGAGGTGAGGGTGTTTGTGCAAAATTACTAGCAACAATACAGGAATGTACGGTCACGAGGCAGGACGGCCTGGTGGACAAAGCGAGAGGTGAGATTCAGAGGCAGGAGACTCAAGAAAAAGATCTGGCTCTATCCCACAGGCTGTTCACTTCCATTCCCTGGGGCCCAGATTCCTCCTGTGAAAACCATGTTGCTGTCTCACAGAACTGTGTTAAGAACCAAACAAGAACCAAGGAATGTGCCCGTACAGAAGTACTTTATCACACTGCACTGCGATTGCTTCCTTGTCTGTTTCCGTCACTGGATTCTCAGCAGTATTCCAAGATGATATCAATGTTTTTTGCTTTTGTTTTTGTTTTGTTTTGTTTTTTGAGGTGGAGTTTTGCTCTTGTTACCCAGGCTGGAGTGCAATGGCGCGATCTCGGCTCACCGCCACCTCCGCCTCCTGGGTTCAGGCAATTCTCCTGCCTCAGCCTCCTGAGCAGCTGGGATTACTCTCTATTCCTCCTCAGTCTAGAGTTGGTGCTCAAATAGCATTGAATCGTGTTGAATTCATCGTGAAAACAGCTAACACATATCGTGCATTTATTTACTACGTGTTAAATGTAATGCTAAGCACGTGACATTGCTCATAGATTTCATCTCATGGCAACCTCATAAGACATACTGTTATTGTCCCCACCGCACAACTGAGAAACACAGACAAAGAAAGTGACTTATCGGCCCAGTGTTCCAGAAATATTATAAGTTGTGGAGCAAAAAGTCCACTGAAACGGTCAAACTTCAGAGCTTAAGCTCTTAGTCACTAGGTTTTTCAAAAGCACCAAAATAAGGTAATTAACTAAAAGTTAATCAACTAGGGAATGAGGCAAACGTCCTCAGCAGGAAAGCATGTGGAACACACTGGGCACCCACCGGAAACACGAGACACAAATTCCAAGGACAGGTTCGCTCTCGATGATTGCTCTGACAGACACAAATTACGGAGAATGAGAGAATGTTTCTAACCTCTAAGAATGATGTGGTAGAGATATTTCCACAGTTAAACTCTCAGAAGATGGTCTCAGTCAATGTGTTTAAAAGAGAGAGACTCTCAAATATGCACTAGCCGAAGGAAAATGGGAATCAAAAGGAGTAGGCAGGCAGGAGAGAAAACAAGAGCAAGATTCATAAGGACCAGGAATTATCTTTGTGATCAACAGCCTTATCATTCATTGTCGTTTACAAATATACAAACCCCCGGACCCCTGCCAAAAAAAGAAATGCTCTACCGTGAAATACATGTGGTCAGTCACAAGGCAGGTTGATGACAGTCAACAGAAAGATGGCACAGGTCCTCTCTCACATAACCATGGAATTATTGCTTACAAATGTAAGCAGAGTCAGAAAGTGTTAATAGAAACTCATTAGCAATGTGGCCATACTTGCTCATGGAGGAAACCTGTCCACACCTGCGACACGTCCCAGACATTTTCAGGTGTAATCCTAATTACCAGCATGGTCAAAAATTGAATAATGGGCTGGGTGGATCACCAGTCTAACCCTATGTAATAGTCTTTATGAGATCGTGACATTAACTGGTAATTAGTAACTACAATCATGTATGTAAATTCTCTCCTTGAGGATGAGATGGGCTGCATGTTCCTAGGTTCCTAATTTTCAGTTGGCCGTGACTAAACTGTTGGTGACTGTAGTTTTCTAGCTATTAAGAAGACTTCTAGGAGACAGCGAATAGTCCACCATTTTATACCTTACAGCCTATCTGCATTCCACTAAATTTCTCACTTCTTTGGAATCTGAAGCAAACTAATTAAATATATTTCCTTTTAACACACCAACATTTAAGTTAATATTTCCAACATTTGATATTTTCTCCAAAACAGCCAGTATGAGATAACTAGATTTATCAAAAGGTTTGTTTGTTTTAAATTCTCTTCCCATAAGCAAGTTTGGTTTTTGAAATTTTCCCTTTCAAGAAAGAAAAAATAAGCAACGAAGCAAATCTCCAAGATAGAGCCTGCATTTTTATGCATCTTTAGCCAGACAAACATTAGTCCTTCCCCAGAACTGGAGCAGCTATTCTGAAGAATGTAAACTTGCTGTTTTCTCAATATGCAGATAGCCTGTTGTCATAGATCCTCATAGTAATGAACAACTTCTCAATATTTAATAAGCCTGGCATTCCTGTCCCCAGGCAGACAGCACAGACAGTTGGTAGCCGGCTACTAACTGACCATTAAAATACAGAATCTCTCTTTAAAATGTGCTTCACAAACAGGTTCCGTCACCTGCAGTGGGGAGCAAGTGCCATCCTCTGCAGTCAGGTGGCCTATTTTGCCTGGAAGAGGAGCGGCAGGAGCAAGCCAAGTTAGCCTGCTCAGTGTTCAAACAGGGGCCAGCAACAACAGAATCCTATTTACAAAGGAAAGGAAAGCCCATCCACAGTCCTTCTCTTCACAGCGTTTTTAGCTCCAAGAACTGCCAAGCAAGTGGAAATTAGGAAAGCCAGCCATGATGTTTGTGCCAATGTATGACAATAAAACCATTCTGGAACTCCATTTTTTGTTCTTTTCAGGCTTGCTTATACACAAGAGTGTTTTCTGCTGCCTCTGGTGTGCTGTGCAAGGGTAAATATATTGCAACAATAATGCTCACTAATTGGACCAAGATGCCATTGATTCCAACAATAACTTTGAGTATTTTAGCATTGCCTTTTTTAAAATCCAAGGAGCAAAAACTAATGTTAATGTGACTATATGGAAATTCAGGAAATCATTAATACAATTAGATCATTTTCCAAATAATGGAAAAGCTCACATAAATGAGTTCTCTTTGCTCTTATTGACCATTAAGAGAAGATGCTTGGCTGTAACTATAATTTCAGGTTAACACCAATATTCCCATGATTGCATTAAGTACAGAGTTTAAAAATGCTTGAGTAGGCCTACCACAACTCTTGTCACCATCGCTTCACAAGACACGATTGTCTTTTCTTCTCTTTCATCAACAGTGTTAGGAATTACTGTGGGTTTTTTGGCCCAATTTTCACAGGGAAACAAGGGAATTTCCTTTCTCAACCATTTCAAGAGAATGGTCGCATGTGTAATGACGCAAGGCAAAATAAGAGAGGTGTGGACAGTGGGTGGCTGACATTCTAGCAGAGGACTGGCTCTCATCACCATCCTCCAACAGTGTGGAACCCCAACCCATGCTCCAGCAACACTAAAAATGACAACTTCGCGGCCATTTTGGACACTTTCTAGAAGCATTCAGTCTCTGAGTGTTGACAATCACATACTGCCAAGCAGCCTAAGGAGCAAGCCTGCTCTCTGTTGCTGCATCAGGAGACAATATTAGGATCAGGGTTAAAAATACAGTGCAGCAGATTCAAAGCCTTCACGAGAACGTTCTAGCAGAATTGTTCAGCAGAATATAATGAATAGGGTAAGTCTCAAGGTAGAGGCACTCAAAGGCTGAACGTCCACCTATTATAGATGCTACTAGCAATGTTTTTTAAATTAGTGTCTTTTTCTCAAAAGTTGATCTAAAATCCCAGAATATAACACAAATAAAAATAGCGGTGGTTCAAGTAGAAGACAGCTAGAAGACCTGTGCCCTGCAACTCCATTCACTCACCCTGTTTTATCCTCCAAGGCTCCTCAAGCAGTTCTGCAAGACCCCAGGGAACACAGTTTAAAAACCACTGCCAGCTGGGCACAGTGACCCACACCTGTAATCCCAACGCTTTGGTAGGCCGAGCTGGGCAGATCACTTGAGGTTAGGAGTTTGAGACCAGCCTGGCCAACATGGCAAAACCCCATCTCCATTAAAAATACAACAATTAGCCAGGTGTGGTGGTGTGTGCCTGTAAAACCAGCAACTCAGGAGGCTGAGGGAGGAGAATCGCTGGAATCCAGGAGGCAGAGGATGCAGTGAGATGAGTTCGTGCCATCGCTACACTCCAGCCTGGGCAACAAAGCGAGACTCTGTCTCAAAACAACAACGAGAAAAAAACCACTGCTGTAGAAAATATTCCTAAACTACATGGGAGATCACACTAACTCAGCAGTTCTCAAGCTTTTCCACATTGGGGAACACATGGCAAGTGTTACCATACTTAATACACAGTTACCATATACAATTTGATCTCGTGTTCATACCCAGATTCAAATATCCCCAAAAAGGGAGGAAGCGAAGCACTACAAAAATCCTCAGGCTCTCCAAGTGTTAAAAGTTTTAGCTGTTGTGAATGATACTGCGGTAAACAATGGGGATGCAGAGAGATCTTCCAGCACTTGAAGACACATATATTTCCAAAAGAAGTGGTATTCCTCCATCATATGGTGGCTCTATTTTAGTTTGGTGAGGAGCATCCTACTGTTTTCCCCATCAGGGTGTACTAATTTATGTTCCCACCAATAGGGTATAAGAGTTCCAATAATAACTATTCTAACCAACGTGAGGTCACATCTCATCACAGTTTTGACCTGCATTGCCCTGACGATTAGCGATGCTGAGCCGTTTGTATGTCTTTGTTGGAGAAATGTCTGTTCAAGGTCTTTGCTCATTTTTCACTGTTACTTGGGTTTTTCTTTTTTTGCCATTGAGTTATGCAAAATCCTTATATATTTTGGAGATGACCCTCTAATCAGATAGATGTTTTGCAAATATTTTCTCCTGTTCTGTGGGTTGCTGATTTGTCTTTTTGATTGTTTCCTTTGCTATGCAGAATGTGTTCAGTCAATACAGCCCCAGTTGTCTATACTGAGGTTTGTTTTCTGTTCTTTTGATGTCAAATCATAGAAATCATTGCCAAGACCAATGTTGAGAAGGTTTTTGTTTTCTTCCAAGGGGTTTTGCCATTTCATGTCTTATGATCATCTTCAATCCACTTTGAGCTGATTTTTGACTATGGTATAAGATATGAAAACAAAATTTCCATCGACAGATGAATGGATAAAAATGTGATATACACATACGATGAAGTATTATTCACCTTTTAAAAAGAAGAAAATCCTACCATTTGTAACAGCACAGATGAACTCAAAGAACATTATGCTAAGTCAAATAAGACAGGCACATACTTCATGGTTCCACTTACATGAGGCATCTAAAATAGACTCAGAGAAGCAGACAATAGAATGGTGGTTGAAAGGAGCTGGGGAAAGGGGGAATGGGGGATTGCTGCTCAGTTGGTATAAAGTTTCAGCTATGCAAGATGAATAAGTTCTACAGATCACCCCAATAACATGGTACCTACAGTTTACAACATAGCGTTGCATACTTTAAAATGCAATAAAAAGACAGATCTCAGAACCTTTATTAGTGTTCTTACCACAAAAGATACTCTCAAAAGAACACAAGGACATTTTTGTAGGCAATGAATATGGTATCATGGCTGTATGTATTTATCTAGACTCATCAAAATGCATAAATTAAGTATGTGCAATATTTTTTTTAGATAGACTCACTGTGTCACCCAGACTGGAGTCCCTGATCTCAGCTCACTGCAACCTCTGCCTTCCGAATTCAAGAGATTCTCCTGCCTCAACCTCCTGAGTAGCTAGGATTACAGGTGCCCACCACCATACTCAGCTAATTTTATAGGTCCAGTAGACATGAGGTTTCAGCCATGTTGGCCAAGGTGGCCTTCAACTCCTGACCTCAAATGATCCACCTGCCTCGGTCTCCAAAAGTGCTGGGATTATAGTCATGAGACACCACATCCGGCCCAATATGTCTAATTTTTATCTATTAATTATATCTCAATATAGGTTTTTAAAAGTTAAAAAATAATTCTTGCAAGTCTTGGGTAACTAACTATAACTCAGCATATTTCATCCACTCAAGAAATCTTCCAGAATACAAGAAAGTTAGAAAGACATTGTTACTTATACAGTAACCATTTTTAAAAATCTCAACTTTGAGTAACTTATCAATAATGTTAAGTTCTTCATGACATACCTCACAACTGACCACAAAACATCAGAGGGTTGTAACCCTGGGTTCAAGAATCTCGAGGACTGGATGAAGTGACACCCACACCCTAAGTGATGCACTGGAGCTTCTTCTGCATTCTAGCTAATGGTGAAGTCAGGCGGACATTTTAATGTGATTATATAACCATTTTGAACCAAACGCTTAGAATTTTATGTATGAAAGCAAATAGTGGTCAGTTTCCCTCTCTGCAGCCAGAGGTTTAGGCATCATATAACAACTGCCCTGAAGAAATTTTACTCCTCCTAGTAATACAGTACATAACATCACCATGATCAGCAGCTTAGATTTATCCATGTAGCAGAGTATAAAACACTGGCGTATCTTTTAAATAAATAACGTTTAAATAAATGAAGTATTTACGATGGGCCAACCATAGCTCAGAATGCTTTACATGTGTTTCATAAGAACCACATGAGATAGGTATTATGCCTCTTCCCCTTTTTTTAATTGTGTAAACTGAGACTTAAGAGGGGCTAAGTAGCTTACCAAGCTCCACACAATAGCTACGTTGTGAAGCTGGGATTTGAACCAAGGCAAATCTGACCCCAAAGCTCACAGGCTTAACGTTTACACCATGCAAGTAGTCAGAAAGAAGCAGAAGAGCTCGATCACCAAAGACCTGAATCTCAGATTATTCTATGAGCTTCCCATCTCTGCTTTATATTGTCCATGAGCAAAGAAGAAAAAATAAAATAAGGGGCAGAGTTGAGGAATTGCAGCCAAGGGCATGGGCAAGCTACTTTCACTGCAAAAGACACAATATGCCAAGAATTCAGATTAGTTCACAAAAAGGTCAATAAGGATTTTGTTTTTCCTTTGCGAAGATGAAGATGAACTGTGTTGGCTAGCCACAAGGCTGAAGAATAATTAGAAACATCCCTTCACAGCTCATTGATGAGTCCAGGAGGTGCTGCTTCCTTGCTAGACTCAACACAGTGCAGGAGTCTCCTGGGAGCCAGCCCGAAGCCGCCATGCAGAAGGCCTGTTGCTCTCAACGGGGACTGTTGTCAGCAATGTGACAACCACAGCAGTGACATCACTGACCAAGGATCTAGAGAATTCTCTAGAATTCCACAAGCTCCACTAGAAAGACACATGCACACATACGTTTACTGCACCACTATTTCCAATAGCAAAGACTTGGAACCAACCCAAATGCCCATCAATGATAGACTGGATAAAGAAAATATGGCACATATATACCACGGAATACTATGTGGCCATAAAAAGAATGAGTTCATGTCCATTGCAAGGACATGGATAAAGCTGGAAGCCATCATTCTCAGCAAACTAACACAGGAACAGAAAACCAAACACTGCATGTTCTTACTCATAAGTGGGAGTTGAACAACGAGAACACATGGACACAGGGAGGGGAACGTCACACACCGGGACTGTTGTGGGGGGCAGTTGGTGGGAGGGCAAAGGGAGGGAGAGCATTAGGACAAATACCCAATGCATGTGGGGCTAAAACCTAGATCACAGGTTGACAGGTGCAGCAAACCATCATGGCACATGTATACCTATGTAACAAACCGCACGTTCTGCCGATATATCCCAAAACTTAAAGTAAAATTTAAAAATAAAAGAATTCTGAAAGCTCCTAGCCATTATAGATTTTCATCTTTACAACCAGCCTGTGAAGCATACATTATCACCTGTGTCACAGACGAGGAAACTGAGATGCAGAGAAGCTAAGTGACTACTCAAAGCTTCTCAGCTGGTTAGAGGCAGAGTTGACACACACGTCTTCTGATGCCCAGGCACTCTCCTCATATCACGTTCCTTGTCACAGACATAGCTTATTCACCAGACTGACCGTAGAGCCTCAGGGTCAGAGCAAGCAGGCTCTGATTTGGGCTCATGTCTTGACTGCACTATTGACTGATTGCTAGACGACTCTTGGCAAGCTCATTACCCTTTCTAAGCCTCTGTTTTCCAATTGTAAAATGGAAATCACAATAGCACATGCCTCATAGGGCTTTTGTGGTGATTAGCTGCAATGGGATGAGTTAATGTATAGAAAGAATCATAGCAAGCATTCACAAATGGGACTTCTTACTATTAATCATTCGCTCACTGAACAAACTTTGATTAGACCGTTACTCTGTCTACTCAGACCTGATGATATTAACAAGCCCTGCCCTGAGGTTACTCACAGTCCTTCTTGGATGACCAACACAAACACAGACTTACAAGGCAAGGGGGGAGGTGTAATGACATGGTAAGGTAAGATGCAGGATAGCGTAACAGGCACACAGAATGGCTTTCTCTCTAACAGCAATCCCCAACCTTTTTGCCACTGGGGACCAGTTTCATGGAAGACGATTTTCCCATGAACTCGGGTGTTGGTGGACAGTTTTGGGATGATTCAAGCATTTACATTTATTGTGCACTTTATTGGTATTATTATTACATTGTAACATATAATAAAATAATTATACAACTGGCCGTAATACAGAATCAGTGGGAACCCTGAACTTGTTTTCCTGCAACTAGAGGATTCCATCGGGGGTGATGAGAGACAATGGCAGATCGTTGGGCACTAGATTCTCACAAGGAGCACACGAGCTACATCCTTCACCTGAGCAGTTTACAATAGGGTTCACGCTCCTTTGAGAATCTAATGCTTCCACTGATCTCACAGGAGGTGGTGCTCAGGGGGTCACTCACCAGCCGCTCACCTTCTTCTGTGCAGCCGAGTTCTTAACACACCACGAACTGGTACCAGTCTGTGGCCTGGGGGTTGGGGACCTCTACTCTAGAGCAGCAGAAAATGCCCTAAGAGGGTTTATGAAACAAAATCTTTTAATAACAAAAAAGATACTACAAATGTAACCATTGTTCCAAATTAAGTTTTAATGTCACAAAACATTATTTAAAAAAAAAAACTACCCTGAGATTTAGAGTTGAAGACCCTTCATTGAAATCTCAATTCCATAAACTACCAACTACATGACTTTAAAGTAAATAACCTAACTTCTCTGGACCTCGATGTATTCATCTTTAAAACTGGGATACAGTAGTAACACACCTCCTGTGCTTGTTACGAAGGTGAAATGATGTAACACATGTGAAAGTGCTTTGTAAATGAGGAGACACTTCGTTAGAATTATTGCTGATGGCAGGTGCGGTGGCTCATGCCTGAAATCCTACCACTTTGGGAAGCCAAGGTGGGCAGATCACGAGGTCAAGAAATCGAGACCATCCTGGCCAACGTGAAGAAACCCCATCTCTACTAAAAATACAAACATTGGCTGGGTGTGGTGGCATGAACCTGTAGTCCCAGCTACTTGGGAGGCTGAGGCAGAAGAATCACTTGAATCCAGAAGGAGGAGGTTGCAGTGAGCTGAGATTGCACCACTGCACTCCAGCCTGGCAAGAGACCAAGACTCTGTCTCAAAAAAGAAAAAAAAAATTCACTTATTACAGGGAAAGGGGAGGAGGATGAAGAAAGAGAGGAAGAGAGAAGGAGGAAGAAGAAAGAGGAGGAAATACCCAGCATCTGCTGAGAGGACTGGGCAGCCACATGGGCAGAAGTCCTGTTTTTCTCCCAGTCTCAGGAGGATGACCCAGCTGAATAAGGCAGACAAGGATTTTGCCAAAATCTTCTATCTACATGACTAGTCCTGCCCCAGGTGGTCAGCTTGCTCCTGATTCTCAGGCCCTATGACTCTTCTGAGACTCAGGCATCTTTGCTTGGGGAAAACAGGCTACCGGCCTGTCTGCATGGAACTAGAGACTGCAATCTGCCATGGCTGCCATCTGCCTCTAGCTTGGAGGTTTTTTGTCCCTGTGGTTCACTCCCTAGTTGCAGAAAATGCCACTGCTAGACTTGGGGGCGTGGGTAGGCAACCCGTCCCAGCTGTGTGCAGAAATGTTTCCCTTTACCACAGTCCCTCAGAGGCTCAGCCAACACTGAACTGGACCCTCCAGGGGGGAATCTGAGTTTGCAAGCAGAGAAGGATAGTGCATAGCATCTGCAGCGGGCACAGCATGGAAAAAGATGCAGTGTCAAAACAGAGCCTGTCAGGGGCGGGTGGGAGAGTAACGAGCAGAGCACAAGATCTGCAGAGGAGGTGGAGGTGGAAAGTGAAGGGCCACAGGTGCCAACCTCAGAACTTATAGTCTTTATCATGGAGAGTGTGGGAGACCCACGGGGGTGTAAACAGAGGCGGCATGTGGTCTGTCGGAAGAGGCCACTTGGGCCAAAGAGTAGTAGAGAACAGACCAGAAATTGGAAGTACACGTGGCAGGGAGGTCAGTTGTTTAAAAGGCTGATATGGGCATGAACTGCATCCCAGCATACCTGACAAGAAAGGAGAATTCAAGAGCCACTTAAAGACAAAATCAACAAGAATCAGAGACTGGTTTGACACAGGGAAGTGAAGCAGAGTGAAAGCAACAATGATTCTACCGCGGGCAGCTGGATTAGTGAACTATGGTTTTACTAAGCAATAATCAATTTCAGTAAAAATATATCCTTAGATTGAAAATGAGGCTTCTTGGCTGGGCGCAGTGGCTCACGCCTACAATCCCAGCACTTTGGGAGGCCAAGTCGGGTGAATCACGAGGTCGAGAGATCGAGACCATCCTGGTCAACAAGGTGAAACCCTGTTTCTACTAAAAATACAAAAAATCAGCTGGGCATGGTGGTGGGCACCTGTAATCCCAGCTACTCGGGAGGCTGAGGCAGGAGAATTGCCTGAACCCAGGAGGCGGAGGTTGCAGTGAGCTGAGATCGTGCCATTGCACTCCAGCCTGGGTAACAAGAGCGAAACTCCGCCTCAAAAAAAAAAAAAAAAAAAAATGAAAGAAAGAAAGAAAATGAGGCTTCTTATTTTTATTTATTATAAATCTCATTTTATACACATATGAATTTGGTCTAGCTCATGGGTTAGGTAACAGCTCTTCTTAATAGATGATGGTTGAGGCTCAGAGAGACTAATGCCTGCCTAAGTTCACACAGACAGCTAGAACAGAGAAGAGTTAGTGTTAACCCATTGACCCAGGCTTGACAAACAGGTCCCAAGTTGTGTGCCAGCTCTGATAAACTGGTGGTAACCACCTGAAGCACTAAGTTGAGACTCTGACATTGAGTCTGGCCTTGGAGAGCCAGATACTATAACAAACTGGCAATGTCCACCCCGATACCAGGAAAGAAGAATGGCAGTACAATAGCTTTTTACCAGCCCTGCACCAGAAATAGTGACTCATTAGAAATAGACAGAAGAAGAGGACAGATTTGAATGGATCCAGCATATGGCTTCTAAAAATATCACTGGATCAAACTTTGTATCAATTAAGAAAACGAAGTAGCAAGACTGTGAAGACACCAAAACATGACTAAGTGCCCTTGACCTCACTCTTCATTTTACTGCTTGCAAATCAGAGGTTCCATTTCTTCCAGATTCCTGAGGCAGTTCCTCAGATGCCAGAATGCCCCACCCTGCCACACCTTCCCTGAATTTTCAAGCAAGGCAACATTATATTTTTGCCCCATCGGAAACCCTTTTCCTGGAAACCAGTAAAGAAGAAAGAGTAAGACTGGATTTAAGAACTTTTTTGTTTGTTTGTTTTGTTTTTTAGATGGACTTTCTCTGTTGTTACCCAGGCTGGAGTGCAATGGCGCGATCTCGGCTCACCGCAACCTCCACCTCCTGGGTTCAGGCAATTCTCCTGCCTCAGCCTCCCAAGTAGCTGGGATTACAGGCACACGCCACCAGGCCCAGCTAATTTATATATTTTTAGTAGAGACCGGGTTTCACCTTGTTGACCAGGATGATCTCGATCTCTTGACCTCGTGATCCACCCGCCTCGGCCTCCCAAAGTGCAGAACTTTTGTTTTTTATCTGTAAAAAATAGACTAATACCCCAATCTCAGAGTTGTCATATAGCAAGCATCCTATAAATACTTTCAATTCCTTATTTTTATTTATTTATACAATAAACGGAAGGGTCAAAGGGAGGTGACATTTTTGACAGACAACATTTGGACAGGATCTTCAAGTCCCACCTCTTCCTGCCTCAAGTGACAAATATTTCCATAATCTGATTTCTGCATGGTTTAAGAAAGAATCCACACTATTTTTACTGGTGTTTAATGTTCAAAGTCAAAGATAAAAATAAAAATTTTTCCTAAGTCCAACTAAGGCAACTCAATCAACTCAACAAAATCAATGATAAAAATTCTTCTAAGCTGAAATTCCCTGAGTCTATGAATTAGTGGAATTTTTGTTCTGTAAAGAAGCAAGTCCTTCTCTTGAGCAACATGCAAAAGTAGGAGACTGAGTCTAGCAACAGTTCAGAGGGCACACTTTGGAATCAAATAGGTATGAGCTTAAATTCCAGCTGTCCCATTTACTAGCTATGTGGACGTGAGAAAGCAACTCAATTGCTCCCAGCCTCAGTCGTCCTGTGTGTAAATTGGGCACACTGACACCTCCTTCAGAGGGTTTGATCAATCTACAATGAAATGTGGTGTATAAAACCCTTAGCGAGGTGCCTGGCGCATACTAAATGCACTTCTTATTATGTAGCTAGATTACAAGTTGCACTTATTATGTACACAGATTAAAGCAATAATAAAGTAACATTGAAAATTTCAAACACATTGACTATATGGTCTTGCCTCCCCAAAGCAGATGCCTAATTATAAGAGTCTGTCTTCCCAGGATAGACAGTATAAACTATAGACTTCTCAGGAATAAATTCCATCTAGCCAATCTATATATTGGATAATATATATAACACACCTCAAAGTGATGGGCAGTAATTTGGATTGGGTTGGTGCCAACATCTTGGTATCGTGTAAATATCATTAAGGATGCTTCATAATCACTTTAAAAATTATTTTATAGGACCAACATTTTCTGTGTAACGCGGTAAATTTAAGTTCTCATTTGACACTGAAAAATGCACTCAGTCACACCAGTTAAGAAACTAATGAAATTACTGTTTCTCAAGTCCTTAGTACATACTTAGCACAGTTCTAGGCATGATACGGGCAGAAGAAAAGTGTAAAATATGGCTCCTACATCTAATTTATGGTTTTACTAAGGAGATGATTGTATAACGGGAGTCAATTCCAATGCCTTAATCAACAGTGCTAGTCAAGGGTCAACCACCAAGCAGCTGGGAAAGAGAACATCGAGCTAATATTTGGGAAAAAACAGGTTTCCTAGTCAATTATCACAAGTACCCGGTTAGGTAAAGAGTCTTTTAGAGAGGAGGAAAAGCTGTTTCCTGACAGCCTTGAGCAGTTGATCAATGCCTGAACAGAACATTATCAGTGTCCTAGGGCTGTTTATCTTCACTGGCACCATTTTTACAGACTTTTCCATGGGAGGAAATATTTAATCTATATAGAATCCCATTATAAAAACTTTCAGAAATCCACTTCCTGCCACTACTGCAATCACCACACAAAAGAGGAAAAAACTGCAGATCTGGGACTCTTTTTAATTAATGTGGATTTTCACTGCTCAGTAGTACCAGATGTGGAATCCTTGGTAGAACTTGGACCAACTTTTTCTTGAGAGTCTGTTACTCAGCTCCCAAGTAGGCAGCGTTTTCCTTTACCCCACTCCATTCAGCCATCACAAAACCCATTAGACAATCTTCTCCCTCAGAACAAAGGGGCTTCTGGGATGTTTCACACGCTCTTCTCTGTGGGTTTGAAATTACACACAGCAGTGCCAAAGGTAAGGCATTTCTAGACTTTTTTTTTTTTTTTTAACCTTTTCTATTTTTTTTTTATTACTGTTCTGGGTGTCTAGTTGTTTTTGTTGTTTTTCTCTTTTTTCCCCAGCTCCCTCTGTCTCTTTTGGTATCTATTTGTGGCCTAGAGCAATTACTTTAGACTTTTTAGACACGTCGGGATAGAGATAGATGACACAAGTGATCTACTTATCTTCCTTTCCCATCACCAATAAAAGTGACAGCCCGCCTAATTAGGCCTAATAAAGCAGCGCAGCAAGAGTGGCGCAGCAGCGATCTAAAGCGGGATGGCATTGACCCGGAGATACAGGTGCTGCCTTAAGGCGTTGCTGCTGTTACTTTATCTCCAGCACATTACATCTCTGCTCATGCCATATTCAAATGCAAGTAGCATGTTTTTCTTCTCAATTCTTAGATCAAGAACAAAAAAAAAAAAAAAATCCCGTCTAATCAAAAAAGGCACTGACAATTTTTCAGCCCCACATTAAAAGCAAAGAGTCATTCAGAACAGTGCACTCCATATTCTATTTTATAATATCACTTTAAGCTATTGCTTTGAATCTCAGACATTTCTTTGTTAAGAAGGAAAATCAAAAATTCATCAGAAGAAGTTCTTTTCTTCCAAGGCTAGCATGGGGTTTGGAGCTGGAACCAACATTTGTAGAAGTTAGGGGTCCTTAAGCTATTATTAGCGATGAGAGTTTGACACGCCTGAGAGTTGTCAACAACTGACTTTAAACAAAGTGGAAGGAAGGAGAAATAAACGGTGCTCTCAGCAAAATTAATATACCGGCCTGCAAATTAATGATGTCGTGTATTTTTTAAACAAGGGAAAAAAATCTGAACTTTGCATGAAACAGCATTTTAAGTACATCTTTGCAAAAATTATCAGATTGTCAAAGGGCATCAAAGCGAACTGAGTCTGCGACTATTCATAATATTTCCACATATGCTAAATACAAAATTTATCTTACTTTATTCGCCTGTTCTGTAGCAATTATTTAAAGCTATTAGAGAGGGAGACGTGTCCTTGATCTGAAGTACCGGTGACTGCTGCACAGCATTTGTTATAAGAAACGTAACGCGCGGTGGCTCACGCCTGTAATCCCAGCACTTTGGGAGGCCGAGGCGCGTGGATCACGAGGTCAACAGATCGAGACCATCCTGGTCAACATGGTGAAACCCCGTCTCTACTAAAAATACAAAAAAAAAAAAAATTAGCTGGGCATGGTGACGCGTGCCTGTAATCCCAGCTACTCAGGAGGCTGTGGCAGGAGAATTGCCTGAACCCAGGAGGCGGAGGTTGAGGTGAGCTGAGATCGCGCCATTGCACTCCAGCCTGGGTTACAAGAGCGAAACTCCGTCTCAAAAAAAAGATACAAAAAATTAGCCGGGCATGGTGGTATGTGCCTGTAATCCCAGCTACTGGAGAGGCTGAGGCAGGAGAATCACTTGAACCCAGGAGGCGGAGGCTGCAGTGAGCCAAGATCGCGCCATTGCACTCCAGCCTGGGTAACAAGAGTGAAACTGCGTCTCAAAAAAAAAAAAAAAAAAAGAAACGTAACCTTCCCAGCCTTGCCTGCACGTGCGCGTGCATACACACACACACTTTGCATTCTTCACTACTTAGCTCTGTGCATTGTATCGCACATTCTTTAAACATATGTCTGCAAATAATCCCTCCGTTCTCATTGTTTTAATTGCTACATGTATCCAAATAAGTTTCCAAACTATTACTTTTTTTGTTTTTTTCCAAAATATTACTTCTAACCGTTTTCTTCTGTGTCCAAAATGAAACCCGTTATCTTTGTCTCACCCTTGCCCAATATAAACCCTCTTAAAACATTCCTCCTCAGCCACGTTCACCCATTACCAACAGTAGTTACAGTTCCCTTGCTGAGAACCATTAATCCATCCCAACGTCCTTTCTCTCTCTTCTGGGTTTTCCAAGATGAGAATGATTTGCATAACAGTCACAGCTACCATCCATGAAGACCCCCCTGATGTTACACATGATGACACGCATGTCGCATACAGTTGTTAAGTCCCTTAACAATATGGAATCAGCATTTTTTCAGTCCACGTGTTTTAGCCAGTAAGGAAACTTTAAGAAGTTAAGTAATTTGTGTAAGGCCACACAGCCCATCTGCGCTTGCTGACTATTCTAACATGTTTGTAAATCAACATTTTAAAAGAGCAGGGCTTCGGAATTAGTGAACAAGTTGTCTCATTTCGTCACGAGCATCCTCACAATTATAATGATGCTCCTAAGTACTTCTCCTTGGTTACCGGAGTGAGTCACTCACTGTGTTTTTTCCCCTCTCTGGTGCCCACCCTAATCCATCATGTCAGAAGACCAATCGTTATTTCCTTCCATATGAAATGTGTGGCTCTGCCCTCTATCATGTAGGTCATACTGGGAGACCTGCCTACCTTCCCTCAGTCACAGTTTCCTCTTCTACAGAATGAGATTATGACGTCCACCGTGTAGGCTCCTGGTCAGTATCAGAGAGGATGCATGGAAAGGGCTGCCCAATACCAGCCATCTAGCAAGCCCAATTAATAACGTGTTACCGTTACTGTCATTTCTTCATGTCATGTCGTCTCTTACAACTCATTTAAAGCACAGTTTAAGAAGCCTCCTGAGAGGTCATGTGTCAAAATAGGAAAAGACTGGGCTTAGAAATTCATAGTCCTAACTCGGATTCCTGAGTCTGCTGTCTATTACCTTGTGACAAGGGGGAAATCCCTTACCTTTCTAGCCCTCAGCTCTATCAGTAGTAACCTGGGATGACAACACTGACTGCTCAGGCTTGGCAAAAAACGCAAGAGAGACAATCGAGAGCTGCTAGTACTATACTGGACACACAAATCATTAAATCGCTGCATTTAACGAGGTGGAGAGGAGGAGCTGTCGTATCATTTACTGAACCTGTATGATATGCTCGGCATGTGCTAAGGGCTTCACATCCATTTTCTGGTCTGATTCCAACAACTCTATGAGGTCACTACCAGAATCTCCGTTTTTTAAGATGAGAAAACTGAGGCTTGGAGAGATTATGTAACTTCCCCCAAATCACACAGCTAGTAAGTAGCCGGGCTGGGATTTGAAACTAAGCAGGCTCTCTCCAAAATCTGTGCTCTAAATCTTCTTAGATAATTATAGTTCCCTTTTTCTTTATCTACAAAAACTTTACTAACAGTCCTACCCTAACCCCTGCACACACACACACGCGCACACACATTCACACACTCATACGCACACGTGTGCACACTCACGCACGCACACACACACATTCACTCACTCTCAAACACGCACGCACACACTCACACACGCTCAGACTCACACACGCACACGCACACACATACACTCACAACGCACTCACACATGTGCACACACACACACTCACGCACGCACACACATTCTAATTCAGTCACACCAGGAAGCCCGCCAGGCACAAACCTACTGTTGGCACGTATATACGTGTGTCTGTTTCTATGATTGCATTTCTGCACGTCCATCTTCTTTGTCATCCACTCTTCCCACTAAAATGGCAATTCCTCGAGGACAATGATCATGTCTTTTATTTTCTTGGCCTCCCACAGGAGCTAGACTCAATCAGAAAGCATTTGGGCAAGTTTGTCAATGGAGCAGACGTGGATGGAGAGTTGATGCTGTCACAGAGGGAGGACTCATGAACGCTAAGGGCTCTCCCTCATTCTGAAGACAGACAGACCAATCAGCCACTAAATCCCACTACTTCCACACAAAGTCAAGACCATCTGCACATGGCTGCCCACGGACACCTCCCTGGGGAGGACAACCTTCCCAGAGAATTAACCTTCTAGGAAAATCCCTTATGTTTTTGTATGTTTGCATAAAAAGGGAGAAAAAAAGCTCCGAGACCTTTCTCACATGGAATTTCAGTGGGATGCCTAATCCAAGGCCACGGAATGGCTTCCTCAGGAGGCTGTGCCACTGGGCTCTCCATGCATAAAGTGGCAGCATTCCTGCTTGGGAAGCAGAGAAACTGGACTGGATTCAAATCTCGATCGGGCGACCTACTGGTTGCAGCGTTGAGCAGAAGTTACTCAATATCCTGAGATAGTATTTCCCATCCATGGAGTATTACAATATACACCTTGCAAGATTGTTTTAAGGATTACAGTTAAATGCAAATTTTAACCAACACATATTTAGTGAAAGAAACCAGACACAAAACATGGTTCCACTTATATGAAGATTGGTAAGAAGCAAAATGAAATGTGCCTAATGAAATCAGAACCGTGGTTGCTTGGGGCAGAGTTCAAGGACGGACCAGGAAGAACACACAGGAGATCTACGCACTTCTCCTACGTTCCTTGAGCCTGGAGCGGGAAATGACAAAATACGGTATAAGAAAAGAACAGATATGCAGTCAGAGTGCCAAATGGATCCTGAGAAATATGCTTCCCAGTCTTTGTGGGTAATCAGCTGGTCTGGTAATCGAGAAGAGCCACTGGTGGATAACACATCTACTGGGAGAGACCCGTAGAATTCCATGGAAACGTCGGTACATCTTAGAACTTACACAGGGCTCCTGGCATTTGTGTTACGTGTTCAAACCAAAAAGAGTCAGGTTGGAAACAGACTTGGGTTTAGGATCAGCTTTGCCACTTACTGTCTGACTTAACCTTTCTGAGTCTCAGGGTTGTCCTCGGGAAAATGGAGGTGATAATGAGACCTGCCTCTTAAGAGGCTATTAAGAAGATTCAGTGAGATAATATCTCTAAAATTCATAGTGGTGCCTGACAGATAGTAAGTGTTCAACAGTAAAAACTACTGTTATTAACAGCTGAAAAGCAGGTCAAGGTAAAGGAGCCAGCACACAACGGAGATGGACTTCGGTTTCACATAAAATAGAAATGGCAGCAACGTTGGGATTCTCACTTCTATTGCTTTGCTCGCGCCGTCTTACGTATGACCGATGAAGAATTTCTTTTCCGTAATAGTAAGAGTTGTTTTATCTCATTTGCTAACAGCAGGAACCTTGATCTGTATTTCCAAATCTACCAGAATCTGTATCCATAATGATAGCTGTATGCCTTAGAAACTTCTGATGTGCCCGATTCTAAACAGAATTTCCTACAGTGTATCTTGTTGCAATCTCACTGTTCTTTGTGAAGTGGCCATACATTTTGGTATAAAACTAATGAGAGGCCGGGCGCAGTGGCTCACGCCTGTAATCTCAGCACTTTGGGAGGCTGAGGCGGGTGGATCACGAGGTCAAGAGATCGAGACCATCCTGGTCAACATGGTGAAACCCCATCTCTACTAAAAATACAAAAAATTAGCTGGGCATGGTGGCGCACGCCTGTAATCCCAGCTACTCAGGAGGCTGAGGCAGGAGAATTGCCTGAACCCAGGAGGTGGAGGTTGCGGTGAGCCGAGATGGCGCCATTGCACTCCAGCCTGGGTAACACGAGCTAAATCCCGTCTCAAAAAAAAAGAAGTAATGAAGTAATGAGAACCCCATTCCCTGATCATTTGACATAACTGAGTTCACCACCTTAAAGGGCAAACACAATCCCAAATGGTTTAAACTTTGAGCATTAGCTGATAACTCTTCTAATATGAATTGGTTCTTTGTCAGCTCTCATTTCTTTCTACTAAAAGATTCTTAGAAAGATGGAGAGCCAAGATTGGGTATCAGAATACAATAGCTTCGTTCTGCTTGGGGAGATGGTGCTGTTTCAGGTGGTCCATTCCTAAAGTATGTCCATGAACCTAGACTAGACATCGGTGGCCACTCAGCCCATCTTCATAGCAATGATTGGAAGGATTTCAACATTTTCTTGCTTCCACATAAACCTTTTGATGTATTTTCTAACATTTCACAATGAGATCAAAGTATCACAAGTACGGGGTCTGTGACCCCCTGCCAAGCCCTTCTCCATTAAGAAACAATACTAGGGCCGGGCGCGGTGGCTCACGCCTGTAATCCCAGCACTTTGGGAGGCCGAGGCGGGTGGATCACAAGGTCAAAAGATTGAGACCATCCTGGTCAACATGGTGAAACCCCATCTCTACTAAAAATACAAAAAATTAGCTGGGCACGGTGGCACGTGCCTGTAATCCCAGCTACTCGGGAGGCCAATCTTTCTGAAGGACTGTCTGTGTACAGTAAATAGTACTGCTTTTCTTTTTTTCATCATTCACTGGCATCTGCTGTAATTAGCAAACGGCTCTTGCATTTCCCACCCTTAGCTTTCTGCTCTCTCTCTTTTGAATACACCTATTTAAGTAACTGATCAGCAGACTAAATGCAAAGAAATACTCTTGCTCAAAACACTTACGGGAATTGCTGACTCAGGATGGCTCTGTATTAACTGGTAATAAACTAAAGCTCTTAACCCTTAACAAAATTAAATATACTTAATGTGCTTTTCTCTATAGGCCTGTATCTGTCCTTCCAAGGAAGGAACACATAACCGCCCCCTCCCACCACACACGCACACAGAGAGAGAGGGGAGGGGAGGGGAGGGGAGGGGAGAGGAGAGGAGAGGAGAGGAGAGGAGAGGAGAGGAGAGGAGAGGAGAGGAGAGGAGAGGGAGGAAAGAAGTGAGGGAAGAGAGAGCAATTACATTTATCATCATCCCTTTTCAGTTAAAGAGAAATACTGAAAGCTATTAGATGAAAACAAAACACTAGCAACCTCACCTGCAAAGAGGCACAAGTTGCTCCAGGGTAAGGCTGAGTCTTTCCCATTCATAAAGGCACGTGTTCAGACACCCCAAGTTCCACAGCTATCAGTGAGCTCCAGAGCAAAATCAGAAATACGCATTCATGTGGTTTAACTCATCAAGTGATTTCACACAGAACATTTCACATGTCACAAAAAGCAGGTTCCATCCAGCCTGTCATGCCTTCCTCCTTCCAACACTGACATCACTTCTTGCCAGAGGGAAAAAAATTGCTCTTTAAATATTGACTTTCTCAGTCACTGCCAAGGCCAACCAGTCGGCCGTGAACCACATTTGTTGCTGCCGTCTTATACAGATCTTGAACACTGCTGCTTGCCAAGAAGCATCTCCAGGGCAATGGTAAAGGCACAGTAATGATCCTGAGCTGAGATTCTGGCCATGGAGCCAGGAATGCAGGGAGTACTCCCCGTACGTCAGTTTAGGAGTCACCGTTTAAGCTCCTAATTACACCTCTAGCGACCCTGAACTCTCTGCATTCTGGGTCCTCACTTTTCACTGCAAGGCTCCTGATCCAACCTTCCCATGGAGCCAAGAGCAATCACTAGCATTCATTTAACATCTACTACAGTATGTGCCAGGCACTGTTCTAAATTATTTTAACTTTACTACTCCCGCCACCACTACGAATAGAAACAGCTAACACTTGTAGAGAATGTAATATTTGTCAGGCATTGTTTCAAGGATTTTACATGTTCAATCCCCGTAACACCCCTGGGAGACAAGTACCGTTATTATACCTGTTTTATAGACGAGGAAACTGCAGCAGGGTGTAAGTGGAGGAGCTGAACTTCACACACAAGCTGCCCGATTCTAGAGCCTGCTGTCCACACATCCTCTCCGTAGGAAAGGCATGCCTGAAAAAGTAATCGTAATTCCAGGTTCCTTTAGAGAGGAACCTCAGAAGAAGTTCTGAGATCTGGTCCAGATCTGGTCTCCAGTTCCTGGATAAAGTGACTGTTGAGTTCAGTTTTGAAGGACCAGCAGGAATAAGCCAGGGAGCAAAGAAAAAGAAAAGTTTCCTAACACGGGGGAATAGTGCAGACACAGACCCGGTGGGGAGACGGGGCAGGGTACGTAGAGAAGGATTTACTCAGAAGATTCCAGGGAGTCTATGAAGTTAGGGCAAAGGATGCAGAGGGAACGGACTGAGAGGTAGCAGTGACGGGATCCTGAAGCCAGTCCACAAGGGGACGTGACTTTTCTTCTGAAGAGTTAGATTGCGCCCTGAGAACAAGGGCGAGCCTTTAAAGGACATGAAACCAATAGACTATCTGTCACACATGGACTTCCTTTTCAGAAGTGTCCCTCAGCAGCCCTGCAGTCATTCCACTACACACACAAAAAGACTAGTCAGGAAGCTATGAGCCTAAACTAGATAAGAAATTATTAGACTCTGAATTAACACAACGGGAGTCTTCATAAGCATAGGAGAAGATCCTCAATATTGAACATTTTGATATTGCTTTAATAGAGAATGCTTGTCTAGAAATGGGATCCTCAAAGTTCTTTCCTCCAGAAGACTTGACTATAGTCAACCTGCTCTCCACAGACATCTCAGCTGTGGCACCATACCTTGTAATCAAACAGGAACGAGCTCACCCTCCCAAGTTGGCTTCAAGCACACTAGAACTGATTTTCATTACATAATGAAAGATTTAATTCGCCAAAATATGAAGAACCTGGGTCTAATTTTTAAAAACCTTTCCCATCCTCATCCCCCTCCTCTTTTACATTAAGCTATTTTACCACAGGGACTTCAAGAACATCTCTATGTGTCCCCTTGGGCCACGGTTCTTTTTTTTTTTTTTTTTTTTGAGACGGAGTTTCGCTCTTGTTACCCAGGCTGGAGTGCAATGGCACGATCTCGGCTCACCGCAACCTCCGCCTCCTGGGTTCAGGCAATTCTCCTGCCTCAGCCTCCTGAGTAGCTGGAATCACAGGCACGCACCACAATGCCCAGCTAATTTTTTTTATTTTTAGTAGAGACGGGGTTTCACCATGTTGACCAGGATGGTGTCGATCTCTTGACCTCGTCATCCACCCACCTCGGCCTCCCAAAGTGCTGGGATTACAGGCATGAGCTACCGCAGCCAGCCGAATTGTTTCTTAAAACAGAACTTTGTGACCTAAATTTGTCTTCTTCAAATTTGAAAGAGAATTCGTAGTTTTGATGTAAGAAGATTTCCTTCATTTTCTCTCTTTTTAAAATCAAACCCCTCTATGTAGTCTACTGTTCCTATTTTTTAGCATCTAGTACAGTGTCTGCTAAGCAGTAGGGATTCAGTAAAACTGTGTGAAATTTTTTTTTTTTTTTTGAGACGGAGTTTCGCTCTTGTTACCCAGGCTGGAGTGCAATGGCGCGATCTCAGCTCACTGCAACCTCCGCCTCCTGGGTTCAGGCAGTTCTCCTGCCTCAGCCTCCAGCATGGTTCTTAAAATGACGTCCGTAACCCGCCCGGAACCCAAAGGCCTGCTGGCCTCTAGTGACATATGTGCAGATAATTGACACCACGTCTAGCTCACAACAGATGTTCAAAAAGCTTGATGTTAAAATAATATCAACGAGTTGGTGAAACCTATGATTTGAACCTGGGCACGCACAATTTTCACTTAATATTTCACAAACGTATGCATCATCCCATCACAGTCTCATGGAACACTATGCCATTCTGCTGTTTTTCCTATGGCAAAGGCTCCTAGGGGATATCTTGCTATAAAAACAGTGTCATCTATTGGCCAAAAGAGTTTGAGAATCACTGCCAAGGGACTAATGGAAATTTCACAGAAACCACTCCTCATTAGCTTGGGACCTGAATTAGGGGTCATCCGCAACAGTAGCTAAGTACAAAATACTGTATGGCTCACTAGGATTTTAGAGCTGGAGGGAACCAGCACCCAGATGAGAAGTAATTAGCTGAAAATCACACAGCCGATCAGTGCCCAGGTTCAGACTAGGACATATGACTCTTACTTCCTCCTAGATCTGTATTCTTTTCACTGTTCCATGCTGCTGCTTGCTCACTTCGTTTGCAAACATGACTGAAATATACTTGAAGTGTAATGATCTACAAGCCGAAGACCAGCATGGAAAGTGAAGATGGTAAACAAGCGTAGAAAATCCTAGTGTTTAGTTCTGATTTGCCACTTGCTGGTTGGGCAGCTGCTTAATTTCCTTCAATCTCAGCTTTCTCATCTGTCAATGGCAGTAAACTCACCAGTCCTCCTTCTCACTGTCCATGAAGATTGGAAGTTCCTTCCCCACGAATGCTCCCCCTCTTCTTAGCAGTCTGTTCATGGCATCTTGGTCTCAAGGCCCTGTCTCCATCTCAACCTACTACCTGGTTTTCTCTTATTTTATAACCAAAAAGAATCACACTCACAGCCACCACACACTCTGAATCAGAAGCGGCCCCACCAGTTGTTAGCTGTGTGACTTGTGCCAAGTCACGTAAACTTTCCAAGCCCTGATTTTCTCCCGTGAAAAATAGAGCTATTAATAGTTTCCGTTGCCAGATTGCCGTAACATTTAAATAAGATATTTGAAGTGAAGTACCCTAAGTATTCATTGAACAAGTATTTATTCAGCACCTGTAATTCACAGTAAACCCAAAGCAATTCAAGCTCTCGTTCCTCGCAAGGCTTGGGTATTCCACCTCCCAGAGTTTTCCTGTATCTCCTCATCTCGTTTTGGAGGCTCACAATAAAGCTTGTTACTGTGAGGTCAACAGAATGTATCTCTTTGCCTTACAACTTGCAGAAGCAGAGCAGGGTAACGTTGCTGAAACTACTAGGAAAACTTTAAAAACACAAGTAGAAGGGATTTAAATGAGCGTCTCCATGCATGAGGGAAGATTCAGCACGTGAAGCCCAACGTTGATGCCTTGCCTTCCTTGAGAAGTTGGAATCTGAAGAACTGGAATCTTCCTTGGGTGTCTCACTACGTCACCCAGGTGTTCCCCCAGTCCGTTATTTGTACTTCCTTGAGTACAAATTTGAATTTGCAATCTGTGGGGAATGAAGTGTCTCTCGGCGGAATTTTCTTAACACTCTTTGGCTCTGTCTTCTCACCCTTACCTCTTCCCATTCTGAGCCGTTTCTATATGAATCTCATCAGTCCCAGAAGGCTACAAGCCCCTGGAAGGCAAGATTAGTGTGTGATTACCCATGCAATCATGTTTCTCTCCTAGAAACCCAGCCCTGTGCCTGGCACAGAGTGGACCCACGAAAAGGATCGTTGCTAATGTTGAAATAACCACTGGAAGCCACCCAAGGGGCTGAGCCCTCCAGAGAGCAGTGCATTTTGGTGGCAATTCCTTCTGCAATGCTCCCTGCGTTTCTCTTTTAAGCCCACCACTGTGCCTCGTAAGTAAATATAAAATGCTAACCTTAGCATATTCAGAAGAACGTTTAAGCGTGCGGCAATTAGGTTATCTCTTGGTTATTTATTTCTTCAGCTTGTTATTAGCTGCGTGCGGAATATTATTCTAATTATGTCAGCCCAATCAGCAGTATTGCATGTCCAGGCTCATTTCCATTAGTCTGAGCTTTGTCTTTCACACTGTGATACTAATTCAATGAGACATCAAACATTTAAATCGACCCGGGATGCCGAGGTCAGGCAGTCCTGCCCTTCCACTCTATTAGCACTCGGGTGTAATTGTGTTTGTCACTCCCCACATGACAAATAGCATCAGGGTGACCATCGAAGCACAAATGAGCAATGTACTAATATATTATTTTGTTCAATAATATCAATATGTGTTTATTCAGTGCTCGTGGTAGCCAGCTCGAAACCGTCATTTCAATACAGTTGTATCAAGTGCGCTGGTACCACCGAAGCATTTCTTTGGAATATCTGCTGGACGGTCAATGCAACTGGATCAAAGGAGGAAAATAAACATGGCTGCTGAAAGTAAAAGCAAACATGAAAGTCTTCAAATTCAGAGATTCTGCTGACACCAGCCAGAACTGAGAACCCACAAAAACAAAAGGCAGAATGCAACCACCAGTTTCTCTGCTTTGCAAAACTCTTCAACTCTCTGGTAAACAGCTTAAAAATCGAGGTGCAACCTATGGCATTTAAACAAATATAAACTTACGTTGGAGTTAGCTGAAGTTGTTTATCTTTCTGACCCTGTTTTTGAGAGCAAATAAACTGGTCAGCAGAGGCAGTAAGAGATTCGGGGTGTTTTTCCCTTAGTTGTTTACTTGATTTTGTTTCCACAACAGGGTAGATACACGACGATAAAGTTTACCCCTGAGATTTCAACAAACCCCATCTCTGCTACTGTCATATGATTTACCCCTTGTAAGACTTAAATTTGAATATTAGTATAATAGAGTTGGCTGGGCACGGTGGCTCACGCCTGCAACCCCAGCACTTTGGGAGGCTGAGGCAGGCAGATCACGAGGTCAAGAGACAGAGACCAGCCTGGGGCCAACATGGTGAAACCCCGTTTCTACTAAATATACAAAAATTAGCTGAGCATAGTGGTGCACACCTCAAGTCCCAGCTACTTGGGAGGCTGAGGCAGGAGAATCACCTGAACCTGGGAAGCAGAGGTTGCAGTGAGCCAAGACTTCGCCACTGCACTCTAGTCTGGGCAACAGAGCAAGACTGTCCCCCCCCCACGACAAAAAAAGAGAGAGAGAGAGAAAGAGAGAGAGAGAGAGAGAGAAAGAGTGTTACCCATAGTCTTTCAGTTTTTTATTTCACATTTTAACATCTAAAAAATCGCTACAGAAGCTGAATTGGTGAGAAGCCTAAGCCAAGATGGCATAGTCTCTAATCAGCAGGCGCTATTGGTTCGAATAAGAATTCTATTTCTGGGTCTCACTGCCTTTTCACAATGTCCATAGCACGGGCTTTGTGATTCCCATGGTGCAAATGAAAAACTCACCCTGAGGCCGGGTGCGGTGGCTCATGCCTGTAATCCCAGCACTTTGGGAGGCCAAGGCGGGGGATCACGAGGTCAAGAGATCGAGACCATCCTGGTCAACATGGTGAAACCCCGTCTCTACTGAAAATACAAAAATTAGCTGGGCATGGTGGCGCGTGCCTGTAATCCAAGCTACTCAGGAGGCAGAGGCAGGAGAATTGCCTGAACCCAGGAGGCGGAGGTTGCGGTGAGCCGAGATCGCGCCATTGCACTCCAGCCTGGGTAACAAGAGCGAAACTCTGTCTCAAAAAAAAAAGAAAGAAAAAAGAAAAAAAAGAAAAACTCAGCCTGGAGATGTGGATATCTAGCTCAAGATCCCACAACTCATCAGGAATAAACCCAGAACCAGAGTCTGGGTTTCCAGATTCCTACGTGGTCATGACCTGCTCCAAACCTCGAAGTCACTGCCCACATCCCCAACCCACCGGCCCAGAGTCCGGGTCACTCCTGCTATGGTATCATCCTCTATCCAGGATCTACTTCAATCTCGGCTCTCAGGACATTCCATAGCCTGTGCTTGGCAATCTGCCCAGGTTGACTTTATCTTCTCCAAACCATAAACTCCTCAACTAATGCTTGCATGTGCAAAGATATGCATTGGAAGAAAGTGAGAGGATAAATCATCCCTAACCTCTGCCGACAGGTTCAATGAATTAAACCAATGTATGTTAATTGAAAAATCGTTCTTTATAAATATAGATAAACTTTAAAAGACACAATTAAGTACTTTTTAATAGCTTTTTAAAACTCACCTTTGCTTTAAATGACCTTTAGATGTATTTTTGTTCTATTGGTTTTACTATTTTAACTGCAGATGCATCTTTTAATTTACTCCAAGGGAATTAACTGAGAATCTTTCATTTCCTGGTTGGGTCTCATTTTAAATGCCAGAACTACCTCTAATGTAGGTATCATCAAAACTTAAAACTCCACAGTTTAAGACACAAAGTTCTGACAACCGCTTCCACTGTGGGGGGAAATGGAACTTTTAATTCTGATATTATAATTAGACCAAGAAACTGAAAGCACACCCAAAAACAAAAATCTGCTGCTATGACTAGTCAATGGCATTTATGTCCAGGGATGGGAGAAAGGCCTAATATACTCTGACAATTTATTTGCAACATTTGATATTTAACATCATTGCATCTGCATTCTGAAAGCAGCACAACAGACTTTGTGTTCTCAAAGATCCAAGGTGAGCAGAACTGCCAATAGAAATAAGCAAGGACCAACTCCAAGGCTGAGGACCAGCCCCTGTGATGTAGATGGGACCCTCTGAGGGCACGGCACTCTGGAAAGGTGACAGGCACAATGGAGGGAAGCCAGATATCACCTCCAATCCTCCTTTTAGCTCTTGGGGGGATGTTCAGCTGACTCTGACACCAGGTAGACGAACATGAGCAAAGTACACACATTTCATTCATTTTCCATGTCCATGGGAATCTTCAGAAGAGAGTAAAGTCTGAAGAAGTGACTGAAGCAAGATGGTTTCATACTTTTTAGAAAAAGAGCAAAAAAATCTGAATTAAAAAATGACAGGGCAAAAAAAAATCTGGCTGGGGTAGTAAATTTGCTAGGGGAATCACTGGGAGATACAGTGGGAATAAAACAGGTAGAAGATAAGGGTTGCTTCAGTAAGTATGTTTATCCAAGTTCAATGCAACCTCCAACCACCAGTCTCTGGGTGACATGGTTATTTTCTCACCCCCGGGCGGTGAGGACCCCCCTCCCAGCATCATCTTTATCCCTTGCTGCACGCAGGAAGAGACAAGTCAGTTTGCCCTTTCTCAAACTACAATTTCTCCAACATTTTCAACTTGAAATAATCAATATATTAATCTGGCATATTTAGGATGGCACATCCTTCCCTCTTTCAGTGGTAAATAAATCACTGGATAAAATCAGGACTGGCAACCTTCCGAAAGGGGTGCACTGAATGGCCAACCCCTCTCCTTCCGGCATGCTGTTCCCTTGCTGACTACATCTTTGTGAGGTAGAAGAGGTGTATGTCCACCTGTCAACTGTCACGTGGGAAGGGCCACTGACCCTCATAGGTATGGTGGCCCAGCCACCCAAGTGTGTGCTAAAGAGCCATGGATGATGCACCACCTGGGGCAGTGACCAGACAAGCTCACTCTTGCCAACACTGCAACCATCAATCAAAGAAGTGGGATCCATCAGGTATCCTCCAAGATAATTCTGATGACATAGAAAGTATTGGTAGAATAAAATCATGAACCAAAAGAAGAAGAAAAGGCTAACAGACCAGATACCAGAGAAATTAAGGATTATCTCTTTCCCTTTCTTCTCCTCTTAGGGGGAAAAAAAAAAAACAGAGGAAATAGCACATTTTCTAATTGTGAGCAGAGGTGAGGAGGTGGAGAGACATAAAATCATCTGAGCAGACTAGGAAAGAAAGGGAAGAGAAACAGAAACCATATTTAATGTAACATGCAGAAGTAGCATTTCCTCACCCTTTCCATTTATAAAAGATGTGTTTCGGCCTCTGGCTGAATGTACATAATAATTAGTGCTAATGAATATAAATGATACCCACAAGTCAACCTGTTTACAAAGTCCCCCCATGTCATTCAGGGAAAAATTAAGTTTGGAAATGAGATATATGCTGTGTTCTTGGGCTTGACGATGACCTAGAGGTTACTGAAGCTAAGGACAATGAAATCAATTAGCAATTAACAAGGCAAGAAAGAGTCAAATCCACAGAATTCAGTACTTCCCATGGCAGGCACTGTTACAGAGGAAGACAGTCTTCCCACAGGGTAATGTATTTAGTTCTGCACAAGCAGAAGCTGTTGATGGTGAACATTCAGAGAGGGCACGGAAGCCCTCTGCCCTCATGGGCACCCTGCCGCCCCCACCCCTCTGCATCTATTCCATTAGGCTGTTCCTGAATCGTTGCCTTTATAAGAAACCAGCAACAGTAAGTACAGTGCTTTTCTTGAGTTTTCTGAGTTGTTCTAGCAAGTTATCAAACTTGAGAAAAGGGGCCTGAGAAATCTCAAAACTGGACTGGCAGAAGTGTGGTAACCTGAACACCTCATTTTCAGCTGACGTGTGACATGAGGTAGTTGTGTGGCAGTCAGCCCTTAACCTGTGGGGTCTGCATTAACTCTAGGAGTGTCAAAACTGAACTGAATTGCCAAACTCCCAGCTGGTGTCAGACAGTTGCCGTAAAATCAAGGGGGCATGTACCACGAAGGAAAGTATCTTTATAGAAGCTCAATAAATGCACTGGGAATTTTACAGGTCGAAAAGTGAGCTGGGTTACAAATGAAAAGATGGTATCTGGTATGCCCCATTTAATAAGACAAGAAAGAAAAAGTGCAACATGTTAGGTATCTGTCCTTAGTTCCATGAAATAAACTGTAAGGCTTTCAAAAGGCAAGCCTCAGGTAGCTAAAAAATTCGCTTACGGGATGCCTCATCTCTCTGTGGGCCTAGGATCCGATGCCTGGTGTTGTGACATTCATGGAAAACATTACTCCCTTGCCATTAGATGCAGCTCCTGCCCTTGAAGGTATTGCAATCTAGTACATTTTACAAGTGTCAGGGTCTTGGGAGAGCAGCAACTTTCTCCATCTGCAAAGGCAAGAACCGAGCAGAGGAAAGGTAAGCGAACTTCTCAAGGTCTCACAATAACCAAGGGCAGAGATAAGTGCCACCGATGGCCCCTGAATCTAGGCCTCCTGAGGTTCCCAGGAAATTAAGCCCAGTCCAAGGGATGAATGATGAATTTGGCCCCTGCAAGCTGCCTTCCTGACTAGCTTGTCCTTCTGAAGACAGAAGAAAAGCCAAATCTGTTGGCAAAAAGGGCCTAGGGAATTTGGGAGGGTGTCTAATCAGAGGAAGTTGAACTCACTTTGCTTCAAGATCCCACAGCCTTCTCTTTCACTGAAACCACGCTTGCCTCATCCAGGAAGCCTACCAGGCTAGCCTCACCTCCTTCTGGAAACTCACAGCATCCCAGCTCTTCCACTGACTAGTCAGGTGATACTTCCCTAATACTCTAGCCTCAGTCTCCTCATCGGAAAAAATCAAGATACTAAGACCTATTTCCTTAAACAGCTGTGAAGATTCAGTGAGACAATGTATATAAAGACATTTTATATACATTTTATGATACTCCTAGAGTTAATGCAGACCCCACAGGTTAAGGGCTGACTGCCACACATCTGCCTCATGTCACATGTCAGCTGAAAATGAGGTGTTCAGGTTACCACACTTCTGCCAGTCCAGTTTTGAGATTTCTCAGGCTCCTTGTCTCAAGTTTGATAACTTGCTAGAACAACTCAGTGAGACAATGTCTCACACAACATGTGGCAAATAATAAGCGCTTAACTAAAGGAAGGTCTTAGCACATTATTACAATAGTAACCTCCAGGGCTGAAGCAAATACATTTCATCCAGCAAAGTTCCTGGGTGCCTCTCTGTGGTCACTTTAGCATATGTTATATTTAATTTTGTGACTCTGGTGCCACTGCAGCCTTACCCACCATGAGCACCTGGAGCTCAAGGCTCATGCATGCACACGCACCCGTGTGGCCTGAATTGGAGTGCTCCTCCTTTTGCCTCCCTTCTCTTGCGAAATTAGAATCTTCTTCAGAACAGGCATTTCCATGTTCTCTCGTGAGTGCGGTTGGCACACACCCGCAGCTGACTATGCCTGAGCTCATAAACAGTAACCAACACTTGAAATGTTGTTAGAATCGTTTACAAGGCAATTTCACATATAGAATTTCATTTGATCCCTGCAATTACCCTGGAAGGTGAGCAGCACACTTACTTTTATCCCCATCTTAGAGGAGAAAACAGTGGCTCAGAGAGCTAGAATGACTTGCCTCTCACCTCGAGTGGAGCTGATCCATTTTTGGAATCAACAGCATCCTTGTCTCGTTCATCAGCTTTCAACAGAGGATATCAATCCCTCTCCGAGATGACCATTAATTCATGAACACCGCTGTGCAGTGGTCACGCAATGAAGATTCTCTCAACGCATTTTTCTGTGATTTTAACATCTACAACTTTTGCGTCTCCCTAAAGCAACTTGTTTTTAACTTATTGACAGTGAACATCTATCCAACACAGGTCAGTATGCTGTAGTCAAATCTGGCCGGTAACTTGTTTTTGTACAGTCCACAAACCGAGAATTCTAAAGAGCTGTGAAAAACAACATACAGCAAAACAAGCAAAACAGAAAATGCACTGGAGATGGGCATGGCCTGCAAAGTCTAAATTGTCTATGATCTGGTCCGTTAAAGAAAAGGTTTGGCCGGGCGCGGTGGCTCAAGCCTGTAATCCCAGCACTTTCGGAGGCCGAGGCGGGTGGATCACGAGGTCAAGAGATCGAGACCATCCTGGTCAACATGGTGAAACCCCGTCTGTACTAAAAATACAAAAATTAGCTGGGCATGGTGGCGCGTGCCTGTAATCCCAGCTACTCTGGAGGCTGAGGCAGGAGAATTGCCTGAACCCAGGAGGCAGAGGTTGCAGTGAGCTGAGATCACGCCACTGCACTCTAGCCTGGGTAACTCCGTCTCAAAAAAGAAAAAAAAGAAAAGGTTTGCTGACGTGTGAATTAGATGGTGGTTCCCTTTTGCACTAGCAGCTCAGAAGCTGAGAGCCCGATATGTGGCCTTTCTTCAGCAACCAGATAGAACATACAATGTATTTCAGGAATCTCACTAGGAGCTTCGTTTTGCTCTCAAAATAACTATTTGACCAGGCCCAGTGGTTTACACCTGTAAACCACTTTGTGGTTTGTGAGGCTGAGGCAGGTGGATCACGTAAGGTCAGGAGTTCCAGACCAGCTTGGCCAACGTGGTGAGACCCCGTCTCTACTAAAAATACAAAAATTAGGTGGGTGTGGTGGTGTGCGCCTATAATCCCAGCTACTCAGGAGGCTGAGGCAGGAGAATTGCTTGAACCTGGGAGGCACAGGTTGCAATGAGTCCAGATGGTGCCACCATACTCCAGCCTGGGCAACAGAGTGAGATTCTGTCTCAGAAAAAAAGAAAGAGAGAAAGGAAGACAGATTTGGTATGATTCTTTTGACAATGAAGAAATTAGGACTACCACTGATGATCCTAAAACACAAACCATTGAACACTTGGGTTCCTTTTTTTTTTTTTTGAGACGGAGTTTCACTCTTGTTACCCAGGCTGGAGTGCAATGGCGCGATCTTGGCTCACTGCAACCTCTGCCTCCTGGGTTCAGGCAATTCTCCTGCCTCAGCCTCCTGAGTAGCCGGGATTACAGGCACGCACCACTATGTCCAGTTAATTTTTTATATTTTTAGTAAAGATGGGGTTTCACCATGTTGACCAGGATGGTCTCGATCTCTTGACCTCGTGATCCACCCGCCTCAGCCTCCCAAAGTTCAGTTCCTTTATTACCAAGTGATATGCGTAACTGACGTCCACACTTTATCCTCTACCCCAATGTCCTTGAACCTTTCCCTTTCATGACTCTTTCTTAAGGTTGCCTCAAAATGTCCTAACTAATGTTTCCTTTAATTTTTAAACTTATTTTCAGTATTTTGTCTCACATGGTAACAATTCATCTCGCACTGTCATAATCATTTCTGAAAACTATTGAATCTTTTTGGGAACAAGAATTTGGGGACCATGCATTAAGTAAGTTCCTTGACATTATCCAGGTACACAAAGCTGACCTGAACCCAGCTCACCTGATTCCACACCCAGGGCTTCCCCCAACTATGCCTAACAGTCAAAATTCATGTTTCTAAATGGAAACAGTTGTAGGTGAAACCCTGTAACATTGTGACCCTCCCCAGCTGTATCGCACTCTCCCGGCAGGCGCATGCTGAAGCAGCCACCTGGCCTTTCTGTTACCGCAGGAGGCATACACACAGGTCAGGCATTCTCTGGGTTGTTTTGAATCCAGCTACTTATCATTCCAAACGAAGAGGCGTGGGCCAAAAATCCTGTCCTAATAATATAGAAGGAATCACTGGGAATCGGGAATCACGTGGGATCAAGCGGCTGGGTTTGGGTCCGGCCCTTCCCACCCGCCAGCTACCTGCCTTTGAACCAGTTATCTACTCTCTCTGAATCTGTTTCTGTATCTGTAGAAACGGGCCCACACCTGACTTAACGTGCTTCTGGAGTTGGCAGGAATTGCACAGGCAAGAGTGAATGACCAAGCAGCTAGCAAATTTTGAAAGCCCTGTATAACTCTAAGATGACTACAGTGGCAGCATGTCTACAAACCAGGCTAGGAGGCTCAGAGTCGGAGGCGTCAGCCCCCTCTCCACCTCCACCATCAGCTCGGCGGCTCTAATAATTTGGGCAAACGGATTTTTGGGGGGAAAGTGAGGGAGTTGTGTGTTTTCCTTCACTTAGTTCCCCAAGCTTCATGGCCCTCCAAAGGCTGGAAAGGGCCCCTTATTTACGAAGGAAACAGAACACAATGCATGCACCCACAATGGGCTTTAAACGACACTCAAACACTTCCATGGAAAATCTTCCACTTAAGAAATAAATGGCAGAAGAACCCTAACCCATGCTGCCAATTAGACGAGACAGAGAACTCTGCAATACAAAGCGATGCTGACCCCGCTCTGGCTCCAGGGAATGGCTGGGCCAACCCTAGCATTAACCACTTCAAATTTCCATGATGCTGTCATGCACATATTATACAACCCCACAAAGAATCAACATAGTATTTTCATGTTTTATTTTCCCTCCCCAAGCTGAGTAATTAAACCCCTGTGTACTGCATCTACTCACTTGAGAACATGCTTTTCATTTGACAGATCAAAAGATTAAGCATATATTTTTCCTCTTTTTTCAAACCAGCCACTGCCTCTGTGAAACACTGGATTCCTTCCTTCCTTGAAAAGGCTGTTCTTTCGAGTAGTTTTCACCTTGGGAATAAGGAATACCTTTCACCCTGAGTCTTGATCAGAGCACAGGCTCGTCCAGGAGAGATGTGGGTTGAAACCAACGGGACCAACATTTCTTCCAGGTAGAAGAGGCCACACAGATCAATTTCAGGACTGCTCCTGGGGTTAGAGGAAAACTTCTGGCTGCCAACGAGGGCTTTTCCAAGATCTCAACAGGCTCCGTGCACTCAACATCTTTTGGAAGCCCTACCGTACCCGTATTATATCAAATATCCCGCATCGCACCTTACAAGGAGATGTGGGTAAAATCATACGAGTTGAAAGGAGTTGCGGTTGATTGGTAAACATGTTTCATTTCGTAAAAGCTTACTTAAACATTTATTAATATGAATTTTAGAATTTCAGAGTTTTCACTAGTAATTTCCTTCCAGGATTCTGACATTTTATCAGGCTCTTGCAAATTCCAGGCCCCAGGCTCTGTGTTTATGGATCCCACGGTAAACGGCCCTGCTGCCAACTATCGCTCCTTAGACTCCAGGAGAAAGGTTATACTGAGAGAGTCTGGCATTCTTACCTGGGGCAGTTCCTGTCCCTTACATGCCACAGCTCTCTGAGGAGTAAGGTGTTACCAGGGCCGAGTAGGCCAAAAGAACCAGCAGACTGCCAAGAGCAGTGGGGTCGAGAGGTTCAGGAAGTAGCTGGATTTGAAAAGCAAAGGAGAAAATCTTCTCAAGGCAGTGAGAAAGAGCACAGACCTCCTCTTAGGGCCTGGGCCCCGCCCCGGCAGCCTGGCAATAAAGGAAAGTCTCGAGTTCCTACAAGGCAAATTCTAGAGACCAAGCTACCCCAAGAAGTAAATTCTCAACCTGCCTGTCAAGAAGGTAACAGTCTCAAACAACAGCCAAAGAAACCGGAATCACAAGACACTTAGTTCTCCTACAGAAACTAAGGACAGTATCTTAACACACGCCTCTGTGATGTTCTCAGGAACCTTGATTTCCGCTAAAGTGACTCACGATAGGCCCCAGAGAAGGGAGAACTGGAGACTGACCTCTGATCACTGTTCTTCGTTTTAAATTTCTTCCCGAGGGGCCGGGAGAAATTCATACCCATCAGCCAAAGCTAACATTATTTCCTGCTAACCCCAATTGTTTATGCAAAGCTTCTCTTCCTTAACCAATAGCAAATTAGAAAATCTTTGAATGTGCCTACGTTCTGTAAGCCCCCACTTACAGAACATCCTGCCCTCTTGGGCCAAAATCGATGTATAATCTCTAAGTATTGTTTCACAATTTTGCCTGTAACTTCTGCTGTCCCAAAATTTACTTGTCTTTAAAACCTCTTACCTGTGAGCCATCAGGGAGGCCAGGACGTAAGTGTCAGCTGCCTATTTCTCTTTGCTGGGTGCCCGGAAAAATACTTCCTCTTTCTTGTGCACACTTGGTATAAACATATGGTCTTACAGCACCAGGTGAGCAGATTCCAGTTCCGTTAAATAACAGCAGTGAATGGGGAATGCCAGCATCTCTCCTAGTCTGAGGTTATGGTCCCAGTTGCGGAAAGCAGTAAACTACAGGAAGGGACAGAAATTTAACAGGGAGATCCTTGATAAGCTTCCCACACAATACCGACGCCAACCCAGAAACAGCATGAACATTGAACATGCTCTCCAACCCTATGCATGGATCAAATGGCAGGGAGGGGAAGCCTAGGCTTTGCGCAAAATTTCTGACCAATCACTGGGTAGTCATATACAGACCCATAGGCACCCACTAGGAGGTCAGACTTAAAAATAAAAACAAGGATGGAAAAAAAATCAGAGCACAGATATCACTGGCAGCATGCATACCACAGGGAGAGAGATTCCACAGATTAGGTCCAGGAAAGTTTGTTTGTTTTTTTGTTTTTGTTTGTTTTTTCCTGTTAAAGACAGTTTTTCACTTTAGCATGTAAACAGCTCAGAAATCGCTCTGTCCTCACAAAAGAAAAGCTGGACAAACTAAGTGTCAACAGCTCTTTTGATCATAGAATAGAGCAAAGAGGGCAAACCACCACCCCCAAAACTGGAGAGACAGAAGAATACAGGGAATCACAGTTGACCAAAAACAGAGGCCGCAGGAAGCCGTAACTGGGAAGAACACTTGGATGGTAACAGACTAATGGCTGGAGGAAGAGCAAGGTCTGGCTTGAGAGTTAAAAACTCCTGCCCACTCACAGGGAGACTCCTACACTTTTTTTACTTTCACCTCCAGAAGCCCCTTCAGATTCTCACACTGAACATGGGAGAAAAATTTCTGGCATCCAGCAGGGAGATGAGGAAAGTAACAATTTTGAAAAAAACCTGGGGTTGGAAGAATAACCATTATAACCTCTTGACTGAACATTCTATTCTCTGTAATAAATGTAAGGGTTATTGTCTTGTGAGGTTTATTGCCGAGTTAAGAATGAGGAAACTGAGGCGAGCACAAAAAGATTAAATGCCAATTTATTCGGCTCCTGGGCAAGGTTCTGTGGTCCTGGGGAAAGAGTCTAGAGAAGTCACACCCGACTCCTCTGAGCGTGGGAGTTTTATAGTGAGCGAAGGCATTTGATTGGCTGTGGAGAAACAGGACATGGACGTGGCAAGCTGCTATAGGTAGGTAGGCGGGATTTCCGGATGGGGCGATTTGCTATTGGGCAGGTTTTGGCAGAGCTTTCCAAGGGCGGGCTAGGTGCTGAGTGCAGAGGGGATTTCCAAGGCAGAGCTAGATGATGGGCATATTCTGGTGATGTAATTTTCAGGCGGGGAGAGGGATGGGCGTGTCCGAGCTCCCAGAGAGGCAACCAGCCTTACAACAACGTCCTGCCCTAAGGAAATTTCTTTACCAGACCCTTATCTGACCTAGGAGAATGGCAATTAGGCAACTGGAGCCCTTTCTCTCCTGTTTCACATCAAGTGACAAAAAAAAGACTAAGACACTCTCCTGAAGACACTCAGACCCACTTTAAAAACCCTGAAAGTTAATGATAAGATTATAGAATGCTTCCACTCCCCAGTACTTGTAGCCACATCAACAGGGCTCTAGCATGGTGACAGTGGATTACAAGTGAGGGAGCCAGAAGACACAGACCCCATCTGAGAAAGAGTAGATGAACATAAAACCTCACCCTAACAGCCTATTTAGCTCAGCTCCCGTTAATGATACATCATGTCTGGCTTTCAAAAAAATACATAAGGCATGCTAAAAACTAGGAAAAATAGATGAAAAGACAAAACAAGTGTCAGAACCATGCTCAGGTATGACAGGTATCAGAATTATCAGTTGGGGATTTAAAATAACTGATTAATACACAAAGGGCTCTAATGAAAAAAGTGAACAACATCCAAGAACAGATGGGTAATATAAGTAGAGATGGGAACTTCTAGAAAGGAAATGCTAGAAATCAAAAACACTCAACCAGAAATGAAAAAGGCTTTTGATGGATTCATCCCTGCTTGGTGCCCTGACCCACAGACCAGAACAGGCTGAGAAAGAAGCAGTAAGCCTCAACATATGTCTATAGAAATTTCCCGAACTGAAAACAAAGAGGAAAAAGAATGGGAGGAGAAATGAATAGAATATCCAAGAACTGTGGGAAAATTGCAAAAGGTATAAATATGCATAATGAGAAACCTAGAAGAAAGAAAAGGATAGAATATATCTTTGAACAATAATAGCTGAAACTATTCTGAAATTAATGACAGACATAAAACCACAGATCTGAGAAGCCCTAAGAATGCCAATTTAATATCAAAAATTTACAAACTACATATAACCAAAGACAAACAAAATCTCGAAAGAAACCAGAGGAAAAACATGACCTTACATATAGAATAACAAGGGTAATAATTACAATGAACTTTACAAACCATGTAAACAAGAAAAGAGTGGCATGAGATATTTAAACTGTTGAAAAAAACCCACCCATCTAGAATTCTATACCCAGTGAAGTAATTCAAAGGTGAAGAAGAAATAAAGACTTTCTTAGAACAACAACAACAAAAAAAACAGAGGGAACCTGTTGCCAGTAGACCTGCAAGAAATGTTAAAAGGCATTATTTAGAGAGAAGGAAAATTATATAGATAAAAAGTTTGAATCTACATAAATTAAAAGGAAGAACATTAGAAAAGGAACAAATGAAGATAAAATGCATTGTTTTTCTTATTCTTAATTGGCCTAACAGATAACTGTTAGTTCAAATAATAATAGCAACAATATATTTAATAATTACAGCTTATTGATAAGTAAAATTAATGACATTAATGGTATAAGAGATGGGAGGAAGAAATTGGGAATACTTTGTTATATAGCACTTATACTACTCTTGAAATGGTATAGTATGATTTGAAAGTAGATTTAGATTATCATAAATATACATCACAAATGCTAGAGCAACTACCAAAAAACATTAGGAAGACATGATATGCTAATAAAAAAGAGCAATGGAATCATATTAAATGCTCAACTAAAACTAAGGCAGAAACTAAGATAAAAAAAAAAACAAAGAACAAATATAAAGCAATTACAAAAATAGTAGATACTAACCCAACTGTATCAATAATAATTTTAAATGCAAATGGCCTAAACAAACCAGTTAAAAGACAGAGACTGTCAATGTGACTGAAAAAAAAAGATCCAACTATGTGTTATCTATGAGAAATCCACTGTAAATATAAAGACACAGACATAGTAAAAGTAAAGGAATGGAAAGAGATGTGCCATGCTAGCACTAATCAAAAGAAGCTACAGTAGCTATGTTAATTTCAAACAAACCAGACTTCAGAGCAATGAAATTATCAGGATGGAGGGCATTTTATAATGTCAAACGGATCAATTCTCCAAGATATAACGGTTCTTGTATGCCCATAACAAGAAAATGTCAAAGTAGGTGAGGCAAAAACTGATAAAACCGCAGGAAAAATCGGCAAACCCATTATTATAATTGAAGAATTCATCACACCTGTCTAAATAGTTGACAGATCCAGTATGTAGAAAATTAGTAAGGATACAGTGAACAGAATGGCACCATCGATATGAATTTACATTTAGAGGATAGTTTATTTAAAAACAGTAGAATATAAAGTCTCAAGTTAACCTAGATCATATAAAAAGATGACCAAATTTTGGATCATAAAACACAACTGAACAAATTTAAAAGAACCAGAAAACATACAAAATATGTTCTTAGACCACAGTGGAATTAAACTCAAAATTAGTAACTGAACAATAGCTGGAAAATCCCAAAGAGATTAAATAATGCCTTTCTAAATAACACATGGGTCAAATAAAAACTCTCAAGAGAAATTTTAAAATATCACTACCTAAATGAAAATCAAATTTTAATTTGTCAAAATTTGTGAAATGAAGCAAAAGCAGTGCTTAAGGAAAAATTAGTAACATCAAATACATGTATCAGAAAATAAGAGACCTATAATCAGTAATAAAATTTCCATATTAGGAAACTAGAAAAAGAAAAGCAATAGCCTAAAGCAAGGAGCAGAAAAAATAAAAATCAGAGTTTTCATGAAATTGAAAAAGGAAACAGAAAAATCAGTACAATCAAAAGCAGGTTCCTTGGGGAAAAAAATCTCAACAAAATCAAGAAACCGTTAGAAGGTTAGCCATGAGAGAAAAGACACAAATTATGCATATGAAAAATTTTAAAGGGGCTACCATTTACATTGTTATTTTTTTTTTTTTGAGACAGAGTCTTGCTCTTGGTGCCCAGGCTGGAGTGCAGTGGCGCAATCCTGGCTCACTGCAACCTCCGTCTCCTGGGTTTAAGTGATTCTCCTGATTCAGCCTCCTGAGTAGCTGAGATCACAGGCACCTACCAACACACTCGGCTAATTTTTTGTATTTTTAGTAGAGACAGGGTTTCACCATGTTGGCCAGGCTAGTCTTGAACTCCTGACCTCATGATTCACCCACCTCAGCCTCCCAAACTAGTAATATTTCTTAAGAAATATATAAAGAATCTTCTGGCGAAAAGAGAATAGAGTAATTCCATAATGTTCAAATGGTCAGCAGTTTTAGAAAGTTATAATTTTAGTCTATCTGAGAAGTATAGACACTGATAAGCAGAGTTCTACAGCAGGAATAGAGAGCTTTGATTACTAAAGCAAGTGCCCTGCTCTAATAGTTGGTTGGCCAACCTAAGAGACATTCCTGACTTCTTTGCAATATAACTAGCAGGATATTCTGTTATTTGCAGTGGAATAAATTCTTTTTTTTTTTTTTTTTTTTTTGAAGTAAAGATGAGATCCCATTATGTTCCCCAGTCTGGTCTCAAACTCCTGAGTTCAAGTGATCCTCCCGCCGTGGCCTCCCAAATTGCTGGGATTACAGGCATGAATAACCACACCCACGCCCAGCTATACAGCTAAAATTCTAATGGATAAATCAATGGAACAGTCTTAAGAGCTGAATAACTCTATGCAATGGAACGCAGGAAATACTACTGGAGTGAAAGGAATTACTTATTTTTATTTTTTCTATATTTCATATAACTCAATATGCTGCAAATATTTTAACATTTAATCAATATAAAAATCCAATTATTATATTACGTTTTATTCTTTTGACATATAACTGTACATATGGGATATACAGTGATGCTTGAATATACATAATGTGTAGTGATCAGATCAGGGTAATTAGCATATCTATCACATTTATCCAAACATTTTTCATTTCTTTGTTTTGGGAACATTCAATATCCTCCTTCTAGCTATGTGAAACTATATAACATTCTTTTTAAAAACATTTTACATGTTTACACTTTTTTATTTTGTAAAAAAGTGTTAAAACAAATAAGCAACTGTCATTCACTGTGGATTCATTTATAGATGTATCTGTATATATGCCTTTTGTCCCCAGAGAACCTTGAAGATCAAAGGCCTTTACTATGAGCCACAGACACGCAAAAGTGAAAGACTTGGCCTCTGCCCTCAAGGCGCTAGAAATAACAATCTTAGACACAGGTGAACACACCTGAAGCAATTAGCAGATACCAGACACTGCTACAATTCAGGTGTAAATTTTAGGGTACAGACAAAATTAAATTCTGTAGAAGCCAAGCAACAGACTTTAACTTGCAGTTAAATGTAGGCTTTAAGATCTACCAGAATTAAAATGTGTTACCTGATGGTGAAACTATGCAATTGACTCAGCTGTCTAAACTCAAAGCACAGGTACTGTGAACCAGATGTTAAGTAGTCCTCAGAAGCCTTCTGACACGAACAAGAGAAATTAGTGCTTTAGAGAGAAGTCATTTAAAAACAGGCTCCTAGGGACTATTTTGGGATGGGCAAACCTAGCAGTGGATTATTTCTCGAGTTTCTCTCATCTCCAATGTCTGTACATGAGATACGCAGGTGAAAGTTTTGATAGATAAATGCAATTTAAATGACATTATCACAATTGGATTTTTTTTCTTTACATTTTTCCATCTGCAGTCTCTTTCCTTCTGTTACTCTGGGATTTTTCAGAATGGCATAACCACAGAGACCTATATTATTTCTATACTATACAAAAAAAAAAAAAACCCTCCAAGCTAAGGAATTTTAAAAGACACTATTTGTTAGCAGGTCTAAGTACTTTTAACATATGTACTAATGGGGTTAACAAATGATCTAAATACATATTTCCCCACTTGAAGCCAACACTAGTTTTCAGTAAGTACAATTTGGGTTGCTTTTCCAGAAGTTCTGAGTTACCTACCTTCTCTCTCCTTCCTCTACCCATCACTGAATTTGATTTCAAGAAGTTTAAAGAGGCCAGGCGCAGTAGCATGATCCCAGATCATATCTGTAATCCCGGCAGTTTGGGACGCCGAGGCAGGCAGATCACTTGAGGCTGGGAGTTCAAGACCAGCCTGGCCAACATGGTGAAACCCCATCTCTACTAAAAATACAAAAATTAGCCAGTTGTGGTGGTGCACAACTGTAATTCCAGCTACTCAGGTGGCTAAGGCAGGAAAATCACTTGAATCCAGGAGGCGAAGGTTGCAGTGAGCCAAGATCATGCTACTGCACTTTGGCCTGGGCAACAGAGTGAGACTGTGTCTCAAAGAAAAAGAGGTCTGTAGGCCAGGCACGGTGGCTCAGGCCTGTGATCCCAGCACTTTGGGAGGCCAAGGCGGGTGGATCACGAGGTCAAGAGATCGAGACCATCCTGGTCAACATGGTGAAACCCCGTCTCTACTAAAAATTACAAAAAGTTAGCTGGGCACGGTGGCGCGTGCCTGTAATCCCAGCTACTCAGGAGGCTGAGGCAGGAGAATTGCCTGAACCCAGGGGGCGGAGGTTGCGGTGAGCCGAGATTGCGCCATTGCACTCCAGCCTGGGTAACAAGAGCGAAACTCCGTCTCAAAAAAAAAAAAAAAAAAAAAATACAAAAAATTGGCCGGGCGCGGTGGCTCAAGCCTGTAATCCCAGCACTTTGGGAGGCCGAGGCGGGTGGATCATGAAGTCAAGAGATCGAGACCATCCTGGTCAACATGGTGAAACCCCGTCTCTACTAAAAATGCAAAAAATTAGCTGGGCATGGTGGCGCGTGCCTGTAATCCCAGCTACTCAGGAGGCTGAGGCAGGAGAATTGCCTGAACCCAGGAGGCGGAGGTTGCGGTGAGCCGAGATCGTGCCATTGCACTCCAGCCTGGGTAACAAGAGCGAAACTCCGTCCCAAAAAAAAAAAAAAAAAAAAGAAAAGAAAAGAAAAAGAAAAAGAGGTCTGTAGACACAGGGGTACCTTGACTCTAAGGAGATAATTTGTTCCCTTGCAAAGTTGATTGGCTCTTTGGGGACTTCATCCACGAACTATGCTCCTTTAACCCCAGGCTCATACAACGGAACGCACTGAAAGGACCCATCTCCCCAAGTAATGAATGAGCTGCTGATGGTTCATCTGCCTCCGTCTTCACCATCTCAGGTTGGGTGTTTCTATCTGTAGACAATTTCTACTGCTTATCGAGAGGGCTTTTGAGATAGAACCTCTTCAAAATTCGTTGAAAACTCAAGAAAAACGTTTCTCTTGAATAGCTATTTGCCATGAAAATAAAAATCCATCTCCATTTCCTTGTTCATTCAACTTCTAATTAAGACACATAGGCTCACCTCATTATTCCCCAAACCCCGACCTCACTTTTTAATCAATCAAACCAACTTCTGGTGTCCTTTGAAAGGCACACTTCCTAGGTGCCTTGAGGTGTTTAAAGAACCAAAGCTAGTCGCTGTCAGTAGATTTTTCAACTTTTCTATGGAACAAATGTGCCGCAGCGGCATATGTAAAATCCTGTATTTTCCCCAATTCCATCCCGAAAGTTGTTCTATTTGTTAATTTTCAAAATACAAAATAAGTATCTGATAGAGTCCTATTTTTGCCTTCACTTATTTTTTTTCAACTTTAAGTCCAAGGATACGCATGCAGAACGTGCAGATTTGTTACCAAGGTATATATGTATAGGCATACGTGTGCCATGGTGGTTTGCTGGACCTATTAACCCATCATCTAGGTTTTAAGCCCCACATGCACTAGTTATTTGACCTAACACTCTCCCTCCACTAGCCTCCCATCTCCCTACAGGCCCCGGTGTATGTTACTCCCCTCATGTCCATGCCTTCTCATCGTTCAACTCCCACTTATGAGTGAGAACATGCAGTGTTTTGTATTCTGTTCCTGTGTTAGCTTTCTGAGGATGATGGCTTCCACCTTCACCCATGTCCCTGCAAAGGCCATGATCTCATTCTTTTTTATGACAGCCTAGTATTCCATGGTATGTATGTGCCACATTTTCTTTATCTAGTCTATCAATGATGGGCATGTAGGTTGCTTCCAAGTCTTTGCTACTGTAAATAGTGCTGCCCGTTCCTTTACAGAATGATTTCTAATCCTTTGGGTATATACCCAGTAATGGGATTGCTGGGTCAAATGGTATTTCTGGTTCTAGATCCTTTAGGAATCACCACACTGTCTTCCATAATGGTTGAACTAATTTACGTTCCCACCAAAAGTATAGAAGTATTCCTATTTCTCCACATCCTCTCCAGCATCCAATGTTTCCTGACTTTTTAATAATCGCCTTTCTGACTGGTATGAGATGGTATCTCGTTGTGGTTTTGATTTGCATATCTGTAATGATTAGTGATGATGAGCTTTTTTTCATGTTTGTTGGCGACATAAATATCTTCTTTTGAGAAGTACGTGCTCATATCCTTTGCCCACTTTTTGATAGGGTTGTTTTTTTCTTGTAAATTTATTTGAGTTCTTTTTAGATTCTGGATATTAGACCTTCATCAGATGAGTAAACTACAAAAATTTCTCCCATTCTGTAGGTTCCCTGTTCACTCTGATGATAGTTTCTTTTGCTCTGCAGAAGTTCTTTAGTTTAATTAGATCCCATTTGTCAATTTTAGCTTTTGTTGCAATTGCTTTTGGTGTTTTAGTTATGAAGTCTTTGCCCATGCCTATGTCCCCAATGGTATTGCCTAGGTTTTCTTCTAGGGTTTTTATGGTTTGGGGTTTTACATTTAAGTCTTTAATACATCTTGAGTTAATTTTTGTATAGGGTATAAGGAAGGGGTCCAGTTTGGGCTTTCTGCATATGGCTAGCCAGTTTTCCTAGAACCATGTATTAAATTTCCCCATTGCTTGTTTGTGTCAGGTTTGTCGAAGATCAGATGGTTGTAAGAGTGTGGTGTTATTCCTGAGGTCTCTATTCTGTTCTGTTGGTCTATAGATCTGTTTTGGTGCCAGTACCATGCTGTTTTGGTTACTGTAGACTCGTAGTATAGTTTCAAGTCAGGCAGTGTGATGCCTCCAGCTTTGTTCTCTTTGCTTGGGATTGTCTTAGCTATGCAGACTCTTGTTTGGTCCCGTATGAAATTTGAAGTAGTTTTTCCTAATTCTGTGAAGAAAGTCAATGATAGCTTGATGGGAATAGCACTGAATCTATAAATTACTTTAGGCAGATGCATTTTCATGACACTGATTCCTCCTATTCATGAGCATGGAATGTTTTTCCATTTGTTTGTGTGTCTCTCATTTCCTTGAGCGGTGATTTATAGTTCTTGAAGAGGTCCTTCGTGTCCCTTGTAAGTTGTATTCCTGGGTATTTTATTCTCTTTGTAGCAATTGTGGATGGGAGCTCATTTATCATTTGGCTCTCTGCTTGTCTATTGTTGGTGTATAGGAAAGTTTGTGGTTTCTGCACACTGATTTTGTATCCTGAGACTCTGCTGAAGCTGCTTATCAGCTTAAGGAGATTTTGGGCTGAGATGAGGGGGTCTTCTAAACATAGAATCACGTCATCCACAAAGAGACACAATTTGACTTCCTCTCTTCGTGTTCAAATATCTTTTTTCTTTCTCTTGCCTGATTGCCCTGGCCAGAATGTCCAATACTATGTTTAATAGGAGTGGTGGGAGAGGACATCCTTGCCTTGTGCTGGTTTTCAAAGGGAATGCTTCCAGCTTTTGCCCATTCAGTATAATATTCTGCCCTCACTTATTAACAGGATTTCACCAAAAGCTGTGACCTGTCATTCTTACTTCTAAACTGGTTTCATAACAAACCCATGCATCTCTTCTACAATAAACCTTCTGCCTTCAAAATGTGTCAGAATTTAGATGTTGGTCACCATGGCATTTCTGAATTGCTCACTTGTTTTACTACGTATGAGCTCAAAAAAAACTTTAAATATGTAATTCACAAAGGAAAATAACAGAGTTGGTGAATGGTACTAATATCCTGAGATGGAAAAATCTCAAGAAATGGAGTTCATTATTTTGCTTTGCATTTTAGTAAGAGTGTCTATGACAGACCACAGATTCAGCTTTTCATGATTTGGAATTGGAGGGAAAATTTAGCTTCTTTACTCTATCCATAGCTGACGTTGCTTTCCTTCACGAGCTCCTATCTACTTCTGAGGATAAAATAGCTGACCATTATAACCGAGTTCACAGCTAAGTTTCATCTGATTGTTTATTCAGCCCTTTTAGAAAATGTTCAGTCTGTCAAGGCCTTTCCTTCTCACTGCTTTTCTCCCTGAAAGAGTATCTTGATGTATAGACAGGGTGGTGTCATACACGTCCTGGTGACCTTGAGAGAATGGGGTGCCTTGGGCTTATGCTGGCTGGCACTTCTGGGTCTCGAGGACAATGTCCCCAGATGCTGGGTGTCCTGCCAGTCTCAATGGGAGCATTAGCGGCTGGTGAGACTTTGGTCCATCCTCTTGGCTTGGCCAGTGCACTCTGTGACGATCTTGACTCTGGCCTCTACTCGGCCCTGGAGTTACGAAGGGTGCCATTCTGGCTGCTTTGTGCTTTGGATACAAAGGTCCCTGCTCTTTTCGAAAAAGCCTCTCAGACAAGCTTGTTCCAGAAAGACAGGGACCTCTCTCCCTCCACTTCCTGTTTCGTTCTGTTTTAAAGGTAGGTAAGTAAGTTTAGGCATTCAAATTCAAAACGATAGCCTATTATAAAGGTTTACAGTCTTGCTGTAAATTCCTCTATTTAAATGCCAGAATCAGAATACTGTGTTAGTGTTTCTCTCTGCTTTCCTTCTACAATAAACCCCACTCATCACCGAGACACATGAATGCCTTGAGAGCAAAGGTCATGTGCTTAAAAAGGCAAAAGAAAAAAAGCACACAAATTATTCTCAGAATATTACTTCCCCTGCATCTTCCAAGTCAGTGTTCTTCCGATTCTAAGTAAGTTTTCACCTGTTAACGCTGTTAAGTCAAGTTAGAGGCTCGTGGCCAGCGTTTCGTAAATGTAATAGAATGAACTAGATAGAACAGAAAATATCTGAGGGTTATCATATGCTAAAATGCTATACTATGTAAAACTCCTGCTTCATATCATGGGAGAACTGCACCGGGTGGCCAGATGCGAGAGACCAAGACATTTCGGAAATCGCTGTCACATCTGACCTGCCTTCAGTTTCTTCCCTTCTATTTCATTCACCACACTGCACTCATTGCCCTTTTAAAACATCCACAAAATCACGTCACTCCTATTTAAATGCAATGGTGGCTTCCCATTTCTTACAAAACAACAAACTGTGCCTGGCTCCTGACTTTCTGGGCCCTCCTGTTACCCCTCCTCTTGGTCCATATCTTGACTTCAGTTATTTCCTCCTTTTTGGTGTTCTAGCCAATTCTTGCTTGGCTTCAGTACACACTCCAAGACAGTTTGTAGTATTTGAACACTGCTCTTTACCAGACAAGGTTGGGTTAGAGGACTGGGAAATCAAGGTGGGTGGATGGAAGACAGAACCTCACTGATTTCTAGTTAGCAAAGGCTTCGCTACAGAGTATTTACAAAGGAATTCCACTTCTGTCATTTTTCTCATTTCATATATATATGTATGTAGTAACTCACAGGAAGATAATTATGTCATCTCATCACCCTTAGGAGACAATGTAAGAAACAGAAAAGAATTATTTGTAGTTAGTATATATTTTTCTTATGTGAAAAGTTACCTAACATGCTTGGAAATATTGTAAACTTTGTGAATTATTGAGCCTAACATTTGTTTGTGACTTCCATATTCCTCATCAAAGAAGGAAATTTCGTTCACTTCAAAGGAAACTGGAGATAGGTCCCAACTTATTTGAATCAAATGACAAATTACTAAAGGCCAAATCAATGAAGTCCTCCACATTACACGTTGAACGTACATTTTCTTAACTGATGGCAAAGTGGAATTTATACACTCTATTCTTTAATCCAGAAGGCTGAAAAAACAGGAGAGGTGGCATTCCAACTTCACGTAATTGCACAGGACTTGAGACAAAACTGTCGATTCAGAATGCTTGGGTCAGGTTGGAATTTTTTACCATGCCAAATTTCTGTCCAGTTTTCCAAAAGGGATGGCCTTAACCTACATTTAAAAAGAGAAAATTCCCTTGCCTAGAACAGCCATACCCAACGTAGTGTTTAATATGTGCTACCGGCCAGGCTCGGTGGCTCAAGCCTGTAATCCCAGCACTTCGGGAGGCCAAGGCGGGTGGATCACGAGGTCAAGAGATCAAGACCATCCTGGTCAACATGGTGAAACCCCGTCTCTACTAAAAATACAAAAAATTAGCTGGGCATGGTGGCGCGTGCCTGTAATCCCAGCTACTCAGGAGGCTGAGGCAGGATAATTGCCTGAACCCAGGAGGCTGAGGTTGCGGTGAGCCGAGATCACGCCATTGCACTCCAGCCTGGGCAACAAGAGCGAAACTCCGTCTCAAAAAAAAAAAAAAAAAAAAAAATGTGCTACCATAACATCTGAAAGCATCTGAGTAACAGTATAATCCACAAGAAGCAACAGCCAGCAAAACCATTGTTTCAAGTGGCTTTGGTGACATGGTCCATCCAGCGGCCCAATTTTATCACTCCACCAGAAAATGAGACAGGCACGCTTCAAGGCTGGCCTTGGGGACTGGATCCACTCTAACACAGGACCAAGGATCGCACCCTTCTCAGGCAGCCAGTGTGAGAATTCTACAGAGCCTTTTAAACAAAGCGAACTAAATTCATCCTAAGTAAGGTATAGAAAAACTCCAATTAAACAAAGTGCTTCAGAAATAGTTTGTCCTTAGACGTCCAAGACTACAGGATTAAATGAATTATGGGACATCCACATAGTGCAATACACAAGAGTCATTAAAAATCCTGTTCTAGAATGTAATTAACATTTGAAATGCTGTTATCTACAATCTTATTATATGAGAAACAGGTCAAAAAAGTAGGATCAATTTTTTAACGTATAATACAGATTAGAAAGAAACATGGAAAGGCTATCTAAGATTATTTTTGTATGATAATTTTTTTCTTTTTTCTTTTCTAAATTTTTTCAACTTTGTACAATAAACATTTATTACTTTGATGTGGAAAAACATCTGATGATTGGAAATTGATTAACCTGTTTAATTACATTTCCTAATTAACTAAAAAGTAAGCACAACGCTTCTGGATGGTTCAAGTAGTTTAGTCCATACCACAAAATGAAATGTAACACAAACCCAATGGTCTGATTATAATCAGTAAAATCAGTCGACCAATCCAGAAAAGCACCCCTAGCATTTTTAAGCCAATTAAAAAAAAAAACTTGATGTAAATTCAGACAAATGAAAAAAACTGCATCTTTTCTTCTTATGTAAACATCTCATGGGGCCTACAGTTCATAAAGCAAAGCATCGCCAATCATTACTGCAGAAGCATGAATGCAGGTATGGGGGTTTGAAATCCACTGATTCAGACGGCACAGCTTGGGACAGCATTTAGCGACCACACCCCAGCATTACATATCTTGCGTATGTGTTATATTTTTCAAAAGTTAAGTGCAACGCAGTTCTGTTATGATCCTCCTGTAGTAACTTTTGGGGGACCATTTCAAACATGCAAGTTTTATTTAAGTTCGTACACTCACTTTTAGATTTAAAAAATTATTCATTTATTATTTTTAAAAGGTAAAATACTCAGGTGGTTCAAACATCAAAAAGTACTAAAGTGCAGACTTTGAGAAGCCTGCCTGACATCCGTATACCCATCTACACAGTTCCCAACCTTCTCCAGCAAACAGCCACTATTGTTAGTTAAAAAATACATATACAAGCTCAGTATATCATTTTCTTCCTCTATTTTATCCAAAATACTATGCTATTATTCACCTTCCTTTTATTACGCAACAATATAATATACCTTAGAGATCTTTCTAAATTCTTATATAAAGGACATTCTCACTCTTTTTCACAGTTGCATAGTATTCTTTCTAGGAATGTACCGTAATTATTAAGCAGTCCCCCATGGGTAGATCTCCAGGTTTTCCAATCCTCTGTCAAACACTGCTGCAATAAATTACCTGTCACATAAATTATTATACAAACGCACAGGTATATCTGTCTTCAAGGTAAACTGCCAGATGTTGCAGTGCCAAGTAAAAGGGAATATTTTTAACTGTCATACCATTGCCAAATTGCCCTCTAGGAGATTTGTGCTAATTTATACTCCCACCAGCAATTCACTGAAGTGATCGTTTCTCTCTACCTTTGCCACCAGGACATGTTAGCAAACTGTTAGCCTTTGCCAAACTGGCCAAAAAAAAAAAAAAAAGATATTACAGTGTAGTTTTAATATGCCTGCCTCTTCCATTATGTGCAAGGTGGAGCGTCTTTGCATGCATTTAAGGTTTATTTGTGGGTCCTTTGGGTAAACTTTCTAATAAGTATTTCCTTATTGAAATTGTAGGCTCTCTTTACGTTTTAAAGAAATTAGTTCTTTGCAAAAGGAGCTTAACGTATTTTCCCCAACTTGTCATCGTTCTTTTGTTTGTTTTGTTGTTGTTGTTGTTTTGGTGAGACCTCCCTGTCTCGCTCTGTCACACAGGCTGGTGTGCAATGGCACAATCTCGGCTCACTGGGACTCTGCCTTCCGGGTTCAAGCAGATTCTCGTGCCTCAGCCTCCCAAAGTGGCTAGGACTACAGGCATGTGCTACCACACCCTGCTACCTTTTGTATTTTTAGTAGAGACAGGGTTTTACCATGTTGGCCAGGCTGGTCTTGAACCCCTGACTTCAGGTAATCCACCCACCTCGGCCTCCCAAAGTGCTGGGATTACACACCCGACTGTGTCTGATTTTTACTATGTAGAAAAAACATACAGATATGCATATAATACAAACACACATGCTTAAATCTATTCAGCTTTTAAGACCTCTAGATTTTAAGTCATAGTTTACAAGCCTTTGAGATATAAAACATTTTTTCATTTCTTTAATTCAATGTATTTGTTTGTGTTAAAATTTTTCTCCATCTGAATTTTTCTTTGTATATAGTGTGAAGTACGGATTCCACTTCATTTTTTCTAGGCCGCCTTGCTGTCTCATCACCGGTTTTTAAATAGTTCATTTTTCCCACTGAGTTGCATGCCACGTTTTCATATATTAAAACTGTGCATATCTGAGACCCATTTCTGGACTTTCTGTTCTCTTTCATTGCTCTGACCACATGTACTGACAATATACTAATTTAATAACTAATGCTGTATAACATACAATATCTGCAACATCTCATTCTCCTAATTTTGGCTCTTCAATGATTTTTCTAGCTCTTTTTAAGAGTTAAAAAAATTCCTATATGTTGCATATAACTACATACAACTAATTTTGCCTGGTTTTGAAGAGAAAGAAAAAAGTGTTTCTGGTATTTTTGAGGTCTTCTCTTAAATTTATAAATTAACTTAGAGAAGACTGACATATTTATGATATTGAGTCATTTTAGTCAAGAACAGGATAGGCCTTTTCCTTTTTTTCCCAATTCCCAAGTTCTTCAGGAATGTTCTTAAGTTTTCTTTATATATGACTTTTACGTTTATTGTCAAATTTACTCCCATATATTTTATCTTTCGGTTTCTCTTCAGGGAATAAAAGCTTTTGGGTGAATGGGGAACTTTTTGGAAACCCTAGCGTGGGAAAAGGTCAACACTGGTACTTCAACCAACATCAGGAGGCTGTGTTCAATGTTTTCAATCAGCTGTTCGACCACGTTCTATTGAACCTGCAAGCAGTGTCAGAAACAAGGCAACAAACCACCACCAGAAAGAGAAAACTAGGTGACTCATGGTCATAAGCCCTCTCCCCACTCAGGACTGGGGGCAAGCACTCGGCAACTCGGATTTGCTTGGGGATGTAAGCCCAGGCGGTCCTGACCAGCAACAGCAACCTCTGTGGGTCCCCTTCCATGCTCTGAAAGCTTTTGATATTGCCTTTTTTGGCCGGGCGCAGTGGCTCACGCCTGTAATCCCAGCACTTGGGGAGGCAGAGGCGGGTGGATCACGAGGTCAAGAGATCGAGACCATCCTGGTCAACATGGTGAAACCCCGTCTCTATTAAAATTACAAAAAATTAGCTGGGCATGGTGGCGTGTGCCTGTAATCCCAGCTACTCGGGAGGCTGAGGCAGGAGAACTGCCTGAACCCAGGAGGCGGAGGCTGCGGTGAGCCAAGATCACGCCATTGCACTCCAGCCCGGGAAACAAGAGCGAAACTCTGTCTCAAAAACAAAAATGATATTGCCTTTTTTTTCCCCACTATCCAACCGTAAAAAAAAAAAACTTTTGATATTGCCTTTTACTATGTAACTGTAAAAAAGAATGAGAATGCCCTTTATATAAGAATTTAAAAAGATCTCTAAGGTATATTATATTGTCAAGTAATAAAGCTTTTACTTTTGCTTACTCAAAAAACTGCACTGCTGCTCTCACTCTCAGTCCGAGAACTCTTGTTTGGAGCTGTAACACTCACTGTGGGGTTAAAGCTCTCTGCTAAGGTTCGATTCTTAGAGCAAGGGAAGCCAAGAAGCTGAGCCCAGAGCCCAAGCTGGGCATAGAGAAAGGCCCTTCTCAGGCCCATCCTCGGACCCAGCAACCGTGTTTCTGGCAATGCTACTGCAGATAATTTTTCCTTCCTTCTGTCTTCTGTCTTCCTTTTACTCTTTTATCTGATTCCAGATCAGTGGGAAAAACTATTCAAAAATGTGATGGAACAACAGGGCAGGCTGGAAAAAAATTATGTCAGATCCATGCTTCACACTACATACAAAGAAAAATCCAGATGGAGAAAATTTTTTTTTGTCTTATTTTATGGTATTTAATGTCAGAAATAATGAAGATTTAAAAAAAAAATCCAAACACTTTACAGAATAGGCTGTTGCAAACAAGGATAGTTTACCAAGTATGTTTTTTTTTTGTTTTTTTTTTTTTTTATGCTTTAAGAGTTTATTTAACAATTCCAGATGGAGAACATTTTAAGGGTTAAGTAAAAGACCCCCAATCCAGGCATGGCACAACTCCTACTCAAACACAGGATTGGAAAGGGTTTTTTTGTTTGGTCTCATGAAGGTAAAGCAAAGAGTATTTCGACTAAAAACTACTAGGTACAGTTGACGGTGATGTATCATTCACGAAATACGGGGAAGATGTGAAACCGAGTCCCTCCCCTTAGCCTTGCCCCACTTAGCTTCGGGAGCCCTAGCAGCCAGGCAGTCATACGTAGGCAAAAGACTGAACGATTCTTTCACGGAGGTCTTATCAGTCCAAGAGCAAAGACGAATACACACTGTATTGAGGGGTTCCTCACTGAAGTCTCAGCCTAATTACTCTAGAACAAAACATTCACCAAGTCCCACTCACCTGCTCCCATATTCCAAACAGATTTTTAGTCTCTTAGCCTGCTCGACCCATCAAAACAAAATACTGCAGATTGGGTGACTTACACAGATATTTATTTTCTCGCAGCTTGGGAAGCTGGGACGTTTATGATCGAAGTGCCAGACCATTCAGTTGCTGGCTTGCCGATGGGCGCACATGGCCTTTCCTTGGTGCCTGGGGGAGGGGTGGGGAGGGAGAGCGAGCTCACGCAAGCTTTGATATCTTTTCTTATAAGGTCAGTAATCCTGCTCAGTCAGAGCCTCCCTGCCATGACCTTATTGAACCTTCAATCCTTCCTTATAGGCTCCATCTCCAAACACACATTATGGGGTTATGGCTTCAGCATATGAATTTGGGGTAAAAAGCTTTCAGTCCCTCTGACACTGTCCAACCAAACTGTTATCTATGGGATTCCAACATATGGGCAGTGATTAGCAAGCATCACCTCTCCCCTTCTTAGCTGACTGTTCCGCCTCTGGGTATTCTCATTGACTCTCCATGCCAAGGTCTAACTAAGTGTGAAAATACTTCTTGTTTCAGAATCAAGGTATTTAGATCCATTGGGTCTAAATTAGATAGGATCTGGTGTGATCTGTGGTCACCACCACACCTTTCTAAGCCTGCTAGAGTCCTGTAAAACTGGGACAGTTTCTCATTATTTCTTTTCATTCACTTTAAATGTGTTCAATTACAAGGCCTTGTTTGAAAATATCGGTTCACTGGTGTATGGAAATGCACATCTCTGTAATAATGGTGCTGTTTTCTTGATATACCAACTCTTCACCCCCTAGTAATGCTTCAGCAAGCTCAGGTGGGATTCCCATCAGCAACAGAGACTGATAGCAGCTTCTTACCGGAATGGGTGAGCATTGCAAAACGGCCCAGACTGGGGCATCCACATACCAGCCTGTCACCAAGACATCCCTTCCAAGCACTGTCACCTCTACTTCTGTGAGCTCCTGGCCTCCCACCCATCTGCCCACAGGGCCTTGAAGGAAACTCTTACCCTTCATCAAACCCCGCTCTGAACAGTGAGTTTATGTGAGATATGTTGTCCCTTTGTTTGCTGCTGACAAGCGTAAAGAACCACTTTCACTGCTGATAATAACGGTTAATTTATCACATCCAGCCGAGGCTGACCTCTGGGCGTCCCAGCCCCTCCATCACCTTCACACCTGCTCAAGCTAATTGTTAGAGCCAAGTGTAAATGAAAATCAACTGGGCTAATAATGAATGGAGCCCATTACTCGCAACAGCACATTGCTTTACAAAGGTTTATCAAGAAACATTATAACCAGTTCCCCCCCACCACTACCCCCCCGCCACCCCCATCAGAGTTCCCTGTTTTATAGATGAGAAAAAGTGAGCAAACAAGGAGGGACCAGCCTATGAAAACAGGCGCAGGGACTGGAAACACATCTGACTTTAGCTTCCTCGGCTCTACAGTAGCTGTTCCTATATGGAACCAAAACTCACTCACACATCTCAAGAGTGGGGTTTTACCGCATTTCTCCCAACATCGTTGTCATCTGTTTATATAAGCAAATGAGATCATTACCGGATGTGAAGACCTTCATTAATATGCTAATCTCATTCCTCCACCAAAGCCATTTTTTAAAGTGGCCATCTTCGTGCCTTCCCCAGTCACTGTCACCTACCCTAGAAATGGTTTTTCATTCGCATCTGAAAGCACAGACCCAGTTCCAAAATAACTGACATGACATGACCAGAACTGTGGTATCTGAGTATCTTTGGACAACTGAGTATCTCCAAAGGGCAGCTATTCGATTATCAAGAATTACCAACTGTAGTTAGAAGATAAAGCAAGTTTGAGAAATCCCTTCCCATCACCAAACTGGGGGTTTAATATATTTGGAAATATTTGTCAACTTTCTCGTATTGTAAAGATTTGTTCATTTTTAGTGTGTTTACAGTACAAGCAGTTCACACCCCCACCTCAAGCTGTAAGTCAGAAGCATTACTTAGCCCCCAGCACAGTCAGTGGTAACAGGAGGCGCCAGCAGCTCTATGCACCTGAGCATGTAATATGCATGAAATTCTCGTGAGTGATCCCCTGGACTTAAAAACACCTGAGACCTCCAGTTTTAAGTTAATTTGGACAAAATATTGAGTCATTTTGTGTTAGATTTGAATCAACTGTTAATAGAATGCAAATAACCAGTTGACAATATGAACAAGGGTGCCTGATTACTCCAAATTTTGACTTCCTTTCCTGACTCTCCAGAAAATTACTCTCAAACCCAGTAGAGGATTCCACACCTTTGCATTGACAAGGCCTTTCTTACTTTTTTTTTGAGACAGAGTTTCACTCGTTACCCAGGCTGGAGTGCAATGGCGCGATCTCGGCTCACCGCAACCTCCGCCTCCTGGGTTCAGGCAATTCTCCTGCCTCAGCCTCCCAAGTAGCTGAAATTACAGGCACGCACCACCATGCCCAGCTAATTTTTTGTATTTTTAGTAGGGACGGGGTTTCACCATGTTGACCAGGATGGTCTCGATCTCTTGACCTCGTGATCCACCCGCCTCGGCCTCCCAAAGTGCTGGGATTACAGGCGTGAGCCACTGCGCCCGGCCCACCTTTCTCTCTTAACTCCCTTAATCTGGGCATCTTGCCTATCCAGGTTTTCTAATACTTCCTTGGGAGACACAGTTATCCATGACTTCCGCACTATCTGCCTAATGGTCTTAGATTTTGAGGGCACCAACCCAAACTTCCATCACACAGCATCTTCAGTAATCTGGGAAGGCCAGTTAGGTGAGCACAGAGCCTCTGAATAGCAGCATCTACTCGCTTCCAAGGAATAAGGTATGAATTAGTGTTCTGCAGGAAAAAGGAGTGGAATCTATGGTTGTAGTAGTGTATTTCCATACTTCTATAAAGAGCTACCCAGGTAGGGCACAGAGGTTCACACCTGCAATCCCAGCACTTTGGAAGGCCGAGGCATGTGGATCACCTGAGGTCAAGAGTTCAAGACCACCCTGACCAACATGGAGAAACCCTGTCTCTACTAAAAATAAAAAAATTAAAATATAAAAAATAAAATTAGCCAGGCAGGGAGGCACATGCCTGTAATCCCAGGTACTCGGGAGGCTGAGGCAGGAGAATTGCTTGAACCTGGGAGGCAGAGGTTGCAGTGAGCCGAGAACACGCCATCGCACTCCAGCCTGGGCAATAAGAGCAAAGCTCCGTCTCAAAAACAACATAAAACGAAACAACAACAAAACAACTTCCCAAGATTAAGTAATTTATAAAGGAGAGGTTTAACTGACTCGAAGTTCCGCAGGGATGGGGAGGCCTCGGAAAACTTAAAATCATGGTGGGAGGCAAAGGGGAAGCAAGTCACCTTCTTTACAAGGCCAGTAGGAAGGAGAAGTGTCAAGTGAAGGGGGAAGAGCTCCTTATAAACCCACCAGATCTTGTGAGAACTTACTGTCACAAGAACAGCATGGGGAAACTGTCCCCAGGGTTCAGTTACCTCCACCTGGTCTCTCCCTTGACACGTGGGGACTATGGGGGTTATGGGGATCGCAACTCAAGATGAAATCTGGATGAGGACACAAAGCCTAATCATATCAGTGGTCAAATAAGATAGGAAAAAATATTGGGTTTAATTACATTCAACAGAAGTCCTTTCTTTCAACGCAGGAATTCTTAAAACTAATGCATATGTCAGTCTACTTTTCATTGACATCAATATAAAATCCTCATTTCACAAAACACCTGTGAATATGCTCACCACCAGCATTCAATAGAAAAGGATTGAGAAACTTCCTCTAGAGGGCGCTAGCCACATAAAGACCCAATACACTGCTGCAGGAGGGAAGAAAAATTGCATTTACTTACACTTCTGTGGTAAGGGGTAAAATCTAAAATCTTTGCTGGCCTCACTTAAATCAAACAGTTCAATGATTTTGAATGATCTGAGATTTTGTATTAGTTAGTTCTCGGTGCGATAAGTCTATGTAACAATTTCCGTATCTCAGACATTTATTTATAACATTTACATCACATTCACAGGTCTGCAGCCTGGCTGGGATAGACTGGCTTCAAGCAGGTCAAATTCAGGTGTGTGCCATGCGTTTTTCATTCAGGAATCCAGGCGCAAAAGCTGTGGCTACCTCAGTGTGGTTTTCTCGTGGTGTATAACAGGTGCAAAAAATTGCTGGCAGACATTTACCAAACCCCTTAAGCCTCAGCCTACAACTGATCACCCATCACTTTGCCACATTCCATTGTTTAAAGAAATTTATATGCCCAGACCCAAAACTAGTGGGGCAGGGAGGTATATTCCACCCACAGAGAAGGCAGGCAAGGGCAGGGAGGAAAGAAAGAATGGTAAGTAAATAATAGCACTCACCACACTCACCACAAGATTTAACCACTTAGGAAATTCAATCGTATTTTTATTTCCTTTCAACACAAACAGCCTGGTCAGTAATTCAAACACGCACATTATTAGAGTTAACACTAGCAAGGTAGGGCCCACTTCTTGTTCCTGCTCTTCCTTGCTTTGGAAAAGTCAGCATTCAACGTGTATGTACGCGAATCCAGGAAAGCTAGAAGACGAAGGCATCTTCCGTCCAGGTTTCTGGGTGGATATCCTGAACCCCAACACCATAGCCAAACGTTTATTTAAGAATACCAGTGTATGCTTTTTTAATGCAGAGTAACAAGTTCTCAAAAATTTAGCATCTTATAACAACACCTATGTATTATCTCAGGGTTTCTGTGATTCAGGAATTCAGGCACAGCTTTGCTGAGTCCTGTGCAAGGCCACAGTCAAGGTCAGCCAGGACTGACTTCTCATCTGAAAGCTCATCTGGGGAAAGATCCACCTTCAGGCTCACTGAGGTGTTGGCAAAATTCATGTTCTGGCAGGTAGAGGGGCTCAAAGCTAACAAGGAGACAAAAACTGTAGAACAATTCGGCTAGCAAGACACAGTCTTGTAAAATGAAATATAATCACAAGAATAATATTCCATCACCTTCTCCATACTCTGTGACCTAGACGTTAAGTCAGAGGTCCTGCCCACACCCAAGGGGAGTGAATATTATAAAGCATAAACACGAAGAGGTAGGGATCATGGAGACCACCTGAAAGTTTGTCCACCACAACCATAAACCTAAAAAATATGTTTATGTCCAGTGAGAACACATGGACACAGGGAGGGGAACATCACACACTGAGGCCTGTTGGGGTGCGGGGCGAGGGGATGGACAGCGTTAGGAGAAATACCTCATGTAGATGATGGGTTGATGGGTACAACAAACCACCATGGCATGTGTATTCCTATGTAACAAACTTGCATGTTCTGCATATGTACCCCAGAACTTAAAGTATAATAAAATTAAAAAATACGTATGTTTACATCTTGCTTTGCCCAAATTTTACCAGTGGAGAATCACTCTCCATCATTCACACTCAGGTGAACTCACACTACTGGCTTATTCTCTATTCACTACATGCTATTTTAAGATCTTTTCAGGAAGGAAACCTCCCATCAGTTGGCCAGTGCCGTTCCATCAGTGAGTATTCAGTGTCCCTAACCAACAGAATGGCTAAGAAATCATTCCATTCAGAAAAGGCCCAAGTACCAATTATTGGATTGTCATGATTTATATTTGTGCCCGATATGACCAACGTAAGTCAAACTGGTTATACATAGAAATGCGACCATCGGCTGACAAGAACTGGAACTTAGGACTCGTGATGTATCAACCCTGAGACAAAGCAGTCCGTCAACTCAAAGGGAGTAAACATCGGTCAAATAGATGATTTGGCAGCCGAACTATTTAGCAAATGATGATGGCTGGAATATTCACTTATCAATCAGTCACACAGACATGATTTCAGGAAGAGAAGTAACTGAAGTTTAAGAGTAGTTTTCTTTTTCCTCAGTCATTCATCCTGGCCCTGCTCCGTGGCTCACACCTGTAATCCCAGCACTTTGGGAGGCCTAGGACGGTGGATCACCTGAGGTCAGGAGTTCGAGACCATCCTGGCCAACACGGTGAAACCCTGTTTCTACTAAAAATACAAAAAAATTGGCTGGGCACAGTGGCGCACACCTGTAATCCCAGCTATTCCAGAGGGTAAGGCAGGAGAATGGCTTGAACCTGGGAGGCGGAGGTTGCAGTCAGCTGAGTTTGTGCCATTGCACTCCAGCTTGGGCAACAAGCAAAACTGTCTAATTCATCCCAAAACATTTGCTGCAATTTCAGATACTCTATTTAGTGCTTGGAATATAGAGATGAAAGACTGAAGTAGCATTAGGAATGAAAATCAGTGTTTAAATTCTTTCTAATACTGTTATCTATGCTGCTAAGCACTTTTCTCAGTGAACAGCCATGAGCCATCAAAACCCAGCAATCTTCCCCTCAGCTCCTCTTTTAACCCTAACATTTAACCAAAACCTACTTTGCTGTGGCAAAAAAGTATTTACTATTGTGCTCATTAAGTAACATCTGAACTTAATACTTTGTATTCTACAAACATTTGAAAGCCAGAGATCACTTAAAACAAACTCAGCTCATAAGTTACGCATAAACAGAGAAGGCCAGAGAGAGAGAGAGAGGGGAAGAGAGAGAGAGAGAGAGAGAGAGAGAGAGAGGGAGGGAGGGAGGGAGGGAGGGAGGGAGGGAGGGAGGGAGGGAGGGAGAGAGCATGAGCGGAAGAGCGCGAGTGCGTGCACACACAAAAACCTTGGACATCTTGGCCCTTTCCTTCCCTCTTCTCTTTCTGGAGGATATCTTATACATTTCCATGGCTTTTATATACTAGAGCTTTCAGACAGCAAGTAGATGACAAACTCACTTTAATAATCATTTATCAGAAGCTTGGTATTGGGGTTAAAAATAAACTCTTGACAAACACCAAGGACTCCTTTATTCTTAAGTCCCTTTTATTGTCAAGGACTCCTTTATTCTAATGCAGTGGCTCCTGAAAAACTTTTCTTTTCAAGGATACTTTTTCAAACACAATCAATAATCTACAATCAACTATAATCTCTGTAGAAGCCAGGACCTTCTCAGCTTTGGAGTTTTGATGATAAAATGCATAGCTGGATTTCCACAGGCCCAGGATTTGACAATTTTATTGATTGGCTATTAATCTGGTGTTTCAGACATACTGGGAAGTCGATAATTATAAAAATTATTATGAATTTTAGAAATTCAGAGCTATAATTGGCACAAAAACTAGAACGAGGAAGGCCTAGCATTTGACAGCACAAAAGGGTGGCTACAGCCAAGAAGGACTCGATTACACATTTCCAGATAACTGAAAGAATACGGCTGGATCGTTTGTAACACAAAGGATAAAGGCTTGAGAGGATGGATGCTTCATCTTCCACGACGCGGTAATTACACACTGCAGAATGTCTCATGTAACCCGTAAATCTATGTGCCTGTTATGTACCCACAAAAATCAAATACTAAAAAAAAAAGAAATGAAATTCAGAGTTGAAATAAGAGGGGGTTTTTTGTTTTTATTGTTTTGTTTTGGTTTTGGTTGAGACCGTCTCTCTGTTGTCCAGGCTGGAGCGCAGTGGCATGATCGTGGCTCACTGCAACCTCTGCCTCCTGGGCTTAAGCGATTCTCCCGCCACAGACTTCTGAGTAGCTGAAATTACAAGTACACACCACCCTGCCCGGCTTATTTTTGTATTTTTAGTAGAGACGGGGTTTCTCCAGGTTGACCAGGCTGGTCTCAAACTCCTGACCTCAAGTGATCCTCCAGCCTCGGCCTCCCAAAGGGCTGAGATGACAGGCATGAGCCACTGTGCGTGACCTGGCCTGAAATGAGTTTTGAAACGCATCTGGTCTAGCCCCTCTCCAGAGCTCAATTCTCCACAGCAACATCTGTAGCAAGTAGTTTGTCTGGCTCTTAGTCAAACAGCCCCAGCTCCCCAGCAGGGAGTTCGTACCTTCTCAGAGACTTTATTTCATCTTCTCGTATCACGTTAGTATACAGTCCTTATGCTAGTCAGTGTTTTTGTCAGGTAGCTCTAATCCATGATCTTGGCGATACCCCTTGGAAACAGATCTTTGAAAAGCACCCAATGCCTTCATAGAACTGTTCCCCAAATATTCAAACTCCCCTGTCATGTCCTGAATACTCTTCTAAAAATGCCCTGAGTCATTATTCACTGAATGTTGTTAAATCGAATGTAGCCCAAAGCTCCTTCTTACATATTTTAAGCTCAGCCTGAAGGTTGCTCTGTACATAGTGAACTATAACCCAAACGGAGGGGTAAACAGACTGTAACCTACTCTGTGCAATCGGCAACTTCCAGCCAATCAGCAAGGCGAACTATGCAAAAAAGCAAACTCCAAGCTGTCACCAACCCAGCTGTTTCTGTACCTCACTTCCATTTTCTGTATATCACTTTCCTTTTTTTTTTTTTTTTTTGATCAGTTTCATCTGTCTTCCAGGCCAGAGCGGAGTGGTATGATCTCGGCTCGCTGCAATCTCTACCTCCCAGCTCAAGCAATTCTCCTGACTCAGCTCCGTGAGTAGCTGGGACTACTGGTGTTTGCCACCACGCCTGGCTAAGTTTTTGTATTTTAGTGGAGACAGGATTTTACCATATTGCCCAGGCTGGTCTTGTACTCCTTAGCTCAGGCAATCCACCGATCTCGACCTCCGAAAGTATTAGGATGACCTGCATGAGCCGCCATGCCCGGCCTTTCTTTTCCTGTGCTCTGGCTCACAAGGCTACCTGATTCACAAATGGTTCTTTGCTCAGTTAAACTGTTAAATTTAATTTGGCTAAGGTTTTTTCTTTTTTAACAACATGATTTTGGTTTTATCACCACCTTAGTTTCTCACCTCCTATCTGTATATTTTATCCACGAATTGGTAACACAATCATTCTTTTGATTGGCAAAGGGTAAATTACTACAGCAGCTGCACGTAGAATTAAGGATGACTTACTTTCTCTGCCTTATTTTATGCCATAGTCTGACAAGCAACACAAAATTCCCAGGTGAATACATTGCTCCAGAAATGTAATCAATCACAGGGTGGTGGTTTAAAGGGTGAGAACCACTGCTTTAAATATTCCCCAGTTTGTCTATATTCTTTGAAAAGTGTAGTACCCAGAATTGAATGCAAAAACCAAGAGGTGGGTTTAGCCAAGGAAATGCAGAGTTGTTCACTACATCAAAACTTTCTTCTCTTTCCATTCCTACCTGCCCTTCGGGGTTCAGCTAAAACTTCGCCTCATATAAAGTTCGCCCTTCAACTGGAAGAACGGAATTTTTCATTCCCAAAGCGTTTCTCATTGGATGCAAACCTAGGCTGGACTCTGAGGTCCTCTCCTTCCAGCCATGTGTCCTTGGGCAGTCTTCCTTATACTCCCCAAACTCAACTTCCTGAGATATAAAGCAGGGGTTCTCTGACCTTACCAGACAGCTTAGAATTTCTAGTGCCGTACGTCGTGATGTTAATTTATTGACTTTCTTCTATTCCACTCTAAACCGTGCTCAGAACATTGAGCTGCTAAGCTGGAAACACAGGGAATCCCAGATTTACAAGACAAGAAGAGAAGATAAAGTGCTGAGAAAGTGAAATGAAGACAAGTCAACACAGAATTCTCGCACCGGCCATCTGTGGAAATCATCCTAGAATGCTGCCCACAATAGGGATGACTTGTGACATAAGACTAAGGTACCACCCTAAAATGTTTTCTGCAATGGGTCAATCTAAACAAGAACTCTTGCTAGATGATCTACAAACTAACCACAATGAATTGCCTTAAATAAACATAACGACACTTCTGGCAATCTGCAGGAGTCTAAAAAAGACGAGTTTACAGTAATTGGATTGTCCACAAGACCGTTATGCTAGGTAATCACTGCTGACTCCATGCCAGACACTAAAGAAGGGTGATTCATCAAGTTGTCACTAAAGAATATTCAACTCCCCCACCGAAATGTGGGACTCACCGGGAATCTTCGAACCTACAACATCATCTCCTGAACTTCCAGACATAAAGGAGAGTGTGTCTGCTGTGAGAACTGACAGCAGTCACAGTCACCCACTGCCAGGCAACAAATACATCATCACGCCAGCTTATGCGCTGGTCCCTTGTGGGATTTGCACGTGTGAGCTGATTTCTTAGCCTAACCCCCACTACCCCCGCAGGGAAATAAACTAACTTCTGTTCTTGAAAAGCTGAGCAATACAGGCTGCACTGTGAAGATTCTCACGCTGGTGCTCACTCTAACATGTCCTGGTTCCTCTAATGACAACGCATACATATGGGTGTCTCATCAAATGTGTGGGCGTTGGGGACGCTACAGCCCTTTTCTCTCTCACAAGATCCTCCTCTGCCCTCCTTACCAGCCCTGCTCCCTCCAAGAAAGAAGGAGTTGCGGCTCTGGTCAGAATGAAAGACATTCGTAAGGCCACCAGCAGGACAGGACAGGGAAGCTGTTGTCAGAGGCCCGATTGATGCTCTCTCTTCTCCACGGTCTGGGTCTCAGCTACGACCTTTTCATCGCCTCTTCTGAGACAGGAATGTCGCTGGGACTGCAGACCCAGTTGCCTTCCTCTCTTTTCCCACAGGCTCAACTGAATATGCTGTTTTCAATATTCAATTTGGTGGCAACATAGAGCGTTTTCAGTGGAATAGGATGGACCAATGGACTCCAAGCCTAAGCCACATCTTATTTCTAAGTCTTGGCACAGAGCTCTAACAAAAGCCCACCCCCCAAGCCCTTCACGTGCTAAATGTTTTTATTAGTCTAATTTCCTCGAATAGAATGTAAGTACCCTGAAAGTATGACTGATGTTCTAGAATCTTCCTGTACCATTTCTCCCCTGGAACTCAGTACTAAACATTTGCTAAGCAAGGTCATTTGCCCTTTACTTGGTAGGGATTTCCTATTTACTTCTTAGGGCTCTGAGCTTTTCTTAGGAGCCCAAATCAATAAACGTAGTTGAGTTCATTGTGCCAACACAAAAACACATTTTTTTTTTTTTTTTTTTGAGACGGAGTTTCACTCTTGTTACCCAGGCTGGAGTGCAATGGCATGATCTCGGCTCACCACAACCTCCACCTCCTGGGTTCAGGCAATTCTCCTGCCTCAGCCTCCTGAGTAGCTGGGATTACAGGCACGCACCACCGTGCCCAGCTAATTTTTGTATTTTTAGTAGAGACAGAGTTTCACCTTGTTGACCAGGATGGTCTCGATCTCTTGACCTCGTGATCCACCTGCCTCGGCCTCCCAAAGTGCTGGGATTATAGGCGTCAGCCACCACGCCCGGCCCACAATTGCAAATACTAACATGTTCTAAGATTCTCTTAAAATCAAAACAAACAAGAAATTTAAATTCCTGGAGAAAGGGTACAGCTCCCCTCAAATCTGAAAATTCCAGTTTGAAAGTCTTTGACTACTACACAGAGTAACTCACAGAGACAATGAATAGTACAGACATGGAAAAGGGGTGTCAGATAGTCACATGCTCTCAACACACACACCATCTGACCTCCAAGGACCAAAGTGTATTAACTTTAATAACGTAGAAAGAGACAGCCCACCTGGGGAAGGGGATCAGAGGGGGCAAGAAATGAGCCCTGAGTCAGACTTCTTGACCCAGCTTCCTGGCTCTTACCTGAGTCACTCGCCTGGCCTCTCTGAGTAGCAGAGGGTGTGGGTGAGAGAGCAGGTGCTACAGTGTGGCTTTCTGTGTTCGAATCCCAGCTCTGCCACTGACAGCTGTGGCTTTGGGTAACTCACTTGGCATCTTTGAGGCTCCCTTTCCTCATCTGCAGTATGAGGATTACAACATTTTGTCCATGTATGTGAACAGCCATGCCGGGCACCTACTTGGCACACAGCAAATCATCCTGGAGTCATCTAAGAATCATCATTGTCTTGATTCTTGCTTCCCATCCTGTTCTTGAGCCATCCTTCAGTCTTTCCTTCCAGACGAAAGGTACGAGTAGTCATCCTTTTCCTTGGGCTGATCCTCCCATCCCTGCCCTGGACTCTACCACTCCTCTCTTGCCTTGAAGATTTGCTCGGCTGAATGCAGACTCTTTTTCTAGTGGACACATCCAAGTAGCATCCTAATGCCCTCCTCTACCTTAAAAATCTCTTGCCTCAATCCCAATTCCCCATCCAACTACTTCCTTACATCCACCCCCTTCTTCAGACGTCAGCTATTACTTTTCAAAGGCCAGCTCCTAACAGGTGATCTCTAACTCTTACCCTTTCATTCATTTCATGACCCCTACAGTTGCGAGTCTGGCCATACCCCAACAAGGCTGGTATCACTTCCTTCATGCTCAATCCAACAGACATACATCACTGAAACTGACATGCTTAATAGCAACAGTGGACCACATCGTGCTCTCTCTCCTTGAAATGTTCTCTTCCCTAGGGCTTCAGGACACCACATTCCCCTTACTTTTCTCCTGCCTCTTTGGCCAGCCTTTTTTAGGTTGGTTGGTTGTTACCCAGGCTGGAGTGCAATGGCATGATCTTGGCTCACCGCAACCTCCGCCTCCTGGGTTCAGGCAATTCTCCTGCCTCAGCCTCCTGAGTAGCTGGGATTACAGGCACGCACCACCATGCCCAGCTAATTTTGAGAGTCTCTCTCTGTCACCCAGACTGGATATAACAGTGCGATCTCAGCTAACTGCAACTCTGCCTCCCAGGTTCAAGAGATCCTCGTGCCTCAGCCTCCTGAGTAGCAGGTATCACAGGCATACACCACCCCCACCTGGCTAATTTTCATATTTTAAATAAAGACAGGGTTTCACCACGTTGTCCAGACTGGTCTTGAACTCCTAGACTCAAGCAATCCACCCGCCACAGCCTCCCTACATGCTGGGATTACAGGTGTGAGCCACCATCCCAGTTTTGGCCCTCGTCTCTTCTATCACTTTATGTGCTGCTTTCACTCTCCTGGATGTGGATGATTCCAGTTCAGGTTTCTCTCCTGAACTCCACACCACAAACACCCCAGCCCAATCTAGCCAAATGCCAACTATATATTTCCGATCAAACTTCCTATAGACATCTCCCACAAAACTGTATGTGTAAGAGTCCCCCTCAAATCTGCTACTCCCGTTGTCTTCCCTGTGCTCACATCTGGTTTAACAAAAGTGAATTTTTGCCCAAAATTGGATGACATGGACTTGTGAACCCTAAGCACACACAAATATACACATATCAAAGTCTTTGGCAGGCTTATTCCAAAGCATTTCAAGTATTTTTTCAAGGGTCAAGGAAAAGAAAAAAATCTCTCTCTTTCCCTTTGCCCAAAAGCAGACCTTCAGCTCCTTGACAGTAAGACCCACCTTTTTTGTTGTTTTGTTCTGTTTTGGTTTTTTGAGACAGGGTCTTGCTTATACAGGCTGGAGTATAGTGGAGTGCTCAAGGTACCTTGACCTTCTGAACTCAGGTGATTCTCCCGCGTAAGCCACCTGAGTAGCCAGGCGCATGCCACCACACCCAGCTAAACTTTTTTTCATTTGCAGAGATGAGGTCTCGCTATGTTGCCCATGCTAGTCTCGAACTCTTGGACTCAGGCAATTCTTTTGCCTCAGGCTCCCAAAGTGCTAGGATTACAGGCGTTAGCCACCATATAGACCCACTTTTTCATCATGGCTAACTCAAGGATCATTCCCTCATGTCACTTCTTCTCAGAAGCCTTCCCTGAGCCCTTGACAGCAAGTTAAGTGTCTCTTCTTCACGCCACCACAGTTTCCTGTTTCAACCCTTGCACTGAATACTTAATGCCACCACCATCAGGGCTGGGTTGAAAGCAAAGCTTTCTCCTCCACCAGAATCCGAGCTCCTCAGAACTCTGCTTTATTATCTTGGTAATCTCAGTGTATGACACAAAATAAATGCTCAATAATGTTGGTGGAATAAAATCGGCAAATATTGCTAATAAACATCAACCAAGTGGGAGAGTCAATGGCTTGAATTAAGAGCCCAGCATTTTAGCCCAGATTCTAACCCTGAAGTTCCTTCACTTCTTGAGTCTAGCTTTTTGTATCTCACTGCAGCCTCCACCTCCTGGTTTCAAGCGTTTCTTCTGCCTCAGCCTCCTGAGTAGCTGGAACTATAGGTGTGCACCACCATACCCAGCTATTTTTTGTATTTTTAGTAAAAACAGGGTTTCGTCATTTTGGCCAGGCTAGTCTCGAACTCCTGACCTTGCAATGCACCCACCTTGGCCTCCCATAATGCTGGGATTACAGGCATGAGCCACCACGCCCGGCCGATTTTTGTATCTTCCAAGGAAATCCGAACGGCAGTATCGCTTTCTCCACAGGGCTACTGAGACATTTAAGTGAGATGAGGTCCATTAAATGTCTTAGCGTGTAAAAGGTTTTATAACGCTATTCTGCACATGTACTGGGAACAGATAGAAGATAACAGAGCTGGGAGATGGAAGGCAGAGGAAATTTGCAAAGGTTTACTCAAGTGATGCAAATTCAAGTTAGCATGTATCCTCCATTTTGAAAGTGGAACTAGTGTCAAGATAATGGAAAAAAATCTGAAGAGGACAGTTTGCTGATAATATGACCAGGGATTAGTAGGATACAGGTGGGGCCCGCTGTGTCCTTAGCTGACATAGGGAATACCGGTGTCTTTTCAGACATGTGGAGACTGGGTGCTCTCAAGAGTTGGGAAGAACGGTACTATCATTTGTTTTCCCCTTGAGAAACATCATGATGCTATAAGTAATTCAAACGGAACTAAAATAGTTAAAGTCACAAAGCAGCTCAGCGCGCATTAGCAATTCAGACTGAGGCAACGCACAAGCACTAATATTAACTATGGATCTTAGCCTTTGGAGTTGGAAAGCCGAACCCAGCTTCCTGCAGACCAAACAGTTATGCTAATAGAAGAGAAACTTTCTGAAAAAAAAAGAAGGCAGCCAAATCTAAGAGACCTGTCAACACCAGGGTCATCAGCGTAGAGCTATCCAGGAAAGAGCTCAAATCAAAGGCAGTCTCTGCCTCTCTGCACACCCTGTGCAGTGGGAGCCCGTGGTGGCCACAGCTCCTTTAACAATATTTATAATGAAGGAAGAACGCTGGAGATGTCAACCCTGATTATTCATAAAGCTTCCTCCTGCTCAGATCCACCCTGGGGCTAACAGTAAAAGTACCTGATTCCCAATTCTCAAACACAAAATCATACAGAGCTTGAAAGAGGAGCTGACTAATAAAGTTTGCATATCCCTAAGAAAAAGAGCATAGGAGGAAGAAGAAAAGGAATGGCAAGATTAAACAAAAACAGTAAGCTTGGACGGGAAACGATAAAAATTTTAAAAGGCGAGAACGTAAATCTATTTTCATTTTTTTCTGTTTCTTTTTTTCTAAATGTCCTTGTTCATTTACATTTCAGTATCAGCCATTCGGAGGGAACAGCTGTTTTATCTCCTGACTAGAACACAGAGGGGCTTTGAACATTTACCGTGGGAGCGTAATGCTGCTAAGCCCTGTTCTGGAGAGCGGTCTAGTGACTTTAAACTGTCAGGAGAGGCAGGGAGGACTTCGTCTCCGGTTCTGTTAGACAAAAAGGTCGCCAAAGCTAAGGCTTTGATAACTCGCTGTGGCGGGCTGTGCGGGAGGAATCGTTTGAGGCCAGCTCCGAAGTATGACCCCCTGAGTCTATGGCCCACTTCCTTATTGGAGCTTTATAGCTCAGTTCGCTCCCTTGGGAAACAGGAATTATACTACTACTTTCTTTCTAGGGTTGCTGAGAAGATTTTTTTTTCTTTTCTTTTCTTTTTTTTTTTTTTTTTGTTTCTTTGAGCCAGAGTTTCACTCTTGTTACCCAGGCTGGAGTGCAATGGCGCGATCTCGGCTCACCGCAACCTCCGCCTCCTGGGTTCAGGCAATTCTCCTGCCTCAGCCTCCCGAGTAGCTGGGATTACAGGCACGCGCCACCATGCCCAGCTAATTTTTGTATTTTTAGTAGAGACGAGGTTTCACCATGTTGACCAGGATGGTCTCGATCTCTTGACCTCGTGATCCTCCCGCCTCGGCCCCCCAAAGTGCTGGGATAACAGGCGTGAGCCACCGCGCCTGGCCTGCTGAGAAGATTTAATTGATCAAGGAAAATAAAGTTCAAGGACTACCTTAAGTGAACACTTAACAAATGTCACTTACTTGGTGGTATTGTCAACCTTGACAAAATTTGTCAAATGGAAATCAAACTGTTTCTGAATTTGTTAACTGTCTTTGAGAAATGGCTTGAAATTATGGTGCGGACTAATTTTGTTTGCCAACTATCCCAACTCTTCCTCTCTCCCTGGCAATGCTAGGGCCAGAACTGTAATTCCTAATCCCTTGTGTTTGGGTGGAGTCATGTGACTAGCTCTGGCCAACAGCTGTGAGAGGAAGTGCCCCTGTGTCCCTCCTAAGCCAGAGCAGTTTTTTTTGTTTTTTTTTTAAATTGCATTTTAGGTTTGGGGGTACATGTGCACAACATGCAAGACAGTTGCGTAGGTACACACATGGCAGTGTGTTTTGCTGCCTTTCTCCCCTTCACCCACATTTGGCATTTCTCCCCAGGCTATCCCTCCCCACCTCCCTCTCCCACTGGCCCTCCCCTTTTCCCCCCAATAGACCCCAGTGTTTAGTACTCCCCTCCCTGTGTCCATGTGTTCTCATTTTTCATCACCCGCCTATGAGTGAGAATATGCTGTGTTTCATTTTCTGTTCTTGTGTCAGTTTGGTGAGAATGATGTTCTCCAGATTCATCCATGTCCCTACAAACGACACAAACTCATCATTTCTGATTGCTGCATAATATTCCATGGTGTATATGTGCCACATTTTCCCAATCCAGTCTATCATCAATGGGCATTTGGGTTGATTCCAGGTTTTTTTTTTTTAAGTTGGAGTCTCGCTCTGGCGCCCAGGCTGGAGTGAGGTGGTGCAATCTTGGCTCACTGCAACCTCTGCCTCCTGGCTCCAGGCAAGTCTCCTTCCTCAGCCACCCGAGCAGCTGGGATTACAGACATGCACCCCACCACTCGGCTAATTTGTTTTTTGTGTTTTTGGTACAGACTGCGTTTCACCATATCGCCCCAGCTGGTCTCGAACTTCTGACCTTGTGATCCTCCTGCCTCGGCCTCCCAAACGCCAGAGCATTTAATCGTCAGTTCAAGACCCTCCAGGGTTCTCTTCCCATTGCTATGATATCTGCAAGTGTTCAAAATGACTGTTCCCTCCACCTGGTCTCTGAGGTTAAGAGAAAGAGAACAAAGATCCTCCTTCCAGCCTGCAATGGACTGAAGAACTGGGGAGAAAGGCACCAAGGTATAAGATGGGAGTTTGTGGCTGGGGTGTAGCCTAGCCGGTGCAGACTGGAGCAAAGCTCTTCTAATTTTGGTTGTTTTAGAATTCAGGAAATGTTGGCAAGCATTTACCATAAACTAATCCCTATGCTACATGCTTTCATATGTATTAGCTACTTTAATTTTTTACCAAAAAAAAAAAAAAAAAGTTTTAAAGGCCCCAAGACGGAAATCATCTCCATTTTACAGATACATACAAAGGAGACAAGAATGATTAATGAGTGTGTGCTCCTGTGCCACCCTCTTCCTGATCTCTTCTTCTTACCCTTCTAGGTATCTGGCTTTGCCAGCTTATTTTCCTGTCTTCTGATTCAGAATCATACACACACACACACTCACTCACACAAATGGTGTTTAAGAATGGGTGGTGGCTAGGCACTGTGGCTCACACCTGTAATGCCAGTACTTTGGGAGGCTGCGGCAGCTGGATCACCTGAGGTCAGGAGTTTCACAACAACATGGCAAAACCCCATGTGTACTAAAAATATGAAAAATTAGCCAAGCGTGGTGGTGGGTGCATGCAATTCCAGCTACTCAGGAGGCTGAGGCAGGAGAATCGCTTGAACCTGGGAGGCAGAGGTCGCAGTGAGCCAAGATCACGCCACCGCACTCCAGGCTGGGTAACAGAGCAAGATTCTGTCTCAAAAAAAAAAAAAAAAAAAAAAATAGGTGAAGATGGTTGCACAGCAGCGTGCAATGCCATTTCATGTATATAACGTACTTAATGCTAGAAATGGCATGCTTAAAAATTGTTAAAATGGTAAATTTTATATAAATATACTTTACCATAATAATAAAAAACGTAAGGTGAATGGGTAGACAGAGAGATGGACAGATCAGTAAATACAAGACAAGGACAATTGTAATTTATAATTATAATTTATAATTAACATAGCAATATGCTAATTATAAAAACTAGTGGACAGCTGGGTGTTCACTGCACAATCTTTTGTATTTTTGAAACTACACATAATAACGTATTAGAAAAAAAAATGGAAGAACAAGACTAGAGGGACACAATTAAGTGTGGGAGAACATAGATGCTGAAGACTGGATTCATCTACATGATAAAATGCAGGGAGAAGAGGAGGGAAAACTGCAGACTGGCTGTGAGGGGAGTTGCGTGCTGGGGATCGGGGTGAAGGTCGGGGAGTAAGATGCTGCAGAGCAGCTTCAATATAAAGAAGACAGAAAGGGGGGAGAGAGCGTTAAGGAAGTGCTAGGGGCTTTGAATTGTATCCCTTTTAATGTTCGTTGAAACACTTAAGTAAATATTCGTGTCCTTTTTAGTTACTTTTGAATCCTGGACCATCATTTCTATGTAACTCCACAGTGGAGCCGAGATCATAGAGTGTGCTGATTTTCTAAGGGTTTCACGATGAAACTGATAGAGAAAGATGGGCGAGTGTGCCAAAAAGCAGAATTCACAGCTGTGTGAGGTAGTGCCTGCCTGTAAGCCCAGCACTTTGGGAGGCAGGAGGATCACTTGACCCAAAGAGTTGGAGACAGCCCAGGCAACAGAGTGAGATCTCCGCAAAACCATTTGTTAATTAGCCAGGTGTGGTTATTCACGCCTGTGGTCCCAGCTACTCAGGAGGCTGAAGAAAGAGGAATGGTTAAGCCCAGGAGTTCTTGCACCACTGCACTGGGTGACAGAGCAAGATCCTGTTTCAAAAAAAAGGAAGAATTCCCACTGTAAAAAAAAAAAGCAGGTGTCGTCTCATCGCTGGGCTACCTGCTCTATAATCTTCCCTATACTCTCTTCCTGGTGTTTTTTCCTTTAGTATCCCACAACATCTGGGCAGTGCTTTCCAGAGTACGCAGCACTCAGTGGGATTACATCCTCATTTCTGAGATGAAAACACTGCAGCTCAATGAGTATAAACATCTGGCACAAGGTCTAGCCTGCAGTAAGTGGCAGAGCTAAAGCCTGTGGTCCTTTCACCACCCTAGGCTACCTCTTCTCTCAATCCCTCTCTCCAAGGAAAACTGTTGCCTATCATTTAAGGCCTCAATGAAGTCAAAATCTTTCACAAAACCTTCATGGAGTACCTTAGCCTTAAACAGATCTTTTTCTCCCTCCCCAAATCCTATCAGGTCTGTACAGACCGCGCAACGTCATTTACACTGTCCTAGATATTTCACTATTATTTTGTTGGTTCGAATTTTCTCCAACAAGATGACAGGCTCATTAGACAGAAATTCGTGTTTTTTCCTTATTGCTGCAAAATCCACTTAAGTTTCAAGTATAGATGAGGAGCTCAACACAAACTCAACAATTGATCCTAATGTCTTTTGGGTCATCACCAAAGCCAAGCATCTAAAACGCTGGACTCATGGGGACTGTTGCTCTGGGATCGGCCTTAAGACAAGTCTTAATGTAAGATGTGCAGCTTGGATATTTAGTGCTCCAGAAAGTCATAATAGGGAGTCAACCAAGAGGAGGAAGACAGTACAGCTTATGTACTTCACTGAGCAAAATTTACCAGAGATTTCGATTGCTGATTCACCAGCTTTCAGACGTTTGCTAAACAGAGCAACATTATATTTATCTTTACTTATATTCTTTTTTTTTTTTTTTTTTTTTTGAGACGGAGTTTCGCTCTTGTTACCCAGGCTGGAGTGCAATGGCGTGATCTCGGCTCACTGCAACCTCCGCCTCCTGGGTTCAGGCAAATCTCCTGCCTCAGCCTCCCCAGTAGCTGGGATTACAGGCACGCGCCACCATGCCCAGCTAATTTTTTGTATTTTTAGTAGAGACGGGGTTTCACGATGTTGACCAGGATGGTCTCAATCTCTTGACCTCATGATCCACCCGCCTCGGCCTCCCAAAGTGCTGGGATTATAGGCGTGAGCCACCGTGCCCGGCCCTTCTTTACTTATATTCTTATCAATAAGCAAAGAATTGTGAAAAAATATAAATAAGCATTTAAAAGAATTGGGTAGACATATTACCCTAAGCTTACCGAGGAAACTATGTTTATGAGACTCAACAAGGTTAACGGAATGTTGGTCACTGACTATCAAATTACATTTAATAACAACTCTTATTTTTTTAAACATGTGAACACTGTTAAGTTCATGTAACTGAGTAAAATATGAAATTTGAGTGTTTTTCTGTTTTTTCGAGGTAACATGTCACTCAGAAACAAACATATTCAATTTGTGGTTTCTCATCAGGTTCCTCATCAGTTGCCTTGGTAAAGGTCTTTTAGAATTATCTATCCCTTTCGTAATATTTCATATGCATCTGTTTTATTAGTCAATTCATATGAAGGAACAATAACAAATGTCTATAGAGCATTTAGTAAGTGTTCTGTATTGAAGATCTTTCAAGCTCAAATAATTCTAGAAGCGAGACTGTGAAGTACACACTATGATTATGCTCTTTTGACAAGGACAAACTTGAAGGTACCTTGGCAAGGTCACGTAGCAGATAAGCAGTGGAGGCAGGAGTTGAACTTGGGCATTCTAACCCCGGAGCTCGGTTTCCGAATCATTACGTGTGCTTTACTCCCACCCATGGATGGCAAGAATATTAACTTGCTGACATTATTTTTTCTGCTGATTATAAAAAGTATTTTCCAACTTTCAAGGCCAAGTCCAACTTAGAACTTACATCTGAACTTCACCACGTTTCATTCACTGCCCTGGTTTCTCACGTTCACTGGCTTACTTTATACGTTCCTAATGAAATCACGGTGCTAGCCTTAGTGAACCAGGCTCTAAAATCACTTAAGAGTAGCATGAATTCTGTAAGACAATGACTGCAAATTCAGGAAGTGTGTTCGTTATTTTTCAATGTTATTTGTGGCAGCAAAAAAAAAAAAAATAGGGAGAAAGGAGATTCCTAAATGACCAAAAATGAAAGAAAAGTTAACTAAAATATTACACCTCAATATGCCGTGACGGTATGCTGCTTTTGTAAATGTTTTTTGTGTTTAAAACAGACAAAAAATGTTACAAATATAGTATGTTATTTGTTTTAAAATCTGAAAGAAAATATATGAAGCACATATCACAAAAAATATCAAAATTGTGTTTGAAATGCGTCATGATTTTTTAACATGTGATAAAAGGAGCATATAAAGGTACACATGAGGGCAGTTTTCTGCCAAATATCAAAGAGCCATTTACAAAAATAACTTCTTTAAGCGTGTGTTATTTGGGCACAGTCTCTGCAGAGATCTGTCTGGGTCAGACGAGGAAGCTTTCCTTCCATGCTCACAGTCAATAAGGTGGCGTCCAGGCTAGCAGAGCAGTTCTTCCATACACAATTCAGCGACACCATCTCTAATACCCACCTCGTCTACAGAATATGCAATGTGGAGCAGCGAAATGTCCAGGAGGGTGTGCATAACGCCTTCTAAGGGCATAACCTTAAATTAAATTCACACACATTTCTTTTTTTCTTGAGACAGAGTCTCGCTCTGTCACCTAAGCTGTAGTGCTGTGGCACAATCTCAGCTCACTGCAACCTCCACCCCCCAGGTTCAAACAGTTCTCTGCCTCAGCCTCCTGAGTAGCTGGGATTACAGGTGCCCGCCACCATGCCTGGCTAATTTTTTATTTTTAGTAGAGACAGGGTTTCATCATCTATCGCCAGGCTGGTCTTGAACTCCTGACCCCATGATCCACCCACCTCAGCCTCCCAAAATGCTGGGATTACAGGCATGAGCCACCATACCTGGCCACACAGATTTCTTTCTCTCACTTCCCAGTGGCCAGAACTTGTCACTTAAACAAATATCTTGTAAGGGAACGTGAGAAACGTTGTCTGTGGCTGGGAAACCACATGCCCAGGTAAAGTCTGCAGTTTGATTATTAAGGGAGGACGAAGAATGAATACAGCTGGACCACTATCTTCCTCGGCCACAGGGTGGATAACGTGGAGTGGATAACGTGGAGCGGATAACGTGAAGCCACGACATAGGTGCAGCACCAGCATTTACAAAGGGGAAACTTGTATTTTTGCATTAAGCTCGGGATGCAGCCCCCCAGAGCCCCTACTTGTCTTTCTTCTTGTAGCTTCCTTGTCCCTAGACTTAGCCATCCCTCATTCCAAAAGCACCTTCCATGAACTAGACACTCTGAGGGGCTGGCGTTTCAAAGATGGCATGACACGTACCCTGACATCAAGAGAAAATGGCTATTATGGTAACTATGCCCAGCACAAAAACGGCAGCACACGTGGTTTTATGTAGGCATTGGGAGGTCCTGTGAGCCAGCTGAGAGTCTTTGAAGGCTGCCCTGTGATGTGTTTCCAGGATTCACAAAGACGGTGGCTCCAGAATTGAGGCTAGGAAACTGAATAGGTAGCTGTCGGGAGATGATTGGGGTTCTGACCCAAGGGAATAAAATATGAAAATGTAAGACAACGAGAAGTGTAACATGTTCAGAAAAACAAAGAAGTTCAGTGTGGATGTAAATGAACAAGGCAGTGAACCAGAGCCAAAGCTAGACAAGTTAGGTGGAGGTCAGATCATGGAGAGTTTTTCATTCATGCAGAGGAGTTGAGACTTTATCCTGCATATGTGAGGAGACACATTAACAAATTTAGAAAAAGGAAGGCACAAAATTAGATTTGATGGAAAGATGACTCTCATTGCAATGTGGAGAAAGAACCGGAATAGAGACAAAGGCAGAGCAGCCCGTTCTAGGGATGCAGAAAGATGAGTTCAATTTGTGACTTGTCTGGTTTGAGGTCCCAATAGGACCAGTGAGGATGGCAGTAAATATCGTATTGGACATCCAGGTCTGGATCTTGGGAAGGAAGCTCTGGCTTCCACAGTGTGCCACTCCTTCGGTTTGTGGTTTCTGGCATAAAGCGTTTTAAGCCCTAGCACTCTCTGCTTTCTCAGTTCATAGTGGCGGCTCTGCCGCTCCATGACAGTCAGAACTGTGGTGTTGGGGCCTGTCTCCTGCTCTAGTTAACTGACCCTGCATTATACAGCATTGATGACAGCATAGTGCTGCGACTTCAAATCTAGCTGAACACCTTACTAATGGGGCAAAGTCAGCTGAAGGGAGACCTTGGGAGTGCCTACCAACCTCCGTGTCTGACCCTGTCGTGTTTAGCAATTTTATTACACAACACGAAGACACAGAAGGCATCTTTCACCCATTTCCTGGTGATGCTAAGATAGAAAAGGCAACTTTGTGGATGGTAGAGTAAGAATTCAGAGAGAACTAACTGTGCTAAAATCAACAAGATAAAACATGAGAAAACAAGCAAAAGCCTGTCACATGTATTCAAATAAATGCATTGCAAAGTAAACTCATGTGGAAATCCAACTAAAGATACTTGGTACCCAGAAAACCCAACTCTTGTAAAAAAAAAAAAAAAAAACCCGGAAAAACGTATCATGAGCATGAGGACCACCGCTTCCAAGAGTCTCATAAGCAAAACAGACCTGAATTCATTTTCCCGGGTAATGGCTACCAGTTTAAATGAAGCATGTGGCATACTCTTCCCTGCAAGCTACTCTTCTGTTCTCCAGGGACTTCCACATGCACTCGCCCTGTATTCTCTGGACACCCAGCTACATTTCCCTATGCAAATACATTTCTAGACATGCTATTTCAAAGCACATGTTAATCTATCTATTTTTATAGCTACTAAACAAGACTAAATGCAGCTTTCAGACAATAATCCGATCATCCTTATTCTTAATAGGTTTCCCCTGAGTAATGTTCACACAGCACCACTGTGCTTATCCCTCAAATTTCCATCACCATTGTAATTCATTATTTTAATAATTTTCCGTGGTTATAAGCTCCATGTCCGATGGCTTCACCACTATATATCCAGTGCCTCATACAGAGCTGGCCCTTAGTGCAGACAGAATAAATATTTATAGAAGTAAATAAATGAATGAAAAAATAAACCCTAGATACCCAGCAGGATTTACCTGGTTTAGTAACGCAAAATTATTTCAAAGATTTTTCTTGCATAACTATTACATGGTGGGAGAACAGATTCTTTTAGCCCCTTTTCACTAATTAGTCGTCATAATTGCTAGTGTCCATATCATTAGTTGTTTCTAGTCAAATAACTTATATACCTCTAGTTATCGGCAGCAAAGGGCTTTCCTGGTACAGAAAGGTGGCAAACATGAAATAATGTCACATTTCTTCCTATGTCATAAAGTTTCCTAGTATAAGATATTCCAGGTGAGAAAACATTTAGCTTTTTCTCTCCTTTTCATCTCTCACATTCGTTTTCATTTTTTAGCTGGAAAAAAAAAACACTGTTAATATCCCAAGCAAAAGTGTCCATGCATAAGGCATTAAAAATGACTATTCGTTATGAAAGAACTGATTTGGCTATGAATAGGAGAAACATGGAAAGAGAGAGGGTTAGGAGGTGATTCAGAGAACACCCACAGAATATGGGTGAAGCTAATTGGGTCCATTCTCTTTGAAGCAGCACCTGCCCCTGTTATTACGATTCCACAGGCACCAGTGGCTTGGTTCTGCCCTTCCTCTCAACTACAGCAAATCAAAAATTCTCTCTGCTGAACTTGGGTTGAGGATTTCCTATCATGTAAGTGCAGGCCGTTTCACTTTTGCAGTGGCCTAATTAAGGTGCTTCTGTTCACATTTGTACTGTAAACCATACCATAAAAAGCTACCATTAAAAAATTCTGCAAGCAATCAGTTCTACTATTTTAATAGGGGGAAAAATGTCATTTTGAAATTACTGTCATGCAGGATTACTGAACTAGTTGTCAGCAACCCACTTCAAAATTCATTTAACAGAGGCCAGTCTACGCTCTTGCCCATGTAAGAAAAACTTTACACATCAACTACATTTTATAATTTTCAAAATGCCAAAAATTTAGCCCTCACCCCTAATCAACAGATCAAACAAATGGTTTCAAAAGATAACCAGTTTCACTCCCACCAACAGGTGTGGGCAATGGGAGGAGAATCATCCCACCCTTAAGAGGATGCACCTGCTAATCATGCTTTCCAAGCTTCCGGTCAGGAAGGGAGAGCTGCCTTGCTTTCACTGTACCATTAGCTCAGCATGCCTTTAACATTTTGCTGCTTTACACATCTGGAAGGTAAAATCACCCTATTCCACAAAGTTTGTTAAAAATCTATCTCACATCCAGATAATGCTATTTCTTAATCTGTGGGAAAACACAACTTTCGATACGTTTCGATGAAGAATTTCTTTCTCGTTTCAAAAATTCTCCCCCATCCACCCACTTGTGAACTTGTCTAAAATAAGGGTTGTTGGTTTGTGGTGGTGGTTTTTCAACTTTCTGGCCAGGCATGGTGGCTCAAACCTATGATCCCAGGAGTGTAGGAGGCTGAGGCAGGAGGATCACTTGAGGCTAGGAGTTTGAGACCACTTGGGCAACATAGCGAAACCCCATCTCTAAAAAACATATGTGAAAAATTAAATAAAACTTTTGCATGCTGTGAGGTAGGAACAGTGCTCCAGAGCAGACATCAGGTACAGCAAGTCAATCTTCCCCCACTGTGCAGGTGCTGTGGGGCAGAGTTTTCAACCGCTTCACTGCAAGTGCAGATCGGAATATTCAGAGCCACTCAAGAGATACAAAGAAGAGCCGAATTTTCCTGTAAAAGTATCTCAGGTAGTAATACAAAATTAGGAAACTCTGCTAAGATCTCAGTGACAAGGCGCTACATTCACAACCCAAAATGAGAGACTTGTTATCTTAAGGAAACGCATCACATGAACACTGTAATTAGTCTAACAACTATTTTGAATGAAGTTTCCAGAACTTTCACTGGCTGATTAACAGGTTGGGACCGTTATATTTCAGTTTTATGTCCACTCTATGCAAATGACCATTCTGAAGAGAGAAAGAAATAAGAGTCAAACACAAACTTAATTGGTTGCTAGCTTTAAAAATTGGTTTTTCCGCAGGAACATTGGTGGTGGCTCACACCTATAATTCCAACACTTTGGGAGGTAGGGGTGGGTGGATCACCTGAGGTCAGGAGTTTGAGACCCGCCTATCCAACATGGTAAAACCCTGTCTCTACTAAAAATACAAAAATTAGCTGGGCCAGAATTGCTTGAACCCAGGAGGTGGAGGTTGCAGTGACTTGAGATTGTATCACTGCACTCCAGCCTGGGTCCCTGAGCAGGACTCCCTCTCAAAAAAAAAAAAAAATTGATTTTCCCACCTCAGAGGCTGAGGTAGGAAGAGAGCCTGGGAGCTCAAGGCTGCAGTGAGCCATGATCAAGCCACCGTTTCTTCAGCCTGGGCAATAAGACAGACCCTGGGTCAAAAAAAAAATGCTCATTTTGCCTTGTGAAAGGCATATGTACACTGAAGGGACTTCCTCCACTGCTCCCCACCTCCTCCGATTCCCTAACCACCAACAACCCAGGAAATAAAATGCTCATGTTATCACATATTAGAATCTTTCCTATTCATTCTTCAACCCCTTATTGAGCATACAGTGCTTATTGCTATGAAGATCGCATCCATCTTGGTAACTCTTCCAATCTGTCACTGTATCTAGATGGAACATAAAGTACATTGGGACCGAAGGGAACACTACACATTAGATGTCTTTTTACATGCATAAGGCCAAGCTACGTAAAGCATGTCCTTTGACGTTTTAAATCCCGGTTCTGCAGAAGCCAAATGTGTATTTATAGCAGAAACAAAGGAAGCAAACATGGAGTCATTTCACACCACTATTATTATAAGCGATAAACTGGCTAGTCAGGAGGGAATCCACACTTTAACTGCTTTTCGAAACAGATGGTTCTAAATGTGACTCATTTTCCTCAACATTTAACAACAACATCAGAAATTAAACATGTTACAGAGAAACCATTAGGTTCAGTCCCACCCCTGTTCCTATCAGTGTTGTCTGTTAGGGACATCATATTCTGTCAACATACGTACATTCATTGAGGAAGCAGGCTTGAAGGAAAGAAAAGAACCGGCCATCACTAACTCCTCCAAAGCAGACACTGGGCTTCTGTTTCCCAGTGCAAGCCAAATGCCTACTTGCTGTTCATGTTGTCCTTTGGACCGAGAAAGCTGGTGCCTCAAGTTGACGTTTTTTTAAAGTAAGTTTTCTTAGCTAGAATCCTTGATCCATTCCCAAAAGCCACAGTACATTTCTACTTCGAATGAATAAAATATCCTACTTGTACACGTGTTAGACTACTGAATAATAAGAAAGCTTGGAGCAGCTATCCAACTCAGTGGGGATCGCTCCCGTGTGAGGCCCCTGGGAAATGGGCCTCGCCATATGGTGAGCTTGAGCCCGGACACAGATCCCCAGTTGGGGGAGTCGAGCTGAGGGAAAGCAGGAACTGAGAGAGAGACTATGTTATTCTAAGTAATTAACAGACATTACCTTATGGATATGAGGACTTGGGAGGCAATGTGTCCACTTTCGGCTTCTTATGGTTTATTGCTTGATTGTGTTCATTTTGGACCCTTGTCACCTTCATTGTAAAATATTAACTTAAGTATTTACACTTGGCAACTTACTTATCATAACTTACTGGGTGTAACTGTAACTTACTTACCATAACTTACTGGGCGTGACTGTAACTTACTTACCTTGACCTATTGGGCGTAACCTACTTACTGGAAGTAACCTACTTACTGGGCATAACCTACTTACCGGACTTAACTTACTTACTGGGCATAACTTAGTGGGCGTAACTTGCTTACTGTAACTTAAGTACGTTGATCTGGCGTAAACAACTTTGACTTCAGAAAAATATATAATGAAACTTATTGCAAAAATAAAATTGCTGCTTGTACATAGCCTAAGCCAGCCCTCCAGACTCCGCTTTCCTTTATTCTTTCACTTCCGTGCACTCTCTCCCTCAGGTTGAACGAGACATCTACGTTGGCAGTCTCGGGGACTCCTGCAGGTCGGTAGTCCCCCGGCAGAAGTGCCGAACCGCAACACAACTCCAATCCCAGTTTTATCTAAACTTACGACAAATAGCCAGAGAAGAATACAGAATTACACACACAAGGAACTTCTCCCGACGGCTTGCTCAGGCAAGGTTCAAGGTACAAGATTAGACAAGTACTGACTTTATCAACCATTCTCAGCTAGATAATTGGGTGAAAATCGTTTCCCCAAAGCCCTTTGTCCTGGTGTGTGACTCAGATACCACAAGAAATGGGAGGTGTTTAGAAATGCTTTTTCTGAAAACCTCTGCTCCAAAGACAAAATGATGATTAATATCTCCTGTCCCACCTTCTTGAGGCGCATTACAAGTGCTTAAACAAGAATGCTGTGCTTGTACCTTAAAATGACAACTTAAGAAATGCAGGGGAACTATGGTGTCACCCGCCCATCCCAACAAGTCGGCCTTCTATACCTGGCCGCAAATCTGCAGTAGCACAGGCCTGCAGCAACCTCAAGTGTTGCCTCTCAGAAGAAAGAATTTGTTGGAGGGGCATAAGGCAGAAGGACAACCCAAGGCAAGTTTTAGAGCCGGAGTGAAAGTTGATTAAAGAGCATTAAAAAAGCAGAAACTAAAGGAAGTAAAGTACACCTAGAAGGCAGCCAAGCAGGCAACATGAGAGATCAAGTGCATGGTTTGACATTTTGCCTTGGGGTTTCACATGGTGGCATACCTCCGGGGTCTTCCATCTATCTCTTCTCCCCAGATTCTTCCCTTGAGACGGGCTGTCCACATGCGCAGTGGCCTGCCAGCACTTGGGAGGTGAGCACGTGCAGTGTGTTTACCAGAGTACCAGCGGAATGACCCAGGAGGTCATATACCAGATAAATGCCACCATTTTGCTTCTTAATGTGCATGCTTGAGCCCCCATGCCCAACTCTTGAGATCTTATCAAAAGGCTGCTGATCACCACATTCAGGTGTTTCTATCTATTGGGAGATTGCCTTTCCCTGGCACTGGCTATGACCAATAATTATTTTGGAAAGACAGTATGACAACTGCCTGACCATTACCTGATGGTTTCTTGACACTCTTGGTGGGGTGGAGGGGGAGCCCTTTCCCGCCCTGCTCATGCCTCACTGGCGACCTACTGTATCACTTCAAGACAGGGAGAGAGCTTGGGAAAGTGCTAAGAAGGTTGATTAGAGTAAGGGAGAGGATGGGGAGCCTGATACACTACAATCCTTAGGACGCTTTAGCCTAAGAAGATGGAGAAGGAAAGGAGAAATGACCAAAGAAAAACTTTTTAAAATCATAAGAGTAGGAGGGTGCTGGCAAGATGGCCAAACAGGAACAGCTCTTGTCTGCAGCTCCCAGCGAGATCAATGCAGAAGGCGCGTCATTTCTGCATTTCCAACTCAGGTACTTGGTTTGTCTCATTGGGACTGCTTAGACAGTGGGTGCAACCCACAGAGAATGAGCCAAAGCAGGGTGGGGTGTCACCTCACCCTGTAAGTGTAAGGGGTTGGGGATTTTTCTCCCCTAGCCAAGGGAAGCCCTGAGAGACTGTACCAGGATGGATGACACGTTATGACCCAAATAATGCACATTTCCCATGGCCCTCCCAACTGGCAGACCAGAAGATTCCTTCCGGTGCCCATGCCACCAGGGCCCTGGGTTTCAAGCACAAAACCAGACAGCCATTTGGGCAGACACCAAGCTAGCAACAGGAGTTTTATATATATTTATACCCCAGTGGCATCTGGAATGCCAGCAACACAGAACCCTCCCCTCCCCTGGAAGAGGGGCTGAAGTCAGGGAACCAAGTGGTTCCACCCCAACAGAACCCAGCAAGCTCAGATCCACTGGCTTGAAATTTTCCCTGCCAGCACAGCAGTCTCAAGTCGACCTGGGATGATCGACCTTTGCGGGGGGAGGGGCATCTGCCACTGAGGAGGCTTCAGTGGGTCATCTTCCCCTCATAGTGTAAACAAAGCTGCAGGGAACTCTGAACTGGACAGAGCCCACCTCAGCTCAACAAGGCCTCTGCAGCCAAACTGACTGTCTAGATACCTGCTCCCTGGGCAGGGCATCTCTGAAAAAAAAAAAAAAAAAGCAGCAGCAGTCCCAGTCAGGGATTTGTAGATAAAACCCCCATCTCACTGGGACAGAGCACCTAGGGGAAGGGGTGGCTGTGGGCACAACTTGAGCAGACTTAAATATCCCTGCCTGACAGCTCTGAAGGGAGCAGTGGATCTCCCAGCATAGCATTCAAGCTCTGGTAACAGTCAAACTGCCTCCTCTAGTGGGTCCCTGACACCCAAGTATCCTGACTGGGAGACACCTCCCAGTAGGGGCTGACAGACACATCATACAAGACAGCTCCAGCTGGCATCTGGTGGGTGCCTCTCTGGGATGAAGCTTCCAAAGGAAGGAACAGGCAGCAATCTTTGCTGTCTGCAGCCTCCACTGGTTATACAGGCAAACAGGGTCTGGAGTGGACCTCCAGCAAACTCCAGCAGACCTGCAGCAGAAGGGCCAGCTTTTTAGGAGAAAAATTAATCAACAGAAAGGAATCACATCAACATCAACAAAAATGAGGTCCACTCAGAGACCCCATCCAAAGGTCACCAATATCAAAGATGAAAGGTAGGTAAATCCACAGAGATAAGGAGAAACCAGCATAAAAAGGCTGAAAATTCCAAAAACTAGAATATGTCTTCTCTTCCAAAGGATTACAACTCACCAGCAAGGGAGCAAAACTGGACAGAGAATGAGTTTGACAAACTGACAGAAGTAGGCTTCAAAAAGTGAATAGTAACAAACTCCTCTGAGCTAAGGGAACATGTTCTTACCCAATGCAAGGACACTAAAAACCTTGAAAAATGGTTAGACTAATTGCTAACTAGAATCACCAGTTTAGAGAAGAATATACAGAATCCAGGAGCTGGTTTTCTGAAAAGGTCAACAAAACTGACTGTTAGACTAATAAAAAAGGAAAGCGGGAAGAATCAAATAGACGCAATAAAAAATGATAAAGGGCATATCACCACCAATCCCACAAAAATGCAAACTATCATCAGAGAATACTATAAAGAACTCTACGCAAATAACTAGAAAATCTAGATGAAATTGATAAATTCCTAGAAACTTACACCCTTCCAAGACTGAATCAGAAAGAAGTCAAATCTCTGAATACACCAATAACAAGTTCTGAAATTGTGGCAACAATTAACAGCTTACCAACAAAAAGAGTCCAGGACCAGACAGATTCACAGCCGAATTCTACCAGAGGTACCAAGAGGAGCTTGTACCATCCTTTCTGAAACTAACAAAAAGATGAGGGAATCCTTAACTCATTTTGTGAGGCCAGCATCATCCTCAAACCAGCATCATCCTGATACCAAAACCTAGCAGAGACACAACTGAAAAAGAAAACTTCAGGCCAATATCCCTGATGAATATCAATGCAAAAATCCTCAATAAAATACTGGCAAACTGAATCCAGTAGCACATCAAAAACTTATCCATCACGATCAAGTCGGCTTCATTCCTGGGATCCAAGGCTGGTCCAACATAGGCAAATCTATAAATGTAATCCATCACATATACAGAACCAATGACGAAAACCACGATTATCTCAATAGATGCAGAAAAGGCCTTTAACAAGATTCAACAGCCCTTCATGCTAAAAACTCTCCATAAACTAGGCATTGATGGCACGTATCTCAAAATAGTAAGAGCTATGTATGGCAAACCCACAGCCAGTATCATACTGAAAGGACAAAAACTAGAAGCATTCCCTTCAAAAACTGCCACAAGATAAGGATGCGCTCTCTCACCACACCTATTCAACACACTATTGGAAGTTTTAGCCAGGGCAATCACGCAAGAGAAAGAAAGCGTATTCAATCAGGGAAAGAGGAAGTCAAATTGTCTCTGTTTGCAGATGACATGATCGTATATTTAGAAAACTGCATCATCTCAACCCAAAATCTCCTTAAGCTGATAAGCAACTTCAGCAAAGTCTCAGAATACAAAATTCAAGTGCAAAAATCACAAGCATTTCTATACACCAGAAACAGACAAACAGCCAAATCATGAGTGAACTCCCATTCACAACTGCAACAAAGAGAATAAAATATGTAGGAGTACATCTTACAAGGAATGTGAAGGACCTCTTCAAGGAGAAGTACAAACCACTGCTTGAGAAGACACAAAGAAATGGAAAAACATTCCATGCTCATGGATAGGAAGAGTCAATATCGTGAAAATGGACATGCTGCCCAAAGTAATTTATAGATTCAATGCTATTGCCATCAAGCTACCATTGACTTACCTCACAGAATTGGGAAAAACTACTTTAAATTTCATATGGAACCAAAAAAGAGCCTGCATACCCAATACAATCCTAAGCAAAAAGAACAAAGCTGAAGGCATCAAGCTACCTGACTTCAAACTATAGTACAAAAGTACAGTAACAAAAACAGCATGGTACTGGTACCAGAATAGATCCATAGATCAATGAAACAGAACAGAGACCTCATAAATAATGGCACACATCTACAATCCTCTGATCTTTGACAAATCTGACAAAACAAACAATGGGGAAAACATTTCCTATTCAATCAATGGTGTTGGGAAAACGGGCTAGCCATATGCAGAAAGCTGAAACTGGATTTCTTTCTTACATCTTATACAAAAATTAACTCAAGATGGATTAAAGACTTAAATGGAAGACATAAGAAACCATTAAAAAAAAAAAACCCTAGAAAAAAACCTAGGCAATACCATCCAGTACATAGGCATGGACAAGGACTTTATGACTAAAACACCAAAAGCAATGGCAACAAAAGCCAAAATAGACAGATAGGATCGAATTAAACTAAAGAGCTTCTGCACAGCAAAAGTAATTATCATCAGAGTCAACAGGCAACCTACAGAATGGGAGAAAATCTTTGCAGTCTACCCATCTGACAAGGGGCTAATATCCAAAATCTATGAAGAACTTAAATTTACAAGAAAAAAAACAAACATCCTCATTAAAAAGTTGACAAAGATATGAACAGATACTTCTCAAAAGACATTTATGCAGCCAACAAACATTTAAAAAAAAAGCTCATCATTACTGGTCATTGGAGAAATAAAAATCAAAACCACAATGAGATACCATCTCATGCAGGTTAGATTGGTGATCATTAAAAAGTCAGGAGACAACAGATGCTGGAGCAGATGTGGAAAAATAGCTTTACACTGTTAGTGGGAGTGTAAATTAGTTCAGTCATTGTGGAAGACAGCGCGGTGACTCTTTAAGGATCTAGAACTAGAAATACCATTTGACCCAGCAATCCCATTACTGGGTATATACCCAGAGGGTTACAAATCATTCTTCTATAAAGACGCATGCACACATATGGTTACTGCAGCACTGTTCACAATAGCAAAGACTTGGAACCAACCCAAATACCCATCAGTGATGGACTGGATAAAGAAAATGTGACACATATACATCATGGAATACTATGTAGCCCTGGCAAAGGATGAGTTCATGTCCTTTGCGGGGACATGGATGAAGCTGGAAACCATCATTATCAGCAAACTGACACAAGAACAGAAAACCAAACACCGCATGTTCTCACTCATAAGTGGGAGATGAACAATGAGACTGCATGGACATCACTCACCGGGGCCTGTCGGGGCTGGGAGGCTAGGGGAAGGATAGCACTGGGAGAAATACTTAATGTAGATGACAGGCTGATGGGTGCAGCGTATCTCCATGGCACATATATACCTATGTAACAAACCTGTACGTTCTGCCCATGTACCCCAGAACTTAAAAGTACAAAAATAAACTCATAATAGAAGTAACATAAACATAAGTTTGTTCACAAAATGCTAGAATAGGGAAGGTATAGAGACATGAATACAGGGACAATTTCCTCATCCTAAATATATTAGAAATGAATACATTTAGGATAAGAAACTGCTTTCCATTGTAAAATGATGCAACCAATTTACTCAACCTCCCCATTGTATGCCTCTGTCACTTTAGGTGTGACCCCTCCTTCTCCCAAAAAGTGGCTAAAACTACAAGCACAGTATGGGAAATAAAACCCTGTCAAGGATTGTTGTGGTATTTTTCTGTTGTTCTTGTCAATAAAAAGAGTCAAACTCTGTAAAATATTTGGAGATATTTATCTCAGCCAAATATGAGGGATCGATGGCCCGTGACACAGCCCACAGGAGACCCTGAGAACAGTGCCAAAGGCGCTCAGGCTATAAATCAGTTTTATACAATTTAAGGTGATGTAAAACAGCAATCAGTACATGTAACATGTTCATCGGCTTGGTCTGGAAAGCTGGGACAACTGGAAATGGTGGGTGGGGGGAGTTGGGGGAGGCTTCCAGGTCTTAGGCACATTCAAAGGTTTTCTGATCAGCAGTTGGTCGAGTTATTGTCTAAAGAGAATCAATACAAAGGAATCTCTGGATTAAGATAAGGGGTTGTGGAGACCAAGGTTTTATCATGCAGATCAGCCTCCACAGCAGGCTTCAGAGAACAGTTTATAAATGTGTCATACCAGGCCGGGCGCAGTGGCTCAAGCCTGTAATCCCAGCACTTTGGGAGGCCAAGGCAGGTGAATCACGAGGTCAAGAGATCGAGACCATCCTGGTCAACATGGTGAAACCCCGTCTCTACTAAAAATACAAAAAATTAGCTGGGCACGGTGGCTCGTGCCTGTAATCCCAACTACTCAGGAGGCTGAGGCAGGAGAATTGCCTGAACCCAGGGGGCGGAGGTTGTGGTGAGCAGAGATCATGCCATTGCACTCCAGCCTGGGTAACAAGAGCTAAACTCCGTCTCAAAAAAAAAAAAAAAAAAAAAAAAAAAAAAGTGTGTCATACCAGATTTAAAGGGTCTGTTCTGTTTGTCTGAAGATCTGTGTTGATGTTCATGCTGGTTAACTGTGAGCCATGTCTGAAGCCCACCCCTTCCCATCATGGCCTGAATATCTTTCAGGTGAACTTTCGGATGTCTTTGGCTGAAAGGAGGGGTCCATTCAGATGGTTGAGAGGCTTCAAACGTTATTCTTTATTTTCTTTAATTTGAATGTCTCCCGAGATACAAGCACTCATTCTCCTACTTAGAGCATGCTGTCTCCTAGTGAGTATCTCTCCTCATGAAACAAGAGGGCAAGTCCTGCAAATAACACATTCAGTTTGCAAGTTTTGGTGACTACAGGCATATTATAATAAAACACGTTGAGAAGGAAGTGTACGTGGAGGATGTGTAAGCTATTCGGTAGACGACATCAGGGACAATGATCTCAGGACTGCGCCAAGCCCTTCGAGCACCACAGGTACGTACCATCCACTCCCTTAAGTAGTCCGAGTAAATCACATACATTTGTACCCACATTGTCTCCCTGTTCCAACTTGGGAAGGAACTGAATGAATTCCCAGGATCAAGAAATGATTACTCACAGTCTTTGGTGAATTTGTGTGATTTGGTATCAGTTATAAGCAATTAGAGATCGGGCTACCTATCACCAGTGTCACATGAGGACGGATCCACTCAAAGTGGTAAAGACAGGTAACAAGAGGGACACGAAATGTCACTTCCCTTAAATCAAGAGAATCTTGCATAGACTAGGAGAGTGTGTACTACGTGCTCTGTATTGTTCAGTGGTCAGAAAGGAAGACAAGAAATCAGAAAATCCACTCATTTATTTTTCAGTCATTTATTTGTTATTAGGCAAATAAGCCCCAGCACCCACTGGGTAATCACACTAATGAGTACCCAGAAAGTGGATCATTTGTATTTCTTACCGAACGTAAAGTGTCAAGGACAGTGTGACCTCAAGGTGGTGCTGAAGTCAAATCTTGGAAAGTCAGCTACTCCAGCTAGGCTACCATCAGTCAGGACAGAGAACCAAACTGGGGGAGCAGGGGGTGTGCGGAGAGCCTGCGGCGCTGAGGAATCAGGAAAGCTCAGTGCCTGGTGAGGCAGGAGCAGATGAACAGGAGGTTGTCTAGATCTACTCCCCAAACCAGGCAGAGGGATGGAAGACACATTCAGTGTTTGGACCAGGTGGTTTTCAGAACTTTTCAATCTGAGTCCCTGTGGCTTATCAAAACAACAAATTACCTCTCTGAATTCCCCCTGCCTGATATGACTAGGAACAAATCCCACAAATACATAAATGCATGAGAAATCTGGGCTTTTTAATATTTTAAAATATATTATTAATTATACCAGAACGAAAGTCGTGGACACTAGCATTTTTACGGTACAACCCCTGAAGCATAAAGAGACACGATGATTGTCTACGGCAATGAATATTTACTGAAAACCCACCATTGACCAGAAACTGCCAGGTAGTAAAATGACCATGAAAAATGAGACAAACATGGTTTCTACCTCCAGGGAATTCAGATTCTAACAATTTCCAGATCGCACTGGATAGAAGCCACTCTAACCAATACAGACTACAGCGTGCACTAGACCTCCAAAGATGAGCGTGCCTGTGGCACCAAATGATTCCTTGAGCCTGCGCAAATTTACAAATCCAGCTACCTTACATGAGATTCATTGACTCTGAGCTGTAATCAAGTTGTCAGAATACATAATAAGGACAATGAGATGATCTTCACCAGCCATTTGAAGAAAGACCCTTTAAACATTTCAGAGCTGAAAGAAATCAACCAGATTTTATAAAACTGAGTGCTGTATTGTCACATTGATATGGACTGTAATACATATGAACTGTTGATGATTGGTATACAGTCAGGACGAGGTTACCTTACCTTAATTTAGCTTGAAAAGATGCTAAATAAAGCTGAGATGCCTTAGCCGGACATTCCGCTGCTTATAACATGGTGAAACCCCATCTCTACTAAAAATACAAAAATCAGCCAAGTGTGGTGGCAGATGCCTGTAATCCCAGCTACTCAGACGAGGCAAGAGAATCATTTGAACTCAGGAGGCAGAGGTTACAGCGAGCCAGGACTTCGGCATTGCTCTCCAGCCTGAGTGACAAGAGTGCAACTTCCTCTCAAAAAAAAAAAAAAGAGAGAAAATTATAGGCCCCCAACTAATAGCGATTTTTGTAATGATTAAGAAAGCTAACACCTGCAAATTTCTAACAGTGTAAGTGATCAATAGGTGCTCATTATTATTATCCCCATCAGCAGCAGCATCAATTCCTGCTAACAAATTATAAGATCCCTGAAGACCAAAATGTATCCTACTCACATTTTAATTCCCCTATAGTGCCTAGCTCAGTACACTGCTTCTGAGATGCATATATCCTGGCAAACCTTTAACAACCAGCTTTCTGGGGATGGGGAAAACCCTGATTTGTAGTGATTGTCAGTTTCTGTGGTGTAAATACTCCCATCATGGCCAATGTCAAGAACTCAAGATGATATTACTGAAAGTGGCATTGGGAAGAGATGCACATAATCAGTTCTTGTGAGTTGTAAAAATCCCTTCAGCCCACACTGGATGCACTCAGTAAATAATGATGGAATTGAAAAAGAGACCAAACCTTACTCTTTTTTGGGGGGTCGGGGTGGGGGAGATAGTCTTACTCTGTTGCCAGGCTGGAGTACAGTGGCACAATCTTGGCTCAGTGGAATCTCTGCCTCCCAAGTTCAAGTGATTCTCCCAACTCAGCTTCCCTAGTAGCTGGGACTACAGGCATGAGCCACCATGCCCAGCTACATTTTGTATTTTTAGTAGAGACAGGGTTTCACCATGTCTGGCAGGATGGTCTCAATCTCTCACCCTTTTGTTTTGCCCACCTCGGCCTCCCAGAGTGCTAGGATTACAGGCCTGAGCCTCTGCATCTGACCAACCTTAAGTCATTTTATACCATGGCCAGCAAAGAGCCAATATTGTGGTGTTCTCTGTATTTCCTGGACTGGAATATTGGCCTGCCTTACTAGGTTGGGGAAGTTTTCCTGGATAATATCCTGAAGAGTATTTTCCAGCTTGGATTTATTCTCTTCGTCACATTCAGGTACACCTATCAAACATAGATTAGGTCTTTACACATAGTCCCATATTTCTTGGAGACTTTGTTCATTCCTTTTTACACTTTTTTCTCTAATCTTGCCTTCTCGTTTTATTTCATTGAGTTGATCCCCAACCTCTGATATCCTTTCTTCTGCTTGGTCAATTTGGCTGTTGAAACTTGTGCATGCTTCGTGAAGTTCTCGTGTTGTGTTTTTCAGCTCCATCAATTCACTTATATTCCTCTCTAAGCTGTCCATTCTCGTTAGCATTTCATCAAATCTTTTTTCAATGTTCTTAGTTTCTTTGCATTGGGTTAGAACATGTTCTTTTAACTCACAGAAGTTTCTCATTCCCACCTTCTGGAGTCTGAGTCTGTCATTTCATCACACTCGTTCTCCATCCAGCCTTGTTCCCTTGCTGGTGAGGGGTTGTGATTCCTTGTAGGAGGAGAGGTGTTCTGGTTTCAGGTGTTTTCCTCCTTTTTGCACTTGTTTCTTCCCATCTTTGTGGATTTATCCACCTGTCATCTTTGTAGTTGCGATTTTCAGACTGGGTCTCTGAGTGGATGTCCAGTTGATGATGAAGTTATTTCTGTTTCTTATTTTTCCTTCTAACAGTCTGGCCCCTCTGCTGTAGGACTGCTGAGGTCCACTCCAGGCTCTGCTTGCCTGGGGGTCACCTGCAGCAGCTGCAGAACAGTAAGGGTTGCTACCAGTTTCTTCTTCTGCTATCTTTGTCCCAGAATGATGCCCGCCAAATGTCAGTCTGATCAGTCCTTTGTGAGGTGACTCTTTGGATATACGGGGGTCAGGGAGCTGCTTGAGGAGACGGTCTGTCCTTTATAGGAGCTCAAGTACTGAGCTGTGAGCTCTGTTGTTCAGAGCTGCTGGGCAGGTATGTTTAAGTCTGCTGCAGCAGAACTCATAAACCCCTTTTTATCCCCAGGTGCTCTTTCCCAGGGAGTTAGGGCTTCATTTATGAGTTTCCATTGTGCTGCTGCCTTTTTTTTTTTTTCAGGGCTGCCCTGCCCAGCAAGGAGGCAGCCTAGTCACTGTCTGCCTACAGAGGCTTTGCTGGGCTGCTGTGGGCTCCGCCCTGCTGCTGTGTGAACTTCCCTGCAGTCCTGTTTATATGGGTGTGGTTAGAACTGCCTCAGCAATGGTGGCCCACTTCTGTAATGGCGGACTCTCTCTGTACTGGCTGGTTGCCTTGGCAACAGCGGGCTGCCTCAGCAATGGCAGACTACCTCTATAGGGGTGGAGTGCCTCAGTAATGGCGGATGCCCCTCCCCCACAGAGCTGGACCATCCCAGGTTCAGCTGTGCTTGCCGTGAAATTCTCAACCCAGGGCGTTTCCAATTGGTGTTTTGTGGGGTGGGGAAGTGTGGGACCTGCTGAGCCTGATCACCTGGCTCCCTGCCTCAGAGCTTTTTTTCTTTTTAAGTTGAATCGTTGACTCTCTCCCAGGTGTTCCAGTTGCCTGCTGAAAAGGCACCAGGATCTGTGTGATTTCCCATATGGTGACCCACTGAACCAACTGAAACAACGGTGCTGCCCAGGAATCTCCTGGCCTGGCTCCCTGTTTCTGTCCCCTGTTTAATCAGATGAATGGGTGACTCTGCCTTCCCGGAGCTCCAATCACCAGCTTAAACGGGCAACCAGACCAGTGTATTTTGTATGGAGAACTGCCACACTGGCCAAAATGGCCACATTGGTGAACCATGGGGCTCCTCCGCCTGGGAATCTCCTGATCTGTGGGCAATAAACATCCATCTGGAAATGTGGCGTCCACTCACCCTCTGCCCTTTCACTGGGAGCTGCAATCCTGAGCTGCTCCTAAACTGCCATCTTGGATCTTCCTCCGAAGCATTTCTTTCATATAGACCCATAACCTGGTCGGCCCTAACTGGTCCAGCATTGATCCCTCCCAATTCCAACCAAGCCCTGCTGCAGACTTCTCCCAAGGCAAGCTGCCCTCAGCCACTTCAGCCAACCCAGGGAGCAGACAGTGCTGTGGTTCTCCCCCCTGCATCTCACCCAGCTCTTCCAGTTCCTTTCTGTCAGTATTCAGAAACAGAACTATATATATTTCTAAATTCTTTTCAACTGAGTACAATTAAGCCTCTGAACTGACCAAAATCTTTGTTTCATCTTCCTTTTCTCTCGAAATCAGCCTCAACTTTAGATGCCTTCATCTGAGAGGATGGTTTTTCTCATCTCCACTTCAAATTGCTGTCTTTCATTGTATGTGTCTCTCAGCCTTCAATCCCTCCATGTCTCTCAAATTTATGAGTGTGGAGTGAGTATGTTCCTTAATAAAAATGTGTCCTTTGCACATGCACATGAATGTTCATTGCAGCACTGTTTACAATAGCAAAGACCTAGAATCAACCCAAATGCCCATCGATGATAGACTGGACAGGGAAAAAGTGGCACATATACACCACAGAATATCATGCAGCCATCAAAAACAATGAGTTTGTGTCCTTTGTAGGGACATGGATGAACCTGGAGAACATCATTCTCAGCAAACTGATACAAGAACAGAAAATGAAATACCGCATGTTCTCACTCATAGGCGGGTGATGAACAATGAGAACACATGGACACAGGGAGGGGAGCACTACACACTGGGGTCTGGTGTGGGGAATAGGGGAGGGACAGTGGGGGTGGGGAGTTGGGGAGAGATAGCATGGGGAGAAATGCCAGATATAGGTGAAGGGGAGGAAGGCAGCAAATCACACTGCCACGTGTGTACCTATGCAACTAGCTTGCATGTTCTTCACATGTACCCCAAAACCTAAAATGCAATTAAAAAAATGTGTCCTTTGACACAAGCTATACTTGTCATAAAAAGCTTCTCCCAGTAAATGTCTCGTTAACTGAACTCTTTCCTCTTAAAAAAAAAAAAAAATCTCCATACTTTGGGGAGAAATAGTCACCGTATGCCGTATGTCTGCCATGGTTCTAACCATAAACTCTAGACACCTCTATCTGAACACCTCTCCCCTCTCAATAGCAATCAGAATGGTCCATGGCTCACGCCTGTAATCCCAGCACTTTGGGAGGCCGAGGCAGGTGGATCACGAGGTCAAGAGATCGAGACCATCCTGGTCAACATGGTGAAACCCCATCTGTACTAAAAATACAAAAAATTAGCTGGACATGGTGGTGTGTGCCTGTAATCCCAGCTACTCAGGAGGCTGAGGCAGGAGAATTGCCCGAACCCAGGAGGTGCAGGTTGCGGTGAGCCGAGATCGCGCCATTGCACTCCAGCCTGGGTAACAAGAGCAAAACTCCGTCTCAGAATATATATATATATACGTATATACATGTGTATATATACGTGTATACACACACACACACACATATATATATATATAGTTTTCTTACCTATGATAAGCAAACAACTAAGACTACAGAAATGAAATCTGACAACGTAACCAAGTACAATAAAATGCTCTGGGTTTGGATGAGAAGCACTCACTGAGTGCTGTCCTACTTCAGCACCCTTATCATTCTCACACCAGCTGATAATCATCAGTAGAGCAGTCCTCAGATCATTAAATCTCACCAAGGCAACTTCCACACTTACTTCCCTTGGCAGAAGTGGATTGGTCCTTTAATGTATGTGTGGAGACAAATTAATTCTTCTCCTTCTAGATAAATCCTGCCCAGGAGAGCTCTATCATAACATACATCACACAGATGCTCTAAAAATAGGGTCTCATATTTAGCAGTTATTAAAAGCATTCTTTAATTCTGAAGTCTGTTTCTCCAAAACAGGAGAAATCATGGAACAATCTGATGAAGACCGTTTGACAAGGGAAAACCCAGGCTTTACCATGTGATTTGGGAGGCCCTATTTATGAAAACACAACAATGAATGCAAAATTAACCATAATCCCAGCAGTCTGGGAGACCCAGGTGGGTGGATCACTTTAGCTCAGGAGTCCAAGACCAGCCTGGGCAACATGGCAAAACCCAATTTCTACCAAAGGGCCGGGTGTGGTGGCTCATGCCTCTAATTCCAGCACTTTGGGAGGCTGAAGCGGGTGGATCACGGGGTCAGGAGTTTGAGACCATCCTGGCCAACATGGTGAAACCCCATCTCTACTATGAATACAAAAAATTAGCCAGGCATGGTGGCACACACTTGTAATCCCAACTATTCGACAGGCTGAGGCAGGAGAATTGCTTGAACCTGGAAGGTGGAGGCTGCAGTGAGCCGAGATGGCACCATTGCACTGCAGCCTGGGTGACGGAGTGATTCTCCAACTCAAAAAAATAATAATAATAATAACCACAAAAGAGAATGTTTTAAAAAGAGGTGTGCGCAAGCAAGGAGTCCTGAAATTTAAGTTTCATAAATTACACAGTAAATCTGCCTTCTACCTCGAAGGTTTCCTAAGAAGTGCTTTCTACATCGGCAGCCCACTGGCCTTCTAAGAAAGGTACAAGCTCCGGCTTCACTTCATGACTGAGAAGACTGAGGCCAAGAAAGTTTGAGCAACTTGCCCAAGGTCACACCACCTCGAAGAGTAGCGCCAGGACCCAACTCCTACACCCACGAACAGTGCACTGGCCAATACAGAAGGCTGCCACTGAGATCAAAAGAATATTTCTAAGTTTTACTTCCATCGTTTCTCAACATGCTCACTTAAATTTCCTAAGAGGCAAAGTAAGTGTGTTTCTCTTAAAGTGAACATAAATGTGGACCTTGAAGGTGCACACAGAATATTCCATCATTAGGTCTTATGTTTCCATCCCCAATTGCTCACATCCAATCCTCCCAAACAAAATGAGCTTCTTATCAGTCACGACTAAATGGGTTTTGAGTGGATGGGAGTTATTGCTGCTGGTTGATTTTGGGTTCTCCAAATCAGGAAGTTCAGATCATTTCAAATGTCAAACTGGCACTTAGCAGGCAGCGGCTGAGAATCTGGCTTGATTTTATTTTGGAGGAAAATCCTTTCCAAGCTAAAGTATTATTCTATAATTCCTCACATTACCTAGAAGTGTCATCAAATAGAAAATGAAGATATTTTTCACATCCTTAAGTAATTCAAAAAAATTGGGAATGATCCTTCTAATGTGGAAGGCTCAGGAATGAAGTTGCTCATTTTCAAAGAGGGCATTAACTTCCGTGGGACCCAAAGGTTATCCGGTGTCGTGAAATAGGTAATTTGACAAAGAGATCCCTAAGAGGCAAAAAGAGTTAATGTACCTAACATGTTTGCCAACAATGTCATTCAAAGCTTTGAAACTAAAGCCACGAAGGACTGCACAAGCATGAATTAAGCTAATTAAGAGTGTCCATCAAATAAATACACAGCACTCCACTTACACACACACACACACACAGAGATAACTTACACACACAGAGAGAACTTACACACACACACAGAGAACTTACACACACACAGAGAACATACACACACATACAGAGAGAACTTACACACACAGAGAGAACTTACACACACACAGAGATAACTTACACACACAGAGAACTTACACACACACACAAAGAGAGATAACTTACACACACGGAGAACTTACACACACACACACAGAGAGATAACTTACACACACACACACACACACACACACACACACAGAGACTACAATGGTAGTACTGCCATATACCAGCTAAGAAGAGAGAGCTCCAAGACTAGTGTGTTGACTAACATACCTATTTTCAAAGTAATTTTAAAACAGCTAATTTGCTTAACAATTAAGATCCATTTGTTGGAATTCAGTAATTAGGAAAAATGGAAATTGTCCCCCTGTGGGCTGCCTAGTGCTTACATGTGGAAAAACTGTCCAGGAAAACCAAGAACTCTACCACCCTAGCCATTTCTTTTCTATACACGTTTCTAGCTTTTTGTCTAGACACCAGCTCCATGCAGCAGTGTACCAAACCAACAAGCTTGAAGGGACCCATGGGGGATGAACCGAAAGTCAGGTTCGTGTAAGATCGTTTGAACTGGAGAGGCCCCTAAGGGAACAGAATCTCAGAGCCATGTGGCGCATCAGGGAGCTGGATCAGGTACGGAGGTAGGGATATTCGGAGTCCCATACAAAGATGCTGTTTATTTCTACAATCCAGAAGACCTTCTTGGAAGTCACTGAAACTCTCTGACCATCACTATTTATTTTCTCTTCAAAGATGTATTGAACTCTTACTTTGTGCCAGGCACTGAGGTAGGAGTTCCACGTAGACTGTCTCTAATCTATGACTGACTTGTTCATCCTTTTTTCCTCAGGACCTAGTACAGGACCTGGCACATAGTAGGTGGCTCAATAATAGAAGTCATTATCATCATCACTTTGGTTACTGGTAGACAGACTCATTGGGGACATGGAGATGAACATTTTCAGAGGTGTGTTTCTGTAAGGTTTGTGGAACCCACCAGTCCTGGTCCTGGAAGCTGTCAGCCACCACGGTGACAGTCTGCAGGGGAGCGGGACAGAATGACGGCTTCATCAGAGCTTCCTCTTGCACAATCCTCCACACACATGACATGTTACCATGAAGCTAGAATGGGTTAACCCATTAGCCGTTACAAAAACCATTCTTGTGTTCCTCATCAGAAATCTACAGTGTGAACATTTCAGAGGCTTGTATAATTCACATAAATTGCTTCTAAGTCAAACTACAAAAGGAAACTTGAGATTGTTTTAACCATGACATGTTTGAGCAACTCCACGTGAGGCACTACTTTAGGAAACTCATCGTCATCCACACGCCAAAGCTCATCATGTCTTCTTGTGGCATTACTGACTTCATGTCCCATTTTAGAGATGAAAAAACGAAGTCTCAGACACCTAGGAGGATAGGAAGCCTAGGGCAACATCTGCCAAGTCTTAGAAGAAGTCCTCCTTCAAGAAAAGCAGAGAGCAGCAGGTGTGGTGGCTCACACCTGGAATCCCAACACTTTGGGAGGCTAAGATGGGTGGATCACGAGGTCAGGAATTCAAGACCAGCCTGACCAATATGGTAAAACCCTGTCTCTACTAAAAACACAAAAATTAGCCAGGCATGATGGTACACACCTGTCATTCCAGCTATGCAGGAGGCTGAGGCAGGAAATCACTTGAACCCAGGAGGCAGAGGTTGCAATAAGCCGAGATCATGCCACTGCACTCCAGCCTAGGCAACAGAGTGAGACTCCATCTCAAAAAAGAAAGAAAAGCAGAAAGCTAGGGAAAGTCTAGAGAAAGGCACTGGAGGAAGGAAGGAGATAGGGAGTTTGCTGGCCTAAATCTTAGGACCTTCAGTCTGGGGAGACAGAGAATAAAAGGCAGAACTATCAAAGGCTGTGAAATCGTGATGAGTATGGAGAGCATATACATGAGTTTGCTCACAAAATGATAGATTAGATGTGAGAGATGTGAGAGATGTGGTCAGTGGAGAGTGCTAAAGGACAGGATGCAATTACCTACAAGAACAAAATGAAAAAGATGAAGCCCTAAGTCAAGATATAGAGATAAGCCAAGAAGGCGGCATTCCTACGAGACATATTTTTACTGATTCCCTTCTAAGTTTCTAGCTTCGTGCTAAGGTCCTTCTCATATATGATCTCATTTGATCTTATAATAGCCCCTCTGGGAGACTATTAAGTTTTACATAATTGCTCTAAAGCTTGACAATTTAAATTCAGTGCTTGTGACTGTGCTCTATGTTTTGAATAGCTAGATTGTTTTCAAGTTTTCGTGTTGTCTCCAAATTTACGGTCACAGTTGCTCAGTCACTGTGTTTACCTGTTTCCCTATTCCCATTTCACCCTGTTGTTAAATTGGGAGTATCTCCGCTATTTAAACAAGTGTGCTCACCGGGCTCTTTCTTCTCCTTTTTTTTTTTTTTTTTTTTTCTGAGACAGAGTTTCACTCTTGTTACCCAGGCTGGAGTGCAATGGCGCGATCTCGGCTCACCACAACCTCCGCCTTCTGGGTTCAGGCAATTCTCCTGCCTCAGCCTCCTGAGTAGCTGGGATCACAGGCACGCGCCACCATGCCCAGCTAATTTTTTGTATTTTTAGTAGAGATGAGGTTTCACCATGTTGACCAGGATGGTCTCGATCTCTTGACCTCGTGATCCACCCGCCTCGGCCTCCCAAAGTGCTGGGATTACAGGCGTGAGCCACCATGCCCAGTCAAGAAAGAGTTTTAACTGGACTTACAGTTCCGCATGGCTGAGAAGGCCTCAGAATCATGCCAGGATGCAAAAGGCACTTCTTACATGGTGATGGCAAGAGAAAATAAGAGAGAAGCAGAAGCGGAACCCCTGATAAACCCATCAGATCTCATGAAACTTATTCGTCATCACAAGAATACCACTGGAAAGAGCAGCCTGGATTCAACTGCCTCCCCCAGCTCCCTCCCACAACACGTGGGAATTGCCAGAGATACAATTTGGTTGAGATTTCAATGGGGACACAGCTAAACCATTTGAGTCACCCCCACCCCCTCCAAATCGCATGTCCTCACATTTCAAAACCAGTCATGCCTTCCCAACAGTCCCCCAAAGTATTAACTCATTTCCGCATTAACCCAAGAGTTCACAGTCCAAAGTCTTACATGAGACAAGGCAAGTTCCTTCTACATATGAACCTGTAAAATCAAAAACATGCCAGTTACTTCTAGTTACAATGAAGGTACAGGTAAATGTAGCCACTCAAAATGGGAGAAATTGGCCAAAACAAAGGGGTTGCCAGACCCATTCAAGTTCAAAATGTAGCAGGGCAGTCAAATTTTAAAGCTCCAAAATGACATCCTTTGACTCCATGTCTCACATCCAGGTCATGCTGATCCAAGAGGTGGGTTCCCATGTCTTGGGCGGATCTGCTCTTTGTCTTGCAGGGAACCGTCTCCCTCTGAGCTGCGTTCATGGGCTGGTATTGAGTATCTACAGATTTTCCAGGTGCACAGTGCAAGCTATTGGCGAATTTACCATTCTGAGGTCTGGAGGATGGTGGCCCTCATCTCACAGCTCCATTAGGGACTCTGTGTGGGGGCTCCAAACCCACATTTACCTTCCACACTGCCCTAACAGAGGTTCTCCATGAGGGCCCCACCATCACAGCTGACTTTTGCCTGGGCATTCAGGCATTTCCACATGTCTTTTGAAATCTAGGCAGAGGTTCCCAAACCTCAGTTCTTGATTTCTGTGTACCCACAGGCTCAACATCATGTAGAAACTGCCAAGACTTGGGGTTTCCACCCTCTGAAGCCATAACCCGAGCTGTATGTTAGCCCCTTACAGCCAAGGCTGAAGCAGCTGGGACACAGGGCACCAAGTCCCTAAGCTTCTCACAGCACAGGGACCCTGGGCCCAGCCCACAAAACCACGGTTTTCCTCCTGGGCCTCTAGGCCTGCGATGGGAGAGGCTTCTGTGAAGGTCTCTAACACAGCCTGGAGACATTTTCCCCAGGTCTTAGGGATTAACATTAGGCCCCTTGATACATATGCAAATTTCTGCAGCTGGCTTGAATTTCTCCTCTAAAAATGGGTTTTTCTTTTCTACTGCATCATCAGGTGCCAATTTTCCAAACTTCTATGCTCAGTTTCCCTTTTAAAATGGAATGCTTTTAACAGTACCCAAGCCACCTCTTGAATGCTTTCTTAGGAATTTCTTCCCCCAGATACCCTAAATCATCTCTCTCAAGTTCAAAGTTCCACAGATCTCTAGGGCAGGGGCAAAATGCTGCCAGTCTCCTTGCTAAGATGCAACAAGAGTCACCTTTGCTCCAGTTCCCAGCAAGCTCCTCATCTCCATCTGAGACCCTCAGGCTGGGCCTTATTGTTCATCTCACCATTAGCATTTTTGTCAAAGACATTCAACTAATCTCTAGGAGGTTCCAAACTTTCCCACATTGTCCTGTCTTCTTCTGAGGCCTCCTAACTGCTGCAATCTCAGCCTGGTACCAGTTCCAAAGTTGCTTCCATATTTTTGGGTATCTCTTCAGCAACACCCTACTACTGGTATCGATTTACTTTATTCATCCATTTTCACACTGCTAATAAAGACATACCCAAGACTGGGAAGAAGAAAAAAGAGGTTTAATTAGATTTACAGTTCCACACAGCTTGGGAGGCCTCGGAATCATAACAGGAGGTGAAAGGCACTTCTTACATGGTGGCAGCAAGGAAAAATTAGAGTGAGGCAAAAGCAGAAACCCTTGCCAAACCCATCAGATCTCGTGAGACTTATTCACTGTCACAAGAATAGCACTAGATTCCCATTACTCAGTTACCCCCTGCCAGGTCCCTCCCACGACACATGGGAATTCTGGGAGGTACAACTCAGTTGAGATTTGAATGGCAACACAACCGAACCCTATCACTTTGGTAGAAAAAATTATAGAAGTATTAAGTTTATCCTATTAAAGAAAAAGAGAGGACTGGGCACGGTGGCTGATGCCTGTAATCCTCACACTTTGGGAGGCTGATGAGGGCAGATCACCTGAAGTTGGGAGTTTGAGACTGGCCTGGATAACATGGTATAACCCTGCCTCTACTAAAAATACAAAAATTAGCCTGGCATAGTGGCATGTGCCTGTAGTCCCAGCTATTTGGGAGGCTGAGACAGGAAAAGTGCTTTAACCTGGGAGGCAGAGACTACTGTGAGCCAACATCATGCCACTGCACTCTAGCCCAGGTGACAGAGGGAAACTGTCTCAAAAAAATAATAATAATTAATAATAGACAGATTTAGTCAACAAAAAACCCAGTATTCCTCACAGTGCAATGTAGATAATGTGAATTAGACCTCGTTAACAGCTACCGTGCTCTACACAAGTCAGAACCCACTCCATAGTCACTGCTGCTTGCATCCTACTTTTTCTTCTAGGAGCTGTGGCTAGAAGAATGAGCTGCAACTTGTTTGAAGCAAGTGACCACAGTAGTGAAGAGACTCAAGCCCTGTCATGTGAGGAATGATTCACGTTAACTTAAAACACTGGGAGGGGTACTGGAGGTCAAAGAGAGACAGTGGAAGTGTGCAATCATGCAAAAGGATTCTATGTGAAAGACATCTTCAATGACAGACCAAATTCTCATCTTTATGGAATAATTTATTTTTTTTTAAAACAGGATCTTACTCTGTTTTCCAGGCTGAGTGCCGTGGTGTGATCATGGCTCACTCAGCCTCAACCTCTGTGGCTCACGAAATCCTCCCACCTCAGCCTCCTAAGTAGCTGAGCTACAGGTTAGCACCACCACACCCAGCTGATTTTTTATTTTTAGTAGAGATGAGGTCTTGCTTGGTTTCCAGGCTTGGTCTCAAACTCCTAGACTCAAGGGATCCTCCCATTGTAGCCTCCCAAAGTGCTAGGATTACAGATGTGAGCCACCGAGCCCAGCTGATTTCTTTCTTGGTCCCTTATAATACACAAGTGATCAGCCCTTCATGCCATGTGCATTCTCCCAGTTTTGTGGAAAAACTTCAGGTGAGGTGCTGACTTTTCCGGATTCTCTCAGAACTGGATAGCTCACAAATTCTAGAACCCAGCAAAAGGAAAGCCTCCAGACCCTCATGGGTTTTAACTTCTTCGAGCTGCTATTTCTCTCATCACTGTAATTACTAACAATGTGTGTAGGTCAAAAAGGCCTCCATTAATTTGCTAGTAAACCACCTCATGTACTCTAAAAGGAGTGAGTCCAAAAAAATCCTACCAGCAGCACGAAAAGCTTTGTGAAAATGAGTAAACTGAAACTCTTCAAAATAGTAGTGAGAATATGTTGAATATTTACAGCAAAATCTGTGATCACATCAAGCTTTCCAAAACCATCTTCAATGCCCATCTTTGTGCTTCTTCCTACTTTTTGTGTGATCTTTGGTTCAAGGCAGCGATTGGATATATTCCCAAAGATTTATTTTCTATAGGAAAAGAGGAAGAGCTGGGCGCGGTGGCTCACGCCTGTAATCCCAGCACTTTGGGAGGCCAAAGCAGGTGGACCATGAGGTCAAGAGATCAAGACCATCCTGGTCAACATGGTGAAACCCCGTCTCTACTAAAAATACAAAAAAATTAGCTGGACATGGTGGCGCGTGCCTGTAATCCCAGCTACTAGGGAGGCTGAGGCAGGAGAACTGCTTGAACTCAGGAGGCGGAGGTTGCGGTGAGCCGAGATCACGCCATTGCACTCCAGCCTGGGTAACGAGAGTGAAACTCCATCTCAAAAAAAAAAAAAATAAAAGGGAAGGAGAAGGAAATGGGAATGAGAAGGCAGGGGAAGATGAGGAAATGGAGTGGAATATGGAGGAGAAAGGAGAAGAGAGATACAATCACGGACAGAACAGGCATGGGGTTGCACCTCCTTAAACACAATAAGGGGTTAAGGGAATGATTAGCAGTTGAGCAGCTGGAATGTGGGAGCCAGTTCTACATGTAGCTGCTCAGAAGGCAAAGAAAGAGCAAATGTCAATCGTCACTGAACACTGCTTCCTAATTCTTCCCTCAGAAACAATACAAAGAGAGTAAGGGAAATTAACATCAAAAGTTAACATCAGGCCAGGCGCAGGGCTCACACCCTGTAGTCTCAGCACTTTGGGAGGCGAAGGTGGAGGATCACTGGGGCCCAAGGGGACCAGCATGGGCCACATAGCAAAACCTCATCTCTACCAAAAAAAAAAAAAAAATTAGTCAGGTGTGGTGGGGCATGCCTATAATCCCAGCTACTTGGGAGGCTGAGGTGGGAGGATCACTTGAACCCAGGAGGCAGAGGTTACAGTGAGCCAAGACAGTGCCACTGCACCCCAGCCTGAGTGATACAGTGAGACCCTGTCTCAAAAAAAAAAGTTAGCATCAAAAAGCCTCCTAGACCAACTTGTTCCCATCTGACTACACCAGCCTATAGCTAGCGGTTGTGCACAGGGAAGTGAGCTGTCCTGGCCTGTAGTTCTGTCCTAGGAAGACCAGACTCCCATCTGCCTGAATGATGTTTCTAGTAAGATACGCTTGCTCTCGAGTAGCAGCAAAGGGTGCATGGAAATTCAGCATAAGAAGCGATCTTCTCTAAGCAGTTTTTCCAAGTTCCCTTGCATAAAGCAGGTTTTTCTCTCCACTTAAACAACAACAATTTGTTTTACTTGATAGGCCCTCCTGATTAATGGTTTCATCATTAAACATCTGGCTTCTTCTTGGCAGATTAGCCCTCCAATGAGGAAAGTGTGTTTATAATTCTAATTTGAAACACAGCACATTAATATGCTGATTCTCATAATGTTTGCCTTAACCTGTTTGGAGAAATTATGACTACAAATATGTTGTACACAACACCTCTAACTACCAGCTTGTACAAACAACATAAGAGCCGGAGCCGCCTCATTCAGACGGCTGGAACCACTTCAGAGGCGACCGTGATTAGTGCTTTGGCCGGAAGCCACATTTTACACATGAACTCAGCATCTGCCTCGGAGATGCCGTCCCAGGCTAACAGACCCACCTTCACTGTTGCTAATAAGCACATGCACGAGAGCCAGATGGCGTGACGGGAAGAGCTCTGCCTTTTCCTGAGCTAGGCACACTGGAGGGAGGGAGCCTGAGCCGGCTCCAAGTCCTATTTCCTCAGGCTCTATGTTCCTGCAATGCTGTGTGCAAACAGGCGCCACTAAAAAAGAATGTAAATGAGGGTGTTATTCATTATTTACAGCTGGCACCTTGCCATCCCCTCCTCCTCTGGGCGATGCCTGCCTGTAGGAACAGGAAAAGCATCTGACGGGAGCAGGGCCATCCTGGAGGAGTCAAGCCATTGCAAAGCAGTTTCTTACACTCCGGAGGATCATGCAGGCTCAGCACTTCTGGCCCACGGAAGAGCTGAGCTTTCACTTTCTTCCTAACAAAGCACTAGAGTTCCTTGGCCCCATGTCTGTACCAAGGGTGTTCATTTACAAGCTAACGTGAAAAAGCTGGCTAGCTGCTCTAATCCCATTCATAGATGAGGTCCTTGGCCTCATGCCCAGATTTAAGCCTACGCAAAGAAGAAAGAAAAAGAGGAGTTGGGGGGAATGCTTGGTCTACATAGAGGAGACTTGCAAATAAGTTCTAGACTACACTGGCCAGAAGGTACACCCAAAGAACAGCTCATTTCTTTGAGTGACTGTCTACAGATCTTATGCTATATAATGAAATGTTTGCAAGTTTATATCATCTCTCCCTAACGGACCAGAAGCTACCTGGGAGCATAAACCATACATTAAACTTATTCTGAATTTCTCCAAGTACCAATCTAACACAGTGTCCAGAAGATCACTAAACCCTAAACACGGCTTTTAACTCTAAGTGTAATTTTTTTATTGACCATAAAATGCGTAAGTTGGCATTTGTAAATCAATCAAATTTAGGTGACCACACACAACAAAATCTAAGCATTCCTATCACTGGGGTTGACACAGAGCAGCTCTGTGTCCAGCGTCAAACCAGCAGGTTCCTTTTCAATCTTATCTGAAAGACATTTCCTTTCAATATTGTAACCCCTATTGTTTAAAAAAAAAATCTTAAGATTTCATCATTAGACATTGTATTTATGTATCAAATATCACATGTACCTCATAGATATAATTATTATATATCAATAAAAAATGAAAGAAAAGGACATGTCTGCCTTCCATCTTCTTGCATATGGAAAACTTTTTCTTGTCTAATAATACAAAACATGCTGACTACTAGGATTAGTCTGAACCCTTTGATTGCAAGTGACGAAACTCCAACTCCAGTTTAATCAGAAAAGAGAGGACGGATTTGCTCATGTTTGAATTCAAACTCTGAAACAGACAGGGATAAAGCTACACTCAGGGTGAGCTGAGGTCATCCTCCCTGCAATCCCCCCTTTCTCTTCTTTGTATCTCTCTAAATATTCGCCTCAATTTCTTTGAGCATTGACCTCACATGTTGGAACACGGCTACAGGTGTTGTAGGCTTCTCTCTCTCTAGCCACATGAACAAGAGTTAAACACACCAGCAACAGAAACACACAAACGAACCTGCTCTTTTCCAGCAGTTTCACTTAGAAAAAGGAGGGATCCTAATTGGTCTCCTGAGAGTCATGTGACCAGAGGAGAGTAATTGATGACTGGCTCTGAGTCAGTCATGTGTCTGTCTCTGTCGCCCAGGAAAGAGAACTAGGAGGCACCCCCCAGTATTGGCTGAAATCAAAATAAAGCTATTTACCTACGGTAAGATGGGCTGTTACCAGCAGAAGGCAAGAAAGGGGCCTGGGTAAACTAAACATATATTCTCCACATTACTTTTGGGGGGAAAAAAAGCTATGCAAGGCCATATGAATTTTTATTATTTCAGATATTTGCAGAAACAAACTAGTTTACCTCTATGAACTCGGGAAAGTGAAGGTGAGAATCTGGTCTTCTGAAAGTAGTTTTCATCTTTCCCCAAACGACTTTTCAGAAATTAAGAAAGCTTGCCATCCCAGTTAATGACACATCATTTCTATTGTATTTTAGCTGTTGGGTTTGTTTTTACCTTAATTGAAATTATATATGCAACCAGTAATTTTACGTTGTCTCAGCATCCGTTTTGTTTTCTATTTTCTAATGCATTTATTTAAGTTCTGAGACGGAGTCTTGCTCTGTCATCTAAGCTAGAGTGCAGTGGCACAGTCTCAACTCACTGCAACCTCTGCCTCCCAGGTTCAAATGATTCTCCTGCCTCAGTGCCCAGCCAATTTTTGTATTTTTAGTAGATAAGAGGTTTCACCATGTTGGCCAGGCTGCTCTCAAACTCCTACCTCCAGTGATCTACCAACCTCGGCCTCCCACAGTGCTGGGATTACAGGGTGAGCCACCATGCCCAGCCTTTCTTTTCTTTGTTGGAGATGGAGTCTTGCTCTGTCTCCCAGACTGAAGTACAGTGGCATCATCTTGGCTCACTGCAACTCTAGCCTTCTGGATTCAACCAATTCTCCAGCCTCAGCCTCCCGAGTAGCTGGGATCACAGGTGTGCATGCCAACCTTTTCTCTGTCTTTTTACTAGAGATACGATTTCACTATGTTGGTCAGGATGGCCTTGAACTGGCCTCAAGTGATCCGCCCGCCCCGGCCTCCCAAAGTGCTGGGATTACAGGCGTGAGCCACCACGCCCGGCCTTCAGCATCCTTTTGAATGTAAGTTAGACATTCTCACAGCAGAGGCAGGGCTTAGTCACCCTTGACACAGTTTCCAGTTCTCTACCTCTTCCCAATGCTTCAGTGTGGTTGATCCAAATATCTCCCTCATGCCACCACCTCCTGGTGACCACCTCTCTATTGGCACAGCCAGACATAATCTACCTGACTTGCTCCACTGACCCTCACGCCTCCCACAGGCCTGCAAAGAAATGCCACAGTGACCAGTTTTCAGTCATAATGTGACCCCAGGAAATTTGTGCTGGTTTGCTGTAAATACACTAATTACAACTCTTCAAGAGACATCAATCGGGGTGACACCTTGAACCCCACTGCAGGCTTTGGTCCACAGATATCTTGCTCTTTCTCTTTTGCTCCCCACCTGTTAGTTGAGCTTCAGTGTCCTGGATGCCTCTTCAGTTCTCCTACTACCCATCGGCCCCATTACGGATGCAGCATCCTTCTTCTCTCTGGGATCTGTAAGTAATAAACTGCCTGCTATTTTATGTGTTTTGTTCTGCTGCCTCTTCCAGGTCTCATGTAACTGAACACCTGAGCTTCTTTCCCAGTTAGGGCTCTTCTAGACAATGGCTATCTTGGTAGGAATGAACTGGACATAGGCCAAAAAGCCACCAGGAAGGTTTACGCTAACGTCTGCCAATGTAAAGAAGTTTTCCAAGAGAGGGACCCTGGTCATGGGGCAGACACTTGTGCATTAGGTCACTGCCAGGATAAACGAGTATCCCGTCAAAGGAACTTTGTATATCCATGACCAAATCCCTAGAGCCCCATCAGGGCAGGGCTAGAGTTTATAGTCACGCTCATCAGAGAGATCTAAGGACCAACTTAGAAAAAATTAATAATACAACACTGTCATATTTCTAATGGCAAGTAAAAAAAATACTCCTTTGTGTTATTTTTAGGCATTACCTGTTGGTTTTTCCTACTGAAAACATGTATTTAGCTCTATTTCCCAACACACACACACCACACATGGGCATACAGTCCCTGCCTCTACTCCCCCAACATTTTTATTGTAATTTTAGTGTTATCACTATTCAGTGTTTACATGATGATTATGGGAATGCTATATTTGGCTTAGCCATGCAGTATATCATAATTTTTTTATTTCTCATGCTCTTTGTTTTCTCCACAGTTCACACTTACCTGGTTTTCTTGTTTGCTTTGTTTTTTATGAACTCTTACTACATCATCTTCAGACTCCTGTGACCTAATTTCCTTCCACTAGACTCAAACATCAACAGCTCTCTCTTTCGGACTTATCTCTCTCTGAAGCATCTGACCTGCTCTAATCTTCTGGTTGCCCTCTTGGTCTGTTACACAGATTCGTCGAGAAGTCTCCCTTTACCATCATCCTGAAAAAGGTCTGCACAGCACTCTTCTAATAGATTCCCTTTTTCTGAGATGCTAAATCTTCCTAACTGTACTCACCAGGGTTCTCTAGAGGGAATATAGGGAGTAACGTAAGAAAGTTTGTTAACTATTAACTCTTGTGATTGCAAGTTCCCACAATAGGCCACCTGTAAGCTGAGGAGCAAGGAAAGCCAGTCCGAGTCCCAAAACTGAAGAACTTGGAGTCTGATATTTGAGGGCAGGAAAGGTTCCAGCCCAGGAAAGAGATACAGACTGGGAGCCTAGGCCAGTCTAGTCTTTTCACATTTTCCTGTCTGCTTTGTATTCTAGCTGTGCTGGCAGCTTATTAGATGGTATTCACTCAGATGAAGGGTGGGTGTGTCTTCCCCAGCCCACTGACTCAAATGTTAATCTCCTTCGGCAACACCCTCACAGACACACCCAGAATTAATACTTTGCATGCTTCCATACAATCAAGTTGACAACGCAGTATTAACCATCACAATAATTATTTATTGTTTTCATAGAACACTTCAATTTTTTTAATGAGAAAAATCTACAGGAGAGATAAAATATTTGAGGCCATATGTGTCTGAAAAAAAGGTTATTCAATCCTTACACTTAGATGACAGTTTGGCTGGGTATCAAATTCTAGGTTGGAGAGCACATACAATGTCCAAAGTGACTCAGATTTCTAATTTTTTGAATACAGTCTTCCCTTCAGCTCTCTGGAAACTCTAGGACCTTTCCTTTGTCCTCACTGCTCAAATATTATCAACGGGTGATGTATTAGTCTATTCTCACATTGCTATAAAGAAAAACCCGAGGCCGGGTAATTTATAAAGAAAAGAGGTTTGATTGGCTCACTGTTCCATTGGCTATAAAGGAAGTATGGCAATACCTGTTTCTGGGGAAACAGGAAATGTACGATCATGGTGGAAGGCAAAGGGGAAGGAGGCCCGTCTTACATAGCCAGAGCAGGAGAAAGAGAAAGGGGAGGCACTACACACTTTTAAATAACCTGAACCCTTGAGAATTGTCACAAGAACAGCACCAGGAGGGCAATGCTACACCATGAGATACTGCCCCCCGATTCAATTCTCTCCCACCAGATTCCACCTCCAACACTGGGGATTACAATTCAACACAACATTTGGTGACACAGATCTAAACCCTATTAGTTGAGTTGGTGTGGATTTATTTTTTGCTATGCACTTGGTGTTTTTTTTTTTCATTCTGCAAACTCCTGTCCTTCATGTCTAAAAACTATTCTTGAATAATTTATCTGATAATTTTCTGAATTCTCTATTTCAGGAAGGTGTGTTGTTTAGGTGTTAGACTTCTTAATCTGACCTAAATTTTCTTGTATTTTTATCCCAGTTTGCGTGTCTTTGTCATCTGATTTCATCTAGTTTCTTGAAGACTTCCTCAATCTTATTTTCCAAATCTTATGTGGAGCTTCCAATTTGTGTCACGTTCTCCCCAAGACTTCTAGCTTGTGTGGTTATTTATTACAGCATTCTATTTGTGCTTTGTGAATGGAAAATCATCTCTTACCTTACTTTTCTTCTTCTGTCTGATTCGTCTCTATTTTCTCAAATTTATTTTTTTGTTTCTTTTTTTAGGTTATTTCCTTTTAGAGGGAAGATATCCTCAAAAATCTAGTGATCCCTAACTGTCTGTTCACATTTAAGACTACAGTACTAGGCGGCTGGGGCAGGAGAATTGCCTGAACCCAGGAGGCGGAGGTCACGGTGAGCCGAGATCACACCATTGCACCTCCAGCCTGGGTAACAAGAGCGAAACTCCGTCTCAAAAAAAAAAAAAAAAAAAAGCTATAGCACTAAAAATCTGATTGGAAGTTCTGACATACAAGTTGAGTTGCCAACTCTGGGTCTTACCCCAGGTGATCTGACTGTAATGCTTTACAGGACAACCTCCAGTTTTAATACAGGGTCTTTTTTTTTCCTGGACTAATCAGATTTATCAGATACTAAATTCCTAATCTCCTACATGAAAGCAGAAACTGGCTGCCAGCATTTTGGTAAGTCAATTGGAAGAAGACCAGGTTCTCAAATTCAGGTAATGACCCTCTTCCCTCTTTTCAGTATGGTATCCCCACCCTCTTGCCTTCATGGTGCCACTTAGTTCAGAGAATACACCTTGAAACTCTGTTACACTGAGGGAGGGGCAGTCATCCAGCCATTCCAAGTGGAGGAAGAAACAGGAGATGTAACTGTGCTGACCGATACAGTAACCACTAGACACTGTAGCTATATACTTTCCACAAATTTACATAAATTAAGTAAAATTTAAAATTCACTTCCTCAGTTGCACTAAGGAAATAGCCACATTTCAAGTGCTCAATGACCACGTGTGGCAAGTGGCTCCTGTACTGGAGTGCAGATATAGTGTCTCCATCATTGCCAAAACTTCTACTCAACAATGCAGGTCGAATTGCTCCTCGTAGAGACTTTTCAACCAGTGTTTATGTTTCAGTCCTGCATTCACCGATGCTTCCAGAAATATCTGATATCACCAATTCACCAGCTCACTGGAGGTTTTGAGGTGCAAGTCTGGATGATATACTGGCTTTTCCTGCCAGAATGGAAACTCCACAAAAACAGTGATTTTCGTTTTGTTCACTGATGAAATCCAAGGGCTGGGAAAGCCCCTGGCACATAGTAGGTACTCCATGAATGTTTGTAGAATATTGAATGAATGGCTTATTTGAGAACCAAATGAAATATATAGCTTAAGGGGTCTCATCCGTAAGGGGTCTGCAGTGAATATCTGTCATTCATTTCTGTTGCCCATATCTGAACCCTTTTTACTATTCTTGGGGAGCTCCACACCTAATTATGGTGGAGCTTCTCCACCATAGAAGGAGATACTCACTATCTCAGCTTCCCTTGCCGTCAGGGTGCAGGAACAGGTCAAGCTTTATATCTGAGCTAGACCCAGAACTGGAAGCCAGTGACCCAAAGAACTAGGGATGGCCCAGGATTCATCTGATTGAACCATCAGCGCTGCTATGTTTTCATTGATCAGTTCTGCAGCCAAACTGGAGAAACCCTTTCTGGCTGCATAGATGGCTCCAATCCATTCTCTAATCCTACCCAATATGCTTTTGGCTGATTTCTTTTGGGGGTTTAAATAAGCACAGTTAGTTTCTGTGACTAGCGAATAAGAATTCAGACTGATAAAGAATTCAGACGACCCATGTTAGGAACCTCTGATTTAGACAGAATAGTATAAGAAACATAGAACCCAACATTTTAATCAAAGAAAACTAATTTTCTAAAAATTTCTAATGTTTTTCTGGGAAATTTTGGGAAAAATTCTGTACGATTATTTAACAGAACTAATCCTCAACATTAATGCTAGGGGTTAGTATAGATTCATAAGCTGATAGTGTACAGTTTGCTCTTTTTTTTTTTTTTAATGCCAGGAAACCCTTAGAAGAGTTTGCATTGCCAGTCGCAGGTATTCTTGGCCATTTTCTTTCTTTAGAAAAAATACAGACAAATTTCAATGTCCTAACTTAAAAAATAAAATTGTGAATAGGTATCATCCATGTTTATTATATAAGAGAAGTCACTGGAAGTTATCCACGGAACTTGGTTATGAGGGAAGCTTACTTTATCTACGTGTGGGTTTCAACTGCTCAATTTTTGAGGCAGGAGAAAGGCCTGAAAATAAACAGTAATTACTTTATTACTATAATATTACTTATTACCTTCAGTTAAAAAAAATACTTTGATCAAAAATTTATTTTGACTAATTTCTGTTCTTCAGGTTCTGAATGCTCTATCTTCTGCCTCCTATTTTAAAAAACTGGAGAAAAGGGACATACGCATAGCCTCGAAATATCTTCCCTAAATATTAACTGCTATAGTGATTTGAACGTCTGTCCACAAACTCTCTGATATTCCTCACTTCAGGGGCTGGAGTTTAATTCCCTTCTGCTTTAGTGTAGGCTGGTCTTAGTGAATCAAGTCTAATGAATGAAGGACAGAAAGGGAAAACCAGTAGTTTTTAGAGGAGCGGTCTGCCACACATCATCTTAACCAAGGATCAAGGGTAGCATCACAGTGATCAGTCACGATACTTTGTATCCCCTCACATGACATGCCAAGGTAATCTCACGTCTGGGTCTTCTTTCCAATCCATTATAATTACGGGAAGACATCTGACAAACCCAAATTGATGGACATTCTACAAAACACCCGAACAATGTCCTCTAAAGGGACCAAGGTCATGAAAAACAAGGAGACTGAGAAACTGTCACCAGTTGGAGGAGCCTAAAATGACAAAAAAGCTGTGTCTATGCAGCAGGGAATTCTGGTTTGACTTCTAGAAAGACGATGAACGTTGGTATAAAACTTGGTGAAATCAGAGCAAAGGCTATAGTTAAGAGTGTTGGCCGGGCACGGTGGCTCACGCCTGTAATCCCAGCACTTTGGGAGGCCGAGGCGGGTGGATCACGAGGTCAAGAGATCGAGACCATCCTGGTCAACATGGTAAAACCCCGTCTCTACTAAAAATACAAAAAATTAGCTGGGCACGGTGGCGCGTGCCTGTAATCCCAGCTACTCAGGAGGCTGAGGCAGGAGAATTGCCTGAACCCAGGAGGAGGAGGTTGCGGTGAGCCGAGATCGCACCTTGCACTCCAGCCTGGGTAACAAGAACGAAACTGTCTCAAAAAAAAAAAAAAAAGAGTGATGCGCCAAGGAGAACTGCTCAGCTTTGGTAAGTGCACCAGTTACGTAAGATGTTGCTAACATTAGTGAAACTTGAGAGAAGTGTATACGGAAATTCTCCTAAATATCGGTGCAACTCTTCTGTGAATACAACATTATTTCAAAATAAATACGTATTTTAAAGAACCAATTTATTAAATAAGGCTAGGATAGGAGAGAGAATCCCTAGCATACTAGTTTATGGAGAGGTATTTCAAAGAACATAATTAAATTCATGTCTAAATTTATAACTGCATTTGAACAGGGCTCAGCAGGAATTTGGTACTCAGAAAGTCCATCCCTGCCTCTCTCGTTGTCGCACCGTAAATCCGTGATCTTTCACACCCATTCTAGCAGCTTTAGGCTCCGCTCCGTTAAAGACCTATATACTCCAAGCTCCGGAAGAAGAATGACAGAAAACTCACATGCTAAGGCAGCCTAGTTCCCCAAGATCTAGCCCCTCAGCAATCTATAATGACAACGCAGTGGCTCATTGGGAAGAGAATATCCATCTCTACAGGAGAGTGGGGACCCATTCTGCTCTGAAGTTTCTACCTGCTTCAGCCATGGTTCTAACTGGGTCTGCCAAGAATCCTTTTGTAAAGTGATATAAGACATTCCCATTGTATCACTCCTGTCATTATTATTATTAAAATGTATCTTTCTATACCAAGCCTACAGGCCCATTCAACAGGCTGCAGTTGGGGTGGAAACAATGCTTGCTTTGACTTTATTTCCCAGAATAATTTGCAGACAAACGTCACAACATGCTCTTTGCGGTTCTACCTTCATTCAGTAGTAGGTATCTGTGGGGCAACTGTGCTTGGCCATTCGTTGCCCTAGGCACTAGTGATACCAGCATAGCAAAAAAGACATGGCCGCTGGCACAACTACTTCGGGAAACATTTAGAAATGCCCCCTGAAAGGGAACCCCGGACGTCTCATTTTCAGCTTTGTCGTCATACTGCCAATCTTACATGTGTGCCAGAACTTACGGGTAAGAACGTGCACAGGAACCACGCTCATAATTGCAAAACCGAGAAACAAGTCAACAGTAGATTCAGTAAATAACATATAATGTGTTCACAAAGTGAGATTTATGCAACCACGAAAAATGAATGAACCGTAGCAACGCATATCAATACAATAATTTTCAGAAGCGTAATAATGAAAAGAAAGAACCAAGTCATAATTGAACACAAACAAGACAATTCCATTTATATAAAGTTCACATTAAATTAAACATTAAATTGCCGTGGGATATATATTTAGGTAGCATTTTTTAAAACTATAAAGGAAACCAAGTTAATAATTCACGTGAAATTCAGGATAATCGTTATTACCTGTAGGGCGTAGAGAGGCAGAAGAGATCAAAAAGGATCACAGGGAGTCCCTGGGGAATTAACCAACCCCTATGTCTAAGGCCTGGGTAATGGACATATACGTGTTTGATTTTGAGGTCGTGGTTTTTTAATTTTTTAATTAATTTATTTTTATTTTATTTTATTTTTTGAGATGGAGTTTTGCTGATGTTATGCAGGCTGGAGTGCGATGGCGCGATCTCGGCTCACCACAACCTCCGCCTCCTGGGTTCAGGCAATTCTCCTACCTCAGCCTCCTGAGTAGCTGGGATTACAGGCACGTGCCACCGTGCCCAGCTAACTTTTTGTATTTTTAGTAGAGACGGGGTTTCACCATGTTGATTGACCAGGATGGTCTCGATCTCTTGACCTTGTGATCCACCTGCCTCGGCCTCCCAAAGTGCTGGGATTACAGGCGTGAGCCACCGCGCCCGGCCGGTCATGGTTTTTTTAAAGTGCACATATGCATTTAAACAATCTTTTGTATATATCTATAATAAAAATATATTTAAAATAGGTTTAAAATGTGCTAAAGTGAAAATCAAAATACAAATACTACAACAATAATAGTAACGATATGTGGGATCCTTTCCTCCAAGTGCCTGTTAAAAATAGGTGCAATACAGTGTTGCCAGTTCTGTAACATTTTTATATACAAAGTCACAGGAGGGAGTAGTCAGTGATGCCTGGGCAGTCAGGGAAGAATCCAAAGAGGAGGTGACCTTTGAGCTGAGAACAGTTATTCAGACACAGCACAGTCAAAACAACATGAGGAAACGGCTTGCACAAAGGCCCAGAAAATGAAGGGAATGCACCACATTGGGAAAGGGAAAATAATGTTTTCTAGCTTGTCTTGAGAAGCCAGTAGATAGATAAAACTAGAGGTGTAGACAAGGCCAGATTCGTAAAAATGTTGTATTCCTTCCTACAAGAAGAGTTTGGACTTGATTCTGGGAAGCAAAGAACTGTATCCATCACAGCAGTGCTTGACCTGTTCTAGGAGTCTGGGGCAGGACGGATGATCTAGAGAAAGACCAGGACAGAAAGAACTGACAGGAGACCACTGCAGTCCACGCAAGAAACGCCGTAGCTTGCGCCAGGGCAGGGACTGTGGGGATGAGGAAGGAACAGAGTCTAGAGAGACGTGACGTTCAATCTGCAATATTTAGTGGGTAGTTGGATGTGGAGGTGAGGAAGAGGAAAGTGTCCAGGACGATTTTGAAGAATCAGGTCTGGATCAAGAGTCTTCATTCAGAGGGAGGAGCAGGGATGTTGATAAAGTGGGTTGAAAAACCCATCCTGGAGAAGAAGGAGAGAAATCATGAGTCCACGTTCATACATAATGACTCAGTTACATCGAAGCCGTACAGCTCCTTCCAGACTTCTGACGCTCACTGGCCCACAGCGCCGAGAGAAGGACAAAGAAGAAAACTCCAGCTGGTTCATCTCTGTGTGCACACCATGAAGAGACACAGAACCGCATACCAACAGTGCATTTCCCAGGTTGTCTCTGGTCTTAGGGATTGGTGTCATCCTTCATCACCAGGGTTAACCAGAGAACGGTGCAAACCGCAGAAGAGATGGCACAAGCCTCGTCATTACCGGGAGGGAAGTGGCGCCCTCACTGGGCACAACAACACGATTGTTTTTCTCATGAAGTTGCCAAATTATATTGATCAAATTATAGGCTTGATTTCTTGTATCTTTAATAAATGCAAAACTAAGAAGAACACCTGGGCACTTGGAGTGAGTAAACCCTTCAGTTCAGCTTCGATGGTTGATCTCAATTTGGGACTTGCAATGTAGCTATTTTCGTTCAACCTCACCCCCCTACAAAAAAAATAAAGCTTCTCATCCCTATTATAAGGACTCAGAATGGCTTCTCAGCCCTGTGGGTTGTTTTAGGGTGGAAGGATGGGCAGGGAGGGAGAGGGCTGGAAAGTCAGCTGCGTGGAGACAGGAGGTCAGAAGGGAGGGAGCAAGCAGATGCTAACATGGTACCTAAGGCTCGTTTCCCCACCAGCATTAGGACAAAGCAGCTGGAATTAGACATGCTTATCTTCGTGTCATTTTGGATGTTTAACATATTAGCTGTATGAAAATAGTGTGGATGTGATACAGTGTAGATGTATGTCCCTGTTCAAATCATGTGTTAAAATGTGATCTTCAGTGTTGGAGGAGGGGCCTGATGGGAGGTGACTAGATCATGGGGGCACACTTCTCATGCATGGTTTAACACCATGAATGGTTTAGTACTGTCCTCATAATAGTGACTCAATTCTCATGAGATGTGGTCATTTAAAACTATGTGGCACCTCCCTCTCTAGCTTGTTTTCACCATGTGTAGTAGTCCATTCTTGCATTACTATAAGCAACCACCTGAGGCTACGTAATTTATAAAGAAAAGAGGTTTAACTGCTCATGGTTCTACAGGCTGTAGAGGAAGCACGACTGGGGAGGTTCAGGAAACTCACACTCATGGCGGAAGGGGAAGAGGAAGGAAGCATGTCTTACACGGCCAGAGCAGGAGGGAGAGAGAGATGGGGGAGGGAGCACACACCTTTAAAAACCGGATCTCATGAGAACTCACTCACTAGCATGAGAACAGCAAGGGGCAAGTCCGACCCCATCACCCAGTCTCCTCCCACCAGGCCCCTGCTCCGACACTGGGGCTTAGGATATGACATGAAATTTGGGCGAGGACACAAATCCAAACCGTATCACCGTATGAGATGTATCTGCTCCTGCTTTGCCTTCCGCCTGAGCAAAAGCTCCCGGAGGCCTCCCGGAAGCAGAAGTCACCATGTTTTCTGCACAACCTGCAGGACTGTGAGCCAGTTAAACCTCTTTTCTCTTAAATTACCCAGTCTCGGGTATTTCTTTATAGCAATGTAAGAATGGACCGATACAGGATGTAGAAAAAGATGCTGAGATCGGCCGGGCGCGGTGGCTCAAGCCTGTAATCCCAGCACTTTGGGAGGCCGAGGCGGGTGGATTACGAGGTCAAGAGATCGAAACCATCCTGGTCAACATGGTGAAACCCCGTCTCTACTAAAAATACAAAAATTAGCTGGGCATGGTGGCGTGTGCATGTAGTCCCAGCTACTCGGGAGGCTGAGGCAGGAGAATTGCCTGAAGCCAGGAGGCAGAGGTTGCGGTGAGCCGAGATCGCACCATTGCACTCCAGCCTGGGAAACAAGGGCGAAACTCCGTCTCAAAAAAAAAAAAAAAAAGAAAAAGAAAAAGATACTGAGATCTTGGGTAATACACGGTGTGAAAAATGATGTAGAGATCTTGGGTGAAGATCTTGTTTACTCTAAACACTGGGAATTAATAAAAGAAACTGGGAACTTCAGAAGCTATTGTGAGCAGATGAAAGCAAAATGATTTCCCGCAATCCCCATCCAGCCATAGAGTCAATAAAATCTTTGAAGAATTGGGGTGCAGCAAAATTGAGGATGTTGGGGAGCAAGGGAGGTTCTAACAAGAGGCCCATGAGTTCTTGACACACTTGCACACACACACAGTTTCACACACATTCATTTCCTCGTGTTATCAGGACCCATGGCCACCTACAAGATAATTTTATTTTTACCAGGTACCCCACTCCCTCAAAAAAAAGCCTGCATCGAAACATTTCCTACTTCTGCCAATTGTGGCAACGCTATGTTTTGGGTTTGAGATCTTGGATGTACGACAGAGCAGGTGCATCTCAGGAGAAAGGAACATATCAGCATTTACAAGGCAGGGGGAGGAATGGGTATTAAGCATGGGAAAGTGAACCAGATGAATTTCACCCACCACCTAGTTGTGTCTGGGGCCAACCCAGAACACAGTAATTATGTTACCAAAGAACTCTGCGTAAGTCATGTCCTGTAATGATTGCAGTAAGCCTGTGTTAACGGCATTATTCCTATTTTACAGACCAGGAAACAAAGCTCAAGTGTAGTTAAGTCCACAACTTGGCCATGATCAGCAAGTAAGAGGTAGAAGCAGGACTTGAGCACAGATCACCTGTCGCCCAGCCACGAATCGCAGTTACCTTGCCTGGTTACACACCCTCAGAGGTCAAGATGTTCATACCCACACCGGACAAGGGAGAAAACACCGGGTAAATCCACATAAAACAAGACAATGGGAGAATAGAAGATAATCCAGATAAATCAAGACAATGGGGGAATAGAAGATACTCTTAGCACACTAGGAAATAAGTATTTTCACTTAACCTAAACACTGAGTTGCCGTGTAGAAGAACGTTGGGAGTGGGGGATTAACAGGAAAAGCTTTCAAGCCATCGGTAGTCAAACATGAGGAGCCAGACCCTCCTGCGAACAGAGCATATTTGAGAAGCCATCTGTTCTCACAACTAAAGAGCATACAGGGACAGAAATAGCTCAAGAGTCAACTAGATTTACTGGAATCAATACTGAGCTTCAGAAATCAAAAATATGATCCAATAGAATCAATGATCTTCCCTGTATATTAGTCCATTTTTCATGCTGCTGATAAAGACATACCAGAAACTAGGCTATTTACAAAGGAGAGAGGTTTATTGGACTTACAGTTCCACCTGGCTGGGAAGGCCTCACAACCTCGGTGGAAGGTGAAAGGCACATTTCACATGGCAGCAAAGAAGAGAATGAGCGCCAAGGGAAAGGGGTTCCTCTTACCGAACCATCAGATCTCACGAGACTTAGTCACTACCACCACAACAGTATGGGGAAACCACTCCCATCATTCAGTTCTCTCCCACTGGGTTCCACCCGCAACATGTGGGAATTGTGGGTGCACAACTCAAGATGAGATGTGGGTGGAGATGCAGAGTCAAACTGTATCATTCCCCAAACCTGCTTCCTGCCATGATTGGGAGTAGAAAGAATGTTCAACTAGGATCTAGAAGGTTGAGTTCAAATTCCTATTCAATTATTTACTGGCTGTGTCTTTTTAAGCACGTAGCTAAACTTCTCTAAGACACAAATGTGGCAATTAAAAATCAAAAAGCTTTAAAGTACTGAACTTCAGAAAACTGGTCTAACTCGCCATAGTCAAGTCATAGCTGAGCCCTGTGCCAAGGGGGGATCATACTGCCCACCTTCCAGGGGTGCTGCAACTGGGCAAACACACGCAGAGGTGCCAGGTTAATACGAAGGTACTTAAAAAGATCACGCTCGCCTCCAACCGAAAAAAAGAGGGAATCTAACCAGGAGGTCCTTCAAAATTCCTTTTTTGTTAAGCTTAGGTCAATGATCCTTTGGTGAAAAGAGCTAATAATCTGCTTGCTTTTCTTAAGTGTCTACTAGGTGATAAGCAGGGCCAGCTTCATGGGGCACAAACTGTGTGGTCACACAGGACCCTGCTGTCACTGTCTTCAGATTCATACCCATGGTTGAACAAGGAACCCTGCATTTTCATTTTGCACTGAGTCCTGCAAATCATATAGCAGGGCCCAGTGCATGGCACCATGCCTGATATCCAGAACACAGCAACAAACACACTGGTATCCTAGAGGAGCTCCAATCAAGTGGATTACTTTAGGAGCAAATCCTACAGAACAAAGGGAACACTTAAGGAAATAAATTAACTTGCCTATTTTATTCCTCAGTCCAACTCCAAAGACTAAAGCACTTACTTAATCTTAGAAACATGCCCTGACTTGTCTGCACATGAAACACACTGACTACCTACAGACTCACCAAGCCCCACCCTTCTGAGGTGAGATGATGTCTTTCCAGACTCCGGCATCACTCTGGGACACGTCCGCCCACCTATGACATGGAAAAATGAGCACCTAGAGCAGTGGTCCTCTAAGCACAGTCTCTAAACCAGCAACACAGCATCACACGGGAGCTTGTTAGAAATGCAAACTTGGGCCAAGTGTAGCGGCTCACACCTATAACCCTAACACGTTGGGAGGCCAAGTAGGACATTGGAGCGAGCCCAGGAGTTAGAAACCAGCCTGGGAAACAGTGAGACCTCCATCTCTACAAAAAATACAGAAAACTTAGCCAGGCCTGATGGTGCGTGCCTGTAGTCCTAGCTGCTTGGGAGGCTGAGGCAGGAGCGATCACTTGAACGCAGGAGTTTTGGTGCACTGAGACACGATTGTACCACCGCACTCCAGCCTGGATAACAGAGCAAGACCCTGTCTTAAAACAAATGCAAACTGTATAGTTCGCTTTCATGCTGCTGATAAAGAGGTACCAAAAACTGGTAACGAAAAGAGGTTTAACTGGCCTCACGGTTCCACCTGGCTGTGGAGGCCTCAGAATCATGGCAGGAGGTCAAAGGCACATCTTACATGGCGGGGGCAAGGAAAACTGAGTAAGAAGCAAAAGCAGAAACCCCTGGTCAACCCAAGAGGTCTCGAGACTTACTCACCATCACAAGAATAGCACGGGAAAGACTGGCTGCCATGATTCAAATACCTCCCCCGAGGTCCCGCCCGTAACACATGGGAATTCTGGGAGATACGATTCAAGGAGAGATTATGAGGGGGACACAGCCAAACCATATCAGACTCTAAAGCCTCACCCAAGACCTGCTGAATCAGAAACCCTGGGGTTGGGCCCAGCAATCCGGGTTTTAACCAGTGCACCAAGGGGCTTCCTCTGCATGCTAAGGTTTGAGAATCATAGGCCTCGGTTATAAAATCTAATCACTTTGAAATGTATTATCTTTTCTTTCCTTCAATTTCTTTTTTTTTTTTTTGAGATGGAGTTTCGTTCTTGTTACCCAGGCTGGAGTGCAATGGCGCGATCTCAGCTCACTGCAACCTCCGCCTTCAGGCAATTCTCCTGCCTCAGCCTCCCGAGTAGCTGGGATTACAGGCACGCACCACCAGGCCCAGATAATTTTTGTATTTTTAGTAGAGACGGGGTTTCACCATGTTGACCAGGATGGTCTCAATCTCTTGACCTTGTGATCCACCCGCCTCGGCCTCCCAAAGTGCTGAGATTATAGGCGTGAGCCACCGCACCCGGCCTCCCTTCAGTTGTTTTTATGCTATGAAGGGAGTGTTGAGGAAATTGCCAAGGCTGTCCCTTCCCGGCATCATCCTCTGCAACACAGTCACTGGCAATTCCCAGAGACCAGGGGCCCTTTGTGCGTTTCCTGCAAAATTCAATATAACTCACACACTTTGTTTTTGCCTGTCCATTCAAGACACAATGTAGCCACAGAGTCCCTTGTGAACACACATCCCATTTGCACATGTCAAGTATCTGATTCATTTAGACTTATCCCAATTGCTCAGTGTGCGCAACAGAAGCCTCCTGCTATTCTCGATCTAAACAGCTGAGTTAATACCCTCCAACAAAGGGGGCCTGGTGTTTGGGTGAGCTCCCATGGGTCTGACAGCCACAAAGAGAAGCTTGTTGAATGCACACATAAAAAGAGAAGAGATAGGAGGCAGATACTCTGATCTTTATGACCCTCTGATTATTCTATCCGTTAGTTAAAACATAAATCCATCCCCTGACCTAACAAAATACTATTTTACTTCCTTTTACCCCGTATTTTATCTTTTATAGGCAATAAAACATAAAAACCTTACAAAGGTTATGTTCTCATCAATTTTTGCACTAAATGACCATAAATTAAGTGGAAGTTATGGCAGCAGCAGCACAAATGTCAGCTTCAAACTCCCTTGAAAGACAACCTCCCACATTAGAGCCAAAAGCTGCCCATCAAAGACTTCCTGATTAAAATTAACACCCAGGCCGGGCGCGGTGGCTCAAGTCTGTAATCCCAGCACTTTGGGAGGCCGAGGCAGGTGGATCACGAGGTCGAGAGATCGAGACCAACCTGGTCAACATGGTGAAACCCCGTCTCTATTAAAAATACAAAAAATTAGCTGGGCATGGTGGCGCGTGCCTGTAATCCCAGCTACTCAGGAGGCTGAGGTAGGAGAATCGCCTGAACCCAGGAGGCAGAGGTTGCGGTGAGCTGAGATGGCGCCATTGCACTCCAGCCTGGGTAATGAGCGAAACTCCGTCTCAAAAAAAAAAAAAAAATTAACACCCAATGTTAAAACAGCACTGCTGTTCTATTTTTTTAAGTATAGGGCATCTCTAGCCTTTTGTTTCTTAAGGTCTGTTCTAGGAGCCCACAAATTTAAAAAAATGTAAAAAAAAAAAAAGTGAAAAATGTATTTTTCGGACACACACAAAAAAGCTATTTTGTGGAATCACTTTGAGTTTTATGGCTTCCAGCTTTTACTGTAATAAATGGCCTCCCAAACCGTCACAGCACCAAACAGCTACCAGATGTAAAAACTCAAAATTGATTTTTCATTTATATAAAAGTCATTCAACCAATATTTGTCAAGAGGTTACATTAAATTAAGGTAACTAAATGAGATGGTAAATATACAGCACAAACCCAGCAAGTATTCCTTATCCCTTGCGCAGTTGTTTTTTTTTTTTTTTTTTTGAGTCTGTTGCCCAGGCTGGAGGTCAGTGGCGCAATCTCGGCTCACTGCAAACTACGCCTCTAGGGTCCAGGGAATTCTCCTTTCTCAGTCTCCCGAGTAGCTGGGACTACAGGCACCTGCCACCACACCACACTAATTTTTCTATTTTTAGTAGACGTGTGGTTTCAACCATATTGGTCAGGCTGGTCTCAAACTCCTGACGTCAGGTGATCCACCCACCTTGGCCTCCCGAAGTGCTGGGATTACAGGGGTGAGCCATCATGCCCGGCCCCTTGGGCATTATTAACATTATTATTGTTGTTGCTATTACGAGTTGAGTATTAGAAATACAATGACAAGCCAAACAGGTATAGCTCTCCTGCTCTCCTGAAGTGCTAGCCGCAAAGACAGACTTCATTCAAATAATCACATAAGGAAGTGTCAGTTACAAATTGTTACAATGAAGACTCCTATCCTTTCGATTTTGAAATCTCTTAGCTATTAGGAAGCCTGAAGTGGGAGGATCCCTTGAGCCCAGTGAGCTATGATCACGCCACTGCAGCCCAGCCCTGGTAACAGAGAAAGGCCCTGTCTCAAAAGAGGACGGGAGGGCAAAAGAGACCAATCTCTTGGATATTAATTTGGACCAAATCACGACTTCCTCCATGGCTTTCAAGATCCCTTCTATATTACTATGCAAATTCCAAACGGAAGACAGCCAAAAAGACACGCCAACAAGTATTCGTATTTCGTTACTGTGTCACTTAACTCCAGAAAGGTTTTCCAGAAATGTGTAAATTAAAACCTCTATTTTTTATACTGTTAACATTTACAATTACAGAAACTTCAGTATCCGAAAAAGCGAGTCCGTAGTCAGATAGACGTATGAATAAACCCACCATGAATTTTTCAGAAATTTATGAATAAATGACAAATTAAAGCTAGCATTTACCTCTTAGTTTGCAATCCACGTGCTTGAACTGTATGGCCATTTCTACGTCATAAGTCACTTTGTTACAACTATTTTTTATTCTCTTATTATTATTATTATTATTATTATTTTGAGAAGGAGTTTCACTCTTGTTACCCAGGCTGGAGTGCAGTGGCGCGATCTTGGCTCACCGCAACCTCCGCCTCCTGGGTTCAGGCAATTCTCCTGCCTCAGCCTCCTGAGTAGCTGGGATTACAGGCATGCGCCACCATGCCCAGCTAATTTTTTGTATTTTTAGTAGAGATGGGGTTTCACCATGTTGACCAGGATGGTCTCGATCTCTTGACCTCGTGATCCACCCGCCGTGGACTCCCAAAGTGCTGGGATTACAGGCGTGAGCCACCGCGCCCGGCCCCTCGTATGTTTTTAAGTGATAAAATAGGTTTTCTGGTGACTTGGCTTAGAGTCAAAAGCAGGAAAGAAAACCATGATCACAGAATATGGAGGGATCATTTTTAAATAGATCCTATTTGACAAGAGAACTGGGAAGATTCAGAAAGGCCCAGAGCTGTGCTGACTACAGAGTCACACTACACGGGGTGGCGCTAAAAGGAAACCCTCAGTCCATCCCCTCAGCTTCTGTAGCACATGGTGGAGGGGCCAGGATTGGGGTCCGGGGGTCTGCATCTGGATCCCAGCTCCACTGTATCATGAACCTGGGCAAGTAGTTTTACCTTCTTCAGCTTCGGTCTCCTGCACTATGACATGGGAAGCCACCTCATTACCGAGCAGGGAGGACGAGGTGAGAGCAGTCATGCTAGTGCGTCTCAGCAGAAACCCAGACAGAGCGAGCACTAGTTAGCCTCAGTGGAAGCCTCTCAAAATCCTGCCTCCTGATGAGGTAAGATCCACAATTTTGTTGTTGTCTACAAAAACACAAACAGACTGACTCTTGCAAACCCAGTTTCCAACGTCCACGAACTCAGGTACAAGAGCAGACCTCCCCGTGCCTCCCATGAGGTGACCACTGCCTTTTCAAGTAGGGATGACTTCTCCCCCCTAGGTCCACCTGGAGAAGTCAGCCCTACGGGGACAGGCAGTGGTCAGCTCATGGGAAGCACATTTCCCCTGAGCATTTAGAGGCCTCCCTGCCATGACCTCTCAACTCATTCTCCCCTAACCCTCACCTGAGAGTTATTTATTACTAGACTAGAAATTATAGCTAAACCAGTAGCTCAATGAGAACTTTGCAGTCAGTTTCTGTGTGCCTAGGACTTTAATTCCATAGGCTAGTCATAAAAAGGAAAAAAGGTATTTAGACAGTCTTCCAAAACTCTTTCATTCATCCATTTAAAACATTCGTGAAGCACATGCTGTGTGCCAAGCTCCAGGCTAAACCCTAGATAGAAAGACACATAAGACAGTCTTTGTCATCAAGGTGTTCACCGTCTTGGAGGAGGAAGACATTTAATAGATTAGGGTAACACAGCATAACACACATTTTTAGGAATGTGTTCTGGAAAGTAAAATATTCCCAACTTAAAAATATGCCCTTCCTCAATAAGTATTTCCCATTCTTTAATTAGTTAAACATCAATTATAATAGAACCCTAAAATGAAAATATGCAAAAAGAAAAACATTACCTATATTCTTACCTATATTTAATTGACATTCCAGATAACTTCTGTTAACACTTAGCTACATGGTCTTCTGCACTAAACGCAATATAAGATCATTTTATACACGGTATAACCTGAGTTTTTCACCTATCAACTGATATGGTTTTTCTGTGTCCCCACCCATTATACTAGGTGAAGTAACTCAGAAACACACAGTCAAGCACATCAGATCAGGGTCTTACTCATAAGTGAGCGCTAATGGAGAAAACACATGGACACACTGGGTGGAATAAGAGACGGTGGAGATTACAAAAGGTGGGAGGGTGGGAGGTGGAGAAGGGTTGAAAATTACCTCTTGGGTACGATATTCACCATTTGGGTGAAGGATACAGCAAAAGCCCAGACTTTATCACTATGTAACATATGCACGTAAGAAATCCACATTTGAACCCTCTAAATATATAAAATTTAATAAAATAATTTATCTGAGGGGAGAGTGGTGCGGAGAGGGTCTCTCCCTGTTGCCCAGGCTCCAGTGCAGTGATACAATCCTAGCTCACAGTAGTCTCAACCTCCTGGCCTCAAGTAATCCTCCCATCTCAGCCTCTAGAGTAGTTGGGACTACAGACATGAGCAACCCTGCCCAGCTAATTTTTTGTTGTTGTTAAATAGAGACAGGGTCTCAGACTGATCTTCAACTCCTGACCTCAAGCAATCTACCTTGTCTTCCGAAAGTGCTGGAAGGACTTGGGGCAGAGCAAGATGGCAGAACAGAAGACTCCACTGACCATCCGGTAAGGAAGTCCACCAATTTAGCATCTACACCAAAGTTCTGGGATTACAGATATGAGTCACTGCACCGGGCAGTTTATCATTTTAAATGATTGCACAGTATTCTACTATTGGTACCAGAATTTCGTTAGCTACTCTCTACTGTTGGATGTTTAGACTGCTTTCAATCTTTTGGGTATGAAACATTACAATATACTATTCACAAAGTTCTTTAACCTAGTCTAGTCACTTCTCCAGAATAATTTTCTAGATGTGGAATGGTTGGATGAAAGGGTGTGCATTTTTTTTTTTTTTTTTTGAGGCGGAGTTTCGCTCTTGTTCCCCAGGCTGGAGTGCAATGGCGCGATCTTGGCTCACCGCAACCTCCGCCTCCTGGGTTCAGACAATTTTCCCGCCTCAGCCTCCTGCGTAGCTGGGATTACAGGCACGCGCCACCATGTCCAGCTAATTTTTTGTATTTTTAGTAGAGACGGGGTTTCACCATGTTGACCAGGATAGTCTCGATCTCTTGACCTCGTGATCCACCCGCCTCGGCCTCCCAAAGTGCTGGGATTACAGGCGTGAGCCACCGAGCCCGGCCTGAGTTGCTGCATTTCTAACAAGCTCCAGGGAACGCCAATTCTGCTGGTCCAAGAACTACACTTTGAGAAGCTTGAGCAATTCACTGCACTGCAACGGGCCTCTGTTTACCCATCTGTGAAATGAAAAGCTTGGAGTAGCTGGTCTGTAAGTTCCTTCTTTCCTGCCCACTCCCCACCCACCCCCACCCCACCCCCCAACAGAGTCTCACTGTGTCACCCAGGCTGGAGTGCAGTGGTGCAATCTCGGCTCACCGCAACCTCCGCCTCCCAGTTCAAGCGATTCTCCTGCCTCAGCCTTCCAAGTAGCTGGGATTACAGGCACCGGCCACCATGCCCAGTTAATTTTTGTACTTTTTAGTAGAGACGGGGTTTCTCCATGTTGGTCAGGCTCATCTCGAACTTCTGACCTCAGGTGATCCGCCCACTTCAGCCTCCCAAAGTGCTGGGATTACAGGCGTGAGCCACTGTGCCAAGCCTAAGTCCCTTCTTATCTCCAACAGCGAAAGAAGTTGTCCCTTGTGCAAATAGAACTAGGTTCATCCTCAATTTCTTTTCACTGGGACAATTGTGAATACCTTCTTCCCTTCATCCCACGGGACAGCACGCAGGTCCACAATGAGGCAACAGTGTGAGGCCAAACAGCCGACATTCAAGCAGCCACAATGCAGGGAAAACAACACCCCTGAAACAGAACACTGCTCCAACCGACGTTTCTCCTGGTAGTACATGGTTTTAACAATGTACATCATATTCTCTTCCCAAAAGGAATGGATTTACCAAGAACCTAAGGCTAATCACCCATTAAAGGAACAAAGAGTGAAATAAGGCAGGAGAATTGACAGAAACATTGCATCTGGAAATACCTTGCCAAAGGGCCTGCCGAAGTCAGCCCTCAGCACAGGGAGTTTGAGTCCCCGGCAGCATTTCACTTGTCCTGGCTACTCCCTTCTGTTCGGTTCTCCCGCATGCTTTTCTGCAACACTAAAAAGTGGGCAGAAACACATCATCATCCTGAATGCCTGAGCTGGCTTGAGTGGCCACCTAAAACACAATGGGGAACCTACAGGCATCTTTTCTTGCTTACCAACGGTATGAAAATGCTGCTATGCTGGCTCCGTAAGAACAGGAAATGTGTATCAGCCACCCTGATAGAAAACGCACGGTAAAAGCTTCCTAGTTCAATTAGGTTATCAAGTAAGACCATGAGTGATTATTAAATTCAAGTCTCTATTTTTTCAAGACTGGACAGGAATTATTTATTTTTAGTAACAATGCATTCTCTCCACCTTCAAACATTTTTCTCCTCCTTTCCTTGTAATAGAAGAGTGTTTAATTTGTTCACAAAACTCTTTTTTTTGAGACGGAGTTTCGCTCTTGTTACCCAGGCTGGAGTGCAATGGTGCGATCTCGGCTCACCGCAACCTCCGCCTCCTGGGTTCAGGCAATTCTCCTGCCTTGGCCTCCCGAGTAGCTGGAATTACAGGCACGCGCCATCACGCCCAGCTAATTTTTTGTATTTTTAGTAGAGATGGGGTTTCACCTGTTGACCAGGATGGTCTCGATCTCACAACCTCGTGATCCACCCGCCTCGGCCTCCCAAAGTGCTGGGATTATAGGCGTGAGCCACCGTGCCCGGCCTCACGAAACTCTTTCTCACTTTAATTTCCTTTAAATTCAGTATGTTTTGACTCCTAAGGAAACTTTTTTTAAAAAAGGATCTAACTCCTTTCCTTTTCTGTTATATGGATGATGCCCTGCCCTGCCCTCCAGCAGCCTCCACAAAGTTAGGAGATCTTGTTTCACAAATTAGGCCACAACTAGTCTTTCTGATTAACTCCAGCTCCAATCAAGGACATTGGCCAATCTGCCAGAACCTAAAATAAAAACAAATCCAGCAGCACTGTCTTCTACGTTGTGTTCATCCTGCTGGGTGCCCCCCTTCCTTTCTTCAGTGGAAGAAGCCCCTCACATTCTGCAAGCCCATATGTGCCCCCTCATTTGGAGCGGTTTGCTATCTATTGCACTCCTATTTCAAGGTGGAGCCCCAGCCAGGACGCGTTTCTCTGAAGAGCTGCTACCCTAATTCCTCACGATCACTCGGAAGCTTGTCAGGGGGACCCAAGCCATAAGAAGGTCAGTAAGAAAACAAATCCCACCTTATTAAGTCTCCTTTAATCTTAAAAGCACATCATCCAAGATTTCAGCGACATTATGCTGGCTCCGCACAAGAGGAACAGTTTTCTTATGAAAATAAGAGAAGCACACAGAACAAGCAAATGGACATGCAACTGTTAAAATGTCTGAGAGCCTAACACGGGGCCAGCGAGCCCAGCAAAGGACGGTGGTTTTTCTCTCTCCTTTTGTCTTTTATTCCCTACTCTCTCGTCTCCTTGCAGCCAAACAAGTATTTTTCTTTTAACAAATATTTTTAAGGTCCTACTTTTCCATTAAAGATGCTTTACTTCTTTTGTATGGTGGGGGTTTTGGTTTTCCTACTGAAATGATAACGACACCGAAGATGGCCCAGGGAAGCTCTGGAATAGTCTTGCTGCAATCCATCAGCTGCAATAATATCAACATTAATATATTGTCAGGAATCTGTATGTAGCATTTCCTTTATCCTGCTCCCTCTCCGAAGAGCGGCTCCACCGGGGATCACATTATTATTCAAGCTTCCTGGACTCACTCCAAATGCATATTGCAACTACGATTCAAAGGGAAACTTATAAAAGGTGATGGGAAATAGACCTTCTGTAGAACATTTTTTTTTAATTAACCTTTTCAGAGTTTAATTCCATCCTATATACTTATAAATAGACCAGCTTTCAGGAACCAAAAACTAATCCTATAGTAATAACCCAAAGCTCGATTTCTCATTCCATACGATCATTAATGTTGCTTTAAAAATCACGAGAAATCTCTTCAACTTCTTAGGCTTCGTAATTCATTTCTGTACACCAATTCAAGAAACCTCATTAGTTTAGGTGGCCTTTTTGCAATATCATCCAAGGCACGCAAATATTTGGAATTTTTACCTTGGGTCACAGTTTAAGAAAAAAACGGTTTCTCATTTCCAGAAAGGATTTATGAATGTAGAAAAATGCTTTTGTGACAGTGACATGTTTACATTACCTAATTCACAAATACAATAAGCTATACAGAATATATAAAAGAAAGAAAAAAGAAGAAGGCTTTTATATAAAGGGTGGAGGTTTTTTAAGTTAAAAAAAATCTTGTTACATTCTTAACATTTTTTTCTATAACCCAGTTTTAGTTTTCCAATCAAATGAAAGATGGAAGAGCTTTGATTTGAGAGAAAAAAATATCCTTTGAACATTGATCGACATGCGATTTGTGCAATTATTTAACCTGGATTTAACTCCCTCTACTCTACGCTCAAATCACTTGATTGACTGAGATGCTGTTTCCATTGAGCTGGATTTACAATTATCTTTAAACAAGCTAAACTTCAAAGGCTGCTCAATGGGTATTTTCCGTTCTTCATTAGAACTCGTAAATGTATAACCTGCATATAAACAAGTCACTCTACCTAATTAAATGGAATCCCTTCCTCTCTATTAAAAATTTAGAAGTGCTGCCTGGGTATAAACATGTCATCTCAGAAGGTGGGAGGGGAGACCCTCTTATCCGTGAATAACCAGCTGAATCTCCTGTAAGTAAAGCCATGTTAATAAAAGCACAGACACACATAAATTATTCTAATTATTTTATTATCAGTAAAGATTGGTTAAACGTGAAGGGTGTTCATTGTTGGCAATTATATCCTCAAGTTTTAACCGATTATGAGGTAAATGCAGCCAAAGCCTTGGGAGACCATCACACACCTTCCTGCCCACTTGCTTTCCCAAACATCTGCATCCTAGAAGAGGTAAGAGAGCATTTTCTCCGATGGCATGTCTAGATTGCAAAATGGGGTTTTTACCACATTTCTAGACTTAGAACTCTTAGGAAAATGATTCATAAAAGCCCTAGGTTGGACATTGAAATGTTCTTAAAGTGTTTTGAGTTTGTGTTGTTTTGCTTGGTTGTTAAAGGAAGAGAAGCGTCTTAAAGCCCTTGTCCCTTTTTTGGAAACTGATGGAGAAATTACAAAGCACCTGCCGCTAATCAAAGTAGTTTAACTTGAGCTCAGGATTCACTGCTATCGCTTCCAACCTTCTTTTATTTAAAAAAAAAAAACTCTTTTTAAAGTTTGAAACAATATTTGTGACATTAAGCTTTATATCATAAGACCAGCCAGAAATTGCATGTAAATGTTTGAGAAAGGAGATGTAGATTTTTGAGCTGCGAGGTGCTTTGTTGGAGCGTCCTCTTGTGGTCAAATGTCCTCAACGCAACTTTAGAGTCACATTTTTTAAAAGGCTCATTTGACAAACCCTCAGTAGCACAATTTTGACACAAGCTGCAATTCAGGATTGAAATTGTGCTGTCTTGTTGCATTTTGCATTCTCTCCTATTCTCCACAAACACCTTAAAATGCATTCACTCAAGCAAACAGCAATTCAGGAGAGCCCTTAAATATACAACTCTTCAAATACACAAAAATTATGCACAAATGCACGGCAATGCTCCTTAGTGATTTGGGAACAGAAGAAGTCTTCCTCACGAGGTGGCACCTCTCCTTAGGTGTCCTTAATGGCCACGGGAGGGACACCTTTTTCCCTGGTATCACCACCACTATCAGATGCTAATACCATGGTATGTAGCAGCTGCAGGCTGGGTGGCTAATGTCACCCGGCGCTGGCTGCCGTCATGTTGAATACACGCATCTGCAAGGAAAACGTATATCCTAAGTGGAGCAAAGGTCCCAGAGGCCTCAGTTCTTGGGCCGAATTGAGCATGGCTTTACTCCAGTTGTTGGCAGTTAATAATGGGGAATATTAAAGGCAGTTATTATATTCAAGTATTTCCATAACTTGTCAACTATGTAAAATATGTATCACTCGTATGGCTTCAAAATAATCTACTTAGAAGCCTCACTAAAGATAAGGATGTTTGTGAAAATTCCTGCCTTTGACCAGAAACCTGGGTATAAAAGGATTGAGATATGAGGGCTTCTCTTTGATATCTCAAGTTTCAGGTCTTGAAGGGACTCCGGGAATGTCAGATTTCAAACTTCTCATTTTACAGATTAAAAAGAAAACAAAGAGGCTGGGCACAGTGCCTCATGCCTGTAATTTCAGCACTTTGGGAGGCCAAGGTGGGCAGATCACTTGAGGCCAGAAGTTCAAGACCAGCCTGGCCAACATAGTAAAACCCCAACTCTATTAAAAATACAAAAATGAGCTGGGTATGGTCGCAGGCACCTGTAATCACAGCTACTCAGGAGGCTGAGGCAGGAGAATCGCCTGGACCCAGGAGGTAGAGATTGCAGTGAGCTGAGATTGAGGCACTGTACTCCAAATTGAGTGAGCTCTGTCAAAAAAAAAAAAAGAAAGAAAGAAAGAAAGAAAGAAAGAAAGAAAGAAAGAAAGAAAGAAAGGAAGAAAGAAAGAAAGAAAGAAAGAAAGAGAAAGAAATAAAACAAGGCATCATGAGGGATAGGGACCTGCCCAAGGTCTCATGGTAGAAAGCAGCAAACCTAAGATGCGGAGGAGAATCAGCTGGAGTTAGCATGGCCCATCCTGTGTGGCTTCATCTTGCCCAAGAGCTTTCTGGCATCCAATTCTTCAAGCTGGGCTGAAGTTCCCGATTTGCCTCAAACGCCCTAAACTTCTCCTGAAGCTTCTGTCCTTCTACTGATGGGTCCATCCTGTCTCTTTCCTCATAATGATAAATAAATGATTACCATATCTTTTTTTTTTTTAATTGCATTTTAGGTTTTGGGGTACATGAGCAGAACATGCAAGACAGTTGCGTAGGTACACACATGGCAGTGTGTTTTGCTTCCTTTCTCCCCTTCACCCACATTTGGCATTTCTCCCCAGGCTATCCCTCCCCACCTCCCCCTCCCACTGGCCCTCCCCTTTCCCCCCCAATAGACCCCAGTGTTTAGTACTCCCCTTTCTGTGTCCATGTGTTCTCATTTTTCATCACCCACCTATGAGTGAGAATATGCGGTGTTTCATTTTCTGTTCTTGTGTCAGTTTGCTGAGGATGACGTTCTCCAGATTCATCCATGTCCCTACAAACGACACAAACTCATCATTTCTGATTGCTGCATAATATTCCATGGTGTATATGTGCCACATTTTCCCAATCCAGTCTCTTATCAATGGGCATTTGGGTTGATTCCAGGTCTTTGCTATTGTAAACAGTGCTGCAATGAACATTCGTGTACACGTGTCCTTATAGTAGAACGATTTATAGTCTTTTGGATATATACCCAGTAATGGGATTGCTGGGTCAAATGGAATTTCTATTTCTAAGGCCTTGAGGAATCGCCACACTGTCTTCCACAATGGTTGAACTAATTTACACTCCCACCAACAGTATAAAAGTGTTCCTTTTTCTCCACATCCTCTCCAGCATCTGTTGTCTCCAGATTTTTTAATGATCGCCATTCTAACTGGCGTGAGATGGTATCTCAATGTGGTTTTGATTTGCATCTCTCTGATGACCAGTGACGATGAGCATTTTTTCATATGATTGTTGGCCTCATATATGTCTTCTTTCATAAAGTGTCTGTTCATATCCTTTGCCCACTTTTGAATTTTGTTTTTTTCCTGTAAATCCGTTTGAGTTCTTTGTAAATTCTGGATATCAGCCCTTTGTCAGATGGGTAAACTGCAAAAATTTTTTCCCATTCTGTTGGTTGCCGATCCACTCTAGTGACTGTTTCTTTTGCCGTGCAGAAGCTGTGGAGTTTCATTAGGTCCCATTTGTCTATTTTGGCTTTTGTTGCCAATGCTTTTGGTGTTTTGTTCATGAAGTCCTTGCCTACTCCTATGTCCTGGATAGTTTTGCCTAGATTTCCTTCTAGGGTTTTTATCGTGCCAGGGATTACGATATCTTTTAGGATAAAACCAGTCCACATTTGAAAAACCAAACTCCATACAACATAATATAAAGCATCCTCTCTGGAAATGCCTGGAATTCTCATGCCATGTTTATTTATGTACCATCGACTTGCCACTCAAAAGTCTTATACAAAACAGACTATGGAAATAAATAATGTGCACTTTTATTATAAATGCCAATTTTAGCACATCTCCATGACCTATTTTACAGATTACAAAGTAGCTTTTAGTCATTTGTGAAAATGAAAGCCCATAAAATTAGTCATCGTAGGTAAAAAAGCTGGAGAAAGGTCCTCGATGCTGCCCTAAGGTTTTCAGCTGATACGCGGCATAGAAATGTGTACACGTTCCTAAGGGTTCTGGGAGGTTGATGGATGGCGAAGATCTCACGGTTACGGTCGTCGCAGATATCCCCACCAGATGGCGCTCTTCTTTCTTTTCGATTCATCTTCATTTTAAAAAGTGATTTTTGCAGTCTCAGAATGATATAGAATTGTGAAATATGTACACGGTTTCATATAGTATCCTGTTTAATGTTGCAACATACATCACAGTTATAAAAATCAGCACGCCTCCCTCTCCCACCCCATCACGGGGGAATTCCTACCTGGATCCCCAAGGGTTTGGGTGAGGGGTGCTGATGGTACTCTTAGGAAATGCCAGGACTTTGGAGGGAAGGAGGGAGGGCGTGTGTGTGCGCGCTATGCCAAGGTTCCGTTCTTCCTAAAAGGTGAATTTAGTCTTAAAACTCTTTTAAGATTTTCTCATACATTAAGAGTTTTCCTGTAATCCCAGCACTTTGGGAGGCTGAGGCGGGTGGATCACGAGGTCAAGAGATCGAGACCATCCTAGTCAACATGGTGAAACCCCGTCTCTACTAAAAATACAAAAAATTAGCTGGGCATGGTGGCGCGTGCCTGTAATCCCAGCTACTCGGGAGACTGAGGCAGGAGAATTGCCTGAACCCAGGAGGCGGAGGTTGCGGTGAGCCGAGATCACGCCATTGCACTCCAGCCTGGGTAACAAGGGCGAAACTCCGTCTCAAAAAAAAAAAAAAAATTCATAAGCAAGATGTAGTTTTCTATCATCAAGGCTAAAGCAGAGTCTCCCCATTTTAGCTCCTTCCTCCAGAAATTCCCCTCCTGAAGGGACTTCGCTGTCTTAATCCCCTCCCTGCCACAGCAGTTCTCCTGGGCTACTGGAATAACAATGGATTCATAAATATCTTCAGTTGCCAGCAGACAACATCTGATCTGGCAGGAAAATGGGTAAAGAAAATACATGGAAATTATTCAAAAACTTCATCAGTTGGCGCTACGGTTCTCAATGCTTGCCTCCGCCATACTCTGGTTCCAAAAACTAGACTGAAATATTTTGCTAATAAAGAGTCTCATGCTGGCTTTTCCACAAATGAGGCTGGAACAATTAGATGTCAACAGACAGAAAGAGGAGCCTAGAGAAAGACCTTCTACCTTAGCTAAAAATTCAGAGGGGGCCAGGGGCAGTGGCCTATGCCTGTAATCCCAGCATCTTGGGAAGGCAAGGCAGGCAGACCGCTTGAGGTCAGGAGTTTGATACAAACCTGGCCAACACCCTGTCGCTACCAAAAAATATTAAGATTAGCTGGGCATGGTGGTGCATACCTGTGATCCCGGCTACCTGGGAGACTAAGATAGGAGAACTGCTTGAACCAGAGAGGGAGACGTTGCAGTAAGCCAAGACTGCACCACTGCACTGCAGCCTGGGTGACAGAGTAAAAGACCCTGCCTCAGAAAAAGAAAAAAAGTCAATTCAGAGTGAATCACAGGCCTAAACACAAAGTGCAAAACCATAAAAACTTCTTGAGGACAACCTGGGAGAAAAGCTCCGTGACCTTGGGTCTGGTGATGAGTGTTGCACTGCCCATCATAGAAAAAAACTGGTAAGTTGGCCTTTATTAAAATGTGAAACTTCTGCTCTAAGACACTGTTAAGAGAATGAAAAGACAAGCCACAGGCTGGAACAACGTATGCGCAGAACGCATATCTGACCAAGGGCTCATATTCAAAATCTGAAAGAATTCTTAACACTCAACAATTGAAAAACAACAGAATAAAAAAGGGTCAATATATCTGAAACGACGCCTCACAAAAGAAGATGTAGATGGCACAGAAGTATACAAAAGGTGTTCAACGTCATTTATCATTGGAGAATTGAAAATAAAAACAGTAATGAGACACTACCGGGGCCAGGCGTGTAATCCCTCTAATCTCTGCACTTTGGGAGGCCAAGGCAGGTAGATCACCTGAGGTCAGGAGTTTGAGACCAGCATGACCAACGTAAACAACCCCCTTTCTACTAAAAAACACAAAAAGTAACCAGGCTTGGTGGTGTGTGCCTGTAGTCCCAGCTACTCGGGAGGCTGAAGCAGGAGAATCGCTTGAACCTGGGAGGCAGAGGTTGCAGTGAGTCAGGATCGTACCACTGCACTCCAGCCTGAGTGACAAAAAAATCTGACCATACCAACTTCCAGCAAGGATGTGGAGTAACAGAAACTCCCATTCATTGCCACTGGAAATAGGAAATGATATAGCCACTATGGAAGACAGGTTGACAGTTTCTTACAAAATTAAACACTCCTTATCATGTGACCCAGCAATTGTGCCACTCCTAGGTATTTGCCCAAAGGAGCTGAAACTTTTATCCCCAGAAAAATTTGCACAGTAATGTTAATTCATAATCACCAAAAACTCGAAGCAGCCAACATGTCCTTTAAAAGGTGAATGAACAAACTGGCACATTTATGCAATGAAATATCATCTAGCCCTTAAAAAATGAGATACCAAACCACTAAAAGACAGATGGGCAGACATAGTGGCTCGCACCTGTAATCCCAGCACTGTGGGGGACCAAGGTGGGAGGACCAGTTGAGGTCAGGAGTTTGAGAGCAGCCTGGGCAACATGGTGAGATCCCATGTCTACTAAAAATTTTTAAAATTAGCCTGGCATGGTGGTACATGCCTGTAATCCTAGCTACTTGGGAGGCCGAGGCAGGGTAATCTGAAGCTGGAAGGCTAACGTTGCACTGAGCAAAGATCACACCACTGCACTCCAGCTTGGGCAACAGAGTGAGACTCCATCTCAAAAAAAAAAAAAAAAAAAAGACAGATGAATCTTAAATGCATATTGCTAAATCAAAGAAGCCAGTGTGAAAAGCTACATACAGGAATCATATTCTGATTGTATGACATGTTAGAAAAGCAAAGCTGGTATAATATTGATCAGTGGTTCCCAGGAGCTGGAGGAACAAGGTTGATGAGGTAAAGAGAGTGGATTTGGGGGGTTATTCTGCATGATACTATAAATGCCATGCAAATTATAAAAGAATTATTTAGGAGGTCAAGGGGTCCCAGAATGGAATACACAATGTGACACCACCACCACCGAAAAAACTGAATTGTATTACAAATATGTGAAACAACCTTACTGAAGAGGATGGGGCAAATGGTAGTGCCCTCAGTAACTCTGGAAGTAGCTGGAATCTGAAACACTAGGGAAAGGGACTGCACGCACGACTGGAGCCTAGCTGTTAACACTGTTTCCCTTGGCGGGTGGGGACAGCAGTGCTGATACTGCTATACACGTGTATTGAGGTGTGAGTAAACAGGTGATAGGAACCAGCTTTGTTACTACTGGAGTGGGAATTCATGATAAACAACGAGATGCTAAAAAGATCCATCTATCCATCGTCGGCGTTATCAGTATGAGCTCATGTTTTGCTTAATGTCGACATGGATGGCATACAAATATTTGGGCATATATGCATATGCAAATATTCACAAATTAGTATACATATATATATTTCCTTGCTCCTTTAGCGGAGAGGACCTGAAAGCAATGATTGGCATGTCAGTAGCAATGAGCATACCTAGCGCCCAGAACTTGGTCTCTATTACCACTCTCCAATTCTCCACTGCTCTTGGAGAAACGGCAGATTCTGTGACTAGGATAAGAAGCGCACAAGATAAGCCTGGACATCTCGCAGTGTCAGGAAAGTGAGGAAGTTCTCATTGTATCTCATGTGTGCACTCGCGCTCTCTCTCTCTCGCTCTCTGTCTGTCTCTTGCTGTCTCTCACTCTCTCTCGCACTCTCTCTCGCTCTCTCTCACATGCACATATACCCCTAAATTGATGTGTCAAAGAGACACAGGAGACAACTTCAAGAACTCCCAATAGCCAAAGGTGGAACAACCTGAGCAACAACCAAAAAAAGTGGTATTGTATTATAACCCAAAGTGTAAAATAAATATCCAAAGCATCCGAAGTCCGTAGTGACATAATAACTGAGTAAGAAAAACAGACAAGTCTCTTGCTCAGAATTCCGAACACTTTGTGTAGCTACCTCACCCCCAAAGAGGTAGACTGTAACTCCCCTAAGTGTGGGCTGTGCAGCGGCTTCTTTCCAAAAGGTACGGCGCAGAAGTACGGCCTGTCCATTACAATCCTCCTGCATCCACTCTTGCAGAGATGTTGAAGCACGTTTGGATCCCATCTTTTTTTTTTTTTGAGACGGAGTTTTGCTCTTGTTACCCACGCTGGAGTGCAATGGCGCGATCTCAGCTCACCGCAACCTCCGCCTCCTGGGTTCAGGCAATTCTCCTGCCTCAGCCTCCTGAGTAGCTGGGATTACAGGCACGCACCACCATGCCCAGCTAATTTTTTGTATTTTTAGTAGAGACGGGGTTTCACCATGTTGACCAGGATGGTCTCGATCTCTTGACCTCATGATCCACCTGCCTCAGCCTCCCAAAGTGCTGGGATTACAGGCACGCGCCACCATGCCCAGCTAATTTGTTGTATTTTTAGTAGAGATGGGGTTTCACCATGTTGACCAGGATGGTCTCGATCTCTTGACCTCGTAATCCACCCGCCTTGGCCTCCCAAAGTGCTGGGATCCCGTCTCTTAATAGCCATGTGACTCCAGGATAGTCACAGAACCCCAGGCCTCGCACCAGTCTAACGGCAATCAACACCACCAACAGTGTACAGTGCCTGGCACCTCAGAACACGTAACCTCAGAATGCTGCTCCTATGAGCTAGCTCATGTGGATTGGACATATGTCAATTCCAATAGAAAAACAGACTGTACAAAATTCCTACAGTGATACTTCACCATGGATGAGAGAATAAAAAATTCTCTTAACCCATCAGGCTCCAACATCAGCTCCAAAAAAATATCCAAACCATGATCTACTCCAAGTCCAGACAGTATCTTCCGATGGACAGAAACTCCTCCTAGAAGGTGACGTTTGGGAGTTTCTTCTCAATGGGCTCAAACTGACTTCTGGGCTCATTCCATAAAACTGGTATCTTGATACCCTGGCTCTAAGTCTGCCCTGAGGCCAACCCTTGGAGAAGACGTTTCTCTTCCCTTCTCTCCATCCTTGCCCTCGTTTTTTTGTTTTTTGGAGCCAGAGTCTTGCTCTGTCACCCAGGCTCAAGTGCAATGCCACCATCTCGGCTCACGGCAGTATCTGCCTCCTGGGTTCAAGCCATTCTCATGCCTCAGCCCCTGCAAGTAGCCAGAATTACAGCCCAGCTCATTTTATTTTTAGTAGAGATGAGTTTCACCATGTCGGCCAGACTGGTCTCAAACTTTTGACCTCAAGTCATCCACCAGCCTCTGCCTCCCAGCATCCTCGGATTACAGCCACGAGCCACCACACACTGCCCTACGTGCCTTGATATAGATGGATCAGGCCTTCCGTTTCATCTGTCTCCAGATTCAGGTTCTGAGGAGCAGAAAATGAAGTGACCTCAATGACAAGCTCCATTCCTGAGATGAACTTCCACTACCAAGCCACCTTCTTATGTGTTGTCAGGCTAAGAGGGTATGTGTGCCCACCTGTGCCTTGAGGCCAGATTCCAGGGAAACAGGTAAGAAGTGGTACAAGGAGGGGAAAAAATCCCATCACTGTACATGTCACATCCTAAAAACATTTTATGCATAAAATTGAGGCATGACACCTGTACACATGTAATTAAAATTTCCTCTAGCAAAACTGCTGGTTTACATAAATGTCAAATAGATCATTATTCCATGATGTCCCCAGAAGTGACTGGCAGGGACTTAGCCACAGAAACAAGCGTGAGCAGCACTTCGTGGACCTGCTGGGTGAACGCACCTGCATGGAAGAGAAAGCACACAGCCCAGGCTTCCTGACCTCAGAGCATTTTCTAATATCGTGGGGCCAAAACTCCCCTGAATGTAGTTGGCTCAATGTTTCCTATAGTTTTTGCTACCATTATTTAATTACAGAGTCATAATTACATGGTTTCAGGAAGAGAACCCTTATCCTCTCCCTCAAGGAACTGGCCTGCGTCAGGTCAGTTTTCAGGAACAAGAGGCACTGGACATCATATTATTTCTTACCCATCAGGCTATGTACAGTCATGAACTTGATATGGTCGAAAGTCAATGGAAACACTGCCTGCCCCACTACCAAGAAAATAAATGATATTCCTGTATAAGAAATGCATTAACAGGCCGGGCGCGGTGGCTCACGCCTGTAATCCCAGCACTTTGGAAGGCCGAGGCGGGTGGATCACGAGGTCAAGAGATCGAGACCATCCTGGTCAACAAGCTGAAACCCCATCTCTACTAAAAATACAAAAATTAGCTGGGCATGGTGGCGCGTGCCTGTAATCCCAGCTACTCGGGAGGCTGAGGCAGGAGAATGGCCTGAACCCAGGAGGCAGAGGTTGTGGTGAGCCAAGATCGCGCCATTGCACTTCCAGCCTGGGTAACAAGAGCGACACTCCGTCTCAAAAAGAAAGAAAGAAAGAAAGAAACTCATTAACACCTCCCCTCATATCACCTACTGTCAAAACACTCTGTACACTTCCCTGAGGGCTCACAGAGTCAGGTCTTGTGGTTCAATGACAGACAGGAAGACAGAAGGAGGCACGTCCAAGGCTGTTAGACAAGAGAGCAAGGGAACCAAGAAGGTTGAAACCCCAAACGGTAACAGGCCGGAGGAGGAGGAGAAGCCAACAGGCCTCCCTGAAACCACTGTCCAGCGCCCGGCTGGATTCTCCCAAGGCCAAGCAGCACATAGCAGGCAGTGTCTCCTAGGTCCACAAGGGTCCAGTCTCTAATAATACACGACAATATGACATTGATTCTATATCTGGTAATACACGAAATGTTTTTATTTCAGTAAATGCTTCCTTTACACGAAGAACTACACCAGTGTCATTACATGGACTGTCTGTTCTAATCCTCACAGCAGTCCTGTGAGGTAAATACTATTCTTCCCAGGGGGGCTAAGCCAGAGGGAACAGGAAGTGGGGAGACCCTAGGGGAAAGATTCAGCTTAAGCTGACTCCCAGGCATCCACTGGAGTTCAAGTGCAACCTTGAACTGGGATTCAAGGCCTTTGTTGCAGGTGAGCTCAACCCAGAGGGGATCATCCCAGCTGTCCTATGGCCTCTCACTGGGGACCCATCACCCCGCAGCTGGTCTCAGACACCGTCCACCCAGCAGGCTGACCACTGAGCACCTTTAACCCTGCCCACTTTACATGGTGGAGGTAGGAAATGATTGATTTAATTTACCTCTCAGGGAGGCCCCCTCAGAACTTCTACTATTGAAGCCAGAACTTCATTGTAAAATACGTCAAAAGTGCATTCGTGACCCACCTCATCTGGCTCTTGCGGTGAGAGTCTCCAGTCATGCCACACTTGCTCACACCCTGTTCAGCACTCCCCATCTCGAGTTCCTTCTTTAAGAGACAATTCCCCATTGATGATAAACGAATATAAAACCAAGTTTGCTGAAGGACTGATGGGTCACCCCCTCCAATTAACTTTTTTTTTTTCCTGAAGACAAGTCTTAGTGCCAAGACCAGTGTCAAGGGGGGAGTTTCTGGCAGAGACACGGAAGAATGGGGGAAGAGAGGACGAGGCTGTCCTCTGGTCTCCGGACCTGCGTAGCACATTCTTTGCACCAAATGAACAACTTGTGTTCATCAGTGGCAGGCGGGTTATTCACAGTAAGGTGAGGCAGGTGAGGGGTTGCAGCCAATGTTCTAAGTAGGAACAAAGAATCACCAGCGATGATGCGAAGGCAGCAGAGGTCCTTGGATAAAGTGGTGGGATGGCCCAAGGCCCAAGCATCGAGGCAGGGCCCACCACTTAAGAAACTACTTGGCCTTTGGGAGGCCGAGGTGTGTGGATCATGAGGTCAAGAGATCAAGACCATCCTGGTCAACATGGCGAAACCCCGTCTCTACTACAAATACAAAAAATTAGCTGGGCATGGTGGCACGTGCCTGTAATCCCAGCTACTCAAGAGGCTGAGGCAGGAGAATTGCCTGAACTCAGGAGGCAGAGATGCGGTGAGCCGAGATAGCACCATTGCACTCCAGCCTGGGTAACAAGAGCGAAACTCTGCCTCAAAAAAAAAAAAAAAGAAAAGAAACAACTGGGCCGGGCGCGGTGGCTCACACCTGTAATCCCAGCACTTTGGGAGGCCGAGGTGGGTGGATCACGAGGTCAAGAGATCGAGACCATCCTGGTCAACATGGTGAAACCCCGTCTCTACTAAAAATGCAAAAATTAGCTGGGCATGGTGGCGCGTGCCTGTAATCCCAGCTACTCAGGAGGCTGAGGCAGGAGAATTGCCTGAACCCAGGAGGCGGAGGTTGCGGTGAGCCAAGATTGTGCCATTGCACTCCAGCCTGGGTAACAAGAGCGAAACTCCATCTCAAAAAAAAGAAAGAAAAGAAACTACTGTCCCTATTGTGTAAACACTTATTCAGGAAGGAACTGAGCTGAGCAAGACGGAAGGGCAGGAGGGGTTCTGAGGCATGGCGAGAAGTGTGACTTGAGAAGAGGGCTTCTGAGTAGCTGGGAGATGATGTCAGCTCCCGGGGCATAGTAGCCTCAGCCCCCACAATGCCTGGGTTATCAGAGGGGGAAAAAGCATGAGCCCCAGGCACAGCTGACCCCTTCCCAGAGTGGAGCAGCAGGAGGCACAGAGTAGTTGAAGCAGAGAGGCAACAGAGTCGTGGGAGCAGCAGGAGGCCCAGCTGTTTCAACGTCACATGCCCAGGCCAGGATGAAACCAGGGAAGGGCCAGGACTGAATTTCTCTGTGGAGATTTGGAGTCCTTGGCCCAAAGGAGAAACCAACAATACGGAGAGTAGGAAGAAGGCCAACATACCTTACTTGACTCTGTATCTGTCACTATTAGAAGCCATGTGTCAACTACATGGAAACCTCATATTACAGCACAGCTGGCTGCCCCCCATGCTGGTGCACACCTGAAGTCCCAGCGACTCAGGAAGCTGAGCAGGGAGGATCATTTGGGTCCAGGAGTTTGAGGGTCTACTCCACTGATCATGCCCCTGAATAGCCACTGCACCCCGTCCTGGGCAACACAGCAACACGGTGATTCCAAGGAAGGAGAAAAACACAACTGGCAATTGTTTCACTAAAAAGCTGGTGAGTTTTGATTCCACTGCCTCTCTGCTTCAACTACGCTCCAAAATCATTTTCACTGATTTGTTTTCACAGCAGTTCAAAATACAGTCTCCAGATGCAAACTTGATTTTCCTTTCCTCATTTTATGACTCTGATGGGAACCTGTGTTCCCTACTGATACCCACAATTTTGTTAACTTAGGCTCTTCAAAGCACAAAGTTAGCTCTAGATTATGGGGCCCTGAGGTGTCTGAAATACTATGATTTGTCTGGGAAAAATATTATAGATTATAAAAAGTCAACAAGAAGACAAAGTCATGAGGTACACACAAAAGATTCCCTGGCCGGGCGCGGTGGCTCACGCCTGTAATCCCAGCACTTTGGGAGGCCGAGGCGGGTGGATCACGAGGTCAAGAGATCGAGACCATCCTGGTCAACATGGTGAAACCCTGTCTCTACTAAAAATACAAAAAAATTAGCTGGGCGTGGTGGCGCGTGCCTGTAATCCCAGCTACTCAGGAGGCTGAGGCAGGAGAATTGCCTGAACCCAGGAGGCAGAGGTTACGGTGAGCCGAGATCGTGCCATTGCACTCCAGTCTGGGTAACAACAGCGAAACTCCATCTCAAAAAAAAAAAAAAAGAAAAGAAAAGAAAAAGAAAAAGATTCCCTTCCAGCCTTCCATCATGGATGGGGGTTTTTCTGGTAATTGGACAAGAAACGGTATCGAATCAGACCGACTGGAAAACATTGAGCAGGACCTCATTCCCCAGGCCCATGCCCAATCATGAAGACTTTTCCAGGGTACCCATTACTGCTGTGGTCAGTTTGTCTCCTGCGAATACTCAGCTTTCCAACCCAGCTTCCCTGACCCAGTGGTCAGACACTCCAAGTGATACGTGGGGGCTGGGCACCGTTTCCCAACACCTGGGAACCTCCTCCCTCCATCTCTGGAAACCCAGCTCCCCCAGGGAAAGGCTGTTTGCTTCTCCCTTTCAACCCAGAGCACACCCCTTTGAGACAATCCCAGCGTACATCCTGGATTGAACAAGGCATTGAAAAATCAGAAGCCACCTTAACTCTGCCACTGGGCGAGGAAGGCCATACTTTGGCTGCCAGAAGCCTAGCCCCTCTTTGAAAAGGGGTAAGAAAAACTGCCTCTTGTTCTTTCTGCTGAGCTGTCAAAGAAACAAGAGCTGAATCTCAGATGGGTCATCCTGCCAATTATATTAATAGCAATCCGTTCCACCTGGGGTTTCAGGCGGTTTCCATTTTCTTCTTCACAGTTTTGTGTATTTTCCAACTTTCTGCAATTATTATATAATCCTCTTGTAACAAAAACCATGCCCAAAGAACAACGACAACAAAATCTGCCTTTGTGGAATGTCTCCTCACACCCGTGATCCCCAGCACTTTGGGAGGCCACGGTTGGTGGACGGCTTGAACTCTGGAGTTCGACACCAGTCCGGGCAACATGGGAAAGCTCCATCTCTAAAAAAAAAATACAAAAATTATGCAGGTGTGGTGGCATGCTCCTATAGTCCCAGCTCCTCAGGGGACTGAGGCAGAAAGACTGCTTGAGCCTAGAAGGTCAAGACCACAGTAAGCCACGTCCACATCACGGCACTCCAGCCTGGGTTGCAAAGGGAGACACTGTCTTTTAAAAACAAAAGCAAAAAAAAAAACAGGTTGCCCCTCCTAGAAACCTCCCAGGTGCCTCTCTTGGATGTAATCAGCTGCTCTCGACCCCCAGGTGCCTGTGGTTTTCTAATCACATTCTGCTGGGCTGGAGTTGCCATGTTCTCTCTCTTGTAATATTCCCCGTCTTTTTCAGGCACCAGCACATAAGAGGTATGTCTATTGAACAAATGAAGTAAATGAATGAATACCTGGTTGACTGAGGACCAGTATTACCTGCAGAACTCTATACTTTAAAAAAAAAAAAAAACGTTTTAGTCATATAGCAGCTCGTATCTATTCAGACAAAAGTGATTCACTGAGACCAAGATAGTTCTCCAAAGCCCAGGCCTCCATGGTAAAGTTGGAAATCTGACACTGAAAGAGTAACAGACCTGTTGCAAACATTTCTGTTCCTAATCCAAACTCCTTGCTGTTTCGTGGATTAATGAATCTTTAGACATTTACTTCAAAGCATAATTGCCCTGGGCTACGTAGTTCATTCCCACACTGCTACTACCCGAGATCGGGTAATTTATAAAGAAAAGAGGTTTCATTGACTCACGGTTCTACATGGCTGGGGAGGCCTCAGGAAACTTGACAATAGAGGCAGAAGGTGAAGGGGAACCATGGACCTTCTTTACACGAAGGTAGGAGAGAGCTCTGCAGGCAGGGAAAATGCCAGATGGTTTTAATCTGATCTCACCATCAGATCTCGTGAGAACTCACTCACTGTCAAGAAAACAGCACGGGGTCGGGGGGGGGAATCCTCCCCTGTGATCCAATCACCTCCCTCCCTCCACACGTGGGGATTACAAGTCAAGATGAGATCTGGGTGAGGACACCGAGCCAGACCATATCAGGCTGTAATGGATTATAGCTGAGAAACTTCCAATTTGTCCTCACCTACCATTTAAAAACAGGAGCCGCCCCCACGGCCAGGTTCCAATGGCATCATATGTTTGTCCTGGCTTGTTTCTTATTAGTAGAGAGCTGATGGTTCAACTACCTGTCAGCACGGGGGTCAGGGGTGCGTTGGAAGAGGGCCATGATCATCCCTACATATTTAGCTCCTTTCTTTCACTGACTCTAACGGGTACAAGAAAGTCCTCTTGTACCCCAGCCATTCATTTCCTAACTTTTCTCTTTCCTGTAATAGGAGGACAAAACCTCCATTCCAAGATAAAAGATAGGGTGAGTCCTGCAGACTCACCCCAGGGGAAAGGGTATGGGCTAACAGCCATAACGGGGTTTAAATGGTGTCCTACAGACCCTGGAAGCAGACCAGGAGGACTTAAGTTCACCTTTGACTCCCTCCCAATTTTGCCCAGAGCTTGCCTAGCTTTTGCACCAGATGCAGGCTATTTAAATAATGGTGAGTTTGGATTTCTCTTAGGGATTTCTACCTGGTTCCGTCTCCTCTAAGACTCTCCTGCAAGGAACACGACTGAGCAGCCTGATTAGGGACACAGAGCTCAGAACAGCACAAATGCAAAAGAGGACTGGCAAAGGGGGAAAGTGTGCTTTTCTGTTTCGGGAAACCTGCTGACATAGGGAATGCTTCTGTTTTTCTGCAGAAATGCCGCCTTCAGTGGACAAAATTCAGCCACAATCAAGCTAATTGAATGCACAAATGTAATATTTTCCCAGGGCACCTCCAATTTAATGCTTGATGAAATTGTGTCTTTCGCATATATTTACAAAAGCTTTTCTTCATCCAGAAATGTCTGTTAAAATTGCTTATAGATGCTGAGATAGCAAATCACTCTTCTAATGTAATGAGATAAGTCATCTCTATAAACTTTGCTTGCTCAAATGTACTCGCGTAAAAGAAATCAGGCTACAAGCTTTTTTCAATAAATAGAATGAACGACTAGAACTTGATGGCTACAGCATGTTCTGCCTCATTGCTAAGGGATGTTTAAAATTGCTCGCACTCTCTCTCTGCTTCTCCCTCCTGCAGCCGAGTTTTCATTTTGGTAGTTGATGGAAAAAAGAGGTCAAATAAACTGATGTGGATGAGAAACCGAAGCTGTTTGTCAAAACACAGGGAGAGGTCTGGAGACGGGAGTCGTTTAAAGACTAAAACTGATTTAAAAGATTTCTGTCCCCAAATCATTTTTCTTGCTGAATGTAGCGATTTTGTGAGCCTGGTTTTCCCTGCCTTAGCTATCTTTACTAATAGTTTATGCCATGGGAACTTCACGTACTGGGGAAGATTCATACCTACAGCCATTTGTGCATAGCCCAGTAAAACTGGTCTGAAGATCAACAGTTCATGGAAGTCAAAACCTTTAGGGGTTCACCCATTTGTTTCTAAGTATGATTTGTCTTTTTTTTAGACAGAGTTTTGCTCTTGTTGCCCAGGCTGGTGTGCAATGGCACAATCTGAGTTCACTGCAACCTCCACCTCCCTGTTCAAGCAATTCTCCTGCCTCAGCCTCCCAAGTAGCTGAGATTACAGGCATGTGCCACGAGGCCCGGCTAATTTTTTTTTATATTTGTAGTACAGATGGGCTTTCTCCATGTTGATCAGGCTGGTCTCAAACTCCCGACCTCAGGTGATCCACCCGCCTCGGCCTCCCAAAGTGCTGGAATTACAGGCATGAGCCACCACACCCAGCCTATCTTCTAACTTTTTAATCCAGAAGGCAACTTGTAGCAAAAAGTCAAATAGGCCACCTCACACATACCTAGGGTCACAATACTGGGCTGTCATGTATGGCTGCTCAGGTTGTACACTGCACAACACCAAGGGAGATACCACTCACATAGACTATAACAGGGTAAGTATTCTCTGGGGTTGTATAACATGATGGCCCTGCCCAGCCCCACCAAGGCGGGGAGAAAAAATCATGTTCTGGATCACAGTGTTATAGTGCAGTAAGTTTTCATAGCTACAATATATCAATTACCTTTTATTCCTCAAAGAATATAATCAAAGTTCTTGTTACCAACTCACAGGCTGCCTGGTGCCCTTTTCCTTCTCTTTGCAAAGTGAAATTGCTGGGGAAAATAGTCAAACCTCCAGATGGTTCTCTTTATTCAAGAAATGATTTGTACAGCGTGACTGAGGAGGACAGGCTGAAATCCAGAAGCAAATGGGACCAAATTCCAAGCCTGGCCGTGAGTTTCACAAAACACTGTGCTGCCATTGCTTTGGACAGATGAAAGACACTAGACAGTGTTTGTTTATTTATTTATTTATTTATTTTTTGAGGCAGAGTTTCGCTCGTTACCCAGGCTGGAGTGCAATGGTGCGATCTCGGCTCACCGCAACCTCCACCTCCTGGGTTCAGGCAATTCTCCTGCCTCAGCCTCCCGAGTAGCTGGGATTACAGGCACGCGCCGCCGTGCCCAGCTAATTTTTTGTATTTTTAGTAGAGACGGGGTTTCACCATGTTGACCAGGATGGTCTCGATCTCTTGACCTCGTGATCCACCCGCCTCGGCCTCCCAAAGTGCTGGGATTACAGGCTTGAGCCACCGCGCCCAGCTGACACTAGACAGTGTTTGAACTAGCTCTCCAAGCCCCTTTCCCATGCTGACCTGCCTTTTGGATTTTCCCACATACCTGCTTCCCACACACTGTCGTAGGCACAGTGGGGACATACCTTTCCCCACATTCACCCCATGGCCTTGCCTTCTCCACACCACTGTTCCCTTTGCAGCCTGAAACACACTTAGGATTGAGAGGTAGCAATGCCAAAATATTCCCTGATCTGAAACATTGCTACTGACAGCCTCCGCCCAGCCCTGTCAATTCTGAGTTAAGTGTAAGTTGGGGTTAATGAGAACGGTCCTGCTTCTTAGGCAGTTCCTTTAACTCTGCCCCAAACACACAGAACAGTATATTCTGAGATTTGGGACATCTATTCTAACACACAAATCTAAAGTACAAATTCAGGACACATTTGATAAAACACCTGATTTTTGGATAACCTGCTTTTTAAGGACTATCTCAGGGGACTTACAGGTACGTTATGGGCCACTAGTGACTGAAGAGCCATGCTCCATCCAAATTTCCATCTAAAGTTTGCTAAAGGGCCGAAATAGCGAGCCAATCAGCTCATAGATGTATTTGGTTTGCTCAATGCCATGTTGTTGTGACTGTTGTTTCCATTGAATTTGAATGTCTCAAGCAAGGCAGGTATTCCCCATTTTCCCCAGACTCCCCACTTCTGTCCAACCTGCCCATTTCATATAATCATTTCCATAATCCACCTAGTCCCTGCAGATGACTGAGTGGACCCTGCATCAGCCAAGTGCCAAAAATGAGTAGTTGACACACCCTCTTCTGAGGAGAAGGGTTGGAGAGAGTCATTTACTTCCCCTTCCTCCCAGCCCTGCACCCTGCTTAGGGTGAGCACTTGTATCAAAAGGCATCTGCAGATCCCAGGACCGAAAGCCTGGGAACAGCACCTTTACGTTTGTGAACACAGACAGATACATAAATATATACACAGGCTTAGGCAGTCTATCCATGAAAACGTACTGGAAATCAGGTGGCTCCGCCGACTGGTGCAGGAGACATAACTTACACCGTACAGAAAAGTCTCTGAACTTTTTGACATGTGTACCATCATTGTATGAGCAACCTGTCATTCATTCCCAGACCCCTAAGATCCTGCATAGAGTGTTTTCTCCCAGCTATGAAACCTCACCTGAGGTTTTAGGGTACAGCTCAAATGGTTCCTTTCTCTGTCATCTTTCCCAGTCCTCCCATTCAAAAGCAATCCCTTCTCCATGCTTCTCGTCTGCTTGGGTTGGATCTCCTTTGCAAGAATGCTGTAGGGTGCCCCATCCTGCCCCACTGCTTTCCCCAGTGTGTGGCTGCCCCATACTTGTTTTCACCTGGTTAACCTGTAGAAAGATAAGCAGATGAGGGGTCCTTCTGGGAACACTTTTCTCCCCAGTAGGTCCTCTCCTGCCCTGGGTGCACACTGCTGCCCAACAGAACTTTGTATGATAATGGAAATGTTCCCTACCCGTGCTGTCCAGTTGTACTAGGTGCTGACCACATCTGAATGCTGACCATTTGAAATGTGGGCTGTGTGACTGCGGAACTGAATCTTTTATTTTATTTCATTTAAATATAACTTAAATAACGACACCTGGATGGGGCAACCATGCTGTACCGCTCAGTCCTGGAACTTTTTCCCTGGAGGGACAGCCTCACCAGCAGAACAGCACAACTGCAAGCACGTTTAATTTTCAAACAATTAAACCGAAAGCAGGGCCACAAAGTTCTTGTTTCTAAAGTACAAATTCAGTTTACTCAACTGTTTATGACACAGTACACAGGAGACAAAGTGTTTCACATCACAGAATTCACTTCCAACTCCTTGGAATGTTCATTTCTTTGGCTTATAGGGGAGACTAGACAGGAAAGCCAGGCAATGCTCAGGCAACTAGAGTGAGGGTGGGGGCAACGCTGACGTAGTCTCACGGGGCCGGCGATAGGGACTGTTAGTCGCAAGCTGGTTTTCTAGACCTGTTAGCTGGAAGCATAGGGGGCACCATTCCTGGATGCTCACGCCGCGCCGGGCTTCAGTCATCTCCACCACACAGGTACAGCAGCGCTTTCTGGTAGTCTCCCTTAGTGTCTTGCTGCAAATGGCCCAGGAGAAAAAAAGAAACACGGCATCAGAAAAAAGCCCAAAGTAGCAGCTCGACGTTCAACGAGGCCTCTCCCAGGACCAAGAGAAGACTCTGCAGGAGACCCGCCTTGACACAAAGTTCTGAAGGGCCACACCCAACCCACTGCCCTAGAACCCTCTTGGAGTGTGGTCAGAGGAGGTGCTGGGGAAGACGTTCAAGTCTCCTCTAGGACTGTGGCATGGAGGGAATGCCAGGTGCTGAAGACTGGTAAAGACCAGTGACCAGGGCTGCTCTCACTGCAGCAAGGTCCTGCCAACACCCCACCTTTCCCCTCTCATCCTCACCCTTCTACAGAGAACAGGGTACTTTCCTACCTACTTCTGCTATTTCCTGCAATCTTAGGGTCAAGTGGACACAGCTGGTGAGATGAGGAATAACGAAGAGTCTAAACGTTCCTGTGACTTTAAACATGCACCCTGATAAACCCGGCTACAGCAAACCCAGCTCTAACTTCCTCTTTGGTAACCATGGGCATGCCTTGGGACATTGCAGGAACGTTTAGAAAGGGAAATTGCAGTGGCTGTCTAAAATCCACACAGTGCCACCCCTGTGAATGCGGTCACTTCCTTACATGCAAATGCGCCAGCACGCCGAAACAGAAGGCGGCTACATTGATTGGAAAGATGGCAGTGAGTAACTGAAAGCTGTCAGGCCTCTCCCAGAGGATGTTTCAGGGAATAAACACATAATAAACAGTAAAGGGCTGGGCGCGGTGGCTCACGCCTATAATCCCAGCACTTTGGGAGGCCGAGGCGGGTGGATCACGAGGTCAAGAGATCGAGACCATCCTGGTCAACGTGGTGAAACCCCGTCTCTAGTAAAAATACAAAAAATTAGCTGGGCATGGTGGCGCGTGCCTGTAATCCCAGCTACTCGGGAGGCTGAGGCGGGAGAATTGCCTGAACCCAGGAGGCGGAGGTTGCGGTGAGCCGAGATCGCGCCATTGCACTCCAGCCTGGGTAACAAGAGCGAAACTCCGTCTCAAAAAATAAATAAATAAATAAAAATAAACAGTAAAATGCAATTGATCTTCCAAGTCTCTGGGATGTCAGCAAGCCTTGAAGGATCATCGTCATGAACACCAACCATCACTGCGGAGCAACAGATGTGAACAACACAAAACATCTCCCTGATTCTGTACAGTCCAGGATGAATCACAAACGGTGCTTTCGAAGTAAACCCCTGATGGCTGGTGACCGGCATCTCTTCCCCAGAGAGTCAGGAAACAGAACATCACCATTCTATCTTCATTCTGCCAGGCCAGCTGCTGGGGCCGGGGCGCTCTGGGCAGCGGGGCAGGCTGACACCGCACCTCGGGCTTACCTGTATGTAATAGTACAGGGACTTGCCGTACTTTCTCTTGAATTCAGACCTAATTTTCAACATGTCCACTTCACTGCGGGAGACCATGATTCTGATCAGGACCTTATCTCGAGTCCCCTTGCCCTGAAAATCAAGTCAATATTCCAAGTTACAAACACTGAGAATGTCACCGTTAAAGAAACAGTATGAAGGTTAAGCATCCCTCATCTGAAAATCTGAAACCCAAAATTCTCCAAATGCCAAACTTCTTCAGTTTGTGGCCAACATAATGCCACAGTAAAATATTCCACATACAAGCACTGAACGCAAACTGCTTCACGCACAAAATTACCAGAAGCTCTGTATAAAACTGCCTTTAGGGTATGTGCGTCAGGGTTACATAAAACAAATGGATCTCACGTTCAGACTTGGGTCCCACCCCTAAAATATTTCATTATAATGTACGCAAATATTCCAACATCAAAACTAAATCTGAAATCCAAAACGTTCCTGGTTTCAAGCATTTCAGATAAGGGATATTAGGGCACAGTGTACACTACCTGGGTGATGAGCGCACCAAAATCTCAAAAATTACCACTGAAGAACTTTCATGTAATCAAACACCACTTGTTCCCCAAAAACCTATAAGCAAGGAAAGACAGAGAGAGAGAGAGAGAGAGAGAGAGAGAGAGAGAGAGAGAGAGAGAGAGAGAGGGAGGGAGGGAGGGAGGGAGGGAGAAAGGGAGAGAGAGAGGAAAGAGAGGAAAAGAGAAAGGAAGAAAAAAGACAGAGAAAGAGAGGCAGGTAGGAAGGGAGGGAGGGAAGGAGCAAAGGAGGGAAGGAGGGAGGGAGTGAGCAGGGGAGGGAGCAAGAGAGGGAGGGAGGGAATGAGGGAGGAAGCAAGAGAAGAAGGGAGTGTTGGAGGGAGGGAGGGAGGAAGGGAGGGAGCAAGGGAGGGAGGGAAGGAGTGAGGGAAGCGGGGAAAGAGGAAGGGGAGGAAGCAAGAAAAGAAGAAAAAAAAGAAAAGAAAAGAACGAAGAGTATCTGGGAATTCCAAATCAGGCTGTAGTCAGCACGGACTCCCGCTCTGTGCCATCGTTCAGTAAATGTACACTGAGCACCTAGTCCACAGGGCTCAGGTCAAGCAGTCTGAGCTTCCATATGTAACAAGAGGTTCCTGACTCTTGCATGCTTGGAGGGAACGTGCCGATACATTTCTATCATCGCTCTGCGCCATTTTGAACGATATGTGCATCGAAGACCACTGAGTTTACCTCCAGAGCGTCAGACCAGAGGCACTGAGGGGGCCATTTCATATGGAACTCAAAGACAGATGGCGGAGGCAGCACAGACAAGGGAGATGTTCCAGAAGGAAAGGGCAAAAGCCCAGAAGCCAGGAAACACACGGCTCATGTGAGGAGCAGAAAAGGGCATGGGTCTATGGGAACAGGGGGCTCGTTGAAGGGAGACTTGTGGGCTGTCTTTGGAGTCTGACAGACCCAGGTTCCAATCTGCCTGTGTAACTCAGGTTGAGGCCTTCTGAGCTCCGTCTCCACATTTACAAAGAAGACAATCATAAAAGCCTCAGAGTTGTTCTGCAATGATTGAAGGTGAAACAGTAGCACATGTCTACTGTATAGTGGGTGCTGAATAATCGCTCCCTTCCTCACTTGTCTAACAGGAAGAAACCACCGGGAAACCGGAGCAGGAATCAGACACGATGACCACGTCACATTTTCTCTCTCCCACGGCACTTAACTTTCTGCCTGAACACAAATACATGTTCAAGCAGCTGAGAGAGAGAAGACCAATTTGTGGTTCTCTCACGTGTCAAATACAACCACGGCTGACTAGTGTGCTCCTGCCCCCAGACAGTGGGGTCCCTTCCTCCCTCCGTGAGCTGAGGAGACTCAGTTTGGGGCACAGGAAAAGACAAGCTGAGTGTGGGAACGCAGCCCTCTCAGCCAGCTGCCCTTACCTTCATGGAGTCGTACAGCCGATCAGCAAAATACAGGGGCTTGTTCTGAATGCACTGGACTGTGGAGAGAAGAAAGGGAGTCAGGGCTGCAGCTGTTCTCGCCTCTCCTCTGCCAGCGGGAGAAGACGCCCTGACCCTGGGCCACAAACCAGAAGTGACCTGATTAATGAAAGCGGGCTGCAAAATGGGACGGGCTACGGGAATCCTAGAATCCTCTGCAATACTGAATTTTTAAACCAGTTTTTAACCAGGGGACTCGGAGACCTGCAGAGCCCAAGAGCATATGAGTTTCCTCAACACACCCCTCGCTTCTCCTGTTCTCTGACTCCTCCCTGGCAACAATCTGTTACCAACTTAGGCTTTTTTCAGTTTTGTATTCTTCAACCTAAACAATTAAGGCTGTAAAACTATCCAAAGCATGCACAGAAGCCACACCACCCAAACACTGGAATGAAGAGGATGGCCGACTGTCACTTCTGCTCCAGCACTGTCCACTGAAAGCTGACGTCTCCCAGGAAGGGGGGCCACGCTTGCTCACCCAGGTTCAGGAAGGCATTTTCCAGGTCTCCTTTAACCTCTTTCCTGATGCTCTCCAACATGTCATAAGGGCTGTAGCTCTTGTACCTATCAAATACTGCGGAAAACCAACAGAGTTATCAGATCAGAGCCGCGGGTCAAAGCTGTCAATAATCACCCATCTAGTTTTATGCACCATGCTTTTTTCGAAAATTGAGGATGATCATAGCATCGTAGGGTGTTAGAGGTTGCCATGGTGACCAGAGCCGACATCGCATGCGTTTTGTCCTGGGACAGCCACACCATGCACCTGTCCTGAATGGCATTACCCAGGCCACGAATTTTGACCACCTCCATCTCCCCTGAATGGAACCCATTCCATCTGGAAACCACAGGGAACAGCACGAAGCGTGCAGCAAAGTCCACTACTTCAACAAACATGGCGAGATAAAATGGCCATCGGACAAGAAGGAGCCGCAAGCTACGGCACCAAACGCAGAAACTATTTGCAAGAGAAAAGAATCCAGAATGGGAGAGAAAGGCGAAGGTACCTGGTGAGGGAGAACGGATGAGCCTGTAAGAGTGACAAGTGGAGACAGGACCTCATTCTGGCAGACTCAACTCCAACATGGACATCCACCCGGCCACCCCAGAGCCCCAAGGCACCGAGACCCCCTCAGCACAGTGCCCACCTTTCTGGAGGTGGCACACGCTCCGCTCGGTCATGATGCTGATCCACTTGGGAACATCAGTTCCTTTCCTCTTCACTCCAGCATCATAGAGATCCTACAAGTACAAACAACCAGGAAAAGTTAACTATGCGATCCAGCATAAGATCATAAAAATTGTCATGCAAAAAAACCAGAAAAGCTGCACGCTCATAATGCCCAATGGGGAAGAATAATTATACTACACACGTGGGCACAGACGTACTATGTAGACATACTTAGTCACAAGCAGTCTTCCTTAGGCACACATGGATACAAAGGAGACTGCAAATAGTTCGTGAGGTCTGTGATTAGTCTCCTCCCTTGAATAAGAAAGGAAGGACCAAGAGCTTTTACTCACATACAGAAAGACAAGTTGATGTTAATTAGCACATCTGGCCCTCCTCCCTTTGGGCACATTTAAGGGCAGATAAGCTAGTCAGCGTTTACTGGATAGCTACGGCCAGGCTCCCATTCCCAAGCTTCTCAGAGACTCAGGGAGTGATGGAGCTGGAAAAGGAGCCTGTCCCACCTCATTTTCAGTTTCTGGAAAATTAAGGCGCTAGTCCTTAGCAATGGCAGGAAGGGCAAGAGGAAGAAAGGCTTATGCAAGGGCAGGTATTCATTCCGTGACCTTCCACCATCTGGGAACTGCAAAATCCAACTTCTATTTTATTTAAAAGCCTTCTCTACTACCTTCTAGAAGCGTTGTGTGGAATATACTGAATTTAAAACTAACAAGAATTTAAATTAATTGTTTTTCTGCAGCTTTTATGACTTACTGAGGTAACTGTTGACCCTTGAGTAACAAATACAGTTCACAGCAGTCTGAATAAGCTTAACAAATAGTTCTCAGAGATTATCGAACTAGAACTGGCAAAAGTTTTATTCAGCCAGAAAAGGACAGGTCTCTGCTGGCCTCCTTTATCCCCCCACCACAATGAGCTGTAGGCCGTCCTGTCCCTGGCTGTGTCTTCTCCACCTTCTTCTGCTTCCCACCCGCCTGCCTGATAAGTGTGCACAGCCACATCACACTCTGCAGAGACTGGTGCTTCCATACAAGCAAAGCCTGAATGAGCATGTGCGAGTCAGGTATTGACTCCATAAGTAATGCCAGCATTCTAAGAGAGTATCTTCTGATAAGCATTGCTCTCAGACTACAGTGGGTTTAAAAGATGGCCAGAAATTCTTTGACATTCCTCCCTTCCAGAGGAGGAGCCTAATCCCCTCCCAGTGAGCGTGGGCTAGACTCCATGACTCACTTTTAATGAAGAGTATGACAGCAGTACAGGGTGGGACACCTGAGATTAGGTCATAAAAGATGCTGTGGCTTCCTCTTTGCTTTCTCTCATATTCCTTGCTCTGGGGAGAGCTGGCTGCCATGTTGTGAGGATGCTCAAGCAACCCCGTGGAGAGGCGTATGTGGAGTGAATCAAAGGTCTCCTACCAAACAGTCACGTGAGTGCACAGTCTTGGAAGCAGTCCTCCCTTTCTCCCCAACCACAATGAAGCAGTAAGCCGTCCAGTCCCTGGCTGTGTCTTCTCCACCTTCTTCTGCTTCCCACCTGCCTGCCTGATTGGTGTGCACAGCCACATCACACTCTGCAGAAACTGGTGACAGTAGTGCAGGGTGGGACTTGTGACACTAGGTCATAAAAGATGCTGTGGCTTCCTCTTTGCTCTCTCGCAGATTGCCTGCTCTGGGGAGAGCCGGCTGCCATGTTGTGAGGATGCTCAAGAGACCCTGAGCCAGAACCAGTGCACTAAGCCACTCCTCAATTCCTGACACACAGAAACTGAGAAATAATACATGTTTGTTGTTTTAAATCACAGAGTTTGGAAATCATTTGTTATACAGGGTTAAATTACTATACAGACTATCCAGAGACTTACAAGAAAACAGAAACTTAAATCAAAAAGCTCAGCACTTACCCGGGCATCTTGGTCAATCAGTTCATAATCAATGACAGATCCATCCTCTGCTCTTCTGCCCTATGAGGAGGGGAGAAAAGCACTTCCAATCCATTTCTTTGTGTATTTTAAAACTGAAAATGTTCTCTCCCTAGTCCATGTAAGCCATGACTTAATTTTCTAAATAAGTATCCACCTAAGACTTTTCTTACTTTGAAACCCAGACCAGCCAAGGATGGTAAAATCATTGAGCAAGGAAGTGGATGCTGTGCCTTCCATCAACAACCCCCTCCTTGGTACCCAGTCCTGGCCTACACACCTTATAGAATCCCTTTCCCCATCCCCCACAAAAAGCTGATGAGATTTAGCCCTTTCCTTCAGCAAGCTTGCAATGCAGACGGAAGGATAAGCGGAAACAAATGTACAGCAGCCAGGGAACCTAAAGCACTAGGAAGACATGAAATCCAGGAGGAGGAAGAACTCTCAGAGAGGAGAGTCAGCAAACGGTGTGAAGCATGGGGCTGGGCTGAAGCTGAAACTTCAAGAGTCAGTCAGATGCAGCCAGCCAAGAGGAGAGAGAGAGCCAGACTGCCCACGAGGGCCAGCACGGATGCAGCAGAGCACGCTCCCAGGTAAGTAAGGAGCTGCCCTGTCAGAGCAGAGCTGAGCAGCAGAGAATCCTAGCAGAGAAGATGCAGGGAGGGTATAGCGGACTTTTCCCAGCAGTTAAGAGTTTACAATGGCTGCAGCAGAAATGGGTTTGAACAGGGAAGTAACGTGGTAAAAGCGTATTTCACAGAGATCCGTGAACGGCGGTACACGGGGAGGTGGGAGGGAAGAGAGGAGAGCCAGGGAGAGCAGCACAGGAGCTGTCGCAGTAACGGATACATGAGTGGGCCAGAGACGGCATATCGCCTGTCATTTGTCTTCAGGGTTCCCAGAGAAAACAGTCTCTCGTCCCTCCCCTGGCACATAAGCATTAAGTGACACACCAGTCAGAATTAGGGATTCACCGGGGAAGCGCCCTTTCCTCCATGTTAATGTGTTAACCTTAGCAACTGGCTGAACAAAGACAACTTCACTCCAGGCAAAGGACTACGTGGGCAAATTCTCCCTTGAGAAGTGAACGCAAGAAAAAGAAACAAGAAGGTCACTTCCCACTGGGTCCTGCATGACCACAGAGAGAGGCAAAGTGACCTTCCCTAAGTCACGCGGCCAAGGCTCTGGCATGTAAATCCAGGCCAGGACTTGAGAGCTGCCCAGCCCTCCTCTTGCTCCCAAAGTCCACTTGTCCATGAGGTTTAGCAGGATAAGAAATCCTATTATACAAAATTGACAACTCCGCAGTGACAGTGCGAGCCCACTGTCGAAAATGCAGCTGAATTTCTGATGCAGGCACAGGGGATTTAGTTAATTCACTCCAAGTCTAAAATGAGGTGTGTGACTTGCCTTGGGAGGAGGCAAGGACAAAGAACGAAACTGGGAAACCAACCTTCGCCAGGGCAACCATCAGCTTGCGGAAGTCGCCAGATGTATCCGAAATAATGTCCTTCTCCAGATCAGTCTTGTACACTTGGAGAAAAATACATCTGGTTTTATGCTTTCTGCCTGTGAAGCCAACCACCCACCCCAATTTCCCATTTCCCACTAAGTCTCTGAAAAGCAGAACAGCTATGTCAGCTGAATACATCCATTCTCCCTAACCTCCAACGGACAAAGGATTCACTAGAATGATTTTCACCCTCATGAAATCAGAGCCGGGCTAGATCAAATCAGGGATCCTCGGGCTCACCTTTGACCAGTGACCTCTTGTGTAGTTTAAATACTGTCTCCCAGCCCTCCTGACTATGAACACTCATTCTGAACATCAAAAAAACTGGAGGGCTACACACACACACACACACACACACACACACACACAATCATGCTTTATTGTTCACTGAGAAAATGCACAAAGGCAGAAACTGCTAAGAAATGACGCTTTTGAATAAAATTATATTTCAATAGTCAAAACAGCATCTATATTGAAATACCGTAGCTAGAGAGGAACTGTTATGTTCCTAGTACAAAGAAAAAAGTAAATGTGTGAGGTGATGGATATCCCAATGACCCTGACTTGATAATTACATGTTACATGTACTAAAATATCACATGTACGCCCAAAATATGTACGACTATGATATATCAACTTTAAAAAGTAAAAGAAAACAGAAATGCAGCAGCAGCCTAAGTTGCGTTCATTCCACTCACAGCCTTCTGTACTGTTTAGTGCGCACAGGTCCACAGCGGCTTGTTGCTGTGATTCCTCAGTTACCCACAGTCCAGGGTTGGGGACCTCTTGAGCAGAGATTGAACACCCCCAGTAAATGGGATCTATATGTAATACTTGCTACTTCTCCTCATCAGATCTTTTTTAAAAATAAATTTTGTTTTCTCTCCTTTCCCTCCTGTCTACACATCCTCTAACACAGAAGTTCCAGTGGAATGTAATAATCAAAACGCCGTCAATGAGGAGGTGAAGGAGAGAAACCTGGGACCGCAGCCAACCCCGTCTGCATGGTCAAGATGGCGGGCACGTCAGCACATCAACAGTCCAGGCATCTTAACCCGAGCACTCACCCTGGTGGCCGTGACGGAGTCACAGAAATTGGGCTTAGAGGATGAATCACAGAAATCAAGCTACTCACTTTCCTTATAGACTCTGTTAATTTCCTGCAGCTCCTGGTTGGTCCTTGAGCAGATGATCTCAATGAGGGAGTCCTCATCGGTTCCCAGCCCCTGTGAACCAGGAAGCATGAACATTATCGGGGAAAGGCTTCCCCACCATTAGCCTACTTTTCGGATCTCCACCAACTAAAATGCAAACATGGATTGGTCTGTTAGCATCCTGCCTTCTCATTCCTACTGAAGAATCTATACTCTGTCCCTCAGCACCAAGTAATGGCATTTTCTGTTCCTTTAAAAAATGCTTCACCAGAGCACAAGATGGTGTAATTGGCACGTCTGAGTTCAATTGTTAATACTTTTTTTTTTTTAAAGTAGTGAATGGGAAGAGGCAGCAATAGAATATGCCAAAATGTTAAAAGTGGCAGTCGCCTTTTGCTGTGGGTATGTACATAAAGTAACTTTTTCTCATTATTTTTCACCTTCTACAATAACCACCCACTATTTTAAAAGATGAGGATTTTCTTTATTAAACAATGCTTCTTGCTAATTTAAAATAAAGGAAGATAGAAATTTTATGTTGTCACTCGCAGCCAGCATTTTTAGAGTAAGTCTTTTTACCAGGCAAAGGTATAGAAAAAAATTTAGCTTTACCTCTTTGAAATGTAAAATTGGGTTAATGTTAAAAATTTCATTCCTGTCCTTCCATTTTTGCTTCATAATTATGCATTCTTCAGGCATTTTAGAAAAGCAGAAAGACATAATGAAGTGCCGAAGAAACCAACACTTTATTAAGGAATAGGAATTTGAGGGCGATGTATTCAGATTGAATGCACACACTCCTGAGCGTGCCAGACAGCGAGAAAGGACTCCATGAAACATGTATTTCAAAGCCGGCTTCATGATCAAAGTCAAGATTTAGTAATCAGGATTCTCTAATACTTGTCTTTCCCAATATGGAAATATCACTTTGAACTAAGTAGAATTACAACTGCTTAAAATGTAAATCAATTATAAGGTGTTAACACAATAAGAAACTTACTTATCCACATGAAAAGTGTGTCAGCTACTAATTAAATTTATTAGAGGTTATATGCCCCTGAAAAAATAGTTTCTATAATATAAGCTAAGCCTCGGGTTAATGGTTAATTTTGAATTTTATTCTTCATCTAATCTTTGAACCAATGGCTCTTCTTTCAGAGTTTTTAATCATGATTTGTAGAGGTTCCAGCAAAGCCCAAAAATTCTCCCCTTGTCAGCAAAAGGTCCATCCAGCATTCCGCACAAATGTTACTAAATGACTACTGACCATCTTTGAATATTTTTAAGGAGACGCATTTGTTCAATCTCAAGGATGATAGAAATACAGTCTAAAAATAACGCACATTGGGAGAAATGCTATATCCTGACATTGTAGAATGGCAAGACAGGCAGAATAACGAAAGGTGTGTTTCCTTCCATCACTGATGCAGCAGTGTTAACATCTGAGAATTCTAACAGCGGGTTTTACGTCTACATTCAAAGGTGACCTTGGCAGTTTCCAAAGCCTGGCCCAAGCTCTCCACAGACTGTCCCCAGTTCCTGGCACAAGGGCAAATTCTACTCTAACATATGGCAGGTACTGCCACTGGTACTGCCCGAAGTCAAAACAGATTTTGTTTTTAAAAAGCATAGTTCAGTTGATGTCACTTCAAGCTTTATGGATTTTGGAAGGGTACTCAACTGTGATAGCTAATGGAAGAGCTGGCACAGGGTCAAAGCTTCAACAGTTAAAGCACCTTCCACTGGGCCAATTACATGGATTACCACAGTGACTGACAGCTCAAAAACGTCTGTTTCAAGTCACTAATACCTAGTAATAGATACCAGTAAAGTCACACAAATCATAACTAAATAGATTCTTGACGAAAAGAAGATAAACTGATCTGCAGTGTGGACGGCCGGAAGAAACCTAGGAGAGGCTGACTCATCCCTGCCTCCAAAGGTCCACAGACTCGGCTTTCAGGAGTGCTATTTTTATCAAGCGGGATCATGAAATGTTGTTGACATTTTATCATTCTTAAGGACGTCTTTTCTGCAGTACAGCCTACTTAGGAAACTCGGACAAGTCCGCTCAAATGAACTGAGCACAGCCCGGGCTAAGCTGAGGAAATGAAGGAAGAGGGAGCCTTAACAACAAATCCTAGAGCAGCCCTGAGCTATCAAGTTCAGGGCTCTGGAGATGCCCAGTGTCCGAAGCAGCCTCACTCTTGTGTTCTCTGGGGAAAGGATGATGACTGAACTGTGACATTAGCTCTGGTGACAGGCTTACAGCTCAGACTGTTCATAATTCAGGAACAGGGGCATCAGAGAAAAAACACTCAGATGCAGAATAAAAATCAGACACACGGCTGCTCCCCACCTACAGCGGAGCCTTTACCCATCTTAATCAGCAGAGGGCAGTGTCGGACTGTTCAAAGTGCCGCAGACACCGCAGAAAGGGTCCACATGCGTTGCAGTAACGTGCATTTATGTGTGTGCATCTACTACGTTTATATAAAACTTGATGTTTTAGGTATGCACAAAGTTCAGGAGGTGTCCAGTCTAGATTTTTTACTTAATTTAACCCAAAATTCCAGGTTCAAAATAACTTTGCAAAAGAAAAACAGGACAATGTGCAATGAGACTTCAGAGTTACCTTCACACGGGTACAATTTGGGCACGATTCATCATCCGAAATTACCCCTTACGTGCACTGTAATGTTCTGATTCTGCCCGAAGTTGAAACAAACAACGGTACTGACAGAGAGAATATGGGAGGAAGAAACACCCACGAAAGGATGGGCAGAATTTGCAAGCTTCACTTAACAAAAGCGATGAGATTTTTTTCTTGCCTTAATATCACAACATATCTTTTTAAAGGAGGAAGTGTAATCAAGGAAGTAGTTTTCCCAAATGGTATTCCAATTGCCCAGGTGCTGAGTAGTAGCAGCTGGTAACTGACTTCTCAGCATCATGAAATTTCTTTACAGTCTTAAAACAAGTAATTGAAATATTTTTGGTACAAATCCTGAGACGTATAGCTTCAGTTCATTTTTTAAAAATGGTTCCAAATGAGAATTTAACAAAACTGAAAATCACCAAATTATACTCAGAAAGCTGTAATTCACAAAATTAATAGCAGATCTGACAGAGACGACACCTCAGAGGCATTTACCTTCATGGAAGCTTTGAGCTCAGAAGCGTCATACTGAGCAGGTGTCTTCAATAGGCCTAAAATCACCGTCTCCAGGTGGCCAGATAAGGCTGACTTCAGTGCTGATGCAAGTTCCTTCAAGAGAACAGGCAATCATGAGGAAAGAATTTAGTTTTCACTTTAAAACTGTGAGTAAAACAAAAGTAAAAGGGGTCTGTTTGTGAAGCAGGTTGTGGGCCTGAGCACTCCAGAGTCTTGGGTCAGATTCCTTTCAACAGACCCAGATCTCAGAAACACAAACATCAGCTTTGCTTTAAAGAAATTCCTTAAAATCCTAGGTTTTTTTTTTTTTTTTTTTGAGACGGAGTTTCACTGTTGTTACCCAGGCTGGAGTGCAATGGCCCGATCTCGGCTCACCGCAACCTCCGCCTCCTGGGTTCAGGCAATTCTCCTGCCTCCGCCTCCTGAGAAGCTGGGATTACAGGCGTGCACCACCGTGCCCAGCTATTTTTTTGTATTTTTAGTAGAGATGGGGTTTCACCATGTTGACCAGGATGGTCTGGATCTCTTGACCTCGTGATCCACCCGCCTCGGCCTCCCAAAGTGCTGGGATTAGAGGCTTGAGCCACCGCGCCCGGCCTAAAATCCTAGTTAATTTTGCCTTCTTCCATGATCAGTAAAAGAAAACTGGCTTCGTGTGTGATCCCTCAGAAAGCTGTGAGAGTGGAGGCACTTTGCAGTACGCCTGGAAGTGGTAACAGCCTGTGGAATCGGGATGCTTTCTGAGATCAAGGCCCCTCCTAAGAAGGAGGTGTTTGAGCAGACAGCCTCTTCCTGGGAAGCAGTCCTTGTGGCCTGCTGATACACTGTAAAAAATGTGGGGGCAGCCATTCCAGCAGCAGCTCCTCAAAGTCACCAGAAGGAACCAGAGGCCCCAACACAGTTGGAAGTGAGGTCATGAAACTTATCTATGCAAAACACCTCATCTAATACTGACAAAATAGCTCTTTGTCCACACCAAACAGAGACGGTGTTTAACCCAAGTGAGGAGAACTAACACTCCTTAACTGGCCCCCTTGAATTCCCTGCTGCATACAATCTCTTAAGGGTTCCATCGTCACCATGAATGCAAAAATTTAAGTCAGAGTTCTGGTCAGCACCCATGTATGTAGACAGACACCCCAACCCCATGTGGCTTTCAGAGATGCTTTCCTCGGGATAAACTTTCTGCAAGTCATGGCTGATGACCGAAACCTCCTACTAAAATAATGTTCGTCTTTTCACTTTTTCCTTTCACTTCTCTTCTTTCTCTCTGTCCTGCTTTCTAAGAGCACCCATAGCATCTACAGAGTTTAGCCCCTAGAGGTGCTTGCAGGCTACGAGGCGTGACTTGCAGCCTGTTTCAGAGACGACCATATTGAATGATTCAAAGATGTCAAAAGTGGTAGAACTGACATGGGTGTTAGCACCTGGCCGGAGCCTTTCCCCATCTACTTTCTCCTGCTTTCCGATGTCCTGGGACCACACGGCACTTAGAAGAGGACAGTAAAAGCACTACCTCCCAATTATAACACCAGTCTCCCAGTCTGGAACTTTGAGGTTAGGTTAACTCCAAACTTAGCCTACCCTTGACACTCCCCTCTACCCATTCTCCGTTCAAACCTCAAATAGCATTTGGGCACCTACCGACTTCTTCCACTTCTATTCCAAACTCCTTATGGGCGTTCAACTTCCTGTTTCTCACAATATCCAGCACAGAGCTTTGCACTTAACAAAGACTAAACCGAAACTCCAGAAATGTATGATAAATAAAACATAACCATTCCCTGGATATGTTTTATTCAGCATATGGAGAAGCCTCGCATCTGGCGTCTGCTAGAACATGAAAGAATCGTAAAAGCAGCTGTCTCTCCCAGCTCCTCTCCATCCTACTAGCTTGGCCCAGGTTCTTCAAGCTCATTACCTGGGCAGTCGCAGCCCATTTCCCTGAAGAACTCTGCAACACAAATTCTTGCTTATTTCACAAACATTCTACTTAATTTCACAAATAGCTGATTGTTTCACTTGAAATTCTCTCAAGTAGTTTACCTATCCTTTATAAAAGATACAGAATTCTCCTTGGCCCAAGGCTGAGAGTCAAGAACTAGTCGGACTGTGGCTGGACATGGTGGCTCACACCTGTAATCCCAGCACTTTGGGAGGCCGAGGCAGGTGGGTCATCTAAGGTCAAGAGTTCAAGACCAGCCTAGCCAACATGGAGAAACCCTGTCTCTACTAAAAATACAAAAATTAGCTATTTCTGGTGGTGGGTGCCTGTAATCCCAGCTAGTCGGCAGGGTGAGGCTGGAAGATCACTTGAACTTGGCAGGCAGAGGTTGCAGTGACCCCAGATTACACCAATGCACTCCAGCCTGGGCGACAGAGCAAGACTCCACCTCAAAAAAAAGAAAAAAAAAAAAAAAAAAAATGAGTAGGATGGTAAGCTGTCCCTAGCACACAGCGAAGCCTATGAGAATCTTGGGACCTCATCATAATTCTGGTAGTATCTTCCCTCCAAGAGGATATGTATGTGAGAGCTTTGTTCTCTATATATCTAAAACCAAGAGCTAGGATTTGGCTGCGGTGGTCTCTGACTGTAATCCCAGCAGTTTGGGAGGCTCAAGTCAGAGAGCTGCTTGAGTCTATATGGCAGAGGTTGCAGTAGGCAGAATCACACCACTGCAATCAAGCTTGGGTGACAGAGCGAGACTCTGTCTCAAAAAAAAAAAAAAAAAAAAGATCTAGGCTTCTCTGTTTGTGCATACACACCCAAATGTATTCCAAGACCATACTCTCTAGCTGAAACATCAATTTTTTTGCATGCTGTCCGGAGATGAGCCTTCTGCTCCAATGCGAACTTGGCTCTAACAGCTCACAGGCCCCTTTGCGAAGCCGGAGAAATAAAACACCCCCCACTACGCCTCACTACAGAAGATTAATATAAGTCTACTGAAAGAAGAATTTTAATGCACATGAGATGAAAGAAGCCAGATGCTTTCCTATTTATGTCCTTTCCAACTGTTTTAGAGTACGGGGGATGGGAGTGTAGGAAGGCTTGACCTACAAATCCCAGGCCTGGTGCTCATGTCAATCCCAAGGGCAGAAATATCTCTTCCAGAATCCTTCCAGCTCACCTCGACTGCGGCTATGAGTGAAAGCCTTAAGTCAAGCGGGAGCTGCAGGAAGCCACACTTACTGTGCTGTCCAAGAATAAATCAAAAGCTTTTAATAGCAAGAAGTTAAAAATAAAGCAGCACATCCTTAAAAATAAAATTTCCTAAGACTGACAAAATAAAGGGTGAACATGCACTGGCTGTTTCTTAACCATTAGTGGACAAGCAAAGGGAAAAGCACACAAAGACCCTTTAAATAGCCGCAGCATGGCATTTGAAGATAGCCTTCCAGACCAAAAAATGAGCTACCAACTAAGCCCACTCGTTGCAAAACTCTTAAGAATTCAAGTGTATATTTTTAAAATGAGAGGAGCTTGTTAGGATCAATACTCAGTGGAGGGCAGTGTCCTAAAATGAAATTAGAAACATCTTATCAAGAACCGGCAGAAGTCATAAAGACGAAATGAGTTGGGACACGTAGAAAACTGAGCGCAGAGCCGGGCCCAAAGTAACCACTCAGTAAACGATGCCTGAGGCTGTTACTGTGGTTCCCTAATCCCTTCTAACTTTCTAATCGCAGAGGTTCCCCCTCCAGGTAGCCTAGGTTGGAGGCGGGTACTGTCCTTACACAGGAGCTCCCAAGCACTCTAAAGTGAGTGTGACCACCTGCGCTCTGCCTCCTCTCAGACCAACGGTGGCATTAGACTCTCATAGGAGCGGGAACCCTATTGTGAACTGCACATGAAAGGGATCTAGGCTGTGCACTTCTCATGAAAGTCTAGCCGGGCGCGGTGGCTCAAGCCTGTAATCCCAGCACTTTGGGAGGCCGAGGCGGGTGGAGCACGAGGTCAAGAGATCGAGACCATCCTGGTCAACAAGGTGAAACCCCATCTCTACTAAAAATACAAAAAATTAGCTGGGCATGGTGGCGCGTGCTTGTAATCCCAGCTACTGGGGATGCTGAGGCAGGAGAACTGCTTGAACCCGGGACGCGGAGGTTGCGGTGAGCCGAGATTGCGCCATTGCACTCCAGCCTGGGTAACAAGAGCGAAACTCCGTCTCATTAAAAAAAAAAATGAAGGTCTAAAGACTAATGACCTGAGGTGGAACAGTTTCATCCTGAAGCCATCCCTGCCCACCCCCATCCACGGAAAATTGTCTTCCATGAAACCGGTCTCTGCTGCCAAAATAGTTGGGGACAGCCGCTCTAAAGGCCGTGTGTGTGTGTGTGTGTGTGTGTGTGTGTGTGTGTGTGTGTGTAATCTAAGAGCACCCATGGCATCTACAAAGCTACACACACATGCGCAGTGACTCTTAAAAGGATTTAAGGAAAAAATCTTGGATATCCAAGGGTCCCAGAAGTCTTTTGCTCATGAGAGCCACAATTCACGAAAAGACAAAGCAACGCCTGAGGAATAAAAATTCAGCAAGAAAAGCCCTCCATCCCCGGAATGCCTTTACCTTTTTAGTCCTTCTCTGGTAGGCGAAGGCAATATCCTGTCTCTGTGCATTGCTGCGGTTGGTCAAAATGTTGACAATGGTGACCTCATCCACACCTGCGAAAATACAAGTTGTTAATCGTTACTCAGCCGTATACTCTAGTATTTTGAGCTTACCTAGGTGGTGTTAAGCAGAGTCTTTCAAACTGAAATTTATATAGTGTTTTCCAAACTGAAATACCAAGACACCAAGATCTGTTCTGCCTCTTTTCTCAGCATCCTCTACCTACCCAATGCACATACTCTCTGTCCTTTTCTCCTGAGAGCCTCAAACCTCAAGCTTAAATGGACCCTTTAAATATTTGTGGTTTAAAAAGTATTTTATTCATAAATTGGTTTCTGGAATCAGCAGCAGGAGGTGCATTTGTGGGGCTCTGGCAGTCAGATGGAACCACAGAGATTTAGTAGGGTTTTAAATCAAGGTCCCCAAATTGCCATTTTACTCGGGATTTAATAGACAGTAACTGCAAACTGAATTAATGGAGATAATTATTTATATTTATTGCAGGATGATAGCTATAGAAGCAACGAGGTATAATTTCTACAATTATAAAAACTGTCATGACAAATGAGTCAGTTTAATATGGCAGTTGTATTTTAATAGCATAATTGATTAATACGATCATACTTATTGAAGACGAAATTGTTCTGTGGGGAAAGTAAACGTTCCACTGCTTTAATCCTCAATAGGCAATTTTAACAATCAATTTTATAACTTTATTAAAAAGAGTAAGTGTTTTAATCTAAATTAAATCTAAATTGGGAGTTTTTGAAGTGCCACCAAAATATTTTAGTACCTATTTTAATTGGAACATGTGTATTTACAAAGATAAGCAATGCCTTCCGGTGTCTGAAAGTTTCCAATTTTATATTAGAAATACCCCTAACATCCCGTTTAACTTAAGAAAGCGCAGTTTCGAAAATTCAGAACGTGAAAAGTCTCTCTCCTGACTATTAACTTTGTTTAATAAAAGGTGGAGTCTTTGCCATAACTGATGGGTAATTCTTGGGTGACAGAGTACAGTGGCTAAACCTGCAAGGCCACTTGCAAACTACAAATGGCTTGGCCTAAAGAAAATCAGAGGAGCCGGGTGCGATGGCTCAAGCCTGTAATCCCAGCACCTTGAGAGGCCGAGGCGGGTGGATCACGAGGTCAAGAGATCGAGACCATACTGTTCAACATGGTAAAACCCTGTCTGTACTAAAAATACAAAAAATTAGCTGGGCATGGTGGCGCGTGCCTGTAATCCCAGCTACTCGGGAGGCTGAGGCAGGAGAATTGCCTGAACCCAGGAGGCGGAGGTTGTGGTGAGCCGAGAGATCGCACCATTGCACTCCAGCCTGGGTAACAAGAGAGAAACTTCGTCTCAAAAAAAAAAAAAAAAAGAAAATCAGAGAAGTGAGTCCTAAAGGAACAGAGAGGTCAACATTGTAACGCTCTGATACAAACACAAACAGCAGACCTAGAGGAGGTATTCTGAATTCTCACGTCTGTTAGATCAGAAAATATAAAGTTAGAATTTCTGGGTATAAAAATAAATAACTTTTAAAAATGTATATGCTCATTTAAAAGCAAGTCCATACCAATATGCTGGCTATCTTAACTGTAGCATCTATAACTTCAGCTCTGATTTTTAGAGTAGCCAAGGTACACACAGTAATCCAATTGCTGGATATGAGATTCAGCTTCAAAGATGCTTATTTCAGCATTGCATATACTGAAAAGTAAAGTAGGAAAACCACTCATGTCCAATAAGAGAAGGATTAAATGTTCTTTTTTCCATATGAGATACTATGCAGCCATTTAAAATGCTGGCATAGAAGTTTTAATTAATGTTGGAAAATATCCACGATACAGGTACGGTTAAGTAAAAAAAAAAAAGAGAGATTACAAAGCAGTATCCTCAGTATACTCTCATTATTGTAAAATGTATATGCATTATAAGAAAATATCCAGAATTCTCTATATAAAAATTTTAATAATGATCATCTGAATGGTGGGATTATACAAAAATTTTTCTTTCTTTTGATTATCTGTACTTTCAAAGTTCACCATAATGACCACAAATGGGTTTTTTTAAATACCCAGGGAGTGGCAGGCAGTCATTGCTCTAACTTCAAGAGATTCCCTATATAGCTCTAAATACTTCAGTTACAAGAAAATACAGCATGCATAATAATTAGGAATTACATCTATATAATTCTCTTCAGTTTCCAAATGTCCTAAGACAAGCTTTCTTATTTCATTCTTATAACAACCAAGTGGGGATAGCTGCTTCTCTTTCTATTTCACAGGTGGAAGCTCTAAAGCTCAGAGGGACTGCATCCCACTCCAGGGGGACAACCATCCCTGTTACGTGTGTCAACATTTGCCCTCCTGGGGTCTCGGCTTCCACATCTGCACAAGTAAGGGGGCTTGAACAATGATCCCCCAGCCAGTTCTGCTTCTTTTTTTTTTTTTTTTTTTTTTGAGACAGAGTTTCGCTCTTGTTACCCAGGCTGGAGTGCAATGGCGCGATCTCGGCTCACCGCAACCTCCGCCTCCTGGGTTCAGGCAATTCTCCTGCCTCAACCTCCTGAGTAGCTGGGATTACAGGCACGCGCCACCATGCCCAGCTAATTTTTTGTATTTTTAGTAGAGACGGGGTTTCACCATGTTGACCAGGATGGTCTCGATCTCTTGACCTCGTGATCCACCCGCCTCGGCCTCCCAAAGTGCTGGGATTACAGGCTTGAGCCACCGTGCCCAGCCGCCAGTTCTGCTTCTACGAAACACCAATGGATATAATAGAGCTTTAATGTGTACTTCGTTTCAATTAGGAATGGGCAGAAGAGACAGATTCAAAGACTCTAACATGCCCACGAAGTGGACGTGTGCCTGGGCTGCTGCACATGCGTGGCTACCCACGCCCACTGTTCACTTGCTTGTCTACTCTCTTGCTCTGTCTCTCAAAATTCTATGGCTCTAGCTTCATATTAGGCAAACCACTTGCTTATTAATGGGTTTTGCCTTGTACATAATTTTATTACCTACAACTGAAAACGCTGAAGAACTAACACAAAATACAATTCTATGCTCTAACCTCAATTCTAATACTTCCAGAAGTCAACTGAGGGGCCGCTGGCCTGAAGGCATGTCGAGAACACTGACCCATAAAAAGTATTCTCTGATAAAAACAAATGCAGTCTGTGTTTGGGTCCGAATGTGGTTCTTGGCCCATCTGCATTAAAAGCACGTGGAGCACTTATTAAAAACACAGTCCCTTGGGCCCCACCTGAGAAGCACTAAGTAAGACTCTCTAGAACTTGGGACCCAGCAAGCAGCACTTCAACAAGCTCCCTGGTAATTCCTTATTTGAGAATCACCAACAGAAATGGATAACCATGGGTGGGAAATGGAAACGTCTTTAGAAATCTACCTATCCAAAAGACTTTTATGTCACATCTACCAACTGCTTCTGCAAGGTACAGGGTCGATTACAATTTTAAGGAAAGACCTACTTACTTTTGTCCAAACAACCGGATAAGAAGTAACATCTAAAAAGAGTTCCCTCCACAAGCTACAATGCAGTCCCACACTCCTAGTCAATGAAACAGCTTTTTGCCTTTCTTTCCATAGCAGCTACGTGTCCAGCCAGCTGAGATAGAATTCAATCCAATTATTGGAAATCCCCATAAAGAGCCTTGGGTGGTTAACCTGAATCGTACCTAGGAGGCAGCAACAACCACAGTCTAAAGGAATTGAAATGTATTTTAGGGCCGGGCGCGGTGGCTCACGCCTGTAATCCCAACACTTTGGGAAGCCGAGGTGGGTGGATCACGAGGTCGAGAGATCGAGACTATCCTGGTCAACATGGTGAAACCCTGTCTCTACTACAAATACAAAAAATTAGCTGGGCATGGTGGTGGGTGCCTGCAGTCCCAGCTACTCGGGAGGTTGAGGCAGGAGAATTGCCTGAACCTAGGAGGCGGAGGTTGCGGTGAGCCGAGATCCCGCCATTGCACTCCAGCCTGGGGTAACAAGAGCAAAACTCCGTCTCAAAAAAAAAAAATTTATTTTATCTAAATTATTTACCAAGCAAACGGCCAGCTGAGATGCAGCATCAACGAGCTGGGACTTTACAAGTGAACTGCCCAGGAGCTAATGCCAGTAACTACAAAGCAACGAAATGGAGGCCCCTGCTTCAGGTGGAAGAATCCCCTCCCACCGCCCCGCCCAAGAATCCCACCTGCATCAGCTATTTATCCCATACCACTGTCGTCTGCATGTTTCAAGCTGAACTGGAAAAAGGAAAGATTGTGGAGCTAGGATCAACTGCCTGGTCAAAGCCACTTATGTCCTGCCCTATGCTGTAATACCGAATACATGTATCTGCAAACGGGATTGAACCATCTTATCTTTAGAACACTGCTGCTTCCTCTTGACCTGCTATTGTAATTGGTGGGGCCATTTATTCCTGTGGAAAATTGTTCCGTACAGGTTGAGGCTGCAAGGGTCATCCGCTTAGTCATCATTTCTACCCAGGATGCAAGTGAAGGACTAACACAGAACCTCAAATACCTATGTCAGCACAATCATCATCCACAATGCACAGCCAGTGCCGGGACACCAGAAAAGCTCTCAATTCAATGCCGTGCCAGATGCCCGGGGGATGGGGCTCTGCCTCCCTGGATTTATACTCTCTGACCTCTGGTGTTCCAGTGCTTCAGGCAGTGTTTGCTGGGTGGAAGGGCCCAGGGTCTAAAGAAACTGTGTGGGTGGGCAGGTCATAGAGAAGAAACAGCAAATCTGAGTAACACTTTCTTTCCATCCTCTTCCTCCTGTGTCTGATATGAGTGATCACAGTCACCTAAGCAAAGGCTCTCCCCACGAAGAGTGATGTGGATAGGGCAAAATCCCACAGAATGTAGGCGAGAACGTGAATTCTGTGATCCAGGCAGATTTTTTACAATTTTTTTTTCAAAACTAATAGAAGTCACAGTTTTCCAATATTACTGAGGAACTGAGACACAAATGTATTTGGCTTCCGATGGGAAACACAAGGAAGTCTTAAAGATTTACTCCTTGAACAAAAAAAGACCTAATTAGCTAACTACAACAGGATTTCCAACACTTGGATTGTGAGCACCCCAGAGGCCAGTCACTGCTCCAAATGCCAGTCAATCCGACGCAACAGCTTTGCCAAGGGAATGCCAGGGAGGCGTTGCTGACAGCAGGATGCCAGCAGAAGCCCGGGGGTCCTGGGTCCCGTAAATCATTCACCGTATTTTTCAAGCATAGAGTGCATTTGCAGTCTAAAATGATGGTTGAATCCAAAACCACAAAATCAGCCTCCTGGAGTTTCCTCCTCCTCTCTGCGGGAAGAAACCCCAAGTCAGTTCCAGCGTCTGGCATTCCATGGAAAATGTGTGTCTTTATTGTCCATGGCAAGGCACCAACAGCCGTTCTGAACAGGATGCTGACTCACATCTGCCGAGACACACTGACTGCACAAAGAACATGGACTTCATTTGTGTTTGATGAAGGGCTCAGGAGGGTGGGGCTGACTTGGAAAACAAAGGAAAACTGTCTATATCTTCTCCTTTCCTAGATGATGGGGAAAACCACTACTCGACTAAGATTACTGAGCATGCCAGTATCAAAGCTGAGAAGAAACCCCCTTTACAAAAAGAAGATCAGAGGCACGCCAAAGAGAGAGGACAGGGCAACAGAGCTATGGGTGTGCACACGTGGACATACTTCATTTATTAGAATCATAGTAACTTTTTGCCAGGCACGGTGGCTTACGCCTGTGATTCCAGCACTTTAGGAGGTCAAGGCGGGCAGATGACCTGAGGTCAGGAGTTCAAGACCAGCCTGACCAACATTCTAGTAGAGACAGGAGAAACCATGTCTCTACTAAAAATACAAAAAATCAGCCAGGAATGGTGGCACATGCCTATAATCCCAGGTACTTGGAAGGCTGAGGCAGAAGAATGGCTTGAATCCAGGAGGCGGAGGTTGCGGTGAACCAAGATTGTGCCACTGCACTCCAGCCTGGGCAACAAGAGCAAAACTTGGTCTCAAAAAAAAATGTAACCTTTTACTGAGCCAGGCATTTTTATGAGATGTCCACATTCTATCACGTAATTCTCATCACACCCATCTGAGGTGGGTGCCACTGTCATTCCAGTTGTACTAATGAGGAAACCAATGCTCAAAGAAGGCAGAGAGACTCACTCAAGGTCACAGAAGCAACACACCTTTAGGGCTAAGATTCAAACCAGGACTAATGACCCTGGCTCACTGCACTGGGCAACTCTGCCTCCTGTGATACAAAACGATGCCAAACTTAAAAATAAAGCAAGAATAAGACAGCATATCCTCCAGGTATGTGCCAGATCACCATCCCACAGGCCAAAGACTCCTGCTCAAGGAACCCGCTCTTACCTCGCTTACTACTGATTTAGGCATAGACTCTGTGGGCTCACATGTTAACTTGTAGATTCTGGTCCAGTAGAATGGAGAACCCAAAGGTTGAGGCTTCACTGCCCCATAGGATATTAATGGTCTTGTATCCAGCTCAACAATCTTTCTTTTTTTTTTAAGACACGGTCTCACTCTGTTGCCCGGGATGGAGTGCAGTGGTGCAACCATGGCTCAGAGTAGCCTTGACCTCCTGGGCCCAAATGACCCTCCTACCTCAGCCTCCTGAGTAGCTGAAACCACAGGCACTCACCACCAATGCCCAGCTAATTTTTAAAAAAGTTTTATAGAGATGGGGTCTCCCTTTCTTGCCCAGTCCCTCCCGAAGTGCTGGGATTACAGGCAAGAGCCACCATACCTGGCCTGGCCCAACAATCTTACTCCATTCTTTTCTCAACACTTACCAACATCCAGTCTCTCAAATTCTCCCTGAACCAGACTTGCCTCAATGCATTAAATAAATGTTTAATATATGCTCATCCTATGAGTCAAGTTTGCACTTTTTTTTTTTCCACTCTTTCCCTCCATTCTAGCTCTTTTTTATGTTTACTAATAAAACTATTAGGAACTTCTTAGGCTAAAAAAAAAAAAAGACCCTTTCGTTTGAAATATGTTTAAAAATACCGAGCACACCCCTAAGTTAATGCTCTCTTCCCTGTTCTCCCTTTACTACCATACTCCTTGGCAGACTAGTCTAAACCTCCTCACTCTTCTATATCTACTCAGGCTCTTCCAAGGTGGCTTTCACCCTTTAACAGTGGAATCAGCAATAAGATCACCAATAACCAATCTCCTAATTAGCAAGTCACATAAGCTTTCTCAGCCTCCATCTTCCCCTGTCCCCCTCCCCATCCCCCAGCTTTCTGCCTGTGACACTTCTGATCACTTTCTCCTCTTTCAAACTTTATATATCTATATATATATTATTGCACTTTAGGTTCTGGGTACATGTGCAGAACATGCAGGATTGTTGCATAGGTACATACACGACAATCTGGTTTGCTGCCTCCATTCCCATCACCTATATCTGGCATTTCTCCCCAGGTTATCCCTCCCCAACTCCCTACCCCAAACTTTCCCTCCCCAGTACCCCCCAACAGACCCCAGTGTGATTCTCCCCTCCTTATGTACATGTGTTCTCATTGTTCACCACCCGCCTATGAGCAAGAACATGTGGTGTTTGATTTTCTGTTCTTGGGTCAGTTTGCTGAGAATGATGGTTTCCAAGTTCATCCACATCCCTATAAAGGACACAAACTCATCGTTTTTTATGGCTGCATAGTATTTTCAATGGTGTATATGTGCCACATTTCCCCTGTCCAGTCTATCACTGATGGGCATTTGGGTTGGTTCCAGGTCTTTGCTATTGTAAACAGTGCCACAATGAACATATGTGTGCATGTGTCTTTATAATAGAATGATTTATAACCCTTTGGATATATACCCAGTAATGGGATTGCTGGGTCAAATGGAATTTCTATTTCTAGGTCCTTGCGGAATTGCCACACTGTCTTCCACAATGGTTGAACTAATTTACACTCCCACCAGCAGTGTAAAAGTGTTCCTATTTCTCCACATCCTCTCCAGCATCTGTTGTCTCCAGATTTTTTAAATGATCACCATTCTAACTGGCGTCTCAATGTAGTTTTGATTTGCATCTCTCTAATGACCAGTGATGATGAGCATTTTTTCATATGTTTGTTGGCCTCATGTATGTCTTCTTTCGCAAAGTGTCTGTTCATATCCTTCGCCCATTTTTGAATGGGCTTCTTTGCTTTTTTTCTTGTAAATTTGTTTTAGTTCTTTGTAGACTCTGGATGTTAGCCCCTTTCAGATGGGCAGATGGCAGAATGTTTTTCCCATTCTCTTAGTTGCAGGTTCACTCTAATGATTGTCTCTTTTGCTGTACAGAAGCTCTGGAGTTTGATTAGGTGCCATTTGTCTATTTTGGCTTTTGTTGCCATTGTTTTCGGTGTTTTGGTCATGAAGTCCTTGCCTACTCCTATGTCCTGAATGGTTTTCCCTAGGTTTTCTTCTAGGGTTTTTATGGTGTTAGATCTTATGTTTAAGTCTTTAATCTATCTGGAGTTAATTTTAGTGTAAGGTGTCAGGAAGGGGTCCAGTTTCTGCTTTCTGCACATGGCTAGCCAATTTTCCCAACACCATTTATTAAACAGGGAATCCTTTCCCCATTGCTTGTTTTTGTCCGGTTTGTCAAAGATCAGTTTGTACCTTTTTAAAATTATATTTTGACACTTCTTGATATGACAGTCCACCATCTAGCTCCTACAAGGGATTATGGGACAAGGATGTGTCAATATGTGTAGAGAACTGGGCTGAAATTTTTACATACAAATTCACTTACATTTGGTAATCTGTAGGTAATGATTTGCCACCTGGTAATAATCCATGGCCACTAAAGGGATAACCCAACTGAGGTTTTTTTCAACAGAAAGAGCTAGAACACTGTCCTCTAAGGAAAGACATTAATAACTCAGCAGAGGGAGGCAGTACTTCCCAATAAGCCTATTATGCCAGCCAGCCAGCTACTAGGAGAGATTTTAGGGAGAGAAAAGCTGCCCTCCCACCACATGACTACCCAAAAGCACCTTCAGCCACGGTGCTGGCTGGCCCGGAACCCTTGCTATCAAAGTTGCCTCTCTGGCTTATCCAGCATAAGCGAGCACTCTGTCTACAGAGCATCTCCCATCAAGACAGGACCGCCCAGCTGGGTGACAGATGCCAGGGGAAGCCTCTGGAAAAGTGGCAGCCACAATGCTGTGCTCTGCAAACTCCATGAAACTCACACCTGTAACATCCTGGGACACATGAGTTCCCTCCCTAGGCCTGGGGGTCTGAGTCCATAGAACAGAGATGATGGTAATCCTTTTTTTTTTTGAGGCAGAGCCTTGCTCTGTCACCAGGCTGAAGTGCAGTGGCACGATCTTGGCTCACTGCAACCTCTGCCTCCCACATTCAAGCAATTCTCCTGCCTCAGCCTCCCAGGCAGCTGGGACAACAGGCACATGCCAGCACATCTAGTTAATTTTTGTATTTTTAGTAGAGACAGGGTTTCACCATATTAGCCAGGATGGTCTCGATTTCTTGACCTCGTGATTCGCCCACCTTAGCCTCCCAAAGTGGTGCGATTACAGGCGTGAGCCACCACGCCTGGCTGATAATACTTATTTTACCAGGATGCAGAAAAGACTGGCTGAGTTAACAACTAGAAACACATCTACTGCCTTCATTCAGCTTCTCTGTCACAAGCCTGGCCCCTGCCTGCATGTGATTTTTTTTGCCTGTGAAAATATGGGGCAAAGAAAGGTAGAGAATATTTTTGCCATTGGCACACATGGATGAGGAGTTCGGTTACATGATAAACTCTGGCAGCTGCTGAGAGATGGGAGGGAAAGCAGGCATTGCACAGGGTGAAAGAAGACGGGGGAGTTGGGTGCCCCTCCCAAGTCGGGCACAGCTGGGGCACACTTAGCCTAGTATAGCTAAGTGCCTAAGAAGCAATTTTGGTCCAAAATCAAGTTTCCTACATTTCCTTTCTGCTCTGATCTCACTTCAGCTGAGTTCCTTAGAAAAAATTTAAGGTATCATTGATGTGGTAATCTCACCAGATACTTTGATAATCTAGAAACCTGTCTGCCTTCCAAGCAGAATTACATTTCTGAAATAAGCTGAAAGGCCAGCAGGAAAACACTGCTCAAGATTCAAATCAAATCAAATCATCACTGAAGGAATAAGCAAAAAAAGCAAGCACTGTATTACTCCCCACTACTCCATCAGCCTCTCAGGACAGAAAATAAAACATGTGATGAGACGCGAGAGAAACTCACATATCCACCCTTAACTCACTCGACAGTGGAGAACTTTCTTGGCTTTGCTGACACCGGATTAGAATCTGGTTACTCACACTGTCCCTGGGTGAAACTGGTATTTGGATTCCGCAGGGAAAAGAAGTAACAGTCTTTTTTCTTTTTTTTTTTTAAAAAAAAAAAAAGCCAAGAGCTGAGGAGAGGCAGGTGGTGAAAGCTGATACCCACAATTAGAAAAGCACCAGGGACTCCTCTCCCAGATTTTGATAGCTACGTGGCTCAAGTCTGGCACCTACATAGCTACATAGACAAATATCATTACGAACAAAATCTGTACTGGCAGAGTCTGGGTGGCTGTGATTCAGCACTGGCCTCTTTGTTCCCAGCACTGCTGTAAGATGAGAACTCAGTCTAAAGTAACCCTGAATACACAGAGAGAAAGCCTTAGCAACTGGGAGGGGTCCGTCCCTCCTGTTCCAGCCCAGGAGGGTGAGAAGGCCCTGGGCTACATGAGTCACAGAAGAGCTCACACTCAGACCTGCTCTTCTTAATTTAGCTCGTCACTTGAAGCCCTCTGTTAGAGGACAGAGGCTACTTTTCCCAGCCTTTCTGCCTGCTGGCGCCCTCAGGAGAATACATTCCTAATTGCTCTGCTCAGCCAAACGAATATACCTGGTGTGCAGGTGAAACCAAAAATATACATCCTGCCTTGTTCTGCAGTGGCAGGGGATGTTAGACTTTTGGTCACAGAAATCTTAAGCAATCTATTTTAAAAGCATAAAAAAGAATAAGCGCAAAACTTGGTGCATTTATGCTTCTATACTTGTGCTTCTGAGAAAGGGGGAAAAACAATCACCCACTTTTGCATCCCTTCCGGAGAACACAAATACTGCTAAAATCAAAACTGGCAATAATAATAGGGCAACTCATTACCCTCCCCTTCTAGAGAGACCAAAGCTGTACCCGTTTATTGGCACTTACACTAACTCTGGGGTTGTGCTGCTGCTAATTACAATCTATTTTCTGGAGTCTAGATTCATCCTTTTCTAATTTAGCTGACTTTCCTTTCTAGTTATTTGCACCCATATGGTAAACCATTCACAGCTGTGTTGTACACTCCACAGTATATATTTAACCCAAGGCCAATCTAAACCAAGAGACTCCTACAGATTAAGTCTCAGAAACCTCTTGTTAATGAAGCAGTATTACTACTTTTGCATAACTTTCCTCAGTTTCTAACTAGACATAAATTAAGGTAAGTCATAGCATAGTCTACCTCAAGCTGGCGCATACAAAAAACAATCCCGCGTTTGGTTTAGGCAGCATAGGCAAAAAAAAAATACCAAGATCCCTTCAAACTAGAAACAAAGCAGACGTATTTTTATTTTAGCGGTATTGTGCTTTTCTCCCCTTCTCACAAAAGCACAATAAACGAGTATACAGCTTATGATGAGAACACAGACCAACGAAAAGCTGGTTCTGCCTTCTCAGAGCGAGCTTGCGCGTGCCGCACACTGACTGGGGCCGAGAGGTGAGTGGTCACCGTGTGGCTGTTTGAGGTGGGGAGGAAGGAGGCTGCACATTCCTGAAACAACAAAGGCAGAGGCGGGCTCCTTAGAGGGCCATGAACAGAGCCAGAGATGAGGCTAGAAAGATACTCTGTAAAGGCTGAAGCAGAGAGGTCTCTTAGAAGACAGATGCCATAACAGCTCACCGGAGAAGGCGTAACAAGGGTTAGGGGAAGGGGTGAATAAAAGCTGCTTCCCATGCACTGGAAAGTGAGCCAGGACAGGTATTTTTGGTTTTGCCTGCACACCTGGAGGTATATTCATTGAGTTGAGCACAGCAATTAGGAATATATTCTCGGCTGGGCGCGGTGGCTCAAGCCTATAATCCCAGCACTTTGGGAGACTGAGGCAGACGGATCACGAGGTCAAGAGATCAAGACCATCCTCGTCAACAAGGTGAAAACCCGTCTCTACTAAAAATACAAAAATTAGCTGGGCATGGTCAGGCAGGAGAATTGCTCAAACCCAAGAGGCGGAGGTTGCAGTGAGCCGAGATCGTGCCATTGCACTCCAGTCTAGGTAACAACAGCAAAACTCTGTCTCAAAAAAAGGAATGTATTTTCTCGAGGCTGCCAGGAGGCAGGCTGGCTGGGAAAAGTAGCCTCTCTTCTCTAACAGAGGGCTGCAAGTGAGGAGTTAAACCGAGAAGAGCAGGTGTGACTGATAGCTCATCTGTGAGAAAGGCCTTCCTGACTCCTGCACCCATGCCCTGGCCAGGCAGGCAGTGCCAGCCCACAGGTCTCTGAACAGCTCTGCCCTCCTAGCCATCATCCCACTCCAGGCCTGCTCCTGTGCACCATCGCTGGGGGCTGATTACGCCTCCTCCAAGGTGGCCTGCTCCCAGCTCTTCTTCCTGAGAGCACACAGACCACAGGGAAATCAATGGAACATCACGTGGAACAGGTGACATCCCAGCACACTCACACACGTGTGTATATACCGCCACCCCTGTCTAAGCGAGAAAGAGGCCCAGAGAGTCATCTCTACATGGCCCTTTGGCTTTTGTTTCTATCAACACTTGAGGTTTATATCATGTGCTTTGATGTCAGGGAAACAGCAACTACTTAGCATTGTGTCTTCCTGATAAAGGGTTTGACATGGGAGTGAGACCAAGGTGTGGTACAAGCTTCTTAATTACACTTAAGGTAAAAGGGATTCTAAAAAAAGAAGGTAAGATCTTAATTAACTCATTTTTAGGTGGTTTTAGTTATCTGGTATCTAATCACATCAAGGAGAAGGAGAAAGGAACAGAAGAGCTGTTATCCTTCCAAACCAATGACTTCCATTTTGTTTTTAATTAAGTGTACTGCCTCCATTATGAAAGTAATACAGGTTATCATAGAAAATTTGCAAAAAACAGAAATACAGAATATACTGAAAAGGTAAGGATCAATTGCCGCCATACACAGGCACACCTCAGAGATACTACTGGGTCACTTCCAGAGCATCACAATAAAGCCAGTATAGCAATAATGCAAGTCACACAAATGGTCTGGTTTCTGAATACATATAAAAGTATGTTCACATTCTACTGTATTCTATTAAGTGTACAATAGAATGTCTAAAAAATGCATACCTAAAATTTAAAAATGTCTTTATTTCTAGAAAATGCCAGCATAGAGACATAAAGTGAGTAGTAATGCCACAAACATTCAACTGTAAAAACCACAATATCTACAAAGTGCAGTAAAGGAAACACCATGAAGTGAGGTACGTCTGTTTTCCTTGCCAATGCCTTTTTTAAAATAGTATTAAAAAAAAACCGTAGGCCAGCCACAGTGGCTCACACCCATAATCCATCACTTTGGGATGCCGAGGCAGGTGGATCACTTGTGGTTGGGAGCTCAGGACCAGCCTGGCCAACATGTTCTCTCGAGTTTTACCTTAAGTGTAATTACACTTAAGGTAAAAGACATTCTAAAAAAAGAAGGTAAGATCTTAATTAGCTCATTTTTAGGTTTTAGTTTTCTGGTATCTAATAATATCAAGGAGAAGGAGAAAGGAACAAAAGAGTTGTTATCCTTCCCAACCAATGACTTCCGTTCTGTTTTTAATTAAGTTTACTGCCTTCATCTCTACTACAAATACAAAAGTTAGCCAGGCATGGTGGTGCACACCTGTGGTCCCAGCTATTCAGGAGGCTGAAGCAGGAAAACGGCTTGAACCCAGGAGGTGGAGGATGCGGTGAGCCAAGATTGTGCCCCTGCACTCCAGCCTGGGCAACAGTGTAAGAGTTTGCCTAAAAATAAAAATAATAGTAATAATAAAAAAGAAACGTGGTTGTGATCACATAGTATATACGATTCCACTTCCATTTCTTGCTGTAACTGACACATTTAAGGTGAATGATGTTAAAATGAGTGTCAGGGCCGTTACTGTGGTGACGGCTGCTCGACTCCGCAAGCACATCACTAACAACAATGAACTGCACACTTTATTTAGGCAAATCATCTGGCAGATAAATTGTATCTCAACGAAGATGCTGAAAATCATTGATAAACTTTAGTTTTCCTACCTAAATTCTGCAGACATTCTATGTAATATAGGGAGTTAGACATTATCTATGTAATATAGTTTTACTTAATCGTGTGTTTAATGAGTCTAGGGAAGCACACCTCAAGACATACTTCCCAACTAAAAGCTGTAGCTAGTTTTTTCACTCTGATAACCAATGCTAATATTAACCTCTTCGGTACACTGAACTCTTATGAATATCATATTCTTCTTCCCAATCATTTCGTAAAAGGATTTGGGGTTTTAATCATACCAACAATCTAGAAATTATTTTAAAGGACTAATAGACTTTTCAAAAACTTAGTTACTCTCTAAAATTACTAAGTATCAGCAATAAATAAGCGGGGTGCAGTGGTTCATGTCTGTAATCCCCACACTTTGGGAGGCTGAAGTGGGCGGATCACTTGAGGCCAGGAGTTCAAGATTATCCTCCACAACATGGCAAAACCCCATCTTTACTAAAAATATAAAAATTAGCCAGGCATGGTGGCGCATGCCTATAGTCTCAGCTACTTGAAGGCTGAGGTACGAGAATCGCTTGAATCTGGGAGGCAGAAGTTACAGTGAGCTAAGATTGTGCCACTGCACTCCAGCCTGGGTGACAGAGCAAGACTCTGTCTCAAAAAAAAAAAAAAAAAATATATATATATATATATACACATGTACACAAATAAATAAAAGGTGGTTCTAAGTGAAACTCACTGAAGATTAACTCGGGAAAGAAAGGAGACGGGGAATCTAAAGCTACACCACAAGTATGAGACTAATCAGAAGGCAGTAAGATCACAGATGGACGATGGTTTTCATATCTGAAAATAATTCAGGGCAAAGAAAAAAATCCATTTCTCACAGGTGGGTGCTACACATCATGGCGCCTAAGAACACAGGCCTAGGGCTGGACAGAGCTGTGTTCAAATCCCAGTTTGATCCGAGGCCAACAGACCTCAAGCATACTCATCCTGAATTGTTACCACCCAAAAACTGGGGATGACAGAACACTTACATCAGAGGTTACTTTGAAGTTCACCTAAGATGAATGTTCCTTAAGTGCTTGGTACAATATCTGCCCATAATGAGCATTTCATAAATAGTCGCAACGCTGGTAACGACGATGACAGCTGCTTTGGATCAAATGGGAATGCTGGAATCTAAATCTGAGCCCTCCAGACGTTTGTCTAAAAACTACAGTATTTTTCTTCTAACTCCAAAAGGGCCTGAAGGTATTTTTATTACCATGAGAGTTTCAGCTGTGACCAGAGTTCATTTGCGCAATCTTCACATTCCAGTGCACTAAGTGCTTTCTCACGCAGGGATAAAAGAAGCCTTTGTCCCATGCTTGTGAAAAGCAACATCTTTGCTAGATGAGTTAAGTGCTAAACTTAGTGTTGCTGCAGTGGCATGCTGGGAAACCACACGCATCTAGGAACATCCAAATAGTGAAATAGCATGGGTTTTAGGGAAGCAGACCATGTGGACGTAGCTGTGCACGTGTGGGCACATGTGTGCCTGTGTGTTGTAGGGTAACATAGTTTGAGTACTGTCTACATGCCAGGCATCGTCCTAAATGCTTCACACTTTACAACGATCCTGTGAAGTGGGAACTTTGATCAGCACCACTTTATGGGCAAGGAAACTCTGCCTTGGCAAAGTTCCGTGTTTTCCTCGCGTCGGATGGCTGATGGGTGAGTTGTGGAGCCAGCACTTGAACCTGGACTCACACATGCTGTCATCCACTATGCTCCACTGACCAGAAGTGACTGTAGTGAAATAAGCCCTGCAGATTGTAGTTTAATTTTCGGATTTGTAACTTTTGGCAAGAATGGTCACTTAAATAAAGCACCAAAAAAAATAAATAAATAAATTTGGGCCAGGCATGGTGGCTTATGCCTGTAATCCCAGCACTTTGGGAGGCTAGGTGGACAGATCACCTGAGGTCAGGAGTTCAAGACCAGCCTGACCAACATGGAGACACACTGTCTCTACTAAAAATACAAAATTAGCCAGGTATGGAGGCGCATATATCTGTAAGCTCAGCTACTTGGGAGGCTGAGGCAGGAGAAGCATTTGAACCCAGGACGCAGAGGTTGGGGTGAGCCAAGGTTGCCCCATTGCATTCCAGCTTAGGCAACAAGAGTGAAACTCCATCTAAAACAAACAAACAAACAAAAAGGTTTTTTTTCAAAGGTCTAATTTGGATGCTTCATTATTCTGCCCTCAGTTGTGCGGGCAGTCACCTCAGGGGTGGTCCACAGCAGCCTGAAGAACAGAAGGCTTCCCAGAGGCAGATGATACAAATGCTGACATCTTGTTAGAAACACAGGACATAAGTGGATTTTTCTACTCTCCTTTCTGTCTCTGGAAACAAGGCCACCAGATTCTCCATGGTTTTAGGAAAGGTAGCTATGTAATGTATCCTCTAAAATAAGACAGTTCTGAGAGTGAAAGGTACACTATTAGTAAATATGCAGGCATAAACCAGGACATCACCCTAGTTATAGGTTCCCAGGTCATCCTGGTTGAGGCATCTCAGTCTTTCACTGAATCATATGTGAATTGCTTAAGTGTGTCAATAAGTTAAAACACTGTACATAGAAGAGAAAAATGTGACATGGTTCTTCGCCAGGGACATGAACCAACAGCTCTAATTGTGTGGGTCACATCTGCATCCCAATATGGCCTCATGGTGACAGGAAGTGCTTTATCCAAGGAGGGGAAAGTGGAGAATCACAAAGGTCAGCACAAGAACTGCAATATTTTTCAGGAATTCAGGGGATAGGACAACCCCAAGGATTGCTTCATTAAGATAAGCCCAGAAAGTCTGAAAATCCAATTCTGTAGATCCTGAAAACAATATAATGACCTTAATAAGCTCTTGCTCACCCCTAACCAATTAGCACTTTATTTGCTTTATTTTTTGGTCCTATTGAGATGAGTGAATGTACTTATTTGCTTTATTTCAAGAGGAAGGCTTGTGTGCCTCCTGGTCTTCTCTTACCCATCCTGGAACTTGAGGAAACACACTCCTGCGGACAGCTCTTCTAATTCCAGCTCCAGGCCTAAGGAGCAGCAGCACTTACACGGTTGGAAAAAAAAAAAAGTCTGGATTTTTGACTCTCTAGAACAATCTAAGAGCAAAACAGTAAGGTTTTCCCAGCATTTTTCCAGCAAATGTAATGAAATTCAAGGGGACTCAGAACAAGAGATGCCCTTAGGGACCACTATGACCGACTTCTTCCTTACAGAAGAAAGACTGAAGCCTCAAAGTGAAGAGCTGCACCGAAAACACACCCCCAAAGGACCAGAGCTGGCTCCCAGCCCAACTCCCTTTTATTACGCTGCTTGGTTAAAACAGTATCTCAAGTTGTACATCTCTCCAAAGAGAAGGAAGGATGGAGGGAGGGAGGAAAGGACGCAAGAAAGGAGGGAGGGAGAAGGAAAGGAAGAAGGGAGGAAGGGAGGGAGGGAGGAAGGAGGGAGAAGAGAAGGAAAAAGAAAGAAAGGATGGAGGGAGGGAGGGAAGGAAGGAAAGGAGGGAAGAAAGGGTAGGGGGAGGGAAGGAAGGAAGGAAGGAAGGAAGGGAGGGAGGGAGGGAGGGAGGGAGGCAGGCAGGCAGGCATGGGTTGAGCCAGGTCTGGATCCAACCCATCGAAGCTTGATGACAGTTTCAAATTACCAATGTACAGCAATTTGAGGGAGAATAAAGACAACCACAAATGTCTCGGTAAGACCCTGACAGGAAGAGGACAAATGTATCACCTACCTTTGGTCTTGATGGCCGTTTCAATGTTCAAAGCATCCCGCTCAGCATCAAAGTTGGTGTAGGCTTTGACTGACCCATATGCACTTGGGGGTGTGGAGTGCTGAGGTTAGAAGATAAACATACTCAAATGACGCACATGTAAAATCCTCTTGTTGAAACAACAACTCTTTTTATTTCACCCCCCAACACTCCCAAAACAACAACTCTTAATATGTTTTCCTATTGTGTCTTTCAACAATTTAAAACATTCTCACACTAGGTAACTAGGTAGGTATTAACACACCATCACAATTCAGACAAGCAATTTCATTTTTTCTATTAAGAATTCTTCTTCAGGCCGGGCGCGGTGGCTCACGTCTATTATCCCAGCACTTTGGGAGGCCGAGGCGGGTGGATCACGAGGTCAAGAGATTGAGACCATCCTAGTCAACATGGTGAAACCCCATCTCTACTAAAAATACAAAAAATTAGCTGGGCGCGGTGGTGCGTGCCTGTAATCCCAGCTACTCAGGAGGCTGAGGCAGGAGAACTGCCTGAACCCAGGAGGTGGAGGTTGCGGTGAGCCGAGATCGCACCATTGCACTCCAGCCTGGGTAACAAGAGAGAAACTCCGTCTCAAAACAAACAAAAAAAAGAATTCTTCTTCAAAGTCTCAGCCAGTTTAGAATATGCTATCTCAATTTCAACTTTTCATCTTACTTTCGGTGAGAGTTCAAAAAGGGACCATGCAAAGCTGGGAACTGAAGCCAGCATGTATTCAGGAAGGCTCTGAAGACCTTTCAACTGGGCTGGCAACAATTTGAAATAAGCTGAAAATGTGGAAATGCCTGAATGACAAGGGTGTTTAGCCAAGTTTCTGCTACAGGCACATGCATTTCTACTGGGTGGTTGCTGCTGAGCTAATGGTTCAGAAACGCGAGGGAAGTAGCTCCTCCCACCTCTACTTCTGCCCCCATGGCCCCTAGCTCTGGCCTGACGGCACACATCCTCCTTGTGTCTTTCTCCCTTCTCTCCTCTGTAGCCTTCCCTCTGCCTTCATGACACCATCCCTTCTGCCTACACCCTCCACTCTTCCTAGGATTTCCTACTGTCCTTTAAACCACAGCCTCTTCCTTTCCCAAAGCTTTTCTTTTGTTAGGCAGGGTCTCACTCTGCTGCCCATGCTGGAGTGCAGTCATGATCATGACTCACTGCAGCCTCAGCCTCCTGGGCTCAGGTGATCCTGCCACATCAGCCTCCCCAGTAGCTGGGATTACAGGCATCCGCCACCACACTCAGGTAATTTTTTTGTATTTTTTTGTAGAGACAGGATTTCACCACGCTGCCCAAGCTGGTCTTGAACTCCGGGCTCCAGTGATCCTCCCATCTTGGCCCCCCAGAGTGCTGGAAATACAGGTGTGAGCCACCATGCCCGGCCTTTCAGTGCTTTTCAAAGCTCATTATCCTTCCTGATGTGACAGAGAGGAGCTCTCCCACTCCAGATTGGGGTAAGGACAACAGATGCTTCTACATCGGTTCTCCTTTCAAGGTATTAACTTCCCTTCTTCTCTGAAATGCTCTTATAGTTTTCCCTCTCCCTGCTACCCAGTCCCAAAGCAAAGAGCACACAAAGAGGATGGACAAGGTGGTTGTGGTTGGCTGATGGCTGGTGGAGGAAGCATCACTGCCCACCCTCAACGTCAAGGCTCCCATCCTGCAACCCACCCCCAGCCCCCCAGCACACAATGCCCATATAATGTGATGATCTGGCTTTGCTGCAGTGTTCTGTGAAGAGTGAAAAGACCAAGATAGCCTGAGTTACTTCCCCACCCACAGGCATCACACTGTGAGCCACCCAGCACCCGCGCTGAGACTGTACCAGTGAGCCCTGAGTTTGTACCAGTGAGCAACTAAGAGGCCTTCCTCCTAGATGTCTCCCTGACATGTCAGAAATCCAAGTTCAGTATTTGACAGATGTTTCCAAATGCACTTGTGAGGACTCTCTTGTCCAAATCTTCAGTCCAGTTAATATTTATAACTCGGAAACGCAATGCATTACCAAAATCTGTTCCATCTAATTTCATCACTTAAACTTTCCATTGAGATGAACCTGATGAAAAAGCCAAGTGCTCTTCTGATCTACTCAGTGTGTTTGCTATGGTAGCTACAAAATGTGGATGAAATCTAAGGAAAAACATTTTCCCATTTATTAAGAGTGCCATCAGTTATTTACAAGGCAGGCAGGCAGCCACTGAGCCAGATCATGTATGACCGCATTTACCAGGAGGTATTTTGCCTTGTTCCAAAAACAACAGTGAGTCGGGAACACTTCTATGTAATTTTATAGTGTCTCTGGAAATGAAACTAAAAAGACAACTGAACCTATTACCTATAAAATCCACTTGTCTAAAATCAAATTAATGAAGCAAAGTTGAGTTATCTCTTCTTTCCTTAAACTACGGGGGAACAAGTGACATTTCCTGTTTCTGCCCCATCTGTCCACACACAGAAATATATACTAAAGCAGGGTAACTTCAGGGGCTAAACAAAAAGTCGTCTCACAAAACCTATTAACAAAAACAGTCTAAGTCCATTAGAGAAGCAAATTATTTAACACCTGAATTTGACCTCAACATGCAGTTTGGATTGTTGCCAAAAACAGCATGCACACATTTCAAGAAGAGAAATACTTTTTTTCTTGAGGCGGAGTCGCGCTTGGTCACCCAGGCTGCAGTGCAGTGGCACGATCTCGGCCCAGTGCAACCTCTACCTCCCTGGTTCAACCGATTCTCCTGCCTCAGCCTCCCAAGCAGCTGGGACTACACAGGTGCCCGCCACCATGCCCAGCTAATTTTTTGTATTTTTAGTAGACATGGAGGTTCATGAAGTTAGCCAGGATGGTCTCCATCTCCTGACCTCATGATCTGCCCACAGGTGTGAGCCACTGCGCCCAGCAGAAAAAGGTTTGTTTAAAACTCTGTAGGCGTTATACTCCATACAACCTGCACTTGCATAGGCTCCATTAGTTTGAACATTTTGATGGCAAGTGCCATGCACAATACAGACGGTCTCGCACCAGGTGACCCAAGTCACTGTCAACCCTCTGTTGAGTGATTCATTGCATTTTAATTTCTTTTTTTTTTTTTTTTTTTTTGAGATGGAGTTTCGCTCTTCCTACCCAGGCTGGAGTGCAATGGCGCGACCTCGGCTCACCACAACCTCCGCCTCCTGGGTTCAGGCAATTCTCCTGCCTCAGCCTCCCGAGTAGCTGGGATTACAGGCATGCGCCATCGTGCCCAGCTAATTTTTTGTATTTTTAGTAGAGACGGGGTTTCACCATGTTGACCAGAATGGTCTCGATCTGCCGACCTCGTGATCCACCCGCCTCGGCCTCCCAAAGTGCTGGGATTACAGGCGTGAGCCACCACACCCGGCTGGCTGCATTTTAATTTCAATCAAAGCATATTTTGAAAGATCCATAGAATAAGGCTACAAATCAATATCAGTGCTAAGTTTGTGTAAAAGCCATTTCTGCCAAGATGACCCAGAAGACGTATAGTATCACTATTTTATATATTCATAATATTCCCCTTAATTCTAAAAGTATTTGAAATCATTTTAATTTTACATATAGCTTAAAATGTTTAATTACATATATAAAAAGAAGAAACAAATGCATCAGAATTTCTAGGTTCACATATTTCCTATGAAAGAAAATCAAATTTAGGCCAGGCATAATGGCTCACACCTGTAATTCCAGCACTTTTGCAGGCTGAGGAGGGCAGATCACAAGGTCAGGAGATCAAGGCCATCCTGGCTGTACGGTGAAACCCCGTCTCTACCAAAAATGCAAAAAATTAGCCAGACGTGGTGGTGGGTGCCTATAGTCCCAGCTACTCAGGAGGCTGAGGCAGGAGAATCACTTGAACCAGGGAAACAGAGGTTGCAGTGAGCTGAGATTGTGCCACTGCACTTCAGCCTGGGTGAAGAGTGAGACTCTGTCTTAAATATAAAATAAAATAAAAAATAAATGAAAATAAAAGAAAATTGAATTTAATTCTGAGCTCCCTAATAGCCAAAGCTAAAAAGGAAACAGATGAATTATAATAATATCATTATATTCTTGGTTTTTTAAAAGAAATATCCCAACTTTTTTGAAGAAAATCTTTTCCAGGTGCTAAATTTTTAAAAACATAGGTCCCCATCTGGAATAACATCCTAGACACTGTAAGAAATCCAAAAGATGCAGAATTGTTTTTGACATGACTGTAGCTTACGCCAACCAGTAATAAAATCCAGGGGCATGACATTAAAAGTCATGTATCATCATAACAATTATTGCCAATGACATGCTAGGTATGGCAAAATAAAACTCCAGCCATTCCAGTGTCACTAACGCTGCCCAGTTTTAACGTGATGCCAAGCAAAGTTTCCAATGCCATGATATTTCCTTCGAATTGAAACTAGGAACCGCTGAAGCACTGAGAAAGGGGAGGAACCAAATGATGCCTGTCTGGATTGTCCCTGCCTTCCTTAGATGTACAAAGAGAGAGTAACGTGGCTATCCAGTGAGATGTCTGATCGGCAGAACCTGCAGTGAAAGTGATACTTACATCACCCTCCAAGCTGAGCTTGCACAGGATTTCGTGAACAGTGGACATGTCGAAGGAAGCTGGGAAAAAAGAACCACAAGAAGTATTTATGAACAGGCTTTCCTTTACCCTGAAGCACAGTGATTCATTACACTAATTTCTACTCCTTGGATCATTTCATCTGAGAATATTAGAGTAATTTTTGCAAGTAGATGCAATTCCCATGTTATGATTGAAAAAAATCTAAAGCTCAGAGATGATCTGCCTTGGGTTGGGATGGACTACTGAGCCGGCCCGGCGTTCTCTTCCCCTGTGTGAACAGCACCTGGGACACTGATTTGTGAACACAAAGACAAAATGTTCCCCAAGGCTAACGCAACCTGTTCAGACGGGACAAAACTGAGTCTTCTACTTCCCATAAAAGGTGACGAGCTTGCCAAAGCAGACACTGCTTCTGTATTTCTCACAAGTAATTAAACATATGGAGACGGACCTGAAAGCTACGATGTGAACTAAAATTAGCAGCATTTTCGTGTGGCCCTAATTCTTAATTGGAACCTTTATTATTATCTGTAATTACTTTCTTAGTCCAATGATGCTTGGAAGATACTCAACTATTTATGAGAAAGACGACGGACAGAGTTTCTGACCTGAACTCATTCCATAAAGGACTGAGTCTGTTTTATTTAAGATTCGAAATGGCTGAAATGAAGTCATCTTCTTCCAGTTAATATACTTAATTGGGAAGCAAAACAATAGCCTGATGAATTGGCTTTCCAGGTTTGCAATCACACAGTTCTTGGAATTGATACACCTAATCCCTGCCAAAAAGGCATGCTCAACTGTCAGTAAATCTGTCTCAACTGAGACGAGACAGGTCATCAACGTGAAGGATATATCTTTGCAAGATTCTCCTAGATCACTCCTCTCTTAATGCTCACAGAAGCTTTTTACGCACAGTGAAAAGTCAGCCAGTCAAAGATTATCTGCTTCTTCCACACTCACAACTCTCAGACAGCTTCCCCACCCCCATGTGTCCCACTGATGGGGTATAATTCTGGTTTATAAAAAGCATTAGTGGGCCGAGCACAGTGGCTCATGCCTGTAATCCCAGCACTTTGGGAGGCTGAGATGGTGGGTCACGAGGTCAAGAGCTCAAGACCAGCCTGCCAACATGGTGAAACCCCGTTTCTACTAAGCATACAAAAATTAGCCCGGCATGGTGCCACGTGCCTGTAACCCCAGCTACTCAGGAGGCTGAGGCAGGAGAAGAATTGCTTGAACCCGGGAGGCGGAGGTTGCAATGAGCCAAGATCATGCCACTGCACTCCAGCCTGGGTGACAGAGGAAGACTCTGTCTCTGGGAAAATATAAAAAGCATTGCTCTAGAAATAAACTCTGGTACATTCAGACATGGAATGTTATTCAGCACTGAAAAGAAATGAGCCGTCAAGCCATGAAAAGACAGAGGAACCGAAAATGCACGTTGCTAAATGAAAGAAGCCAACTGAAAAGTTAACGTACCGTATGGTTCCAACTTCATACCATTCTGGGAAAGGCAAAATGATGGGACAGCAAAAAGATCAGGGTTTAGGGGAGGAGGAAATGAATAGGTAGAGCACAGAGGATTATTAAGGCAGTGAAATGATTCTATAAAGTTTAAATGAAAGAAGGCAACTGAAAAGTTAACGTACTGTATGGTTCCAACTTCATACCATTCTGGGAAAGGCAAAATGATGGGACAGCAAAAAGATCAGGGTTTAGGTAGAGCACAGAGGATTGTTAAGGCAGTGAAATGATTCTATAAAGTACTGTAATGGTGAATGCATGCCATACATCTGTACAACACTATAAGTGAATGCTAATATAAACTACAGACTTTGGAGTATGTAGGTCCGTCAGTTCTAACAAATGTACCACCCTGCGCAGGATGTTGATGGTGCGGAGGCTGTAGGTGTGTGGGAACAGAAGAACATGGGCGTCCTTTGTATTTTCCATTCAACTTTGCCATGAACCTAAACCTGTCCTAAAAAATGGAGACAATTCTACAACGTCGTGCTCTGTAGCAGAACCATCCAATACAGTGACCACCAGTCTCACGTGGCTACAAAGCATCTGAAATATGGTCAGTATAAACTGAGATGTGCTGTAAGTGTAAAGGACATACTGAATTTTGGGGACTTAATATGAAAAATCTATTTTTAAAATCTCTCATTATAATTTCTTTGGGCCAGGCACAGTGTCTCATGCCTGTAATCCCAGCACTTTGGGAAGCCAAAGTGGGCGGGATCACGTGAGGTCAGGAGTTTGAGACCAGGCTGACCAACATGGTGAAACCCTGTCTCTACTGAAAACACAAAATTAGCCGAGGGTGGTGGCGCCTGCCTGTAATCCCAGCTACCCAGGAGGCTGAGGCAGGAGAATTGCTTGAATCTGGGAGGCAGACGTTGTGGTGAGCTGAGATCGCACCACTGCACTCCAGCCTGGGCAGCAAGAGCAAAACTCCGTCTCAAAAAAATAAATAAATAATTTCTTTTTTTTTGGTAAAGGCAGGGTCGGTCTTGCTATGTTGCCCAGGCTGGTCTCAAACTCCTAGACTCAAGTGACCCAAGCGCTGAGAATATAGGCATAAACCACTGTCTCCAGCCCAATCATTTACATATTGACCATATATTACGATTACAACTGTGACATGCCGAATATATCTTATTTCCATTTAATTTAACCCATCTACTTTGCCTTTCTTAATGTGGCTACTAGAAAGTTTTCAATATTTGCAGCTCACATTCTACCTCTATTGGGCAGTACTGGTCTAGAGGAACCCAGAGAGCCATTTCCTAATCTAAATCCCAAAACCTTTGTAACAGTCACTAATTTGAGTCTTCATGCTCTTTTTCTCTTTTCTTTTCTTCCTTTAATGTTTCAGTAGAGACAAGGTCCTACTATGTTGCCCAGGCTGGTCTTGAATTCCAGGGCTCAAGTAATCCTTCCACCTTAGCCTGCCAAAGCATTGGGATTACAGGGGTGAGCCACCATGACTGGCTTTTTTATTGTTTTTTTATTTTTCTTTTTTTTAAGACAGGGTTTCTCTGTCACCCAGGCTGGAGTGCAATAGTGCCGTCATAGCTCACTGCAGCCTTGGTTTTCACGGCTCCATAGATCCTCCTGCCTCAGCCTCCCAAGTAGCTGGGACTACAGGTATGTGCCACTACTCCTGGTTTGTTTGTTTTTTCCAGTAGAGATGATCTCTCATTAAGTTACCCAGGATGCCAGTCTTCTTGACAGAGAAGAAATCTCCAACTTCGATGTGGACCAAAAAACATTGTAGAGGGTCTCATCGGTATTCCTCAGCCTGAGAATTACCAAACCAGAGGTGAAATTCCCAGGATGGACCTCAAACCTCGTAAGCCCTGGCCTTAACTATCACCCCTGGACTCAGTCAGAACCGGACCAGGACTGCAGCAGAGGATAAATCGCTGTCATCTGCTGTGCAGAATTCTAGTCTCTACCATAAACAGGCAAGAAATAAAAATGCAACAACAGGGGGCCAGCAAGTCAGCGTGGCAAAACAGAGTTGTTTCCACTTAGAGGGTGTAGATGAAATTCTACTCGTTTATTGAATCAGGTACCTCACCTCGGTTCTGATGTTTAGACAGTCTCGACTAGAGGCACGCTAACTTTTCATTGTGTTGGTCTTTCAAGTTGCCATTCAAGCTCTGAGCGCCGGCTTTGTAGACTGCTCCTAACGGTGCCCCATGTGAGACTCCCCAGGACCGTGCAGATCAAAGACCATCCGGCAGGCTTCATTCCACTCTCCACTCATGTGAATTCTGCTCCCACAGCCACGACACCTTGAGGAGGCCGTTAAAAGCCCAACACGTCTTCCTTCCCATTTCACCATTCATAACTGTCCTGCTCTTTCATCAGATCAGGCCTGCATGGCACCACAACTAAACCTCTCTATTTAATCTCGTCAAAATCACTGGAAATCAGTCCTCTGTGGCTTCCTCTTACGCCGGCAGAGCCCAGCCTTCAAAGATGAGCATCAGAATCCAACCTCAGTGCCTTCTGTTTACTCCGCAAAGTGTAACTTGCCTCTCTGCAGTCACCCCTACTTTAGCCTCTGCTCCAACTGGGTCACCACGACCCCTGCTGCACAGAACTCTCTCTTGCCTTTCAGTGCCAGGGTGCTTTTTGACACCACTTCATTCATCCGTTCAGCAGAATGTTTTTAAGTGCCCTCCATGTGCCAAGTATTCGAATGGTGAAAGCATCAGTATAATTCAAAGCACTAGGGAGTATATGGTTGACCTCATCTTCCCTACATAGTCCCAGGCCCCCTACAGATGTAAGAGTATCATAGCCAGGTATAGTGGCTCACACCTGTAATCCCAGCACTTTGGGAGGCCAAGGCCAGAAGATCGAGGCCATCCTGGCCAACATGGTGAAACCCAGTCTCTACTAAAAATATAAAAATTAGCTGAGTGTGGTGGTGCATGCTTGTAGTCCTAGCTACTTGGGAGGGTGAGGCAGGAAAATCACTTGAACTTGGGAGGTGGAGGTTGCAGTGCCCTGAGATGGCACCACTGCACTCCAGCCTGGTGACAGAGCAAGACTCTGTCTAAAAAGAAACAGAGTATTTACAAAATGTAGGTGCTAAGCTGGGCACAGTGGCTCACACCTGTAATCCTAGCACTCTGGGAGGCCGAGGTCAGGGGATCGAGACCATCCTGGCTAACACGGGGAAATCCCATCTCTACTAAAAATACAAAAAACCCAAAACTAGGTGCTAAATCAACTTGAAAACAATGAGTTGCTATTTTGTATGAGATTCCTACTTATATTATGTACAATCATCCTGCAGAAAAAAAAAAAACACAAATGTCACAATAACCACAAAGTCACACTTACCACAAAGCAGTATCTATGAAATCTGACATTACCCCATGCAGGTGCCTTTTGTATCCACATACAGATCTCCTACTTCATTTGAGTTAAACAGCAAACATTTTCACCCCAGAAATAAAGCATGGGCTCTTTCCTCCCATGCTGACAGCATTCCGAAAACACGGTGAACATTCCTAAAACCCACTGGCCTCTCTAAAGGAAGTGTGGCAAGCAGAAACCCCGCAAAGGGGCACAATACCGGAAGGGCAAGGACTCCCTGCATGCGCAGGGAAAGCGGTGTTAGGACAGGAAGCAGAGTGACAGGCTATGGTGGGCTATAGGCTATGGTGGGCAGCCTAAGCCAATTTTCTGGAAAATGGCTAAAACTACAAAGGAGACTGTGCTGAGGCCAACGGCAGATCTAAGAAAATGCTGGCTGTTAAGACATGAAAACATTTTCAACTGGGAGGAGATAACAAAAGAAAGGGCCAAGTGATCCGGTTCTAAGTGTCATCTTTTGTTTTCTTATGAGGACAATAAAACACTGAGGTTATGTCCAAAAAACAAAACAAACAAAAAGAAGTAAAAGACAGTGCTTTCTTCTTCCCTCCATCAAATCCCCTAGCAATGCAAAGTCATTTTGTATGTGATCGATTCTTCGCTACAAGGAACAACAGCTGGCTCTACAGTTCATCGTTTGTTAAAACATTCCTTTAATATGGTACCTTTCACGAATGGGAATGTGTCAGTGCGCTGCTATGCTTGAAAGCAGGAAATGAGTCTTGGCAGTGCTGCTGCAGGTTACAAACACTGGTAATTCTCAAAGAATTAACCAACGAACCCCTAACAAGCATACGCTGGGCCTGCACTATATTAAAGGATTTAAAAGACACTTATAAAACGGTGAAATGCAGACTCCCACCCCGCAGCACCTCTGAGCTCTCTTCCCTTCATTCCTCTGTGACACACTGACAGAATAGCCCAGGGTCAGCCAGATAGCTGCGGCAGGGCCAAAACCCAGATCCCCAGTCTCCGGGGCCAATACCCTTACAACCTCACCACAGTGGTTCTTCATTCCAAGAGATTAAGACACAGAGAGAAAGATGATAGTCACCAGAGCCGGATTAGTTAAGAGCTTAACAAGAGGTGCTGACTGCCTAGGCTGAGAAGGGTGAATCACCGCGCAGGAGGCTCCAGCCAAGAAGCAGGAGGGCAGGTCTGGGGAGAGGGGAAGAGGAATAACACCACGGGGTGGCAGCAGAACAAGAGCACAGGCTTGAAAATGAGCCATGTCCAGTGGGGTGCCCTGTGGGGAGCCTAAAATATAAGTCCCTGAATCCTGCAAAGTGAAGCTTCCCTATGGAAATATTGAGGAACCTATACGCCAAAGCAACTGGGACTCGGTACTCATATTTGTTCCCCAAAACATCTGCTCTGGAGGCAGGATTTCTTTTTAATTGTTTACTTTTTGAGATGGATGGGAGTCACCCAGGCTGGAGTACAGTGGCGCGATCTCGGCTCACTGCAACCTCTCCCTCCTGGGTTCAAGCAATCCTCTGGCCTCAGCCTCCCGAGTAGCTGGTATTACAGGCATGCGCCATGACGCCTGGCTACTTTTGGTATTTTTAGTAGAAATCAGGTTTCACCATGCTGATCAGGCTGGTCTCGAACTCCTGACCTCATGATCTGCTCATGTTGGCTTCCCAAAGTGCTGGGATTACAGGCATGAGCCACCATGACCGGCCTCTGGAGGCAGAACTTCCTTACTGAAAACAACTACTCTGACTTTAGTGCACCTATTGTTTTGAATGAAAATAAAAAATGAAGTCTACATGCCGTGAGACAGTTCCACCTCTACACACTCATCACTATGTAAAATGCATAAATCCATTAAAAGCAGAACCAGCACTCCTTTTCTGGCAGACTTCTCTAAAGAACATGAAAATGGCAGTTTGTACCACTCCTTCCAACACTTCAGCCTCACCCAGCTGCTTTCAACTCCCAAACAAGAAAAAAAATCAGCAAATTAAATCTGTTGGTAAGTATATCTACAAACCAGTGCCTTCCATTCCCAGGTAAGGTTGGGTCCTAGACAACATCATTAAAATGGCCCTTTATCAGAGAAAGCTTTTCTGTTTAAGAAAATAAACTAGAGGTACAGGAAGACTTACTGAAAGAGCCACACCCACCACAAACTGGTTTAAAATCATTCACCACTTGGGTAGGAAAATAGGTCACTTGGCCCCACCCTAAAGAAAACAACCGTTTCTTCTACCTCCAGAAGACTGACAAATGGGACAGTGAATGCCTGGCTAGAAAAGCTCCCAGTGCAAGGCTGATCATTAATGAAACCCGTACAGTGGCTGAGAAACAAGTCATTACATTTAACAGGAAAACTCTATTAAAGATATTTAGCTTGGTGCCAAAGTCACTGCCATTACTTTTAATGGCACAAACCACAATAACTTTTGCACCAACCTAACAATTGAAGGGTTTATAGATTTTACTGTCTTTTATTGCTTCACTCCAAAAGTGCAGTTACCAAAAAAAAAAGATAAGTGAAGCAGTTTTAACTTCTCTCTTAAAAAGAAGTTTACAAAAAGGTTAAAACAGGCCAGGCGCGGTGGCTCACGCCTGTAATCCCAGCACTTTGGGAGGCCGAGGCGGGTGGATCACGAGGTCAAGAGATCAAGACCATCCTGGTCAACATGGTGAAACCCCATCTCTACTGAAAATACAAAAAATTAGCTGGGCACGGTGGCGCGTGCCTGTAATCCCAGCTACTCGGGAGGCCGAGGCAGGAGAATTGCCTGAACCCAGGAGGCGGAGGTTGCAGTGAGCCGAGATCGTGCCATTGCACTCCAGCCTCAGTCACAAGAGCGAAACTCCGTCTCAAAAAAAAAAAAAAAAAAAAGGTTAAAACAAACAAAAGAAAACTTAAAAGTCAGCCCTTCAAATAGTAAAAACACGTTCTACTGAACTGAACGAAGAACCAGCCCCAGAAAGCCCAAATGGTTATTTGAACAAACAAACAAAAGCATGCTGCGACAGGGCTGGTCTGCACAGGCAAATCTGAGTCTGATCCAGCAGTTTCGTGGACACACCCACTTCACAGTTTAAACGTGGACTGTTGATCCGTTACCACAAAACAGATTCTTAGCAACTGTGATGAATCAGTTCAGGACTAGATGATTCAAATGAAGGTTTTAAAGCAAAAAATGGGTGAGGGTGGGAGGGTGGAGAGTTGGGCTTCCCCGCCAAAGCTCTTACTGTCCACAGTCCTGGACACACAGTCTACGGGCCACACTGGAATTTTAAACCAAAAAAAAAAAAAAGCATGTGCTGGTGTGCTGGGTGGGAGGGGGTTCCCACTGTACTCCATCCTCCGCCCACCTAATGCATCTGTATTAACAGGTCCTTTTTGAGAGCACATACTCTTCTCCTTGGTTTTATGGTCTTGATTAATGACGGAGTCACCGGGCCAACTCATTGCCCGGAATTCCTGGAATTCAGCCCAGTGGCCTTGATCAAACTGAGCAGGAGGGACACATAGCACTTGCTCTAGCTTGTCTCTGTGGCCTGATCTGAATCAATATTTGTTTGCTCCCTACTGACTCGCTGGAGCTTCACGCTCCCACAGCCTCTCTCTGCCGGTCTCCTGATCTGGGGTTGGAGTGGGTGGAAAGAGACCGGCAGGAAGAATGATGTCACTTGGCATGAAGCACTTTCAGGGTTGGGAAATCCAGGCCTTTGAGTCTACAACTCCATTTCAGTGTTTTATGGCCCGCATACTGTACTTTCAACAGGGCCTGGCCACCTACAGAAAAGAGTCTGAAGTCAGCATTCAAGATCTTCCACACTGTGGAATTTACCTACCTTTCCTTAAATACGCACAGACACACACACACACACACACACACACACGTATACACTCATCCTGCGCAAAAGAGCTAACTGGACTGTTAACTCTTCCCCAAACAAGCTCAGCCCTTTCTACGTTCCCTCCACCGGGAACCTCAATCTTCACTAGCTGGTATCTGAATGAGTCCTTAGATATAGCAAATGGCCAGTGTCGCCTTTCTCACACACCCCCTCGCCCTGTGCTTCTGCCGCTCTTTGTGTGTCTGTGCAACATTAGAGTTGTGTGTAAAGTCTGTCTTCCATATTATCTGCACACAGGGTTTCCGACCTACCCCTTCCTGTTTCTTCCTAGGTCTGAGCACAGTTGCCTGGCCCAGGATGGGCATTCAATTTCATCTTGGGATGGTTTACATACAATGGGTCTTTCTATAATACAAAGTGTTTTTTTCTTCTTTTTCAACACCCTCTCCTTCCTCAATTTTCTTTCTCCTCCTCAGAACTGGACATTTCAAATCTAGTTCCCGCTCCACACATTCAGAGCTGGAGGCTTAAATCACCAACTTCTGCAAATCTTAGCAAAGCCCAGCGGATCACTTCAGGGCAGCCTCTTATCAACATATAGCCACGGCCCCCACGGCCCCCACCTCTGCACTGTCAGGGCCGCTTGGGTCCTACTTCTGTCCATAGGACAACCTGGAACTGTAACCTACAACTCCTGGCAAGAAGACAGTAAAGAGGCAGGATGTATGAGCAGCCTTAGGACTCTGATTTCCTCTGAGCTGAGGGTGTGCAGCCGGGGTGTGGCAGGGAGACAAAGGGCTCCAAGTCACAGCCACTCCCTAGAATCAGAGCTTTCTACACCATACCTGGGATAAAACTCAGGCCACTTGGGTGCTACTAACTTGTGGTCTAACAAGGTTGAACTCAGCTGGCTTAAAAGCTTCAGGGTGGACTGAGCATGAAGGCTCACGCTTGTAATCCCAGCACTTTGGGAAGCTGAGGTTGACAGGTCACTCGAGATCAGCAGTTGGAGACAAGCCTGGCCAACATGATGAAACCCCCTCTCTACTAAAAATACAAAAATTAGCACAGCATGGTAGTGTGCGCCTGTAATCCCAGCTGCTCAGGAGGCTGAGGCAGGAGAATCGCTTGAACCTGGGAGGTGGAAGCTGTTGTGAGCAGAGATCCTGCGACTGCACTCTGGCATGGGAGACAGTGCAAGGCTCCCTCTCAAAACAAAACAAAACAAGCTTTAGGGTGTACCCTAGAAGGGAGATTTGGAAGTAATCTCGGTGGAACCACCCAGAAGAACAAATACGGGCCTCTCCTGACCCCTACTGCTGACCTGTCCCTTGGCAAAGTAGATGAACTGCCTCTGGCAACAGCAGAAGAAAAAACATACCAGGCAGTGAATGGGTGGAATTTTTTTAAAAGAACTGGAATTTCCTTTGCTGTGGCCTACAACTAGAATAGGGTGTGGCACCAGGGAAAATGAAGTCAGAGGATTCATATGTGAGAAAAAGAGGAACATTGCATTTTTTTTTTTTTTTTTTGAGATGGAGTTTCACTCTTGCTACCCAGGCTGGAGTGCAATGGCGTGATCTCGGCTCACCGCAACCTCCGCCTCCTGGGTTCAGGCAATTCTCCTGCCTCAGCCTCCTGAGTAGCTGGGATTACAGGCACGCGCCACTGTGCCCAGCTAATTTTTTGAGTTTTTAGTAGAGACGGGGTTTCACCATGTTGACCAGGATGGTCTCGATCTCTTGACATCGTGATCCACCCGCCTCGGCCTCCCAAAGTGCTGGGATTACAGGCGTGAGCCTCTGCGCCTGGCCTGGAACATTGCATTTCTATTTAATCCTCACAGATGAATGTGGAAGGCAACTTAAGACACCATAACTGTAAGCAAAACTTCCTTGAGGTAGGCAAATGACGCTCAGGTCTGTGGAACAGCCGGATTAAAGGCGAAATGAACACCCACCACGTTTGGAAACTAGTATTAATTTGGGAAAATACAGTTTAAAACCCAACAATTCACTTATTTGTCTCTTTTCTTTCTCTCTCCGCTAGATTTGGGGGTGGCGGGGGGGGAAGGGGAGTCTGTTTTGTTCACTGCTGTATCCCTAGCGCCCACTGTGGGTAGAACACAGTAGGTGATGAATATGCTGTGGAATAAATCGTTGTTTAAAGCAGCCCACTAGAGCCTGAGACACCTTTCGTGACACTCCCACTCTCCCTCAATGAAAAATGGTCCCGCGGCTGAGGCTCTGCACAAGAGTGAGAACAAAGGCTCGCGACGGCAATGTGGTGGTGGCAGATTCTAGGCCTGATGCTGCAGGAAGAGCCTACTGCCCTCAAAATCAATAGCAATTACAGAAGCATATGCTACTATGCCAGGAAAACTACTTAAATCAGAACTTAGCCGGGAAACTAACGGCCATGACTGCAAGCTTAATGTCAATCAATACCATAGGTTAATAGCTCAAAGACACAAGAGGTTAAATATTGAGACTCCGGTGCAAGACTGGGCCCCTAATCAGAGTCAGTGAGTCAGCAATGTTTCCTGGGCATTTACCACAGGCAGGCTACTTGGCACTGCAAGAAATACAAAATGTAGGTGGTCTCCAAATCATAACCTTCCAATTGGAAAAATGCACACAGACGGTCACACCCTTCCACTGCAGATTCAACGCTCTTTTGGAGAAACCCTTGAAACCTTTCGATACTAGACGGGCTTAGACGAAGGGAAGAAATCAAGGACACCTCGGCTGTGTTGGTCTTACCTAAAATATTTCTTGATATTGCCTGAATATGATCACTTTCTGACTCCACAGCTTTGAGTTCTATAAATTATAGATCTGTTTAGGTGAATGAGGTTTTTTTAAAAAAATTATTTTATGTCTTTATTTTTTGAGGCTGGGGTCTTGCTATATGGCTCACACTGGCCTTGAACTCCTGGATTCCAGCGATCCTCCAGCGTGAGTAGCAGGGACTACAGGCCCCGGACCACACCCAGCATTGTTTTTTTAAATAACTCCTCTAGGTTGCTGAGGATCTTTGGACCACCAACCATTCCTAACTTAATGAATATTGTTTCAATTTGCTGGTCTCTAGCTGGATACCGGTTTGGTTCACTGAAATGGGAAGGGGGAGGAAGGAGGAAGGAATGTGGACCAGCCTGGACAGCTGTTGTAATAGGACACAGAAGAGCGTCTCTAAGGAGGTGGAAGGTGAAAAAGAAACTGGAACAGAGGCAAAGACATAGTGTTTCAATTAAATTAATTTACTCAGTGTAAATCTCAAAAACATACCGCCCCTCACTACCCTCCACCTCCCCAGCACCATCCCCGTACTTAGGAAGGGCATGTTAAATAGGGTTTTCAGGGCTGGACTGGGAAGGTCAGCGCCTTCGGCAACACAGTTTCAATGGGAGGGGGCACTCCGCATTCCAAGTCACCGAGTTCCAGACAGGCAGGCACAGCAGCACACACGCAAGAAGAGAATCCATCGCTACAGTCTGGGGCCCAGGCCCTTGCACACCAACAGCCTGAGGTTCTTGGTAATGGCCCGGCGTGCACCCATGAGGCCACTGCTCTTTTACACACAGACTGGGAACACCCACAGCTTTCAAATGGCAATCTGACTACAAAAATGAGACTTGGCATTTGCACAGCACTGAGTGTTTTCTGTGTGCTTTACACATTTATTTTTGAATGACTTTTTGAAACCCTGTTTGGGTGGTGGTAAGAATAGGCATCCTTAAGTCGCTCTCCCAGATAAAGAAAGGTGTTCCCCTCCTTCTTCTCAACAGCCAGCTGAGGGAACCCAAGCCTTCCACGCCAGCCCTGGGGCCAGCTGCACCGAGCCTCCAGGAGACAGCGGCCCCGGGGCCACGCCCTTTTCTGTACCCTCAGTTCCTGACTCATTGCCACATCACGGTAACAGTCAGGACAACCCGCCCCGCAGAATCATGGGGGACACTCTCTTCCTGGGGCCAATGTGTTCAACCAAGAGGAAAAGTCTCCAGGAAGAGTGAAATCCGAAGGTGCTATCCCACAAGATCCTCTAGACCAACGGGAATGAACGGGCGTTTTCCTGTTTCCTTTCGTGGGGGGCGGTGGTGTCTACGCACTCGCCCCTCTCATCCTCCCGCACTGCTCTCCTGCGGGTCGGCTCCAGTGCACAAGCGCACGTTTGCTCCGAGTACAGTCACTTAGAACAGATGGGGGCACTTTCTCGAGGGCGGTGGAAAGCCCACCGGCTCCCCGGGTGGCCACACCCTGCCTCGCGGCGCCCGGCGCTTCTGGAATGCAGGGCCGCCCTCCGCCCCCTCCCCGCGCCGCGTCTCCCCGTTCCTGCGAGGACTTCAAGGGGCAGCCCGACACCCCTCGCCTGGGCCCTGCACCCTCCCGGCCCGGACGCCGGCGGCCCCTCACCCGTGCCCCGCACACCTTGCCCCTGCGCCCCCCTCCCCAAAGACTCTCCAGTGCGGGCGGACCCTTCAGCCCCTTGCCCCCCGACGGCCTCCGGGACCCTTCGCCCGAGCCTCCCTGCCAGGCCGTGCCCTTGTTCCCAGCGTCTCCACACCCCGCTAGCGGGCAGGCAGGGCGCGCCTCGCTCACCTGGGCCGGGCGCCGAGAGCAGAGAGCAGAGAGCGTCCCCAGATGCCGAGCGGAGCCCGCTGGCCTGGGTGGGGCTTTTATAACCCGCCGCTTCCTCCCGGAGAGGCGAGGCCCGCCCCGCCCCGCCCCGCCTCTACCCCCCACCCCCGGCCCGCTCCCACCCCGAGTCAGGGTGACTCACCCCGGCCCGCGGGCCCGCAGGGACCGCGCCCTGAAACGCTCCCGAGCCGCGCCATACGGGAGCGGCCCCCGCACCCCTGGCCCTGCCCTGGGAGAAAGCCCGGCCTAGGCTGCCCGCAGGCCCATAGGGGCCCGGCTTCTTCCTCCTTTCCTCGTTTTGCTTAAGTGCCACGTCGAGCTCTCAGCCTCGGCTTGGGTTAATAAATTAGCAAGACTTTAGAAGTAGACTCCGGGCATGGTTAAGTGGCTTTTTTTTTTTTTTTTTTTTTGGCGATAATGCAATGGAGGAAAGAATTGTTCCAACAAGCATAAATCTGGACTCCCCTGAGCTGGGGCTGTTGGCATCCAGCGCACCATTACCTTGGGGAGTCTGCAACATGTCAGATTCATCTCTGGCCGCCAGTTCCCGGGGGCCGCGCCGGGAGGGAGGGAGATTCGCCCTGTGCTGCAAAGCCAGGGCTGCCCCGGCCTCCGAGCGCGCTGGGAGGCCGAAGCCGCGAGCCAAGATGCCGCCTCAGTCGCGCCCCGGGAGGCGCCCCTCTCCCTAGTACGGCTGTGCTCTCTCCTCTCCGCGCCTCGTGGCATGCGGTCCTGGGCTGGGTGGGCCCATGGCTTTGGACCCGGAGTTTCAACATATTACTTTCCTCCTGTCCTTCTTTCTTGACTGCTGGGTGTGTATGTTGCTGCGGGTGTGTGTGTGTGTTTCTTGCAACTGGGGTGTGGGTGGGTGTGTGTCTTGCACAGCCTCGTTGTGTGTGTTGGTGTGTGTGTGTTTCTTGCAGCTGGGTTTTGTGTTTCTTGCAACTGGGGTGTGGGTGGGTGTGTGTCTTGCACAGCCTCGTTGTGTGTGTTGGTGTGTGTGTGTTTCTTGTAGCCGTTTACCCAACTCTCTTGCCTGGTTTTGCTGTTTCTCGATTTTCCTCCAAGAGTCACGTTGGCAATGTGCGGGCTAACACGTATTTGTTGTATGTGTGACGACGCAAATACTGTATTCAAAACCTCAAACTAGCAGGAAAGCTATGGTAAGAACCCCTCACAGCGTCTTTTAAATCCCTCCTTGCACGCTCACTTCCTGCAGCTTTTTTTCTGCTTTTGAGGATTCTGTGTTTTAATCTCCCATTTCTCTTCATGTCCATTTTAACTTTCCAGTTGAGCGTCAATTCACTCCTGGGAATCAGAGAACGATAAGGCCAACAGACATTCAGTGCTCTGCTCACTGTCCTGGAGTGAGACAGGGGAAAGTCGGCCACAGCTGGAGTCTCTTAGCAAGCCACCCAGAGCTCTCTGTTACCCAGCGCTTTCATGAGGAAGTATACACGACGGGCCCTACCGCAGGGCCAAATAGAAAATAAAACAACATTTTGGGTGCAATTACTGATTTACATTTATAGCTCTTCAATATAGCCTGAAAGCTTCAAAGGCAGAAACAATGTTTATTGCCTGTTTGGTGTGACCTGTGCTGTGATAGGCCCTTCACAGAAGATAAAATTTAATCAAATCATATGGAATATATAAAAGCCATCAAATGTCCAAAAGAATTTTGTGCTCATCTTGGGCATGCAGCAAATCCAAATTTCCATAGATTTGTACAATCACCAGGCTTTGCTTCATTCGAAAGAAATGTGCACTGATGTTATCATAAAAATGGAGCTTTTGATTAGAAATCATAGTTCGGCTGGGCATGGTGGCTCATACCTGTAATCCCAGCACTTTGGGAAGCTGAGGTGGGAGGATCACCTGAGATCAGGAGTTCATGACCAGCCTGCCCAACATGGTGAAACCCCATCTCTACTAAAAATACAAAAATTAGATGGGCGCGGTGGCAGGTGCCTGTAATCCCAGCTACTCAGGAGGCTGAGGCAGGAGAATCGCTTGGGCCTGGGAGGCAGAGGTTGCAGTGAGCTGAGATTGCGCCATTCACTCCAGCCTGGGCGACAGAGCAAGGCTCCAGCTCAAAGAAAAAAAAAGGTCATAGTAGGCTATTTCCGAGGAATGTGTGGCCAGTTCTGCCAGTATAAAAGATCTTTTGAGTGTTAGTCAGAGAACTCTACTCCCCACCGTCCCGCCCCCACCGACCGCCCCTCCCACTCCCACCTCCCGGATCCCCTGCCACGGTGGGGAGAATATTTACGTCAGCCCTCAAATTGTCTGCTGTAGTCCATATTGTCTTCACACTTTATCTGCTGCACTCAGTGCCTCCACTAGCGCCTAGCTAGCGATGGTAGGCACTCACTAAATGTGATAAGAGTGATAGAATACAATTATTCACTGAATAGAATGTTAGAGCAGACAAGGACCCTAGAGATTAAATTGCCCCATACTTGATTTTTACTCTTGTTATTATTGAGATGGATTTTCACTCTTGTTGCGATCTTGGCTCACTGCAACCTCCCCCTGCCACATTCCAGTGATTCTCCTGCCCCAGCCGCCCGAGTAGCTGGGATTTACAGGCCTGCACCACCATGCCCGGCTAATTTTTTCTGTATTTTCAGTAGAGACAGGGTTTCTCCACGTTGGTCAGGCTGGTCTCAAACTCCCAACCTTAGGTGATCTGCCGGCCTGGGCCTCACAAAGTGCTGGGATTACAGGCATGAGCCACCACTCCTGGCCTTACTGCTTTTTTTTAGTTTCAGTCTCACTCTGTCACCCAGGCTGGAATGCATGGTGTGATCAGGGCTTATTGCAGCCTTGACTGCCGAGGCTCAAGCAGTCATCTCCCCTCAGCCTCTTGAGTAGCTAGGACCACAGGCCCGTACACCAAGCCCTGCTAATTTTTCCATTATTTAGAGAGATGTCAAGGTCTTGCCATGCTGCTCAGGCTGGTCTCGAACTCCTGGGCTCAAGGGATCCACTTACCTTGGCCTTTCAAAGTTCTGGAATTACATGTGTGAATTACTATACCTGGCTCTTGATTTTTATATATGAAGAATTTGAAGTCCAAATTAAAATCTTCTGCCCAGTCCAGGTATTAAATAATACACCCAAGACCCTCATATCAGTTACTTTTGCAGTATAACAAATTATCCCCAAAAACTTAGGGGTTAAAACATAACTATTTACTTGCTTGTGATTCTGCAGTTTAAGCAGGACCCAGTGGGGACAGCTTGCTGCTCCTCCACAGCATATTAGGTTGGGTAGTTTAGCTGGGGTTGGAAGATTGAAAGCAGCTTCATTCATTTGTCTGCTGCCTGAGCTGGGATTGCTAGAATGACAGAGGGCAGGCTGGGCCTTTCTCTTCCTTGGTCTCTCATCCTCCAGGTTCTCCTCTTTTGCTACAACACGGTAATCATGGCAGCCAGCCTTCTAGAAGAAAAAGCTGAAGGTGCCAGGACTCTTGGCTCACAGGCTGTGCAAAAACGAGCGATAGGCGGGATTTCCCCTGTGGGTTGTAGTTTGCTGATCCTTGTTTTAATCCATTGCTCTACTCGAAATCTGGCTTTGCCCTCTGACATCGAGGCTCCTCCCTTTGAAATGCATTTCCTTTTCTTAAGAATGGCCCATATTTGTAGCTGAACAGCTCTCTCAGTCTGCTTCATTCATGCCAGTAGAAAGTGAAAGGTCTAGAAACCTCTTTTCATTTTGAACTGTTTCTGGTTTAAGGTGGGAGTTCTTTCATTAATACAAGTATCTTAAAAACCATGTGGATTTTCTATATCTTACTAAGGTTCACACCATGCTCCAAAATGTATATACAATTTTCTCAAAAACTTTATTATGTAAATCTTGCTGAGGTTTAATTCCACGTTCCAAGATTCACATTCATTTATTTTAATCGATCTGTCTCTGCATTACATGTCACGCTACAGTGGGACAATGCACTCAAGTTTCTTAGAAGCCCTGAGATGGTCTTCGAAGCACCACAACAAATCTTTCTTGGAGTCTTTATAGCCACACCGTGATTTGATCTTTCTCCAGATACCATTTCTTACTTTGCAAACATTTCACTGGCTAGAATTCTGCTTGAAAACCAAACAGATCTTTTGCCCTTTAAGCAGCTAAATGAAACCCACTGGCACTTTTCAGCATTTTACCTGAAAACCTCCTCGGCTATATCCACAAGTTTGATGGCACATATTCTAACATTCGTGTCACCACAGGCAACAGCAATGTCAGATATCCTGCCACTACGTGATAGAGTGTGCCTCTTCTCCATTCCCCAGGCCATAACAACTGCCTTCCTGCTCTTCCATCTTCCACTAAGTCATCTCTCTAGTTACCAGCTGGCAGTAAAGTCAATGGCACATATTTTAGGGTTTTGTTACAGCAGCACCCCAAATCCAGGTGCCCGTTTATGTTTCATTCACCTATGACCATAACATCAACCTCCTCCAAATCACAGAGGTTTAAAACCACCACCACCATTTATTTGTTCATGATTCTGCAAAAGGTGGAGTTCACTGGGTGGGCTCATCTGTGCTTGTCTTAGCCAGGAAGACCCAAATGAGGCTGACAGATCCAGAAGGGCCTCTCTCCAGCAGGATAGTTGCGGGCTTTCAAGAAGTGAAAGTGGGCCAGGTGCAATGGCTCATGCCTATAATCCTAACACTTTGGGAGGCCGAGGCAGGTGGATCACGAGTTCAGGAGTTCGAGACCAGCCTGGCCTGCATGCGTCTACAAAAATACAAAAATTAGCTTAGCATGGTGGCGCGCTTGTAATCCCAGCTACTTGGGAGGATGAGGCAGGAGAATCACCTGAACCCAGGAGGCAGAGGTTGCAGTGAGCCGAGATCGTGCCACTGCACTCCAGCCTGGGCAAGAGAGCCGGACTTGGTCTCAAAAAAAAAAAAAAATGTTAAAGTGGAAGCTTCCAGACCTAGAACTAAAACAGTGTCACTTCCAATGCATTCTAATAGAATTCCAGCATAAGTTGGTCAAAGCAAGTCACATAACCCAGATGCAACGGAAAGTGAAATAGACTCCATCTCTTCATAGAGAAAGTGACATGCAAGAATGTGGGTGGAAGGAATTGTTGGCAACCATCTTTACAGACCCTCTATTGCAATCCTTAAACTAGTAAGAAACAGAGCTGAGGCCAGAATCTGTTTTTCTGTCTCTCCATCTACTGGCTTGTCTATTACATCATATTTCTCAGATACCACCACTCCTTCAGTGAGATACAGGATGACACCAGACCCCCGCTACATTGTACAGTTTAGACACCCACTAACATAATGCTATTATTTCCTTGACCCTGTTATATACAATCAGTATATGCATTTATTTCTATTTGAAGACATGGCCAGAAGAAGAGGAAAAGGATTCCTTTTCCACATAGAGTACTGTTGGTATGGACAAACCACAATGTCTGTTTTGTTTGGAGGCATTTTCAGGGAAAAACCTGCAGTGACCTCAGTGTCTCTCAGCTGTAACAGACAGTTTTAGTCTCCATTCACTCTGCGAGGCAGCCACAATTCTCTTTCTGAGACATAATTCTGATACGACCCCTCTCCAGAAACTTCCCAGCAGGGCTGACGTACCTGGGAAGCCTCATCCCCCACATCTTCACACTTCACTGCTCCATGTGCCACTGCTGGAACAGGCCAGGCTCATTCATGCCTCTGTACCTTCCTCCATCCTGTTTTCCTGCTGGATGCCCTTTCCTGCATTCCTCAGTGGTGAACTGCCTCATCCATGAATCCTCAGAGTAAATGTTATTTTCTCCTGCAGAGCAAAGCCTTTCCCAAGGCAGATTTGGCTATTTCCCTTGGCATTTTAAAAATATACCTCTCCTCTTGCAGTTGTCACCCTGCATTGCTATTTTCTAATTTGTTGGTCTCAGCAATTAGGCAAGAGCTTCTTGAGGACGGGCATTTGGCTGTTTCCTCTTTGTGATGAAATCATCTTACCCAGAACCTGTTACTATCAGATTTTTCTCCATAAACACATTACCTTGCCTTTGTTCATACTTAAACTCACCTGGCAAAAATTGAAAGATATAGTATTCAGTGTGGTGAAAATGGGCAAAATGGAAATTCTCCTATGTTACTGATGGGAGGGCAATTTGTCAGTGTCTATCAATAATTTAAAATACTCATGCCCCTTGATGCAGTAATGTTGCTTCAAGAAAGCTATCTTGAAGAGACAGCTCTACGTGACCATAACAATATGTGTGTAAGGACATTTATATCATCGTTTTAAGATGAAAACACCCCAATGAGGCTATATTAATTTTAAAGTATCTGTTCAGCGGAATGAAACTGCTGAAAGGAATGGAGAAGATCAGTATGTTCCGACATGGACAGATTTCTAAAATATAGTGCTAGATACAAGAACAAGCAGAATGGAAGCGCAAAACGGTATCTTGCTGGAATGCTAAGTTTCAATACAGATGCATAAAACATTATGAAAACGGATTTGGCTACAGTGCCCACTCTGTCATGATGATTCTTGCAGCAACCCACTGGAATACGGGGATGCTTCCTGAAGTGTAAGCATCTTATCCTTAACTCAGCACATTTCACTGCATTACAGGTTGGCATGTCAGGGGATGAATATTTCAAACTCGATCAGCCTCTATTGTTTCTCCTGGCAGCATTTCTCCATCTAATTTTGTAGAAAATGCAAATGTATTTACTGCTAAGTATCTGATAATAGAAAAAAACCCCTAACTCGGCAATACAATATGTGTTTCTTAGCCATGAAGTCTAGTCAAAATCGTATTTTTCATGAAATAAAACATTTGAATGAATATGAAAACACACAAAAACAGAGCTGCATTTTGAATGTTTTTATCTTTATTAAATGTCCGTTGAATGTACTTTGGGTGTTTTGAACTTTTTAACTTAAAAGACTGTATGTTCACTGAGTTAAAAAAGTCAAAAAATTAATATTACTAAACTGATTGATTCAATTTGTATTTATGTGTATTCACACATCTGTGTGTATATTCACATATGTCTGCACAGGTAGGTACATGTAAACACATATACACATATATGGAAGTATATACACCAAAGTGATATTGCTGAGCTTTGGGGAAAGTATGTGTCCAGGAGAATGTGCACTTTTTACTACATATGCTTGTCTGCATTATTTGATATTTGTTAACAATGAATATGGACAACTTCTATAGTTTTAAAAACAGTTGGAAAAAAAAACACATATAGCTAGTGAAAAGGAGGTCTGCCTTCTTATACTTAAGATTATGACAGCCCATGCCAGGCTTTGGGGAAAAGGCATCTTTTTGAGGGTATTTTTCATGTATATTTAACAAAACAATTATTTTAAAATCTATAAATAGAAGAAAACCTGGACATCATAGCACTCTCTGCTGACAAAGAAAACACTTAATATTATAAAATCTCATGTGATTTTTGTTACTTCTAGTTATAATCCATGAGAACACAACTTAGGCAGAGCCAATGCTTATATATTTTTTAGAATGCATGAAAAAAAAAACTTGCTAAGGCAAATTAATAAAAAATAACTTGTGGCATGAAGTATATGGGAAGGGTCCAGCACATTTATTTATTCATATAACCTTTGTATTGTGTGTATTACATCTTTTCTCTCTTGGTACTATAACTGTTTATGCTTCAGGAGCTCCTTGCTTATCTTTGTAACCCAAGCACAGGGCCCATAACAGGCTCTCCATGTTGAGAGACCTGACATTGTTGGAGTGGACCCTATTATTGGATACTCTCATAATCATTATAGAACTCAAGAGGCATGGGCTCTGGTCCTAGCTCCGATACAAATTGGGTGTATACAAATTGACATGTCACTTTAAGCTCTCTGGTCCTGTTCCTCACCCGGAAAATAAGAGTGAGGACTAAAAAATTATCACATTCTCTTTTAGCTCAAAAACTAAATTTGAGCCTTAATATGCAAATGTAATTATTTCAGCACATTAATCATATACATACAATGGATGTTGCTACACAGAGACAAGTTTTATCTGTTCACTGAAAAGGCCAAATAGGATTTCTAAATGGAAGTACTTTGAATAATAAAACCCTCTCTCTTTACAAGTAGATCAACACGTCATTTTTACCAAATATGATTGGTCTTCTTCTTTTTCTGCATTCCCTTTTTGTTCCAATTAGGAAAGGTATCCCTGTGTAATTGAACACATGAATATAAAGTTGTTGCTTTCATTCAGACTCTGGATTGTGGGGCCCCCACATGTACTTAGCTCCTAGATTATTTAAACATATAGCTGCAGGCCGGGCACAGTGGCTCACGCCTGTAATCCCAGCACTTTGGGAGGCCAAGGCGGGTGGATCACGAAGTCAGCATATCGAGACCATCCTGGTCAACATGATGAAACCCCGTCTCTACTAAAAATACAAAAAATTAGCTGGGCATGGTGGTACGTGCCTGTAATCCCAGCTACTCGGGAGGCTGAGACATGAGAATTGCCTGAACCCAGGAGGCGGAGGTTGTGGTGAGCCGAGATGGCGCCATTGCACTCCAGCCTGGATAACAAGAGCGAAACTCCGTCTCAAAAAAAAAAAAAGGGCCAGGCTCGGTGGCTCAAGCCTGTAATCCCAGCACTTTGGGAGGCCAAGGTGGGTGGATCACGAAGTCAACAGATCGAGACCCTCCTGGTCAACATGGTGAAACCCCGTCTCTACTAAAAATACAAAAAATGAGCTGGGCATAGTGGCACGTGCCTGTAATCCCAGCTACTCGGGAGGCTGAGGCAGGAGAATTGCCTGAACCCAGGAGGCGGAGGTTGCGGTGAGCTGAGATTGTGCCATTGCACTCCAGCCTGGGTGAAAAGAGCGAAACTCCGTCTCAAAAACAACAACAACAACAACAAAAAACATAAAAATAAACATATAGCTGCAATTGAGAACTATCACTTTAAGGTAAAATAAAGCTGTGTTGAGTATTATCAAGATAATAATAACAGGCAACTGCTAAATATCCCTGCGTTGCAAAGGAACTTAGGTTTATAATGAAGTGAGCTTGCAATAACATACTGAGGTAACTAAATATGGGTATATATACACTGGGGACACACTTATGCTTATCACTAGCAATAGAGTGCAAGTATTCCTCCCCACTCTTCAGTGAGTGTTGGCAAGCAGCAAACAGAATGGAACCCAGTTTTGTAACCCAAGAAGCCAGAGCTGGTACAGGGGACATTTTGGGAGAACATGAGAAGTTAGAGTAGAGAGCTAAGCAAGATACCAAGGGAGAAGTCAAGGGCATCATGATCTGATAAAAAGTCTAAAGGAAGGGCCGGCCGTGTTGTCTCACGCTTGTAATCCCAGCACTTTGGGAGGCCAAGGTGGGCAGATCATGAAGTCAGGAGTTTGAGACCAGCCTGGCCAACACAGTGAAAGTCTGTCTCTACTAAAAATACAAAAATTAGCAAGGTGTGGTGGCGGGTGCATGCAGTCCCAGCTACTCGGGAGGCTGAGGCGGGAGAACAGCTTGAACCTGCGAGGTGGAGGTTGCAGTGAGCCAAGAACTACGCCACTGCATTCCAGCGTGAAGAGTGAGACTACGTCTCAAAAAAAAAAAAAAGAGAAAGTCTAAAGAACAGGGCAGAATCTAAACAGAGGAGGAAGTCAAGCTCCAGGGCTGGAGGAACACAAATGCAAGTAGGAGGGAAGCAAGGAGGAAAGGGACAGGCTGCAGCTGGGGCTGGGGTGGCATCCGCTGCTTCTGTGACCGTGGTGCCTGTGGGTGGTGGGGGGATCAGGTAAGGTTGGAATCAGTTGCTGGCATGGATACTAAATCGTCTCTGCCATTTCTTGAAACAATGCAAAAAAGAGAAGAAAAGGAAGGAAAAGGAGAAGAAAAAAGAAGACAGTGGAAGAGAACACTGCAAGGGACGATAATGTGACATTGTGATACAGACAGAAGTGGGAGGAGAGGCTTAAACTCCTGACCACAGCATATTTTTTTTCTTTTAAAAATTTTTTTTTTTATATCGATGGGGTTTCACCATGTTGGTCAGGCTGGTCTTGAACTCCCGACCTCAGGTGATCCGTCCACCTTGGCCTCCAAAGTGCTTAGATTATAGGTGTGAGCCACTGCACCCAGCCATATTTTTTTTTCATCTAAACTTTAGTTGTTAACCTTCTGAGCCAGTTAATATAAAAATACATACATAAATAAATTTTAGCTTCTTCACATCTGGAGAATAGAGTATTTTGGCCCAGATCATCTGTAAGTTCCTTGCTAGCTCTTACATTTGTAAGACCCTGCTAAAATAGTCTCAAATTCTGTAGGGCTCAGTTAAAACAATCACTGAGAGATTTATAAACCAACTTTGTTACTCAGCTAGTAGAATTTTAGTTCAACTATTTAACACTTTGGCATCTGGTTTTCCTGGGGCCTTTGGTAAGAAGGCATGAGTGCTTCCTAATAGGATGGGTCTCAGGACTGTGTTAGAAGCATAAGGCAAACAGATGGGTAAGCTGCTCTAATCAGCTTGAGCCGAAAAAAAACAAAAACCCTTTGCTCTTAAAAATGAGAGGTTGGTCTTCCCCAAATTCCAGAGCTCCACTCCCAGATTTGGAGATGAATCAGATTACTTCACTGGTCTTTCCCTTCTCTGATTTCTATGATTCATCAGCTAAAGCAACTAGGGTGGGGAGAAAGAACCCTTTGAGTATTGAGGTTAAGCTGCAGCTTAAAAGGAAGGAATCTGAGGAAAAACTGCTAGGATTGTAAAAGAATGAAGAAAGCTAACTTAGGATACTCCCAACTCGAACACATTTTTAAAGAGGACTCCCTATTCTGATAACTGTCAATTACACAGACTTTTCTGTTTATCAATTGTTTTATAAATATTTTTCTATGAAATCAGTTAAAAAAAAAAAAAAGCATCATACAGACAGATACCTAGTTTCAGGCTCGACATGGTGGCTTATGCCTGTAATCCCAACACTTTGGAAGGCCGAGGTTGGAGAATTGCTTGAGGAAAGGAGTCCGAGCCCAGCCCTGGCAAAAAAGCAAGACCCCATCGTTAAAAAAATAAAAAAATAGCTGAGTATGGCGGTGTCCATCTGTAGTACCTGTACTTGGGATGGTGAAGCAGGAGGATCCCTTGAGCCTATGAGTTCAAGGCTGCAGTGAATTTTGGTTCCCACCACTGCACTCCAGCCTGGATGACAGGGTAAAACCCTGTCTCTAAGAAAAAAAAAAAAAAAAAACTGGGCGAGGTGGCTCGCGCCTATAATCCCAGCACTTTGGGAGGCGAGATGGGCAGATCACCTGAGGTTGGGCGTTCGAGACCAGCCTGACCAACATGGAGAAAACCCATCTCTACTAAAAAGACAAAATTAGCCGGGCGTGGTGGTGCATGCCTCTAATCCCAGCTACTAGAGAGGCTCAGGCAGGAGAATCGCTTGAACCCGGGAGATGGAGGTTGTGGTGAGCCAGGATCTTGTTGCACTCTGGCTGGGCAAAAAGAGCAAAACTCTGTCTCAAAAAAAAAAAAGAAAAAAGAAAAGAAAGATAAAAAGAAATCTAGTTGGTTTTGACTATCTGAAAAAGCTGCCCATATCTACCTGACTGTAACAATCAAGGAGCCCTCCAGATTCATTCAATTTAACAGTGAGTGTCCACTAAATGCCAAGCCAGGCAGGACTACACAGCGCATATATAATAGTAAGAAACATGTACAGGTATCCCGGAACTTAAAGTACAATAATACAAATAATCGAAGAGAAACATAACATGTCACTCCTCCTTAAGGACTAGTGGAGGTCAAGATGCAACGATAATTTGACAAATGCACAAGATATGAGTACTAGAAGAACACAGTAAGGGAATGACTAATTCTGTCAAGAAACAGTGAACCATTAGAGAAAGGAAGTAAACCATTCCATCTTGACCAACGCATTAAAGTTGCTCAGAGGTGAGGTCACAGCACAACCATGAGGGAGGAAATGTAACATAAACCAGTGTATCCTCTATCAGCAGGAAGTGGCAATGAACAGAGGTGTGACTGTTTATTTTTAAACAAACCGTCTGGTATAAAAACAGGTAAAGTGACTTAGTCACTACAGAAGGTATATAGTTATTTGATTAATGCCACCACTGTGAAAATAGCTTTGGAAACCCTCTACTTAAGTATTTCTCTCAAAGCTGAAGGCAAATTCTGGTCACTTGAGAGGAGTTTTGAGGAAAAGCAAGCAGTCATTCTTGGCTAGGGCTGGTGGCTAAGAAGGGAACAGCAGAAGAGGATACTAATTTGATCAGGCCTTCCTTTGATAACAATTTCAGTGAATTCAGCTAGATTTATTTTCTGGTTGTAAAGATATTTGATCATTTTGATATGAGGGCTGAAGTGGATATCAGTCCAACGAAGCTTTTAGATGTCCTGAGATACTAAATATTCAAAATCATGTAATACTATTTAAATGTAATAATTTGGTGGGGGTAAAAGTGTTAGAAAATATAGTGGACTGAAATGCAATATTCAATGATAACATCAATAATGTACTTACACAGCAAAAAAGAGTTTAAAAATCCAGTATTCCCACGAGCAAGGGAATAATAGCTAAATGTGATACAGTTTCCAACGAACGATGTCAGCCCTACTTAAGTTTCCATAGAAACGGATTAACATCTGCCATTCCCTTCCTCTTCCAGAACCTATGGTATTCTTGCAAGCATTGTGGATAGCTGGAGCAAGCTTAGACAGGAACCCAGACGACGAAAGAGTTAAGAAGGTACAGAGTTAGTGGATGCAGGGTTGGACTTGAGAGATCTGCCATCCTGCCTAAGCTAGTCCTCAAAGATGGTGACTCCTCTCCTGGTCTGCAGTTACTCTTCCTGCATAAACAGAAATCATACCTTGGAATAGTTAACATTGCCTCTGTTAGTCTGTTAATAAATTACTATATCATAAAATTATCTGCCCTGTATTGTTAAAAATATATATGGGGGCTTTACACCCTTAATATCTAACTAAAAAGGAATGGCAGGGAGGTTGGGAGGAATGGCCTGGGACCCACATGGGCTGGCAGTACAGGTCTCCATATTACCATTTTGCATGAACTGTTTTTAAGTTTGTTTGTTTTTGAGATGGAGTCTCACTCTGTTGCCCAAGTTGGAGTGCAGTGGTGTGATCTCAGCCCACTGCAACCTCCGTCTCCCAGGTTCAAGCAATTGTCCTGATTCAGCCTCCCAAGTAGCTGGGATTATAAGTATCTGCCACCATACCTGATTAATTTTTGTATTTTTAGTAGAGATGAGGTTTCACCACATTGGCCATGGCTGGTCTCAAACTCCTAACCTTAAGTATCCACCTGCCTTGGCCTTCCAAAGTGCTGGGATAAGAAGTGAAAGCCACTGTACCTGGTCTTTTAACTGTTTAAGCCCAATCTGCTCTTTCATCTTTTTTTCTGAGACAGAGTTTTGCTCTTGTTGCCCAGGCTGGAGTGCAATGGCAGGATCTCAGCTCACCACCACCTCTGCCTCCCAGGTTCAAGCAATTCTTCTGATTCAGCCTCCTGAGTAGCTGGGATTACAGGTGTGTGCCACCATGCTTGGCTAATTTTGTATTTTTAGTAGAGATGGAGTTTCTCCATGTTGGTCAAGTTGGTCTTGAACTCCCAACCTCAGGTGATCCACCTGCCTTGGCCTCCCAAAATGCTGGGATTACATTACAGGTGTGAGACACTGGCCCAGCCTTTTTTTTTTTTTTTTTTTAAGACAGACTCATGCTCTGTCACCCAGGCTGCAGTGCAGTATCACAATCTCAACTCAATGCCACTTCTGTCCCCCAGGTTCAAGTGATTCTCCTGCCTCAGCCTCCCGAATAGCTGGGATTACAAGCATGTGCTCCCACAACCAGCTAATTTTTTGTATTTTTAGTAGAGATGGGGTTTCACCATATTGGTCTGGCTGGTCTCAAACTCCTGTCCTTAAGTGATCCCTCCACCTTGGTCTCCCCAAAGTGCTGGGATCACAGGTGTGAGCCATCAAGCCCAGCCCGCCCAGCATCTTTTTTTTAATTTTAATTTTTATTAGAGATGGGGGTGTCACTATATTGCCCAAGCTGGTCTAGAACTTTCAAAATATCCTTCAGGGCTAATTAAAAAAAATTTTTTTTGTAAAGCCAGGGTCTCCCTGTTGCTCAGGCTGGTCTTGAACTTTTGGCCTCAAGTGATCCTTTATCCCTCAGCCTCCTAACATGTTGGGATTTATAGGTGTGAGCCACTTCTGGCCAGAGCCACTGTGCCTGGTTCGACTTTTAAAAGGTTAGGAGGTAAAAAGTAGCATTTAGAGTTAACCATTATTTTTAAAGTGACTTTCTTGGGAGTTTACCAAGCTTTTTTCCACATTTAAGCTTCACTTCCAAATGATATAATTCAAATGTAATTCTCTAAAGAAAAATTTTGAAAGGAACTCCTATCCCATTTAACTCTGGAGGCTAGACGAAGCAGAGGCACCTGCCCCACTGTGTATGAGCGTCTGTAGTTCTTACGTCCTTATTACTGACTTGTCCAACTCCAGTAGATTTAAAATCTGCACCTTCCATCTCCTTGGCTTGGCTGCATTTTCACCATATGGCAGGCATATTTAGTATATAGAAACAAGAGTGAACAGCTTGCCAAGTAGGACTGATCACTGTAAACTTAGAGGGTTTTTGTTTTTGTTTTTTTGGAGACAGGGTCTCATGCTGCCAGCCAGACACGTATCACTGCAGTGAAGCAGTCATGGCTCACTGCAGACTCAGCCTCCTGGGCTCAAGTGATCGTCCACATCAGCCTCCTGAGTAGCCAGGACAACAGGCACGTGTCACCACACCTGGCTAACTTTTTAAAATTTTTTGCAGAGAGGAGGTCTTGCCATGTTTTCTAGGGTGGTCTCAAATTCCTAGAGTCAAGCAATTTTCCTGTCTCCTCATTCCAAAGTGCTGGGATTACAGGTGTGAGCCATTTCACTTGAACAACCTGAGGTTTAGATTAAAATATAGCCTCTACTGACCTCCATGTCCTTAGACTTCCCTAGTTTCCATCCTGCCCCCTCAATCTATCCTATCTATTGCAGCCATACTTTCCATTCTAGAAGTTTAACCACGTCGCCTATCCCAACTCCCACCCCCTCATTAAAAACCTTTTGATTATTCCCCGTCTCAAGATTATATCCACAGTCTCACTCTGTCGCCCAGGCTGGAGGGCAGTGGCTCGACCTCTGTTCACTGCAACCTCTGCCTCCCAGGTTCAACTGATTCTCCTGCCTCAGCCTCCAGAGTAGCTGAGATTATAGGCCTGCACCACCACAATACTTCACATTTATACAGTGGCTTGCATTAAAAAAAAAAAAAAACTTGTATATTCATTATTTAATAGATGGGTACTACAGCCAGTAGGATATGCTGGAAAGGTATTAATATCTGGTTTTACAGATGAAAATACCAGGAACTGAAGAGGGAATAGACAGGGCCTTAGCGAATGGCAGAGTTGAGACTCTGTTTCAGGGCTCTTTCCCCGTTCCTCCCCCACTGCTTCTTCCAACAAACTCCAACTCTGGGCTGGCTACTTCTAAGACTCAACCTCTCAAACTTTTCTTCCTCTGAAAGTTGCAACTGACAGTCTTAACATTCTGAAGACTTCCTTGCTGCTGGATGTGAATTAACTCTAGCACTGGGCTCCTGGGAGCAGAAGGCTTGGCTGACAGCCTTGTATGCAAAATGACATTTAGGCCTTAGGCACTTAGTAAGTTACAGAGTCCTGCTCCTTGAGAGTAAAAGTTTTCAGGCACTAGAGTGTAGTATTAAAAAAAGCCAAACCGAATTAGGAATTGACCTACCACTTTATTAGCCTCCCAACATGCACATGTAGACAGAGATGCAAGGCTAGTGTACTGTGACTTCACACTTTCCCCAACCCCGCTTTGTGAACTCGAAAGAAACTCATTGTGCAATTCTATGAGACTGCAGATTGGTTCTGGACAGAAATTACTTCCAACTGCCCATTGTGGCACTTGGGAATTATAATTTGCATCACTTTTGAAGGGGCAGAGAAGAGACATTATACTTGCAAAAAGTATTCAATTATTTTTCACAAGAGCAAAACTGTTGTTTGGGTATTGTTAGGACACCCATGACTAGATATTAGTTAAAAACAAAATACCAATTTCCTAAAATACAGACTAGACATAAAATACATTCTATTTCTTAGTTGTGTAGAAATGTTAACTCTCATTCAATTAAACAGATGGATCATAATCATTTATTCTGGATCCCTTTCTCAGTTGAAAACTTGAGAGACAAATGTAAATATGTCTTATGAAGGATTATGTAGTCACTGAGACTGTTCCTGGACATACTATTGCCATTATTTATTTGGAGTTCCAACTAAGAGGTTAAATCAGAAAAGGCTTTACTTTTTTTTTTTTTTGAGACAAAGTCTCATTCTGTTGCCCAGACTGGAGGGCAGTGGTCCAATCTCGGCTCACTGCAACCTCTGACTCCTGGTTTCAAGTGATTCTCCTGCCTCAGCCTCCCAAGTAGCTGGGACTACAGGTTCTCACCACCAGGCCCAGCTAATTTTTTGTATTTTTGGTAGAGAGGGGGTTTCACTGTGTTAGCCAGGATGCTAATTTTTTGTATTTTTGGTAGAGAGGGGGTTTCACTGTGTTAGCCAGGATGGTCTCGATCTACTGACCTTGTGATCTGCCCGCCTCAGCCACAGTGTTGGGATTACAGGCGTGAGCCACCACCCAGCAATTCTTTTTCTTTCTTTCTTTTTTTAGTTTCAGCAGCTTAAGTTGGACAGATGTCTGTTGAAAGACCAGTTTGCAAAACTGTGCATGACTAATGTTTACTTGGCATTGGAGAACGTTACCTATGGATGGGGAAGCTTGTGAAAAAGTGGGCATATTTTCAGCACACCAGTTATTGGGCAAATGTCCCTCCCTTTGAGAAGAGATAAGCCTTTTGTTGTTGTTGCCCCAGGAACAACAGACTATATCTTTAGGTGGAGACAAGTTTTGGCTGAAAGACAGAATGGTTCTGCTCTTTGAGACAAGGCCTCACTCTGCTGCCCAGGATGAAGTACAGTAGGGCAATCACAGCTCGGTGCAGCCTTGACCTCCCTGGCCCACGCAATCCTCCCACCTCAGACTCCCCAGTAGCTGAGACTATAGACATGTCTCACCATGTCCAGCTAATTTTTTTTTTTTAATTTTTGTAGAGACAGTGTCTCACTGTGTTGCCCTGACTGTTCTCAGACTCCTGGGCTCAAGTGATTCTCCTGCCTCGGCCTCCCAAAGTGTTGATATTATGGTCATGAGACATGCTCCGCAAGAGAAAATGTTTTTCAGAGGTTTCAAGATATGATATATTCCAAATTGTTTATCTAACCTGAATTTTTACTTCTTTTGTTGCCCTTACATGCAGTAGAATTCTATTAAATGAGTTAGTTTGGATACACTGTAAAAATGTATCCAAAATATGGAGGTTTAGTCTTTAAGAGAAATATGCCTATAAACTGATACAATACAAAGATATAAATTGGAAGTATAACAGTAACTGGTGTGTTTCTTTGATTTGTTTAATTTCTTTCTTTATGCAAGGCTACGGATAGCATTGTCCTTGTGACTGCGGGGGGAGGTTCTATAATTGAGGTAGGGACAGCCTAGCTACATGTTGGTTTTGGGGGAACACTCAGGTAACAGCACAATTTGACACATCTTGATTGAGCTTCTAGCGTTTTCCTAGCCATATGTTCAGTCTTAGGTCAGGTACACAGTTATAGAAAAAAACAAGCATTGCCTGGGAAGAGCTTACAGTCTGTTTAGGTATGCACGCAAAATGCATAGAGAATAATGTGAGACACATTTCACAAAGACCTTTTGGGGATTGCATTGTACGAGCGGTTTCATACCCTGGATCTGAAAAACAGGAATCCTTGATTTCTCCCTACTGCAACACTTTTGTCTTTATACCTCTCTGAACCATTTGTTAGAGGACAACTCTCTCATCTTTTATTAGTTAGGATGTTTCTGGACACAACTAAAAAGCCTACGCAAACTGAGTGCATAATAAAGGAGGTATATTGGCTGAAGGAACCAAAAAAGTCTGGGGGAGGTTGACCTTTATGTACGGCTGCATCAGAACTCAGAGTCTGATTCCCTGTGTCGACTTCCTGTTGCTTCCCGCAGAGTACAGATCTCACCTTCAGGGTGGCGTCCACCCCATTTATTACATGGTGAGTGGCAGCACCCGCACTACGGTGTATTTTCATTCACACCCAGAGAGAGTTCTTCATCTTATAAACATCTAATGAGTCCTGAGATTTATACTGATTAGACACAAACCTTAAATCGTTCCCTAGTTCTGAGATGTTTCCCATGTACTGATTGGTTTAGAACTGGGTCACTATACCAACCACAAAAGTAGGGGAAATTAGACCCACTGGGGTTCACTCCTGGAGCTGGAAGTAGGGTCCATTTCACCTAAATTTCATGGTAGCTACATGACAGGGGATGGAATAATGAAATAAATAGGCTTTTTGTTGGGGTAGCGGTGAGGGAGTGGGAGATTCTCCAAGTTGTACCTTTACACCTAGAATCTTGATCTTCTCCATCTCCTTTCCCTCAGGGCTCCGGGTTGGTTCGCTAACAATTATTAACCTTTCAATTTGTACCTCTGTATTGCAGCAACAGGTATACTTCCTTTAATACACAAACTTAAACAAGTTCTTACCATTCTGAAAACAAAACCCTTTCTCCTGGATTTTCTTTCTGGTTATTGTCCTACCTTCACTCTTCCATTCGACATACTGCTCAACATGGCTTTTCCTCCGCACCTTTCCGTGTCTCTCATTCAAGTCTCAGCTTGCAGTGACTGCTTCTCTCACACCACTCAATGTTCTCGTCAGCGCTGAATTCAGCAGCCTTCTTTCCTTAGTCTTCATCCTCCTTAACCACCTTACAGTACCTGACATTGTGGACAATACCATTTTTTAAAACTTTTAAATCTGAAGTAATCTTATGTCATTGTTGCAGAAATACTATATATAGCTCCTATATGCATTTCATCAAAAATCCTGTTAACATTTTACTGCTCAGATCCTTCCATTGAAGAATAAGTTGCAGAAATGATGCCCCATTACCAATTTATACTTTGGTTTTTAATTCCTAAGTATGGGACGTGCACTGACATAACTACATCACAATCAGGAAATTAACATTCATAAATCACTACCAACTAATCTACAAACTCCATTCAAGTTTTGCCAGTCACTCCAATAATGTCCTTTACTGGACCAGGATCCCAGCCAGGATCACGAGTCACACTGAGTTAGTTCTCTTTAGTCTGCAGTAGGGCTACAGTGTGAAAGAAGGGGAATTTTTGCAGATTACTGACTTTATAGACTGTCACTCAGTTTGGATTTCTGTGATATTTCCTCACGGTTTATGTATATTTGGAAGGAGTGTATCACAGAAGTGATGCTGTGCTCTTCTTGGTGCATATGAAGAAACACTGTTGATTTAATTACTGGTGATATTAATTTTTATCACTTGATTAAGATGGTTTCAGGCAGGTTTCTTTTAAACACGGTAAGTAATTCGTGGGAGATTCTTTAAGGCTATGTAGCTACCTATTTATTATCAAATTTCAGCTCACCACATTTAGTAACCATTGATGATTCCTAGTTGAATAAGTATTACCCTAATGATTTCAAATTGATTTTTCTTATTTCATCATTCAATTTATTGGTTGCCATTCTATCTTTCTCTTTTGAGACGGAGTTTCGCTCTTGTTACCCAGGCTGGAGTGCAATGGCATGATCTCGGCTCACCGCAACCTCAGCCTCCTGGGTTCAGGCAATTCTCCTGCCTCAGCCGCCCGAGTAGCTGGGATTACAGGCACGCGCCACCGTGCCCAGCTAATTTTTTTGTATTTTTAGTAGAGACGGGGTTTCACCATGTTGACCAGGATGGTCTCGATCTCTTGACCTCGTGATCCACCCGCCTCGGCCTCCCAAAGTGCTGGGATTACAGGTGTGAGCCACTGCGCCCGGCTGCCATTCTATCAAAGAACAGAATGTTTCCTTCCTCCCTATTTATTAATTTATCAGTATGAGCTCATAGATTCTTATTTCACTCAAAGGATTACAATATTACTATTATCATTTGATGCTCAAATTTTCCCAAATTTGGGAAGTCCTTTAAACTACAGCCTCTGTATTTCTGATATAGCCCTTGGTTTTTTTCGCACTTTTATTTTTTTTAAGATGGAGTCTTGCTCTGTTGCCCAGGCTCGGGTGCAGTGGCACAATCTCGGCTCATTGCAATCTCCACCTCCTGGGTTCAAGCCATTTTCCTGCCTCAGCCTCCTGAGTAGCTGGGATTACAGGCTTGAGCTACCACGCCCAGCCAGTTTCTGTATTTTTAGTAGAGATAGGTTTCACCATGTTGGTCAGGCTTTTTCTTTTTTTGAGACAAGGCCTCACTCTGTTGCCCAAGCTAAGGTATTGCGGCATGATCACAGCTCACTGCAGACTTAACCTCCTGGGCTCAAGGAATCCTCCCACCTCAGCCTCCCAAGTAGCTGGGACCATGGTCACATGCCACTATGCCCAGTGAATACTTACTTTCTGATGTAACATCATGTTCCAGATTCATCTTCCATTGACCCTAACCCAGACTTAGAATCAGTAATTTCTTCAAGGAGCCCTGGTTTCTCTTAGTGAAGAATGGGATACAGAAACCAAGTGTTTTCATATGCCACTGCTGTTAGATTGTCACTGCATCTAGACTGTCTCAGCAAAATGAGGAAATATGGGCAGGACACAGTGGTTCACACCTGTAATCCCAGCACTTTGGGGGGCTGAAGCAGGTGATCACTTGAGGTCAGGAGTTTGAGACCAGCCTAGCCAACATGGTAAAACCCCATCTCAACTAAAATACAAAAATTAGCTGGGTGTGGTGGCAGGTGCCTGTAATCCCAGCTACTTGGGAGGCTGAGGCAGGGGAATCACTTGAATCCAGGAGGCGGAGGTTGCAGTGAGCCGAGATTATGCCATTGCACTTCAGCCGGGGCATCAGGATGAGACTCTACCTTAAAAAAAAGGAAAAAAAAAAAAAGGAAAAGGAAATATGTATGCATATGTACCCACACAGCTATAAGTGTTTCTTCATCCTTCTCACTGTGTATATTAAATACCATTAGTTCACTGCAATACTTCTAATTCCAGTCAAATATCACAGGGTGCATTCTTGCCTTCCCCTTTTCCATTCTCCTCTTTTCCTGGAGTGCAATGATGCAATCTCAGCTTACTGCAACCTCTGCCTCCCAGGTTCAAGTGATTCTCCTGCCTCAGCCTCATGAGTAGCTGAGATTACAGGTGCCTGTCACCACGCCCAGCTAATCTTTGTATTTTTAGTAGAGACAGCGTTTCACCAGGTTATCCAGGCTGGTCTCAAACTCCTGACCTCAGGTGATCCAGCCACCTCAGCCGCCCAAAGTGCTGGGATTACAGGCATGAGCCACTGCGCCTGGCCTTCACTATTCTCAATGTATTTCTTTATTTGCTTAATGAACCTGATAGGTAACCTAAGTCCAGGCCCTTTGCCCAAAGGGGAAGAGGACTGTCTTAGTCCATTTTGTGCTGCTAGAACAGAATACCACAGACAGGGTGATTTATAAAGAATAGAAAGGTAATTCTCACAGTTGTGAAGACCAGGAAGTACAAGATCCAGGCACTTGTATCTACTGTGTGCTTTACTGTATCCTTACATGGTGGAAGTCAGAAGGGAAAGAGAAGATGCATGTTGAATTCTCACATAATAATAGATCAGTAGAGGGTGAATCCACCCCATCTATCCTTTTCACAGTAGCCTAATCCATTCATAATTTAGCCATCTTCCCAAAGGCCACACCTCCCAACACTGTTGCATTAGAGATTAAGTTTCCAACACATGAAGAAGTCTGAAAGGGAACACACTGCAACCACTGCAAAGAGAAAATAAAAAAAGGCCAGGTTGGTCTCAGACATGCCAGCCTCACCTTTCCTGGTGTCTCAGCACAAAGCTGAGCCCCCGACATGACATGCCTATCTATCCCTCTCCCGTAAGTTGCAGACCCACATTTTCAGTGTTCTGTAGGGCATCCCCTTACTTGTTCTGCTGCTATTTGGTTGAAATCACAATGTGTCTTTTCACCCCATCCTTATTCTAACATTTTCATTTAGGTCAGCAGCAACACTGAGCAAAAGCCTCAGCGGTCTTTGAAACACCTTACTGCATAATTCCACACATACACGCTGCTTTGTGGACCACATCTCTGCTTACTAAGGTCTCTATCACAACCCTGCCTCTTACCTCATCAGCTGGAGAACACGCACACATCAATAATATGGATGCTCATTAACTTGTGATGGAGTTATATCCACATTAACTCATTGTGAGTTTAGGCTGAGCACAGTGGCATATGCCAATAATTACATCACTTTGGGAGGCTGAGGTAGATCACTTGAGGTCAGGAGTTCAAGACCAGCCTGAGTAACATAGCAAGACCCTGTCTCAACAAAAATAATAAACAAAGAATACATTGAAAACACTGTTAAGTTGAAAATGCATGTAATATACCTAAACTCCCAATGAAAAAACAGAATGGCTGTACAGATACTTGAAGTATGATTTCTTTCTTTTTTTTTTTTTTTGAGACAAAGTTTCGCTGTTGTTGCCCAGACTGGAGTGCAATGGCGCGATCTCGGCTCACCGCAACCTCCGCCTCCTGGGTTCAGGCAATTCTCCTGCCTCAGCCTCCTGAGTAGCGGGGATTACAGGCGCGTGCCACCGTGCCCAGCTAATTTTTGTATTTTTAGTAGAGACGGGGTTTCACCATGTTGACCAGGATGTCTCGATCTCCTGACCCTGTGATCCACCTGCCTCAGCCTCCCAAAGTGCTAGGATTATAGGGGTGAGCCACCACGCCCGGCTGGAAGTATGATTTCTATGAATAGGTACTGCTTTGACATCATTGTAAAGTCAAAAAATCAAGTTGAACCATCATAAGTCAAGACCCTCTTTACATATTTACTGAATGTTTGCTGTTTGCCATGGTTGATAAAGTTTCAGCTAATTTATGAGATGTTTTTTGATGCCTACAGGTAGACCAACTCCTATATCTCCTCATGTAACTCTTACCCATTATAGAAACTAATTACAATATTTACATTTTTGTACCCATTTAGATTTCTTATCTCCTTCTGTGAAACTGTAAACACTGAGGCCAGGGACGGGGCTCACGGCTGTAATTAAAGCACTTTGGAGGCCAAGGCAGGCAGATTACTTGAGGTCCGGAGTTCAAGACCAGCCTGACCAACATGGTGAAACCCCATCTTTAAAAAAAAAACAAAACAAAAAACTGTGAACACTGAAAAACATGTTTTAATTTACTTTTGTATTTTCAACACCTAGCACAATGTCTACTATGCAGTTGCGAATCAGTATTACTAGTTAACATTCATTTTGAGGATAGGGTAAAATCAGGTATCTGCTGCCTCTCTAACAGCTTTCCAATCATACCTTTTTAATCCACCTGCTGTATGTATAGTTAACACCTCCTTGCCATTGGTCTTTCTCCTCTCTAAATCATTATTTATATCGTAGTCTTCCTAAAATTAACCATTTTGCTTAAAAGCCTTTAATGCCTCCCTCACTGCTTTCAGAATCAAACCACTGTCTAGGGATAATATTCAGTATCTCCTACTATTGAGCCCCAACATACCTCCTTCAAGCTCATCTCCCATTTACTACACTTCTCCCCATGCTTTTCACATGACCAACTTTGCTATTTCCTAAATCCAGCCCCTTTCATGATTTTCTCTCACACTGCAATGCTCTGCCGCCTGTTTTCCATTTTTACGCGTCTTTCAAAGAGCTTAAAGCTCTTTTCTATTGTGCCTTTCTCTGATTTCTTACTCTTTTGCACTATTGTGTCAGTTGAACATTTTCACTTATATTATAGTCAATTATGCAAATCTATCCCCCCAATTAGATTGGGAAATACTCTTAAGGCAGAAACCAATATTAAATTTATCTTTAAATACCAAGATTGGTTACTGCATTACACCCATCCAATAAATACTCCAAAAATGCATTAACAGTTCAATAGAGGACAGGCAAGGTTTTGATAGGCAATAATAATAAATCCAAGTAGACGTAGAATCATGTACAACAGCATGCAGGCAGAGACAATAGCTAATTTATGTAACGTGAAAGCCTGGCTACAGCAGATGTCAAATTAAGGCAGTGCCTGGAAGGGACTGGAAACTCATGTTATCAATGTGGCTTTGCTCTACTGGTGTACGTCTCTTAGGACTATGTGTACATACTTTCTAGTGCTATATATTTTTAAATAAGCAAAACCTAGGATAGGGAGCATAGAAAATACTCCTTCTCCCTACTCCCAGAAGAAACAGAATTTAAAGAAAAGGGAAGGAGAAGTTCAACCCACTAATCACAGAATCTGTAATGGTTCTTCACTTTTAAAACAGCAATCAGGTGATACTTAGGCTTTCCCCCTAGTTTCTTAAAGAATCAACCAGGCTATAGCTCATATAGTGAAAGCAAACACATCTGTCAAGGCAAACTCTTGCCTGTTTAAATCTGTTTGATGAAGTAATCTACAGACTCACCCATCTTAGAAACACAGGACTGGTTCTTGACTCTTTCGGTAGGTTTTGCCTGGCAGGGCAGATCCAAATCCCAGATAGATGCCTTCTAAGTGTGTCTGCCATTATATACCTTGTTAAGTAGTCTGGACATGAGCCAAGGGGACATGGCAACAATAGATGAATCAATGAAATGCATCCCCTTTATTTCTACATCTCAACAAAAAACTCAATGTTACCAAATACTTTAAGGTTTGATTAAAAATTACTATATATCTATAATGAATAGAAAACATCTTAATATCTTTACAACATGTCCATTAGGAACTAGACGCAGTATGCTAGTAATAAAAAATTAGTGTTCTTTCCTCTTCCTCTCCTATACCAGTTCATAGCATACGTGTTGACTTAAAAATATGGTCACAAATTTTCCAAACTTCTCCCTTAAAAGGTGGAGTTTAAGTGTGGGCTTAGCAACTTACCAGTTAATCCTTCGGATGACTACAGCCCTAGTCAAGAGCCTGATTGAAACTTCATGAGAGACCGGGACTCCTAACTCACGGTAACTGTGAGATAATTTTCTTAATGATCTAAGTTTTGGGATAATTTATTACTCAGCAAATTGTTTATAACCAGTATAGCACCCAAACCTAGAATCCAAAAGTAGAATGACTAAAGGAAATGAGTATTTTAAATTAACCTTCTTCGCAATCTAACCACAGTACTCTTTTCTCGATGGGTAACATCATCGTTTACTCAGTATGTCAAAGGAGAAACCCAGAAGCCTTCCTTCACTCTCCTTGTTAACCACAGAACTTAGCTGTCATTTCCCCCCCTATACATCACCAGAGCCCACCCTACTCTTGTTGCTATAATTCTGGGCCATTGCCATTTTTAAATGACTACAGCACAACCTCCCAACATTTTTTCCCTCGTTCCGCAGCTCTATCACATTCTCTAGACTAATAACAGGAGCCCTTTTCAAAAACCTCACAGATCATGTCAGTTAATTAACCTTCACTACTGGTTCCCATATTGCACAGGACAAAATTCAAATCTCTTAGCATGGTGCATCTGTCCCTGTCCTGTAGTATTCTCTCTCATCTCTCACCTTTTCATAGGCTGTTTAGTTTCACTTCGTTTCTTTGTGGAAGACTTTTTATTTTTCCCTTTTAACTCCTACTATTTTTAAAAGACTCGGCTGAAGCTCTATCTCAGAAAACCTTAACTACCAGGATCTAGTTGAATGATTTTCTTATATTACTTTATCAAAGCACTTATCACATAGATCAATATAGTGTCTTCCACTAGAATGTGAGCTCTTGGAAAAAAAACTATCTTTGGTATCTTCACATTCATGCATCTAACTTGTAACTACTAAGCAACTACATGACCAGCACTGTATTAGCTGTTTCTTACTTAATGCTTAACAAAACAAATATGCCTTTGTCCTTGCAGAGCTTGAAATCTAAAAGAAAAGAGAGTAAGTCAAAGAAACAAATACGGTGAGATGTGAAAAAACAATGCGATGAGAGAGTAACTGTGGGGACCTACTTCAGAGTGCATGGCATATAGTTGCACTCAAATACTTACTAAATTAAAGTGTTTTCAAAGAGGTGTGTATAAATTATACCTTCAATGCTGAGGTGTAAGTGGGCCAGCTTCAACACATCCTTGCTAACACAAAGTCTGATTTTTAAAAGAAAATCTTGCTCATTTTTTGAGATAGGGTCTTGACCTGTCACCCAGGATGGAGTGCAGGGGCACCACCATAGCTCACTGGAGCCTCAAACTCCTAGGCTCAAGAGATCCTCCCACCTCAGCCTCCCAAGTGCCTGGGATGATATACTGCTAAACATATTGTCAGTTACTTCTTGGTTTATACACTGTCATTACTAAAAATAAAAAAAAAGAACCGGAAGCATGACCAAATGTATGTTTAAAAAGGAGGCTGCACTAAGCACAAGCAAAAAACTAGCTTAATATATAATCAGTCTTATTCAAATATATGGCTATACATTTTACTATGTAAAAAGTAGTATTTAAAAAGTGAAAGGCAAGTCTTTCTGGTATTCAGAAGCCCGAAGCAACCACGGTCTAGCTTTTTTAAAACAGCACATTCCATTTTGGTGCACACAACTGCGCATTAGAAATAAAGAAAAGGAAAAAGTAAAAGAGCACATTCCAAGGGAATCCCTGCCTCTCCCTTGGCTCACTGCCAAATGATTCACAACCAAAACATTTCCCAGATATGCAGCTTAAAGAACAAAAAACTCAGTGTTTAAAAAAAGGGAATGGCAGGAAAAGAAAACAACTTATCAAGATACAATTTTACTAATAATTATTTCTTAAATAACTTAAAAATGTTTTATCATCAAAAAAATCGAAATGAAACAAAACTTGGTAGTTAAAGACAAGTATTTTCAACTGTTACTTCCAATAGTTGAGGAGATTTTTAGGTCTAATTTCTCAGCAATTAGGCCAAAAAAAAGCTATTCTTTAACAGAGAATAGCTAAAAAGTTTCAATGCAAAGCAATTATCTAGGATTACAAAACTTGTATTTTACAAATGACATACGTAATTTCTGAAAATTTTAGTGTAAGGGTTCTAAAGATTACACAAGCCTGACCTTTTTTTTTTTGAGACAGGGTCAACACTCTGATACTCAAGCTGAGTCTTGTGGTACGGCAATCATGGCCCACTGTAGCCTCAACTTCCTGGGCTTCAGCGATTCTTCTGCCTCAGCCTTCTGAGTGGCTGGGACTATAGGCGCACACCACCCCACCCAGCTAACTTTTTTACTATGTGTAGAGATGAGGTCTCACTATGCTGCCCAGCCTGGTCTCGATCTCCGGGACTTGAGTGATCCTCTGACCTCGGCTCCCAAAGAACTGGGAATTAAGGTGTGAGCCACCGCGCCCAGCCCTGCCTGTTTCTTAAGTCCAAGTTTGCTACAGCAACAGCAGCTGATTAGAACCTTTTCTGAATTAATCTGTAGGCTCAGAAAATTTAAATCAATCAGTACAGATGAGGATAAAAACAGCTTATGCTTTACACATTAACCTTGGCCACTGGAGGAAAGATACTGGCTTTTTTTCTGGAGAGCAAATTCATCTCTTTGCTTTCAGCAGTGTATTTCAACACTTGGCTTGAATTTAGGTACAGATAGAGGAATTTACTACCAAAAAAAAACCCCCCCTTTTTTTTAAAAAACACACTGATGGGTGCCAAACAAGAAGATTGTGATCTGACTTTTCAGAGGCAGGAGGGAGTTTTAATTTTTGGCTTCTATAATGGAATTTGATCAGGTTTTTAAATGTATTAGCTTTATTAACCTGCAACATTCATCATTTTAAAGTATATAAAAACGTATCTTCAACAGTGGCAATATTTAACCTTTTGAGTCCGTCTCAACAGACTGGCAATATAACTAACAATACATAATGATACGTGTTGTTCTCGATAAAAAAGCAAATTATATTTATATTTACAATTTTTAGAAAAGGTTTAATGTAAAAATATTTTTCTTCTTTATATATTTCCCTGTCATGAATATGTGAAAACATATCAAGATCCTCCTCAGACTTTAAAGGTGGAAAGCATAACATTCCATCTTAGTTGAAACACTCCTTCACATAGCCAATGTATTTTTTCAAGGCACTCTAAGAACTCTTGAGGATACTACAGGAAAAATGTTCCTCTTGCCTTCTGATCTTTTAGTCATATTTCCCCTCAAAATTTTCTAAATTAAACACTGTTATAACTGTTACTTTTTTAAATTTAATTTTCCATGGTACAGTCCTCAAGTTATTTTTCTTTTATTTGGAGCCACTCCTTCAGTTTCAACTTGCTGAGCAGGCAAGCAACTGCTTTTGGTTTCCATGGTGACTGGATTCCTGTGGTTGCGTGTAGGCATTCTCGTTCCACCAACCTAAGAGATGAAGCAGAGAACAGAATAGCTTAATGTATCTACAACATACTTACATACAGTCAACTCTGTAGTATTTACACATGTATTAACCACCCTGCAAATGATCTCTCACATACTTTCAATTTCCAGCTACCTGGCTGTTACTAAAGAAGTTTTAATCTGACACATTTTTAAAGTACTAAACTTCAAAATAAGCATCAGAGAAGGGGATAGATCTGAGTAGATGCGGAGAAAAGTAAACGGGGAAACTATTCTCTATTAAATTTACTAGAGGTTGACATGATAAATTAGAAATCAAGGGAATGACAGGCCTTTTGAGTGACATGTTTGCAATAATTAAACTGAAGGACAAGAAAAAGGAAGAAGTGAATAGGGAGGGAGAGAAAGGAAATACAAGAAGGTAAGAGGTGGTAAAGAGGGACAAGGAATTACATGGACAAACAAGAAAGATAACATGAAGGGTAGGGAAGAAAAGGAAAGAAAATGAGGAAAGATACGAAGATTAAGAAAAAGTCCAAGAGGGAAGAAGAAAAAAAAGAGTTAAAGTATAAGGAAGAGAAAAGACAAGAACCCAAGCAGAAGGGAAATACTGATGAGCTGAAAGAGGAAAGCAAGACAAACATAAGAAAAGGGGGGGGAAAAACTGGAAGAGGGAATACAGAGGATGGGCAAAAGGGAAGAGGGAGGTTGGAGTGGGGGAATAAACTCTCCTGTGGTTCTTCTATCTTCAAGTTTACCCTTCCTTACCCTCACTTTCTAGCTCACACAAAGAGAGATGGTCTATTTTTTTTTTTCTTTTGAGACGGTCTTGCCCTGTTGCACAGGCTGGAGTGCAATAGTACAATCTCTGCTCGCTGCAACCTCCACCTCCTGTGTTCAAGTGATTCTCCTGCCTCAGACTCCCAAGTAGCTGGGATTAAAGGTGTGTACCACCATGCCTGGCTGATTTTTGTATTTTTAGTAGGGACGGGGTTTCACCATGTTGGCCAGGCTAGTCTGGAATTCCTGATCTCAAGCGATCCCCCTGCCTTGGCCTCCCAAAGTGCTGGGATTGCAGGCATAAGATACTGCACCCAGCCAAGCCGGTTTATAAGAATAGACACAATCCCTTGCTATGCAGTCATGTTAAAGATGAGATCTGGAAATACTGTCACCAGCTTGGCCCCTTAGAGAACATAAAAGGTTTTTTTTTTTTTTTTTTAAAGAGTAGTAATGGAGAAGGCAAGATCACACAGAGGACCAAAGTTGTATAGCCTGAAAACATTCCACAGAACCTGCCCAAATCTGCCTTCATTTTCCCTAGCTACCTGCTTTCTTCCTATTTCTTCATATCCTGTCCAGTGAATTTCAGGCCTGGGATTGCTAGGTATAACTCCAAGCACTCTCTCTCATAATGCTAGCCCAACAGAAATACTACTGGCATTCACACCAAGGAGTTACAGTCTCACTGGTAATGGGTCAGACTCTGGCTTCCCTTATGTAATATCTACTGTCCCTTTAAAAAGCATTTTTTGGTTTATATTTATATGACCAGAAAATATAAAGTGAGTAGAGATTTGTCTGTCTGAATCTGATAAATTTTTGTAATACATGGATTAGAAAAGTGGTGTGATTTTTTAGATGATCTATGCCATGCCTCATTCAGCTGTTATTTGCTATAAAGGTATACTGGTCACACTAATTGTATCTATTAAAATCTTTGAGAAAAGCAAGCATTTCGAAAACTTCCATTGCAAGACTGTATGTGTTTGAATGTGTAAAATGAATGTTTATTACAGAAGCTATAAAAGGGAAAAGGAGTAAGTGAGAAACTGCTGGAAGACTGAAAGCAGAAGTCAAAAGCAGCCCAGAAAGCAAAGGGGACCCTTAAATATCTCTACTTGATGCAGTAGGGAGGCAGATGCAGGCTCTACTGGCTTCTCTCTCATTGTAAGTACCAAAGGCACTATACAAGGATGAGATCAGAATTCAAGTGGACTTGTGACTATGGGATCACATTAGAGGGGAACATTTGAACAAATTTTTATACCATGAAAATGTACAGGTAATTTCTATTTTATGTAGGTCTTACTTCCCCAGCTTCCTGAAAGATGTGATCTTAACACTGCTGCTAAGGATAGAACCCCTATTTGTGCTTACCTGGGTTGGGACTAGAAGGCCCATTTCCATGGCCTGGCTAGGAGGTAGGGAGGAAGATGGGGTAATTCCTATCAAATACAGGGCTAGATCGTGGGGAGGTGAGTAGATAACCAAAAACTTTCTACTGGCTTTCAAAAATATATCACACCAAGTATTAGTTATCTAATTGTCCACTGTATCTAATGCTGGGCTATACCACAGCCTGGGCCTGGACAATCTCGCTAAGTATTTGTTCCTGGACTGAATGCATGAAGCACACTCTGTGACATACATGTAATTAACGTGGCCAAACTGTGAACACACGGCATTTCTCCTTTTCCAAATACAGTCACATTTTGGTCAAAATGAGCTGCATATACAACAGTATTCCCAAAAGATTATCATGGAGCTGGGAAATTTCTACCATCTGGTGATGTCACAGCTGCTAGAACATAACAGTGCAATGCATTATCTTCTCTACGTTTGGATACGCAGATAATTACCAGTATATTACAACTGCGTACAGTAGTCAGTACAGTGACATGCTACACAGGTCTGTAGTCTACCCAACAGCGACAGGCTATATACCACATGGCTTAGGTGTGTAGTAGGCTACAACATCTAGGTTTGTATAAGTAAACTCTAATGTATTTGCACAAAGACAAAATTGCCTAACACTGCATTTCTCAGAATGTATCCCTGTCATTAAGTGATACATGACTATAAATTGTGTTCTTACTGTACTTAAGCACATTTTAGATCACATTATTTTAAAAATAAAATAATTAAAGTATTTCCAAAGTATAAGCATACAACCCTATTTTAGTGTCAGTCTATATCAGTAAGTATATTACCCATTTTTTAGAAACACCTTGTACACACATAATACATTTTTCCTTTCACTTAAAGTTGTTCAATTCCAAGGTATTAAACTGTTCATTTTCAGTAAAAAGGAACAAGCCTCTCCCACACAGAATTATATGTTATAGGTGAGAGACTATAATCAGTGTTTCTAAATTAAAAGGAAATCATTCTCCTAGAAAAACACAGATCCTTCAAAAATAGTTCTTCAATTATTTTTAAGTTACTTAAGAAAATTTTTCCTTAGGTTACAAAAATGACTACTTATATTAAACTGGAAACAGACAACCAAAACTGTAGATAAAATAGCTTAAAATGCTAACAAGTAACTTTCTCCATTCTTTCACTTGTCCCAACTTGTTAACATTTATACTTTCTTGGCCAAAGCTAAGTAGGAATGTACAAGGAGTTCTTATTTCTAAAAGGAGACTCCCAAACAGTAACTTAGGGTGGAGAACTAAGAGACATAAACAAACAACTTGGTTTACTTTAAATTATTTAAAAATCCTCAGTATTTGCATTCCAACTATTTCTCATAAGGATTTGAGGACATTTACAAAGTAATTCAGCATAATTACAAAAACAGACACTAAAAAGGAAGAATACACAAGCGACAGATGCTCTGGAGCAATCATAATGAGAAGATAGTAACTCAGACAATAATTCTGACTCAAAGACTTTTGGCAGTAGGTAAGGAAAATACACTAGATTGTCTCTTGAACACATTCAGAATCATCTGTAGAGAGCAAAACTATTTTTCTTTTCTTTTTTGAGACAGAGTCTCACTCTGCCACCCAGGCTACAGTGCAGAGGATTGATCTTGGCTCACCACAACCTCTACCTCCCAGGTTCAAGCCATTCTCCTGCTTCAGCCTCTCAAGTAGCTGGGATTACAGGCGTACCACCACAATGCTCAGCTAATTTTTGTATTTTTGTCAGAGATGGCGTTTCACCATGTTGGCCAGGCTGGTTTCAAACTCCTGACCTCAAGTGATCCACCTGCCTTGGCCTCCCAAAGTGCAGGAATTACAGGTGTAAGCCACTGCACTCACTCGAGAGCAAAACCTTTCTTACAACTAAACTCAAATTGGAATTTCTTACACAATACACAGAATGAGTGACATAGTAGAGAGTATCTCTAGCTATGGTTTTATAAGTTTCAGATAATGTCATTCAACTGCTATTTCTGGCAAAAATCCTATAAAGAGAGTAATACTCATTGTAATTCAGTAAGTACTAAGTTACATAATACTTAGCAAACCACAATTTAGGTCCTTAGTACTTTAGTTGTATTTTAACAAACTACTAATACTTCTTTTACCTCATCCTAATTAACAACGTTTAATTATATCGTAATTTTATTACACGTGCTCTTCTGCAAATTGCCTAGAATGCTTAATGAAATGAAATCCAGTATACATAAATAAAAATTACAAAAATATCCACAACTTTGCTTTTCATAGGAACATAAGGATTCAACTATGTGGATGCCTTACCCATATACCCACTGTTCAAGCTAAGAGAGTCTTCTTTATTGGACTTATACATCTTACAAAAATAAAAAGTTCCACTACCATAAAGACTGGACTCGGTACAGTGTACAACTTTACCCTTCCTATGGATATAGTTTGTTTTTTTTTTTTGAGACAGAGTTTTGCTCTTGTTACCCAGGGTGGAGTGCAATGACGCGATCTCAGCTCACCGCAACCTCCGCCTCCTGGGTTCAGGCAATTCTCCTGCCTCAGCCGCCCGAGTAGCTGGGATTACAGGCACACGCCACCATGCCCAGCTAATTTTTTGTATTTTTAGTAGAGACGGGGTTTCACCATGTTGGCCAGGATGGTCTCGATCTCTTGACCTCGTGAATCACCCGCCTCGGCCTCCCAAAGTGCTGGGATTACAGGCGTGAGCCACCGCATGCGGCTGGATATAGTTTTTAGATTGGTGCTGTGATTAATATGGCAATGAGAACATCGGGTTGAAATATAGTATAGTCAGTGAAATAGATAAATAATAAACAACCTAATGAAACTTAACTTCAAAAAAGATCTTACCTTTTGTTGTGTTGTGGTATCCAGTGATTTAGGTGGAAAAGTACAAGGTATTCTTCCATGATGGATATGATATGGTAATAACAGGCTGGGATCTAATGGTACCCAGGGAACCGACAGACTGGCAGGTATACCAGGAAGGCCACAATGTGTTTTATACAAATTGTATGCCGTCCTAGTAAATTTTTCATCAGAGGCCTTATAGATCAGGAGTGAAGAATCTTCTGCTGCATGAGATAACAAGTAGGAACCCTCCTGCAAGCTGAATCCACACAATGAAACTCAACCAGTGGCTCACCGTGTCAATTTCAACAGCACCTTCTTAATCATAATCTAGTAGTAAAACTGAAACTGATGCGAATATCACACCACCCCTAAAAATACTTTTACGACAAAATAAGATTTAAGAATTCTTTAAAATTAATTTTAGGCTTTTTGGGCAACTAATTTTAATTCTTATTCCAAAGTTCAGAATAGTTGATCATTTCCTTTTTACTTTTATATCAACTTATAAGTTTTCGTTTAATGGGAAACAAATAGTGTACCTCATTCTCTAATCCATGGATTAGATATTTATAGGTATCTACACTGAAAAGCATTCGTACAGCATTTTCATTCATTTAACACTGCAACTATTTTGCACCTAATAATAGATAGATGACTAGATACAAAAGTGAAGGTGACATGTTTGCTGCACTGAGTGGTTTAAAATAAAGTGGAAGAAATAGTCGATGGAAACAGACACAATACAACACAAGGTGCTATGAGGATAACAGAAACAGTTGCAGCTAGCAGGCACTGATGTTTATTATGAGCTAACTACTATAGTATGGCTTCACATCGATTTTCTCATTATAGCTTCCACAATAAACCTTCAAGGCCTATTAATTTAAGGTGATAAATAAACAAGTCAGAGATGCTAAGCAATTTGCCCAAAGTTCTAAGCATAGGCTTAGATATAAACCCAGACATGTGAACTCCACAGGTCACACACCCTTCATCACGATCCTCTTCTACAGCAATAACCAGCTATGTTGAACATCAAGTCCACATTTTCCTTTTCTCCTTAGAAAGCTTTAAATATTACAATGTATCATCATAAAGAACCACAGGGATATGAATAAATATATTGTGCTTTCTTGGGATACACAATCCTCTGGATCAACAATGTTAAGGAACCATCGTTCTTTCCCACAATATATTAAAGAATAAAGATTTATCATACTTTAGCTATACAAATTTGCCTATAAATCTAGTAAGTTACATTTTTAAAATTTTAAATTAATTTTAAATTTCTTTAAACTGAAAAGTAATAGGTGTTAGACAATTACTCTTATCCTCTGAATTTTTTTCCCCAATCACTTTCATATTTCCACATAAAGAAATGAATAATAAATTATTTGATAGTAGGAATAAATAACATTTCAAATATTGAGCTTTAATCAATGAACATCATATATCTTAAACACTTCCACTAAAAATGAAGAAAGCTTTGGTTTACAGAATAATGTATTAATATTTAATTCATGGAGAAGGAAAGACACTCTAAGGAAGAGTATCTTATAAGTGCTGTACATATCTAATGTACATGGATAAATATAAACTGTGGTAGGCAGAATAATGGCCTCCTAAAAATGTTTATGTTCCAAACCCGAAACCTACAAATATGTTACATGGTAAAATTAGGGTAGCAGATGGAATTAAGGTTGCTAATCAATTGACTTTAAAATGGTCAGATTTTACGAGATTATCCACTGTAATCACAAGAGCCCTTAAAGATGGAAGGAGACAGCAGAAGAGACTCAGAGGGAGATGTGACTGCAGAAGTCCAGAGAGATGCAATGTGAGAACGACTTAACCTGCCTTTGTAACTTTGAAGACTGAGGAACAGAGCTACAAGTCAAGGAACGCAGGCGGCCTCTAGCAGCTACAAAAGGCAAGGAACAGATCTTCCCAGAGCCTACAGAAAGGAATGCAGCTTTGCAAATGCCCTGATTTTAACCCAGTAAGCCCTGTTAGACCTCTGACTTAGGAACTGCAAAATAATAAATCTGTCTTGATTTATGACACTAATTTTGTGGTGATTTGTTACAGCCAAAATATAAAGCTAATACACAAACTAAATAAAATATTGATAATAAAATTTCAAAACTCATCTGGCAAATTTCATACATAAGCATTGTATGTAACATGGAGAAGAGAATACCTAAAATAAAAATCCTGTGACGTCATCAGAGAATATAAGAACTGAAAAGTCCCTAGGAAGTTATTGCACTTGACACCATCATTTTACAAATGAGGAAACTGACATCAAGTGGTATAATAGAGTTCCTCAGAACTAGGACTTTGAGATTCTGACCTTAAGTTCAGATTCAAGTTGTTTTCAAGTTTATCCTTCAGTAAAGGCAGAAGATAAGGAATGCAAACATTCATATAACAAAACCGTTTGATAAATGGTCAAGGGGAAATACCTTGATCTATATTCTAAGACTTGCAATGGACCTAAATGACTGTTCATTTAGCTCTATGTTCTTTCTTTTTTCTTTCTTCTTTTTTTTTTTTGAGACAGAATCTCCCTCTGTTGTCCAGGCTGGAGTGCAGTGACGTGATCTTGGCTCACCGCAAACACTGCCTCCGGGATTCAGGCAATTCTCCTGCCTCAGCCTCCCAAGTAGCTGGGATTACAGGCACGCGCCACCATGCCCAGCTAATTTTTGTATTTTTAGTAGAGACGGGGTTTCAACATGTTGGTCAGGCTGGTCTCAAGCTCCTGCTGTCGTGATCCACCCGCCTCGGCCTCCCAAAGTGCTGGGATTATAGGCGTGAGCCACCGCGCCCGGCCAGCTCTATGTTTTTCTTTATCCTGAAAGTGAAAATAATATAGCTATGGTAGGCTGAATAATGGTCCCCCTGTGATGTCCATATCCTAATCTCCAGAACCTGTGACTGTATTACATTTAATGGTTCTGCGAATGTGATTAAATTAAGAATTTTGAGATGAGGGGATTATCCTAAATTATGTGAGCAGGCCAAAAGTAATACCAGGGGCCTTATAAAAGGGAGGCAGAGGAAGATTTTACCACAAAAGGGGAGAAGGCAATATGACGCGAACGCAGAGATCTGAGTGACATGCCCTGATGATGAAGGAAAGAGCCACAAGTCAAGGAATACAGGTGGTCACTAGAAACTGAAAAATGTAAATAAATGATTCTCTTTAGAGTCCAGAAAGGACCTGCTGGTACCTGGACTTTTACCCAGTAAAACTGACTTTGGATTTCTGACCTCCAGAACCAAAAAGAGTAATTTTGTGTTGTAAGCCACCAAGTTAGCGGCAATGGGTTGTAGTTACAACAGAAAATTAATACAATAATAGACTTCCAGGAAAATGTAATTATAAGCTAATTAAAGCCAGATACTACGGTATTTATATTTTTACAATATTTTGTTTTGTTTTTACAATATAAATTTTTATATTTGACAGAGTAATTTTTGCATGTCTAGGTTATTTTCTCTCTATTCCTAACAGCATATTTTCAAAGTTTCTAAGAATTTTCATCTAAGAAAATCAGCTCTACCAAAGAAAAGTGCCTAAAAAATACTTACCTATTTAATTTCTTTAGAATGTGTTGGAGGATGTTAAATAAATTGGAAATCCTAATAAACAAAAGAAATTCAGGTGAAATTACAGGAAACTTACTTTTAGCAATTACAGCTCCTCAGGCTGAAAAATGCTCTCAATAACAACAACAACAACAAAAACAGGAGATGAGATAATGTAAAACAAAGAACACTGAAACTTATTTCTATTTGAATTACATTATAATTTTACTTAGTTTTTGCCGTTTCCTTTTCTTTTTTGAGACAGGGTCCTGCTCTGTCTGTTGCCTGGGCTGGAGTGCAGTGGTGGGGATCTCTGCTCACTGTAACCTCCATCTCCTAGGTTCAGGCGATTCTCCTACCTCAGCCTTTCAAGTAGCTGGGACTACAAGCACGTGCCAGCATGCCCAGCTGATTTTTTTGTATTTTTAGTAGAGACCGGGTTTTACCATGTTGGCAAGGCTGGTTTCAAACCCCTGACCTCAGATGATTCACCAGCCTTGGCCTCCCAAAATGCTGGGATTACAGGCGTGAGCCACAGTGTCCAGCCAATTTTTGCCATTTCACAATTTCCTTTCATTACCATAACATATTTGGCTTTTTGTCAGTCAGAGCAGTTGTAAAGAGATCACTATTACATGTTCATATTATATACTTAAAAAAATGCTAAGAGGTCTTTAGTAGAGCCAATATGCAAAAGAGTTTCTCTTTTAGAAACGGTGGTAAATTCGCTCCCCAAAAAAATAATGGGTTCGTTAAACCTGTGATGACAGAGAAGCCACTAACTGAGGACAGGATAGCTAATGGGAAATAAAATACAAATATTATTTTAAACCTTTCTTTAGTAGTTATTCTAGACCTAAAGTCATTCTTTTTGAGATCTCTGTGGCCCAGGCTGGAGTGCAATGGTGCGATCTCAGCTTACTTCCACCTCTGCTTCCTGGATTCAAGTAATTCTCCTGCCTCAACCACCCAAGTAGCTGGAATTATGGGTGCCTACCACCACACATGGCTAATTTCGCCATGTTGGCCAGGCTGGTCTCGAACGCTTGACCTCAAGTGATCTGTCTGCCACAGCCTCCCAAAGTGCTGGGATTACAGGCATGAGCCACTGTGCCCGACCTCCTTGTTTTTATAAAAATGGTTTTCATTGGGAAAAGTAAGGCAGGTGGAGAGTAAGGTATGGAAAAGCTTTTCTATTCACATATGTAAAAAAAAAAGTTACTGTTCAAGAATAGCATTCCTTGTAATACAAGCAGACATAGTGAAGTATAAGTGGAGACTTCAACTTTGGATCTGGGAGCCTTAAAAAACTATGCTAAGCCTGGGAAAGCTGGAATTATGCAGCTAGTAGAATTCAGAATCATTTCTCATCCTAAGTAGGAATCAAACATATTAACTTCCAAGGCTATAACGAACTTAGCCTTGTGCCCTAGGGCATATCACTCTAATATTTCCTCATATATAAAATGGAGGTAATACTACCACCAGCCTTTCCTAGGAAGTTGTGAGATGCAAATGAGATAATCATAAGTTATTTTCCTTTGCATTTAGACATTTAGAGTTCTGAGTACAATAAATTCATTTCAGTCACATGTGTAATAATACTTGGTAGAAGGGCAAACTTTGAGAAGCTAGACTATTGGAGTTTTTGACTATACTATCCCTTTCCCTTACCTGTAATGGAGTAAAATGTTTGCTTCCCATGCATGGTGGCCACTTTGGCTCTAACATCCCTTGTCTTACATAGAAAGGCTGGTGCTACTGGCATTATACTGAATTTGGAGATGGAGATAATTAATACAACAAATCAAATTGAGTCTGGGCTCCACCAACAGATGAATTATTAAAGAAGATGTGACGAACACACACCCACACCCACACCCCCCACCCCACACACACTATGGAATATATTCAGCCATAAAAGAAATAAAATTCTGTTATTTGCATCATGGATAGAACTGGGAGTCATTACAGTAAGTTAAATAAGCCAAGCAAAGAAAGACAAATACTGCACACTGTCAATCGTATGTAGAAGCTAAAAAAGTGGATCTCAAGGAGGTACAGAAGAAGAGTTACAAGTGACTGGGAAGCAGATGGGGGAAATGAGAAGATGATTAAGGTGCTAGACAGGAGAACTAACTTCTAGTACTCAATGGTATAGCAGGGGAATTACAGTTCATAATAATTTACTGTATATGTTAAAATACCTAGAAGAACTGTAATGTTCCTAACACAAAGATAAATGCTTAAGGTGAAGGATATTCCAATTATCTTGATTTGATTATTACACATCATATATGGGTATTAAAGTATCACATGTATCCCCAAAACATGTATAACTCTTATATATTATCAATAAACAAACAAAAACAAAACAAAATATACTGCTGGCCAGGCATGGTGGCGCATGCCTATAATCCCAGCATTTTGGGAGGCTAACACAGGCACATTGCTTGAGTCCAGGAGTTTGAGACCAGCCCAGGCAACATGAGGAAATCCCATCTTTACCAAAAAATACAAAAATGAGCTGGGCATGGTGGTGCATCGTTGCAGTCCCTACTCAGGAGGCTGAGGTGGGAGGATCCCTTGAACCAGACAGGCAGATGTTGCAGTGAGCCGAGATCACACCACTCACTGCCCTCCAGCCTGGGTGACAAAATCAGATTCTGTCTCAAAATAACAAAAAACAAAAACGAGAGAAATCAACACTGGGTCCACTAAGACCTCTATACATAAAAGGATGAAAAGACTTGAAAGTAATTTAAGCTTAACCAATATTTAGAGAGAAAGGAAAATTAATGATCACATTAACAAGTTTTTCAATTCTCACCACAAAGTACATTTGCTTACTTGAGTGCTGAAAGCTTTTCTTTTAATTCTTCTGAAGTAATTTCTTCCAGTAGAAAAAGCTTTGAAGTAAATGCATCGATATGTCCTAAAATAAAATATCAAATTTAAAAAGAACAAGCAATTGCAGTATTTAGAAAACCAAAAACCAAGTTATCTTGTCTCCTTAAAAATGCTTTCACAAATTTTAATGACTGTAAAGAAATTCTACATTTCCCACTGTTTAAAAAAAAATCAAAGCCGTATGTTTGAAGTCTTATTTTTGTCTCAGCTTGCCGAGGAGCTACAGGGGCCTGCCACTACACCTGGCTAATTTTTATGTGCTTTTACATAGAGACTGGGTTTCACCATGTTGGCAAGGCTGATCTCAAACTCCTGAGCTAGGTGATGCACCTGCCTCGGCTTCCCAAAGTGCGGGGACTACAGGCTTCAGCCACTATGTCTGGCCCAAGTCTGACCTTTTCTTTTCCTTTTTTTTTGAGATAGAGTCTTGCTCTGTTACCTGGGCTGTAGTGCAGTGGTGCAATCTAGGCTCACTACAACCTCAGCCTCCTGGGTTCAAACTATTCTTGTGCCTCAGCCTCCTGAATAGCTGGGACTAGAGTTTGTGCACCACGACTCCCAGACTTTTTTTTTTTTTTTTTTAAATGTATTTTTGGTAGAGATGGGGTTTCATCATGCTGGCCAGGCTGGTCTCGAACTCCTGGGTCTCAAGCAGTCTGCCCACCTTGGACTCCCAAACTGCTTAGATTACAGCTGTGAGTGACTGCGCCTGGCCCCAAGTCCTACATTGTTTTTTACTAACACAGTATGAATCTAGAATTCCAAAAAACAAAACAGCAATTCTTAATATGATGCTTTTGTTCAAAGTAATGCATATGTTCTAAAACAAAAGAGATTGAGAGTTAATACTAAGGCCCTGAAATATACCAACGAAAAGTGACATAAAAGATAGTCGCGGGTTAAATATATATAATCAAGTCAAGACAAAAATCATATGTATTGTACCATAGTTAAAAACATCAACTAGCATGATGAGAATATAATATGTATCAATGTTGAAAATACATTTTTCTTTTAACTTTTAATGTTTAGGTATCAAAACAAATTACCTGGAAAGCTGATGTCAATTAAAAAAGCTGGGACAATTAAAAATGCACATAATTTAATCTTTCATTTTCTTACCAAGTCCCCTTTCATTTCATTTGCTTTATGCTCACAAAAAAAAAACTTAGAAACATTTTTACCAGATGCCTTCCTTCTAAGACAACAAATTCATTTGTTCACATACCTACTTGTTATTTCTTATGCCAGGTTTTACCTCTGCACTTATATGCAACACTTATTACACAGTGGCATTTCTAATAAGACAGACACCCTGTAAGAATTTAATAACCACAGAAAGGGAGTATTAAGCATAGTAACTTTTAGATGTTTACTGATTATGTCTTTGAGAAAACTAATAGCTCTTACCTTATGAAAGCAATTCATTTTAAAAAGTATGTATTACGGTACATGTCAAGTATAGTTTGTCAAAAATAACCACACAGAGAATTCCACACTAAGTGCTATGAGGATCTACCTCCTCAAGGAGTTCACAACTCTCAACATTGGAGTCTTCTAACCTTTAGGTCTCAAATAAGATATATGTGTGCTTAAGATAATCACCACCTCAGCCCTTCAGACAGCTAAGCAATGCTTGGGATGGGAAAAGCTTCCTGGCTGTTACCTTTCAGCCACGAGCAATTTCTCTTATATATTACAGTGCACTGTACAAATATTTATGTGCATCAAGGTTGCAATGCACTGCTTTATAAACTACGAATAAAATCTACACATAATGAAAATAAAACCTTTATATACATGCACTCATTCATACATATATGCACACAGACATACACATGCATACACGTACATTAGTGTGTATAGGTACTCCTAGCTTTGCATGCACTGTGGGACGATAAAAATGACCATAGAGGCTGAAACGCTACAATTTTATTTTTTTAATTTAATTTTTTTTTTTTTGAGACAGAGTTTCGCTGTTACCCAGACTGCAGTGCAATGGCACGATGTCGGCTCACCTGCAACCTCCATCTTCTGGGTTCAAGCAATTCTCCTGCCTCAGCCTTCTGAGTAGCTGGGACTACAGGCACGCGCCACCACGCCCAGCTAATTTTGTATTTTTAGTAGAGACGGGGTTTCACCTTGTTGACCAGGACGGTCTCAATCGCTTGACCTCGTGATCCACCCGCCTCAGCCTCCCAAAGTGCTGGGATTATAGGCGTGAGCCACTGCACCTGGCCTAAAACTCTACAATTTTAATAATCAACGAGGAAAATTACAACTGTTCTATTACATTTAAATTTTTAGACAAAACACTATGAATTCTCATAATCATAAATGTATAGGAATATCAATCATAAATGTATAGGAAAAGGAACAGAACAGTAAAATATTTTAGTACACTAATTCAAAACATTAAATGGTTTTATTTCTTTATGAAACATTAATCAAGAGCAGTTTGAATAGTGCTTGCTTGTTACCTTCTTGCAGAATTTGTACAGGAAGGATGCATCTTGTTTCTTTTCTTTTTTTTTGAGACAGGGTCTCACTCTGTCACCCAGACTGCAGTGAAGTGGTGCGATCTCAGCTCACCAAAACCTCCAGGCTCAAGTGATTCTCCTGCCTCAGTCTCCCAAGTAGCTGGGATTATAGGCGCACATGACTAACGCCTGGCTAATTTTTCGTATTTTCAGTGAAGACAGAATTTCATCTTGTTGGCCAGGCTGGTCTTTAATTCCTGATGCCAAATGATCCACCCGCCTTGGCCTTCCAATGTGCTGGGATTACAAGTGTGAGCCACCACACCTGGCCTGATGAATCATTTCTATGACATGGTGAACCGTTCCATTCCTTTCTGAATTAAGATCGGCACCCAAAACTCTATCCTTTGTGCCTTCAATGTCATGAATTATCTTTGGGAGTTTGTTTAGTGTAAAATCTTATGCCAGTGTCACCTGTTCATCTTTTATGTCACAACCACTTTCTTCTTCATTTATAAGTTCGCTTTTACTAAGTTTGTCTGACAGCAAATCTAGAGTCACTAGAAGCACAGCAGAGCCAACATTCCCACTATCTTGTATTTTCTCCGTAATTCCATTTATGCTCCATTTAAGTTTCACTTCTGGCAGTATCGCCTTTTCTTTCTTTGCTTTGCTTTAATATCTGCTGGCAAATTCTCTCTTCTACTTTTGTAACCTATCACATGGGTTTATCACTGGGAGCAAAGAGTCAACACAACTGCACACGTTGATCTGTGCATGAGCTCAACAGGTGAACAATAATCAATTGTAAACAGATTTTGAAAGAAGTGACATGACAGGTCCCTGATCATGATGTGCCTATTATTTACTGTGATTTGTAGACTGAAGGGCCAGCAATGAAGCTTATACTTTAATGACTCACTGTTAATATACGTTGTAATTAAAACGTTTGCTTATTGAAACTGTGTACTAAATGAGGACTGCCTGTGTGTCAACTATATAAAACTCATCAATATTATAGGATTGGAGGGTGGAGACAGAAGTTGTGATGAGACTATGGGGGAACTTGTCTTAAAGGAGTAAATCTTAAAAGTTTTTATGGGGAAAAGGTAGAGCACTGCAGCTAGGGAAAGATGGGAGCATGTTTATAGCAAAGCAAAGCAAACAAATCACGATTGTGTTTACTCTACTTGAAAAAGAGACTGGAAGCTATAGAACTGACGTTCGAAGTGTGGTCCCTAACCAAGCAGCATCAGCACCACCTGAGAAAGCCTCAGGTCCCAATGCAGACCTAGTGAATCAAGACACTCCGGGGTAGGGGCCAGCAATCTCCACTTTTACAACGCCCTTCAAGTGATTTTCTTCAACAACTTTCTTAAATTAAAAGGGTATTATAACAATTTTTTTAAAAATTCAAAAGCTCACAGACACTTCTAAAATAGCATTTTAAAACGTATCTTCCCATAACCATACCAAAAAAAAAAAAATCCAAGCAAACCATCCTACGACCAGACAATTAATACATGTTTTTCACCAAACACTTGTCACAGAAACCAAAAATACTACCTCCATACATTGAAATGAAAGGCTCACAAGTGGATAGGATTCACAGAGAATAATCAGTACACAGGGCAATGATTACTTAGGATTTTTAAAAATAAGAAAAAGTAATCCAGATAGCTGATGTTAAACGTACATTTAAAAAACTCAAATCTCAAAATTTTTTTTGTCATGAATCTCCATTCTCTGTCAGTACTTAAAATGAAATTTCACTCACAAGTTTTCACTTGGTCCTTTCCTAAAATGGATGTGGCTGGCAAACTGCTTTCAAGTAGCGCGTGTTGAGACTGTTGGTGTGAGGTCTTTTGGAGGAACACTGGAGATTCTGGTTACAGACTGAAAATTACTACAAAAACTTCTAATACGTGTTGAAGGAGGACGAGCGAGGCAGTATACTACCAATCAGTGCATTTAGCTACTTCCTTTTTTGAGTTAAGCAGAAAGAATAAATCAATTATCTTTTTAATACTCTCATAAAACATGAAAACAAAATACTGATTAACCAAAACAGGAAGAAAGTTTTAAGTGAATAACCTTTCTTTAAGCAAGAAAAACACCCTCAAAGGATTTATTACATACAAGGAATCATGCTAAGCACTATAATAACACAAAATTTTATTAGACTCAATACAGAATTTTACCAGTCTGACCTTAAGCTGTTTATCGTCTAACAGGAAGAAGGGTTAGGTGTTAAGAGAGACAATAAAGTACAAAGCAACAAGTCACAGAGAAGTAAAAGGCTGCACTGAGATCAAAGAACGCAAAACACGACTCTGAAGAGCAGTTTCAGATGACCAGGAGGGATTGAGATTAATGGGATGCACTGAGATGTTTGATATTAGACATTCCAGTGGAGGAAATAATACCAATAACGACTAGCAAGTAATCTATTATGTGAGGATGTTAACTGTACATGAACTGAGCCAATCCAAACTAAACTCCAGCCTAATCCCCATGCCCTCATAAAACAAAACAAAACAAAAAAGGAAAACGTCATTTCATCAAACTATTTGAGGTTTTAAAAGTAGTGTCATTATACAAAAATTTCAAAATAAACTTATAGATCAATAAATAACCAATTAAATAGTACTCTTAAAAGAAGCTTGCTTTAGAAAACAAATGTGTATTTTTGATTATACTATTAAACAAGTGTTTTTAAAATAGGTCAGCATGATAGGTCATCCCTGTAATCCCAGAGCTTTTGGAGGCTAAGGCAGGAGGACTGCTTAAGGCCAGAAGTTCAAGACCAGTCTAGGCAACATGAGACCCCATCTCAAGAAAAAAACCAAAAAATTAGCTGGGAATGGTAATACATGCCTGCAGCCCCAGCTATGGGAAGGCTGAGGTGGGAAGAGTACTTGAGGCCCGGAGTTCGAGGTTACAGTGAGTTATGATCACATGACTACACTCCAGCCTAGGCAACAGTGAGACCCTGTCTAAAAATAAATAAATACATACATACATACATAAAAATTAAAGCAAAAAAGTGCAGAATAGAAGTATTCACAATTGAGTTTACAAGTATGTAATTACAAGGAAATTATAAAGGAGAATAAAGGCTTTTTGTATAACTTACCAACATAGAATGAGCTGTTGGAATGCAATAAACTTTCAGTCCATAATCGACAAAGTTCACTCTCAGTCAGAGCTTCAACTCCGTAACAAGCCTGATACTCTACTTTTGGCAGTACATAAACTGGAAATTGCTGCAATGCAAGATTATACATTTTCAAAGCTCCAATTTACTATTAATAGTAAATACATTTGCCTATACAGCTTTGGCACTTTCAAAATGCTTTCAGGTAATCTTATTTCATCCTTTTAATTACAGAAGGATTCAGACAGTAAGATGGATACGTTCAGGCCTGATGGATAGAAGAATGTTTGGTGGCAAAAGGTGAACGGTTAAGTGATCCCTCCCTACCATACCCATTTCTGAACAAAATCAACACACCTCCCCACACAGGCAACATTTGATTTCTGTCAGGGAATGTGAATGACAGCGTTCCCTGAATGAATCCTTGCAACAGAGCCTATCATACATAGTTAGTTGCCCAAAGGCTCAAAGCTAGATACTGGGAAGCACTGACTTCTTTACATACTAGTCATTTTCAAGATAAAAAAGGTAGAAATTTTTGCTCCTTTAAAGCATGAGTCACATTGCCTCAGACTCAAATACTCTGAGCAGCTTGTTTCAGTCTGCAAATACATGGGCACTAACGCCTACATTAACACCTGTGTTTCTCATTATCTTCCATTTAAAGGCTTTATTTCAGACATGAAATATCTGACAAATTATCCATTCAAGGTCACTGGTCAGCACACGCCATAAGTAATTTAGACCAGTACCTATTACTAGTCTAAGGGAGCATATGCAAAGAAATACATGTTGCTCACTGTGCTTATGCTATCTCATGCCTTCAAAGAAAACTCTACTCTCAACAGAAGTCTATTTCCATTTGCCAAAAAAGAAACACGATTTAAATACTTACTTGCATTGATAAAGCTAATTAGTACTTCTGAAACTATACTAAGATGTCACCATTTATAGATTTAAAAATATTTCATCAGTATTTCTTAATTCTTGATTTTCACAAAGTGGTAAAGAGTAGGCTTGGTACAACGGTGGTGGTAAGAACAATTCAAATCCACTATTTTTATTACCAACAGTAAGTGTGGTTTCACATGATTGCCTTTGAACTATGTGCATGTAAGAAATCTGGCGATCTTGTTAAAATGTAGAATCTAGAATAAAGCCCAAGGTTTTATATTACTAACAAGCTCTTGTTCCAGGAACCATACTTTGAGTAGTTAGGCCTCAAGTGTCTTCTCAATTAAAACAAAATTAAATAATTTTATCAAGAAAAGCATTTTACAGTGTAATTCTGTGGCAAACAGTTATCTGCATAGGATTTAGTCTCTTCATAACTTTAGAGCAAATAGGAGGTTGGGATAAACAAATGAAGGCCCAGAAGGTTAAGAAATTTGCTCAGACTGGGTGCAGTGGCTCAGGCCTGCAATCCTAGCACTTTGGGAGGCTGTGGGAAAATTACTTAAGGTTAGGAGTTCAGGACTAGCCTGGACAAAATAGCAAGACCCTGCCTCTACAACAAATTTAAAAAAAAAATTAGCTAGGCATGGTGGCACATGCCTATAATCCTAGTTACTCAGGAGACTGAGGTGGGAGGAGCATCTGAGTCCCTAAGCTATGACCAAGCTACTGCACTCCTTCCTGAGCAACAGAGCAAGACTCTTGTCTCTTCAGAAAAAATACAGGAAATTTGCTCAAGGACACATAGATAGTTTATAGAAAAGATGAGAAAAAAGTTGACTGAGAAAAAGGATCACAGTTCTGGACCAGAAATGGGAAAGTTAATTCCACATATTTTTTAAAATTTAAAAATAAATATCACTTCTGAAAAGCAAATACTTGGGAGATATTCTTAGATAATACTACCCTATCTATAAAGCCAAGTCCTAAAACCAGTTTTAATTTCTGTATGTATTCTACTGCCATCTCCAGGAAGCAGGGGGAAAAAAGGCCTGAACATTTCATCTTTCCTTAGTGTCCCAAAATTGAAATTTAAGGAAAATAAACATGTTCATTCTATAAAATTTACTATTTTCTTCCCTTGATAAGTGGCTCCCCAAGTAAAAGTTTTTCTTAGTTCTCTTCCAATTTTTCACATAAGGCACTCAGGATACTTGGTTACCTGAGACAAATAATAATACATATTATGAAATCATCCAAAGTTACTGGGTATGGATGTTGTAATCATATATTTAATTTAGCACCGATTCCATTTTATCTTGCTGTCCAAATTAGCCTCTTTATTACTTTTGTGAGATGGAATTTCGCTCTTGTTGTCCAGGCTGTAGTGCAATGGCACAATCTCAGCTCACTGCAAGCTCTGCCTCCCAGCTTCAAGAGATTCTCCTGCCTCGGTCTCCAGAGCAGCTGGGATTATTGGCGGGCAACCATGCCTGGCTAAGTTTTTTCTTTTTTTAGTAGAGATGGAGTTTCACCTCCTTGGCCAGGCCGGTCTTGAACTCCTGACCTCAAGTGATCCACCCGCCTTGGCCTCTGAAAGTGTTGGGATTACAGGTGTGAGCCACTGCACCTAGCCTCTTTCTTTTATTCCATCATTTGAGACTGGCTGATGGTTTAAGTTCTTCTCTAAAGTGCAACTCTTATTAAGCAGAGTTTTGGTGAGAAAACAAATGACACTGGAAACTAAAATCTCAACTAAAATAAAGTAATTGAAGAACCGAGAAAGAAACAAAGACATGAGGTTCTTGGATATCAGAGGTTGAAGAGACTTCTAAGTACTTCAAAGCTCTATCTAAGCAAGTTGGTTTTTAGGTAGGAAATACTAACGGGGGATGTACTTTTACCTAATTAGTTTAAATAGCACCATTTATAACATCTTCAAACTGGTGCCTCAACATCCCTAAAGTTACCTTACTCAACAATACCAATCCCTCTCCATTTTCCTCAATTGCTCTGTGCCTGTTTATTGAGTTTCCATAGGATAAAATGTTTTGGAGAAACAGAGATGAACAGGACATGATTCCAAGGAGCATACACTTTACTTAGCGATTTAAACCATGTGTACTAAACTACTAAATATAATATCAGGGGCAATATAAACATTCACTGAAAATTTTTAAATTTTATTGAGTTTGACACAATCAGAAATACGAGGCTTCTATTTAGATATGCTTTAGGGTGTGACTATTGATATATTTTGATAATAAATTTTCTCCTTTATGTCTTGAAATTTATAAATTTCACCTTAGTCAAGTGAATTACAATGCCCTTACCAAGCTGTCTTGTTCAAGAATTAAACTGGTATCCAAAATTTCCCTAGGCTATTCTTACTTAAGAGATATCGGCCATCAACAATTTCTAAGCGCCGTAAGCTGAAAAAGAAATACAAAGTGGTATGGATTCACAGAGTAGGAAGTGAAAGAAATGAGGTAGTTCTAAAACATATCAGAGAAAAAGCAAGGAGGAATTAAAGAAATAAACCCTTGAAAATATAGTCTATAGGACTGATACTGCATCTATTCAGGATGTTCAAGCTTATGGCTATTAAATTCATTAGTTAACATATATGAGGCAGAAAAAATAAAATCTTTTAATTCACAGGATGTTAGCATTTATCTAGAAGGAGACAATGAAAACTACAAAATGGTGGCATTCCTTGAGTTTCTCTTGTAAAGAGCACTAAAACTAAATGGTTTTAGTTTATAAATAAGGGATTTATAGATAAGGGCTACTACTTCACCTGTATAAACTTTATAAAAGCATGAAACAAAATTTTGACTGGAGTTTGGACTGTGACCAGGTAAGGTCATGTGTGGAATTTTCCACTTGTGGTATCACGTTGGTTTTAATTCAAAACCATTTGGTTTCTAAAATTTTGAGTTTGAATCAATGATAAAAATTAAATTATGTGAATGAGAAGATTAATAATTTAGGAATTTAATAATTTATTTGTAATCTTCCTTCTACTTAACAAAACAAAAAATGTTATCAAGCACAAGGTCCACTGAGTCTACTGGATTTGAGTGGACAAAGGGTACATCCTGGATCTGGATGGGTTAGTCTTAGAGTTTGTCACAGTGGTCAAACCTTCACACTGCTGTTATTAGCACTGTGAAAAGGCTGGACACTTTTTGAAATCCAATTATTCTTTAACATGATACAGCAGTCAGGAAGTATTCCACAAGGATCCATACTAGAACATCACTAGTCTGGATTCCCCTAATCCCTATCTCAAAACATACTGACTTCAAAGTTGTCAGTGATGATTCTTATTAGGCAATGGGTTAGATAACAGGAGACAGAGACACCAAAACCTTTTTTTTAAAAATGTATACTATGAAAAATATATACAACAGAAAAAACCTTAAGAAAAATTAAAAACACATTTTAATATTACATACTCAATTATAATATAGAAGATTCTATTTACCAGAATTCAGTAGTGATACACACAAAATAAATGTAAACAAATGTGAAAGAGAATTTCAAATGTAGAAAATTACTGAAAGAAAGAGTTAAATTGCAGGAGGAAAATACTTACATCAAACCCCAAAGAAACAAGAGGGAGAAAAAGAAAGGAAGAGACTTGGTCTTCTACCAATCCTGGAAAGACCTTAAATGTGTGTGAAATGCCGTCTTTCAAAAGTTCTACTTGGACTTCTAAAGTAGGCCAAAAAGTGCCCCAAAGAAGGAGAGAAAAGAGCTTGAGCTCACGTGTAATAATGAAAATCCAAATTCCCAGAGAAAACAGGAATGTATGTGCCAGTCTAGATCTAATATACGATGATGCAGTTTTTTAATAAGGTTTATACAGGTGGAGTATCCCTTATCTATAACGCTTGGGACCAGAAGCATTTCAGATTTGGAATTTTTTTCTGGCTTTTGAAATATTTATATATACAAAATGAGGTATCTTGGGGACAGGACTCAGGTCTAAACACAAATTTCATTTATGTTTCCCATACACCCTATGCATACAGCCTGAGGGTAATCTTATACAATATATTAAATACTTTTATGCATGACACAAAATTTTGACTGGAGTTTGGACTGTGACCCATTCATTATATGAGGTCATGTGTGGAATTTCCCACTTGTGGTATCATACTGGAGCTCAAAAGCTTTCGAACTTTGGAGCATTCTGGATTTTGGACTGGAGCGGCTCAATCTGTATATTCCATGCGTGAATGTGACTGGCATTTATGGCTACTTTATACAAACACTTAACTTGATCTCAGTATTTTAGTTAAAAAAAAAAAAACAAAAAAAAAACTCAACCTGAAGATACTACGAGTGCTCAACGTTTTAGACTTTATAGTAACGACATGTTAAATATCTGTTGATTATTTATGTGATCACAATCTAACTCTGCAAATAACAACTTACTCTTCTGATTTTCTTCCGTTTTTTAGAGCGTGGTCTTGTCTCTATCCTCTGGACACTGCAGCGCACGAGTAACAACAGGTCTTGCAGGCTAAATAGCTTATAAACAAAATTTCCCTCCTGAGGAGCGAGGTATTCCGACGTATCTTCAACATAGTCCTGGAGTTCATACGGTAACCCTTTAAAAATAATGTTTCTCATTTTTAAAATACATTATCTCTTTACCCATTACAGTCGAGGATACAACAATTCAATTAACTACTTTTAAACTTCTACCATCTTTAAATAATCACTTCTCTGCCTAATGGACACTCACACTATTGCCATTTCTGTTTACTCTTACTGGAACTGCAGGAAGAGCTGAAACCCATGCTTTAAGGTTCTTCTCCTTTTAACCTTCACTAACTCTAGGCAAAGTATAAATTCATGAGACACCACACCATGTGAGAAAAAAAGTTTAAAGTAATGTTATTCCTAACCAGGCAGAGCTGAGGAGCAGATGTCGTAAAACTGCAGTCCAACATCAAGTATAAATAAATTTTAAATCAATCAAATGTTTATGATTATTCTAGATGCACTTGCCCTTCATCAGTTTGACAAACTGTATTACCTATAGCTTAGCAGTCATTGTTCACATTAGATAAACACAAGTTACAAGGCCCATACACTTCTGTGTACATAATAGAGAGGACATTTTGGAAGCAGAAATACTGATCAATAGATTGAAAAAATGAAGTATCAATGACTGTGTGACAATTACAAAACAGGTTATAACAAAGTAAAAGAATGAGGGAAAAATAACTAAGAAAAAAGAACAAGTAAAACAGTGTAATATTTGTAAATATTTACTTACGTCCTTTTGGCTTCTGAAATGCAGGCCATCCAGGTTTCGGCCAACTAGAGGCGTCTGAAGGGACAGACAATTGCTCAGAAACAGAAGGCTGTTTAGAATTTTCTAAATTCATTAAGGGCAATTCCGGTACTTTCCTGGATATTGGCTTTAAGAGCTCATCCTGCATTTTTAAAATCTCTCCAACTGGATCAAATTTTTTATATACTCGTTTGATAGGTTTTTTTAAAACACATGACTCTTCAGGACTACAAGCAGTGTTTGTCTGGTTTCCTACAGAAGCCAGTCCTGAGGAAGAATTTGGACTGGCTGGTTTAGAACTTAAGTTAGAACCCACAACAGATGTCTTCCCATCACTATTATTTTTACACTCTGTATCAATGATTAAACACTCCTCATCTGTATCACTGCTGCAGATATCTGTATCTTCAGTCTTATTTGCTCCGGATCTAACTGTTTTTTCCTTTGAGGTATCTAGGTTTTCCAGAACACTGGGTCTTTCATCATCTGCATGTACCGTATCTACAGTCATGTCATTTTTATTAGAAGTTTCAGTTTCCTGAGAATTTTCTAACTGTAAGGCATCCGATGTTTTCAAGTCACTATCTTGCATCAAAGACGTGTCAGAATTTGATACCTTTTCACCACATGATTCAAATCCCTGATCATCTTTATTTTTGCACTCTTCAGGGCCACCAACCACACCAGTGACAAGCTCTTTCTCCTTTTGCAACTGTTCTATGAGAATCTGAGATAAACTTCTAGAATTAGCAGAAATGTCTGGTGCACTTGGGGCCGCAGGTGTAGTTCCTGCTTTGGGGGCTATAGGAGAATCTGTCATGTTAGGTACTGTGGAAGTACTTGCTGGACTTGGTGACTCTGATGCTTTAGTGGTGGTTACTCCAAAAGTTTCAAGTTCTGTGACATCATCATCAAAATCCAGATACGAGTTTTCAAGAGTCTCAATTTTTCGGCACTCATTGACTTCACAGGAGATCTTAAGTAAATAAATTGGTGAAGTATTAGTAAAAATTCCAAAACAAGCTACCTATCTCTTAATATCCCTATCCTCTCATACATACTTCATGTTCTTTTAAAGGAGAAGGGTAAGTCTAATGGTTGTAAAAGATTCTTGCTTAAGATGACGAAAACCTACTAACAACTATTTAACCTTACCTTCCCACTGAAATGTTTCTGATGCCAGGCACAGTGGCCACACCTGTAATCCCACAACTTTGGGAGGCTGAGGCAGGCGAATCACAAGGTCAGGAGTTCGAGACCAGCCTGGCCAACATGGTGGAACTGCATCTCTACTAAAAATACAAAAAAATTAGCCAGGCATGGTGGCAGGCACCGGTAATCCCAAATCCTCAAGAGACAGGAGAATCACTTGAATCCAGGAGGCAGAGGCTGCAGTGAGCTGAGACCGTGCCACTGCACTCCAGCCCAAGCCAAAGGCAAGACTCCATCTCAAAAAAAAAAAAAAAAAGTTTGTGGTAACAGGCAAATTTGCCAAGTTGTAATAGCACAGGAAATGAAATATTTACAAACTACCACATTTCAAGAGGAATTTCAACTAGTCAAAAAATGGACAAGACCACAAAGAAGAAATGTAGGGCCAAGCAAGGAGGCAGATTTTCATTTATGTCCACTCTGTAGAATCTTTGCAGAGACACTTGGTCTTAGCTGACCAGGAGGAAAGTCCCTCTGCCACTGTGAGGATGCTGCTTTCCAGCGCGGCCGGAGAAGTGTTACGAGCTTCTGGTGCACCCTTAATATCAACCAGTCACTTTCTTTCCACAACTACTCAGGGAAAATAACTCTCAGCAATACAGATGGGGCAGAAATGGATACAAGATGATTTACCGTATTCTGAGATATGAAGTTATAAACGTTGTTTTTCATGTACTGTTTTAGTAATGGAAAAACTGCACACAGTTTTAACTTATTCAGGAATACACTTTCCCCTCCACAAGGAGACAAGCACCAGAAGATCTCTTCCATTTGACAGAGCACGTTAAATACCATTGAAATTTGGTAATTGGTTATGTATGTACATCCACTAGCCTTACAGTTCAGGATTTAAAAGAAAGATTCTAACGGTCATCAGGTATAAGTAAGAAAGATCAACTCATCTAAGTTACTTAACCTCTCTGAACCTCAACTGACTCATCTCTAAAACAGGTAAAGGAGGGGCATCTTCTTGGATTTGTTCTAAAGATTAAATGAGAAATTATATATAGAAAATCTCTTGGCATTGTGCCTGGCACTTAATAAGTAGCCTCTCTGTGAATGGTAGCTAATGAATGGTAATTCCTACTAAAAGACTACAGTATTTGGTAAAAAAAGAAAAATTAAACTATATGCTGCTTACATGAGGCATTCCTACACAAAAAGGTTAAAAACAAAACAAGAGATGCCATCAAGATACAAAAAGAGGAAGAATAGCAATGTGTTGTTAGACAAAGAAGAATTCAAGGCAAAAAGTGTTAGAAAAGGGAGAAATGCTAGTTTGAAAACAGAGAAAATCCGTGATAAATAGATAATGGTCATGAATTGTGACATGTCAAGTAATCATGTCAAAATGCACCGTCAAACTGAAAAATAAAAGAAAAATTTGACAGAAACACAATTATACTTGGTCAATGATATACTATCTCTAAGTAAATAAAAAGGAATACGGAAGGTATGAATATTAAAAAATGTGAATATATATAAAAGATTGAAAATAAATATATAAATAGACTACAAAGATAACCTTTTTCTCTTCCCAAGAATCCAAAGGGCATTTCAAAAAATAGACTATAATATACAAAGAAAATTTCAATACAGACCAAAGCAGAATCTGATCAAGTCTTACTCTATGTTCAGAAGAACTAAAATCAGAGACCATTTAAAAAATGTAAACAAACAATAAACTCAAGCACTTGTAAATTTAAAAACATTCCAAACTGTTGGACTAGAGAAATCAAAATAATTACAGAATACTAAGCAACAAAAATTAAACTAATCGATATTAAGAAGTATAATAATTTGGAGTTAAAAAATGCATTATCTTCCTCTAAGGATTATTTTCACTTGCTTTTGCTAAGTGTTTGGAGACAGTGGCAATCCAGAAAAAGCATTTTACTCTAAGGCCAGGGCCCAAAAACTCAGGCTACCATCTCAGAGAAAGCTGCTTTACTTCTGGTTCACCCTGACTCCTGAGGTGCAGCACCTTTGGGGTCCAGGCCCTCAGTGGAAAACGGATTCCTTTTATCCCTCAGTACTGTGATGCTGCCAAAAGCACAGTTCATTTTCTTACTTACCTCTTCAGAACTGGCAAATACAATCCAACGCAAAAATGACCCTAAGTAACAGGCTTACCTTATGGGCTTCCTGTCTCTTCAATATCTCATCCCTAGAATTCCTCACTATCTTGTTAGCTTTTTGATGCTTTTAAGAAAGACACTTTAACATTTGTCCAGCTTTTTTAGTTGTCATCAATAAAAGGAGGGTCCAAATCACCTGGCTTACCCATTACTGAAAGAAGTCACTGTCAATTTTTATCCCTCTTAACCTATCTCATGTTTTTACAGCCACTTGTTACTGACATTCACCTGAATATAAGTTTTAGGCAGATTTTTTTTTTGGGGGGGACGGAGTTTCACTCTTGTTACCCAGACTGGAGTGCAATGGCACAATCTCGGCTCACCGCAACCTCCTGCCTCAGCCTCCCGAGTAGCTGGGACTACAGGCACGCACCACCATGCCCAGCTAATTTTTGTATTTTTAGTAGAGACGGGGTTTCACCTTGTTGACCAGAATGGTCTTGATCTCTTGACCTCGTGATCCACCCGCCATGGCCTCCCAAAGTGCTGGGATTACAGGCGTGAGCCACCGCGCCCGGCCTAGGCAGATTTTTAAAAGTAAAATGTATAAAAAGAAAACGTAAGTTAAAAGTGTCTTATGACATCTATATCATAAAAATATTAAAAGGCAAATGGCAAAGAGAAAAACATAAATATAAAAAACAAAAGGCGAATATCCTTAAAATTATATGAGCTCTTAAGTATAATAAAAACATTTTTATATTTTATTTTAAAATCTTTGTTTGCTTTCTCATTTTACTCAAGACTCTGTTCACTTTTCCTATCCTCAGAAAAGCCTTCTTGATCATGAATATAAAATGACCCCTTCCCCACCCATCTCTCTATTTCCCCTTAACCTACTCTATTTTTCTCCATAGCATTTACCATTACCTGCTTTTTTCCTGTATCTGGGCCCTCTGCCACTAATGTAAGCTCTGAGAGAAAACAGATTTTGTTTTTATTCACTGCTGCTTCTTCCCTGCATGGAATAGTGTCAGCTCAATAAAAACTTATGGAATGAATGAATCAAGTTTTCTATACATAATGTATTTAAAACTCATGGAAAAAATACTTTAAAACACAGAATAATAAAAGCTAATACTTACAAAGTGCCAAGTGTTACTCTAAATGTTTTACATGTATGAATTCATTTAAACCTAAACAATCCTTTGAGTTAGGTAGTATCATGATGCCCACTTTACAGATAAGCAAACTAAACAGAGATATTTTGTAATCTACTCAAGGTCACATAGCTACTAAGAATACTGAAGATTAACAATCTGGCCAAATACCTTCTGTACCAATCAAATTAAACTCATCTGTTCCTTTTCACACTTAAAAACTCTCGGATATGGGTTGGCTGTGGCAGGTGGATAACCTGAGGTCAGGACTTTGAGACCAGCCTGGCCAATGTGGCAAAATCCTGCCTCTACCAAAAATACAAAAAGTTAGCTGGGTGTGGTGGTGCACACCTATAATCTCGGCTACTCAGGAGTCTTCGGCAGGAGCATCACTTGAACCCAGGAGGTGGAGGTTGCAGTGAGCAGAGATCACGCCACTGCACTCCAGCCTGGGTGACAGAGAGAGGCTCCATCTCAAAACAATAAAATTCCTGAATACGAATGAGACCAATGAAATATCTCATATTCATCACCATCACTGAGTGTTCATACATCACTAAAAACCGTGCTCAGCCTTTAACATGAAATATCAAACTTAACCCTCATAATAACCTTGTCAAGTAGGTATTACTACTTTTCATGTATGAGAAGAGAAAACTGAGGCTGAGGGAGGTTAAGTTAGTTGCCTAAAATCTAGCTACACTTGAAATTCAATTTAAGTTAGAATCTAAAGCCTGCATTTTTAGCTACTAGGTTTAGGGATTTGCAGTAAAACTTTATGCTTCAAAAGGATAAACAAGTACATTCCCCTAAGGAAAAAAAAAGCATTACATACATCCATTTCAGCTATAAACTCTTCAGGTTTGTCCATAAAGACTGCAGAGACTGGAACAGATGTGTTTTTGGACATCATAAATTTTAATGGAACTTCATGAAAGATATGATTTCTCTCTCTCATAGTCATCTTCTTCTGGGGAAGTGGTGAATTAATATATATTACTTTAACTGGTTTTGAACCTTAAAACCAAAGAAAAGAGGTAATTAGTACCGAATAGTAATTTATTTTTTAAAAAACAGGATGTATAACATTAGGATTACCAAAGAGACACCAGAAGAATGGCAGCGTATGTCCCATTTATTTGCAACCCTTAGATTAGAAGATATTAAAGTCCTTTCCAAATCTAAGGGCAAGAAAATTCAAATGGCAGGAGAAAAACATCTTTCTAACAATGTTTTTTACTGTTACATTCTTACTGTCATCATTACTCAGCTCTGACAGGAACTTGCAAAAAGTGATGAAATATCTACCATGGAGTATATATTACATTTAATTCTAATTTGTAGTTTTGTTTCATTAGACATAGTCTTTCATTTCCTATATTTATGCTATGACATATAATAATATTAATTCTGGAAGATATTTAAAAATAAAATATGAATCAAAACAGTAGGGAAAATAATTTTTTGAATACAGGAATACCCAAATATTAATTTTGTTGTCAAAAGACAGACAACAAAATTATTGCTTATATTTACAAATTTACTGTAATTCCAAATTCCAGTAATAGACAAGTTAGTAAGTCATGGAAACTCACCCGTTTGAGGTTGTCTACTGAAGAAATACATTCCTTTCATTTCAGTAAAAGAAAAACCTGACCATTTAATGAATTTCTTGGCCACCCTATGCTATCACTTTGTCTCTAACTCTCACCCTTAAACAACGACTATAGGTGTTATATATCTAATTAATTCATTTAGTAGTGCTGAGCCTACAGTAACTTTATACATGAAAAAGTTTTATTGAATGTAAGTGTCAAACTGACATCCTCCTTAAATCAGTACTTTGATACCTGATAAATGACCCCCTATATTTACAGCTGAAATCAAACAGTTCTAACCTTTTTTTTTTTTTAATTTTACTTCCATTCTGGGATACACGTGCAGAATGTGCAGGTTTGTTACGTAGGTGTACATGTGTCATGGTGGTTTACTTCACCTATTAACCCGTCATCTAGGTTTTAAGCCCTGCATGTATTAGGTATTTGTCCTAATGTTCTCCCTCCCCTTGCTCCGACCCCGCAACAGGCTCCCATGTGTGTTGTTTCCCCCCGTGTCCATGTGTTCTCATTGTTCAACTTCCATCTGTGAATGAGAACATGCCTTCCAACCTCTCTTTTTTGAAAGCAATATTTGACATAGTAAATCACAAACCTGCAACAGGTATTACTTGAACAAACACTGGAATTTCCCACTGTTCCCTGTACGTCGGTCCATGATTATTTAATAAGGTAAATAAGGATTGACTAGTTATAGCTATCTGAGGGTGGTATCTTGAAACAAGCTTCTCCGCATTTGGATCTTTACTAATATCCTGAAAAACAACAAGTAATTTGTTACTTGGTTATGCTTACTGAAACTTTCTTTAATAAAGTAAAAGACAAAGAAAGTCAGAAAGGGTACTTTATTACAATCAGATTAGATGTCTTTTGTGAGAGATAAAAGATCATTTAAGAAGATCCAATGCTGCCTTGTACTTACATAATGCATAGCTTCAGCTGTTTGTTCTGGCGTTTCAATGGTAGCGGTATCATCTTTTGAGAGCTGCAACTTCATAGGCATTGAGGGAAATACTGTTTTCACATATTTTACACTGCCCTAAATATGAAAATAATTAATCATTTTACTGCAAAAATCCTGATGTATTTTTTCTAAGAAAAGTATCTTTCATCATATGAAATTTATCATTCTACAAAATGTAAACATCAGATTTAGAAACTTTATGCCATGATATTCATGTTTTTGCTTGACAACCACTACCAGTTTTTTGTTTTGTTTTTGAGACTAAGACTTGCTCTGTCACAGAGGCTGGAGTGCAGTGGTGTGATAGCAGATCACTATAACCTCTGCCTCTTAGGTTCAAGCAATCCTCTCACCTCAGCCTCCCGGAAAAGCTGGGATAACAGGTGCATGCCAGCACACCCAGCTAATTGTTGTATTTTTAGTAGAAACCGGGTTTTGCCATGTTGGCCAGGTTGGTCGCAAACACCTGACTTCAAGTGATCTACCTGCCTTGGCCTCCCAAAGTGCTGGTTCTGTCTGTGAGCCACCATGCCAGGACAGTTTCGTAGAATTTTTCCAGTCACTTTAAAGTGTATCCTCTTCTTTTAAGAGATATACATCAAAACAGAGGACAACAGAAACTCCAAAATACCCTCTCCACACACTTATTTCTAATATGTTTGTGAATAAAACCCCATTAAAAAAGGGGGGCTTCCTGCTTGTATTCAGGGGCATTCTGATGGGTGGTAAGAAAAGAGTATCAAGGAACAAAGTTAGTAGTGGCATTATTAAAAATATCAAGTATTTGTATCCAGAAAATAAAAATAAAGGGACACGGATTTGTATTACATATTTTAAAAAGTTATCTAATAATTTCTTAAAGTTTAAATATAATATCTATGTAAAATATACATGAGTTGGGCACAGTTGCTAACTCCTGCAATCCCAGCACTTTGGGAAGCTGAGGCAGGTGGATCACCTGAGGTCAGGAGTTCAAGACCAGCCTGGCCAACATGGTAAAATCCTCGTTTCTACTAAAAATACAAAAATTAGGCAGGCATGGTGGTGGGTGCCTATAATCCCGCCTACTCAGGAGGCTGAGGTAGGAGAATCACTTGAATCTGGGAGGTTGAAGTTGCAGTGAGCTGAAATCATACCATTGTACTCCAGGCAAAAAGAGCTAGACAATATCTAAAAAAAACAAAATTACAGACATACACACACATGATATTTCAGACAAAAAAAAGCTTATATCTTCAGATAATAAATCTTACCAATGCAAGAAGAGTTTTTTCTAACTTTAATCCCATCTCTACTCTGAATGGGAAGAATCCCATTAAGCTGGTGACCTCATGGAGAGTATAGAATTCTGGATACTTTTTCACTTGTTCAATGCAAGCTCTTAAAATTTTCTGGGAAAGAGAAATTAAGAAAAACTCATTTGTATTGTATTTCTCCAATAATGCAAAAAGGAAATTTTTAGTTATGTTGACTAATTGTTCATTGTAAAAAGTAGCCTGATTGCATTAATCAAGCTTCTAAGATTACATACATTGCATATTCTTTGTTTTCATAATTTATTTTTAACCCAGATACTTGAAATACCGATATTTAATAATACTAAAATTAGCAGTCTCATTAAAACTTAAAAATAGTGAAGACACATATTTTCCACGCTACTTAAGAACTGTTAAAGGAAGCCACATGAAAATTTCAACATGCTTTACTGCGATAAAAGCAGTTATATGAATAATTAGAAATTCAGCAGTATACTCTAAAAACATTCCCAAGCACAATGAATTAATAAAGTAGTTATCTTACAGGTCACTCTAATCTATAATCTAAAAAAATCAAATGAGAAATGTTATAACTAATTCAAATGATGGAGTGCTTATTATTTTCTCCAAACTATTTTCAAAATATTAATAACATCAGGAAATGTAATCAGTAAATAAATAAAATTCACAGCTTCTTGCGAGAAGAGTATGTGCCACTTGTGATAATATATAAACAATTCAGAGATGCTTAGCTGTTGAAGGTGGGGAGAGTTGTTTATGATTAAAATACACAGATACATTATCTTCTAAGATACTATCATTTCTTCTGTCAATGAACTTTATCTTAATGTCTCAGAATGTATTTTAGGTCAAAAAAGCTCTCAGCATCTTTATATACTAGCTTTATCATATATCTACATCCCCTCTCCCTTAACATGTTTGTAAAAGGTGTCCAGTTACAAATCAGTAACTTTACTCCAGTGTATCTTTTCATCTACAGTTTCTGAACCCCTTCGTCCCTTTTCTAATCCCCACTCCCACTCGCTGCTATCTTTCACATTTTCTCTCTCCACCTACGCTTTTCAAGGCAGACCTTGATATTTAATTCACAGTATCATTTGCAACTAACGCAGATGTGGACTAATATGGAAACGTTTTTAAATTTCTGAGTCTACTGCAAACTCATATCTACAAAATATATTTGCTCCTTATTTGCACTATTAACTTGCACTTCCAACATTCCCTTCCTACAGTAATTATTACAAGAACTTGAATATGTAGAGGAAGGCAATACATAAGAACTACAGGAAACAGAGACTATTCTGGGTAGACATACATTGTCACATCATTCCTGGTATAACTGTGAGGATGTTACAGTGTTTTTACCTGAATTTCACTTAATTCAGTAACTACAGCAAGAGAATCAAAGGAAAATCTAAGATAGTTTTATACCTGTACTCTGATACATCATACAATTATCAAAAGTATTTTGCAATTGGTAGGTATTCAATTAACTAAAGGATAATTACTTAGCTTATGTTTTACACTAAAAACTTATTTCTCTTTGAAAAATAACTGAACACCGGAGGTTAAATGTTCAGGCTGTTCCCCATCACTCATCCACTGAATGCTATTGCTGTCTAATACTCAAAATATCTTGAGAATTAAATATACCAAAAGCACATTCATTTATACAATACAGATCTATAATCTGTAATTATAAAAACAGGTGAAAATGACTATGCTCCCTAAATTTTATTTTCGGCCAGAAGGGAAAAATATTTCTGGGCTTGGTGAAAAGCAAGGAAAAGATGCAAGAACAATCAATCGATTGCCTCAAACACAAAGAGGAGAAACTAGAGCAGTGAACTGTAAGAAAAACTACGAAAGGTGAGGTGGCTTGGGGGCAAATTCCTCAACCAGTTCTAAGATCAGGTGGGGAGCCGAACACAAGACTTCTACACTTACGCATGGATTTGAATGGATATATGTACACTGACGTTTATAACAGCATTATTCACAACAGCCAAAAGGTGGAAGCAACTACAGTGTTTTCATCAACGGAGGAACAGATGAACAAAATGTAATATACATACACAATGGGATACTACCTGGACACATGCTACTTTTTGATGACATTATAGTAAATGAAATAAGCCAGTCACAAAAAGACAGATACCGAACGTTTCCGCTTAAAGACAGATACTGTATGTTTTCACTTATAGGGGAACCTACAGTAGTGAAATTCATACAGACAGAAACAGAATGTGGTTGCCAGGAACTGCGAGGGAAGATGGAACAGGGAGCTACTGCTGAACAGGTACTCAGTTTCAGTTTAGGAAGACGAAAAGTTCTGGAGATGGATGGTGGCGACAGTGGCACAACAATGTAAATGTATTTAACATCATTGAACTATCCATTTAAATGGTAAAAATGGTAAATTTTATTATGTATACTTTACCACAATTTAAAAAAGAGAGAAATGGAGGACAGACTGAGGTTTAACAGGAACAATTTAGAAATCCTAAGGAAGAGAAATGAGAACATGAAGGAGAAGCAATCATTGAAAATGGCTGAGAATTTTCCAGAACTGAAAAGGCTACAGACGCAATACACACAATCAGCCAGCAGGATTTTATTAAAAAGCATATTTTTATGGAACTCTAAAACACCAAAATTAAAGTACAATTAGTGAGGAAAGACAGACGCTCTAAAAGAAATGACAATTAGACAACACATTTTTCAACAATAACATGAAAAAGTAGAATTGTATCTTTAAATGTTGTGGAAAAAAGTTAACTGCCAACTTTGAATTGTGTATGAAATAAAATAACTTACTAAAATGAGAACAAGAGAGATAAAAAATTTCCAAATAAACAAAAATGAAGATTGTTCACCATCAAGAGACCTTCACCAAAGGCACATCTAGAATACACAGGATTTCAAGAAGCATGAAATCTCAGAATGTAGGTTTGAGAAGAAAAACGGTGGGCCAAAATTTGGCAAACCTGTAGATAAACCAAAACAAACATAAAACAATAATGTGGGTATGTTTAAAAAAGAAACAGTGTTATAACAAAAATAGCATACACATCAAGAGGAATGTAATGAGAGTCAAAACGCCCTATGATTTCTATACTGTTTGGGAGACTAGTTGATATTGAATAGAGAAAGTATTCACTGTAAAAATTTAAAAGTAACCACTAAGAGAACAGAAAGTAAACATGTAAATTCCAAACCAAAAGAGAGGGGGAAAAGAGGAAACACATCAATCCCCTCAAAAAGAGTAAAAAACAAAAATAGCAAAGAAAAAGTAAAACAGAAAGCACAAACAAATCAATATATATAGTCACCATAATGAACATAAACTTTCTAATTAAAAGAGATTATCAGATTTTCTTTTTAAAAGATAGAAAAGCAATCTAGTGGAACACTGTTTTAATCCCACCTAGGTTTTTGTAGAAATGGACAAGTTGATTGCAAAATTCACACGAGAATGTAAAGAATCCATGATCTCGAGAGTATAAAATTACAGTTATCAAGACCATATGGTTTTGGCATCAAGACACAGACTGATTAATGGAACAAAATAGAGTCAAAAAATGGATCCACATGATCCATTTTTTGGAAAGTAATTCAGTGGGAAAGTAATTCAGTAATGGAAAAAAGAGGCTCCTCAATCAAACTCTGTGCTAACACAGAGTTTCTCAACATTGGCGTTACTGATATTTTGAACCACATAATTCTTTGTAGCATGAGGCTGTCCAGTACATTGTAGGATATTTACTAGCACCTCTGGCTCTATCCACTAGATGCCATAAGCACACCTACCAAGCTGTAACAACCAGACATATCTCTACACATTGCCAAATGTCCATTAGGAGGCAAATACTCTCAGTTGAAAATGACTATGCTAGAACTAGATTTTCCTATGAAAAAAATGAACTTTGATCCTTACCTTACATCTCACACAAAAATCAACTTGAAATCAACACAGACTTATTTACATGAAAAAGTTTAAACTGTAAGCCCTTGAGATTAGGGTTTCTCAATGCAAGCACCCTTGACACTGTCAGTTGGATAACTGCTTGTTGTGGGGGACATCACATGCATTTAGTATGCATAGCAGCATCTGTGGCCTCTAAGCAGTAGACACTAGTGGCATTCCATCAGTTGCAACAACCAAAAATGCCTCATTGCCAAAGTCCCAGGAATGGGTGGGCTGGGGGCGGGTCATGAAGGAGTAAAACTGACCCTGTCGAGAATCACTTGGGATACGCAAATATTTTTGTGCCAGAACACATGAAGTCACTAACCACAAACATTTTTGATAAATTAGACCATTAAAATTCTGTTTTTTGAGAGACACTATTTAAAAAATTTAAAAATACATCACAAAGTGGAAGAAAACTATACATCATAGAGTTGTATTCAGACTATATAAAGAAACTTTATGGCTTAATAAAAATAAAAGTCAATAAAAAAAAATCAATGAAAGACTTCACTGAATTATTCTCAGAAACAATGATCAACCCAGGAACATCCCTAGTGCCCAGATTGTATTCTCAAAGTATCATTTCACACTAAAAGAAACAAGGGCTCTAGAAAATGGCTGATTCCTGGGCCAGGGCAGGAAATATTCAACATGAGCCTCAACGACTACCAGACTTACTGAAAAGCCAGTATGAAGAGCCTCTCGGCGAGTTAATACCACCTGAGATTTAGAAAGAATCATAATTGTGGTGGATGGAAACACATAAGTTTAACTCTATGGTTCAATAACACTTTTAAAAAAGAAAGCACGCCACTATTGGAGAATAAAAACAAACGAGCTAATTTTTTTTAAAGTGGTATTTAAAGGGAAAGAATGCAGTATTTACTCTGCCACATGATAAGCTACATGAACTGGGAAACCGATACTAAATAAGGGAAAGCATATCTTTTAAAAATTATTCTAACGAATCAATTATGCAGTCAGAATATTACAACTGTGTAAACCACAGTGAATGAACACAGCTAGGCAGTAAGCAGGGGGTGGTGGGGAAAATGTTGGTCAAAGGACACAAAATTTCATTCAGGTAGGAGAAAAAAGATAAAGAGAGCAACTGTAAAAGACAGTGATGATAGTTAATTACAATGTATCATGTTCTTGAAAACTGCTAAGAGAGTAGATCTGAAATGTTCTCAACAAAAAAAATAGATTTGTGAGGTAATGCATATGGTAATTAGCCCAGTTTGGCCTTTCTTCAATGTATACGTATTTCAAAAACATACTGTATACAATATATACAATTTTAACTTGTTAATATAAAAAGATAAAATTCAAAAAAAAAAGAGAAAAACGGCAACTCACATAGCCCATAAAGTTTTTGTATTTTGAATATAAAAATAAATCTTATATGTTAGAAAAAATGAACAATCCAGCAGAAAAAAAGCAAGACTTGAACAGTCTTTTTGTAAGAAAATATGAGCAAGCATAGGAAAACATGCTCAATTCCTCTCTCTTTCCATATATATATATACACACATATGTGTATGTCTGTGTGTGTGCGTATGTGTGTGTGTATACATATATACACAAAAGATGTGGAGTAACAGAACTCTTAAACACTGCTCGTTAGAATGTAAACTGGTATAACACAGTATAGCCACTTTGGAAAACCATTTGCAAAGCTACACAAGTTGAAGATCTGTATACTCCAGGACCCAGTAATTCCACTCCTAGATACACAAACGGTCCTCAACTTATGAAGGTTCCACTAAGTGATCTCTCAACTTTATGATGGTGCCAAATAATTGCAATTTTGTCACATGTATAGCACTCCACAAATTACAAGACACTCAACACTTCATTATAAAATAGACTTTGTGTTAGATGATTATACCCAACTGTAGGTGAATATAAGTATTGTTAGCCCATTTAGAGTAGGCTAAAACACACTATGATATTCCGTAGGTTAGGTGTATGCATTTTTAATTCACTACAGGTTTATTAAAATGTAACTCCATCATGAGTCAAGAAGCATCTGTATACCCAACAGACACGTGTGCCTATGTGCACCAAAAGAAAAGCATGAGAATTTTCTTAAGAATATTGCTTAGAACAGCTTCAAACTGGAAATAACCCAAGCTCTGATCAACAGAATATATTGTAGTTTCTTCATATAATGGAAAAATAGAAACGAAAATGAATGAATTACAACTCACACAACATAAAAATCTAAAAATTACAATTCTGAATGAAAGAAGGCAGACCCAAAAGGATTCTCTTCACTTAAAATTCGAAATCAGGCAAAAAGGGACAAGCATGGTGGCTTACACCTATAACCCATCACTTTGGGAGGCCGAGACAGGTAGATCACCTGTGGTCAGGAGTTTGACACCAGCCTGGCCAACATGGTGAAACTCCCTCTCTACTAAAAATACAATAATTAGCTGGTGTGGTGGCGGGTGCCTGTAATCCCAGCTACTTGGGAGGCAGAGGCAGGAGAATAGCTCGAGCTTGGGAAGTGGAGGTTGCAGGGAGGCGAGATCATGCCATTGCACTCTAGCCTGGACCAAGAGGGGAGCTCTGTCTTTTAAAAAAAAAAAAAAATCCCAACAAAATCGGGCAAAAGAGAAGTTGAACTAACACCCTCCATATACACACAAAAAGCACAGAACTTATCACTACCAGAGCTGGGAAAGTGATTATCTATTCAAGGTAAGGAGAATGTTATTTATTATACAGGAGGACTACACAGGGAGCTTCTGGATTACTGCTATTATTTTATTTCTTGACCTGGATAAGAGTTACATAGATGCTTACTATATAATTACCTGTTAAATTGCATCTATTTTTATTTTGTTCTATATACTTTGCTGTATGTACGTGACATTGCATAACATAAAATTTTAAAACTAAGAGATCTTAGAAAAGTATCAGTGAATCTTTGGAGTAAATGTAAAATACAACTTAGAGAAAAGGTGCTGCCACATCAATATGGAAAAAAAACAAGACAATGTTTATCAGTTATCATTAGCTATCAAGTAATGTGCTTTGCATAAAATGTACAGTTTTACATTCACTTAAGAAATACTTACACTGAGCACCTGAGCACTTACGTGTGCCAAACATTATTCTAGTCACTGGCAGACTACATCAGTGAACAAAACAGCACTTAAAAAAGGTACTGTTTTACGAAAACAGTGTGGAGGACAATAAGCAAAAATTAAACATGGTAAAGGAAAAAGTGAGGGTCATTCTACATTCCATCGAATAACAAGGGACATCTTCATTGATAGGTGACATCTGAACAGAGAGACCTAAAAGAATCAAGACACTATTCCATGCAGAAATCTGGGGAACCGACTGAGAGAAAAACAGAATCAGCAAATGCCAAAGGACTTAAGGCAGGACTCTGCTTGAAGCACTGAAGAAAAGGCCAGTCAGCAGGTGGGAGGAGAATAACTAAGGGAGCAATTTGTAGAAGGTGAGGATGGGGGATAGAAGGCAGAAGAGAGAACATGGAGAGCATTACAGAACTTCATAAAGACTCTTTCTAAGAAAAGATGGGCTGTAATCCCAGTGCTTAGAGAGGCTGAAGCAGAAGGATTGTTTGAGGTCAGGAGTTTTGAGCCTGCTTGGTGGAGTGACATATGCCCATGTCCTTGATATTCAGGAGGCTGAGGTGGGGCCACTTGAACCCAGCAATTCAAGGCTGTAGTGAGTAGGACTGTGTCACCGCACTCCAGTGTGGACTACAACTTATGTATTAAAAACATCATCTGGTCCTTTCAAAGGCACCATTAAAACAAGAACAACTACCAGCTCCTTTTCTACATAGAAACATTTGACATTCCATTTAAACATATTATATTTAGGTTCAGAGAAAATATAAATCAAATTATTCTATTTAGAAGAATCATTCTTTTGGTTCACATAACAAAATTCTTCCTTACAGTGTTTATTTTTCTTCCGTTTCTTGAGACAGAGTCACATTCTGTTATCCAGCCTGGAGTACAGGGAGTGACACAATCGAGGCTCACCGAGGCCTCCACCTCCTGGCTTAAGTGAACCTCCGACCTAAGCCTCCCAAGTAGCTGGGACCAGGCCTACAGGCACATGGCACCATGCAAGCTAATCTTTAAACTTGTTGCAGATAGGATCTCATCATGTTGCCCAGGCTGGTTTCAAATTACTGGGCTTAATCCTTCCTCCTCGGCCTCCCAAAGCACTAGAATAATAGGTGTGAGCCACTGTACCCAGCCTGGTTTTTTAAAAACACTAAAAGCCTAATAATAACTCTGCTGTCTGTATTCCAACTATTTATAGTGCTTAGTTTTTTATTTTCAAACTACGGTAAAATTTACCATCTTATCCCTTTTTAACTGCAGAGTTCACTAATGTTAAACATATTAACACTGTTGTTTACAGTGACCAGCTTTAAACGCTTAAATTTAGACTGATATTTATAGATGAACTCTACTACAAATACACTGTGTGTGTGTGTGTGTAGTTACTATTTAAGTAGTATACTTCATTTATTTATTTAATTTATTAATTTTCATTTTTCTGGGACAGAGTCTTATTCTGTCCCCTAGGCTGGAGCACAATGGCATGATTTTAGCTCACGGCAAACCTCCACATCCCAGGTTCAAGCGATTCTCCTGTCTCAGCCTCCCAAGTAGCTGGGATTACATGTGCCCACCACCACGCCTGGCTAATTTTTATATTTTTAGTAGAGGCAGGGTTTTGCTATGCTGGCCAGGCTGGTCTCTAACTCCTGATCTCAGTGATCAACCCGCCTCGGATTCCCAAAGTGCTGGGATTACAGACGTGACACACCACGCCTGGCCTATTTAAGAAGTACACTTTAAATTTCTTGTAGGCTCAGTGAATGATGGTAGGGAACAAGCTGGAATGAATGATACATGGGTCTTACTAACAAATTTGCATGAATGAGTGAAGTACCAAAAAATGAACTCAGAGTTGAAATGAATCATTTTGTGGCTGGTTTCCACAAACACAATGAGCACAAGTTCACGTGACTGAGTTTTAAAGAACCATTCAGATTTTTAACAACCAGGATAATCCTTTAAACACTATCCTCTCACAAGGGAAAACAGTGGGTTAGTTCAAACTACTATGTGAGTAAAATGTAATGATACAATACCATAGTTGGATCATTAAAGAATATAAATATTCCCACAAATATACTACAGTACACAATTTTGAGACGTTAGTTTTGCTGCAATTTTAACGCACAATGAAGAAATGACCTGCGGTTTCTAAACTGGTAATACTGACAGTTCCAAGTGCTTTTGGCAGAATCATCACACCTTTCAGAATGCTGCTATTGCCTACCACTTGGCAGTTTACATGAATGTGATTTGTTTTGTTTACCTCTGTGAAGAGACGGGCATCATCAGAAAGCATATTATAATCCTGTGCACATTTCTTTGCAGAATTCTGTAAAAACTTTAGGAACTCAGTAACTTCTTCGCTCACGTGTTTTTTCATATCCTGATTTTTAAAAAAGTAGACATGTCTTGGGATAAAAAGTTTCATTAAAAAACAATCACTTCTCAAGCATTGCTATAATAATTTAAACAAAGAATGAAGTATCAAATCCAAAGCAGAATTCAAAAATTATTATATGGTAATGATAAACTGCTATTAAAAATTCCACAGAAATAGAAAAGCAAATGACTAAGACTACAATACATGCTTAGGAAATGAGAAGCTTATTTTATAAAATGCTGTCAAAATTTATTTATTGATTGATTTTTTAAATTTACTTTTTGAGATGGAGTCTTGCTCTGTTGCCCAGGCTGAAGTGCAGTGGCGCGATTTCAGCTCACTGCAACTTCTGTGTCCTAAGTAGCTGCAACTACGGGCGCCCACCACATTGCCTGGCTAATTTTTGCTATTTTTAGTAGAAACGTGGTTTTGCCATGTTGGCCAGGTTGGTCCAGATGGAACTCCTGACCTCAGGTGATCCACTCACTTCAGCCTCCTAAACTGCTGGGATTACAGGCATGACCCACTGCACCCAGCCCCAAATTTTTTTAAAAAGACAAACATCCCAATAGAAAAATGAGCAAATATAGTCAAGTTACAAAAGAAGAAATAAAAATGGCTTATACACACATGGAAAATACTTATTTTCATTAGTAATCATAAATTAAATTAATGTAAAACAAGAGATCATTTCCCCCATATTAAAGGCAAAAACAGTAATGTCCAATATTAGTGAAGATAGTTTTTTCTTTTATTATATTTGATTTCAATTTCCTTTATCTTACCCACGTAGGATTAGAGGAGATAGTTTTTCAAAACCTGTCATACAATAGAGGTACAAACAAACTGGTTTAAACTTTTTGCAGAACAACTTATGTATGTGTAACTGCAAATGAAAGCTTTGAAAACATGCATAGGTTTTGATCTGGCAGTTTTATTTTTAAGATTTTATCTTACGGAAACTATCATTGATATGAACTAAGATTCTGCTACAAAGACTTTTGGCACAGCATCATTCCTAAAATTGACAATCTGGAAACTTCTTAATTGAGACACGCTCAGAAGTAGAGCAAAATGCTTGAACTATAATAGAATAGAACCAACAAAAAAAATTAAAGCACCATTTCTCTGTCAATTTACCTCCTTAAATTTTCCATTTTAAAAAAGATAACTGGACCTAAGAACATAAATGTAAATTTAAGATAAAAATATTTCCTAGTTTTTAATATTTTTCCCTCAAACTGAAGAATAGAATACATACCAAGTACTGTAAGTAGTCATTTTTATTTATTCCAACAGCTTTGCAATTTGCAGGAATCTTTGTGTATTTAACCAACAAGTCCACATAACTCCTCTGCTCTCTCTGTGAGAAACGAGAGAAACGAGGATAAGGAACTCTTGGTTTTGGAAGAAGAACCATTCCAATTGTGGTTTTAACTTTTTCCTTTGCTTGACTTGCTGAACTAACTGCCGGCTCATTTTCTACAGAACTTGCTGAGGCATTCAAATTTTCTCCTATACGTCTGGAAAACAAAATATAATTTACAAATATGTGCTTTTCACTATCATGGAACTTCATGATTCTCAATCACCAGGGAGAATATAGCATGATTAACACAGTAAACTCTGGATTATTATCTATCTCTGCCACCTGCATTTTGATGTTTAGCCATTTAAAGTAGATTAAGTATTCTGTGGGATAGGATCACAATGCAAACTTACCTTCAATTACCTGATGGAGAGGAAGAGGCATACTTATTCAATTTAGAAGTCTTTTTCCCGGTAATAAAGACGGGAAAATCATTCTTGCCAATTACATATGCAGGTATTTTGTGTTTATATTTTATTATAATTTGAGCTTTTTAAAAAATACTAATCACTAGGATTTATCAGTTAATATGGTGAACAAAAGCTATTAATCCCAGAATATAATGGAATAACAAATTTGAGGTTAACAAAATTCACTGAGATTCTAAATGTTCTGGTTTCCTCTGCTTATCTAAAAAATTAAGAAAATTCCAACATTATGCACCATATTTTATGAAAGCAGTATTGGTTTTCGAAAAGTTGCACAATCTCCTATCACTCTGGTACAATTCTCTATCACTCTGGTACATGGCTGAATTCACAGAAATGACTTTATGCTTCTCAGGGATGCCAAAGAAACATTCTGGCATATCTATAATAAAATGTACCGGAAGAGGAAGTAGTAAGTAGCTACAGAACCTGTTACCACATGTGTTTATGAAATGTGTGAAGGTTGTAAGAATCACAATGGAGTCACCAATGTTTAAAAACCTCTGATATCATGGAATACTATGCGACCATAAAAAGGAACAACATCATGTTCTTTGCAGGGACATGAATGGAGCTGGAAGCCATTATCTTCAGCAAACTAACACAGGAACAGAAAAATCAACCACCACCCACATGTTCTCACTTATAACTGAGAGCTGAACAATGAGAACACATGGACACGGGGAGGCGAACAATACACACTGGGACCTGCTGGGGGGTTGGGTTGGGGTGGGAGAGCATGAGGAAAAATGGCTAATGCTTGCAGGGCTTAATACCTAGGTAATGGGTTGACAGGTGCAGCAAACCACCATGGCACACGTTTACATCTGTAACAAACCTGCACATCCTGGATATGTACCTTGGAACTTAGAAGACCATGAAGACAGAGTTCTCATGTTTGAATTTCTGATAACAAAATACTTCTGCAAGGTTATCTGCTCAGGAATTGCCTGTCCAACCTCGGAATGATGTCACCTTTGTTACTGATCTTTCAAAGATCAAGTATAATTATGTCAAAACAAACACACAATCTTCCTAATTTTTTCCTTAAAAAATCTTTGTCCTCCTTTACCTCCCTAAACGCGCACATAGTTTTCTACAGCATACATATTCCCATTGCAATGCTTTACTCCCAAATAAATTTCTTTTCTTTTAGAGAGTTTCTCTGTTACTTAGATTCACAACTACCCCTGCTTTTAAGAAGTCACCTTATCATCCAAATAAGGTATATGAACACTACTTCCTTATTTTACTCATAATCCACCTCTGTTTTTGCTATTCGGTTATTTTAATCTACATTTTCAATAAGAGACTTTAGAAGTGCATCAAAAACTGTACTTCCTTGGCCTCTACAAATATAATTTCCACTACAGTAACTGTTCCTCTAACTTGGCTCTAAATTACACAATAATCTACAGAGGAAGGGAAAATAATGAGAAAGATGAACATCTGCTGATTCACTCTTCATGCCTCCATTTGTTAATATTTATCAAATAACTAAGACGTGCCAGCCTATGCCAGGTACTGGAAATACAACACCAAGTAGGGTATCATCTCCGGTCTCCAGGACATCATAATCAAGTGCATTAGACAAGTAAATAAAGAAACAAAAGTAGGTATGTACATGAACACAATGGGACGAAGAAGAACTTAGGTTTCCAAAGTGAACATACAAATAGGTGACTGAGGAGAATCTTAAAGACACCGTGATGAGAGATTAAGGGAGAGAAAGAGAAGGGGGAGAAAATATCCACAGCAGTGGTTCTCAACCATGTCAGTTTTCATGTCCCCAGGGCATTCAGGAAGCCTGTAGGTGTATCTGGATTATAACAAAAGAGAGGGGGGATTACAGATATTCAGAAGTGAGGAACAGTAAATGCCTGCAATATGCAGTACTATCCGGCAAGCTTTTAACAGTCCCCTTCAGGCTTTCTCTGAGCAGGTACAAGTAAGTCTAGTCTGTTATTATTTATCCTAAAAGTACATTTTATTCTCTTTTATTTTTCCTATGATTCTTTTACACTATGCTTTATTTTCTCTTAAGAACTTTAAATGAACTTAAATAAAGGAACTGTGTTCATTTTAATGGGTGCATCTCATTACCTCATTGTATCTCATAATACAGTAGTCTCTCTGAACTTACATATTAAAAATAAATTATTTTACATTTACATGTATAGGATATTGTTATTTTTTAAATTATATCTATTAATTTCATTTTAAGCTAGCAAAGGAGGTGTCTTACTTCTTATGAATATCTGTCATAAAACGTGGGAGGATATGAGTCTGATATGGCTGAGAAATACTAATTTAGAACCACGCCTGGACAAAGGGTAAGGGTGAGCTACACTCCATCCAAATCTCCCACTAATTTTTTTACATTAACTTTATAATACTAGAATAAATATGGCAAAAATTCCAAACGATGACAACGGTATTTTAGAAAATATGTAGGTACCCAAATAAAGCAAAAATATTTAAGACCACTCTCTTAGAGCTAAACGATGGCTAAAAAAACTAATCAAGAGAGCTGATAAGGGAATGGGAGAAGAATTTTGCTAATTAAAATTAGGATGCTTAGGTTGGGTCTGAAAATAACAGGTAAAAGAAGACATACTTAGCTACTAAAGTTTCTCCAATAACTGAATAAAAATAAGCATATTTTAGGCTAACAAAATGAATATTAACTGCTGATCTTGGGAGAAATGTATTACAGCAAATTGACTTCTCACTAGAAAATGTCTTGAGAGCTATTCAAACCTAACAGTATTGTGTCTGCACTCTTAACAATGCTGCTTCACAGCTGTCTCTCTGAATATGAGAACATGTCCGTCCTCGTGGCACAAACTGGCAAATTTAATTAAGCTGCTGCAGCAACAAGATGCTGACTCAGATATGCCAGAGTAGGAATGTCAAGAAATCCTAGCAGTTTAAATTGGCTACACTCAGCAAAGAATGAAGTGGCAGCACATCAAGATCACTTCCCTGCGCAGCGCTGTCAAGATCTTCATCAGGGTGCAAACCGAAAGCATCTGACAGGGTTTCTCTACCCATGTACACAGCATTACATTTTATTTCACTTGATGGCTGCAAGTGTTCCCCCTGCATTTTGTCAACTACCTATTCTCCTTTCTTACAGTTTCTATTGAAAAAAAAAAGGGGGGGGGCAGAATCTAAAACTTTAAGTTTCCTATACTTTAAATAGTGGTTTGGTAGCTTGTTTAAAAGTAGCATTTGAAAATGCTGCTTCTAGTCTCCATTTCAAGTCTACCAGTATTTTCTGAGTTTGATTTATTTTCCTGTATTAAATATGTTAAATCACTCTCTCTCTCTTTAAATATATAATATATATAATTATATAAATAAATATATATCATAGATAAATATATAATATATAAATATAGATCATATATAAATATATAAATATATATCATATATAAACATAATATGCATATTATATATTATAATTAAATCATATATTATATAATAATAAACATATATAAATATAAATAGATATAAATAAAATATATTTATATTTATATATTTATTTATATAAATAAATAAAAATATATACATATTATATATTTAAAGCTATTTTTCCCCTTCTTTGCTTAAAACTGAGTTATGAATATCTGCAACCAGGAACTTTAATTTAAAAAAAAAAGGAAATTGTTTACAGCGCTGTTTCTACATGACCGGCTCATGGGGCATTTTAATACCCTTTTTGATGTTTCTTACGGGACTTTCGAAATATTCTATTATTTTTTTTCATGCTTCAAAGAAAAGTAACACAAAATTAACTTTTCATATTATTCATTTGTAAAAACACTATTCAAGCTGTCCTTTTATTTTACAAACATTTATGGAGCACAGAGAGCAAAAGGGAAGTTTTTTTTTTTTTATCTTGAAATTAACAGAACAAAAGGCCTTGGTTTTCAATACGAAAACAGTTGTGAATTAATAAAGCCTGAAATAATAAGTCATTATTATAGTTATTAAGAATCATTACGGTAATTACTCTAAGAATTACCGTAATCATTCTTAGTAAAACAAAGTTAGGAAAAAAGACCAGAAACATTGTATCAATAGCTTGTGTACCTTTTCTGTAGTACAAGGTAAATTACAGTAATAAATTATTTTGTGCTCTATAGAAATCTATAGAGAACAAGGATATTCTAAGAAAAAAATATTTTAGGAGTTAGATATCCCCAACTTCCAGCAAAATGCCTTCACAAAGCCAGGTTATAACCCACATCTGGGATATGCCGAACAGAAGTGGACTTGAAAAGAACCACTAAAATAAACCGGGCACACTGGCATGCACCTATAATCCCATCTATTCAGGTGGCTGAAGTAGGAGGATAACCTAAGCCCAGAAATTTCAGTCTAGCCTGGGCAACATGGCAAGATGCCAACTCTAAAATAAAAAATAAAACAAGAAGCAGTGGCAAGATGAAGATTAAAACTAAAGACTTTTTGTGTGAAAAGAGAAAGGCTGAGACAAGAGTTCAAATATGGTAAGATTATTATTATTTTTTTTATTTTGAGATAAGGTGTCAAAATTTGAGATGGGCTTTTGCTCTGTTGTCCAAGCAGGAGTGCAGTGGTGTGATCATGGCTCACTGTAGCCTTGACCTCTTGGTGATGCTCCCAAGTGATCCTCCTACCTCAGTCTCCCGAGCAGCTGGGACCACACATGCATGCCACCACACCGGCTAACTTTTAAATTATGTGTAGAGATGAGGTCTTGCTATGTTGCTTAGGCTGGTCTTTAATTCCTGGGCTCAAGTGATCCTCTCACCCCCTAGCCTCCCAAAGTGTTGGGTTTATAAGAATGAGCTACTGTGCCCAGATGAGATTATTTTTTTTTGTATGTGTGTGAGACGGGGTCTCACTCTGGTGCCCAGGCTGGAGTGCAATGAATAGATCCTGGCTCACTGCAGCCTCAACTTGCTTGGATTCAGGTGATCCTCACACTTCAGCCTCCCCACAACTGACTGTTTTTTGTATTTTTGTTGCCAGGGTCTTACCATGTTGCACAGGCTGGTCTTTAACTCCTGGGCTCAAGTAATCCAGCTGCTCTGGCCTCCTAAAGGGCTGGTATTACCGGTGTGAGCCACTATGCATAGCCTGAGATGATTTTTTTTTTTTTTTTTTTTTTTTTGCACAGAGTGATTTATTAGGCAGAGAGAGAAATAGAGTGAGCTCCCACGCTGTTGTGGGAGGGGATCCCAGAGATGGAAATCCCAGTTTTTATTTTTTTAAAGATAAAGATACATGTTCTCTAAACCCCAGGAAAATAGAAATGGTAGGCATCTTTTTTGATCTAAATAAATAAAAGCAATTCTTTGCTTAATTAATAGTAAATTTTAAAAAATCAGTTATCCTCAAAAAACCTGTACAAGTTGAATAGCAAATAGTTTAAAAAAAATCCATAAATATACACACATAAGGGAGTCTTTTACCTTAACCTTGTACACCTGACATCAGCACAGACATTCTAACTATGTACTTTGACAAGAGTAAAGTTGCTTCTGAAATTTCCCCTTTAAAACATTTACTTTAAAAAAATTTTTCTTTTTTTTTGTAGACAGGATCTCACTCTGTTGCCTAGGCAGGAGTACAGGGGCACAATCAGAGCTCACTGCAGTCTCAAATTCCTGGGCTCAAGTTATCCTCATGCCTCAGCCCTCAGCCTCCTGATTAACTAGGACTATAGGCATGTGCCACCACATGTAGCTAACTATTTTTGGGGACATGGGGTCTCAATTTGTTGCCCAGACTGGTCTCAAATTCAGGACTCAAGGGATCTTCCTGCCTTAGCCTTACAACATGCTGGGATTATAGGTGTGAGGCACTAAATCTGGGCTAAAATTGTCTCTTTAATAAACTCCTGCTTGTTTTTATGTAAACTTATGCATTCATTTGATGGCATCAAAAAGCACTTTTCTCCTTACTGCTTTTAATGGCAATCTGGCAATATCTATCAAAATAAATACATATATATACCCTTCACTGACGGGAGCTTGTCCTACTCATACAAGTACATGTAAAAAGGATGCTTACTGCTTCTAACAGTAAAGGAATGGAAACAAGCTAAATATCAACAGAGGACAATTTAAAAATAACGACAGAACCGAGAACCAACAATAGAATATAACACAGCTACGGGCCGGATGTGGTGGCTCACTCCTGTAATGCCAGCAAGTGCAGTAGGATGTGCAGTAAACGAAAAGCTTTTAGTCCTGTTTTTAAATCCATTCTGCCAATCTATCCTCTGACTGAAGAGTTTAATCAGTTTACAATTTAATTATTGATAGGGAAAGACTTATTATTACTATTTTGTCAATTGCTTTCGATACGTCTTACAGCTTTTTTGTTCCGCATTTCTTCTCAGTGAGCATATATAAGTCTTTAAAGAAGTCTAAATATAAATGAGAGAAGAAAGAAAGTAATTGGGAGCAAATGTGGAGTCCAGAGATTATTTAAAACAGGGAAAGTTGAGCATGTTCAAATACTGATTAAGTTGGCCAGGCAGAGTGGCCTGTAACCCCAGCACTTTGGAGAATCACTTGAGGCTAGGAATTCAAGATCACCCTAGGGAACACAGCAAGACTATGTCTCTTAAAAACCAAACGAACAAACACCAAAACCAAAAAGTGATCAAGATGATGGAAAACGGGAGAGAACAAAGACAGAGGACTAAGAAGGGATAACTGACAGAAAAGTGAACTGAGAAGGTAGGAAAAGATGGGTAGATACGCCCTCCACTGTAAAAGGACAAAGGAAGAAAGTAAATATTGCGCTCCGCTGGGGGAGTTTCCTAATTCCTCCTTTGTATATTGATACATTTTTCTAGTAAACTCAATTACTTGGTTTTCAGATTCATCAACAATAGAGTAGAAATAGTCAATCAAAAAGGAAAGATGAGCTACTACAGGCAGGTGAGCAGTTAAGAAATACAAATTACCACTTAATAGTCGTCAAACATCAGAGAGAAAAAAAATCTTTAGGAACTTGGCAGTATCTTTTAAAATATAAAACATACACACTGTCTGACTGAACAATTCAATTTCTCTGAGTGTATCTTACAGAAATAACTATGAAAATTAACCGATACATTGTTTTTAATTACAAAAAAAAAATCCAAAAACCAGAACACAATGTTTTGCAACACAGGACTAACTGAATGAATTAAAAGCACATCTATAATCTATATAGTGAGGTAATACACAACTATTAAGGCTGAATTACATGTTGGGGCATGGAAAGAGATTCAAAATATCACTTAAAATGACAGATAACTACAAAAACAGTTTTATAGTATAATATTTTTAGTATAATCCCATTTTGTATTATATACGTGTGTGCGCGCGTGTATAAGTAGTATACCATTTACTACTATTCTAAATAATTACTAGTATACTATTGGTACTATACTAAACCATTTATTAGTATAAATGTTAGCATAGTATTATACTATATTAGTACAGCAGTATGAAAATTATTGGGATGAATGGTTTAGTGAAGTATTAGAAAACACTATAAAACTGTTTTGCAGTTCATGTGTGGAGAAAGGACTGAAGGTCTGAAAAGATAAATACCAAAGTTGTTTTAGTTTTACCATTTCTATAATTTAATGTTTAATACTAGAGATACATATAAAACTTCAAGTATCAGAAAAGCAACAATTAAATATGTAAATAACCAAATAAACATATTACCTGTTGGATAAAACATATAGTTCTTTTAAACTTGGAGCCATGGAATGATCCTTATAATTTTCTCGTGAGAAAAATGTCTTAAGGCCATTTTTGGGGGAAATATCCCTGTGAAACAAAGTAGTTTACTTATATTTGACAATTCAAAATCTCATGCTAGACTAAGACGCATAATGACACAATTTTAACTGAGAATTTCAAACCTTCTTACCCCCCGACCCCCAAACAATCTCTTCTTACTATGTTTAATTTCATATACCAGATCTGTGGACTTATAAGTGTTACTTCCTGAACAGCCTTAAACCCAGGCCCATGATGAAGTTCTCCAGCTCCAATAATCAGCCTTGCATTTTCTTTAGTGCCTAATTAAATAAATGCCACAGAGCTGGAGAGTTAAAGATGAAAAAGACTGAAGTATAATCACAGGTTTGTCAAAGGCTGGCCTCACTTCTGGCTCTAGGACATAACATTAAGATATTTGATTGCTGAAAACACTTCTCAACTCATTTTTGTTTCATGCACCATTGTCCTGAGCCAAGACACTACAAAGACTAAGTATCCTACCTACTTTGTTTACTATGGCAAATGGGATAACTGGTTTGCAAAAAGCACCTCAAAGATGATATGATTATTTGTAACACCACAATTTATTTAGAGACTAACGTACAATATTCAAAGCTTTCCATAGTTAGGCATCCAAAAATGCTGTTTGAATGAAGTATTAAACGTTTTAAAACAGTGAATCCATTAATCCAGGGAGGACAAAGGTCAGTAAAATTCTGTGGAAAAGGCTAATTCCAAGGGCTACAATACTGTGCAAAGGTTCTAAACAACATTTGGTTCCACAATGCCAGTGGTGTATAAGAGCATCTGTGCGATATCTGAACACATACTTTATAGCACTGGCAAGGAATGCAAATGTTCATACTTCTTATCAAATCAAATCGCAACTTCTGGCTATCCTACTGTCCAGATAGAAAATTCTAGCATATTTGCAGCATATTCTTTTCTCTTTTCAACTGTCTTAAAGGCATTTATCCAAAAAACTACAATTAAGGTATTAATGAAATGGTAAAATTAGAATGCCTTATTTGCTATGTACCACTATAGTTTCTTACTACCTTGTTGTAGTATTACATCTGTGACATCTCAATAAATTTTTTTTTTTTTGAGATGGAATTTCGCTGTTGTTACCCAGATTGGAGTGCAATGGCATGATCTCGGCTCACCGCAACCTCCGCCTCCTGGGTTCAGGCAATTCTCCTGCCTCAGCCTCCCGAGTAGCTGGGACTACAGGCGCGCACTATCATGCCCAGCTAATTTTTGTATTTTTAGTAGAGACGGGGTTTCACCTTGTTGACCATGGTCTTGATCTCTTGACCTCGTGATCCACATGCCTCGGTCTCCCAAAGTGCTGGGATTATAGGCGTGAGCCACCGCGCCTGGCCAGACATCTCAATAAATTTTTAAGTTTCTGCATATCTTATAAAAACTAAGTCAAGGGACTCAGGGGCTGTGAACTCCTTGGGGATGGGAGTGTTGTTTGCAATAAACAAATACTTAATAACATCCTGACTTAATATTCTGAGTCAGGTACTATTTTAATACTCCTTCTAACCATTTGTAACTTTTGATCCTCCTTTGCTGGCTCAGTAAACGTGAGTTAAAATAAACTAACGCAGCACACGTATTAGCTATTATTATATTATTTAACCAGATATTTGCAAAGTTTTCATACATTTCTAAAATACAGTCTATGCATTTATATTATCATTTGATATACATTTCAACATAACAGCATGTCTATTCTTAAAGAGAGTCTTTTTTATTACTTTTATGGAAATGGGCAAGGTTCTTGGACACAAAAAAATTCCAGTATCTCTCCTTCACAGGAGACCAACACAAACCTAAAAACAATTTGAGGCCGGGCGCGGTGGCTCAAGCCTGTAATCCCAGCACTTTGGGAGGCCGAGACGGGTGGATCACGAGGTCGAGAGATCGAGACCATCCTGGTCAACATGGTAAAACACCGTCTCTACTAGAAATACAAAAGATTAGCTGGGCACCGTGGCGCGTGCCTGTAATCCCAGCTACTCGGGAGGCTGAGGCAGGAGAATTGCCTGAACCCAGGAGGCGGAGGTTGCGGTGAGCCGAGATCGCGCCATTGCACTCCAGCCTGGGTAGCAAGAGCGAAACTCCGTCTCAAAAAAAAAAAGAAAGAAAGAAAAGAAAAAAAACAATTTGAGTGCTGAACTGTTGTTCCACGATAGGAGTGGAAGTGGAGCCAGCCTAACTCAAGTGTTTAGTACGTGAAGATGAGGACTGGGTAAATTCTGAGACTCTAAACTTGTATCGTCTGCTTCCTCCTAATCTCTCTACGCCGGAAATCTATTTTCTTATGTCAACCATCAGCCCCACTACACTCTTTTTCAGTGGATTACAAAATGGCTACGACTCACCAATTCAGTCCTGGTTCACTTATAACCATCTTGGAGCTCATCTTCCTAGATTTCCGCTTCACTCTAGTTCACAGTTCACAGCTTCCTGGCTGCGAAGGCGCCAATAGAAACAGGATCCCTCCAGAATTTACTCAACTGAGGAAAAACAAAAGACCAAGATCAAAAGTGACTGGCTAGGCCAGGTGCTGTCAGATGAGAACGAATCTCACCCTCAACATCTACCCTCAACAGCCTGTGGCATCTAAAACAGAATACAGCAGACAGATGAATGTTCCCAAGGTTCTTTGAAGCGGAGCATCAATGACGATGTACGATGAGTCCGTTTCCATTTAATCTACGCTGGGAGGGCTACTCTTAGGTCACTCACCACGGAAGTAAGAGCTGAAACAGAATGGTGTTCTCGTTGCTCACATACTAGGCCACTTGATGGCATGGAACTGGAAGTCAACTCAGTTCTCCACTCCCTTACTGCCAAAATAAATCTTGCTTTTCTTTTCCTGCCCATGCTTGGTTATGGGGCAGATTCTGGCAGGCACTGCACGACGAAAGCTACCTCGGTATCAGGAATCTTAGGCCTTTCACAGAGGACCTCGCATTTGCGGAGACTGAGACCGTGAACTTAAGTGACGTTTCACTAGATCACTTAAAGACATCATCAGGACTACAAATCAGGCTTGATCTCTTCCTGTTCGGTACTGCTTCTGTGACCCCAGGTGGACTGACAGTGACATGCGCTAACCTAAACCAATTTAGGAGTCGGTCTCTCGGCACCGGACGGGCGCTACCGGCCCCCCCCCTTAATCTACCTCTCACCCTTCGACCCAGTGTGGAGCTGGGGGGGTGGGGGGGGGAAGAGTCGATGAAGGCAAAATGAACGGCTGAGGGAAAGGGGGCGCAAGGAGAGGGGAAACAAGGGCTCCAGAAAGGCAGGTAAAAGGGCGAGCAAAGCAGGGACAGGAGCCGCGCAGAGCCAGGAGCAGAGTCCTGGCCCGGTCGCCATGTTCCCTCCTCCCGCCCCCGCATGAGCACCCCCGCTGACCCGGCAGCACCCTCCCAACCGCGTCTCGGCTGCAACGCAGCCCTTCCGCCCACCTCATGGTCCGCGGCGGCTCTTGCCCAGGCCGCAGCCACACACAGCACACGCTCCACCCCACTCCTCACAGAGTCGCGCGCGCCGGGAAAAGGCCATATTTAAAGAACGTGGCCGCGCCGCCTCGGCCCTGCGTGATGACGTCACCAGCGGCATAGTGGGCGGTGCCTTGCGTCTTGACGGCCGCCCCGCTCCTCCCCTCCCAGCCGCGCGCGCTCTTTGTGGTTCTGGAAGCGAAGGGCGAGACGGGGCTCCCCGGGCGGAAGTGGTTCGAGGCTTCGTGTTTTCCTAGAAAGTCCTCGACCTTTGGGAGAGGAGGAGATTGAGACATTGGAAGGACGACAAGCGACAAGCGCAATACTGGAAAGACCAGAACATACTTGCTTGTGACCTTAGCCAAGTATCCTGACTTCCCTAATCCAGGCTCCGCATCTGTAAAATGGAGATAAAATTGTTACTACCGCTTCATACAGTTTTTTGGAAAGGATAAATGAAACAAAAGATGAACCTGTGCTCTGCGTAGTACCTGGCACATAGTAGGGCCTCATGAAGTACTCCTTTACCTCTGCTCCACTCCCTGTCCAGTTTTAGCTGTCAGTTTCTACCAGAGACCATTCTGGTTCAAACACTAGTTTTGTCCTCATGCATTATGGAAAGATGTATTGACTGTAAACAGATTACTTTGTGCTTGGTGCTGGGTACACATAGGACTAAGACTGAATAACGATTTTTCCAGTGCTTTGGATCTCTGGGGATGTAAGACATTTACATTAAATACAATAGCAAGTAATAGAATGCAATAATTATTAATTATAACTATTGTAACACAATAAATACAATAGAAAGTTACATATGAAAGGTGTATAGAGAAGATTGAGGTTAGAGGGAGAGGCATAGCCAGTGCGAGGGGCAAAACGCAGCTTTGAATAGTATTGAGTACTTACATGTCAGTTACTGCACTGACCACCTGCCACGTGGGCTCATTTGAAGAATGTGGGTATGTGGAATGAAGAGAAACGGCATTCTAGACAGACCAGCCCAAGTGTCAACGGGCAAAAATTGGACACATCTAAATATTTCAATTGCCTTTATTGCGATTCTAAAATCAGGCAACACTCCATTCCATAAAATGGAATGAGAGTCCCAACGAGTTGGAACAGAGGAGGCTGTCTTTACCTACAGAAGAAGGGGCCGAAGAAAGCAGAAACAAAGAACAAAAAGCAGATGGATCATTTCAGAATTACCTGCCTGGTAAGGTGGAAACAGAATAGAAAGATAACCGATTGGTTAACATCAGGTTACTTCAAGTTACCCTTTGGTAAGGACTAAAACAGAGGAAGCTTCATTATCTTGCTGATCGAAGATTGAAACTGCCCTGTTATCTTTGTCTCCTGATTTCTTGGACGGCCAGATACTTGAGTTTCGGTTTGGTGAGCGTGGGTGACTCCATTTTGATTTTAGTCTCATCTATTGGGGTCTAGTGCAGAAGTTCAAAACAAATGGCCTCTTATAATTTTTGCTTAACACAAGGAACCGCATAAACCTATTGCATAAATAGAATCTAGTGTGTACTACTAGGAAAGCACATTCTACATTTTATTTTTTGTTTTAATACAGTCTCCCAGACTGGAGTGCAGTGGTGTAATCTCAGCTCACTACAACCTCTGCCTCTTGGATTCAAACGATTCTCTTGCCTCAGTCTCCCTAGTAGCTGGGACTACAAGTGCACACCACCACATTTGGCTAATTTTTGTATTTTTTTTAGTAGAGAAGGAGCTTAACCATGTTGGCCAGGGTGGTCTCAAACTCCTGACCTCAAGCGGTCTGCCCACTTTGGCCTCCCTAAGTGCTTGAGATTACAGGCGTGAGCCACTGTGCCCAGTAGACATTTTAGAATGATTTGGAATATTGTTAGAAATTATGTTAATGTAAAACGCACGCTACAGGAAACCATAGGTAGTTTCTTTTGCCGGGAATGCAAGGTCTCTGCAGAGCAGTAGACGAAAAGGTGCTGAAAAAATGGGTTGAAGCTAGAACCCAGAAGACCTTATAAGCCAGACTAAGGAAGTTTGACTATTGTATAAGAAACGGAATGCTGGGAAACAAACAAACAAAAAAGCTTACATAATGACACAATTAGAACTGGCTTACTGTGCTTCAGGAAAGTTCGCCTGGCAACCTATGGAATTCATTGAAGGCAGGAGGCCAGTTAGGAGACCTGCCTGTGAATATTTAAATTCGACCAGTACAATCAGACAGCATTTCTTTCTATTTTTTTTTTTGAGACGGAGTTTCACTTTGTCACCCAGGATCGAGTGTAGTGGCTGGATCTCGACTCACCGCAACCTCTGCCTCCTGGGCAAGCAATTCACCTGCCTCAGCCTCCTGAGTAGCTGGGATTACAGGCGCCTGCCACCATGCCCAGCTAATTTTTGTATTTTTAATAGAGACAGGGTTTCACTGTGTTGGCCAAGCTGGTCTCAAACTCCTGACCTCAGGCGATCCGCGCACCTCGGCCTCCCAAAGTGCTGGGATTACAAGCGTGAGCCACTGCGCCCGGCCAGAGTCTCAGTTTCTTCATTTGGATAGTGGAGGCAGTCATACCTCACCTACAGAATTGTCATGAAGACTAGAATATATATAAACTGCATTGCAAAGACTAAATGTTCAACAAAAATGAGCCATTCAAAAAATAAAAGAACAAAACAGTGGAGGTGGCACTGTAGAAAAAATTATAATGCAAAAAAGGGTATACATACATATAAAAGGTTCCGGGCGGGGTGGGTCACACCTATAATCCCAGCACTTTGGGAGGCTGAGGCAGGTGGATCACGAGGTCAAGAGATCAAGACCATCCTGATCAGCAAGGTGAAACCCCGTCTCAACTAAAAATACAAAAATTAGCTGGGCATGGTGGTGCATGCCTGGAGTCCCAGCTACTCAGGAGACTGAGGCAGGAGAATTGCTTGAACCCAGGAGGTGGAGGTTGCTGTGAGCCGAGATCGCACCATTGCACTGCAGCCTGGGTAACAAGAGTGAAACTCTGTCTCAAAAAAAAAAAAAAAAAAAAAAAGGAAAAAAGATTCCATGGGACCACAAATGAGGAAGAAATTCATTTTGATGGAGACAACTTAGACACCGCTTCAGAGAATTTTAATTTACCATTTGAGTCTTGAAGGATGACAAGTTCACTGGGTGGTGACAGGGCTGTGGATTTTAAGGCGTGGAAAAAAAGCACAGAAGTGTGAACAGCTCCACATGTTCTGGGGAGGAGGAGAAGCTGCTGCATCACTATGCTGGGGGAAATGAAGGTCATTGGACCAGAAATGGTGAAGCAGACTAGAGATGGTCTTCATGCCATGCTAGAGATTTTGGACTTTATTCTCTGCATTATGGGGAATCTCTGTGTGTGTATGTTTGTGTATGTGTGTTTTAAATCACTTTGTTGGGTTATCATCTACATACCATAAAATTCATCCATTTTAATTGTACCATTAGGTGACTTTTAGTAAATGCGTGAGGTTACACAGCCATCAACATGATAGAGCTTTGGAACATTTCCATTAACCCACATCCTGTGCGCAGTTTGTGATCAGTCCCTCCTTCCAGCCCCAGGCAACCGTTCATCCACTTTCTGTCTCTAAAGATTTGCCTTTTCTGGATGTTCCATTTAAATGAAATCATACGATATGTTCCCTTTTGCGTCTGGATTCTTAGCATACTGTTTTAAGGATCATTCATGTATTAGTTGTAGCATGTATTAGTATTCATTAGTATATACATCAGCGTGTATTAGCTGTGGCACGTATGAGTATATACATCAGCGTGTATTAGCTGTGGCACGTATGAGTATATACATCAGCGTGTATTAGCGGTGGCACGTATGAGTACATCAGCGTGTATTAGCGGTGGCACGTATTAGTATGTACATCAGCGTGTATTAGCTGTGGCACGTATGAGTACATCAGCGTGTATTAGCTGTGGCACGTATTAGTATATACATCAGCGTGTATTAGCGGTGGCACGTATGAGTACATCAGCGTGTATTAGCTGTGGCACGTATTAGTATATACATCAGCGTGTATTAGCGGTGGCACGTATGAGTACATCAGCGTGTATTAGCGGTGGCACGTATGAGTATATACATCAGCGTGTACTAGCGGTGGCACGTATTAGTATATACATCAGCGTGTACTAGCGGTGGCACGTATTAGTATGTACATCAGCTTGTATTAGCGGTGGCACGTATTAGTATGTACATCAGCGTGTATTAGCTGTGGCACGTATGAGTATATACATCAGCGTGTATTAGCTGTGGCACGTATGAGTATATACATCAGCGTGTACTAGCGGTGGCACGTATTAGTATATACATCAGCGTGTACTAGCGGTGGCACGTATTAGTATGTACATCAGCTTGTATTAGCGGTGGCACGTATTAGTATGTACATCAGCGTGTATTAGCTGTGGCACGTATTAGTATATACATCAGCGTGTATTAGCTGTGGCACGTATTAGTATATACATCAGCGTGTATTAGCTGTGGCACGTATTAGTATGTACATCAGCGTGTATTAGCTGTGGCACGTATGAGTACATCAGCGTGTATTAGCTGTGGCACGTATTAGTATATACATCAGCGTGTATTAGCTGTGGCACGTATGAGTATGTACATCAGCGTGTATTAGCGGTGGCACGTATGAGTATATACATCAGCGTGTATTAGCGGTGGCACGTATGAGTATGTACATCAGCGTGTATTAGCGGTGGCACGTATTAGTATGTACATCAGCGTGTATTAGCGGTGGCACGTATGAGTATATACATCAGCGTGTATTAGCTGTGGCATGTATTAGTATTTATTCCTGTTGCTAAACAGCTCATTTATGGATATGCTCATTTTGTTTATCCATTCAACATTTGATGAACATTTAGATGGTTTCTACTTTTTGGCTCTTCTTAATAATGTTGCTGTGAGCATTTTATGTGTACAAGTGTTTGTGTGAACTTTGTATTTTTATTTCTCTTGAGTAGATGTCTAGGAGTGGAATGGCTGAGTTGTATGGGAAATTTATGTTTAACTTTTTTTTTATTTCCATAGAGGTGGGGTCTTGCTATGTTGCTGAGGCTGGTTTCAAACTCCTGGTCTCAAGTGATCCTCCCCTTGGCCTCCCAAAGTTCTGGGATTACAGGTATGAGCCACCATGCCCAGCCTATGTTTAACTTTTTAGAAAACTGTCAAATTGTTTTCCACAGCACTTGCACTATTTTATTCCATGGATTTTTAAGCAGAAGAAAGATTAGGTTTTCTATTTCTGGTAAACTGAGGAACAAACCAACCCAGAAGTTGAATGAGAAGCCAGTTTAATTTTGAAAGAGTTCATAATGGTATGTGCTTGAGTTTATAAATGTTTCATTGGACCAGAATTTCAAAAAAGAACTCTAAAAACTGCAAACATTGACTAAGCAAAGTTATCATGGTTGTTACTAAGTTACTAGGTATTCATTTATTCTCGGAGACCAAATCAAGACAGAGAAATGTGCAAGACCATCTTTTCTCGTTTTTATTTTTGTCAGTGCAAAGTCATTTTTCTACCCCTCAGCTAATGAGCTTCCTTTGCTTGATTTGGGGTGAACTTGGCCTTGGAATAGTTAACAGCTTGGTAACTGCTTCACTCGGAATTGCTTCACGTATTTACAATCATCCATAAGGTACTTTGAAAATGAAAATTCAGAAATAGTCCTCTAGCAAAAAGGTTTCAATCTAGTGTGATTCAGAAACTTTTGGGGGAAATATTGTTGCCAAAAGCAGTTTGTTGAAACCACGCCTTTCAGCAATAAATGGTATTTCAAATGGGGAGGGAATCACCATCCATGCCGAGAACCAGCAAAACACTCCGGCCCAGCCTAAGAACGGAATGGCTACATATTCAATGTTTTTCTACTCAGAATATTTTCTAAAATACCTTTAGATATGTTCTGTATTATGTGGCCCCTGGGCTGAAAAAACAACCCAGAAATCACTGTTCACTTGAAAGATGGTCTTTGATAGGGAGCATGTAAGTGTTCCACAGAGAGAAGTTGGTAACAGTGATAATTCCAAGTAGAATCATTTAAAATCTGTATCTGTCTTTAGAATGCTGTATGTGTTTTACCAGCAGGGTAGAGAAAGAACGGTAGAAAGGGTGAGTTTGGGTCTTGTTAGGAAGTCATTATCATAATAGATTTTGGGTGAGGCTAATAGTAATTTTTGTCCTTCAAGCAAAGAAGGACAAAATACTACTTGATAAAGTAGCTGATTCCTCACAAAAGGGAAGTCATCCTGGAGTTAAAACCGTTGTTTGAGTGGGTAAATAACAAATGGATTACTGAGAGAGGACTAGATTATGGTGGAGTCGACATTTCCCCTACCAAGGAGAAAACAATCTAGAATCAAATTAAATACAGAAGGACTGGCTTCTCTCTTTCCAGCATGAGAGATAAATGACATTAGAAAAAACCAAAAGTTTTCTTCAGGTCATGACTAGTGGGACAGTGAAAGGAGAGAGCTCCTGTTAATCTCCTAGAGTGAGGCTTCTGCCACCGATGGGAGTCCAGGCTTGCTTCAAAAGCTGTGGATGGGGAGTAGAAGCAGTAGGGGAGCCATCAGTGTGATTCTGCTGGAATCCAGGAGGGTTCTTGACCAAAAATTTCCTCCTCACTCTCAAGTTCCCCAAGCTCCTTCGGCATGGAAATATCTTTTTTTTCTTTCTGTCTCTGATGACTTACATGACATTAATAACCTGTTTGGACCATGTTTTTTGAACCCTACTGGGCCCTATCTTCAGTTTCTTGTTCAAAAGGGGAAGCCAAGGTGCTTGGCTGCATCTCAGCAGAGCAGCAGTTATCTTTCCTACCACCACGCATGTGGCTCGGTGTTTTCAGACCCATTAGGAGGAGCTGAGGCTTCTGCACCTGCCCATGTGGTCCAAATGCACGTTAGACACGAAGTCCACTTTTGAGGGGCTAGACTTGCCCCTTGCTTCCTCTTGTCTCGTGAAGAAAAGTTTAGAAGTAACAGTAGCAACTAAGACATTCTTGATGACCAGTCCATGGTTATTACTTTTGCTTCCTCTCCTAGATTTTATTAATAACCTGGCATTTGTTATCCTTTCTGTTTTTCCTGTGAGATCACCATGAACAGAATTTTAAGAAGTCTCTTTTATATTCCTGTTGAAGCACCCTTTTTGAAACTGAGCAGGCTAATCCAGTATGAAGAGGTGGCTGGAAATCATTATTTTTAGCAAAAGGAGTTTAGGCATGAGTTTGGGCAGAGATCTACAGGTGACAGAGTTTCCTATTTTAAAATGTATTTTAATTAACTCTCAATTTCTGCAGACACTGGAAGGTGTGTTTATAATTATGTAGAACTTGATGGTCTACAGAGATTCCACATGCATAATTTCATTCTTTTTTTCTGAGGTAGTTGAAAATAAAAGCAGGATTAGGGATGGTTCACTACTTGCAGCGACTTTGGGGGTTAATTCAGATATTGATTGACTACTACTGAGTGCAGGGGATGCTTGGGCATTATAGTATGTTGAGGAAGATGCCAGTTCAGTCGCCTTCATTCTGACTTCAGAGTATTTTATAATTTGAATGTCCTTGATATTATTTTCACAGTGATTGATGAGGTTTTTGCACCATTAAAATGGTGTAATATTTAGCTGATGCTAAATTTATGGTTCACCCCTAAGTAATTTACTCAAAAGAAGGGGTGGGAGTGGGGCAATGACGCTGCAGGTAGTCAGAGACTAAAAAAAGTCTTTGGCAACATTTCTGCAATTCAATTTTGATTTCTAAAGCAAAAATGACAAAATAAACTATGCATTCAGGATTTCTCTCCTGAACTCAGGGAAGATCAGTCATGGCACCCTTTATTTTTGGAGACAGGAAGCAACCTCAGAATTCTCAATTCTGCATTGCCAAGAGTGACTGTCAATGAGTGGGTGATATCTCACAAGTTAATACTGCTTTGCCTTCTCTGATCAAAAGGGTTGCTTGATCCTTGTAAATATTATTTTCCCTGCAAAATGGCAGTAAAAAATTTTTTTTTTTGGAGACAAAGCCTCGCTCTGTCACCCAGGCTGGAGTGCAGTGGTGTGATCTCGGCTCATTGCAACCATCGCCTCCTGGGTTCAAGCGAGGTTCAAGCGATTCTCCTGCCTCAGCCTCCCGAATTGCTGGGACTACAGGTGCGCACCAACACACTCAGCTAAGTTTTGCATTTTCAGTAGAGACAGGGTTTCACTATGTTGTCCATGATGTGTCGATCTCCTGAACTCATGATCCACCTGCCTCGGCCTCTCAAAGTGCTGGGATTACAGGCGTGAGCTACTGCACCCGGCCAACAATTTTTTTTTTTTTAAAGTGCTATACTATAGAACAGTGCTTCTCACACTTTAATGTGCATACAGATCACCTGGAATACTAAAAAAATGCAGCTTGATTTAGTAGGTCTCACTGGTGCTTGGGATTCAGTAGTTCCAACAAAGTGGCAACTGATGCTGTGCAACTGTGGACCACACTTACTAAGCTTCTTCTAGACCCTTCAACTGAGGACAAGATGTAAGCCAGGAAACTATATACAGCACAACTCATTAAACAAGAAAAAAGAAAAACAAGGCAAGTGTTCCATTAGAAGCTGAAGTTTTATTATAGGATAACAGTACATAAAGCACATCTAAAATTGATGTGTTCAATGCACTTTTAATAAAGGTAATGTAATATTAAAGGTACAGTTTCTAAGTACAATATAACAACATTCATATTAGAATGAAAATTGGAGTATTTAAAAGACAACATTAAATCTCTCTTTTTTGTACAGCTTGTATTTACAAAATGAATCAAAATATTTTTTTTAATTCAGGACTCAATAAAATAAACAGCTGGAAATAAGCAGACTATTGTAAGAGTGAATTGAAAAGAAAACCCAATGTCAGTGAAAAGTTGGATGATCCTCTATGAAAGATCATTAGCAAAGTTTCAGTTCAATACTAGTTTTAGGATTCCCATAAATGGCTTGCATTTTTAGTGTGGCAGATAAAGGAGTTTTTACATACTGTACACAAAACAGACGGCATTTATTTATAGGTACAGTATTACTGTTTCCAAACTTGCATGTATATTTACAGAAGGCTGAGTTTGTTACTCACAGAGGTTTGTGAAATTTGTGTGCTTAATCCTCAAGACCTACACACAATTAGAATCAGCATTTCATGTGGTCTTTTTAAATGTGGCTTCAATCGTTGGTTGCAGAAGGAAATATTAACCATAAGGCTTGCCTTACTTTATAAACGTAACAAAACCACCCGGGAGAAAAGTTGCAATGGGGCACACTTGTGATCATTTAACCATGGTCAAATGCTGACATGTGCTGGCCTTTGTGCAGACGCAAAGAGATATATACAATCTCTACCCTCAGGAAGCTTAGGATGCTAAATGGTGCTTTAAAAAAAAAAAAAAAAAAAAACGTTTCAATCTCTTTCCAAGCGAGGCAGTTAAGGAATGATGTGATTTATATTAAAAGGGATTTCTCCCTAAACTGTGGCCAATCCATTGTAAAAGGTTAACTATTAGCATTAGCTCTCATTAACCACACAATTGCATTTATAATTAAGGTAACGCAACTCTTCCACAAAAATGGAAAATGTCTAGAACTGTGGGTAAATATGCAGTGCATGGAAGCCAATAATCATGGCTTGAGAATTTATCACCTTCAATTACAAAAAGTGCAGTAAACAGAAACATTTGATCTACATTTATAAATTGCTCAAAAATCTTTGCTAAAGATCTTACAAATTCAGTAATATTACAGAACAATTCTAATCAATATTTAATAAGGTTAACTACATCCTTAGTTAGATATTTGATATACTTTGATTTTCAATAATGCCAATAGATCTTGGGAGAATGGGTAAAAAGGTTTAAGTAAGCTCATTATTAAATAACTTTAAAAATGAGGGTCCTTCACTCAGTTCATGGAACTGGTTGAGGTCATATTGAAACAGAACATCCCTTGTCGAATTTGCTTTATGGCGCATGTTCTGGCAGAGGATGTCTCCATCCTTCTCATCACTCAGGTAGGAGGGGAAAGGTTTATTCTGCCATCAAGCCACCTAGGATATTTTATATAAATGCCTATTATCTATAATAGGAGCTAAGTATACAACTCTGTTAGGTGCCAATAATATAATTCCTTAATAAGAAAAAAAGGTGTATTACGAGTTTCTTTAGGATCTTGAAGGCCTGGCAAAATTATTTTTCAGCTTAGGAGATATGCTATAAAGCCAAGTTGCAAACATAAAGTAAATGCTAGTAAGTTTCCATATAGCCATATTTATAAACAAATTCACCCTATAGATGTCAAATATCCATACTAAGGAAGTAATTTTATCCTAATTAAATACACTCTAGAATAATTTATATAACGATATTATGTATTTAAAGAGAAAAGCATGTCCCAAATCCAGCACTCTGATACAGCTGCCAGTTGGGCGTAGGTAGATATATATATATATATGTATATATATACAAATATATAGTTATACTCAGTGAAATTAACAAGACCCAAAGGTGGTATTGTCTAGGAATAAAAGGGATTTTTTTGTTGTTCACAAAAGTAACTTGTCTAGCACCACACATCAGAAAAACACAAAAATAGCACACTCTAGTTCTAAACAGCTATGTCTAAAATAGATTATATAGTAAAACCGGTATTGTACAGCATATTGTGGATTTGATAAACAGATAAATATTTGCACTGAGTAGGCTGTTTATAATATAACGTTTTCTTATCTATACAGAATGAAAGCCAAAAAGTTAACTGTATAGAGATGTGCAGAACAACATTAAATATGACTCAAAAGCAGGGACAGGTAAATTTGAAAGAAGAGTAAGAGAGAAAATGTTTACAGGCCATTACAAGTTCTTAAGTTAATAGTAAATAAGGAATCGATTGCTCAAGTTGAAGAAAGCAGTAAACAAGAGATTGCATTTACATGCAGATGTCTAAAATTTGTATTTTTTAAGTCTATGCACAAAAGTCATTTGTTTTATTGCTTGACATTCAGTTATGGCTAGATTATTTAACCTATTTTTTTTTGTACTTTGGAAACAAGAATATTGTTAAAGGTGCCATAAAAATGGACAACATTGAAAACGGTTTGCAAATAAACCACCTAACACTGCAGTTCTTTATACATATTAAAAGCCTTGTCTGGGGTTTGTCATATGTTAAATATTATTTAAACTGGGAAAATATGTTGTAGCTTGAAGCCTCCCATTGGCCCAAACATCCAATACAAAAACACATCTCCACAAAAGGAGCAGGCAGACAATACAGGTACATTTACAGAAGCAGCCAGCTAATGTCCTAATGTTTAAAAATTTACCACTGTTTAATATGAGATTTCAAACTGTGTGGATAAGAAGAGAATTTTGGATTCAGGAAGATGTATACAGTACATACAAATTTTTTTGTGTGTGAAATCATTTTCACTATATTGCTCAAGAGTTATCTGCATTTACATATGCAGTCTGTTCAATGATAATCAAGTTCCTAGAAACAGTATTTATCCACATTAAAGTAATAATGTTGAAAAAGGAATCACACATGAACACGAGAGAATTTAGTTGTTCTTGGAGAACAACATAATGGCATGTGCAGCATGTCAGCTAATAGCAAGCTATCTTTCATTAGTTCTTAGAAGCATGATAGAAAAAGCAATGTGGTACTGCTAATGTGGCAAAGCACACTAAATGTAAACAGCAAACAGATTTTCTAGGCATCTATTTAAAATGTTCATACTCACTTTCTCAATAAAAGACTCCATGTTATGTTGCATCACTGAAAAAGGCTGTTTCTATTTGGACTGAATATTCTGTCATTCATTTATAAATAAATGACTGAATGTATTTATTGCTCTAAGTTCTGAGGGTTTGGTTGAACATGGAGATTCTCCCCACCCATCTAGGATGGCTCCTTGGTATGAAGTCAGGCTTCTGGATTCTTATAAAAATTATTCTGGGAGCCTGACAACACTGATCTCACCTTCACAAACAAACAAACAGACCCAGAAGTGAAAGCAGGTGCACAGTGGAGACGTTGCTGGTCAGTCTTCTCATCTCTTAAAAATAAATAGTAATAGGAAGGTCTCTCTAAGAAAATCTGGTGGAACCTCTTTATTAACATTATGTTTACAGATGGAATGAAGACCTGTGTCATAGAATATTACCAATAGGTCAAGATTTACTATTGCAATTGTATTTCTGGGCACATTATTTGATCTATAGTATAAAGTGATTTTCATGGGGTTCCATATCATAACTTTATAAGAAGTGATATAAAAATGTCAGTAACGTGTGAGGGTATACACAGAAATATACCAACACACACACACACAGAGGAGAGACTTCTACTATGTTTCATATTCTTTATTACCAAAAGCAACATGGTAAAGGTATCCTTTTCATCTCATAGACATGGGAAGTTTTCCCACATTATGCTCCTCTGTTATAGAAAGAAAATATATAAATCTTCTTGTGAATGTGTATCCCAAGGTGAAAGAATCAGAGCCAACAGTTTCACTGAACTTCTCTGACTTTATGAAAAATAATACGTGGAATATGGTAGCAAAACCGTATTTCAAAAATATAACATGTAACAGTAACTGTTGGCTCGAGTTGCTGCTGTCATATAGGCAGGTTTTGTTTCGTTTTTAAACATTAGCTCTTGTAATGCAACAGCTCTAAACTAACAATGTAGAAGAACTGTTTTCCATGAAGGAGTTTTTGGTTTGCTTCTAGAGGAGAACACATGATAACAATAGTTAATTGCTGGTATTTTTAAAACATGTTTTATCTTTTACCTAAATAGCTGTACTGATTACTGGTTTTTAAAATTTTTATCCTTAATATGTAGAATTTGAAAGAGTTTTTAACATATGATGCTATATATCTATTTTTAAGAGTATTTTAATTAGAGAGACAGTAATTAGAATATGCAAGGACTATACTTTGAATGATGCTCTTTGCTGGTACCTTACCTATTAATTTATTTTTTAAACACACTGGCGTAACTTTGCTTTGGAAGTTACTCAGTGTTTTGAAACACAAGACTGAAGAGCACATCAAGTTCTGAACTCAACAAAATGAGATGAGTAAAGAGTTTACACACACGCAGTTCTATCTAGTTCACTTGTGCCGTGGAGGGACAGTATTATCATTATTATTAATAATAAAAAACACAATTTGTCCCAGTAGTACTGGCCACCCTGTTTTAAGAGTTTTAGGAGATCCCTGAGCACATTGTTTCTGACTCTTAACCCCAACTCCAAAATGATAGGGCTTCTATCGTTGATATCAAGATGGATTGTCATTCACAGTAAGTCAATCATAAGGTGCTTATTTACCCTTGTTTTTCACCAATCAGCACAAAGAACTGTCAGAAAATAACTTTTTATTATTATCTTAAAATAATCGCACTGGAAGGACGTATGATTTAAACAATCAATGTTGGAAACAGTGGCTTTAGGGTTATTATCTGGCTGCCCCTCAACAATAACGAGTGATTCGATCGACATTCCTTAGCCAAAAATAAAAGGCAAAACAAAACAAAACAAAAAAACCAAAATAAGCCCACAAAACAAAAAAAACCCCAAAAAACTGTACAAATATGTATTTTTCCCTGAGGGATCAAGGTACACCCGCAAGTGCTCTATGTACATATTGCACTAGAGAGGAATGAAGGACATGTGCAAAAAAGCAACAACGAGAGAAGCTCACACACTAAAACCTTTCCACGAAAGATACTACTAGGTTGTTTTGCATTTTGGAATGTCGGAACACAACAGCTAGCTATTCCTTAGTCTAAAACTAAAAACACACATTTCTACTATGGCACATTCAATGAAATAAAAAGTTTTCCAAAGACAGATAGACAAATTCCATCAAGAAAATAATACAAAGTTTGTTTGTTTGTATTTTTTTTTTTAGAAAATTACATTACTTTCTTTCTTTGTTTCACATTACAAAATCTTTTTTTCTTTACACAAATCACATTTTATTGCAGGAATATTTCAAGTGCCATCAAATATTTATAGAAGGGTTAAAAAAATAGAAGTCTCTCTAAAGTGGTCCAGACAAGGCTTTGTATAGAATAAATCTTTTTTTTTTTTTCCCCATCTTCTAGTTTTGATTTAAGTATTTTGAATACATTTTCTTTTCCATTGACACTTAGTAGCCTAGAAGCGGTCCGACACACACACATCATACACATGCAAATCACACACACACACACGCACGCACACGCACGCACGCACGCTCCTTCCTCACCTGACCCTCAGCCCACCCCCATACGCTCATAGATAACTGGGTATCTACACTATAAAGAACAACCAAACTTAGAAGCAGTGTCTTAAGTCATGTTTTTCTTAAGTTAGAAAGGGTGAATTACGATGCTGAAGACTTTAAAAAAAAATCCATAGCTTTAATACAAAGTAAGATGCTGAACACTTAAAAAAAAAATCCATAGCTTTAACACAAAGTAAGATGCTGAACACTTAAAAAAAAAATCCATAGCTTTAACACGATTTGCAAACTGTCCAGAAAGCACTGTCATCTGTCCTTCTGTTTGCATTGTGACCAAGGTTTTTCACAATATAATAACCATCTGGACACCACTGGAAAAGAAGGTATTCGGGCTGGGTACAAAAGCCTTATTTGCCTTATGTAAAGAAAAATGTATTATAAAGGCATTGTAGCAGCAAGGCTGACAGTGATGTGGTTCCAGTGTTTAAAAGACTACTGGACATTGAAGTTTAGGAAACTTTAATTAGAAGAACTATTAAGGATAATGGTTCTGATATCACCCAAGTATTTTATGTCATCGCATAGGTGTTTTTAGAAAAATGAAGAAAGGAAAATGCACAGTTTTTCAAATCCTTTTCTGAGCTCCGTATTTTTTTCTGACTGAATGTATTGTTTAACATCAGATCCCAGCTTAGATCCAAATAGTAGTCAGTTGTTTCCTTGTTTCACGGAGCATGTCTCTGTCTACTATTTCATTCTACTCTGTCAATCACTGGACTTGGCTCTTAAGCTCCACCCCTGCTTTTCTTTCAGAAACACCTGGGAAGAAGCATCGTGTTATGCTATCATGGTTTACCATAAAAGCCATGTCACCTCATTACTGAGGTTAGAGCATGAGTTTTCTTGTCTGTTTTTGTTTTGTTAGGTACATGCAGAACCCTTACTGGGAAAAGGAATTTCTTTTAAGTTCAACATTATGTGCTCTCTCACCCTTGAGAAATTCAATTTGCTCTTATTATTTCACAAACGGACACTGGAATTAGGTTTAGTTGCTCTTTAATGCGCTCGTACCTGAGGCTGGTCATATTCAGAAAGCTTTGGTTAAAAAGAAGTTAATATACTTTAATAAAACCATCCCCAAATTTAGTGAATCTGAATGACAAAAAAACAAAACAAAACCCAAACAAAAACAAAACACCATTTCCTCCCCAAGGAGAAACAACAGGAAAAAAAAGGACAAATAAATAACTGAACTAAGCTTGGTACTCTTTTTAGAGTATAAATACTACTGATCTTTAAAGGAACTATGCTTACTTAAATTAAAGATTTGATTTAACCCTTCTTGCCCCAATATAAATACTATATGCTGACAGTAGCCTCTCTCTATAAACACATACAACTTTACATGCCTGTAGGAAATTTAGAGGAATATTACTCTTGCCTTCTATTTATGGTTAAACCCTTACTATGTTTGTGGGGAAAAAAAAAAAGTCCGATGTTATTTAGGCTTCATACACACATCTGTGTGAATAAAAACTTCCCGTTTTCCAAGTCCCCCAGGAAACAATCAGAAAATAAGTGGAGTTAGAAACAGAGTGGAGTGCTCCGGGAAGCCCACGCTGGTAACCCAGCACCATGTGAGAAGCTGCAATTCCTGTGGAAAATTCCGCAGGGACACCAGCGGCAGAGGAGACTATTTCTCGGGCAGAAAGCACTGCGTGGAAACTCCTACCTTAACATCCACGGGAGACGTTCCCTTTTCTGTACAAAATGGTCTTTGACCCGTAGTTTGAATCCCACCCCAGGGTGACTAAAGTCATCGTCTAAATGCCCACATTCTCAAAGGTCACTTGTTTTTAAAATATGCATACCTGTTTATCAGACTCTTCCTTTCCCCTTCCCCCACTAGGGATTATTAAAAAAAAAAAAAAAAAAAAACCATGAAATCAAACACAAACAACTCAGTATTTCTCACCTGAACACACCAGCCAAATAATCTTCTAAATATTTAATAAAATAAATTACAGTCCACAGTTTCCTAGTGAAGATAAATACAAGAGTAAATGTTTGCAGCTGGTATCAACTTCACTTTAAAGGCTTAAAGTGTTTAATATTTAAATAAGAGAAACTGGTTCAACATTGTATGCTCCCCTCACCCTCCTATCCATCGTTTTTCAAATATGGAGAGCAACATTCTTGAATTATAGCATCTATTGACAAGTCTGGAAGTAGTTCACTGCGAGATAAACTCATAGGGTTCCTAGATTATACCAAGAACATAAACATCCACAAAGTCAATGCTTCATGTCCTCACATGGGGAGTGTGGGTTTGCTCCAGATATAATCTTTGGGTCCTTCTTATTATAAAAGCTAGATTCCAATAAATATTCTGGTTATTGATTTGTTCTCACTCAAAGCCTACGAGTTGCAAGTGGAGACCGAGTCCATATTTAACTACTGAGGTGTGTAAAATGAGCTTCCCTCCCTCGCCTCCATGATCATGGTGGCATTTTAAAAAGCTTAAAAAAAAACGAGCTTGATGGTGTATGTCCACAGTGCCAATCAATCATTCAACTTTGTATGAAGCATAAACACATCTATCATTAAACTTAACAAAAAGCGAAGTATAATTTAGGGAGAGTTCCGTTTCTAATTCCAAATTCACATGTTAAAAAAAAAAAAAAATCCAATGTGGTGATTTCTAGATATGACCAGCCAGTATTTTAAAAGTAATTTTGTAAACAGCAGCATAAATACCTTCCAAGCCTTCTCAGTTAAACTTGTGTTTCTGGTGCACATGCGACACGACAGTGAACACGCTAGCATTTAATTTAAAGAAAAAGGTGCAAAATGAAAGTGCCTTATCGATTCAACAGGAAAAGCGACACCAGTAACTACGTTTTATATTAATTAAAACAATATATAAACAATATCTCTTTAAGCTATATATAGTCTTCATGCCCATTTACCCTGTAATATATTATAATGCTATTGTTGCTACTGCTATGGACCCTTTTCATGCCATCCTGCAGACTGGCAATAATCGGTGAAAAAATAAAAACTTCCTTCATGAAACAAAGAGCCAGTTGTGCAAAGTAATGCTGCAACCTCCGCTATGCACACCAGTCACCGATTATTGCTGGACTTTCTGTTGTTACTGACAGATTGGTGACTCTGTAGAAAGTCTGTGGGCAGTGAGCTAGGAGAAAAGGAAATCCTCTGACTTTAGAACCCTCCTGTTGTAAACAGAGGTCAACGATCAGGAAGTCAAGACAGAAAAAGGGTCCATATCTGTAGGCATAATGGAAATCATATGCATGAGAAAAACAAGTTCAACTTTTATTTGTGTTCATTGTTTTCCCTCCTTTGCCTGACCCCGATCACCAAAAGATGTGCAGTGTGTGGCGCTCCAGGTCTGTGCAGGGCCATATAAAGTGTCTCGGTTAATTTTTTTTTGTTTTTCATGTTTGTACTTCAGACATTCTAGAAGTGCTTAGGTGATACATTTACCCATCAATCTGCATTGCTGGCTCAAATTCTGAAGTGAACAACTCCTTGTATAATGGAGGAAAATGAAGTCGCACAATGTCTGGGTATATTGCTTTAAATGCCATTAGCTTTTCTGTATGTCGTCCACATAAGGCTCTTAATGTAGACACCTTGCATATTAACTGTAAATGGAAGAAAGGACACGCTGTCAGGCAAGAACAGGCATGAGCATCAAAGATCAGGGAATCTGAATGATCTTTACGACACTATTTATAATGGTCGAACACACTTAAAGCAACTTAAGATGGCCAGGTGCGGTGGCTCACCCTGTAATCCTTGCACTTTGGGAGGCCAAGGCAGGTGGATTGCCTGAGCTCAGGAGACCAAGAGTAGCCTAGGCAACATGGTGAAATCCCGTTTCTACTAAAATGTGAAAAATTAGCTGGGTGTGGCAGTGTGCACCTGTAATCCTAGCTACTGGGGAGGCTGACGCAGGAGAATTGCTAGAACCTGGGAGGCAGAGGTTGCAGTGAGCCGAGATCGCACCACCACTCTAGCCTGGGCAACAGAACAAGACTCTGTCTCAAAAAAAATAAAAAATAAATGATGATACAGTCATGTCACAGAATGCCAAGTATACACTAAATATGATTTTCAAGCTGAATAATAACTAGAAAAGGTGTTCAGATGCAAAAGTTGGCACAGCTTGTTAGCGGCTGACTCGAGACAGAACCCAAGGCTCTTGACTCCCCCTCCTACTCAAAGATGGCTTCTGCTCTACTTCCTGAAACCCTGTCCTCCATCACTGCACAAAAAGAAGAGGTTGGTGACAGAGAAGTGGGTGAGGGACAGTGGTGGGTAGTAAGGGCACTGCAACTGGAGATGACGGCATCCCCTATACGTTTTATGCAGAACTGGCACTAGTCAACTCTAATGATCAGCTTCTGTTCGATAAAGAGTTTTGCCTATAACAAAGCAATTCTGGGTCTGAGCACAAGAATAGAGTCAGAAGGCCTGGATGGAGGTACCACCATTGATCATTTACCAGCTGAAGGTAATGACACAATTTGCAAAACTGCTTTTAAATTTCAAACCACCTCACAAAGGCAAACTGCTTATTATTTTAACACAGAATAATCTTCTCTAGGAAATGTTTTCACCAGATCTTGTCCACATATTAAGCACTGTCTATCATCAAAGATCCTAATGGTACCCGTGGATTTGGGCAAAACAATGGAGAAGAGAGTGAAGTGCCTGACAGGGTTCCTCCCTTCTACTTCCCATTCGTGCCCCATTTGCTCATTTAACAGATGCAAAATCAAAAGCAAAACAGCAATTAATTCCCGGTTACCCTTTTCTGACCTAAGAAGTTGGAAATGAAAAGCAAAAACAGCAATTAATGGATGGAGAAACCCTTTCTGATATAACATAGCTCTTAGGAGAAAAAACAAGCAAACAAACGAGAAAACAAAACCAAAAACCTCTCATATCATCTCACACAATACAACACGTAAGAAAGAAGAGGGCTGATTTTTCTAAGACCAAATATGTACTACCAGCAATGGCACTGAAGGGTATTAGCACTTTTTTTTTTTTTTTGAGACGGAGTTTCGCTCTTGTCACCCAGGCTGAAGTGCAATGGCGCGATCTCGGCTCACCGCAACCTCCGGCTCGTGGGTTCAGGCAATTCTCCTGCCTCAGCCTCCTGAGTAGCTGGGATTACAGGCACGCGCCACCATGCCCAGCTAATTTTTTGTATTTTTAGTAGAGACGGGGTTTCACCATGTTGACCGGGATGGTCTCGATCTCTTGACCTCGTGATCCACCCGCCTCGGCCTCCCAAAGTGCTGGGATTACAGGTGTGAGCCACCGCGCCCGGCCCGGGTATTAGCACATTTTTAAAATTCGGCATTACAATTATATTTTTCTTGTGAAAGATAATGATTGGTAAAGATGAAACCTTATGCTGTGAATACAGAGTAGTGATGGGAAAATGATGACAACGAAGAACTCACTTACTCTTGATGACTAATGAGTTTAATGGAAGTAGAACTAATATTATCACATACAGTCATTCTGATTACGTCTTTTAGTCCTTTGTAACTTCCTTCTAAATTCAAAGATTCTAGGCTGGGCACAGTTGCTCACTCCTATAATCTCAGCAGAGGATGGAGGATCACTTGAGGCCAGGAGTTTGAGACCAGCCCGGCAACATAAAAACTACAAAAACTAATAATAATAAAAAACTACAAAAACATCCCTACAAAAATTAATTAAAAAAAATTAGCCAATTATGGTAGCACATGTGCCTGTAGTTTCAGCTACTCGGGAACCTCAGACAGGAGGATCTTTTGAGCCCAGAAGTTCAGTGTTGCAGAGAGCTATGATTATTGTGCCACTGTACTCCAGCCTGGGAGACAGAGTTAAGACCTTGTCTCTAAAAAAACAAACAAATAAATAAATAAATCCAAAGAGAATTTCTAGAATGTAACTTTTTCCCTACATTGCCTTACTGTTGCGGGACACATTGTAATCAAGTGACAATAAATATAATGTAGACTGAATAATGGGTTTTCGCTCAACAGAATTCTTTTCACGTGGAGATTATTTCTGTTTAGTAGCCTGTTGCTTTCTGATATTTTTGGGAATTAACATGACCACACTGGCCAAGGGGTAATTCAGGCCATGCCTTTGGCTCTCACCTTTGTGAGTACTCCGTCTTCTCGGTGATTCTTCTGTAGCACGTGCTGAAGAGCTAGCTGAATCTTCTGTTGCAGTTTTTCAATTTTTACCTTTTCTTGCAGCCATGAGCGATCTAAACATAAAAAAAGTAACATTCTTTAGCATTCCTCCCACAGGTGTCAGGGTCCCTGTTCTCTGGATTCTTTTGATACAGACAATTGTATCACAATGAATATTTAGAGACGCAGAGGCCTGTTTCACTCCTCTTTGAAAATTTCTCCTAATGGAGTGAAAAGAACGGGGTGTTAAACCTTTCTATTTTTACCAATACTTAGAGGAAGGAAGGATCCTCCCCTTCCAAAGGATAAGCAATTAAATATGAGGCCATACTCATATAAATGCAAATGAAACCGCCATGGCCCCTCAAGATTTTCAAATAATTATACTTGGAATGAAATATTCATTATCAATCCTGCTAGCTTTTTTTGAAAAATATGAAAGTTTTCTTATAATCCTTGAGAACCAAAATTGTCAACAGAATTCCAAGTGACTTAAGGGTTGTTTTTTTGTTTTGTTTTGTTTTTTGTTTTTGGGATGGAGTTTCGCTCTTGTTACCCAGGCTGGAGTGCAATCACCGCAACCTCTGCCTCCTGGGTTCAGGCAATTCTCCTGCCTCAGCCTCCTGAGTAGCTGGGATTACAGGCACACGCCACCATGCCCAGCTAATTTTTTGTATTTTTAGTAGAGACGGGGTTTCACCATGTTGACCAGGATGGTCTCGATCTCTTGACCTCGTGATCCACCCGCCTCGGCCTCCCAAAGTGCTGGGATTACAGGCATGAGCCACCAAGCCCAGCCCGACTTAAGGGCTGTTAATTGAGGATAAAGTCTTTATGTGTAAGTCTTCCAAATGGAAGGCAAAAGTGATCATCCCCAAACATGCAGTGCTGGTTGAAAACACAGATTAAATTTAGATAATCTAGTGGATGACATCTAAGTGGATTTTAACAAAAAAACAGGATGTCTCAAAAATCACGTTATCCTGGAGACATGTATTTAGAAAGGCAACCCTATTCTACAAAAGCATTTCTCTCATATCAGGAGGTTAATTCTGGACTGGGTTTTATTCAATTCTCATTTCTTTTCAGTTTATCTGAAAGGCATGACGTTTTCTTAAAAGAATGTACGTTTATATTGGAGGGAGAAGAGAGGGTATCATTTGAAGACTTAAAATTAGATTGAATGACTGCGGAGACCTCTCTTAGTACCTCCCACGTATTTTATAGCTATTAAATGTATGCACCTTGTAAAAATTCTTTATCTTAGACAACTCTAAAACCATTTTTATTTGGTTATCTTACCTGCTGACATCAGTACGAATGCAGAAAATAATGCAATTTCATCTTCAGTCAGGTGCATAGAACATAAACTCTTTCCAAATTCAAACACAAAGCTAATAAAGTCTTCACAACCTGCCAAAATTAAAATAAAGTCAATTTAGAATTTTGGTTACCGTCTTAAGAGAAAAACACGGGGGAAGGTGACGAGAGATCCAATAATTCAGGATTGGAAGGAATAGTAGTAACATTTCTTTTTTTTTTTTTTTTGAGACGGAGTTTCACTGGTTACCCAGGCTGGAGTGCAATGGCGCGATCTCGGCTCACCGCAACCTCCGCCTCCTGGGTTCAGGCAATTCTCCTGCCTCAGCCTCCTGAGTAGCTGGGATTACAGGCACGTGCCACCATGCCCAGCTAATTTTTTGTATTTTTAGTAGAGACGGGGTTTCACCATGTTGACCAGGATGGTCTCGATCTCTTGACCTCGTGAGCCACCCGCCTCGGCCTCCCAAAGTGCTGGGATTACAGGTGTAAGCCACCGCGCCCGACACAGTAGTAACATTTCTACCGTTTAACAGCTTACAATCTTAAAGAAAAATCCGTTTAGCCATCACCACCACTGCTACCACTGTGTCACATCACCATTACCACCGTCATCCTCATTCAAAATAATGAGACTGAACTTTCGTGGTGTGATGACTATGACCAGTATTGCTCTAAGAGATTTCTCTGGGTTTCTTCTTACTTTACAACAGCTTTATGAAGCAGGGATTATTATTGTCTCCATAGAAGAGGTGAGGAAACTGAGACTTAAAGAGGAACGTGATGCAGCTGTGGTCGCACAGCCTGAGAAGCAAAGCTACCCCGCCTGATTTCAGAGCCTGCGCCTTTAACCTGCGGAGTCCAATAGCCGTAAGCAAATAATAAATAAACTCATTTTTGTTTTCAACTCTATTTCACCTGAAACATCCTTAAAAATGTTAACAAATGACACATTCTGGTGGTAAACTATTACAACTATTTACTAACATGAAAACACAGAATGTGAAAGTCCCCTAAAATAGTAATCCATTCCACAAAAGACTGCTTAAGTTTGGTGTCTATTCCTTCAGATTTGTGTATTTTTGCAAATGTATATATTTAAATGACAATGTGCTATCTCTCTCTCTCTCTATATATATATATATCTCTACATATATCTACATATATATCTTCAGTCATACAGCTTTTTAAAAAATCTCATTTATGTCCAGGCGCGGTGGCTCACACCTGTAATCCCAGCACTTTGGGAGGCCGAGGCGGGTGGATCACGAGGTCAAGAGATCGAGACCATCCTGGTCAACATGGTGAAACCCCGTCTCTACTAAAAATACAAAAAATTAGCTGGGCATGGTTGCGCGTGCCTGTAATCCCAGCTCCTCAGGAGGCTGAGGCAGGAGAATCACTTGAAACCGGGAGGTGGAGGTTTAAGTGAGCTGAGATCGTGCCATTGCACTCCAGCCTGGGTGACAAGAGCGAAACTCTGTCTCAAAAAAAAAAAAAAAAAACACCTCATTTATCCATTCTTCTTAATAACTAAATTCATTTTATCTAAATTACAGAAATCCAAAGTTTATTATTACTATTATTTTGAGACAGAGTCTCACTCTGTCATGTAGGCTGCAGTACAGTGGCACTATCTCAGCTCACTTAAACCTCCACCTCCCGGTTTCAAGTGATTCTTCTGCCTCAGCCTCCTGAGGAGCTGGGACTACAGGCATGCACCACCACACCCAGCTAATTTGTGTATTTCTAGTAGGGATGGGCTTCACCATGTTGGCCAGGCTGGTCTCAAATTCTTGATCTCAGGTGATCCACCCTCCTCGCTCTCCCAAAGTGCTGAGATTACAGGCAGGAGGCACCACGCCTGGCCCAAAATTATTTATTTATAAATTGTGTGTTATGTTTTCCCCTAGGTATAACTTTTACTTCTTGGATATCTGCATTTCAGTCTCATTAATGGTTACTGTTTGAGGGGGAGAGAGGGGCAGAGCTATTGCCCTTTGCTTAATTTTATGTATGAACTCACCTCCTAAAGGTTATCTGAATGATACACCCCAGCAAATCTGGTTTGTTAAAATCTGGAAGGGAACTGGAAGGACATGCAATCGAAATCCCTTTGATTACCAGCTAGATAAAATGAAACTCTAGGTCTTTGCAGGTAATGCAGACAAAAAACTTTTGAGCTATGTGACTTTTCTACAGTGACTAACTAGAGAGTAAAATAGGTAGAAAACTCCTTAATTTCTGTGTTCTAAATAGTCAGTTTTTATTTTGTCCAAGCAGATCTTTCTCTCAACTCCCACCTTTTCCTATAGCCTCTATTGGAAGAAAAGGCACCCTTGTATCCCCTTACCTAAGGATTTGAAGATATCGGGGCTAGCATACTTCCCATCAAAGTACACGGTGTTGTTTTGAGAGTCAAAGGCACGGCACATTCTGATAAACACCACCTCTAGAGAACCTAGGCAGGGGCAGAAAGGCTTTGGGTTAGTCGATGCTAGCGAGTTTGTTTATAAGGTGGTCAGGAAGAGACTCCTTCTGAGAGAGCTTGGTGGGTGTGGAGTGCAGTTAGCTGGTGGGTTCTCAGTCACACCAGCTGTGTATCCAAAAGGGCAGGGTTTTCTCTTCTGTTAAAGACTGTTGTGTTGAAGCTAAGACCTGTTTACTTGAAGTGAGGGTTGATTTATAAATTACTTCCCTAGCACTCTTCCTCCTTGCAATGTGGAGTCTCAGAGTTGCTAGGAAAATATTTATTCCTAGGAACCAAGACAAAGACTCAAACACAAGCATATCTTTCTGCGTTCTACATCGCTCTTCCTAACGACACCGTAAAACTCAGAGGACACGGAGTGTAGAAACAAAACACAGGTGATGGGAAAATGTGGGAATGCGGGTGTCCTTCAAATTAATCTTTTCACCCAGAAGAGACGCGAAGTGGGGGAAGTGTTTCCTGCACACATCTCAAAACCTTTCAAAAGAACTCCGTTTCTGCTAAGGAAAACCTGAGCTATTATGAAAACTGCTCCCGACACCTTCCTTACCCAGCATTTCCTTAATAAGTGGGTGAAAGCAGGTTAGGAAGAGATCTCAGAATTCACTTGCAAAGCACATACCTGCTTTTAGAAGCACAATTTGATCATTTTGACACAGTTCCATAAATCCATCAATGCGTTTGGCAAACTCCACCACATACTGTATAGCTTCTGTGATTTTGATGGCACACAGTTGCCACATCACCTCCCGCTGCTGTTAAAGAGGGAAACATATTAACACCCTCCAGGAAGATGTTAGGTTTTGTAGCAGAAGCTGGAGAGTCATGAAAGCAAAGCATGCCATTGCTTGGGCCCTGGGCCTTGAACAGTGGCAAAGTAGGTTCTTCCTTTTTTTTTTTTTTTGAGACAGAGTCTTGCTCTGTCACCCAGCCTGGAGTGCAGTGGCTTGATATCGGCTCACTGCAACCTCCGTCTCCCAGGTTCAAGTGATTCTCTTGCCTCAGCCTCCCAACGAGCTAGGATTAAAGGCACATGCCACTAGGCCCAACTGATTTCTGTATTTTTTAGTAGAGATAGAGTTTCACCATATTGGCCAGGCTGGTCTTGAACTCCTGACCTCAAGTGTCTGCCTGCCTGGGCCTCCCAAAGTGCTGGGATTACAAGCATGAGCTACTGCGCCCGGCCTGGATGTTCATTTAAGCAATTATTTTGCCTTCGGAAATTTAACATGACTTTACTGTGGGAAAGGGAGAAAAGAAGGAATTAGTTGAATTTATTGTGTACCTACCATGAGCTAGGTGCTTTATGACACCCTTGTCTCAATTCCCGTTCATAAGACTATTTTTCTGGCTGAGCGCGGTGGCTCACCCCTGCAAACCCAGCACTTTGGGAGGCCGATGCGGGGGAATCACTTGAGGTCAGGAGTTCAAGACCAGCCTGGCCAACATGGTAAAACCCCGTTTCTACTAAAAATACAAAAATTAGCCAGGCGTGGTGGCACACGCCTGCAGTCCCAGCTACTTGGGAGGCAGAGGCAGGAGAATCACTTGAACCTGGAAGGCGGAGGTTGTGGTGAGCCAAGATCATGCCAGTGCAAGTGTCAGCTTGGTGACGGGATGAGACTCTGTCTCAAAACAAATGAAACAAAAAAAACTAGCACATAGGGGAGCTGGGATTCAAATCCAAGCATCGCTGACTCTAAATCCCATCGCATATACCTTGTTGCTTCTTCCTGTTTCCATGCTTCTCCTCTGTAGCTTTGGCGCTGCTGGTATTACCCGCTACCTCAAAGGCAAAGTGACGTGCTGCTATTCCTCAACGTATCTGGTTAAACTCCTTTTACTGATGTGTTCTCCAGTTCAGTTACAGAATGATCTGGATCAGTTTTATTGCTAACTTGTTTCCCTTATCTTAGTTTCAGACTGTTTCCACCAATATGACGGGGTGGAAGAAACGGCGAATTAGGAGCCAGGAGTCAAGGTCTGGTCTTGATGTTTCACTGTCCAGACATGTCAACGGATGTTAGTTTTCCTCATGTGTAAAATGGATTCACCTAGGTGATCTTGTTGATCTCAGTGTTTTATAGAAAAAGGTAAGTAGGGCATTATTTGTCAGCCTCACATTGCTAGGTTCAGACTGGAGTTACGATCATAGCTTCTACACTTTTTTTGTATATACAACTCCAGAAACATGAGGCTGAGATTATTTTACATGAACTTCCAGACCTTAAAATCTTTGATTGTGATATTGAGACAAATGTCAATTCATTTAGGCTTTTGGAAGCTGCTAAATCTAGTCTCCTGTTGACAAATGGAAGGAGACGTGTATATGCCTGTAAAGGACAATAGAAATTATTTGCTACTGCTGAAATTGTACATGCAGGCATCTCAGTAAAATAGCAAAGTTTCCAGTACATGAGCAGCTTTGGAAAAAAGATATTTAAACAGAAACTTGCTATCTGATGAGAGACATTCATTCTTTGGTCTGTTTTAACTCTTAAGCAAATGTCCTCTACCTACACCCTTCCCAATATTGCCTCAATCCTAGGAGGACAAAGTCCTCAGATCATACCTTGTTTTGATAGTTCTCAATTTCTTCCTGCAAAAAGGTCTGCCATGTTATCTGCTGGAGCTCTTCTCTCAAGTATTGGCAGGTTTCCAGATGTGATTTCGATATATTCTGTGCAAGGTGTTCTAAGGAGAAAACGGGAGATCACAAACATGAGAAACCAAATTCTTTAAATAATTGGTGGTTTAGTATTTGCTTTAAAATGTAACAAGTAGAAAGCAATGTGCTGTGCAGGTTTGGACCGTCTTTACACATTTAAACACATGATTTGGAACCGTCTTGTGTTTGGGAAGATGAAGGAGGATGGGGGCTTTGCAAAGCCAACATTTGAAGATGAGACTTGGTGACTTCAAAGACCCTCCTGACTTTGCTCTTGTTCTGTGCCTTTATACCAACGTCTAGGAATGAAAAAATATTGACCTAGATAGACATAGGAAATGATTGACGTGGTGCTTCTTCTTGGCATTTTTATGAAGACACATCTGCCGCATAACATTGACCCGGGAAGGATTATTCTCATTCTTGAAAAACTAGAGAATGACATTCTTTTATGGTGACAACTAGGCATTTTCTTATGTTTTGCTTTTTTCTGCAAATTGCAGAACAAGTGTTACTGAGGGCCTAGCATATAACTATGCGTACTGTAGTTGTTAAGACATAGATTCTGGAGCCAGGCCATTCGAGTCCGTATCTCAGCTCTGCTACTTACTAGCTGCGTGATTTAGGTTATGTTATTTAAGCTCTTTCTGTTTCAGTTTCTTCATGTGTAAAATGAGGGAAATGGTACCTATTTCACAGGACTGCTGCGAGAAGTAAATGAGTTGAGCCCTTAGCATGGGGAGGATTACTTAAAATGCACTACAGAATATTAGTTATTATTATAATTGAGCAAGGAGTTTGAAATGTTAAAGATGTAGAGCCCAAGAAGTTTTCTCTGGGTACTTATAATCGGGTGAACGCATGTGAACACACTGGAAGGACAATTCAAGACATTAGATAATAAAGTATAAAGTTGAATACCAGCAGAAGAGAAAGAAAAAAGCAACGGAAGCTGTCATCCCAGCACTTTGGGAGGCTGAGGTGGGCAGATCACTTGAGATCAGGAGTTTGAGACCAGCCTGGCCAACCTGGTGAAACCCTGTCTCTATTAAAAATACAAAAAAAAAAAATTGGCCGGGTGTGGTGGCGGGTGGCTATGATCTCAGCTACTCGGGAGGCTGAGACGGGAATCGTTTGAACCTGGGAGGCAGAGATTGCAGTGAGCTGAGATCGTGCCAGTGTTCTCCAGCCTGGGCGACAGAGTGAGATCCAGTCTCAAAGAAAAGAAAGAGATTCATGTTGGCTTGGTGGAATTAGGAGATGCTTCTTGGCGTAAGAGGAACTTTTGCATTGGACCCTGAAGGATGGATAGGATAGGTAGGCAGAGTCAGTGGCGTCAGGCGGTAGACCAGCTCCACACAAAAGGGAGGGTACACGAAGGAACAAATATGGGATTTACAGGGGAGAGGCAGATACGCTAAAGTGATAGAGTCGAAGCAAAAATACAGGTAGGTCAGGGCCCAAATCCTGAAGGATCCTGAATGTCAGGATTGAGTTTTAGACTTGATACAACAAAAAGAATCAGCAAGATTCTCAGTTGTCATCGTGAAAATTATATCTGGGGGTCCGTAGGGGTGTGGTGGCTCACACCTATACTCCCAGGACGTTGGGAGGCGGAGGCAGGTGGATCACCTGAGGTCAGGAGTTCGACACCAGCCTGGCCAACATGGTGAAATCCCATCTCTACTTAAAATACAAAAATTAGCTGGGCAAGGTGGTGGGTACTTGTAATCCCAGCTACTTGGGAGGCTGAAACAGGAGAATGGCTTGAACCTGGAGGCTGGAATGAGCCCAGATTGCACCACTGCACGCCAGCCTTGGCAACGGACCAAGACTCCATCAGAAAGAAAAGAAAAGAAGAAGAGAACAGAAGAGAAGAAAGGGAGGGAGGAAGGAAATGAGGAAGGAAGGAAATTCTATCTGGGGAAATGGAACAAGCAGTTCTGTGCTTGGTGGACTGGAGCACAGAGAGGCTTGGGTAGGAGGACCACACAGAAGGCTGCTAGAATCTAGATTCTAGGAACTAACAATTTGGAGCAGCTTAGTAGTAATTGTCCTAGAAGGGAAGGATGATTAAAGAAGTCTTTTTAAAAAGAATTAACATAACACCATGAATATAAAGGCATATCAAAAAATGATCCCTCTCCCTAGTATTTAGAGTATAGAATAGGCAAGCCATTTTAAATAATGGTGCTGAATGCAAACGTAGCAACACCAGGGAGGGTGTCTATTTGTTTGGAAATTTGTTACTGCTTTCCTCAAACAGAAGCAGACTTGTTTGTGTGAAAACAGAGCAGGTTCACCTAAATGGAGCTCGAAACCAGAATCTCCTTAGAGACACTGAAACATAACAAACCTGAACGGCCCTACCTGGCAACACGGACACTAAAACAGCATGTTATAAACAACGTAAAAAATACAACACAAATAAAAGAACAAATGTAAAGGACAGAATGAGAAACTGAGAGTGAGAGGGAGAAGCCAGTAAACTATGTGTCTTAGAATCAATGATACTTGCAAAGAGGGGAGTAAAGACAAAAATAATGGGGAGTCAGAAACGAGGACATACATACATAAGGTACTGAACTACCTCTTTTGGAAAGAACTCTCATATGTAAGATCGTTTGTATAATGTAAACCAATTTTTGCTGATAAAAAAGTGATGAGTCTTCACGGGGAGTCAGGGGAGACGCTGTGGAGCGAAGGATAAGAAGAGGCTCGTATGATTTCCTTCCAGGTTACGTATGCTTCATTTCTAGTTAATAAGATGCTTCGCATCTTGTGGTTTCACTTTGTCTTAAGAAACTGTGGCCGCTTATCCCTACCTATTTTAAACAGCCAATAAGAAGTGACACAACAAATCATGCAATGTACAAGACATACCGGTAGAGGGCAGTGGTTGCATTCCCACCATCTGCTCAGCAACTGCCTTTGATTCCAATTCACAGTCGATTTGGCAAGTGTAAGATTTTAGACACTTTGCTATTTTTAAATCTCCGTTTCAGCAAAGGGGAGTATGGTCATGCTGAGTAAAAGTCGAGAATTTAAGTGTGGTCTCTCAGAGAAAGTCTGGAGTAGTGAAACACCCTGGGCGAAGAGTTGGGCGACCTGGCTTCTGTCTGAGCTCAGTAGATAGTCTACCTCCCTCCCTCTGTGACTGGGGCAAGTCACGTGCCCCAGCCAGGACTGCTTCAGCAATGCAGCCAACGCCTTGATGCTTCAGATGGGAAGTCCTGGCTTCTGAGTCAGTCACAGATTTTCATAACTTTAGACACCATCTGGTCCAAACTATCCTTGTTTAAGAAATAATAATGACATGAATAATTATAACAGCACACACAGCATTTCCTATGTGCCAGCCCCACATAATTTGTGTCTATCCTAAATGTATATGTTTTCTCACTTAATCCTTAAAACAACCCCAGGAGAAAGGTACTACTATTATCTCCATTTCACAGATGAGGAAACTGAACCACAGTGAGGTCAAGTGACTTCTTCAAGGTGTCACAGTTGGCAAGCGGCAGAGCTATGATTCAGACACAGACCTTTATATTCTAGGAGGAGAGAAACTACAGCTCGCAGATGTGACCTACGTGACTTATACTGGATTGGACTACTTACATTAATGCTAGGACCAAACCCATATGAGCAGATTTCTTGTCTCATGCTTTGCCCAATGTATCAGTCATCTCTCCCGTGCAAAGCTTTAGATACCAATTATAGTAACAAACATAATTTGCACTTTAAAAAAAACCTTGGTTGTTTATCTGGAATGTAGAATTCAGGTACTAATTGTACACCAAGGACAGAATTTCCTAGCCGACGATGAAAACGTATTTTCCACTAAAACAGGTTGTGCATAGCACTCTTGAAAGAAAGAACTGGACTTAGGACGTGCTGGTTTCGAATTTATTTTCCTATTATACAACTAGTTTCATATAAAATTCAGTGACAAACAGTAGCCTAAACTGAAGTCAAGAGTCTTAGGTAAAGAGATAGCAGGTCTTAAGCCCCAGAAGAAACATCTGAGAAATTGAAGTAGCTTTGGAGAAACAGCAGCAAGACTCGGCCCACTTTCAAGAAACTCTTAGCTCCCTGAAACACGTTGCAGGTGTAAATGGGATAAGAGAATTAGAGCCCAGTTATATCCTTTCCAGATAAATGCTAGTTTAGTTTTGGGTTTGGGACTTTTCCTACAGATGATCTTATTTGATTTATTCTGGAAAATGCCACAACACCTGTGACAAATCCCTAATTTAAAAGTACACAGAGCAAGCGTGAGGATGCAGGGCTCCCAGACTGCACTGGAAAGTGAGCCCATGCAAGAGGAAGCTGACTTGTCTGGGAGCCTCAGGGAATCAGCTCAGCCATTTTGGGTCCCACTTGGGCACCAGTGCGTTTTTTTAGCCAAAGTGCCGTGTTCAAGGGCAACGCTTTGCCGAAGGCCTGTGTATTTATTTCAGGACTGAACATTTAACAAGCAAACAGGACAGAGTCACTAGTATTTACGGTAAGGTGGAAGCAAACATGAAGGGAGTCAGGTCATTTTTCACGGTATCGTGTCAGCTTTCAATCAAATACTTATTCATTTCTGAAAATTTCACTTTCATTACAGTTCTGCTTAAGGCTCAGGCAGCCAAGATTTCATGACGAAAATGGAAGGTTTTTGTTCTAGTTCAAGAAAAAAAAAAAAAAAAAAACAACCTACCTCTGCTCAGCTTGGCTTCTAGTTCAAAGGTTTCTCTGTTAATCAAAAGAGCTGCAATACACCTTTTAATGCTGTTCAATGGTTACAGGCCAGGCTTAAAATGTCCCTGCTCTTGAGGATTTAAATTTAGACCCATAAAGAGATGCTTGTGTTAAAAACCAGAAAGAACATTCAATTTGTTCTATTTGGAGAAAGATTTTACTGGAAATATAAATTTTCACTTAAAAAATGTTTTATGGGATACAGAGGTAGAGAAACCGTCAAAAGAACACAGCCATTATTTCTGTGAACTGAGGATTTCTGTGCTCAGTCCGGACCTGCTGGTTCTTTTCCATCTGAAGTCTTCATTCTCTCCTCGTATTAACTTAGTCCTCTCTACAGCAACTAATTGAAATATCCCAAAGGATTATAACTTTGTGTGAGGAACCACCAGGAGGAGCAGATCAAATTCAAAAACTACAAAGGTTCTTATCAAAGTTTCTCTAATAATAGTGCTGTACTTAAAAATCGATTAAATATAGCAGAGGATGTTAACAGAACTTCCTTGAAATGGAAAGTTGCCCGCTCTCTGTGTTACCAACATTCTAGGTCACATCCCCCAAGAAGCAGCCATCCCCAGCAGTAAGAAAAAGATACGTTTTTTTTTTTGGATGGTGACCTTTAAACATCAATTTTGTCACCAATATCCATCATCAGAGCATTTTGATAAATAAAGAAGATAATTTCTGTTGAACATTTATAGCATATATCAGAGTTGCAGAACTTAGATGCCTACGGGGGCTGTGCAGATGACATCATGGTAGGGGTGGGATGGGCCGTTAAAAGCTGTAAGCCTCTGGCCTGGCTGCTGCCAGTTGGCTGGTGACCTTCATAAATGTTGACCCAGTGTAAATAGATCATTTTTCCCCTGCCACAAGAAGCTAAAAAAGCTGAACTTTTGGGTGTAGTTATCCAAATTTAAATATTAGCAACTTATTCAAAAAATTTAAAACTCTGCACTGATTCAAAAAAATAAATAAATATGCCTATGGGCCAAGTTCGGTTTGTGGACTGCCATTTTTTTTTGGTTCACCTTAGATATAAAGCAGTCCCCGGGATAGAACTAAAGTAAACCACTAACGAAGTTGTTGTGGCCATTCCCTGAGCTTACAGTTTCCTGCAAAATTCAAAGACTGTGGACGTCGGTTTTGTCCCGTTTCGGACGCTGAGACGTCAATGCATGTACCTGGGGAAACAGCAGAGGGCGAAAAGCAAGGGTGCAGGGTGGAAACGAAGGGGCCCAAATGGCAAAGGTGAGTCGCATCATTTAACGAACAGAACTCACAAAAGGAAAGTCAGACACAGCCCTTTGACTTGAAAGGGCACGAACCGAGCATCCCAGTGGAAGCATGCAAGCCATTACCTAATTCTGCCATGGACACGGTTGGGGAAGTCTCTCCATTGGTGAACGAACAGTAGGGGAAGAAGCCTGATGCTGGTGTGTAGTCACATATTGGTTCTGGTTTGATTCCATTGATATCAAGACCTGACTGGTCTGGGGAAGGCTGTATGTCCAGGTAGAAGCTGCTGACGGCAGAGTCTGCCTTGCTCCCCTCAGGGGTGTGCCCGTCCATGTAGTTGCTGAGGTCGTCGTGAAGTTCCGTCAGCCCGTTGGCCGAGATGTTGTAGGTGGGCGTGAGCGGCTCCGCCTCCCCGGGCTGCTGCTGGTGGTCGCGCTGCTGCTGCTGCATCCGGTGTTTCTGCACTTCTGCATACAAGCTGTCTCTCTGCTTTTTCGACATTCGGCCAAATTTTACAGCTGGAAGAAAAAAGCCAAAGCATACCATAGACAATGCGCTTCTCTTCCCTATCCTCTTCTGCGTGCTTTGGGGTTCCCTCTGAAGTCTCAGTCTATCTCAATCCCAAACCGCATGACCACAAAATAGGGACATATCCAGAGGTGAAAAGGGTTCCAACCCACACGGGCCCACTCCGGCCCCCCAGCAGCAAACACAAATCGCAGAGAAACAAGTTTCAGAAAGAGACCAGGTACAGGTAGGACAGGCCCAGAGAGATGCCACCTCTGTTCTCCTGCTGTCACATCCCCCCCATACCCACTGGGCCCGACTGATGACAAAACTTAGTGGACTTGTTCTCCCTCTACCCTTGCAGCTGCCTTAGGCTACCTCTTTCTCTCTCAGGTTCAGACCAAGGCTCAGGGATGCAAAGACTCCCAGGGTTCCTAGGGAAATAAGGTGCCAACCTCAGCATCCATTCAGTTCACCATCCTGTATGCTCCAAGAGGTACTTCCTGATAAACGGCCAACTCTGCAGCTTCATTGTGAGGTGTGAACGAACTGGAGGAGGCCTTTGTAATTCTTTGACATCTATCAGAGTACCGGATCTAAGAAGCCCCCTCCTCCACTCATGGGTCATGGCAGCCCCCGTGGAACCCTGAGACCCATCTTTATTTTTATGTATTCAGAGGCAGAGGTGTGAGCATGGCTCACTGCAGCCTCAACTTCCTGGGTTCAAGTGATCCTCCTATCTCGGCCTCCTAAGTAGCTGGGACCACAGGTGCACACGACCACACCCGGCTCATTTTTTCATTTTTATAGAGATGCAGTTTCACTTGTTGCCCTGGCTGGTCTGGAACTCCAGGGCTCAAGCAGTCCTCCAGCCTCATCCTCCCAAAGTGCTGGGATTACAGGCATGAGCTACCACACCTAGCCAGACCCATCTTTAAACAACACTTTCTGCTGTTCTCATTTAGTCCCAAGTAGTCACAGCATTAGGATTTGGAAAGGACACATACGGTATTATAATATATCATGAGATCCTTATAATAATAACAATCCTTGTTGGGCAGATCTGTTTGTAATGCTTCTCTTTGGGATATGTCCCCATATTTAAAGTGGAGCAATCACTATAGTAACTTTCCAGTTTATTCAGAATATCAAATGACTTCTGGTGAAACACCAAGATCATTGAAAAAAAAAGCAGAACTATGATTTCTTGGTCTGAATTCTTTCAAGAACTCATTTATTTCTCAGCTAGACTCAGCCTTTGCTGGAGGGACTTAGCTATCCTAATTGATTGTGGTTAAATTTATAGCTGATGGGGTGGATGCATTCAGCCATTTGACTATCACCGTATTTCTTTTTTTTTTTTTTTTTGAGACGGAGTTTTGCTCTTGTTACCCAGGCTGGAGTGCAATGGCGCGATCTCAGCTCACCGCAACCTCCGCCTCCTGGGTTCAGGCAATCTCCTGCCTCAGCCTCCTGAGTAGCTGGGATTACAGGCACGCACCACCATGCCCAGCTAATTTTTTGTATTTTTAGTAGACATGGGGTTTCACTATGTTGACCAGAATGGTCTCGATCTCTTGACCTCATGATCCACCCGCCTCGGCCTCCCAAAGTGCTGGGATTACAGGCGTCAGCCACCGCGCCCGGCCTATCACCATATTTCTAAGAGTCTAGGGCAGGAGGCAGGATAGATGGACACGAGGCTGGGAACAAAGGCTCCCCTGGAGGCCAGGTGGTGAATTATTTTCTTGCCAAAGAGGATGCACTGTCCATGTTCACAGAGGAAATAAGCGAGCTGGAATACTGGTCACTTTTCAGTGCCCACAACTCAGAAAACAAACTTGAGTGGGGCTGCTCAGGCATGAACCGGGCTGATGTGGGCTCCGAATTTCAGAACCATTATTTCATAGCCTCCAGAATTCATTCTATACCTATGACAACTTGCGCTATTTCTTATATGCAAAATTTTCAAAAGGTATACTGAAAGGGCTTAATCCTTTGTAAAATAATTTTCTAGGACATCCAAGTGGATTAATATCCACAGGTGAAACTCTTTCTGCTGTGACTCCACAATGATGACTTAACTTCTGTCTTAATATTAACAACAGTAATAATATCATCCTGTGAGTGAAACAGAGGGACCAGCTCTTGAGAAAATACACACACAACTTGTGATTTAACTTACAAATTGATGAGACAGACATAACTTGATCGGTTTACTACCATTGGAAAATGAAATATGCAGAGTTGCATGCCAACATCTCGGCCCAGGAATTTCTGAGCCTAGAGTGGAAGCTCTGAGATTTGTACCTTCCAGTGACAAACGCTTCACTTTTGTAGTGGTGCAGAGACTAGCCTCTTAAAATATGCAGGAACAAAAGTGAACTTGTGCCTATGTAGGCCTACAGGCGCTAAGAACATCAGATTACGGGGAAGGCAGACTGTTGGAACGCTCTGCATTCTGAAGTATTTTTCCACAGGCTGAAATTCCATAGGAGGAGACATTTTCCTTCAAAGGGATCTCTTAGGAGAGCCAGCTGGTATATTTGGAAAAATCCTTAAAATGGACCCGCTGTGCTTTCTGCCCAGCTTCCACGTATAAGCATAACTGTCTTGAAATCTGGTGTTGATTATTCAGTGCACTTAAGATAGTTTTCCAGGAAGATCTTGCAATGTTTTGTACTCGAATGGCAGACAGCCTCTATTCCTTAAAGTAGCTTCTTTTAATGAGAAGAATGCTTCCTGAGCCATGCTTTGCACTATTTCCACACGTTCTGTATGTACAAATATTTGGCTTTGGCATGTGATTCAAAATAGCCAGTTAGCATAAAAGCAGATTCACTGGCAGGGCGCGTTGGCTCACTTCTATAATCGCAGCACTTTGGGAGGCCGAGCGGGTGGATCACGAGGTCAAGAGATCGAGACCATCCTGGTCAACATGGTGAAACCCCGTCTCTACTAAAAATACAAAAATTAGCTGGGCACGGTGGCGTGTGCCTGTAATCCCAGCTACTCAGGAGGCTGAGGCAGGAGAATTGCCTGAACCCAGGAGGCGGAGGTTGCGGTGAGCCGAGATCGCACCATTGCACTCCAGTTTGGGTAACAGGAGCGAAACTCCGTCTCAAAAAAAAAAAAAAAAAAAAAGTGGATTCACTTCAATCTCCAATACACTTACTAGTGTAAAGCAAGTAACAATTCTGGTTAGGGTTTCCTACGGGGGACAATGCCTAGAGGAGGCATTAAGGCCCTCAGATGACACTTACCATTCATCAATCGACCCACCTATAAAGGCCGCAATACCAAAAATCTGAATGTGTTCTGAACACAAGACACTTCTCCTCCACCCCACCCCACCCATCAGCAAGCCCACCGACTCGGGACGAGGAGGAGGAAGCAGTTGCTGTGAGTTCCATAAAGCTGCCAGAGGAGCATGGGGGGCGGTAAGGTGGAAGAACGAGGAGGGGGCAGGCGGGGCAGATGTCGGCAGGTCTGAGGCCAGGTTCCAGGAGGCATTAACGACCCCGCGCAATGGCACAGCTGGAGCTGTGAGAGCTCACCATCCCGAGACATCCCCACGGCAAGGCATTTCTGTAATCGACAGTGCTGGCAGCGGTTTCTACTGGTTCGATCGATCAAACAGTTCTTCTGACGAGGACAGGAGTAGGTGGCATTGCTTTGCTGACTTCTCCTGAAAAAGCCCTGTGATTCGGTTATAAAATATGAAACAGGTTAGTGTCGGTATGAGCAAAATGAAACTGAAGGCGGGATGCTAGGCACTGAGCAACATTAATACTTAATGGAGAATTAAAGTTGTAGCAGAATCATCCAGGAGACCATCAATGAAATTAAAGTCACTTCTTTTTCCTTGAGTAAAAGTGATCCCCAGAGCCTAATCCTCCATCCCTTATACATGCAAAACTTGAACTTCCACAGAAAGTTGCCCGTGTAAAAGGCACAGGACCAGGTCCCTGTTCTTGCCTTCTGATGATCAAAGGCAATGTGCCTGATGGAATGACACAAAGGGACTTACCTTTAGCCTTTATCTCTGATAGATTTTTTTTGTAAAAGAAACACAAAACACTTCCCTGGAATATCCACGTGAAGGGAAATGCAGCCACACCATAACCTAGGGCACTGTGAACCTGGTACATCACGGTGATCCCTACTAGCCCACCTCAACACATGGCCCTATAGGCGTTTCTCATCCCCCAATCTGAACCTACTGTTGCAAGCATCAGAGAACACTTGGATGGATTATTTTGACAGCTCAGTCGAGTGCAAATATTCCCTTATCCCTGACAGTTTAGAAAGGCCACATGTTCAGAATCATGGCCTTTAAGATTTAACAAATCCAATCTGATGCTCTCAGGTGTCAAGTGCTGCTTTGGAAATGAGAGGGAATACAAAGATGGATAAAGAGCTACTGACCTCAGTACTTTAATTTTGTTACTATTATTATTTTTGCTAACTTCCTCAGCTGTATTCTTAGCTGATTAATTGTCACCGTCTATTCTTAAAGTGTCAAGTTTTCTTTTAGTGGTGTTGTAACAGCAACCCCAAAGCTCTACTATGTAGTATTTTCATTCTTATTCAGTGAAAAACATGTTCTAATTTTCAGTAATTTCTTCTTTAGCCCACATTGTGATTTAGAAGCATATTTCTGAATTTCTAAACACATGGGGGCTTTTTTCAGGGGAGGGAGCAGGGTCTTGCTCTGTCACCGGGATTCCTGGGCTCAAGCCATCCTCCTGCCTCAGCCTCCTGAATGGCTGGGACTACAGGTGCACACCACCACGCCTGGCTAGTTTTTATATATATATATATACACACATAGTTGTTGTTGAGACGGGGGTCTCACTATATTGTCCAGGCTGGTCTTGAACTCCTGGCCTTAGGTGATTCTCTTGTCTTAACTTCCCAAAGTCTTGGGATTACAGGCATGAGCCACCTTGTTATCTTTTTATTGCTGATTTACCTTTCAGTTGTTTTGCAAGCTAGAGATGTATGCAGAAAAAACAGTAAGGTAAGTAGAGTCATTGTTATGAAGCAAAGCCATGAAGGGTACAAGTGAGTATTACTATCTTCAAGTTTTAATGGTGAAGAGAGATGACCCCGTTGCAGGTGATAGTAGCGGGAAGAGGTAAAATCCTGAAGAATAAACAGAGTGCTAGGCAAATTGGTTCTCTTACCAAGAGAGTTTTCTGAAGGTCAATTTGGTAGTTTTATCAAACATTTTTAAAAAGCCTACCTACTGAGCTAACCTTTTAAGGAATACACCTTAAAGAAATATTGGCCGGGCACGGTGGCTCAAGCCTGTAATCCCAGCACTTTGGGAGGCCGAGACGGGTGGATCACGAGGTCAAGAGATCGAGACCATCCTGGTCAACATGGTGAAACCCCATCTCTACTAAAAATACAAAAAATTAGCTGGGCATGGTGGCGCATGCCTGTAATCCCAGCTACTCAGGAGGCTGAGGCAGGAGAATTGCCTGAACCCAGGAGGCGGAGGTTGCAGTGAGCTGGGATTGCGCCATTGCATTCCAGCCTGGGTAACAAGAGCGAAACTCCGTCTGAAAAAAAAAAAAATTATTAAGAATGATACAAAGATTTTGTACAAGGGCTTTCTTCCCGGTTCTATCTATTATATAAAAAACGTAGTGAGATCCTAACTGTCCAAGATTACTGAAGGAAGAGTCATATTGTACATATTTATACAATGGAATTCAGCAACCACTACAAATGGTATTTCAGAAATATAATTATTTCTGAATAAAATAAACCAATTTTTTTTTTTAAGAAAAGCAACTAAAGAGTTAAACATAGTATAATCCAATTTTTGGGGGAAAAAAGCGTACCCATATATTTACTATAAAAGCAGCTTTGGAAAATTATGCCCCAAATTGTTAACCGTAGTTGGTGGGGCCAATCAGATTCTAATTTACTTTTTGTTCATCTGTGCTCTTTTTTTTTTTCTACAGTAGGAATGTGGGAAGGTATGTGGACGACTTGAGAAGGAGAAGTGCGCCTGCCTTCCTTTGTAATGGCCGGGGGCCTTTGTAGACCAAGTGGAAGTATGTGACCTCAGTTTCCTGTTCTTTGGAAAACCCAACCAGGGATGGGACAGGGCAAGACCCTGACTGCTCACTCCTCCTGCTTTCAGCCAAGCTGCCTGCTAACCTTGACATGGGCAGAGCTGGGTGCCTAGTGTCTCAGACCGTCTCTCTGCTGTACTTGACCCTCGATCAAGTCCCGCCTCTTCTCTAAAGCAATCTCTCTCTTCGGAAAATATCTAACGCTGTGTTTTCTATTTTATTTCATTGTTTGTGTGTGTGTCTCCCCTGTGAAAAGGGAAGTGAGAAGTAAAGGGGCTTACTAGAGAGAACTCAAGAAAATATAAATGGTCACAGAGGCAGATAATCGTTAGAAGGAGATACAAGGAGGTCAGCTGTCTGGGTATTCATTTTCCTCTGAGATACACAATCTCTGTCCAAGCTGAAAGGTGTGTTTATCTCTTTCTTGAGACTCTCCCACCATTCCTCCCTCGTGTAAAGGCATTGCTGTGGATGCCTAACGTCAGAACTTCATTTGCTTTTCCTTTAGGTGAAGTTGAATTTTGTTTGCTTCACATTAAGCCTGTTAGAGTTTCTTGTATGATCACTGACTATGGGGAATGTCGGAAGGATTTGTTTTTTTCCTTCAGTGGAGCTAGAACTTGAGGGCTGCCATGCTATTTCCTGTACATGTCTTCTGAAGCCCAAATCCCAGCATCTGTCACCTGTCTTTCTAGGCTCTTTTCCACTTTGTGTATATTTCTTTTTGAGACGGAGTTTCGCTCTTGTTACCCAGGCTGGAGTGCAATGGCGCGATCTCGGCTCACCGCAACCTCTGCCTCTTGGGTTCAGGCAATTCTCCTGCCTCAGCCTCCCGAGTAGCTGGGATTACAGGCATGTGCCACCGTGCCCAGCTAATTTTTTGTACTTTTAGTAGAGACGGGGTTTCACCATGTTGACCACGATGGTCTCGATCTCTTGACCTAGTGATCCACCTGCCTCCGGCTTCCAAAGTGCTGGGATTACAGGCGTGAGCCACCGCGCCCGGCCCCACCTTGTGTATTTCTTCTCAGAATCCTCTTCAGTTTCTTTACTACATCTTCTTTTTTTCATTTTTAAAATGGAGGCAGTGTTTCGCTATGCTGCCCAGGCTGGTTGGTCTCAAACTCCTGGGCTCAAGCAGTCCTCCCACCTCGGCTCCCCAAGTAGCTGAGATTACAGGACCCTGCGAACCCCTATATCTGGCATTATTTCCTCATTTCTTTCAAAAGTCTGAAATCCTGAACTAGACACAGGTCTAGTTCACTGGGTCATTAGTGAAAAGGATGCCACTTTTTGGTTTGCACGCACACATTAAGTTAACTTCCACCCACTATGAATAAAGTTCAACACTGCTAACGAAGAAGCCATGAATCATCATCAGTGAGCTCTGCTGTAGGGGAACTCTGAGAACAACAGATGACCAGTCTTCATGAGTACCTATATGAACCCTATCTTTTTATTCTGTATTTTGGATGCAGACCCTGGAGGGGCTGCCATTGCAGGGCTGGGTGACTCCCACAGCAACAACCTGCTGTCAGCCACCTTCCACGTGGAATCCAACCGGCCAGAGCCCTCACCCACGACACCTCCTTCATCAGGCCATTACCCTTCCAGCCATGATTCCCCTGCCCCAGTCACCCTAAGGCCAGGTACCTGACAATCGGAACAGCCTGACCCCTCAGCGCTCTCTAATGGTTCGAACTAGCCACTCCTAACCCTGCTCACCCTGCTGCGCCTTCCTTCCTGTGGAAAACACAGCGGAGGCTCCTGGCAGTTTCCCTGCCTCCCTCTCCCCTTCACTGATCCCGGCGCTTCCCCGTGTGTCCCCTGTGGCATGGCAGGGGCCCTGTCTCTAGGGATTTGTGAGTCCAGCAGTCTCTCCTTGTTCGCTGTTTTGTTTTTCTTGTTTCAGTTATTTGCATCAACTGTAGTAAAGAATATTAAGATATTCTGAGAGAGAAAGGGGAGAAGTGAAGCAAAGAGAGAGAGAGAGAGACAGAGAGAGAGAGTGAGAGAGTGAGAGAGAGAAAGAGAGAGAGAGAGAGTGAGAGAGAGACAGAGAGAGAGAGAGAGACACCACATGCATAAAACTTTTATTACGGTATATTTTTATAATTGTTCTCTATTCTTATTATTGTTGTTAATCTCTCAATGTACCTAATTTATAAGTTCAGCTTTATCACAGGTCTGGGTGTATGGGAGAAAACAGTACCTACAGGGTTCTCAGTTTCAGGCACCCCCCGAGGCTAAGGGGGGATTGCTGTGTAACAAACTTCTTCCGTTCTGACAGTCACTTCCCTATCTGTGTGTCTTCTGATAGCTCATTAAAACAAATCCCAGCTGGGCACGGTGGCTCACTCCTGTAATCCTAGAACTTTGGGAAGCTGAGGTGGGCCATGTGCCCGAGCTTGGAAGTTCAAGACCAGCCTTGGCAACACAGTGAGTCCCCCGTCTCTATTAAAATACAAAAAATTAGCCAGGTGTGGCGGGGTGCACCTGTAGTCCCAGCTACTCAGGAGGCTGAGGCAGGAAAATTGCTTGTACCTGGGAGGCAGAGGTTGCAGTGAGCTGAGATTGCGCCACTGCACTCCTGCATAGGCGAGAGAGTGAGACTCCATCTAAAAAGAAAAAAAGACCCCCACCCCAAAACAAAAAAAACCCACAAATCCCAAGTACCATGAAAACAGCACTGAGCTTGTACTAGGTACTCTATGGTTTAGGCGGGTTGTGACGTTGACTTCTGACAGAGTGATACAGGGCAGGTGCCATCACTTCCCTGGTTTCAAGGCTGAAAAATGGAGGCTTAGAGAGGTGTAGGGACTTGCTCAGAGTCACACCTCTAGCATGGGGTAAGGCCAGGATATGAATTCCCACAGTCGAACTCCAAAACTTGCACGGTCGTTTTGTTTTTCTGCTTCTCTTGTGTGTCAAAAGAATTCCCTCCTTCGTTGTTCTGATGCAGGGCATCCATTCGATGAGGGGGTGTGAAAGGCAGGTCATACAGAGTGAAGCAGTGAGTGAGCCGCTCTGGAGTTAGTGTTTTCCCTCAGCAGCACCTTGGGCTGATCCAGCTTCCTACCGCCTGGACATTTTACAAAGTCTCACCTCCTGGTCTCAATTAGGAGTCACATAAGAAAATTCGTCTCATGAGTCCATCATCTTTCCTCATTTCTGACAGAAGCCTGAAGCCCCATTTGCTTCACCTTACTTATTTCAAAATCACTTTAGCTCGTTGAAGAGCACAAATGACAGACAAACAATGAAACTTAGTGCGAGGGTAGAGAGTGGCCACCATTAAAGATGACCGCGTGATTGTGCCATCAACTGCAAGCACATTCATGACGTATTCCATATGTGCTCTGAGCGGCGGCGCTGTGGCTGGAACCCATGTCCGGCTTCCACGCTATCTGCTTGGAAGAGGATTTCCTTATTTGGAAGTCTCAGTTCTGAGGATTCGGGAAAAGCAAGCACACAAGCAGACATGCCTTACTCTTTACGGCCTCATCCATGCCTCAACTAAGCCAGCTGAGCCAAAGCCTGCCGAAACGTTCCGTGAGTGGCACTGCTAAGAACCAGGAAGGAGATCTTTCTTTTGGATCAAGTCAATGGAGTCATGCCCACAAGGAGAACTATCAAATATCAGATGTGGGAGGTGAAGTGAGGGTATGAGGGAAGGGCTGAGAAGGGAGAAACACGAGAAGTCGACCTCCACGGCTCAGACGGATACTGAAGTCTGCATTTCAGAAAGACACCTGAAGATACCTAATGAGGTACCATAAGGTTGCTGCTGCTTTTTCTTTTTGAAAACCTCTTGGTTTCAGTATTCCTTGGGGGGTTAACAGAGGATGAAGGGTTTAGAAAATTAAACAGATAAAATATTACTGTTAACACAGAAGAGGAAGAAGGATTAGAGGAGAGGAAGAAGAAGAAAAGTAGAAAGTGTGGTAGGACCTTCCTTCCTCAAGGTAGAAGTAGTGTGCTTTTAAATATAGAACTAGGATTTTGTCTGACTGGGGGGAAATCCTATAAAAGGGCTGGGAAGTGAGTGAGCCGAGAGATGAATTCCTGAGCTTCGAGGCCATACAGAGAGCAGGGAAAGAACAAAGCTAGGCATGGAGTTTTGGGTGGAACTGACGAGGTGTTTAAAAAAAAAAAAGTGCTGAAGTTGTGACTTGGCTGGGACAGACATCAAGTACATAACTGGGCAATTTTGTTATTTCTAAACGATAAGCTAACCAATTACTTCCTTGGCTGTCACCAAAGTTCACTTTTTATGGATGTCCAAATACATGAAGACGTGCATTTACAAACATGGTGGGCTTGAGCAGAGAGCCACCATGATACATTTCAGGGAAGTATGTGCTTAGTGAGACTGTGGCGCACTACCACCACCTAGTGGCAGCATGTTCACACGCAGCTATCGCAAATAAAAAATCAGGACAGGTCTTTGGCACTGCAAGAAGTTGAGAGATGATCAGGTAAAGTAGTTCACAAACTGGTGATGTATCAGAAACGCCCATAGCGCTTTCAAAAGATAAACCTTAGATTTATCGAACCAGAACCCTCGGGGTTGTGGTCCAGGCACACATAGCAGTCTGAACGATAAGAAAATACCCTTTGTATAGGTCAGAAAAGAAAAAAAAAATTGTCCTTTTTTAAAGTAAATATTTTTTAAAAGCTCCCTGAAGACATTGATTTCCCTTTGCAAAGAACCAGAGATTGGTTCTAGTTTTCTGATTTGCCAAAAACAAAATGAAGCTTAGAATGTTAAATGACCTGTCCAGGGTCCCATGGTTGGTAAGGGTCGGTACTGGGACTCGATCTCGTGTCCTGATTTTACAATCACTATCCTCTCACGTATGTGTATCTTCTTCAGTGTGGGAAAAACCAAATGATGTCACAGAATCTCGACTTCCTGACACGGAGTCCCTCCATATCCACCTTTCGTTTCCATGTCTAGACTCTCGAAGACATCTCCCCAGTGTTTCTTCCCCTATTTCACCTAGGTTTCAAAACACCTTTCACTTACTTTTATTTCTGATATGTGCCTTACCTTTGCTGGGAAATTCTTTCCCTAATGCTTTTTCTTAAAGAAAAAAGTATGACTGCACACTATGAATTGGTTCACTGACCCCACTAGATGGGAGCTCTGCAAACTGGGACAGAGGCCATGCTGTTTAGAAGCCACATCCCAGGTTGCAAGAGCTGAGTGCTAAAATTTCAGAAATTCTGTTAAGTCTAGTTACTGAATCTGTTATTACACATTAACTGATACATTTCTGACCAAAAAAAAATTAACTTACTTTTTAATGATTATTATTATAGATGATCTTCAGGTCATTTACATCAATTATCCTCATATCTGAAGGGTGGAAATACTACACCATGGTTATGCTGCTGTGCGTCCCTTCCCTACTATGCATTCTGTGAATGAGCAGGTCAGGTGGCTTGAAGATGGCCATTGGTGGGATTATTTATACCACAGAAACTGGCAAATGCTACAAATCGGGTTTTGGTTTATTATTTTGCTTATTGCCTAGGTTTTAAAAGTGATGGCCCAGTGCAGTGGCTCATGCCTGTAATCTCAATAATTTGGGAGGTTGAGCAGGAGTGTCACTTGAGGCCAAGTGTTTGAGACCAGCCTGGGCTACAGAGACCCTGTCTCTATAGAAATAAAACAATTGGCTGGACACAGTGGCTCACGCCTGTAATCCCAGCACTTTGGGAGGCCGAGGTGGGTGGATTGCGAGGTCAAGAGGTTCAGATCATTCCAGCCAACATGGTGAAACCCTGTCTCTACTGAAAATACAAAAATTAGCTGGGCGTTTGGCACGTGCCTATAGTCCCAGCTACTTGGGAGGCTGAGCAGAAAAATGGCTTGAACCCAGGAGACAGAGGTTGTACTGAGCTGAGACTGCACCACTGTGCTCCAGCCTGCAAGAGAGCAAGACTCTGTCTCAAAAAAAAAAAAAAAACAAACCAGCCAGGTGTAGTGGAATGTGCTTGTAGTCCCAGGTACTTGGTAAGGTGAGGTGGGAAGACCGCTTGAGCGCAGGAGTTTGAGGATGCAGTGAGCTATGATTGTACCACTGCATTCTGGCCTGCACAACAGAGTGAGACCCTGTCTCTTAAAAAAAAAAAAAAAAAAAAAGGCCGGGCGCAGTGGCTCACGCCTGTAATCCCAGCACTTTGGGAGGCCAAGGCGGGTGGATCACATGGCCAAGAGATCGAGACCATCCTGGTCAACATGGTGAAACCCTGTCTCTACTAAAAATACAAAAAATTAGCTGGGCACGGTGGCGCATGCCTGTAATCCCAGCTACTCAGGAGGCTGAGGCAGGAGAATTGCCTGAACCCAGGAGGCGGAGGTTGCGGTGAGCTCAGATCGCGCCATTGCACTCCAGCCTGGGTAACAAGAGCGAAACTCCGTCTCAAAAAAACAAAACAAAACAAACAAACAAAAAACAAAGAAAATAATAATGCAGATTAAACTTAACAGTACATCATGTCTAGTGATCTCATTGTGAATAGCACAAGAAGTGGAGGAAACGTTCTTCTAGCATTTGAAAACGATTTCCTGATTCAGCAAACAAGTTTTCATGTCATCGCTGGCGAATGAATGAAGCTACAAAATATCTTCGTTTCACTCTCTTCTTATTCACTAATGTAAACAAAATATCAACAAACATTCATGGTGGACCTAGTCTTTCCTCAACTGTAAGTACAGGATGGATGTAAGAGTTGAGCCGAAATCATGAGAGCATTCAGTGAGAATCATTTGTCTGAATGAAGTTTCTAATAAAAACATCGTATATTGTATTATTGTCTGAAAATTGTGAGAAACTGTACCAGTGAGATAGATACCAAAGTTAACTACATACACACAGACACTTTTTGCTTTCCAGAGAGCCAGCTGTTCACAGCTTGCCAGCACATGGCTGGCCTGGGTCTCATCCTCACTGAGTCCCCAGCTCCCCATTTCACTGTGTGAATGCATCCCCTGGACTTCGGCTAGGCCTTCACCCAGAGTTGTGGTTTGGCCTTCTAGAGCCCCATTTCCTTTCCCCTACCCATTAAGTTCTAAAAACTTCAGCTGATTTTTATTTTCCTTTCTGGAGCAGAATATATGTATATGTGTGTGTGTGTGTGTGTGTGTGTGTGTGTATGTTTTATATATATGTAATATATGTTTTTTATATATGTGTGTGTATATGTGCATGTGTATACAGATACATACACACATATACACACACATATACACACACATATATATGTGTGTGTGTGTGTGTGTATATATATTTAGAGACAGGGTCTCTGTCACTCCGACTAAAGTGCAATGGTGCAATCACGGCTCACTGTAGCCTTAACTTCCTGGGCTCAAGTGATCCTCCCAGCTCACCCTTCTTAGTAGCTGGGACCACAGGTATATGCCGCCATGACTGGCTAATGTTTTAACTTTTTGTGGCAGAGACAGGGTTTCACTTTGTTGCCCATACTGGTCTTGAACTTCTGGCTTTAAGTGATCCTCCTGCCTCTGCCTTCCACAGTGCCAGGATTACAGGCATGAGCCACTGTGCCTGACCTAGAAGAATACATCTTCACCCACAGCCAATTTCCCAGGCTTGTCTCCTCCGGTGTTTTCTTGCTCAGTGACAGGCACCATCTTTCTGTCAGTAACTCAAGGCAGAAAGACGGGCTTCCCTTCATGTCTGCCTCCTCCCCACCCATATCGAAGCATCACTACACATCAGGCGGCTTCTTGGCACTTTCCTGTTTCTGAGATCCATCTACTTGTCTCCATCTTTAATGCTGTTTTCTTTTTTCTTTTTTTTTTTTTTGAGACTGAGTTTTGCTCTTGTTACCCAGGCTGGAGTGCAATGGTGTGATCTCGGCTCACCGCAACCTCCGCCTCCTGGGTTCAAGCAATTCTCCTGCCTCAGTCTCCTGAGTAGCTGGGATTACAGGCACGTGCCACCATGCCCAGCTAATTTTTTGTATCTTTAGTAGAGATGGGGTTTCACCATGTTGACCGGGATGGTCTCGATCTCTTGACCTCGTGATCCACCCGCCTCGGCCTCCCAAAGTGCTGGGATTACAGGCTTGAGCCACCGCGCCCGGCCCACTGCTGTTTTCTTATGTTTCTATGTCTTTCACTTCTTGAGTTGGTGATTATACAGCGTCCCAACTGGGGCCCCTGCTTCCATTCTCATTCCCTCCAATCCATTGCACACAGTTACTAAATATATCTTTCTAAAACATCAAACTGATCAAGTCACTTCTCTGCTTAGGAGCCCTTAATGGCTCCCTGCTGATGACCGGGCGATGGCCACATGTCCAGCCAGCTCTTTTCAAAGTCATACTCTGACCAAGCCTAAACTGCTACGTTCGTATTTCCCCAAAGAAACTCTCGCCTTCCCTTCAGGATTCACTGAGAAGACATTCACTTGCTCTGGGAACCTTTTCTGACCTTGGCCCTCGAGAAGCTGGTTGAGGGGCCCCTCCCATGTATACCCTTCCAGTCCTGTATTTATCCCCCTCCTGTAGCCTTACCTTGTTGAATTATTAATATCTACTTTTCCCAGGGACTGATTGCCTTGTTTCTTTGTTTCCAGTAGCTAACCCAATAGTTAGAGAAATCAACAAATACTTGTTGAATGAATGGCCAGAGGAAAAATGGTGGTAGTGGTAAAAACGGTGGTGACGACAGGCTGAGCGCCAACTCCACACTAGGCACCATGCAGGGTGCTTTGCCGTCCTCATTTGCAATCTACAACGGCCTACAATTGCCAAAGTGGGGATCTATGTGTCTGCTTTACAAATGAGAAAGTTAAAGTTAAGAGACGTTAAGCCACGTGCCCAAAGTCACAGAGCAGGTAAAGGGAGGGCCCAGGATTTGAATTCCTGAATCCGGGGTGCATCTTATTCCAAAGGCCATAGACTTCTTACTACACCACCTCAGAAGCACCAAGACAAACAGGCAGGATCGACTGAACAACAGCAAAAGAGGAACGAAGAACAAAATAAACAAGCAAAAACCGCTTTTCATTTCTGCAGCCCGATCTTCCTGTAACGGTTCAGACCAGGGAGACGGCATTTTGTAGGGTATCGAGTGCCAGGTCTCCAAACTGGTAGGAAAGCACTCATTTGCTACATATACTTTAAAAGTCTAGAAACATGCCTGGCACTTCTCACTGGAATTTTTTTTTTTTTTTCATTAAGACGGAGTTTCGCTCTTGTTACCCAGGCTGGAGTGCAATGGCACGATCTCGGCTCACCGCAACCTCCGCCTCCTGGGTTCAGGCAATTCTCCTGCCTCAGCCTCCCGAGTAGCTGGGATTACAGGCACGCGCCACCATGCCCAGCTAATTTTTGTATTTTTAGTAGAGATGGGGTTTCACCATGTTGACCAGGATGGTCTCGATCTCTTGAACTCGTGATTCACCCGCCTCGGCCTCCCAAAGTGCTGGGATTACAGGCGTGAGCCACCGTGCCTGGCCCCTCACTGGAATTCTTAACAGTTTTGCCCAAGAGTAGGGGCTGGCTGGACACTGCATCGTGGGTGTGGCCAGGAAGGTGAGCAGAGGTCTGACTCTGAGGGGTCCCCTCCTGCACGGGCTCCTTCTCAGTGAAACGCTGATCTGATGTTTGGTCTTTTGACAATTTTCACTTAATGAATTGATTCCTACAGTTCATTAACATACCCACTTCCACTTCTGTATACACATATGTCTTAATTAGCTGCTCATTGGCTGTTTAATTACAAGAAAACAGCTGACAGCTGCCTTGCTGAATTCTAATGGCAGACGCTTTGGAACCGCTACACACTTGCTTTTGACAACCAAGATTTATTCATAACTCTGTGATTTATTGTGAATGCTCACATGCCTGCCCAAATTATTGTATTTTCCAACAGAAGTAAAAATTGGGAATTTGGGGAACTGCTGAAGTGGGTGTATGTCTACCTTTCACTTTACGTCTGAAACTAAGAAAAGCAGAGAATCTTCTATGTAAAAGCACGTCCTATGTTACAACTTTATTTATCTTGGCAACTTTCTGTTGAGAATGTTTAGAAGCATGGGGGTGAGAAGAAAGGAATGTCTTTGGATCAATGCGGGCCAAAAGTTAAATATCAGGCTAGCGGGGAAAAAAGAGGGTAACTTCATTTTATTGAGGGGTAAACAAAGGGCACGCACGGATTAAAATCAAGCAGAGAAAATGATAAAATTAAAGTTGGGGGGGGCAGAAATAAGAGTCCCCAAAGAAGTGTATGAAGAAAAAAATGTGTTCTTTAGAAAGAGTAGGCAGCCTCATTCACAAAAGTTAGCTGGTCCATCCCTACACACATACATCTGGCAGTAATAAATCACAGAAATTCAGATTTCCTGAGCTGTGTCTTTGCTCCACAGCGACTGGCCTCCCTGTAGAATTGTATGCGTAAGTGGTCTCTGATTAAAGCTGCCACGTGTCACATTTGGTAAGTGTAGATGCCTGCTTTTGCCTGTCCTTTGCTGTGCTCAGATGCAATCCAAGAGAAGATCTTTAGCAATGGCTATTCCCCAGCATGCTTGAGGACCTGACCTGAGCCAGGTGCTCTGGCAGGGATCTCTCTACATGCCTTGAGCCCAGCGTCTTCTGTGAGCTGAGAAAGGGCAGCAGTTACCGAGACATGATTAACATGAAAACAAATAAAAAAGAAATCTGAATCATCCTGATAAAAACTGAGGTTTAACACAGCCTATCACTTGCACATTTCATCACAGGACTGGAAGATTTAGCTAAACAAGAATTTGTGCTTATTGCCCGTGTATCACAGAACTGAAACTCAGATATCCTGAGGATGCAATAAGAGCGTATCCCCCCTCAAGTCTAATTTTCATTTTGCATGCCTAGCTCTAACACTGGGGCCACGTGTTTAAAAGCATTAAAATAAAAATGTTGAGTATGAATGTATCAATGCTGAAAAGTGGACAGAATTAGTTCAGGGCTAGAGACATTTCACAACTGAGATAAAAATATTACAATCCTCTAAAAGACAATTTGGGCCTCAAAGGAACATTCATACAAATTTCTTTTTAACCTAAACATAAAAAGCTCCAGAAACGGCTTTAACAACTTCAGAGGAGCACAGTGTCACTTAAATACTCTAGAGATTTTTGAGAAGGCTTTTTTATTGTTAGTTTAAGAAAATAGATTTGTTAACACAGAGATATTATCTCAAATTATCTTTACTAGGTAGAAGAGGAAGCTTTGAATAAGACATCATCTGAAATGTATTAATTGATGAGTATACATTGGACAAATGAATGCCACTTTGTTCTTGGTCTTATACAGGGAAAAGGTTTTAAATGTAATCAGAAACCAATTCACTAATCCCAATACTGGATCATGCATTATCATTAAAAAACTTGCAATTAAAACTGTACAGCCAAAATGTCGAAAAGGATATGGATTTAAAAATGTGTGTGTGTGTGTGTGTCTGTGTGTGTGTGTGTGTGTGTGTGTCTTGAGATAATATTTTCCTCCTCATCATCTGAGCAACCACTATTCTCTTAATGAAATTAGGAACACAAGTTGAATGGCAAACAAGACAACTGCTCAAAAGAAAACCTTGGCCAGGCGTGGTGGCGCAAGCCTGTAATCCCAGCACTTTGGGAGGCCGAGGCGGGTGGATCACAAGGTCAAGAGATCGAGACCATCCTGGTCAACAAGGTGAAACCCCGTCTCTACTAAAAATACAAAAATTAGCTGGGCATGGTGGTGCGTGCCTGTAATCCCAGCTACTCAGGAGGCTGAACCCAGGAGGCGGAGGTTGTGGTGAGCCGAGATGGTGCCATTGCACTCCAGTCTGGGTAACAAGAGCGAAACTCCATCTCAAAAAAAAAAAAAAAAGAAAACCTTAACTGATGATCCTTTTCGTCATAACACTTCATATGTATATTCACTTTGAAGACTGAACTTTAACATCTACAACCTCCAGTGTTACTATGGCCTTTTCCTCTGGTGGCATGGGGCACGAGCTGCCCCTCGTCCCTGGCAGGACTGTCCCCGTGCATGTTCTGCCCCCTCACCATGCTCACCCAAGGCTGAAATTGAAGTCTTTTCCAAGAGCTCAGAAATGTCTCTGAACAGAACCAAAACCTTCCGGGCCTGGATTCTAACATACGTTCTTCTGAAATGCAATATTCAGGGCTCCAGCAGTGCCAATACATTGTTCCCTGATTCCTTCAAGGGAACAAGTCCAGTCTTTATAATAAAAACCTTGGCATAATGGAGTTCCTTAAAAATTTGGGGATGCAGTGCCTGTCTACCTTCACCTTCCACTATCTACAGAAAGGGACCCTTTGCTTCCACCAAACTGGGTTATGTGTGAGCCCCTAAACACATCCAAGACTGCCCTATTTCTGGGCTCTTGCCTCTGCCATTCCTTGTTCTCCTTCCTCAGCCCAGAATGTCCTCCCAGTCCACCTTCACTGGGAAAATCCCTCCTCACCTCCAGCCCACCATTGGTTCCTCCTCACTGATCCCTTGCTAGGCCACTCTCCTCTAGACCATCTCAGCATGTTGCCTAGTGGATAGGTGCTTCTTTTTTTGAGACAGGGTCTTGCTCTGTTGCCAGTCTGGAATGCAGTGGCACCAACATAGCTCACTGCAGCCTTGAACTCCTGGGCTCAAGGGATCCTCCTGCCTCAGGCTTCAGAGTAGTTGGGACCACAGGCAAACACCACTGTGCCTGGCTAATCTTTTTTTTTTTTGTAGAGATGGAGTCTTGCTATGTGGCCCAGGCTGGTCTTGAACTCCTGGGCTCACATGTTCCTCCCACCTCAGCTTCCCAAATTGCTGGGACTATGGGCGTGAGCCACTGGGCCCAGCCTATACGTGTTTCTTATGTATATCACAGACTGTGGACTTACTCTGTACTTAGTTATTGCATTGCTATTTAGCTTTCCACACGCAAGCCCCATCTCTACAACTAGACCATAAACTGCTTAAGGGAAAGATTTGGTCGTTGTCGTCTTCTTTTTTTTTTTTTTTGAGACGAAGTTTTGCTCTTGTTACCCAGGCTGGAGTGCAATGGCGCGATCTCGGCTCACCGCTACCTCCGCCTCCTGGGTGCAGGCAATTCTCCTGCGTCAGCCTCCTGAGTAGCCGGAATTACAGGCACGCGCCACCATGCCCAGCTATTTTTTTGTATTTTTAGTAGAGACGGGGTTTCACCATGTTGACCAGGATGGTCTCGATCTCTTGATCTCGTGATCCATCTGCCTCAGCCTCCCAAAGTGCTGGGATTACAGGCTTGAGCCACTGCGCCCGGCCAAGATTTGGTCTTCTATGTCTTTGGATCCTTTTAGTGCTTATATAGTCCCTGGCCCCCAGGGAGTGCTCACGGTATTATTTTTATTGGTAGATTCCACATAACACATTGCAAATGGTCACAAAAGTCAAGATTACACCCACAGGTGTCCCAGAAACAATATCTAACTATACAGAGCAGCATTACCAAGCCACCAAGAAGTCTGCCTAGTAATGACAATGGTAACGGCAGCCAACACTCAGTAAGTGCTTGTGATGCATCTGGCATTCTTCCAGGTACTTTCCTTAAATGCATGTGACAACCCTCTGAGTTATGACAATTACAGTCCTCATTTTACAGACGGGGGAACTGAGGCACACAGCCGTGGTGTAGGTACTCAAGCCGGTAAACAGCAGAGCTGGGATTTCGACTCGTGGAGTCTGGTTCCAGAGTTAGAGCGGAAGCGTGGCATCTGCTCTCTCTCTACAGACAGCAAAGGGGACCGGGAGAGGATGAGCTGGAACAGCCAGAAACGACGGAAAGAGCTACCAAAACTTCTACCATTTCTGCTGTGCATGTGCAATGCTTCACAACTATGTGCTAAAATCATTATTTCAGCGATTAAACAGGTTCTCTAGTTCCTTATGGTTTCAGGTTGTTGATTTAAAAATGCAATTTAAAACACATTCACAAAATGATTAGTTCAGAAGATGACTGATCATCTCTTTGCTCTTAGATATCTATTTGATACATCAAATGTGAAACTTTTCTGATGTTTAATCACAGCCAAGTTATTTACAACTGATCATGATAGAACCACCTTTACCTGGTTAGAACATGATAAACAATTAACATAAAATGGCAAAATAGAAGCCTATTTTTAGAACTAGGAATAAAAATGTTAGTTACAACAGAGAGAAATTATATACGAGAACGAATCGTCTATGTATCAAATATAAATACATAACATTGTTCAAGTCCCTGGCTAGGCATAGGCCCAATCTGCTAATTAAAGTGTGTTTTATTTGTTTTGTGGGTTTCATTGCATAAAGTCAACAGAGCAGGGGAACAGAACCACAGATAAATGAAAGCCACTTTGGCACTGAGGACATATGCGGACAATATCTGGAAGGGAATCTAGAAAAATGACAACTTTGGAATGCACCTTTTGTTTCCTCATTGCTTTTATTTTTGTCATGTTTTATTAAGCATAAAAAGAAAATTGCTTGTGCCTATATGAACAGTGGTACTCAGAGTCAGCTTAGATTTTCCTCAACAGCATGCTGTTAATTAATCTTCCACAGTGTTGCGGTATTTCACGTGAAGTAGTACCCCCACCCTTGGCCTTGCCCCAGACTCAATTCCTAGATCATCATTCCCATCAATCACTTCTATCAAGTCCTAGATAATCACTCGCCTTATTGACAGACTCAGAGGAAATGATCGGTTGTGTGGGCGGAATGGAGGGTCAAGTGGCACATTGGTGTCCAGGATGCTGCCTCGAACCCTGTGCATTTAAGAAGACACTCAGGTGATATGCAAGGCGCACAAAGCACTGGCGCTCCCAGCAGCCAAGCGATGCGGTCTACAAACCCTCCATCGAGAAAGGCCATGGCATGCCCACCAGGGACACAGCTTTGGGAGGTGGAACACAGACGGGGTGAGGGTAAAAGGCAATGGCTACCCGGCCACATCAGCCAAACCCACTCCAAAAACAAGGAAATGACAGTGGCCACAGGCAGATAACTCTTATCTTATAATCTGGGACGGCAAAGACCAGGCAGATTACTTCATTTTCTTTGTATTTCATTATTTTTATTTACTTTTTTAGGGAGAGGGTCTTGCTCTGTTGCCCAGGCTGGAGTTCAGGGCTGTGATCACAGCTCACTGTAACCTTGAGCTCCTGGACTCAAGTGATAAACCTGCATCGGTTTTCCCTGAGTAGCTGGGGCTATAGGTACACACCACTATGCCCGGCCTCTTATTTTGCTTAATTTATGTAATTAGTCAACAAATGTTGAGGGAGGGCAGATTTTGGAAGGAAAGGGCATAGATGGCTCTGCAGTGTGCAGAAATCTAAAGCTTTGCTAAGATGGGATCAACACGAAGCGTCCATACGTGTACAAATTAGCAAATGTTACCATGACTAACAGGAAATGAAGAATAAACACAATTAGGAGGTTAATCTCCCTGAAGTTTCTCAGCAGTCATGAGTGTCTGTAGGTGATTTTGTATTTTACAACTTTGTATTTTCTAATTTCAGGAAAGGAAAGCTAACCAAATTTGTGGATTTTATTTTTTTGCCTAGTGTCAAAAAGCCTGAGGGCTGACTGAGGCCTGGTTGCAGCAATCAGCTGTCTCAAGGCCTCCCGCATGTTTAAATAGCTTCTCTCCTGTTTATTTTGCACTGTTTTATCCTGTAAGCTGTCTCAAGGCCCTTCCAATACAAGCATGAGGATTTAAATCTTGATAAATTGAAATTTGAATAATAGAGGTAATCTGGGCTTGGGGGATCTTGAATTATTAGGATAAACATCTCTATTTCCCATTTGCACATTACACACGTGCTGTACGTACTGCCCACGATCAAGGTCAGAAATAATAAAAATAGTCAGAAATAATACTGATAATATTTAGAATTAAATAGCACTTTTCCATTCTTAAGGACTTTTTTATATACAGCTTCTCCTTCTATTCTTGGAAGAGTACTCCACGGTAGGAAGATCAGGTGTTAAACCCACTTTTAAAATGAAGCCAGTGAGTCACAAAGAGATTAAGACACCGTCACAACAATATGGAGGAGTGGAGGCAGCAGGACTAGAACTCAGTCTCCTGATAGCTTTCCCGCAGTTTGCCGGATGTGTTAACATGCGTGTGCCAACAATGAGACTCAGTGACATTCCAATTAAACTTACGGGAGACACCTTTTTATAAGCTTATGACAAGGACATTGTACAAGTCTGGAGTTAGCTCTTTTTAAAAAAAGATTACCAAAGAGACTGCTCGTCAGTTCAACTCTGGGGCTGAAAGTGACAAGCAATGCTCAGATACCTTCTGTGGTCTCCTGTTATTTTGAAGGAAGGAGTAAAAATATATGTAACTTCCAGCTGGGCACGGTGGCTCAAGCCTGTAATCCTAGCACTTTGGGAGGCCGAGGCGGGTGGATCATGAGGTTAAGAGATCGAGACCATCCTGGTCAACATGGTGAAATCCCATCTCTACTAAAAATACAAAAAAAAAAATTAGCTTGGCACGGTGGCGTGTGCCTCTAATCCCAGCTACTCGGGAGGCTGAGGCAGGAGAATTGCCTGAACCCAGGAGGCGGAGGTTGCGGTGAGCCGAGTTACCCATTGCACTCCAGCCTGGGTAACAAGAGCGAAACTCCATCTCAAAAAAAAACATATATATATATATGTGTGTGTATATATATGTGTGTGTGTGTGTGTATGTGTGTGTGTGTGTGTATATATATATATATATATATATAACTTCCTTAATTATAATTTAACACCAAACTATTTCTTCTATACTGTCATTTCTTATCACTCAAAATTCTAAGGAGTTGAATTTTAAGACATAAGTAGAGACATAAAAATCAAGAAGATACATTCTAATGTTAATAGAAACAACAACAATTAAAAAGGCTTACCTTGCAGCCTTCACATGTAATGACGCCGTAATGGATTCCCGATGATTTGTCTCCACAGATCTTGCATGGAATAATTTCAATTTGAGCTGCAACAGAAGCACGAAGCCAGTTAATTACATTTTCTTTTAAACACCTTATAAAAGCGTTCCCTGATCAGCATTTGTATAGTAAAAACTAATAACCTGCTAAACATTATACTGCATTAACTATTCATTGCTGAACGGTGAGGGTCCCCCTAGAGCCCTGGACTAAATTATGGCTGCTCGTTATATAATAGCTTTCGGGTTATTAAAATGGGTCATTTGAGAAGGTGTTTAAGAACCCACAGGAAGACTGGAATCAGCATTTCAAAGCCTTCAAGAACTGGAGAGTTCGCAGTTTAGGACTCCGAGGAAAGCAGATACTGAAATGTTTCCTCCCATCTCATTTTCCGTCATTATTTTTAAAAGGTCATCAATCTGTCTTGGCTGAGCGTTATAGCTTGACTGCTAGAGAAAAATACACTCCAAAAAGTCAGGTCTAGTTAGGAAAATGATTCAATTTAAAATATTAATAAGTTAACATGTGATGGCAAGAATTCCTTATCTTTTAAAAAATTAATGCAGTTGCCATGTATTAAGAATTAGTCCATTTGTGTACAATCAAAACCTTTTAACCATAGAGTTAATATCCTGTTTGAATTTAATAATGATGAATCCTGACAAATAGGATATGTTGTTTGCGAGTTCGTTACGCTGGACACCGGGTAATTTCTGGTACAGAGGGCATGTGTTTCTATCCAACTGATGACTTAAGGATGCCTCATGCTGGAAGACTAGCAAATAACATGTATCACACCAAATTTCTCAAATAAGACAGAGCACATTACTAAGCAAACACAAATATCTCCAAGTTAAAAAGAGCATAATTAAGGATTAAAAAATTAAAAAATAAGGACTAATTAGGTAAAAGAAAATGCTTAGATCAAGTATTAAATAGAATTTATGTATCAAATAAAGACCAACGCTGAGCTATATAGACAGGATGGGAACAGTCACCAGTTTACCTGGAATGTGTCATTACACTAAATTCATTTCCCATGGTTTTCACTACTAGGTATCATGTTAGAGTCTCTGAGTTACACACACACACACACACACACACACACACACACACTCTTGCACGTGCCCTAGTCCATTTCATTTTCATGCAGCCTTTACCTAGCCCTAGGCTTTACACAGAGTAATTTCTTTGTCCAAAGAATATGTCCCACACTGTAAGCACCACACACAGACCACAACCCACTTTTTCTTGTCATGTCATCCCATATCCTGGGCTAATTCCACAACCACTTACTTTGGATTTGAGGTGATGCTGGATTCAATACTTAGAAAGAGCACATAATGAAACCATTGGATTTAACCTCATTATAAACCGTGTGTACTGCGAACTCTCTTTCTCAGGGCCCCATGAAAGCACTGTGGTACTTTTAGGGAGTGCAAGCTGTTCTAAAACCAAGCCATCACTTTTTCAGTGCTTGCATAGGGAGTTTCTTTGCTTGTCCCGATTTAGAGATCGTTCCGAATCTCACATCCAGTGTATTTTCTAGACTCTCGAGGCTTTCTAACGCTCTAGTAATGGTGACTTTGGACACTGACAGGTACAGTTTGAGTTAAGCAACTGAGTATGTCTAAGGTTGCATTCAACAAAAATTGTCATTTGCAAGTCTTCCTCCTCATGTGAACACTTGGCTTTTTTTTCAAGAAAAATTCTTTATGAAACATAACATCTAATAATGTCTCATACTTCAGAGCCCTTCCAATACGTTTCATATAGTCAAGGCAAAGGTTTGTGCCACAGCTCTGCAAGTCTAGAGAAAGCGAGTTATGCCTAAGACTTTACAGAGATGCTCAAAAGCCAAGTGGAAGTAGAGGGATCCTGAAAGGTGGTATCAGCTGACTGCGAGTTATTGCCTTTTTCTCTACACAAACTGAGTGGTCTAGAATAAGCACCAGCCTCCCCTACCCTGGTCCCTAGGAACAGAATCATTAGACAACATAAAGTCCTTGAACCATCTGGTAAACAGAATCTATACATGAAAGGAAGAAGACTCACTTGGAGCTGCTTCTGCTCTTCTCACCTCAGGGTGGAATGACAGGAATTAGGGATGAACAAACCTCTTTTAGGTCCCACCATTTAAGTCAGCATCAAAACTATCTGACGCTAAACTTGGGCCTTTCCAGAGTTATCTTGATTCTATCGTAAAAATAGGGGAGATCAAGCATGTCTCTTTAGTCTTCTGTAAGAATAGAAAGGTCCTGGGCAGGGCATATTGGGAACACTGAGTCAAACTGCATCTGGACAAAATGAAAATGGTGTGCAGTATTCCCGTCCAGTTGGCCTGGACTCACAGTGGATTACTAACGAGAAGTGAAGTAATAATGCTTTTTTTGAGACGGGAGTTTCGCTCTTGTTACCCAGACTGGAGTGCAATGGCGTGACCTCGGCTCACCGCCTCCTGGGTTCAGGCAATTCTCCTGCCTCAGCCTCCCGAGTAGCTGGGATTATGGGCATGCACCACCATGCCCAGCTAATTTTTGTATTTTTAGTAGAGACGGGGTTTCACCATGTTGACCAGGATGGTCTCGATCTCTTGACCTTGTGATCCACCCTCCTTGGCCTCCTAAAGTGCTGGGATTACAGGCTTGAGCCACCGCGCCCGGCCAGTAATGATGTTTAATAAGGCTGTGACCACAATGCCTGTGTGACATGGAGGTCTGCTCACAATGGGGGTGGCCTTGGAAGTACCATGCTGGCCCCAGCACTTCCACCCTGGGAATGGCTCATGACCTGGCGGGGGTGAGGGTAGGGGTGCAGGTGGGGAGCAGTTGTAGTGCAGACCCAGGAGTTTGGTGCCACTGTGATACAAGACTGATGGCCTCAGCCAGGCTTCAACTCCTAGGGGTTTTCAGATCTGGAGGATACTTGAGCTGAGATAGTCACGAGATCGGTGGAGGCCAAGAAGCTTAGGACAAATGGACTCACCGTAGATTGACTTGTATTTCCAAACAGGGGGCCATTCACTGAGATCTTTGTCCCCATGGTGTCTGTGCTTAGTTCCAGTGGCCTAAAGCATCAAAATTAATTGAAACAAGCTTCACTGGGAATCTCATCGTTTCTGGACAGCAAATTGGTATTCTGATTGGTTAAATTATTCTCCGAGGCTCCCTCCTGCATGGTTCTCTCATCTCAGATGACAATTTCAGTTGCAAGCGCTCTTTGGGAAATGACTGCAACTCCCCTACTCCAAAAGCAAACCCTCTGAATGTGATCTGATCACACGTGTTGATATTCTCAGAATGCAAGTATTTGCAGATTGGAGCAGCGCACTTCCTCAGCCCTCCATTTAATCCAACAATGCACAAAGCTGCCTCCATCCCCTCTTTTAGTCAATTTCCAGAATTAAATGAATCCATGAGGAAAAATGCAGTCCGTGCCCTGCAAATTCTCCAAAAGGATGCAGTTTAGTTTCTTGAATTTGAATTTTCTGTCCAACAAGAAGGAGGAGGACAATAATCCCTGTCTTTTGCCTTTCATCGTGTAGGCTTTTCAGTTTCCCACCAGGTAGTGTTGTGTCTTCTCAAAACAATCTTCTTTTAACACAAATTATGAATCTTGGCCCATATATATACTGCACACATTAACTCAGCCAGCATTTCAAAGGATGAGTTCTGTTAGACAGCACTACTGTCAACGTTCACAAGTATATTGATTAAATTAGCCCACATGCATATTCATCCCAGGAAAGAAGTTTATTGTGTAGTGGAGTATCTGGAGCAAGATGCACGCGTATAATCATGAATTGGCTTCACAATGAACAATCTTGCTATGAAAAATTCTAATTGCCCACATTTTCAGCTCTATTGCCTCAATAATTTGCTCTCTCATGTACCCTATATAATTCAAACAGGCTCTCCACACCTGCAGAGGCAAATTTCTGCAGTTTCAAGGAGCTGACAACAAGTGGCAGCGGGCGCTAATTAACCAAGTGGTCCTTGGGGCTAGGCTGTCATTTAGCACTGTACTTCTATAAAAAGTTCGCTTTGAATTTTTAATTATAAAAGGAACAAGAACTTGAGCACTAGCCTTCTTAAGATGACATTTATTCCTCAGGACATATCTTTAGAGCGATCATGGTCCAGAGAACAACGCCCATTCCTCCAAAGAATTAGAAAAATGAAAATTGTAGGAGAGCCACCCAGTACTTCATGCTGTGGGTCAGTAGTGATTTCTCAATAGTAATAAAATAAATTTATAATAATACCTACATGTGTTTGTGCTAAGAACGTGTCCTGCGTCACATCTCGCTCCCTCCTCCAACACCCTGTGTGCACACATCACTATTTATTGTTACTGTTGTCACCGTCACCGTCGTCAATGCACTCTCGTTAAGCAATCACTAACCAGGGTTCAAAAGACCTCGCCTTCATAGTTCCTTTAAACTTACACACGACTCAGGAACTGATGTCAACATCTTTTTCTGCGAGTTATCTGGATAGTTTATGACTGAAAATCATCATCAACCTTCCAGGCCACTGATCTCAGTTTCACAAACTTCTGATTAGAATTTTAACCCTAAAATGACCAATGCCGGCATTTGATAATTCTCAAGGCCAGGCAAATCACTTGACCTCTCTGAGCCTCAGTTTCATACTTGAAGGTGCAAGGATGTGACACATGAATGACACAGCATATATATGATATCTATGTGAGCATTTTAGATATGGATTCTCTGTATGTGCACATCGCATAGTTCTTAGAAATAGTTGGCACTCAATAACTAGCAGTTATTATTATTGTTGTTGTTGATAAGAAATCCTGCCTTATAGTGAAATGAAATTCCTTCCTCCAGACTTTAAGCTCTTTCTCAGGCGGGGATAGAGAAAAGCTGCTTATCCTCCAAATAATACGACAGGCGGTTCCTACCAGCTACCACAGCAATCCTTCACAACATTGCTGCTCAACTGTCTGCTACAACACAGTGGCATGTTGCAGGAAGTTGTAGGGGCGTCACAGGGAATTGGTTTCGAATAAAACTTTAACAGAATTAAAGTTTTTCATCAGTTCACATAAAAAGTAAACTAATATGGACCCAATGTTACCCCAATAAAATCTGTCACTCTAGCTCACTTGCACAATCATATATTTTCTTGAATAGAACTGAATGGGATGGGGTTACTGTTGGCTGGCCAACGGCCGAACCTTGGGTACACTTATGAGAATATGTCTGTCATGCTTATGAATGTCAATCAATTTTGTGGGTCTTGCAAAAATGGTTAAAAACTAGTGCTTTAAACAGCCTATCTTTTATACAAATCTTTTTTTTTTTTTTTTTCTGGAGTGCAGAGAATACGGAGGACTTTTCACTATAGCCTATGTTGCCTATTTCTCTAATGTTTGAATTTTTTACAACCAGCATGCATTACTTTTGTAAGCAGAAAAACCAATAAAGATTAAAAAGGAAAACCCTAAGGCATTTGATTTTATTTTCAGTAAAATGGCTTGAGTCCTTTATAGATTAGTCACTTCATTTTATCCCCCGGTTAAAACTGCCAGGGTATTAAAGGCTTCCGCTGCCTGAATGGTGGCCTGGCTTGCGTGGCAAGGCTGGCCAGGGGAGAGCTGCGGAGTCTTCACCTTGTCTCTTGGAGGGACTTCAGGAGTGCCAGGCTTCTAGAATTTCATGGTCCCCTTATTCCAGGGCTTCTAAAGATGGTCATGCACATTGTGCTCTGCCCAGTACAGCCTAGTGAGGGGGCAAAAGTTGGGGCTGAAATGCACCTGGCAGTGAGCCTTGCTGCAGAGTGGCTACAACAGCCTGGAGAAAGCCTTTCTTCCTCTGTCTACCCCGATAAGCTCCTTTTTGGCACATCCTCCTCCCAGGGGTGGTGCCCCTTCTCTACTGTGCTAGCAGTGGAGAGTTCAGGGAGCAAACCATTTTCTCTCTATTCTGACATGGGAGGTCCTGGGCCACCATGAGGGTTTGCAGAGAGTTCTCATTACAGCTCCACGTGGAAGGGGAACAGACCATCGACCTGGAGCTGTGACTTGGAACAGCGTATGGGTATGTTCCACAGCCCAGGCATGTTCAGTGGCCCTCAGGGATGAGGAGAGCCGAGTTCTAGCTGCATGGTACAGAAACCGCTGACTGAGTCGTTTGGCCACTTGGTCTAAGTATATATTCAACGTGACACTAACGTGTTTTTCGAGTACATTATTTTCTTTTCTTGATTTTGGATTCTTTCATGACAGTATTTCATCCTCGCTGAACATCACCAAAACAATTAGACCTCCAATTAGAAAGCCCTCCTCCTTCAGTAAGCAGGCTCATCGCCATCCTTGGTAACAGTAATAATGCCCGAGTTTGTGCGGAATTCTACCTAGTTTTCAAAGGTGTTTGCTCCTCGTTAGCTTGCTCTGATTTGGGAACTTTCAACATCTCTAAAGGAGGCAGAGAGGTTTCATCATCCCCATTTTACAGATGTGGAAAATGAACCTCAGCAAGGTTAAATGGCTTCTTCTCTATGTTCAGATTTCCCAGGGTCTGATGCAGAAACAGCCATAAATGAGACAGACTTGGTGACTCTTTCCTATTCAAGGTTATTCGATGCATTCTGATTTATGCCATCACTGATCTGGGGCTCTCAAGGGGACATGACACCAATAAGAAAGCACTGGGAGTGAACTCAGCTAAGAGGTAGAGCTGGCCCTTCCCAGTCTCCATCTGAGACTGGACTCCCTGGGTGGCCTCCAGCAAGTCACTTACACCTCCACTTCCTCCAGCTATAAAGTGGGAATAATTCCTACCTCCCAGGCAGATGGTGGTAAATGAGTGCTCACAAAGCTCTTTGAAGATGAAAAACCTATATAAATGGGAAGCTTCAGGAAGCTTGCCATACCATGCTTGGCAAAGATTGTGACGCTGTGTTCTATCGCCCATACTCAGCTAAGCCACAAAGAGAATAAAAATTACATAGAACCATAATTTTCATTTGCTAGTTAGACTGAAACTTTTTAATCACTGGTTTCCAAGATGCTTTCCCGAGGGACTGATGGGTCCCAATGTTACTATCTAATCCACAACTTAGAAGAAAAAGAGCACCTAGATGGAGAAGAAGCCTCTCTATGCAAATTCCTTGACCTGGCTTTATCTAGGGCTTGTACAGTCTTGCTGGGGCATCATGGAAATGGCATGATTCCCACTTGTTAACATCATAAACATATATGTCACCCTCTGACATCAAGCCTTACTATTAACATCTGACTCAAATGACTCTATCCAATTACAGCCATTTAAAAAAAAGTTCTGTACCTACTAAATAAGCCACTTCTTAAAAACTTCAACTGGATTGTCATTTCTGCTGAAAACCTAATGACTTTAAAAAGTCATTTTTCAATAAATACCTGCCAAATACACAAACACACACACACACACCCCTCAAACCATCAAGAGATCAAACAATTGTGAACTAAATTTAAAATAAGACAAAATTGAAGTCTGGAACTTTGACAATTTTTCGTCAGTCTTTTTAAGACCTAGGTGTGTCAGAGGTAAAATACTGGGCCAGAATGCTCCGTCTGAATTCAGAGAAGCCGAGCTGTGTGTGCAGGAAATCTCTGAAGAGTAAGGAAGCCAGGCACAACTTCTCATGTGGCTTTCTGTGAATATGCAGGTAGTTCTGACAATGGGAACTGAATATTAATCCTTTGTGATATGTTTCCATCCCTACTGGATTAAGCTTTCTAGAGAAAATGACTCACATTCCCTGATGCATATGTATCTTTGCTAAAAGCCAAATCCAAATGAGCACTTTTATCCCTAGACAGGGAAATTCTGTCAAATCAGAGACGAAACAGATTTTTCATAGAGAAGAACAGTGGGTGGCTTTGATTTTTAGATCCAGTTCTCTCTAGAATTCTTCTATCCCATAGTAATGCACAAACGCTTTAAATTTAAGGCAACTGACTCTTTACCTTTTTTGGTATCTACCTGGTGACTAATTTAAACCCTGAGTGAAAGACTTGAACAGCAAGAGAATAAGCTTTGTAATCCTTCATCATACTCATCCAGTGGGTCAAATACTAAATAAGTTCTCACCCAGTAAATGATGCCACCATGATCAGCAATACAATCTTTTTTTTTTTTTTTTTTTTTTTTTTTACTTTTTGTTTTTCCTCTCTCCTGGTTTTATAAACAACGGACTGTATTTGTTGCCAAGGATTTGTGGGGTTATGTGATTTCAGGTGCTAAGATAAAGATAACTGGTAACCAACGGTTCTTAGTTGGCATAAGGTCCCTCTAAGATTCTAGAATTAACTACAATTTAAAATATAAAATCCTTGAAGATGTTGTAGGGCCCTGGGACCAGTCACATCTAACAAAAGTCCTCCTTCTCTAGACTCTCTCAGGGTGGGTTAAATGTCATTTCACATCAGCAGGAAAGAGAACGCATTTATTTTGCTAAGTGATTAGACCGTGCTCAAGGGAAATTCCTAATAACGTTGTTTCCAACAATGGTGCCCCTGACATAAATCTGGATAATACTAGAGCAGAAAAAGTCATCCGATTCACAGAACCACATGTAATCGTTTCTTGCTATCAAAACCTCACTTCAGGTACCAATTTCTTTTTTCTCTCTAACAAGAACAATGAGGCTACATTTAGGTGAAGTCTTCCTTTACCTACAGCTGAGAAAACTTCTTTAAAAACAAACCAAATCTGGTGATCTTATCTAGTTTCTGCTCAACCAAAAACATCAGAATTACTCTTAATGAATTTTATGAAACACTCCTACTCTACGCAATTACCCCAACCTTCTCACACCTAAGCCCACGAGAAAAACCACTCCGCTCTATAGCTGTCTTACCTTCACACCTAATTTCACAACCCTCCCAATCCTTAACAACCACTGATTACTGATACCACCTGCACAATTTCCATAACCCCCAGAACTGTGCCAACACAAAACTCAGCTGCGCGAAGCAAGATGTGCAGAAATGGGTCAAAATAACAAGAATCCAGGTTAACTCATAAAAGCTTACCAGGCAAAGGAACCCATCATTTCTTTCCATGAGCTCTGACGGGATTCTGAAGATCTGCTACCGCTTACTGAATAGATGTCACTCAAGAAATACTCCCCAAGCAAAAGACTGGAAATGACTTACAATGTTAAACCTTGAAAATGCATTTACTTCCCTTTATAGCAAGCCCAGAAGACTAAAAAGATAATACATTTACAGTCACAGGAACACAGTGTCCAAAACTTTCTTGGTCCACAGATCATTTTAGTGGGTGAGGATCATTAAGAGGATTAGACCACAGCTTGTATCTCTGCTTAACTTCTGTGCTGTTTTCCACTTCAGAAAAGTGTCCTTAGAATCAATAAGAGGATGAAGCTTTGGATGAGAGATGAGGGAAGGGTCTGGGTTTAATTTAAAATCACAGGCAAATTATTTAGGCTTGCCAGAAGCAGAAGTGTAAATGTTTATATATTAATCACTTTAAGATTGTAAGATCTTGAAGACTTAGTGACCAGCTCCCAGAAATTCAACAAGTTTATTTACCTCCAATTTCCTGGACATGGTCATTTACATCCAGACACAAAATACGGCAAGTTCTAAGCCTCTCAAATGCATCACCGACGTATTTCTGAATTGTGGCTCAATGGTATTTTTAAAAAAAATTCTCTTTTATGATGCTTTTCTTAGACAACCAGTTCAGCCAGGCATACTAATGACCAAACAACCTGAAGACTCGTTTCTGACTCTTTCTCTAAATGCATAATCTTTAAACTTGCTGATGAAACAAACATTTCCATTCTTAATTACAACATATAAGCTCAACCTGACACAGGACAGCAATATTGTTTCCATGCCTGTTCCCTAGGGGAAGCAGCGGGAGCTGCTGGCCATTTCTCAGCAGGAAAGGGAAACACAGAAAAAGGCAGCGGGCCTTGGGGATTTAAGTAGTTGTGAGACATAAGGAGAAGAAATGATCTCGACCAAGCTAAGAAATTGTCAGATTTATTTTGAGAAGGTCTGACATCTGCATCGACGCAGACAATAAAACACCTCATAAATGTCATTTTTTCCCCAACTGAAAGAAATGCATAGCCTGTTTATCTTGAAGCTACTTATTTTTATATGAGACATACACTAGAAATAAGAACACAACTGCCATGTCCAGATGTCAAAACGAGGCCTGCGATCCTGTCCTCCCTATTCCATTTTCAGTTTATGCTCCTCCGGCCCAAGGTGGTTCTTCTGCAGGCAGAGACAGACATTTCTGATGCGATTCTACGACTATCCTGAAGATACTGCGATAAGCCATCCACTATTTGTCAATGGGTGTCTCTGTCACTTAAGATCGCTCGAGTGAGTGTGACATTTTCACTGCAGTAAGTGAATCTTTCTAATTTGCAGTAAAAGTGTACCTTTCAGCCAGGCACGGTGGCTCTAGCCTGTAATCCCAGCACTTTGGGAGGCCGAGGCAGGTGGATCATGAGGTCAAGAGATCGAGACCATCCCGGTCAACATGGTGAAACCCCGTCTCTACTAAAGATACAAAAAATTAGCTGGGCATGGTGGCGTGTGCCTGTAATCCCAGCTACTCAGGAGGCTGAGGCAGGAGAATTGCCTGAACCCAGGAGGTGGAGGTTGCGGTGAGCCGGGATTGCGCCATTGCACTCCAGCCTGGGTAACGAGCGAAACTCCATCTCAAAAAAAAAAAGTGTACCATTCACACACTTCGGTACTTCAGTACGGCAAGGTTTTGAAATCCATTTCACAAGTGGTGGCAGCACATTTCACATCAGATGGAAACACACTCTGATTGCTAACAGCTGCTGTGGGCAATCTTACTGTCACAGCCAGAGCTCAGAATAGCAGGTCCTTTTTAATGCCAATAGCCGCTACCATCTTAAATGGTAACACAGGCACACGCATGCCACATATACACACATACTACACACCTATACCACGCACGCATACACTACACTCACATATACCATGCTCACACACACCACAGATGCACACCTCAAACACACACAGCACACATGCACACCACACACGGCACACATGCACACTACACATACAGCACACATATACAGCACACATGGCACACATGCACACTACACACACAGCACACACGCACACCACACACACAGCACACTACACATGGCACAGATGCACATGTCACACACACGGCACACATGCACACTACACAGTCACACACACATGGCACACATGCACACGTCACACACAGGTCTATTCGGCTGCAAGCCCTACCTCCACTTGCCGAGAATCTGCATGACTAGGCACCAAGGACACGGAACACACACACTCACACCCACCCTACATGTGGATAACACACAGCACAGATGCACACCACACATGCCACACACACATATACTGCATACACACCCCCCCACATCACCCCTCGCCCCTCAACGTATGGGTCCACACATGGGTCCATCCAGCTGCTAGCCCTGCCAACACTTGCTGAGAACCTGCACGACTGGGCATCTCGGACAGAAAAAGGAGGCACAGAACCCACGCGTGTCCCCCATCCTGTTGCATGAGCTTCACCGCATAGGAATTAAGGATGGAAGTGAAACCTTTTTATTTAATTTTTTTAAGGAGAAAGAGAAGAGTTGATTATAACGTTGAAGGTAAAGTACAGAGATTTGATTTGCAAACTCTAGAGTCTTAGGGTTGAATCCCTGCGCTGACATTTGCTAGCTATGAGAACTTGGGCACATTCTTAATCTCTTTGTGCCTCAGTTTCCTCACCTTTAAAACAAGCCCAATCTCATTATCACAGGGTACACAAGTAAAGGGCCTATAGCATCAGTGCCCAGCACATAGTAAGTGTTCCATAAATGTTACTTAGAATCATCACCACTGTCTTTTTTTTTTTTTTAAACTGGGTCTCACTCTGTCACGCAGGCTGGAGTGCACTGGTGTAATCACAGCTCACTGCAACCTCTGCTTCCTGGCCTGAAGCAATCCTCCCACCTCAGCCTCCTGAGTAGCTGGGGCTACAGGTACACAGCACCACACCCAGCTTTTTTTTTTTAAGTAGAGATGGGGTTTTGCCATGTTGCCCAAGCTGGCCTTGAACTCCTGGACTCAAGTGATCTACCTGTCTTGGCCTCCCATAGTGCTGGGATCACTGTCTATCGTTTAAGGATGATTGTATTTGGCAGGGGCTGCAGCTGGAGTTGAGGAAACTGGGAAGAATGGAGGAGAGGTCACTGTATTTCTTTTGTATGACGACATGGAGTTTAGCAGCTTTATTTCTAACACAGAGGCCTAATGTGAGAAGTAACACTAACCAGGGAATGACTAAAAGAAACCAGTGTTTCTTTCTAGGGAAAGCCCACAGCGAGGCTGGCATGTTGGAGAGGTGGTAAGTGCAGGAAGTGGGGGAGGCCTCACACTGAGGTAAAACGGGGAAAAGACTGAACTGTCCCTGCAGTGAGCAAAGTTCACCAGGCGCCGGTAATACCCCGTGACTCTTTCTCCAGGGCTCAGCTTCCTCGTCTGTTCTCAGACACGTGGTCCAGTACCAGAGCCGGCCCCACGGTACTACACTGTCATGTGAGGAGCGACCTTTCATCTCCCCAACAACAGGGACCCGTTTTTACAGCAAAACCCAGCAGGTGTCACCTCGTCAGGGAAAGAGGAAGAAGAGCAGACTATGTGGTGACTCGTTTTTCCTTTTCATTGCATTTTGGTTTAGGAAAGAAAACACAATGAAGTTTTCTCTTCAAGATCCAAAACAAAAGTTCTGGCCCCTAGAACACTGTGGCAGCTAGGACACCGTTTTGATACACCGAACCCCTCGCGCTTCCCCTGCTTTTTTTTTAAACTTCATTTTATAAAATAACAATTCTACTACCAAATGAAGAGAATTTTTTTTTTTTGAGACGGAGTTTCACTCTTGTTACCCAGGCTGGAGTGCAATGGTGCAATCTCGGCTCACCGCAACCTCCGCCTCCTGGGTTCAGGCAATTCTCCTGCCTCAGCCTCCTGAGTAGCTGGGATTACAGGCACGCACCACCGTGCCCAGCTAATTTTTTGTAATTTTAGTAGAGACGGGGTTTCACCATGTTGACCAGGATGGTCTCGATCTCTTGACCTCGTGATCCACCCACCTCGGCCTCCCAGAGTGCTGGGATTACAGGCGTGAGCCACCGTGACCAGCCGAGAAATTTTTTCAATACCATGTCTTGCAATTACAGATGAGACAAGGCAACACTATGCTAATATGGTGATGTAAAAATAAAAGGTTTTTTTTTTTTCCCTTCAAAGTAAACAATTTTAACTGAACGTGTTAGGACAAACTTGGGTTATTTTTTCTCTCTCTCTCTCTGAAGTCCATCAATCGTGCGCTTTTGCTTTAAATCAATAGAGGCAAAGCCCATTGCAGGTAGTGTCAGTAATGCAAATCCATTTCCTATTGTAATTCACTATTCAAAACGACACCATTTCCACCAGCGAAGCATTTTAGAACCTCAAGCGTCACTGTCACCACCTGCAAGAGTCTAAGGTACTGGAGGTAATGCACGAGGTTGAAGGCCACGTCAAGGAGGATGAGGACAGAGGGGGAACTTCCGAGGTAGCCCCCACCATGGCGATATAAAAGCATATTCATCAGACAAGTGCCTTCGTGGTGTGACGTTGGGGAACCAGGCCCAGTGGGGCGGCGGGATCAGCTCAGTATTCCAAAACAGCCAACCCAACTATTCACCAGGATTTGCCTCGGTTTTGCCTTCACGGCTATTCAAAGAGGCCTGAAGCAGGCATTGAAAGCAATTTCAAGAAATCTAGTTAAATAAGAGAATTAAAGTTTAGAAAATAATCATTTGAATAAGTGTGTAGACTTCCAAATAAATTCTGAATGGAACAGATTTGTGGGGGGGATTTATAACCTTTGGTAAGTTTTAAAAACCAGCCACACCTTAAACATACCCACCAATAATGAGAAGAATGGCTAGCACTTATGAGGAATTATTATTCATTTAAAATACCCTTTAAAGTATGTTACAAAGATAAATGTGTTTAGTCCTTATCTGTCCCTACCCTTCACAATAAACAATAATATTTCTATTGAAGCCAGTTTCCTGTTCCTGGAATCAGCTTTTTGTCAGTTAAGCTCTATAAGCTAATTAGTATGGAAAGTAACATCGTCAGTAGGAAAACAGGTACTCTACCAGAGAAATATCAGTCTATTTTAGGAATGTTTTTAAGAGAGAGTTGTGGTTATCTACAAGACAAAAATGAAGGCTTTTCTGGTCTGCTAAGTTCAACGATGTGACCGAAGCACGTCTCACTGTCCAATTACAGAGCACGCTCCAAGTCTATTCTTTTCCTTCCTCACTCCTGACTTTAAGACAATGCAAATTAACCTCAAAGGATGCCTTCTTCGGGCATAATTTTACAACTATTCTTTAAGATCCTTTATCTCACTTCAAAGCACTTTTCGAAAACACGTCCTCAATGAGGTAGGTGAGATCTCAGGAACGGGGATAGAATTCGTTTTTAATAAATAAGTGTGCGCGATTTTTTAAATCTGTATCATTGCAGGAACTTTCCTCAAAGAGGCTTTAGTGAAGAACTTAAAATGGAGAAAGACAACTTCTGCACGTGGTGATCAGGTTGCCTTCTGTCTCCTCTAAGTCAGGGAGTCAAGGGGCCGTGGAACCAGCCGTCCCACCTGCCACCACAGTTTCCCACCCTTCTCCTAACCTGACACATGCCATCGACATTGCTAGGCCCTGCTTCTCATTCAACTCTAACTGAAAAATGGGGAGAAGAAAGGATTGTGTAAGAAAACAATGAAAAACTTTGAGGGCCACCGAACAGATTTCCTGAACGAATGATGTATTTTAGTATTCCAGGAATTTGATTAGGATGAACTGTTATTTGGAGGTCTGTCTACTGAGAGAGTAATTGCTAAACTCAAGGAAATCGGTCACAAATACTTCAGCAACAGCTATAAATTACCAGTGGGCCAAAGATTTTGAGACTGTGACGAACTTCTCCGGGAACCTTACCATTCATTTCACTCCACTGCGGCCACATTCCCCCATCTGCAGTAAGCCAAAGCAGTCCCCGGGAGAAGCAGACAGAGACAGGAAGATGGGGGCAGTTCTGCCTAGTCTTCAGTGACAGCTCATAAACCTTAAAAAAGTAGAATTTTAATAAAGCCCATTTTTATATTTTCAAACACCAAACTGGGAAGTGGAAGAAAGCGATGATCGTTCCAAAGGGCTTCCTGTGGGGGAGAGCTTCAATGTCACAACTGAAACCTACATCAAATTCCCCAGCACACCCTTGTCTTCAACCCGAGGCTGCGTAACGGAGGTTTGCGGAGTCTGCAAACAGGGAATTCTGTGTGACTACAGTAAAAGCACCAAGCGGCCTCATGACCAAAGTCTCCTGTATCTTTTTTTTTTTGAGACGGAGTTTCACTCTTGTTACCCAGGCTGGAGTGCAATGGCGCGATCTCGGCTCACCACAACCTCCGCCTCCTGGGTCCAGGCAATTCTCCTGTCTCAGCCTCCCGAGCAGCTGGGATTACAGGCACGCACCACCATGCCCAGCTAATTTTTTTTTTTTTTTTGTATTTTTAGTAGAGACAGGGTTTCACCAGTCTCCTGTATCTTAATCATTTCTGAACTGCTGGCTGAAGTCAGAACTGTCCATGATTACTATCACAGGATGACAATGAAAGTCACCATTCTGTGTTCTTTTGAGAAGGATTTTCCCTCGTGTTGTCCCTCCGTTCAGCTTCCCATGCTCACTGCTTGGGTAGAATTTGTTAGGGGGGTAGCAGTTCTGACACAACCGATAATGTGTATGATCGAGATTGGGCTAATCTGGATATCTGACAGGTACTGTGGGCGAGGAGATGCTCCTGTGCTGTGGCGGATGATAGCCTTCGAATGTTCTTCATTATCTTCACTGCTACCCACTCTATTAATTTTCTAGATGAAGAAAGCAAGTGGCCAATATTTTCTTCCAACAAATTCACTGGCTCCAGCCTCAACACCAAAATGAGGATCGATCATCGAAGTTCTGATGTTGCCACTGCCCCCAACTACCCGGAGTTACTCCTTATGCAGCCGCGCTCAGTGCCAATGAGATAAGACAGAGTCCTTCCTCCTTGTTTATTTTTTCAAGATAGGGTCTCGCTCTGTCACCCAGGCTGGAGTGCAGTGGCATGATCTCGGCTCACTGCAACCTCCGCCTCCCGCTGGGTTCAAAGAATTCTCCTGCGTCAGCCTCCCGAGTAGCTGGGATTGTAGGTGCCTGCCACCATGCCTGACTTTTATTAGACACGGGGTTTCTCCATATTGGCCAGGCTGGTCTCTAACTCCTGACCTCAGGTGATCCTCCCACCTTGGCCTCCTGAAGTGCTGGGATTACAGGTGTAAGCCACCATGCCTGGCCTTTTTAAAAAATATATATTTTAAGAAAATGGCCTGGCTTGGTTTTTTCACTCACCTTTTTCAATACATTAACTATTGGTTGTTTTCAAATTTCAAGCTCACTTTTCGAGGAGAACTATGGCCACTACGGAGAATATTAAAACATTGCTAAAGGAAGGGAAAGCCATTTCAGAAGAGGAGTTATATATTAGCTTTTGGCAGTGACAGCATTATGGGAATAGACATTTGGCCTCCCCAGTTGACTGCTTTGAAGGGGCAATGTTCAGGTGGAAGTGTATCTCCTAGTACATTTGTTAAAATAAAATCAGCCTTGGGAGGCCGAGGCGGGTGGATCACAAGGTCAAGAGATCGATACCATTCTGGTCAAAATGGTGAAACCCCGTCTCTACTAAAAATACAAAAATTAGCTGGGCACGGTGGCGTGTGCCTGTAATCCCAGCTACTCAGGAGGCTGAGGCAGGAGAATTGCCTGAACCCAGGAGGCGGAGGTTGCGGTGAGCCGAGATCGCGCCATTGCACTCCAGCCTGGGTGACAAGAGCGAAACTCCGTCTCAAAAAAATAAAAATAAAATAAAATAAAATCAGCCTCATTACCTAATAACATAAATGACTTTGGGAGAAAACTCTTAAGTCTCATGTTTTATTTCTTCTGACAATGCTGTTCAATTAGGGCAGACTTTCTGGAAATTCTGATTTCCTTACCCATCGCTGCTGCATGAAAATACGCTCGCTGATGTCATGCTCTGAAAGAAACTTAAGTTGTTTGCTACAACTAACTACACAGCAATTAGAAAATTATATGACAAGAAGTTGAACGCAGCCTGCAGTTGGGACACGGGTTATTACTGAAAGTAGTCGTCGGCACGGTTTCTGGTTTCACAGTAAAAGAAGAGGACTTGAAAGCACTCCGTGGTTTTGATGCTCTTCTGAAATGAAAACACTCAGTGAGCGTGTAGCATTGGGTTGTCATTAGTCAGCCAAGCGAAAACGCTGTCTCCACGAACACTGCAGTCATTTCCCCACTGAGACCAAGACTTTCCACGCCCTGGCATTTCAGGCACTGTGCTAGTACTTTTCCAAAAGAGACTCTTCGGGCAATTCACTCTCGATTACCAAACACATGCCAGCCAACAATTTCCAGGGGAGAATGTGTTCCTTTCTGAGAAATACTGTAATGTAAGTTTTCCCAACCCTCAAGTGTTGGAAGGCAAGAAGTAAAATACGGTAAATGGCCCTGGTTTAAAATAACGTTGTGGATAAAAACGGAATCAAGGAACTCTACACTGCTTCTTGATACACACGGTCTTGTCGATGAAAATAGGAAAAATCTCTGGCATTCTTGATATGTTCTGTGATTTGTAGCAGCTCTTACGTTCCGTGTCTGTTGCCTGTTTACAAAACAGGCAACAAAACACCATACTTCATCCCAAAGTTACGAAAAACAAGGAATTAATAAGCATGTTGTGTTGGGTGGAGTTAATCATATAACAATAAAAATCCCCGGCGTTTCCATCTACTCTCTTGCTGTCTGCAATCAAGCTGGGCAGCAGAGAAGAAGATAAAGCTGTTTTCCTCGGTAGAGAGTGAGTGTTGGAAATCAGCACTTACTATATCAACAGGGCATATTTGTTGTTGTTTTTCCTCCCCCGTTCATTGCCCATGAATTAATCTAAGAAACAAACTAGGCATCAGGGAACAGCCTAAATATAAAACAGTACTTGCTATGTTTTTTGGTGAGACCAAGGCACTAAACTTTGGATGAGAAAATCCTGTGCAGTTTCTCAGGATCTCGCCTTTGGCATGCTTCCTACAGTGGGGGCATTCTATTTTTAGTATCACTTTTCTAATTGCAATGATTTTTAAACACCAAGGTAAATTTCCACAGAAAGACGGCCTGGGGATAGGGGTGTGTGTGTGTGCGGGAGGGGGATCTGGTGATACTCATAGGGTAATCTTTTAATTTCATCAATTTTCTCTGCTTTCAAATTACAAATCTGAACTGTAATATCACTCTCCAGCCTCTCCCATCTCCTTTCCTATCAACGAAACAAAAAATAAAATTCATATTTTTACGGTGTATTGTGAAACAGCCTCCAATAGGACACGAGTGTTTTTAAAGTCCTTTTTATAAAGTGTCTGATTTCCTTCTGGTCATCCATTGAATTGTAAGGACAACATAGCTCATTTCATGAAACAAAAGTGATATTTGAAACTAAATGGCTGAAGATTTGTCTATATTTGAGCTGCTTCTGACCTTGTAAAAAGTATAGAAGAGGTGGCTCACATCCAGCACTTTGGGAGGCCGAGGCGGGTGGATCACAAGGTCAGGAGTTCAAGACTAGCCTGGCCAAGACGGTGAAACCCCGTCTCTACTAAAAATACAAAAATTAGCTGGGTGCGGTGGTAAGCGCCTTTAATCCCAGCTACTCAGGAGGCTGAGGCAGAGAACTGCTTGAACCCGGGAGGCAGAGGTTGCAGTGAGCTGAGATCACACCACTGCACTCCAGCTTGGGTGACAGAGTGAGACTCCTTAAAAAAATAAAAAATGTATAGAAGAGGAACACTTAAGACTTGGAATTTAGATGGTAATTTTAAAGCTCTAAATTGTTCATATTCAAGCCCAAACACATTCATCTAAAAAAAATAAAGCCACAGAGTTCATAATTTATGCATCAATAGTTTTTCCATTAAGTGCTCACCAAAATGATATCAAACTTTCTTTTGCTAGGAGCATATTTTAAAAAATCAATGAACGTACCCAGAACCTAAAGTACAATAAAAATATATATAGATGTCAATGAAAGTGTTACCAGTTTTCAGTCCTCCTCACTCGGACATTAAAGGGATTAGAGTTCTTGTCAGCACACACATGTATCAGCTTTCAATGGAAAAGAATTCATATTTTCGGATGTGATTTGTTTTCCTTAAGGCTCAAGGACACTCAGAAAAAGAAGTAAATCGAAGTATCTATTGTCGTGTAGATGGTGACTCTCCACGGGGATGCTGTGGGAACAGAAGTCATGCTACCCTAATTCCGAAATAACAAAAACTCAAGCAATGAATGGCTGAATCCACACCTCAAACTGCATGGAAGACAGGCCTACGAAAATAAGCTTTCAACTGAATGAACTCATTACTGCAATGAAAGAAAACAAGCAGCAGCATTTTGTAGAACTACTCTGGTTTCGCGTCTCCTTCTGCTAATTTAGTCTGTCCAGAAGGTTCACTGTGCAGACCACTGGTGCTTCATGACACTTAACCAAGACCTTCAGAAGAACACCAGAGAGCTACAAAGTAAGTAGTATCTTTTCATGTTTCAGATTTCTACAGGGTGATTTCACAGTATTCCAGAGTGAAATCAATTAAGAAATAACTACAGCTATAGAGGGAATACACAGCACATTAATCTATCAGCATAGACTATATCTAGGCACATTTATTTTCAGCATTTAAAAATTAATGGTAAGAGTAAGGGCCTTTCCCTGTTGTTTCGATAATCTCACGTCTTTTAAGCAAAAGGAAATGTATACTGCCTAATAGCTTTACCACTCTGACCTCAATATGGAGTAAAATGACAGATAAGAAGCAGACGCCAGTCAGTTTCACAAGAAAGTAATTCTGATGCTTTGGCTCATCCTGCCTCCTGCTCGGTTCCAACATCCTGACATGGCTGACTTAGTTAAGACCTGTCATTCCTAAAGTTGAAGAAATTAAACATAGTTTGAGAGTACAAAGAACTCTCTTTGCTCTGATCTCATTAACAAGCTCATAAGAGTTCATTTCCCTCACTAACCGTCCTCAGGAAGGAAAGTTAAGAGATCTGGAATAATTTCTCCTATTGCCCCACAACGATACCTTACTTCTCTCCTCTTTCCTAGTCTGACACTCCTCTGGAAAGAGTGCACTGCCTCTAGTAAATCATCGTTTTGGGTTTGTTTAGTGTACTCTCAAGAACTATATAGAATCTTTTAAATCCTTCAGTGCCAGGCCCATCAAGGCCTCTGTGATTAACAAATCAAACCCCTTTCTTTTCAGCCAAGACACCTGAGGCTCAGAGACATAAAGTGACTGTCCTAACGTTACCAAGCTGGGGTGAGACCCAGGCAGTACTGCCAGCACATCTGTTCATTCTCCTGCCACCTTTTCAGTTAGGGTTTATCCCAACCTCCTCATTTCACAGAGAAAAACAGAAGCAGTGTGAACAGAAACAACTCACTTGGGAGGAGTGAGCCCAGGCTCTTTTATCAGTGTAGCTGGTTGAACTTCCGTAGCCACAGGGGGCCTGGCCTTGAGGACACAAAACACAGGATCCTTCATGGTTCACAGTGGTGGTGTTAGGGAGAGGCAGGGAGCTTTGCACAGTAGGTAGAACATGACGCAGCTGCGGGTGCAGGCAGCTATCAGGGAGAGAAGGGCCCAGAAGACTGGGGAAATGATAGTGGTGTCAAACAGAGAAGTTACACTGAAATTACACCTCGGCCACTTTACATGTTCCTCAGTCTCCGTCCTAGCCACAAGTGCACTGTAGTCATATTTAGAGATACAGAAGCTTCCGTTGAATTTTAAGAAGTTTTCCTTAATGTTTGCCTCAGGGTCAGCAGGAAATGAAAAACCCAAGGCATCCCTAGCCCTCTCCCCATAAGTCAACTGCTACGAATACCTGCTTTCATTCTTCAAAGCATTTATCACTCCCCGGAATGCCGCTTATTTATTAGCTGTCTCTACACATTAAGAACAAGATGTCTAGAGCAGGAACCTGTCATTCTTCCCCATCCTATCTTCCCAGTGCCTGCCTTAGTGCCTGACACACAGCAGGTGCTCCAAAGGAATAAATAAATTAGGAAACCCTACCACCTGCTTCTAGCATGTAATACCTACCACCCAGGAGTGGAATGAAAGGGTTATTACAATACCCAATGACATCCTCAGGTTTTTCCTTCTAGTGTGGAAACTCTATGGCAAAAATGAACACAAACTGAAGTATATAAAAAGTCAACTGGGGCAGGCGTTTTCTTCTGAACTACATTTACTACAGTCTGCCATCAACAGACGCCAAAGGAATTCACAGGATTATAAGAAAAGGCTGACGGTAGATGGAAAGTTAATAACTACTCTTGGGACATGTAGGGCTGGACTACAAGGGGTCAGCACATGGACCTCTCCATATATGTTGTTGGATGTCCAAGAGTGGGTTTACGGATAGACAGTCTGGGACCCCAATGCTAAATCTTCCACTTATTAGCACTGCATTCATGGGAAGTGACTTAACCTCTCTCACCCTCTATTTCCTCATCTCTACTATAGAGATAACTGTAACTACCTCACAGGCTTGTCATGAGGCTCAAATGCAAGAATATATGTAAGCAACTAGCTCAATGCCTGGTATACAATGGTAATCGCTATTACTATTGTTATATGAGCTATTGATATTTTTATCTGATCCCAGATAATACTCAATAATCAAAGTTAATCTCCATCTGCTTTTTTGAACCAGGAATTACTGCTTTATCCTGGGATTACTATAAGGTCAAGATGGCAGGTGAATTTCAGTTCATATTCTGAGTCACATGGATTTCAAGTGAATGTTTGTGGGGGCTGGTTGAGATGCACTGTGCTCTGATTGACTGTGACATGTGCCAAAGGTGTGGAGCCAGGCCTGTTGTTGGTTCTAAAATTAGAATTGGTAAGCCTCTTGTAGTAGTATCACAGAGACTAACAGCTATTTTACTATTATATAATAAAGCACTGAGAAATCAAAAGAATGGGCTAAGAACCAGAGGTCTAAGTTCTAATTTAACCCTGCAACTAACTGGTGAGAAGATCGGGATATGCTACCCAAAATTATGACACTTTGGCATGAAGATTATTTTGAGCTGAAAGCAACTGAGAAACAGCAGAAAAAGCTCTCTACCCACCCCCTATCTGGCTAAAGGCAAGGCATACATCTCCCCTTGTAAAGGTGCCCTTTGCCCCAACCCCAAACCAGGAAGAGGAGACAACCCGTATCACTAGAGATGGGCACTGACTTAAATCTGCTAAAACAAACCTTATTGAAATAACTCTTGTCTTCCATTAGTTCCCATATATATTTACCTTCCCACAATTTACTGCACCTAGAAGCCTCAAACCATTTTCCTTTATCTTGTCACTTCTCCACATTTATTGCCCTTTGTTAAAATGGTATATAAGTCTACAGCTCTGACGTCCTTCTTGGGGGTTTTCACTTAATATCTGTGAGGCCCCCTCCTATACATATAAAATAATCCTTTTTCTACTGGTAATCTGTCTTGTAATTTTATTTTGTGGGGCCCCAGACATGAATATAAGAGAGGAGAGAAAGAAGTTGGGTTTTTTCCTTCTCTAACACTGGGTAAGTGATTTTAATCCAGTCACTTCTCTTTCTCTGTAAAGTTGCTTTCTATTGAAGTATTGTGGTTTGCTGAGACTGATTTTTTAAAACATAAGTAAAATACGTCTAGCTATGACAGGGCCTGAGGTACACTATGGGTATTTGTTGTGATTATTTCAAAGAAAAACAAAAGCACAATGCTGTAATACGGAAGTGTAACAGTTCAATATTTTCGTCCTCATTCAAAAAGGCTGACTCTTCCTATCAATGAGGAATATATTCACAATGAGATAAAACTGAAATATTTTTGGCACTTAAAAAAATTAGCAAATGTTTAGTAATTCTTCAAGAAAGACAAGACTGTTGTGAATATGGTGGCACTTTAATAACCAAGGCACCATTTAAAAATAGCTAGAATTAATTACAGGGCTAATGACCCATTGAAAGACTTATTTAAATACCAAAGCCAGCACTGAACAATCATGGAAAATATGGCTTAAAAGGGCTTTAGAGAGCAGAAACCAGGAACCGCAGTTGAAACAAAAAACACATTCTCCTAGAACACTAGCTACTTTGGTGAGAAACATTCAGGATGTGAAAAGTCTCAGGGGAGTTCTCAGGCTGGGTAAGAGAAGCCACTAGGATCAACAGAAAGACAAGAAGATGACACTTACGGTCACCTGTTTGGAAAAGAGGGACTGCTATTTAGCATTCACCCAAAGAGCAGAACCCTTCAAAAACCATTCTCCCCCATTCATCAAGGCTTTCTCTGCCCCACGCTCACTCCCCCGCTTTTCTGATGTATCCAGCCATTTTTAATGTACCATAGGATAAAATTAAAATTTCCACAGAGAGGAAAACATATATTTTAATAAGTCTCTGTGGCTACTTTAGAGCTGCATTATCTCGAAGAGCTTCCTGTGTCTCGGTCCTCTGTGCCCTGCATCCACACCATCATCAGCCAAGGAAGAGGTGATAATCCTCAGTGTGCCCTACTTGCCAGGCAAAAGTGATGCCACTGCAGTTCTTAGCTTCTCTCTGTACCAAAATGGTCTTTCTGTACGTCAGCGTCCGGGGAGCATACCAGGTGGCCAGAGATGAAACAGTTTCATTACTACATTCAGGCCCATTGATTAAATGCATTACTCTTACTCTTATTTACTATGGCCTAGACATGTAGTTGCCTTGCTACGTTTAAAGTGTAATAAAATCAGAAGATTCCAAAGCCCTTGAGAGCTTAAGGCGAGGAGGCAGGGGAGGTAGAAGAGGGACTGAGGCACTCTCAACATATATTGGTTTCAAGGAGCAAATAAATTTTAGTATAAACTGCTGTTCACAATAATGCTTTTAAACCAGCAATTATTTATACTGTACAACTCGAGAAACCCTGTAATTATTCTGAAAGCACTTGCCAATGCCTACCCTGTTTCATAATTGCCAACACAGCCTTGTTCAAAAGTATTAGTGGTGACGTTAAAATCCTGTTTGGTACTAGGTTACTGTGTGGAAGAAAAAGTGATTGTACGATGTTGGGATATTCAAGCAAAATGGGGCCAGTAAAGGTCCCAAAGAATGAAATTGTCTTGTATTCACAGGTGGGAAGAAAAGGAAGGTGGTCATTGAAAAGGAAAAAAAAAAATTACTTGAATTGTTTTTCCTTTTTTTTTTTTTAACTATCTTCCCAAGAAATACTGCCATCCGTTGAACAAAATGACTTTAAGGAAATGTTTTTTAAACTGCTGGAAATGGTAGTAATCTGAAGGAAAAATGATAACCCACTCCTCCCTCTTCCCCACTCCTTCCTGCCCAGAATATATGTTACTACTTCTGGCCTTTCCTCTTGATATTTGTAGGTGAATCTGGTAAGTGATTGTGGAACCTTGGCTTCCACATCTCAAAACACCCATCTCTGCAGCTCACTTGACTTTTCTAACCTATTTTCTGCTGTCTCCTTCTGTTACACAAATCTCCCCCACTTGAAAGAGCAGTAGTCCCTCTACTTTCCAAAGAAGCACAGAAAGCAGAGAGATTTCTTATTCTCCATAAATGCAAAAGCTTTTGGAGCATCTGACACTTCAGGTGAGTGTTTAGGAAAAAATGCACCCCATCCTCGGTGTCTCTCTCCTCTTTATTTCAAGCTCTCTCTTCTAATAAACCCACCCAGTTGTGGACGAGGGGATCTGTGTTCTCCATCGGCGAATGGAAATACATCCTAAATATACCCTCAAAATTGAGGGTGCTGTGTAAAGTTTCATAAATAGAAACAGGGAGGAGAAAAACCCGGCATGACAACTTCCGAATTTAAGCCATTTATTCTCACCTCCACCCCATTTCCATCCCGCCTCTTCTCTTTTATGAACACATCATGTAAAAGCGGAAAACTAAGGCAGTTTCCTAAAATAAATTTTGTATCACTTGTCTAAATATTTTAGGGAAGAGTTTCTATTCCAACTGTCCCGGCTACTTTCCCAGTTCTCAGGTTCACTCTGCAGGTGAAGATAGCGCCATTGACCGGTGAGCATGCCTGTGGACCGTAACCCAAAGGTGGCACCTTCTGTGATAAAAGAGGTATAACCCTGTTTCACGAGTCTATTGGCCACGAATGAGATCCTATATGCCTGGAAGTTCATGGCTTCCCCTCTCTCTTCATCGTTTCAGGTTCTGCTGGAGGCTCGTCTTTGATTCAAACCTCACTTCCTCCTAAAAGCCTTCATAAAGGAAGAAACCTTGAAAATTACAATAGATGTTCCCCCTCACCCTTCATGTAACCAGTTTGTACGCCCTTATCTTCCTTTTGCGAAGATGGTGGCTTGCTATTTTCCCTCCAGGAACATTTGTTTGTCCACACCAATACAAGGATAAAGGACAAAGAAAAGATTTATCAGAGCATGTATTTACGCATAGCCCATCCCCAAATGCTTGAATAAGCACCCAGGAAAGTACTGTTGACATAGCCGACTCCCACTGTCTAATTTAATCCCACTGCTACTGGATGTGTCGTCTTCTCCTTTTGTTCTAAAGAAACTCGTTCTACTACTATTTGCTGGCAGGAATAATTTTCTGCCACCTGTAGTACTCTTTGCTTCTGTGAAGGCTGAACCTTAAGTTGCTGTGAAAGAATTTGCATTATCCCTCTATAGTCATACCTAAAATTAACCCACTGTCTTAAGTTAAATAAGACCTAGAATGCTCACAACTGTTATGGTTATCGGAGAACTAGAGAGTGAGGCTTTCTGGCACTATAAGAGGATGTAGAAGATGACACATGTGGTTTGGCCTTTATTCGGAAGCAGCAAAAATCACAGAGATGGTGGTTCCAAGACAAAAAAGGCCAGGGGAGTGAACACAGAGTTTTGGCTGAGTTACTTTGTACTATTATGTAATAGTACATATTACTCAGCCTTGCATGAGTTTAAATAACCATAAAGAATTGTTATAAACTCTGAGATGGAGGCATTATAAACACTGGACATTCTGTACTTGGTCCTCCAGTTGGTCAAGTCTACTTGTATTCATAAGGAACACATTCCCTTGGGCTACAAGAGAAACATTCTGCAAACTGGAAATAGAAGTCACTTTCTGGACAGTTCTCTCAAAGAATATAATGAAGTGGATGTGAACTTGAGAAGTCTCTGTGATCATGTATTTTAGAACATCAGCAATGAAGCTCAGCGAATTAGAGCATTGGTAAGTAATTGGGAGAGTTGCATTTCCAAACAGCTAGAGTTTTATCCATGTAAACACATGAAAACAAAGGGGGCAGTTATCATAAATATTTTTAAAGGAATATTGCTAAAATTATGACATATTCGTTTTTAGAGAATTCTGAATGAAATTTACTTTCTTGATGATAAACAGGCATCAGAAAATTTATTAGAAATTTGAAGAGCAAAATGTTGGGCCTCTGAATGGGAACCTTAGTAGTGCCAGTGACAAAGAGAGAATTAAATATGAGTGATGTTGAGAAAAGCAAGATTTTCGTCCAGAAGTGTGCCCAGTGCCACATGGTGGGAAAGGGAGGCAAACACAAGACTGGGCCACATCTCCATGGTCTCCGGACGGAGGACACATCAGTCTTTAGATTTTCTTACACAGATGCCACTAAAAACAAAAGCATCACCTGGGGCGAGGATACACTGATGGACTGCTTAGAGAATCCCAAGAAGTACATCCCTAGAGTGAAAATGATCTTCACTGGCATTAGGAAGAAGGCAGAAAGGGCAGACCTGATGGCCTATCTCAAAAAAGCTAACAATGAGCATTAGCCACTGCCTTGTTTATTACAAAACAGGAACGTGTCATGACTTTTTTATGTGCCCCATAATTTAATAGATCTCATACACTAGAATTCGGATCACGATACCTGACAGAAGGAAATAGACACTTTTGTTGGGTCGTTCTGATTTAACTACGACTGGATTGTGGTTAAATGAGTATGTTCTGTGTTTCTCTGAATTTTTTTTGAGACGGAGTTTCGCTCTTCTTACCCAGGCTGGAGTGCAATGGCGCAATCTCGGCTCACCGCGACCTCCGCCTCCTGGGTTCAGGCAATTCTCCTGCCTCAGCCTCCTGAGTAGCTGGGATTACAGGCACGTGCCACCATGCCCAGCTAATTTTTTATATTTTTAGTAGAGACGGGGTTTCACCATGTTGACCAGGATGGTCTCGATCTCTTGACCTAGTGATCCACCCGCCTCGGCCTCGTAATTCCGATTCCATAAATGCTGTCTGTTTCCCCCTTCTAAAGATATGATCGGATTTCATTAGCAATGTTCGACTTTTCATACAGACGGTGAATACCACCTTAAAACCTATTGGCAACTGGTTTTATGTTTAGATTTATATAACTGGTTCTGTGAATATATTTAAATACTGGGGAAATTCCTTCAGTGTCTTGGAACCAAGCAAAATTTACCACTATTTCCTATTCTCTTGTCTCTTAAAGGCGAGGGCTGAAGATAAGGTAGCAATGGCTACTTTCTATTTTTGGCATCATGCCAATCTAATTAGAATTCCCTGTATTTACAATGGTTCCTTTTACTTACTGAAAGGCATTTTAGTGTAGTTTATGAAATAAAAAATATTTATTTGATATTTTGGCACTTCTTTATTTGATACACACACGTTAGTATTTTTTTTTAATATTATGGACTTTACAGAAGTGTGCAATATTGATTGATTGATTGATTGATTGAGGCAGAGTTTCGCTCTTGTTACCCAGGCTGGAGTGCAATGGCGCGATCTCAGCTCACCGCAACCTCCGCCTCCCGGGTTCAGGCAATTCTCCTGCCTCAGCCTCCTGAGTAGCTGGGATTACAGGCACGCGCCACCATGCCCAGCTAATTTTTTGTATTTTTAGTAGAGACGGGGTTTCACCATGTTGACCAGGATGGTCTCCATCTCTTGACCTCGTGATCCACCCACCTTGGCCTCCCAAAGTGTTGGGATTATAGGCGTGAGCCACCGTGCCCGGCCAGCGTGCAATATTTAGAGTGATATTATACATTAAAGTGTAATACTTCAGAAGTTAAATATTTTTTATTTGATATTACACTTTGGTGTGTAGTATATCAATTATACTTTATAAATAAAAACTTATAAATAAGGCCAGGCGCGGTGGCTCACGCCTGTAATCCCAGCACTTTGGGAGGCTGAGGTGGGTGGATCCTGAGGTCAAGAGATCAAGACCATGCTGGCCAACATGGTGAAACCTTGCCTCTACTAAAAATACAAAACTTAGTCAAGCGTTTGGCACGCGCCTGTAGTCCTAGCTACTTGGGAGGCTGAGGCGGAAGAATCGCTTGAACCTGGGAGGCAGAGGTTGCAGTGAGCTGAGACTGTGCCACTGTGCTCTAGCCTGGTGACAGAGCAAGACTCTGTTTCAAAAAAATAAAAATCTTATAACAAAATCTAATAAAAATCAAATAAAGAATATTTAATATTATACACCAAGGTGTAATACCAAATAAAGCTTATTTAACTCTTCTCAAAAAATTAGACACTTATGAAAAAAAAGTATAAATTATATATTCTGTAATGCTCTGAAGGCCTTCTAAGATTTATGACATTTTGCCCCAACACCAAATGGCCCTGGATGTTACTGAATGTTAGCCTTTTTAATGTTTTCCTTCCTCCTCCGTTCCTTGTTTTCCTTCCTTCTGTAGTCATATGCTAGATCTTATGAGGCCCTCCCTCTACCTGTAATTAATATTTTGACTTAGAATTAGCTATGTCTTGGAACCCAACCAGATAACTAAGCTTGTGTAAAAACCAATTATAAATAGGATGTACTGGGTCTAAAGAGATTTCCTCTGAAATCGAGTGCACACACTGTAGTACTTGAACTTGGGACCCTGTTTTGGCCACCTACAGGCCCATTTGCTTACTTCCTAACTTCTCAGGTGGTTTGTGATAGAGAAGGTTGTAAGAGGACAGATTCGTCATAGGTGAGGTATTGCTGTAGTGGGAAGGCAAAAAAGATACTTGAAAGACCCTGTACTTCAAATTACCATGAGACAGATGTTGTGCAGAAATGGGACAATCACCTTTGTTATTTGCATTACGGCTTGATAATTATCACAAGTACATTCAGTTTCAGAATTTCGCATTCTCTTCTCAATGCCTTCAAATAGGTATGTTGTAAGACATGGCAAACTGAGTTCATATTTACTTAAGCAAGGCCAATTTCATGTTCCAAAAATATTTCAAGGCCAAATACATGTAACTTTATAAATCTGACCAGTTTTTTTTTCCCCTTGACTGTTTTATTCTTAACTGCCATAGCCAAGAATTAATATAGTTGTTTTTTCTTCAAGAAGCAACGTAAATTCTAACAAGATATCTGTGAAAATGAGTTTGTGATTTTAGTTCATTTTTGGATGATATCAACCAATCACTGTAGCCCACAGCTGGCAAAGCAACAAGTTTATCACAGCAACTCCTTGCTTCCTTCCCTGTGAGACTGTGTTACATTTAGGTCTCTCCAGAGCATTTGACTCACTTCGTAAGGAGATTCGTGTTGAAAATTATCATAAAGCCACAAAACGCAGTCCATTTTATATTAAAATGTGTGTTTGTTTTGTTTGTGTTCTCAAGAGTGCTTTCTAAAGCAAATTCATGTGACATCAACAGGGTCAGCTTGCCCTAGTTACACCCTTACTATTTAACACAGGAACTGGGCTGCCATTCTGTTTTTATTATGCTTATACTGAATAACTGTACTCAGCCAGCTGCCCTGTCATCCCGGCACTTTAAGCCCAAGAGTTCAAAACCAGCCTGGACAACATACTGAGATCCTGCCTCAAAAAAAAAAAAAAAAAAAAAAAAAAATTAGCTTAGTGTGGTGGTGCTAGCCTGTGCCTGCCTAAAGTCTCGGCTACTGGTGGGAGAGAGGGGCCTGCAGCTGGAGGATCACTTGAGCCTGGGTCGAAGCTGCAGTGAACCGTGGCGACAGAGCAAAACCCTGAGTGATAGAGCAAGATACTGTCTCCATAAAAATAAATACATAACTGTATTCAGATGGCTTTCTTCTTCTAATGTGGCTGCTTGGGCAATTCGTCCATCTTCCCCCAGCAGCTGCTGCTAATGTTTAAGTGTAATTTTAGGCTAAATTTTTGTTTAATTAAAAAAATGAAAACTTACATCAGCTAATTGAAGCAAATATAGAAAATACAGAAAAGTAAATGGAACAAAAAATAAAATATATTCATTGTCCTCACTCCAGAGATAAGCAAGTCTTTAAAAATGTACAGAAATATACACATCCGTACTCATACATGAGCACACACACTTGTTGGCAGTGATTTTTAAAAATGTAAATGTTTTTATACGTGGGAAGTTTTAACTTTAAATATTGGAGTTTTTTTTTAATATGGGAGAATGCTAAAATAATGAGGCACAACTGTGATGACAAGAAAGCAGTAACAAAAAAGTTAAACTCTTTAACTCTGAAACGAACCTAAGAATTTTATTCTGTGCTATAGAACCAGGAACACTTGGGGAAGACACTTCAACCACAAGATGGCTCTCAAGGTGTGTGGACCCTTTCCGTAACGTAATAGATTCTGAATTGCAAAATGCCAATACATTTTTTTAAAGGGTCAAGAAATACAGAAGGAAAGTACATCTCAATCTAAAACTATAACCACTGAGAAAAGAAAAACAGCTCAGAACCACATGAGTTATATGAGGTATGGAAAATGTGTCACCCCCTGAGAGAAATGAGTATGGGACTTCAGTCACGTTTCCCCCATGCAGGGGTGGTGGTGGGGGGACTATTTAACCCCATTTTGTTCCTGACTAGATGCTGCCTCCCTTATGTTTATGTTACTGGAATTCATGATACAAAGAACAATAGCTTACGGTTTACAAAACTTTTTCTGAGAAAGAGTCTCACTGTCACCCAGGCTGGAGTGCAATGGTAGGATCATAGCTAACTGCAGCCTCTACCTCCTGAGCTCACACAATCCTCCTGCCTCAATTTTTTGAGTAGCTGGGATGACAGGCATGTGCCAATATGCCCAGTTAGTTTTTAAATTTTTTGTAGAGACAGGGGTCTTGCTATGTTGCCCAGGCTGTTCTCAAACTACTGGGCTTAAGTAAGTGTCCTGCCTCAGACTCCCGAAGTGCTGAGATCACAGGCATGAGCCACTGTGCCCAGACAGTAGCTTACATTATTTAAATACAGATTCTTGGCAAACAATTTAGGAGCTGCTTCTTATTGCTTCCTTTAAAACTTCACTTGTAACTGCTGCTAATCTGAGTTTACAAGGCCACTTGAATCTGTACTCCCAGGCAGCTATCCTCAAGTTTGGGCTCAAATAAATGCTATACTTAATCATATTTTCTGAACATTATTTAAGACTGACATGTATAAGTTGAAATTCTCCCAAAGTGAACATGGAGTCAGTCTACCAAAGGCAAACCAAACTATGGTGAATATTTAAACACTCAGACAAAAATCCCTGCTATTGAAACAAATCAAAAATATTTGCTTAGCATACACTAAGTGCAAGAAGCCGATGAAGCAAATACCAGGTGTGCCAGACAACTGCCCAGCCTTTTAGACCTGTTGGCCTAACTAGACACACCTGCAGTCTTCCACACGTAATTCTTCTTCTTGTACTTTGGCGTCAGCACACAACCATTCTAATGGTGGAGAATTTTTTTTTTTTTTTTTTTTGAGACAGAGTTTTCCTGTTACCCAGGCTGGAGTGCAATGGCGCGATCTCGGCTCACCGCAACCTCCGCCTCCTGGGTTCAGGCAATTCTCCTGCCTCAGCCTCCTGAGTAGCTGGGATTACAGGCACATGCCACAATGCCCAGCTAATTTTTTGTATTTTTAGTAGAGACGGGGTTTCACCATGTTGACCAGGATGGTCTCGATCTCTTGACCTTGTGATCCACCCGCCTCGGCCCCCCAAAGTCCTGGGATTACAGGTGTGAGCCACCGCGCCCAGCTCTTTTTTTTTCTTTTTGAGACGGAGTTTCGCTCTTGTTACCCAGCCTTAAGTGCAATGGTGCGATCTCTGCTCACCGCAAGCTCCTCCTCCTGGGTTCAAGCAGTTCTCCTGCCTCAGCCTCCCGAGTAGTTGGGACCACAGGCGTGTGCCACCATGCCCAACTAATTTTTGTACTTTTAGTAGAGACAGGGTTTCACCATGTTGACCAGGATGGTCTCGATCGCTTGACCTTGTGATCCACCCGCCTCGGCCCCCCAAAGTCCTGGGATTACAGGCGTGAGCCACCGCGCCCGGCCCTACAGTGGAGAATATTAAACAGACCCTTGATTTAGAAGCTATCTCACTTCACTTCAAAACAAAGTCTACCTTGTGAATTTAATTAGGAAACCTTCACGAGATGTTAGCCCTTATGTGTATTTCCAATTATTTCAGTCATCGGTAACACTTTCTCTTCCAATTCTGCCACTTAACGTGGTTGATCTTAGGGAAATTTCATTGAGTTTCAGTTTCTTCATTTACAGCTTGGGGATCTTACCACTCAACCTGCCTCACAGCGTCCTAAAACCAAGCTGAGCTAGCACAGTGCTTGGTGGACAGCAGACTCTCAATAAGCAGCAGCTCTTACTGTTGTGCCCCAGAGAGTCTCAGGAAATGGGCTCCCCAGAGGTTCAAACCATGGCTTTTCCTGTGTGGCTGCATCACCGACATTGTTTATCAGAGGACACGTCTTCTAGTTCGCTGTGGTTCATTCTTGGTGGTCACTGGGAAGGCTGCTCCAATACAGCAAGTACACACACAGGTAGTGATGGCCTGTGTATTTATTTTCAAGCAATGTTTTCCAGCAAACGGCATTCCCACCGTAGCTCGCGGACCTGCATGCGGCTTTCAATTTGCCCTCTGTTGTACAGCCGTTCATGTGCTGTCTGACTCGAGCACACGTCTTACTACATACTTCTTTTTATTAGCCTGTCACTTTGATGTCCAGATAATGTTCAAAGTCTGAGGAATACACATGCTAACGAACTGGTATACGGCACAGCTGTGGAGACATGCTTGAGACGCTCTGGGACGAGACGCCTACATTCAAATCCCAGCTCACACTTCTGTGTGAACGAGCGCAAAAATTGTAACCTTTGTGACCCTCGGTTCCCCTCATCTGTAGAATGGTGATCCCCATTCTGGGTGATCCCCAGAGCTGTTGAAAGTTAAAAGTGATCATGCTTGTTCAGTGTTTCGCCCAGTGTTTGGCATATAGAAAAAAAATGCAGGCCGGGCGCGGTGGCTCAAGCCTGTAATCCCAGCTCTTTGGGAGGCCGAGGCGGGTGGATCACGAGGTCAAGAGATCAAGACCATCGTGGTCAACATGGTGAAACCCCGTCTCTACTAAAAATACAAAAAATTAGCTGGGCTTGGTGGCGCGTGCCTGTAATCCCAGCTACTCGGGAGGCTGAGGCAGGAGAATTGCCTGAACCCAGGAGGCGGAGGTTGCCGTGAGCCGAGACTGCGCCACTGCACTCCAGCCTGGGTAACAAGAGTGAAACTCTGTCTCAAAAAAAAAAAAAAAAAAAAAAAAAAAAGCAATAAATGGCATCTTATGATGCAATTGTTTCCCATTTTATCTTAACATGATGCTCTTCATGTTTGGCCCACCAAAGATGATCATTTTTTTGGAGTCATTTTTTTACTGCCAGTGATAACAATTTAGTGAGAATGATCCACACTCTCACCTACTTGCTTTTACCTTCACTTATGAGCTAGCTAGGGACATGGTAACCCGAGGGCCACAAAAGACTATTTTCCTGTGTTCTGAGTCTGCTGGGTGCATTAAACCTGATCTTGCTCTCATCACGATAATCCTCTAACCAGGAAAGGCGGAGGCCTCGGAAGACCACAGCTTGTTAGAGCTAGTCATCGTTGACGTGCCAAACTTTCAGCAAGTTTATTACTCAAATATATTTGGGGGATAGGGCATCTGAGAGAATCCTAGATTAAAACTATTTTATCAGTGCAAAACAGGGATTCTTCTAAGGCAATTATATGAGAACACAAAAGCACTGATATTTAAATAACTCAATACCCCGATTACACTCAAATTAAAACCCTGCAATCAGCACAGTAGTATCATTGTTATCTATTTTTGCTTTACTTTGTGGGACTTTACATGTCATGCTACAACCAACAGCTTATAAACTGCTATGGGCAAGCAGTGACCCCTTATGAGCTCAGTAAATGTTTTCTATTGTTTTCTCCCAACATCTCAGCGAAAAGCAGAGTGTTCCTGAAACCTCAGTCTCTAAAGTCGTCCATCAGAGTGTTGAAGAACATCGTCTTCTTTTCATGTGGGCTGATTTTAAGGGACAACGGAGGTTTAACAGGACAACACAATGTGACTGCGATAAAACTGTTATATTCCCAAGAATTATCACATAAAAGTAAATTCTACAGATAAGACACTCGCTTTTCTTTGAGTTTTTAAAGGTGCTTTTTCTTGCAACTGGAAGCTCACGTAGAACTGCTATACAGTGTTGGTTTCAGATAGTGCTAGAGGTGGCAAAAATAATTCTGCAAATGCAACTCATAGTGTGCGCGTTATATGTAATCTATTTGCACATATTCATTAGCAGAGGCATTTGGAATACCTCGTTGCTGAATAATGGAATAAATTGCATTTGTCCAATATCTTCCTATCGGTATCACATTTATATCCGGACTTGAGCCTAAACCAGTGTTATTCAAGAGCCAACTCTGTCTCATTCATAATGGATTTTCTCCAAATGGACCTGTTTCATGTTAAAATTAGTGATAAAGGTAGTTTTTAATGGAATAGGCAGCAGGCAACAGCAGCTTCCGAAAGCATAACCTAATGGGGATAACTTAATTATTAGCCATATCACCTACAGAGAACCAGGACTATAATAAAACTTAATTTGGTTCAAACATATATAGATACCACCCCTGTTTTTTTTTTTTAATTAGCTAATTATGATGTGGCCTGAATTGATAAGGTCAATACACCCTCTCAAAGAATCACTTAAACACTTAAGGAAAATGAACTGTCCTTGGATTCAAGGCCAGGTATTTGACGGATTTATAAATGTCACTCACCTCCTGGCTTGGAAACAAAAGTGAATTCTGATACAAGTTTCTGGGCACCTACACCCTGATGCTGGTGAACTGTTTGTTAGGTAAGCACTTGGTTAATATAATGCAAAGTTATTAACAGAGGCCTGTAGTCAACTCACACTCACACATGCACTCTAAAAACAGGGTCTCGAGGAAAGTCTTCCTATTAGGTGATGACCAAGGATTAACTGGCTGATGTCTACACAGCCCAGCTATATACAAATAAGCTTATGATTATTATAATTATGGAGAGCACAGTTCAAAATACACTTCAAGTTCAAAGAATAGTAATTTATACATCTAAGTATAGATGCAAATATTTAACTCGGTGAAAATACTTATTTGAATGCTATTCCTAACATTTAGTATTACTCATCACTTGCTTTTTCTCTCAGTAAAAAGTCACAGACGATTCAAAAAATCCTAATTCCCTTTTGCCATTAATAACATGTATATATATATATATATATATATATATATATATATATATATATAATTTTTAAACTCGGTCATAGGAAGGGAAGAGGGAAAGTTTGGTGTCAATGCAGAAACCGCCTTATTAATCACAGTGCATACTGGTGGATGGTTAAGAATAAGGTGATTTAAATTTATTGAAAGCCAGCTTTATATGAAAACGAGTCCAATTTTATATGAAAGCGAGGCTTGGGCTCCTAGCCTCCAAGTCTTGTACATTACTTGAGGTTAGGAGATGACTAGATGAATACATGATAGCGACTTATATAAAGATCATAATAACAGAATATACCAAACCAGATTTTTTTAGGGAATTCAGGAAGATCATTTGGGCCACAAGAATGAATATCACATTTCCCTAGGCAGTGAAAGTTGTGAGGGGAGTGAAGAAAAGCCAGGCAGAGGTCCCAGCGTGAACCTGCCCGATGTGTTCAGAGGCTCACTGTGCCTTACAGGCAGGGTAGAGAGGAGCACATGGCTCCAGGTGAGGATGGAGAGTGGGTAGCTAGGTTGGCGAGCCCTAATCCCAAAGGGGCTTGAACACTCTGTTAAGGAGTTTGGACGTATTTTCTAGGTGCCTTAAGCTTTCAGAACAGAAGGGAGCCTGTTTAGATTACGTGTTAGAGCCCATCTGTCCAATGTTCAACCACACAATCTGAATAATGATAAAGATACTAACACAGATAAGTTTTTAAAATTTCTTTCTAGTCATTAATAACCAGGGAATTTCACATTAATGTTCAGATTTATAGAATCTCTTTTAAAAAAAATCCAAGACCCGGTGATGACAGACCAGTTATTCCAAACGGCGACAGAGCCAAGGGCGGTGCTCCTTCTCCAAAGCCTATGTGCTGTCCAGTGGTCCAGGTGCCTCCTCTATCTGCCACACTCACATCACCTGCCTAGGGGCACTAAATGTTTGGGTTTATACCTTTTCTTTTAGAGAGATACCGTCTTTTTATTTCTTTTCTGAGACTGAGTCTTGGTCTATCTATCACCCAGGCTGGAGTGCGGTAGTACCATCTTGGCTCACTGCAACCGCCATCTCCCAGGTTCATGTGATTCTCTCACCTCAGCCTCCGGAATAGCTGGGACTACAGGCAAGCATCGCCATACCCAACTAATTTTTGTTTTTTTAGTAGAGACAGGATTTCACCGTGTTAGCCAGGCTGGTCTTGAACTCCTGGCCTTAAGTGATCCGCCTACCTTGGCCTCCCAAAGTGCTGGGATTCCAGGTGTGAGCCACCGTGCCCAGCCAATACCCTCTTTTATTAGCAAGGATAATTCTACCATTGTATAAGTTCATCTATACTGCTTACTTCCAGCGTTTTTGGTACTGCATTCCTTTCCCCTTTTTTTCTTTCTCATGCCAATAAAGTTTTCCACTTATTCCTTTACCTAACATTGAAGTTATATGGCATTAAATAAAATGTGTTTGGGTTGAAAATGAAAATGAAGATGTCAGAGGTAAAGGCCTATGATGAACAGCGAGGAGAATGCATGCTCTGTGGCCAAGCTTCTCAGCCTTGGCACTGCTGACGTCTCGGGTGAGATAATTCTTTGTTGCGGGGGCCGTCACGAACACTGCAGAATGTTTAGCAGCAGCCCCGGCCTCTACCCACTAGATGCTAATAGCGCTCTCTAATTGTATTAATCACCCATCACTCCAGACATCGACAAATATTCCCTGGTGGTCAAAACTGCCCCCAGTTGAGAACAACTGTGTTATGGAGAGAATGGTTTCCAGGATTATTTTCTCTGGAAAGGAGAGTGGTGCAGTGCTGGAAAACGGATAGGACAAATGCTCATGTCTCCTGCTGTTACCTCTGCCCCTGTGCGCCTCTCTGTACTGCCAGAGACAAGGGTTGCCCCACCCACAGAGAGGTGGAATAGCCAGGCATGCTGACATGGGATCCCAAACACAGCCCCACGTCCCCTCCTACCTGGGAGAACCTTCGGCACCTCCACAAGGCAGCATGGCTATGAAGGCTTCTCTTTCTCTCTTCTCTACTGCTGACATACGTAGTTAAGGGAAAGAAGAAAGGAACCTGCATGATCTCCTCTCAAGACCCAAATCTCCCTGTTCACATACCCTGGCACAGCGTGGTGTCAGAGCTTTTGAGGAAGGAAGGAGCCACTTCTCTTCGACAAGGCACAGGGGTAGTCTAGTCTAGATCTCACTGGGAAGAGCAGGACTTGCTGCTGGTTACACCTGGAAGGCAGGAAGCAGGCCTGGCACAGATCCTGGAATGTATCAGACCAGCGTCCAGGACCTCCTGTCCTTCGGCTGGAAGGCCCTTGACCCAGAGCTCACTCGCCCAAGCTTCCTTCACTTTTCATGTAATATACATTTATCTTGAATTTAAGCACTGCTGATACATCATCAAACTGTCAGGATGGCTCTGTACGTTTTCCTAATGTACGTTGAGAAGATTAGCTGCTTTGCAAGGAAGGAACAGGGAGTTGCTGAATGGCAAAGTGAAGAAGTAGGTAAAAGTTGATTGAATACTTTTGTTGTTTTTCATATGGATTTCAGCTTAGACGGCTCTGCACTTAGAAACAATCTCAAGATGACGGCGTTTTCTGGGGTGTAAAATAGGCCGACAATACAAGTCACAAAAGGCCTTTTTGTGGTTAGTGTCTTTTCACACCTCTACCTTCTCTACCTTCTGGCATTTACAATCTGATCCTTTCTCTGTGGTAAGATGTATTATATATAGGAAATTGGTTGAATTAAATTAATCAATGAAAGTGGCTTGTTCATTTTGCACTCCCGAAAAGAAACCACCAAGGTGGGAGGACTGCTTGAGCCTAAGAGTTCGAAACCAGCCTAGGCAACGCAGAGAGACCCATCTCCATAAAAAATAAATAACAATAATAAAATAGCCGGGGGTACTGTCACATGCCTACAGTCCCAGCTACTGGGGAGGCTGAGGTAGAAGGATCACTGGAGTCCAGGAGTTCCAGGTTACAGTGAGTTATGATTGCAACACTGCACTCCAGCCTGCGAGACCCTGTCTCTTTAAAAAGAAAAAAACCCAAAGGATTCATTTTTACAAAATTTACGTTTTCCGAACGATGCCTAGTAAATATGTAGTAGATGCTCAATATACGCTAGCTAATGACAACAGTGATTTTGGTCCTCACCATAATTGGGCAGAAGGGAGCTGGTTAAAAGGGGAAACAGGGCAAAACAGCAAAGCAAAATGACAATTAGTCTCCTCATTCACCGAATAATGAGTAAGTGAAACAGCAGTCACCCCCTTACAGTAAGGACAGCTCAAAAGGGTCAATTGGCTTGAACCGGGAAGGATGAATAACACCGGGGTAAAAGACAGATGGAGACAAGGAAGGTTTTGAGTAAGTTAAACCTACTGGTGACAAAGCACGTACAGAGAGCAGGGCCAGGCAGCTGAGGCATTCTTTTATTCACAAATCAATGGAAGCTATTCAAGCCAGTATGGTTTGATTTAGCAGATATTAACTGTGGCTAAAGTGATGCAAATACGTCAGCAAAAGGAGAGCAAGATAAATGCGAGAAGCCCACACTCGTTAAAAAGGGAGATGAGAACAGAGACTGACATTTAAAGATCAGATTAAAAGGATAGGAAAGACTAGAGAAAAGGAAGACAATGTGAGCATGAGATCCTTAGACAGAAGGGAGGAGAAGGGGACAGATCCAACAATCCCCCTGCTTATTTGACTAAGAGACAAGAGAGAAGAGAGCCAATCATGGGCTGTCAGTAACACAAACACAGCACGGGCACTTCATAAATATTTGTTAACTAAACGTGCACGAAAAATGCCTTCCTTTCTGGATGTGAAGATAAACTGATATTTTATATGGAACCATATTAACAAGCTTTTGTCTTTAGGAGAATGCTTGAAACCATGGACGGTATTTGTGTTTCTGTGTGGGGGGGTGGGGTGTTTGTTTTTGAGACGGGGTCTTGCTCTGTCTCCCAGGCTGGAGCGTAGTGGTATGATCACAGCTCACTGTAGACTTGACTTCCCCAGGCTTAGGTTATCCTCCTTCCTCAGTCTTCGGAGTCGCTGGAACTGTAAGTGTGTGCCACCATATCCGGTTATTATTCTTTTTTTATTTATTGTAGAGACAGTGTTTCACCACGTTGCCCAGGATGGTCTTGAACTCCTGGGCTTAGGAAATCTGCTCACCCAAAAAGTGCTGGGATGACAGGTATGAGCTGCTATGCCTGGCCCATGGGCAGTTTTAATGATGATTTTAAAACAGCTATTCATTTGGATAAATTTCCATGAGCCTCAACTTCTACCCCTGACACAGGTGCCATTATAGATTCAATTAGAGGGTCACAGTACAGTAGCTGGAGCACTAGACTGAGAGTCGAGAGACCAGGGTTCCAAAATTGGCTTTGCTGCTAAGTGTGTGATGCTGGGCCAGCCACTTAACCTTTCCGACTTTCTTTTCTCTGGAGTAAACAGGAGTGCCTTGGACCAGATAACTCTCAGGCCTCTCTCACGATCCCACACGCGCCATGGAGTACATTACCATATTCATCATTTATTTTGCCCTGTCTGTATCCTGTCTTGTATGCCCAGTGTTGAATGGCAGATAAAAGTTCTTTTTTTTCCCCTCTCTCCTCATTTCGCCTGCTAGTGGCTTGTCAACAGTAGTTTCTATAATCAATTCTGGAAATGTTTACCCATCTGTATTATCTGAAGCCTGTTATTTACTGTTCTTGCTATTTTTTTTCCCGGGGGGTGTAGTAATTTTGATGGGCCTCCCACAGGAGACCGCAGCAAACAACAAGGATACATTTTCACAATACTCAGCATGAAGGGACACCGTTTTGCTGATGTCCCTGACACAGTTTGAATTCATCGTAATGGTATATTTGAAGTGGTTTCCTGTGTTTTTTTTTGTGCCTTTAAAGACTAAATTAAAGCTCAAGTGCATATGGGTCTTACTGTGTGCTGTTACTCTGAACTAGAATTAGTTTTTTTCCTTTTCCATGAAAACACAAATAATTGTGCAGGCCAATTAAACTTTTTGATAAAAATTAATAGCCTTAGTCTTTAAAAGGCCTAAAGAGGCCTAGTACATCACTTACGGCACTTTTTGATATCACAGTATTACATCTGAGCTGTCTGTGGCACTCTCAGACGAAGCATGTGCTATGGAAAGAGTCTGGCAGAGGCATGAGGGGTCCCTGATTTTAGTCCCTGCCACTAACTTATGCTGGACATGGCCTTTAATCTCCCAACTACCTGATTATAAAGTTAGCAGAGTGGACTGGATGACTGCGAAGGTCTCTTACAGGTCTGACGGTCGACATGCGCAGCCGGCTATGGGACGGCTGCATTTAGCTATGCCACCTTCTACGATGAAAAGTTTCTTCCCCGCTGGGAAGTTATCGAAATTCACTTTTTAGAATGTTATGCCCACACACAAATTGACCTCAGCATACTTCTGCTACCTCATTAAAAAGTAATAATCCATGAGAAGGTACAAGGTGTGAGGGTGATTTATGTAAACAGAATAATACCTTACCTTAAACATACCAGAACATACTCCAGAGCAAACAGGAGTAGCTCATAAATCCCAGCACTCCCAGATGAGGAGAGAGAGGCCTGATATCCAAATTCCATGCTTGAGAGTCTATAAGTCTATGGAAAAAATCTTAGGTATACCCTTATCCATTACTCAATATCCATGCTTCGAACTTGGGAGCCTTAAAATCATGTAGCAGAGTTGAGTAGCTTTAAGTGTACAAAGCAGGTCGGTGGGTGGCTTTAAAGTGGATTCCTTTGTTGGAGAAGATGTGGCTCTGATTTCACATGGTCAGCGAACGGCATGGAGGGAGAACCACTCAGAAATGTGTACGGTGGGGGAAAGAATCCCATAAGAAACCTACCAGAAAATGGACATCGTCTCTCCTATTTGCAAAATCTTTCCCAACTTTACTACACACTTGAATGCTCTGGGCAAAGTAAACCACAAAATATACAGGGCGTATAACCCACAGGGCTTAATAAACACATGGCTATTACACACAACTTGATCATCCTGCTTTTACCACTGGTAGCGAGAAAAAAAAGTGGCTCAAGCCTGTAATCCCAGCACTTTGGGAGGTCGAGGCAGGTGGATCACGAGGTCAAGAGATTGAGACCATCCTGGTCAACATGGTGAAACCCCGTCTCTACTAAAAATACAAAAAATTAGCTGGGCACGGTGGTGCGTGCCTGTAATCCCAGCTACTCAGGAGGCTGAGGCAGGAGAACTGCCGGAACCCAGGAGGCGGAGGTTGCGGTGAGCCGAGATTGTGCCATTGCTCCAGCCTGAGTATTTATTTTCACAAGAGTGAAACTCCGTCTCAATTAAAAAAAAAAAAAAAAAAAAAAAGGTGGCTTTTTAGTCACACTTCGTTCTACCATTTAAAAACAAATCCATACATAACATAGATAACAAAACTATATTTAAGAAGAAGCACTTACTGCTGGGCCAACCACCTTAAATGTTTACCTCATTTAATCCTCAAAATAATCCAGTGAGGTTGATGGCATTTTCATCCTTGGCAGGAGATGGGAGCTGAGCGAGTTAAGCCGCTGGCCCCGTGGCAAGGCAGTCAAATCACCACTATTCTGGATCAATTTGCCAAGTTTCAAGTGTTTACCTTGAATGCAAAAACAACCTGAGGGGCAGCTGGCAATGAACACGTCTTCACAGTTTGGGCATGAGCCCTGACGAACGTGTACTCAATTACCAAGCCTGTCTTTGAATAGACGTGAGCTACAGCAACTCTCATTCAGACAACAATCTTTAATGTAATAATCACACTGGCTGTGACACGAGCTCAGCCGGGAGTGTATTTTTATTTTAACAAGCCTGAGTAAGGACAGGAGTGTGGGCTGAGCTTTCTGCTCGATAGTCAGTACTTGAAAGCAGGCTCCAACCTTTAATTTAAGCATTCACTTGTAGCGGCAACAGGGCTGCAGCATTTCTAGTATCAAAGGCACCCTCCTCCAGCCTTTCAAGGCCCCGCTCTGTAAGCAGCGTGATTGAACCGCGGCACCAAAGAAACTTGTTTTCCCTCCTTCTGGCAGCGTTACGCCAAAACACTACTGCCCCATTCATCTTAGCGACATCATAATGAAGTCCCTGAATCAATTGATAACAAGCAAAGTGCGGAAATCCACTGAGGGCGACTTGTGGCGGAGGCCTTTCATACATCTCTCCACAGCCTACAAAAGGCAGAGCGCCCGCACAGAAACCAAATCGTACCACAGGAGGGTCCTTTGCCACATCCAAAAAGCACTTTTCCCCCTGAAATAATTAAGGGGAAGGAAGATACTCAGGATATCTGACTGCTCCTCGTGTTTCTTCATGTGCCTTAAAAATATCTGGCAACTTCCCTCTGTGGCCTCCCAGCATCTTCAGTAGAAAGAACAACTCCCATAGAATGAGGGTGAGAACGTGTGAAATCAAGACCCCGCGGGTCTCCTCTACAGGCCTGGTCTCCTGCAGTCCCCGACTTGCCTTGCTCGCTGTCTAGCTTTCAAGGATTGTCACAAGCTCTACTGTCTGTGGGCAATAACCTTCCTTTGCTTCAAAGCTCAGCTAAGCCTTCACCTCTTCCAGAAAGCTGTTCCTAACAGCCTGCTTCGTGCTCCTCCTCTGTGCTGTATCATCTCCTGCATTCCTCTAATTTGGCATCTAAACAGTGTCATGATTTTATTTTCACCTTGGGCCCTCCCTGGCCTGTGAGCTCCTGAAGGCAGGGACCACATCTTTTTATGCCTCTGGTTCCTGCAGTTTTTACAGTGCCTGGCACACATGAGATGCTCCATCCGTTTCTATGTGTATTTTGTCTACTCCCATTCTACTGAAGTGTTCGTAAGGAACCCCTAACCTCAATTTGCATATCGCCTAATCTCGGAAGCTGGAACGATGTGTGTTTCTGAGACTCCGGTGGTCAGAAGAGAGCGGGGTTAGCACAGCCCTGGGAGTCGGGCAGATTCAGCCCCAGCTGCAGCTCTGTGTTAGCACTGTGATCCTAGACAGGTTGCTCTGCGTCTCTGAGTCTCAGCTTCCTCCTCTGTAAAAAGGGGGATGAAAGGCTCATGTAAGCATTACACGTGGTAATCCATTTCATGGTGCTTGGCACAGAGGAAGCGCTTTATAAATGATAGGCTTAGAACATGTATTACTGGTTACAAATAGCAGGGCTTGGATAATGCAGAATTAGAAGCCTCTTATGTTATATGATGAGAAATATCGTGGAAGTTCTCTTTCCATCAGCCCCCATAACTCATATGCTTGGGCGCTGCCCAAGGCCCCTGTTAAAATCCAGTGTGTACTAGCTGAGGCTGGATGAAATCATTACCCTAACTTCAATTGGAATATATGATGTGTACCAGTCACCATGTGTACAAGAGGATGAGAGGATGAGGATGTGAACACTTCTTCAGTGCCTACCGTATGCTAAATGCCTGCCACATGGGAGACACTACATTAAGTCCCTTCCATGTGTCACTTCCTCCTTTCCAAACATCCTGATGAGATAGATGTTGTTATCATCTTTACTTCAAAAGTCTAGGTGGTGGGGGGCTTACACGACTTGCCCAGGATCCGTCTGCTAATACGTGGCATTTCTGGGACTTAAGCCTTCTATTTGGAAAACTTTCCAGATCCATGCTTGCTCTTATGCCTATGCCAACTTTCTGATAGTCTTTCTTATTTATGTATCTTGTGTCACCCAGAAGAGCCAGAAGAGAGTGGGATACAAGATCAAAACACTGAGTCGGGCAGGAGAAGAGGAGGTGGTCTGCAGAGACGTGCTCGGTTTTTATGTGGTGAGAAGGCAACTCTGTCCTCAGCTAAACCGGAAGGCCACTGAGAGCCCCGAGAGAGGAGATGATGACCTCTGAACACGTAACTCCGTTTGTCTAATCCAGCCTTACCTAGGGCCAGAACCTCCAGCAAAGAGCTAGAGAGTGCACAGAAAGCATGAGGTCTTAGAAGACCTTCCTACTCCCATAGCAGCGCCACCGCATCTTCTGATTCCCTTGTTCCTCCCCACTTGCCTAGCAGTTCATTTGAAAGCCAATGATTATAAAGCAAGAAAAGAATCCTGTAAAGGTGGATACTGGGCCCTCACGATACGGAATTACGCCTTTGGACACATACTTGAAGTATAAATGCCTTTAGTCTCCCTGCTGTAAGGTCATAGATTAAAGTTACTTTTGTGAAGTGTTGGTACAAAGGAACCGAGAATAAACAAAATGTTTGGTAAATGACAGAGTGGAAAACTCCAAAGTCGAGCCTAGAGAATATTTTCAGTACTGAGTATATTATTTACAAAAAAATTTACTAGAATCCTCTGCCCTTTGGTAAGCTTTTGATTGAAGTGCAATATCCAAGTAGAAACAGACACAAATAATAAATGTAAGCCTGCTGAATTTCCACAGTCCATACTCTCAGATCAAGAAAAAAATGTCCCTTTGGTTTTTGTTTTGTTTTTTTTAAATAGTTTTCCATGCCTGGTTCAAAACCACTGAATAATGCAAAACTTAGCATATAAAATCTATTGTTTAAAGTTCGGTTAGCCAGAAAATGCTAAATATTTAATAAAATACAATGCCTAAACATGAGCCATTTTACTTCACCAAGAACAATTATGTTGCACTTTTATTTCCCAGATTGGAAAGTTAGAAGTTTTGTTTTCTTTTTAACCATGAGTGGGCATGTAGTTATTTCTCTCACCCTTTAAACAGCCAGGATTTCCTCACCTTCTTAACACCCTCTCCAAGAACAGAGGAAGGCTAGCTTTGCAGTCCTTCCCTTTCACTCATCCTTCCCCCACATCACCATTGTGAGTTGTTCTGAATCTGGGCCATCTCATTCTCCTCAGCCCTTCTAATTTGGGCAGATCCACAGAAGAGAGGAGGTGCTTTTTCTCATGGGCAGGGTGGCTGTAGGCCATTTCACAACCTCTGTTTATACAGCGAGTGTGTTTCAGCCTATCCTTTTAACTGGCCAATAAAACCACACCAGGAGCAAGGCATCCCAATATTCTGAGACTGATTTGGCTCTAAGGGCACCAACTTCTTTCTTAGTGATAAGAGTCAGAAGCAAGACCCTGGAAATGCGGTTTGTGCCAAAACACATTTGCTCCCACTCAACTGACAGCCTTTTGATAGGAAACCAAACGGAATGCAAGACCTGCGTGCCCCCTATTTGATAATAACAAAGAGGCAGATGGCCCAGCCACAAAGGGCAATGTGAATGTCTATATGTCAGGTGCCAACAAAGTGATTATAAAATTAGGGACAAGCATTTAGGGGCACTGCTTTCAAACTGCATGTTATTTTTCACAAGAAATTTCAGGGAAGGTTGGGCTTTCACATATTTAATTAGTATAATGGAACTGATTCTGCCAAATGTATCTGTTAGTAGAGGGCTTAGCCTCCTTGTCACACTCAGGTGCTGACAGCCCTCTGGGCAGAACTCTTCCCCAGTGGAGAAGGTCTGAGGGAGGGTGAATGATGTGTGTGTTAAGGTGCCTGTCACTTGCATGGTGGCAGGGCCTGCAAGGACTTTCCATCTCTACACACAGTAACAAAATTCTCCAGAGTGCCCACATGCATGACAAAAGTTTCACATCTTTCAGGAGCTGGGATAGCTCTGGAAGTGGTATTAATTGTACAGAAGCTTTTCCCTCCACCCAAGCCCAAACAAAAAAGGAAAAACAGCTATCATTTACCGGGGCTATTTTTGCAAGCACAGGCTGCAGATGCTTAAAGAGAAAATGTAAGCCTGTGTAAACTGCAAACCTGATGCCCAGATCCTTGCTATACTAATAAAGAAAACAACACGATCTCTGAAAACAGAGTATCAGCAAAGATTCTGGTCTTCCACCGTGATTAAGGATGAAGACATTACAAAGAAAATGAGGATTAAAAAATTTACTCTTGGCCGGGCGCGGTGGCTCAAGCCTGTAATCCCAGCACTTTGGGAGGCCGAGGCGGGTGGATCACGAGCTCAAGAGATGGAGACCATCCTGGTCAACATGGTGAAACCCCGTCTCTACTAAAAATACAAAAAATTAGCTGGGCATGGTGGCGCGTGCCTGTAATCCCAGCTACTCAGGAGGCTGAGGCAGGAGAATTGCCTGAACCCAGGAGGCGGAGGTTGTGGTGAGCTGAGATCACGCCATTGCACTCCAGCCTGGGTAACAAGAGCGAAACTCCGTCTCAAAAAAAAAAAAAAAAAAAAAAATTTTACTCTTGAATTCATGTTTGAAAGTGCTTTGTTTAGTATAATTTATGGCTCATCTAATACATCTGCCAAATTTAAAGCCCCTTCTATTGTTACCTTTTGCTTTGAAAACACATGCATGCGGTGGCTCACGCCTGTAATCCCAGCACTTTGGGAGGCCGAGGCGGGTGGATCATGAGGTCAAGAGATCGAGACCATCCTGGTCAACATGGTGAAACCCCGTCTCTATTAAAAATACAAAAAATTAGCTGGGCACGGTGGCACGTGCCTGTAATCCCAGCTACTCAGGAGGCTGAGGCAGGAGAATTGCCTGAACCCAGGAGGCGGAGGTTGCAGTGAGCTGAGATCGCGCCATTGCACTCCAGCCTGGGTAACAAGAGTGAAACTCCATCTCAAAAAAAAAAAAACACATGCACTTTGAAAATATAACTTCGTTTGTCTAATGCTAGCCTTACCTAGGGCTACAACCTTCAGCAAAGAGCAAGGCGGTTCACAGAAAGTGGTAAGTCTTTGGGCTTTGTCATACAATATTCTGACTGTGTCTCCTAGAGTAAACTGCAGAGCAAGAGTTCTCAAACTTCTTTGGTCTCTGTATACTTTTATGCTCCTAAAAACTGCAAAGAGGACAGGTGCGGTGGCTCATGCCTGTAATCTCAGCCCTTTGGGAGACCTAGGCAGGCAAATCACCTGAGGTCAGCAGTTCAAGACCAGCCTGGTCAACATAATGAAACCCTGCCTCCACTCGAATTACAAAAATTAGCTGGGTGTGGTGGTATGTGCCTGTAATCCCAGCTACTAGGGAGGCTGAGGCAGGAGAATCGCTTGAACCTGGGAGGTGGAGGTTGCAACAAGTGGAGATAATGCCACTGCACCCCAGACTGGGTATAAGAGCAAGACTCTGTTTCCAAAACAAACAAACAAAACAAAAAAATCCAGAAAACAGCTTTTGTTTTTGTGGGTTATATACCAATCATTACCATATTAGAAGTTAAAACCTGGGAACATTTAAACCATTTACTTGGAATTCATCTTAAAATAATAGTAGTAAACACATTGCATATTAACATATGAAAATAAGTATATTTTATAAGACAAAAAGTTAGCACGAAGAATACCATTATTTTACACTTTTGCAAATCTTTTTATATCTGGCTATGAAAAGAAGACAAGTCGATTCTCATAGCTGCTTCTGCATTCAATCTGTTGTGCTATGTTCTCAAGGCTGATGTCTGTGAGGAAAATCTGGCCTCACAGATATATGTAGCTAGAAAAAGGAGAAGTATTATAATAGCCTTTGCAGATAATTCCGGATATTCTTCTGTGGTACTACACCAAAACTCAACAAGTGGTGGTTTCTTAACGACTCGTTCACATATGGAACCTGAATCCTTATCAGTGACTTTTTGTACTCTGTTAAATTAAAATACATACGCACAGTTTGCGCTTTGAGTGGATCCTTTGCCTGCGTGTATTTTTATAATACCATGCATGGGTTACTTGGAAACTGCTGGTTTACTGGGTCGTGTATATACTCCAGATGTTGACACATTTCATTTTTAGATGTGGTTATATGAAGGAATTACGTTGATGCATATCACTACCCATATTATCAGAAAAGTTTCTAAGTATTGGGAAGCTGTCAGATTCGTGGGGTTAGATACAAGTTTTCCAAAATTCTGATTTATGCCTGAATTTATGGGCAGTAAACACCGTGAATGGTTTTTGACAAAACAGACTCACAGTTCACTTTTGAGAAAATAATATATGAAACATACCCAAATCTGGCTGGGCGTGGTGGCTCACACCTGTAATCCCAGCACTTTGGGAGGCCGAGGCGGGTGGATCATGAGGTCAAGAGATCGAGACCATCCTGGTCAACATGGTGAAACCCCGTCTCTACTAAAAATGCAAAAATTAGCTGGGCATGGTGGCACGTGCCTGTAATCCCAGCTACTCGGGAGGCTGAGGCAGGAGAGTTGCGTGAACCCAGGAGGCGGAGGTTGCGGTGAGCCGAGATGGCACCATTGCACTCCAGCCTGGGTAACAAGAGCGAAACTCCGTCTCAAAAAAAAAAGAAAGGAAACATACCCAAATCTGAATAATTATAGTCTGTTACTCTATTAAGTGGCATTCCATTCAAAAAACAGCTAGTTTGACTCTTAACTCAAACAATGACACAGGTACTTCTCCCTGGAGACAAACGTGGTACTTAGGTATGGAGCAGAAGTGCTTTATGCTGAATTCCAACTTTGCCACAAAGAACATTAAAAAGGTATGGACTCAAGAGTCAAAATTTAACAAAGTTAATAGTTTTTTTTCTGCTTCATCAAGGACATTCCTAAATGAAACTGGCAATTTCTTTTTAAACAGTAACTGCACTGTAATGAAGAATACCACGACCGCCCTGCTTCCTGCTAAGGTGCCAGGAGTTTTACCCACCCATGTTCTGCACCATCAATACAAATGGTCGCTGAAGTAAAAGGGCAAATAATGCTTTAGCTTGTTATGGAACTGTTTTTTTTTTTTTAATTTTATCTCTTGGAGCCCTGGAGAGGGCCTTGGGGACCAGCAGGGGGTCCCTGGATCACCCATTGAAGATCACTACTGTAGAGGATCGTATCTATAAATCCAAACAGGCTCTAATCTGCTAAATGCTTATGTCCTTGTGGGGTTCACGTAAAGAAGATTTAAAAGGTTTATTTCTGTCTCCACTCTCCTGCCCTTCCTACTTAAAAAAAAAATTCCACCGTGAGAGTTCAACATAAATTGTGTATATAGAACAAAGAAATTACAGTACTCTTGATTTCATCAGCAGTTTCTAACAAAGAAATCTAGCTATTCTAACATGCTACCGAAAGAACTATTCAACTACCATGAGTTATAGGAAATACGACAGGCTCAGTGTCCCCTCCATCTCCCTTGGCTCCCAACTCTCCCAAACCTTTCACTTTGTGGGTATTTTGGATGAGCTCTTAGTAGTGTCCTCAGAAATAATTGGTTGTCCTAATTCAGCCACATGCAAATTAATGCTCCTCTAAAGAGGCCTTATTATAATTTCCAACCCTTGATGTCTACATAATCCCCTATAGTTCTTCAACTTCTTGCTTTCTAACTTCTGTTTACCAAAGCACCACTTTTGTTAGCTCAGTATAGCATCAATTAGTAACAGAGTTGTGTTATGAGGTCTCCCTAGAGCCTTGAGAAACCTGCTTCGTGTTTATTAATGACTACACAGAGCACTACTATTTTTCAATAGCATTTAAAAAGTGAGTAAATTACTAAAGATGAACTATGAAAAAACTTTACATTTCAAAGGCAAGCCAAAAAAAAAAAAATCACATTATTTCAAACCTCTCATAATACTTGCATGGTTAATTTCATTTTCAATTTACTATCAAGAGAGGGGGGAAAAAAGTCAAACCCAGACTCTTCTTCCTGTTCTACTTTTGCCATTTTGGAGGACAGATGATTTGAGTTGGAGAACTGAGGCACAGATCTGATGATTGATTTAGAGCTTGTTTAACAGGGCTGAATTTCATTATCACACGCGCCTGTTAAGTAATGCACACCTGATTCAGCAGAAATCCACCCACAAGGTTCATCTCAAAAAATTAGGCAATCAAGAGGAAAGAAACAACAGGCATACTGCACTAACTTAGGTCCAGCTTTATGTTCTCAAGCATAATTCCAAATGACCAACTTGAACACAGATGGCATCCACTGTGTTCGCTCTCATTTTGTGAATCATTCCCTCTACTACGTTAGGTGAAGTCAGAGTTGCCCACACAGGGATAGAATTCACTACTCAAGGAAACCAGAGAGACCAGTCGCTCCTGTGCTGAATCTTTCCTACCCAAACTTCAAGTGATGGGGGCAATTAAGGCGTTCATCTGCGTCTATATTCCAGGCCATTTATGAAATGAAGACGCCGATCTGCAAAAATCACGATGCATTCATGAAAGGAGCGCTGGGAGCTCCCCCTGAGGATCTGGCTATGAGGCAGAAACATACCTCGGTGCACTTCCTTTGTCTTGTGCTCCCTCTTTGATGTGCAAGTCACCGGTGGAATAAGCTGTGATGGCTTTGATGTTGAACTTCTAGGCTTTATTGTTACTAGCATGCCCACAAGGAGAGCTGTCAGTCATGTCTTACATCTGAACAACCATGTTTCTTTACAGCACCTCTTTTACAAGCATCAGTCCTTAAATACATGTTTTCACATTCCTGCTGATTACCACACTATCTTTGTTGGGGGAGGGCTCTGCTCAAATGTAACTACGGCACCCACTTTTTCTGTAAACACCCTGAGGCATCATCAGATGGCTGGTAACCAACCTTCCTACTTCAACAAGAGGAGCCCAAGTGCAAAACACATTTCCAGCAAATGAAAACATTCTGAAAACGTTCAATCCATCTTAACAGTCAAAATGAATAGTTTAGCCAATATTTCCCCTAAGCAGCCACTGAAATTGCATGGCAACTTCCAAGCCACTTCAAAAGGGATTCTGAACACAGCAGCAGCAGGGGGCTTAGAAAGACTGCCAAAACTCTGAGACATCTCAGCTCATCTTAAACAACTTTGTTTCTCTGCAATGGTGGAAACAAAACACTTCTGTTTTACTAGATTTTGCTTGTGGTAGAAACATTGCTTTTGAGATGGATTTCTATTAAACCAATTGTTTTGCTCAACAATATTTTCAAAAGTTGCTTGCTATCACGGATGCAACTTAAGTTAGAGGAAGATGATTTTTCATAATCATGTGTCTGAAGCAAACGTGGCTGTGAATACGATTTATGCACTGTTCCTTCAATACAGACAGAAAATGGGCACTACGCAAATCTTTAAAGATCTCTATTGAAAAGGATATGGCTCTAATTTCATTTACCAGCTCCCATCAGATTTTCTTTCCAAACTCCTTTATCGCTTCTGAAACTACCGAATATTATGAAACGCCACTGGGAAATTCCACACAAGGAAATAAACTTAAGGTGCTCACCGTGCTGGTTGATAATGAACTGCTGTCTTTTTGAATAAATGTTTCAATGAAAATCAAGTTCTTAGAGATGCCAGGTCTCAAATGAGGAAATTAAATGATATATTTCATGGTGGAGGTTAGTTCTGATTTTCTTTTTAATAAAAGAAGATGGCATCGCAAGGTACACACTGTTTCTGCTTGCTAATAAACTGCAGACCATACACTGGGAGAGACTCAGTTTCTTTGGGTTCCTGGCCCGGAATCTTCGGTAAAGAATAAAATTACTGTGGTATGCAGTGGTTACAGCTATTCCAGGGTTTCCATTTTTAAACAACTGCCCTCGCCCCTTGGTTTTAAATCAACCATCAAACACAGAAAAAGCTTTGGGCTAGAATTTAATAAATAAGGTATGACTGTAATTTACTAGAACTAAGTCTGGGCATATTTATTATTAATATTAATGAAAATTTGCTTCTTCTGAAATTTATTTAAACAGTCAGCATAAAGTAATTACCTCTTTCTACCTTAAATTTTCACTTCCAAAATGAACTGACTAGCTGATCGAAGCACCTACAGCAATTAGGGGCAGAGACAGGGAATAAGGAAAGTAGGAGGCCTTTGTTTGCTTCTCCAAGTCTCAAACAAGAAACGAGAGCGTGTCTCTGTCGTAACAGAAACACTTTCATAGAACGGAAGGGCTGGACAAGATCTCGGTGGCTATCACGTCCAACCCCTTAGCTTCAAAAATGGGGAAAGGGAACAAGTGGGGACTTATTGCATCGCAGGTCTGGGACGAGAACCCATGTCTCCATCTTCCTCCCACCCTATGGAAAGGGTTTCCACTACTCAACATGGTTTGGCTACACTGCAGACGGGGTGACTCACATACAAAGTGAGGGTGTTGGACTGCAGAGGTTTCTCAACCAGAATTATCTGAGCATCTTCAAAGATGTAGCAATACTTGAGCCCTACACCTTGGACCAGTAAAGTCAGAAATCTGTAAGACTAGGCTTGTACATCTTTTAAAAACTCTCTAGATATATTAATATATGGACCAGGTTGGAAGCAGATGACCTGTAAGCTCTCTTCTGGGTCTAGTGCAAAATATTCAGCATCAGCTGGAAACATATTTTGGTTCAGTTCCCCGATGTTGACCCATGAGGCCGTAAGCATTTCTAAACCATTACACTGTTTCTATATTAGCCTAGCAGTTGGCATTATCTGTATTTATCTAGTTTATTGATATGTTTACCTAAGTATTATCTACCTCCCCCACCAGAATGTACACTCACAGAGACCAGAGCCTAAGTCTGACATGATCACTGCTGTCCCCTCGGCCACCAGCGTCCCATCTGCCACAACAATGCAACACTACACCAGCACTTTCACAGGAAAAAGGGGGCTGGTGCAGCAGTGTGGAAGGGGTCGGGCGGGCCTTCTTCACAGCAGCCACGGCAAGTCTACTTCGATCTATTCCACCAGACTAGAATCTAAGCTGCAGGAAGGCAGCATTTGGTGTCCTTTGTTTGGACGTCACCTCCAGAGCCTGGACGCTGGCAAATACACACCAGATGCTCTGTGCCTGAGCAAGTCCATGTGCTAAACACGAAGCACTGATCAGCTTCAGGGCGCTGAAACCTTTACTTTGTTGCTGACTAAAGCGACCTTGAAAAGACCTCACTGTTTCCACGGAGTTGGCCTTGACTCCAGCAGCAGAACCCCCGGCGTGCCTCTGCTAAGTGGTCACAGTACTGGCAAGACCCGGCCCAGGCACACACTGAAGGCTACAGCGCATTGTGTCTATGCCAGCAGCAGAGGCTGGAGCTTCTAGACAAAGCTTTACGCCGAAAAAGAGTATAGTATTTGGCAAGTTTCATAGCTACCTCCAGCACCCAAACAGCTTCAGGGTCCTCTCCTGTTTGGGCCACTTGGGGTAAGAGATTTGGGGTAACAGTCTGCCCACTTTCTTCTGCATGCTCACTGATCGCAAGGCCAAAGTTACCGGAAAAATATTTCCAGTGGGTTAATAACAACAGCAGAAATTGCTCCCATATGGCACCTCGTCCACCCTGAAGAAGTGACCTAAAGCGAAGTGTGTGCCTATCTCAATACCATTCACTCTTCTGAGATTCCCTTTCCTCATGAGTAAGAGGAAAGAGCCCTGAGCAGTGATTCCCAAACCTGCCTTATCCTCACCAGAGGAGCTTTTACAAATGAAGGTTCCCTGGTCTCCCCCTAGGCCTTTGTAAGCAGAATCCATGCAGGTGTTACTGGAGAACAGCCTTTATTTTTTAAATGCTTCCCACATGACTGTGAAGATCAATGACATTTGGGAGCCTCTAAAGGAGTAGAGGACTCTGCTGCCTACCCCAGCGCTGACAGGCTAGGACAGAGCTTCACAGAAGTGAGGCCTAAGGACCAGCTGCCTCAGAAAACATCTGAGACGCTGTGTAAATACACACTTTCATGGGCCTCACTCCAGACTGACGACAGAATCATACTCTCGGTGACACGCAGGGATCTCACGCCTGTAATCCCAGCACTAGGGGAGGCCAAGGCGAGTGGATCACAAGGTCAGGAGATGGAGACCATCCTGGCCAACACAGTGAAACCCTGTCTCTACTAAAAACGCAAAAAATTAGCCGGGCCTGGTGGCATGCACCTGTAGTCCCGGCTACTCGGGAGGCTGAGGCAGGAGAATCACTTTAACCTGGCAGGTGGAGGTCACGGTGAGCCAAAATTGCACCACTGCACTGTCCACTGTCCAGCCTGGGTGACAGAGTGAGACTCTCTGGAGTATGGGTTGTACTTTACAGTTTCAGAACCACTGTTTTCAGGCAGGATTTGAGAGCTAACTTATGGCTTACATGGAAGCAAATCACGTTCATTTGTAAGCACAGGGTTTGTTAACATTTCACTGCCCCGTTTGGGACGGCACAAAAATCTCCGTTGTTTTAAATGGCTTGTAGCTTACAGCAACTGCAAACCTGTCGGTCCAACAGTCCTGAAGAGTCTTCTCTGACTAAGCGTGGCTGCCAACTTCTCAGCGCATTTTTTAAACGCTGATTCATGGCTGAAGACATCTGATTGGGAGGAAGGTGTCTCAGCTCTACTATTAAAGTGCAAAGGTGGTACCTGAATTACTTAGCACACGACAGGCACTCAAGTATTTGCTGAAACAAATTTATTTACTTATTTTCACCCAATAGTCTACAGAAGATTTGAAGTGAGATAAATAAAAAGAAAAAAAAAAACCCTCAACAACTGAAAAATGAAAATAACATTCTGTGAAAAAGAATACTTCTCATGTGGTGAAGGAATCACACTTCTGGGTGGCGCAGCTTGTGAAACGGTTGGCTTCTTCAGTAACTGATGTGAAACCTAACCACAGGTCCTGACTTCTGAACCACCACCTTATTTCTATGATAGGAAGGTTTGAACAGCAGGTTTTCCTTGCTTTTTTTTCTTCTTCTTTGTGTTTCACGAAATTATGCAATTTCATCTTTCTAACGGGAGCAGGTACGCACCGTTATCCTTTACAATCCTGGTGACTATTTGTCATTATTTTTACCCTGGTTATTCTACCACAGATCAGCTCTGACTTCTTAAGCAATGCAAAATTCATAAAAATGTGCATACTTATAACTCTGTGTAGCATCAGGAACAAATAATATTTAAGCAAATAGGAAGATCTATATTTACTCCTCAGATTCCAACAGAAATCAGATTGTTTTATGATTGTTTCATACTTGCTGTAATACCAAAATACAGATCTACAATCCACTTGTATTATTTATTTATCTTAAAAATTACACAAACAAATGCTTGTCTCTACCTCATGCATATTTTTTGACATATACTCTTTTTTTTTTAGACAAACTGTATATACTTAAGTGAACCAAATGATCTAACCAAAAATCTTCAGAAACCGAGGGGTTAATAGTTTTTTCATCCATGTTTAAAATTGTTTTAATGCCCCCAATCAGCTACTGTAGTTTACCTTTTTTCTAAATGTTTATCATTTCTTAAAGAGAAAAAGCTCTAGATTTAAAAAGAGGAAATACTGAATTTAGCTCATCAAATGACCTCTTTTAAAAAAAATTCCAGGGTTGGGATATAGAATGGAGGATGAAACTTAAATACAAGAATTACTAAAAGGTCATAATAACTGTTTACTCACAAACCAAATTTCACTTAAACTGAATATGGAGCCAAACAGCAAATAAATGAGCTTTAATCTATCTTAAGTTAAAAAAATTTTTCCCTTACTTCCTGGCAAGCCAACTTTTAAAATTCAGTATTTCCTTTAAAGTTACATTTCTGATAACCATGAAAAACAACGAGTTAAACTTTTGAATCGGATGTAGAACGTCTCATTCCAATTGAGAAAATAACTTCAACCTTTGACCTTCCCACTAGCCTGATGGGAAATTCACTGGCACCATGACAGGTTTAGGCGTCCATGGTCAACTAACCACTAGAGGGCAGCCTTATCTCAGATCTGACAAGCCGCAGAAAAATCCCTAAAATGCTTCTAATGTTCCTTTAATTATTTTTGTAGCATCTTTGATTTTCCTGGTTATTTAACAATCAACTTCAAATGGAACCGAAATTATTCCTAAACAGTTCAAAAGTCCACTTTCACAAACAATGATCTCATAAACACTGGTGGTGAGAGGTGCTAGAGAAGCAGCATAGCTGATGTTATCTTCAAGAATTTAAAACAAAAGTTTTTCATCTTTAAGTCAGGACTTCCTCTCTACGACATGGTGGGGTAAGCGTCAAGAGAATTATATCACAACTGGCACTTGGGGTCCATTTTTGGCATCAACATTTCAAGTGGTTCTAGGCAAACTGAAGAAACTGACCAAGAAGGTGGGAAGGCAAAACCACACTTTTAGCAAAAAGGACTGAGGAGGGACAGCAGAGATTATGTATTAGAGACGGCGTGTGTGTGTCTCTGTGTGATATGCTACTAGTCTTCAAATGTCAGACAGTCTTTCATTTGAAAGATGGAGTAAATGTGTTCTGCTCAGCCCAAAGGAAAGGGTCAGAATTAAGGCATTAAAAGCACAAAGGAGACAGTTATGCCTGATGTAAGAAGACTCTTCTAATTCCAGATGGTATCAGCTGCCTTTAAAGACAGTGAGTTCCCCATCATGAGGTGTTCAAGCTTAACCAGATAACTCCTTGGCAGAAATATTGTGGGCAGGGTCCAAAAGTCCCTTAAAAATCTGAGTGACTTTTAAGGTTTCTTCTATTTCTGAGACAGAAATAATCCTTATTTGCTTTCAGACAAACACACCTTAATCCAGCAGTCAGTAAGGCCAGTCCCCATTACGTGAGAAATGAGCTTTTTCAGATCTACTTGAAAACTTTTAGACTTCACGTGACTCTTCCAAAAGACAACCGATTTCTCCATCTACACATCTACAGTCATGCCCCTGAGCTGTCATGGAAACGAACAGGACACCACTCCTAAGCACAGGAGTTTTTAAGCTTTATACTACATAAAGGCATATTAAAATTAGAAGATGCATTTGTGAACGTTCCCTGTGCCTAAGGGTAAGTGGGACACATTGACAAATCTCTCAGTTCTATCATGATGGTGACTGGATATACGGGTTAGCACTACTTCACGATATTCTGTATTCTTCAGGAAAATAATGCTTATGTTTCACTCATTTCCTCTCATAACAGCAGACTTAATGAAAATCGTGGATGAAGAGAGCTAATGGTAAGCAAGTAAGAATAACCCCATTTGTACCAAATTGATTTTATTAAATAGTAATTTAAAGATATTAGGCTCAGCAAAGCATTACATAATTGGATCTATTTTTTTCCCCCGTATAAATGCCAGAGTTATAATTTCCACTAACTAGAGACAAAGTTATACCCAAGACGTTTTCTAGCTTCCTCCAGGGGAGGCAGGAAGATAGAAATTAGGGTTGCAGTTCTTGTTCCACGATGTACCAGCTGGAAAGGCTAGGCTGTAACGCAACCTCTTCAACTAAAAAGTATGGGACTACCAGTGACTTTCTACAGAGGATTAAATAATGTAAGAGTTTTTGTAAAACAAAGCACAAAATAAATACAGATTAACATCATCTCCCTATTTGTTTATGAAAAGCCTTGTCAACTTCAAAAGTAGTAACATTTCAAAAAATGAAATCACTGGCAAACCTAGGGAATAAACTTGACATTCTTTTTTATACCCACAGGAGCAAAGACTTTTAAAGTTATCATACTATTTCCTGAAAATAGGAGGAGGGCTAACAAATTTCATTCCAAAAAGAAAATCCAAAAACAAAAGGTTTCAGGTGATTCCTTGCATTCTGTCCACTGGCTAACAGACACTATTATCCACGTATTGAGACCTCTCATCTCTGGATATAGCACTCTTGACAATTAACAGAAAAACCATGTTCTATCATGTCACACAAAATACTGATGGACAGAGAAAGCTCTGACTATGAATCTCTCAGTTCATGAGTCAAAAGGTTGCAATGGAAGGGAGTTATCTTCAGTAGAATAGCTAGATGGGGGAGAGAGAACTTGTAAATCCCTCCTCAGAGGGTCTGTATGTGGTCTTTGAGATACTATCAAATGTCAACTCGCACCTGACTTGTCACTGGTGGATGGCTCCATAAAAACTATGTTTTAAGTACAGTATAAAAATGGTGTAGCTGCTGACTGAGTGTCTAATTACGGTCTTAAAAACGATTAAATATGAAACATACAGATTAAGGCAGCCTTGATTTTCTAATAAATGCTGTAAATAGTTAATAGGTGCAGAGAAACCACTTCATGGCAGCGTATTCTTAGGAAATTTCTTCAATATAAGGAGTTTTGTGGATCCCCTAATAATTTAGGAAATTTTTAAGAAAACTGAACCCCACACATCTACCTCTACAAATCTATCCATCCATCCCTCCATCTACCCGCTTCTTTTCCCCAGTAAATGGTTCTATCTTTTTCCTAGGGACCCAGAGCATGTAAGGAAGTGGCTGGGTGCTATTGCAGGTGCTGTGCAGTTACCACCTTGCTGATCTCACCCATTTTTATTGTGTTTCACTTGAGTGGGAGGGAAAGATAGGAGGAAAAAACTACTGAGAATTATTAATATACTTACAAGTATAACTACCACATATTAAAGAGCCAAGATTTAGATGACATACTGTATATATATTTTTAAATGACTATTTCTGTTTAGAAATTGTATTATTTCATGACGGGGCAGCATTAAATAAATTATACGGTTCTCAATTCAAATAGAAGGCAAAAGGCTTTACTTGTATATGATGGTCCTTTGTATCCCAAGTAATGTGATTGAAATATATGAAATCAAGAGGCTGCTCATGAAAATGGTGCTTTTAAAATACACTCTACTTCATGGAAGGTCCCGGCTTCCCCCTCCTCCCATGGATAAATGAATTCAGAAATCCTCTTTGTCTTTAAAAGAACTGGTCCCTTCTTGCCAGATAAGCACTCTGCTCAGTAGTGGCAACTATCTGCGTTTTCTCTTCTCAAGATCCAGCCATCACCTTTTCCCAATCCTTCCCATCACAAGTAACAAAAATCTCAATGAAGAGATACTAGGGAAAGGGTCCTTACAATGAGATCTGAGATCAAATTCTAATTTTATTTCATAAAAAGAAAGGCCAAATTCTTCAAAACTATAAAATTATACTTATTAGAGCTGGACATACACCAACACATACAGTATTTTCAAAATGGTGAAGAGTCTTGCATCTGCACATGAATCAGGCCAGAGGAAGAATCTATTATTGGCCATAAATTTGCTTTAAGCCTCCCTGTGCCCTTGCAGCTCCATTTACACAAACACAGGCTGAACACTCGTATGAAGCAAAGGGGCGCATCATCTGAAACTGATGAAGCTCTCTCATTTCCTTTCAGTCCTCAGCTTGCTCAGTTCGTTTATGACGAACGGAGCAAGGGCTGCTCCCCTGATTATAAATGTCATCGCTGGCTCTCTCCCTTTGCCCAAGAAACAATCCAAATGGTATTGGAATTTTGTTGTGAATTAAACAAAAGCAAAATTGAAGGAAGGGACTAGAGTTGCTCAAGTGAAGATTTATTACATCTAAGCATGAAACTACTTTAAGCCTAAACTTATTTGACAACTAATGCAAAGGAGGATTTTCTTCTTTGGCGAGTTCAAAGGGCCTCATTTAATGATGTTTAAAAAAACATGCGTAAATCAGCCAACAAAGAGAATCTTTCTCTTTTATGGTGGCTTCTTCTCTTCTCCCTCGTCCACATGCATCCACATACCAAAAGGCTATATTGTAAATAGTGTTTCTGTTTTGCATGAAAAACCTAATTATACAAACTCTTACATATGGAACCAATTTAACTATTAAAACTGAGGCAATAGGGAAGTATTTAATAAGATTCTGGGCCAGTTTTTCCCCCTTAAATCTGATATGGAAACATTTACAGCATTCCTCATTTTCCCACAATTTTTTCTCAGCTTAAGTTTGCACCAAAGCAATATAATCCCATTAAAATACAGGATGTTATGATATTGGGAGTGAAATATTCTAATTGTCCAAATGCATTCTCTCTCCCTCCTCCCCTCCCCCACTTCCCGCCACCCCCAGGCAGCTGAATTTATAGAAAAATTGCACTGCCAGGTACTTATGAGCCACTGTTTTCAAAGCCCAATACTATGAATCTATTATTTTATGGCAGACAGAGGTCACTCCAAGACAAATGTGTGGGGGTAGTGTGTGATTCTCATTATTCTATTAGTAAGGGATAGTATGGAACTTCACTTTGTAGAACTACAGAATCAAAAGCCTATGTACTAGGAAGCATCAACATTAAATCAAAATATTAAAATGTACTTTCCTTATTGTTTCGTGGGTGGTTACTGTTCATTAGGGGAGAAAGCAGTTTAAAACGTGGCAGCCTCTCGCCTTTCCTCCAACACAAATTATATTAAACAAACTGGATAAAGACTGGCATTGACATCTTCCAAATAGCAAAATCTATTTTGTAATTTAAAGACAAAAAAATGTTTTAAGTGCAGAGGCTGTTTTACGCTTACAGGACTAATGAAACGCAGGAATAGCATAGGGAGGAGGTAAATAGATTTTTTAACATAAGAAGTCGGTAAGAAACCTTAATAACTTTTCCTCCCAAATAATTTTAAATGCTTAAGAGCATGGATCACTGGAGGTGTCCTTTTACTTATGAGTTGCATATTCTAAAAATGATTAAATCCCATTTCCCTCAAGCCACAGGGGAAAGGAGAAAATTTGCTGTGGGCACACCGTATAGGAAGATTTCATCTCAAGCAGCTCATCTTAACGTCCAGTCCCTTCGGCCCGTTAATAATTAATGAAAGAGATGCCACCCAATCTCTAGTGAAGAAAGGCAAAGCTCGGTGATCCGAAAGTAAACCCAGTGCAGATACCAAACTGGTGTCCTTCATTCCAGATTGCAACAAAACCCCAACCTAGCAAACGTTTAACGAACGCTTGGCGCCCGCCCGGGTGGGCAGGAGCCGCAGGACAGTCTGGGTCTGCACAATTGCTGCCCATTAGGAAAGCCGCGTCCTCCGCAAACAGATGGGGCTCTAAATCTCCCAGCCTGGCGGCCGGGCCTGCGAAGCCGCTCGGGCAGATTACCCACGGCGAGGAACCCGCGGGCGCACCAGCGGGCGGCGTGCTGCGGACCGAGTTCCTCCGGAGCTGTTTGCAACCGTCCCAAGAGCGAGTCTCGGCTTCTCCGGCAGCACGGGCGACTTCCTAGACACCTCCAAACTTTGGCTTTCCCGGCAGAAAGTTCCCTGACTCGCCACCGTTTCTCTCCTCCTCATCTCAGAGGACCTCGAGCCAGTCCTCCCTCCAACCAGATCCCCCTGCTCTCCCGCCCCCGGCCCGGCTAAGGAGTCCTGATGAGAGGAGAAGGCCAGGCCGGGAGGCTTGGCCGCGACTAACCCGCGCGCGTCGGCCCTCACCACCGTCTAACCTCCGCCCCTGCCCGCGGATCCCGTGGGCTGCCGAGTTCCTCCTCACCTCGATCCACCAGCCAAAGTGTCAAGCGGGGGTGCGCCGCGGCTCCCGGGGCGGCCGAGGGCGTCTTGGCACGCTCGAGGCTCCCGTCTCGCTCTGACCCGCGCGCTTTCGGAAGTGGCCGCGGCGGGACCCAGCGCGGACCTGCGACACTTGCCAGATCGGCGGCCGCGGGGGAAGGGCGCAAGGCCTGGGGAGCTGACCAGTTCCCGGGGATGACAGCGCGACCGCGCGCACGCACGGCCCCGACTGGCCGCTGCGCCTCCCCGACCTAGGCCGGAGCTGCCCCGGGTGCGGGCCCTAGGGAGCGGCCGCGGGGCGTCCCGGGCTTCCTCGGAACTCCGTAGACCCTCCCCTTCCTTCCAGAAGCGCGGCGACTCCCGGCAAACTTTCTTTTGGGAGCCCCGCCGGGTGCCAAGCGGACCCAGGAGACTGACAGGAGCCAGGGAGGGCAGCAGAGGGGGATCCACCCCGTGCGCCTTTGCCCCTAATCGGAGACAGCCGATCCCGTCGCCGGGCTCAGCTGGCGCCGCGGCGTGGCCCAAAAGGCCCTGGCGGGGCCCGGGCACCGAGCCCCGGGCGGTACGTGCGCTGGGGCAGGCGCGCCCACCCCTCCCCCTGCGCGCCCTTCTCCCCACCCCCCGGAGCCGCCAGCCCACCCGGCCCAGGCGGGGCTCCCGGACTCACCTTTCATCGCTGCGATCACAAAATACATCATTTAAGCCGCGGTGCGGAGAGCGCAGGGAGAGCGGATGGTCCGACCCCGGAGCCCCCTCTGCCGCCGCCGCGCCGCCGCCGCCCGAGCCACAGCAGCAGCTGCCGCAGCTGCCCGCCCGCCGAGAGCCATCCCGAGCCATAAGAGGCTCCATGTGACCGGCTGACATCACGGCCGCCGCTCTGTTTACACCGCGCCCCTCCGCTTCCTCCCCGGGCGGGAGGCTGGAGGCGGGAGGCGGGAGGCGGGAGGCGGGCGCGCCCCAGCGCCGCGCCCCGCCCCGCCCCCGCGGGCAGGTGAGCTGCGGCGGCTCGGCTGGCCCACCCCGGCGGGGCCTGCCCTCTCGCGCCCCGGGCCCTCGCCCGGCGCCCGCCTTCCCCTCGCCTTCGGGATCACCTGTGGCCGCCGGTCGCTTTTCTGCACGCAGCGCCCCGCGGAAGGCGCGTCTGACCACTTTCTCCCCCCACTCGGTGGGGCAAGAGGCGCGCAACCTGACGCCACTCTCCCGCTGACTTCCCGGAGCCCTCGGGGGCGATAAATGCGCCAGATCGTTAACAGAAGAGACAGATTTGGTTTGGGAAGCTACGGCCACCCTCATTTCCCAGAGCGCCCCAGCTCTCATCGGAAGGTACGGGCCCCTCCTGGGCTGTGGAGAACTAAGCTACGGGGACCGTCCGGGGAGTGGAGTAAGCTCCTCCCGTCTTTCCGGACAGACTCAAGGCCTCGGCAGGGGGAACTCCGCCCACCCAACCCTTGGCAACCCTTGGCAACCCTTGGCAACCCTTGGATGTTGGCAGTTAGACCAATCTCCAAGGTCCTGGTCTACACCTGTTCCCCCATCCCCTTCCCGGTGTCCAAGACCACTGACACCTGCAAGGAGAGCCGAAAATTGTTCGTGAATCACCTAAATGAACTCCAGTTGCCAGCTGATTTGAGCCGCTAAATTCCCAGGCTCTTCCATACCTCTCCAGAGAACCCGTCTACAAGTAGGAAAAGCTATCGTTTTCATATCCTAAAAATGAAACGCTGTGGTATTTTTGACAGAAAATAAAGATCTCTAAAGGTCAGCTTTGTAGATCTTAATATGCAACTAACACTTAATTCCCTCGAAACTTTGAAGCTGATTTTTACTGTCCTTATGGAACTGTAAATCATGAAGTTATTATTTTACAGATCAGTCTCTTTAAGATGAATTTCACATGCTACATCCCCAGAGTCTGCATTGTTTGAAACTTTGGTCAGGATGTCTAGAGCACCAATCATAACAGAAAAAAAAAAAAATTCTCAAAAGTCAAGTTTCCGTACCTATTGCTGTTCCTTCACGAAATTTCATGCTCCTTTCTTTTCTGTTGGTCTGTTGCCACGCACAACTTAAAATATTAGCTGGCTATCAGCTGCTGCGTTCATGATGATTAAGCAAGGATAATTCTAGCAATTTTTTTCTCCATGTAAGTGAGTTGCTCTTGCCCCTGAGTTGGGCCACAATGTAAAACACAAGTAGATAATCAGCACTGCAAAAACAAGGATTCCTACGCTCCCTCCCCAGCCCCCTTTCAAGGCAAAATTGAGTCTTCCACACATTTATACAGCGCTCTGATTTAGAAGGCCAATAAAGTTCATTGTCCTTCAGTCAAGGCATGGCTTTATCAAAGTTTGATTTCAGATAAATTCATTCTCATAGTTTTTTTCTTTTAGATTTTCCCCCAAATAAAGCTACAAAGAAAAGAAATTATAAAAAGGTGAACCCAAGACCTACCCATGTTAACTCAGCTGTCCAGCCATAGCGAAGTGGACAAGAGTTTCAAATGAATCAACCATACCCACTGCAATGTTTACAATTATGAAATTAAATCACACCACGTTCCTATGATGCAACGCTATCTCCCAATGAGGCAACGCCCCTCAGTTACACTGACACCATCATTCAGATTTGGTTCTTGATTTCCCTTGTGCTAACGACTAATGCCAAGCTCTCCTACAGGTAGGTCCCAGGTACAGTTTTCTTTCTTTTGTATTGTTAAAGGATGGAAAAGCATCGGAGACTGCATGCTCATAAGTATGTTCTTCCATACTCAATGCAAATGAACCCAGGTATACAACTCAGAGAATTCACCATGCTACTCTAAAACAGTATCCTTCTTTAGAAAACAATGTTTTGAAAATAACCAAATCTATTAGCTCTAGCCTGCCTGTCAGACATCTGACTCCAAGGTGAATAGTCTGATATCACCAGTAATCAGCATTTATTTCCAGATCATTTCAAATGAAATCAGTCATTGGGAACAACATGTAACGTGACATCTGCTCCTGCGATTACAAGTAGCATCTTTCATTCTACAGATATGTCCCCAATAGAAATATAATCTCAAAGTACTTCTCTGAAATATTTACACATTTATTCAATAAAGATATTGCCAGAATAATGTAATACTGACCTTGCCCTTTAGAAATGTATTTCATTCACTTCCTACAACTAACAAGCAACAGAATTTCAGATATGAAGCCCTAACCTTCTGATGTAGCCAGATGCTATTTGTAATACATGCCTCTATTAAATGTCTTCAGCTTTTAACCCAGGGTATATTACTGTTCTTTATATTAACACAAAGCTCTTTCAGAGTACAAACTAGAGGCTTTTTTTTTTTTTTAACCACTCGAAATACACATTTTCTATGACAAATCAGTTAGGAGTAAAAGGATACACATCTCCTTTCAGTAATATCAAATTAGAGCCATAAATGATACATTTCAGCACAAACTTTAACCCACTGTGTATTAAAATACAATCATGTAAAAGCCAGTGTGGTGGTTCATGCATGTAAGTAATCCCAACACTTTGAGAGGTCAAGGTGGGTGGATCACTTGCGGTCAGGAGTGCAAGACCAGCCTGGCAACATGATGAAACCCTCTCTATACAAAAACACAGAAATCAGCCAGGCATGGTGGTGCATGCCTGTAATCCCAGCTACGACTCAGGAGGCTGAGGTAGGAGCATCACTTGAACCCAGGAGGTTGAGGCTGCAGTGAGCCAAGATCGCACCACTGCACTCCAGCCTGGGTGACAGAGCAAGAATCTGTCTCAAGAAAAAACAAAAAGCTAATCATGTAAAAATACAATAAAATATTAAAATGCAATAAATATGTTGGAATGATTGTTTGGATTTTATTAAACAAATGCTTATGAGTGTCAACAATGGGAGAGAACACAGCGCTAAGGAATGTATTCCATCTTTTTACCAAGTGTTCTGAAAAAAAACAGTAATACTGCTTACATGGAGATAATTAAACAGAATGGGACTTCTTTACCAGGAGTGGGAGTTTGTTATACATTAATTCACAGCTCAAAGGTTTCTGTTGGCTAATCTCAGAAAAAGAAGGCACACAACATACTTATAAACACATGGAACTCATTTCAGAGTCTCCCAGAGTTGGTCACAGCCCCACGTGGTGTCCTTGTGTGCTCGGTTCCACACTGAATCTGTCACTTAGTGAGAAAGTAGACACTTCTAATGCCACGTTGTTCCTAAAAACACCTGGGAGAAAAGCCTCGTACATTTTTGCAGGAGTCTAGACTGGAGTATCGTCAGTAAATTGGTGCCAATCTTCCTACACTACAGGTTAAATAAATGAGACTTTACTTTTTAAGAGTCTATTTTTTCACCACACAAGTTCTGATCTCATCATTTGCCACCCCAAATCACAGATACAGTGCTATTGGGGAGAAATGACAAGCCAGTAGACTGGCGAATTTATCCTGAATTTGCAAGCAGCTCCTAGGACAAAGGGGCTTTCAACGTTTGTTGATGCTCGTGAGGGACAGCATTTTGGATTTGTGTCACCCGGACCCTGTGTGTCTCTCTCCAGTGTGTGGCTGCTTGCTAATTCAATTAATTTCTTTCTAGCTGAACAAGAAAAGGATCAGTGAAAGGTTAATGTGGTCCTAGGTAGCTTGATTCAATGGAATCCTTAGCCACCACTGCACTGTGACCTTTAGGAGCTGAGCCATTCTGGTTGACATAGTTTTCCCATAAACCAAATAGGGTCAGACCCAGAGAGCTCTAAAGCAAGGACACTTGGGAAGCTATGGACATGTCACAAACTAACCTAGAAGAGATCACAGCCTTGCTTAAATTTGGGTCCAGAAGGAGCCAGTGTCTCATCAAGGAACACTTAAAAATGGAGTCATACTGGTGAGACCCAGAAACCAAGAATAAGACAAAGAGCTCTGCTATTTATGAGTGTTAAGGGGGAGAGGACAAATGGATTAATACGCTTTATCAGCCTTATTCATGATTTTAAAACATATAGATGTAGATTGAAATATGCATGTATGCATGTGTATGCACAGTCCATGAAATACAATGAAATAAACTACATTCTGGTGGCAAGAGACACCTTCAATTTTACACACACACATACACATTTCCTCATAGTCAACCACACTTACCATAGGTATTAGACTCACACTGTGATAGAGAATCAGACAAGAATAAGACAGTAGCCCTGATCTTGAGAAGGTCACAAATCAGCTGACCTGTGCTCTGAAAACTGTACAGTTTTGTGAGTCGGTCCGAACATTCCTAAAGGTGTTCCCGGAAAAGTTGCACAGCACTCTGCCACTTACGAACAGTTGACAGATGACTGCAAATCATTAGTGTGGCCATTAGTGTAATGGGATGTTGGAGGTGAAAGATCTGACTGAATGGAGACAATAGTGCAGCGCTTCTGGGATTTCTGGGACTGTATATTTCATACACCTCTTAGGAAATTCAGAGGACTGGCTGATGTTTTGTAATCATCACAATAAGGAAAAGGGTAAAGTTCACAGGCATACAGAGCCGAGCAACCTCCACAGAATAGGTAGGTAGCAGGTGCTTCACTATGCACACAACAGCCAAGGCAGGAAGGGGAGAAATGCAAACCAAGGCCAAGGGAGACCTCCATTCCTTTATGTCCCCATGCTGTGTCCTCACCTCACTCGTATACCCAGCAGTGGAACGAGCCATTCATGAAACTACATATATATATATTTAGGTAAGAGAATACAAGAAATACAAGTGAGCCCACAGTCTGGAATCCTGGGTCCAGGATAGTTTCACCCTTGTCACTTGTCACTAGCTTTCTACGTCACATTGGGCAAGCTGTTTTACCTTCCAGGACGTCAGGCCCCTCAACTGTAGCCTGATGGAGTAGGAAATGACTGCACCGGGCCCTACAACTGGAACATCCTGTGACGGCTTTCAGAATCATTCCCCATCCACTTTCCAGGAAACTTTCTTCCCTTTCTCTGCGCTGTGCCATGTCTGCTGCTTCCCCAAGAAGCCTTCATTTCCTTGAACTCCATGATATGGTAAAATGGGCTCTGGCATGAAAGTTGGGCTCAGAACTAACCTATATTCCACCCACTAGCTGTATGAGCCTGACCAAACCTTTATTTCACACCATAAGGAGAGTAGAGTCCTGTAGGGCCACTAGGAGAATTAAACAGACAGAAAGGAAAAAGCGGTATCTCTCAGTAGAGCTTAGAAATGGCACTGCCACCATTCCATCAGCCCCTACCTAGTTATACACACAGAGCCTTTACCTGACATAAAACATTGACCCTTGGCCAGGCGCGGTGGCTCAAGCCTGTAATCCCAGCACTTTGGGAGGCCGAGGCGGGTGGATCATGAGGTCAAGACATCGAGACCATCCTGGTCAACATGGTGAAACCCCGTCTCTACTAAAAAAACACAAAAAATTAGCCGGGCATGGTGGTGCGTGCCTGTAATCCCAGCTACTCAGGAGGCTGAGGCAGGAGAATTGCCTGAACCCAGGAGGCGGAGGTTGCAGTGAGCCGAGATCATGCCATTGCACTCCAGCCTGGGTAACAAGAGCGAAACTCTGTCTCAAAAAAAAAAAAAAAATATATATATATATATATATATATATAGACCCTTAATCAAAATTTGCTGAAATGTCTCTCAGCATGCACTTTTGCTGAGCGTTCTACAATTTTGAAACGTGTGTGTGTGTGTGTGTGTGTGTATAAAACAAGTACAGTTGACTCTTGAACAACACAGAATTGAAATGTGCAGATTCACTTATAGGAGGATTTGCTTCTACCTTTGCCACCCCTGAGATGGTAAGACTAACTCCTTTTTCTCCTCATCCTCCTCAGCCTACTCACTGTGAAGGGATGAGGATGAAGACCTTTCTGATGATCCACTTTTGTTTAATAAATAATAAGTATCATTTCTCTTCCTTATGACTTTCTTAACAATATTTTATTTTTTTTCTACCTTACCTTATTGTAAGAATACAATATATGATACATATAACATACAAAGCATATGTTAATTGATTGCTTATTTTATTGGCAAGGCTTCCAGTCAACAGTAGGCTGTTAGTGGTTAAGTTTTTGGGGATTCAAAAGTGATATGCACATTTTTTTCTGCAAGGGGGTCAGCACTTTTAACCCCTACATTGTTTATGGATCAACTGTATTTAGCAAGCACCTGGTAAGTATTGGGGACACAAAGATGAATAAGAATCAAACTACGCATCGGCCTAAGAGGCCTTGTGGTCTAGCAGGCTTTTTATGTCTTATTTCCTACAGGTGAGCAAGTTCCCATCCAATGAGCAATGACTAAACACTTTCTGTGTGCATTACACTGTGCTAGGTCGTCGAGAGGGAAGGGGAAAGATCAAGACATCAGTTTGTCCTTCAAGGAGCTTGCAATCTAGTAGGAAAATAAACGCAATGCTTATAACGTAAGGCAGAATGTGTGCCACATACTCTAAGTGTTCCAGAAATAAAGTATTGTGTAAGTCAAGAATAAGAGAGGTTACTGCGTGCAGGGTTCATCTGAAACATTTAGAGAGGAAGGACTTCACGGAGGAGGTTTGAGCTAGAGCTTGAAGCCCTAATCACATCTTGGTGGACAGAAGTGAAAAGGAAGAGCCTCTTAGAAGGAGGATAGAGCACACTTGTAAAAGTACAGGCTGGGTGTGGTGGCTCAAGTCTGTAATTCCAACACTTTGGGAGGCCAAGGTGGGCGGATTACCTGAGGTCAGGAGTTTGAGACCAGCCTGGCCAACACAGCGAAACCCCGTCTCTACTAAAAATTAGCCAGGCGTGGTGGGCACCTATAATCTCAGCTAGTTGGGAGGCTGAGGCAGGAGAAATCACCTGAACTCAGGAGGCAGAGGCTGCAGTGAGCAGAAATCGCACCACTGTACTCCAGCCTCAGCAACAGAGCAAGATGGTCTCAAAAAAACAAAACAAGGCCAGGCGCGGTGGCTCAAGCCTGTAATCCCAGCACTTTGGGAGGCCGAGGAGGGTGGATCACGAGGTCAAGAGATCGAGACCATCCTGGTCAACATGGTGAAACCCCGTCTCTACTAAAAATACAAAAATTAGCTGGGCACGGTGGCGCGTGCCTGGAATCCCAGCTACTCAGGAGGCTGAGGCAGGAGAATTGGCTGAACCCAGGAGGCGGAGGTTGCGGTGAGCTGAGATCGCGCCATTGCACTCCAGCCTGGGTAACAAGAGCGAAACTCCATCTCAAAAAAAAAAAAAACACAGTTGTAAATGTAGAGACAGAAAGTTGACTCAAGGAAACTAATAGCGAGCATTTACCATAGATAAAATACACACAGATAAGAAGGGGAGGAAGCCGAAAAGGCAGGTTGTAGCTATTTCTTCTGCCTTCCCTTACAGTGCCCAGTACAGAGCAAACTATACACTTGCAGAGGATGATTTTTGAAAAAATCGGAGGGAGAAGAAGGGAATTGTGTTTCAGAAAATAAATCTCTTTGCAGCTTGCCTATTTCACAGTCTTATTGTAAGGATTAATCGTTGGTTTGATAGTCATAAAGTTAAATTACACTTAATAAAACACATAGAGCAAAAGAGTTCCACATCACAGCACACCGAGGAAGAATAAAAGTGGAAATGGATGTTATTTCATCAGAGTGAAAAGCTAAGCAGAGCATTTTAGGATGAACAAGATAAATGGAATGTTATTTGATTTTGTATCTTATCCATTTCAGTTCTGAAAATTATCTGAGACAGTTCTATTAATATAGATGCTTCATATATAGGCCGTATTTTATTTTTTAAAGAACTATCTTAAAATATATTTTCAAATAATGGAGAAAAGATAAGCGGTTACAGATGGTTTTCCCTATTTTTGTCATGCATGATCAAGGGGGGCAGAGTAACGTGGGCTTCATTGGGAAATCCAAATCTCGCAGCTAGGAGCGTTCCGGGAGCAAATGCTCGCATTATTTTGCTTTTGCAGAGAAAATATGTTCCTGTTCAGTCAAGCAAAGTAATCAATTATTCTGCATTATGAAATACTCATTTTATAACTATTGACATTTCAGACAGTTGTGCCACATGTCAATAGTGGTTTTGATGCTCACATTTAAGCTCCAGCTTATAGGATGGGATTCATCTGAGCTGACAGCGTCCGATCAGAAGTCTTATTCTCTGCTCTCAGAAGCACATCTATTATTTATGGCCAGTTCTACACTGTGGAAGTGTGTTGTGAGCACTAAAACGAGAATAGATTTGGGTATTTTTTGTTTTAATAAAAAATGTTAAAATGTTCTAAATATGTTAGATCCACATTTTTAAAAAACCACTCTTCTCTTAAAAACTCTTCCTACATTTTGTAAGATGGAGGGAGATTAAATTCGGCATTCCACTCAGAAGTTCCAAAATTCATGTTAGATTTTTAGTATCTAGCCAAACCTTGTGTCCCCAAAAATAATTCTGTGAAATCAAAATGGCTTTCCAATAATGATATAATGCTGTTACTGTTGCCGCTACTACCTCTCCTGCTTGTTAACCATTCCCTGGAATTTCCTCTGTGGCAGGCGTTGATTTCATGCTCTTTTTAAAAATCATTTCATTCACCCAAAAACATTCTGTACTTTTATTACATTCACTTTAGAGATGAAACTGGGGCACAGAGAAATTAAGTGACTTGTCCAACATGCCAGGGCCAATCACTGGTGGAAACATAAGAAAAACCCGTGTACACTGATTCTAGCATGTGTACTCTTAAACGTTATGCTGTAACTCTCAACAATTGTTTTAATTCGTCCTTGAATTCAGCACTACTTAGTATTTTGAAAACAGCAAGCTGATTTCTCCAGAAATCAAAAAGTACTATTCTAATAACATCTAGGCATGCGTGTGAGAAATTCTTTGATCACTGGCTCCTGTAATTGAGCAAGGTTAGCATGTGTCATTATGAATTATTGCATAATTTAGTAAATTATTTAATTACTACTAATGAGGAAACAGTGTACCTGGTTGTAATTATCCTGTTGGAAACAATGTTGCCATTTGTACCTTTAAGAAACACTTGCTACATACTGAATTAACTCTTGAGGGAAGTTGATTTTGTATTTTGGGATAATCAGACAACTCTAAATGTTGTTAACGGTGTTAATGGATGCTAGATAGGATTATAGGAAACCAAAAAATGCAAAAACCAATGCTGATGTTCCTAAAAGACTTCAAACAAAAAAAATTATAAAGGTGAAAAATAACAATTTCACAGTTCATGATACTCTACAGAAAAAGTACAAGATATATTTACTGTTTTTACCTTTCCAAATTATTTCACTGCAGCTCTTTTTATAGCTTTTGCAACATATGTCATTTAATATAGCAATTTGTTCACCTACTTTAATCATCCGACACATGGCTTTGACAGCACAATAATATTAAGCAGAGCCATTTATTTTCAATATCCTTTGAGTAAACTGTTGTCTGTGTTTATTAAGGGACTGTAGTGAGGCATAGTCTTGTTATTTACACAAGAACACAGTACATACACAGCCTTGGGATGTTTTGACAACACATTTTAAGTAAAACATAGATAAAATAATCTTCAAAATATGATACAAGTGAGAGTGACTTGTGTTCGCTGCAGTATACATTACTGAGAAACTACTGATACGCATTACTGAATTTGCTGTAAAGCCTTAAGGACAGTAATAGTCTCGGAAAGCCCAACTCGCCCATTACTTCAAAGGTTAGGTACATGTTATATGGTGAAACTGACTTTCATAAACCAGAATGTAATGGTGGTTCGATTGACAACATCTTTGCGCCGTGAAATACAACAGAGGTAATGTAGCAAAGCCATTCTAAACAAGCAAGAATAAAAAAGGGAACTATCAAAGAGGGCATATGGTAAGTCTCTCTGTCTTCAGGGACACAAACAGTTAAACTGTCTGTTTCTGACGGAGACCTGTCATTGAATAATCACATATAAGCAAGATAAGTGATATCATCATATTTGCTCTGTTGTCTTGTTTGTGATATTATCCCAAGGTCAACTGTCATTTAACTGGGTAATCCAAATCAAACAAAAGTTTGTCCTCTTATGAATAACACATATATTGGAATCATATGATGATTTGCAGATGACAGAACTTGTCCAAAACCAGTAAGAAACTGTTTCCTGTCACCATGTTAGATTTAGGCATGACGAAACAGGAGAAAAAAACACGTTTTATACGTTCTGAGCTATCACTGCTCTATCTGCAGTATAACATAAATCACTACATAGTGTTTGTTTTACACTGACAGTATTTTATCAACTAGAACTACTGAAACAGATAGGGTGTTCTTTATTTTAATGGCATTTTCTGATGCCACCGTGTCAAACTAGAAGAACTGTACTTTGATTCGGCTTTCAGGGCTCAGTTTTTTAATCTTCTTTTTAAAATATAATTTATATATAGGAAAACTCACAGTCTTTAGGATACGGTTCTTTGAGTTTTGACTAAGGCATTCAATTGTGTAACCACCAACACAATCAAGACACAGAACAGCTCTATTCCCCCTTCCCCCAGTATTCCTCTGTGCCCCTTTATAGCCAATTTATCCCCTCCACCCCAAATCCTGGCAACCAGAAATGTTTCTGTCCTTACAGCTTTGCCTTTAAAGAATATTTATTTCAGTGGAATAGCAAGCTATGGAGCCTGTTGACTGGTTTCTTGCACTTAGCGTAAAGCATCTGAGATTCATCCCATGCTGTTGAGTACACAAATAATTCGCTTCGTTTTATTGTTGAGTAATATTGCATTCCACAGTTGTTTTCATTCCCCAATTAAAGGATAGTTGGGTTGTTTCCATTTTATGCCAATCAAAAATAAAGTTGCTATAAATATTCATGGTACAGGTTGTTGTGTGAACCTAAATTTACATTTAAATAGTTAAATACCTAGAAATGGGACCGTTCGATCATATGGAATGGATATATACATTTAATTATATGAATTGTGTGGCTGGGCACAGTGGCTCAAGCCTGTAATCCCACCACTTTGGGAGGCCGAGGCAGGTGGATCACGAGGTCAAGAGATCGAGATCATCCTGGTCAACATGGTGAAACCCCGTCTCTACTAAAAATACAAAAAATTAGCTGGGCATGGTGGTGCGTGCCTGTAATCCCAGCTACTCAGGAGGCTGAGGCAGGAGAATTGCCTGAACCCAGGAGGCGGAGGTTGCTGTGAGCCGAGATCGCACCATTGCATTCCAGCCTGGGTAACAAGAGCAAAACTCCGTCTCAAAAAAAAAAAAAAAAAAAAAGAATTGCTTGACAGTTTCCAGAGTAGCTGTGCCGTTCTGCATTTCTATCAGCAATATATGAGAGTTCCAGTTGCTCCATATCCTCTCCAGCACTTGGTGGTGTTAAATATTTATCCATTCATTGTTGATTTTGGCTCTTCAAAGTAGTTAAGTTTTATAAAGTTCCCAGGAACACAGAATTTAAAGAGACAAAATTATTTCTCCTACAAGAAATACAGGGTTAGGTTTCCGTGAGTCTGTACCCATAGGTTTTTTGTCAACTGATCAATACAGAACTTTGTTTTATGTGTGTTTCTGTTTAAAGACATCTTATTTGGTGTGTATTGTTGATACTAACATTGCACTGGCAGCCAACAGCAATATAACTCATGGCTGGAGACAGCTTATCTAACACGTTGTATCGTCTCCATTAAGACATATCACAATCTTCTGGCACTTAGGAACACTTCAGCAAGCACTGTGCTTAGGGATCATTTTCAACAGTGAGATTACCAACAAAAAGCACAGAAAGGGCCAGGCTTGGTGGCTCATGCCTGGAATCCCAGCACTTTGGGAGGCTGAGGCAGGTGGACCACCTGAGGTTGGGAGTTCAAGACCAGCCTGGCCAATATTGTGAAACCCTGTCTCTACCAAAAATACAAAAAAAAAATTGGCCAAGTATGGTGGCACGTGCATGTAATCGCAGCTACTAGGGAGGCTGAGGCAGGAGAATGACTTGAACCTGGGAGATGGAGGTTCCAGTGAGCTGAGATTGCACCGCTGCACTCTAGCCTGGGTGATAGAGCAAGACTCCATCTCAAAAAAAAAAAAAAAAAAAAAAAGGCACGAACATTAGAAAAACATGGCATTGAACAGACTTTAAAAAGGATACCTGTTTATAATATTAGAGCTGAAACAAGATGGCAGAACATCACCTTAATGAACCTCAGTGGGGAATCTGTGCTAGGACGCTCTGTGCACACACTTGTCTGCCATGACCACACAGCCAGTGTGGATTTTGGAGTTATAAATAAATGGAGCGAGTATGCAAATTTGTAAACACAAAATCCTCCAGTAATGTGAAGGGACTAACCTTGTTTCCCTGTTTATTTTTGCCATTCTATGGTCTATGACCGCCCTATAGTCACCTTGTTCTCCTCTTTTTGTAAACCTGATTTGTCACCCTCTTTTTGAATCATTTGTTATCTTTTCTGTCTTCTTCTCTAGATTCTACACACTAGAGTCCGGACACATACCTGTCTTATTCACCACTGTATTCCTTACACCATTAAGGCTGATGGTAGGTGCCTGGCATACATAGATGTTGAGTGAATATTTGTTGAATCAGTGAATACTTCTTTGAAAGTAGTATGTATGCCAGAAAAAGCCCTGGAAGTGGAGTTGGAAAATCTGGTTTTCCATTCTGGTTCCGACACCGGCTTTGTGATTGGCGGCAAGTCACCTATGCTCTTTAAGCTTCAGTTTTCTCACCTATACAACCAAAAAACTAACACCTCTCTTTAGAGACGTTTTTAATACCTTAAAAGGAAGGCAATAAACACGAAAACCGTTAGGACCTGGCACAGTGCTGATACCCAATAATCGCTGAATTGGAGTGGTTTATGACCTACGGCTAGACATTTATAACTGTATGAGCAACATAAAATATACTAACGAACAGTAAGTTTATTTGGACATACAGATAATGCTAACTCTCCATGTATGTGGGGTTATATACTCTGAGCACCAAAATAATTAAGAAAATTTTTCACCTTAGAAGTAGATCTTTTGTTATTCTGTCCACCTAGCTATGCTCTTCAGGCTCAAAGGTTCTACAGACTATATACTATGTACATGTCACCATAAAAACTGATAATCTGTCTACTCCATTAAAAAAAATTTCTGAACATTTAAAAGCAATCCTTCAGTAATGTAGTTAGAGTTTGTACTCCCTGGAAACAGGACTTTTTTTCTTTCAAACACTCCTAGAGAAACAAAGATATTTAGTTAAGAAGCTTATTATGATTCTGTATGAAATGCTTTCTTACAAAAACCTATTGTATCCCTTAAGATTTCAAGGCAATAAAAACCAATAATTTATATAAAATTATGTCCATCTTCTCACATATAACTAAGGCTAACAACACAATGTAAATGTTAATAGTGGAAAAGAAGCTACATAAACAGGGCATATGGTTTCTTCACTCAAAATGTATACAAATGATTTTCTTACAAAATTATGATGATCAGATATGATTAATGACATGATTTAAGATGATTGGTCTTTAATAGAGGCAAAACATGATGACTCACTAACAAAGCGACCTAATAGCAGGGAGGGAGGGATGATAAGTGTATTTGATTACAAAGCAGAACAGATAAGTAAAACCAAAGAAGGAATTATAATTATATTACATGAAACTTTCATTGTTTCCTAACTTACATTTATATTAACTTTTCTGGAGATGACCTGTTTTAAAAACACATAAATTGTCATTCGGAACTTAACCACAGTTCTGAATCAAACCTAGGGTTAAAACATTTGCCGACAGGCATCCTCCGAGTGTTTTCCACGGAGGCACATCACTTCTGATTATTCCCAGGCTATTTTAAATGATGTTGGACAGGACTACTGAATGACTTGTCAGCGAACAGGAAAACATCATGACACCACTTCTCCAGATTTCTTCCCAGAACATGAAATATTTGGGATCATTTTAATTGACTCAAGACTAGCTTGAAAAAACAAGTTAAGCTTCACTTTAAAGCTTTCTGCTTTAACTGGAGGAATGCTTCTAACATATGGCAGCTGGGCTCTGACTCACAGCAACCTTCAAATTCTGGCCAAAATGTCTGTTTCCTGAGACTGTGTCTGATATGCCTGTGCATCCCTGGTGGGGTCCAGCAAGCATTCAGTAAATACTATTGTTGGAACAAATGAATGAATTAAAGGATTCCTAATTATGAGCTACAAATTCTTCCATCAACACAATAATCCCATAGGAAAGCTGCAATGTACTTGGAATTGATATCTATGAAAAGTTCTATTTTCAGCTCCTTTACAAATTATTTTTATTATTTATGCTCAACTTGGTCTTTCTGTTTTGTTTTTTTTTTTAAATCAAGATGTCAAAAGCACAGAAGCATTTTCCAGAACATGAAAGACCAGTATACTTTGTAGAAAGTTTCATTTCTAAATAGCTTGTACGTGACAATTATTTTTACATCTCAGTTAATCATCATATATTTTCTCGGAGCAGACTTTGGGTGAGGCACTTATGTGAAACGTTTGAAAAAGACAGTTAAAAGGAAAAAGTCCTATTCTTGAATATGCACCCAAAATTGGGGTAGAAGGTAAGGCGAGTGGTCATCTAAAGAAAAACTAAATTAGAACTATCAGAGAAATGTAAATAATTATTATAATACTTCTCATAATCAGACATCTTTCACGTGAAACCCTTGTGAAATGGAAGACAGAAGAAAGTCAAAAAACACAAAAGAAAAAAGAAAAGAAACAAAGATCAGCAAAGACACCACTAAAACTCCCAGAACCGGAGTTTGTATATGTGCTTTAAAACACATCCTCAGACATTTACTCCGAGGCTATTTTCTCTTATGTAAGACAGAATTCTGATGACCTTGATATCCGAATGTCCAGTATACACGAGATATTTCAGAAGCACCACAGAGACTTCTGCTCATAGGCACAAAGAGAAACAATAAATAGTGAAGGAAGAGATTTTTAAAATGATAAAAAGTTAGACATAAGAACTGAAACAATACGGTAGCATGGGGACAAACAGTCAGCCACACCTGCAGAGTTTCTGAGTGCGTTCCGTATTACAGCATACTGTAAACACCATAATAATTAATGGTTATAATGACTTTGAATCACTAGGAATGTATTAACCCACGAAGTCTATAAGAAGATGGGGACTTACATAATATATTTTGAAAGCTCCCCTTCCCCCTGTAAAGTGAAGTCGTTTAGGCACTTATAGAAATATGCTGTAGAAAATTAATTAATTTTTTTTTTTTTTTGAGACGAAGTTTCCCTCTTGTTACCCAGGCTGGAGTGCAATGGCGCGATCTCGGCTCACCGCAGCCTCCGCCTCCTGGGTTCAGGCAATTCTCCTGCCTCAGCCTCCCGAGTAGCTGGGATTACAGGCACGCGCCACCATGCCCAGCTAATTTTTTTGTATTTTTAGTAGAGACGGGGGTTTCACTGTGTTGACCGGGATGGTCTCGATCTCTTGACCCCGTGATCCACCCGCCTCGGCCTCCCAAAGTGCTGGGATTACAGGCGTGAGCCGCCGCGCCCGGCCAGAAAATTAATTTTTATGATGTACTTCCCTTTCTGACAAGGGCTTGAATGCGGCATGGAATACATACCTAGAATAATAACCCTGATCACTTAAGGCCTTACACTCAAGGACTTAGGTGTTCCTGTTTCAGTGAGCTATGTTCTGAAGCACACCAGAAAAATAAAGCACGTTTCACAGGAGGATCCCTGTATTATAGACAGGTCTTTCATTGAATCCTAATATTAGCCGAATATCAAACACAACCTGTTCCCCCTATTTAAAACTTGAATGTTTTTGCTTGAATCATGAGTGTTCAGGACTCAAGTTTAAACAGATATCATTCTGTGAAGGTATTTGTTACCATTGCTATTTATATCATAATGTTTAACCTGCCAGAATTCTGGAGAAAGAAAGATGAGCAGTTAAAGCAAGTTCAATGGGAAGAAACGAAGAAAGCCATGGACACCGCTTGGCGTTGTTTCCATTCGGTGCAGGTGAAGTGACAGGCTTTGAAAAGTACGCCGTATCCATGCACACACATGATACCGATACCTTTTTCATGGCGGCACCAATTCTTTTTCAGAACTGCTAGCCTGTTTCCAAGGCAGCTGCAAAACATCCGTGAAAACTGGTTAATTTGTTGGAGGCATGGAAACTGCTGCCTCTCCACCTGCCAAGCTACATCTGCATCGTACAGACGCTACAATGGCAGGAGCTGAGGGTCCCGAGATATATTTTCTCGGCTCCTGCATAGACGGAGGAAACGGAACTTATTTCTGAGAATGTCCTGGAAGTGGACGCGAAGCTCACATGCTTTTGGGTTTCTGTCTCTTTCACTCCGCATATTGTCCAGGATGCAGAGAATAATAATTTTTGTATTAAAGTCACCATGGCCACCTCCAAATTGCTTTGAAATGTTATTAGTATTATCATGATGTTGTTGCTAACAAGAATGCAGCTGAAAGGCTAAGTTTGAGACTTACAGATGGCCCAAAATCCAGCAGGCAGGAATCATCCCCACTCACCCATGGGGTAAGTGAAGCTCAGAGAGGCCTTTGGCTCAGCGGATCACACTGCTGATGGTAGAGCTGGGCCTTACACGGGGCGGGGGGTGTTCTAGTCCCACTCTAGTGCTCACTACATGCTGCAACATGCTAAGTATTGAAAACTGACTTCCCGTTCCTGAGGAATTTATATTTTGAGAAACATCAGGTTGGCAAGTGTAAGGAAAGTTTTCCATGGTGAGACTTTGAAAAGGAAACAGGAGGCTGTCTTGTATTTCTTCAGACGATTTTTTGTCATCGCTTATATCTTTCTGTTCATCCATTTTTATATTATCTAATCATTCCTGCCACAAGAGATCATTTACATGGCTCTTCAACAACATGGCACCAATAAATCATGAAACACATTTTAATAAATCAGGCCTCATATCAATCTACAGTAAACCAGGTCTCATGATGTTGAGCATATACCAAGCCTGGTCATCGGATGGGGGTTTTACAGTCTCTGGTCCTTTCTGTGTGACCAAGAAACACATACCATGTGCAAAGGGCCCCGGTGTCTATCAGGACATTGGCCTTAGAAGTTAAGAATATATTTGCAGTGATGTCTGTTCATTTTTATGGCTCTGTATTTCATTAATTTCATTAAACCTTATTTATATATTTTAATATATTCACGTGGCGGGGGAGGTCCAGGCAGGCTGATTCATATTTGCTTACCAATAGCCGAAAGGAAGGGTTCCTATAACTAAGTCTAAAACTGACCTCCTTCCACATTTGAGGGATGAGCATTTGGCATCTCTGCTCCACAGACCTTTGCTCTTAACACCATGGTTGGTATGAAATACTGAATTAATTAAGAAAAGAACCATAATAGATAGTAGGGCTTTTGAATTCAAATGTGAAATACTGGATTAGGCAAAAATAACACACAACATTAATGGCAGGGATTTCAGACGGAACAAAAATGTGGCAACCTTAGGGTTAAATGACTTTTATATAAAGTCTCAGGTACAGAGAATGGCAGACCTGAGAATAAAATCCTCAAGTCTCCTGCCTGCTCAATGTTCTGACCGTTTGGTCACACTCTAGGAAGAGACAATAAATATATATCTGTGGAAAGTCCATAAGATGGAAATGAGGTGGCCTACCTTTCATCATTTGCAATGATACAGACAAAGCCATCTATAAAAATACCTGCCATGACAGAAACCGCCGCATCTCAACCCAAAATGGGAAGACACAGAAGAGGTTGATAAAAATGAAATCGTGATCCACGAATCCTCATCCTATCACCAAAGTGGTTACCCAAAGAAGGGTCTCCACGGTTGCCTGATGAAAGGCACAAATCACGGACTACCCACTGGGACAGCGGGGACAGAGAAGTGAGGGAATGGCCTCTTCTTCAGAGGGCTGAATGGCTGGACTCTGTCGAATGAATAGATAACACCATTGCAGAACAGACAGTGGAGATGAAAGTGGGAGCCAATGAAAACAGAAGCAGGGAGGAAAACCATCAAAGGGGTGAGAAATAACAAAAGTCCAGGGACTGATGTGATCAGCACCCACATGCTAAAATTGTAGCTCGAGAAAGCCCTTTGAAGCTGCTAAAGAGATTTAATACAATCTGGAATGAACAGAAATTGCTATCAAATAGAACAGAAGGGCCACCAAGAGACCTTAAGGAAGGGCAACCTAATGGAATGTGAGCCCTGCAAAGAGCTCACATGGCAATGTCCTTTTGAACATCTCACTCATTCTAAAGTGTTCTATAAATCACACACACACACACACACACACACACACACAGAGTCCAGGGTCTGTGGGCAATTTTGATGGGAGGTGCTCATCGAAAGTCTTAAATAATGCAAGGCAATGGCAATCCATCCGATCTTCCACTCTGAGGACCAGGAGCAAAGAACAGACGCAGGTTTCATCAAAGCAGCCTCTAATCTTTCTAGCACATCTGCAATGTCCATCTCACCAGGGGTGACCTTCTGAGTGAACTTTGGGAGAGATGTGCTCTTTGGTTTTGTCTGGGTTGCAGTTTAATTCAGCAGGGAGCGGGCTGTGGCTGGGAACCACGGCACAAAGAAAACCATGGTGAGGAGGTGAAAATGCAGGACCGATCGACAATAAGTGAGATGAAACAAATGACTGGTAGGTTTTTATGAGACCAGCAGAAGAAATATAGATATGTATATACGATAGGTGATCACTTTCAAGATTCGTTTCCCATTGCTGTTACGAAGTAGGCAGTGATAGAAACAGCACAATTGATAACGCGGAGATCAGAGAGAGAAAGACAGAGAAGGGGGAAAAAAAAAACAAAGACAAAAGGATCAGAGAGGCTCTTTAGGACTGGGTCCTGTCCAGGGCAACCATCCAAGTGAAAACTTGGAATTTCATTCAAGTGCCATGTGGATAAATTGCAGTGTGGAGAATAAAATACAGAGACTTTAGAAAATGGTTCTGTTTTCATGCAGATTGACGTTGATAACTCCTCAGAACTGAGTATTCTGGTTTGTGCAAGGTAGAAAAATCAGAAGACAATAATAAGTTTCCAGTAGATGATGCTAAGAAGTCGCGTCACCTACAGCACACGGGCCAGTGGGCTTTCCTAATTTCAGACAAAGGGAGAAAGAATGTATTTCTCTCAGTCGGGGCAGGTTAAAGGGAATTTGCATTTGGAGGTAAATAAAATTTCGATTCCTGCTTAATTATCTTCAGTCTGCCAGGCTGGGTATTATTGCATGGACAGTGGGGAATGGAAAATTCTTTCCTCTTGAATGGGTTTAATCTCTCAGATCTCAGAAGATCTCCAAGGGAACCCCTATAGCAGGAGTGGCTGGACACTTGTTTTGGTATCTTCTGTCTCTCACCCTTGGTTGTTCATTTCATATCCTACCGTGTTTCCAGCACTGAATCAGCCCCAGAATAGGACATGAGTGGAAGGAAAAGGGATTCAAATACCATAGCTTTAACCTTCCTTAAAGTCTTCTGTGTTTATGTACTATGAGTTTTCTAGCAATCGGAAAACGCATCTTTTTCATAATTGTATTTGGCATTCTCTTTCTCCTGGTAGAAAACAAAATCATCATCATCTGTCTTTACCTCAAACCATCTTGAGTTTGGAAAAAAAAAAAAAAAAAAAAAAAAAAAAAAGGCGGTGTCTTCTTTGCACGAGGAGTCTAGAGAACTCTTAGCACCTAGTAGGTGTTCAATAAATACCAGCCAACAGGCAGGGCTCCCTTCCTCTGACAGCCGGCCATAGACACAAGCTGCTTTGGGAAACCTGATGGAGAGACCCGCCTTTCTGCAGAGGTATTCTCACTCTTTCATCACTGCACTCAAAGATATTACTGATGTTGGTCCTCTGGTTTTGCTGCTTTTTTCCTCTGACTGGACTAACTGAGTCTACTCTGCTCACTAGCTGCCACTTCAGAATCCTGTCACGCAGCGGAAGGCCAAAGGACATTTTCCCCTAAGTCCTTTTAACTTCCTGGCATTCCGTTTTTCAACCCCACATTAAAGGTGCTGATGTTTCATCCTAGTCCTACCAGCCAATGGGTGGCCTCAAGTTAGACTAGGCAGGGCTTCTATCGGCTCTTTCCCTGTTGGGCACAGGGAGAAGGAACCCAGAGAAATGTTTCCTCAAGCTCATTTTCTAATTTTTCCTTGGATGCTATCACTGAAGTTCTGAGATCATGTATTAAGAAACAGGCACATTTGAAACTAACGTACAACAGATGTCAATCTAAGGCCAGGGTTGGCCAGCAAGACTGATTTTTTGCAAGTTCTCAAAAATATTTTTTTTTTTCCTTTTTGCTTGCCTTTTCTCCCCCTGTGCCCTCGTCCAACGCCCAATCATCTTCTAATCCATTGAAGTTGGTGTACCAATTCTGTTTCTATTCCAAGACAAGACCTGCCAACTTGAGAAACAAAAGGAACCTCCCTCATTTTGGCATGTTTCTGCAAGCCTCAACTAACCCCGGGCAGAAACTCGTGGATGTATGCCCAATTGAAGCCTGAGGGTAGAGTCACAATTTTTACCTCCCTTAGTGAACAGTTCCCTGGACAGTTCCTGAACTGTCATTCTTGGTATATTGCTAGAACCAGGCATTGGCAAACCCAGCAGACTGGTATTCTCTGCAGTTTGATGGAACAAGCCACCTGTCCTAAGGAAGCTGAGATCTGAGACACCTCTGCACCTAGAAGAATCTCTCTCTCTTCTCTCTCTCTGTTTTACTCTGTCCCTTGGGGTAAGTATTTTCTGCAAACATAAAATTAGTTTATATTTTAAGGGCCTTGGAATTATTAATTTTGACTAAGTTAAAAAGGGCAGAGCTAGTACTCTCCCAAGTGACTCAATCTGTGATTCTTGGGAAGGATTTAATGGACATATTTTATTTTCATTCAGGGTGACCTCGCTGATCATTGTGGAATATGCCCTCTCTTTTTTTTCCCTCCTTAAAAGAAAATAACTGCAATTTTCCAGGCATTTCCTTGGGAAGAAAACTCTGTATTTTTTTACTTGTCTTTAAGGCCACTGTTGAGGAATTTTTTTTAAAAACTCTATTTAAAGTGTAGGTGAAGGTGATTATATCGTTCCAAAGTCAGTAAAACAAATGTGTTGCATAAGTCATTTCAATTCAATTAAGAGAAACAGGTCAGATACTAAAATATTAGTAAAATCAATTACGAGTAACAGGTCTCCTGTTAACATGTATCACTACAACCGCCTCTCTCATAATATTTGAATAAATTTACATTTGTTTTGTATCTCTGTGAGCCTATCATATACAATGGTGTCACTTGACCATAAAAGCTTCTCTATTTCCTCCTCTTCGTTACACTTTCTCTGATGTGCCTTGGAAATGACATGTAGACTAACCCTTACAGAGTGAAGGTTTTTCTAAGGAGAGAAAGTCTGGTGACAAATTAAAAAGAGCTTTGCAGTCAGATCCGATTTTGAATCTTGTCTTGTCTTCCTCCGTGGGAAGGAGCTTCCTCCTTCCTTGGTTTCCTCACCTGTGAGAGTAATACTGCCTTTCCACAGGGTCGCTCTATGATTTAAATAAAACAACTTGCCATAAAACTCCCACCAGGTTGCTAGGCACATCTGGCATTCATTAAATGAATGTTTCTTTGTGAACTCTTTTGAAAATCCTAAAAATTACTCATATATAAGAGAAAATAATCATAAAATCTCAATTTGATACGGTGTTTGTGTGTGTGTGTGTGTGTTAGGATTACTGCCACAAAGTCACCTGAAAAAGAAAGGTGTCAAAGAGAAAGACTTTCTCCTTACTATTTAGTAAAAGGGCACCACCAAAAACTCAGGTGGATAGTTCATGGGAAGGCCGAATGGGACCGTAGATTTGCTTCTGCAACCTCGGTAGCCTTTCTTTCAGAAAAACAACTGATCTCTAACGTTGCTAAATTATGTGAAAAAAAAGAAGAACACAACATTGAATCTGTGCCATAATTGCAACAACATAAAATGATATATGTATATGACAAAAAACAAAAAAGGAAAACTGGAAATATTTTTGGCAGATTAGTAAAAAAAAAAAAAGGTCATTTTTTTCCTTTGTAATATCCTTTATTCTTCTATGACATTTGAACATTTAAGTGGTAAATAGAGGATTGTATGATTGGAAATTCATTCTTTTAGGCTGATAGGCTACCAGGTCTATCTGCTGAAAAAGATGGCATCTCAGGAGGCTGAGTACAGTTTGGCTTAATGGAAGACTTTTCTCCTAATCGCACAGAGGAAATGCAAGCACTGGCCTTGACTTCCGGGGAAGAGGAAGGAAGGACAATTTTGGAGCATGAGCCATCAGCTGAGGGGAGACCTGGAGATAGTGGACCCTCAATGGAAATAAAGAAGTTGGAGCAGCAAGGCAAATCAGTACAAATGCAACCTCTGGAAGGTTCTAGTTGTGTAGGAAAGAGCATTAAGATTGATTCTTTCAGAGTGTGTCTGTGTACTTTTGAGGGAAAGAGGCATTCATAGGGTGCATTGATGAGAAGGTCCCGAGAACAGCATTCAAGAGTTTGGAATGCAGCTCAGTGACGATCTGGTTTATAAAGACGTGGCTTCTGCATTGTTTCTACGAACCTTCGTGGGGAGGGGGCAGCATGGCACAGGAGAAAGAACAAGGTCTTCAGGACTTGACCAAATGAGGTTCAAGCCCACCTCCGCCACGCACTAGCCACGTGTGCTAGGCGAGTGGCTTAACACCTGAAACTCAGTTTTCTCAAGAAATAGGATACTTAATATTTATTGTTATCATAAGGTTTAAATGAGATTATACACATGTACATCCAGACTGACATGCTTACATAGGTGTAAACTGCCTGGAACATAGTAAGGTCTCAAATAATGCACCTGTTCTCAACGCAGGGAGCAGAAAAGAGAAGAACTCTCATCTTAAGATAATAAAATTAATAAAGTTCTCCACTGTGGCTCCACCCCTGTTTATCCTGTTTATATGCTCAAGTTGAGACCAGAACAGCCTGCACAGGGAGGTATGAGTTGAAGAGCTGTCAGGGAAAACAGAGCAGCACCACCCCACACACAGCCCCCTTTCTGCTTCCTAGAATGTGGTGGTGGATTAGTTGTCACTATCACCAGCTGCCCAATCCTAATGCTCTCTCATGTTTCTTCATCTTAGCGCTGGTGCACCTGGCGGGGCTGATGGCTCTGATTCCTGTATTTTGAATTCTGTCATAGCCCATGCTGACCATGCTTGGGGTCAGGGGATATAGATAAAGGGGCACTGGGTGGCTTCTGTTCTCCACTGAGCCCTGAGATCGACTGCTTCTAAGTCCTAAAGGTTTGCCTATCTCATCTGGGAAACCAATAATAGGAAAGAATAACACCCCAGCTGGTATCTCTAACCCGCACCTTGCAACAAGTGTAAAATGAGAACGGGAGGGAAGATTCTCTCCAAAGTCTCACGAGATGGGGCTCTGAGGACTTATCATCGGGAGCTCACTAAGCACGTAACTCTGTACCATGTGCTCCAGCAGCAGCCGGGGAAGAGAAGGCTGATAATGGGATTTGAGTTTACCCAGCAAAACCAACAGGGAACAATCTTCAGTGGGCGGAGGAAGAATGAGAGGTCAAGATAGCCCAGGTCGGGGAAGCTGCTCCCTGCCTGCCCAGCTCATAATGAAACTGTTTATGTTTTCTGTTTGCCAATAAACCTTTGTGTGCTGCCGAAACCTGTCTGTCCTGAACTCCTAATAATCAACGCATGGCAACCAGTTCTTCAGATGACAAGCCAGTGTGCTAATGAGCAAGGAACGACTGACGAGGCCCTGCTGCCTGAAACCCCTTAGCTGCGTGGAGACCTGTGGATGAAGGTTGAGAGGGCTGCTTTTTTTTTATTGCATTTTAGGTTTTGGGGTACATGTGCAGAACATGCAAGACAGTTGCATAGGTACACACATGGCAGTGTGTTTTGCTGCCTTCCTCCCCTTCACCCACATTTGGCATTTCTCCCCAGGCTATCCCTCCCCAGTTCCCCCCAACACTGTCCCACCCCTATTCCCCCCAGTAGATCCCAGTGTGTAGTACTCCAAGAGGGCTGCCTTGAAAAGAACTCTGTCTTCTCACTCTCCATCCACCCATAGGCCCATGCTTTTCACACGTGAGCAACCCATAAGCATTATTGTTACGGACATGTCCGATGTGGGGAGTACTGAATTTAGTTCCTCCAGAAAGTGCCATTGCTCCAGGAAAAGCAAATATGTCTCTATTGGACTCATAAAACTCACTGTGAAGACTGTCATAAAATACCTCGAATTTTGTCAACATATGTACACTCACACGCATAAAACACTTTATGTCCTGTTTAATGTATGCATGTACAAACATATGTACACATAAGTATCTGGGGTTTGGGGATCTACCAAGAGCAAGGTAAATCAAGGAACATGTGAATTGACCGTGTTAAACGACTTGATGACGGTGCTGATCAAATCCCATAAGGGTGTGTGCGTGCTCAGGGTGGTGCTAGGACAGGTCTTCGGCGTGCGTGAGACTAATGCTAGCACATGTGTCTGCCGTCTCATCTCTTTCACCTTGTTGTCTATTAAAATCTCGCCTCCCACACCTGCCAGGTTCCTCCCAGTTGCACGAGAGCTGACACTGGTTGGTGAGGATTGAGAAATTGTGATTTGTTTGTTGTTTTACTGGTATCTGCTGTGAACCAAAAGTTAGAAAATATTCCTTGAGTCCTTGTGAAGGCTCAGAAAGAAACAGGAGTCAGGAAGAGCAGCAAAGGGGTGTTAGGCGGAAGTTGTGAAGAATTCCAGGGGTCACAGGGCTCAAGAAATTCTGATCTTGAAACCAAAACAGACCTTAAACATGTCAGAAGTACATTTCAGGGCTGGATGCGTTAGCTCACACCTGTAATCCCAGCACTTTGGGAGGCTTAGGCGGGCGGGGCGGATCACGAGGTCAAGAGATGGAGAGCATCCTGGCCAACATGGTGAAACCCTGTCTCTACTAAAAATACAAAAAAAAAAAAAAAAAAAAATTAGCTAGGTGTGGTGGCGCGTGCCTGTAGTTGCAGCAACTCAGGAGGCTGAGGCAGTAAGAATAGCTTGAACCCAGGAGGTGGAGGTCGCAGTGAGCTGAGAGTGCACCACTTCACACCAGCCTGGCGACAGAGCGAGAATCTGCCTCAAACAAACAAGCAAGCAAACAAACAACAAAAAATCTACATTTCAGGAAAAGAGCTTAAGAAAGAATGTTTCTCAGGTACAAATGAACTGATTTTCCCTGAGTAATCTCGTACTTTACATAAAGAAGAATGAACACACCTGCGTTCTGTGGCTGAGGCGCCTCCAGGTTCAGCCTGCCTAGCCCCAAGGTTTGCTGGGTCAGGGGAAAAGCTGTAGGAAACCCCCAGTCCTCAAAATCCCCTTTGTTCTCAAGCCAGCCTCACACCAACCTCTGTAAGAAACAGACTGAGTTCTCAGAGAAAAATACCTTGAAGAAGACGTGATGGACATGCTTTTACTGTGACAGGCAAGGTTCATCTAAAAGACGATGCATTTGTGGGGAGACTTGCACAATATTGCTTCTGAAATAAACAAACACAAAAGCCCACAACAACACAGTAGCCTCAAGCCTCTTCACCTTTCTATCCTAGCACAACTTATCAGAGGCAGGGGCGATATGATGATATGTATTCTTTGCTAGGGAGCCCAGTAGCGCTGGCAGTGGATCTGTCTGGCTCAGTGTTACAGGCAGAGAGCCCATCACAGTGCCTGCTATACAGTAGGTACCACTTTTATTGCTCACATTTGTTGAATCAATCAATCAATCATACAAGGGAGAGAACCCAGACCCAAATCTTCAGCAAGTGCTTATCCACTAATTGAGGCAAATACATTGTACCTGGTGCCACTGAAATGTGGAGTCCCTATTCTTACCATAGCAACACGGTAGCAAAGGGTAAACTCTGTAGTGAGTTTTGAAGGCAGCAAGGTCTGAGGAAGCAACTGCACAAGAGGCAGAACGTGACACTGAGCATTCTTCTTGGAGAACATCTATCCATAGACTTCCCTGGAGGGACCACCTGCAGAACTGTCCCTGGCCAATATCAATGCATGTTACAGATTTACAGCACAGTGGATGATGAGCGATATTAATCAGGAAGGAAGAAAGAATAAAAGAAAAAATTCGAGAGAGAGAAAGAGAGAGAGAGAGAGAAGACCTAAAACTGTGAGCTGGGTCTTCAATAAGAACTTCACACCTGGTGATGGGCAGATTTACCCTGTGGTGGGAAGGACATGTCAGTTCATCCAGTCCTTGACAACAGTTGCTATGTCCAAGTTTGGTCAGGACTGTTGCAGAGGCTGGGCCTAGGTATATTAGGAACTGGGGTGTTGCTGTGGGTATGGAGGGCAGCTAAGGAGAAGAGGTGCTTGAGAAGTTTGCTGTACTCTTGGCAAGCCAAACTCTGGTTCTTAAAACTAAGAAGTCATAGAGAAGTGAATGAGGCTTGTATCGAGGGCAACTTTTAATGATCAGACAGGAATAGACTACTACAGGCCACAGGCAAGGTGTTAAACATGTTCTTTTCATTGTTACCCATACCTTGCTTGTCTTGGCCAGTAACACTTGGCTGGTTTTCTTCTGTATTCCTAGAGGTGGGGCAGAGGTAACTGGGGACTCTAAGAATCTGACAGTAACACCATCTTCAGAAACAGTGATGGAGCAATGCTTGGGTACCAGCACTCAAGCCTCTATCAACTTTGGCCAAGGCCAAGCGACAACCTCCGCTACAATGCAATCCTCTCTGCCCCCTGCTTACCCACACAGCCCCTTACAGATACATGTAGCACAGGGTGACACAGAGCTCTTACACACATATCCTAAAGCCTGTCCTTTGTGCTCAGTATTGCACCCTGGGCACCTGGCACACAGCAGTGCCTCAAAAATGTGTCAAATGTTGGAAGACTGGATTAAAATGTTAGGAGGCAGGATACCTGCTCCATGTTATCGTTGCCGTACCAAATTTCAACTCACTATAAAATATGTGAACACAACTTTAAAAACATGTATGTATTTTCCAGGAGCTTTATGAGAGGCAGGATACATAGGTAACATGTTCTCTCTACTTTGATGACAAGAAGAAAAATTAATGTATTTTCTCATTTCAGTATGGGAGAAGGTCATCTTTCCTTTGAGTTTTACATTTTGAAGATAATCCTCTTCTCATTCTCCAAATGTCACCTCCCAACATTTATCTGTTACGGGAATAGGCGATTTCTTTGTAATTTTTCCTGCCTTGCCCTTTCTCCAAATCTTGCTATCTGCTGGGTTTGAAGCTCATGCATTTGTTTTTCCCATTTGTCTTAACACCTCCTGCTGACACATGCCCAAAGGTGCTCAGCTGAAAAAGGGAGTGGTCTTCCAAAACATAAACTAGGTGTTCCCTGTTCAAATGCAAAGTTGACAGGTATTCTCACAGGGAATACTGGCGCCTTTCCCTCAACAGCTGTACAAAAGGTTGAAGCTTGTTCCTGGCAAACACAGTTACACTAATGCATCCTACACGGATTGCCCCTTCTTGTGGTTCACTGAACTCTAATTGCAATCATGTTGGACATAAGCTGCTTACCATAATGTTTCATAATGTAAAGTGCACTCCGGAATTCAGTGATGCTTTCTTCGATTTAAAGCACGATCGTGGTAACAAAACGACTTCCAAAATGTACACACATTCTTCCACAGATCATCTTTCTTTGGACACAAACACACGTTCTGACTCCTCCTATTATTGAGGATTGGATTTAGTTTCATGGGCCGTCAGCAGCCATCTCAGCTGCACTGGATCAATCTGGGGACAAACCATCCTGGGGCTGCAAATATGGCGACCCATATTCACAGATGATGTGTCATGATGACGCCTTTTACGTCTTCATAATCATCAGGGCTGAGAAAATTTTGTTTTGCCTTGTTTCCTAAAATCTTTACAAATTTTATAGCATAAGAATATCACAACATATAAGTCAACTGAGAAATGGAGTAGTAATCCTTAACACTACACACATTAGCTGCTTCCCTCCTTCCTCTCATCGCAAAGCACTGAAATCTGTCTGCATACAAGCTGGCCCCCATGTTTTCTGCATGGCCACCTTATCATAATGAGTCGTAATGTATTATCACACAAGGATCATCCATCTTGACCATTTCACTGTGGCTCAGGATCTGCACCAAACCGCTCAAGATTTCAGGGCTTTATGCTCTGAAGATCCAGAACCACAGGCATTGCTTAAGGCACTTTCTGCAGAAGGCGCACAGCATCTTTGCCTGCTTTTGCAGGCCTCAGTGGACAGACAGCCTTCGCCCACAAGACTGACTGTCTCTGTTCATGCATTCAGTTTTCCAAGAGCTCCGTCCACTTTCTCTGAGGTATTCCCCAGTCACTCCTGCCCCTAAGACTCTCTCCTTCCCTTCAACTCCTGAAGGTCCCATGATCAGTATCTCTCCCTCTCTCTTTTGTTGCTAAACTATAGATGCTTCATGACCCTAATGGAACTCTGTCATTTTTAGAGTGGGGAATCTACCTTAGACCTCTCTGGAGTCCCAGGATATCTGGTGCACAGGACATATTAATGCATATTTATAGATGGCTCTGAATAATATTTTTGATATAACCATCAAATAAAGTAAGTAAGTGAAAATAACATAGAAAATGTGAAAGGGAAAAAGACATCATGGCATTAGCTCGAATGAGCCCAGGGACCCCATCGCACCCTCTTAAGTGACTTAACCTCTTTGTGCTTCAGTTTCCATATCAAAAAAATTAAAATCATAGCAGAACCTACCTCACAGACGGTCACGAGGATCAAATGAGTTCATATGTGCAAAGTGGTTAGAACAGTGTCAGGCACGCAGTAAATACTATGTATTTTTAAATGAAAATAAAAATTAAGTAACATGGTAACGCCCAAATCTAGCATAGCGCCTGCCGCAGATAAAGGCTAAACTCAACTACTGTCTGTTTTGTGACACTTGCACCAGCGTGGACCTGGGAGGGAGCAGCGGCTGGGAACAAGGGGCTGGCTGATGGCAGTGCCTTCCCGGAGGAGAAGCGTTTGGGAACACAGGAAGCTGCGCAGTCCAGTTCAAAGGCCCTGGACGTTACCAGCTTCTGCCACAAACTCGTTTAGCTGGCGTGCTCCCAGGTCTGGGACGTGTGGCTTTTCGGGTTAGCCCAAGGCACAGTTGCCGGGCACCCTGGCGCTGGAGGCTGCTGGGGAGAGGGGCACAGCCTGGAGCTCCGCCTCCGACTAGCCGCCCAGGGCCGGCACGGAAAGTTACTGCGTGCGAACGTGGCAGGAATGATGGAAAGCCCAGGGCTGCCAAGTGCTGCAATCCCGGGCTGCGTTTCTTAGGCTCACAGGCACCGGCTCCTCGGGGAGTCTAGTCTATACATGCTTCCTGCACATAACTGTATTCTTTCAGCAGTTACTATGTTTTGGCGTAGAGGGAGGAGATAGGAGTTTGAGGGAGTGGCAGGGAGACATGAACCAAGAACCGATACACAATTTCTTCCTTGCCCTAAGAGGTTCCTAAGAAGAACTTACAATTTCACCCGCTGTATTGTTTATATCTGAACTTTCATCGAATAGATTTTTTTGTTGTTGTTTAAATTAAAAAAACCTCTTTATCAAATTCAACACTGGAGGCTTCCATTTGTCTGTTTGCCCACCCACTTTTTAAAAAACATCTCCTAAGCACCAGTTATCTGTCAGCTACCCAACTACCCAGTTCCTAAGAAAAACTTACAATTTCACCCACTGTATTGTGTATCTCTGAACTTTCATCGAATAGATTTTTTTGTTGTTTAAAGAAAAAAACCTCTTTATCAAGTTCAACCCACCAGAGGCTTGCATTTGTCTGTTTGCCCACCCACTTTTTAGCAAACATCTCCTGGGCACCGATTATCTGTCAGCTACCCAACTAGGCCCTGGGAACCCAGAGAGGCTCATAGTCCACTGCGGAGCCAGAGAGTAAATTGTTGCTATATGACATGAAGGACTGCAACCGGGGCATACACAGAGAGCTGCCTGGCAGAGAATTATTTCTGCCAGGTGGGGACAGCAGCCCGCACAGGCTTGCAGGGGCTCCTTGTTAGAGCTGGGCTCTGAAGAATGACTCCAGTGAGGAGGTCACCAGGTGAACAAGTGGCCTAATTAGGCTGTGATGTACATTTATCATCTTTGTCCCACACCTGCTTTTCAAGCAAGGCTTTAAAAATACAAAAACAGATTGGGGGTTGGAGAACAGTATTGTATCAATGTTACATTCCCTGATTATGATCATTGTACTGTGATCACGGAAGAGAAAGGCCATGTTCCTAGGAAATCCATCCTGAAAAAGACTAAAGGCTGGGCGCCGGGCACGGTGGCTCATGCCTGTAATCCCAGCACTTTAGGAAGCTGAGGTGGGCGGATTACCTGAGGTCAGGGCTTTGAGACCAACCTGGCCAACATGGTGAAACCCTCTCCTAATAAAAATACAAAAATCAGCCAGGCTTGGTGGTCGATGCCTGTAATCCCAGCTACTCAGAAGGCTGAGGCAGGAGAATCTCTTGAATCCAAGAGGCGGAGGTTGCAGTGAGCCAAGGTCATGCCAGCCTGGGTGACGAGAGTGGAACTCTGACTCAAAAAAAAAAAAAAAAAGAGACTGAAGGGGAGCGTCCCCTCCACGTAGTCCCCAGAGGATGTGTATACTGCCTCTATAATAGTCTACATGACAGTACTTATCCATGGGGACGGGAATAACGAAGCAAGTAAAACACGAGGTTAACTGTTACCGAATCTGGATAAAGGGTGTACGGGAATCAGTTGTGCTGTGCTTGCAATTTTCCTGTAAGTTTGAAATTATACTAACACAAAATGTTAACAAAAATGTCTGAAATACAAAAGATACTAAATCCATTTTTAAAATACCAAGATGCTGGCCCAGCGTGGTGGCTCACACCTGTAATCCCAGCACTTTGGGAGGCCAAGGCGGGTGAATCGCTTGAGCTCAGGAGTTTGAAACCAGCCTGGGCAACATGGTGAAACTCTGTCTTTACTAAAAATACAAAAACTAGCTGCGCATCGTGGTGTGTGCCTGTGGTCCCAACTACTCGGGAGGCTGAGATGGGAGAATCACCTGAGCCTGGGAGGTGGAGGCTGCAGTGAGACAAAACTCCATCACTGCACTCCATTCAGCCTGGGTGATAAGACAGACCCTTGCCTCAAACAAACAAAAAGGAAGAAAATACAGGATGGCAATGCCTTTTATCACCACCATACTGAAAAGGATCAGCAATACTCAGGACATAATTTTAAAAAAAAATTTTTTTGAGATAGAGTCTCACTCTGTTACCCAGGCTGGGGTGCAGTGGCACAATCTTGGCTCACTGCAACCTCAACCTCCTGGGTTCAAACGATTCTCCTGCCTCAGCCTCCCAAGTAGCTGGGATTACAGGCATGCACCACCACACCCAGCTAACTTTTGTATTTTTAGTAAAGATGGGGTTTCACCATATTGGCCAAGCTGGTCTCAAACTCTTGACCTTATGATCCATCCGCCTTGGCCTTCCAAAGTGCTGGGATTACAGGTGTGAGCCACCACACCTGGCCAGGACATAATTTTTTATTGCAAGGATGCAGGTATGCAGTGAGACCCTGGAAACCTCAAGGAATGCCATGTCTTCTGTGAGTCCCTCCTCCCTTATTCACTCCCTTCTTTTTTTCCCCAAACCTTGAGATTTATAGTAGAAAGGGCCAGAATAGCAGTGAAGCCCACCACAGGGATGGTCTGCAACCTGAAAAAGAGGGCCCGAAAGATATTGCTTGCCTTTCCGCAGTGGAGGGACCCCCAGGAATCTCAAGAAAGTCATTTCACCCAGAAGGGGACAGTCAGCTTTGCAAGGATTTGGGATCTATGAGCAAGTACAATTCCACTGTACTTGCTTATGGTAAAATTTTAAAAGCAGAAAGCAAAAATTAAAAAGAATAACAGCAACAGCTAATATTTACCAAGCGTTGACTATACTCTAGGCACTTGGCTAACTACTTAACATGGAATAAATATTCCCCCAAGAGAGCACCGTGAGGTAGGTACCGCCAATGTTCCCAACTAACAGACAAGGGAACGAAGGCCCAGCTGGTCAGTGGTGGAACTGGATATAAGCCAGCACAGGTGGCCTGACTCCAGAGCCAGGCTCTTGCCCACAACATTATCCCGCTGTAGGCTCTGGTGACCACTTTATGTGAATATGGACAAAGGATACAGAGGGGAGATGGAAGCAGTGGGATCAGTTGGGGTGGCAGGACTACCGTGATGCTTACCTTTATTTCGATGTCCAGTGTTATTTATGTATTAAATACTTTTTAAAAATCAAACCTATTGTTTGATCACTTTTGACCCAGGAGATCCAGTCTGAGCTATGTGCCTAACGTAGAATCTTTATCACTAAATAACTTACAGCTTCTCTGTGATTGGGTTTCTGTATCTGAAATATGAGCTAATATTTTCCCACTAAAATCCTTGCTCGAAGGTTGAAATTCTGTGTATGGTATGTGTAAGATACGGAGTGGGTGGAGATTAGGGGGTGGGAAAGGGTAGGAAGGCCCATGGTGGCATGACTGCAGAAATACTCTATGGGACAGTTACTCACTGGTAGAATCAGATATTATGCATGAGGACGGGCTGGCTTTCTATTTATAAGGCATTACATTGTTCAACATTAGAAAGAAAAAGAAACATCAGATCTGAATTAGGATTTTAATTCTTTCCCCCTTTCCTTCCTTGTTTTTTCTCTACAACCCTCTCTTCTTCCCCTCCTTTCTTCATTCTTTTTCTGGGCCACTGGAAGCAATGTTTGGCCACAGTAACACACTGTATCCGATAGGAAAGACTAGCAGAGACTTAGACTACAGAGAGTCAAGAGACCTAAAGACCTGAGCATATTTTCCTTTGAATCCAGGGACACGACCCCCTGATATAATTTAAGCCCCTTACCACATGCATGAAAGAGGTCCTCTTCTATTTGCTGCATACACACACACACACACACACACACACACACACACACTTGCTGCATGCATGCACTCACACACACACAATTACTCATTGGAAATGTATCTACAAAAGGTAAATTATTTGAGGTAAACAAAGGGACATGCTCCTATGGCTAGAAACTATGTTGGTTAGCTGGTATTCTCTTCCTGGTCACCTTTCAGGCAATCTGGATAGAAAGCGCAGCTTTCATTTCTGTGTCGCAGCCATCTATGTTCAAAGATGCTTTTGAGAGGGACAAGGGAACAATGATTTAACGCTGTCAAGTGCTTTGAGATCCCAGACAAAGCAGCTCTGTAAATACTGAGCATTACTGAGCATTAGCAACCCCAGGATCAGTCCCCTCAGTATTACCAAGGCTTTGGAAAAATTAACCAAGAAGTGAGGCCTGGCATATTGAGAGCAGCAATCGCTTCTGGAAAGCATTAAAAGACCCTCTACATTGGGAAATGTAGGGCTTAGTGAAAACACTTGCCCAAGAACTACTTTTCTTCTTGCAAATTAAAACCATCAAAGACTAAAACCTATTGCAATATGGAAAAGAAATAATTATATTAAAACTTTTCAACTAAGCTCCAATGGAGAGAGGGCAAGGGACCGTGGGTGTGTATATACTTATGAGAGAGAGACATACAGAAAGACACAGACTGGGCCTCAGAAAAAAAGCAAAAGAAGGCTCTTGTCTGTGTTTACATTTGCCACAAAACCAAATCTTTTTTTGTTTTGTTAAGTAAAAAACATATTCATTCTGTCTGGTGAGGAACAGATGTATTCATTCTGTCTGGTGAGGAACAGACGTATTCATTCTGTCTGGTGAGGAAGAGACGTATTCATTCTGTCTGGTGAGGTTATAGGGCAAGAGACATGTGCATTATCGGTGGCCACATAAGCTGGCAAAGTCTCCATGAAACAACACTTCGCAATGTCTAGTAATATTTTAAACATATTTACAATTGGCCTACTCATTCCGCCTCTAGGAGTTTATCCTGTACCTTTATTCGCATATGTACAAAATGGTTCATGTTTGAGGATATTCACTGTAGCTTTGTTTGTATTTGCAAGGCCTGAAAACAAACTAAAAATTGATCAGTGAGGGATTAAATAACGTCTGATCTATCATTAAAACGGAGTATCACGCAGTTGTTAAAAAGAACATGGAAATTCTGTACAAAACTGCTACGGAATTTTCTCTAAAGATGTAGTGTGAATTGAAATACTCAACATGCACAGCAGTGTGTACAAACAGATATATCTGAATATGTATGCCTGATTCATCACGCTCGTATATTCACAGAATGGATTTCTGGAAGGCTGCATAAGATATTGGTAACTGAGGCTAAGGCATAGGGCTTACCTCTAACTGTATATCGTTTTGAATATTTTATCATGTACCTATGTGTCCTATTCAGACAATAAATTAATGTTAACATTTGTGAAACCACTGATTAAACAAAAAGGTGAAAATATGAGCTTTGTAACATTTTCTGGGGATGGGGGTCAACGAGGTGCGTCTTCAGAGCTCCCAAGTTCTTCCTTCCTCACCAAGGCCGGGAATCTCAGCACCCTGCTGCCTCCGGGAGCCCAACGGGATGCCAGGAAGGCTCGGCCCATGTCAGCTCACAACTATTTCCCTGCCTCTGACTTCTCTGGTTCCCCACAGTTCAACCCAGGGTGGGTAGCCTGGGATCTGTTTGAGCTAAATCTCCCCAAACCCGGAAGCCCGCAAGCTGTCCTAGTCACTGTCAAACATCTATCCGAGCACACAGGGACTTCCCGTGTTGGGATGGACAGGGAAAGTGATCTCTGGGGATCAGGGCCCCCACTGGGCTGTGTCAAACATATTTCACAGTTCCTGCAACTCTGACCAAGGATCCTTTTGAAATTCGGGTTTTGTTGCTGTTGTTTTTGCAAGAAACAAAGACTCACCAAACTAGAGGATGATGGCTGCCAGAACACATATGGAGCAGTAAGAATAGCCACGTTCTCATGGGATTTAATAAGAATCATAAAACAACAACCTCAAATATATCAGCAGTGAATTACTTAGCTGCCGAGCATGGTGCTAAGTGCTTTGTGTGGATCATCTCCTTTCAACCCCATCATAAACCCATGAGGCTGTCGCTGTTATTACCCCCTGCTTTTTTTTTTTTTTGAGATGGAGTTTCGCTCTTGTTACCCAGGCTGGAATGCAATGGTGCGATCTCGGCTCACAGCAACCTCCGCCTCCTGGGTTCAGGCAATTCTCCTGCCTAAACCTCCCGAGTAGCTGGGATTACAGGCACGCGCCACCATGCCCAGCTAATTTTTTGTATTTTTAGTAGAGATGGGGTTTCACCATGTTGACCAGGATGGTCTCGATCTCTTGACCTCGTGATCCACCCGTCTCGGCCTCCCAAAGTGCTGGGATTACAGGTGTGAACCACTGCGCCCGGCCTTATTACCCCCATTTTATAGGACATTTAGGCTTATGGAGATCACTGTCACCATAGAGTGGTGGGCCCCATAGAAATGGGATTGGGAAAATCTGCTGCTCTCTTGCTGTCCCTCTCGTGGGCAGAAGTTTCCCTCTTTTCAGGTTGCTGCTTTTCCCTGCATGTTTGCCTCTCCGTTCTGATACCAACAGACTCGCTACCCACTGTTGGGCTCATTCATAGACTCTGCTTCCTTCTAACAGCAGCTTCTACAGAGGGATTCCTGACCTCTCCACCTCAAATCTCTGTGCTTCAGCTGCTGCCTAACTGCCTCCTCCTGTTCAGATTTCCCCAAGACTGGACTGGAGAGCTCATCCTTGTGTCGGAGGCCAGCCACGTCACTGGTCGCCTCCTGAACTTTGGGGTGGGCATCCCACCTCAGGTTCCCATTTCGTTTCATTCCTCGTGGCTGAAAGCTAACAGTTCTCATGGGCTTCATCCTTTCCTTCACTCATCAGATAGTCTTTGAGAACTGACTTTAAGCCGGACATTGGGTCGGGGCGGGGGGTGGTACACAGTGATCAGCAGAGCAAAGAACTTGCTCTCAGTGGCTCTTACCTTCTGGCTCCTTCACCTGTAGGTGTGGGTGTGGCAGACATTCTGGCCTGTCCAGTTCAGAGACAGTGACCCGTGACTGACCACGGCGCTCCTGCCTCCTTCTCTAGGTCACTGCCTCCTGTGGTCCCTCATTCGTCCATCTGCCTCCAGAAACTGGGGCTATGCCTTGCCCCTGTGTAGTATGGGGTCTAAGATGCTCAAACAGATGGCTCCAACAGCTGGGTGGAGAATGATGGGGAGGGGCCTGGGGGATAATGCTCAGAGGGTCTGTGTCCCAGCCATAAAGAATGAGGTTACTATTCTCCCATAATTAATCACTAAATTCCAAAGCTGGGCTCCTCTCTTTTCCTTTCTTTCTTGCCTTCTTTCAATACCAAATGGGCAGAAAAAAATTCCATACTTTGTTAAATGCCATTTCCCTCTTTTCCAAGCTTGTCTTTCACATTCTTCAAACTCCTATTAATCCTTCAAAACCCAGCTCCAGGCATTGCCCTCCTTAGTGATTTCTTCTCCAAATTTGAGACAGTCATGCCTTCATTTGGACCACTTTTGTGCTTGGCATCCATTTGTATTGTCGTCCTTATCATACTGAGCTGCGAATATTTACTGAGTGCTTCCTCTCCTGGAGTATAAGCTTTTGGAGGGCAGGGAACATGTCTTATTTATCTGTTTATTTATTGTTTAATTTAAATAGATGATTTTAGGATAGTTTTAGAGTTCCAGAAAGTTGCAAAAATAGTACAGACAGTTCCTGTAGATCTTCCTGTCTGGTTAGCATGCTGCTGTGCTGTGTTTGTTACTACTAAGGAATCAACACTGGAATGTGACTGTTTATTAATTTCACTAGTTTTTACCCGGTGCCCTTTTCCCAATACAGGTTCCCATCCGATCTCACATTATGTTTAGCTGTCACGTTTCCTTTGCCTCCTCTGGTCTGTGACAGTTTCTCGAACTTTCCTTGTTTTTGATGACCTTGCCAGTTTTGAGGAGTACTTGTCAGCTGTGTTGTAGAATATCCCTCAATGGATTTGTGTGATGTTTTTCTCATGGTAAGACTGGGGTTTGTTTATTTAATTAATTTATTCTTTTGGAGACAGGTCTTGCTTTGTCACCCAGGCTGCAGTGCTGCGATGTCATTCTAAATCACTGCTCCCTCAAACGCCTGGGCTCAAGGGATCCTCCTGCCTCAGCCTCCCAAGTAGCCAGGACCAAATGTACGGGTTACTGCACCAGCCAACATTTACATTTTTAATAGAGACAGGGTCTCGCCATCTTGCCCAGGCTTGGTTATTTTTAAACACCAGCACTGAATCAAATACCTGCATGTACCACCCAGCGCAGACCAGACATTTAATTAATGTTTACTGAACTGAATAGAATTCAAGTATTTCTTCAGCATCTTCTATATAAATAGAAGCCTGACTGATGCCCTTGGAGAGGCGAAGAAAGGAACTGAAGTCCAGTGAAGATCCTCCACACAGTTGGATAATAAAAGACAGCATGTACCCAAGGGTCAAGTAAGGAGAATCCAGAGAATGACCTATGGCAGCTCTGCAGATGAATTAATCAGGACGAGCAGGTGAAGTCAGCATCTGGGTGAAAGAGGTGTCTGGGAAGGGGATGAGTTTAGAGAGGCCCTTTTCGGTTCTCAAGCACACAGAGCTTTTCCCTGACCTAGGGTCCGCTCACATGCTGAGCCTGAAGTCCAAAGGTATCTCTGCCCCTCTCTTCTCATGTCTGGAGGGCTTCAGCTTAAATGTGACCTCTGCAGACTTACACTATCTCAAATAGGCTCCACCTGCCTCTGTGTCTCACAGCACCCCGACTGTTATCTTCATGGTTTTGTCAACGTTTATAGGGATTGACTGTTTATTCCTTATTGTCCATCTTTCTCGTTAGAGTCTAAGCTCCTTGAGGGCAAGTACTGTATTTTTTCTTTGCTCTGGCAGTGCACATAGTGGTTCTCAAATCATCTTGCTGAATCAATGAATGGGCTGATGTTGGCTAAGACTAAGAAGGCATGAGACAGTGACAAGAAGACACGTGAGCAGCTGCTGTAAGAGGCACTGAAATGGAGCAAGAGTGAACTGAGTAGGCAGATGGGATGCTGCCAAGTCATCAGACTGATCACAATGGTGTCAGGTCATCCCAAATGGGGTGGCATAAGTTGGGCAAAGGCCAGCAATGTACTAGGTGTGGGCTGCACAGATGTATGGGTCACCCAGTGATTTTCCATCTTGAGAAGGCCAGCCAGCATTTACAGGACAAAGATGGGGGGATTAGAAATAACTGGGGTCAAGGGAGGGGCAAGGGCTATAGGAGTATCCACATAAACCAACACTGTGAATGTATTCCATGAATGAAAGTAACACAAAAGCTGCTAGAAGGCAAGGGTGGATCCTAGCCTAACTTAGGAAAAGGGAACTCTGGTGAACACTTCTGAATAACAAAGATAAAAATGCAAGACCTGTGATTTGGCTACTGGGCTATAGTAAAGGACAACCATCCAGTGAGGAAACCTAGAAAAATGAAACAATGAGCTTGAGGGCTCAGAATGGAAAGAACTCCATAGAAATCTCTGATCTTTTCCACCATGCTTTCTACCCTGATGCAAAGGACAGAATCAGGATATGCATTCCCTGATTTGGAAAGTGTATATTTTCCCATCTGAGTTCATGGTGAACTGCTGACCAAAAGGGCAACGTTTTATATAGATTCTGCCTAGAACTAGCCCAGTGGGAAAAGGCTGGGAAAATGTACAGCAAAGAAACTCTGAGACTCCAGAGTATGATTTAGTAACAAAAAGAGTGGTGCGTCTTATCTCTGTGTGCCCATATAAATAATCGCGACGGCTGAACTCGGCTATTTTTTATCCAACCTAAGTAACAGCTTTGAAAAAGAGAGGTAACAATGACCTGTGGGTACAGAGTCCAGGGGGGACCATCGGCAACGGAGCTCACCAGGCTCCTGGGAGAACCAAGCACGTGGTCCAACCAACAGTCTTCTGACAAGGTAGGGGCAGGCAGTGGAAGGCAGAAAGAATGACTACACTTGTGTTTGTGAAGGTCAGAACAAGAAATCGAGGAGTGTGTCTTTGTTATTTCAAATCTATAGCCATTGAAGTCCCAGCAGGTAAGTGGGTGAGTCTCGTGTACAGCTCAGCAATTCCTTTTCTCCTCTGGACCTCCTTAGAGATTTAGGGCTAAGAGAGAGCCCAGGTTTAGCCTGTCCAACCCCTTCATTTGCAAAGGAGGAAACTGGTGTGCAGAGGACAACATAACCCACCCGAAGTTACATAGGTAGACAGCGTTTGAGCCAGGACAAGACTTTCTAACCCCACTTTCTGTTCCCACTCCTAAGCAGCCCATCTGGAGATATGTCACTGGCCACTGAAACTGCCTCTGATTGCACATTTTGATTTTCACTCCCCTGTGTTTGAATGCATAAGCACTGTTGGCATTCTTCCCTCATATCACCTCTACAACGACCTTGAGGTGGTCAAGGAAAGGAAAAATCACCACCCACATTCCTAGGCATTTTAATGAAATACACATCAGGTACCTGACCCAGACTTTACTTCCCTGCCAATCTCCAGCTCATATCAATTCATTTCCCTAACAGAAAATAGGTGTCAACATGGTAGATGGAAAGTCATTTCCCTGCAAATATTACCAGAGAGGTTACTGGCACTACCTGACAGTTTCATTATTACTTTTGTTTTGAGCTAAGGTGGGGGACTCTACATTTGCCAGGTAGAATACTGGACAAAAAACGTAGAGCTTTTAACTTTGTATGAGTTTTAATGTCAGAGGGGAAAACAAGAAACAAAGAATATGTGGGCTGGCCGCACGCCCAATATGGCTAGGGGCAAACTCACAGGATCCTGGCTTTCCTCACTTCCCACCCACAAACTTTCAGATCCTGGAGCTTCGGTGTGGGTTGGGGGGAATGACTGCAGCAACTGAAAAGCCAGCTCACAGGGGACCTCGGGGGCAGCTTGGCCGGGCCCGCTTGTAAACACTGGCTATCAACTCCTTTACAAGGTAAGCCAACCCGGGAGAGTTAACTCACTTTACTCTTCTGTGGATTTTAATACAAGGTGGTTGTAATTTTATAAGAACCTAGTAATCTAAATATTTCACATGCAGACAAGAAAACTACAGAGCCCAAAGAGAACCAAAGGACTATTTTATTAATAACCATTTATGTGTAGTAGCTACTTAAATTCATGTTTCCCTACATATGTATTTTCTTTTCTTTTCCTTTTTTTTTGAGATGGAGTTTGGCTCTTTTGCCTGGCTAGAGTGCAGTGGTGCGATCTCAACTCACCGCAACCTCAGCCTTCTGGTTTCAAGTGATTCTCCTGCCTCAGCCTCCTGAGTCACTGGAATTACAGGCACCTGCCCCCATGCCGGGCTAATTCTTTTTGTATTTTTAGTAGAGATGGGGTTTCACCATGTTGGTCAGACTGGTCTCGAACTCCCGACCTCGTGACTTGCGCACCTCGGCCTCCAAAAATGCTCGGATCACAGGTGTAAGTCACCGCACCCGGCCTACCTATGTATTTTCTAAAGGGTCAAAAAGACTTGGGTGTAGCTTGGCCAGAGAAAATCCAGAATTCCCAGTTAAATTTGAATTTCAAATGCACAATGAAGAATTTTCTAGTATATTCCAAATAATGATAGGACATACTTTTATTCATTGTTCATCAACCCTGGGTCCATTAACCAGCTGGTTTATTTATTAATATTATTGTTCCCCTTGCTTCATTCTTTTCTGACCTTCTGTGGTTTAATTTTAGGAATCCTATTAGAGGGTAGAGGGAGAAACACAACTCACACGCATCGGGTGTCCTACTTATCATTAGCTGAGGCACAAGTTTTGGGAGGGGAGGGATTTGCTACTTTGAGCTAAAAGTGGTGATTATCTGCATTCTCTCTATTACCATATGGACAGAATTAGCCATAAACTGATGTTTTCCAGAGACTGGATTTTGCAGGCCAGTAAAATCCAAAAAGAAGAGAAGAGGAAATTGGGAAACTGTGAGAAGATCGATATACTGTTGCCAAGTATAAATCTGATCAAAAAAGGGTGTTTAAAAAACCCCCCAGCCACCATCTTCAATTACCGTTAATTCATAAAAGAAAGCAACATTTCAATATCCCAAAAGTAGGAAGCACACACTCTTCCTTGTTTTTTAAATAAAGTTGGCAGCTTTACAACGGGTTGCCCTCATTTTTCTGGAAACTTCATCACAATCTGATGCCGGCTCCGAGCTCTGAGAATATGCATACCAGGTTGTGCCACAGCAGCGCCTGTAAAATGACAGCAGCAATGCTGTCGTGTACACAGGTGTGTGATGGCAGCAGACAACCACAGAGCACCTTCTAGTAAAGGAAAGAGAAGCGGAACATGTATGTGCCCGTTCGAATGTTGATGATCTGAAATTGATATTTAATTTAAGCGTTTTATTTCTGAGATGGATGTTATTTGTGTGGAAGTCGAGTGTGATTTTTCTCAAACCACAAAGCGTTCCTTTAACTTACCTAGAAAACGTTTTTCTAAACTTCCTCTGGAGCACAGCTCAGTCTCTGAACTTTTCCTCTGTGTCTCTATAAAACGAATGCTTCAGTAACTGGATAATGTGACACTGAACTTAAATAGCCTCCTTCCTAAGAGAGTTCAGAGGTCTTTGAAAATACAGGTAATTAAGCCTCCTGGCTCCTGCGAGCTGGCAGAATGTGTGACCCCAGCTGGGAAGAGTTGGGTATTTGCCAAAAGGCAGGTGTAGTTGGTAGCAGTGCTCAGAGAGCAAGCCCCCAAGTTCAGATTTTCTATCCCTCTTCCCGCTGCACACAGGGGAAGACTTTAGTGTCAAAGTGGATGCTTGCCTGAAATTGCTGAGTAATTAAGAGGAACCGTGATTAAAATCAATTGCCCAGCCCGAATCTCATAGTTTCTTTTATCTTCCTCCAACCTGAGACATGTATGTAAAGGCGTTTTTACCAGGGAAACTCTTCTTTAAATAGGACTGAAACTCAATTTCACATACTGCAGAGAGATGCAAGGTATTATGTACCAATGATCCCTAAATACTCTTTTCTTCTTCACATGGCTGTGACGTTGCAAACTGAGTGTGCTTTGCAACTTCAAAGGCGTGTTGAAGCAAAGACTTAAATATACACATACATACGAAAATATATGTCAGTCTATTCTTTAGAAATATGAAGAATACATCCAGCTTTTCACAGGTGATAATCTCTGGGTTGGAGTAATGGATGGGGTCTTTTTTTACACTATGTTTTCCTGTAATGCTGGAGTTTTAAAGTAATTGCAGTGGGGTTTTTTCTTTGTTTTGATTTGTTTTGTTTTTTTTGAGATGGAGTCTCACTTTGTTATCCGGGCTATAGTGCAATGGCTCGATCTCGGCTCACTGCAACCTCCACCTCCTGGGTTCAAGCAATTCTCCTGCCTCAGCCTCCCGAGTAGCTGGGATTACAGGTGCCCACCACTATGCCCAGCTGATTTTTAAATTTTTAGTAGAGACGGGGTTTCACCGTGTTGGCCAGGCTGGTCTCAAACTCCTGACCTCGTGATTTGCCAGCCTCAGCTTCCCAAGGTGCTGGGATTACAGGCGTGAGCCACTGCACCTGGCTACTTTTATAAAGGTAAAAAACAAAGATACAAAGCCTGCACATTCTCATTAAAAATCACTTCAACCTGGATTTTTGGGATGACCTCTAAAGTCACCTCGTACTTGCACCTCCCCACAGTCCTCTGTCCAGCCTCTCTCAATGGCCTGGGACATTCAATGCCACTTGGGTTTCTAGACATTTGTCTTTCTGAGAGAAGCAGTGCAACCACTTTGACTCTCTTAAACCCCCAGCTCTTCCGTCACTACTGAAGCTCAGGTCGTCCCCACCACCCCGACCCTGCCCAGCCCTATTGAATACCAGCTTGCTTTCCTCTCTCTCTCTCTGTCTTTTGCTTTACTAATTCTGGCATGATTATGTTTTCAGGCTCAGCTCTGCTATTCGCAGAGAGATTTTGGCTTTCATTCCAGAATGATGTTTCACAGAATGTCAACTCTTGTTCTAGGTATGTGATGAACATCTCACTAGAGAACTTCTTGCTGTTTCTTTTTTTTTTAATTTTTTTTGAGACGGAGTTTTGCTCTTGTTACCCAGGCTGGAGTGCAATGGCGCGATCTCAGCTCACCGCAACCTCCGCCTCCTGGGTTCAGGCAGTTCTCCTGCCTCAGCCTCCTGAGTAGCTGGGATTACAGGCACGCGCCACCATGCCCAGCTAATTTTTTGTATTTTTAGTAGAGACGGGGTTTCACCATGTTGACCAGGATGGTCTCGATCTGTTGACCTCGTGATCCACCCGCCTCGGCCTCCCAAAGTGCTGGGATTACAGGCTTGAGCCACCGCGCCCGGCCTTCTTGCTGTTTCTAAGCGATTAACAGTTTGGTTAGCAAGCCCACAGCCCTGCAGATACCTTTTGCCTCCTACACAAGGAATACGCTAACGAAATCCACGGAGCATGGCCTGGCCCTCTGCTTCCCTTTACTGCTTTCTGTCACCCAAGCCAGGCTGCCGCCACCATGACTCTGCATAGGGATGTACCTGCCGCCTCAGGGCAAGCAGAATGCAAATGATGGAGGCCCTCAAATTGCAATTTAAGGATAGCTGTTAGGTTATATCTTCCCATGTATTTCTCTTCCTAACCTCCAAATTTGAGGATAATGTGCTGTTTTAACTTATTCTTAGTAGAAAGAATGTTAAACCTTAGGGCGATGGTAGCATATTGCTGAATTCTGTATTTTGGAATAAATTAGATTTTTTTTCGGTGGGGAGAGCACTGCATCCAAAGGTAATTTGATTTTAAAAGCTAGAGTTTCCTGGTTCCTGGGTTCTAGATATTTAAAAAATAGCCACAGTTAATTATGTACTAAATTGTAGAAGGCTGTCAAGTTGTCATCTTTATTAAGGTGTTTCTTGCCAGACATATTCAAATTCTATGTACTCAGATTTTAATTGCATTTGCCTCTATTGATTAAAATATAGTTTCTGCAATCAAAATGGAACTCCAAGATTTAAAGGGAAAGAACACATTAAAAGGCGTTTCCGAAGTCCTCTTGGATAGAGGAGCTTTCACCCAAGGGATGCTATGTGGCATTCTGGAAATGAATCAGAGACTTGGGCCCTCCACTTCCTTAGAAACGGAAGCATGCTTAAGATCATTAGGGTAAACGAGTTGGACAAAGTACACTCTGCATTTTGTTTTTAATTTCAACTAAAAATAGTGCTGTACTCTGGTCTTGGCTGGAGAAATATCCTCAGCCTGTTCATCTCCTGTCCTCTGCCCAAATCAACTCCAAATTTGACCGACTGGATTTTCAGTTCCCGTATTTCCAGATCTGGCTCTGTCTGTGGTTGTGGTAGCGTTAGGGAGTCTCTAAGACTTGTCATTTTAAAACGCCAAAGGCTCTCTTCAGGTTCAATAGTCTTTCTGTCTGATTCTCAAATGAACTCTGTGAGGAAGAATGTGCTGTGTATATCTAGAAGCACTGGTCCTACAAGAGTGAGAGCTGGAGAAGCTCACCCATGCCCCACAGAAACCACTTCTTCCCTTTCCCGAACAAGAAACCCATGCTCTTCATCTTCTGTCCACTTAGGCTTGGAAGGCAGGTGAAGACAACCCCATCTTTCTACTCTTAGAAAGAGGTAGGGATGGCCGGGCGCGGTGGCTCAAGCCTGTAATCCCAGCACTTTGGGAGGCCGAGGCGGGTGGATCACGAGGTCAAAAGATCGAGACCATCCTGGTCAACATGGAGAAACCCCGTCTCTACTAAAAAAAAATACAAAAAATTAGCTGGGCATGGTGGCGCGTGCCTGTAATCCCAGCTACTCGGGAGGCTGAGGCAGGAGAATTGCCTGAACCCAGGAGGCGGAGGTTGCAGTGAGCCGAGATCGCGCCATTGCACTCCAGCCTGGGTAACAAGAGCGAAACTGCGTCTCAAAAAAAAAAAAAAAAAAAAAAGAGGCAGGGATGAGATGTTTATATTCCTCTGGCTTTTACTTGGGTCAAATGAGGGAGGAAGGAATAAAGAGAAGAAGAAATGAAAACTTGAGAAAGGGGAAGAAGAGAAAGTATCATCTTGGTGCAAAAGTAATTGCGGTTTTTGCAATTACTTTTAATAGCGAACCCCTGCCCCACAAAATCATCTAGCAATCTGCCCTCTGCAGTAACTGCCTAAATGTAGGTAGCAGTACTTGGCTTATCCCTACTAACCAGCACAAGACACAGATTTCTGAAGGAAAAGGATGCCTACCGTTGGCTCTTCTTTACTTTTGTGGTTTGATTTTTCTTACTTTTTAAAAGGTTCTAAAAATAATACATATATATGTGGTAGAAAATTTGAAATTTAGAAAGAAGTCTGAAGAAGCATGCAAAGTAGCACCACATCATATTATCTTATTACCCAAATGCAACCACCACAGACATCCAGGGATGGGTCTTACCAGTCTTGTTTCTATTTTTTTCCTATAATTAAAAAAAAAATCTTCATAACTAAAGTCATTCTGTGCACAGAATTTCACATACTAATTTTGTTCAATCAAAAATATTTTCTTATATGTTTATTAATTCTTTAAATATTACGTTAATGGCAGTACAATTTGCCATCATATGACTATAATTGGTTAATAATAATTTTCCTAGTAATGGACATTCACAGTTAGAATTTTAGCCATTATAACTAGTATTAAATAAACATGGTTTTTGCATTCATAAATCTTGACTTTTAAAATGATTTCCTTAGAATAACTGACTGGAAGTAGAATTACCAAATCAAAGGGTATCATCATTTTTCAAGACTTTAGTGCCTCTCACCAAGAAATTTGAATCAATTCATATTAACTTTATATTAATGCCTTCCTGAAACTGGATTAATTAATGTCATTTAAAATCATGCTATTTTGTTAGCCCTCTGATATTCTGTATTTGCTGGTGAGGCTGGAAATTGTTTACAGACTAATTAGCTAAACACATTACATATTAAGTTTATTAACTTTGTGCCTTAATTTTTGAAAAAAATACATCTTATCAGTTTGCTTTTTGTCCTTTTTGCTGATCATGATCATTTTTGACATATGGAAATTTTATTTTTCTCTATATTTCAGTGTCTTGACATTTTTATTCTGTAATTTCTTCTATTATTGTACAGAAAATCTCCCATATCTAGATAAATATGCAGAAATATGTTCTCCTTATTTAATTTTTAAAAATGCTTCTTTATTTATCTGGGACCTAATTTGTTGTATGGCATGAAGACATTTATTTTGCTATGCTAAGCTAAAAAGATCATCATGCACAATTTGTTGACTACTTTTCCCCAAAGCTTATGTGTATTTTCTTTATACAGATGGGAGACTCTTTTTACAGATGCAAGATTATGTTTCAGGGTTTTCTTCAGCACTTCACTGATCTCTTTACCTATTCATTTATCAGTAGCTTCTCCACCCTTAGTCCTTTTCTTTCTTTTTTTTTTTTTTCAAAGTTCTTTTAGCTATTCTTATACTCATTTCTTTCAACTTAAAAGGTGGCCAAGATGGCATGCCAGAAGGCTGTCTAAAATTATTAGAGAAAGAGAATCTTTGCCTTTCAAGTTTTAGGTCTTAGGTGAAAACGACGCTGTGTTAGCTCTGGCGTCTACAAAGGGTGGGGTCCCTGGTACGACACAGAAAACCAGAAAGGACTCTCTTGACATTTGTAGAAACAGTAATATAAAGAAGAATTAGGGACATTTTGGTTCATCTTAAGAAAAGAAAATTTCCAGTGAGGAGATTGAGACATTTAATGTTAAAAAGATCCTCTTCTAGGGCACGAGTGAAGACATCAACTCACCTATCTGTAGAAAACTGCCAGAAACTGTCACAGAATAAAAAATGAGAGAAGGCCTGAATTACGACAGTCCGGTTGGGGTTCCACCAGGTGTGTGCCAAATAATTTTGTTTTCTTTTTAAGGCTTGTTAACAGCGCCTAGCTTAGGCTGATGCACTGTGATCGGTGACTTTTTTCTTGTTCTTTATTCAACTGTATTTTCTTTTTTTTGTCAAATTGTGTAAAAGCCTTTTTGTTTCTTAATAACGACCTGTTAATTAACATTAAGAACCCAGTACTGGAAACAATAGTCTCAAGAAGTGCAAAGTGACAAAAAGCGGGATTTTTATTTCTTCACTTCTTACCTGAAGAGACACCGCAACACTAAACTCATCTCATTAGAAGAGATTTTGTGAAAATGAGAAAAGACATTTCTAAACCACGTGCTTTTCCTCCGAATAAGATTTCACCCAAAACGAGGTTGGAGACTGGATGAAGTTATGAAAAAACTACTTCTTAAAACTCCTATTTCTGAAGCTAATAGGAATTCTTTCGCAGTGGCCTTTTTTCCCTTGACGACCAATGACTAATACATCTTGCATGTTAAAAAGCAGAGGGCTATCATTAAGTTTTCGGTGGAAATCGGTTTTTTTCCCTGTACCTCCCCTTTTTGTGATACAGTTGGCACTATTTTGCTGTCTTAAAGATTCCCATTTTACTTTAACGGTCTATACTTTCCCTAGCTCTTCTTAAGTGTTACGCTTTTCATTAGTAGATAATTCTCTCTGGCTGACCAATGGGGATGAGGGTGGGAGTCACGGGTAATATACTATATCTGCATTAGTCTGGCTTGAGAACAGCCAAACTGTGCCTCCTTCTCGAATTAGTCACTTTAAGTCTAAGTGATGGGCGGTCTCTGTGGCAATGATTTTGCCATAGTAAGCACTTGAGAATACCTGCTGCAATTTTTTCACCACCCTCGTCCTCTGTTTCAATCAGGCGAGCGCATCTTTGTTCTTGAAACCATAAGCAGGATTTTGTATTTCTTTTGCATGCCACATTGAAAAGAAATAAAACCCAAGCGCCGTACACGTCAATTAAAGGCACAAACAATTAAGCAATAGTCCATTTCCCCGTTAAATCTTTCATGCTTCCTTTGCCTCCTTAGAATAACACTTAAAAGCCATCGAAGCTTCCACAGGACCAGCGTCACCCCGGTGAGTGGGGTGTAGAGCAAGGTGTGGGAGGAGGATTCAGCACGTCAAGGCTCTGCTCTACAGTAGAGCTCCACGTCACGGCCTCCAGTGGACAGCCCTGCGAGATGGGGGAAACTGCCTTCTGCTCACATACTGTCAAGGCCAATGTGCCTTTCAGGAGATTGTCTGAGAGATTTCGAACATTGAAACTGTAAAAAAAATTGAGGTGGACAGATCCTTGCCACCACTTTTTCTGCTAAATATAGAAAAGTTATCATCGGGTTGCACAAGCAATTTCCAGCTACAGCACCTCAGGAAGGGAGGTGGGCTCCTCTCTCTGAGCATTAAAGTGCATAGAGCTGAGCCGACCCTAACTCATGGGTGGTGAGGAACCAAGGAAGGTGGGTGAAGAGTTAATGAGAGAAAGGTGTCTTTGTTTTGGTTAAACATGACATGGAAAAAGCCGGGCGCGGTGGCTCACGCCTGTAATCCCAGCACTCTGGGAGGCCGAGGTGGGTGGATCACGAGGTCAAGAGATCGAGACCATCCTGGTCAACATGGTGAAACCCCGTCTCTACTAAAAATACAAAAGATTAGCTGGGCATGGTGGTGCATGCCTGTAATCCCAGCTACTCGGGAGGCTGAGGCAGGAGAACTGCCTGAACCCAGGAGGCAGAGGTTGCGGTGAGCCTAGATCGCGCCACTGCACTCCAGCCTGGGTAACAAGAGCGAAACTCCGTCTCAAAAAAACAAAACAAAAACACATGACATGGAAAGATGTGCAGTTGCTGATGGTATTTGCTTACAATCTCATAAAGCATCAATATTTGCAAGGAAAGAGGAGAAGGAGCCCTACCCCAGGAGTCTGTGCTCAGAGTTCCTCCTCTACCGCCGCTTTGGAAAACATTGTCGTACAGTGGAGGGAGACTTTGAAATATGGAGCCAAACAGGCGTGGGTTGGCATCCTAGCTTTGGAGTTAAATACTTTACTTGGCTGAACCCGAGTCCTCATTTATAAGATGTGGGGTAAAATCCTATTCCCCTCACACCATCATTGGGATTCACGTCATGAGTAGAGCACATGGCACTACTAAGTGGTCAGCTTTCACGGCGCCCTTCCCCTTCTCCCCTTTTAGGCAAATCATTTAAGCCCCCTGGACTTCAGTTCCATCTTTCTTAGCAAGTCCTATTCATTCTACCTCTGAAATACATTCAGAATTGATCCAGTTCTCTCGACTGTCCTTGCTGCCATGTCAGTCCAATGCGCACTGACAATGCCTTCCTAACTCATTTTTCCTCCTGCTTTTAAACCCTCTGCAATCCGTCTCTGTACAGAAGGCAGAGAGGGCATTTAGAACATGTACATCACACCATGCCCCTACCCTTCCTAAAACCCTCCCATGGGTGAACTTACAGTAAAATGCAAGCTCCTCACCACAGCCTTCAAAGGCCCAAGTGATCAAGCCCCTGACTGCCGCTTTCTTTTTAGACTCCGCTTGCTATTGCTTTATTCGTCTATTAACTTTTGTTTCCAGCCGTACTGGACCTTTTCAGTTCCCAGAACACTCCAGGTTTATTTCTCCCACAGGGCCTTTTCATTTGCTGTTTCCATCGCTTGGAAGATGTTTCTTCTAGACTCTCCTGTGGCTGAAACCTTCCCCTAGGTCAAAGGTTTCCTTTTAAAATTCGTCATCTTTGACCTAGTCACTCTCTATCTATCACAGCCCTAATTTATTTCCTTCATAGCCCTTGCCCTATGTGAAACTATCTTAAATACTGCTTATCTGTTTATTTTCTGTTTCCCCCTCAGGAATGTGAGCTCCATGAAAAAAAAAAAGGACTGTGCTTCTCTTTTAATTTATTTTGAGACAGGGTCTTGCTCTGTTACCCAGTCTGTAGTGCAGTGGTGTGATCTCAGCTCACCGTACCCTTGACCTCCTGGGCTCAAGCTATCCGCCTGCGTACAAACACGCCCAGGTAATTTTTTGTATTTTTGTAGAGATGGGGGTCTCTCCACATTGCCCAGGATAGTCTCGGACTTCTAGCGTCAAGTGATTCATCCGCCTTGGCCTCCCAAAGTGCTGTGATTACAGGCATGAGCTACCATGCCTGGCATGGGACTATGCTTTTCCTTGCTGAATAAGCCTAGAACGATGCCTGGTGCCTAGGAGACCCTTGGGAAGCATGTGCTGAATGGATTCTTAATAAATAGGTAAAATGGGGTCATAATATCAGCCTAAATATCGGTGACTGGATTTGAAAAATCGAGATCCTTTCCATTTCTAAATATTTTACGATTCCTTGGTCAGAAAGGCTGTATCCTGGGATCAATTTAAAGAAATGCAGTGGCCGGGAGTGGTGGCTCACGCCTGTAATCCCAGTACTTTGGGAGGCCGAGGCGAGTGGATCACGAGGTCAAGAGATGGAGACCATCCTGGTCAACATGGTGAAACCCCATCTCTACTAAAAATACAAAAATTAGCTGGGCATGGTGGCGCGTGCCTGTAATCCCAGCTACTCCGGAGGCTGAGGCAGGAGAATTGCCTGAACCCAGGAGGCGGAGGTTGAGGTGAGCCGAGATCGCGCCATTGCACTCCAGCCTGGGTAACAAGAGCGAAACTCCGGCTCAAAAATAAAAAAGAAACGCAGTTAAAATTTTTTCAAATACTCCACATACTAAGTTTACCAAGTAAAGAGCACTTTGGGTATCTGCTTTAATAAAAAAAAATAATGACTTACATTTTGGATGTTGAGTATTTGTATGCAAAAGGATCCTTCTAACCCATTTTAAAACTGTGTACCTTTAAGTAGCATTGCGATTCTCTGAGCAAACCTATTTAGAGTTTGCTTAGCATGCCCTTTCTTCACAGATCTTGAAAAGGAGAGTGACCCCACAACATAACACATCTGCTGAAAGCAGTGGCTCAGGTGAGCTCAGGCTATGTGAATAGCATGTCCTTTGGCTCAGAGAATCATTCTTTCCACTGTGCTCTGTGCACGTGAGACCACTTCTGGGGCCGTGCTTTCAGAGGGACACTAAAGTGGATCACATCCCAGGGAAGGAAGTAGAAACCATGTTAGGCAAAAAAAAAAATAGAAGAAAATGGAAATACCTGACTTAAAAAGGAGGGGACTGTGGAGACCTGAGAGTTGTCAATTACTGGAAGCTTTCTCACAAAAAGACAGATTTGGTGCCATTCCATGGGACAAAGTTGGAACCGATGAGTAGAAGCTACTGAAAGGGAGAGTTGGTTCAGTCAGTGGAGGGCATTTCCAACCGTCTGGCCTCATACCTAAGTAAAGCCCTGTTTGGAAATATAATGAGCAGCTGCCTTTTCTGGATGTTAAAATTTCAGGCAAGTAAACCACTGGTCAGCAACGTCCTCCCTACAAGGATTCCTCTTACTGTGGGTGAGTAACATACAGATTTCTGGCAAGCTCTCAGTGAAATCTCTTCACACGGCTGGGCATACCGGCTCACACCTGTATTCTCAGTACTTTGGGAGGCTGAGGTAGGAGGATCACTTGAGCCCAGGAGTTCAAGACCAGCCTGGATATAGGAAATAGGAATAAATAAAAGGTTCCTCTTCAAAGCTTTCCTCTTAGTTCACTATGAATCAATAATAGTTTCTTCAAAGGTTAATTGACTTGAAAGCTTTTGCTAATAATCTTAGAGCAGCTGTTAGTGATAATAAAGAAATACGTGCCTCCCATTTCTTAGTTTTTACACTTTAACCTAGATGTTTGCCCTGACGTGCCTGGACAAGCCCAGGCAAATCTTAGGTCATAGCTTATTCCCCTTCCTGATTTGGAAATGTTATCGCTTCTCTAAGCAGTCCTCAAATTACTTCCTTTCCTTTGTTCTCCTCTGCCTTTACCTCTTAAAATTTCCAAGTTTTTAGCCAATTGGGTCAAGCATAGAATGTGAGGTCTCGTTCCAGCCAATGGAAGCGACACAGCAGTAGGGCGATTGCGTCAGGTTAAGTTACAAACGTCCCTGTCTCCTTTGTTCAGGTGTGCCCTCGTGGCAAGACCGCGGCGAGTTGCACCCTTCCTGCAGGAAGTAAACTAGCCTTGCTGAGTCATCTAGTATTTCGGTGTGAACTTTTCCCAATGATATAAACCCGTTTCCAACACTGGGCAACAAAGAAAGACCCCAGCTCTACAAAAAAAAATTAAAAATTATCCAGGTGTGAAAGTGGCATGCCAGCAGTCCTTGCTACTCTAGGTACAGAGGGGACAGGATTGCTTAAGACTAGGAGTTCAAGGCTGCAGTGAGCTACGATTGTGCCACCGTACTCCCGCCTGGGCAACAAAGTGAGACACTGTCGTTAAAAACCAAATACAGGCCGGGCCCAGTGGCAGCCATTTGGGAGGTTGAGGTGGGTGGATTGCTTGAGCCCTGGAGTTTGAGACCAGCCTGGGTAACATGATGAAGTCCCGTCTCTACTAAAAACACAAAAGGTAGCCAGGCCTGGTGAAGTGCACCTTAATCCCAACTACTTGGGAGGCTGAGGCATGAGAATTGCTTGAATCCAGGAGGCGAAGGTTGCAGTGAGCCAAGATTGTGCCACTACACTGAGCGATAGAGCCTCAGCGATAAGCCTGAGGGATAGAGCAAAACTCGGTTCCAAAACAAAGACAGAGATACATACATACATACACACATTACATTAAGTTAAATTAAAGAAGAAATCTTTTTGCATATTCTGTGTGGACTAATATTATTTGATTTGTATCAATAGTGTTTTTTCTACTCTGTCATGTGTGGAATGTGATAAGTCTGCTCTTGTTAATAACATAGGCCCAGAAAACTTTGAATTTTCATATGTTAACTACAATCTCAGAGATCCATGGTTTTATATGCTGACTTGGAAGCAAGTCACTGGGTATTTCCTATTCAAGAGAGTTCTAATCTGGAAGGCTGAAGTAGGCTACTACTCTTCCTTGTGAACAATAGTTTGTGTTCCAAGAATAACCCTGGGTTTGGGGATAGAAGATGAGAAGATAAGGCTGAGACTTTGAGAGTTGTGTTAGATCTCCTAGCCACTATGTTATTTTCTACCTATGCCTTCCGCTGGGGGTGGTTTACAGCTTCAGGGAGAAGCTGAACCTCCCTGGTGACTCCCCCAAGCCTGACCCCTCTTTTCTCCTTCTTTCCTTCCTTTGCCTTTCATTAGAATTCCTATGAGCCTTTGAATGCTTAGCATGAAAATGAGCCCATTTTATTTTTGGAACCCACAGAGGCAGCCCTGAGGGGAGTTATTGTGTTGCTTTTAGCAGCTAAACAAAAAGGTGTGAAATCATTTGCTGGCTGTTCTAGAATTGGGAAAAAATAAATAAAAAACTGAGAAGGAAGGTTCAGGACAGTGTGTGGCAACTTGGACGGAACCTCGTGACGAGGGCTTCTCTGAGGCCTATTAGTAACCAAAGTGACTTTGGGAATGTCTGCGCATTTCTCTCACCTTCCCAGGAACTTACTAGAATAGCACAGGAAGCCAGTGGGATTAAAGAAAAGGAAAAAGATTCATTTTGCAATACTATTTCCATGTTGCCTTGAAAAAGACTTGAGGAGGGGACTAATTTGAGAAAATTCCTTGAAGCTCTTTGTAACATTTCTTAAACAGCATGAGGGAGAGGGGAGAGGACTATTTTACCAGGCTTTAAGACTTACACAACCGGGGAAGGCTTCTGTGGACAGGTATGTGAGTCTTTGACACAGGCCCTCAATGGTTTAAACACGTAACAGTGGTCAGAGGCAAAGACCTCAAAGACCTCAAGCAACAACTTCTTGTGAAACGTGAAACTTGCCCCATGCTAGTAACATTCACTGAAAGTCATCTCCTGTTGTGGGGGGCTGATAGCCCCAGATACATCTCTTCTTGGAAGAGGATTATATTTTGAAATGTCTCTTCATTAGAAGGGCCACTTCATTTTCAAACGGCATCTTTGACTTGGGATTTTTTTTTGTTTTTTACAATTATGAATTTTTTTTTTTTTTTTTTGAGACGGAGTTTCGCTCTTGTTACCCAGGCTGGAGTGCAATGGCGCGATCTCGGCTCACCGCAACCTCCGCCTCCTGGGTTCAGGCAATTCTCCTGCCTCAGCCTCCCGAGTAGCTGGGATTATAGGTACGCGCCACCATGCCCAGCTAATTTTTTGTATTTTTAGTAGAGACGGGGTTTCACCATGTTGACCAGGATGGTCACCATCTCTTGACCTTGTGATCCACCTACCTCGCCTCCCGAAGTGCTGGAATTACAGGCGTGAGCCACCATGCTTGGCCGACATATTTTTTAAATGAGAAAGTATTAACATATAAACATGCAGAGACTTGGTAAACGCACATACTTATCCCCTGATTTTTACAACTGTTTTACATTTGGACCAACCTATTTGGGCTCATTTCAAAAGAAATGAAAGATTATGGTTGTACCCTTCACATTTCCAGGCCTCCTTCTTTCTCCTCCCAAAGAGACAAACTGTGTTCTGTGGGTGGTGTGTGCCCTCCATCCTGGACTTTTAGGCAGGCCTGACCAAGTAGCCACTTGGGCTAATGCACATGACCTTTGGAGTATTTAGGCAGACTGACTTCAGTGGCCGGAGGCTCTCACCTTGCAGGGGCCAGTCACTGGGCCTGTCTTATATATGAAGATGGCTCAGCCTTCTTTTTTTCAGTGTTCAAGGCCGGAATTACAGAATAGTAAAACAACAGGAAAAGGCAACCCTTCTTAAAGTACTATTTCGTTCATTCCGTCACCTGTAAAACAAATAATACTGACTTCCCTCATTGCCACGGAGTATGTTATGTGCTGATTTATAACGTGTCACAGATAAACAAGTAGAAATTAAAAACGCTGTCATTCCAAAATCTCTCTTAGGGAAGGAACTGTCCTGGTTTATAAAAATTCCATGATAAGCTATGACCTTGAGGATATAAGTGGCAGGAATCAAGAGACCGTTGGGCGAGGAGGATCGTGGCATGAGGGAGGGGGAAGGAGAGAAGGAAGGAGAAGCGGGGGAAGTAGGAATCTCAGGGTGGGAGAGAGAGAAGACAGATGAGAGTAGAAAAAAGGACAAAGGAGGGAGATGAAAGGGCACGAGGAACAGCCATTGCACATGATGAAAAGAAACCTACGGTGCCTCAGCTGCTAGACGATTCCAACAACACGGTCTGACAGATCATTTTTTTTTTTTTTTTTTTGAGACAGGTCTGTTGCCTCACTGCAACCTCTGCCTCCTAGGTTCAAGTGTTCTCCTGCCTCAGCCTCCTGAATAGCTGGGACTACAGGCATGCGCCACCATGCCTGGCTAATTTTTGTATTTTCTGGTAGAGATGGGTTTCACTGTGTTGCTCAGGCTAGTCTCGAACTCCTGGCCTCAAGTGATCCATTCACCTTGGCCTCCCAAAGTGCTGGGATTACAGGCATCAGCCAAGGCGACCAGCTTCCCTACAGATCAGTTTGAAGTCATTTATGTTAATGTGGAGGAAATCCATCACTTCTACCCATCCTCTTCTTCCCACTGCAGTAAAATGTTCAGTGAAATAGGGTGTGTTTTTTTTTTAATTAAGGTATTGATTTTGTTTATATGTTATCATACATATATATAGCATATACACATATGTGCCACGTACACACAGACACATATACACACCTCTCTCTATAAAAGATATCTAGATAAACTGAAACAAATGAGTGAAAAGCAGAAATTCAGCACCATAGGTGAGCATGAAAACACCACTTTGAGCCTCCCCCGTATGCTCTCAAAGCTAAGAATTCTCAGAAATCCTGGTAAGGTCTTGACCTTCATTTGGCATTGGGAAAGTACGTTGAGGGACATCTGAAAGGACAGGGAGAGCTTATTTGTCACCAGAGTTGAGAGCCGAGCTTACTGTTTCATAGCTGTGCTACTGTAGGTTACAGGGAACATGATTTGAATGTGGCGGTAGGCTCTGAAGTCCTCATTTATCAAACCTCTGCCACAGCTGCACAAATGCTCTTTTTCTTTGCTTCCAACTTTCGAACTCTTACTCATGTTTTCAGATTCTATTTAAACATCACCTTGTCTATGGAGCCTTCCCTGATCCCCCTGGGAGGATAATTTTCCTTTTCTGAACTTCTGTATTTCTCCAGGTATTACAGGTATTATTCTTTCTATTACAGCATGTATCACACGGGATCACATGGCTTTCAACCGTCATACAAAGTGGACCTCACGGTATCACTTTTGAATTCCCCTTGCCTGCTGAGACGTACGTCGCTTTTGCTGAACAAAACTTGGGTATGTGAAGCAATAAAGGGAAACTGAACAGTGAATGCCCCGCTTCAGAAAGATCAGACCTCTGAGCCCCCAAATGGTGGCACTACTGTCCCCCAGCAGTTCTGTTACTAGTCGCCATTTTCCTTGGCCCCGTCTTCCTATGTTGAATAAGAACTCATTGCTCTCTAGAAGTAAAAGCAATGTGATCATTTGTTTGTTTATTTACTCCCTGCGCCAGGACCCAGGGTGACGAAGCTGGATTGCACATGGGGTGTGGGCATCAGAAACTGGAAAGTCTCACCCTGCCCAGCCTGTCTGGCTCGTATGCTTGGGCAAGTCACATAGCTCCCGTGGGACTCCGTTTCCTCACCCAGTGATAATGACCGGCTTCACAGGGTGGCTGTAGAGCTTAATTAAAGATTGAGAAGGAGGCAGAAAATTCAAAGCGCAGCATACACGCAAATTTCCCGCATTTATTTTTGGGCTCAGTAACCTGTGGTAGGAGGTGTTTATGACCTGAAGAGAAGTCTAGCTCGAGATGGAACTGGCTATTCTCATTCCAAAATGGTTCGCTTGCTATTGACTGGGAAAGGGGCCAGGCCGTTCTTTGCTTTTGTGTGGGGACCCTCTGCGGCCCTTGCTGCTAACTCTCTGGCTACGGCTTGCTGACTCTAGACCTCACTTTTCTTGTACAAGACTTTCTCTGTCTTTCCCTTATGCTCAGATATGCTGCGATGGCTTAAGCTTTTTCCTTAATCCCTATACTCTTAAGCCATACTCAGATACAAGGCTGGGGGAAGGCATACGAGTTTGTGAGTGACCCCATGGGGTGGTTCCCTGAGCCAGAAAAGACAGAGATGTATGAAGCCCTGCAAAGGTGACACCCTAAAACTGCCTGGCTTTGTGGATCCCAGACTTTCTTCTAAGTGCTTGGAAGACCTTGGCAGCTTCAGCCAGTGTTGTGATCACCGCCAGAGCCTGCAGCTCTGTTGCTAATTGTTTGCTGAATGAATTGAGCAAAAGGACAACTAGTCCCAAGGCAAGAATGAAGAGGTGAAGGAAAGACAGAAAAACAAACCAGAGGAGGGGATGGAGCAACTGCCTCAGAAAACCTTATTATTACTAGTACTTTTTTTTTTTTTTTTTTGGTCTTTTAATCACAAAGGCTGTCTTTGCACTAGGACTACAGACGCAAAACTCTTCAGAAAGAGAGAAGAGCCCAGCGTCTTATACTCAGGAGATACAGAGAAACATCGTGGGAGGTGTTTACTGTTGAAAGAAATATGTCAGGGGATGCCCATTATTGAAATAGGACCTTCTCTGTACCCTGGCTGGGCATGACCAGGGAGTCACCCTCAGCCTGCTGCAGCTGTTTTCAGAATCTGTGGGATCACACCTCAGGGGCAGCTGGGTCAGCCGCGGGCATCAGGTGAGGAGGAGGAAGAGTGACACAGCTATTACAGGCTGCCGGACCGGTGGCTGTGAAAAGGTGTGGGGCCACCAAGGCTTATATAAGGAGGATGGAGAATGCAGGTCAAAGGGGAGGCTGTAATGCTGACTTCGATTGGCTAAGGTAATATGAGGCAGACCGAGGGAGGAGGAGAAGGGCAGGAGGGAACACGCTTTAGAAGGCATGACGGTGTCTCATCTGTTTGCAAGTGAACACGTAGGTACATTCTAAATATGATCCTGAAGAAGGTTTAGATAAATGAAAACTCTGATATACAATAAACCACATGCTCTTTATATATGAACATATTATAGAAGGTTGGCTTTAGCAGAAGATGATGATATCCTAATTATATCAGTATTGGATACGTTATTAGAACCATTTCTCAACTTCATTTAAAAATCGCTTTCAGAAAATGTAAAAAAAAATTCTGAAGATTTTAACCTTAGGTGCTCATAGATCATTTTCTTGGAAGACTGCAGCTTTTAGAAATGTAGGACATACTTTAACCAAAGCATTATAAATGGTCTCCCTCAAGCCTCGGAAAAAGTTTTCCATAGAAACAATGCTAGAAAAATGCCACGTGCCATGGATTACACACTGAAACCAGCTAATCACAACACACGAAGGCAAATGTAGCATGTTCAGAGAAGTACAAATATGTTGAAACACGTCTGCCATGAAATCTGATCTTAACAAACCTCTGAAGACTAGCCTTTCTGCAAAGAGAACTTATCACTAGCACACCTCATGCAGGGGTCTCATTTCTAATAGAGGTAATTTTATCTGCTTTGACAATGGAAACAAAAGACACCCTGGAAGCGTCCTTTTAATTCTAAGCACCATCCACCCTTTCTGAGGCGGGGAGGAAAGCTTTCAGTACTTCCCAGTGTGTCTCATGTTGAGTCCATAGAAGATGGTAAAGCGGGGCCAGGTCATTCCTACACTTAAACTGCTACTTAACCATCCACATATTAATGGAGTTCACATGGATCTTCAGCTCCAAAAGAGGCTTCTCAATCGATGTCCCACTCCACAGTCGACTCTCCTCACACGTGCACTTGGCTGTGGGGCACTCGTAATCTCAGAAGCCGATACAGCTGCCAAGTTCAAGTTGCCATGACTCTGAACGTAGTGTAACATTCCCACTCCAAGCCAGAGCCCAGCGCTTTTGTGGCTGCTCAGATGAGGGCCCTTCTTGGTACCACTCTGACTCACACACACTGGCTGCAGTCACGTAGCAGGTGAAGGACTTAAGTGTCACTAAGTTGGTTTCCAGTTGCTTCCAGGAAAAAAAAAAAAAAAAAAATTCCATGGCATATAAGATTCTTGCTCCCGACACCTGGCACTTTCTCCTTATGTTCGTGGCTGCAGAGAGGGGATCCAGCCACTGCTGTCTTGGCTTCAAGTGCTGTCTCCCACACACACATTGAGGGGCTCTGCCATAAACAGAAACCTAGGGACGTTGGCATTTTGGAGGCAAGGTACAGAAAAAAACACTCTATGTGTATCTGAAAACTCTGCCAAGCATGTCAGCTCTGACATGCCACTTCCTAGCTCTTCTAACATCAGAACGTTCTGTATTAGGAGGTGCCAATCAGCCCAATGTCATATGCAGTTTAATGGTGTTGAAACAATCCGCCAGAAAGGAGGCCAAAAGGAAGGGCCCCTCTCCTGCTATCTTCTGCAGATGATCTGATCCCTCGTGACTGCAGCCCCTCGCTCTGCCCTGGGGTGCGTTCTCCCTGTGCTGCCCCTGAGCGTGTTTCATGTGGACTGAGCATCCATGGAGGTGTGTAAACACTGAAGTTCCGTGAACATTAAACTAATAAACAGTCATGCTAATTATCCTCAAAAAGCAATGGAGTAACAAACTCACCTTAACTTGGCTTGTGTATCTCTGGCAACCGGAAGCTCAAGATGCAGTCCCGTCATTTTTGCACAGTCGTTGGCCTTGATGCCCTCCCTCTGCCGTGGAATCAAATCTCCATGTATAAAAATAAACCCAGAAACCTTCTGTTCACACGTTTTGAGGTGTGTGCACCAAATGACACGCTTTGGGAGGTAAGCACGAGTCATGGTAACTGACCACATCCTTTATCTTTTCATCCTGAGGCTTCCCAGAACTTTATCTTTACAATAAAATGGCCTTTAGAAGTGGGTATCGCCAACTTCAGAAAGCGAACATCGTTACTGAGAAAAAGCATTTTCCTTTTAAACAGAGAAAACAACAGCCATGCACTAAAAGCCCTGAAAAAAAAAAAAAAAATGTTGAGCTACCACAAAACAAACAAATATTCAGCTTGGTTTCAGGAAGCTTAGAGAGGATCAAACAAGGCTTCTCTATTGAAGTTGTTCGAGAACATTTATGGTTATTTCAGCTTCGGTTTCTATTTACGCTGCTGGCTTTTATGCCTCGACCTCAGGAGGGCATTCCAACTTCAGGTTAACTCACAAGTTGCTTCAGAAAAGCTGGCCTGAAAATCCCACCCCCAGAGTGGGGGAGGGAAAGGACGAGGGTTTACACGGGTTTCCAAACACTTTCAAACCACTGCTTTGGCCTTGAGTGGAGGATATCTCAAAAACTGGGGAGAGAAATTCCACTGGGAGAGGGTGAGAAAGGTTTCTTGTGGTGCAAACATTCATATAGGGACACTATGTCTTCCTGTGGGATGAAACCAGGAGAAGAGAGCGCCAATTTGTGGAGCCCTCGTGTGGGTTTCCACTCAGGAGTTTGCAATTTTCTGTTGGTCCCTAGGGAGGAAGCTTTAATGGTTGAATTTTCAAGCAAATTATCTTCCAGAATAAAGGAGGAACTATGCCGACCCCTTGCAAACAATATTTTTGTTTTATAAATCGAATTACTTTTCAGTTGCTCCGGCCAATTATCCTCATAACCCTGTTTTGTTTGGTATTTTTAAGGCCCATTTGATGGATTAGGAAATTGAGGCTTAGAGATTAAGGAACAAGCCCGAAGTTATACAATAAATTCTGCTAACAATCCATATTTTCAGTGGTGGAAAGAGACTGAAACTTCTGGAGTGGAATACTGAAGAGTTTTGATTAGGGAGCAGATACGGGGCAGAGAAAAAATATTATCACTTTGGTGGTTCTTACGACATCGCCATCCTTTCATGGAAACAGATGGAGGTTTTCTCTTAAACATACATGTCAGAACTTGCCAGTGAAATTTGAGTCACACCCTGCATATGGTGCAAGTTCACCTCTGAGAAGCAAGAGATGAAAAAGCCGCTCTTTCTAGATGTGTCAAATCTCATAAAATAAGTACCACATGTTGCTTGCCTCTGGAGAAGGTCTCGGTAAGGTTTGCCCAAATTTCAACATAGGGTATTCCTATTCAGATATGTCCCATGACAGACACACTTAGCCATGTCAGTATCCACTCGGTGTACATCAGATATGTCCCATGACAGACACACTTAGCCATGTCAGTATCCACTCGGTGTACATCAGATATGTCCCATGACAGACACACTTAGCCATGTCAGTATCCACTCGGTGTACATCAGATATGTCCCATGACTGACACACTTAGCCATGTCAGTATCCACTCGGTGTACATCAGATATGTCCCATGACTGACACACTTAGCCATGTCAGTATCCACTCGGTGTACATCAGATATGTCCCATGACAGACACACTTAGCCATGTCAGTATCCACTCGGTGTACATCAGATATGTCCCATGACTGACATACTTAGCCATGTCAGTATCCACTCGGTGTACATCAGATATGTCCCATGACAGACACACTTAGCCATGTCAGTATCCACTCGGTGTACGTCAGATATGTCCCATGACAGACACACTTAGCCATGTCAGTATCCACTCGGTGTACATCAGATATGTCCCATGACAGACACACTTAGCCATGTCAGTATCCACTCGGTGTACATCAGATATGTCCCATGACAGACACACTTAGCCATGTCAGTATCCACTCGGTGTACATCAGATATGTCCCATGACAGACACACTTAGCCATGTCAGTATCCACTTGGTGGACTCCGGAGCTTCGGAGAAGTTCCCACCTAAGCTGAGCAACTTCCCCGGATCGCTCCTTTGCAAACCGTCATGATTTTTTCGTTATAACAGATTTTGATTTCACAAAACATGCAACTATTCTAAGGTACAAAATCAATCTACATCCGTCTCCCCAACCTCCCTTCCCCCATAACGTCAATACCCTGAACCACCTGAAAAGGCTTCCACTCTGGGGGGCTTCTGGGAGCATTCCCACACACAGCAACAGCCTTCCGTACCCTCCTCCAGCCCTAATCTTCTAAAAAGTTAGTACACCGTGTCCATAAAGTCAACTACCCCTTGCAGAGTTTTGAACAGCCACTTTAGCCACCTAAATCTGAGAGATAAATTTACAATCCACTTCAGGTTTATGTGGGGAACCATAAATATCAGACTCGAGCCCTGAGGGCTAGAATTTCACGGGCCGCTAAGCATGTCACCAGGTGGAAAGCTGTCAATAGCTCGATGTGAGTTACACTGAGATAACCACAGGGGCCTGGCTTAAGAAAGCGCAGCCCTGCCATCAGAGAGGGGCGTCCTTTTACCTTCTTCCATCGTTCCACTCACCCATTCTCCCTTCCCGCCTCTGACCTCAACCTCTCCTGTGCTTCCTGTTAGGTGTCCTCTGTGCTAGGTAGCAGACTGCCTTTTTTCTTCCCTCTAGAGGGAAAGGTTGGGTGATATATGGAAAGAACAAGAGATGCAGAGTTCCGGCAGACCTCGATTTAAATCCTCGCCCTGCTATTTAGTAGCTATGAAATAATGCACAAGTTACTTAACCCAATTTAGCTTGTTTATGCAACTATGGAATTAAAGATAATGAATAGCATAAGAGAGGCATAAGTAGGGCCAATGGATAGAGATTGTTAAAAGACAGACTGCCTGCTTAGTAGACAGAAGAACTTTCTAAAAGCCAGACTGGCTCGAAAATAGAATGGGCTGCCTTGAAAAGAAATGAAGAAGTGAATATTCTCTGTGACAGGTTTTGCGCATAAGCCGGATGCAGGGTGGTAGATCCCGAGAATAGACAGGAGTTTAGACTGGCCACTGCAAAGGATTTCTAATCTTGAAATTCCATGGTTCTGTGATTTGCATATGTGTCCTTCCAGAAAAGCTAAGATAAATCTTCTCAAATCCCCTATGCGGAAGAAAAGTAAATTGACATTATATTTTTTTCCATTTTCATTTTCCTTCTAGAAAACTAATCCCTTCCATGTTTCCCCCCTTCCCTCAATTAGTTGGTAGAGAATCACATTTCCATCAAGTGCACGGAACACATCTAACCATTTTGAAACACTTAACATTTAACACAAGCCACATGGCCATAAGTTTTAATTAGTTCCCACTGCACAAATAGGTCCATTTTTAGAAAAATCAGAATGCTCGATGCTGCTGCTTGCTCTCTCCCTCTCCATTGTTTTCTGTCTGACTAGCTCAGTGGCACTTTCCCATCCTGCCCTCTTGCTGTCTGAGCCCATGGCACCTGCCAATAAAAGTGATGACAGACTTTGATGCTCACACAGGTCTGCAACAACAGAGTTCACTTCATAATCACCAGACTGCAGCCCGTAAGCCTGATCTGAGTGACACCGGATTTTTCACCTGAGATGTTACACTGTGGGCTTTCGTTTCTACAGGTTATGAACCACTTTGAAAGTGAATTTTTTAGCTTGCTAGGGGGAATGACCTATGAGCCTGCAGACAAATCTCAACTGATTGGGCAAAGCCCAAACCCTTATTATAGTGCTTGAGTTTGCTGGGAAAATTGGCTGCCACATATGAGCCATAGATATAAGGTCCTCCTTTAGCATAATGTGTACAGGTGCATGCATGCATACGTGTGTGAGTGTGAGTGTGTGTGTGTGTGTGTATTTGAACATATTCAGGTCATGAAGCAAATCGGACGTGCAAATTAGTGTCTTCTGTTTGGCCAAAGTGAATATCAAGGAACACCGCCAGAAGATGAAGCAACCTCGTTGCAGCAAAGAACACTGGGAGGGCTAAGCCTAGGGCTCCCGTCCTCACCGTCATCACAAAGTGACTGCTAGGATGGACTGCACGCTGATCGGCCAGTCACGGAGGAAGTCCGTGTTTATACCAACAAGTTGTTATTTATTCAGCCAGGTGTTATTGTCTCCGTTTTACAGATAAGGCTCAAAACGATTACATAACGTGCCCACAGCCACATTACTCGTAGGTGCTTGTGATGGAGGCTGAGTCCATGGTAAAGCCTCTGAAGCATGTGGACACTTCGTGGCACTGCCCACTTTCAGAGGCTTTCTCAGTTCAGAGCCTGACTGTAGCTGCCTCTCAAGCCCTGTTTCAGTCACCTTGTCTCATTTTTCTTTTTTCACTCTGATATATTTTCTACAACCAGTGGCCAGATTCTTCCTCCTCCATGTCGGCTGTCCTATTTGCCTAATGTTATGGTTTGTGTTTCAGATACTCCGGGGTATCATTTCTGTTTTCAGTTTGAATGTCCAAAACTACAAACAGCTTTAGGGATAATTAAAATCTCAACAGGAGCATGGATTCTATCAGGAGACCGTGACCTTTGCAGCCAACACGTCACATGACGAAGCAGCTTCTCCGCTTCTCCTGTGAAGGCTGCCTCTTTGGATAGCTGGGATTTAGCATGACATTTTAGTCAAAGGAGCTGCTGAATAAAGACTTATTGACCAAAGTTTCTCACTGGCTAAGGTCACAGAAGTCTTATTTCTTCTCTTTGCAAATAAAGATTCCAATCTTCTCATCCCGAGGCAGGTGTCTTGTTCCACGGTACACTGAGCTGTTTTCAAGGTAGACTTTTAGAACAGGCAGATTTATTTTTAACCTTGACACAATTAGAATTTAACACATTTTTTTCCATATTTCACTTTACACATTTATTTGGACTGAAACTGCATGACTAGAATAAAGCACGAAAACAAAGCAGGTGAGCAAGCTCACAGCAACCCATCCCACCGTTACCCTGCCACGCAACCACGCGAGCAGAGCCCAGGCTCTGAGATTTGAAATGCTGTGTACCTTAGGGCGGTAAACTCAGTGATGTGCCCTACCCCAACCCCGCAATGTCCACATCGTAATTCCTGGAACCTAGAAACAGGTTATTTTAGGCAAAAGGGACTTTGCAGCTGTGATTAAATTCGGGATCTGGAGATGGGGAGATTATTCTGGATTATCTGGGTGGGCTCAATGTAATCACAGGGTCCTTATAAGAAGTGGAAAGAAGGGGAAACACTGCGAGGGACAGAAGAGATGGGATGACGCTGCGTTGCTGGCTTTGGAGACAGAGGAAGGGGCCATGAGACAAGGAATACGGGTAGCCTCGAAAACTGGAAGTCGGGAAGCAGATTTTCCCCTAGAGCCTCCTGAAGGAACTGGCCGGGTGTTTCCCCAATAAAACTGATTCTGGGCCGGGCGCGGTGGCTCACACCTTTAATCCCAGCACTTTGGGAGGCCGAGGCGGGTGGATCATGAGGTCCAGAGATTGAGACTGTCCTGGCCAACAGGGTAAAACCCTGTGTCTACTAACAATACAAAAATTAGCTGGCTGTGGTGGTTTGCGCCTCTAATCCCAGTTACTCGGGAGGCTGAGGCAGGAGAATTGGTTGAACTCGGGAGGCACAGGTTGCAGTGAGCCGAGATTATGCCACTGCTCTCCAGCCTGGCGACAGAGCGAGACTCCATCTTAAAAACAAAAAACAAAACAAAAAATTGCTCTGCACTTCTGACCTCTGGAACTTTAAGAGAAGAGCTTTGCATGAAGTCCTGAGTTTGCGGTACTTCGTTACAAGAGCAATACGAAATGAATACACTTGCTGACCATTGATTGCATGTCTTGTGTCCAGCACTGTGCTTGGTATATGACACGGACTCATAAAGCAATATTGACTGAATGAGTTGAAAACATAAGGGAAAGATGTGAGAATGGAATGTACCAAATTCACGGCAACTTTTTCTGGTTTAAAAAGTCTTCTCTTTCTTAGGATTAAAGGAACGTTCCTTTACGGCTCAGAAGGGTATACAGTTACCCAGATGTCCATGGTGAGGCCCCAGTGGTTACACAGTTGTGGTTTAGCCCTTCAGGCCTAGCGACCTCTTTCCTGGGAGCAAGGGAAGGAGGCCACAGGCCACGATAAACAGCACTTAGAGGCCAACTGATTTCAGAACACCTGTTCAGTGTTTCCAGGGACTCAAAACTCCAGGGAGACAAGCAGGAAGGAGAGGCAGTGTCAAATAGTGCACAATACATCAGCAAATCCCAGCACCTTGAGGAATATTTGGCATATAGCAGGCACTCAGGAAGTAAATGCTGGGATGAATGGCGTTCAGAGCTGGCATATAAGCGTGCCCGCCCTCTCCTCATGCCTCCTCCAGGAGACGTCCGTCTCCTCCTACTTCCACCTTCTCTGTCTCCTTGGATGTTCATTTTCATAGGATTTTACTCATATCTGCTGAAGAAGAGCAAAGGGAAGACCCCTTCAACCTCAGACACAGACACATGTGATTTGTCAGCAGGCCACACGTATTCTGAACACAGGGACTGCGGACCACAGCAATGTGTCTCACCTTTTCTGGGACCCTCTCCCTTGCTCAGTATTTGTAAGCCTTTTAATTTAAAGAAAAATAAATTAAGCCATGCTGGCTAATTAAAGAATACTTCCCCCAAATAACTTAACACTTAGTGATTCTATTAGTGATGTACAGTACTTCTCACTTTGTATTCTTTTAGATGTATTACAGAGGTAAAAGCAGTCTTTTCTACCAAACTAGAGGTATTTAGATGATCTATTTTTGAGATACAGGTTCAGAAAAAAAAAATTAATGATCAAGACTGGAATAACTCTAGTTCCCCCAAATCAACATCTGATCGGCCTTCAGAATCAGAATTTAGGAAGAGAGAAGTTTGGGGGATCATGACGTCCTGCTTCCTCGCTTCCCAGATAAGAAAACCAGGCCTCGCTCGAATTTCCTCAGATCACACGGCCAGAAAACAGCAGGCTCCAAACTAGGGCCTTGTGAGTCCCCAGTGTGACATGCATATGCGTCTGCCTTGTTTCATTACATAATGGCACAGCGAGTTTGGAGGTACGCAAAAACAGACAAACGCCCCGATCTTGCCTTCAAGGCGTTTACAATCTAGCAGGGGAGGTAACACACAGGTCTATTAAAAAACGACTAGACAAAGTAAACAGCAGTATGCTCTATAAGACAGGTATGGATTAAAAAGGAATCTTCAAGTCACTGACCCTTGAGATTCTTTTCTTTTCATTTTTAAAAACAATAGCAATCAAACTTGTGAAATAGTGAACTTCCTCCATTTTGCAAGATTCCTCGAAAACAAGCACTTGGAATATAACTTGGCTAAGGGTTGCACAACACACACTATTTGAGTATCTGATTTGGAAAACGAAGCCGCAGAGCCAGACCACACAATGCACATTGGTTGGAATCTGCTGGGCAGGTATCTCCCCGTCTGTCCAGGCAAGCCAAATCAAATAAGGCACTGAGTTAAAAAGGAAGGAAAAAGTAAAGGATAAATCTGTTGACCACCACTCCAGGAAGCCAAGGTCTCTTTCTTCTGCATTAGTGGTGGCTTGCTCTAAAATAAAAATACCACACTCAGGCTGTGACTGAGGAAAGTCCTTGGTTTGGGACCCACAGTAAGAGCAAAAAGAGATTATTACTTCCTAGTGACTCTCTTCTTGGTATAATTAGAAGAATACAAAGGCCGCTGAACAGTGGGATTTGTGAGAAATATGGATCATGTGTCTGCAGCACTACTTGCTTGCAGAATCGGCTATGTGGGTTGGCACACAGCACCGTGAATATTAGAAACCACAAATCTCCAGGGTTTCTTGAACAAAGTAAAAGGCCTTGTCTTCCGATTGCCAACTTGGAGGCAGGCTTGTGAAAGAAGCCCCTGGGTGAGCTCCAAAGTTACCTATGCATTTCCTCCTTCTTCGTCTCTTTCTTCTCCTCCTCCTCTCCCCCTCCTCTCCTCTCATTTTGAATATTGCATCTTGGTGGGTCTAACTGCAGCTTTGCTTCTGTCAATATCCCCCTGGGGAAGCAGGCCCTCTCCATGACAACATCCCGCTGGTGCAGAATCCGCAGAGCTCCGGACAATGGGACAAACCATATTTCTATGAAAGAAATCAAGGTAAGTGGATTCTTTTGCCCTGGAGGACCAGAGGAGTTACTCCCCAGTCAGATTATGCTGCATCTGAGGACCCAGAAAAGGAATGAACTTCCCTGTATAGACAACAGAGCCAATTCCTGAAAAGCGACGCCAGCGTGCAGATCTTTTAAAATCTCCTCCTCGGGAGCCTGAAACAAAAGCAAAGTACTTCCCTGTGTTCACCTGTGCACTTGGTGACTCCTCTGCAGAATTACTATCTTGGGTTGTAAGTAAGCTAAGTAGATGTCTTTTATAAGGCATAGTTTAAGAAAAAAAAGGAAAAGATGAAATGAGTTTATAAAATCCTAAGGACACAGATAAATAGCCATGTTTTTATACTGCACTTCCCTTTATCTGTGCCTGAGATGCTCCCGTGGTTTTTCCTGCACTGCTTTTCAGGCTCTGAAATATTTTTTAGCCAACACTTCATCCAGGGTGACTTCCAGGACCCCCAGTGGGGGGTGGGGCTTCCTATGTTGTCTCTTTCCTTGGCATCTCTATCCAAAGTATTTAGAGGGTGCATTCATGTCCTTTCTCTCTGTCTACCCCTGCTTCCTCCAAAAAAAGCAAAAGGGGGAAGTGGCAATTGGGAGGAGATTACATTTTTTTCTTTCTTATTTTTTTTTTTTGGAGAATGAGTCACCCAGGCCGGAGTGCAGTAGTGCGATCACCGATCCCTGCAACCTCTGCCTCCTGGGTTCAAGTGATTCTCCTGCCTCAGCCTCCCTGGTAGCTGGGATTACAGATGTGCACCATCACGCCCAGCTAGTTTTTGTAGAAATGGAGTTTCACCATGTTGGCCGGGCTGGTTTCAAATTCTTGACCTCAAGTGATCTGCCCACCTTGGCCTCTGAAAGTGCTGGGATTACAGGCATGAGCCACCATGCCCAGCCCATTTTTTCTTTCTTATCCTCCGTGCTTTCCTTATAGTAGGAGGTCAGTGAGATCAAGGGGATTCTAGAATGAATAAATAAAATCTGCATTTCTTAGGAACCTGATGGACAAGAGAACCCAGAGTCTGTGCAATGGGCGGAGGAGACGACCAAACACTTCATGGTTTCCCCACAGACCACACCAACAGGGCAAAGCCCTTCTGTATGTATTTCTATTTCACATGTACCTGCATAACCATATGTTTAGAAATCAGACGGTTGCTATTTGTAAAACTCTTGAAAAACCTTCTTTTAAAGTGTAAAATTTTTTTTTTTTTTTTGAGATGGAGTTTCACTCTTGTTACCCAGGCTGGAGTGCAATGGCGCGATCTCCGCCTCCTGGGTTCAGGCAATTCTCCTGCCTCAGCCTCCTGAGTAGCTGGGATTACAGGCACGTACCACCATTCCCAGCTAATTTTTTGTATTTTCAGTAGAGACGGGGTTTCACCTTGTTGATCAGGATGGTCTCGATCTCTTGACCTCGTGATCCACCCGCCTCAGCCTCCCAAAGTGCTGGGATTACAGGCTTGAGCCACCGCGCCCGGCCCGAAAGTGTAAAAATTACTTTATAAATGCCGACGCAATCTACTTTATCTCAGTGAGCTGCTATTAAGTGCAAAGAAGTTAAGTCGATACAGGGGCTTAAAGAGTTTTGGCCACAAAGGCTACACAGGGTCCATTTTCCCATGTGAAGAAAAATGTTTCTGTTTCAATCGTGATGTTTGGAATTTCAGCTTCAAGTACAAAAAAGGCACCGTTTCTAGAGTGCCCTTCCGAAAGGCACTGTAGAAGCGGCTGATGGTCCTTGTGGAATCGGCTGGCCAAGTGTTTCCTCCCTCCTGCCATATACCCAGACTGCCATTTCAGTATATTGACCCATCCCTGACAGAACGTCTATGTAAGCCCGAGGAGGAGGAACACGCCGCAGAACTGCGGCAGAGCATTAACAAGAACAGAATTAAAACGGATCACTTCTGGGACTCATCACACAACTTGGAAACAGTGTTCGATAAAAGAAAAGATAATTTGGGGCCACACTACCTGGAATGAACATCTGACACGCAGTCACTGGTCTGGATTTAGAAAACGGCTTTGATCCCCGGAGGGCAGATTGTTAATGAGTATTTTAAAGGACAAGATTGAGGAAGCATGATAGAGTTGAAAAGGGTACTAGTTTTGAAGGGTCCCAGCCTTGCTTCCACTTCTGTAAGCAGGTGGAACTGACTTTCAACAACACACCTTACACTGCCCTCAGAAAATATCCTCATCTCCAATATGCGAGGTCAAGTTAACCCTCTGGTCCATACAGCCCTCAAATCTAGGCCTTCATGACCGTGAAAACACGGAAAAAGTTTTAAAACAAGAGCAAGTAATGCCTTTTTGCTACCTGATAGGAAGTCCAGGCAACCTTATTACAAAAGGGAACTTGGGCCGGGCGCAGTGGCTCACGCCTGTAATCCCAGCACTTTGGGAGGCCGAGGCAGGTGGATCACGAGGTCAAGAGATCGAGACCATCCTGGTCAACATGGTGAAACCCCGTCTCTACTAAAAATACAAAAAAAATTAGCTGGGCACGGTGGCGCGTGCCTGTAATCCCAGCTACTCAGGAGGCTGAGGCAGGAGAACTGCCTGAACCCAGGGGGCGGAGGTTGCGGTGAGCCGAGATCACGCCATTGCACTCCAGCCTGGGTGACAAGAGCAAAAATCCGTCTCAAAAAAAAAAAAAGGGAACTTTTTTTTTTCTTACTTGTGTGCTAACAATCAATGCATAATTTACACAGCAATACGTACCCTTTATATAGTTCAAGGAATCATTATTGACTGCCTGAATCTGGTATGCTCATCCTTGTCACGTCCTTCTCACTAAATACTAATTACCCAAAGTGATCAAACCCCAAATGTAAAAATAATCATCTTATAATCACAGACAACAAGGAGGTGAAAAAAAAGAACTTAGTCAAACATTTTTGAGTTCATACAAATACTGAACAGCATAATCCACCTCCAGGTTCCCATCCCCCAGGTCAAACAATATTTCACCACTCTGCCTTTACTTATTCCCAGTCCTCCCCAATGTAGTTATTTTCTGGAACATTTTAAAATAAATCTCAGATATCCTGTCACTTCATCCATAACTTCTACAGTCTTCATCTCAACTGATAAGGATTTTTAAAAAACTACTTCCATGACAGTGCTCCACCTCACAGCCTTAAAAAGTTATTTACTATCATATAAAAAACCAACCCATATTCAAATTTCATCGATCATCTAAAACGTTTTTTTTCCCTTCAGTTTTTGGCTTGAATAGGCATCTAAACAAGCTGAGAGGTGAAACTGGAATTTCACCCAATTCACAATCCTCTGTCTTTTAAACATCTCTTTTAGATGCTAACCTTACTTAGACACAATGTTTTTGGAACGCAGATAATGTGAAGGTCAGCTTCCTTGCTGTATTATTGGAAATGCCTTATTCTGGGAATCAGATACAAATGTAGTTAAAGGCTCAGGACTGAAAAAAAATCTCCTGTAATTCTCACAGTTTTCTCAAATGCATAAATGATTCAGGCAACCTCGATGGAATGCTTTAAAGATGCGTTGCTAAATCTTACACCATTCCTAGGAAGAATACTTCTGACAGACTCTAAGAAGCTTTTATTTTGCCCATGTAAAAGCTGGATCTCTTAGACTGTGGAGCAGCCTAATAGCACAGGCAGCATTTTCAGCTGTAGCTTCACCCGCACCTTAAAAAGAAATCTAACTGAATATGGCGGCAACGAGGCCATCTTTGAAAACAGAGCTAAGAGCCTCAAACTGTCAACTCTGACTTTTGGGGGAAAGGGAGGTGAACAGTTTCTCCATTCAGCCTCCATGAGGCCTCTCTGGAAACACACAGGCACTGCCATGACTCATAGCTACAAACACTGTTTTATAACACCAGTCTGTGTTTTGTAACACACACTGAAAGAAAAAAAAAAAAAAAAACTATTTAGAAACCAAAACCAAGCCCTGCATCTGGGCACTGGTATCAAGATCTCAAGATGTCAGAGTGGCTATTTAATCCAAATAAAGTAGGCAAGGCCTTATCCCTTTCCTTGGCAAGAAAGTAGAGGCTTCCTGCCCCGCTGCACATGCCCACAGGAGGAGCAACCATGAATTTAATTTTCTTAAAACAGAAGCATTTTCAGACTTGTGTTTTCCTGGACAGCTGCCTAGTGGCTGTAATCCATAATAAGGGCGTGTAATTGACAGTAATGTGAATCACTCACTGAAATTCTGGCAAAAAAAAAAAAATAGAGTTATTTTTTTTTTTCGGGAAAAAATTAAAGAGCAGATTCATCCTGTCCATTGAAAATAGCAATTACTTTACATTTCAGCCCATTAGCTACCTTTACATTAAAAAAAAAATCACTGTAATTTGCACTATCAGCAAGAGCTGTAAAGAAGGTGCAGTTGCAGAAGTCGTGTGATCAGATGGGCTGGGCCAGGGCAGTCTGCAAAACGGCAAATTTAGATGGGTTACTCGATACAGCATGCATGGGATTCTCGGCCCAAGAGTGAGTTACGGGACACTGTTCTACCAGTCATTTTGCCACTTGAAAAGCTGCTATCTGCCTGGGACCTTGTTATTATGGTAATACCTAGGGCAGACTGATCAAGCTGCCATTGACGTCTATGGGCACCTTCAGAATTCCTTTCACTCAGACACAGCGATCTCCAAAAGAATGGCTGGGGATTTTCCCAGGTAGAAGCTGCTGGAACCATGGAAGCTTTGAGACCAGGTAAAGGGTTTCTCTCATCTATTAGTTCTCTTTGAATAAGGGAAAGAATAATCTGAATTAACTTCAGTGTCAACCTGAAAGGGCCCCCTCTTTTCCAAGGCAGAGGCTCGGGAACTAAACGCGGGAAAGCTATGGAAGATTTAATTCCATTTAGATAAACCCTGACTCCATCTGAACCTGAGAGGTTCAGATATTTGTCTGAAACTTCAGCACCTGTGAAACTAGAAGCCCTTGTCTAGACCAGTTTGCTATCTCAAGCTTCTGGTCCCAGAGGGAACAGGGGTATTTTGAACTGTGAAAATCCCACGAGTGCGTGAAGGAAACCTTGGGACTCTAGAATGTTGAGGTCTGTGTTGGGGAGATTTATATGGAACCTAGGTGGAAAGAGTGGAAACGTTTAACCTCTTTCCCTCAGCTGACCACACTGTGAAGATGGTTTGGATTTATTGTCTCCTATTGGGATCTCCCATTCTTAGATGTAAAATCAAAGTCAAATTTCACTAAATCAGAGGTAATGTTGGGATTCTGATGAATGAAACTAAAATTCATTTTGCACTTTATCATTAATAATTTCTGAGAAGCTGTTTCTCATATGACAGCAGCTGGGGGATGGTATTCTTAGCTTATGACGGTCCCCATCTTTGACAGTTACCACTAATCTCCTACTTAGCTCTGGCTTCATTTGCAAGTAGTTGCTAACAGGCAAAATGAGGGTGGAGTCTCATAAACCACTAAAAAGAGAGACTTACTATGCAAATAAAAAGGCCCTGCAAAAATATTTAAGATACTGTATCTCAATTATTAGACAGTAGCAAACTGTCAAAATCTGAAAACCACCATGGAATATGTATAACCAGTTCTTTGCAGGCGTTCTCTTTGTTCCTATGTGAACACATTTTATGTGAGCCCAAATGGTTGGAAATGTGTTATTCATTTTTATAATTGAGAAAAATGTGTTAACGCTTTGGAATGTCCATGTGTGGAAAAATAAAACATTATATGGAATTGCACACACATATGATTTATAATGCATGCTTCCAGGACCAGAAATCCTAATGAAAAACCTTTTATTCAACAGAAAAAAAAATTTTTTTTCAGTATTTGCACTTCTGGTATACTGCAATGCTGAAGCCAAGCATGTATTTTATTAGTTTAAATCCTAGCTGAGCAATCTAATGTGTCATTTTACATAAAAGAGAACATGTTTTTCACAAACGTTAAATTTCTTGTCCGTTTGTGTCCCTCTGTAGTGGATGCAGTGGTGTGCTGCACAGGCCCCTCCCTTTAGGATGGAGGTCCTCATTTCCCCTGGGGCCCAGAGTATTGACCGCCAGTGGCTCACAGCTGAACTGCTTCCTGAGATTTGTCCTTAGGTAAAGTGAAGCTGCCTTGCCCAAGGCTGTGCCCTTCCCTAGGTGCAGCCCACACCCAGTGGCTGCTTGATGCGTTTTCTACCTGGGAACATCCCCTTGTTTCAGTTTGGGACATCGCAGAAGGGCCACCCATGCTCTGATCTCCCTATGGCATCTGTTGACACCTGTACTGCAACTTCACAGCACTTCCTTCTGCCCGGCCCAGCTCCCCTCACTCCTTATAGGCAGTGTCCCTATAAGCACGCTCCGACAAACTGTATGCCAATTTCAGAATCTGAGCATCTACTCTCCGGGGAATTCAATCTAAGATGCCTTCATTTATTTAAGGATACTTTCGTGGAGTGATTAGCTGGGCATAATGATGAATTTTAGCTCAGAATATGGCAGAACTTCACTTTCTTCAATGTGAGATAAACCCACCTTAGCTTTTATCTCAAGAGGGTTGGTTCTAGAAGTTTTTCAAAAAGTCCAGCATTGCAAGGTGAGCTTAATTAATGGTAATGGTACAATATGAGGATTTTTTTTTGAGACAGAGTCTCACTCTGTCGCCAGGCACCAGGCTGGAGTGCAGTGGCACAATCTCGGCTCACTGCAACCTCTGCCTTCTGGGTTCAAGCAATTCTCCTGCCTCAGCCTCCCAAGTAGCTGGAACTACAGGTGTGCGCCACCACACCCAGCTAATTTTTTTTTTGTATTTTTAGTAGAGACGGGGTTTCATCATTTTGGCCAGGATTGTCTCAATCTCTTGACCTCGTGATCCACCCACCTCGGCCTCCCAAAGTGCTAGGATTACAGGCTTGAGCCAGGATTTTTTTTTTTTTAATATGGAGTTTCATTCTTGTTGCCAAGTCTGGAGTGCAACGACACAATCTCGGCTCACTGCAACCTCCGCCTCCCAGGTTCAAACAATTCACCTGCCTCAAACTCCCAAGTAGCTGGGATCACAGGCATGCACCACCACACCCACTAATTTTGCATTTTTAGTAGAGATGGGGTTTCACCATGTTGGCCAGGCTGATCTCAACCTACTGACCTCAGGTGATCCACCCACCTCAGCCTCCCCAAATGTTGGGATTACAGGCATGAGCCACCGCTCTTGGCCACAATATGAAAAGTTTTATGATGAGGCTTTGCTATTGAAAAGAATAGAAGAATCACATACAGTGTGTAGATAATCGGTCATACACAGAAAGTGAGAAGTTGGCTCTTCTTTCAGTAGCATAATTAACCCAACTCTTCAGAATTCTTCTTATAAGTGAGATTCCGGGACAGAACGAGGAAGAACTCACTGGCCACCAAAGAGCAGGTAAAGCGCTAGGAAAATCTGTGAGAATGACACCATATTGGTCATTTTGTTCATCAGAAATTTAACCTAAGAGAAACGCCTCAACAGAATGTCAGGTGAAGCAATTTAGGGCAAAGAAACATATTCTCCTAAATGATACTGTCTCGGAGTGCCTCCCCTACTGAAAATGAGAACATCCTCCCGTCTCTCAGATCACCCCAATTATACAAAGGATTAGGTAACGTCCACAAATCAGGCCATGGGAAGTTCTTTGATTTAGAGGCAGGACTCTTTCTGAGGTGCGGGGGGAGCAGGAGGAGGGGAGGATGGTGGTGAGGCTGTGTGTGTGACAGTAACAGCTTTTCCTTTTCCAACGTCAAAAACCATAGGCATTCTAGGACAGCTTCTACTGTGATTGCACTAGGCTGAGTGAAAGAGCAGCACAAAATGAAGACAGCTCCTCTCACTGCACTGTCAAAGACTCCCATCTGAGAAAGAAAATGGGTGAAGGAGGCTAGAGAGGTGGCCTTTCTATCAAAAATTCAACTTCAGAAACCTGAAAGATCATCTTCCTTCATCGTGTTCTCATTTAGTTTGCTAATAGATGTCTCATGAGAAAAGAATTATTGTGAAGCTGAGAAAGTAGGATTTAAATTTCCTATGAAGAGATGGAATTTACGTTACAGGCAAAGGACATTTCTTTTTCTTCTTCTTCTTACAATAATTCCAAAGTGCTTTCTGACCTTGGAAGAAGAAAATCAGTGTTAAGATAGAATTGGTGGGCCGGGCGCGGTGGCTCACGCCTGTAATCCCAGCACTTTGGGAGGCCGAGGCGGGTGGATCACGAGGTCAAGAGATCAAGACCATCCTGGTCAACATGGTGAAACCCCGTCTCTACTAAAAATACAAAAAAATTAGCTGGGCATGGTGGCGCGTGCCTGTAATCCCAGCTACTCAGGAGGCTGAGGCAGGAGAATTGCCTGAACCCAGGAGGCGGAGGTTGAGGTGAGCCGAGATCGCGCCATTGTACTCCAGCCTGGGTAACAAGAGCGAAACTCCGTCTCAAAAAAAAAAAAAAAAAAAAAAAGATAGAATGGGTTAGGTCATCGCCTAAGGAGGCATAAAAGGCCACCAGGAAATAAATTAAAATGAAAATAGATTCTTTTATTGGGTCACATCTCATCCTCTCATTTATGAGCAAGGCTTCCACTCAAGCAATTGATACTGCAGGGGATAATTTTGCTCCTCTTGTTTTGACTCAAGAAAAAGTTACAAACAAAAGTAGGGAGGAAGCTGCATCTGAAGCTTAAGGGACATTTTTAAAAGAATTCCAAGGAAAAGAGCACAGACACTGTAGCTGTGTGCAGCCACTCATGAGGGGAACAATCGTTTTGAAATTATCGGTCCCTGCTAAATTAAGGAAACATACTTACATTTCAGACCAGACAAAACACAGCAAGTCACGTGTTCTGACCTTGAACAAATAAATGTCATTTCTTCCCAGAATTGACCTTAACATTCAATAAGTAATCTGGGATTATCAGAAAACCGACTTCAGAAACCGTTTAACATTTTAGGATTACTTTTTCTTCTCTAGACTGGACAAACACAGGATATTTCCCTTGATAGAATATACCCTTCCTTCTTGGAAAGGTCAGCCAGTTCTCTTTTCTAGAGGGTAGATTCCCACTTTGCATAAATGCAGATGCCAACGGTAACTGAAAATGTCCCTTTACCTTTGACTCTGCGGAGCTGATAATCTGATTTACATGGATAATGCAAACAAATGGTGTTCGAGGGTCACTCAGTAAATTAACACATTCCTCATATTTAGAAACACAGGTAAGTATTTTTAAACCTCTGGATAAGATTCTGACTTAAATCTTACAAACTGCAGAAAGAAGCTTTAAAGCTATCAGCTGCAAAATTCAGCCTTAAAACTGACACTCAAAAAGCATATGGTAAATCGCCAGACATCAAGAAGCCCTTTGAGTTCTAGATCAGTTTCCAAACTATTATTATGCAAACCTCACAATATAATTTCAAGTAATAAATACCTATTCTTTCTTTCCTTTTTTTTTTTAAAAAAAAGACAGAGTCTCACTCTGTCACCCAGGCTGGAGTACAGTCGTGTGATCTCAGCTCATTGCAACCTCCACCTCCCGAGTTCAAACAATTCTTATGCCTCAGCCTCCCTAGTAGCTGGGATTACAGGCACACACCACCATGCCCGGCTACTTTTTGTATTTTTAGTAAAGATGGGGTTTTGCCATGTTGACCAGGTTGGTCTCGAACTCCTGACTTCAGGCGATCTATCCGCCTGAGGCTCCCCAAGTGCTGGGGTTACAGGTGTGAGCCACCACACCGGCCTATTCTTTCTTATAGCTGTTAACAATGAGAAGATCATTATTTTTGGCCAAACTAAAATGTGTGACGAGAGTGTCTGGTCATAAAATTGCGTATGTATACAAGACACACTTACTTAAAATCTACAGATATTAATTAAACACATAGTAGATACTGACCACTCTGTTAAGCCCAAGGGATACAAAGATAATTTTTTTTTTTTGAAACAGGGTCTTGCTCTGTAGTCTAGGCTAGAGTGCATTGGTACACTCTCTGCTAAGCGTAGCCTTGACTTCCCGGGCTCAAGCAATCCTCCCACCTCAGTCTCCCAAGTAGCTGGAACTATAGGCATGTGCCAGCATGCATGGCTATTTTACAAAAATTTTTTTGTGGATACCGGTCTCCCTATGTTGCCCAGGGTGTTCTTGAACTCCCAGCCTCAGCAATCCTCCCTCCTCAGTCTCCCAAAAGTGTTGGGACTACAGGCGTGAGCCACCACAGCCGGCCAAAGAAATTAAAGAATACGTAGTAGGACAAAGCTGTATAAACATCAACTATTCTACAATACACCTTTCTACCGTCACCTTAACAAGGTACTGTGGGAGCGGAGGAGCTGCAGCAATGAACAAGGTGGAATCAGAGCAGGCTTTGGATGGCAGGTGCTCCTTGTGTTGGCCTTTGACGAAGCAGTAAGACTTTACAGGTGCAGAAGATGATGAAGGACATTCTCGGACAAACAGGACACAAAGGCACCGAGGTATGTCCCTGCATGGAGTCTCCTAGGAACAGATCATCGGGGATGGCAGAAACTGCCTGCATGGGAGAAGCCACGAAAAGACCAGTGGAAAGATGAAGACCGGGTAGTAAAAGGCCTTGAATGCCATACTTAGAATTTAGACTCCTCAGGCGACAGAAAACCTTAGAGGAGGTTGAATAAGACGATCCCACCTTGCTCCTAAGGAGGCAGAAGAAGAAGATTCTGCTAGCAGTGGAATTCTGGAGAAGGCCACAGTTTTCTTTTTCCTTACTTTTCTTTTTTTTATTGGCTGGGGAGCAGGAATCGCTGAAAGTAAGGCTGGTGTTTTCTAATATATCTCACCTCAGAGAAGAGAATTTAGCCAAAACATTTTTAATCACGACCTTAGCACACAGTGACACTTGGTACAACTAGACAAGACAGGCTCTCCGCCCTCAAAGATGCACAACGGTCCCTCTTACTGTTGGTGTTCTGTTAAACTCACACTGCAAAGCAAAAGGAGCGCCAGCCACACCTTGGGTTCTCTGCTCTGCAGATTTACTGCCTGACCAGCCTCAAAGCTAGAAAAATATTTCAAGCTGAATCTGTCACTACCAACTTTATATGTGATTTTGTTTCCCGTGTTGCTCGCTGAGAATGCCTGGCCACTGAGAAACCAGATCGGAGGCAGGTATTTCTGACGGGAGCCTCCCTGCCGTGTGCTTTATCCTAGTTGATGTTAAACACATCGCCACACCTAAGCCCTTGCAAGCCAAGAAGTTAAGGTTACGGTGTGGAAACAAAAAACCTAACTGCCTCCTAACTGCCTGTGTTTACTAGAAGTTTTTGAATTTATACAGGCCATGGGTAGCAGAGAGTACGGTTCGCTTTTTTGTTTCTTTTTGTTTTTGTTTTTGAGACAGGGTCTCACTGTGTTGCCCAGGCTGGAGTGCAGTGGTGCGATCAGAGCTCGTGGCAGCTTTAAACTCCTGGGCACAAGCAATCTTTCCACCTCAGCCTCCTGAGTAGCTGGGGCTCTCGGCATGCGCTGCCATACCAAGGAAATTTTCTTTTTCTTTTTTTGTAGAGGTGCGGTTTCACCATGTGCCCATGCTGGTTCTGAACACTGTGGCCCACGTGCCCTTCCTGCCTCAGCCTCCCAAAGTGCTGGGTTTACAGGCGTGAGCCACTGCACCCGGCCCAAAGAGTACGATTCCATTTATTTCTATTTTTATTATTTAATTCCTCGTCATGACAGTCTCTTGTGGCAGGAAAGTGGTTAGTTCACAGATAGAAGAAATCTAGGACCTAAGAGATAAAATAATTGGCAATCATTGTTTGACTAGAGTCAGGGGCAGAGTTTGCGACAGCGTTCCTTCGCCGCTCCTCTCAGGGGGGAGCCTGACAGCCTCGTTTCCGCTGCAGACTTAACCGTCCTCACTCCAGGTAGATCAGTTCGATTCCTGAGTCTGAATGACAAGCTCAACTACCAATAATGCCTTGCACGGTGTTTTAAGCGACATAATCAGCTGGAGAGGGACTTGTGTCAGTTAGACTTCGTCTCCTTAAAAATCAAGAGCAAGAGTGGTAAGAGAGAAGTTTTTAACAAGGAGGAAAACCCTAGACAGTTGTCTCTAAGATTTTTCACCACAGCTTCAAGGACAACCAGGAAAAGGGCTGCTATTTGAGGCAACTTCATTATAAAATCATTTTTAATAAGCAATCTTAACAGAGGGAATACTCTTGTGGAGAAACCCTCCAGGGACCCAGAGGCTGCCCAGTTAAGTTATTACGAAGTTTCACACGAGGGACCAAACAGCTATTTCATTGGCCTCGGGGGACAGAGTTTAGTTTTCACCTGTTCTCTAGAGGCACTGATGTTATCCTGTCTACTAACAGCAGAGACTGGTAACAATCAATTATCCCGATGCCCCAACTTGGTGAGGGAAAGTGAATTCTCAGTTTTGTCGACACAAAAAGACACAGTATAAGAGGAGAGATAAATTAACTCATTATGGTTCATTATACTGGAGACTAAGAACGCACAGCCAATGCAAATGCCTCATCTGGACCTTGGTGTTCTTTCAGTAAGATGACAGAAACATATTCTCAGGAAATTAAGAAAAATCCACAATGCGAAAAGGATGCTGGGTCGTCCTCTTACCATAACTGTCCAGCTACATGAGGGAAATAATTCTCTGTGCTGATGAAAAAGTAATAATCAGTGCAGTAGACTTTGCCTACCCAAGCAGTGAGCAAAGTTTGGAATCTGGGGTTTAAATTTTTATAAAGCTATTTGTAGCTGAGTTTAAAAGGGCTGGAAAGACAGAAGCCTCCACGGTAGCACAGTAGCCTTCAGCCAATTAGCAGCTCGAATGAAAGAAAGCAAGGAGAACCATTAGTCACAAAATTCAAAGTGCTTATGTATTTTTCAGGTTTCACTGAGCATTCCATGCCTCAGCCATGCCTCAGATTATAAGGAAATGGCAAGAACGGGTCTTACAATTAGACCTTAAAACTGTGGAGTTAGAGAAAAAGTGAACAAACTTTTTCTTTACTAATCAGAACAGTCTTCTCTTTTTGGACTGGATTTCTCCTTCTCAATAAGCAGTTTTTTTAAAAATGTAGTTGGTCACAGGAGCACACAGAGAAGTCCCATCTAAGGAGAAAAACTCATCTGGGTTCGGAGAAGAGACTGAAGCAGGGAACGTCTGATTGACATAACCGTAACTAAACGACTGTGGCAGAAAAACATAGTTTACAGGTCCCTGCTTTTTTTCCACATACATGCTGTGGCTCCACATTGGCGATGACAGACGGCCAAAACCTGCTCTCTGTTCTTCTGTCTCCCTTTTCCTGGTTAATACTCTACTCCAGTTTGACCGATCTACACACGCATCCCTGATCGCACCTAATTCTTGCCGCCCTTCTAGAGCAAGCTTGGCTCATCACACAGGTGCCCAGCCCATACAGCTTTTAAACACATACTCTATTAGGTTGGTGCAAAAGTCATTGCAGTTTTTGCCATTGAAATGGCAACATTTCATAGCCCTGCATTTTCCAGCAATTCTTTCATTACTGAAAGTTCCTCATATGTGTGTGTCCTTTCTCCTAGATACAGGCAAAACTGTTAGACAGGGAGGGATCTAAGTTAGATGATCTATACTGCAATGTGCCTTACACAAGGTTAGACAGAGAGCCGGTGTTAAACAATACTAGGCTAAGACAATCTGCCTGGCTCCTCGCCCTATCCTTCTGCAGGTATGGGCTGCAGTCCCCTTTCCAGGCTCTGTTCCTCAGACTCTGATATTACAAGTGTCTGAATTGCTCACCATATAATCTCCTTCCCCTTTCCCCCAAGAAGAAAATGCAAAGTCAAAGCTGTATGGGTGAAGACCTTTCCACTGAATCCAAACCTTAATCCAATATATCCTGACATTTTTTTCTCCTCAGTATGCCTTCTTTTTCTTTTTTCTTTTCTGTTGTTTTCTTTTCTTTTCTTCTTTGAGATGAAGTCTCACTCCATTGCCCAGGGTGGAGTGCCATGGTGTGATCTGAGCTCATTGCAACTTCTGCCTCCCAGGTTCAAGCGATTCTCCTGCCTCAGCCTCCCTAGTACCTGGGATTACAGGTTCATGCCACCATGCCCGGCTAATTGTTGTATTTTCAGTTAAGATGGGGTTTCACCATGTTGGCCACACTAGTCTCAATCTCCTAACCTTCAGTGATTCACCCATCTTCGCCTCTTAAAATGCTGGGAGTACAGGTGTGAGATGCTGTACCTGGCCACTCCTCAATATGGCTTCTAATCGGTATCCTTGTCCATTAACTATTTGAGACATTAGGAGCTGGAGTTGATGCCTAGGTGACATACAAAGACGAGGAGGGAAAGAGCTATCACTCCTACACAGGAAAACATGCTTTTCCAGAAGCAGAAGTGGATTGGGCGGGGAGCATTCCATTGGGAGGGATTTTGGCAGTCAGAGGAAAACAGTTAATTGAATAGCTTGGAAATGAAAGCTTCTGTCATTATAATGTATAGATGTGGATGTCAGTTATATTCCAAAGGGCCATGCAAATACAAATACACCACCTTCCTGGCCACAGAATTGATAAAGAAATCAGTGTAAAACATTTGCTGTAATTGATGAAGTTAATGTAGAATGATTTTTAACATTTCGTTTTAAACGCATTGGAATGTCTGTTTCTTCTATGTTTTTATTCCTTTGCATACAGATCCCAATAAAGAGAGAAGCTGATATAAGTGTAAATCCAGTCCGAAATTCAGGTATGCTGAAACATCCTCAAAACCTACATGGCAACTTTCTTACACATCCCTTTGATATATATATGTATCTGTTTCCTGAGCATTCTGTTAGCTTCCGGGGTTTTCTGGGTTTTAGATAGGTTTCAAAGAAAACACTGTGTCCTGAAACACTGTAGTGCCTTGCGGCAATGAAAGTTATTAATGAATTACTAATCTGGTCTAACAAAACAGCATCAATTTATTAAAAATGTCATTAATGTCTGTTACAGGCTTTGTGTCTGTGGAGGATAGGTTTGTGCTACGCAAAATATATACTACTACTAGTGCGGGGAACATAGCTATCCTAGAAGCAGAAGTAACCACTTTGAATAATTGTTTTATTATGGAATCAGTTGTGACATTAAGTAGATATCAGTTCTTTGATGCACTAAGTTAAATTGGTAAAAGGTAAGTAATGGTCATTTTAAAGTAAGAGACTTGGCCGAGCGCGGTGGTTCATGCCTGTAATCCCAGCACTTTGGGAGGCCGAGGCAGGTGGACCACGAGGTCAAGAGATCGAGACCATCCTGGTCAACATGGTGAAACCCCGTCTCTACTAAAAATACAAAAAATTAGCTGGGCATGGTGGCGCGTGCCTGTAATCCCAGCTACTCAGGAGGCTGAGGCAGGAGAATTGCCTGAACCCAGGAGGCGGAGGTTGCGGTGAGCCGAGATCACGCCATTGCACTCCAGCCTGGGTAACAAGAGTGAAACTCCGTCTCAAAAAATAATAATAAATAAATAAATAAATAAAATAAAGTAAGAGACTTGGCTAGGAGCTGTGGCTCACACCTGTAATCCCAGCACTTTGGGAGGTTGAGACAGGAGGATCTCTTGAACTCAAGAGTTCAAAGACCAGCCTGGGCAACATGGCAAGGCCCTCTCTCTCTCTCTCTTTTTTTTTTTTTTGAGACAGACTCTTACTCCATTGCCCAGGCTGAAGTGCAGTGGTACAATCTTGGCTCACTGCAACCTCTGCCTCCTGGGTTCAAGTGATTCTCATGAGCCACCCTCCAAGTAGCTGAGATTACAGATGTGTGCCACCACACCTGGCTAATTTTTATGTTTTTAGTAGAGACGGGGTTTCACCATGTTGACGAGGCTGGTCTCAAACTCCTGACCTCAGGTGATCTGCCTGCCTTGGCCTCCCAAAGTGCTGGGATTACAGGGGTGAGCCACTGTGCCTGACCGGCAAGATCCTGTCTCTACAAAAAATTTAAAAACCAAATTAGCTGAGCACGATAGTGCACATTTGTGGTCCCAGCTACTGGGAAGCTGAGGCAGGAGGATATCCTAAGACCGAGAGGTTGAGGCTGCAGTGAGCCATGCTCATGCCACTGCACTCCAGCTTGGGCAACAGAGCAAGTCCCTGTCTAAAAAAAAAATAATAAATAAGAAGGCTGTATAGTTTCCAGTAGACTACTTTGTTTAAATAATTTTTTTCACATAGTGGGAACAAGATCCCCCTTTCTTATCATCAGTTCATTCTTCAAGCCTAGAAGCCTATGGAGGTAGCACAGTTGCAAGGTAAAAGCAAACCTGGCTCAATTGTATGAATGACTATATTGCACTTGGTTTTCTTCCTATACTTTAGAGTGGAAGAACCACTTTGAAAAATGAAGCTCTTAATTTTAAAAGCATTGAAAGTGTGGACTGCCTTTAAATCCTGGCTCCACCACATACTAGCTAGTCGTAGGACCCTGGGCCTTGGTTTTTATCTGTAGAGTGGGGACAGTAGCAACACCTACCTCACAAAGTTGCAGTCAAGATAAATAAAGGAACACTTAGAAAGTGCTTAGAGAAGCGCCTAGCACTAAGTGCTCCGGAAGTATTAGTTGACGTTAATACTGGCGCTAACAGTGTAGCTCTCATATGTGCACAGGGAGGCAGTCTACTCTGTTGTGACTGCAGGCTCTGCCCAGCCGGGTTAGTTCACAAGCTTTTTCGCTTCTCTAAACTGTTACTTGTCTCTCCCATACCTTTTCTTATTTAAAATGTGAGTGCAAGCAGTACACAGCTCATGAAGCCGCTAAGCAGATTAAATGAGATAATGCACGTGAAGCATCAGACATAATGCTTGGAATATTCAGACTGCTTGGTAGGTGGGGTTCCTGCTGTTGCTACTGCTGCCACTACAAGCGATGGCACTACTGCATGACTTCCGCCATCATCATTGTCAATATCGAGCTAGGCACAACGCAAACTTACGTCATAGACAGCCAGCGCTTCTTTAAAGACAAATCCAATCATGTCTAATTAAGCATTTATCAAGTATATAAGAAGTCTATCAAGTCCACAGCAATACCTGGTAGGCGAGGCATTTTTGTTTTCTCCCTGGTAGTAATGGTGGATTTTAAAGAGCCGATCATCATCTTAACACACCCTTTGGAAACCATGCTATGAAGTGAAAACACAAACACTTTTTGTCCAAGTGCAATTTGTGAACCTCAAGTCTACTAACTGGGCAAACTTGAATCAACTGGATGTTGGGATGGAAGCGCTCTGCTAACTACTCAGTTTTTCTATGGAGTTCACAGGCCCTCACCATGAACTGTGAGCTTTAACACTATGCAAATGTTCTGCTTTGGAAGAACTGACCGGCAGGGCCAAGTGCAGTCCGTTTATTTTTAATATGATGAGACAGAGAAATCCCGTTAAGCTTAGGAGGGCTTGGCTCTAGCTGCGCAGGCTGACTCTAAACAAGGCAAATGTTTCCAGACACTACAGAGAGACTTACTTTCTCAGACTGGCTGATCTTGAAGAAACTAAATAGATGCGACTCTATCACGGGGCTGGGTTTTAGCACCCAGGATTATTTTATGCTTGGATCATGATAGGAGAATCCTGGATGCTTTCTCTAATTTTCTTTTCCCCACCCCTACGTCCAGCTTAGTCTGTTTTCAGTTATGAGCTGACTTATGGAACTGGTACACCTGGCGTCTGTGTTTGCAGATTGTTTTATGTGATACGTACTTCTGTCCCTCCCTAACCCCCATCCTGTCGCCCTCCAGTCTTTACTTACAACTAGTCTGTAAACACCCGAAAGGTAAAAGCCTATCGGCACAGAGTAGGACCTCGATGAACAGTTGTCTCTTAATTAGCCCTTTAAGACGTGTGTTTTTGTCATGACACACCGCCAGCGAGCTTACTGTCTGGGAGAGCTGGTGGCCTTGGTAAGCTAAGCAGTGAGTCTTCCACTTACTTGTTATCCCTCTTTCTCTTTGTCAATGGGCAGACAGGATCTGGATGAAGGCCTACTCAAGGAACTTCAGCGTGGCTCTTCCCACATCTGTCCTAATGAAGCACCCTGCCAGCAACTGAAATTATAAGTGCTGTGAGTCACGCTGTGAGTCACAGAGGTTGCCACGGCAACCTACTAACTATATCACCAAAGCACCTTCCATTAGCCTTGCCAAGAATGGTTCCTGAGTTTTCCTGGACTTTGAAAACAATGTGGGTGAGCCCCAAGTTTGGGGTTGCTAAGAGTCTACAATAAAAAATGGCCTTAAGGAAAGGAAAAAAAAAATGAGAAAATAAGGTTATTCTAGTTTTTAGATCTCCTGAGTAAATGCCAACAACTGTGACAAATTGTTGGGTTCGTTTTGTGATATCAACAGATGTCTAAGGAGAGGAGGTTGCGGCCTCAAAACTAATTTTCTCTAAGTCAAATTCAAAGCCAAGTCTCTGGGGTAAAAAGTGAATACATTAACCTATTCCATTTTAAATGACTGCAATAAACGCTTTTTAAAATGGATGCAGGGCCGGGCGCGGTGGCTCACGCCTGTAATCCCAGCACTTTGGGAAGCCAAGGTGGGTGGATCACGAGGTCAAGAGATCAAGATCATCCTGGCCAACATGGTGAAACCCTGTCTCTACTAAAAATAACAAAAATTAGCCACGTGGTGGGGCGCACCTGTAGTCCCAGCTATTTGGGAGGGGGTGCGGAGGCTGAGGTGAGGCGAGATCCTGCCACTGCACTCCAGCCTGGTGACAGAGCAAGACTCTGTCTCAAAAAAAACAAAATCCCCTTTTGGGCTAGGCGCAGTGGCTCACGCCTGTAATCCCAGCACTTTGGGAGGCCGAGGCGGGTGGATCACGAGGTCAAGAGATCGAGACTATCCTGGTCAACATGGTGAAACACCATCTCTACTAAAAATACATACAAATTAGCTGGGCATGGTGGCGCGTGCCTGTAACCCCAGCTACTCGGGAGGCTGAGGCAGGAGAATTGCCTGAACCCAGAAGGCGGAGGTTGCGGTGAGCCGAGATCTCGCCATTGCACTCCAGCCTGGGCAACAAGAGCAAAACGCTGTCTCAAAAAAATAATAATAATAAAAATAAAAAAATTAAATGGATGCAAAAGATTAATTCTCAAAGAAATATTCTGATTTGTGCTGAAATATTTTACTTTGAAGAACTAAGTCTTTTTATAAATAATACCGTGTTTTAATTTTATACTGTAGGCATTAGCCTGCTGCCATCGAACATTTGAAAATGTCCTAGATTATCTTTTAATGGCTATTCATGTTAAATAGAAATATTTCAGACCGTTCACAAGCATGTCTTGTTTGGATTTTGATTGGGGAAAATTAACAACTCAAGTTGAGCGTAAACACACATTTTCCTGACTGCTTCCACAGAGTAACCTGCGCTTTTCAGAAGCGTATCTGTCCCTCAGTGTGGGGGAAAGCAGGCAGCATAGGCTAGGACAGAAGGGACAAGCACTGTGAACAAGGATGAGAACAGAAGGAAGCAGAAACGGTCTGATGCCTCCGGAAACGGTGTTCAGGGCCCTACCAGATCTCTTTCGGTGTGCTGTGGTGGCTTTCTGATATATGTATGTCCTCTAAGGTTCAGACTACATGATGTCAAACTTCCCAGTAGCTGGAAAGAGCTCGAACGATTTGTTGCATCTTTTCACCTCCACAGTTATCCTCTTGAAACACTGTAGTGAATGCAGAACTGTCCAAGAAGAATTAGATGAAGAATTCAGGAGTGAATGACTAGTTGCCCTTGGCAAATAATAAAAACCAAGACAGGAGCTGATTCCAAGAAAGTGATACTTATCTGCATGGTGACTATTTCAGCGGGAAAGAGACCAGAACGAACTTGTGAAACACCAAAGCAAAGCAGTCTTGAAGGGGTCCAACCAAATCCACGTGCTACATAATCACGATGAAAATTAAATGGAAATTCACACCACAGTGTAAAATTGATCTAAGAGTCAAAACTCTTTCATGTTTGCACACCAACAACAACAGCCACATTTCCTATCAACAACTGAAGAAGACCACAGATATTACAATTCCTTGAACAATGTGGGTATGAGAACCACTAGATGTCCCGAAGCTTTGTCTTTTCCCACTGGCCAACTAAAGAGAAAACACACATTTAAGGTACCCTTCTCAGGAACTCAGGAGAACCGGGTTCTCCAGCTCTCCACAAACTGTGTTCATTGACTCCTCTGAAGCTAACAATCAAATTTCCTTTCATGGGAGTTTCTGGTTCAACTCACCCAAAACTTTTTTTTTTTTTAAAGAAACAATACCTGTGCTTTCCAGATAACAAGGTGGACTAAAATATTATCTGGTGTCACAACTCTTCAGGTTCATTTTGCAGTACCTGCACCTCTGTCTGGCGTACCTGTGAGCTGACACGCTGGTCTGATAACATATTCTGCAGCCGTACATATTAATTTGTATGTTGAACAATCTCTGCATGAGGGCAGTTAAGAAACCAAGATTGAAATTGCTAATGTCGGGTGACTTCAGCTGTCGTTGATTATGCAGTCAAGTCTTGACTAAGGTTTCCAGAACCCTGGCTAAAAATGGAAGTTTTGAGACAGTACAAAAATGAATTCATACACTTCACTGAGAGTGAAACTTCTTGAAGAACAGATGTCAAGATGATTTAAGAGAAGCCGGAATTTAACATCTTAAAAAAAACATATAGGCAAGTTAGGGCAGTTCCGATTTCAAGAAAAATTCGACCAATGCTGAAGAAGAAGTCATTTCGGTGACTGCTAGTAGAGAGAAAAACCGATTGATTGTCTTTTCCTCACAAGCTGTGGGCCCTGTGGAGACGCTAAGATCAGAAATACGATGGGCCGCCTGCTGAGCTGGGTGACAAAAACAATCTCCATGTTCAAGTGGCACGGAGGACTCCCACTAACACGTAACTTGGACAATTCAATTTCCCCTTGGCATGCGTAAAGCTGTGTGTCCCCTGTGTATTCGGGTGCTATTCTTTCCAGTCCGTCATTGGGCCATTTTTATTCAGAGCCCTCTCTCCCCCGAATCATGAAAGTAGACATCAACCAACACGGTACCATTTCTGATGCACAACTTTCTGTCAATTATATAAATGGACCTTTAAGTCTTTCTACATTTACTTTAAGCTTCATGCCTGCTGATTTTCATAGTTAGAAAGGCACTCAAAGTCCACCCTCTGTGGCTATATCTTGATTTTGCATTAATGCCAATATAGCTGATGAAATTCTTTAAGGCTCTGTGGAGAGACCCACCTGGTTCCAGTGTCTGTTATGAGAACACAATTTCTCCTCTCTAGCCACCACTCTCACGCTGTCACCTAAGTCCTTCCATGAATTTAAGCTCAACCACAGGTTATTATTTCTGCAATAGGCCAAGAAAATTATTTTCAGGGATGACAGTTCCTCGAATGTCTCTCTATGGACTGTCTGTATGCTAGCTAACATCTCAGTCTCTGTCTTATGTTATCTTAGTAGTTCAGATGTACTCTCCATGTCCAGTGGAGCTGAACTAGCAGCTTTGTCCACTTATCTCAGAGCCAAGTCATAATGCAAATAGTCAGTAGCTTTCTGTACATTGCCAGGTGGCCAGGAGTCCATACCCCAAACCACCATAAACAGTAGGCACAATCATAGCCCCTGTTGGGGAGAGGCCCAGGACTGAGCTAGCAGAAAGACTGAATTACTTACCACCTCTAGAGTGGGTCCCTCCGGGCCAGGGACGAGCTCATGGGCAAGGCTGTGCAAGGAAGCGCTCTGTACCATGCCTGCCCTGCGGATATACAGAGGACTTCAGTCTCCTGCACTGTCATTCTCTCAGTCATCATGAGCTCAATTATGCACCGACAACAGCAAGAACAAGAACAACAACAACGACAAAACAACCCCAAAAAAGCTAAGGGTCACAGACTACCCTGATGGAGGGACAGCCAACTGGAACTGTGCATTGAGAGATGGAGGTGCCATCCTGATCATGCATCTAGTACAGGCCTGACCTTCTCATTGTTCCTCAAGCAAACATTCCGTTGAAGCCCATGAGAGAGCCACGTGGAGAGACTGCAGGACAGGGTCCTCAGAGTCAGGCAGCTTCTCATCCAATTTGATGTTTATTGGTTTTGTTTTTTATTTTTTTTTCATTTTTGTTTTCTACAAATACAGATAGACAGACAGACAAACCCAAGAGCGGATTTCAAGAATCAACTGAGGCACAAGATAAACTACTTTGATGTTACACAGATGTTTTCCCCCAAACGTTTCACATGAGATAAACAAATTTAAAGTGTGATTAGGAAAAATTAGGGGATACATCCTTGTTGTCCCTGTATTGTGCCATAAATATCTCCACTGCCTGCCTTAGAAGGATGCCCAACGATATCTCATAGGTAGCACGTATCTGTGGTCTAAAATAGTCATCGAATTCTAATGACACCATTAATTCAAAGCCTAAATAATATGCTGGTCAAGTGCACTGAAAGTTGACTGCCTGCATCAATGATGTCTTGTTTCGTCCTGAGGTTCCAGGGATTGTCAAACATCATTGCTCAGATTGCAAATCACAACACCTTACACTGACGTGAGTTTGTAACTTATGGTGTACTTCAGATGAAGGCAACTGATGAAAGCAGTTGAACCTGAGAAGTGGGATGAGTACAGAGCATAAATCCAGCACACATTTCCACATCAAGCTGCCGATGCCATTTATCAAGGCCCTCGCAGGCCATGCCCGGGGTCGAGCAACAGCGCCTCCATTCCCAGTCAGCATCTGCTCCACAGACATGAGTACGAAACGGCCTAATCTGTGAACTCGTGGTGAGGAAAAGGAGATCAAAGTTTAAAAGCAATCAAGGTGATGTTTCCTAGAAGGATCTAGAATTAGGGTGGTCAGTAAGTAATCGATCCTCCTGGCTAGATTTCATGATTTTTCTAAAGCTCCATGGCTTGAAACACTGGAGTTCATCAGAATATGTCTCTAGCCTCTCTCTCCAACACACACTCAGTACAAACAGGTGGAGATGTGCCACTTCCGACCACTACAGATTGAAAAAAAAAATGACCTCTGTTGACCATGGATCACAGCTGAAACATTAGTTTATACTCGAAGGGTCACAGCAGCCAGACATATGCGAATTCCAACTCTTCAGAAAACTTTGGACAGAAAGAAAATGCATTACTTACATGTATGTGTCTTCTTCGTTACTGAGATACCTGGAAGAGAAGAAAACATGACCTAGGTTAGAAAGTGCCCTACGTATGCCGCTTTGAATGCCCGTCATTCCCAGTGTGTTCAGAAGGCATTCAGTTCAGATGGTGATGCGGAAGCAAGACCAGTGTGAGTCTCACACAGCGGTGTCACTAGACCGACCCCAAAGCCAGGCAACCGTGAATGACGAGGCAGTGACCATCACCTGCCGGTTTAAGACGTTCTGTGGTGAAAGTGGGGAGCATGGACAGTAACTAAACAGGATTAATCAGGGCGAGAGGAGACTCTTATTTTTGATTTGAAGTAGGAGAGATAATCATGTTCATAGGCAGAGTGGGAAAGATTTAGGGTACAAGAGAGCAATGCCAGCCTACTCCATTGAGGGTAAGATGAGCGATTAATTTGCTGTGGCCATCGGTTCTGTGTTTACTCTTAAATGAAAACGATCCCCTTCCTGTTCCCATGAAGCACAACTTTTAATGGTGAGGGGGAAATACACCCACCAAATGTACCTATGTGTCTGTACTCATTAAGGTCAGAAAGGGATCCACTGCTTGCCTGCCTATAAATGGCCCCCAAATGTTTCATACGGTTGAAACACAACTGAGTGAAACGTAGGAACGCAAACTATGAAAACACGAGCGACTCATGAGTCAGCACCCTTGATATTTCAGGATGATTTATAGGTGGCAGGTGACAAACAGAACTAAGCAACATTCGGCAGAGCAGTCCTGATAAAGACGGCAGGAATGTATGCTTTCATGCAAACAGCACTGCCTCCATTTCAGAATCACTACATTTTGAACTCTTTATGCTTCGTTCTTATTGCGAGACATTGTTGAGACTAAGCAATAAAACTGCTGAAAACATTTAGCCTGTGACTAAGAACTGCGGTAAACCTTAAATCTGTTTTTTCTTTCAAGTTATTAAGGGAACGATTTAACCCTCCTTAAAGGTTGTTGAAAAATTCGAAAAATTTGGCAGAACTGTTACTCAGCTAGGGAACATGTCGTACAGGGAAGAGATCTGTTATGAAAATCCACGGCAGACTTTTTTTAAAAAGCTAGTTCCAAAGTTGCGAGCCAAGACCAAGATCACACACTTGCTCCCCAAAACACTTTACAAATGATTTACTTAGGGAAGTGGAAATTACATGGCCCAATTCAGATTCTCGTCTGAGTTGACAACTTTTATTCAGAAAAACTATTGTTGTTGTTTTTTTAAAATCATGTTTGAGTTGGCTTCACAAAGTGAAGTTAGAACCTTCTACAAAAATCCTTGAAGACTGTCTCACACGTAAACTTCTAGAATTTTTTGAAATAACCTTTATCGTGGGAAGGGAACTTCCCGCAATGGCAGGAGGGAGTAAAGTGTAAAATCTGAATACAGTTTGCAGCGCTAGCTCATGACACCGGCACCGATAAACTGACACATTAGTGCACTTTCAGCATTATGAGCTATATGTGTATTTTCCTTAGGAAATAGTGCTTTCTGTAAAATCGCTTTGAAGAGAAAGTGCTTAGGCTGTCTCTCCTGATTATTCAAAACCTCCACACAATTGGATTTAACACAGCCCAAAACAGACCTATCTATATTCGCTGAGTGTGGAACTATTTTCTCTTGACATCCAAAGACCTGATGAAAATACCACTGCTTTGACTTTTCTACTTAAATTTATTATACGGCGTGATGCAGCGTTCTCATCAAATATTTTCATGACAATTACACTGATAATAGATTTTGAAAATCTTCCCAAGAAGGCTGCTTGATCTTGGAGGTCGCAGTAGCTGGCATGGAGTTAAACTTTTCATTGTCTGTCTCCAGGAGGAAGCAGGACTCCGGCAATAACACAATCTCTCAGTCCCTCAGTTTTGTTCAACTGTTCATTAATAATCAATGTAAATAACTGGGAGCTACACTTATGTTGCAGTTGCCAGATTTAGCAGGTAAAATACAGGCTACCTGGTAAAATTTGCATTTCTGATACTGATTTGTTGTTTATGTTCAAATTTAACTGCGCATTGTGTATTTTATCTGGCAGCATTAACCGATACAGGAATAAGGTAAATTATATGTATTATACCCAAGGAAGATATACCAATCAATTAATACACACATTTTTATGGAGAAAAGCTTAGAAGACATACTCCTGACCTGGTACAAGAGCAATATATTTTCAAATCGCATCACGACTCCCTCACTATGGAGATATGACTGCATGATATTGAACTTTTTAACCTGGCCATTCTGAAGACAGAAGTCTATTTCCCTAGAGAAAGTGAGAAAGTGAACAAACAAAAACCATACAAACACACAAAAGGCGATTTTAGTTAAAAAAAATCAGGAAATGTACTGGAATTTTCTTTGTTCCTCTGAAACATAACTTCTCCATAGAAGCACTAGTACTTCATAGTAAATGATTCCACAGAAGTACCAGAAAAAGCAGAAAACATCTTTTGCATTTCACAGATGAGGAAACTGAGGCTCAGGAAAGCGTCATTAGCATAATAAAACATTTATCTGTGGAAAGTTATATTAAACTGGAAGTGCACTCATGGCAAATCCTTAAATACTCTAGTGTAGAGGTACCCTCTAAAGAGTAGATACCCACCGGGCGCGGTGGCTCACACCTGTAATCCCAGCACTTTGGGAGGCCGAGGCGGGTGGATCACGAGGTCAAGAGATCGAGACCATCCTGGTCAACATGGTGAAACCCCGTCTCTACTAAAAATACAAAAATTAGCTGGGCATGGTGGTGCGTGCCTGTAACCCCAGCTACTTGGGAGGCTGAGGCAGGAGAATTGCCTGAACCCAGGAGGTGGATGCTGCGCTGAGTCGAGATCGCGCCATTGCACTCCAGCCTGGGTAACAAAAGCGAAATTCCGTCTCAAAAAAAAAAAAAAAAAAAAGAGTAGATACCCAAAAACGTTTTAATCCATGGAGCATACCATTCAGCAGTCAGCTCTGTAAATCATTTAAACCTATGGGAGTGCCCTCAGCCATATTTAAACCAGGAGTTTGGGAGAAACATGTACTCAGATGCTGATGTAAACACACAGAAACCACAGTCCTTACTACTAGAAGAGCATACTGACTTGAATCTAGAATGTTCTGGAATATTCTAAAAGAGGATATTCTGCCAGGAATCCAGCTGTCTGAATTATGCACACTTTCCTGCTTTAGGCCTTCACTCACAGTAAGCATGTGTGCCTGGGTTTGCTATCAGCAACCATTTTCTCACCTTTAAATGAGGGATGGGTCTCCCCTTTCCTTATCCTCATTTTCCCAGAGGTTACAAGATTCCTGTTTTTCTCACCAGGAAGAGAGTTCATGCTCAGTGAGCTCACAGCAGTCATACATACACTGCCAATGTTTCCCCTCAAGTGGAAGGAGAAAGGCCTTCAGAAAAAAATTGCATCCAAACCTAATGCTACCAGCAGCAGCACCTCTGAATCAAGATTTTTGGGAGAATTAGGCTTACTAAAGACAAACTACAAGTCTTAAGGGGGCAAACAATTCTAATTCTACTGAGGAACAGAAAAGAATAAAGGCAGCTCTACGAGAACTGGATTTAGAGTCAAGCTGACCTGAGCTCGCATTTACAGCCCACTTTCCTGCTTCTGGGCTGAGAGACCTTGAGTAAGTTACTTCACTTTTCTAGCCTTGAATTTCTTGGTTTTTAAAATTGCATATAATCATGATGACACTTAAAAACTGTTGTGAACATGAAAGGAAGTAAGGATGTATGAAGAGCTTTACACACTGGGAAGTGTGACGTAAATGACTGTGGGAAGGGGTGAGCAACTCACATAGTATTAGCTTAACCAAACTGAATTGCAATGTGCTACTGAAAGCTATGCCGTTGCTACTCGTGATGTCCCTCAATTTCATACTGACTCACGGCCTAGGACTCTGGCTTTCAGATCAAGTACTCTGACTAGAAAATATCCTCATATTTGATGGAAGAGAGCATGAGACAGAGAATCAGAGAATCAAGTTCCTTAAAGTGAGTGTACCCTATTCTAGACCCCAAGCTCCATGTTCTTTACTCTCTGAAGTCAAAGGAAAGGAGCCTGGTATGGTGGTGGGTACCTGTAATCCCAGCTACTCTGGTGACTGAGGCAGGAAGATAGCTTGAGTCCAGGAGTTCAAGTCCAGTCTGGGCAACACAGTGATACCCAGTCTTAAATTAAAAAAAAAAAAAAAAGAAACAAAAGGAAACTATGTACTCAGTAGCCAGTGGCTGCATTGTCCAAGTGGGCTGCTGATCAGCACAGCCAAGGACCTTGGTCCCTACCACCAAAGGGCATCGAACCAAGTTCAGTTGCTGTACAGGTTTTGATTCACTTCCAAATGACTGGGAAGAACACCAAGATCCTTCCCCAGAGATTCACAAACAGATCACAGAGCAGGGTAATGCTCTCTACAGAGATAGGGACTTGATAGAGTTGTGGTGAACGATGGGGTGAAACCGAGCTTCTAAACCTAAAATACACACACACCTGAGCCCAAAGCGAACACAGTGGATGACCTGGGCAAATCATTTAACTTCTCTAGGTCTTAGTTGTCTCATATGCAGTCTTTTGTCCAAACTGGAGTGCAGTGGCACCATTATAGCTCATTGCAGCCCCAGCCTCCCAGGCTCATGCCACCCTCACGCCTCAGCCTCCCTAGTAGCTGGAACTACAGGCATGTGGCACCATGCCCAGATAATTTTTGCTTTTTTTTTTTTTTTGTACAGATGGGGGCCTTGCTAGGCTGATCTTGAATTCCTGGCTTCAAGCAATCCTCCCGCATCAGCCTCTCAAAGTGCTGGATTAAAGGCGTGAGCCACGGTGCCCAGCCAACATGATTTCTTAATTTCTCTTCCAGTTCATCAACCAATGGCTCCTTGCCCTGCTTCTAAGCTATCAAACCAGACCACATCTTTCCAAGCAACAGAAAAGTCAGAGCTATTTCTCACTGTAAAAAATCCAGTGTAGCTCATAATCAAAGGTAACCCCCTGAAACTTTTTCTTCTTCCCTTTAACAACCAAAGAAGAAAAAAGGCAGTCCCCACCAAAGGTTATATAAGTAAAAGATGCCCTTTTCTTGGGTGATCTTTAAAAATTATCTGGGCTAGAGAAAAATGGCACCGTTTGATAAAGTTGTAAGACTTCTATTTTACCCAGATACACACACAGATGTGCATGCACACACACACATATACATCGACACACACACACACACACACACACACACACACGCAGCGGGCATATTTCCAGGTAATGCTTGAGCATAATTTCTAACAACAATAAGACAGAAGTTTAAAATTGCCATTTAAACTCCTAAACGAAGAGGGTTAAAACCCCATAAATATTTTGTCCAAAGCAAAATAGGGCTTGACTCTCTTTATCTGACCATGCTTCAAAGTAAAGCAAAGGAAATGTCACGAAGCTATCACAGATTTAGCACTGCCGTGGTTACCGCAGGGAAGTTTCATTAGAGTTACCCCGGAACAGAGCACTTCAGGGACACACGCTGCTAGTTCCCATCAGTGCCAGATCTTGGACCAATTAACTTCCTCGATGGACTTCTAATTGTCTTTTGGTTTGTAAGCAACTGTCTGGGTATCCAGTTAATTTTACTTTTTTTCTTTTTTTTTTCAGTACGAGGTGGCATTTTTCCTCTTCCCAAATACAGCAACTACCAAACTAGTGTTTCCAGAGGACTTGCATTCTGGATAAGGCTGCAGACCCGACAAAGATGCCCCTCTGTCACTTGGCCACTATTCAGCCTCTGTACCTCCTTCTTTTGTCCTCCTTTGCAATGAGGTAACAGCTGTTGAGATAGAGGTATTATAAACATGAAAAAATTCTGTGTTAATATTAAAAATCAAACAAACGAAACACTCAAACCCATGCTGTGTAGTTTTTCTTTTTTCTTTTATTTGAAAAATATGTCAGTATTTTTACATTGCAAGTGAGTGTGGCTGGGAGGAAGAGATGTGCTCAGTGATAAACAGTGTTTCACTGGCCCAACTCACGTCTCTACACCAGCCTGCACATTGACTCTTCCTTTATTTCCTAGAAAGGGAGGGCTCCAAATCTGAAGGCTTTCACAAGCTGTATTCTCCCTCTCTGCAAGATGTCTGAGTTAGAGAAGACACCTATTATTATTATTTTTTTTTAATTGCATTTTAGGTTTTGGGGTACATGTGCAGATCATGCAAGATAGTTGCATAGGCACACACATGGCAGTGTGTGACACCTATTATTTAAGCTATGAGCTCTCAGGCAAATGGCTTAACTTCTCTGAGCCTTTCTTTTCATATTCCCTAAAATGGGAATAAAATTCTGGGTGCTAGTTTACGGTAAAATTTAAGATAATTCACGTGGGGCACAGGACAGAGTACCTCTTTCCTACTAAATTATGTTTCTAATTGCATGCACCTTGTGAATACACTTTGTATTAGATAAACAGAGAGACAGCCCTTGAATGGACACAGGCAATACCCATTAAGGCACTGCTGTTAAACAGGGGGGTAATCTGGAAAGTTAGCGTTTGAGAGCCCAGGAAAAGGTTTTCCAAATAAAATCCAAATAGCCCACTCGCTGCCACATTCTGAGCAAGCGCACTGCAGAGGCTGTGGTCTTCCTCATCGTAAGGAGCTAGCGGTTCAAACGGTGAATTTACACGCGGTACATGAACGCTAGCTAAGAAACGCGGCCTAGAATTTAGGCTTCTTCTTTCGAATGGCTAATAACTGTTTTCTAAAGAAAAAAAAATGCTTTGGGCTGGCCCTGTGTCCCCCTGCTCCTCCATCCTGAGTTGTCCTGGGAGACTGCTCCGTTCTACACATAGTCAAAAAGAAAATCCGTGCATGAGGCGGATCCGGAGCACAGCCCGCATAGGGCCTCGCCAAAAAAAATGATGTTAGCAGACAATGTCCTTGTCTAGGACAAAAGAACTATTCATGATAATCAGTACATATTACTCAGAGTGCTCCAAGTAATCTTTGGACTTTGTTTCAAAAATTCTTAATGGACACTAATGCTTAGAGTTCACTCAAAAGAGAAATAAATTATGTGCCAGGGTTGCAGGGACCAAGGACAGCATGTGGAAGGCATCAAAGCATGAGCAATGTTACGACAATCAAACATTTTGTAATTGCATAAAAAGCCTTTAAAAATCATTTAGATATACTAATTACAAACATTAATAATCCTGTAATGGGAGGTTTCTTTTATGTTCGATTTGAGCCTAGGTTGAGCTGTTTCGGCAATAATATTTCAGCTCTTTTACCAACCAAGGTGCTTTTGACACCATGAAAAAAATTCCATTTTTGTTTGAAAAATGGTCATGGGAATGGATAAGAGGGATTTTTCCTGTTTTTTGAATTCGAAAAAAAAATCTGTGATTGCTCTCCATCTCTAGGTCATATTTCCTGACATTAGTGCCCAGAAATATCTTTTAATTTTGGACAGGCAGACCAGAAGTATGCCCTCTTTCAAGTCCTGCCTTTATCTTTAACAAAACAGTTCCAAGGACAAAGCCTCATTCCGGGTTCCCCAGCAAAGGCAACATAAAGAGACCATCAGTCTATCTGAGAAAGAAATCTTCAGACAAAACTTATCTGGGAAACATTCCTCTTCTCAGAGATTACTATTCAGTGCACTACGAAACGTCCATACGTAAGGAGGGTAAATTCTCTTGTTATTTACCGGTCCCAATGTATGATTAGTTACTCATGTAGAGTAAGAATCCTAAGAAGCCTTATTTTTCCAAATTGATTTCCTTTTACTGAGTGTCTGTATGGGAAGCAATGCTCTCCATTAGCTATTACCTGGTTGATTTAAATTTTATCTTGGAGCTTTGAGGGCAGAGGTGTGAATTGATATCAACGCTTGCAGCTTAGTCTTCTAGAATTGAGCAGTTTTATCTTATAAGTGAATAATTCCGCTCAGGTAAACATCAGTGGCCTTCACCATGCTTTTCCAGGAAATCCTTCACGTGCCTCTGCCATCTGTTAAATCTGTTTATCTCTGCCACTCATACGGGCAGGTGCGGACGTGAACTGTCTGTTGGCGACAGTCAAAAACGACGTGGGTTTAGCTGCAGCCCCCAAAGTCGAAGCTACCAGAACTGATCGGATAAGGATGACCCGAAGATGATGAAGATGCTGGCCCTAAACAAGTTAGACACGGTGGGCAGTTTGCATACGTCACGCCCTTGGATAGACGACCTAAATCACACCTCATGGAGCATGGATCCTGGTTAGCATACCAAGCCAAGGCGAGTAAAGACGGAAGAAATGTCACCCGGTCTGCAGCTTCCCCCAGATCAAAAAAGTCTGCTACTGATGGCAGAAGCATAGAGAGATCAAGGGTATGACTATGTCATGAGGAAAGAGGGAACAATCCCATGTATTCACTCATGTCTTGAATCACCCAGAGGGGAGAGAGGGAATCTGCTGAAGTGGAGACAATGGAAATTTGGTTCTAAATGTGGAGGAGATGAGATCCACTCTCAAATCAGATGAAAAGTAAAAGTCCTGGCCGGGAGCAGTGGCTCACGCCTGTAATCCCAGCACTTTGGGAGGCCGAGGCGGGTGGATCACGAGGTCAAGAGATCGAGACCATCCTGGTCAATATGGTGAAACCCCGTCTCTACTAAAAATACAAAAAATTAGCTGGGCATGGTGGTGTATGCCTGTAATCCCAGCTACTCAGGAGGCTGAGGCAGGAGAATTGCCTGAACCCAGGAGGCGGAGGTTGCGATGAGCCGAGATCGCACCATTGCACTCCAGCCTGGGTAACAAGAATGAAACTCCGTCTCAAAAAAAAAAGAAAAGAAAAGTAAAAGTCCTAGGACCCAATGGGGTATTAAACAAATATTTAAAAGTAGAGAGGTGATGACCAGTTATTCCCTAATATATAGAATACTATGGGTACATAAAGAATTTTTAAGAGTACCAATGTTATTAATACTTTGAACAAGACATATGAAAAACTGACTAAATTATAAAATATGAAATCATAGATCATTACTATTTGTAGCCTCTCTACTCCCCTCTGATTACAGAGTTTTACGCAGTTTGTCTGGATTGGTGATTGCTGGATAAAATCTCAAGGACAGAAAGCAGCCATCAAGATCCTTCTCTGCAAGGTTGAGGCGGCAGATCACTTGAGGTCAGGAGTTTGAGACTAGACTGGCCAACATGGTGAAAACCCATCTCCACCAAAAAATACCCCCAAAATTAGCCAGACATAGTGGCACACACCTGTAGTCCCAGATGCTCAGGAGGCTGAGGCACAAGAATCACTTGAACCTGGGACGTAGAGGTTGCAGTGAGCAGAGATTGTGCCACTGCACTCCAGACTGTGCGACAGCATGAGACTCCATCTCCAAAACAACAACAACAAAATACTTACCTCGCATTCACACATTTTCTGAAGAAAAATTTGGTACTGTTAGATTAGAGATACAAGCTATGTTCTCATATGGGATTTTCGAGTCAAGAAATCTGGATTCTATTCCTAGCGCTGCCACTTACCAGCTATATAATTTGGGGCAAGATACTCTCTTTCTGAGCCTCAGTTTCCTCATCATTAAAAGGGGGGGAAAATATTTCTTCTTTCACTTTAAAATTCCACCACTAGAAATGTTGTTTTAGGAATCAATCATGAATATACACAAGAGTTATCATAACACTGTTTATATCAGCAAAACATTCAAGGGAACACCCACATGTCAGCAGTAGAAGATGACAAGTACAGCATGATATGGGCCGGGTGCAGTGGCTCACGCCTGTAATTCCAGCAGGTTGGGAGGCCAAGGTGGGTGGATCATGAGGTCAGGAGGTCGAGACCATCCTGGCTAACGTGGTGAAATCCTGTCTTTACTAAAAATAGAAAAAGATGAGCCGGGCATGGTGGTGCAGCTACTTGGGAGGCTGACGCAGGAGAATCAATCAAACCTGGGACGGGGCAGGGGTTGCAGTTAGCCAAGATCGCGCCACTGTGTTCCAGCCTGGGCAACAGAGTGAGACTCTATCTCAAAAAAAAAAAAAAAAAAAAGGCATGATATGTCTACCTAACGGAATAGTCTACCATCATCAAAATCATGAAAAATAACTCACAAAGAGGTTTCAGCTGCATTATGAGAAACAGAAAAATGCAAAGTCCGAAAGCATAGTATACCATTTTGTCACAAAAGAAAAAACACCACATACAGAAAAAAGGCAAATGACACATACTCCTAATTAGTGAGAGTGGTGGAGTAATTATGACTGATTTTTCTTTGTCTGTTTTCTAAAATTACTGTAATATACCTGTACAAACAAAATTTGGATAATAAGAAAGGTTGATATTAAAACAACTCTTCCACAAGCTTACTATGAAGATAAAATGAAAAAGAATGGCAACGTTGACCTAATATTGGTTAATATCGCAAACACCTCTCTGTGGCTGATAGGAGACCCAGTTTCCTATGGCAAGGACTGACTACATTATCCTTTCTAGAGAACGCTATGTGAAGTGTAAAGTGAAAGTGTGATCGCATAGCTGGTTACTTTCAGGAGGGCCCTACGGTGATGGATAATCTGATAACACTTGCTAAAATGGCAGTGAGAGACCTCAAGGCTAACGTGAGACCACTTTTGACTCCTAGGAAAACCACCATCCTTTAGCTTCCAGAGAGGCGTTTGCTTATGCCAATGACTAGAGGGCATATGACTATAGTGTGAACACCTACCAGCAGCCAAAGGCCTGTGGAGACCACTGCAGAACAGGTGCTGCCTCAGAGACTGATCACAAAGCCCGCGAGGCAGCAGCAAGCCCTTTCATCAGGACCCCCGATACAACTTCAGGACTTGGTGCCCCGTAACGTAAAGAGGAGGATCTCTGGAATCAGACCCAGGCTGCAAGCCCAGTTTCACCTACCAACTAGTCATTTCACTCGAGGCAAGCTATTATTAGGCTGGAGGCTCCGTTTCAGTTTCCGTAGGATGGACGTAAGGATAACTTTTTCATGAGGCTGCTGTGATTATCGGGATGTATAGGCAGTGCAAAGCTGAAAGCGGTCAGCTGTCAGTGAATTCTATTACCTAAGCAACATATCTGATGGCAGTGCATCTTAAAGGAATGCACTGGAATGTTCCATAGAGAAAGGAAGGAAAAAACGCCCACATGTCCTTGGGTTGTGACACTAAGGTGGCCTTGAGCTTCAGGACAAACTATGGGTTCTTTTTGAGATTGACATACCCTGTCATATTGTGACTGATTTCAACTAGCACAGTTCTTCTCTTCTAACTTATTCTTTTTTTAATTTTAGTTTTAAAAAGGTTGTGATGAGTTGAATTGCATCCCCCAAAAAGACACATCAAGTGCTAACCCCTGATACCTACGAATGACCTTATGTGGAAATCATATCTTTATAGACATAATGAAGATGAAGTAATACTGGTCTAGGCTGTGGTTATCTGAAAACTTAGTTTAAGTTTTTAGATTTAGTCTAAATTTACTGGCTATTAACTACTTCTCTAAGAGGCAGGAGAGGGAGATTTGCATTTGGGGACACAGACAACACATAGAGAAAAAGGCCGCATGCAGATGGAGGAGGGACTGAAGTGATGTAGCTGTTCACTCAGCAATGCCAAGGATTTCTAGCAACTACCAGAAGCCAGGAGAGAGGCTTCAAGAACTTCTTCCCTGGAGCTTCACCCAGACAGGACCTGTGAGCAGAGCCTTCTCTTTGCAGCCTCCATGGACTCCAATACTACAGGAGAGAGAAGCCAAATTCTACCTCATATAAGCCACTGTGTTCTTGAGTCTCTTTGCTACAATAGTTTTCAGGCAGCTAAGGCGCTGCTGCCACCTTGATTTGGTGACTTTTGGCATCCAGAACCATGAGAGAACATATTTCTACTGTTTTAACCCACCCAGGTTGTGGCACTTTGTAACTGCAGTCCCATGAAATTAATACAAAGGTCCAGGAAATTTTATGAGTACGAGATCTCTGGCAATAATACTCAGATCTTCCAAAAACAGAGCGCGGCTGTTTTCTTGTTGCCTCACCAAATCGATTATCCCACTCCTCCGGGGCAGTCAGGTTTTAGATGGACACATGGCCATCCAGTTCGAGGCTGTAATTCCCAGAGTCCCTTGCAGCTGGGTATGGCCATAAGACTAGATTCTTACCAAGACATGTGAGCAGAAGTGGTGTGTGTAACTTCCATGTCACTTAAAAGGAAGGTGCTCACTCAGGATATCCTTTCTCTCTCTCCCACGGGCTGGAACTTGGATGAGGCCATGACCTAGCTCCTGCCGTGTGGGCAAGGCCACCTTAGGAGACAGGAGAGAGCACCCAGACAGGACCTGTGAGCAGAGCTTTCTCTTCGCAGCCTCCACTGACTCCAATACTACAGGAGAGAGAAGCCAAATTCAACCTCATATAAGCCACTGTGTTCTTGAGTCTCTTCGCTACAATAGTTTTCAGCCTTTACCCTAACAAATACACAGGGTTAGGAAATAACTAGTTTATAGATTAAAATCCCCAAATGTTAGATCTGGAATAGACTAAGGAAATTGTACCTCTCCCTGAGAAAGGACAGAAAACCGAAACTGGGACTCATACGGATTAGGCAACTGGTTACAAGTCAACCAGCCAATCAGGCGCAGAGCAGAAAGTGGCACCCTACACAGGGGTGGCTCCGTGGGCTCTGTGGCCTGGACGTGTTGGAGTCTTCCTGTTACCACACAGGACACATCAACTGGACCCAGGAACAATTTCACTAGCCTCATTTAGAAGCTCCATGTAAGTCAGAGTGACTCTTTGAACTGGATCCAACCACATCAGTCCCCTGCTCAAACTCCTTCCACAGCTAAAAGGGTCACACATGATGCAGCCTGCCTGGTTCTCCAGCCTGCTATCTCCCTCTCTGTCTGTCTTACCCATCTCACTCCTCCACATTAGCCATATCTTTTTTTCCTTTTGAGACAAAGTCTCGCTCTGTCTTCCAGGCTGGAGGGCCGTGGTGTGATCTTGGCTCACTGCAACCTCCACCTCCCGGGTTGATACGATTCTTTGGATTCTACCCAGCTGCAAGGGACTCTGGGAATTACAGCCTCGAACTGGATGGCCACGTGTCATCCAGTGACAGGAGAATCAAGCAGGAGAAGAATCAAGTAGCTGAGACTACAGGCATGTACCACCCCCAAGTAGCTGAGACTACAGGCATGTACCACCACGCCCAGCTAATTTTTTGTATTTTTAGTAGAGATGGGGTTTTACCATGTTAGCTAGGATGGTCTCGATGTCCTGACCTTGTGATCTGCCTGCCTTGGCCCGCCCGGAAGTGCTGGGATTACAGGTGTGAGCCACAGCACTGGGCCCACCCTAGCCATCTTAAATTTCCTCTAAAGCTCTAAGCTTACTCCAGATTCACGTCCTTTCTGTTTTTAGCTCCCTCTGCCTGTCTCCCTTTCCCTCCAGTTCTCCTTCACATCCATGCAGCTCTCTGCTCAGCTCTCCGCTCTCATCTGCTAGAATGCTTCCCGGCCAGCTTACCCACATTCGCTCTCCCTGCCCCATTCTCCACTTTGCTTTCCTCTGCATCTTCACAATAGTTCCCTCCTCCTGACATCCTATCGTACAGTTGTATGTCTTCCCAACAATTTCAATTCTTGAAGCAGGGACTTACAGTTTACCACTGTATTTACCATGCCTAGAATGGTGCCTGGCACATGGATAATCACACAAATCTTGTTGAATGAAGATCAGAAAAATACATTAAGTGAATGAAGTTGACTCCCCAAAGCCACATAGTGACTCCAAAGCTCCTGGAAGTATGGAGAGGAGAGGAGAGGAGCATAGAGGGCGAGACAAGCGCTGAGAAGGTCGGGGGACATGAAAGAGAGGTTTGCACGGCCAAAGAGAAACTGGAAGGCTATGTACAAAGAGCGAGAGGGCAGAGACACATGCTAAGCCCAGGACCCAAAGCCAAGGTCAGGCAATCAATAGCAAAGTTAAAATGGCACTTTTAAACACTCGTGGTCAAATTGATTTGGTCATTACCAGAGCCGAACACAGGGCATGCATGCCTCATCTGTTAGAAGGATCTTTATGGTCTTGTTAGCAGATCCCCAACCCAGAAGCTGTAAAGGTTATAACCCAACTTGTAGAACCCATCTCACCTTGGCTCTGGGATAATAAAGAATCTACAGAAGACTTTCCAGTTAACGGCATGCTACATACAGCAAGAAGCCAGGCTTCCGTGGCTTCTCCTACATGGCAATTCGGGATAACTCTCCTGTTTCTGAGATTGAGAAAGCTATTTTGGAAACAGTGATTTCAATATGCATAGTTCTTAGACACAACAGCTTAGAGGTTAGCTTGAGTTTAACAATTTCTCTGCTACTCAAAGGGATTTTATAATAAAAGTCAGCATGCCATTGTCATTGAACTAAGCTGGGACCAAGTGGAATAGTAGTTTGGCAAAACTCTCTTTGCTAGATCTTTACAAAATTAATTAATTAATTAATTAATTTGAGATGGAATCTTGCTCTGTCACCCAGGCTGGAGTGCAGTGGTGTGATCTTAGCTCACTGCAACCTTCATGCTTCCCAGGTTCAAGCAATTCTCCTGCTTCAGTCTCCCGAGTAGCTGGGACTACAGGCGCGCGCCACCACACCCAGCTAATTTTATTGTATTTTTAGTAAAAGCAGGGTTTCACCATATTGGTCAGGCTGGTCTTGAGCTCCTGACCTCGTGATCCACCTGCCTCGGCCTCCCAAAGTGCTGAGATTACAGGCAGGAGCCATGTGCCCAGCCAAATTATTTTATTTTTAAAGATAGCACTGTTTTATATTTGCATAATCCCAACTGTAAATATTTAGTTTATTATTATGATGACTTGAGGTGTCAATTTTGGGTCATTCTTCCTAAATAAAACAATGCAGCCTCATTTCTTGATTAATACTCTTTTGGACCACAAGGCAGGTGTATGGGTTGTACAGAAAGGAAAAATGAGTTGATGTTGCACAGCAGGTTCAGATAACAGAATGCAGTAACAGTCACAAAACATTCTAGGCAGCCTTGAAAAGGACGCAGGGGAGGGTACCGGGCACTTAATTTTGAGCAGGATGCTTACTAAAATATGTAGAGATGAAATGATGTGATGTGTGGGATTTACTTTAAAATGCTTTAGCAAAGGGAAAAAGGGACAGATGAAGCAAGTGTGACAAAATGTTGGTAAGGCTGAATCTGGGTGTTGGGTGTTCGGCAGTTCATTCCACTCTCACCCCTCTTTGTGTACATGTTTGAAATTTTCATAATCAAAAATCCAAACCATTAAGGGCTGGCTGGAAAACTTTAAAAAGAGGTTTAATCACTTAAACTGAGTGAGTGATCCCAACCAAAAAAAAAAAAAAGCCCAGGACCAGACGGATTTATAGCTGAATTCTACCAGAGCAACAAAGAGGAGCTGGTGCTATTTCTTCTGAAACTATTTCAAGCAACTGAAAAAGAGAAACACCTTCCTAACTGATTCTATGAGGCCAGCATCATTCTGACAGCAAAACCTGGCAAAGATACAACAAAGAAAGAAAACTTCAGACCAATATCCCTGATGAACACTGATGCAAAAATCCTCAATAAAATACTGGCAAACTGAATCCAGCAGCACATCAAAACACTTAGGTACCACAATCAAACGGGCTTCATTCCTGCGATGCGAGGCTGGTTCAACATATGCAAATCAATAAATGTAATTCATCATATAAACAGAACTAAAGACAAAAACCACATGATTATCTCAGTAGATGCAGAAAAGGCCTTCAATAAAAGTCACCATCCTTTCGTGTAAAAACTCTCAATGAGGGCCGGGCGCAGTGGCGCGTGCCTGTAATCCCAGCTACTCGGGAGGCTGAGGCAGGAGAATTGCCTGAACCCAGGAGGCGGAGGTTGCGGTGAGCCGAGATCGCGTCATTGCACTCCAGCCTGGGTAACAAGAGCGAAACTCCGTCTCAAAAAAAAAAAAAAAAACCTCTCAATAAACTAGGTATTGATGGAACATACCTCAAAATAGTAAGAGCTATTTATGACAAACCCACAGCCAATATCACATTGAATGGGCAAAGGCTGGAAGCATTTCCCTTGAAGACTGGCACAAGACAAGGATGCCTTCTCTTACCACTCATACTCAACATAGTATCAGGAAGAAACAATAGCATGGAAACTGGCCGTATTATCCAGAGTAATTTACAGATTCAATGCTATTCACATTAAACTACCATTAGTTTTTTCACAGAATTAGAAAAAAAAAACACTTTAAAATTTATATGGAACCAAAAAAGAGCCCCTATAGCCAAGACAATCCTAAGCAAAAAGAACAAAGCTGGAGGCATTGCACTACTGACTTCAAATTATACTACAACGCTACAGTAACCAAAAGAGTTGGCAGCACATTTTCAATCTACTTTCTGATTTCCTCATCTCCTCTGTGAAGTAAATAGTGAAGATATCGCTGGGTCCATTTTCCAGTGAGGAAACTGAGTGTCAGAAAGGTGAAGGGGCATGTTTAAGGTCAAATGGTCCCTGTAAGACAGAGCTGGGCCAGAGCTCAATCAAGGGATTTTTTTTTTCCAGTGGCCATTAAACTTATTTCCTCCTCCTCATTGACACTGGCTGAGTCCTTCAAGTGCTCCTCCCACATCAAAAGCCAAAGGTACCCAGCAAAAAGCATGAAGACGAGCATCTGAATTCTGGCTCGAAGAGCTCCCTGTAGTCTCCATGATTTTGCAGCATTAACCCTTTCACCAATGGGCTCTCCTAGCTTTACATCCTCATTGTCTCTTCCCATTTTGTGCAGTTTGGATTTGGCAAATGAGAGTTTTGATGGTATATTGCTGTGCATGTAACTGCTCCTCAGTTCTACCCACCTCGTATTTGTAAGCAAGTGATGTCCAGGATTGGAGGGGCCTCAGCCAAACCTAGAGGACACTCCTTGCTGCCAGGGTGTATGGCATTGTATTATCCAAATGCATGTGGATCAACCCTGCCACATTCAGCTAAATGTTCCCTTCTCTTCGCTTTCCCTCACATAATGTAAAAATAGCATTCTCAAGGCCTTTACAGATTGGGAAATCAACCCCTACGCGGCGAGGTCACCTTAGTTACCTCTCATCTTCAGAGCCATCACTAATTGGTCCCACGATCTCTCTTTTTTTTTTTTTTTTTTTGAGACGGTGTTTCGCTCTTGTTACTCAGGCTGGAGTGCAATGGCGCAATCTCGGCTCACCGCAGCCTCCGCCTCCTGGGTTCAGGCAATTCTCCTGCCTCAGCCTCCCGAGTAGCTGGGATTACAGGCACGTGCCACCATGCCCAGCTAATTTTTGGCCGGGCGCGGTGGCTCAAGCCTGTAATCCCAGCACTTTGGGAGGCCGAGGAGGGTGGATCATGAGGTCAAGAGATCGAGACCATCTTGGTCAACATGGTGAGACCCCGTCTCTACTAAAAAAAAAGATCTCTTTAAATTCAGGTCTACAGGGCTAAAGGAAAGCTTGAATGAGGAATCTGAATGCCTCATTAATGGACAATGTAAGAACAATTTGATCTTTCAGCGCAAAGTGGGATGTATTTGTCTGTGAAATCTCAGGCTTGGCATCCACCCCTGGCTGACTTCATAATTGTTTGTGCGTCCCCTGCCCCGCGTTAGGCATCGTGTTAGGTGACGGGTATGTAACAGCAGGCAGGAGAGTAAGGATCCCTGAGCTCATGGTGCTCAGGACAAAAGGCTTATTCCAGGGGCAGCCAAAGCCTCTGCTAGTGACCCAAATTCCGCTCTGCCCACACATGTTGCAGCAGCCCCACCCACGTTCCTAGAAGCCATCTCTTCTCTCTAGGGAGGCCCCACCGCTGCTCTTCATATCCACAGGCTTTCAGGAGCAAAGGCATTTTAGGGACCCTGAAAAAACGCAGGCTCTACGAACTCAGCCTAACCCTTAGCATGCTCTCTTGTTATCTTTGGTGACTTGAGGCCCTGCTTTTTTCTGAGGGTGCCAATATCCATCTGAGTATGCGCGTGACAGGGCCCTCTTCTTGCTTATATTTTTCCTCCTACAAATATCTTGATTTTTTTTTTTTTCACTTGCGTTTCACCAGATCCTGTTACGGGATCTAAATATTCCAAATAATTTTTACAACCGCTATATGATGAAAAGAATGGATCCTGTTACTCTTTATTTACATACATGAAACCCGTGCCTCCGTTTCCAAGGTAATAGAACAAAGAAAACAAGTCGGCCGGGCGCGGTGGCTCACGCCTGTAATCCCAGCACTTTGGGAGGCCGAGGCCGGTGGATCACGAGGTCAAGAGATCGAGACCATCCAGGTCAACATGGTGAAACCCCGTCTCTACTAAAAGTGCGAAAAGTTAGCTGCGCACGGTGGCGCGTGCCTGTAATTCCAGCTACTCAGGAGGCTGAGGCAGGAGAATTGCCTGAACCCAGGAGGCGGAGGTTGCGGTGAGTTGAGATTGTGCCATTGCACTCCAGCCTGGGTAACAAGAGCGGAACTCGGCCTCGGAAAAGAAAAGAAAAAAGAAAAGAAAAGAGAAAAGAAAAGAAGTAATTACTGTGATGCCCATACCAATGAAGGTCAGACAGCTTTGATCTCAGACACCAGGCAGTTTCCAGCCAGCTCTACATTCTCATCTTTCATGATCCCCGCCCTGCACTCCCTCCGATCCCACCGCCCCCACAGCCATACTTCCTGTGGCTTACCGAAGAGTGCTCTAAGTATGGCTCGAGAAAGTACACGGAGGAAGCAAGTCAACTTTGAGGATTTCAGTTCCAGCAAATGAAGGCAAAAGTGACTAATCAGAGAGAACCGGACTCAGGGGCATCAGTGGCAGAACAGATCAGCCTCAGCCAACAAGTCTGGCACAAAGCACTGCTCCTGCGACCACCAAGCCACAGATAAACCGCCAGGCTGCAAAGAACTCCTACATCACTTATAAGCTGACACAAGTCTTATTATTATTACATATTATGCTGAAATTCTGAGCCTTACTGTAAGTCATCACTTTATATAGTTTTCACAGTGACAGTAAAATCCTGCCACAAGTGGCACTGTCAACTTTTCTATGAGCACTTTCTTTTCCTGGCGGTGACATTCAGAGTTCAGAGTCTCCTTCATCTGAAGGAGGTGTCCTATCAGCTCGCTAATGGGAACAATTCATTTAACCTGCACTCCAAGTACAGCCACAGAGCCCAGTAATATGTATAGGATCCGGGGGGAATCAGTCCTCCCAGCCGGCCCCTCCCTCCATTTGATTCATTGATGAGAGTTCCACTTTCTTTCTACTTAGGCTGATTTACAGGAAAAAAAAAAAAAAAAGACATTCCAGAAAAATTAAGTTAACTATTAGCCAAATCCCCTCTAGCTGCTGGCTTGGATTATATAACAGCTCCCTAATTCCAGAAGCGAGGGAAGAGAAGGCCAGCATTGAGTCTGATTTCCTATCATTTTAATGCCTTTCCACTCCCCGACCTCTTCTCCCACCCCACCGCACCACCACATCAGCACATACGCCTTTGAATGTATACATGGTTCGTCTTCCTCATCTATTTTAATAATGTTGGGGGCTTCTGCTTACCCTGCGATGCATCCCGGCTTCATAAAATACCCGCTTCCCATGACCCTTGCTTGCCGCCTTTAACTCACTCACCGTGTAACACTTGTGGAGCCACAATTTGAGGAAAAGCACCTGCAATTATTAATGCATCGAGGCAGTGTTCGAAATGACTACATGAATTATTTCTGCTGTAGAAGAAGATGCTGAGGTGAAGCCAGAGCAAAGGTAAAAGACCTGGATTTCCTAAAATGGATATCGCCTTAGAGGTATTTATATTCTCGGAGGACCCAGTCCTGATTCTTCTGATCATTTTTCAAATCAACTTAATGAGTGTGAGATGGCCCGCTCATTAAACTCATGTAATAGGTAAATATCACCTGCATTTAGGGTGGGCAACAGAAAGAGGGCAACTGTTTTGTGGAATTCTAAAGGATTGGTGAGGGGAGCAAAAATGCGGGCCTGATTTTTGAATGAGGTTTATGTTCTGCTCTCATTCTTGACTGGCTGCCACAATAAACAGGGGGAGAGATTTTTAAGCTCTCATGAACTAAAAGCAACGTCAATTGCTATGGATTGCTGTTTACAGAATTTCGAGTAATTTCACATTACAAGTATTACCTCTGCTTATGACTTCCTTAAAAGATAACCAAACGCCAAGCCCATTGGAATAAACCTCTGAAGAGTTACGTGTACCCCAACATGTTGTTTTTTCAAAAGTCACAAGCCTAGGTTAGGTGCTTTGTCTTCCATGCTGCTGCTCAAGTGCAGCCTCCCTTCCCCCATCTTCCAAGTACAGCCAAAACCCTGAAGACAACCCTTTGAAGGCTCCTTTACAAAGTGGATGTTAAACGTGAATAAAACCTCAGCAAACCATCTTTTCTTTTTGCTTTAAGCTGCAGAGTCATCTACATTTGCTATTTCCCTCAAGTCTGCTTTCTCTTCCCAAACACTGGAAACTTCAGAGCCACTCACACGTTGCAGCAATTCTGTCTGCTCTAAGTAAATTCAGGCCAATTCCTCAGTAGAATCTGTGGTCTAGGGTGACCCTGAAGAGACATAAATTTCTAATTTTTATACTTTCCTCAAATTTCATATGTTATTTTTGTTATTTCAAAATCCAGTGCTTTATAATAAATTTATAGGGTGCCTAAGGGGATCTCCATTCATATTATATGGTATCTCATTCTCGGCTCCTCCGGGAGAGAAACACAGAGTCATACCTCTCAGTCAGCCAACAGCACTCTCGCTTGTGAAGTTCCTATATAATAATGAGAAACAAGGCTCCTGTGGGTATCCCACACATGTGTGTAAAATAAACGCCTACAAAGTGAAAATGATGCCATGCTACACTTAAAGCAGGATCACGTGGGTAAGCTGGAAAAAACTCTTCAGTGTCTGTAGTCATGAACTGATTCTGTATTTTACTGTAGAAACTGTATCAAGTATCAGTTGCAAGTGATTTTTATACACTCCATGCTTCAGCTGAGATGTTGTCTGTTCCTCCTCCTTTCCAGGAGTGTCAGCAGCTGTAGTCAAGTTTCAAGAATGGGGAATGCCGTGGGAGTGTGCAGGCAATGACCTGAAAACAATGAAAAAGCCCCACTAAAGGCTGGCCTGCTTTTGATTATTACCCCGTGCTGACAATTCTAAGTACTGTCAGTGATAAAATAAATCACTGGACCAACCATTCCCATGCCTGCCTCTAGTTGATAGGGCACTGTGAAAGCACTCGAATGTCTTTCTTAAGAAGGATACATCATCATTTAAATACTGAAAGTACTATATATTCACTGTAGGACATCTAGAAAGATCATTTTTAATATTTTTAGGGGAGAATTCAAATTTACATGAACTCCACCACTTACTGATAATCATAGCCCTTTATGTCATTATTACTTTTTTGGTTATTACAGGAAATTCTACCAAATATCCTTGTTACACATCTTTCTTTTGGCCTTTGTGGTTATTTTGAAGTATATTGTTGGCCAGGCGCAGTGGCTCACGCCTGTAATCCCAGCACTTTGGGAGGCCAAGGTGGGTGGATCATGAGGTCAAGGGATTGAGACCATCCTTGCCATGATGAAACCCCGTCTCTATTAAAAACACAAAAATTAGCCGGGTGTGGTGGCACGTGCCTGAAGTCCCAGCTACTCGGGAGGCTGAGGTGGAAGAATCGCTTGAACCCAGGAGGCAGAGGTTGCAGTGAACCGAGATTGCACCACTGCACTCTAGCCTGGCAACAGAGCAAGACTCCGTCTCAAAAAAAAAGAAGTACATTGTTGAAACTTTAACTTTTAAAAAGCATTGAATATATCATGTTCAATGATTTCACAGGACATCATCATGTTCTGTGAAAAGTGTTTAGCAATTTATAATTCCTAGATTAGTGTACACTTATCCCAACACAGAACTTTATCATGAAAAATAAATCCTGATAATTTAATTGGCTAAAAAGATGTCCCTTCAAAATGGACATTTCTCTGTTTATTTATGGTGTTGTTTTATCTACATTAAATAAAATTGATTTTTATTGTCTAAGCTTCTTGACTTTTGTATTTCCTCTTTTGTTAAGTGCCTGTTCATAATCTTTGCTCATTTTTGTATTGTGGTATTAATCCTTTACTACTTAATAATTTCTTTTTTTTTTTTTTTTTTGGAGACGGAGTTTTGCTCTTGTTACCCAGGCTGGAGTGCAATGGCGCGATCTCGGCTCACCGCAACCTCCACCTCCTGGGTTCAGCCAATTCTCCTGCCTCAGCCTCCTGAGTAGCTGGGATTACAGGCATGTGCCACCACGCCCAGCTAATTTTTTTTTTTTTTTGAAATGGAGTCCAGCTCTATCACCAGGCTGAAGTGCACTGGTGGGATCGGGACTCACTGCAACCTCCGCCTCCTGGGTTCAAGCAAATCTCCTGCCTCAGCCACCCAAGTAGCTGGATTACAGGCACGCGCCACCATGCCCAGCTAATTTTTGTATTTTCAGTAGAGACAGGGTTTCACCTTGTTGACCAGGATGGTCTTGATCTCTTGACCTCGTGATCCACCCGCTTCCACCTCCCAAAGTGCTGGGATTACAGGCGTGAGCCACCATGCCCAGCTACTTAATAATTTCTAAGAATTCTGTACAGTTAATTGTATGTTGCTTTTCTTTTAAATTTTGTTTAGGCTGCTTCTCATGCAGGTAAATTAGCTCTACCACTTATTGATAATCATAGCTCTTTATGTAATTTCTACCTTTTTGGTTATTAAAAATAATTCTACTATAAATATCCTCTTTAAAATATCCAACATAGTAATCTTTTATTTATGGTTTCTGCTTTTGCTTGCATGTCTATAAGGACTTTATTCCAAAAACCTAATCACCTATACATAAAAACCCTTGGCCAAGCACAGTGGCCCACACCTGTAATCCCAGCAATTTGGGAGGCTGAGGCAGGTGGATCAGGAGTTTGAGACCAACCTGGCCAACATGGCGAAACCCTCATCTCTACTAAAAATACAAAAGTTAGCCAAGTGTGCTGACGGGTACCTGTAATCCCAGCTATTCGGGAGGCTGAGGCAGGAGAATTGCCTGAACCCCAGGAGGCAGAGGTTGCAGTGAGCCAAGATCCTGCCACTACACTCCAGCCTGGGAGACAGAGTGAGACTCAGTCTCAAAAAAAAGAAACATATACATATATATGATATTACCTTTTATATTTAATTTAAAAATTCAAGTAAAATGATCTAAATATAGTTTTTTCTTGTTCTAGTTTAGCTTGTACATAAATTATTTCACTCCACTTCTCAAGATTTGAATCTAAACAACACAGCAACTATCCTCTGTCTTTCTTTGTTCTCCCGAGAGGTACGTCACTGTCTGTTAGCAGAAAAAAAAAACAAACAAAAAAAAAACAGGACTATCAAAAAAGGCTTAAAGCCAAATTCTAGCCCAAAAAAATTTGAGTAGGTTCACCTCTCTTTAGAAAATGAGGCCAACCATCAAGATTTGGGGCATCTATTTCTTAAATTTGTTTTTACTGAGTAAACCTGGGCAAGTTCTGACTTCTTTGTAAAATGGGGATTGTAGTAAGAGAAGCACAGTACTGTAGCATCTGAATTTAACACTTGCTGTAACAGATTACTGGGGTAACAGGACGTTTCATTTTAACTTTACTGTACTTAGTTTTTGTCTGCCACAAAAACTACTAATGATATTTTCACATTTACCAAGAGTTTTCCAAATAGGACTGATTCTATTAAAAAATAAAAAGACCCCTTGTGCTATTTACCGAAGCTTGTTTAGATTAGGATTATATTCCAGAAGCTAAGAGGGTTTCATTTGCTAATTTCAGACAAAGTAAACATATAGAACATGAAATGACACTGCTGAGGCTGTCCCACTAGTTTTCTGGTTTTTCTTTTTTTTTTTCTGTCGAGAAGGAAAGCCAGGGAGGTCACAGAGACAGAAAATTCTTTGCAGAGAGGTCCACCCTGCCCAGATATGGGAACTGTGCTCATTAGGAAAAGTAGCCAGGGAGGGGAAGCACATATTTTCTAAAAAAACTGGAGCATGGGAAGAATAACATGCACACTGGCCATCAAATGAGAGGTGAATAACAATTTACCACTCTATTCAAAAGTGTCTACAATCTAATAACCCCTCTTTATCACTCCCTTTGCCAGGGTATCTGCCACCCCAAAGGTACTGCGGGACATGGTTTTCAGCAGCAATGCATTCCTTAAGGAAGAGAAGGACAGCAAGGTAGTAGAACTCTGATCCTGTCTGACCATACCCCAAATCCTTGAAATCCTTAACTTTGCAGAAGCTGGAAGAAGCAGAGCCAATGTGATGATGCTTAAGGGAAATCTGTCATGCTACTGATAGGGGACAGGAATCCAAAGGACATTTTTAACTCATTCCTCCAAGATATGGGAATGAGTATAATTTACATTCATTCTCTACTTCATGAGGGGGAAAGAACAGTCCGAAAGACAAAGCAAGAAAAAAAGTCAGGCATCTTTTCACTGGTGTCTTTCATCACCAATGTCTCCCCAGTATGACACTGTATTCAAGACATCAAGAGAGTTACTTAATGAATAAAGATACCTGGCTTCTCAGCCTTTACAGCTCTCCAGACGTTCCATGAGTTTAAAGACCCTAAGTTTTTTGGTCTTCTGTTCCCTCTTCTAGGAGTGCTCTTTCTTTTTTCTTTACTAGGCTAACTCCCATTTATCCTTCAAGATCCAAAGCAGGGCTTCCCTGTGTCATCACACCCAGGGTAGACAGATTGCCTTTCCCTACACATCCTTAATCCAGCTCGCTGTGGTCTATTGTGCAGCTTGGTCATAGTCCAAGGCCATGGGTGAAGGGATAGGCAGGGATATGTTTCATTCACCAAGCCATGTGCCCAGGTCTGGGTTTGCCACCACCAAAGGAGGAGGCATCTTTTAAAAAAAAGGTGGCTGGGCGCGGTGGCTCAAGTCTGTAATCCCAGCACTTTTGGAGGCAGAGGCGGGTGGATCATGAGGTCAAGAGATCGAGGCCATCCCGGCCAACATGGTGAAACCCTGTCTCTACTAAAAAAAATACAAAAATTAGCTGGGTGTGGTGGCATGCACCTGTAGTCCCAGCTACTTGGGAGGCTGAGGCAGGAGAATTGCTTGAACCTGGGAGGCGGAGGTTGCAGTGAGAAGACTGTGCCACTGCACTCCAGCCTAGTGCCTGGTGACAGAGAGGGACTCTGTCTCAAAAAAAAAAAAAAAAAAAAATCTCCCAAAGGTGGCCTACTCTTCTCTGCACTTTGTATTCTCTTACTTACTTATCTGTCTCTTCACTACTCCCACCATGTACATTTATCCCCTGCGATCCTCCCTACCAAAGAATAGAGAACACCACTCCTTCCAATTAAGCACATGGACAATATCTTTTATCTCTAGATCCTAAGTCCCTGCCATTGTGTCTGGCACATAATAGCCTCTCGGAAAATATCAGTTGAATATTTGCCGAATGAATCAAATATGCCTTCAGGAAACGTGCAGCTTTATGCAAAGTTTGCCTTAGCTTCCTAGAAGTACTGTAACAAAAGCTTCACATGGGCAAGAACCGCCACGGATCAAAGGGGACTGAAGAAGTTAGGAGAAGTTTTACGGAGGAAGTGAGTCACTATCTCAGAGGATCTCACAGAGAAACTTCTAACTGGAGAATCAGTTTCTCTCAATTTAGCGTACGGTTAGCAAAGGATTTGGAACTCACCAATGTACTGCGTCTGCTCTCCCGTGTAAGTGTGAGAATGCATTCACTTGCTCACTCACTCACCACATTTATCCATCACCTACCACGTGCGGAACTCGGGCAGTGCCCGGGCCCTCCACCCACAGCACACGCTCTGGGGAGTACCCTGTCCCTGACTCGGTCTGCTGTAATTCTTCCTGGTCTTGTCCTTGTGAGCCCATGCTGTTTTTAAAGGAGAGAAGGATGGTGTCTGCTTCCTTCGTATTGCAAACGTGCTCACCAGTGACCTCAGAAGTCTGGAGGGAAGAGTGATGAGTTTTGAAAGGGCTGTGAGGTTATCAGGGACTGCTACGTCAGTCTGACTCTTCAAACGCCAGGAATACCGTGAAACAACAGCAACTTCTCATCAAGGTCACACTTCTGTAATTCCCTCTGAGACCCTCCCGAGGAGAACTTAATTGATCAACTAACACGCAGGCAGTCGTCTAAAAGACAGTTTTCATAAGCTGGTGAAAGATAAAAACAAGATCTTTCTGAGAGAAGCAGTTTAGGGTTACAGCTCAGAGCACAGGCAGTTGATGGGGTTGGAGGCTGGGATCAGTGCTTACCAGCGGTGGGACACCGGGCAGGTCACTCATCCTCTCAAAGCCTTGGCTCTTCTATGAAACTGGAACACTGATGCTAGCCTTCTCATAGGGTTCTACTTCAGCTTCCAGGATTTTTTTTTTTTTTAGTTGGAGTCTTGCTCTGCCGCCCAGGCTGGAGTGCAGTGGTGTGATCTCGGCTCACTGCAACCTCAACCTCTGCCTCCCAGGTTGAAGCGATTCTCCTGCCTCAGCCTCCTGAGTAGCTGGGATTATAGACATGCACTACCAGGCCTGGAGAATTTCAGTATTTTTAGTAGAGACGAGGCTTGGCACCACGTTGGCCAGGCTAGTCTCAAACTCCTGACCTCAAGTGATCCGCCTGCTTTGGCCTCCCAAAGTGCTGGGATTGCAGGTGTGAGCCATGGCGCCTGGCCACCTTCAAGGATCTTATGTCTGCAAACCATGGAGCAGTGACCAGGGTGGAATGAACTCCTTTAAGGGCATGTGAATAACCTTAGGAAGTCTCCTCACCTGTAAGTCAGTATTCCTGTTACCGAGCTTGGGAAATTTTACAAGGATTCACCGAAACAATGCATGTGCAAGTGTCTGTCACATGGTAGGTCCTAAAAATGTTAGTTCTTTAAGATTATTGGAATGAGATTTTTCTACGATGTCATGATTAAAAATTCATTCTCGGAGGCTGAGTTTAACTCAGCTTCTTTGGGAGGAAGCCCTCTCCTCCCATGGTCACCTTGTGTGGAATGGGCCTTTTCTCTCTTGTCGTTTTCATTCAAAATATCTGTGGCAGTACCGTGGAATATTCCACTCCGTCCTCTTGACCTCTATCCATAAACAGCCTTTCTCACAATGAGACGTTCCGAGTTTAGGAGCCTTGCTATTTTCAACAAAGAATTAATTGCAAAGTAATTAAGTTTAGAGCAGGGGAATAGATGAACCCTGTCTATCATAAAGGAACAGTGTGGATGGTGACATAATGGAGCAAGGAGACGATGCTTCAGATTAACACACACACACACACACACACACACACAATCTCTTTTCTAAAGCACACAAAGAAACCTCCCATCACATATATTGACAAGATAAATCTAAGCTGCTTAAAGAAGCACTTAATTTTGTTCTCATTAAGTCACAGGGTTAAGGGCTTTACCCTCAACGCCCATGGAAGCGATGTTAGGTTTTCACCTTGGAAAGTTCTCTGAGGCCCTAAGTCCATTGACAGATACAGCACTAAGATGTGTTACAGAAAATTGCATCTGAAAGCCAGTTGCTTTACTGGCCACATTCCCACGTGGCTCTGTGCTCCTCAATGAACACAGAACGCACAGAGAGCACCAGAGTGGCACACGTGTTCATCCCTCTGCCTTAATGCACACAAATTCACGAATAATCAGTGTGGATCTAAGGTGGGGGGTGTGTGCAGCTTAGACGGGGACAGACACAAGCCGGTTTTACCACTACAGCTAGAAGGCTTAATCTTCTTAATGGCGATTAGGTTGATGCCACTCTAACATTTTCTCTGGTTATTTCAGGGACTGAGAAGGTGCCAGCTCACATCACACATCCTTTCTGATGAAATGAATGGAGAAGGAGGTGGAGAAATCCATGTCATCATTTAGGGTGCATTCTTACACGTCCTTGTGCTCTGGTTAGAACATACTTGCCAGATACCTCACACTTGTACCTGAAAACACAGTGGCTGGATTTAAGAAATATTTGAGCATGTGAAAGGAAGAAAGAAAGACAAAAAGGAGAGAAGGGAAGGAAGAATGTCTAGAAGGACACATACCAAAATTTTAACTGTGATTGTATCTAGTATTTTTCTTCCTTTCTCTTGTGTCTTCTCCATAATTATTACAGTGAGTATTGTTTTATGATGGATACAATAAAATTAACTTAACTTTGATCATTTACTAAAACTGCTCTCCAAAAGCATCAATTCGAATACAACGTGCTTTAAAAGTCCTTATTACCCTCAAGAAATTTGACCTCTGACTCTTGGCAACACAGCTGTGATAAAAATAGTGACTCCAAGCTTCAGTGGACAAAGTTTAAATTTACGGATTTTCCCCAAGTGTTTAATCGCGGCTCTTCTCTGGTGCTATTTCATGGTTTGGTTTGGAGGCGAGTTGTGGGAGGGGCCCTCTCAGCGTGCGGTTGCAAGGAGAGAAGGGTGTTGCTGCCTCCCGGTGTCACACCCATCCTAAGAGCAAACGCAACCCACAAACCCAGTTGTCACACTGCCTGGGTGGCTCCCCGAAGGTGCTGGAGGTACACTCCTAGAGGGCGAGGCCGAGGAAGCTGAGATGCAAAAAAATAAAAACAATGGCCAGGGCTCCGTTGAGCAAGGTTTTCTGTTGTCTTCTTTCTTCTTGCCCATACTTTTCACAGTCTTTGGCTGGGTTTGGTCTAAAACCTTTCATAGAGAAGTGTCAACCTTCTTTCAGAATGAAATAAAATATAAAAAGGAAATCAAGTAGGCGGGGCGCGGTGGCTCACGCCTGTAATCCCAGCACTTTGGGTAGCCGAGGTGGGTAGATCACGAGGTCAAGAGATCAAGACCATCCTGGTCAACATGGTGAAACCCCGTCTCTACTAAAAATACAAAAAATTAGCTGGGCACGGTGGTGCGTGCCTGTAATCCCAGCTACTCAGGAGGCTGAGGCAGGAGAATTGCCTGAACCCAGGAGGCGGAGGTTGTGGTGAGCCAAGACCGCGCCATTGCACTCCAGCCTGGGAAACAAGAGCGAAACTCCGGCTCAAAAAAAATAAAGTAAAATAAATTTTTTAAAAAAAGGAAATCAAGTAAAAGCTTGAAAAAGATGGCCAGGAATGCCACAGACAGAATGTAGAGCTAGAACTAAAGTTTGGGGTACCTCAACTGTGTAATCCAGGTCAGATGGGCACGCTTCACAGAACACTATATGAGAGACCCTCCCAGCCAGCCTTGTTGGTTATCGATTCAGTTCCAGACCGTGGTTACCTTTCGGTATTGTACAATACTGGCTTGAAGTCCTCCACGTTTGCACCCCTGACTCATATTGCTCTCGGGGGTGAATGAGCTTGCACACGACATCACATTGCTCCCCACTCTGACCTACATTACGTGTGACTGTGAATGAGTTTAATGGATTAAGATCTGATTCGCATGAGCTTCCACATGTGACTGCTGAGGGCTGGCAATGCCTTTAGTGAGCCAGACGCTCGCTCTGAGTTTTCTTCTCAAAAATGTTGCTTTGTGTTTTGCTTTCCTCCTAGTAAGAGTCTCGTTCTCATTATGACACTTTTGTGCCAGGAAAAAAAAAAGAAAAGAAAAGAAAGAAAAAGTGAGCAGTTTCCTGCCTATACAGTGAAGAAACCTAGGTGGTTTTTATTGTTATCCAAAACACAGGGCATGCTGAACTGGTTTCATTTGAAGACTAGATTTGTATTAAATGCCAAATAAATTTTTACACAATGTGGAAAATGAGGCAAATATAAAAAGAACACTGGGTTGCATGTTCCCTGAAATTTCTGTGGACTGGAGTTTGGACTTAAAATTTTCCACTCATAACTTACATTATCAATTTGTAGACTATCACCCCAAGTGTGTGTGTAATGATGCCCCTGTGACTTCTGAACAGTTACTTAACTACAATGGGATTTAATCAAAGGATTCAACAATTGTAGGGGCAAAAGGCCGCAAAATGAACTTAGAACTGTAGAGCTGCCCTTACTATGTAATTATTATAAAGGAGACAAGGGCATTTTCTAAAAGCACAGAGGGGACTGTAGTCTCTAGTTTCTTTGGTAACTAAAACCTTAAAAACAAGCTTCTGAAGTTATGGTTAGAATTGGAAATCCACCCCATTCCCTTCACCAACCAACCAAGTGACATTTTTTTATTATTAAAAATGTTTTTTAAAATATATTCCGTTCTATAGACTGTAAGAATTAGGAAGACTGGAAGATAATTTCTCTAAAGGAAAGTATAATCTATTTGCTTAATGATCCTACAAGGAGCTACTAAGTATCATCTCTCTTAGAAATAGTAACACTTTGCTTTTATAGAGCATCTTTTTCCAAGGAGTGCAAAGTATATTACAGAAAATATCTAATTAATCCTCTTAGGGTCCCCAGGCGGAAGGGAAGTGGTAGGTATTATGAAAGTCCATCAGCACCGTCAACAGGTCCCAGGTGAGGAAATGGAGCTAGAAAGCATGGTACAAAGGGTCCATGCCTAGTAATTTAGGCTACACCTGCATGACCCGAAAGCACTGAATCCACTCATTGACAAGAAGAACTAATCACGTTTGAGCAAAAGAACAGGATTGTTGGACTGAATGATTTGCCTTTTCTACCAGCTGGGCTCATGTAGTATGAGTTTTAGTAGATTTGCCAGTGAACGAAGCCACATTACCTGACTTCCAGTCTGGTGGTTTCTTCAGAAGGACAGCATGGTTAGTATGGATGGCTTCAATTTCCCATTTGCCACTGGACACAGCACTGTCTAACAGCACATCAGCCATGTGGCTGTGGTTTTGTTTCTCGCTGTCTTTTTAAGTTTGCTTGCCTGGAGTCTGTCCGCTGTTCTCTGCCAAGTGGGTTTGTATGGGGTGTGTTGGGAGTGGGGCATGAAGGAAGGCAGTATGGTAAGAAAGGGGCAGGGGACTTGAATGATGTGTTTTGGTGGCCTCTCGCTATTGAAGCAATAGGGGATCCATCACAGGTCTACATCTTTTTGTATCAAGATAAATCACCACCTGAGAGTCTTGAGAGAGGCAAGTATTCGCCCTGCTGCAGTGAGGCTCCATTTCATTTTTAAACATTCCATGGGCAGAATTCAGCTTCCCATGGTCACGAATCTCTAGAGACAGAAGCCTATACCAGCGTCTTGATCAATAACTGATGAGCAGGAGGAGAGTGCTTCTGCAGGGAGTGAGCAAGCCTTCAAATAAAAGCCGAAGTAGCGCTTCCTAAGCCTGAAACTCTTTTAGTGACAAGCTTTCTGGGGAATTGGCGCTCAGCTAAAATCACCTCCCAGAAAGGAAAAAGCCCCCAAGAGAAAATTCAGTCAAATTAATAAACTAGTTGCCTCTGATGTGAACTACATTTCTGACATGTTGAGACAATAGTTTCTGATTCTTACTTTCCTAAAGATACTAATAATGTCACTTGTTTTGCAAATGGAGGCATACAACATGCTCAGGGGGAAGACACTACTTTTTTCAACATTGGAACATAATAAATCCATTCGATGGCCCTCAGCTGGCCACTGGAATCTGTAGGTGTTGGTTTGCCACTAGAAAGGTGAGCGTCTACTGAAGCTTCTCATAATGGAAGAGGCTTCCATTCTGGCTGTTGGAAAGAGAAGATATCTCACTCAATCCCCTGAATTCACTCTAGTCTGCCCTCTGACCCCAGCTAGCCCCTCGTATAAGTATGAGTGCTTCCCTTTAAGCATCTATGGTCACCTATTTCTTGAAGCCACTCAATGGGTCCTTAAGGCCTCCCACTGACCTGAATCCTCTTTCAATAACCTCGTTGACCTCTTCCTTTCCCACAGCTCTTCTGTTTCCAGGAAGTCCCCATTTGTGCCTAGTTCTTGGCTGGTACACTGGCTATCCTCCAGCCTGAAATATCACCCCACCTGCTAAGTTTAACCTCTCCCCTTCTTTACCTCTGGGGCACAACTAAGTTCTTTCAGATCTGCTTCTTATCCTGTTTCTCTCAGCCACTCTGTAGGATTTGTATAGAACGTTGTATGCATACTTGGGTTCATGTTTACCACCCATTTGCGGGCCTTTTTTGTGGATGTGTGCTCAGTCTCTCCTTCCAAACAAACTGTCACCTCCCTGGACTGAGGGTTAGAGTTTAGGTTTCTCAAGATAGAGAGCTTATCTGTTAGGTCCTTTGAACCACCTCCCAGCATTCTGGCAATAGAGGAGCCGTCTGTATTACTCATGTAGATAGCCTGACTAGGGCTTTCCTGGGTACCTATGTTCTTTTTTAAAACCAAATGTTGCCTGACCAACATGGTGAAACCCCGTGTCTACTAAAAATACAAAAATTAGCTGGGCATGGTGGCATGCACCTGTAGTCCCAGCTACTTGGGAGGCTGAGACAGGAGAATCTCTTGAACTTAGGAAGCGGAGGTTGCAGTGAGCCGAGATCACGCCACTGCACTCCAGCCTGAGCAACAGAGTGAGACTCTGTCACCAAAAAAAAAAAAAAAAGGAAAGAAAAATGTCACCAATGCGCATCCAAGTGGCACTCAACTGTGGCTTAGCATCAGAAGTTGAGCTCTTTGTCATTTTATGCCTGTGTGTGTCCCAGGGTGGGTGGGAGAAACACAAATAGCTTCAATTGCATAAAGGGTTATGAAGGAATTTTCCATAATAACTTGCACAAAAATTATTGCACTTAACTCCCCAGACTCTCCATAGAAATCCTAACGTCTCCCCCCACCCACCAAGCCTTTCCAGTTCCCTGTGTTTTTTCCCCACCCTGTTCCCAGGGTATAGCCGCAAGAGCGCAGCTAAGTCTGTTTGGTATTCAGTTAGAATTATTTATATACCAGAGCTCAAGCTTGTTTGTGCAGTAGAATGATGAAAAGGAAGTGAATCGAGACATCTATTCCCTAACAGGGCATCCAGGGGTCAGGCTGAAAACAGTACCGATGATAAGGTAAAACCCATGTTCTGCAGTCAAACAGCACAGCCACAGAGGGCCAAGGCCCTGCTGTAGTGCCCGCAGAGCTAGCAAAGAATACGTGAGCAGGTAGTCAATCTTATCCTAGGGAAGCTCCTGAGAGCCCGTGGGCATGGGGAGAATCCCAGAGGCCTTTGGGAAACCACTGGGTTTTGGTCCCTTCCGCCAGGCCTTCACATCCCAAAAGTTATATCAGAAAGATCAGTGGTGTGATTCTACAATATAACACACCCTAGCTCAATGAACTTCATGTAAACATGTCTTTGAACTAACCACATTTAAGTGTTTTAGCAGCAGTAATTAACAGCTACTACCATTCGCTGAGTTTCTACTATGCACCTGGTATTACTAGACAAACATGGTGAAACCCCGTCTCTAATAAAAATGCAAAAAATTAGCTGGGCATGGTGGCGCATGACTGTAATCCCAGCTACTCGGGAGGCTGAGGCAGAAGAATTGCCTGAACCCAGGAGGCGGAGGTTGCGGTGAGCCGAGATCGCGCCATTGCACTCCAGCCTGGGTAACAAGAGTGAAACTTTGTTTCAAAAAAAAAAAAAAAGAAAATAATTAAATAAAAAAAAAAATTCTATAACAACACCGAGACATTGTTAGCATCGCTCTCATTTTACTGATTGAGAAACTCAAAGGTTCAAAACCTGATATCTATTAAGTAACAGACTGAGAATTAAAGCTCAGGCTCCTTTGATTCTAAAGCCCATTGTTTTCCTTTAGATCAGGGGTCCTTAACCCTTGGTACAGGTCTGCAGCCTGTTAGGAACAAGACCGCACAGCAGAAGGTGAGTGGAGGGTGAATGAGCATTACCTGAGCTCCGTGTCCTGTCAGCTGAGCAGCAGCATTAGAGTCTTATAGAAGCTTGAACCCTGTTGTGAAATGCACACGCAAGGGATCTAGGTTACATGCTCCTTATGAAAATCTAATGCCTGACGATCTGTCACAGTCTCCCATCACTCCCAGATGAAACCATCTAGGGCTCCCAGTGAGTCTATATTATGGTGAGCTGTATAATTATTTCATGATATATTACAATGTAATAATAATAGAAATAAAGTGCACAGTAAATGTAATGTGCTTGAATCATCCCGAAACCATGCCCCCCACACCCTTGCCCAGTCCGTGGAAAAAGTTCATGTCTTCCATGAAGCTGGTCTCTGGTAGAGGTTGAGGACCACTACTTTAGACCACCCTACCTCTGCATGCAGGGCATGAGCGGCAGTGGCTGCATTTAGCAGACGTGGGCTGAAAGTTCTGCTGAGGAGGGAAGAAGTAACTTAAATATCATGTGTCTGCTTTAAGAAAGAAGACATATATGAGGCCAACAATCATATGAAAAAATGCTCATCGTCACTGGTCATCAGAGAGATGCAAATCAAAACCACATTGAGACACCATCTCACGCCAGTTAGAATGGCGATCATTAAAAAATCTGGAGACAACAGATGCTGGAGAGGATGTGGAGAAAAATGAACACTTTTACACTGTTGGTGGGAGTGTAAATTAGTTTAACCATTGTGGAAGACAGTGTGGTGATTCCTCAAGGCCTTAGAAATAGAAATTCCATTTGACCCAGCAATCCCATTACTGGGTATATATCCAAAGGACTATAAATCGTTCTACTATAAGGACACATGTACACGAATGTTCATTGCAGCACTGTTTACAATAGCAAAGACCTGGAATCAACCCAAATGCCCATTGATAATAGACTAGACTGGAAAAATGTGGCACATATACACCATGGAATATTATGCAGCCATCAGAAATGATGAGTTTGTGTCGTTTGTAGGGACATGGATGAATCTGGAGAACATCATCCTCAGCAAACTGACACAAGAACAGAAAATGAAACACCGCATATTCTCACTCATAGGCGGGTGATGAAAAATGAGAACACATGGACACAGGGAGGGGAGTACTAAACACTGGGGTCTATTGGGGGGAAAAGGGGAGGGCCAGTGGGAGGGGGAGGTGGGGAGGGATAGCCTGGGGAGAAATGCCAAATGTGGATGAAGGGGAGAAAGGAAGCAAAACACACTGCCATGTGTGTACCTATGCAACTGTCTTCCATGTTCTGCTCATGTACCCCAAAACCTAAAATGCAATAAAAAATTTAAAAAAAAAACAAAAAACAAATATCATGTGTCTGGTCTGTCATGAGATTTTACCTTGGTTTCACCGTCTCAGAAACACTCAGGGCTGGAGGTCTGAAAGGAGAGACTAGATCTCATCGAGGTTATGCCACTCTGGACAAAGCCCTATCTTGCCTTGCACTTAGACTAGGGAAGACAGGTTTCTCCTTCTGTTAAGAATTAGTTATACTGGCCGGGCGCAGTGGCTCAAGCCTGTAATCCCAGCACTTTGGGAGGCCGAGGCAGGTGAATCATGAGGTCAACAGATCGAGACCATCCTGGTCGACATGGTGAAACCCAGTCTCTACTAAAAATACAAAAAATTAGCTGGGCATGGTGGCGCGTGCCTGTAATCCCAGCTACTCGGGAGGCTGAGGCAGGAGAATTGCCTGAACCCAGGAGGCGGAGGTTGCGGTGAGCCGAGATCGCGCCATTGCACTCCAGCCTGGGTAACAAGAGCGAAACTTGGTCTCAAAAAAAAAAATTAGTTATATTAAAAAACAGAACAGACAACGCTGCCAGTGTAAGTCTGCAGTCAGAGTGCAGATAAGTAACCTGCCTAAGGTATGGTGCAGGAGACGTTCAAGTCACAACCCAGGCAAGAGCTCTGTGATGAGGAGTTGACAGTTAATGGTTGGGTGGCCTTTGCCCAGCATGTGTTTACTCGCATTCTCATGGTTGAAGCCCAGTTTCCTTCCTGAGCAGTGGGATGATGTTGGTGGGTTTTCTGGACAGCTCCCGTGGTGCCTCTGAAAAGCAGGGCTCTGCTTCCTACACTGCTCCCAGGGCACAGAGGAGGGAGGGAGGGCCCAGCCTGAGGAATCCCAGGCAAAGCTGCAACTATCTATGCTCCAGGGCACACAAACAGTTCGGACCTGTAGGGCTTTCAGCAGAAGGGGCCTCAGAGATGGTCCCTCCAACTCCAGTAGTTAGAGGTGGGCAGCCAAGGCAATGAGAAAGAATGCTCCAGGCTGAACACTGCTGGGAAGTGGTGCGCTCAGACTAGAATTCTGGGCTTTCTAACCTCCACATCATCAGCACTTCTCCAGCCTTGCTCTGCCCCTGCAGCCCAATTTGGGCACATTAATCCGAGAGGAGATTTTGCCTCTGTACGGCCTCATAAGGACGGGCCACTGCTGTCCCTGCTTTGAGTAGCTCCCAACACAGTCTCGGCACCCTCAAGGCTATGGGTATTTCTCACTTTCCCTGGGACTAGTCACTCACGGACATCCCTCACTCCTACTTCCAAACCGCATAACTTCTGCAGGCTCCGGTCTACCTATCTTTCTTAGCTGCCAACTTTTTATCCAAATAGCTGCCAGCATAGAACAGGTAATAAATACATCTTTATTCAACAAATGAATGTATAATGAATAAATGTCAAAAAGTTGCCTATAGTACTCAAGAAGATGGACAGCTTCAGGCAGCAGCTAATTAGAAGCCAACTGCAATAAGGTGGCTCTTCGTCCCCATTTTTATGTCCCTCTTTCCATGGACTCGCACTGTGAACCAGAAGGGCTATGTTTCTTAGAGCTATTCTATGGTTGAAGAGGAGGCTAGGCTGAGATTACCTTCCCCTGCCCTGTGAGAAGCACCCCTAATGATGGCTGATAAATTCTGTCCCATCCATCCTTTCTGACCTTCTGTCTCTTTTGGTCCTGATGCCCTCAGCTCAAGGGCTAAAGGGAGACGATACTTCTTTTGGCGAAGATGATTTAACCTTTGATTGGACCTCCAGGTTTTTCAAAACCTGTCAGCCACCCTCCTTTGCATCCATGACTTAATGGGAAGATCCAACATTTAAAACAGCACCACTGAAACAAATTATATGATAATAAATCGGCAAATTCCTTAGCCTTCCCACAGTCACCCTCAAGATGTTATAAATTATAATAGAAGTGGTTTCAATTCTCTTTTTTCCTGCCACATTACAATAAAACTATTTGGTGATACATAGTCTAATAATACATGGATTTTTAAAAAATGAAAGGAAATCTGAAACGTCAATGACAGTATGGTTTTCTTCTATGAATATTAAAAGTGATGTTTGTTATCTTAGTAAGTGTGGCTGATACTTTCAGATGGGACTCATATCCCATAGGACATGTTGAAAATATCATTGCATTCATTTGGGGATGATGAAGACTTATTCCAGAGGTGGTATACCAGTTGTTCCCTAAATATTCTATTTCGGTTACAAGTGATTGTCTAACATTTCTAAATAATCAAAGTATATTCCAACACTTAAACATCTAGATGTTTTCTTTAAAAAGATGTATTTTGTTGAATATAGAAAATAGGGAACTCAGGCCGTTGTTCCTGCATTATGCAGTTAAATTTGGTCTGAATGGGTGGCTGCCATCTTTAGCCAGGACACAAACTCTCTGGTTGACACAGTCCATAGCGCTCTCTATCGTCTAGTGGAACTGAGGTCATGTGTCAGTTGCCATTTATTATTGGGTTTGCATGACGGTTTAGATTTATTCTGGCTTATCCTTTTAATATGTGCCCAGACAGCTTAAGGTATCCGCCTAACGTCTGCGGTCATGTGCATTCGGATCCCAGTGCACTGCAAGAAATTACATGATGGACTGGGCCCCATTCAAGCTCTGGTACTTCTTCCCGAGGCCAGAAGGCAGGCCCAACACAGTTCTACTGCTTCGAGGAAGCCTTTTGTGACTGCTGGTGCTCAGCTTTTCTTTATTTCCCTGACGTGGGGTTTCCCAGCAGCCAGAGCTAATGACAACACTAGGTGAGAATTCACATTGTCATTCAGTTACTTGACTTAGGACAGATGTGTCTTTCTATGGGAGAAAACCCCTGAGATGAAAATACTCTCTCTTGGACTAGAAAGCCTGACCTCTCTCTGCTCATGGCTATTGGACACATATCGTATTCCATAGGGCGAATACTTTGAACCTGGGTTAAGCTCGGCGGGGGACAACGATTTAGGTTACATTAATCAGCAAGGCAAACAGACTTTTCATTTCCTCTATTGTTTTTTCAGATTGTGGCCAGGGCTTCCCTGGCAATAAAAGACCATACCAAATTGTTCTAAATTATGTAGATGACAGTCATTAATATAACCATCTTCCTTAGGAAAACAAACGTCATAAAGCCAGCAATCCATGCCAGAGGAGCCCAAGAATGTTCCTCCTTATTAGGGTGTCCGGCTAACACTGGAGCTTACAAGTCATTCCTCCCTTCACAGCCTGAGGCTGGAGAGGTCACTTGGTTTGAGGAAATGGCTCCTCAGCTTCTCCTACCCCTGCTTTACCCAGTAAGAAAACCAAGGGCGCCTTTTATCAGTTTGGCAAAAAGACAAAGGGAATGTTTAATTCTGCACTTAAAATTCTTGGTTCCTACTGTCAGCATTCCCAGTTCTCAGAGAACACTGAATGGATATTTGAAGAGTTTTGTGAAACTGAGACTGAACAGTGGCAACGAGGAGGAAAAGATCCAAAATTAAAAGAACATTTAAAAATACACGCCCCCATACATTCCACTCTCCTCACTTTTCTCTCCTCCTCAACCAAGTCATATTCAGCCCTTAGGAATATTCCCCCAGGAGGGAGGTGACGTAATGTCCTCAGACTGTCTGTGTTCCAATCCCAATTCACCCTACCTAACCATGAGGACTTGGGCAAGGAAGTGAATGTCTCATGCCACAGTCTCCACAACAGTAAAGTGAGGTTAACAACAGTGCCAAGTTCTGGAACCTGTCACATACCAAGGGCTCAGTACATATAAATTGCTATTATCATTTGAATTTTCTAAGGAAAGCACCTGATTACAGCAGGATTTGCAATACAGAGTAATCGCTGCCAAGTGGCAGACCACTGGTGCCCACCTTTCAAGCTCAGACTTTGCAGGGTGATGAAATGAAGGTCTCCAGTCATTTCAAATAAGTGAAGTGTTCTCACTTGGTAAAACTGGGGCCTCTAGAAATCTAAGAGAAACTGAATTAGCACTTTCTTAATTCTCTTTTTTCTTTTCTTTTTTTTTTTTTTTGAGACAGAGTCTCCCTCCGTCATCTAGGCTGGAGTGCAGTGGCACGAACTTGGCTCACTGAAACCTCCACCTCCCAAGTTCCCCCCAAAGTTCAAGCAATTCTCCTGCCTCAGCTTCCCAAGTAGCTAGGATTACAAGTGCGTGCCACCATGCCCAGCTAATTTTTTCGGATTTTTTAGTAGATATGGAGTTTCACCATGTTGGCCAGCCTGGTCTTGAACTCCTGACCTCAGGTGATTCACATACCTTGGCCTCCCAAAGTGCTGGGATTACAGGTATAAGCTACCATGCCCAGCCAATTCTCAATTTCTCTCTCTCTCTCTCTTTTTTTTTTCAGATCGAGTTTCACTCTGTCCCCCAGGCTGGAGTGCAATGGTGAGATCTCAGCTCACTAAAACCTCCACCTCTCCGATTCAAGTGATTCTCCCATCTCAGCCTTCTGAGTAGCTGGGATTACAGGCACCTGCTACCATGCCCAGCTAATTTTTGTATTTTTAGTAGAGATGGGGTTTCACCATATTGGCCAGGCTGGTCTCAAACACCTGACCTCAGATGATCCACCCGCCTCAGCCTCTGAAAGTGCTGGGATTACAGTCGTGAGTCACTGTGTCTGGCAGATTCTCTTTTTAAAGGATTTTTCTTCCTACATAGAAAATTTGTGTTTAACGGGGATCTTGGGATGTCAAAGTGGGCGCTGCCTTTTCAGTCTGAAAATATGCTGATGTGACATGTGACCATCTAATGAGACCACTGCTGCACTTGAAATGTGGTCTTTAAATTATCTTATAGACTGAATAATGTAATAATCCTCCGATGTGAAAGCCAGAAGGGGCTGTATGAGGCCCTCTTTCACATAAGAGCCATCCAACCCCTGAGAGTTGAGAGAATATGACCGAAATCAAGTGAGGGGTAAAGATGGGGCTGGAATTCAAGTCTTTTGGCTTCCCATCAAGTGAGTTTTTAATTTCACCAAACTAACTCCAATAGGGGGGCTGGATGACCACGCCGTTGAAAAGCGTTGGGCCTTGCAAGACTTTCCGATTTTAGCTCCTTCTGTGCGAGAGGATGAGTTTTAATAACTATACAAACACCCTATTTATTCTTGAGCAGCCTGTCACACAAGGCCTTGGCCGTGCCTCCCGTGTGTCATCATTTCCATGGGAAGACTTACAAGGAGCAAGAATCCAACATACAAGGACACAGTGAGGAGGAAAGAGGCATGAATGTAGATCAGAACTGCAGTGGTGGAAGTTCAAAAATACCCAAGAATGAGAAACTTCTTTGAACCCCGGGATGTGGCACAGTCAGCCGTAAAACACCTCCCCCCGTTGTTAGCCCTCTTCCAAAGCCTTCCAGCAACAGGCTGGTGTGAAGTTTCATGGTGTTTCTCCAAAGACCTTGATATGGTGTCTCCTGGCAGACTGCAAAGAGATTCCTTGGAGATTGTCTAAGGAGAATAGAAGAAGCCTGGGCAAACAAAGCTAGGGAAACCACAACTTCATTCATTCCTGAAGGTTTGCATTCACAGGAATCGCACCAATCGTTCTACACATTGAAAAACAAAACCAAAATTTTATTTTTAGAAAGGGAATGTAATAAAAACACAATTGGGGTTCCTTTAGCTTCCCAAATAGTGCCCAACAGTAGTTTCTAAGAAGGTCATGAGCTAGCTTTTTTCTAGTTGTGTACACAGTTGTGTTTGTGTAAATGCACGCAACTGTATACGCGTGTATAAACACACTCACCATTTAATAGTCAAAAAGTACTCTTAAATGTTAGGGGAAGGAAAGATCCATTTCCTAGTTGACGTCATCAGTCTTAAAAGTCACAGTTGGGAGAAATTCTGCTACACCTTTTTTTTTTAATGAAAAAAATTATGATTCTTTCTCTCAACCTAATGTAGGGATTTGCTTTCACCCAGAAATGATCTTCCGCTACACTAGAACTGCTCAGTCAGCATCTTTAATTATGATTTCCCACCCGCCTCTAGGCCAGTGCTTCTCAAAGTTTAATGTGCATACAAATTGCCTAGAGATCTTATTAAATATGCTAATTCAGATTCAGTAGGTCTGGGGTGGGCCCTGAGATTCTATACTTCTTACGGTTGCTGAATGATGCTACAACTTCCAGCCCATGGACTAAACTTTGAGTAGCAAGATTCTAGACCAAGACCACTTAACATAGTCCTCTCACTAGGGAAAGAAGTGGCCCACAGCTAATTTTATGGCTAGGATGGTAGGCTTCAGTGAGGTGCCATGTTTCCTGTGAATGTTCCCCTCATTCAGACATACTTCCTTCTGTATCATCTGCCTTCCCTCTCTTCTGAATGTAACTTGCAATTGCAAACCTAAAGGAGGCAGCCTGCTGCACCGGCCCAGGGAGAAGAAGACACGAACTTGGGTTCGAATTTCATCAGTACCACTTAGAAGCCAGGTGATTCTCATCCCTGAGCCAGATACTGTGGTGTTATGATATGTATTGGTTTTCATCCACAGTTCCTGGCTCATAACGCTCATAGCCTTTGTAACAGTCTTTGGTTATAATGTTGGTGGCAGGAGGCATCAGGGACAGGTCTCTGACCTTCTGCCCTACAGTCAGCTGCCCCAAAGCAGGACTCTACTCTTTCCCCACCTTTCTGTTCGTAGGTCTTAAGACCCTCCTCAGAGGGAGTCCCACCCTATACTCTGAAGGGAAGGAATGCTGATATGACGCTTCCATAGAAACCCAAGAGGGCTGAGTTCAGAGCTGAACGTGTGGAGGTTCTAGGACAATGGTGTCCCAGGGAGGGTGTGGAAGCTCCATTCCCCTTCCCCCATACTTTGCCCTAAATATCTCCCCATCTGTATGCTTTGCAATATCCTCTACAATAAACTGGTAAACATGTCTTCCTGGGCTCCATGAGCCACTTCAGCAAACTAATTAAACCCGAAGGGAGGGTGGTGGTGGTAGGACCTCCAACTTGAAGCTGGTTGGCCAGGAGTTCTGGAGGCCTGGACTTGTGACTGTGTCCGAAAGTGTCGGGGGCAGTCTTGGGGACTTAGCCTTCAAGCTGTGGGATTTGACATTATCTCCAGGTAAACGGTATCAGAATGGAATTGAAGGATACCCAGGTGGTATCTGCTGTTTGGTGTGTGGGGAAAAAACTCCCAAACATTTGGTCACGGAAGTCTTGTGTTTGTAACTGTTGTGTTGGTGTGTAAGTAGAGGAAAAACTCAGTTTGTGAGAAATTTTCCCCAAGTAGAAACCCCCCCCAAACTTGTTATTGTGGCTAAATGAGAGAATGCACAGCACCCAGAACAGTGCCTTGTATGCATCAGTGCAAGAGACAGCAGCAGCCTCTCCTCTTTCCTTTTAAGCATCAGGCCCCAAGTCAGTTCTTCATACACGGTCCCAGAAGCAAAGGCTTAAGGAGGGCACAGCTTGTAATACCCACAGCATGTAATAAGAGTCCTACAGAACTGGCAGTTATAAGGCAAGGAACACTCTTCCTTTCTCGGCAGTGAGTTATAAAACCTTTATCATGTTTCTTTGTCTTTTGTCATCAACGCTAAATTGGTATTATTTGGTGTTGCCCATTAATTAACACATTTTACTAGGCCCCTGTTATGTGCCAGACAATGAGTCAAAAATACAAATGAAATCTCCGATGCAACCAGCTTCCAGATTAGCTGGAGTTTAGGCAGGAAAATTCTGGATAATTGGTTGCATTTTCTTTTTTTTCCTTTTCCTTTTTTTTTTTTTTTTTGAGACAGTCTTGCTCTGTCACCCAGGTTGGCGTGCAGTGGCATGATCTCTGCTCACTGCAACCTCCACCTCCTGCGTTCAAGCAATTCTCCTGCCTCAGCCTCCCCAGTAGCTGGGATTACAGGCATGCACCACCGCAATGTATAATTTTTGGATTTTTAGTAAAGATGGGGTTTCACCATGTTGGCCAGGCTGGTCTCGAACTCCTGACCTCAAGTGATCAACCTACCTCTGTCCCCCAAAGTGCTGGGATTACAGCCATGTTGCATTTCATTCTAAGATCTGGTGTTCTGTAGATAGGACCTTTGTAACAGTAAAGGAATGCCAGTATGGTAGAGTTGGCATAATAAAATTAGTTTGACATACAGGCAAAACAAATGATGGTCAGGCCATCACTGGGCAGAGTTTTTATTCTTTGAAGTTCACCTATCGGTTACGGTATGAGGATCATGCTAGAATGCTAGAGTTTCTCATGTTATCCCTGTCGCTGCATTCAGAAGCAAACACCGCACCTGCCAGCATTCTAAAGGTGGTTTTCTTACCGCGGAATTCCAAACGAACGGGACACCAGAGAAGTGAAGACAGGCACCGACAAAGGGTTCACTCCTCACTTTTAAAAACGAGTCTAGCACATGAAAAAGCCTAGGTTTACAAATTGAGTAGAAAAACACACCGTGTAAGAAGGTTTTCTGGCTAAATGAATGAAAGGTATCTGTGGTGTAATCACATTGGACTGAATCATGGCGGTTACTAAATTTGCTTTTCCTGTCAAAATTGCCACCATGTTGCAAACTGACTTACAAAGAATACCTAGAGCCAGAGAGGAGTAGTGAGAACTTCATACACAGAGCTCGGGTAGCAAAGAATTCATCTAACCATCCATGTCTTGACCTCCTTCTAACCCAAATACAAAACTTGGCAGGAAGCAGATGAGGAAGTCATTACATGTGGAAAAGAATCTCTCAAAAGCACACTGAGACCTGTGCCTTTCACTGACGAAAATCAGAAGGAATTGTACAAATATTCACCTCTAGAAAATAATTCTAAAAGCTGAAGGATTTCCACAAGTGACACAGGGCACTGTATTATTTCCTAGGCAAAGCTTCCGGTCAGTACAGGCTCCCACTCCGTTCTGAAAGTGACGTGCAGAGGTCAGTTCAAGGACTGGCCCTTTTGAGCTTTTTACAAAGATCACCAGTTTTGTGTGTGGTGTGTGTGTGGTGTGTGTGTGTGGTGTGGTGTGTGTGGTGTGTGTGTGGTGTGGTGTGTGTGGTGTGTGTGTGGTGTGTGTGGTGTGTGTGTGGTGGTGTGGTGTATGTGTGTGGTGTGGTGTGTGTGGTGTGGTGTGTGTGTGGTGTGTGTGTGGTGTGTGTGTGGTGTGTGTGTGGTGTGTGTGTGTGGTGTGTGTGTGGTGTGTGTGTGTGGTATGTGTGTGGTGGTGTGGTGTGTGTGTGTGGTGTGTGTGTGTGGTGGTGTGGTGTGTGTGTGGTGTGTGTGTGGTGTGTGTGTGTGGTGTGTGTGTGTGGTGTGTGTGTGGTGGTGTGGTGTGTGTGTGGTGTGTGGTGTGTGTGGTGTGTGTGTGGTGTGTGTGTGTGGTGTGTGTGTGTGGTGTGTGTGTGGTGTGTGTGTGGTGGTGTGGTGTGTGTGTGGTGTGTGTGTGGTGGTGTGGTGTGTGTGTGGTGGTGTGGTGTGTGTGTGGTGTGTGTGTGGTGGTGTGGTGTGTGTGGTGTGTGTGGTGTGTGTGTGGTGTGTGTGTGTGGTATGTGTGTGGTGGTGTGGTGTGTGTGTGGTGTGTGTGTGTGGTGTGTGTGGTGGTGTGGTGTGTGTGTGGTGTGTGTGTGTGGTGTGTGTGGTGGTGTGGTGTGTGTGTGGTGTGTGTGTGGCGTGTGTGTGGTGTGTGGTAGGTGTGTATGGTGTGTGTGTGTGGTGTGTGGCGTGTGTGTGGTGTGTGGTATGTGTGTGTGTGGTGTGTGTGGTGTGTGTGTGTGGTGTGTGTGTGGTGGTGTGGTGTGTGTGTGGTGTGTGTGTGGTGTGTGTGTGGTGGGGTGGTGTGTGTGTGGTGTGTGGTAGGTGTGTATGGTGTGTGTGTGGGGTGTGGCGTGTGTGTGGTGTGTGGGTGTGGTGTGTGGTATGTGTGTGTGATGTGTGGTGTGTACGTGCTGTGTGGTGTGTATGGTGTGTGTGTGTGTGGTATGTGTGTGTGGTGTGTGGTGTGTGTGGTGTGTGGTATGTGTGTGTGTGGTGTGTGTGTGTGTGTGGTGTGTGTGTGTGTGTCTGTGTGTGGCATTTCTAAAGATGCAAAAAGGCCTCACGAAAACTGGTTATGATTCAATGTTTTTCTTCCTTATTTGGGTCTTTATTTCATCAAATCAACTGTAAATTTGAAAATGGACTCAATATTATATAACAAATAATTATTAATTTTCTGTTGGTTTGATCATGGCATTATTGTTATATAAACATATTTAAAAATATGTACATTTAATTATTTAATGTTGAGATGACATGACGTCTGAAATTTTCATAAAATACTCTGGCAAAATAAATGTATGTGTGTGTGTGTGCGCGTGTGCACGCACTCACAGGAGGGGTAGGCAAAACAACAGTGGTAAAATGTTGATGGTCATTGGAGCTGAATGATGGGTTCACTGGAGCGCTGCACTGTCTCTCAACTCAAGTATTTTTGGAAATTTTCACAATAAAAGTTTAAAAATCCAACCCACAAAAAAATAGGGCTTCTTAAAAAGCACTAAATATAGTTTACACAACAATACTGACTCTTGCCGTGAAACGCAGAGAATAGGTGCAAAAACGCAGGAGCAAGAATTAATGGCCAATCTTATGTGCATTCCATTAAGCACCAGCAGCTGCCATAAACATCTTAATTTAAAGAGTCGGGGCCTGGGGAATCATGGCACTGCAAAGAGCTCATCCTACTGCTGCTCCACAGAACTGGTACATACCAGACCCTTAAATTTTTAAACACAGCTTTCATGTTTTTGAGAGCTGAAAAACCTTTGAAAATTCAGCTTGTTAGGAAATTCACCTTGCACACTGCTACCTCAAGGGTTGGTGGAGGTGCTCGGGTACTGGCAAAATGGATTTGGGGGTGGGGGTGGAGGTTCACAGGTAAAATAAATGTGTTGTATGCGTCAGAAGAAGCTAGCTCGCTCTAAATATACTGGGCGTAGCTACATTGCAGTGGTGCCTTTCGGCAATGCAAAATATACCACCTCGGGAGAGAGGTATTTCAAGTCTACGAAGCCCCGCCTCTCGGCCGTTATTGTTCCTTTCCCAGTCCTTGTCATAAAATAGAATATTGTGCAGCAATCAGAAATGATGAGTTTGTGTCGTTTGTAGGGACATGGATGAATCTGGAGAACATCATCCTCAGCAAACTGACACAAGAACAGAAAATGAAACACCGCATATTCTCACTCATAGGCAGGTGATGAAAAATGAGAACACATGGACACAGAAAGGGGAGTACTAAACACTGGGGTCTATTGGGGGGAAAAGGGGAGGCCCAGTGGGAGGGGGAGGTGGGGAGGGATAGCCTGGGGAGAAACGCCAAATGTGGGTGAAGGGGAGAAGAAAAGCAAAGCACACTGCCATGTGTGTACCTACGCAACTGTCTTGCATGCTCTGCTCATGTACCCCAAAACCTAAAATCCAATAAAAAATAAAAAAAAAAAAGAAAGCCGCAGCATTTGGAAGAAGCACTAAGCAGGTAGCAGGAGCCTAAAATTGAGTTTCTGTCACTGCTGTGTGTCACTGTGAACACTAGGCCATGGCCCGCTTTGGGTGCTGCTTCTGTGACAAAGGATCAATGTCTCATACCCATGAAGGTCTCTTAAATTCCTTAGGGCCTAATACACCTGAGTACATGGGCTGTGACATGGGAGCTAGACTTACGCCTCCATCACCCCACTAGCTGTGGTCCTCTCCCCGACAGCAAGACGGCACGCAAGGGTCCTGTTTGGGCTGCGAAGTTTAATGCGAACAGAAAGAGGCAGACGACAGCTAACACAGTGTAAGCTACCCAATGAAAAACACAAACTCTCCAATAAATACATTGGAATGGACCCAATCACCTTTTATCAATGGCGCATGGCACCATCCCCATTGGTGGCAGCTTCCATCCTCGGCCCCTCCCTTCCCGCTTCCCTCAGAAACTCCATATTTGTGTGTAAATAAGGAAGTGTCTTAGGATTCTGGGTACTGATGGTTCCCCAAGAACTTACGAACACCCATGTGTAGGGTGCACTTGAGAAGAAACTAAGCTTGCCGGCAGCACAGACCAAGGCCTCCTATTAATTTCCCGAATCAATCCTGGCCATGATTATCTGGCCCAGGAAAGAACAGGTCTTTGCTGATGGCCCCAGACTTGACATCAACACTCTCTGTTGCCCGTAAGAATGACTAATCACCTAGCTGTAATTTCCCAGGGTTTGTGGGTACCACTTCCTCAGCTTTCCTCGCGTTTGAATTTGCCAGATTTCGTCTGGGGGCTTGCTAGGACTTTGAAGCACCATGTCACCAAAACCGCCAGCCAGCTCTCGGTTCAGCCTGGCGAACCGTGTGGTACTCTTGAACTTACTACTTCCTGCCCCCACACCTGAGAGTCGCCCCACGCACTGCTTTCCCCGCATCACCCACCGTCAATCAAACAAACAGAGAAACCCAGAAACCTCAGTTCTCAACTGCAGTCAATACAACCTCCTTTCCTGGGGTAGCTTTGCCTTCGTTTTAAAGGTCATGGAATGAGTCAGGGGCAGAAGAGAGAAACAGAGGCCATGGGTTCTGTGACTCCACGTCTCAGAGAGAGAGCTGCAGATCCAGAAAAATGATCTTATTAAGCTGCACCAGTCGCCGGGGGGAGGGCAGTGCGAATTAATAAAAAAAATCAGAGTGATCGGAATACTGTTTTGCTATTTTACACACGGTCTCAAGAGCTAGACAAATAAATTTGCTTAGTGTATGTTCTAAGTCACAAAGAGGTAAGAGGAAACTGGAACTATACTAGCCAAGCACCCTGAGGAGAGCAAGGGTGGGCTTCCATTACAATCATAATATCATTCATGTTTTCTCGTGCACGTTATTTAAGTCTATATGTATTTACTCATACAGACCAGATTTGTTGAGTACTGCTATGTGGGATTCACAGTATGAAGTGTCATGGGGCAGGCAGACCTGGGTACCCTCGGAGAACTTGGTCAATAGCGATTTCTTTCTTTCTTTTTTTTTTTTGAGACGGAGTTTCGCTCTTGTTACCCAGGCTGGAGTGCAATGGCGCGATCTCGGCTCACTGCAACCTCTGCCTCCTGGGTTCAGGCAATTCTCCTGCCTCAGCCTCCCGAGTAGCTGGGATTACAGTCACGCGCCACCATGCCCAGCTAATTTTTTGCATTTTTAGTAGAGACGGGGTTTCACCATGTTGACCAGGATGGTCTCGATCTCTTGACCTCGTGATCCACCCGCCTTGGCCTCCCAAAGTGCTGGGATTACAGGCGTGAGCCACCGCGCCCGGCCCAATAGCGATTTCTTAACTGCTAGTCATCAAGATGCTGTTCTAGCAGGAAAAAATAACGGCTGGAAAACTTATTTACACCTTCAGTACACAAGGCTATCTGGAACAAACCAGATACAGGAAACATTCATACAGGGAGCATTTCTAAAACAGATAAAATCAGGGCTCAGTCTTCTTTATTAAAACAAAAAAGCAAAAGACTTTGCAATTTGAGCAAAGATTATTTCCACAGAGGGTCATCTCTCGTAAGAGGTGCCTGTTTCTCAGACCCAGTGTCCCTCTTCTGGGGCCATTCCTTGCTGGATGGTGATTCATTTTACTGAAGGACTCACTGTAGACAGCGTGCAACCAACTCTTGAGAAATACGTCAACGGTTTGAACAAACTCTGCCTGTATTCATTTGCTTAGCAAATCATTTTGTCACAGATTTAGCCCAGCCAGAGTCTAAATGATCAGAATTAGTGGAGCTATACCAATACCCTTTCTACTAAAAACCTGCCAAAGAAATAACATCAGTTCACATTATCATTACGGATCCTTGCCCTTTTCTCCCTTAACTCTTCTCTTCCCTTTCATTTTGTTATTCATTTTCTTACGTTCTGAATTTCAAGAAGACTTCCATGTGTTATCAGCATATGGTACATCATTCACATAAGTACACGAGATTTCCTATACATCATTAACAAAACTGAGCTTGTGTTCCAGTAAGTGAAACTGAAGAGGAACCAAAATCACAAAGATAACCCTTCGAACTAAGGCGCAGCTAGAAGAGCAGTCCCCTGCCCGGTCACTCACTGCACTCTTTCTCAGAACTTTCATCTTTACATATGCACAAATCAACGGAGTGTTTCTGCTCTGCCTTACTTGTATAGAGGACCTCCCTGCAGCTCTCGACCTTCCTCTGGCTCCGATTAGCCCCTGAGGGACCTGGATCACCCACGTGCAACAAGTTGATGACACAGCAGAAAGCCGTCTTTCAGAAGAATCAAGAGTCCCACCTAGGGACATCAGGTCCACATGCTCCTCCCCGGTTCTGCTGACTTCCCTGGACTTGCTCTCCTGTTGCCCTGACGTGTGCCCCAAGCCAGATCTCACAAACAAGGTGGGGCCGCCACTCATTCCCGGCCAGTCTTGTCCTGAGTCATCCAAGAAGAATGCTGGAAAGGAGAACGACAACTGTGGCCACTGGAGACCTTGTCATTCTGATGAACACTTCCAACATCAGATGGGAAGGCCTTCCTTCCCCTTTCTTGTCCTTCCCTCTCCATGTCTCACAGACACCAAATCTACTTCCCAGAGAAGTGGTTGGTGGGCAGTGAGCCGGGCAGCCCAAGTAATCCCACAGGTGAGCACGTTGACGCTGATGCATGCTACCCCTTGAGTTTAACTTCTTACCAGCTCTCTGCAAAGACAGTAGAAAACCACCTTTCAGGAAACCCCAGCTCTCTGGATCATCTGTCCTTAGGCTGCCGGGATTCTCAAGGGCATGCAGATAGCTGAACTTCACTTATTTTCAATAATTATGTTACAATAATACATAAGGAATTTAATGTATTATTTAAATAATACACAGGGACTCCTTACCCAAGAAAGATAATGTCAAGGCTAGATTTTATAAAAAGGCTAATCATTACACATAAATAAATGGCTTAGAAGATAGAGTTTTATCAATACAGACTATTTGTTATCTCAAAACTGGTTGAGATTGACAAATGGGATCCTATCAAAATCACTTCCCCATTCACATAAAATGGCCATTTTCTTTGAAAATTTGTGGGAAATCACATTTTTTTGGGAAAATTTTCCACCTCAGGGCACACCAGGAGCAGGGAAAAAGCAAAGGAGAAGGTAAGTTAAACTAGTTGAGTACTTTCTCAGTGAAATGATTTCAAAGATCAAATTCCCCTAAAAAACAAACAATAGATTCTCTGCAAGTTATCCTTCTTGGAGATTTTCACACCAAAACAAATATGAAAGAAACGCATGCGAGTTTATCAGGGTCAGAGTTATTACCGTACCCGGGAGTATACACAAATCCATCCATCCTCCTGCCATCCACACATCCATTCATTCATCTATTCCAAACAAATCAAGAAGTATTTATTGAGTGCTTACTATGCAATATCTTGCTCTTGGGGCTCGGAGGCTACAGGAAGGACCGAGGCAAGCTCTCAGTCCACAAGGAGGGTGAGAGAAAGGAAGAAGATTGGAGCATGTGCAGTTGTGTAGAGCTTTCTTCAGCACTTCAGATACCAGACGAATCCAGGCAGCACAGCCAACTCTGTAGCCCTTGACCTTGTCTTAGAGAAACTAAGTGCTTGAGGTAAAGGTGTTAATTCCTTTAATGCTTAGCAAATGTACCAAATCTGACAGCGTGCGATCTGCATACTTACTATACCTCTGGCTTCATGTTACGATTCCTACCTTTGTTTTCCTTCCACCCTGACTTATTCACTGAATTTCTATCTTAAATATTCTGTGTAGTATTATAAGCTACCTCAAATCCTCTAGGGATGTAAAGGGGTCTACATTCTTTTTTTTTTTTTTTTTTTCCGAGATGGAGTTTCGCTCTTGTTACCCAGGCTGGAGTGCAATGGCGCGATCTCGGCTCACCGCAACCTCCGCCTCCTGGGTTCAGGCAATTCTCCTGCCTCAGCCTCCTGAGTAGCTGGGATTACAGGCACGCGCCACCGTGCCCAGCTAATTTTTGTATTTTTAGTAGAGATGGGGTTTCACCATGTTGACCAGGATGGTCTCGATCTCTTGAGCTCGTGATCCACCCGCCTCGGCCTCCCAAAGTGCTGGGATTACAGGCTTGAGCCGCCGCGCCCGGCCTAGGGGTCTACATTCTTGAAGGATAAATACAACTACCCTACCAGATCACCAACAACAGTAACAAACATGGCAATTCTTATTATCACAGGTAACTTTCATTGAGGGCTCATATGCGTTGAGCACCTTACACGTATTTTCTCATTTATTCTCCCCAATCATCTCTTGAGATTGCTACAGTTATGATCCGTATCATGGTAAAGGAAAATGAAACACAGAGAGTTTATGTTATACGCTAGTCTGCGGTAGAACCAAGATTTCAACCCATACACTTTGAGTGCGGAGCGGTTCCTTGTGTTTTATCCTGGTACTCAGGCTCTCCAGGTCTCCTGATGGGACAGAAGCCCACTGCTCACTGGTCGGACTCAGTAGGCTTTCCTATTGTTTCACTTTAGGACTCTGACGCTGTGTCCTTCCCTGTCGTAGGGATCTTCTTGAATATGGCCTCCATTTTCTCTGATGCTGTGGTTGGTTTAATAGGCGCTCCCCGATCTGAGTACTGCGTCTCTGGAGGGTGAGGTCCTGAAGAAAAGAGTGTGTCCTACTCACTTTCTAACTGTTGAGTATCTGGAGGTAGACATGAACCACAGCAGGTGTTTAAGAAAGGTTTGTGTGGGCTGACTGAATGAATGAGGGTCCCACCACTTTCTAGTGAATACTGTGCCTGGGATGCTCTGGCCACCCTCCCAGATAGGCACTCCCAGGTCCTGCCTCCCTCCTCCCCACTCCTCACACTGGGCCCTTCGTGATAGCTCTGTGGCTTCACCTGCCTGTGTCTGACAAGTTCTGCCTCTCTAGGTGACGCTTCTAAAATTAAACAACTACCAATCTGTGAATGGTAAAGCATATGCATTCAGATTTTATCAAAGCAGAAAGCAAGCACATTTTACAAGGAAAAAGGTCTTTCTGATAAGCAATTATAAAACTGACTTGATTTCAATCTAATTTACCATATTTAGAAGTGCCACATTCAGAATTGGAATGGGCACGTTTAATTATCTTACAAGTTCAGGTATTTCAATGTCTTCTTTTCCTCCAGTTCAGCTTAGCACAATGCCAGCGCCCCTCTTTCCCACTCTCACATGGTCTTTCTCTGTATTTTCTGTGTTCTTCTTACCTGAACTATTTACTTGATGATTTCATGTGTAACTTAGTGCTATGAGTCGTTGTCTTCAATTACTATTTAATCCCTGCTTTGTTGGTTCATGGTACCCATGTTTCTATCTCCCATGGAAATTTTTCTTTTAATTTCTAATTTTTGTGGGTATATAGGTGTTTATATTTATGGGGTAGAGATGCTTTGATAAAGGCAACAACATGTAATAATCACATCATGGAAAATGGGGTGTCTATCCCCCCAGCATTTATCGTTTGTGTTACAAACAATCCAATTATACTCTTAGGTCTTTTAAAACATACAATTAAATTATTTTGACTCTAGTCACCCTGTGGTGCTGTCAAATACTTCGTCTTCTTCTTAATAACTATTCATTTTTGTACCCACTCCCATGGAAATTTCTTGACAAGCGATCACTGTGACTTGTGCCTCTTGGGATCTAGTCATTTGAGAACTGGTTCCACGGTGCTTCCGGAAAGGCCATGAAATTTCATCAAAGACTATGCCCCTCAAATAAACCTAATTAAAGGTCCTCTACTGGGTCATTCATACACGTGAAGTGGAGGGAGACCATAGAGAGCAGTCTCCAGGCAGAATTCTGGTCAGAAATGTGGAAATTCTGGCCACAAGTGAAAGGCAAGAAAGGCAAGGGGTGAATGGTGGTGGTGGTGGTTTGAGGGGCACACAACATACTTGAATGGCCACATAGCCTAGGCACTGGGATACATGATTTACACCCTTGATTTCACTTAACCACCTACAGAACCCTCAGATACTGACATAATGCTGCCTCCCCTTCTACCCGTAATTAAGGCCATATAGCTATTAGGTGATGAGGTTGGGGTGTGACTCCAGGTTTCCTTGACTCCAAAACGATACTGTTTCCTCTATATTGCATTCAGAGTTGCCTTCACATTTCACTCTGCGCACTGTCCAGAATTCCCCCTTTAAGCTCAGAATGAAGGAAATGAAGGTTAGTGAGAGGTCATGCTGGCAAGTGTAATGGGGTCAGGACCAATGGGGAAGGTGTCATGACCAATGGGAAAGGGTGTCAGGGCCAATGGGAAAGGGTGTCAGGGCCAATGGGAAAGGGTGTCAGGGCCAATGGGGAAGGAAAGTGGAAATGTCTACTTTCATTGTTGTCTTGGGGTTGCAAAAATGAAGGCGGCAATGGTTCTAAGGTCATTAATGGCCAGTGTTGAACACCTACTGTATGTAAGGCAGTTTGCCACTGCACAGGGCACCAACAGAATCAGGACAAGGTCATATTACCCAGGCTCCAGCTTACGTGAAAGCCAGCTGGGCCAGGAAGACTCATTTCCCTTTCCTTGTGCTGGAAAGCCAGCAGCCAATCATCTCTTGAAAGACCAAACCAAGGTAGTCCCTCCATTTTATTCTGAGTGGGCCCCGCCTAGAGCCCCGTCTGCACGTGTCTCCCGTGGGGCTGCAGACGCGCCACTGTGTCTAGGGGCCGGCGGGTGTACCGGGAGATGAAACCAGACTTCAGGCAAGCAGGGGGTTAATAGCTCATAAAATAAAACCCTCTAACACAAAAATGTTATTTTAATTGTATTACATTGAGGAGCCCTGAGGGTCGTGGGGTAGATAATCAAAAAGGACAAGGAGGAAATTAAAAAAGGGAAGAAGGCAATCAAAAAGGCCATTTAGGAGAGGCCCTTAATCCTCAATAGAAAGAACACTAATTATACTACAGAATCTCCTTATAATTAACCCTGATATAAAGTGTTTTTTGAGCCGTAATAACTTTCACATTCACAATCGTTTTGATCGCAAACTCCTGAGAACGCCTCACAAACAGCAGCTCTCGCAGGTTGGCTGGTTTTCGTCCCCAGCAAGCCCGGGGATTACACTGCGGTTCATAACCAAAAAGACACAGATTTCCGCCCTCAGCTAACTCCACTGCTTCGCTCAACTCAGCCCATTGCTTTCTCTCTTTTTTGGCAAGAACAGCTCAAAAGGCAACCATCCTCGTGCTTCCTTCCCTTCTTTGTGATCGCTTCCCTATGCTCGTTTTTAACCTTTGATATGACTTGCAACATCTCATGTTGCAAAACGCACTGAATTCCCAACATGTCTTCTTTGGTGAAAAGACCCCTGCTTAGATTTACCTACACTCCTAGGGCACACATTGCTGTAATAGTTCTTCACGTTTCCAGGCAAAAGCCAGGATTCAGACGGACTCTGCTCGAATCCCGTCCAAAATAAGGGCCTCACATTCCTCTCGCCGACAGCGGATTCCTTAAGAACCAAAGCTCCAAATTGTCAACTAGAAAGATTTACGTACAGAACAGAACAAGGAAAGAATGCAGACAGTGATAGACTTCAGGGGTCCCAGGGTATCCGGAGGCAAAGCAACCGGTACCAGAGTGAGGAGAGAGAAGGGCCAGGAACAGGTTGTTTGGGACTTTAATAAAAAATGGCGTGAAAGTGAAAAGAATCTGTCCCTGTCCTCACATGAACCGGCCATCGCTCTTATCCCACCTAGTAAGAGAAGGAGCAGGATCTCAGATCCCATGAGATCCCCGGGGAGATACTGTCAATGGGGCGCCTGCCTGCCAAGTGAAACTCTAGGAGAGGCTCACGGGCACTCCTGACATTGACAGCGCTCTGAAGGTATTCGTCTCCTCTGAATGCACTCCTCGACCTGGCTTCACCTCCTCCTGGCAAACACACATCAGACGTATCTGAAAGGTCTGCCTGCTCACAGTGGTCTACACGCTCACCTTAACTTGGAGACTGGGACAGCCAAGTCTGTGAAACATTGAACCTAGTCGTTTTCCTCCGTATCAATATAATGAATACCAAACGAAATTTTCCATTTCTCCTTGCACGTTATTGGAACGAAAAACCTTACTGCTCCTTCCCATCCAGGTGACTACTCCTCATGTAGAATTTAACAAGATAAGAAGATGCTTCCTTTTTTGCTTTTTATTTGTTTTTTTTTAGATTCAGGTCTCACTGTGCTGCCCAGGCCAAAATACTTTTTTGCTTTGTAAGCAGAATCCATAACCAAGAGACAAATATTCTCTTACTGTTCAACAATATTAAGTATCTACAGTATACCCACCACCCCTCCCATGCTCACCCTTGGACCTAGGCAATATAGGATAGGAATTATATTGACCTGGCTTGTGTAGGGACTAGGTTGCTCCTCTTCACTTACCTATTCGGTTTCATAGCAAGTTACAGCTCATTAACACAGGAGAACATAGGATGTTAGTTCATTTCCACTTTAAAATATCCCTACTAAATAAATCATCATTCATTTCATCCAAAATATCTATAGAGACTCACAATTCACTTACAAAGTTGAACAAATGGATTAAAAATGAAGAACAGGTTGTAAGTCTCCCATCTGAAAAAATTTTACAAGCAAAATGCATTTACCAGTAAAATACACTGAAAGGCTCTGCAGCAGCATCCCTGCTCCATTCATTAATGCCCCAAGTATATGCCCAGTGCTAGTCATTTCTCAACAGCTGAGGGTGAGGCAGGCACAGATCCTGCCCTAAAAAAACTTAAGGTGCAGTAGGGGAGGTAACACACATTTACATATAATTCAACTGCAAGTCAGAGTGTGAAAAGTACTCTATGAAAGGTGCAGATTTTTAAATATTCATATAATGAGGAAATTAGAATACAGATGTAGGACAGTATGAATTTTATCTGGTAGAGGTCTCCCCTTCAGTTGTCCCATTTGAACAGAGCTAACACTGTTCTATCCATAGGCAAGATATTTACAACTCTCTTTGTTGGGCTTTTCTTCTAGGTGTAAGTACCATTAGCAGGACAGGAGCTGGAAGCCAGTAGGAGGAGCTGAAGCTGAGGCTGATCTTTACCTCCCAGTTTTTGGCGTCACTTGCTTTGAGAAGGCAGGCCCCAACACTGGGCCCCCTCTCACATCTCCCCACCCCACCCCACATGCTGAGTACCTCCCACCTCGGCTGTGCTCCATCAAAACTTCATTGCCGAAGAGGCTCATGGATGCCACTGAAGAGGACAACACATTAACTGGAAAGGCGCAATCTCTCAATCACTTTCCTTATTCCAACCTCCAATAATACATATTTTAACAGAGGGTTCCGGAGATGAGTCTTAAGCCAAAAGAAAGTCCATCTTAGGAGAGCCGGAGACAACAGAGTCAGGAGGCCTGGATTCCAGTCCCAGATTAGTCACTCAATACAATACCCTTGGACAAATCCCTTTATGTACCTGAGCCTCCATTTTCTCCACTGTTAGAATTCACCAATAGCAGGTTCCCAGTGTTCTGAGGATATAATACGCGCTACAGCGCTCTAATGAATTACGTAAATCCATTTAAATACAATCACGAGAGGAAATTTTCGTGAGGTGCAGGGAATCTTTTGACAGGAACCTGTGTGTATTACCTCGGGTAGGGTAGGTTTGTTCTGAGGCAAGACCTGTGCCAAGAAATAGCACTGAATCCATCCCAACGACATTGTAACCATTTACACAGCTGTTAGCTGAGTTGTTCTTCTGTGTATTAAATCTAAAACATAAAGTCTAATCTCACTCATACTTTATACGGTCAGGGTTACAGATGGTATTTTCTACAGAACATCTTACCTCTCTGCTTTAAGGCTAGTTGTGAACAATAGATTTAGTTTTTAAAAACATTGAGGCCGGGTGCGGTGGCTCACGCCTATAATCCCAGCACTTTGGGAGGCCAAGGCGGGTGGATCACGAGGTCAAGAGATCGAGCCCATCCTGGTCAACAAGGTGAAACCTACGTCTCTACTAAAAATACAAAAATTAGCTGGGCATGGTGGCACGTGCCTGTAGTCCCAGCTACTTGGGAGGCTGAGGCAGGAGAATTGCCTGAACCCAGGAGGCGGAGGTTGCGGTGAGCCGAGATGGCACCATTGCACTCCAGCCTGGGTAACAAGAGCGAAACTCCGTCTCAAAAAAAAAAAAAAAATTCCTACATTCCTTCTTTTCTGGTTCCATTTCTGGAAATAGCAAGACTAGCAGCACTGAATGAAAGTGGCCCTTGTCGTGACCTGTCCCTTGTCCTGACCTGTCCCTTGTCCTTCTTTACATTTATCTCCTGTTACACTAGCACAAATAAACAGTGAACAAGAGTAAACAGCTAACAATGGGGAAGCAGTTTTTAAAAGCAGACCTCGTTATCGCTGTTAAATAGCCCACAGTTCCAAACGAGGCCGCGAGTATCTTGTCTCCCTTCAGTTGACCACAGGAGTAGATCCGCACTGTGTGATGCTGGAAGGTCTTCCTCTACACAGGAAGCCGGCTTTCCTCCCACAGCGTTTCAGGTGTACACACATGAGCCTTGGAAGTGACTGTTAGCAGGTGGAAACTTTGGGGCTACCAAGGACTGTGGGAAGCGCCATTCTTCTCATTCTGAACAGCTGCATTGGGCTAAATGGTCTTAACCTTTCATGGCCTGATTTCTTTTGCTGTTGTCATCATCTTCCAGTTAATTTAAATCAACCATTATTTCTTTAAAATATAGAGAGAATACATGCTGGCTTGAATATCTTTAAAAATACAGTAGTACACAGAATACAAATTGAAGGAGCTTTCCCTTCCCTGCATTCCTGAATCCCTCTCTTCTCTTTGGAGGTCCAACTTTTTTTTTTTTTGAGACGCAGTTTCGCTCTTGTTACCCAGGCTGGAGTGTAATGGCACCATCTCAGCTCACCGCAACCTCCGCCTCCTGGGTTCAGGCAATTCTCCTGCCTCAGCCTCCTGAGTAGCTGGGATTACAGGCACGCGCCACCATGCCCAGCTAATTTTTTGTATTTTTAGTAGAGACGGGGTTTCACCATGTTGACCAGGATGGTCTTGATCCCTTGACCTCATGATCCACCCGCCTCGGCCTCCCAAAGTGCTGGGATTACAGGCGTGAGCCACCACACCCGGCCTGGAGGTCCAACCTTTAAATGCAACTTTTTCTAGCCTACTTTCCATGCTTTAAATATATGCTTAAATACAGATGCATGTATGTGTGTGGCCACTTATATTTCTCTTTGTATGTTTTCCTGTGATCCTTTTATTTTACTTCATACTATATCATGGATTCATTTCCAAGACAATGTATCTATATTTGGTTACTTTCTAACACTGTTTTGTATTACAAGGAATAAATAGAAAGGTACATTACAATATAAAAAGTTTATGACTCAACAAAATCTCAGTGAGCTACTCATATAAGAAAATAATATTTCTTTTGACGGAAAGAACAGTATTTTCATTGATTCTTTAAAAAAAAATACTTTTATTTTGAAGCCCAGGGGTGCATCAGGTTTGTTACACAGGTAAATGTGTGCCGGGGGGGTTGCTGTATGGAATATCTCATCACTCAGGTACTGAGTCTAATACGCATGAGTTATTTTTCCGAATCTTCTCCTTCCTCCCACCTTCATTGCTTCTCAATAACAATCTGTCACATGTAAAGGCTAACCCAGTAAGCAGGAAAGAAACCCAACAGCTTTAACTCAAGAAGCTTGTGAACCCTGGTGAGCCATAGGAGTCAACAACTATCAGTGATGGTAAATAAGGTCATTTGAGCAGCGTGTCTAGAAAAGGATGATGTCCCAAACCCCGAAACAATACACTTGAATTTCACCAATAAAATTTCATTTCTTTGGTCTAAACAAGGCCAATACTAAGCATTCTCTCTCTTTTGTTTTTTTTTTTTTTCAAGATGGAGTTTCGCTCTTGTTACCCAGGCTGGAGTGCAATGGCGCGATCTCGGCTCACCGCAACCTCCGCCTCCTGGGTTCAGGCAATTCTCCTGCCTCAGCCTCCTGAGTAGCTGGGATTACAGGCATGCACCACCATGCCCAGCTAATTTTTGTATTTTTAGTAGAGACGGGGTTTCACCATGTTGACCGGGATGGTCTCGATCCCTTGACCTCGTGATCCACCCGCCTCGGCCTCCCAAAGTGCTGGGATTACAGGCGTGAGCCACCACGCCCGGCCTAAGCATTCTCTTTAAACATGCATATGCGTTTGTGATTAAGCAACACTTTAGTTTGTGTGATGCTTTCCTTTCCAGAAAGCACGATTCAATCTGAGAACACCGAGTGTTTCTGGTGAAAGAATATTCAGAATATTCTAACACTGGGGAGGGGGAGACACGAAATAGAGAAGATGTACTGGGAGAAGAAAACATCACAACAGCACGGGTTCCAAATTAGCTGAAGCATCCACTCCCTGCCTAGAGATGGCTCCGACTGCTAAGAGGAAAAGTTAACTTCAGGCGAATAACATTAGACTGTTTGAGAAAGGTAAGTGGTTTCTTTGGCGAACTAGAACAGAGGGGACAAGTACAGCAAGCACACTAACACCCCACTCCCTGTTTACAGCAGACATCACTAATCTATTGTGGAATCCTTTCCCACCAAACCAGGACTCAGCACTCCGGGCAGCCTCTACCACTGACCGCACTTAGTGCCCAAATGAAATACAATTTGTCATTCAGTCACGGGAGTCGTCTCTTTCTATTAGCAACCATGAGTTGGAATTTCACAAGTAGACATGAATTGCAAAAGCTTAAAGTTGCTGGCAGGGTTCTTTTACAGCCAAGTATCTGCAGAGGAGGACACGTCCCTGGGAAAATAGGAGGTCTCTCTTAGCTAATGGATTAGGATCCTACCACACCAGACTAGAAGCTCGGAGTGTGCAAAAGGAGAGCATTGAGCATCCAGCCTCTTAGAGGCTGAGTTGAACGGCCATCTAAATCATCTGTGATATGGAATAGGCTGCACCTTCAGCAGATGCTGGGTGTACAGAGCTTTCAAGAATTTAAAAAAGATGTTGCCTTAAAATGTCTTGTTTGGATAGGGCCATCTCTGCATATACACCCCCAAATTAGATTATTTTTAAAAAGTTCTATTATCTAAAAATACTATGTAACATTTTAAAATATAGTAACCATCAAGGAAAACAGAGACTGAATCTAACAGGAAGAGGATGTGAGTGTCAAATTGTTGGATTATGTAAGATAGAAAGGTAGGTGCGGGTAAGCCAGCACCTTCCAGACTCCTGAGAGGCAGCAAAGATTGGGTGCCTGTGCAGAGGTCAGGCCAAAGCTTTCCTCTCTGTGGGAAATCTTCGGCAAACAGCCAGCTCCCTGCCCAGGACACACCACATCCACCACCACATTTCAGGAGGCTTACTCGGAGTTTCAGTGTAGAAGTTGTCCTAAAAAAATTAAGCAAATTAAATTAGAAAGCCTTACCCTGATTTGGCCAGCTTAGTTCAACTGTGTCAGAGGGAGGTTGATCAAGCCCTTCCAGCTTGTCTGAGATGTAATAATCATTCTCATTCTCAGCTGGGCGGGGTGGCTCATGCCTGTAATCCCAGCACTTTGGGAGACTGAGGTGGGTGGATCATAAGGTCTAGAGATAAGACCATCTTGGCTAACATGGTGAAACCCCATCTCTACTAAAAATACAAAAAAAAAAAAAAAAATTAGCTGGGCGTGGTGGCACATGCCTGTAGTCCCAGATACTTGGGAGGCTGAGGCAGGAGAATTGCTTGAACCCAGGAGATGGAGGTTGCAGGGAGCCGAGATCGCGCCACTGCATTCCAGCCTGGTGACAGAGCAAGACTCTGTCTCAGATAAAAAAAAAAAAAAAATCATTCTCATTCTCTCTCTCTTACTTGTACACACCCACCCACAGACACACACACGTACACACACCACCCTCTACTTAGCCAACACATGAACACTTATACAACCCTACATGCCCTGACACAAGAAGACTTAAACATACAATCTCACATACTCACATTCACATACCTACAGCTACACACAGACATTCACACACGTACTTTTAAAGACTATTCTATTATCAGCCTTTGGAGATGCAAAGTCAAATATTGCCTCATCCCCCATTATATTATTTTCTCTCAAAACAAAAACCACTTTCTTTTGACAGAAATCTCCATCCGCAAAAGGGACACTCTCGTAAACATCAGGCCTTGGGGACTGTGTGGGAAATAAGCACACACCTGCTCTGCAGCCGGCCCCTTTATTGCCAAGATGGCATTAGCCTGCTCCTCTGGAGGAATTCTGGCTCAGAACTTTTATAAGTAGGAGACTCAATTATGCTTCTTATGAGTTCCCTAAATTTGGAAATGGAGCTAAATAAGGAAATGCATTAGTCAGTGTCCTTCCCAACCTCCTCCCCAACTCATACTTCAATCTTTTTTTCCCCCTGCTTTCTTGGGGTGATTTCTTTGAATTGGTAAAAACTACCAACTATAGAGGCCAGAAACAAGGCACAATACTGAGATGGGAATGAGGACAGTGGAAGAAGAGGAAACAAATGGCAATCTTACACATGGGTATGACCAGACTGTCCGGGTGAATCCCCAGGGCAAGCAGTTTTTGTGTGGGCAGAGCCAACTCATGTCATGCCGCACTCCCCCGAAAAGTGAGCAGTGCTACTGTGAGATTCCAAGGAAAGAACACACTTTGACATGAGATCTTTAGATTTTAATTAAAACGCAAAGATTAATGTTGCCAATATTTGGAAACTAGCGAGGGTATTCCCCACGAATGAGTACTGAGGGAGAAAGAAGACGATAATCTGAAAATTAAACTGTATGATCTCCCATAAAAGGGGCAGGAAGAGATACGCAAAGTCACCTTATGGAGCTTCTGGAAGAACAAAATTTTACTGGAACCGGCCTGAATTTACAAATCCATCAGAAGGAGGTATGACAAGCAAGCCTGGCCACGGACGCAGAGAGAAAGGACAGTTATGGAAACAAACATGGGCAACGGCCTATTAGTATTTTTCAGGCCTAACGATCCAATCAGTTGTTCCCACTGGTTGGAAAGTTTAGCTGCCTAACTTCAGTGTATGCAACTTTCTGCAGACAGGTGAGCAGCTGGAACAGGGGCAGAGAGAAAGAGAAAGAGAGAGAGGACTGAGATGGGAATGAGGAAGGGAAGAAGAAATGAAAGAGGGCTACAGAGTGGGAGGAGACAGACAGAGAGTGAGATGGAGATGAGAGATGTAACTCTTTTTTTTTTCTTTTTTTTGAGACAGAGTTTCACTCTTGTTACTCAGGCTGGAGTGCAATGGCGCGATCTCGGCTCACTGCAACCTCTGCCTCCTGAGTTCAGGCAATTCTCCTGCCTCAGCCTCCTGAGTAGCTGGGATTACAGGCATGCACCACCGTGCCCAGATGATTTTTTGTATTTTTAGTAGAGATGGGGTTTCACCATGTTGACCAGGATGGTCTCGATCTCTTGACCTCGTGATCCACCTGCCTTGGCCTCCCAAAGTGCTGGGATTACAGGCGTGAGCCACTGCGCCCGGCTTGAGAGATGTAACTCTTAATCCTTCATCAGCCTCTTCAGTTTCTCAGATGAACATCTCTCTGTGCACAGCAAAAGTTTTAGTGTTTAATCATAGCTGCTGTTATTCAACAGGACCCCTAATCAGTGTTCTCCAACTGAGGTCTTCGAGCCGACAGCATCGGAATCAGCTGGAAACTTATTAAAATGCAAACTTGAGTCTCACCCCACCCCCACTGAATCGGAAACCCTGCAGGTGGGGTCCAGCAATTTGTGCTTTAACAAGTTCTCTCAGCAATTCTGATGCACAATGAAGTTTGGACACCACTCCCCTAAACACAAGCCAACTACCACATCTGGAGCTGTGCCGAAAAAACAGCTGGAGAAATCTCTCTTTTAAAATAAACACGGTAACATTCTGATTTTAACACAGGAACTGATTATTTTATACATTAGTTTTGGGAGCTTGAGAGATATGAGTCTCCCTCTCATCTCTGAACATTGCAAAGACAAGTTTTTGAGTCTGTGGCGCTGAAAGCTTGTCTCAGCCAATGGGAGACAGTCACCAAGGTAATGGTCCACCATTAGGTTTCTTGGGACCCCTGACCTCCCCATGTGCTGAGTGGGTACCTCTCCATTTTCACACACTTACAGAAAAGTAGGTCTCCCTGATTTGACAGAGATCCACACCTTGATAACATGCTGTAGAAAGATCTAACATACTCTTCCAAAAGACTATTCAGTACAGTGTATAATGTGATGGCAATCATGTAGAGGCTTTGAGGTGGCAGATGGGGCCAGAAACCGCTGTGATACTTTGGGCAATGGCTAACTAAACTGTGTTCCTGCATTTCCAATACATCATTCTGGTATTTGTTTCTAGCCTGCTTTTATTGTTCATTTTATCTGCTATTCACACTCGGACTTGACTTGCAGACAACTGTGGGCAGCACAGTTGGGTATAAAAGAGAGTTATTTAATGGTGTTATTTAAGGTGTGTACCTTAGGCATGCAGTTTACAAAAGCAAGTCTCTGTGAGGTACAAAGCATCAGAGAGCAAAACAACATTCACTGACATCTCTTCAGAGGAGAGAAAGAAGCTGAGTCACTGAGCCTGCAATTCAAGAGAAGGCAAATATATCACAGAACAAAGAATAAACCTCAACCCTGGGTCACAGGACATCTACCTCAGAGATGTTCACCAACACAGAAAGATTTGTTGCTTATGATAAAAGACATCTGTGACAAGACATACTGAACAAAGCATTATTTGACCTCTAACTAAACATAGCTGCTTTATAACAGGTTGTTTTTTTATATAATATTGCTAAACACTATTTCTGTAGCTCTTTTAAGAAAAGAGAGAACAGCAAGTGTTATTAAATCTGCAGTAGGCATCATTCTAATCTGTGTCTGGGAAAGCATATGACACCTCCATCGTAACTGACTAATTTGCTATTTAGGGATAGAAACTAATGCTACTTAATTGAAATAAAACCAGATGCACTGCTGAGAGCCTACCACCTTTAGAACTATGCTAAGCATCACAGGGAAAAAAGAAGAAAAAAAAAAAAGACCAGGTTGCACTTTGGCCTCCAGAAGAGACAAGGTAAACAGAAGGTGAGTTCAAAATGTTTGTGTTTAGAGAACTCCATGTGAATTGAAATGTGGCAGGAGAAGCTTTCATAGAAGAGATGAACTTTGCTCAGTGGGTAAAATTTCACAAGGCAGTTTGGCAGGAAACACAAGCAAAGCAGCACAATGGATTCAAGGCTCAGTGGTTTGGAAGATAAAATTCAATCCCTCACTTCCATTTGGGATGAAACATTGGGAAGAAGCAAAAGTGTCACCAGAAGGAGGGTAAACTCCCCATCGGAGATGGACTTATTGACTTGACCAGCCAAGTCCACAGTAATCCTCCATCCCCATTCCATGTCCTTCACAACACACACTTCAGCTGTCACCTCTCCTAATTATCTTGCTTACCTGTCAATTCTAAGGAGTCATCTAGGGATAAAGCGAGGACCTCAGAAGCCAGGACTGAGTCTGGGGGAGGGGCTGAAGAAGTTATGGGGCTGGAGGATTCTCACCAGGGCCGTCAGCTCACTGCTGGCTAAGAGTGGGGCCCAGATTCAGTCTTCTCCTTTTGTTCCCCTGGTCCCAAAGTATCCTGGAACGGTGCTTTCTGGTCGGGCTATGAGCTTTCATGGTGGCAATCTTAGCCTGGCAGGAAGATCAAGGAAAACAACTGAAATTCTGTCTCCCTCTTCCAGCTAGCAATAATCAGGAAGACCCTTCAGTCTCAGTACTATTTTATTTTATTTATTTATTTATTTTTGAGACAGAGTTTCGCTCCTGTTACCCAGGCTGGAGTGCAATGGCGCGATCTCGGCTCACCGCAACCTCCGCCTCCTGGGTTCAGGCAATTCTCCTGCCTCAGCCTCCCGAGTAGCTGGGATTACAGGCACGCGCCACCATGCCCAGCTAATTTTTTGTATTTTTAGTAGAGACGGGGTTTCACCATGTTGACCAGGATGGTCTCGATCTCTTGACCTCGTGATCCACCCACCTCGGCCTCCCAGAGTGCTGGGATTACAGGCTTGAGCCACCGTGCCCGGCCAGTACTATTTTAAAAAGGACTCCTGTACCCAAAGGAAAACTTTGCATAGGCCAGCACTCAGTTTAAGACTTTTGGCCTTGGTTTCTCAGTTCATGAACTCCAATTTGATGACCTGTGACCTGAACAAACTCTAATCTGATATTCTCTTTTTTCTTCCTGGAAAACAAAAAGTGCATTAGAGTTATGGTGATTTCCAGAGCATCTCTGAGGAAGTATGAATCTGTTTGTGTGGCCCTGTCTACCATGTATTATAAGGATTCAGGGGTCTGCCTCACTCTCCCCTACTAGACCATCAGCTAATCTGGATGAATCACCTCAATATTCTCTGCCTTGCTTAGTCTAAAAACTTATCCTGGGGAAACATTCAATAAATAGATACATGCATCAATGGCCATATCTCCCTGAATGTGCCTGATTTTGTCTGATCTTGGAAGCTAAGCAGGGTCAAGCCTGGTTAGTACTTGGATGGGAGAATAAATAGATACACCTTGGCTAAAGGAACACAGCAGTGAGAATTCAAGTTCTTGCCACCTTCCCACTGCCTAGAAGACAGAAGACTGAGGTCTTGCTAAACCTTTACTTACCACCACTCTTTACCACCGTGTCCTTTCCCAGACCCTGCCTGTGCAGCTCTTCCTAAGTGCCTCAGCATCCAAGCATATTTTCAGACCCGGACCGCGGCAGCAGCTTTCTCCTGGACCATCCTGCTACAAGCATTTAATAGTGACACATCACTAGAGGGGATGCCGGGGGTGGTAGGGAAGGTATAGCATTGCGTGGAACAGGAGGGGGTTCAATCAGGAGGATCACGTTGTGTGGTCTCATGATCCAGCTGCCCACAGCCCTTCTGGAAAAGTGACGATGTGTACTCCTACCTTTTTCCAGGAAAGTAAGTTCTGTAACTTCAGGCAACTCATTCCTATGTCTAAAATTCATTATATCCCCTAGTAATTGAAGTCTCTCTCACCTACTGGCAAAAAGACCAATGGAAGCTTAACATCTAGACTAATGGTTCACAGGGTGTGGCCTCTGGACCGGCGGCGCCGGCAGTACCTGGGAACTAGGTTAGAAATGCCAATTCTTGGGTCCCATCCCAGACCAACTGAATCAGAAACTCTGGGCATGGGCCCAGCAATCCGCTTTTAACAACTCCTCCAAGTGATTCTGATGCTCACTCCGTTGAGAACCCCTGGTCTATAGAATGGGGGCTATGAGCATCATGTCACTGTATCAGTAGTCAATTTTGAATCGCCTGCATTTCACAGACCATGTGAACTCTTAACCAGAGAGGATGGGACACAATATTCACAGGCCACCGGGCTCCTGGAAGCTGAGGCCATTTGACTTCAAAGAACTACACACAAGATCCTAAGTAATACATTTGTCAAAAGCTGCTCCTTTCTGTGACGATTCTAGCAGAGACTTCGGTGACAGCCGTCCACTTTTATGGATTTTAACTGAGTAATTAACAGGATAACAGTTACAAGTGCAAGTTAAGTGCATGTTATTTCTACTGGATTGGGTCATAAATAAGTAATGTAGCTTTTGAAAGTGACTGGGAAGAGATGCTTGAAAAGCGAGACCTATTGGGAGCCGAATGAGGGAGCCCAGACTTAATCTGAAGCTCTACCTTCTCATTTTAGCGAAGCCAGCAGTTCCACAAGGGACAAGCCGAGACCACGGCGGTTTCTGCTTCACTCTGCTGCCGCTGCAGCCCAACCTCGACAATGTACCAAACGGAGACATTTTTGAAACTGTCGTCCTCTCTCAGACATTAAAAGCAAAAATGACTCTTGAATATACCAGAGATAAGGAGGAAGGAGGAACATCAGCAAGGGCTGAGGAATAGTTTACGACACAGTGACACAGACCATTCGTCGCTTTTCTCTTTTCCCAGGTCCCCAGGGCTAACTCCTGCCTCAACCACAAACTCCTGGGCCGCCCTAGGACATAGAGGGCTATGCCCCTGCTCCAAATCAGCTCTTGGGGTCTCAGGGCCACATCACATCTTTCGCGGGTCCTGAGCACTTCTGCTTTCACAAGCTTCTTTCTCCGTAAGAAAAAAATAAAAACTACATTTTATGATTTCGTTAGTATTAAGACAAATTGGTTATGTGTTCATTATTCTTATATTTATTTTGTCCCGATTCGAAAAGAAAGAAAAGTGAAAGCAGTTTCATCGATCCCTACAAGTGCCGTGGGCCTGTGGTTGTTTCCTACGACTGCTGGAACGAAGCCCCACTCGCTGGCGGCTGAAGACAGCAGAAGTGCATTGTCTCACAGACCTGGAGGCTGGAAGTCCAAGATCAAGTTCATGGCAGGGCCATGCGTCCTTTGAAGGCGCTGGGGGAAAATCCGTGCCAGTCCTCTGTCCTAGCTTCTCAAAGTCCTCTGTCTTGTGGCAGAGTTGTGGTGAAGTAACTCTGATCTTCACAAGGCATTCCCCCCATGTGTGTCTGTCTTCAAATGTCCCCCTTCCATAACGACACCAGTCATGTCAGATTAGAGGCCCACTCTGTGCCATGATGACACCATTTTAACTTAACCAATTGCTATTGTCAAGTAAGGTCATATCCCAAGGTACTAGGGATTAGGGTGTCAAAATATAAGTTTTGAGGAAGGGGGACACAGTCCAGCCTATAACACAGAGCTGTGGCCTTGTGTCTAATGAGAAAGTCACCTCTTGCAAGGGCCTTCTCTGGGATTCTGAAGGCCACATAGAAACCCAGGGTCTTCAGTAGCATCAGAAATGAGATAAACACCCAGGGGTTGGGGAGGATACATTTTTGGTTTGGGGCTGGCTGCAGTGGCTCACACCTGTAATCCCAGCACTTTGGGAGGCCCAGGCGGGTAAATCACTTGAGCTCAGGCTTGAGACAAGCCTGGGCACCATGGCGAAACCCCATCTCTACAAGAAAAATGCAGAAATTAGCCAGGTGTGGTGGTGGTGTACACCTGTAGTCCCTGCCACTTGAGAGGCTGAACGGGGATGATCACTTGAGCCCAAGGAGGCAGAGACTGCAACGAACCCTGACCGTGCCACTGCACTCGAGGCTGGGTGACACAGCAACACCTCATCTCAAAAAAAAATTTTTTTTTAAAGGAAATACTTCACCACACTTCAGGAAGACTTTGTGTGGACTAACGCGGTCCGGGGGAAGGTGAACTTCTCTCAATGCTCCGCTTCAAATGAGCGCCTTGCCTTGGGGCCCTCCAAGTCTCTGATTTAGGAGCAAACCTTCCTCCACCTTGAGCTTTTCATCCTGCTTATTTACTACTTGTCCTGGGAGCTAAGCCCCACTAGGTAATGAGAAAGGAAACGATTTCTTTTTTTTTTTAAAGAAATCTGATTTCCATGGAGCCATGTACCTACATGCTCTTTTCCTCATATGAACTAGCTTTTCTCCTCTCCTGAAAGAAACATTCAGCTCAGCCCTGGGTCTTCACTGACAATCCAAAACAGAGGGGTAGAAAGAGATTTCCATCCAGAGAAAGCGACTTGTCCATCGCCCCTGGACACCACCCTCTCTGCTCACTGACTCCTCTTCTATTAGAAAGGAGAGAAAGGTGGCAGGGGAGACTGGAAAGGATACTTGAGATTATCACTCCCTTTTTCTTCGCTTCCGTGTTTTAAAGTTGCTATCAGTCCATGGCAACAAAGGCCTCTGAGTTTTTTCTCAGCCTGTGGCTCAATGGTTTTATTCTCAAAGGATTCTGTAAGCCCCCAAAATGTGTGGGCTACCCAGCTTGTTACCCCCCCACTTCAGAATAAAAATCACCTCACACAAAAACAGCCAAATGAAGCCACACAGAAGGCCTATCAAGCGAGGACTGCAACAGGGCATGGACTTTGCCTGGCCACTGAAATTGCAAAATCTCCAGTTCATTCGCAGACACACAGTGGGGTCTGGCAAAGCCATTCACAGTCCTGGATGTGAACTAGAACCTACCGCAGGAAAGGCACCAAGGACAACGCCAGTGAGGCTGTGTCGAAAGCCGGGCTGTCTCTGCGAAACGGTTCTCTCTGAGCAGGCAGAGGTAACTAACAGTAATTGCTTTGAGAGGGTGTGTGCCAAAAATGGAGAGCCTGCCATTTACATGGAGGAGCTGTTGAAACCACCCCAGGAAGACTTTTTCTTTTGGCACAAGGTATAATAGAGAAATGGCAGTGGCACTCTGAACCATAAGTCTCTTAGGTTTTTTTGGTTCACTTTTAAAGAAGCGTGACATTGCTAGGTACATGGGCGGCACCGAATGATGTATTTCCTGTAACTGTCTGCTCTTCACAGCGCCTCTCTCTCATGGCTTTGTGGGTTTTATGAGCATACGGAAGGAGCTAGCAGAATCCTGTTGGCTGGACTGCTAGCAACAGGGCTTGGGCTGGTTAACCCACCGGACCAACCCGAAAGGTCGAGCAAACCCCAGTGAGAAAGCAGCTGTGGTGCTTTTTGAGGCTGTGCAATCCGCTCACCTGTGTTTCCGTGGCGTTGAACAATTGCAAAATATAAGCCCTAGGCATTCTTCCTGGGCAGTGGCAATGGTGTAGTTTAGAGTGAATGGACACCCCACGCTCCAGGTCGGTGATAAACCGTTTGAGTTATCCCCAAATCCTCTCCAAATGCTTCAAGCGACTAATCTTATAACACTGACCATTAACAAATAATGTGGGACAGGAAGAGAGAGTTCAGTGAACCAATGACTCAACTCGGCTCCCAGCCAGAAACTTCGTGGTGCACAGAGGCCAGTTGTCCTACAGAACAGTGGCCCTTGCTTCATATGACCTTGAGGCCTTCTTCACCTTGGAGGAGCTGCCTGCGGTCTCAGGCTCCTCCCTCCCTCAGAGGAGAAAGACTGCTAACTTGCTATTCATATGCTCTCTGATAATAGGAGACTCAACAGGCCATGGGTTTCAGAGGTTCTTTTTTGATGCTATGAAAACCAGGATCGGGGAAAGTGAGATGGGTCCATGCCTCCTTGGATAAGAGCTTCTAGAGAATGGAATAAAGCAAAGGATAGGATCAGACTGACGAAAAATTCTCATCAACACTGCTCAGAGGGTTGTGGTCCAGGGCAGAGACTGCTGCTGCTTCCTTCCTGTCCGGCCCTGGAAATGGAGAGGTTTATACCTGGGAACCAACATGCCACTCCCTGCCAAGCCTCCTCAGCACAGCCCTGCGAGTTCCTTCCCTCTCAGCTGGGCAGAAGTTTCTCTCATAGCATTTATGTAACTTCTGAAACCCCACCTCCTCCAAGAAGCCATTCTAGAGTGACTAGAGAGAAATGCGAATAATTCCCGTGGCTGCAACTGAAGATATATTTATCTCTATCTATCTCTATCTGTCTGTATATATAGACACATAGTGTATATATTAGGAGTTATCATCTTCAACAGCCACCAAGTTTCTTGGTGTCTCCTCACTGTCACCCACATTGAATGCTGTTATTCTTTTAAAAAGTGAAAATAACTTTAATGTTTTACTGATTATAAAAACATTATATGCTCACATAAGCAGGTAGATAGGTAAGTGCAGAAATCGATTCAGAAGAATATGAAAATCACACAAACCCCACTACACGCAGACACAACTTTCCTTTTTAACTGACAGGTAAAAATGGTACATATTTATGGTGCACAAGGTATTTTGATGCGCGTATACAGAGTGGAATGGCTAAATCTAAGTAAGCTGTTTAACATGCCTTACCTCTCACACATCATCTTTGTGATGAGAATTCTTAAAATCTCCAATGGCAATCTATAAATACGTATCATTGCTAATTATAGTCACCATGATGGTCAATAGAGCTCCTGAACTTACTTCTCCTGTCTAGCTGACATTCTGTGTCCTTTGACCAACGTCTCCTCCATCCCCTCAGTGCTCAGTCTCTGCTGACACCATTCTCCTCTTTGCTTCGATGAGTTTGATGTTTTCAGATTCCACATATAAGTGAGATCATGTACTGTCTGTCTTTCTGTGCCTGGCTCATTCGTTCACTAGCTTAATGTCCTCTAGGTTCATCCATGTAGCTGCAAATGACCAGGATTTCGTGCTTTTTCAAGTGGAGTAAATAGCATTCCATGGTGTATATACCACATTTTCTTTCTCCATTCATTATGTGGTGGACACTTAGGTTGATTTCAGATCTTGACTACTGTGAATAATTCTGCTATGAACATGGGCATGCAGATACACAGAAACAAGGTATATGATATGCCTACTTATGTAAATGTATCTATCCCTTTTTTTTTTTTTGAGATGGAGTCTCGTTTTGTCACCCAGGCTGGAGTGCAGCTGCACAATCTTGGCTCACTGCAACCTCTGCCTCCTGGGTTCAAGTGATTCTCGTGCCTCAGCGTCCTGAGTAGCTGGGACGACAGGTGCATGCCACCACATCTGGCTAAGTCTTGTATTTTTAGTTGAGACATGGTTTCACCATGTTGGCCAGGCCGGTGATGAACTCCTGACCTCAAGTGATCTGCCTGCTTCGGCCTCCCAAAGTGCTGGGATTACAGGTGTGAGCCACCACACCCGGCTGGAAATGCATTTATTCATGACTGATACTAGCTCTATGACGCTGGCAAAAATTAAACCGAGGCTAATTTCCATAGCAAAGCAGAAGTAGCTACTTATTAATTGGTCCTATTTACATGCCTACCATGAAAGAATTATTTTTAGGCTTAAGTAGAAAACTTTTTTTTTTCTTATGATAAGACTATCATAAGAAAACCGTGAATGGCGTATCTACTTGAAGTGGAAGATAAGTGAGCTTCACTCCCATTGTCACTCTGTTACAGACACTGATGCAGCTTATAAAGGCAGGAAACATTAGTTTGAGTGAAAAAAAAAAAATAACTGAGGTTGACAAAAGAAGTACCCACAAGGCATGGTGAGTGGACCTGCCAATCTCTCTGCCCGTCTCCAGACAGTATGACTCTGATTCTAAGCCCAAATGTAGTGGGAGGTACTGCGGCCACATCTCATGTAAGGCTGAGCTTGGTTAAGGTTCGCGGTCACTGTCTCTGTTTCATGTATATATGACAAGGAGAATGTGACTTGCAGCTTCTCTTTCCCTCTTGCCTCTAGGGAGAAGAGAACCTCCATCCAATTTTATCCGGGGCCTTGTTTTTCCAATCAGAGTCATGGAACGGGGATGAAAGAGAAGAATAAAAAGAAGCCAAGACCATCTGATTAGTTTACATTGGAGAAACCAGACTCACAGGAGGGGAAACGCTACATCTGTAACATAAAGGGTAGGTGAGAAAAATATAAGAATCAGAAAGCACTAGATTTAAAAACAAAAGTTCTGGGAAACTTCTTTTTTTTTCTTTTTTTTGAGGAGAAGTGATTAAGGCAGCTGTCATATTGTGATAGGTGGAATTTTGAGGAGATAAATGGATAAAGAGATTTTTCAGAAAATCCTCTGTAAGCTGTGGATGGAACTCTTCCTTTAGCATTTTCTGAAAAACTGTAATAAAGATATACATTACTTTTAAATGATTTTTGAAAACCAGTATATGCTTCTTTGGGGATGACACTGTGCTGACACGGGGACATGAGGCAGCTCCATTTTATACAAGTTAGGTAGAAACCCTTGTGTTGTTTGCTTAGGGGTCTTGGTTTCTAGAGGACAGGCACCCACACCCCTGCAGCTGATTCAGCTAGATCCAGGGAGGCATCTTGTCATACAAAAGCTCTGAAGTAGAAACCTGAAGACCTGCATTTCAGTCCTGGTTCTCTTTCTCACCAGCTGAGTGGCCTACGGCATGTCACCTACCCTCCCTAAGTTCAGTGTCCTCACCACCAATTGCGGCAAGGATGGTGCTACCTGCCTGCACCCCGGACTTCTATGAGAATCAAGTACGGTAAGGGTATGTCAGCTTGCTCTGAGGACTGTGAAGAGCCACCCAAATCATTACTGATTAAGGCCTCTTGGACAGCACGATATTTACCAGCTTACTGTCCTGGTGATAACAATGGTGGCTGGGATGGTTCTGAGACTGTTTCTGCCCAGGGCCATTAGCAATTCTTCCCCACTCCTTCCTGGCATCTTCTCTGAGTCAGGAGGCCGGGAGGAATAAACTCAGTCCTAGGAAACCTACTGGGAACTGGACAACTTCCCCACCTCATTTCACCCGGGGCCTCTACCACTGATTAAATGGAAATGCCGTAGGCCATGATGGGCCCAGGCCAGGATTCTCCTGAATCCAGCCTATGCCTGGCCACCGTGCCCTGTGCTGATGGTGACCTCACCCGCTGGCTCCCATCTCAATGGATGGCTCTTTCTGAAAGGCCATTTTGTGACTTGTCTTGAGAGTGCTTCATTCATGCTGGCTGAAGTTCTTTCTTCTTCGCTCAAAATTAACTCTACTCAGCCCAAGGCAGCCAAAAAGAAACCGAGCTAGACACGAGTGAGTGAAGACCTTGCATACTCCAGATCTGTTTCCAGGAGAGTTCTCTGCTTTCCAGGATTCCAAGAGAATGTCATCCAACCTCAGAGGCAACTGCTAGGCTGGAGCCAAGAGCCCACCTTCCGTGGAGGCCTCTCCTAAGACATTCCCAGCACTCCTGGTATCTGTACCTCCCTGTGCAAAAGTAGTCAGACTCGTGTCCGGGTATCTATCCGCTGCCTCAGAAGCAGATCTTTCCTTTTTATTTTTAGTTGCTGAGACCAAAAACTTGGCTGATTCTGTCTCTGGTCTGAGGCAAGAGTCCTTGCATCTGATTTTCCTAAGAGGCAGCCCAGAGGATGGTCAATAAGGAGCTGGCCTGCTTTCCTTGGCCTCGGCACGGCCAGTTCTACCCTCGCTCTGAGTCAGGCCAGCAGCGACCGGGGGCCCAAAGCAGCACTGGGATCTTGAATTAAGACGCAGGCAACTCATTTCACTTTCCTGGCTGCCTCAGCACAGCTGTCTTGCCGGCCTGTGTCTCAACCTCTTGAGCGATTCCAGCTGCTGAGCCATGCCTGTAGACACGGTGACATTCGGTTTCTGTTAAAACAACAGATCGGTGTGTTCACCTGCTTCATTTTTTCCTTCCTGCACAAAGACAGGGACAGAGGCAGCCAAAAACTGACGCTGTTGATTTGGAGATTTCCCATTCTGTTTCAGTGACTTCATGCCTTGGACTGGCTGCTGCTGGGTCTTTCAAAGCCACTTTATTTCCTGTGTATTTCCAGCACTCAGCCAAAAAGAATGTACAGTATGAAAAAAATGTCTACTACCCTCAATTGCAGACCCTCTGGAAAAAAAAAAATACCTGGAGGGCTTTTAAATAAAAGAAATAATTACAACCTGCTGAGGGCCTTACAGAATCCATGAAACTCGACCTTTTCCAAAATATCATAGTATTTCCTGTGGCTTCTGTAGGCTAAGCCTTCATGGATTTATAAGTATGTCTCCAACATAGTCTCTGGGCTCCATTTTTTTAAATCCAAAAGTCAGATTTGAAAAGCACAAATCCATACTCTTGGAAGACAGCATCCCAAAAGGTGTTAAGTTAAAACCCAGCTGTAAAAATACAGGCTGCCAGCTGTCAGGGGTGGTGGGCCCATGTGCATTGTTTTTTAAATTTAACGAATGGTGATTTGCTCCTCCAGCTTGCTGCCCAGTTGTAGCTTTTCAGAAGCTGAACATGTCAGGTACGCCCTGCAGATGTGTAGAGTTGCAGCTTACAACTACATGGTGGGTGGAGAATGGCTTATGAGCCTTGACATTCATAAATTCTAGTCTTCGGAACTCACAATATAAGCATGGTTAAAAATTGGAAAGGGAGAGAAGAAAAACATTCTGACCTTAAACTACTTGTGATCAACGACGCAGACTCCTGGTAGCCGGACCCAAGAGAAAACGGAAACATTTGAAAGACAAACCCAAGGACACAGAAGTTTCTACTGACTTCCCAGAAGAGGTAAAGATTCTAGGCCAGGCGCGGTGGCTCAAGCCTGTAATCCCAGCACTTTGGGAGGCCAAGGCAGGCAGATCACCTGAGGTCAGGAGTTCAAGACCACCCTGGTCAACATGGTGAAACCCCGTCTCTACTAAAAATACAAAAAATTAGCTGGGCGTGGTGGCGCGTGCCTGTAATCCCAGCTACTCAGGAGGCTGAGGCAGGAGAATTGCCTGAACCCAGGAGGTGGAGGTTGCTGTGAGACGAGATCGCGCCATTGCACTCCAGCCTGGGTAACAAGAGGGAAACTCCATCTCAAAAAAAAAAAAAAAAAGATTCTAAGCCTAGGTTCACCGTGCATGACTATGTCTTGCTGAGACTATGTGTGGACAGACGAGATGAAATAGAGGGAGGTACAATTAAATGAATATTTAATCTTATGTAGACCATCTCAGATAGGCAGTCATAAAAATATCTTTCCTTAGGTGGTTTTGAAAAAATAATTGAGATTATTATTTCAACTTCATGCTGTCGATTGCCTACCTTAGTTAAACCCAAGGAACTAGGAACTTCATTTCCAGTGGGGAAGAGCTGAATTCCATATCAAATCTATCTGAATAAAATAGTGAGTACAAACTCACTGATCGACTCTAGTTAGTGTCAGCCTCGGGCTGAATTGGGAACTGATTACCCTTTGTGTTCACAGCCTTCTGCCCTCCCCTTCTGTTCCCCTTAACCCCTAATGTTAGAGACCCTCTATTAAAGCCTGGCAGCACCCCCGGCTGGGGAATATCCCCCTGCTCAATCTCTTCTCTAAAAAACCAATAAAGTGATTTCGGTTAAGGTGAAAACAGCTGAGGATGGCCCACCTCCCAGATATCAGCAACGTTTTAATCCTCAGGGGAGAGTTCCAAAAAAGTTGAAATCCTTGGAAGCAAGGGAAGCTGAGATCTTTTTACCTGGGAGACGGGCATGTTCAAGGTTTGTTATCTGCCAGCTTCAAGGGGGTATGAGAACACTGCCTGAGATGGCAGTGTAGGGATGAACTTGAGTTACTCCCTGAATCAAGTGTATGGCTCCAGTGACTGGAACTAGAGCAAAGATAATGAAACAGATGCTTTTAAATTGGCATCTCTTTACTTAGCCTTGCTCTGTTAAATAGAAGAATAAATGCAACTATTTTAATGCAGAAAAGAAAAATTCTAACACGCCCCAATCACCTGCCAAAGACACTTTATAAACTTCCCACCATTTGGACTTGCTTCCACCATTTCAGGATTTCAGAATAGACGAGGCCGTCCCATGTGGGCCACGAGAATGACTACTGTGTGTTGGGAGCGGCGGTTTTGAGACGTGCTGTGTGACTGCTGGAGGACACAAGCCAGGCGCGGAGCAGAATACACAAACAGGCCGTGGCAAGCTCTCGGATGAGTTGTCTTGGGCTCCCAGTTAAGCTACGAATCAAGTAGGTAGAACCTTTCTTGTTTCTATGCCTCTCCTTCAGGGATCTCATTCTTGGTAAAGCAACTCAGGAAGAAAAAAAAAAAATGATGCTTCTTTGTTTCTAGGACTTGGCCTTTTGTTTTATAATTAATATAGATTCCCACCCAATGCATAAATGTTTAAAGCGTCATTTATATTGCATTGCCCACTTGTTAAAGTTTAAAATGTTGCAAATAGCCAAGAGTCTGTGCTTTAGTTACAAGCAAACTTGCTCACGCCATGGTCTTAGTTTCCAGCAAACAGTGGCAGGAATGAACCTCGGGGTCAACTTTGTATTTGCTGTACATCCTTTGCCATTACAAAGTAAGATGAAAAGATGCGCTTTTAAGTTAAAGCCTAGCTTAGAATATTTTAAGTATGTACATGTATGTGCTGGCCTACATGTGTGTTTGCATGTGTGTGCACATCTCTCATATAGTTTATACAGAAATTGATGAAAAAAGTAGTCCTAACCCAATACTGCTGTAATTGGCAAAAAGAAAGGCACAAGGAGATATAATCTCGTGTCTTCAGATATAGGAATTATTTTGTTAACAAGGACCTGGGTCCAGAGATTGAAGCACCTGCATTCTAAAGACCATATGCCAATAAAGCTGAGGTTCTTCTCCACGTGGTCCTTAGATACGTTCATGTTTCCTGTCTCTTTGACTTATATGGCAACTCATTGGTGGGCTGTGCAGCGGTTTCAAATCAAGGCAGCCTCAGTCAACTTGTCCTGGGCTGGGATCTTGACTAGGCTCCTACCCTGTCCCGAATGGCCCATCCAGCTCCTGGTTCAGTAACTGAGCCCTTGTTTGTTCTATCCTGGTTCGCGTTCTAGGCCTCCCAGGTGTCAGACTGGCTCCTTTGAATCTCAGTCTTACCGCCGTAAGTTTTAGGCAGTATGGATTTCCATTACAGGTTCTGGTGCAGGAAGCATGGCACTGATAATGGGAAGCTGGTGGATGTTTCAGTAATAGCTCTTTAGTAAAGGGGGCGATAGGTCTGCACTGGTGAGAATGTTTGAATTCTAGAATATTTTAAAAAGAGGAAGCTCCAGTGTTTTCCAGCACACAGGGGAATGCTAGATAGCTGCAAAGGAGTTTCCTGGTTACCGGAATCAAGGTATAAGTGATTGTCAGTATTTTGTGTAATAGATACTCATGAATTTTAGTAAATATAAGAATCACCCAGGGAGCTTATTTCAATGCACATTCCGTCCAGGTACGGTGGCTCACGCCTGTAATCCCAGCACTTTGGGAGGCTGAGGTGGGTGGACTGCTTGAGGTCAGGAGTTCAACACCAGCCTGGCCAACATGGTAAAACCCTGTCTCTATTAAATATACAAAAAAAATTAGCCAGGTGTGGTGGTGGGTGCCTGTAGTCCCACCTGAAGGCTGAGGCAGGAGAATCTCTTTAACCCAGGAGGTGGAGGTTGCAGTGAGCTGAGAGCACGCCACTGCATGCCAGCCTGGGCAACAGAGCGAGACTCCATCTCAAAAAAAAAAAAAAAAAAAAAGCACATTCCCAGATTCCTAGAGTCCATCCCCAGGGGTCCTGATTCAGAAGCTGTGGGGTGTAGTTTATGAGTTGTGGACTTTCCCCCATTCTCTCTTGGGTGGAATTTTGGGAAACATGGCTCTACGCCTTCACTGAGCAACACCCATATATATATCACAAATTTTAATTTTTACAGACTGTGATTGTTACAAAAATATTTACTGTCTTTAAAAAGTTCAGTGTGTCCCTTGCACCGTTAATTCTTCCAGTAAATTATTTCTATAAAACACAGATGTAAAAGTTAACGTACCCCGATCCAGAATGAATTACCACAAATTGCTCTAAGCCGGGATGAAATGCAAATTAATGAGATTTCTGTAAATGCTTATTTTTTTCTAACTAGTATTCTATAGTGGTGAGTTATGATATGTAGTCAAACATTGAACTGTTTTAGCTATTTTAGGAGATTAATTTAAAGGCTATTTTTATACTAGCTAAGAGAGGGAGGGTAAGCTGATGATCAACCTACGTAACGTTTGCCTTAACAGACTACATTTTGTGGGAAAAGCAAAAGCAAACCAGAAGTGCCCAGGTAAATGTTGCAGGGTGTCTGTCAGCACACTCAGACAGTGTCTCCTCTTTTACCAGAAGATAGAAGTCTGTTCCCTGATTTCAGATGTCTAAAGATCTAAATGTAAAGAACAAAAAGAATGGTAATAGCTCATATCAGGGCTGGGTGCAGTGTCTCGTACCTGTGATCCCAACATTTTGGGAGGGGAAGGCAGGAGGACTGCTTGAGCCCCGGAGTTCAAGATCAGCCTGGGCAACATAGTGAGACCCCATCTCTGCTAAAAATAAAGAAGTCAGCCTGACGAGGATTGTGTGCACCTGCAGTCCCAGCTACTCAGGAGGCTGAGGTGGGAGAATTGCTTGGGTCTGGAATGTTGAGGCTGCAGTGAGCCGTGAGCACACCGGTGCAGTCCAGCCTGGGAAGCAGAGGCTTGAAAACAATCTCGCTAATATTAGTCCAGCCCTTTCTGTGTGCCAAGTACTGTTGATCTGTGATTTCATTTTACCTTCACAACGTCTCTGCAGATGGATACTGTTGTCAGCTCTAGTTTACAGTGGAGGAAATGGAGGCTCAAAAACTTAAGTAATTCGCCCAAAGTCACAGAGCCAGATCTGACTCCAAAGCCTAGGAGACCCAGGTCACATCTACGGCTGAGAAAGGACTCACTCTCCATGCTGCCACTGGTCTCCTCAATCGGTATTTCCTTCGTTTTAGGTGTAAACTAGATAGCTAAAACCTGCAGTTTGGGAAAAGTTCATGCCGAATGAAGTGACATACAGAGAATAATTATGCAGATAATTTTCTTTAGGAAACGGAAAAAGAATCCCTTTTAAGATTTCAGTTTCAATATATTTTTGTCCCAGTTGCTACCGTGTGCAACTGTGTCTGAATCTGGTGACCAAACCACAGTGAGCATCCTGTCCAGGTACAGCAGCTGTTTTGGGCAGCCTCATATTAGACTGTCCATGTAACTAATCTTTCAAGGAGAGAGGACATCCAACTGAGATTAGATGAGAGGAGAAGGAGTGAAAGAGGACCACAGATTGTAATCTATTCCCTTTTGTGATCAGCATGTAGAAAATAGTTTCAGAAATGTATTTTCATGTTTTACTGAAAAAAATATTTGTATCCCCTTCAGGGAAGACAAGAAAAAGTAGCACTCAGGATCCTAGCAGTGGCTTCAGAAAGAGGAAATCGGCTGGCACTCTGCCATGCACGCTTCATACACAAAGCCACCTAGGTCCATTAACAGCCCTATCTGAGGTGCAAAGGCTGGGGGAGGATTCAAGCATCTTAGTTCCAACTGCAGGTTGGGCGTCTCGTTACCGCACAATACAGGGATTATTTCATTCCACTTGGAGGACCTGGATAGCAGAAGACATTTTTAAGCAGGCAGTGAGGAGAGCAGGGAAAAAAGGCAGGTGGGGACTTGAATGTAAGACAGTGCAGAGGGCCTGAGAGACCAGGAGAACAGGGAGAGGCCACAGTTGTAGGCCCCAAGGAGTATGTCTCCTAACAGCCTTCAGCCGAATGTCCTTTCCCTCCCACAGTGGGGCATCTCTCTCCACGCCCTGCCCATGTTCACCTTGTTCTACCTCCTCTGACAGTGATTCCAACGCTGTCGTCATGCATTCATTGCTTACGGCAAATAGCGTCAGGAGGAATTGGCAGTTGCGTGAAGATCGGGGTGGGAGTAAGAATTGAGACTAGGCCGGGTGCGGTGGCTCACGCCTGTAATCCCAGCACTTTGGGAGGCCGAGGCGGGCGGATCACGAGGTCAAGAGATCGAGACCATCCTGGTCAACATGTTGAAACCCCGTCTCTACTAAAAATACAAAAAATTAGCTGGGCACAGTGGCGTGTGCCTGTAATCCCAGCTACTCAGGATGCTGAGGCAGGAGAATTGCCTGAACCCAGGAGGTGGAGGTTGAGGTGAGCCGAGATCATGTCATTGCACTCCGGCCTGGGTAACAAGAGCAAAACTCCATCTCAAAAAAAAAAAAAATGAGACTAGCAGGAAACGGATCATCATCATTAGTATCATTATTATTTAATTAAGCTTTGCTATTACAACAATAAATAAGAACAATGAGAATAATAATGATGACCATAAATTAGCATTTAGTAGGTCAGGCACCATGCCACCCATTTAAAATATGCACGCTTATTTAATCTTTATGCTATTTTGATCCCTATTTTCATTATCCCACTTTATAGATGAGGATGTTGAGGTGTAAGGAGATAAGTACCTTGGGCAAGGTCCTGGGCAGCTGAGTGGTAGTGCTGGGGCCTAGATCCCAACTTCTGACTGCAGACTGTGACCCGGTGCCTGGTATCTTGACCACCACGTGCCTGACCTTCACAGGCGTTAGCTTCCTGCATGCTCACGGCACCAGGCTGAACTGAGCCTGGCTCTCCCTTCTTACAGATGGAGAAACCGAGGCTCAGAAACAGTATGCAATCTGCTTGTGGGGAGGAACGGAGTTCAGGAACAAAAACAGCCTCTAAGCTCCTCTACCACAATTGCATAGACCACTCTGTGAAACACACTCTGAGTAAGAATGGGACGTTATTTGTCACCGCTATGGCTCCATGTGTAGGTAGAAGCAGAAGCGTTTGGGAAGAGGAAAGAGATCTGACCACATGTGTTAGGAGGTAGGTAAGCTGTATGCATGTAACATATCTCCCAGGGCCCCCATCACTGGAGAGGGGAGCCATCAACGTGGTTTTGATGCCTTTAATATCTCCAATGTTCATTCCGTGAATCCACCCATTCAACAAGGACTTACTGAACACCAATTCTGTCTCAGGAACTCTGCTGGTAACTGGGAATACCAACGGATGCAGACTCAGCCCTAGGAGCTCGTGTCCTAGTGGAAGATGGAAATAAAAACAGCCACTGTGCTCTGAGGGCCTGCGTGGGCAGGCACTGGCTCTCCACCCTTCATCCATTACTGAATCTGAATCTCACAAGCACCATGCAAGTGTAGGTGTCTCTATCTCTATTCCATAGATGAGGAGCTGGAGGCCAGATGAGTTAAACGACACTATGCCAAATCACACTAGCAAGCAACGAGATTGGAATCCAAACCCAGGTTTTCAGAATTTAGATCCATACTACATGAAGAAGTGTTTGGGGAGAGGAAACAGATCTGACAACCTGTGTTAGGAGACAGGGAGGCCATATGCATGAATAACGTTATCTCCCGGGGTCCCCATCACTTGAGAGAGGAGCTGTCATAAAGAGGGGGAGAAGGGTCATCTGAGCTAGGCTGAGTCTTCTTTGACTTGCTAAAAAAAATGGAGAGGGAGAGGGCAATGGGCCAGTATGGGAGAGAATAAGAAAGAGAGAAGGCAGAAATGAGGAAAGAACATTGGGCAAAGAGAGGAGCCTCTTAGAGCAACAATCGCAACCAAAATTTCAGGCACCAACGCAAGCCCACTGATGCTCCCCATTTCCTTCCCGATGGCACAACTGGAAGCTCTGGTTTCGTATTTCCCTTTCCTTCTGGCTGATGCACCCTGAAGAATACAGTATGTAAAGCGCAGGGACGTGTGAAAGGAAAGCGTGAGGGTTGTTTTCCATCTTCCAATAATAGAGTTTCAATTTGGTACCTAAATAAACAATCTATTTCAGTGGCTCCCCTCTGATAACTCCAATGTTCCCTTCTGTTATTTCTGGCAGTTCCCAATCCTGTGATGTGATTAGAGAGGATGATTACACTTACATAACAGCATCAAATTAATTTGCCGCCGAGAACAACAGCGGTAGGAAATCATTGGAGTTCTCAAATTGCTCCCCCTACCCCCACCCGCCTCAAGTTTATTTAAGTGACATCAAGGGATTAGAGCGAAGTCGGTCAGTAGAGCACTGCTGGGAAAACAACCAAAACATCGACTCTGACCTTGTAAACGAGAGAGGAACAGAGCAAATAATGAATAGTGCTGGTCCCAGGCCTGGTGCAAGGGCCATTGGATGAATCAGCCTCCCAAACACACATTTCCGTCTGTCTGCGGGAGAAAGAAACAAACTGTACCTTTCGGCGCAGATTAGATCCATTTTCCTGGAGCTATGTCCAGCCAACCAGGGACTGTCAAAACCAAAGATATTTGAGATTTTGCTTATGTTTCTTTGCTTTTTGGATCCTTTTCAGAAAAACAAAAAGAATGTAAAAGTTGACTTCAATTTTTTTTTTACTCTGTGAGCCCTGAACAAAAATTCAGAAAAAAAATAAATAAAATGCTTCAGCTTCTCTAAAAGATATGACAGTAACAGATCAGAAAACTGTTGCCCGGGTTCCCACCAAAGGTTAGAGGTTCAGGATAGGGAACAGCACGTGGATGGCATAGAAAAGGGATGCCTTTAGGTCCTATTCCCGGGTTAGCTCCGAGGCTAACCTTCGACAGTTATTCAAACTCTCTGTGCCTTGGTTTTTGTACCCAAGAACACAGATAGTACCGTCTTTCATCTCTATTACAGGGTTGGTGTTCACCCATCCATTCATTATGTTAATCCATCCATTCAACAAGTACTCATTTTTATTTTTTTGAGACAGAGTTTCACTCTTGTTACCCAGGCTGGAGTGCAATGGCACGATCTCGGCTCACCACAACCTCCGCCTCCTGGGTTCAGGCAATTCTCCTGCCTCAGCCTCCTGAGTAGCTGGGATTACAGGCACGCGCCACCATGCCCAGCTAATTTTTTGTATTTTTAGTAGAGACGGGGTTTCACCATGTTGACCAGGTTGGTCTCGATCTCTTGACCTCGTGATCCACCCGCCTCGGCCTCCCGAAGTGCTGGGATTACAGGCGTGAGCCACCGTGCCCAGCCCTTCAACGAGTACTTATTGAACACCACTCTGTCTCAGGAACTCTACAGGTAACTGGGAATACCAATGGACGTGGGCTCAGCCCGAGGAGCTTATGTTCTAGTGGAAGACGGAAATAAAAGCGGCCACTATGCTCTGAGGGTCTGCATGGGAAGGCAGTGACTCTCCATCCTTCATCCATTATTCTATTTTTTTTTTTTTTTTGGTTTGCTTTTTGAGATGGAATCTTACTCTGTCTCCCAGTCTGGAGTTTAGTGGCGTGATCTCAGCTCACTGCAATCTCTGCCTCCTGGCTTCAAGCAGTTCTCCTGCCTCAGCCTCCCGAGCACCGGGGACTACAGGAGCATGGCACCATGCCCGGCTAATTTTTGTATTTTTAGTAGAGATGGGGTTTCGCCATGTTGATCAGGCTGGTCTCGAACTCCTGACCTCGTGATCTGCCTGCCTCAGCCTCCCAAAGTGCTGGGATTACACCTGTGAACCACTGCGCCCAGCCCCATTATCGTATTTGAGTCTCGCAAGCACCATGCAAGCACAGGCATCTCTATTTCTAGTTCACAGATGAGAAAACTGAGCCCAGATGAGTTAAATAACACCATGCTGACTCACACTAGCAAGCAGAGAGACTGGAGTCCAAACCTAGGTTTTCAGAATTTAAAGCCATACTATATCCCTTTAGATTTTTTGGAAACTGATAAGCTCTAAAGCACTGTGCAAATACAAGGAACTGCTTTAAGTGTGTTTGCACAAGCTGTTCATACACTAGACAGATGTCACAAATGCACGGATTTCTATTGCTTTATTCCAGTGATTCCAGCACTTGATTCTTTCTAAAGCAAATCTTTGTCCATAGCCGCATTTGATCCTTGTAACAGCACTGTGATACACGTGGAGCAGGTATTATTACTCCCACTGGACGATGAAGAGACCAATATTACACAGCTGGCTAAGGCCCTTGACCCACATCGGACCACTGGTCAGTGGCTCTTCTCTTGCTCTTTACCCTCCATCTCCTCTCAGTGGGTCTGCACGAGGCTAGGATTATGTTTTGGCCTCGATAGATTCATGGGTACTTCCTATATTGTGTTGGTCTTTTGGGTCCCAGTGGCATCCCTTTTTGGGTAAAAATCCATATTTGCAACATAGCATGAGCTATTTTTATATTTGTCTGCTTTGAAAATCATCGGCTGCTTTTCCACCTTATGAGAACGTGTCACATTTTCCTGTCACCTTTTGTTAACATCATCAACATTTCACCAACATGGAGGCTTCACTGTGCATTCCTCTCACTTAGCTCTTTTAGAAGATTCCTCTTTTTTTCTTTTCTTTTTTTTTTTTTTTGAGATGGAGTTTCACTCTTGTTACCCAGGCTGGAGTGCAATGGCGCGATCTCAGCTCACTGCAACCTCCACCTCCTGGGTTCAGGCAATTCTCCTGCCTCAGCCTCCTGAGTAGCTGGGATTACAGGCACGCACCACCATGCCCAGCTAATTTTTTGTATTTTTAGTAGAGATGGGGTTTCACCATGTTGACCGGGATGGTCTCGATCTCTTGACCTTGTGATCCACCCATCTCAGCCTCCCAAAGTGCTGGGATTACAGGCGTGAGCCACCGCGCCTGGCCCAGAAGATTCCTCTTAATACCAATGTGTGGGGCTTCCAAAGTTGGGATTATTCCGATGAGATGAATTTGACCCTTTGTTTCAAACCAACTCTTACTCATTCCTTCTGCAGTGTAGGATCTGTGTCGTCTGACTGTGCTTTTCCAGACTTCTCTCACTTCATAAAATAGACATCAAAAAATTATTTGGACCCTTTTACTCTCATGGCTTGGTTCCTGTACCTGATTGACCCCCAACTTTGACACCCTTCCCTCATTCTTCAGGGACAACTGAACTTCCACATCCTTGAGGACACATGTCCACAATACCTCTGCCAACACTAACATCCACCTCCTCTGAATTTCCAAACCCCACAGACTACCAGAGGTTTGCTGCACAGGCACATTGAGGAGCTCTGGTCCTACTCGCTTCTTACACAGATGAGGAAACTAGGACCCAGAGAGGGCAAATGACTTTCCAGTTGGTGTCAAAGCGGGAAGTAGGGCTCCATTCTCTTGCTTCGAACTGCTTCCCTCAGACTGCTTTTCCTTTCCCTCCAAAGTCTGTGGAACATGGATTGTGTATGCTCAGTCTGGGATGAGTATCTCTCTTATTATCCCCATCAATTCAAACTACTCCTTGATGAGAGCTGAGTCTCTTTCATCTCTGAATCCCACAGCGTTTTTCACAAGCTCAACACACAGTAGCTGTTCCAGGCACGGTTTTGGGATAAATGTTCTTGATGGAAACAGTGTTCCTTTTCACCCATAAGGCTGTTTGCCAACGCACCTCCTGTTGCTTTCCTCTCTTGTTCTTACAGCAGTTTCTCTTCTCAACTCAAATCATGTCCGCTCCATTCCACACCTCTGCAGAAAACTCCGACTGCTACCTAAGCTGCATTCATTCATTCACTCATTCATTTATTCACTGAATATTTGCAAAGTATCTGCAGGGGATGCAGCAGTGAACAGAATGAAATCCTTGCCTCGGTGGAGCTTATCATCCCTCAGTATCTCCACCTCCTCCCACGTGATGGCTCCCAACTCGAGGGAAACCCAGAGTTTCACAAAAAGCTTCTGCAGTGTCCATGTCATTAAAGGTGATAATAGCAGATATTTTCATGTCTACGTAAATAACTGAATAAACGCAATGACTACTTACATATGGTTTTCATTTAAAAGTACAGAGTTCGGCATTAGCTACCTCTGCTCAGGACTTTCTCACTCTCCACCATTGAATGAAGAGCTGAATGTTACCAGTTATTGGGGCAACTGAACCGACCGGCAATTTAAAATGTTTATTTTTGGCCAGGCACAGTGGTTCATGCCTGTAATCCCAGCACTTTGGGAGGCAAAGGTGGATGGATCACGAGGTCAGGAGTTCAAGACCAGCCTGGTCAAGATGGTGAAACCCCGTCTCTATTGAAAATGCAAAAATTAGCTGGATGTGGTGGCACACGCCTGTAGTCCCAGCTATTCGGGAGGCTGAGTCAGGGGAATCACTTGAACCTGGGAGGTGGAGGCTGCAGTGGGTCAAGATCATGTCACTTCACTCTAGCCCGGGCGAGAGAGCAAGACTCTGCCTCAAAAAAAAAAAAAAATTTATTTTCGGTTGTTTAATTAAGTTGGCTAATTCTTGTGCATAATGGGTTTTTGACAAAGACAAATAGAATTCTGAAGTAAAAATTTTAAAAGTTTATGAAGAGTGTGCGTCTAATGGTAACTTAGTAAATGTATGTCAAGGTATTCTTCACTGGATTTCAGAACTGCATTTACCTCTCATATAACCCATTAAGATCCCTCCATAAATTCAAAAATCAATGTAAATAATAGAAAATTTGGTGTTGCTTATGTCCAATTTGGCTTTTAATTTTTTGTATAGATGTGTTTATTAATAGCAGCTAAAAATCCTTTTATTTCATTAGAAATAAGGAAACAAGGAATAACAATAAATCACCTTTTTACCCAAAAGGTAAGCTTTTTTACCAGTAGTTGTAAATCAGATTGGGCCTGTTTTTATCTACTTTTGATACTATGAGACAGTTAAATTTCAACCCACAGTTCAGTCTTTATTTAGTTGCAAAACTAAGTGTACTAATGGAGGTCATTTTAATGTATGTTTCCTAAATTATCATTTCTTATGTAATTAAACTAAATTAAACCATGGGCACCACTTTTTAGATGGAACTCATTCAGAATTTATTATTATAATCATGCATATTAGTAAATACTGTATTCAATTAATTTTGTAATAAAATCTTTAATATATACTTACCTAAAAGGACACATACATTTAAAAACATTAACTCACTTCATGTTGCATTATATGCAAAATGATTAGATGATTAAAAAATGTTCAAGTTATATGTACGACTGTGAAATGAATTTACCAGTTTAGAAGTGGTTGGGGAATGGTGTTCTAGACTCTGAATAATCTGCCTTGCCTTCCATCCTTGCACCTTCTCTAAGACACCATTGATCATCCTTTCTCTCTCCCGCATTAACAATCTTTCCTTTTCCACTTCTTTTTTTCCTAAAATCCACAAACATTATCAGGTCTCTCTGTTCTACACAGCCAGCCAACCAACTATACACAGCATCAGGAAACCTCCTTCCCAGTCCTGTCTTCCCCTCAAGCTGCTACCTTACACAGCCAAACTTCTGGAAAGAGTATTTTTCTGCCATTTTCTCTGTCTCAGTGCCTTTGTACTAGCTGTTTCTTCTGCCTAGCATGTTCTTCTCACAGTTCTTTGCATCAGTGGCTGGGTCCTGCCATTCAGGTTTTAGCTCTGGTAAGAGCTGACCAACCCTGCTCAGTGCCCAACCAATCACTCTTCTGATTCGGAGTGTTTACCACTATCTGAGTTTCTCTTAGATTGTTCCAAAAACAGAGAACATCCCCGGCCACATAGAAAGTGGCCAGGCTTCCTTGTCACCTAAAGGAATAGACGAATACATGATGAAACCTTTCAGCCTCCCTTGCTGGTTTCTTCCCTCTGTCCTGACCCCCACATGCTTGCTTTGCGCAGGAGTCCGCCTTTCAACCTCTTCTGTTCTTCCTTTTCACACTCTTGCTGGGTTATCACAGCCACTTGTCACCCTCAGAATTCCAACATTCACCCGCATGGAGATGGCAAACACAGCGTGGTACAGCCCAGCAATGCAGACGATGCTGGTGGTTCTCCACTCGCTCTCTTTTCAAGATAGTCTCCTCCCAGTGTGTGCACGCTGTTCCCGACAGGATCTTCTCATCGATAGGAACAGCATCTCTAGGTGGCGGTTATTTGCTTTGTTTGACCTATATGTCAATGACTTCCCAAATCTATGTGTGCAGCACTGGAGTTTTCAGACCCCTTTCAAACAGCCTGCTAGACACTTCCGTTGTTCACCTCTAGCACCCAGCACAATGCTTGGCACACGGTGAATGCTCCCTAAATCTCCATGCTACGATAAGCATGTATTCAGTGACACCACCCACTCAGATAGTCTCTACCAGCTTGCTAGGTCTAAAAGGGAGGCTCGCCTACCTGTGCTTCTCTCCTTTCAGAGTCATGGTGGCGATTTGCCAGGTCTTGAGCACAATACCCATCTGTAACAAGTTACACGTTTTGGCCAATAGTTCCACCATTTCACCCTTGAGTTCCTTCAAAACTCTTGGGTGGCTGCCATCAGTTCCGGTGATTTATTTACACCGAGGGTGTCATTCTAGGACATCCTGTCCATTTGCCACAACTGGTTCCAAGGCTTTAGACCTCTCTGTTTCCAGACACAGTTGGAGAGTGGGGATTTTCCTCTTCACCACCATGGTAACAGCAAATAGCAAGGATTTGCCATGACTCTCTCAACTATTTTTTGCTCATCTTTAAAGTGGTGATGATCAAGTGACTCCAACCATTAGAACGGTCTTTCTCTTTTTTTTACTGCCATTGGTGCGTAATAAAGGAATGCTTTCTGACCGGCATAGGAATTCCCTGCGAAGTCATCCTCAAATTATCTCCTGAAGCACCGCGCCAACTAACTCTATGAAGTTCCAGCTGATAACTCGGATGGGTTCAAAAGCTTTCACACGTCCCAGATCATTGAATCTGATTAACAATTCTGAAAGATTGATAAGAGAGGCTAGACAGTTACCACTTTACAGGCAAAGAAACTGAGGTTCAGAGTGGTCAAGAGATCTGAACGTCACATAGCAAGTTAGCAGCTGAGCTGAGGCTCAAACCATCCTGCAGATTTCCACTCCAGTGGGTCTCCTCCTGGCTACACCTTGACGCAGCTGAACTGCATGGACCTATCCTAATCCAATCAAATGCTTGAGGAATAGTCATTAGGACAACTGGAAAGAACTAACTGGGCCGGGCGCGGTGGCTCAAGCCTGTAATCCCAGCACTTTGGGAGGCTGAGGCGGGTGGATCACGAGGTCAAGAGATTGAGACCATCCTGATCAACATGGTGAAACCCCGTCTCTACCAAAAATACAAAAAATTAGCTGGGCATGGTGGCGTGTGCCTGTAATCCCAGCTACTCGGGAGGCTGAGGCAGGAGAATTGCCTGAACCCAGGAGGCGGAGGTTGCGGTGAGCCGAGATCATGCCATTGCACTCCAGCCTGGGTAACAAGAGCAAAACTCCGTCTCATAAAAAAAAAAAAAAAAAAAAAAAAAGAACTAACTGACGTCAAAATGGTTGATTCAGTAGCCACATGCAGCTCTGGCCTCATGTAACAAAAATGCACTCTGCTAAGAAATATTCTCCAAGGAGAGCCTGAGAGAACATACTGAGAGTCCTGCCCCACGGAGTACGGCCCGGACTATGTTTGAAGGTGGACAACACGCTACACGTAAATACACACACAGCTTTGTGCATTTCAAGGCTTAAAAGTTCTCCTTGCTGGATTTTGTCTTGAGATAAACTGAATTCTCACTATAGGATCCTCAACAGGAATCCAGGTTGAAGGGGACATGGGGGCCACCTCTAGGAATGAAGACATCATCGAACGGGGGGCAGCTTTGAGTCAGTAGCAACCACAACGCCCACAAGAGAATAATGAGGAAGCTGAGAAGTTGGAAGGATTAAACACTGGCATTTCATTTTAGGATCGTATTTTGCGTGCAACCACAGCTGCAGACCTGAAAGACTGGCCGTCTCAGATTTGCCCATAAACATAGAGAAATCTGCCTCTAATGTAATCTGACATCGTCCCTACTCTCTGATTAACCACTTTTGGGTAGGCCTCAGAGAAGTGCCTGCCAAATGATGCCCTGTGGATCTCAGGGGCTGCCAGTTTCATTTTCACTTCTACCTACTCTTTTCCCAAGTAGTATCTTGCCAGTGGAGACAATCTGATGGAACGGAAAGACGCATTTAACCATCTTTGATACAAAGATGGGAGGGGGAAATACGACTTGCTATCCCCTTTTCCCCCATTGATGAGACAAAAAATAATTTGTTAGATTTAATTTCTTTGCTACAAAGAAATTTGTAGACAGAATTTTGGACATGTCAGTCACTCAACTCAGTATTTTAAATTTTTTAAAAGCATGACCTTGAAGTGTATGTGGGGTTTTTTAGAGTTTTGAATTTGAAGGTCCTGAATATTTTATAAAAACTTCAATTTGTGTGTGTGTTTTTAAAAAAGGTTTTAATTTGCTTCATTACAAGCTCTCTGAGCTTAAAACATTTTTTTTTCTAAAGTTTCTGAGCCTTCCTTTGGAAGAATAAAATGCTCTTCTAACAAATGTCAATTGATCACCGGTGTCGAGGAACCGTGCAGAGGGTGAATGTGGGCTCCACACTCTGGCACCTAGTTGCTCTCTCCCACATTCAGCGTACTTGCTAATGAAGAGAGCATTGGTATGGGACTGAAAAACAGGATTCCCTTGGTCTGTTAATTTACTTGGAATAATTCATTAGCTGACACTTTTAGCTGTGAATTTAGCTGGTAAATCCCAGGTCACCCCAATATTATGTGTAAAGAGGATAGTTCAGTTTTTGTGTGGGAACTTCGGGAGGATGGATTAAAGCCCTTTCTCCCATCGTTACCCTGACATAAGGGAGCTTGTTAATAAGGAGCTCGTCGGATCCTTTCCTTTGTACAGGCGCTGTATGAATATTTATGGAATATTTCATCTGTAAATAGCATTAAAATCTAAACAGAGCATACCAAGAAGTAGGAAGGCCATTTTCACCGAATACGTAGCAGTGCTGTGAACATGCTGGGGTTCCACTCCTGGCTATCAGCTGAGGAGCAGCAAAGAAGGAAACAGTTATTTGTTTAACAAATGAGGGGGCAGCAAATCGTGTGATCTGCTTTGGTGTTCCTGTTAATCAGGTCTTCTGGGTAACCGAATGCTCGCCGCATGTCGCACACACAGACTCACACAGGTGCCTCATATTTGTAACCGCTGCAACTGGTCATACGAAAACGTGGCTTTTGTAGATAAAAAGAGGTCAGAATTTTTGTATGACTTCGCCTAATTCGTGCCGCCCTAAGTTTCTCGCCTTTCTTCTTTTGGGTACAGGGAGGGGTGGGGATATGGAATCGCTGTTTACATGTGGACTCCTTCTAGCAAGCTGAGCAGGAAAGGGAGGAGAGGGAGGAGTTGAATGAAACCTCCACGGAGACCAACTCCTGCAGATTCCATGGGCAGCACTGCCTCTTCGAAGCAGCAGGATCGAGGATGTGGGGGTGGCACCCAGCTTGTACACCAAAGACACTTCCCACTTACCCGTTGTGGCTGTGTGCTCTGGATTGCAAACCTCTGGTACCCATCACAAATATATTACCAATTTTCAAAGGGATTAGTATACAATGAAATACACTCAACAAGAAAACCACCCAGAACGCAATGAATCATTCTTTGATGATTCAGAAAGCATTTTAGGATCCTGCAGTGCCTTAGGGGCAGCATTACAAACATCAATTATCTTTTGGTAAATGTGTAGAAGAGCTAGTTCACTAGTTAAGGAGAGCTGGGCAACTCTGTTTTATAATATGTTTTTTTAAAAAATAATGTTCTATCCCAGGCTTTTCTACATTCAAGCACTTGCCCAGAACGTTGCTTCTATTTTTGCAAAAATGGCTCACTTACCAGCTTGGAGAAGTACCTCCTCTATGGTGCGCCTGGAAGTAAAACTGGAATTCTCTCATTTTCCTATGAGCCATTTCCAGGGTAGACTTCTGTCCTTCCTAACCTTTTAAGTATGGCTCTAATGAAATTCAAAACACTATATGAGAAGTTTGGTCTGACAAAGACGATAGTATTTTTTAGAAAGGTCGGTCGTTCGGGTGGCACACTTAGGCATGGTTTGGTTTCAAATGTACCTGAAAACCAGGAGGGTGTGTGATTCTATTGCAGTCAGGCCCATCGCAAGCTAAGTTTCCCCCTCTTCAAAAAGTACCATGACAAGAAGAAAGTCTGGTCCTTGGAAATCAAGTCCTTGAGCACTTTTGAAAACAAATCTATCCAAAACATCTGTAAGAATGTTATCCTTAAAAACCCAGGTGTCTAAAACATGAGGGGAAAAATAAACAAATGAGATTTTGTCCACCAAGTTTTTGAAAAGCAGGTTTCCAGCAGAAACATAGTGTCTAGAATAAAATGCAGTCGGCTTTATGACTCTTTATTTTCCATGTGATTCTTCCTTTTTGGTCTTCAACACAGAATGGAACTTCTAGGTTAGTCTCGTCGGACTTTCCAGAAGTACTGCTGGACTAAACGAGGGGATTCCAGGCCAGACAACACCTCTGGGAGGCTCAACTTTGGCTTGAATGTATTAAAAACTTCCAGTTATTAATGCAAATTTTAATGGTGACAGACCCGAAGCAGCCAGACACAAAGGTTAAAGCATTTTACGTGAATAACTGAAGACAGATGTGCTGTATTTCTATCAAACCAAAACCACAGGCCTGGGCCTTGCCCAATATATAGTGAAAGGTCACCAGAATTCAGAGAAAGGAGGATACATTACAGCTGACTGCGTGCCTTTAAAGAATTGCATGAAACACACGCACACACACACACACACACACACACACAATACACACACTACACATACAGAGAGAATAAAGGAGCATCTCTAGGTTGCTTATACACATATTTACTCCCACTATTATTAAGGTAAGCCTACACACAATCTCAAGAAATGTCATTTTACTTGAAGCGACTCTGGCTTTGTAGGTATATTTTGTTACAAGTTCAATATCATCTACCTGCTACCCCTAAAAGTATGTCTCCAAGCGGGGACACTGCTGGTATTTTGTAAACTGCTGCTGCTTCTCCTCTTTCTCTGTTAGACATGGTCTAATGGGTTTAGAAAATGACATTCAAGATGCTGCTTTGCCAATTAGAACTTCCACTACCTGATTCTTGAAGGACATAAGTATGCCTAATTGTGTGCTCAGACATTTTATTAAGTTGTTTTGAGTGCTGAAAGTCTTTTAACCTTCATATAGACCCATATTCATTAAAAAAAATGTTTTCAGGGAAAAAATAACAGGGAAAAAGTCATTTAATTACAAATAAAAGTACTCTTTCCAATATGCACAGATTTTCTGCCAGCCTAGCAAAGCAAAGGCAGGCTGCAGAGGGTAAAAACGGAATTGGGAAAACTGCACAGATATTTTCCCAAAATGTTCTCAACGATGCTGCAAATGCCATTCTGGGTAGCTGGGAGGGAAAGACAGCATGCATCATCTTGCCAGGGGCAGAGCCTACTCTCAAGCCGCTTTTGAGAGAAAGAGCTGAGCAAATATGAGTTAGATGTTTCTCCTGCCCTAGAAACATCGTCTTTGGGTTACCTTGGTCTTTGGACAAATTGAGGAACAGTGTCTCCTACCAAGGAGATTATCTCATGCAAGAAAAAATGTTCCCTTAAGCACCAAATTGTTGTTTCATAACTTTCTTTTAGAAAGTTACCTTTTCAGCCAGAGCGGTGGCTCACGCCTGTGATCCCAGCACTTCGGGAGGCTGAAGCGGGCAGATCATGAGGTCAAGAGACTGAGACCATCCTGGCCAACATGGTGAAACTCTGTCTCCACTGAAAACACAAAAATCAGCTGGGCGTGGTGGCACTCACCTGTAGTCCCAGCTACTCGGGAGGTCGAGCCAGGGGAGTCACCTGAACCCAGGAGGCAGAGGTGGCAGTGAGCCGAGATCGCACCACTGCACTCCAGTCTGGGCGACAGAGCGAGACTCCGTCTCAAAGAAAATAAAAAAAGTTTCCTTTTCAAAAGTTTAGGAGGTTACATGGCATGTTAAACTCTTGATGAAATCTAAGGCAGAGGAGCGAGGAGGTTCGCTACTAACAACCTTCCAAGAGAACCCAGTCATTAATGAGCCCCAATGGTCACCAATCATACAGACCCCCACGTGGGACACACTTTAGCATGAATACAACCTTGCCTTGGAAAGCATATATAGGAAAATATGCCGGCGGGGAGGACAGCTCCCCAATTCTGCTGCTCAAAGATATTTGCCATAGACTAGGCTGACTCGCCCATTCAGGCACCCCTCACGTTCCCGCTGGACCTACCCTTCAGATTTGAGATCACCCACGTGTGTTTTCCCACCTCTGGAGGCTATTTTCTGCTTCCTCCCTTCTTAGTAAGGTGCCAATCGCCGCTCTCTCCCGCCGCCCCCTTCCCCAAAGGCTCTCTGAGGCTGCTCCCTTTGTGATTGGCATCTCATTAATGAAGAGGGGCTGGTGTCTCTCATTACAGTTACAGTGAGTGAGAGGACCTCAGAACTAATTTACTTGCTCTCACTAGGGAAGACACTTGCCTCCATCAAGAACTTCACTTTCCTGCTGCCTGTGGCAATAAAAGAACCCGTTTTGTTTTAACAGTAATAAGGTGAGAGAATAGAGAATTTCCAAAAGAAATTAAGAGAGGCAAGAGGGTAGGTGTTGGCCCGCGGAAGTTTCCCTGAAGCAGGTCTGATGGTGGAGTCGAGCGATGGGCAACATCTGGACCACATAAAAAAAAGCCTGGCAGGCAAATAAGAGGCCCGTCAAGCAGAGAAGCTGGGGTGGGAAGCAGGAGGCGCGGGTTCTAAACCTAGGTCCTCAGTCCCTGAGTGACCTTGGGCAAGTCTTTGAGTTTTCTCTGGTCCTCAATGTTATTATCAGTAAGATAAAGGGATCGAATAAAATGGTCTCTTAGGGTTCTCTCAGCTCTAAAATGTTAATATTCTATAAATGAGACTCTGGACTATTTAAAACTTTTTTCATGTTTGGAGTGAGTTTTTTTTTTTTTTTTTTTTTTTTTTTATCTCTGGCAACAAATTAGAAATTCCTCTAGAATTAAAGAGCATGGAATGGAAATCATTTGGCTTCTCCAGCTGAAAAGGTCAACTAGATTCGGAAATGTACTCCAAGGCTGCACTGTCTGCATGGAAACCTAATTAGAGATCATACTTCATTGGCTAAAAGGGATCAAACTTATCCGAGCTTTCATCTGGATATGTATTTTTAAAAAATTACTCTGAGTTACTAATTCATTTATCTTTCTACTTACAGGAAATTCCACTTATTGATAAAGCTCTGCTTCAACACCCCTGCTCACACTGAAACACCTTCTTTCTATCCACATTACCTTATGATCGTGCCCCTTTACCATGTTATACTTGAAATGCCTCATCGTTTAAGAAACCATAAAAAGGGTATCTTTTAACACGGGATCATCATTTAGCTGGAGATGGCTTCTGTGCCTGGAACCGGAAGCCTGTCCTCTCGGTGGTATGTCTGCATGAAAGGAAGCCAGACTGGAGACTGCCACCACAAAAGACAGCATCATGTGCTGCCTTGATTTCTGTTCAACTGGGAAGTTGGTACCCAGGTTCAATATGGATAACAAAGCCATGGGAATCTGAAACATCTACATTAGAAGTCAGGATGGCTTTATATTGGGAATATCCTCGAACCCAGGGCCCATTTCTAATTCCCTCTTCTCGCTTTCCCTGACACAGGCTATTTTGGAAAGAGAAGGACTCGGCCAGGTACGGTGGCTCAAGCCTGTAATCCCAGCACTTTGGGAGACCGAGGCGGGTGGATCACGAGCTCAAGAGATCGAGACCATCCTGGCCAACATGGTGAAACCCCGTCTCTACTAAAAATACAAAAAATTAGCTGGGCATGGTGGCGCGTGCCTGTAATCCCAGCTCCTCAGGAGGCTGAGGCAGGAGAATTGCCTGAACCCAGGAGGCGGAGGTTGCAGTGAGCCGAGATTGCGCCATTGCACTCCAGCCTGGGTAACAAGAGCGAAACTCCGTCACAAAAAAAAAAAAAAAAAAAAAAAAAAAGAAAGAAGGACTCTGGCCCAAGTCAACAGTTTGGTTTCTTACTGTTTACATCTATGAGTCAAAGTAGCTTGCTCCCAAGATCCCCGACCAAACCAAATGAAAATAAATTCAACGTATGCCCACTGAGCCGGGTCTGGGAGTTCTGGAGATCAACTCAGAATCTTGGTGTTTCTGTCACTCCCCAAACACTCCTACCTACTTCTACCTGTTCCTAAGTATTGCCTTAGGATACTGACAGTCTTTTCTCCTACTGACAGATTTTGAGTGATATTAAAGCTAATCCTCTCTGGCTTGGTTAGGTCTTGTGTAAGATTCCCACACCCCACAATCAAGGCCTTGCAATGTGGTGTGAGAAGAGACAGCCAAGCTACCACACCTATATCATGGTTCGGATGAGGATAGTATTTTTTTTTGCCTTCCATGAAACAGCTTTGAAAACCTGAGTCACAGAACCTGCCTCATGCAAATCCTTCCACTCTCCTCCTCACTGCCGGTAGATTGGCACCTTCTTGTTAAAATGAGCAGAGAAGCATGAATAAGACCTCTATGGACCTCAGGATAAAATGCAAGATCTTCAGATTTCTATTGCATGATTTCACCAGGCCCAGGTAGCCCAGCTTCATTTTCACATGCACCGTAGCTCTAAGTATTTGCAGTGCTGTAACCCGCATGCCCGCCCAGACCCCCCAGTGCTGGTACTTTACTCACTTAGCTTCCAGTAAGAAGAATAAACAAAAAGAATCAAAAAGAAGGCAAGAAACTAGGGACCAATTTTCAGGTCATCCTTTCCTTCTTGAAAGAAGGAATTTGCCTGCAGTGTCTATAATTTAGAAGGTTTTAATGAATGGCTTCTAAATTATTTATTACTCATAGAAAGCTGTAAACATCCCTCCCTAACCCATTATGATATTATCTGGGCAGAAGTCAAAAGGTTCAAACATTTGGCACTTTTCACTGGACTGCTGTTGAAAACAGTTGTGCTCTGTGAATGTAACTTCTCTCCTTCCTTGTTACATGGGGTTGTGTGTGAGCCTGGGAGCCTGAGTCCGTATCATTCACTTGAGATCGCCAAAAGGCATCGTGGCTTTGTAATTTGCTCCCTTGCAGTTTCGACTTAATAAGAGATTCCAAAATTAGTATAATAAAATAATAAAGTAAAATAAAGCCAATTTTAAAAGGCATCGACAGAATATACAAACTGGATATTCAAGCAGAAGTTTCTGAAATGCCTTAGCCTCATTTCAAAGAGCTTCCCGCTGTCAAGCCCAAACACCCAGACAGGTAGACTGCTGGGAAATATGTAGGCGATGCCTGCTGCCTGATTTTCAGATGGCGAGGAGGCATTTGAAAGCATCAAAGTTCCCTGTATAGATGTGTGTACATTAATCCCAGCCTCTGTGATCTCTGCACTCGCCTATTGTAACTTGCTGTTTAATAGATTGCCAAACTTTGCCCTTCACAGACTGCACATTTTTTTTTTCCCAAGGATCTGCTCCTCTCCCAGGAGCTTCTTGCTGGGGCCGAGTTTTAAAAGTTTTCATTCCTGGGTTTGTGCTATGGCACTGGGTCACTCTTTGAATTCTGCACTTTTGAACACCTCACTTGTTGGCTTGCTTTTCCTCGCCCCTAGTGTCGATGTCTCTATGTGGCTAAAGTCAGTGCCCTCCAACCACGAAGCATCTGCCATGAGCCAGCCCTGATATGAATCATTAACAACCACAGCACTAGCCTTGGAAGAGCCTGTAATGTGGTGGGAGAGAAGACAGATCAAAGGCTGTCAACCGGCAGCCCACAGGTTGTGTATGGCCCATAGACATGCACTGTTTTGCCTACACTGTGTTTTAAATTCAGATTAGTAACGAACACAGAAAGGATGGGAAATTTCACTTAGAAATCTGTGGTGCGTCAAGCTCCTCTTGGAAAATTGGAAGGTGTGATTATACAGGGCTTTCTGCCTGCATGGGTCCCATTTTAGTTGGGATTTGTATTTTTTTCTAAACCGAGTTGGTGGGACACATACCATTAGGCACCCTAGCCTTGGCTTTCTTCATATCTTGATGTGACCTGCTGGGACGTTGGCCTTTTGAGTCTGTGGTCCATGGTAAAGACACACACAAAGGCAGATAATACTAACTGGAATATTTGGGGGACGCCAGCAGGTTCTCCAGACATGCCATCTCATTTGATCTTTCCAACACATCTGCAAATCTTGGATTACAATAACCACTTTACACGGGAAAATCAAGGCTTTCTGTTTTTAAGTACCTTGCCGTATTTCACACAGCTGATGCCAGAGGAGTTGGGTGTTGGAACTAGAGCTATCAGCTTTGAAGCGTTCTCCTCTCCAACTGGAAATGCAAGAAAGTCCCCAGATCTTTTTCTTTTTTTTTTTTTTTTTGAGACCGAGGTTCGCTCTTGTTACCCAGGCTGGAGTGCAATGGTGCGATCTTGGCTCACCGCAACCTCCGCCTCCTGGGTTCAGGCAATTCTCCTGCCTCAGCCTCCCGAGGAGCTGGGATTACAGGCAGGCGTCACCGTGCCCAGCTATTTTTTTGTATGTTTAGTAGAGACGGGGTTTCACCATGTTGACCAGGATAATCTCGATCTCTTGAGCTCGTGATCCACCCGCCTCAGCCTCCCAAAGTGCTGGGATTACAGGCGTGAGCCACCGTGCCCGGCCCAGGCTCCCAGATCTTTTCCCACCATCACTCAACTCTGTTCTAGTCTAGACACACGGCACTTCTCATCGTACCCTGGATATTCTCGGTCGTTTGATCATTTCCTGTTTGTCTATTCTATTCCCCGTTTTCACCTTCCCTTCTGGACCTGCAAACTTCTTTCTTTGCAAGACCAAGATTATTTGCTAGTTCCTTTATGAAGATTTTCATGACCGCTGGGTCAGTTTTTCTAACACTGGGGATCCTAGAGGCTCCATTTTTACTCAAGTGTCTCGTGGTAAAAGGTCAACATACTGGTTGCTTTTCACTGGACTGTCAGTTCCCAAAGGACAGGGCCAAACCTCATTCATCACTTCACACCATCACGCCCAGCACAGATGCCTGACACGCAGGAAGTACTCTGAGCAGGGTGGCCTATGGGTGGAGTTTTCCAGGCTGAATCACGCACCTAGCAAGATCTCCTTGGGGGAAGTGAAACCGAATTGGAAGGGTCAATAGTCAATTCCATTTGTGTTTTTATTTGTTTTCTCATCCCCCATCATGACACCCTCGCTTATCCTCCAAACTTTCTGCTTCAGGAGACTTTGCCGCTGTCTCCTCTTTGCCAGATGGCAACGCACTCACTCCTTGCAATACCCAGATACATCCATCAAGCCACTTCAAATTTGAAACACATCAGAAACTTGCTGGGCATGGAACGGGTAATGAGGAAATGGCATATGTGCACCGTGGGATCAAGATGGGTCTGTAAAGCTAATCAAGAAACAAACAATTCCACCACGAGCCTGTGAACGTACCTGAAAGGGTGGGCAGGTTTGCCCAGGTGTGAGCTGTAGGCTGGCTGCATATCTGTTTCTCATGCGGGTTATGGGAAACCAACATGCCTCCAAATCACTGGCTGGACCTCAACTGAACTTTCAGTTTTTATTTTCCACTCCCATACTATTTTTGAAAGTGTTAAGTAATTGCTTCTACAGCTAACCGCTAAAGGCCTCATTTAACAAAAATCAATATGGAGCAGCACAGGCGTGGAATAAACCAAAGCAGAGGCCAAAGCTTCAAATCCATCTCACCACTGAATCGTAAGCGGTGAAATTAAGAGCAGGTGCACTGACAGGCAGAGGTGAAGGGTGCCCTGATGAAATGGGTTTTTGTTATGTCTAATGAAGTCATCACATGCAGACAATGAGAAAGAACTGACCAGGTGGGAGGGAGGAGCTGACTCTGGCAACGATGTGTCTTCTCCACAAAATGATGATTTCAAAAAGCATGCAGAGTAGAGGCTGTAGTACATTTAGGGAGTTTCAATCGTCATTATTTCAGTTCTCATCCCTAACAAATCTTCACTGAATGTGCACTGCCTGTGTGGTTATCTTTAAAACGTTCACAGTGAACACAGCTTGTGAAACTTCGGTCACCATCCTAATCAGCCAACGGATGCCCTGTTCCAGATGGGTGTATGCTTGCCATCACATTTTAGAACTATCTTACCTGGTGTGAGCAGAGAGTAAAGGAAGGCCAGCTCTTTCTTCTAATAACACGTTCTTAACTGTTAGTCCCAGGAAGTAAAGTACAAAGGCAAATGAACTTCCATAATAAATATTTAAGAAAAATACTGAGTTAGAATGAAAGTAAATGTGCAAACTGCTATTTGAGAGAAATGTCTCAAGCCTCTTGCAAATACTATATGAAGCAGAAAGTCTGTTAACTCTGTTCGCCTCGTCTTTATTCACCACGGTTAGGTGCTCTTACAGGGTGGGGGGAATCTGGACTAGTAATATCTTGATGAAGTTGCAAAAAGAAAAAGAAAACCCATTTGTTAGAGCACTGGGGCTGACATCTGCACGTGTAAGCCAAGATAATTACAGAGCTGCTCTGCGAATTTGGCTAGGGTTTAGGGGATCACCGTAGACTAATAAAATAAGCCATCCTTGGATGTTCTGGTCAGCAGGTAGCAAAAACCTGCTTAGGTCTCGGTGGATTCCTTCTTTCTGGTCTCGTCAGGAGTCAGACATTGATGTTATAAACCCTTATGCCATGAGTATCCCTCTCTGAGGTCTGATAGCCATTTGGAATCACCTCAGGAAACTCAACATGACCAGCAGTTTCTTCAAGCAGGCACCCTCTGTGCTCCTGAACGTTCTCTGAGCAGGCTGGGACTTCCTTCTCCTCTGATAATTAGCCACCCATTGCCCCCCTTCAATTCTTTCAACGCTGTTTCCTACCCCTTGCATTTTTCTTGCTTCTTTCATTTTTCCTGTGTATGCTGACTGCCTAGTTCCTCTTCTACTAAATTATGCTCTATTATTTCCACAGCCTGAAGAACTCACAGCTGAAGCATTATTTCTAACCTTATTTTGTATTCCTAGCATGTGCTATAACCTGTTTTGAGCTTTATTTGCAGCCAAGATGCTGACACAGCTCCAATTTTGTTTTCATATTTTGATTGGGTAGGAGTGTTCATTACTGTGGGCACTAGGGTAGGGAAGAAAAGTCATTTTAAAAAGGCACAATTTACACCTTCCTTAAAGAGCTTTTTGTTTCTGAATGCCGCCCATTTAAATTCTAAAAACTACAAATGTTCAAAAAATATAGTCCTTTTTTTTTTCTTGGAGAAAAAGGTTTTAATGAAAATTGTAGTAGTCCAGTGTAATTTTCCTATTATGTCTTTTATGTCATGCCTATTACGTCTGATTTCCTTTCGTATTTCTTAACTGACCAGCATACACAGGCAGGGGTGGAAAGCCTAGAAGTCAGGGGAGTGTAAGAAATGAGGTTTTCAAAGCCCAGTTCAGCTCTACACTAACCAGCCTTCCCAGGGACAAATGCCTCATTTGTGTCATTACCGAATTCATGGTTCACATTAAGCTTATATCTCACAAGCAGGTAATTCATGAGTTTCAGCTACAGGGAACCCCTTAGCTGGGGCATAAAATTTCTAATGAGCTTTCCCATAAAGGAAAGTGTAGGATAAGTGAGGTTTCATGCTCCTTTATGTTTGTTTGTTGGTTTTTGGAGACCCAGTCTTGTTATGTTGCCCAGGCTGGAGCTCAGCAGCTACTCACAGGCCCGATTATAGTACATTTCAGCCTCAAACTCCTGGATGCAAGAGATCCTCCTGCCTCAGCCTCCCGAGTGGCTGGGACTACAGGGGCCCGTCACAATGCCTGGCTAGTTGTCACAGTTCTTGCTGTATGACTCTCAGGCTCCTTTTTGGAAGAGATTCAATTTCATGGGACTCCTTTACTCCAAAATGTTCAAGAACTCTACAGTTAAGGTTGTCAGATCAAATACAAGATACCCAGTTACATTTGAATCTCAGATAAGCACCAAATCATTTTTTTGTATAAGTATGTCACATGCAATATTTGGGACATAATTATATCAAAAATTATTCTTTATCTGAAATTCAAATCTCTCTGGGCATCTTGTATTCTTATTTGCTAACTCTGGCAACTATATCCACAGTGCATACAGGAACAAGCTTTAACTCTTAATGTAGGACTTCTGAGTCCCACTTAGGCTGACTCTCCTTTCTTTCTGCCTTATTTTCTGCCATAATCCAACTCCCCCTATCCTCCCATCCTCCATTCCACTGAGTTTGAGTTATTTTCCCAGCTGGAATGCCTCTTTTCCTTCTCGCCCTGGATTACTCAAGACTGTCTCCTCAGGGAAGCCTTCCCTGAACACACAGCCAAAGGTAATCTCTTGGTTCTTTTAGACCAGGGAGCTCGCTCTGGGTCGACCATTCATTGGTACATTTCACACACTTGCCTGGGAGCTTCAGCTAACATTTCATCGGTACACTGCTTTCTTTTGGCTAAAGAAGGCACAAGCTCTTGGCTAGCAGTGACCTTGCCTTACGCTTCTTTGTGTGCTTTGCAGTGTCCAGCACTAGGCCTTTCATATAGTTGGTGCTCATGAGATACTTACTGATAAAGAGACCGCTACTGATTGTCACCGAGCTGCTCTCTCTTGCGGTTTCACGTTTCTCACACTTATTTCTCTGCACTGAGGGAAGAAGGCTCAACCCCTTCTCCACAATGTGAGCATGAACTCCATCATCACATACCTCATTAAAAACTTGGTACCCAGGTTCATTTCTTACGGACAAGTGAAGAATAAGTAATGCGAACTGAGTCTCAGGTGGGCAAGCCACTTGCTCTCTCTGTAAATTAGTTGTCTCATCTGGGAGAAAGGCCTGGTTCCTCCCCTACCTCTAAGGGTCATGAGGATACATGAGATCTTGGAAAAACGTAGATAGGATGGTGCTGGAGAGCATTTGATGGTGAGGCCAGGAACACGGAATAAACATTTCTAAGTATATTGTGTTTAAACCAGATGCTTGAGTTTCTAATGAGAATTCAGGGCACAAGCCAGCATCACATTTTCAAATTATGGCTGACAAGGTGGGATTTTTAAAAATAACACAATTGAAGACAAAAGCAGCTGGCAAGCAGGTGGCAGTACCCACCTAGGGTACTACATCTTGGCCACTGGAAATTTATACTTATGAACTACCTCATATGATTGTCTGGGTTTTAGAATTATGCAAAAAAACCCAACAAATTTTTAGGAAAAAAAAATAGAGTATTAATGTCAGCTTTAACTTTCTTTAAAAACCGTTTTAAATGTTTTTCTTTAAAAAAAAAAAAAAACTGTTTTGCTTTTCCTCATACGGGTGCCCACACTTACCTCGTATGCGTCATCATCTCACGCACCAGGGCTTTCAAAATACGGTAAGTAAAGCAAGACATCTACTGTAATTCTTGTTAGGAACTTGCTTTTCCTTTCGGCCCCTGTTGCGCTACAGGTAAGATGGTGGGGTGTTCACGCACCCGTGTGCCAAAATGGCAAGGTGAGCCACACGTAGGGGCCACACAAGCCACAGCTGCCCAGCCAAAGCTCCCTTCACTGCTGGATCTGCAGGCAGCCCGTGCACTGTGATTCCTCCTCCTCACGCCCACATTCCAGGCTCAATTAGTGGAATCCCAGTCTTACATCCATACCACAGTAGCACGTTAAAATGTCCCCGATCAAGCCCTGGATTAGCATGTGCCCAGACTTTATCTTAATTGCCGATTAAGATTAATCCGGCTGGGGAGTTTTCCAGGGCTGCTTTATTACCATGGGGTGAATCATTACACATTTGAGTTGCACGTTCCATTTAGCTTCCCTTGACTAAAATGGGAGACCCAGACTGTCTTGGCTTCCAAGGACGGGGCTCTTTATTGCTTCCTGAAAACCTCCCTTGACAGCTCATTTGCACCTGAAGGTTGGGGGGATGAAGCCTTGATCCCTCTTGACAAGTCTATGGAAACTGGAGCACAGGGAGTCACAGGCTTTCTGACAGGCTCTCGGCTTTAAATATCGACAGTGAACTTTGACTTGAAGAAGGATCTTCTTTATACACCCGGTGCTGCCTTTCTGATTCATAGTGATTCACTTCGAACCTTTTTCTCTCTCTCTCTTTCTCTGGCTCTATATGAAGGTACATAATTTGTTTTCTGAACCATTTGAGGATATGGTACACACATGGTCCATAGCTCTGTGTGCTTCCCGAGAATGGGAATAATCTCTTACATAACCACGGCTCAGTTTTCGACTTCGAAAATTTACATTGGTACTTTTACCAATACTGATTTACTCCAAAATCTGCTTCACTAAGCGATACCTCAATACCTATTAAGTCTGGTTACAGAAACGGGGTAAGAATTGAGAGCAAGAGAATTCTGCATGTTAGAGGTAAAGAAATGAGACCTAGAAAAGAGAAGTCACTTAGTGAAGGTCACATAGTGGCAGAAGAGTCCGGATAAACTCAGGGACTCGGGGCAACTTCTAGCCATTGAATAGAGCAGCTCATAAAGACTCAAGAAAGGTCAGGTCAGTATCGACTTTGGAACATCCAGAGCTACCTGGTTAATCAGACCTGACACTACCCTACCCAGATATGGAAATTTTCCAAGTGCAGAGGCCAAGAGCTCTGTTTTTGAAAGGGTGTGCTTCACATTTCTGTGATACATAAGAAAGACTTCATGACATGTGTACCTGCTTCACTGAAACAGGGATTCTCCCAGCTTGAAGATACAAACTCGTCATGGAAGTCAGTTTGGCCCTCTGGGGAGGCATAAGTCAGGAGCATTCAGCAGCAATGTGGAGATCACTAATGTGGCACAGCTGAGACATTTTGATAATAGTACGTGCCTTTGGCCTGACTCAGACTGGAGGACCTGGTGGACACCGATGGCCATGGCTTCTGGGGATTCCTAATAGAGCAGTTCCCTGCTTTCTACCCCAGGGAACCCGATCATGTTATTGCTCTGAACGGATCGGCTTTGGTCAGAGATCTGGGTCAGATGAGTCTGTGTAGCACTTTTCAATGTCAAGACCAGTCATGATACCCATTATCAAATGTATTGCCCCATTCTGTGATGTCTCCACTTGAGAATCTGTCCTAATCCAAGAGCCAACACTGGAAACAGTTTTATCCTGAGAGGCCATCAACAGACTTCAGAAGGATCACAGAGCCCCAATCTCCTTCACAGATCCCCCACCAGACATCCCTTCCTAAGAACTCATTCTCACACGGCTGTGGGTATTCCCGCTTCTGCTAGCAGAGTGCACGCCAAGAAAAGAGAAAGCCCCTCTCTGGTTCCCCAACCCTGCTTACTGCCCTGGGCGGCTGCCAGTCTTAGTAGTATTTGGGAGTCCTAACGGATGCACCCCTAACTAGGTAAAACAAATACCCCAAAGTCTTTATCTTCCTCTACACTGAAGTCCTGAGATGCACCACACTGACCAGTGGTATTTCTGAATGGACAGAAGTCGTCTGCTGGTCTCTTTCTAAAGGTTGCAGTCTGCCACTCCCACAGTAATTTCATCCTAAAGCAGAGCATAAGAATTGAGGATGAAAGCTTTTCTCTTGTTGGACCCACAGTATAACCATGTTCCTCAGATTCTATTACAAAACAACCACTGGCTTTAACTGGAAACTTGAAAATTTAGGGTAATTATAGTATCAATTCATGATTACTCAACACATTTCCTCAACTTCCTTTGTGACTGATATTTTGAGTATGTTACTGTAACATTCGTTGAAGAAAGTGTGCTGAGTGAGGCCCGAGACACCCCACACGTCTAAGATTTCTCACCTATGAATCACGCGGCTGCCGAAATCTCTTTCACCTTCATTCTTCTTTCAATCCTTCTCTCTTAAGTTCCCTAAACTGTGTCAGGCTTCCGGAATTTGCCTTCAGCACTAGCAGTAACATGACTCTAAATGGATGAGTTTTCCACGTTATTCTGGTCCAAGCTGTGAATGATTAGATTCCCTACCGAGCCCCGACGGCAGTATTAGGAGGCTTTAACTTGATGGGACAGACTTCGTTAATAGGATTCTCTCTTCAGTCGTTTGACTATGTTAATGTTGCTAGAAGGGGGAAAAAACCACCCCGATTTTCCTAGATGTAAGTTGTTTTCAAACTCGCGTGGCGGTTCTCCCAAACAGATCTGCGGCTTTCTTCCTATGGAGACACTACAATTACACGTTCTTTTTTCTCTTTATCAAAACCGGTATCTTGCCAGGCAGTCCGCCAGGAGTACTGAAATTTAGTCCTGATAAAAATCCTTCTTGGATATTTCTGGTCTACGCTTTAAGATCTCTTTTCCCGCTTCCCCTCTTTGCTCTTTTCCCCTCCCCGATTGCCCCCTACTCAAGGCACGTTCACATACACACACGATTCATTTATGCCTACCTTGGAACAGATCTGAGCCAACATATTCCCTGGGGGGAAACAATGGTCTCTTTTCCTATTAATGAACAGTATGGTGTTGCAGATTCGTGGAGGGCTTAATTTAATAAACATGGAAAGATGAATATGCTTATGGGACAGCAAACCTCTTTAGGTTTAAAATTACTGACATAGAAGAATTGTCTCATGAAGCACCTCATCCTTTCACGGCTGGGTCCTTATGGAATACAATGTGGCAGGGGAAGCATATCTCCTACCTGGGGCTTCGACTCCTTCTACCTGTTGACTCCATCTCCTCCATCCATAAGTGCCAGAGGAGGCGTCAGATCTGCAGAAGTCAGCAATGCCTGTGTGTGAACTAGTTCAACCTCCAATGCTGTGGCTCAGTCCTGATCGGTTATTCGATGGGAAGCTGGAACTTTGTCGAAGGGGAAGGTATTTTGCTGACTAGGCTAGAAATGAGTTTAGACAGCACCCAGGATGTTGTGATAACCAATCAGCTTGGGGTGAAGGCCTCATCCCAACTCATGACCAGCTCTAGCAGGCCGCATCCCAACTCCCACCCCCTTTCCTTCCCCGCCACTAGATGCACTTCAGACTGAATCCTCTGTGCTCCTGACCTCACTCTTTTTGTGGGAGAAAAAGCATACAGTAAGAGAATAAGAATGGATTTAGCTGGTAAACTAGACCCTACAGTATAAGTTAATAAGGACCAGCCCCCTAATATCAGGTCAGAGCCTGACCCTATCCCATCCTGAACCCATGACAGACATTGCTAATCAATCACAGTATTCTTTCCCATGAATACCCAAATAGTCCACCAATCTTTCTCACCACAGTACCTTAAGCAGTCACTTCCAATCAAATGAAATTGACATGGGACCTGAATCCGACTCACAGTTCTGTGTTCCACTGAACAATCCTAGACTGTTGGGGTTTGAATCCCAGCTCTGCCATTTAAAAGCCGCAGGACTTAAGTTATTTTGTGTCTCTATTTCACCAACTGTAGAAAGAGGTAACTACAGTCTTTTTCTCAAATGGCACATATTAAATGAGTAGATACTGTGAAAATGCTGAGAACAGTACCTGGCACACATCAAAAGGGAATGATGTGTTTGCTATTGTTGTTATTGTTCAAACGTAAACATCAGGCAGGGGGGATGTGTTCCAGAATATCAGCCCCTTCCCCTTCACCTTGGATTAGTCTGTCAGATGGCTAGGTAATCTGGCAGGGTTTTCAGGAAGAGGAGGGAAATAAAACAGGCGGAATTCTACCCAGGCATTTAAAGATGCAAAAGGCTGCCTGGTGGGGAGCAAAGAGCTGCGAACTAGTGAGCACCAACAGAGAGCTGGGTGCTGGGCAGAAAGAAAGGAAGGCGCATCAAAGACTTCACAACCAGGCTTTATTAAAGTACATGTGCTCTTCTGTTCCTCTTAAATTATGCAAACCAAACTGAGCTAGGCACAGCGGAGTGTGGATCCTCCATTAAAAGGGTAAGAAGCTTGCAACTGAGCCACGGCTGGAAAAGGCAGAGAAACAAGGTGTGGGGTTCCCAGAGCTTGGGGTCCGGGTCTGGTTAGGGGAGTGGAGTTCTTGTCGAGCCCTTCAGTCTTTCTCTGTACCAATCACTGCCTAGACATGGCGTCAGTAACAGAGCGATGACCATCTCTGGATTTCTGCAGTCCTATCCTGACCATTCTGTTTAAACCTGCGACCTGCCTCCCTTTTTCCTTGTTCCCTTAGCACTTACCACCTTGTACCACTATACCATTTATTTCTTATATTTACTGCTAACTGTCTGCCTTCTCTCTGCAGAAATACACCCTCCTCAAAGATGTGAGTATTTGTCTGTTTATCTTCGTTGACATATCTCTAGTACTTGGAGTAGTGCCCTGTTAATAGTAGGTGCTGCATGAATATTTCCTAAGTAAATGAATGAATGTTACTACTCTGTACAAGCAGTCCCATACTCTAAAACATCAGGAGTCCTTTAGGATGAGCAGAAACAGAGCAAAAACAACTACACAGAAACCAAGCATAAGAATGTTCACAATTTAGTCCATCTAACACAATATATTCCAATTTGTTAAGTGAAAAGCTGAATACAGAACAAAATAAGACCCAGAACATTCGCTCAGGAAGAAACACAGATACGTAGAAATCGCAAGGAACAGCATCCTGGTATCATGGAAAATTGATGGCCTAGATATCACGAGACCCTGGTTGCAGTCCCAGCTTTGCACAGATCTGTGTGACCTTAGGCAAATCACCTTGCCTCACTGGGCCTCAGTGTTTCCAGTTAAGTTTGATTTAATTCAGATATTTAATGTGTGCCCATTTCATCACCTCTATCTCTAAAACGGCATAATCTTTCCTAGTCCCACCTAATATTAAGATGCTGAAACAGCCTACTGCCTAAATTTGACCATTTCTGGGAGAGAAATTAAAATTGCATGCCCTGCCTCCCATCACTGTAGGCTGCAGTCCCCAGATGGATTACACCTTCATTTTAACATCCTTACTCAGCAGGGTAGGCATTTACTCTAAGAGGTGAAGTAGAAAGAGTCCCCTCATGCGGCAGAGTCTAGGTGCTCACCTCTAGCAGCCACTTTGGAGAACCAAGAATCAAAACGCAATCTCGGCAGCACAGGGAATGAGTAAAATCACGATAGTCGAGGAGTGTATTGAACTGCTGAGCAAGGGGTGTGCAAATGTTATTTCAAATGGCTTAAAAAGCATCACGGCAATGTAAGTGGGTTACGCTCGCCTCACAAAAGCACATCTGGAGGATCTCTTTGCTCTCTTACATCCTTGAATATTGAACCCAGAAAAATAAATTGACTTGCTGTTTAATCCAATAGTCAATATGAGCTCCTGTTGTATAGACTCAACTGACTTAAAACTCAAGATATAGCCTCCGGCAAGAAAAATGTAACACAAGCGCGCAGGCTCGGTATCGATACGTATCACAGGTGGCTGTTTCTTCAGCAGGAAACAGTGATCGAATGGTCAGCACTGAGAGAGCAGCGTGCTTCCTAATGTCCGATGCGGCTTACTGAGCAGCTGGGCACAGGCTGGGTTTTGTCTTCTTTGATCTTTATGGGTCTGATGGCTCTCTAAAAGGATTAGGTTATTGTGATTTTTTTTTTCCCCCACACAAAATAACCTTTTTTTTCCCCTGTTTTAATGAAAGGGTATCCTCCACTGAGTTTCACAGAGCCAGAGCCCCTTAATATGCCCTCTGCCATGCATTACCTTAGGTTATGTGGCAAACCTAACCCCAGACTATAGCCCAAGTACCTCAGTGCAGGCAACTGGCTGTATTTGATTGTTTTGCTGTTGAGGATGGATTAGCAGGGATAGAGAATAAATTATATTGAGTACTCTTTAATGCCTTATGTACAAACTCTTCTGGCTGTCAGATTCTCTGTTTGGCTTCCTCGGGGACTTGAAGGCAGGGGGTCAGGAACTAAATTTTTTGAGAACTGACAGCTCCCTTTAGCGAAAAACCGAATCCTCCCACCCTTACCCCTCTCAGTTCAAAGAACTGCTTCCTACTTCTTTGCATGGAAGACGGTTACTATTCTTTTTCCTCTTTTGAGTCAGGATCCCAGGAGAACCCTGTAAGAGCACAGCGTCTACTGGGAAAGGCGAGCCATGTTCAGGGAACTCACATTAATCTTATTACAGTTTGTCTTCCTTCGGGGTGGCGGGTGGGACGCGCTATGAGGTTTCTTTTGAGTTTCAGGTTTAGACACACCCCAGAACTCAAAGTAAAAATGATACAGGCTTAATAACAACTTCCCAAGAAGCCTTTTCAAGTTCAAAGTGGATTGTAAACATTAATTAATCAATTCCTCCTCCCAACACTGTGTGGGGTATGAATTACTCCCATTTTATAGATGAGAACGTTTAGGTAGAGAGCATGAATAACTCGTTTTAAGCTCAGATTGGACTTCTAGTCAGTGAGGGACAAGCAGTTTGGATTCCTGTGCACAGTGAAGGCTCATTAGACTTTTCTCATTCGTAAAAGTTGATGAAAATCCTGTCCCAGGAACCCAAGCCTCGTTGTCTCCCTGGAGCGATCAGAGTGGCCTCTCCCATCTTTGCCCAGCTCTTACCGTTTTCATTCTCAGTTTTCTGGCCAGAAAGAATTGCCTTCCTCCAACACAACCACAAGGAGTTAAGATCAAAGGCTCATCCGTGGGCCATTTAAATGCCCGAGCCTGTCTAATGCATCTCTCCATAAGACTCCCCGAATGGAGGCTCGGGTTTTACCAGCGCAGGTCTGCCAGCGAAGCCCTTTGCAATCCAGATCGCTCGCTGCACGTGCAGCTGTGGAAGATGTAATAGGAGCGGGAAGGACTACAGAAGGGGAAATGCCATTTGGCACAAGTAGGTAAATAGACAGGTGAATAGGACAACACATTTTGCAACCGTTCACTATTGAAAGGTTGCAACCCGTTGGCTGATGGTAGTCATCCACATTTCCTTCACAAAAGCCAAGCTGGTGGTCACTTTGCAGGAAACTCTACAAGGCTTTTCTCAAGACAATCTTAGCAATGAAGCTTCCAACAACCTTAACATGGTTCAACATTTCCCCCGGAATTGCCATAAACTGATAAGCACTGATATTCTTTCCGTTGGCTGAAACCTGATGGTACAGTCAACTGAGACCCGGGAGACACACAAAGGAGGTTCGCCTCAACTTCAAGGGTGGAGGCGGTCAGATTTCAGCCTTTTCTCATCAAAAAGACATATCCTCATTTGGACATGTGTTTTCCAAGGCACTTGGGGGTTTTCAGCAAATGTTTTGTTGTTGTCTTTGAGAAAGAGTGTTGCTCTGTCGCCCAGGCTGGACTGCAATGACAGGCTCTCAGATCACCACAACCTCTGTCTCCCGCATTCAAGCAATTCTCCTGCCTCAGTCTCCCAAGTAGCGGGGAGTACAGGTGTGCACCACCACGCCCAGCTACTATTTGTATTTTTAAGGAGAGACCGGGTTTCACCATGTTGGTCAGGCTGGTCTTGAACCCCTGACTTCATGATCCATCTGCCTCAGCCTCCCTGGGGCGGGGTGGGGGATTACAGGTGTGAGCCACCGTGCCTAGCTTCAGCAAATCTTTATATCTCTCATGAAAGTAAGAAGAGAAAATACTCATACTTCACAGAATACATGTGAAATGCGTCTGTTAGGTGAGGAGAGAATGGGGAGAAGGAATTTTAGCTGAGCCATCATGAATAGGAGAAATCAAAAACAAACAGAGAGAGAAAATTTACTTTCTTTTTTGCCATGCTGGGAGTAGAAAGGTTTGGCCTGGTGGATCTCCACCCTGGCTGCTTATCAAAACCATCTGGAGAACTTCTGAAAACTCTGATGTCTAATTCAGTCCTCCTGAATTTGCTTCTCTAGAACTAGGGCCTAAGCAGGAGTATTTTTTTTTTTAAAGTTCCACGTGATGTGCGACGGGCCTGGGAACCACTGGGCTGGTCCAGGGAGCACAGCGTAGACAGTGAACGTCCACATGTAAGACACATGACCTGTCAGAGAACATTTAAGAGGGCAGTTCCTTTAAGAAGAATCAGGCGTGCTTGTCCTAATGGCTTCCAACTAGCTTCAGTGTTCAATTAATAATGCAGTTTTCTTTGATGTTTCACATGAGAAACTATTTTAAAACAAGAACTCTTTCATTCTTATTCTCATTTAAATGGACTCGGCAGAAACAATTTGCTTGATAGATGATCAGAATGAGGGATTCTATGACCCTAAATTAACTGAAAATAAAAAAAATACTGAAACGACAAAACAAAAACCACACTTCTCCACCTGCGATCCCCATCTGTGTAGCCACGCAGCAGAAAAGTTAGTGAGGGTCTGTCGTGTTTCAGGAACTATGCATGATCCTAGCAGTGGCGGGGTGATGCAGACACAGTCCCTACATGCTACTGTCACCCAGGCTTGCAAGGGAAAGGACAAGCAAAACGAAAAAGCACTCTGATAACAGCTGATTTTTATTTACCTCTTACCAGGGTCATGCAATCTTTTAAGTGCTTTTTGTTCCATGTCTCATTTTATCTTTACAACAATCTTAGTAGGTGGGTTCCATTATTATCCCCGTTTCACAGATGGGGACTATGACTTAGAGGACTTAAGTGACTTCTTGAAGGTAACAAAACCTGTAAAAAGGAGAGCCGCATCTCTTGGACTCAGTAGGTCAAACACATACCTCCCTCTTATTCTACTTCTTAAGTGCATAGAAGGTATGCTGAGGCTGGCTGGCCGTGCTGGGGTGGAGTGGGGACGATTGAGCTTATCCTGGTCTCTTGTTAGGTCAGCGCTGCTCCAGGTAAGAGCAAACTCATCATCTCTGGTGCCTGCAGCTTTCAAGATTGGTGTTGAGGAATCCCCTTCCCCTTGAACTTGCATGCCTTATGGTTAGCAGTGCCTTTGAGGCCACACACTTAAGTGAGGAAAGAAAACATAACCAGCCCAGAGTCCTCGTGCTAGGGCTTAATTTGGTACCTGAGAGTCATTCATTTCAGTTCTGGGGGCAGGACTCTGCCTGGCCTGCTTACCAGTGTTTCCACGGCACGGAGGGGCCCCAGCCAGCCTACAGAGTTAAGTACAGCTGATCTGTAACTCCAAGTCATCTATTTATCCCCTAACTGTGCTGCTCCACGGGCAAGTGCAGGGAAGGAGAACGTACACTTTGCCACAGTTCAGTAAGCTGAGCGCAGGCTCCTTTAACCTGGCTGTGGTGTCCAGTCACAGTTATATAACCACTGGGCTGAGTGCCTCCCTGGGGTGGGGTGGGGGGGCCAACAGGGGAGCAGGAAAGGCATTATTAATGCAATGTTAAGAAAACAGACTGACATCCTCCAGCATTTGAGAGTTTGGAGCTGCTTGTTTTCCATTTAGTTTGTTTTCCAGTTCATTCTACAATCTTCAAATCCCAGACTCTGGAGTCTGGGCAGCTGTGGTAGGGGAGTCCAGCAGTTGAACTGGGCTCAGCCCCTTTTAGACAGTGAGCTTACTTAGCTTTACGAAATGCCCCAGGCCAGGCACAGTGGCTCACACCTGAAATCCCAGCACTTTGGGAGGCTAACTAAGGTGGGCAAAAAGAGGTCAAGAGATCGAGACCATCCTGGCCAGCATGGTGAAACCCTGTTCCTACTAAAAATACAAAAATTAGCTGGGTGGGGTGGCTCACCTGTAGTTCCAGCTACTAAGGAGGCTGAGGCAGGATAATTGCTTGAACCCGGGAGACAGGTTGCAGTGAGCTGAGATCAAGCCACTGCACTCCAGTCTGGTGACAGAGCACTCTGTCTCATTAAAATAAGGAAAAAAAAAGAAATACTCCATTGCACGATGGTTTTCAGAAGACCAATGATTAAGAGCATGGGAAAATTAATGCACAAATGCAGCTAAGGAAGTTCACCTTTTGTAACTGCTCTTTTGCTTTGCAAATCATAAAGTACACAACTGGAAAGACAGAAAGACCTGAGACTGACAGCCTTGTATAAACTCCTGGAGGCCGGGCGTGGTGGCTCATGCCTATAATCCCAGCACTTTGGGAGGCCGAGGCGGGTGGATCACGAGGTCAGGAGATTGAGACCATCCTGGTCAACATGGTGAAACTCCGTCTCTACTAAAAATACAAAAATCAGCTGGGCATGGTGGCGCGCACCTGTAGTCCCAGCTACTCGGGAGGCTGAGGCAGGAGAATTGCTTGAACCCAGGAAGCGGAGGATGCAGTGAGCCAAGATCCTGCCATTGCACTCCAGTCTGGGTAACAACAGCAAAACTCCGTCTCAAAAAACAAAAGAAACTCCTGGAAACCTTTCAATAAGGACAATAGAGTAAACAAATGAGTTCTCCTTTCACGTTCTTTATTTTGGTAAGCCTGTTTCTTATGGCCACAAGAATTACAACCATCTTTTCATTTTTTAACTGCCAAGGCGGTCATATGATTTACGGTCACTTCATACCACAGAAATCAATTCAAGTTTTATTCATGGAGACTCATCCACAGCTGCCCATCTGCCCCTCCAGCTATGAGAAGTAAAGTTTCCTGAGGACAGCCACTCCCTCACATGTGGCCCTAAAACATTTTTAATGGATAGTCCTAGATAAGCGAACACATGGGAAAATGTTCATCCCTGCTAGTAATAAAAAATGCAAATTACAGCAGCTTTGAAAAGGTAACATTTCAGTTTTCAGAAATAATACCCTAATGCTGGCCAAGCTGCACCGAAACTGATAGACTCAAATGCTGCAGGCATTGAGTTAAAGCAGCATAATTCTTCTTGAAAGAAACATGGCAATTGGTAACCATAATTATTAAGACGTTCATACCCTGACCCAGCATCCTTCTCTGGGACTATATACTTAGGACATAATCTGACAGAAGCAAAATGCCACACGAATTGCGGCACCGCCTTTAATGATCGAATCTAATCACAGACACACACACAAAATTCCAGAAGGAGAATAACGTTCAATAATGGGGAAAGGCTTAGCAAATTCTGGTATATTGATAATAGAACAGTTAAAAAAAAATCAAACTCCAAATACAGAGGGGGGACGTGGAAGGTCTAACGTCAGTGGAATAATAGGATTTACTTGAATGTTTTTACCTTTTTTAAAGACCGTATAAATGAAATAAAAGCATTTGTACAGCCTGTACTAGGAGTTTCATAAGACAATTATTTTCTTGCCCACTTAATCTGTGCAAAGGGTTATTTCTTTTGTACTAAAAAATTAAATTTTGTTGACAGAATTATAAATATTTATGGTGTGCTACATGTTTTGTGATATGTGACCACTGTGACGTGGCTAAATTGAGCTCCTATATGCATTCCCTCCCAAACAGTATTTTTTTTTTTTTTGTGGTGAGAACACTTAAAACACAATGGGGCCTTTATTAAGGATTTTGAAAATGAAAATAATGAAACATAGAGGGTCACCAAGATCATGCTGGATATGGGAAGAGGGCTTAAAACATGGCATCCCTGAGGTTCTGGTCCAAGTCCGGTCCTTGGCCTTTGAGTCTCACCTTTGCAGAGGACCTCTTCCATTTTCCCACATGGGGTGACTTTGACAGGTGCTAAAACGGGGCCCTACTCTCCTCATACCAGCCATATGAGCTCACATACATTCGGGTCCTGGAATTACCTCCAGTAAGGGCCTGTGAAAACTCTAAATGCCACAGTTTCAAACCTTCCAGATCAACAAGCTGTCTGTCTTCCATCCCGAAATGAAGGAAACCCCAGTCCATGTGTCCAATCATCTTTTCAACTCTAGCAAAGAAAGGAATTTCTATGCAGGGCAAACCATTCCCACAATTAGGTTAACACAGTGATTTCTGGTCAGACCTAGGGGAGCCATCCCTCCTTTATATCAGCAGCTTCAGGAAACAGTATAGGCAGGCCCATGCTTTGGTTCTCAATGGTCTGTATCTAATTGAAAATAAGGATAACATAATACGTTTTCGTAAGCTAAATATATTTGAAGTAGAGAATTATTCCTTACTCTAAGATAATGACCTTTCTATTTTTTTTAGTCCCCAAAGTCTACCATTTTGGGGGAAAATGGCAAAAACAGATGGAGTTGTTGTTGTCGTTCATGTTAGTCCTCTGCAGTAAAATAGAGGGACCGTATATTGGCCTCCCCAAATGTTACTGAAATCATACTGTCTCCTTAAGCACATTAACCTTGGATCTTCCACTCAATGGGGAGATGGAGACGCTTGACATTTCCATTGGGAGTTTGGCCAAAAGTTCTGGTCCTGTTGGCATTTCCAACCATCACAGAGCTTCGATTACATCACTGTGTCTGTCTACTCGGCCTGGCTGTGAGCATCTCTGCCCAGGAACCCCTGCCTGATTCCTCCTGTTGTTTCTGGTAACTAGCACAGCACTGAATATCCTGTTGTTAGACTGAATCCGTCCTTGGAGGTACAATATGGGTGAAGTGCAAAGAACAGCTGGAAGATTGAAGAGAAAGATTTCAGTGTCGGTTCAGAAGACCTAATCACCGTCCTGGCTCTGCTATTGAACAGCTGTGTGACTTGAAGAGTGACTCTCTCTCATACTAATTTCCTTTCTATAAAGTAGAAATCCAACCTAACCTCTATACAGTAGAAACGTCTCCTATGCCCTCCTCGGTATCCTAGCTGTGTCCTTGCGTGAAGGGTCATGTGAAAGCGCCCACATGTTAATTTCTCTGATTTCTCTCCATTTTATTCCCTGACCAGAGGTTTCTCATATCTACATGTCACCCCTGTCCCAGCCCCTGGCCAGAGGAAATCAGCAAGCAAAAGGCCAGATCCCCCAACCCAAGGAGGTGGGAGTCCAGAGGTAGCTGTCAGCTTCCATTAAAGACAAAATCAAACACAAGCAGCACCCGTTTGCAGTTACTCATGATTATTATGGCTGATGACATAACCTGTACCCACGTGTACATTCATTACAGAGCTTCTAAAATGATTTTTCTCTGTCTGTGAACACAGGAATTTTTAATAAACAGTTTCAGTGTCTGGTTTCATGCAGCCAAAAAGTAAATATCAGTGAGCATCTTTGTAACAGGCTTGATCCATGCCCTCGGATGGTCTACCAGAGACTCCAGGAGGCAGACCTGTGTGGGTTTGAAACTTTCTTTCTCACGCCTGTAATCCCAGCACTCTGGGAGGCCGAGGCGGGTGGATCACTAGGTCAAGAGATCGAGACCATCGTGGTTAACATGGTGAAACCGCGTCTCTACTAAAAAATCAAAAAATTAGCTGGGCATGGTGGCACGTGCCTGTAATCCCAGCTGCTCAGGAGGCTGAGGCAGGAGAATTGCCTGAATCCGGGAGGCGGAGGTTGCGGTGAGCCGAGATCGCGCCATTGCACTCCAGCCTGGGTAACAAGAGCGAAACTTCGTCTCAAGAAAAAAAAAAAAAAAAAGAAAGAAAGTTTCTTCCTGAGGTCACCGATGGACACAAAGGAGAAACTTTCAGCCTCCCCTTTCCCGTGATAAACATTTTAAATAAATGAATAGGTAAACAGAGAAGGGATCTGAATTTTAATTGCTAGTAAGTGAAGCATATAAAGGTAAAGAGAGAGTTGTAACTGCCAGGACAATCTCATGCTTTCTTTTGAACAGTCATCTGCAAATGAATGTGGCACAAGGAAATGTCAGATGTTCTGCCTGTAGTCGCCTGGGAAGCTCAAGCCAGGTCTCCCATCTGCCCCTCGAGCTAGCTATATCTCACGTCACGCTTCCTCTGGAGCCTCGGCAGCCTTCACCCAATTCCTCAAATACATAATCACCCTCCCTTTGTCTGGTTCGGTCCTATTCATGTTTCTGATCATCTCTTCCTTGGGGAAGCATTCCTCCCCTCTACGTTGAGGCTAAAGTATTTCCAGGGGACAAATGCTTGATGGCATTTCTCCCTGTTGTTATTTTACATTCACTTGGTGGCAATGTGACAAGCTCTGTCACCTGCAGAAGACTGTATGCTCTGCACAACAGGGCCTGTGTCTCCATTTGTTCTCCATCTCATCTCTGGCACCTCACGTGGCTAATACTCAGTGACTATTTGTTAGGCACGAAATGAATGCATCCCTGAGAAATAACTTCACCAAAATCTTTTATTAAAGACTTGCCTTTTCAAGGAACCCTGTGGAATGAGTCAAAAGACATGGTTCCAGGCCTCGGAGGGCTTTATCAGCCGGAGGTGTCATGTTAATGGATACACAGCGTGACTACAGTTGAGAATTGGGCTGCACATGGTATCAGTGAACCCAGGAGTGCTCTGGATAGCACATTCTACCTTAGACAAGCCACTAAATATTGCAGTCCCTCCATTTCCCCCACTTGTCAAATGGTAACAATATCAGTGTGTTCCTTGCTGAATGGTCAAGGAATCAAACAAGATAACAGAAACAAAAATGTCTCAAAAAGATAAATATTACTAACACCTTCTACCTAAAAGTACCCACCTCCTTAACCAACTCTGCAGAGTCTTGGGCCTTGCTAGAGAAACAGGACAGAAGCCACCCTCTTTGTGAGATGCAGTTTGCCCAGGAGGAGTGGTCGGGGCCAAGTTGGGGGCTCAGCCTAGGCAGGTGAGAAGACAGAGATGGGGCGACACTAGAGAGCTGAGGGACACCAACATTCTGCTACCAGGTCCAGCCAGGGCGGACAGTGGGTCGGGTGGCCTCCCTAAAACAGGGCTACTGATCAGCTTTGTGAGCCATAGAGGATCAGAGAAAAGGAGGAAAGGGCCAGATCCTGCTGCAAAGACACTGCCAATCCGCCCTGAGGGCTGTCCTTCGTCCAATGGTCCTTGGGCCCTGTTTTGCCTGGGACTGGCAAACCAACAGGAAACCTCCGGCCTTTCCGATGCTCACGTAACTGGATCCAGCCCCCACTCAGCAACAGCTGTGCAAGTGCAGGTAAAGCCTTCTTGGAGTCTCCCGATAAGCATTTAGCAACCTTCCCAGCGGAGGTGTGGAGAGTACGAATGATCACAGAGTGAGAACCATGGCTTCTCAGTGTCTCGGGAACCATGGGGTGGCATGTGAGTGGAATCTCGTCACTGTTTTGTGACGATACCTAAGACTTTCAGTCTCTAGCTCTAAGAATGTCATCCCACTTTACAAACGAGAAACAGAGAGGTTAATAAGCAAATCTACAGTAAGTCATTTAATGCTGCAAAGGTGCAGTCCCTCAAATGAGATCTAACAGGAAAACTTAGGAGAAATGCTGGAGCACTGCCTGGGGCCATCAGAATGGAAGGCTCCATTACTACTCAGGGAGCTGCCACCAAGCCTGCGAGCTCAAGGAGGCTGGCCTGGCTGAGAGTCAGATGTGGCAGGCAGTCATGCGATTCAACAATGCATAAGTCCCTTTCTTGTTTGTTTGGAAAGCTTACACCCGCCTCAAATGCTAACAGGAACCATGAAGGAGCCACTAACTACGGCATTTCCTCACAACGTTTCCCCTGCCACTGCGGTCAAGACGGAGGAGGGATGGCCACAACCAGTCATCTTTTCTGAGTGTTCCTCTGCAAGGGGTGGAGTGGGGACAGTATACGTTAGTGGGCTAAGAATTTGCTTATCTAACAGAAATACAGCTTAACTAACCAAGGGATACGTACAATTGTTCTTACAAATTCTGCAAACCATACCCAGTACTTATAAAGGCCAGGCCCTGTGAGAAATACTGAAAATGCAAAGCTGAATAAGGCACCTTGACCGCTTTCAAGGAGCTCTCTCCTAATTGGCTAGGAGAGGAAATAACCCAACATTTACAGCTGCCTTTTGGCAAGCCGATCACTGCAATCTACAAGGTGCTGTGGGAACTTACTGTCGGAAGAGCCTCGGAAACCTTCCCCAAAGAAGGCACTGATGAAAGAGTGGAAATTCACCAGGCATCAGAAAAACCATTCATTCATTTATTAACATTCAACAGATACTGAAGAGGCACTGACTGTGTTGGGCACCCTTGTGGCTACTGCGGATACAACAGTGGGTCCAACAGCCCAGTTCCTACCCGCACGAAGCTGAGTCTAGTGGGAGTGATAGGCGCTTGGAGGGTGCTATGCAGGAGACGGCTAAGGTGTCTCAAGAGTATCTACCTGGGGAACTGATCCTGTCTGAGAGGCAGAAGGAGCTTCAGTGAGATGCAACATTGGAGCTGAGACAGGAAGGTCATTCAGCAGTGGTCGAGGCTAAGGGGTTGAAAGCAAGGGAGGCTGAGATTTCCGGGCTGAGCGAACATCGCATGCATTCATCCGCTCCACTGACATTTATGAAGAACATGCTACCGCTCCATGATCTCTGACCTCAAGGAGCACACAGTGGGGTGGGAAGACAGATGGCTATAATAGGATGTGCTAAGTTCATGGCTGGCGGGGTGCGGAAATGCTTTCTCATTAGAGGGAACAGTGTGTGCAAAGGCCAGGAGAACAAAGCTCAAGACATTTTAGTGGGAAGTTAAGGGTTCCAAACTCCCCTTGGCTGACCGCCTCGTGAGGTATCCTTGACCTATCATCTTTCCTTTCCTTGCTTAAGAACGAAAGTCTTTTCTTTACCAACTGCAGTACTGCTGCACCAAGAAGCAGCTACCTCAGCAAATGCTGATGCATGCATTTTGCAGGGAGCTAGAAGTTCCCAGCCTGGCTTGGCCTCTGCCTCCCTCCTTTCCTCCCCAGGCAGGATCCACACAGTCATCAGCACCACGGGGCTTATTGCTTAAAGAAGGCACCCTCCCTGCCTCACTGCTCCTAGCTGGCCTCAGCCCAGGTACCTCAGCCACACCCACAGCTCATCCAAACCTGCCGTCTGAGGGTCAGAGCTTCCTTCCATGAGAAAGCCCCCGTCCTGCGTAATAACATTTTCCCTCTGCCTGTCTAATTAACTCCGTCACTGTATCTGCAGTCAGATAAAATGCTCATTTCACACCACATTAATTTTTATCAGCTGAACATTAAGCAACACAAAGCTATCTATGCTTGGTTTAATTTACATACTGACAGACCTACAAAGCATTACCCACAGTGGCTGCGAAGCAAATAAGCAGAACTGGCATCAAACAAGGCTCTTCAAAATGAAATACTGATTTGCAAGGCTGACAGTAAGGCAGGGTTGGAGGGCTATGGGAGAAGCAGCAAGGAATATCAGAGTGATTTTTCCTTGAAGAACAATTGTCGCCATTAGGCCTCCCAAAGGCCAAGCAGAATCGCTGGCTAAGGCCAGGATTCCCAGGATCAGATGTTCCCAAGGAACACAGCCCCACAGTCCATACTGCTCCCTGGAAAGGGACTCTTCATCCTGGCATCAGAGGCCATCTCAGCCTCACAGAAAATGCCCCCAAACAACAGAGTGTTTTAATCACATCAACATACACAAACACAAAGTTACTTCTGTAACTTTCCTCAAGCTATTTCTCTACAAGAGTCTTCCTTCTATTCCATGGCCAAGCTCAAGCATCACCCCCTCCAGGAAGTCTTCCCTGAACACCCTGCTTCCTTACAAACGTGTTGCCAGAATTCCCAGTACTAGGTCTGCATTGTAACCACCCATACTATTTCTTGATAATCCACGTGTATGTTTCTTTATCACACTGGTTGTGAGCTCTTTCAGGGACAGATCTAGGTTTGGGGCAGCTGAGGCTTACATAAGTTAGGGGATTTTCATTAACAAGAAAGAATTTTAAAATATCTAACTTTTGCAAATATTCCAGAAACTTAAACCCATGAAAACATATTACTAGGGGCACTCTCGGGGCTTTGGGAGAGGCCAGTGCAAATGAAGTGTCCTGAACTTTAAGTTTGTCAGCTCTGAGGTGGGTGTACTTCCGGCCTCTTGAGTGTAATTCCTTGCCTGTAGCACGCATTAGATAAACTATAGGCAGCACAAATTAAATGCATAAAGAGAAAGGAACTACTTTGGGGTACACAGTCTGTGATAGGCACAGCCAAAGAACATTGGCAAGGAAATTCTCCTATAAGCAGCACAGCAGCCTAAACAATACAACTGGTAAGTGTTGAAGCCAAAATTGATTTCCAAGAATCACGATCCTCCATCTAAGAAACTACGACCCAAGAAAAATAGAAGCGATACCCCAAGCAAAAAGGCACGTGGCTCACACAGGTAAGTCTTTAGAGTTTGGAGATCTTAGCAGTCACCTTTGCACCCAGACCAGTGTAAATCACCTGATGCACTTGCTCCAAGGCAGATTCTCTGGCCTGTAAACCACAGTCAAATTTCTCATGTCTGTATCACTGGAGTGGAGCTGGAGAATCTGCATGTTAACTGTGTCCAGTCACAATCTCGCTGCGGGTTTTCTAAGACCACACTTTGAGAAACCTTGAATCAAACACAAATGTCGAGTTCATTGAAGGGAAGTGCACCGAGAGAATTAACTGGGCGAGAGCTGTTTGAGAGGCTTGTGGGAAGCTGTATTTCCTTCCAGAAGCCGGGATTAGACTTTAACATGATGTGGTGCCACGGCCTAAGGAAGACTGGGGACGGACTGAGAAAGGAACCTGATGAGTAAGAAGGATGTAGGCATCTTTGGAAGTGCCTGTACAAGCCCCTAGTTTGAGAACAACCCTAGTCTTTGTGTGGCTTTCGACCTGCAGATGTTTTCGACTGAGTCCCCCATGAAGGAGAGGAACTGAAGATCTTCTTCAACCACAGGGGCCAAAGGTGGCTGAGTATTCCACTTTGCTACTTTAAGAATTTCAGGGCCGGGCGCGGTGGCTCACGCCTGTAATCCCAGCACTTTGGGAGGCTGAGGCAGGTGGATCACGAAGTCAAGAGATCGAGACCATCCTGGTCAACATGGTGAAACCCCGTCTCTACTAAAAATACAAAAAAATTAGCTGGGTATGGTGGCATGTGCCTGTAATCCCAGCTACTCAGGAGGCTGAGGCAGGAGAATTGCCTGAACCCAGGAGGCGGAGGTTGCGGTGAGCCGAGATCGCGCCACTGCACTCCAGCTTGGGTAACAAGAGTGAAACTCCGTCTCAAAAAAAAAAAGAATTTCAAGGCTGGGTGCAGTGGCTCACGCCTGTAATTCCAGCACTTTGGGAGGCCGAGGCAGGTGGATAAATTGAGGTCAGGCGTTCAAGACCAGCCTGGCTAACATGGTGAAACTCCATTTCTACTAAAAATATGAAATTAGCTGGGCATGGTGACACATGCCTGTAATCCCAGCTACTGGGGAGGCTGAGGCAGGAGAATCGCTTGAACCCAGGAGGCGAAGGTTGCAGTGAGCCAAGATTGCGCCATTGCACCCAGCCAGGGCAACAAGAGCGAAACTCCTTCACAAAGAAAAAGAAAAAAAGAATTTCAAGAGGTAGCCACTGCATACGTAATTCAGAACTCCTGTCCTGGTTGTATATGGCTTCTCATGAAGGACACTTCTGGCCTAAGCTTCGATTTCACGATTGTGCGCGCTGGGGCTTGTAGGTACCAGACGGTTCCAGGGTTACCACAGGGATTTCGCTTTCAACACCATCATGCTAACGTTTTTCTCTTCAGACATGTCTGTGACCCTCTGAGGCCCCAGACTCTCCCAACAAAAAAACCTTCAAAAGCCAGGACTATCTATTGTTTGTCTTTTGCTTATTTGGTGGTGTTTAGTGGGAAGAAAACAAATAGGTACTTTGATATGAGAAAAATCTAGTTCCTTTAGAATCAGAGGTACACAAACCTGATTGTAGAATGAGCACAGGCCGATGTCATGGGGTCTGAGTTCAGACCTGATTCAGTGACGACAAAGCCATGTGAACTTGGGCAAGTCACTCAGCTTCCGTGAGTCATCTCATCTATGGTACAGACTTGACAATATTAGTTCTGCCTCCCAGAGCTGTGATATGCAGCCTAAGTGTTTCGAAATAGCAAAATATAAATACAATGAGTATTGGCTTTCGGTCATAATTTACTAACCCCCTACAGACAACAATTGAGTTATCTACACAAAATAATTTCTGAAAACCATTTTGAAGGCAGTGGAATACAGTCCAAAGCCAACAGGAACTGGAAGGGAGTCTGTCCCCTGAAAGAAAAACCTTCAGCAAGTAAAATTTATGAATTTGTGGGGTTTTTCCTTGGAAGCACTCCCAAGTCAGCCTTTGGCTGCAGATAGCTTGAACTATCAGAGAAAAAAGTCAGAAAAGGAACAAGAACATAAGGGGGGAAATTCTGGAAGTGCAGAAGCAGCAAGCTGCAAATCTATCTTCAAAATCTGCCCAATCCTTGGCTGGCTGCTAAACTATACGTGCATGAGGGAGACTCCAAGGGATCTAATACAAAGAAGCAGCGGGCAGCAAAAAGAACAGAAAAGTGACTGTATGTGCTGCCGACCACACAGGAACAACAGAGCTGGAATCTCAGTCCAGACAAGCCGAGTGTTTGCTAAAGCAAAAATTCTTTTCAGAGAAACAAACAGAATCTAGGGTCTCTGCAACGCTCATGTGTATTATCTGTTAGCCAATCCAAAGTCATCACACTTGCAAATAAAGAGTAAAATGCAACACATCCTCAAGGAAAAAGAGCAGTAATTAAAAACCAACCCCAGGAATGCTCAGATAATGTCCTGAGCCATGAGAACTTTAAAGACGCATTATAAATATGTTCAAGGAATTGAAGTAAATACATAAATAATGAACAGATATGTGACTTCAGTAAGAAACAGAAACCATAAAAATGAACCAGGTAGAAATCCTAGAGTTGGAAAGTAGAATGAATATAGTTTTAAAAAAATTACTATATGGGCTTAACAGCACACTGGACATGGCAGGACAGAGTCAATGGACTTGAAGATGGATTAACATAAAGTATTCAGTCTTAAGAACAAAGAGAAAAAAACGGAAGAAGAGTGAACAGAGCCTCAGTGACTTGAGCATCATAAACCATCAAATAGTGTAACATATATGGAATAATAAGTCCCAGAAGGACAGAAGAGAGAGAGTGAAGCAGAAAAACCTTATTTGAAGGGATGGCTGAAACGTTAACAAGTACGGTAAAAGACATTATCTTACAGATTTGAGAAACTCGGCACATTGCAAGCAAGATAAATACAAAGAAAACAGTATTGAGGCTACCCACACTCAATTTCCTCCAGTCCAACGCTAAAGAGAACATCATAAAAGCAGCCCGAGACTTACAGCCACCACAATGATATGAATGATAGCTATTTCTCTTGCACAGAGCAAAGGCCGGAAGACAATGAAATAGCGGCTCTAAAGTACGGAATGAAAAACATTGTCAACCCAGAATGTTAGCTTCAGGAATAAAGGCAAAATAAAGTCGTTTTTGGATGGGTTGAGAGACTGATTGCCAAGAGATGTGTACTAAAAGAACTGGAAAAGACGGTTCTTCAGTCTTAAGGGAAATGACACCAAATGGTAACTGAGGTCTACAGGGAGGAGCAAGGATCACTGGAAATGTTTTTTTCAAAGATATAAGAAGTTCTTAATTTTTCTAGTGGGTAGCAAATTTATACTACATAATCACACTTTACTCTGTACTAAATGAAACATTGCCTCTTTGTCACAAAACCCCGAAATTCTATAAATTCTGTTTTTCCTGCTCCCTTCCTCCTCATCCCCATCACCCCTTCAAAACAGAGAGAGAGAGAGAGAGAGAGAGAGAGAGAGAGAGAGAGAGAGAGAGAGAGAATAAATTATATAGCTGTGTGACCCTGGGCAAAAAGTTAACCTTTTTGTGCTTTTGTTTCTTCATTTGTAACAAGAAAAATTGGAATAAATGATCTCAAACATACTGTGATTCAGACTAAACTAGTGCAGTATGTTAGAAATACTCTTCGTTTAATTTTTATTATTATGGTTACGGTAACTAAGTCTTTGTTTTCATGATCATACAGACTCATAAAATTCATTCAAGAACTAATGAAGCTTAGAGGTGTCTTACACACCAACATCCTTGGGAGCCTCACCACTCAAAAATAACCAAAACTATGCTCCCATGGCTAAAGTAATCAAATGACGTAAGCCACAATACATGTCCTCCGCAAACTGCAAAGCCCAATGCAGACAGACGTAAGGTGGTTTGATTATCCCAACTGTCAGATTCTCTTTCACATTTGCAATATATTGATGCTGGATGCCAGTTTCTTAGTCATCTTGAACACCGAGGAACTACATTAAACCATTTGAGAATGTGCTTAGCCAAGTGCGAAAGTTCACTGCACAAGTCCTGCCTGTGTGAGAAGCAGAGAGTAAGGAAGCCTTGAGCCCCCAAGGACTGGGAACAGTTAATTAAATATTCAGTGTGTCCATGTTTCACTGGGGGGAGAATTTATGGAAACTTCAAAGAGCTTTCTGGTGATTTGCCACAGAGATGGACTTCAGCCAGGCTAGACTCCAAGGCTTACTGGCCACCAAATCCTGGGAGGCTGCCCTGGGGTTGCCTTCCTCAGTCCTGATGCTCTGTGACATTTGAGCTGTGCAGCCTTTCTCTCCTGCCTCAGTGCTTCTGTGATTCTGCCAGACTAAGCAAGCAGTGGGAAGTTCCTGACTTAGGCAGTACACTCTAGAGCGGGTTCTTTGAGGACCTGGGTCCCAGCTGTGTCTCCAAGGTGGAAGGGAAAAGGTAGGAAAATTCAGTCCCTTCTTTGGCAGCCGTTTTACAATTCTGCTGAGTGCCATGTGTTCAACTGTTTCATTTCTTCCCCAGAAAACAGTCACTGTGAATAACGTGCTGTTTGGAAACAGGTCTCCTTAAAATGCCACATTCGTATAATTATTTATGAATACTGGCATAAATGGAATAAAGGTCTAACACAGAGAATCTCAAGCCTAACACCACTGCTTTAATGAAGAGAGTGGAGAAAGGCTGAATCATTTTCTGCTTCTTTCACAGCATTCTTGAGAAACCTTTTCTCCCTCCTGCACACACATTCCAGGTGAACTCTCCCTTTTTACATTGGCTCCCACTACCCAACCTACAGTGCATAATGAAGTATACATATCACTTCTGTTTCTGAATGGCCTTTAGATAGGTTTGAACATGTTCACCAGAGGACCATGGCACCTGCGTGTACGCTGCCCTTCGGAAGAAAAACAATGGTAAAGTCCTAGGGGAAAATGCTGGGTGCACACCGCTGAGCCAAAATTCGCTTTCAGATACCCAAACCTCCACCGATGTCACCAGCCAACCGAGTCTCCGACATCCCAACGAGCTGCCTGCATGTTTCCGACAACAAAATCCAGTACATGTGCAAAATGACAACCAGAAATGTCTGAAGTATTGGCCACTGTTTGTCAAATAACAGCACTTCTATTGTGACAGTGCGGAGTGGTCATTCAGTTAGAGGCAGAAAAAAAGCACCTGGCTCCCTTCCCTCCTTTCTGTTTAGAAGGGTGCTTTGGCTCATGTGCCTATATCCTAGAGCTCACTGCTTGCTTACAAGCAGCATAGGCCTGGAGTTCTGCCTGTCCACTTGCTGTCCTTCAACCATGCAAATGTGGAAAACAGGCAGGGCTGAGATTCTGCTGGCAGAGGGGTTCATCTAAAAACAAACCTTGGACCTGAGTTGCTAAAATGTGACACCCCTTCCCAGTGCTTGTCAATTACATAAAGACCTCAAGGAAACACTGCCATAAGCCTTGGCACTGACAATCTATCACCATTTTGCTATGCATATGCCAGGGTGATATCAACTATTCAAAATCCCTACACGCTAGATGTATACCACCTCAGGAACTGGGAAAAGGAGTCCTTAGCTCTGAAGAACCAACCTGGATTTTGTGCTTGGTGGTGGAGACGGCCATAGAGATAATTCACAAGGTCAACCAGAAGTCAATGCTCCAGACGGGCTATTCGCCTTCCGCAGGCCGGCAGGAGCTCTTCAGTTTTACTCCTGTGCTCACCACGAAACAAGGGCAGCAGCAGTAAAACTCCATCCCCAGTGCGCTACTTGATATATAAAATCTGCTTTTAGATTCTTCTCTAAACTGCCTTGGAAAAAGGTAGCCAACCCCCAGGTGAGTATTTGTAAGTGAAGAATTTGACAACTGTTCAGACTGGAAGCCCACTGAGGGAAAGCTCAGTCCTTAAACTGTATCTTGTACAGTTTGACATCATGGTGGTATATGGTAGCTGACATGGTGCAGTGAGGAAGGAGGGATCTGAAATAGCCACTGGCCTCCTAAGATTTTGACTTCAAACAATGTTATACCCTCCTTCCCTCCATGGTGAGTAGGGCAAAAACAACAGGTTGATTTGTCAACCACAGACAATCAGAGGAGGCCTTCCTTATGGCGCCTCCCTATATATGGCAACTCCCCTCACCTAGCCCCCCATTCTCCCCTCATCTCCATCTCTACCATATGTGACATGCCCTGCAGACTGTAAGGCACTGTATCACCATGAAACATTACATAAGACAAACTAATGTAATGGTACTACCTGATGTCTGGCCTACCTTATAGGATCATTGTGGGTATCAGCATGTGTAAAGTCTGTGCAAACAGAACCAGCAACATTAGAACATTTTCTTAACCTCTGTATCCTCAAAAAAGGGAAGTGCAAAGTGAACGTGTGGTTCCTGACAGAACTGAAAGAAGCCTGGAGCAGAAGCGAGCCAGGGCCTAGCTGCGGTTCTGCCAGGTCTCCTCCTGTGTGTGGGAACCAGGCTCTCCGCTCTCGGTGCCTCCTGTATCACAGTGAGGGTGCTGCTCTAGCTCTGCTGGGAGACACGGATTATAAGCTGGAATAGGCTTGAGCTTAAGAGCTTCTCCACGCGCACGAGCCTCCAGGCACTTGCGCTTTTGACTCCCCCACAGGCAGGAGCCTGACTGTAAACCTGGAGAGATCAGGCATGTCAGTCCGGGCCAGCCCACAGCAGTGACCAGGTCTGTAAAAGCCTTCCACCTCTGAAAATCTTATAACTCTTCGGGAAAACAGACTACTCTGAAAGAACACCAGATACCACTCATACCCACTAGGATGGTTATTAAAAACGAAAAAAAAGAACGTGTTGGTAAGGAAACTGGAACCCTTATGTGACGCTGGTTAGAAGAGAAAACAATGTTGTCGCATCTAGAGCAATGTGGTAGGCCTCAACAAATAAAACATAGAATTACCACATAATCATAAAATCCAGCAACCTCATTCCTAGGTCTATACCCCGAAGAATTGAAAGCAAGTGTTCAAACAAAACCTTGTACACAAATCTTCATAAAGGCACGCTTCACAATTGGAAAAAGGTAGAAACAACCTCGACTGCTTATCAACTGATGAGCTGATAAACAAAATGTGGTACATTCACACAAAAGAATATTATTCAGCCACCAAAAATAAATAGATAAATAAATAAAGGACCCATACAGGCTACATCCCGGATGACCCTGGAAAACGTTATGCTCAGTGAAAGAAGACAGTCACAAAAGGCCACATAACATATTAGTCCATTTATACAAATACCATGGGTAGGTTTATTATTTATTATTTTATTTATATTTAAATATATTTTATTTTTATATTACATATGAAATATGTATTTATTATATTATCTGTATTTATATTTATTATATTTTATTATTAATTATGTTTATTATTCTTCTTGTTTCTGCACAAAGGCAGAAAGCCAATTAATGGTTGCCGGGGGCACAGGGGAATGGAAAATGGGATTTCCTTGTGGGGTAATTAAAACGTCCTGGCTGCAAAACTTTGGAATTGTACTAAATGCTACTGAATGTCACACTTTAAAATGATTAACACGGTAAACTGGACATTATGTATATTATACCATTATAAAAAGAGAGCCATACAAAGGTGGTAACGAGGTGGCTGGAAGATGGGACAGTTCTAGAGCTCCTGTTGAGAGAGCCTTCCCAAGCCATCTTTGCTGCTCTGCGTGTGCCTTTCCAAGGGCCTGGGTTATACATTCATTGAGAAATGACTCCCAGTACGTCCCAGGAAGCTACAGGTCTTTTGCGTACAAATGGGAAATAATCATATCTCATGGCAGCTCATTACACATTCTTTTGGTACCGTAAGTTGTTTTAAACCGTGAAATTAGTTCTGGCAGAGTTTACAGGAAAACACCCATGAGATGAGACTGAATGCGTTATGTAAGACTCCTCGCACTCTGCCTGTGAGACGTGAAGTCCCTACTGGCCCAGCCAAGGACACCGGTGTCATTTATAAAGTAGCCAGCAGACCCTGGTTTCCACCAAGATCAGCATGCCGCTGACAGGAAGCCACAGTGTAGCCCTTGATCTGGTTGGTCTCATGGAGCAACTGCCAGCTTCAGCAGCCAGGTCCTTCCTTCTTCGCAAGGGGCCGGTGAGACCTTTAGCCAGGTGAAGGGACTTGCTCGCACAAACCGGCTTAACTAAAAGTTCCAGTCTCTGCCCAAGAGTTAGGCTGACCTTTAGAAAGCTTTAAAGTCAACCAGATGTGTAGAAGATTAAAACGATCATCACTGGCCTATAGCTAGCCCCACCCTACCAGGAACATAAGTCATCTGATCCACTGAGCTTGAACTCTGGCATTAAGGAGACACGTATTTCAAAAGTTTCTATCCGGCAATAGTCACTAAACTAATTATTATACATGGAGAAGAAAGACATATTTAACATGTGAGCCCCAAACAATGGACCGAGCTCAGGAGCTCTCCTCTACTCCCTTCCCCTTTGTTTCTCCCCATGCACACACACACGCACACACACACATACACACGTGCACACATACACACTCAATCACTTGTGTACTTACAAAATATATATGGAATATTTTACATATAAAATAGACCTCATAATTTATTTAGAAAGTAGCAAAGTATTCAAAAATGAGTTTAAAAAGCTTGTTCAAGATTTGCCTCAAGAGTCAAGTACTGAACTTGGAAAAACCTCAGGACTCGACTTCGAATCCAAGGTCTCTCATTTTAGAAGCAACACGCTTAGTTTTCTGGTTCCTAAACACTAGCTCACTGGAAGGGGAGACGGAGCATCACAGCAAGGAGCCCTAAGCAGCAGGTGAGTAATGACCACCAGAGTGGGAAGAACAGAGAGGATGAAAAGCAAGCAGAAGTCACCAAAAAAAAAAAAAGTGACGGGCACCATCCCAAACCTGGAGTCATGGGGAGTGCCAGCAAACCATCTCATCCTACCAGGCAGCATGGTAGCGGGGAGGGGACATGGGCCTAAGAGTTAGACAGGTCTGAAAGCCAGATGCTGTGCAATATTGGGTAAGTTACTTCCCCTCTCTGACCCCTATCACAGGGCCTTTGTGAAAATGGTGTAAGTTATGTAATGAGCTAACCAAGGCATCTAGTTATTGCTCGGTAAAGGACTTTTTTTTTTTTAAGGCTCAAGGACAGTGTATTATGGCGTGGGCTGATTATTCATGCTCACATTGAGAACCTTGAGTCATGCCGACAGGGCTGATACACAGTTGTGTGTCCTCAGTTAGAGGACAAGGACCTTCCCTTTAACCCACCCCAGGACCCCAGGACCGCAGGCCTCTGTGCCCTCGTGCTGGTCTCTGGAGCTATACTCAGACTCTCTTCCTCTCTCCTTGAAAGCTTCTTCTGGCTAACTATTCTTCTCTAAGGTATCCAATAAACTGATTTATCTTAAGGTGTCAGTGTTCGATAATAGCTAAGTTTTCATGGGAATCAGGTAGCAAGGGGGCACCGCTATAAACCAACAGTGACATTTCAGCAAAGGTGACAGACCCATGAGGAATTAACTTGGGGTCCGGGGGCCTTCTTGGTGTCCTCTCAGTTATACTTTGTAAGCAGTTTCTTTTCTATGGCTAGCCTGAAACACTGCAATATGGAGCCGAGGCACTTCAGCCAGCCAAACACTGGCTGCTGCTGTCTGGCACGCCTTTATATGAGTTAGATGTTAATACACATCCACTCAAAACATAATAGATCCTCTTCTGATCGATTCATATTAATTTACTTAATTTATTTATAAACTGCACTGGTCCAAAAACACTGGCGGGTAGAAGAGTCACTGAGGTAAACAGGTTCAGATGACAAAAAGATCCTATCACCAAAATACTAAGTTTACCATATGCTTCATGTCGAGGTACACTAAGAAGTCAAAATCGTCTCTTTTTTCCTTGTCTTACTTTCCCCTTCAATCTGATGTTCTTTTGAACACCGATATCCTAGAGATCGCAATGGCAGAGAGGTAGATAAGGAGGGAGGGGCACAGGAAGAGAAAAATCGCTGAAGCATTTCAGAATTTATCAAGATAGGTAGATGGGAATGTATCAGTCTTCATCTTGTTCTGTCTCTCAGTGCCTCTATCTCTTCAAAATAATAACAGAAATATTGCTAATATCAAACAAAAAACACTGTCTCTATTTCTCCAGACCAATAACTGGTGGCTGTATTTCCTCCGGAGGGCAGAAGCCAGGGCTGAGCTGTTCACCTGTCTCTCCCCTGGGCCTCAGGCGACGTGCTACACCAAGTCCGCAGCTCCTCCCAACCTTGGATTCAACAACCCCCATGTCGGTTTCCCGAAATTGGCTACAGTGAGAATTTGTACCGCAGAAATTGGCAAACATTAGACATCAGGGCTTTTTTTCTTCCTTGTTCTCTAGAACTTCTTCTGCAGAGTTAAACGCTTCCCAGCACACCACCGATACAAGTATTTGTTAAATAAACAAAAGAACAACACGCTGTTCGATTTAACTCAGCCGTTTCCAACACCTCTCTGGCCCTAATCATGGCAAACGCCAGTGTAAGTTCTCCTCCACAACAGGATGACAAGTCCTGGGATTCAGTTATGAAGTGGAGAAGGAAATGCCAGGAAGTCTAATCTAAAACAAAATTTCGTTTCGGTAACAGTGTCTCTGACTCAGCTCTGGTGGAAAGTATCAACCTTATAAACCCACAAGGAAGAGGTGAAGATTTCACATCATTTCTTCTTTTGATGTTAAAAAGAGAAGCTTCTTGAAGGCTGGGACAGCACTGTGAGAGGAGGAATGCCAGGCTTGCAGCAAGCAGCCTCCTCTTTAGGAACTCAGGGAGCAAGAGACTTTCCCTGAGCTCAAGTCCTGGCTAGAGACCAGTAACTATGATAGCACCTACCTCCCAGCCCCACAAACTCCTATTTACCCTCCAGGACCCCGTTCACATGCTGCCCCACCTCTTTGAGAAAAGGCCTTCTGCCTCAGTGTGCAGGTCATTCCCCAGGTCCTTCCTGTCTCAACTCCAGCATTTACTACACTGGGCTCCAGTTCCTTCTTCCCGATTTGGTCAGTCCTTTGTCCCTCTGTGACCCTCTGAAGGGCAGGGGCCACGTTGAGCCTGCATTCCCAGTCCTTTCTGTGGTGCTTGGCACACAGCAATTGATTGCTGCATGCCTATTAAAGTGAACCACTGAAAACCTAGACGTGAAGGGACTTTAAACGGGGAATGTAATCTATAAAGTATGAAGAGTTACTACCAAGGGCAGACCACAGAATAGAGCGGCACACTACCGCCAACCCTTAGGAACGGTCCTTACCTGGTACAGACCCCATTAAAGCATTGAATCACCTCACCGCTAGGAAAATTTGTGCCAACACCTGGAGGACTTGGGTGGAAATGCTCAATTAGGAATTACAGAAAGCATTCTCTAAGTAGTGGGCTCTCTCTCCCCGCTCCGACAGCTTTATGCCAGGTTTCCACACCCTCCCTGCCCACAGGGCTCAGAGGTAAGAACGTTACATAAGGAACAAATGCTGCCTTCATTTGTTTTAATAAAGAAACAGCACATTTAAAGAAACACAGACTTTAGTGGCTTAGATATTTCTGAATGTGAATATGACCCAGAGGCTCAGGAATACAGAATGACTGTCTTGAGAATGAGCATTTTTTTCCTATTTAAAACATTCTGGAAAATTGCTCGGTATCCCCGTGCCAAGATGAAAAAATAAAAAACATAAGGGCTATTTGGAATGTCTCTGCATTTTACAGATGACTTTAATGCATAATGTTATAAAGACATGAAGCTCTCTGGCCTCAAATGCCCCCACTGCAGCCGCCTGAAAGCCCGGGAGAGGCACGCCACAGTGCGGAATCTGTGAGCAGACCCCACAAAGAACACTCGCGGTTTCAGATGAGCTTCATGATTGTTCGTGGGCTTTTTAGCTTAGAGAAATCTCCTAATAGAATGCAGGCAGGCTGGTGTGGAATAATCCCTTAACTGCATGGTATAAAACGTTTTAGTATAAAATAATGATGATGATGATGATGGTGGTGGCGGTGGCGTATCTCAGTGTATCTTCATTTTGCAACCACACTAGCTAGGTAGGAAGTGAATGACGGTATTTGAGAGGTGGAAAAGGAAGGCTGAAAGGGGTGTTGTGGCCACAGGTCTGACTGCCAACGAATGAACGGTCTGGCACCAGAACCCAGAGCTACTGTACAATGCTTGGTAGGACTGGGAAGCTGAGTAAAAACAGGCACCACTGTTAAGTAAAGATTTCAGAGAGCACAAGTGCTGGATCCTGACAGACCCAATTCTGCACCTGGGCCCTGACAAGGACAGGCTGCCTGATCAGGGAGCAACTATTACAGCCTTCTGGTCAATTTCCTCATCTGTGTATGTGCATAACAATCCCAACTCATGGGGTCATATGCAGACCAAGTATTTGGGCTCCATTACAGTCCATGTGAGGAATCAAAGAAGTGGTAGCCACAAGTATTTTGTCATGATTTCCAGCTTTACAGAGGGCTACTGGCCCTCTAAAGGTGCTCATTTCATTTGTTCATTGTGACTCTGTCTGGGTGGTAATTCTCCTAAATATTTCATGAGGCCCCTCTCTCTCTTCCCCTGTAGAAGCTTTGCCAAGGACAAAGAGCTCAAGTATCTCGCTTCCGTGTTCAGAAGGAAGACCTTTGGCTTTTATAAGGCACAATGTGTCTGTCTTTATGTGTGTGTGTGTGGCATGTGTGTGTGTATGCATATATGTAGGGTGTACCTGTGTGTGCGCATGTCATGAGCCTTGTGGCTCACGTCTTTCACTCCTCTTCACTTTTGAAATGATATTCACCTGTTGTTGTCTTTTTCAAATATTTCTGTGTCTACAGAGATGAAAATCTTTGTCCAGATTCAATAAGGCAAGAAATCAATTAAGGTTTTCATTTACTGCTTAGCCTCAAAAGACAAGACACTGAGAGAAGACCGAAGAAAAGAAAGCACGTACAGCTTCCTGGAGGTTTCATTCCAGGTTCTATGTTCTAGAAAAAATAAAATAGGAAGGAAAACCTAAAACCCTTACATGTCCTATTTAAAACCTAAATGTTTTGTTTTAAATAAAATCTAAAGCCGCACCACTTCGATTAATATGGACGACTCCATATACATCAAAAAACATTAATAATCAAAGAAAGACACCTCAATTTTTTGAAGACAGTTCTATACCTAACAGCTTGGTTTTTAAATGGTTACATTTTAATATTTCTTTCTCTGTTCATTTCCAAACCCAGGCCATAAATCACCCTTATGAACACAACGGCCTGTGCCTATAGCAATTTATCATTTGGATAATGTCACTTGTTCAGGTGTGCACTAATTTATGCCTCAAATTAGAACTCCTGTCGGCTGAAACCTTGCTTCTCATGTGCACATACTGAACTTTAGCCCCTTCGGACCAACTGGGAAGAGTCCAGGCGAGGAAGAACCTATGTAATTCTTCCTTCAGGGGAGGCGGACGGAGGTGATGAAAAGAGCTGGGGCATAACAGCTCTCTCGAAGTCACTTGTTTCGACCCTTAATGTTTGTGGCCCAAGGATGCAACCTATTAGGAAATACTCAACAAGCCCAGACGAAAGAGGAGGTCCCTGAATGCAACAGGCACGTCGGCTTTTGCCGCTCCAAGAAAAAGCAAGGAATTGAGCAGCAGTGGGTGCAGAGCAAGCAAGGCAGCATTTCAGATTGGGAGGGATGCCAGAGTGGGTGTCCCAAGTCGGAGTCCTGGCATTGCTGCAATTGCCTGTCAGATCGTCTTTCTGGGCCTCAGTTTCCCTAGCAGTAAAAGAATTCTAAGATCTTCTTCTTTCTTTGGCGTTCTGTGACTCTGTCTCAGGAGGAAGCCGTTGTTTGTTACTACCTACAACCCCATCATGTCCCTACTTTCTCCAGTTACCCCCAAAGAGACAGCACAGGAACAACTCTAGGTTTCTGACCCACACTACGGAGAACCGGTTTTTACACATTTGCCGTGGAGATCTTTATTTGGTGTTCTCCCCTTCTATCTCCACTCTGTATTTTCTCTCTTTCACGGTTTCTCTCTTCCAAATATATCAGGAATAGACAAAGCAACTTCTAGCACCAGCATTAAAATGAACTACCAGTTAGCACACGTTTGCTCTGTGTTAGCTGTTATGCCATAATTCTTTAATAAAATCAACTCATCTAATGCTCCCCACAGCTTCCGGAGGCCCACATGAACCCTCTTCATTTGAAAAATCATGAAACTGAAGCACAGAGAGGTGACTTGTTTGAGATCACACAGGGAACGGCAGAATCTGAATGTGAAGCCAGGGCCGTCTGAATCCCAAATGAGCACTATTTCCACAGTGCTGAAGTGAGCAAGTTCATGAATCAGGGCCATTTAAAATGTGGCTAAGTGAGTTTGATTCCTTAAGCTCCACCTCCACTGGTGATTAAGATCAACGGTAGCCAAGAAGGACTACAAATATTTTGGAATTTCCACAAACGAGGGGTGTGACTATAGTATACATATGTATGAGATTAAACAACCGATTTCAAGAGCCACACTCAAAAATCAGTCTCACTGCATTTTAGCCAGGGTTTATATATTTGAATTGTAAATGCAGAGATCCTTTCTCAGTTAATATCTCTTCATAACTCTGTGATAATAGCTCTTAAATTAAAATAGGCTCTCTCTTTCAACAGAAGAAACCGGAAACGGAAAATGCACATATGTTCATTGTTCTTTTGTAATGCAGTCATTGACTTCCTTATACGTGTAGCTTTAAACACAATTTCCTCATCGCCCAAGTAAATCAAGGGAAAATGGCTTCCCAGGCACAGCTTTTAAATGCACCAGTTTTGTTTGAGGCGTGAAAATGGTGAGAATTCCATGGATCCAGGGTGATGAATCACTGCTTCCACCAGTCACTTCCCCAACCTGCAGCCCAACTTGTCCCAAGCTCCTCTCTCCCGCACCCCTTGGGCAGCCATCCCCTCTCACCATGACGCCACTGTCCTCTGACACGCAAGGGAACACCTGCCAGCGGGTGACTTCACCATACCCAGTCACTCTGACAACAGCCCAAATAAAACCATGTCAGTCATTTAAACCAGAAACAGCCGTCCAACAGGGCTGGGGAATTCAAACTCATAAGAAAGGGAAAGGAAAAGAAGAGAACTGTTGCCACAGATGATTGAAACCCAGACACAAATACCTTAATGTAGGAAATGCAGGGAGAAGAAGGCAGCAAGCAGGAAGGAGTCAGGAGTCAGAAGGGGCTGAGTTTGAGCCCAGCACTTACTGGGTGTACAACCTTGGGAAAGTCACTTACCCTCTCTGATCCTATTGTCCTATGTGTAGGACAGAGTAATAACAGGACCCAACACATACAGTAGTTGTGATTCTGAGTATGTATGTAAAACACTTAGTACCTAGTTAGCACTCAATCCACCTTAGCTGATATTATTAGTGTATCATTGCTATAGGGTTACACAGTAGGTCTATGAACATTCCAGAGCCCAGAAGGCTCCCCTCTCTCTGGCAAACTGAGCAGAAAGAGCCTTGGATTCCAGTCCTGGTTTTGCCACTGGCCAGACGAGTCAAATCACATTACTTGGTGTCCGTTTCCAATTCTCTCAAGTAAGAGCGTCATTTCAATGCCTTCCAAAGACCCGTTTATAGCTCTATAATAAGGTGTCTTTTCCTCTACACAACGTTCAATACCAGAATGGCAACACAAATGACAGAAGTTTAAATCTCAGATGTTCAGGAGGCTCTTTGGAGAACCGACTCTTCTCTCTGCCCCAGGAGTCTGTATAGGGCAGACTGAGCAGGTTTGGGGCTTGGGAATGGTTTGTAAAGCCTCCCTCTTGGGTGCTCCGGCCAACATGACTGCATCTCTAACGAGCATCTTAGGCAGTGACATGCTGCCTTGAAATTCTTCCTTTCAGTACAAAGTCAAATCTGTCAGGAGGAGGATAACTCCCTGCTTTTGATTTCTTGGTAAGAACCCAAGACAGAAAAAAAAATGCAAGGAGATTTAAAAAAACAAAAACAAAATCTTTGGGGCAAAGGAAAATACATACTCCAGCGGCCGGATGGCCAAGGTGTCTGAGCGAAAAGCACCCACCATTCTGCACACTCTAAGTTTCTCTCTGTGTGAAGGTGTCTATAGCTCCACCCATGAACAGCAGCCACTTGCAGACTAAATCTAGGGCAGACAAGAATGGAATGGTTAAAACATCTCCTGCCATGCCTTCTGGAATGCCACTCTTTTAATACCGCAGAACTCTCATTAGCATTACTAACGGAAACTTTTTTTTTTTTTTTTGAGACAAGTCTCACTCCATCACCAGGCTGGAGTACAGTGGAGTGATCTCAGCTCACCGGAACTTCCACCTTCCGGGTTCAAGTGATTCTCCTGCCTCAGCCTCCTGAGTAGCTGGGACTACAGGCATGTGCCACGATGTCCAGCTAATTTTTGTATTTTTAGTAGAGACAGGGTTTTATCATGCTGGCCAGGATGGTCTCAATCTTGACCTTGTGATTTGCCCACCTTGGCCTCCCAAAATGCCGGGATGACAGGTGTGCGTCACCATGCTGGGCACTAACAGAAACTTTTAGATTGCCAGTACTGATTCCTATCCCAGGGAGCTGCAGTGGTAACAAGAAGAGCAGCAATGCCTGGGATCTGTAAGGCTTGACAGTTTCGTAAATGACCTTATCGATATACTCTGCTTTGATCATCACAAAAATGCTACAAAGTAGGCACTGAGGGTATTATTATTCCCATTTTACAGACGGAGAAACAACCAACATGCGAGCAAAGTTAAGGACCAGTAGGTTAAAAGCAGAGTTAGGACTGGAGCCTTTCTTCTTCCCATCATGTGCCCTCTCCATTTTTGGAGCATTTTTATGGACAAACAGAAGAAAGACGCAGGCTTGAAGGTGTCAAAGGAAGAAAATTGGGCCAATTTTCTTTGTAGTGAGGCTCCTGTCTATTTCAAAGAAGTCCTTCAACATACCTTAAGGTAAGAAAAGCCATCTATGACAAACCCACCGCCAACATAATACTGAACGGGGAAACGTTTAAAGCATTCTCCCTGGGAACTGAAACAAGACAAGGACGCCCACTCTCACCACTTCTATTCAACATAGTACTGGAAGTCCTTGCCAGAGCAATCAGACAAGAGAAAGAAATCAAGGGAATCCAGATTAGTAAAGGGGAGGTCGAACGAAGTGTCGCTGTTTGTTGATGACATGATCATATGTCTAGAAAACCTTAAAGAATCATCCAAAAGAACTTCTAGATCTGATAAGTGAATTCAGCAAAGTTTTTTTGGATACAGAATTAGTGTACATATATCAGTAGCTCTGCTTTACACCAACATGACCAAACTGAGAATCGAATCTAATCAAGAACTCAACCCCTTTCACAGTAGCAGCAAAACAAACAAACAAACAAAACACTTAGGGATATACCTAACCAAGGAGGTGAAAGACCTCTGTAAGAAAACTACAAACACTGCTGAAATAAATCATAGATCACATAAACAAATGAAAATATATCCCATGCTCATGGATGGGTAGAATCAATATCATGAAAATGACCACACTGCCTAAAGCAATCTACAAATTCAGTGAAATTCCCATCAAAATACCACCATCATTCTTCACAGAACTAGAAAATATAACCTTAAAATTCATATGGAACCAAAAAAGAGCCCGCATAGCCAAAGTAAGCCTAAGCAAGAAGAACAAATCCGGAGGCATCACATTACCCGACTTCAGACTATATTATAAGGCCATAGCCACCAAAACAGCATGGTACTGGTATAAAAATAGGCACAGAGATTAATGGAACAGAATAGAGAACCCATAAATAAAGCCAAATACTTACAGCCAACTGACCTTCAACAAAGCAAACATGAGTATAAAGTAGGGAAAAGACACCCTGTTCAACAAATGGTGCTGGGATGGGCAAGCCACACAAAGAATGAAACTGGATCCTCGTCGCCCACCTTATACAAAAATCAACTCAAGATGGATCAAACACTTAAATCTAAGACCTGAAACCATTACGATTCTAGAAGATAACAACGGAAAAACCTTTCTAGACACTGGCTTAGGCAAAGACTTCATAACCAAGAACCCAAAAGCAAATGCAGCAGAAACAAAGATAAACGGATGGGACTTAATAAAACTAAAAGGCTTCTGTACAGCAAAAGAAATAATCAGCAGAGTTAACTGACAATCTACAGAGTGAGAGAAAATCTCCAAAATGTATACTTCTGATAAAGGACTAATATTTAGAGTCTCAAAGAAATCAGCAAAAAAACCGCAATTCCATCAAACAGTGGGTTAAGGACAGACAACTATCAAAAGAAGATGCACCAGTGGCCAATAAGTACATGAACAAACGTTCAACATCATTATCAGGGAAATGCAAATCAAAGCCACAATGTGATACCACTTCACTTCTGCAAGAATGGCCATAATAAAGAATTTTTTTAATAGATGTTGTTATGGATGTGGTGAAAAGGAACACTTTTACACGCTGGTGGGAATGTAAACTCGTACAGACACTGTGGAAAACTGTGTAGAGATTCCTTAAAGGACTAAAAGTAGATCTACCATTTGATCCAGCAATCCTACTACCAGGTATCTACTCAGAGGAAAATTAGTCATTATCCAAAAAAGACACTTGCGCACACCTTTATAGCAGCACAATTTCCAATTGCAAAACTATGGAACCAGCCCAAATCAGTGAGCGGATAAAGAAAATGTTTATATATATATATATACACACACAGACACACACACACATACACACACATATATATTCACACATACAAATATACATATATATACCCACACATACAATCATATATATACACACACACATATACACACACATATATTCACACATACAAATATACATATATATACCCACACATACACACACATATATATATACATACACACACATACACACATATATATTCACACATACAAATATACATATATATACCCACACATACACACACACACACACACATATTCACACATACAAATATATATATATACCCACACATACACACATATATACACACACACACATATATATTCACACATACAAATATACATATATATACCCACACATACACACATACACACACACACACACACACACACACACACACCATGGAATACTACTCAGCCATAAAAAGAAATGAAGTCATGGCATTTGCAGCAACCTAGATGGAATTGGAGACTATTATTCTAAGTGAAGTAACTCAGGAATGGAAAACTAAGCATCATATGTTCTCACTCATACGTGGCAGCTACGCTATGAGGATACAAAGGTACAGAACTATACACTGGACTGTGGAGACTCAGAGGAAAGGTTGTGGGGTGGTGACAAATGGAAGACTACACACTGGGTATAGGCTACACTGCTCGGGTGATGGGTGCACCAAAATCTCAAAAATCACCACTAAAAGACTGACACATGTAACCAAACACCCCGTTCCCAAAAATACTAGTGAAAAAATAAAATTTAAAAGTCCTTCAGCTCTAAATTCTGTAAACAAATATTCCATACATCCTAAAAATGGCCAAGCAGATATCAAACATGAACTGGTAAATTGTGTGGTAACAGTGGCGTGAACGGCAATAATTGGTAGAGATGTGCACAATTAATACAAGTTCTGTCTTTTTCCAAATTCATTTATTTAAAGTCGTACGTATACATTATGTAAAGAGACAAATAATTCTACAAAGCTTTATAGAAAAACCAACAGTTCCTGCCCATATTTCTTATGGCCAAACACAACCACTTTCAACTTTTTTAGCTGATTCTTTTGATATTTTCCTCCATATCTCTAAATAACAGGTTTATGTAACTACTTTCTGATGTTTCTGTTTTAGGCTTTATCTACTGACTTCCAGGACAGAAGAAGAGTTTGTGCTTTCTTGCAAGAACTCCCACCCCCGCCACACACATCACATTTCCTGTCCCCTGTCCTGCCCATTGCAATTCTGTCACACTTTTGGCTGGATCAATATTCTGTGCTTCTGGTTTTATGACAAGGTAAGTTCTATTCACCAACGGGTCATGTTGTATACAATGAACACTCTTCCATTTCTGTATAATACTATGTGGTTTTTTTTTTTCTGGAATTAATAAGTAACTTTTTTGCTTGCTTAATTTTCTCTCTACTTATTTCTTATTCAGGCTCAAGCTCTCCAAATGTAAGTCTCAATTCATTCGGACAGATCAGGTGTTCTATCAGTTTCACCTTCTTGAAGCTATTTCCCTGGGAGCCTTCTGACCTGCTCCAGCCTGGAGTGGTCTGTCTCTGGCCTGTTGTAAGGTTGGGTTGCAATTCCCCTTTCCCAGGATCCTGGAGACTTTCTTTACTCTCTATTTCGTTGGCTTCCTTGTGTTTTAGAGCCTCCTGTCTTTCTTGGTTTATGCCCTCAAGTTTGACAGTGTATCTTTGAGTAGTTTCCCCAGAAAGAGTACGTAAGCTAACATTTTGGAGACCACACATACCTAAACGATGTTTTTGTTCTAACCGCACATTAATTAATAGTTTTGTTAGATAGAGAATTCTACACTAGAAACACTTTTTCTTTTGGGCTTTGAAAACCTTGCTTCATCGCTCTCTGGTCTCCGATGCTGCTGTTGAGACATCAAACATGAGTCTAATTCTTGATCTTTTATACAAAGGCTGCTATTTCTCTTTGGAAACCAAGGGTCTTCTTGTGTTTGGCGTTCTCAATTTCATAACGATCCTGCCTTAGTGTAGATCTAACCTCGCCCCTTATACTGAACATTTGAGAGATTCAAAGAGAAATTTCAGTGTTGGGAAATTTTCCTGAATCATCTTTTGCACTATTTCGCCCTTCCTGTACCCTGCTTATTTTTCTCTCGGTTTTAGCTTCTACTCTTCAGTTTTTAATTTTTGACAGCTCATAATTATTTTTGAGCATTCCTTGTTTTAGAACATTGTTCTTTGGTCACGAGTGCAATATCTCCGCTTACCTTTCTGTGTTTATTAACAACAGGGCTAGTCCACCCTTTCCCTCCTGTTTATTTTCTCCCCTTTCATAGTTTCTGTTTCCTCTAACTTGCTCCTTTCTCTGTATATTACATTAAATGCTTTCCTCAAATGCCTGGTCATTCTTCTTTACCTTCTCACACTTTATGTAAGCACAGGGCATTAAAGCTGAGTATGATTTCTGGGCACACGAAAGGGGTTCACCCACTGTTAGAATAATGCATGAGGCCATTTCCTTGGGGAGCTGCGATGCCAGCTTCTTTGGTCTTTATTCCTCCTCTTAGGCTAGTCAGATACCACAGAGAAAATTCCAGTTGCTGCTAGAGACAAACATCTGGCTGCTGCTGTGTGGAAGACGAGTCTGAAGAGGAAGGCAGGGCGTCTCCGATTAAATCCATGAACCTATGTCTTAATGACACTGTTAACACACTGACCTGAGTCCGGAGACACTCAGTGTCACACCACCCAAAGGATAACTCTCTAGCTCAGGGGAGGGATGGTACCATTTCCCAGAGTGAATCTAGGATAAAATTGCTATTTCAACAGACTTTTCATCCGCCTTATTTTTAGCCCATCGACTCCATTTTCAGAGGTACCTGGTGCCATCAATTCTTAAACCTGCATGGCACTGGGTTCTGTGACAACCTGTGTTTTCCCCCTTGCTGGCTTGGGATTCAGCTTTCCTGTATCTGATAAGTCAGTGACCTCTATTTCATCCGCTTTCCAGCTCCCAAAATATTGTTGCCAATCTGTTCTCCACTATTCTTTTTGGCCTGTGGGTTATTCTTTGAAAAGACTCTTTACAAATCATTTTAGCGGATTTTGAGGGAGAGAACAGAATTACACGTGTATTTAATCTGCGATCTCTAACTACTCTGTCTAAGCGCCTTCATTCTGTGTTTAACATAGTAAAATAGTCAAACATACTTTGAACAAATGATATAATACAGAAACACTGTCTGAAAAGAAATCTTAATCCACCAGAAAACTGACAGTTTCTTTATGGCACTTACTAATGCCCACATCTCAGTTCTCACTTCTGCCTAGTACATCTCTGCAGAACTGGTCCTGCCCAGTGGATTTATAATCTGCACCTTTCAAATACCTACTTGATCATTAGTCCACAGTAAGCAATATGTGTGAGGCCAGCCAAGGACCAGGGTACGTTAATTTCATTTACTGTCTCTTGGGTGGCTAACAACTTTCCATCTCAGGTTATTTATGAAAGTTGAATCATTTTCATATTCATTATTTTAATGCTGAAGTGGCAACGTTTTCTAATTATTAAAAAATCCCAAGTTGAATAAAACGGTAACATTCTTTAGTTTTTAAGAATTGTGCACATGATGGGAAAGCATCACATATTAATAAGCATGGCATCTCTGATCACATTATCTAGATTTGAATCTCTGCTTCCCTCTTTGACCCTGGAAAGTCTGCTTAACCACTCTGTGCCTTAATTTCTCCATCTATAAAATGGAAACAACAACAGCACTCAACTTGTAAGTTTATCGTGAAAATTAAATGAAGGCCAGGCGCAGTGCCTCATGGCGGTAATCCCATTACTTTGGGAGAAGGAGACAGGAGGACTGCTTGAGCCCAGGAGTTTGAGACCAATCTGAGCAACATAGTGAGAACCCATCTCTACAAAAAAAAATATATATTTTTTTAAAGTTATACAGGTACAGTGGCATGTGGCTGTAGTCCTAGCTACTCAGGAGGCTGAGGTGCAAGAATTGGTATAGCCTAGGAGTTCAAGGCTGCAGTGAGCCATGATCATGCCACTGCACTCCAGCCTGGGCAAGACAGTGAGACCCTGTTTCTAAAAAAGGAAGGAAGGAAGGAAGGAGGGAGGGAGGGAGGGGGGGAGGGAGGGAGGGAGGGAGGGATACATAAAATAATATGTGGAGAAAACACTTTCCCCAGTGACTGACACAAAGAAATAGCTCAGTAGATATTATTATCCCATATTTTTAAGGACTTAATAATAATATTGATAAATATGCATTAAGTGGCTTATGGGCACGAGAGACCCTCCCTCTTCACTGTGATAGAAGAGAAGTAGCAGTGTCATTTGAGAGTTAAACTGTAAATTCAACAGCTAGTAGGTTTGAGCAGAAATACACAAAGTCAGGTTGAAGGAGGTCTGAGGTCAGAGAGCCTTAGTGCAATGTAAGTGACAGAATCTGGACATCGGACGGGTGAACGTCATCCAGAATGGGCATGCCCTACCGTTGTAATAAAGAAGGGTCCTGCCAGACTCTGAGCTATAGTTACATCACCAAGGCAACGGGACTGTGCTGGTCAGAAGAGGCTGCGCCCTGTGATAACAAATCCCCACCTCTCAGTAGCTTAACAGAAAAAGCTTTATTTCTTGATTCCATCAGGGTGGACGCAGATCTGTGGTCTTTCTCTATCTTGTTTCTCTGCTATCTGGAACACGCTGCCTCCAAAGGCACCAAAGTAGAGAAAGAGAGACAGAAGAACTAGAACTTGTATCCTTTCCACTTACATCTTATTTGCCAGGACTCGGCTTCATGGCCCTAACCCAAGAATGAGCGGACTGGGAAATACCGCGTCCTCTGTGCCCGGGAAGAGCAGACAGGTTGGTGAGGGAAGAAACCCTTGCAGGCCACTCGCTCTATGGAGTTCTATCTGGACAGCCAGCTGTTTTCTCTGGGGAACACCTTTCTGTTCTTCATTGAGAACACACGGTCGTGCATGACGGGCTGTGTTTGCTCACGTATCATGAAGCCTGTGGATGGCAAAGACTTGAAATCTGTGGGCTTAGCTCTCCTAGGATTCAAAATAGAATCTAGGCAGGCAACCTGTTAGGATCTCCACCTCAGTGCGGCATGGGGTCTGGAACCTGTTGACTAAAATCTGGTCTTCAAAATGAGCCCCAATCAATTGTACCATCAGCCTGCCATTGAAATCTTAGCATACGCTGTGTGGCTGAACACAGACAGTGTAACTGGCCACAGTTGAGGGAACAAATATTACTATAGAATATTATATCTTTATTATAATTACTTATCAGCTCAAACATAAAGAGCACTACTTTATATAATACAGTCTAGTTTACAAAGTACTTTTACATGTGTTGCCTTATTTTATCTTGGAAATAATCCTGAGAAGCAGCATAATCGTCATAATTTTACACAGTAGAAAACCAAAGCTCAGAACCAAAGCATCCCATTTAAGATCATTCCGTGACCTTTGAGCCTAGGTCTTCAAACTTGTGTTTAACTTCAACTTTTTCTTTACGTCTTTTAGGTAGAAGTCGGCCACTCAGTCCTGCTCAGTTGCATGTTATGGGGTAGAAGGTCTTAGAACTTGAATAACATATAATTTATTTGGATAAAATGGCATAGTACATGTCATAAAACAATCTATGAAGATTATGAGAGAGTATATTATTAGGGACTAATTTAGCTCTTCTAGTCCAAAGGAACAATGTCGCATAATGAAGACTTAATGTTTTATATGGTCTCCAAGCCTCCTACAGTGTCATGCCTCCATGCCCTTACTCAGGCTGTTCCTTTTACCCACAAGGACTTTTTCTTAGTTCTCAGACCAACCTGGCTCAAATGCTACCTCCTCCCTAAAGCTTTCTCCAGCTCCCCAGTGTCCTTCAAGCCATCCTGCACGTGACTCCCGTGTCCTGAAGCATGGCTCATATGCGAAGGATGCTGATTTTTGGTAGAGGTGGGCAAGGTGAAGGGGATCTATAGTATCTTTTTCTCTTCCCAGATGGAGCTTCCTGAGGGTAGGAATTAAGCCGTATTCTGCTGTATCTCCAGTGTCCAGGGCAGTTCCTGTATGAGTTAGAGATTCATGGAATAAAGTAATAAATGAAGAGAGAACATGGCTTCCTAAGACACCCAGCAGAGTCCCAGAGGTGTCTTTTCCAAGCTTGAATCCTGGAATTTTGGGAGCAGAGACCCAGAGCGGAAGAAGATGGATGGAAGAGAAGAAAGGGGCTGTATCAGCGGATGCTGAGTAATTGCTGGGCTTCAAACTCCTGCCATCAGAACGGGAAGCCCCTGGCAACAGTGGCCTCTCTGTCCTTCCATTTCCCTCCCACCCTACCTGGCTTTGTCAGGCATTTTAAACCGGTGCTGTGATTTTCCTCCAAAGCACTGTCCTTGGCATCATTACGAATCAGCTTCTCTCTGTGCATAAAGGCCCATGAGAGTATGAAGAAGTAAAGGGCACATGTATTAGGATTGCTTCTGGGTGCTTCACCTCCCTTCCCATCCTCAACTCTGGGGAGAGGAAGGTAGGACCAGGGTCTCTAGGGTTTCCCAACCCTGTAGGGTTATTCTTCTTGTAGGCACTGGGTGAGTCTGAATCCATGTTCATACGTAGGACACATGAGGCAAAAGGGTTAATCAAATATAAAATTCCCTAGGTTTGGCCGGGTGCGGTGGCTCACGCCTGTAATCCCAGCACTTTGGGAGGCCGAGGCGGGTGGATCACGAGGTCAAGAGATCAAGACCAACCTGGTCAACAGATCGAGACCATCCTGGTCAACAAGGTGAAACCCCGTCTCTACTAAAAACACAAAAATTAGCTGGGCATGGTGGCGCGTGCCTGTAATCCCAGCTACTCGGGAGGCTGAGGCAGGAGAATTGCCTGAACCCAGGAGGTGGAGGTTGCGGTGAGCCGAGATCGCGCTATTGCACTCCAGCCTGGGCAACAAGAGCAAAACTCCGTCTCAAAAAAAAAAAAAAAAAAAATCCCTAGGTTTTTTTTTTTCCCACGGTTTGACCTTGAGGAAGTCAACTAACCCAGCTGTGTTTAAGACGACTCCTCCATAAAAACGAGTCTAATGATGCTTCACCCAACTCGCGGAGGAGTGGCCGGGTTTAATTAACCAATGCTCATTTCTCTCAGCACTCTGGATGTCCTCCATGGGCACAAAATTATGTTATTACTCGGAATAATAATAATAGTTTCCCCTAATAATTCCGTGTTATTATTGCATTTAAGGAACTCTATTAGAGGCCTTCTGGAACTAGTTTAATACCTATAAATGTCTCTCCCTGGCAAAACAAGGGAGCATTGCCTGGTGATTATGGTTTGTCTTACATTTCAAAACTAACCCATTGAAGCCCTCAGCAGAGTCCTTAAAACATCGCCTGGCCAAGGGGGACCTCTTTTAATCTCAATTTGCTGGACCACGGACAGCACTGAACTTGAACAAAGCAGCTTCTTTTCAAAGCTGAGGATTTGGCAACTCTAAGGGCCCAACTTACAAATGTAAGACAGGCACAGAGAAAAGATATACAGACCCGGCTTCCCCCACCGCAAGCCAGAACCAGGTGCGGAAATCACAGATCTGATCGCCGTTGCCTCCCCTCACCCCCGCCACCATTTACTTCCACCCGCTTCCCTGGCTCTTCACTAGAGACCAGTCAACACTTCCCCTGGCGGGCAAAGCCCTCCAGCTCATCTTTAGATGCCCTCTCCCTTGCATTCTCTTCCTCTATTCTGATCTTTGTTTTTTAAAAAAGTTTGTATTTCATTGACAAATAATAGCATATATTTATGGGGTACAAGTTGATGGTTATGATACACGTATGCATTGTCAAATGAACACATCCATCACCTCACATACTTATCATTTCTTTGTTGTGAGAACATTTAAAATCTGAAGTACAAGCAAACGTCGGAGAGATTCTGGGTCTCATCTCTAGACCACAGCAGTAAAACCGGTATCGCTATCAAGTCACACACATTTTTTGGTTTCTTGGTGCATCTAAAAGTCACGTTTACACTATATTGTATTCTATTAAGTATGTAATAGCATTGTCTAAAAACACAAGTATACCTTAATTTTAACATACTTTATTGCTACAAAGCTGACACAGAAACATGAAGGGAACGCACGCTGTAGGAAAAACGGTGCTGACAGGCTTCTTCGAGGCACTAATGCCACAAACCTTCAATTTGTAAAAGAACTTAATATCTGCAAAGCAGTGCAGTAGAAGGAGGTATGCTATACAATACATTATTGCTACAGTCCCCATGCTGTGCAGCTGTGCAATACCAGAACTGACTCCTCCTGTCTCCACCCTGGTCTTTTGTTTCTTCAGTAACACCAGGTCCAGTCTCTCCTCGGTGCCCTGACACACCCTGTTCCTAGCCTGGCCAGCCCTTTCTCCTACGTCTTTCCCTCTAGTTCCCAGGTAGACCTCATTTCCTTCCCATGTGTGGGCTGAGGACCCTCTAGGGTGCACCCATAACACCCTGTGTTTGTCCCCTACACCAAATCACTTGGCAGAGAGAATCACACCTACCTATTTGCTTCCAGGTTTGCCCACGTACTCTTTGGAGGGGGGCAGTGAAGTTTGTTAGTCTTGAGCCCTGGGTCTGCACAGAGTAGGTGCTTCATCAGTATTCACCGAACGAATAAAAGAACACAGTTTTCTTTCCCCTTATATACTATTTTCTTATATTCTATGCCCTGATTCTAATGTTAATCATTCCTACCCTCTTTTATGCCAGTCATAGGAGAGTAATATGGACGAAGAAATGAAAAAGAAAAGGAAGTAGATTCTTTGAAGGGAGAGAGAGAAATACTGTGAGTGAGAGGGATTAGAAACAAGGCAAAACGAGGGAGAAGGAGGTAATTTGGATGGGGAAAGTCTACAATGAAATCAAGGAGCAAGAACAAGAGTCTATTTAGGTTGGTGCAAAAGTTTTTTGGTGTAGTTTGGTGTAGTTTTTTGGTTGGTGTAGTTTTAATGGCAAAAACTACAATTACTTTTGCACCAAACTAATAATATGTTAAAATGCAAAACAAAAAATCATCCTTAAATTTTGTTTCTTAGGGATTTTCCATATAAGAGAAGTGCAATGGGAAGGAGAAACCTGTTAGGAGTCTTCACATATATGATCTCCTTTTATTCCTCATACCCTATTGGGCAGGAATTCAAGTCACATTCAGTAGAGGGAAATGAAGCTCAGAGAGGTGGAGCACCTTGCTTAAAGTCACACAGCAAAGTGGCAAAGCCCAGTAGAGAACTAGAATGTGTTTGAATCCCACCGTGCCCATTTATAAGCAGGATGAAATGTTCTTCCTATGGGACTCTGGGGCCTTCGAAGTTCCCTTTTCTTCCTAATAATTAAGAAAAAGAAACCTAGCACACAGCCAAATTCTGCATTTTGAAGAGTGGAGTCTTGCTTATGCATGAAAGATTAAAAAAAATAGGATTCCTGTCTTTCATCAGTAGGAAAATGAACTGATTTTCCTTGGCTCTTGGTATTTTTTTTTTTTGAAACAGAGTTTTGCTCTTGTTACCCAGGCTGGAGTGCAATGGCGCGATCTCGGCTCACCGCAACCTCCGCCTCCTGGGTTCAGGCAATTCTCCTGCCTCAGCCTCCTGAGCAGCTGGGATTACAGGCACGTGCCACCATGCCCAGCTAATTTTTTTGTATTTTTAGTAGAGATGGGGTTTCACCACATTGACCAGGATGGTCTCGATCTCTTGACCTCGTGATCCACCCGCCTCAGCCTCCCAAAGTGCTGGGACTACAGGCGTGAGCCACCGCGCCCGGCCTTGGCTCTTGGTTTATCTTCCCAGGGTTAGGTGCATGTTTCTGAGCCCTGTGTACATAAGCCCAGTGCATAACTTGCTATTTCCTTGTCACACCCACAGTGGTTTGGGGCTGGCAGAGACAACAGTGCTTTACCAGCCAAAGGGAGGCAACAGGCATGCTGGAGAACGCTCACCACTGCCTATCCTAAAGGTTCCCTGACTACGATGAATAGATTCCAGCAGCCCAGATCATTACTGACATCTAAATAACTTGGTCTCAGTCTCTGGTTTTCTACATCTAAATTTCCCCTCCCTCTGGGGCACGAGATTAAAAACAAAAGTCTTGAGCAGAGCAAGCAACAGTCTCGTCTTTGATTTATGCTAATACTGGAACCGTAGTCCTTGAAAGAAATTCCTTCACCACCATAATGAGGATGAAGATTCCGTTAACTAGTAAACCCTTGAGGACCGTGCTCTGATGCTGTTGAACTTTTCATGAAACCGTGATGTACAAGAAAAGAAGAAAGATTTTTAAATAACACTAGACAGACACACATCCACTATGGAATTAGTCAAGCCTTCAAAACACCATGTGTAAGAGAACCAGGATGACAATCAGTGATAATACATCTCTCCTGAAAATACTAGGTAACTGAGCCTTTTCTTCATTCCTGGGCCTGTCTTTGTAAAGGGAAGGGAGAGAACTAAAAACCTATCAGTGATTCAATCAGAAAATGCAAATGAGGTCAAGTTTCTTACAGGCTTGTGTGAGATTTCCCTAGAGAAATTTCCACAGCATCTCTGCTGCTGGTGCCCTTTGGAGGCTGGGACTCATCTGTGGGGTGGGAGGAATGCAGGACAAGCTTCCTCCTTTTTCCCTGGACCTCCTGCTGGATGGACAGTTGAATTTTAGTAAGGGGCTCCTTAGTGCCTTGAGAATATCACTCCTGGACTGAAGTCAAACTCACACACACGCACACACACACAGACGGGTTGCGTTTTGCACCATGGAACTCATGGCCTGCCCCTGCCCTGTCTCAGAGTGCTGGCCCTGCATCCCAATCAGGCAAGAGGCAGGCCCCTTAAGCAAACCCTGGTGGTATGAAGGTATCCTGCCTGCTTCTGGAGCCAGCATCTCCACCTGTGCAGATGCCACAGGGCAGTCTGGAAGGAGCTGTCTCTCACACAACCACGCCCCTCCCTAACATCCCAAACTAAAAATGTGTGTGCATGTGCATGTGGTCCTCCCCTGGGCCACAGAAGTTTGAAAAGCCTTCCCTGCTATCTTCGACTGAGAAACTAGTTGATTGGGGCAAGCTGACAGGTGAGGCTGCAGGTCAGGACGCTCCACTCCACCCCCCTGTCCAGGGAATCTGTAGGGTTTCTCTTTGTTCAGCACAGGTACTGGCATGTGAAAGTTGAAAGTTGCCTATTTTTTTTTTTTTAACCCAAACACAGATACACACCGCCAATCGAAGCTCTAGGCCAGGTCCCCTAAGTTTTAAGATTGGACCGTATCAGGAGATGGCTTTCAAGGCATTGAAACGAGGAAAGAGACAGGAAAATCCCCCTCACCCTAGCTTTCAGGGTGCTGGAGGTCTTGAAGAAATGGACAGACTCTTGATTAAACCTTTTATATTTTTATGTAAAAAAAACATGAAAAGGGCTGATGTAAACGAGGCCTGTGTTGTGTAAAGCAGGTTTAAGATTTGAGGGAAAAAAGGTGCATTCTCTTTTCTGTAAAATTTGTAAACATTTGAAAGCTAAATGCCACCCTCTCGGCCTACAGGTTTCACACTGGGAGTAAAGGCAGAGGGTGGGGGTGGCGGTGGCAGGTGAATGGGGCCTCCAGGAAACTTCCAGGAAAACAACACACGTTTCAATCTGTTGGCCTAGTCTTGGTTCTTCATTATGGAGGTTCCGTTGACTAGCTAGCATTTTACAAAGTCTCTCAAAGTCCAGTCGCAGACTACCCATGTGAGAACTGTGAGTGAAGCTGTTTAAAATGCGGATTCTAAAGCCCTGCCCTGAAGGCTTCTGGGTGTGGAACAGGGATCTGTAAACGGGGTGGCTGATCTCTAATCCCCACACCCCACCCCAGCTCTGCGATTCTATGCTTCTAGACTCTTGGAAGGGAACGCCACCAGGAACTGCGGCTGTCCCACTGCCAGAGCATACCTCACCTGTGCCAGGTGTCACCAATTACCTATTTCCAGCTGCAGGGCCTAGGATCTTGGCCAGCATTGGCTCCCTCCACCAGCTAACAGGGCCAGTTGGCTGTACAAGGGATCCATATTCCACTGGAGATGCCTCCAGTGCCTCCAGCTTCGCTGATCACTGGCTGCGGTGTGTGCTCTACTTAACCAGCTCCCCCTTGCCATAGCCTCTTTCTGTCTCCCTGCTGTCTGCTCTTCCCTTTCAGGCTGGCTCTTGTTTCCTTGGCTGTTCGGATCCGGGGCTCCCAGCGCCTATGCTCTGCACTGGGTCCGCTCCATCTGCTGCCCATGTCCTCATGCCTGTGGTCTTCTTCAGCCCTCCAGAAGGCAGGGCTCACACTAAGAGCCTGCTACCTCTTCCTCTCACCACCCAAAGTGGCTCAAAGGCTTCCACGTGACTAGAAACTCACCGCTTTTATCCCCTACCTCTCCTCCCTATTCCTCAAAGGCCTGGGACACACTTTTGTCATTTCACATCATCGTCTAATAATTTCTATCTCTCTCTCCTCCCTGCCTAGGTTGTAAGCTCTGACTGTGTCTTACTCATCTTTGTCTCCCTAGCAACTAGTGTGGGCCTGACGGTACCGAGAAAATCATTTATTGAGTGCTTACTATTTGGCAGGCATTGCGCTAGGTGCAAGACACTCCTTGGTGCAATACTTGCTATGCCTCTCTATCCTCACAATAACTCTACAGGAGCCACAGCGTTATGAATCCCGTTTGAATAAGTGAGACCAACCAGGCCAAAGAGTTTAGGTCATTTGATCAAAGTCACACGGCTAGTATGTGGTCAGTCGACGATTGGAATCCAGGCAGTCTGACTCCTGAGTCTCATACCAGAAGCTCAGTGAAAGTCTGCTGAATAAATAAAGGAAATATGAATAAATCAATGAGTAGCAGTATTCATAGAAGCACTGAATTTTAGAACTAAAAGAAATCTAGATAAGATTTCGTCCAAACCCTGATTTGATTGCTGGAGAAACGGGGTGGGAGAACTGAAACAAGGTGTGGTGGTAAATGGTGTGGTGAGCGGGACCCCAGGGTGGAAGAGATGGCCTGAGTCAGAATATAACCTGTCACCCACTATCTGTGTGAGCCTGCGCAAGTCACTTAGCCTCTCTGTTCTTCAGTTTTTTCATCTATAAAATGAGGACGATAATAAGAGAATTTATCTTATTGTTGTATTGTTAGTATTAAATGAGATAATGTAAATCTCTTAGAACCATGCCTGGTATATAACAAACGCTCTTTAAACGTTAGTTACTGGTATTTTTGGTCCAGTCATAGCACATAGGGCTGACAACAGTCTTAGAAATCACAAATCCAACTCTTATTTTATCAAGAGGAAAACTGGGGTTCAGTGTCACACTTACTTCCACAGCCGAAATGGCCAGAATTTGGTCATTTAAAAGAAGCGTGGTTATCGCTCAGTTCAAGAGCCTCATTTTACAAATGAAGAAGCTGTAGCCCAAAGAGTTATACGACTTGCCAGGTCTCTACCTCATCAGAGCAGAATTGGAAATGAACCTGGCATTCCTGACTCCAGCTACACTAACACAGACCTATTAGCCCATTCTCCACCACTCTCTCATCCCAGCTTCCCCAGTAGGGTACAGAGTCCCATTCTCCATGATTTAAGCTTAGAAACTTAAATCCACACTAGAGCTCAAACGCAAGACAAGCAGATCCATCCAGATCCAGTTCTTTCATATGACAGGTGGGTAGAGTTACAGGCTGTCATTACACTGGGGATTTGTGAGATCCACCTCGGAAGAAGGCAGCGCTCCCCACAACTAGGCTGTCCGTCGAGTGTGTGAATCAGCATCTGGGTGGTGAACCCCCCCAGGATGTATACACTAGCCAGTCCTCAGCAATCAACACCACACTTTCTGGCACCATCTAGCATGCACATTAGCTGCCTTTAAAAATGCTGATGCCCAGGCTCAGGCACAGACAAATGCTAACAGAATCTCTGGGAGTGGGGCCAGGCATCAGTATTTTGTTTAAAGGCACCCCACTGCAGCTCCAGGTGATTCTGATATATGCTGAGCTCATTCATAAGGCAAGTGAAATGTCTTCCCTCCAGACTAGCAGCATCACCTTGGAACGTGATAGAAATCCAAATTCTACATTAGGTACCCTTCATTATTTTCCTTCTTTCCTTCCTTTCTTCTTTCCTTCTATCCTTCCTTCTCTCCTTCCCTCTTTCCTTCCTCCCTATCCTCCCTCCCTTCCATTCTTCCTTCCTTTTTTATTCTTTTCTCTCTCTTTCTTTCCTTTTCTTTTCTTTCTCCCTTCCTTTCCTTTTCTCCCTTCCCCCCACCTTCCTTCCAGAGACAGAGTCTCAATCTGTCAGCAAGGCTGGAGTTCGATGCTGCAATCATAGCTCACTGAAACCTCAAACTTCTGGGCTCAAGCAATCCTCCCACCTCAGCCCCTTGAAGTGCTAGGATTCCAGGTGTAAGCCACCACAGGCCTTCCCTGTTATTTTCTCTCATAGTGCTCTATTGTTAGTTTTCTTTTTTCTTTTTCTTTTTTTGTTTTTGAGACGGAGTTTCCCTCTTGTTACCCAGGCTGGAGTGCAATGGCGCGATCTCGGCTCACCGCAACCTCCGCCTCCTGGGTTCAGGCAATTCTCCTGCCTCAGCCTCCTGAGTAGCTGGGATTACAGGCACGCGCCACCATGCCCAGCTAATTTTTTGTATTTTTAGTAGAGACGGGGTTTCACCATGTTGACCAGGATGGTCTTGATCTCTTGACCTCGTGATCCACCCGCCTCGGCCTCCCACACTGCTGGGATTACAGGCTTGAGCCACCGCGCCCGGCCTGTGAGTTTTCATAACACTTAGCAGGATGTGAAATCATACATTCATTTATTTTACATCCTTTGCCTCCTCCCAACCTCAGATGGTAGGCTTCGTGGATACAGGCCATATGTGTGTTACTCAGCACACCTCATGTCTGGCACACAATGGACACTCCATAAATATAACCAACAAATGAACGAATGGATTGACAGACATTAGGTACATATAGGCAAGACAGATGTCTGAATTTTTCATTTTTCAGAGTTCATTGCTGCAGCCTTATAGGGACAGAACGCGAAGATATGTAATAGATACTTTATCTTCCCCAGAAATAAGGAAGTTTAACTCACTGGTGTAGGTAACTATGATTTTTTTCCAAGATAAGTTACCGGAAAAAAGAAAACACCAAAAACAAGTAAATTATAATAGCAAATGCTAAGAAATTTTTAAAAATCAGTGTAACAACTTTGGCCAACTGAGTGGCTTTCCCTGAAACACCACTGCTTCTTTAGGTCAAGTCCTTAGGTCAAGTCCTTAAGTATTTATCAAATACATCTTGAGGGTGGCCAGCAAATCAATACATCTTTTGTGAAAACATAATAAAGTTTCAAACATGGTTTATGGCCCTCAAGTTTGTTGGGAAAGTGCAGCTTATTGAAGTAGAATTAGAAGAAGGACAATGTAAGTTAATAAGTAGGAAGTGTTATTTCCAACACACAGGCCTGTGGAATGCATACATATATATGAGCTGACAGAGAGATCTGCTGCCCTGATTCAGGTTCAGAGGGTCTCCAAGGAAGAGACCTGCAGGAGGAGAGCACATGATGGGCCGCCATCATCAGGAGGATCTTTGTGAATGAGGAAGTGGGGCTGGGACTTGGAAACATTCTTGATTCAGCAAGGCTCTTGGAAGTTAATGTAGTCAACATTCTCCCCTAGTCCTTGTGTGGAGAAGAGGTCTAATGTATGAAGTCAAAACAAACTTTGTTCTTGGATATGATTTGGGGGTTCAAATGAGGAGACACAATTGTCTCTTTGAGCTTTAAATATCGTTTTGCTGACAGAGAACAACTGGCTCTTTTCACAGTCATCTTCCCTTACAAAAAAACCTCCTAAAGTGCCAGGAACTGGGGTGTTATATTCAGTAATAAAACCCATGTTTCAAAACTTGGTGTGCTCGTGGCCATATGCTGTAGTGATTAAATCAGACTAGCTGGATTCAAACCTCAGCTTCTATCATTTAACAGCTGTGTGACTTTGGACAAATTATATAACCTTCCTTTGTCTCAGTTTCCCCATCAATAAAAGGGGGCTAATAATAATTTCTCAGAGTGCTGCTGTGAAAATTCAGTGAGGTGATTTATATAAAGTTTTGTGAGAAACACTGGGGTCTACTGGGGGGAATAGGGGAGGGACAGCGGGGGTGGGGAGCTGGGGAGGGATAGCCTGGGGAGAAATGCCAGATCTGGGCGAAGGGGAGGAAGGCAGCAAAACACACTACCATGTGTGTACCTATGCAACTGTGTTGCATGTTCTGCACATGTACCCCAAAACCTAAAATGCAATACAAAAAATACTTAATTAAAAAAAAAAAAAAAGAAATACTACAGAAGAGTTAGCTCTGGTTGGAAACCAAACGTAATCTCAACTCGCACCCATGCAATTTGCCATTAAGATCTATTTGCGGTGTCAGAGTCTCCCACCATTAGTGTGGGAGTCCAAGTCTCTTTATAAGTTATTGAAAACTTGTCTTATATATCTGGGTGCCCCTATAGTGGGGCACATTGCTAATATTCGATGGATCAACGAGATAGAAAATTAACAGAGACATTTATGATTTGAACTCAGACCTGGAACAAGTAAACTCAGTGAAATTTATAGAATTCTTCACCCCAGGTCCACAGAACATACATTTTTTTTTTAGTATCACATTACACCCATTTTGAAAGTGACCACATAAATGGAAGCAAATCAGTCTTCAGCATTTGCACAGCATTTCACAGATTTAAGTGAAATACTGGTTGGCTGTTTGTTTGTTATTTTCTTCCCTTATTCCTTCCTGTCTCTGCTGTTAAGCACAATTATCGGCATAAAGGAGCTTTTTACGACCTATTTTTAGATCTCATTCCAGCCTGGGCAATAGAGCAAGACTCCTGTTCTCTCTCCCCCTTTTCTCTTTCTCTTTAAAAAATAAGATCTATTTGCTTATCCAAAAGGCCACCTAACATGAACTGCAAATCTGGTAAAGGACAGAATAACAGCTGGTCAAGGACAAAATGACCTAACGGTTGTGGAAAAGGTCACAGCAGTGACTGCATAATAAAACATAAAATATCCTAAAGACAGTCCAAATGGGCTCACTTAGGACCGTATGGCTAGGAACGTGCAGAGGTTCCTACTGCTGATACCTGGGACCTAGCTCACGTGATCGGAGCACTGTTTACAGGAGGAAAAATACAGAGTTCATTCTAATTTGAATTAGTTGCTGTCCTTCCTGTGCTGTGGCGTCAGGGGTACTTGTAAACCGGCGCCCCTTCTAAATTCTGACGCCACTGTTACTGAGCAGAACCAGAAGAAAATGGAGTTGAGACGGCTTGCCACAATTCATGGCTGCTTCTAGAACCACACCTCAGAGCACATGCTAAGCACTTCCATGTTCACACCACGCATGCACAGAGCAGGCATGAAGGCAGTGATCGTACAGGAAAGTAAGGTTTGATAGGCAGAGCAGTAAAAATGATGTAGAGATTCTGTGGCAGTCACTGTGACATTAATAACTATGTTCACTATTCATCAGAGACCAGAATCTGAACTACGGCAAAGCTATCTTGGAGTCTCATTCAGGAGGTCGGTTTGAATCACTGAAGTTCCATAGGGGGTTTGATTCAAGGTGGCCTCATTTATAAGTCCCAAGGCCAAAAACCAGAGGCGTTAGAGTGACATCCTAGCAGAATACACAGTCAGCACCAGGTAGGCCTGCATCCCTGTCTTCCATCTCCATTCTCTACCGCTTTCCCCTGCATACAAAACGTGGCCCTGAAGAAAAGGGAACCGCCACCCCAGCAGCCTGAGTCTCTGGGAACCCCCTCTTCTGTGCCATACAGGAAGTGAATTAGCTAAATTCTAACATCTTTCCACGTCTAACATTTGAATCTAAGATAATCTTTAGTAGAATCTAAGATATACTTTAGATGTATCTTGCCTGAGCGTTGGGCAGAACAAGCAGCGGCCATCCCGAATAACAGGAGTCTCCTTCCCTAAAAACTCCCTCCCCTTCTCCCTGTCACAGTTCCTGAAATTTTAGCATTATAAATATATTCCTTTGGGCTTCAAAGCCCTTTTACATTCTTAAAAGGCTTTAAATTCTATGACAAGGCAGGTAACTCTGAAAACAATTTAAGCCTTCTTTCGTCCTCACCTTAGGGCCAATTGGTCAGACTGCTTTCCAAATATGAGGAAACCACAGGCCCCATGGGAAGGGAACACTGCACGGGGATGGAGTGGGTCCCAGCCTACCCAAGAGTAGGAACTATGTCTCATTCATGGCCATAAATTACATCCTAGTACCAGCTGGCATATGCTTGGTAATTTTTACATGTTCCTTTTTTGTTTTTGTTTTTGTTTAGAAGGAAGGAAAGCAAAAAGACTAAAAGAAAGCAAGGCAGGATTCATGAACGAACAAACAAGAAATGACTCTTGAGAGTACTTTCCACACCTGATCTGGTCAGCATATCCCCAAGGGGCTGACCGTGAACTTGGGTCCTGGGTGTTAAAAACAACCCCTGTTCTTAAGGGGCAATCTCTAGCCTGGCAGGTGACTTCCCTTGGCTTGGAGAGGGTCCTTACTATCACTGAGGACTATTCAGGGACTGAGGCAGCCCAGGCAGCTGCAATGCTCAGCCCTGCACCAGTTCTAGGCACTACACTTTTTTTAAGCACTTGATTTAAATGAAGAAAGAAATTGGCTTATATTTTTAGCAGCTCCTGCTACTAAAACTCATTTGACAAAAGTGCCAAAGGGACAGTTAAGTCTGAGTATGATTTTTTTTTTTCCCATGGAGGAGGAGGAAGGTATAATTTATCTGAAAATGACTGGTACTTTCCTGGCCTGGGGACATTATTCTACCTGCGTGTGCTCTCTCTCTCTTTTTTAAAGACATACCCACTTTTTTTCCTTCCCATCGAATTCCAAGCTTAAGATATTTATTGTCTTTAGGTTTAGTTCCTAAACCCTAACACAACCTCGGGAAAAAAAAAAGTGTATAATCCGAGTTCAGAAACTCCACAACTCTCAGTAACATTTCGGAATCAGGAGCATCTAAGTGGGTTTACCAAAGCCTCCCATCATGTGAATATAACGTCAAGTTCTTGTAAGAGTATAACATTAAGCCCAGCTGAAAATCACTATGAATGCTGTTTCTCCATGTACTGGGTATCAGAGTCAAAGTGTATGATTTCAGAGTGCCCAAGCCCCCCTTCCTGATGCTTCTATTACTGACTTGCCTTAATATGTACTTGAGGTCCCCTCCATGATAGCTATGGGGAGAAGTTCTTTTTTCCTTTTTTAGGGCAAAGGCACTGTTCTGTCAGAAGGCTCTGCTAAATGCATATACATCGCTTTTGAAAGTCACATATTAACCCAGTGCTTTCTAAGCATAAATGACTTCAAACAACGCGTTAGCTCGTGGAAATTGAGTCTTGAAAGAACAGGAGTTTTAGGGCTGCTAAGAAAATGTCTGGCATGTAAAAAAAATCCAAAATGAACTCATTTATTTGTTATTTGGAAACACAAAGTTATGAAGAGTGGTTATGTTCCCAGAGGACAGTCTGAAGAAATACGTATTATAACCAGAATGAAATTGAAGTGTACTCCTAAGGGGAATCCCTGAACCACACTGCATGGCCAGACTTCCAGGGGAACCTGTGTTCAGACAACCAGTTTGGGAGGCCAGCACCCCAGATTCCTGCCTCAGGGACATGAGGGATGTGGAGCTGCCTCCCGGGAGAGAGGGGGCCCCTGTGGAATCGGGGTTGGATGAGCAGCTGCCTGTGAGGGTCCCTGGGAGCAGGCCAGCTGCATGTGTGGACGTGTGGATGCTGGCTCCCTGTGAGCCAAGGATTGCTGATTATTGCCACTTCCAGTTGGGATTCTTGAAGACTCCTTTCTAGCAGTCAGGACCGTTACAGCAGTGAAAAAATGACGACAGCTACTGGTTGAGATGATTTCTAGACAGGCAGACATAACCTCCCATTCACGTGAGTACGCCGTGGCCTAGTAGTTGTCACGTATTTGGTGCTCAATTAGTACTGGATGAAGTAAGAAAGATCTGGGTACGGATCAGAGAAAAACTAGGTCCAACTGTGTTGGGCATGTCATTGAAGAGGGTCACTAGGATGAAGAACAGGCAATGCCGGGGGTGGTGGGCACTGCACCTGGAGAAGGTACAGGGCAGGAGATGGGCAGGGAGCTGAGACTGGAGGAGACAGCTAGGAGGGAGTGGGGTAGCTGTGAGGAGCAGGTGGGAGCGCTGCTGGTGGGAGAGTCAGGGTCAGGAGAGGCAGTGCCCTTCCCGCACTCTCAGCCTTGACTCGGTGTCTCAGCCTGGCACAGGCAGGTAAAGAGATGAGGCAGGTGAAGAAGGTGGTCCTGCCAATCTAGTTATCAGTTCCAGGTAAACAAAGTCTTGGGTTGGGCCCAACGGACCTCCAAGGGCTCCAGAAGGAAAGAGTGTGTGAGGAGGACAAGGGAGGGGAGGGGGAGGTGAAGACACCCCAGTGCCCGCAAAGTCTGGATTCGGCTGCAGTGGCGGGGGTGGGGTCTGTTCATTTTCAGCATCTCTGGGCAGCCGGTGACTGAGGCTGCTGAGTGTGGGGAGGACACACTCTCTGAAAGCCCCTCCATAGGGAGGAGTGCACCACTCTTCCTGGTCCAGGCTCATGGGGCCTTTGTGACCCTCAAAGAGATAGCTCCTGGGAGGCGCTAGGCCAGAAACCACACAGGATCTTTCTTTCTAACCTTAGGAAGAAAGTAATGAAAGCCAAGTCTTGGTTAATAGCTTCTCTAAGGACCACCACTTCACATCTTCCTTGTCTCTCTTCTTCCTGATTCCCATTGATGTTGATTGTCTCTCATGTTCAGACAACGGCTCTCCACCGGTAGTTCTCTAGTCTCTCTCAAACCTGTGTAAAGGTGTGGAATTCATTTGCATTCATTACGGTCTCAGGGCAACTCATCGGCTTTCATCTTGCAATATCCAAAGAATTACTCATTTACTTAGATCATTTAAGGGTTTCCAGAAGTCCTGCAAAGAAGACATTAGGTGTCCGCCTCCCGCTAGAACTTTCAGAGGTTTTGCACATCCCCCGGTGGTGGGGGAGGGAAGCGGTGCCTTGGAGAGACTGAGAGACGAGTCAGACAGAGCATTCCGTAAGAACCTATCAGGGAGGAGATGTCCTTCCTCCGTCCCACTCGAGTTCAAGCCTCACCTTTGCTTACCAAGATTACTTCCAGCCTGGAGACAGGAGATGCCTCAGGGAGTTTCACAGCTGCAAGTCTTCATCTCCCCTGGCATTCATTGATACCTTAGGGCTAATAGAATTCAGCGGGTCACTGCTCCCTGGAGCACCGGCCTGTTAAACTCTACATCTCACTGGAGTAGAAGATGTCCTCCTCAGTTCCTGTATCAGGGAGCAGTGAGGATGACAGAGGGCCTTCTCAGGACCTTTAAGGCCACATCTTGGAGGTTTTAACTTCCACCTCCACATGGACCCAATTCTGCCAAAAAATCATTGTTTGGCCACATCTCTAGCTCGAGTTCTAGTCCCACAGGAACCCTGCATTCACTAGGAAGAAACTTGACATGTCTGGAGGCCTCCACCAGGGACTCCTTCCACAGTCATCCGTTCCTTAAATGGCACAAGCTTGCCAGGACAGCACAAGGAAAGAGTTTGTCAGTTCTTCCATGAGCCATTATCGTTTTATGAAGCAATCTGCTGAAAGGGTAGGGCCCAGACACTTGAGATTCCTACCAGGAGATGGAAGAAATCTCACAGAGCACCAGGATACTCTGGAATAAAGGGCCAGGGCTGGAGATGAACGCTTGCTTCTGTTCATTCACCCATTTATTAATGTCTCCAGCGAACACAGACTTACTTATAACACCAGAAGACAATGAACGTATGTCTTAGCAGTAGTTAATGTCTCCCTACTGTGCCACAGACGGCTCGCGATTAGGACCCAGGCTTTACTCGGGTTAGCACTGTGCTTGGCATACAGTGGGAGCACAACAAAGAGCTCTGAGGGATGAATGAATAAACAAACAAATGAACAAACAACTTCAAACATATCCCACTGAGCACGTGACTTTGCGCCGGGACTCACTCAAAGGTGAGGAGTCACACCGTTTGTCTCGGATTTTTGGAGAAAAGATCTGCTTCCATTCATACTTTAGCCATTTGCTAAATAATACTGTTGTGCTGATTCTTTAAAAACATTTAAAGAACCTATACTTATAAATGTAAGATGTATTGGTATTCAAATAGAAGGAAGAATCATTTATTCAGAAAATGTAGGAAAATGCAGATTAGTTTAAGCAGCAAACCAAAACTTGTCTGTAATCCCACAAAGTCTGCTAACATTATGGATAATTTGCTTCTAGTCTTTTTTTCTGTATATACAAATTTACAAAATTGGGATCATGCTATATATGCAGTTTCAGATACTGATTTTTCTGCTTAACATTATATCATAAGCATTTTACCACATCATTAAATATTCTTTGAAAACGTTACATGAAGTGGCTGCATAATATTATATTATAGCTCTTCGATTCTTAACTAAGGCAGATTTATTGTCCTTAATAAATCCCTAAATCACTACACAATTGAAATTGTTCCCAGGCTTCTGTAACTGTCTTAGTGGCTGATGAGGGCTGAAACTTTTACAACATGACAAATACTTCCAGGCAAGAAAAGCTGTTGCAAGTATGGCTGGATCTCATCTTCAGCTTTTTCCTCCTCAAAGCTACTAATTCATACAGGCATACGAATGCCTTTGGAATGTTTATTCTCTTAAAATTGGAGGCTCTAGGGTACACAAGGAAACAGGCACAGAATGTGATGAGAAACACATGGCAAGTGTCTAGCTGATTCACAAAACACTCAAGATTTTCTCGGGCATGAGGGGCCACACCTCGGTTTAATGGAGGAGAAACATTTCAGTTCTCTACAGCAAAGTGATTTTGCTAAAAATACATGTATGCATGCGTGCGTGTGTGTGTGTGTGTGTGTGTGTGTGTGTGTGTGTATCTGTATCCATCAAAAAGAGAAACACCAATTCAACATAGACATACAGCCACGCACTTGTCTAGTCAGTGAGGAACTGAGAATACCTGGAGAGGAGATGGTGAAAGAGGAGATCAAGGGTCTTTACAGGATGGGAAACATTAAATCAGTTGTGTCTTGGATTCTCTTCTAATGAACAACTAGTTTCCAAAGGTTACTGAGTTCTCTTTCACTCCCTGGGTCTCATACTTTTCCAATCCAGTCTTCTTTGCCTTGAAGCTGGAGCATTTGATAGGGTCTATTGGAATTTCTAATGCGGGGAGGTTACATGGAGAGCTGACTCCAGCACAGCCAGGACAAAGATGGGATGGCATGCCTGGCAGGGCAGAACTAGTTACCCTCACGACTCAGTGGTCACATCTGTGTCCTCGGGCTCCTTCTCTCCTGACATCCCAGCTTGAGAGTTGATATTACCTCCTAACAGCAAGGGAAACATAACACAATCTACCCTAGAAAGCTGTTTCTAGGCTGCTCATTGGCTAATTACATGGAAAATCTTCCCCAGATGTCAAGTCTGAGTCAGGTCCTTACATTTGCTATAGGTGAGTCTCCTAGAAGCTCACAGCTATGTATCTCTGATAATATTTTAATATAAAACTCCACATCTTTGCATTTGTCCCCACATCATTTGAGTGTTTTAGGATAAAGCCACACCCTCCAGATGAATCTTTCTCAAGTATGTTTTCATCATGTCATTTCATGACTCTTGAACTCAAGACTATTCCAGTGACCTACTGCAATGTACCTTAGTGTTTACGTCTGGCCATAATGGCACATTGCAATCAGTTCTGAGGGTGTCAGAAGAAAGATCTGTGGCTAGCCAAGACAATCCTAAGCAAAAAGAACAAAGCTGGAGGCATCACACTGCCGGACTTCAAACTATACTACAAGGTCACCGTAATCAAAACAGCATAGTACTGGTATCAAAACAGCATGGTATTGGTACTAAAACAGAGACATAGACCAATGGAACAGAACAGAGACTGCAGAGGAAACACCACACATCTACAACCATCTCATCTTTGACAAACCTGGCAAAAACAAGCAATGGGGAAAGGACTCCATGTTTAATAAATGGTGTTGGGAAAACCGGCTGGCAATGTGCAGAAAGCAGAAACTGGACCCCTACCTTTCACCTTACACTAAAATTAACTCCAGATGGATCAAAGATTTAAACATAAAGCCTAACACCATAAAAACACTAGAAGAAAACGTAGGCAAAACCATCCGGGACATAGGCATAGGCAAAGACTTCATGACTAAGACACCAAAAGCAATGGCAACAAAAGCCAAAATAGACAAATGGGATCTAATTGAACTCTAGAGCTTCTGTACAGCAAAAGAAACCATCATTAAAGCAAATTAGGCAACCAACAGAATGGGGAAAATTTTTTGCAATCTACCCATCTGACAAAGGGCTAATAACCAGAATCTACAAAGAACTAAAACTGATATACAATAAAAAAACAAAAATTCCCATCCAAAAGTGGGTGAAGGATATGAACAAACACTTTTCAAAAGAAGACATATATGAGGCCAACAAACATATGAAAAAATGCTCATCATCACTGGTCATCAGAGAGATGCAAATCAAAACCACATTGAGATATCATCTCATGCCAGTTAGAATGGCGATCATTAAAAAATCTGGAGACAGATGCTGGAGAGGATGTGGAGAAATAGGAACACTTTTACACAGTTGGTGAGAGTGTAAATTAGTTCAACCATTGTGGAAGACAGTGTGGCGATTCCTCAAGGACCTAGAAATAGAAATTCCATTTGACCCAGCAATCCCATCACTGGGTATATACCCAAAGAACTATAAATTGTTCTACTATAAGGACACATGCACACGTATGTTCACTGCAGCCCTGTGGAAAATAGCAAAGACCTGGAACCAACCCAAATGCCCATCAATGATAGACTGGACAAAGAAAATGTGGTATATATACATCATGGAATACTATGCAGCCATAAAAAACGATGAGTTCGTGTCCTTTGTAGGGACTTGGATGAATCTGGAAACCATCATTCTCAGCAAACTGACACAAGAACAGAAAGCCAAACACTGTATGTTCTCACTCATAGGTGGGTGTTGAACAACGAGAACATGTGGACTCAGGGAGAGGAACATCACATACTGGGGGCAGTTGTGGAGGGTGTGAGGAGGGAGGGAAGGGTGGGGAGGGATAATTTGGGGAGAAATGCCAGATATAGTAAGCACCTAAAGTAAAATAAATAAATGTTTTAAAAAAGAAATATTTGTGGCTGATTAATACTTGTAAAAACAAGTCAGTAAGGTTCAAGGTTCTCCCTACAAAACGTTACTCTCAGCTATGCCTCCTAAACTGGGAAAAAGGTGAAACTGCAGCTCATATGGCAGGACGTACACAAAGTCCGCAGCCTGACCTTATGGGACAGTACCTGCTAAGCTGCTTTTATGGATACAGCACCATCAGCCACATGAATACCTGCGAACTGTTCTCCTGACCAACCAAAATATCTGTATGTTAACACAAAGACAGCTAATTGTGGCTCAGTATCTATTACCCGCTTCTTCCATAGCCAGAATAAAGACCATCTTTTCTAGCCTTTCTTGCAGCTTAGTGTGACTTGGTGAGTAAGTTCTAGAAAATGAGATGTGACCACAAGTGAAGCATGCGATGTTCAGGTGGGGCCCTGGAATTAGGCTGACAATCTGCACTCCCAACCCTATCCCATCCCACCCCTCCAGTTTGCCAGGAATTTTTCTGGTTGTCGCATTAAGGGTCCTGTGTCCTGGGAAATCCTGTAGTTCCGGGCAAAAATGGGATATTGGTCACCCACCTCCCATTACCATCTTCCCTCAGCCTGTTTCCTGAGTATGGACTCGGTGGTGAGCCACCTTGGATGTGCAAATGAAGGCAAACCCCAGGTAAGGCAGGAGGAGCCTGGGACCCTGCCAGCTTCATACAGCACAACTGCGACTCGACCTGAGACTTTGATGTAAAGGATGAATCAACTTCTACGTTGTTGAAGCTACTAATGTTTGAGGTTTGTAGTACACTCTTAGACACCTGTACCCAGACTAACGTATCTAATTTCATAGTTAACCTTGCTGAGGAAAAAAGAAAATGGAGGAGGGGTGGAGAGTTGATTCGTCAAAATTTAAATATGCCAGGGGACAAGTGTCTGCCTGAAAACATCATCTGTCACATTTAATGGAGGAAAATTGTTGGGCAACTTTTATAGGACTGAAGTCTGAGTCTTTACTCGGCATTTCCCTCATGTCCTTATGCCTGCGCTGTGTCTCCCACCATCCAGCCTTCTCTTTGCCCCATCTAGCCTTCTGTTCCAACCCAATTAAGTCTTCTTTTTTAATATTTTTATAAAATATAAAATATATTTTATTAATATATATTATATAATATATCATAAATAATATATAATAAATATTATACATAAATTATATAATATTAGATAATATAATATTTTAATATAAAATATATATATATATTAGATAGTGCAGTGGTGCTATCTTCACTTACTGCAACCTCTGCCTCCCAGGTTCCAGTGATTCTCCTGCCTCAGCCTCCTGAGTAGCTGGGATTACAGGCATGTACCACTACACCCGGCTAATTTTTGTATTTTTAGTAGAGATGGGGTTTCACCATGTTGGCCAGGCTGATCTCAAACTCCTGACCCGAAGTGATCCACCCGCCTCAGTCTCCCAGAGTGCTAGGATTACAGGTGTGAGCCACCTGGACCGACCCCAGATTCGCGTCTTCTTGCTGGGTCCTTCCTTTCTGTGCCCCTTTCTCATTTGCTGTTCTCCAGTTAAATGACTCTTCTCCTTTCCCTTAAGTTCACCAAACCCACCAAGCCCCATGTCCTTTACCATTTTTCATTACCACTATTTCATCCTTTTCTGGAATCTGGCAACACCTCTATCAATGTGGCATATAATTACCAACCTCTTTGTACTGCCTTTTTCTTGTGTTTAAGTCTTGTATCTCTGGAAAGGTTCTAAGATCCAGGGAGGAAGAATGGTTGAGAGAACATCGCTTAGGAGTCAGAAGATGTAAACTGAAGTCTGGCTTCTGACACTTGCCGCTTGGGTGCCCTAGGATGTCAGTTTCCTCGTTTTTTTTTTTTTTTTTTGAGACGGAGTTTCGCTCTTGTTATTCAGGCTAGAGTGCAATGGCGAGATCTCGGCTCACCGCAACCTCCGCCCCCTGGGTTCAGGCAATTCTCCTGCCTCAGCCTCCCGAGTAGTTGGGATTACAGGCACGCGCCACCATGCCCAGCTAATTTTTTGTAATTTTTAGTAGAGACGGGGTTTCACCATGTTGACCAGGATGGTCTCGATCTCTAGACCTCGTGATCCACCCGCCTCGGCCTCCCAAAGTGCTGGGATTACAGGCTTGAGCCACCGTGCCCGGCCAGTTTCCTCTTTTATGTAATTTAGATAATGTGACGGTGATTGTAACTCCTCTGCCTATTGCACCATGAAGTTGTGAGAACTGAATGTGCTGAATTCATCATCAACCAGTAAACACTTCAGCCATGCTAACTGCTCTTCAGACGCTATCCCTTCTGTAGCGTCCCACTGGACAGCCCTAGCACGCTTACCACAGTGCTGCGGATGCAGTGAATGACAGCACCATAAATCTTTGTACAGTGAATGAGGAGAAAAGGCAAAAATCACAGTTTCTCAAATATTATAAAACCGCACAGAAAGCTCTCTGCCTGGATATCTCCTTCAAATGCAAAGAAGGCACGTAAGAGCACAGGTCAAACGGAGTCTCAGATCCACGTTTTCATCTCTGGGTGGTTTTAAAAGCTACGTCACTCCTTAATTCCTGGTAATAAACTCTAAGTCAACAATGCCAGAGATCCAAGGTTAGTTCTGTGAACAGCGGCACCACCCTTCCCAGCCTCAACTCCGTGTGCTCCATACCTTGACATGAACACCAATGAGTAAAAATCAAAACGGCCCCAGATACGTCCTATGATGCCAAGAAAGAAATGGCTCCTACTCAGTAAGCAGCAAAGAGAGTTGCTATTTTCAGGTGCTCTCTAGTTGAGTAGATTACCAAGGTGATGATATTCAGCATAAGACCGCCTGTTAATGGAATGATAAATGTGAGTAATTCAGTAAAGCTACTTAAGCAAACACCACTTGAAAGATAAAAATCATCCTAAAGACCATGGGGGAAGAATTCAGAGGCAGATTTGCCCAGCAGCCCAAACGGTGGACCTGTTCCCATCACCAGCTGGGGCACCTGCTCATTTGTTGAGGGCAAGTCATTTTGTTAGCATCTAAGTGACACAGCGACCCCTCGACAATGCTGAGAGCTAGGCCCAATGCCTCAAGTTCCTTCTTGTTCCCCTGTCCCCTCTCACCCTGCAATAGAATATTTTCCTTCAGGACCCTCATCTTTGCAGGATTTTTTTTTTCCCCTCCAAAGAACTATCCCTGTTCTCAGAAGAGGAGCCATCACTAAACAATAAATGATTGGTAGTTACGCTTCCTAGATAGAGTTAGAGCTTCCAAGGGACTGGAGGTTCTTAAATCCAGGGAGTGGACTTGTAACTGTGGAGCTCAAGTGTCTACAGGGCCGGGGTGGGGAGTGGTACTGGGAAGGAAAGTGGTTTTGAAGGGAGAGAAACCCGAGTCACTTCAGAATAGCGTCATTTGGCTGCATCTGCACAGAGTGGGACCAGAACACTGCACACAGATTGCTCTGATCAAATCAAGGGGCCCTAAAGGAGATCAGGCTTGGCTTAAAAGCTCTTGGGCTATGAGTTAATAAGAATTTTAATAAAAGTGGAAAGTATAGCCTGGGGCGCTGGTACAGTATCTCTCTGGGTTGCTGGTGTTCTATCAGTCAATCATATAATCTTTCTGATGTCACTGAAGGGAAGAGGGTAAGCGAAAACTGTGTGGACCAGAGATGGCTTCAAAACAGAACCCACAGAAACACCATCAGCTCCCTGATCGGCCTTTCAGAGCCAGGAGATACACCTAACAGTGAAGTCTCACCCTGAGAAGAACGTGCCAATGAAAACACCCCACTTCACCTCACAAAGCAGTTTCCATACACACAGAGCTGTCACGGCAACGCATGATTTCAGTTTATTACCATACCTATCTACAGTTGAGGAGTCTGAGGACGGCGTGTGGGAGCCTTGATTCCAGGTCTTTGACTCTTGCTTCTCTCTCCAAATTCCTCAGTTGCTTATCTGAACATTTTGAACTCCAGCTGTTAAATCACTACGATCCTCTGCTTTGGTTTGTAAACCCTCCATGCAACCAGGTACATGACTGGCCTGTGTCATGTGACTCACCTCTAAAGCCAGAAAATATTCTCCATTCATGCTTCCCCCCAAAATTGGCATTGATAGGAAAATTTACTACTGATTTAAAAACAAAGAGCTTCTCCGGTATTTATTTTTGTCTGGAAAACTCAAGTTCTGTGATACTCAAGGATTCAAGGCACAGATTAATACCTACAGGGTTGCCCAGTCATTTACTCACTTCACTACACTGACCTCTTTGAGTGTGCCTAGTCACAGGCATGTTTCTGATGGTTAAGCGCTGGCCACAACAGCTTTCATACAAGTTTGGTTTCACTGTTTTTGAAACAGATGGCATTCGGCTGGAAATCTACTCTACATGGTGTACCGTTAGTCAGCATGTGCTGGTGTAAATGTCATCCCATGGGATAAGAGCATCATCCCCAGGCAGAACTATGATGTGGCTTGAAACATCCCTAAAAAATCTGGGCTGGCCACGCCGCTTTATGTGGAGATGGAGAGAGGAGACAAAACTGAGGAACTGCCTCTTGCTCTGGATTTTTTTTTTTTGAGACGGAGTTTCGCTCCTGTTACCCAGGCTGGAATGCAACGGCGCGATCTCGGCTCACCGCAACCTCCGCCTCCTGGGTTCAGGCAATTCTCCTGCCTCAGCCTCCTGAGTACCTGGGATTACAGGCACGCGCCACCACGCCCAGCTAATTTTTTGTATTTTTAGTAGAGACGGGGTTTCATCATGTTGACCAGGATGGTCTCAATCTCTTGACCTCGTGATCCACCCACCTCGGCCTCCCAAAGTGCAGGGATTACAGGCGTGAGCCACCGCGCCCGGCCTGCTCTGGATTTTTTAAAGCATGCACAGTGACAGAAGGAGAAGAGATGTAAAAGGTTACTCTGATTGTCCCTGAATGTCTCTGACCATTCTTCATCCTTGCCACAGGCTCCTCCCCCTCTGCCAGTCCCAGGAGTGAAGGTCCCATAGGCTTCCTTGATCAGTAGGCTGGTCATTCCATGTGCCACGCTTTCCCTGGGCACTACGAAAATCCCCAGCATCATTCTCTAAGAAGGGCTCTCCGTGGGTCCAGGTTCCCTCCCCTGCAGCTCCCTGAACACTTCCACCCACACATTCAGTGAGGACTCCAGACATAGGATGGTCAGAATCAACCTCAGCCTTCTTGCCTACCCTACTATTTCCCAGGTTTTCCGTCTTAGCTGAAGATGCCTCCATTTAACCCCTGCAGGAAAGCTGATAATCTCTACCATCACGTCTCTTCATCATAGTTCATGTCCATTAGTCACTGAATCCTCAGCAGGTTCTCTCCTAAAATAGCCTCCAATCAGGTCCCTCCTCTGTCCTCCCACCCCTACTCTCCTAGGTCTGGCTGTCCGCATCTCTCACCTACTCTAAGGCACCAGCCCAAATTCTTGTGTACACTGCAGCCAGCAATGCTTCTACATAGCAAAGCTGACCAGGGCCTTCCCCTGTTGAAGAATACTTCAACGGCTCCCTAAGCTCATAATCACATGCAGATCCTTACCTTGACCTTGTTTTTTTTTTTTTTGGTAGGTATGGGGTTTTGCTAAGTCACCCAGGCTGATCTCAAACTCCTGGGCTCAAGAGATCCTCCCACCTCAGCCTCCCAAAGTGCTGTGATCATAGGCATGAGCCATCGCGCCCCATCCCTACACTGACTTTTAAGGCCCTCTTGAACTTTGTCTTTGGCCCTTCCTGTCACTAAAACGATTTCTTTCTTGTTCATTTTCTTTCCCATATTTCCTATGTTTGTGTCAACATATGAAATTTAAAAGCGGGCCGGGCGCGGTGGCTCAAGCCTGTAATCCCAGCACTTTGGGAGGCCGAGGCGTGTTGGATCACGAGGTCTAGAGATCGAGACCATCCTCGTCAACGTGGTGAAACCCCGTCTCTACTAAAAATACAAAAAATTAGCTGGGCATGGTGGCGCGTACCTATAATCCCAGCTACTCAGGAGGCTGAGGCAGGAGAATTGCCTGAACCCAGGAGGCGGAGGTTGCGGTGAGCCGAGATCGCGCCATTGCACTCCAGCCTGGGTAACAAGAGCGAAACTCCGTCTCAAAAAAAAAAAAAGAAAGTTAAAAAAGCAGCCTGACTGGGGAAAAATGAAGCCTGTTTGATTGAGGTGGTTCCAGATGCGGAACGAAGCTTGGCGGACACAAGCTCCTCCACAGGTGGGGCTTTCATAATGATGAAGCAATGAGGATGCACATATATCAATCAATGTGCATGCGGCACACTGCCAGCCTTGCCCCTCCTTGCACACGTCAATACAGGCTCAGGCTTGGTAGCAGGTCCTGCAAGTTTCACATGTGAAAAACACAAAGCAAGAATCGCCACCTCCCGCCCTGCGTCCCGTGGGGAGCCTGTTTGGAGTGCAGGGGCACACCCGCTCTACGTCATGTCTCCTGCCGGCCTGTAGCCTGGTCCTCGGTTTCCCTGTCGAACCATTTACCCCCCTCAAGAACTCACTGCGGACACAGTCTTCATCCACTGTGAGACCATCAAGGGCTCCACTCAACACGTTAGCATCTGATTGTTTCTCCTCCAGTTGCCAAAAAAACCTGGATAGTTGGACACCTCTGGGAGCAACTGAGTTGTCTGCTTTGCGTGCACGCATTTGGCATGTAAAGACACAGCCTGAAGGACAAGAGCCGTCTCCTTCACGTCTGTGCCCTTGTTGCCTAGCATGGGAGCTGGCAGAGAAAACGTCTGAAAATGCTTGAGAAGGAGCTTTAGAAATGAATAACCCAGCTCTATCCCACGAAGGGGAGCGCAGGGGACCATCCAGATCCTTCAAGGCTTGGCTTCCAAGTCCTTCTCTGAATAGAAACTCTGTTCTTACTGTCTCTCAGCTCCACTTGAGCCATCATAGGTGGTGGAATGAGCTGTTCCCTACCCTCTTAGACCTGTATCCACCCCTACTCCCCAGCATGCTGTTCCTCTAGTACCAGACCTTAGAGTCTGCTTTACCTACCAACAATCCTAGAAAACAGGTGTCATTTGCTGACCCAGACATGACCTGGGGTGGCGACTTTACTCTATGAACGCATAGCACCAAACATCTGGAATAGAAAGGGAAAAAGCTATCCAGCTGTTTCTAGCTATCCAGATGTCTGGCATGGGAAAGAGAAGCATCCGACCACCTGCCCCACTGTGCAGGGTGTGCTGTCGTAGCAGGCAGGCAGTAGGTCACAGGGCCGTGGGGCCAGCCCATGTGGTCCAGGGTTGCCAGTCTGCCTCCATGCAAGGTGAAACTGGACCTGAAACCACCAGACTGAAAAGGGCCCTCTTTCTGGAAGCTTTCTTTAGAAAAAGAGTGGCGGAAGCAGCAGCAGGTTCATAGGGAACCCACTCACACCAGACGTGATGGCATCTTTTATTTATAGGTGTCAAAGTGTGACCAGTTCAAGATCCCCCTCTCTGCTTTCAGTTTCCAGGGCGCATGGTTTAGCCAAAATCACGTGAAAAGCTTCAGCGTCTTCTGGCTTTAACTCAGTTCCCCTTTTTCTTTCAAGGGAGCGCTTGGCCATCCACCTGGTCATCCTTGAAAACATTCATTCAACATGGATTTTGTAAGTGCTTATGCGTCAGGCGCTGTGGGAATAGTATCCATATATTGTACCCTGAATGAATATAATGACAATTTTGACTGAACAATAATTACATTAGTGATGATAATAATTAAAAGTACATATTGAGCATTTAGGCACCTCACTGAATAATCTCATTTGTATTTATTTAATTTGTCAAACCACCCTAAAAGTAAATGCATTACTTTTCACGGCCAAAACTGAAACTACTTTGGACACCAACCCAGTATCTCCTAGGAAGCTCAGAGAGGTTAAGTCCCTCACAAAGCCACAAGCGTATTGATAGTTGAGCTCGAACCTGAATGCGAGTCTGCCTGGAGTTTGGCGACCACACCCTTACTCCCCGCATTATATCAACGCACATCAGCACGGTGCATGTGGCAGAGGACCCAGGGTAGGTATAAGGAGTTCGTAACTCCACAGAGCCCCATTCGCTGTATTCCATGACACGGGCACTGGCTAGAGCACAGCTCTACAGCATACACGGAGAATGACTCCCCCTGGAGTTGTGAGCCCCAGTGGCTCTGTCCTGCATTCACTCACAGGCACCAGAAGCCTGGGAGGAAATCAAATCCCGAATAGCAATCGCTATGCATGCCTATGTATATGTGCATAAATCACATATGTCTCTGCGCAGCTATGGAGTGTCGAGAACGAAGGCTGGCGTCTAGTAGGAACTCTTACATTTCTGCTGTTTGCCTAATTAAACAAAAACATTTAAAAATGTAAACAGAGAGAGTGGATGCCCAGACTGGAAGAGAAAGTAAGAGCTACGTCCTGCTGTGGATAGCAGGCAGGGGCAGGGGCTGGAGAGTCTTGGAACAGCCAAGAGACAAGAGCTGTCATGATGGGAAGGGCCTGAGATGGCTCTCTCAGGGAGGAGGACACCCGGGTCTGCAGCAATCACGACCGTTTCTGGGGTTTGCCTCACTTGCTCTTCGTATGAGAACCGTGGTTTCCTTAGACAGTCTGGTTCTTGGGTGGTCCACTTGTGCCTTAAAGGGCTCTCAGAGGGAAAGGAAGGATGCCTGTTTCTCTGGTTCCTGTCCTCTCAGCCAGTTTCCTCTGCACCTGCCCCAGAGGGCTCTGACACAGGCCCGGTGGAGACTGAGAGCTCAAGCTGGGGTTGGGTGAAGGCGAAACTCCCCAGGTTCTCAGGCAGGATTCAGGTCTGTGGCTGCAAAGCCAGGCTTTTTGCCCTTAACCAGAAGTCTCTGGACAATGGACTTGCAGCCATGACACGCAGAACCCTGTCCCCACTCTCGCCAGCAGTGGCTTGGCCCTGGGAAAGTTAGTTCAGGACTCTGCACCTCAGGACTTCCATTTAGAGAAGGATCAAGAGAGTGAGATGTTTACTCAGCTGCCTTTTCCCTCCAGAGAGGGACGCAGCACGTGCCCTGCCACTGCTAGGCTGACAGAGGACAGGAGGGAATGAGCTCTGTGTTCACAGCACGTCTTCTTCCCCATGCTCTCTGGACATCCCAGGAATGGGGGTCTTAGCTTCTGGTTTGTGACAAGGGAGGATGCTTCATGATCCCCCGAGCCTGTCTCCATGGACTGGCAACCTGTCTGAGAAAGCATCCGCCTGGCACTGTGGCTACTGCCATGGAAGCCTGACTAGCTGGAGTCCAAGCGATAATTTTCCGAAAGCTGTTACCCAAAAAGAGCAACACTGAGTCGGGTGTAGAGATAACTATCTGTGCCGTCACACCACACGGGGAGGGAGGGTAGCGACAATACCACCTCCTTCCTCGACAACGATATCTTACGGAAGCCAAACACACGTAGGCATTGAAAGTAAAAACAGCGAGTGCACTTACCAAATGTTGACCGACTCCCCGCGAGCAGGGTTTCGGCAGAAATTGAAGGAAAGCACTCTTTCTCTTTCTCTCCATGCCACTCCACAGCTGACCCAGCTTGGAGAAAGAACACACGCCCAGACTCCAAACACCTCTGAGGCGGCTGTGAACCCTCTCGGGGCCTCAGGCACTGCCAGGTGCCCTCCCCGACCTCCTAGGTATGAAACACAGAGGCATCTAGGGCTGAGTGACTGTGTGCTCCCAAACGGAAAGAGACAGGAAGCGAAGCCACAAGTTGGATCGTCCAGAGGCCACTGCGCCCGCCACCGTCCAACCGGCAGCTCACCTGGCAGTGCCTACTGGCAATGGGCTTTCTCTGTCTCTCTCTCCCTTTCTGTGGCTTTCCTGCTTTCTGTCTCCCTCTCTCTTGCCTTTCTTGCGGGTTGTACTGGCTCTGGAGAAGAAGGCCCCTTGCCATTGCTTCTGATGTTGCACAAGAAAGGAAGATTTAAAATGCCATTGAGAAAGACCTGGTTTTTCTATCTTTGCCGAAAGGGATTCCTCCCTCACAAAGGGAGTGGATTAGAAATGGTGGAATAATCCGAAGGCCATGAGCAGACAGGCGGAGGCAGCAGCCCTCCACACACCCGGGGAGGCCACTTTCTGCCCTCATCCCTCCCTCCTCCCGGTCATGATGTTGTACTCCACCCTCTCCCTCCTTTTTTTGGCCGTTACGGTTCCAGCTCATTGTCACTTGTGAGGAACGTAGAAACCATCCACTGTGTCTGGGGTAAAACCGCCACAATCTTTTGGAGGAAAGCAGGGTACACATGAGTCAAGGCGCTAAGTAGTGCCGGTGGGGCTGCGGGACCTGGGTCCACTGATCCCAGATGCTGCCCTCACCTCCGGGACAGAGAACAGCACTGTCTCTCCTCCCTTTGCACTGCGGTTTGGGTCAGTGCCATCTCACAACACACCTTTGACACCCGCTTTCTTCTCCTCTGTGGCTGCCAAGCTGACCCGCGCCTTGCTCCTCAGCTCCTTTCTAAAGTTCATGAATTTGTGCTTTCCACTCCCTTCCCTTCTGCACTGCCCCGGGCCCTTGTCCACTTTGCTTGGAACTGAGAGAGCCTCCTTGCCAACATTCCTCCTTTCTCCCCAAACTCATGACAGGTGAAGATTTCTCCAAACAGCAATGTCTTTAATGTCACCCCTGCTGGAATACCGTTCTTGGCTGGCAGACAGAAAATTCTACATCTTGACCCTAAGTCACTTTTCGAATGCATTAATCATAATAGATTTTTTTTTTTTTTTTGAGACAGAGTTTCCCTCTTGTTACCCAGGCTGGAGTGCAATGGCGCGATCTCGGCTCACCGCAACCTCCGCCTCCTGGGTTCAGGCAATTCTCCTGCCTCAGCCTCCTGAGTAGCTGGGATTACAGGCACGCGCCACCGTGCCCAGCTAATTTTTTGTATTTTTAGTAGAGACGGGGTTTCACCATGTTGACCAGGATGGTCTCGATCTCTTGACCTCGTGATCCACCCGCCTCGGCCTCCCAAAGTGCTGGGATTATAAGCGTGAGCCACCACGCCTGGCCCTAATAGGTATTTTTTAAGCTACCATTTATGATCTGCGGGCTACCTGGTACTCATCAGACAGAGTGTCAAGCACCGTTTCCGAGCTGGTTCTCACCACAGTCCTGCACAAAGTTTCACCACTTGCACTTTCCATTTTCAGGCCTGTGGAGATTAAGCAGCTTGAGAAGGTTGTACCGTGAGTCGGTGGCCCATGGTGAGCACTGGACTGCAGATTTTATGATGTCAAAACCCATGCTCTTGACTCAGCCCTGTTTTGTTTTGGTTTTTTTTGAGACAGAATCTCACTCTTGTTGCCCAGGTTGGAGTGCAGTGGCGTGATCTGCGCTCACTGCAACCTCCGTCTCCTGGGTTCAAGCAATTCTCCTGCCTCAGCACCCTGAGTATCTGTGATTACAGGTGTCTGCCACCGCACTTGGCTAAGTTTTATATTTTTTAGTAGAGGTGGGGTTTCACCAATGTTGGCCAGGCTGGTCTCAAACTCCTGATCTCAGGTGATCCACCCGCCTCTGCCTCCCAAAGTGCTGGGATTACAGGTGTGAGCCACCGTGCCCGGCCGACCCAGTCCTCTTTACTGCCCCTTCTAGGGAAATGGATGCTCTGTGCTGCTGTCAAACCCCTCCCCCAACCCTCCACAGGTCCTGGGCTGCCTCAGTCACCCCCTTCCAAACCCAAACCAGTGCCTGAGGCACAGGAGCCCTAAAGAGCCCTCAATTCATAGGAATTGAAAGTGCTCAACCTTCAAAGTAGAAGATGGGATGGATAAAGATGACATCCCAGGAGACTTCAGGTAGATGGGCAGGGAGTGTTGACAAGCCGCAGCTGCTGAGTGACAGTGGGTGGCGGAGGAGCTGGGGCTGGCCGTATTCATTTGAAATGTGGGTGCTTTCACTGCATCCTGCAGCAGGCTTTTCCTCTGTCCACCCTCGTTTTTCACCCAGTGCACCTCTCAGGAAGCTCCATTCCTAAGGTAATTCTCCAAATGTCCAAACCCAAGAACTACGCAGCCAGGAAACCGGGTTCTGCCTCTCTCCCTCCTCCTGTTGCTCTGCTCCACTTGGTGATTTGTTTTATCCTTGCTCAAAGCACAAAAATGCATGAATCTCAGAGTTCCCATGTTAAGAAGAGCCACTCCCTGGTCAGTCTCTTCCACTCTGACTTCCTAAAAATTAAAGAGGCAAGGCAGAATCAGACAGAGTAGAAGGTAGAAGAGGCCTCTTAGCAGCCATAAAGTCCAGGTCTCTCATTTTACAGGTGAGGACACTGAAGCCTGGAGAGAAGTAATGTGTCCAAGGTCATTCAGTATGACAGTGGTAGAGCCCTTTCTCCCAGGCACAGAGCTCTTTCCCTGTCCCTGTGCTGTGGCTGCTTCAGCCACATAAACCAACCGTGCCTCTTATAACTGTCACGGTCAAATGTCCACTGGCTGCCCAAGGGCCAGATGAGACACAAGAGCAATTCTTCCCACGTGTCTTCACAGTTGTCAGGAGAGGTGAAGGATACTTTTGAGATTCACACTCCAACTGCGGCAAGCCAGGTTCTCAAAGGGTTAAATGACTGATGAAAAGAAAGCCAAAGGCTGAGTCAGAACCAGTGATGGACCGGCTGGCAGGATCCCGTCTTCCTGGGGAAGGAAAAGTTCTTCATTTTGGCAAGGTCCATCAATGTCTCTTTTTGTTTCTCCTGGGTCTCTGGTGTACCTGTTGGATTAAATCTCAAAGCACACCCTGAATGCTAAATATCTCAGGATAACACAGAAAGTCCTACCTCAGCTGGGGCTGGCTCCTCCTTCTACAGCCTCACCCTGAGATACCTACTCTGCTCAGGGCACACAACACATAGCCCACATTTACTTGTTTTTGTTATTCTCTCCACCAGGAAAATCGTCCCCTCCTCAGCCGGCAAACTTGCACTTGACTTTGAGGATAGCGTTTCAATGCCCGCTCCTTTTCACAGCCTCCTCTGACTCTTCTCTCTTACCAACCTCACTTGTCTTCCCAGAGAACTCTGTTCATGGCGCCTCTCTGCCCTTCCTAAGTTGAATTCTAGCTATTTGTTAACATGTTTCCTACTATGGTTGTCCTGAGGCTCTCTCAAGGACGGTGACTCAGTCATATTCATCTTTGTGTCCTGAGTTGTCAGTTCAGTTTCTGGGACACAGACGGAACAAAAGAATTACTAGCTTCAACTACAGAGAAATTCATCTGCTTAAGGAAAACTCTGCTCCAAGTTCCCAAATGAAAAAGCCAATGAAGTTTGTTTTTTTTTTGTTTTTTTTTTTTTTTGCCCCTAAGAGTATAGCAAAGGCCCCTGACTAGTCAGTTTCCATTCTGAATGGTAAAATGTCATTTTACAAGCTGCTGCCATGAGCAAACCTCCACGTATGTCAAATGCACACTTGTGTGCATGCATGCACACACAGGAGCTAGAAGGAGCTGGCTGCTCTGTGGCAAGAAGCGGCGAAGAAGATAAGATCACCATACTGCAGGGGAAGGTAAGCCACGTGATGCTGTGGGTAACCCCAGGCACAGATGACACCCTCAGCGAGGCCCAGCTTAAATCTAGCCACATCATCTTTTCATGAAACAGACATGAAAAAGACTAAGACAATTACAGAAAAGGTGGTTTAATGCCTTCTTGCCTTGATGGTATCAAAGCTATTGACTCCAGGGCTACACTTGGGGAAATAATTCTCTGAGATAAGGAGATGAACTATCTGTTCAAAAGAATGGGCAGGAAGCTCACGTAGCTGGGCAACACATAATGAAACGGTTTGTGGCCAATGAACCATCTAAACAAAAGTGTCCCTGCATCAGTTGTGTAAGCAAAGGAAACCAAACCCACCCTTGTTTCACAGTGAAGACTTTGTGGGTGCCAATGTGTATGTGTGTGTGTGCGTCCTCACTGTCACAGTTAAAGTGAAATTCACAGCTCCTCCAGCTGTGGCTAACACTGGTATAAAATGGAAAGGTTGAAAAGGTGAGACAAGTTGTCATACAGCAACCTTGAAGTGCCTTTCTGGGTGGCACTGCCTGCTCTGCGAAGGTTCACTGGTGAATGACCATGACTACATTAACAGAAATTGAGAGTTCAGCATTGATTTATCAGTGTGTGTCCCAGAAAGAGACACTGCATTTCAGCATCATGGTATTCTGGTAGAGTTAGGTTCTGGATTCTCTGAGCCACACACAATGGTGTGTTTCTCCCGTCTGAAGTTCTGCTAATGCCTTGTCATATTTCCCCACTGAAATATGGTTTCCCCCATCAGTTTTCAACCTTTTCATTCCCCGAAGCAATCTTCTGATGATTCTTTAAGGTCCTCAGATCTACACAATGTGACAGCTTGGATGGGCTTCGGGGGTGGTCAACTGCAAGCTTTATAAGCTCTAAGACTTGCCATTGAAACTCAGCTGTGGTATTAGTCAATGTTCTTTGATTTCAGGTAAGTCACACAACCTAAATCTCAGCTTTCTCATCTACAAATTGGGGCTAACAGAACCCACGTTCAAGTTGAGTTTGCTTTAGAAATATACGAGTTAATTCACATACAGCACTTAGCACCATCAGCATAAAGGTACATCTCAGTATGTGAAGCTATTTTTATTACCAGCACCAGCATGGTCCCTTCAGACCCTCTTAATCTGGAGATCCAGAGAGGGAATGTAACTTGTCCTAGGGAAGCGAGTCTTAGTTGAGACAACAGCGATTGTCTCTGCTATGCAATGATTAAAGCAAAGACGGCAGCAACCATAAGTGGCTGGCAGGACTCAGGTTCACTTGCTCCCAGGTCAGAACCACACTGGTGCCCGTACTGTGATTGATCATTGCATACTTACATTTTTTCAGAGTGTAGCTCTTGATAGGTACTGTATAAATACTTATTAATCAGCTGATTGCAAAGATCACCGCTGATTTTCAAAGCAACAGGTTTCTCCGTCGTAACTGCTTCTCCTCCACACTGTCACGTCCTAATAATTTCAGAAAACTCATCTAGGAAGGACTCATACTAATGTGTTATCAGAGGGAAGCATTCCACCCCTTTTTGGAATGCGGATATAGATTGCTCCAGATTTCAGGAACATTAATTAGCGCCACTGGTAATTTGACTGAAGCGCTAAAGCCCCAAAGCACTCACAGAAGGCACCTTTGTCCTCGCACATGAGAGCTTTTGTCATATCAAAAATGGTCAAGCTGCCTTCTGATGGTACCTACAGCCCGAATGACAGGATCAAGATGCCAGCCCACCAAATCCGTCACTGGAAAGAAACCTGGGGCCAGCCTATTTCCTACAAGTTGACGATGCTGCACACGCTGCTGGTTCTGAAGAGGACAGTCTAATGAACGCTGCTCCTGTTTTTATTGTCTGGTGCAGTACTGAATACGCTTCTCATATTCTGGACTTTCTGCAAAGCCACCGTGATCTAAACGTTTAATTCAGAGCTTTATTTTCTGTTTCATAAGCCCTTTTAGTATCACTGTAAAAATCCAAATGGATATACATGATTCTCTTTTGTTGCTAAGCTTTTTGGGCTGTGCTTTTGTGGTTAATATCAGGGTCAGAGCAAGAGCTCAAAGGAGCATGGGTATAGCTTAAAAGTGCCTGGAATATACTTCTTGTCCTAGCAATTGATACCCTCTCATTGCTTCATTGAATTTTTCCTGTTTTTAACCTCTGCCCTTGTTTTCAGTAATATTGGTATAATGAGTTGAATAAATGGCCCTATTTAAAAAGAAATGGGAAAAGAAATCTGGCTTTGGCTGAAATTCCCTGAGGATTAGAGGTATGAGGGTGAACGCAGAGGTGAACTTAGAGATCTATGAAATAAACAGACACAGGTTGTTTCTCAGGGGTTACAGCCAAGCAAGGGTGTAATCAGAGTCTGTGGCTGAACCTCAGCAGCTTCACCAGAAGACATACCCTTGCTACAATCTCCTGTTCCATCCCCCATTTCTGTGGCCTACTCAGAGCCTCTGAAATTAGGGATAGCTGATGGAAGTGGCAGGTAGCCCCTATGCTCTGTGACACTACACTGTTCATTGCTTTTCTCAACACCACGTGAGGAGACTTTGCACAGGATTCTGAGGACAGTGCCTACACACCAACCTCATGCAGCTGTCAAGCACTTGAAATATGGCCAGTCCAAGCACAGGCGTGCTTTACGCATAAACCCACATGAGATATTGAAGATGTGCCACAAAAACAAATATGAAATACCTTATGAAGAAGCTTTCCATAGTGATTACATGCTGAAATGATAATACTTTGGATAGACTGGGTAAAGAGAAAATGTTTTATTAAGGTTAATTTCAGCTGCTTAGTTTTCCATCTTAACATGTTCTTAACTAGAAGAACATCTAAACTGACAAATGTGATTAAACTGTATTTCTACCAGGCAGCACTGGTCTAGACAACTGCCAGAGAAGTTGTCTTCATTCACGTACAAGTTAGTCCAGTGAAAACACAACTCTGCAGCCCTCTGCCCATGTTCCGCCGTGCTCAGAATGAAACCCACCCTCCTCCTCTGACCCTTGCAATGCTGCGGGACCAGGGCCCTGCCTCCGGCTCCAGCCTCCCCCTCCAGCCTCCCCTGGCTGCTCACTTCAATCACGCTGGCATTTTCCTCAGAATCTCCAGGCTTGTGCCAGGTCTAGGATCTTTGCAGTCTGTCCGCCTCATCTGTTTTTGTCGTTTGGGTCTCCTCTCAAGTGCCACCTCCAGGGAGAGGCCTTCCCTCACCTCCTGTGGTAGGAAGAATAATGGTTCCCGAAGACGTCACCTCCTAATCCCTGAAACCTGTCAATATGCTACGTTACATGGCCAAAGAGACTCAAATGATGAAGTATTTTGAGATGTGGAGATGATCCTGGCTTATCCATGTGGGCTTGATATGATCACAAGAGTCCTTATGCGGGAAGAAGAGGGAGGAAGGGGAGTCAGAGTAGAGAGGGAGGTGTGACAACAGAAGCAGAAATTGGAGAGATGCAGGACTATGAGCCAAGGAATGCAGGAGGCTTCCAGGAGCTGGACAAGCCCAAGATACAATTCTTCCCTGAAGCCTCCAGAAGGAATGCAGGCCTCCAGCCTGTTGATCCATGCTCGCATTGCTATAAAGAACTGCCTGAGACTGGGTAACTTACAAAGAAAAGAGGTTTAACTGGCACATGGTTCCACAGGCTGTGCAGGAAGCATGGCTGGAGAGGCCTCAGGAAACGTGCAGTCATGGCAGAAGGTGAAAGGGAAGCAGGCATGTCTTACGTGGTGGAGCAGGAGAGACAGAGAGAGTGTTAACGGGGAGACGCCACACCATTTTAATCAACCAGATCTCATGAGAACTCACTCACTATCATGAGAACAGCAAGGGGGAAATCCACCCATAATCCAGTCACCTCCCGCCAGGCTCCTCCTCCACCACTGGTAGTTATAGTTCAGCATGAGCTTTGGACTGGGGCGTAAATCCAAACCATGTCACAGACCATTTTAGACTTGTGACCTCTAGAACTGTAACAGAATACACTCGTACTGTCCTAAGCCAAACCATCTGTGGTTATTCGGTATAGCTGCAGTAGAAAATCAATGCACCTCCCAACGCGAGGCTGCGCTCCACCCATGCCCCAGCTCCCTCGGTTCTTCTTTTTGTATCCTTTGCTGCTATCAGACAGTTTCTAATTTCTCTGAGGATGTGTTTACTTGTTTATTTTCTGTCTCTCCTGACGAGAATGTGAGCTCCACTAGAGCAGAGACCTCCTCTGCTTTGATTACCTCTGAGTGCTCTGCCTTTGCACGAATGCCTGACACACAGCAAATGCTCACTGGTATAAACAAATGGTTGAATGAAGGAAGGAAGGAATGACAATCAGGTACTTCAAACATTCACTTGTAACCAATTGGGTAGCATCTGAAAACTTTTAGGGAAAAAGTACACCCCAACTATTTTTTTTTTTTTGAGACCAAGTTTTGCTCTTGTTACCCAGGCTGGAGTGCAATGGCGCGATCTCGGCTCACCACAACCTCCGCCTCCTGGGTTCAGGCAATTCTCCTGCCTCAGCCTCCTGAGTAGCTGGGATTACAGGCACACACCACCGTGCCCAGCTAATTTTTTTGTATTTTTAGTAAAGACGGGATTTCACCATGTTGACCAGGATGGTCTCGATGTCTTGACCTCGTGATCCACCCACCTCGGCCTCCCAAAGTGCTGGGATTATAGGCGTGAGCCACCGCGCCCGGCCCACCCCAACTATTAATAGATGAAATGGACAACATTGACAGATACAGATACCGGACAGTGCTTCCTATTCATGAGGTACCATGATGATGTGGTGGAGATGCAAAGAATCTGATGATCGTGTTACAGTCTCCCCTGAGAGACAAGCATGGGCACATCATAAAACCTCGCCAAAGTACAGTTTTTGTCGTTGGGGCCACACGAGTGGTGGGGTGTTAGGTACGAGCAGCGACGTGCTTAAAAAGCAGCTTGCAAAGCAACAGCAAAAACAAGGGTCTGATCTGCAGTGTTTGCCAACTTCTGTGTTGTAAATATTCCTACAGTGACTGATTTCAAGCTACCATTGTGACGTTTCTGACTGTGGAGCCAGGAAGAAATATAGACACAAGGATGGGCTTGCTGAGGAGGTAGGATTTCAACTGGACCTATAAGGGTCGGTGGGATGCGGATGGCCTGAGGATAGAGGAGGAAGCATCTTGCACACAAAGGGAAGAATCTCTTCAGGGCTAGTGAGGTGCCGTCTCAAAGGCCCTTGTGGCTCTAGTGGGTTTCCTGTCACTGAGAGAAACAGAGATGAGCTACTAATGAGACATCATCATGAAGAGGGCTCCCTGGAAAGACGCAGGGGCAGGGAACACGTAGATGATTCTGCAGCCCTGTGGTCATTTTAACAAGCATGGGGGTCTGGTTAAGCACAGGCTGCCAAAGCCCAGGGAGGAGAATGAACAGTCCATGTTCATGGAGCTGGTCCCAGGACATCCTGACCTGAATCCAGGCTTACGCCCTCACTCATTCTGCCTCTCACATGTTTATGGTGGACATAACATGCAGCTCCTCCACCCCAATGATGAGCTAGCAGGGGAACTCAGAACAACCCTCTTTCCAACAGTTCTCAAAATATCCCTCCCTGAACTTCCCCTCCTCATTCCATGAATCATCCCCGCTAATTTGCAAGCACGGGAGGTTGGATTCTGAGGATCTCAGGGCAGTGTTTAAGATGCTGGTGTGATGTTTAAGCAGGCGGTCAGATGGTACCCAGATTCAAATCCTGACTCCCCATGACTCCTCCACTGGGGAGGTTACTTGATCTCTCTAGACTGGGTTCCTCGTCTCTAAAATGGAGATAATAATGATATCTGCCTGAGAGGGTTTGGAGCAGATTATACGATGCCTAAGAGACACCCTATCCCGTGCCTGGTACATGGTAAGTGCCCAGTTCACTTCACAGTGATGGTGATGATCATGTTTTCCCCTTCTTAAGGCCTTGCCAGACACAGCAGAGCTGCTTTCCAGCAAGCCCCTTTCCCATCTGTGGTCCCTGCCCATCAACTTGCTCTGAGCAGGGAGCCCTCTAGAAACCCAGTCCCGGCTCCTCCCGGGCCGTGTCTTCCTTGCTGATCACTTTAAGAGCAATGCATTCTTCTGTGTTCAGCCTGAGACATTTTCCTTGCTTTGGGCAAGTTTTAGTGAAAGACAAGGATAAGGCCATTATGTGAACACAGGGGCAACAATGAAAAAAGACTGCTCTTCTCTGAAAAGCACCAAAAAGCCTTATTTTGCCTGAATGGCCATTATTTTCATTCTTATCCCCCCACACAAAGCACCAGAGCACATTTCATTCAGTCTGTTGCTGAGTGAGTGGGTGTGAAGATGCAGCACAAACAAAAGCGGTAACATATTGTTGCAGTCAGGACTCCTGTTAAGCGCTCCGCAAGGTGGACCGAGCTTCCCGCTAGCTAGCGCCCTGCTTGAGTCATCAGGAGCAACAACGGACATATACACACACAAACAGAAACACCCTCCATAATCCCTGACAGGGTTACACGGCGATTTACGAGCAGGAGCTGGATTTCAAAAGTCGGCAGAACATAAAATCACAGTTTTCTTCTAAGATGATGGCACCTTCTCAGCCCCTTCCACAGTCTGACGTGTGGATCCTGCCTGCCCTGGACATGCGGTTCCTCCTGGGGAAGAAGGCAAAACTGCTCCATTCCTCTGACACATCAGGACCCCCAGGTGTGAGCGTGAAAGGCCTCGAGGGGGTTGGGCGTGTTGGTAGCCAGGTGCCTGGAGAGTGGGGAGGATGTGTGAGGTCCTAGGGTGCTGGGGTGTTCTAGGTCCCAGGCTACCCAAACCATGTAACTCAAAAAAGGAGAAAACCTGCCAATTTCTACCCTGCGTTTGCTGAAAATAAAAAGCAATTTTGAAGAGGCAAGGAGAGAAATCTTGGTACTTGCTTCCTTTTGCCATGCAAACCTTGGCATTTACCAGAAATTGTCCTTTCTCAAAGACAATTCTGCAGCTTTGGTTGTGAGGATTAAATGAAGCTATATACATAAAATACCTACCATGGGACCTGGCACACAGTAGGTGCTTAGGAAATTTTTATAAGCAGCTTCGCTTTGATAAGTAGCAAAAAAAAAAAAAAAAAACTATCTGAGGAAACAAGATTAACATACAGAAAGCAACTAGGGAATATTATAGAGTGAGCAAATAATAAAGAAGTAAATAGAATAAATCATAAGAACTTTACAATAAGCTGAAGCTATCTGCAGCCTGGAAGGGAAATGAAGGATTCTGGGTGAGTCTGCAGCAAACGATATCGTAAAGGATGAGGACCAGAGATGGCCCAAATGGCTGTGGTTCCCCTTGGAGGACAAGGTTTCTGGTGCCTTGTCTATATAAATTGCCATTTGAAAAAAAAATTCAAGTGCCTGATTCATCTTATGGGATCATGGGAGTCAAATGAATATGAGAAGGAAACATGGGCTGGTCCAGGTGGGACAAAGGCTCTCTTCTGCTGACAGCATCTCCCCCTGAAACATTGCCAGTAATATTCTTTGTGTCTGTCACTGAGGCAATTAGTAATGACCCCCAGCCTGGCACTGGGAGCATTCCTTTATAACAAGAGTCGGCCAGACACAATCTCTCTGCTCAGAGTTCAGGGCGGAGCGGGAGAACCAGGCAGATCCACGTGGTACATGCTTCCAATTAAAAATACAAACAGAGGCAAAGCAAAATGAATGTCACAGAAAAGAAAGTGCTGCCACCCACTCTTGGCCTAAAGGTCACTGTGCTGCAGCCTTGGCCATTATCTGCAGCCGCAAAGGTCAGGGGGGCCTGTCTGCATTGCTGGGGAGTATGTAGGCTTTCATAAGGCCTCAGAATGACTGTTGCTCTGACACCAAAATGAGTGCTAAGCTCTCAGCAGAAGACGATAATAGAGAAATGGAGTGACTGTAACCTTTTCCGCCATCTCTCTTGTCGGCTCCATGAAGCAGAGTCACAAGGCATAAAACGAGAAGTTTCCACATTCTACAAAAGACTACAAGACTGCTGACTTAATTGGGTGCGTAACAAATGGCTATACCATTGCCAACAAGAAGACATCAAAGAGGAAGGAGAAAAGAGCGATTAAAACATCTCACGACACCCCTTTGAATTTCAAACTGGCTCCCGATGCACCTGGACTGGCCTTGACACAAATGCAGGGAGCTAGCCACGTGGTCCACTAATATTCCAATCACCGTGGCCCAGCAGGGGCAACCATGCCACTAACTAATTTGTTGAATTTCAGGAAAATTTAACCATAGGAAGAACTAGAAGAACACTGGACTTGGAGTCAGACAGACCTGCATTCAAATCTCAATTGTTGTCCATATTTGAAGGGCAATATTCCATAATCATTTACCATCCCTGCACTGTAATTCCACAGTGTTTTCATCTGGAAATGGAATGACTTCAGTACCTAAATGCACAAGGTCCCAGTGGAGATTAAATAGGAAGAAGGAAACAGAAAAATCCTTCCTCAACGATCAGGTACAATACAAATACAAACACAGCTTGAATACAAACACAAAACTAACTTGAATCCTTATTATTATTAGCTAGTAATAATGTCCACAGAAATCTCTATTCCTATCCACTCTGAGGTAATTTTGTTTTTCTGTATTTAGGCCATCCAAGGAGAAAAGTTTTTGTTGTTGATGATAAATAGAATCTGCAAAATGCTACACACACAACTATTTCATTGGGTTGACACATAACACACTAAAGGAAATGAAGCAAGGCGCACAGCACAGGCATAGACATATGGCTAAGGTTGGCCTCTAGTAGGTATCAGAAACAAAATTAGCAACTTGTAGCACTTCAGCTAAGCTTCCTAGCAACAGAAATACAATAAATAACAAATATTTAGGATGATTATCCCTAAAGCTCACTATACTATTAGCACGTGATATTGGTCCCTTCAAGTGTTCTCTAGCCCAAGGCATCTGGCGTTTTTCAATTACTTAGGTAATAACGTATTTGATGTTTAAACCTGCCAAACATTGAGGACAGGGCATAAATGATACTTTGGCAGTTCAAAGTATTGGCCTCCTTCCTTTCCAGAAGGAAATCAATCATCGCATCAGCACTACTCCAAAACTCGGAATCACCCAACATAGCAAGGATGGTTTTTTTTTTTGAGACGGAGTTTCGCTCTCGTTACCCAGGCTGGAGTGCAATGGCGTGACCTCGGCTCACTGCAACCTCCGCCTCCTGGGTTCAGGCAATTCTCCTGCCTCAGCCTCCTGAGTAGCTGGATTACAGGCACGCACCACCATGCCCAGCTAATTTTTTGTATTTTTAGTAGAGACGGGGTTTCACCATGTTGACCAGGATGGTCTCAATCTCTTGACCTCGTGATCCACCCGCCTCGGCCTCCCAAAGTGCTGGGATTACAGGCGTGAGCCACCGCACCCGGCCAAGGATGGTTTTTCTTCTAAAGTTCTGTGCCCGTCCCCTTAACAGGTCTGGAGAAGATGCTGGTAGCATCGCATAGTAACTCAAAGCAGCTGACAGGCTCAGAGGCTGGGCAGAGCTTATGATCATGCTAGTCTGCGTGGCTGACCACATGTGGAATGCTGTGGGCACTGCTTGCCTTATTAGCCTGCATAGAACTCCTTGGCAGACACAGCCAGTTTGGTAAGATGTGGGAGAAATCTGTACTTTCAAGTTTCCTGGAACACTGGGTATCAAAGGAATGAGATGTCTCCTGGCCTTTCATGTCGCAAACTAGAGAAAGAGACACAGCTTAGCAGAGCAGCTAAAGCTTAGGATCACCTTTAACAGCAATATGGAAACCACATGTCAGATTGCACAGGCGCCTGCATAACGTCTGACTCATTCCCCAGGTGCTTCTGCTCTCTACAGCTACATGGAGCCATGTTGAAGAAAGAGGATCAGAGCAGTATTATTCCACCTGGTGAAACTGGTCACATTGAGTCACACACTTAGGAGGGGAGATACCAGCAGAAGTGGAGGCAGTGATGTCTCAGTTTACTGTGTCATCGCGCAGGTAAAATGTGGCTCCGTTCCCAGAGGGTCAATGTGTGGATCCTTACACTTTATTATTTATTGTCTTGCAATGTTTCCTTATTTTTTAAGAAACCATTTATGCATTAGATTGAACTAACATTAAATACAAAGTAGATTTCTGGGCTAACTTCATACATACTCAATCAGGAATTGTGATGAAAGGCCCAGGCGTCTACACTTTCAGCAAGGGATCCTTCAACCGCTCAAGTTAAATGTGGTGGCCCTGCTGATCCCTCAACAACCACAGCCCTGAACAGATCTGAAGATCACCCCTGCTAACTGGGGAAGCTGATTAACTGCAGAAGGAAAAGTTAAGAGGCAATGAGAAGAGTGCAGCAAAACTTACCCTCTCGGCATATCTGAGGCCACTATTAAGCTGCATAGTACGTTTTGCTTCTCAAGGAGAAAACGATTCAGATGCCTCCCACAACTCAGTATTTTATTTCCCTCTCGACCCTCCCCCCAATAATCACCCTGAATACAGTTCACCTTTCCAGGTCTCTGCCTACCCAACCACTCACCTGTTAACATTTAAGGTATGGTAGCAGATCTCCTGAATAGAATCTCTTGGGGTGAGGAGGTGAGTTTCATCACTGATTTTAATTACTGATTTTTTTTTTTTTTAGAACTAAGAGGATCCTTAGATATTATCAAACTATTAGCTGGACAAAGAAAACTCATTGATGCAAATGAATTAACACGTTTACAACTTGAAAAAAAGTATAACATTTTACATCGTGTTTGTATCAAGGGGATTAGAAAGAGCATCTCTGTAGAGTGTGAATTCAGAGGACTCCTGGCAACTGCATGTTTACTTCAAATAGGCCAAGAGAGAAAGTGCTGCCTCTTTTCTGGCCAAAGAACACTTCCCAAATGAGAAGAGTTTTAGGTGACATTTCAGAGGTGGAACCTGGCCCGTCAGAAGTGTGTGTGGGTAAGGACAGAGGGAGAAGGGGTGCTATTCTGGGGACAAATTCGTTTAGGAGAAGGCTCAGAAGAGATTCACCAATTGGGTAAACTTTGAGTCTATCAAAAGGGGAAGGATGAGGAATAATCAGAGAACGTCAGAAAGACAAAGGAAACTCTTGTTCCTAGTCTGGGCATAGAACACTGGAAGGAGGAGCACAGAGGAAGCCGTCATTGCTCCATTCATTCCTCCACTCTTCATTCAATAGACATCAGTGGGAGAGCATCCAAGGATGAGTGATATATAGTTGGTGCCTATAAGGACCTTGCAGGCTTGTGGGCCAGCCAGAAAAATAATGAGAGACATTTTCATTATAGTGGGACAAGGGCTATGATGGACAGAAATTGAACGGCACATGGGTGAAATACAAATGCAGACATAACATGTTAGAGAAAGCTTTCTAGATAACAGGACACCTCCTAGGGCTTGAAGAGAACCAATGAACAGAGATTTGAACCCCAGGGGGAGCTACCCAGCAAGTCAAGTTCCCACGAAGAAGCCCAAGACTGAAATGATCTTTGCTCACGCACCCCAAAGGGAAGTAAATGTATCAGATGTGAGTCTTTGCCCTCTCCACCTTGAACACCCCATCGACACAACACAACGTGCCAGGCTTTGGAACATAACCAGCAGTGTACCCTCAGCCAGAGTGACTGATGTTGCTTTCCGGGTATTTGTAGCTGAAGGTATGCCCGCACTTTTCCAATACAAACAGAGGAACTCAGCTGGCATGAAGATGCATCCAGCCAAGTTAGAAGGCCTACCTGGCTGCCACACACGCCCTGCAAAATGGCACACAGGTGCTATCGTCCAGGTGGCAGCTTCAGCCGCTATCCAGCTCCAGAGTGTTGACAGCTGCAGTGAAACACACTTGGAGTCCAACATAATTCAGGAAAATGATTAGCACTGAAGAGAAGCTGGCAATAAAGAACTCTGGCTTCTACGGCAAAATGACAGGCTCCCAGGATATTAGAGTTGGAAAGAGGTCTTACAGATCCCAGACAGCCGTCTCCATTTCACAGACGAGAAAGTAAGGCCCAGAGAGGTGAAGTGCAGGACTGAGGACGACAGAAGAAACTACACAGCATCAGGGTAAGAGTGAGGACTTTGAGATGGATCAAACTGGGGCTTGCAACCCAAGTTTGGGACTCGCTGACTTCAGGGTGGCACCTTGGTCTCTCTAAACCTCAGTTTCCTTTTTGAAGTCTGCATTGCTATGAGGATTAATTGAAGGATACTGCAGGGCCTGCTGCCCATGGCCAGTATATAATGTTACTATGGAAAGTCAGAACACTGGATTCATGGTCCTGCTTCACCACCTATGACCTGGGCTTCTCTGGGTCTCAGTTCTTCTACCTGTGAAATGGAAATAAAGATGCTGGTTCCTGCCCTAATCACTTGCCAGGATAAGTGGAACCCTTGCAGGTGAGAGCTGTGTATGCTTTTGGGCAAGTTGTTGTTATTACTATTCCTACTATGGCAAACATGTTTTGGGCCTCCCTACTAGTAAGTGCCAGAGCCAAGACAGGATACATGCAGTGAAAGAAAAAGACCAGAGCGATTTTCTCCCGGGCTACTGATGGACTGCAATGTCTGGACTCTGCCAGTGCGGTTCAGAAGGTCTGACGGGTCAGTGAGGAGCTCAGGCACGAGAAGAAATCTGTAGTATACTCAATGCCAAAGGGTCTCATTTCTGGGTGGGAGGTACAGTGGGGATGCGGCGAAGCAGGGGTGCGGCAGGAAGGAGAGGAAAGAACCCGGGGAAATCGAACCACCTGCCTGGGTTTCACTCTGAGTTTTCAGATTCATTAAAAAGTAAGAAAAATACACCAAAAAAAAAAAAAAAAAAAAAGAGCATAAAGCAAAACCCCAGTTTGGTCAATCCATGAGAAATGAAAGACGGGGCTGTAAAAAGTGCTGAGAATGGGATTGCTCGACTTTTCACAGCTTCAGCTGGCTTACAATACCCTCAGCTTGGTGCTTCTCCCGAATCCACATCTCAAACGCTCTAATTAGATTGTGCAGCCGAGAGAAGGCCCGGTGCCCTTGGAAGTCAGTGATTGCTTACTTGCCACAGGAATGTTCTGTGCTTTCATGTGCTTCATTTTTTTTTTTCCTGGGGGCTTGGGAATGAATTGGGCAATTTCTTAGGTGTCTGCTCCACGGAAGGATGTTGAGCTTATGTTTGGTTTCTCTTTTTACTTAGGCTCTTGCCTCTGCCTGAAGTGCTCTTTGTCTGACTTCCTTACTTGCTCACCTGCTCCCCTCTAAGACCCAATTCAGGGCTCCCGCAGGCTCCATCCACCTAAATCCTTACCTGGAGCGACTGCGGAATGGTTACTGTTTACCTGTCTTCCCACCGAGAGATGAAACCCTAAGGACAGTGACTGTGTCGTCTTCATCCGTTCGCCTTTGTGTTCTCTGTATCTGGCAGGATGCTTTGCACCAGGGGCCTTGAAACGCCAAGTGTGGCTCATGGCTTCGCAGCATCAGTCCCAGCTGCGACCTTGTGGGATGTGCAGAGATCTCGAGCTCCACCCCACACTTACTGAATCTGAATTTTCTTTGCTTTTTTTTTTTTTTTGTGAGACAGGGTCTTGCTCTGTCATCCGGGCTGGAGTGCAGTGGTGCAGTCATAGCTGACTACAGTCTCTTGGAGGGACTGCCCGTGAGATCGTCCCAGCACAGCCTGCTGAGACTATAGCAACGCCATGCCCAACATTTTTTTCTTCTTTCTTCTATTTTTTTTTTTTTGTAGAGATGGGGGTCTCGCTTTGTCTAGGCTGTAAAATTTCAATTTGACAAGTTTCCTATGTGATTTGTGGCCACACCAAAGACTCACCAGAACAGAGTGGAGTGGAGAATACTTGATCAATATTTGTGGAATTTACCCAATGAAATCCAGTTATTCCTACTGAATTTCTCGCTCCTCCAGGAGGACATAGCAAACAAGTTGAGGAAGGGGAGCAGTCCTCTCCTCAGCCCTGCAGCCGATCCCTGACATAAACTCCTCACAGTCTGGTGGCCTCTTTCCATGCACCTACCACCTATACCTACTACTTTCAAACAAACCACAACCTGGACCTGGAACAGAACGAGACGTGCCAAAATGCCCGAGGATACTTCATCAAACATGGCTCTCTTGATGGGAAGCTGGCATGACTAGAAATGTCAGGAATCTTCCCTCTCTAGGTTTCCAGTTTTGTGTTGCTGATTCAATGGTCCGGACTGACATCAGATGAGTCAAGTTCGGATAACCATCCAAAGCTTTAGCCAGGGCCTGAGAGCAAATCTGCGTTCTCACACCATTCCACATGTGTTCATCACCAGCTTCAGTTTGCCATACCACCCGGTCCAAGACAGTGTAGTCATTGCTCTAATAGCAGATGCATAATCTGCTCATCAGTGGAAAATCTACGTGTACATCATAAGGTCAAAAGCTGCAAGAAACTTGACTTGAGACTGTGCCAAACCTCAAGCTTTCAGTAATAAGGGCTCTCAGTCAAACCTTCTGCGGAGGATGAAGTGTATTTGACCCAACGTTTAGCATCAACAGGCATACTATGCTGTTCCTTTAAAATGGTTGAATTCTGGGCTAGACCCTGAAGGAAAACGACAGCCCAAGCAAAGCCTATGTAAAACATCAACCCACGGTCAAGGCCCAACAAGGTATGGAGAGATTGCTGAAACCCAAGAAACTGAGACGAAAGTCCTGGGCCTTATTGGCTAAATTCCCTTAACTGTGACATGCTAAACAAGTACAGTCATTAGTTCTACTATCATGTGAGCACAGCATTCTAAAACGTCTACTACAAATAGCAAAAGCATGAAATCAGTGCACACTTTCTGGGCACCCACTGTGTGCTCGGGGAAGTGTTGGGTATTGGAGATCCAACATGGAACTTCCTTTTATTTTCCTTCACTGCCTTTCTCTTTTCAAATATTTAATGACCATCCACCGTGTCCCAGAAGTTGCCAGTCCTGGAGCAGGAGATTCTTTCTCTTTAAGCCCCCTGTGTCCCAGCAGGGAGTGACAAATACATCAACCAAGAAATAACGTGGTGGGAAAGGTCTACAAATAATGATGCGTACACGGTTCTTCGGGGTATCCTTGACCGTCATAATGATGCGTACACGGTTCTTCGGGGTATCCTTGACCGTCATGCTCCAGCTTCGATCTCTCGAAAAGACCTTTTGAAAACATTCATGATGATATGCCCTCATTGGAACTGAAAATGCATGAGGAAATCACACATAGGTCCCAACTGATAAAACATTATTCATCCATTAAGTTAGATAGGAGAGGTGACTTAATGTCAATCATACATCTCAGAAAAACAAAATGTGCTCATCTCTTGATTTTTGTAGCTCAAATCCCACTAGAGGAGTTGGGTATGTTTGTAGACTCAGCTACCTCCATTGATAAGGCAGTTTTCAAAACGACTTTATCAATATTTGCTCATTGGGTCCTCAGAGTAACCTTGGAGGTACCTGGTGGCTCGCCACAGTGTGGCAAGATTGAGATGACGACTCGAATGTACCACACTCTTTGTCAAGCAAATGGCAGACAGTCATTCTCCACTGTTTAGTTGACTGACCGCTTGCTGATTGAGATGAGTCTCACTATGTTGCCGAGGCTGGTCTTCAACCTCCTGGATTCAAGTGATCCCCCTGCCTTAGCCGCACGAGTCGCTGAGACTACAGGCGCGAACCACCACACGTGGCTTATTATTTGTTTTGAAAGCATTTGAAGTACTTTTAGAGAATTCCAAGGAACTCAGTGTCCCTCTAAACTGCGTTACTCTTCATGTAATTTGACACTAAGTGTCCTGGTGTGTTAAGCTCGCCTCTGTTTAAAAGGCCCTGCAGAAGGCCACGCCACTCAGGTTTAAGGAGACAGAAGGTACGCTGTCCTTGAAGCATCATGACACTAAAAGTTCATTAAAATGCAATAAAAAAAAATCTCTGTCCCAGGTATTACATCCCTAAGGTCGCTAGGCCTCTCCACAAAAGGTACACTAAGCAGTCTCCAAAAAGGTCCTCAGTTTTAGGATGCAAGGAGAATAATTCATGAAGGGGATCAGCTTTAAGTTTCAATTATATATGCTGTAGATTTTATCTTGGCTCCTGCCCATGAATATACCATCTTCCATTCACATCTAAGGCAGCTAGTTCAGAGCGACAGGAAATGGGCACTTTATGAACATCTGCTATATACAAATATTTAACCACCTTTTTCCTCCTTTAGAATTTTCCTAACTCAGTGGACTCTCCATTATTCAAAAGAAGTTCTTGATTTTCACCCCTTCTCACAAGGTTACCTCTTACAGGTAACAGTATCCCTCTTTCGTGCAAAGGTCAGGACAAGAGGATACAGGAGAAAGCTAAGAGAATCTCAGAACTCTGTATGTGCTAAAATTCTTAACTTAGATGTATATATGGACAAGGAAACTGGGCAAGAGAAAGTGGAACTAAAATGTAGGCAAGGAAACCAATTAGCCAACAGGGAGAGAGCCTAAAGTGAGAGAATCAGACCAGACTATCTCGGACCCATAATCTTGTGGATCGAGGCACTGATGGAAGCCTCGTGGAAGAATGTCGAGGGCAATATGGCAGACGCTACTGGAGTTGGCACATTGCATCCTCTCCTACTAAAGGATCACACTCCCAGAAGCTAAAGGAAAGAAGCGGAGAATGGGAGGTGTATTTTGGGTAAGAAAGAAAAAGCAGCGCTTGTATGGGCTTTCACGTTATTTCAGTGAAGTCATAATAGAACAGCTTCCCTTCCCAGAGCTTGCCCAGAGCAGCTATTTAAAGGGAGAGCGAGAACTGTACAAGCATTCACTAGATTCTGAGGTCGGAGCCTTAATTAGAGTCACAGTTGTATTGTACATCTATTTGTGTTACTGTTGAATTAGGAGTGTAATAGCTGGGACAGAGATCTTAATGAGCTTTGAGTGTCATGATGCTTCAAGACTGCCCTTTTTTGGTTGTTGTTATTATTAAGATTTCATACAGGGGCTTCTTCCTCTCTGCTGTCCAACTATGTGGTTCTCCCTTCGGACAGGTTGAAATGCAAGACTGACTTTGTATATCCAAAGCTGGTCATTACAAATGGGCTGTCTTCCCCTTATCATCTTCATAATTAGCTTCTAAACAGTTGCTTGGATCTGTCCTGTTATCAGTATAAACCTCTGGGAATATTGGAATATTAGGGCTAATCTCTTACAATTGAGGTAACTGAAATTCAGAAAGATAAAGTGACCTACAGGACACACCATAGATGGTGACAGAGCCTGGTCTTGCAAAACAGTGTTCTCACCTCCCAGCAACAAAACAATCACGACACATCATCATAAGGTCGTTCGAACACTACAGTGTACACAAGTAGCCAAATTGGATCATTCATTTGAAAAGAAAACAGAATTCATTCCCAAAGACATAGTTTTTGTGGTCTTAATAGGTATTTTACTTAATTTTTGTCTGCCTTTCACTACCTAGGCTTGGGTACAATTAAAGATGGTATTAGCTGGGCACGGTGGCTCAAAACTATAATCCCAGCACTTGGGGAGGCCAAGGCAGTGGATCACAAGGTCGGGAGATAAAGACCATCCTGGACAACACGGTGAAACCCTGTCTCTACTAAAAATGCAAAAATTAGCCAGGCATAGTGGCATGTGCCTGTGGTCGCAGCTACTCAGGAGGCTGAGGCAGGAGAATCGCTTGAACCTGCGAGGTGGAGGTTGCAGTGAGCCAAGCTCACACCACTGCACTCCAGCCACAGCCACAGAGCAAGACTCCATCTCAAAAATATATATATATTTATATTTTGTGTTATATAAAATGAACAGTGCTCAAACACATTCTTATTTAAGCAAACCTGGCCTATGAAAAGCTGTGTTCATGAACCCTCACCAAATAAATGGTGAAGGTGGTTTTTTGTTTTGCTGTTTTGGCTTTAGAAAATGATTCTCTGCCTTAGTTCCCTCTCATGTAAAATAGCCATCTACCTTACAGGATTGTCGGGAAGATCAGATGCAGTTAAACTGTTTCGTAGACTGTGTGGCAGAGCTTCAGACTCAATCGATCCCAGCTGCTTTTCTTCTTGCTCTCTGCATTATTACAAAAGGTTGGCCAGAGGTTATACATGCCAACTGTCAGAATGATTTTTTTTTTTGAGACAGAGTCTCGCTCTGTCACCCAGGCTGGAGTGCAGTGGTGTGATCTTGGCTCACTGTAACCTCCGCCTCCCAGGCTCAAGTGATTCTCCTGCCTCAGCCTCCTGAGTAGCTGGGACTAAAGGCATGCACCACCACACCTGGCTAATTTTTGTATTTTTAGTAGAGAGGGGTTTTACCATATTGGCCAGCTGGTCTTGACCTCCTGAGATCTGCCCGCCTCGGCCTCCCAAAGTGCTGGGATTACAGGTGTGAGCCACCACGCCCGGCCCTCAGAATCATTTTTTATATTTTGTTAGAGGAGGTGGACGACTTAGGTGGCATGGCGGGGGTGATATCAGTGTTAATATTTTGAAACGATTAAAAAAGAAGGTGAAAATGAGTGTAAAAGCTTGTGAAAATTACTGAGACAATACGATTATTCTACTATAAATTAATAGTACAATTCATTTATGATATGTTATTGAGTGCTTAAAGAATGGATTGCCCTCAAATATTCTTTTCAAAACCCATTTATTGCCCAAGATAAAGGTAGTGTCACATTTTGAAAAATGTTATTTTATTGGCCATAATTTTTCACAGTTCCGATGGGCACCTGGTGACAGCCTAACACAGCAAATGTCCTTCATGTTACCATCCTTTTTTTTTTTCCTCTAAAGCTAAATTGTCCTGAGACCACTCCAAGTGTGATTTATTTGTCCCCATGCCAGTAGAAGGGTCCGTGTAGGTAAAAACGGATGTTGGGCCAGTTGAAGAGGAATGTAACGCAGGAACATTGTACCACTAGACATTCTGACTACAAGGAGTTCTGGATAATTCATGTCCCTTACAGATACATATGAACCTACACAATGTTCTATCAGGAAGGAAGAAGACAGGAGCCCCAGGAAGAGGGTAAGCATCTCAGAGCCAGGCCTTTGTGCTATGTGCTTTATTTACCCACCTAGGAATTGGAACAGTCTAGGGAAGCTTTAGGTCTCAAAGTCACAGAACAGCAATCCGTTTCGCATTTGGTTTGCTAGTATTGCGGAGACGCTGTTTTACCCTGTCTCTTCCTTTGGGGAACAGTGGTAGGCCTCCACTTTTACAAGAAAGTTGATGCTGTGAAGAGGAAATAAGACGCCAGAGAAATTCTAGGTAAAATGAAGATATGTTTAGATCCTGGTTCTCCCACCGCCTGGTCCAATGTTCTTTCCACTGCACTCCAGTCCACGGGGACGAGGCAGAAAGAGACAGATGCCTGACAGACCTCACAGACCCTGAAGAGGGCTCCAGGTCAGAGAACTTGGGTTCCAGTCCAGTCTGTGAATCTCACTACCTGCAGCCTGGCCCTTTACTTCCTCACACCTGTTTCCTCATCTATCAAATGGAGAAGTTGGTCTAGAAGACCTCCAAGGTCCATTTCAGATCTAACATTCTATTATTCTATTATCTTTGTGCTCTGCTAAGTAGAAGCATATAGCCCTGGGCTTATTAATATTAACTGGGGCAAACAAGTGAAATTAGTTTATGAAAATAGAGCTGTGGTTTTTGCTTGGAGCCAGATCTGCCTTATGAGACTCACTTTAAGCACTGGTAATGGGATCGCTGATGGCTCCTTGGCCAGAACCCGAATGCCCTGCTGTTACACTTTCCAGGTGGTGCCAAGGGTGAGCGTCCTCTGCAGACACATGAAACTGAGGCACCACATGGTTTAAGTGAAAGGAATAAATCAAATCAGTCACATTCAGCCTGATTCATCTTGCTTCTATCTTTTCTCAATGTTTGTTCAGTCCAGCTCAGTACAAAGGTCAACACTTCCTGGAAATAGCCCCTTCCAGCCCCAGCCTGCAGTGATGGGTTGCTTTACTGAACCACAGAGAGTTCCCAGTCTCTACACCCCCACCATTTATAGTCTGGGACTCAGGCCTGTCTAAATGTCTGAGTATCTGAGAGCTATAATGAAGATCCTTTGTGCCAGGGGTAATGCTTTATGCCTTTGGTCGGGGAGAGATGGAATATTAATTTTTTTTGGCCTACACTTATCTTTATTTATATATTTTTACATGTGATATTTTGATACAAACATACATTATATAGTGATCAAAGGGCAAAATGCATCACCCCAAGCATTTACCATTTCTCAGTGATAGGAACATTCCAATTTTCCTCTTTTAGTTATTTTGAAATAGGCATAAATTATTGTTAGTTGTAGTCACTCTATTGTGCTAATGAACATCAGAACCTGTTCCTTCTAACAGTATCTCTGTACCCACTAACCATCCCCTCTTTATACCCACTAACCATCCCCTCTTTATACCCACTAACCATCCCCTCTTTATACCCACTAACCATCCCCTCTTTATACCCACTAACCATCCCCTCTTTATACCCACTAACCATCCCCTCTTTATACCCACTAACCATCCCCTCTTTATACCCACTAACCATCCCCTCTTTATACCCACTAACCATCCCCTCTTTATACCCACTAACCATCCCCTCTTTATACCCACTAACCATCCCCTCTTTATACCCACTAACCATCCCCTCTTTATACCCACTAACCATCCCCTCTTTAATTCTTCCCAGCCTCTGGTAGCTGTGATTCTCCTCTCCATCTGCCTGAGTTCAAGATGTGTTTTAGCTCCCACATATTAAATATTTGTCTTTCTGTACCTGCCTTATTTCACTCAACATAATGTCTTCCAGTTCCAAGTGACTTTGTGATTTATAATTAGAAATATATATTTGGTCTTCATCAATTTCTGGTACTGAGTTCCTAAAACCCTTGGAATTTCCTAAGGGATAAGAGAATAAAAGTGAAATAATCGTCTTTTATTGTTTATAACATACCCTTTCAATCGCACCTGAGTTGATGTTAATGACTGCCCTTTAGGAAGCTCCTGAGGACTGGGGGGGCCGCTTGCCAGAGAAGCCTACTGTGTGGTTGGGACTCTCAGCCCCACTCTCCAGACCTCTAGGGAGGGGAGAGGGGCTGCAGCTTAAATCAGTCACCAGTGGCCAATGGCTTAATCAAGCCTACATGACGAAGCTGCCATAAAAACCCAAAAGGACAGGGTTCAGGGAGCTTCCAGGTTGCTGAGGACATGGAGGTGCTGGGAGGGTGGCATGCCCCGTCCCCTAATCTTGTCTTATGCATCTTTTCCATCTGGGTTCTATCTCTCTCTTTCTCTTCTCTTCTTTCTTCCTTCCTTCCTTCCTTCCTTCCTTCCTTCCTTCCTTCCTTCCTTCCTTCCTTCCTTCCTTCCTTCCTTCCTCCCTCCCCTCCCTCCCTCCTCCCTTCCCTTCCCTCCCTCCCTTCCCTCCCCTCCCTTCCCTTCCCCCTTCCCCCTTCCCTCCTTCCCTCCTTCCCTCTCTTTTTCTCTCTCCCTCCCTCCCTCCCTCCCTCCCTTCCTTCCTATTTTCTTTTTTCTTTTTGAGACAGTTTTGCTCTTGTTGCCCAGGCTGGAGTGCAATGGCACGATCTTAGCTCACCGCAACCTCCACCACCAGGGTTCAAGTGATTCTCCTGCCTCAGCCTCCCAAGTATCTGGGGTTACAGGCATGTGCACCACACCCAGCTAATTTTTTGTATTTGTAGTAGAGACGGGGTTTCTCCTTGTTGGTCAGGCTGGTCTCAAACTCCAGACTTTGGGTGATCCAACCCACCTTGGCCTCCCAAAGTGCTGGGATTACAGGCATGAGCCACCACACCCAACCCTTTCCTTCCTATTTTCATGACAGAATCTTGCTCTGTCATCCAGGTTGGAGTACAGTGGTGTGATCTCGGCTCACTGCAACTACTGCCTCCAGGATCTCAAGCCATTCTCATGCCTTAGCCTCCTGACTAGCTGGGACAACAGCTGTGAGCTACCACGCCCAGCTATCTTTTGCATTTTTAGTAGAGATGGGGATTCGCCATGTTGCCCAAGCTGGTCTTGAATGCCTGGGCTCAAGTGATCTGCCTGCCTTGACTTCCCAAAGTGCTGGAACTACAAGTGTAAGACACCACACTCAGCCTTTTTATATATATATATATATTTTACATATACATATATTTTAATATAAACCAGTAATTTAGTAAGAAAACTGTTGTCCTGAGCTTTTTGATCTGTTCTAGCAAAAAACGACTGAATCTGAGGAGGGAGTGGCGACTTCAAATTTACAGGTGGTGGGTCAGAAATCACAGGTGACAATCTGTAGATTGACATCTTAAGTGGGGACAGTTTTGTGTGACTAACCTGTGGAGTCTGATGCTGTTTCCAGGCGGAGAGTGTCAGAATCGAGTTTAACTGTAGAACACCCAGGTCTTGTGCACCACAGAACTGAATTGTTATAGGAAAAGAAACCCACACATCTGGTGTCTGAAGCAAAATACTGAGAGCGGCAGTAGAGAGTTTTTCCTCATAGGGTAGAATACAGAAGGGAAGTCATAAGCTATATATTTGACCCTCGTTGCCCTTTTGGCCAAGTTTATTTTAATGCTCTGCCCTTGGGTTCTAACGAAACATGCTGTAAGAGCCTGAGCGTATCAGTGTGCTAAGTACATTCATGTGTACCCTGCAGAGACTCTGTTGAGGCTACAGCTACCTGGATCTCTTGATATTCTCTATATGAGACCCTAGGATAGTTCTTTCACAATTTAGTTCAAGAAAATGGCTCGTTTTTAATGATCAGTTGATTAAAAAGGCTGTGAATTGATAATGTCTCCCACTTAGTTTTGGTTGCCAGGAAGTCCAGGTAAAATATAAAATGAATTGATGTAGCGGTCTCCCTTGTTCTATATAATGCATACAGCATATTTTAAATTTGGTCATGACGGTCTTCAGTGTTACTCACACTTTCTCTGATCCTGCTTCTCTAGTCTTATGTATATTTTGCCATTGTTATATATCAGAAGTTTCCTTCTATTTTCCCCAAATATTTCTTAAAATAAGGTAAAATGTATATAAACACGCAAATAACACCCATAGTTTGCTTAAATCTAAAATACCTAGCATGGTGGCAGAATTTCAGCAGTTAACAACTGCTGCTTGAACTATAGGGAGACATACTGCACCTTACAGAGAAGCAGGCTCTGAGAGTCAGAGCTGGCTGGAGAAGAACTGCATGGTCCCTGTCACTGCAGGTATCTGTACATAAACTGGATAAGCACTTTCACCAACTTACTTAAGACTTGGTTCCTTTAACTGGCAAATGGTAGTAACAGAATGTCCCTTGGAGGTGACTGTGAATAGCATAAGTTGGTACATGTCAAGCTCTCAGGCTCTTAGCACAGTCATGCGTATTTGAAAAAAGTAGCCTTTATTATTAATGAGGACTTGTGCATTGAAAGCTGTTTTATTAGCTTAAGTTCGCTTCCAAACCTGATAGTTCTGTTGGGTTAGCAAGCCCTCCATCATCAGAAGAATCACCGACTTGGAGTCTTGGACCAACCCTCCTGTGTGGCTAATGTGGGAGGGATTTAAACAGCAAATAAAGGACTGGATGGAGTGGCCTTTAGGCTTCCTCCCACCCCAAAGTGCATGATACTTTTGTTTCAAATACATTCAGTCAGAGAGGGTATAAGGGTGTCCGGGAGAAAAGAAGCATTCTAATGTCATCTTATTAGAAGGTCTCCCTTCTTTCATGTGTAAATTTCACTTGGGACCTTATCAATTGAGTATGAAAGCATTTTCCAGGGGAAAAAACAGTAAGAGGAGAATTGAGGAAATGTCTGGGAGCACTTCATGCCTTCCCGTCTATCTGTACATAAAGAGCTGCTTTCTTCACGGCTTTCCAAACACAGGCTGGCAACTATTTCCACTAGGCACAGACAGCACACTTCAAACAAGGAAGCTGACCAGAACCCACGCCAGACATGATGGATGCTCCGGTTCGATCACCACCACGCTTGCACCACCAAATCACGCCATTATGCACCTGCCTCCCCATTATTTTACAGTATTTTTGATGGTGGTATCCTTCAGAAAATGGGCCACATCTAGAAAAAAAGAACACCTAAGTTCCTTGTATTCTGGCTGAAATGACCATGAAACTACAGGTCTTCAGTGCAGCCAAGGTAACTGTTTTTCCCACTGACCCGTGTGTAAGGAGTTGTCAGGCACCGGAACGGGGCTGAATTCACGCGTAGGACCTTTCCCGGAGATACAGAGGGCATGGGTTGAGTTCACAATTTTAAAGATGGATTTTTCTTTTCCATGAAAATCCCAGGAGAGGCATCTATTGCAGAGGTTGGGACTATCGGTGTCACCCGGGGTAGGCCACAATATAGATTGTCCAGGTTCACCTCAAAGGAGAAGGAAACGGCAGTTGTAGTGCAGGACACGTTTCAGCTTAAGACTCCTGAGTTCAGCGAACACTTTGGGTGGAGACATGACTAGCAATCTCTTGTTGATGAGTCTCTCCAAGCTGAGTGGGCAGGTCTGATGGCACGCAATGTGCAGCATGTGGCTGGTCACATAACAGGTACTATAAATATTTGCTAAAAGTTTCAGGTTGCCCCAGCTGCTCTCAAGTAATGGCTTTTACAAGCCCCAGACTTCCAGGAGCAAAAAAATAAACACCGTAAGCAAGTGACCACTGCTCCCACTCCTTTTGGAAAACCGTAAAATGAACAAGAGAGTGCATCCGCGACGCTAGCCCTAGGGGAACCCTGGCCCTGGCACCCTGTGCCATCCTCCTCTTGTTCCCTCTGGCTTGCTACTGCATCGCTGTTTTTCCTTCCTCCACAATTATGACCCAGATGGAGGGGGCAACATGACTAGGATACACTGCACCACTCGTAATTCACAGCAAGATCAAGAAGCGACGTGAGGACTCTCCGTGTCTTTGGTTGTGTGCTTATCTCTTCTCACTCACTGCTAGAAGGCTCATTGTCGTTGACTGAGCCAAGGAAAAGATCTCCACGAAGTAGTTTTTGCAGCAATGGTATAAGAATTCAATCAGACATGTGACAAGGCCTTCCTTTTATTCATGATTTCAGTTATAAGGTAATGGGCAAAACAAAGGTTATTCTGTTACTAGCTGCAACTGGGTACAGAAACCAGGTGCTGTTTATTGAGAGAGTTCTTGAACTGCTGGTATGTACCAAGCAGCATGGTAAGCACTGTGGGGGTAAATAAAGGTAATTAAACAAATATCCTATGCACAAATTAATTATCCTATGGGGGGAATTAGACACCTACTTCTATCACCAGACAGAACCTAAGAGCTACAGACACAGGTTTTGTGAATCCTAGAGGAGCAACAGTGTCTTCCATTTACAGGCATCTACCAGGTTGCATGGAAGAAGTAGCTCATATGCTGGTCCTTGGTGGATAAAAAGCATTTGGACCTGAGGAGGTGGAGGAAGAGCAGAGGCAGTGGCAACAACCGCAGAGCAGAGGGGCATCTTTAGCCAGCAAATCTCTGTGGGAGGATACATTTGACTAAGAAAGCACCTGGCCATCACCTTAGGTAGTCTGTTTATAACTGTGTATGTCTGATGACGCTCAAACACTTTTGCACAGAAACCTACTTGGTGTCACAAAAGCATAAGACTTCCTGGATTATGGCCTGCATTTCCCTGCCTCCACTGGGCATTCTGGCTGTCAATGGTCACAGGCATTCCATGCTAGCCCGCTCCTTACACTCACTAGTTACACATGGGGCACTTGTGGTGGTGTTTAACTGTCCCTGTGACATAAGCATGTTTGCCTCTGGCTATTGTACAAGAAAAGTCCTAATCCTATTGTTCTTTTCCAAGACGACCAATGAGATCTCTTGCCAAGAAGTATTTTTTAAACAACTTAACTCCCTCAGTTACTCTACTGGCCCTGTTATGAAGACACATCACAGCTGTCTGGCGTGCTAGACAATCAATACAGTTGGAGAGGTCTGAGGCTCGTGCAAACACAGCCAGATCCTCTTTTCTCTAAAGTGAGGAAACTTTTAGAACTACCTTCTCGGGCACATTAGAACAAGCATAGGAAACAGTAATTAGAATGGACTTCAATGCATAAGAGATCGCGCCCACAAGAGGAGATGGGATGGAGATATCCAGGCAACAGAATTTTTGCATACTTCCCCAAATTACATTCCTGTTGCAGAACAAAGGTCTTTTTTTTTTTTTTTCAAACCACACCAAAGCACAAATTTGGAAGCCAAACTCCTCAAGGGCACTCAAGAATTATTTGGTAACTTCTCTGTTAAATTTGGAGTTTAGCTTACAAGCTTAAGGTCTACCAAATAATGGCCTTCACTGAACCACTGCCTTAGCAAACAAAGCATTGTTTATGGGACTGGAGAATGACATCTACATGAGGTTTGAAGTATTTTATGTGCATCATTTGTTTCAAGGGCCACAGCCAGCCAGACTACTTGTAACGCCATTCATCAAGTCAACATGAATATCACCAACCCAGATTTTGACTCTGTTCTTCCTTGTGAGAGCCATTAGCCTAGAAGAGTTGAGGGAAATGTGTCTCCTATATTCCCAAGCTGAATGGTTTTTCCACTTAAAAAGGAAGACTTTTCCCTTTTACAGAACTGGCTCTCTCTTGTCCAGTCTAGCCTGTTCAAAGCCTCTTATGTGAAGTAGTCAGCTTCCATATACCACAACCATGTATAATTAAAAAGTTTAAGGATGTTAAATGCAATGCTGTATCCTGGATTCAATCCTGGAACAGAAAAAGGACATTAGTGGAAAAACTTGGTAAAATCCAAATAAAGTCTGCACTTTGGTTAATGGTAATGTGCCAGTGTTAACTTCTGAGTTTTGGCAAATGAATCACAGTTATGTAAGATGTTAACACTGAGAGAAACTGGGTAATAAGGTATGCAGAAACTCTCTGCGCTATCTTTACAACTCTATGCAAATCTAAAAGGATTCCAAAGTAAACAGCTTATTACAAGCTTTACAAATGAACTTACACTTTGGAGAATAACTCACTGGCAGCGCAATGAGAGAAGCGCTATTATAAAGCAAGCACGCCATAGCAGAGCAAGCACTAGTGTAAGAGGTGGGAGCTCTGTGTCTGAGGCCCCGGTCTATACATACTTTAAGCTGTGATCTTGCATTGGCCATTTAACCTCCTCTAGAATGAATGCCGGCATCTGTGAGATGCTCTGCATCTCTCGCGGGGGTACTAGGAAGATCATATGCAAAGATGCTTTGGAGAATGCAATGAAAACCTAAAAGGATAACAAATTCAAAAGGTGATCTGAGCAAGACATTGGGTATCTTGAGAAGATACAGCGCCGTAATGTGCAGACAAACACATAGGCAGCTATTGTTCTGTCTTAACTCTGGAAACGAGACAGCAAGAGAAACTTTTCGAATGGTACCCAAGGGACCACACCGGGGTCTCTCAGGGTGCACAGAATGTAGCAACCAAGTACAAAGTAGCACAGCGAGAACAGCAAACATTTTGCCTGGCATCTCCTAGAATCTCTGAAACTGCGGAGTGCAATCACCTCTCTACTGAGTGCCTGAAGAGGTGGTTCATACACAGGTAGAGCGAATCTCGTGGTCCCAAATGCTAGTACCACCACTTCTTGATTTGCCAATCCAATTAATTAGTCCCTTCCCATGGCAGTACATCTGGTCTTTCTTGCATGATTCCCCAGCACCAACACTATCTAAGCCAAATTCCTAGCGTGGTGCACAAGCTCCTTCACATCTGCCCCCCTTGGCTCACCTCCTGGCCTCTTCTCCTCACCTCCAGCCATGCTCCCCTACGTAGCTTCCAGAGTGCACATACTGTTTAGTGCTACGTGCTCTTCCCCTGCTCTTCCTCCTCCCTGGAGTGTCCTTCCATATCCTCCTCACCACTGCAATCCCTATTCATCTTTTCTTTTCCTAATTCCTTCACTTATGGGCTCCCTCTCTTTCCTTCTTCTTAGTTTTCATTTTTCACATCAAGTGCCACATCTTTAAAGATAATTCCTTGATCTTTTGTCCCTCCCAACCTCAGCTGGTACCCAGAGCCTCTTGTGCCCAGAACTTCCCCTCACTCATGATTCAAGTGTTCATCTCAGATTCTGACTCTCTCCCTAACACATCCTCCACACCAGATTGAGGTCTTCTATGGGTAAAGGGTGTGTGACGTTATCTTAATCATTTAGCCAAGTATTCAGTACAAAGTAGTTTTTAATGAACGAATAAATGGTCTCACCCCTTAGATCTAATCCAGAAGTATACAGGTACTTCTAGAAGGCCAGGAAAACTTGGTATTACAGGTTAAATGTTATCTCTATTAGAATAATTTCCAAGTATATTCATATAACTGTAGTGAGCTCACACAGTTCGGTATTATTAACAATATGTACAGAGTATTTTGCAGGATGACATAATGAGAATGACAACATTTTATGACTAAGTACCAGATAATGAAAGAAAATTAATTAATTCGCTGCTAAGATAAACGACTATACAAACTTAGTGGGGAAAGCTGCCATAGCTATTATGTGTCTAAGTTTGGTCTGAAATATAAAGTACCTTCCACTGAAATACTCCCACCTCCAATTAGCTGTATTAGCTCTATTAAGTTGAAATACAGCTAGAGATATCCAGCAGCTGTTTTAAACACCCCCAAATAATACATTCTGGAGCAAAAAGCAAATTTTGTAAGTAATAGGTATAAAATACCAGGGAGTTTATCTTTCCCATAGTAATTCACAAAAGAAAGGGCAAATAGGCCAGGTGCGGTGGCTCAAGCCTGTAATCCCAGCACTTTAGGAGGCTGAGGCAGGTGGATCACGAGGTCAAGAGATCGAGATCATCCTGGTCAACATGGTGAAACCCCATCTCTACTACAAATACAAAAAATTAGCTGATCACGGTGGTGCATGCCTGTGGTCCCAGCTGCTTGGGAGGCTGAGGCAGGAGAATTGCCTGAACCCAGGAGGCGGAGGTTGTGGTGAGCCAAGATTGCACCATTGCACTCCAGCCTGGGTGACAAGAGCGAAACTCCGTCTCAAAAAAAAAAAAAAAAAAAAGAAAAGAAAAGAAAAGAAAGGGCAAATAACGAATGCAAAGCAGTCAGTCTGTCCTTCTATATATATTTGCCAATTAGCTTATGGGGAAGTCACCTAAAACAAATAACCTACTTTTTTCTATGTTGATATTAGTGTTACCAAGCCAAGGCACAAAGTTCTGAAAAGGGAAAAAGAAAAACCTACAACAGCTGTTCGCCTTACAGCTGGCATCCCTTCTGTGATAAATGCTCGAGAAGACTGACAACATTCTCATAAATTCACTGCTACATAAAATTTATACATGGGAACGTTACATTTTATAGGTTTTGTTTTTTTTTTTAATGGGGGCAGATTATACTAAAATTCTGCTTATTTGCAGACTGAAGCTGTGTCCTTGAGGACATAGTTGAAGTTACAAACAAAATATATATATATATTTTTTTCAAAAGTATGTCTTAAGCATCAACCATGTACCAGGCACTGTTCTAGGTGATGGCAGTACAGCAGTAAACAGGGTCCACTTTCCAACTTTATATACTTACATTCCGGCTTCGGGGTCGGTAAACCGCCATAAAGCAGCAGCAGAGTAAATGCTTTGAGTTTCGTGCCAAGACTCTCTTTTGTAAGAGTCGGCTCTGCCACTGTGGCACAAAGGCAGCCATAGACAGTACATGAAGGAGCGAGTGTGGCTGCGCTCCAGTTAGACTTCATGAACACAGGCAGGCCCAGGGCCTGAGTTAGCATGGAGGCCACCGTTTGCTACCTCCTATTCCAGTTTAAAAGATTTCTTCCTAATCGCCAAAGCTAAGTAGGGGTATTATAGAATGTATGGAATGATTTACAGAATTATGAAAATTGAGAATTGAAAAAGGACATCCACTTATTTTAACCTTGTTTTGCCCTGAGGAAGTAGCATCATGGCGCAGAGTGCGTCCTCTGAGGCTAGCCTGCCAGGGTACAAATTCTGCTTTTTCACTAACGATAGGTGATGTGGGGCAGGTTATTTAACCTGTCATTTTTTCTCACTGATAAAAGGAAGCAAATAATACTATCTACACTGCAATAGGCTCCTGAGATAATCCAGGTAAACGTTTATCAGGGTATACGGCTCACAGGAAACCCGCGACAAAATTCTAGCCACTCATCGGAACAGCAGCATCAACGGTAACAACAACGGTAATGGTAACGACAAAAACACGGAGGCTCAGAGAGGTGAGGACCTGCAGAGGGTCCCGTAGCTAGACGGTGTCCAAGTCAGGATGGGAACTCAGGCTCTCTGCCTCCAAACTCAGGGCCACTCCCTGTCCTTCCTGGATCTCAGTAAATCAGGTCATTCATGAGTAACAAATGCTGGGCTTGTCTACAAATGGTAGCAGGACTCACTCGGTTCAATTACCCCGGGAATTCTAGAGCTGGGCTGTGCTGTATGGAGAGGCACATCAGGGAAACGGACCTTTGAGAATTAACCAAATCTTCCTGTTAGAAATGTGTCTGCTGTTGTCTCACCAGTATGTCCAATGGTGAGGATACCAGTGGAAATCGCCCAGGAGAAGAATATGGTCATTCTGGAAATAAATTCTGCAGCCAGGGTGGATGAGAGAACCCAATCCCTCTAGGGTTGAATGAAACCAGGCCTTCAGTAGTAGATTCACTGTGAACCAGAACGCCTGGAGGAGGTTAAACATTTTGGCTTTTTCCACCCGATGGCAGGCTCCAGTGGACCACCCAAGGAGCCCTTTGAAATACCATTTTTTATGGTAATTATTTTCAAACTTTTGCTTATTTCACTTAAGGATCAGGTTCTCTAAAAACTTCTCTGAGGACCAGAGTTGTTCAGCGTATTTAATGTAAGTTACCCTCAGGGAAAGAGAAAAACCAGAGTTGTGAAAGCCAACGGTTTTATACCACCACACCCTTCTGAAGTCCCACAGATTTCTACTATTTCAAGCAAATCAAGCCACAATCGCATAAATGTTCTGTCCAGGAACTTTAAGCTAATTAATTGTGAATGTGACAGCTAGAGTACGGACAATTAATTTCCTGAGGTTGGTTCACCCCCACCAAAAAATGTGTTTTTTCTGAAGTTGGCTTTCTGGGATCTATCATTTGTGGCCTCTGACAGGAAGTGGGAGGGCTAGAAGACCACCACACTTGTTGGAGTCACTCAGAATTCTTTTGACAAATGGTTTTGCTGACTTGAGACGTCTGTCTGGGCCGTATTTGGCTTAAATTTGATTTAAAAATCTTTCTTCCTAGGCCAAAGATAATGTTCCTTTTAGAAATCCTGGACATGACTGCACTGATGCCCGTACACATCAACCAACCTTTACGCATTTTTTAAAACCTCTGTTTTCACATCAAGAGTCACACAACTTCAGTCTGCTTGAGACACCATGGATCGCACTTGTTGGGATTTTTGTTGATTTTCTTTTCTGAAATCATTTTGGCAAAGTACCATTTCCAGGTAATTTTCAAAGAGAAACTTCATCTAGTGTTTGTGCTTCAGTTATTTATTTGTTTAATATATACGTATGGGACATCTTCTATGCCTGAGAGTTACGAGGTATTTGATACCATGAAAACATGGTTCTTTCCTCAAGGATTACTGAGACAAACGCCTAGTTATAATTCAAAATGCTAAGTGCTATTAAATTCTGTGGATATTGGACATGTTTTCACTTGTAAAAGTGGGAGCTACATGATGAGGACACATGGACACAAACAGGGGAACAACACACTTGGTGCCTTTCACACAGTGGAGGGTGGAAGGAGAGAAAGGATCAGGACAAATTAATGGGTACTAAGCTTAATTCTTGGGTGACGAAATCTGTACATCAAACCGCTATGACGCATGTTTACCTATGTAACAAACCTGCACTTGTACCGCTAAACTTAAAAGTTTAAAAAAATCTGTTGTGGATATTGGTGAAGGCTTTTTAGAAGAAAGGACATCTCAACACAAGGCTGAGAAGTAGTTCGCCAAGGCAAGTAAATGGCAAGTCCACACTAGGCTGAGCATGTATGAAGTCCAAATGCAGACTCTAGGGCCTCTTAAGACCTAACGTGGTATGACTGAACATTGAAAGCCTGTGTTTCTTCCATGTGTGTGGTGTGGTACACTCTTATCCTTCTCATGTGCCTCGCTCTCTCCTCAAAACTTAACATAGTGCCTGATGTTTTTTAAGAATAATGATAACAAATGTTCTTAAGACTTTCGGGGGGGGCATAAATGTTCTTCCCCTGAGATAGTAAGTTCTCTTAAGTAGGGTCTGAGACTGTTTTGATGTAATCCAAAGGTAACTAATTGATTCAGTACAGGAGTAAAAATGGCTGTTATTATGTTTAAAATCCAGGTAGATGTTATCACTCTCATTGTTATTATAACAGTTACCATATCCAAAAAATTTTAATGAAAACACCAAAGTTTACCCTAAAAATAACAAATCCATTCCAAATCTAAGAATCTGTTAACAATCAAGATCCATATTCACGGAGTTCTTGACACTCGACTACTTCAGAAACATTAGTAAAATAAATTAATAAGACACAGCAGCCAAAGCAATAAAAGAAAGATTTCACTTTCATGCTACGGAATGATGTCTGAATACACCCATAATTTCTTCCCTTTGCAGATAATGGTAAAATTGCCTAAATCATACACCAGTGGTGCTCTAATGAGACCCGATTTGGATTCACTTCTATTCAAGGCAAACTGACTGTATATTAAATGCCTTGCTTCAAACATTCACAATATTATACAAACTTTCACAATAGATCCCCCTGAAGTGAGTTTGGGCTGATGAAGAATAAGGTGTGGAGCCTAAATTAAGAATTTTCCAGTGTTAAAGAGGACAGAGTGACTTTTTTCCTCACCAGCCTCCCGCTGTGGGACACAGAGAGAGCCGTGAATTTCACATTACCTGGGTGGTGGCTGGTGTGACTCAGGAGGAGGGAAAATCGTGGCTCAGAAACTGAATATGTGTTGAAACTGCTGTGATTTGAGGTCGGCCTGCTTGCCCTACAGTGGCTGAGTCCTGACCATCCTTGGAGGTCACTCCTGGTCCCTGAAAGCCCTATTCCTCTGCTAGTACTTTTTAGCCTTCTTAGTTAATTCTGACTTATTATTACAGCTCAAACCTCTGTCTGAAAACCTGGGCCCCACAGAAACAGCAGCTGTCAGAAGCAATGTTCCTATAATGACCTACTGTGCTTTTTTTTCTAGATGAAGTAAATTGTGTCTGAGGTATTGTCTTTTCTCCCCAAGTTCGTGCAGTGGGTTGGTTAGAGAAAAATTCCCATTAGGTAGGCCTCCCTGTCAGTATCCAGAATTGGTGTCTTATCCTACAATATTTAGTTTCGATTTTCTTAATTTAAGCTCCTTGGATTTCAGACCACCAGACCAATGGCACACCTGCTCATCAAGCCCCAACTCGGCCACTCCCCTGTCAGCTTGTGCAGGTTTTGGGACAGGATCTGAAGACCTCCAACAACCTTTCTAGTTCTTGGAGTCACGATTTTTTTTTTTTTTTTTTTTTTTTTTTTGAGACGGAGTTTCACTGTTGTTACCCAGACTGGAGTGCAATGGCGCGATCTCGGCTCACCGCAACCTCCGCCTCCTGGGTTCAGGCAATTCTCCTGCCTCAGCCTCCCGAGTAGCTGGGATTACAGGCACGCGCCACCATGCCCAGCTAATTTTTTGTATTTTTAGTAGAGACGGGGTTTCACCATGTTGACCAGGATGGTCTCGATCTCTTGACCTCGTGATCCACCCGCCTCGGCCTCCCAAAGTGCTGGGATTACAGGCGTGAGTCACCGCGCCCGGCCCTTTTTTTTTTTTAATCTTTCCAAACCTCAGTTTGTTCATCAGTTACATGAGAATAATTATGGTACCCGCAAATCATGGGACTGTTGGGTAGAGTATGTGAGATAATATATTTAAAGTCTTTAACAGAGCCAGGCACACAATTAATGCTAGAAATATTCGCCGTTCGTGTTAGTGTTATTTAGAGAAGGAAAAGCAAATAACTATCAAAAGTCAATAAAATGATACTCCAAACATCTAATTAAATGCAACTTGATCATCGTATTACTGTATTATTTATATGATTTGAAGCATTTTTCCTAAAAAGAATAGTTAATTTCTTTGATTAATTATTTAGCTTACAGAAACAAATTTGAGGACTCACTTTAAGAGGACATGAAGTGGCACCAATGGAGATCAGACACAAGAGGATATCAATGAAATCTATGTCTAACAGGCTAATAGCACTGAGGTCACGATTCTGGAAAGTCCTCTATATTAAAAGGAAATGCTTTTAAATGTTACTTAGCAGAAAGAAATAGTTTCCTTTTTCACCACTTGTAAAGTAAGTCACAAACATAAACCTTCCACCTCTATGTGCCATTTTAGAATGTTGTTTCATTTAAAAACAGACATACAAGTCATCCTCATGAATGTGGGATTGTCAACTGGGTCACTAGATAAAGAAGATTTATTAAATCTGTGACTGCATTTCCTGTAAGCACGCTTTGAGGACGTGATCTGCTTCTTCACCCATGGGTCCTAGAATATGGTCTGGACTCAGACAAATGTGTAAGGAATAAGGAGCAGTTCTGCCTCCCTCAGAGGCTGAAATTCTTTCTTCTGACCAATCACATCTCACTTTACTCTTTGGTTTCCAGGAACATTTAAGGATCAACTACTGGCAATCCCATAGGTCTATAAGCCTAGGTATTTCTATTCCCTCGCCCACCCCTTGCCCTGGCATTGGTTTGGCATCTACCTCTTCATTCTATCTTACTCTTGGTCCTAATTTCTAAACAATGATTTCTATTAGACATAACCCTACTGTCATTTGTATAGGTCAAAAACCACTGAATTTCAACAGCTTCCTTTGAATAAACCTATTTTTCCCATTGTTAGTTTATGGATTTGTTGTAGGCCAACTCAAAGCCTCTGGAAAAGGAGAAAATAGATGCGTATAGCAATCATCAGCAATAGACTGTTTTTAATAGATACTCAACCTAACACAAAGAAATTAAATTTAATACATGTCTGACTTGAGAAAGCCAGAAAGAAAAAAAATTTGCCAATGGGTTTAACTTTTTTCCCTTAGGGTATGCCTTGCTTTAGAGGTAAGGCAGATACCAATCTACAGAACAAATCTTGCCACCTGACACCTCAGCCTCCATCTCCTACCCCCATTTTAACCTCAGGGCCTCTTCTGTAGACCCCACTATGGGTTCCTCAACAGTTAGACAAATGCTGATCCAAACAGGGATTAATACGGGGTTGAAAACAATGCTCTGTGCTCTGCCTTTCCCACACTGAATCTTATGACTCAACTTCATCATGATCTTCTGACCCTTACTGTACCTTTCTTTTTTTCTTTTTTGAGATGGAGTTTCGCTCTTGTTACCCAGGCTGGAGTGCAATGGCGCCATCTCGGCTCACAGCAACCTCCGCCTCCTGGGTTCAGGCAATTCTCCTGCCTCAGCCTCCCGAGTAGCTGGGATTACAGGCACACGCCACCATGCCCAGGTAATTTGTTGTATTTTTAGTCGAGACGGGGTTTCACCATGTTGACCAGGATGGTCTCGATCTCTTGACCTCGTGATCCCCCCGCCTCGGCCTCCCAAAGTGCTGGGATTACAGGCGTGAGCCACCGCGCCCGGCCTGCTGTACCTTCCTTATCGTCAGCCTGGCCTCTGCTCTTGGACTGCACGTATCTTTCTTCCCCGTGCCACACCACACTCCTATGGCCTCCTAAGCTGCATGCCTCCTGCCATTTCCAGGTCTAGACACACCCATTATGACTGTCTCTGCTGGGGGCTGGAAACAGCCTCACTACAGAGAGACCCTCATCCAGCCAGGAGGCCCCAGACAGGCACCTCTGACCAGCCCTGCTGGGACCCAGTGCTGCTGCAGTGTTTCTCCCAAAGGGTTTTCTCAATATATTCAACTGTCCTGAAGTCTCTACTCTACCCATTGGATGAAACACTATTTTACCATAACTTAGAAAATCAGGATATGGCTCAAACTACAAGGCTGGCCATCAGAGCTCAGGCTCAAAGCACATTTTAAAACCTAAAATGGCCACTCTGTCACTGTCATTTCATTTTTAACAACCTCTAGCCTTCCTTTTACCACCAAAAAACAAGAAGACAACAAGAGAGACAGAGAGAAAAGAGAGTGTGAGTAATAGGGAAAGTGTTAGAAAACAGTGACATTTTCTGAACAAAGGTTGCATTAAAAAGCATCCTTGTGGCAGACACACCACTCACGAAGGAAACAGCACCTCAAACCAGGGGGCCATTCACCAAAAGAGAGTTCCCATTTGAAGCTGTTTGCAAAATGTTTTCCTGTGTCTGCTTTGCCTGGTTCACTACAAAACCGATGAAAAATAAAGATGATAAATATGTTCACACAAAAAGAACCCATTCAATAATTCATCACCTTGTTGGCTTACAATATAACTACTCCAAAAGAAATGTGTTTTCCTACCCGCTGACCATGAATGGACACCTGAGACTTAAACATGGCTCAGAGCATTGTCTTCCTGTGCACGTGTTCCGGAACTGTCCCCAGCATGCTGCCTGTGCTACTTAACCCAAGTGGGGTTTCCTCCTTGATTTGCCCCGCTGTTCTGTATCTTCCACCTCCCACTACAAAGCATGCTGGCGAACACCCAAAGTTTTGTTTTGTTGCAACCACTAAAATTCACTAGACATGGAATTATAGTGTTTTTCAGCCTAGAACGGCATTCTCAATTAGGGGCAATTTTATCCCCCAGGGTATATTTGGCAATGTTTGAAGACATTTTTGATTACTACAGCTAGGAGGGGAGTATGCACTGACCTCTAATGGGCAGAGGTCAGGAATGCTGCTAAAAAAACATCCTACAATGCACCAGACAACCCTTCATGATAAAGAATTTTCTGGACCAAAATGTTAGTAGTGCTGAGATTGAGAAACTCTGGCCTAAATGGAATACAGTAATAAGCATCTGCTAGGCCAAAGCCTAGGCTGGGAAGCAATGATAGGATTTTCCCAGAACTACCCAGCTTGGAGGTGGTAGAGCTATATGTGGCGCTCAGGTTAGCTAGTGCTGTGCATTTCCTCTACAGCATGTTTATTCTAAAAGGACTTATCCTTCAGACGGAGCTTAACGACACGCACACATACACACCTAGATGTAACTGGTGATTACTGCTGGAAATCGTAGGATTGTACTCATTTTCCCTCCTTATTCTGATACATCGAGCCTGCATTTATTTGGTTCGTTATGATTTGTTAACTTTTGTTTTGCTGTAAGAAACTATTTTTATTTTGAAAATCTGTATACAGAGGCCAAGGTGGGCAGATCACCTGAGGTTTGGGGTTGGGAGTTTGAGACCAGCCTGGCCAACATGATGAAAATCTGATTCCACTAAAAATACAAAAAGTAGCCAGGCAGGATGGCAGGCGCCCATAATTCCAGTTGCTCAGGAGGCTGAGGCAGGGGAATCACTTGAATCTGGGAGGGGAGGCTGCAGTGAGCCGAGATCGTGCCATTGCACTCCGGCCTGGGTGACAGATCGAGACTCTGTCTCCAAAAAAAAAAAGGAAAAAAAGAAAAACTACATAAAATGCAGTCAAATTTAGCTTGATTAAGATTTATTGCTGGTGTGAGGACAGCAAAAACAGCATTACAGAGTCATATGAAAAGGATGGATACACGGTACAAATAGGGACTCTTCTAAAAACTGGACAACAAGGATTCGGAGTATTAAGAGTACCCTGTTGACTTAGCAGTTTCTCTGTAAGGGATTTGTCCCAAAGAAAAAAGGATGCCAAAGATGTCTATCTAGAGAGCTAAGTGACGTTTATTATTTATAATAACAAAACAATGGAGATAATGGACATAGCTAATATACCACTGGCTTAATAAATTATAGTCCGAGTGAACAAAATACATAAATTATATTAGAAAGTGTTGGTTTAACCCCAAATACATGCAAATTATGGAATACTATGCAGCTGTTAAAGATCATGTTTTCCATCATTTCAGTGTCGATCTACCCATTAAACTACAGTCCACAAGGCCAGGGATCCTGCCTCTTCAATTCCTTCTGCATCCCTGGTATCCAAAGCAGTTCATGCAGGAGGTATGTAATAATTATTGTTAAATGACTAAAATGAATAAATGCATATGGTTATCAATCAGTGACAGTATTACAGATAATTAGAAACTTTCTATTTTTCTATTAATATGTTTATGTTGCCAAGATTCTCCAATAAGCACGTTACTTTTATAAGTAGAAGACAGATTGTATCGTTTGTGCAAAAAGTAAAGGGACACAGAACTTAAGTTAAAAAAAAAAAAAAAGCAGTACAAAAGAGCATACAGAAGAGCGTTGAGTACTTGGGAAGCCCATTCCACAATGCAACCGAAGGATACAATGATGTGGCTGCCATGGATTGAATATGTGGGGGTTATATATACCCAACTGACGGCCAGCACTCCTTCGTCAAAGTGGTTTTCTCTTCCAGCATTCTTCCCTGATTTGAGCTTTTCTCCCACTGGCAACACCAAGAGCTAAAACAATGGAGAAGCTACAAATCAGATTCGTTGGGCAGAGCCTCCAACGGCCCCCCCAGTATTGGAGGCATTGTAGCAGCGGTAAAGGCTGGGGTGCTTTTCAACTGGATTGTGTCTATGGCTGACAAATGGAATAAAAGAGCTATGCTGTAGTGCTCAAAATAGAACAGGAAAAAAAAAGTATCCCAAAGAGAGAGAAAGAGAGAGAGACAAGAAGAAGAAGAAAATGGCACAGACATGAGAGGCCAGCTTCTGGAACAACCTAAAAAGACCAATGTTAACCCAGACCGATGAATATGATTCTCACATCCTTTGTAGAACTTTTTTTTTTTTCCTCCACAAATGCCTCTTTGGCTTTGGGACTGCAACCCTGAAAAATGTCATCTGCCCACTTCCTGGAATGACTGGATCCTTATGTCACCCAGTAGAAAAAAAATGCCTGGTGATTTTATGCATATTTGACTACTTGTGGTCATCTGGGTGAGGTGATTAAAGAAACAAACAAGTCTAAAAATATAAGTCCACATATGTGTATGGACAGAGAGCAAAAGAGTAAGAGTCACAAAAATGTAAGAGGGTTACAGGGAGATGTGGCCAGCCTACGAAACAGGGTGGGTCCCACAATAAGCATCCTGGGGAAGAGTTAGCAGTTACTGAAGTCATCTGAGGTTTACTGGCTCTGTTACGGTCCTATGTCAAAACCCATCCTCTCTTGCCTTCTTCATCCCCCCAAAACCTTGAGACAATATTTCTTTACCAAGAGAATAATTCTTTTCTCCATCAATGAGAGCTATAGCTCAAAATGAAAATAGTCCTGAAAAGAGCATGGGAGTCAAGTATCTCATTGTCCTTGAGCACAGGTTTTAGGGACACACAGCAAGGGTGACTGGGAATCCGGGGGTGAGAGAAAGGTGGGAGTCACTGAAGGAATAATAGGCCCCCAAAACAAATGTTGTTTTTCTTATAGTTTGGCCCATAGCGAGCCATGTCTTTAAAAGCATCATTTCATTCTATGAAAAGAGCATATGGGACTGTAGTAGATTAGAGTTGGCTATACATTTTTGACACTCCCTTTGGTGAGAAGTGGGTTTGATTTGCTCTGGCCTTGAATCTGGGCTGGTCTATAATACTTTGACAAATAGCATACAGTGGAAGTGATGCCATGCCCATTTGGGGCTCAGCCTATAAGAGAACGGGTAACTTCCATCATGCTTTCTTGCAGCCCTGATCTTCCCCATAAGAAGCCCAAGTGCTCTGTGGTAGAACCATGGAGAGATAACCTGAGAAAACCTGGGGTGTGCAGTTGAACCCCAGACTTCCAGCTTTCTCTGCCAGGTTACCAGATATACAAGTATTGCCATCTTCGACCCTTCAGACCAGCCTGGCTGCAGGTGAATACCCACAAGTGACTAACTGATGCTAGGCAGAACTGAAGAATGGCCCAGCCTAGTCCCATCTGAATTCCTGACCCACAAAACATTGTGAGATGTAACAAAATGGTTGTGGTTTTGGCTAAAGAATTCTGGGGTACCATATTATATAGTGAGAGACAGTTGGTCCAGGCAAGAGGATGACAATGCCTACTTTCAATGTTGGCTTTGCCTCAAAAATACATCTATTTCAGACAGACTGGCTGACAGAACACAACCTGTACTCTTTATGCAATGCAGTACAATGCAAATGCTGTCTGTCTCAGTGCAAATCTTAGCCTTGCCATTTGCACCATAGTATATAACTTTGGCAAACTGCTAACTTCTTGGAGCCTCGGCTTCCTCATGTGTAAGGCAAGGATAACAACATTGCCTTGATAGAATGGCTGGAAGTGTCATACGAGAAAGCGAAATGTGAAGCACAGAGCTCAGGAAGAAGTGTGCACAGCCCGTGCTCCCTGAGCCATCCTGTCTATGCTAATTTCCAGCGTCCAAACCTCAGGCAGCTTCTCTGCTGCCTCGTTTCCTGGTCACTGACTTTTACTGGGGAATCACTTCCCCACTGTTTGTCTTGGCAACATTTTAACCTGACTGGCTGTTAGACCTTCAGCAAACAGAGGGAATCTGTAAGAGACCGTATCTGGTATCCAAAAGGTTCTTTCAGCAGCAGAGAAGTTGTTACATGTGGAGATGACATTTCCCCAGTAAACTCAAACAACATGGTTTGTTATAAGGCAGGTGATCTAAACATACATAATATGAACATTAAAAAAAGATCAAAAGGGAGTGCTAAGTATTGAGATGGTAAGAAAAAGGGTAAGAGGGTTCTAACTTGGGATTTTGTTGATGTGACTGGACCAAGGTGAGCAGGTGGGGGCCCCTGGGTATATTTCGCATCTCCCTGTCCTACAGCTCACAGGGCTTGAGGACTAGATCTCAAGGGCTATACACTGCAAGGTCTTTTGCCTACAACCAAGTGCAGAAATATCCCACATGAAAGCCCAAATTTTGCTTATGTTAGACTCCTTATAGAGTCAGCCTGCCAAGGGCCACCCAGTGACAACCACGGATTTCAATTCCTCCTGCAAAATATGTGAACCCATTTGCTTAGTCAGTTTAGATACCTTTGATCGCCACCTGAGGTGGGTCTAACAGTAATGAGAAAAGCAACTTTTCTTGCATAGACAATTGTAACGGTGATGAAAGAATCAAAACTCAAGAACTACAACTTGGTTGTAGCAAAACTCAGGACACTGCTAAAGGGACCATGTCCTCATCCAGGTTTTGCAGTGGGGATATTTCATGGTTACAATTTCTTCCTAGACAACCGAATCTCTTTCTGAAATGGTCCGGCACACCCTGCTAAGGGTTTGTGGCATAGGCTTGGAAGACGGCTGGGAGCTTTGAAACCCCTACCATTTGCAAAGACCAGGGGAGATTCACAGTTACCACATTTAAACCTAACAGCCCCCTAGAACAACCTCATCTGTGACTCTCTCTCTCTTGTGCTCCTCGGCTACAAGATTGTCGTCCTCAATAGTTTTTACTGCTTCTGGAAGTAATTTGCTCTTCATCTGGTTATCACAAATGAAAACCAAGACAGGTCAGAAGAAGGCTGGCAAGGTATTTCCCTTTGCCAGAGCTGAGAGAGAGAGCTGGAATTAGAAAATAAAAGGTTTCAAGTCCCTTTCTGACGTCTGTGGTCTTTTAGCAGAGATGTAAAGCATATGAGATTTGCAACCTTTCGTGGCCTGAAGGGATCCAGTTATTTGGCCAGTTGTGAAGACATACTCTTGTTCCTACTCTCCCTGTCATGCTGTCATGGGGCTGCATGCCTGTTTCATGATAAAAGGAAGCCAAACTGGGTTTTTACAGGAATTTCAGAAGTCTCAGAATTATTGAAGACTCGAACCAGGATGAAACCCAAGTTCCTCAAACCAAAGTGAAGCAAATGTGACATATTATAGACAAGAGCAGAGGAGAGGGAAGAAAGAGAAGGGAATGGCAAAGAACCAAGGGTGCACAATGAATAGGAAAAAAGCATCTTTTCATGCACGTTGGATGTAACTCCTGGGACATCTATTTCTTTCTGTGTGGTTATACGTTCGTGGTTATTTGGCATTTGGACGGGCAGAATGGAGGGAAGGGTTTTTAAAAAATAGTCCGCTCTCTTTGGCACAGGACGGTACTAGCATGAAAGGCTGGTTGTTTCAAAGGACGAATCCAGGCTGTGGAGCTGTCCTGCAAACACTGAGTCATGACCTTGCCGGCACCTGGCTGTGGGCATCAGCAGGAGATGATGTAGAGGCTCCAGCAATGGCATTTTGTTCCACCTAAGACCAGCCACATTCCCTTACATCTTACTTCACATAGTCTAGCACTCCGTGTCATCCACTATGGGCATCTAAGAGGCAGCAGGCTAATGAGAACCCAAAATGAAGAAAATCTAAACATTAGCCCTACTTAGCCAATAAAAGGTAGCTCCAGCTAGCCAGCCAGACCTTCAGGAAAGAGCCCAGGAATGTCTCTCTCTGTCCCGACGCTGCTCCTCAACCTTCCCCTTATTCATGAGGCTCCTGACCTCTGCTCGCCTCATACACCCCCAGCCACAGACGCTGGCTGATTGGCTGGATGCACAGCACTCAGAGGAGCAAGGGCTTTCTGTTGTCATTGTTGTACCTGCCCTCTTGCTCCATCAACTCCAGGTGAGTATTTCAGGGCCCCAGCTGGATGGCCCTAAACCTGTCAGGTCTGACCACTCCACCTCAGGGGGCACTGGCCTGACATGAAGCAGTTTCTGGAGCATGTGTTTCTACCACGTTCTTTCAGCGTGACAAAGAGGACATGTGTGAGTGCTAAGGGAGAATTACACAGGGTGAACAGGGAGAGGAAGATGTGTGCACACACGCACACACACGCACACACTCACACACACATGCACGCACGCACACACACATGCACACGCGTGCACACACACTCACAGTGGCAATCTTCTCAGGGAAAGCAGCTGATGATCATGTTTCTGCAACTGAATAAAATCAAACCCAAACCACGAGGTGACAGCAGCTGTCTGGCCCGCCCTACACATGGCGTTTCTAGGCAGTGTGGCCGATTATATCCTTCACCCTACGGCTCTTTTAGCCCTGCTGTTTCTGGCTTTCCTCAAAATTCTTTCCCTTTAAGACATCAGGCGGGCGCTTGTCAATTAGAGTGAGCCACAGACAAAAGCTGTCTGTGCCCTGGGAGAGATGAACCTGCTTCTTGATGAGCCCTTCCTGAGCCAGCAGCAGGCCTACTGCCCGGAGAGGGTGGGACAGGGATCCTACTAAGGGATGGGCAGAAGGAGCCTCACACTCCTGCTCTGAGGAGAGGGAGGGTGGGGGCAGAAGAGGAGCCTTCACCATGGAAAAGCAATGTGTCTTCAATGTACAGAAAGCCCTGGGATCAGAAGTGCTCACGCCATAAGATATGCATCAGGAAAATGGGGCCACCTCAGAGGCACCTCTCCTGACCCTTCTCTGCCACCCCTATCCTGTGCTCAGGGTCACGTTGCCCCGCATGTCCCACACTCATCCTGTGTACATCCGCTGTTACCCTGGCTGCAGCGGAAACTTCTCACCTGATGAACTTCTCCAGGCAGGAACCAGATCCTCCGGTGCTATGCTTCTAGCACTACACCTGGCGTAGAGAGGGGGTTCACTCAATGCATGTTCAGGGGCTGACATCTGGGCAAGCTTCCTTTTGCAGAAGAGGAAACTGGTGCTTAGAGAGAAAGACGGGGAAGGCAGGGGGAGGGAGAAAGAAATCCCCGCTTCTGGAACGCCGGGGAGCACGTCAGGCATGTGGCCCTGGTTTCTTCATTTTCCTCTCAGAACCCTGGTGAATCGGGCTTCCCTGTCCTGCAGACTTGCTAGTGAGTGCTGGGACACCCATTTATTTGGGAGACAGCAAAATGCACGTTGCACAAAGGCAAAGGCTGAACAGTTGGGGAGAACGACAGTTGGAGAGAAGAGCATCGGAGGCCTCGTGGTGAACGGAATGAGAGCTGTGCTATGCAGGAGGACGCCCAGGAGGCACTGGAGCCCAGGAGGCACTGACGCCCCTCGAACTTAGTGCTGGCCTGCCTTGCAGGCAGAGATACAAAATCTCCCAAGTTAAAATGTTGAAAGGCAACAGACCAAAACCAGAACAGCACAGTTTCCACCACCTCCCCTTCACCTTTGCCCGTTAGCAGAGTTAAATTTATAACAGAGTTAAATTTCTATGAATGAACTCATGCACGGAAATTAATACACACTAGTATTGGAAACGTAAATCAGAACAACTCTTTTGGATGGCAATGGATGTAAAAATACCTTAAAAATATAAAATTACTTTTGACACACAAAGAACAAGAGATTATTAAACAGCATCAAGTAATTTACCAACTTTGAAAAGAGGGGAAAACGTATCATATACATATTTGTGTACTCTGGAAGGTTCCCTATGGAAGGCAGGCCCTATTAGAATTCTCAGAGTCCGTCTTTCCACAGGAAGTCTCTTAGAGGTCACTGTCTTATTTTCCAATTGTCTGTGCTATGAACATATCCATTCCTGCATCACAACAGTACTTGTTTAAAGCCACCTGACATTAGAGCTGAAGGCACTTTCGTGATCATTTATTCTAACCCCCTTATTTTAAATTTGGGAAAATTGAGAGCTCAATGAATTTTCTCCAAGTCAATAGTAGAGGTGGGCCTGGAACACTGCATCTTTCTAAAATGTCCCATTTAATGCTACTCTTTAACTACAGGCCACACCAGCTCCTCTCAGAAGAATGCACGGTACACAGATTTTAAATAAGAAATTACATGCTGGCCCTCAAGAGGTTTAACACTGGTCCACACCATCTCAGCTTTTCTCTTGCCCTGGAGGCCCCAGCAGCAGAACCGTGAGCACATAAGCCATGGAATAGGTCCAGCCCTATAGGGTTTTGTGAGCCCCTCCCTGCTGATGTGGAGACCAGAAACTGTAGAAATAAAAGACACAGACACAGACACAGAGATAGAGAAAAGAGAGTTTGGGCTCGGGGGTCCACTGCCAACCAAAGCGTGGAGACCTGCAGTGGCCCCGAGCACTCTGACTTTGAGTACAGAGCAGTGGGCAGGGAAGGCAGGGTGACGTAATGGTGGTCAGCAACAGGGTCAGGTAAATCACGTGTCTTGAAGGTAGGGGGCCCAAGACTTTCAAGTAGCCGAGGCGAGGAGAAAACCTAATGCGTCAGCGCTCTTCGCATATTTGTCAGAAATATCAGGGTCACTAAGATTATGTTACTATTATTAATTCTTATCTCTTAAGAAAAAGAGAAACCAGGTGCAGATGCAGGGCATGAGAATAGACATGGAATGTGACCACCGAAGCACAGAGTCACAGAGACAGTCAAGCCCCCGGATGCCTGTGGTGTCCCTGACAGCCGTCAGGCCTTGCCACAAGAGCTCGGAGAAGCGGAGTTTTCCCTAACTTCCCCAGGAAGGAGACGTCTCGGCCATGTTGGACATCTCCCTCCCTAGCTGGCTCAACAGCGGGCGCTTTCACAGCGCTGGCACTGCCCAGGCAGACTTCATGCGGGCGTGACAGAGGGCTCAGAGCGTCGTGCCTTAGGGTCACTTGTTCACAGTGTCACCTCAGTTCCCTGCCTCATAACCTGAGAGTCAGGAGTAAAAGTTACACTGAGTATGTATCTTTACGATTATACGTTAACTGTAAGATTATATGTGATTATATAAAGGAATAACTACATGCCTACATTTCTGATTCTTTTCTAAATTAATATTTATATGGAAACAGGCTGAGGCTTCAGACCCTCGCCACGGCACCTGTGGGGATTCCCCCTACAGTGGAAGATGATGCTGCAGAGGTGAACATGTGTTCCTGTGGTCAGGGCATCAGCCACCATCGTCCTGCTCGGGCCTCTTCACAGGGACTGCAGAGAGCAGCGGTGATAAGGTGTGACCGAGGGCTGTTCTTTTTGTGTCATTTTAGTGATGCTGGGATGTTATGCAAGGAAATCTTTGGCATTGCAGTAATCCTGGATTATAAATAATTTAGCATATTTCTTTGTAAACCACAGGCCAGAATCCTTGCAAATAAGAAAGGATTAACTTTTTTAGAAGTACTTGCTCTTGAGACTTTAAGTTCAAGGCAGAACAATGCTTGCCGTGGTAATTCCATCTATTTTAAGATCACAAAACCATACCAAGTTGAAACCAGAGCAGAAGATATTAATGCAGTGCTCTCTCTGAAGTGCCCAATAGTGGGACGAGAAAGCTTTCAAAGGGAATTAAGTAGACAGAGAAAGCTCCCTGTTCATGTCCAAATCATAAGGAGGCGGCTGAATAGGATTCACAGTTCTCCGTGGGAAGGACCCACACCACAGCTAATGTTCAAAACAGAGGGGGAGATGTCTTGGGAAGATCAAGGACCCAGAATTCTGCTGTCAGAATCAGCTGCCTGCCCATTAGAGCCTCAAAAGGACCCTCTACCATGTGTGAGCCAATATGATCCTGCAAATGAGCCCACTTTTCTTTTTCTAACTGGCCCAAACTTTACCTGAAGGAAGCTGTCATTATGTAATATTTCCAAAGAACCCTTGATGTAAACTTCAGATCTGTTATGTGGGTGTACGCATGTGCACGTGTGTGTGCATATCGTGTGGGTGCACGTGTGAGGGTGAGGGGACAGCGAAGAGTCAGATGTATATGCAAAGTAGAGAAACTGATGGGCAGCTGCTCTGAATATGGAGGAACAGAGAAGCATCCAGAAACCTCAGGTCAAGGCTCAGCACCTGGTACATCACATAGAAAACAGTCATGAGGAGAACAATATTAGCTCTAGAGAAAGTCAGAGCCAGGAACAGTGGAAGAATCTAATGGGCAGCAAGAGAAAGAGACTCAGAAACCATCAGCCAGTAAGTAGGTGGCAAGGCAAGGATGTGAAGACGAGGACAGTCAGGGAACTGCACCTCCAGAGCCTGGGTTCCAGCGCCCACTGTGCTCTGGCCTCTGCCTGTCTTTCCAGCCTCATTTCCTGCTATTCTGCACGTGACTCCTTTACACCACCAAATTATAAATGCAGCCTACGCTGGACACTGTTTTCTAGCTTCTTTCCTTTGATCTGTGTGTTCTTTGTGCGAAGAAGAGCCTTCCTCCCTTCTCCTAAAAATGTTTCTCATTTTCTAAGATTTAGCTTTACGGTACTGCCTCCTGGATACCTTCCTGGCTTCCTAAACCTTCAGGGTGGGTTTAGTTCCACTCCTACATGTTCTGACAATATCTTGCTAACTTCCAAGCTTCGTCCAGAGGAATAAGCCAAAGAAGTTTCATCTTTGAAAAGCTCTAAAAGAATTATGGTTGTTTGGGGCAGGCACCGTATTGAGAATGATTCTGAGGCCTCATCCAGAATTCATTGGAGGGAGCGCTGCAGTTAGTTAAGGATGACTGCCACTTAAAGGTGTGGGTTTTAATTTAGCCAATCCTGATGAGGCCAGCATCCTCATTAGGCAGATGAGGAACCTGAGGCGGAAACATGGGAACTGTCTTGCCCAGTGTTTCAAGGCTGGTTAACAGCACACTCAGATAGGAATTCCAGGTCTTGGGATTCCGAAGCAGGTACTTCTTTTAAATCAGATTCCCAAAGATTCTAAATTTGGAATATGGAAACTCTTAACATATTTTTAACTTTTTCCAGGGGAGGAGGGTAATTATATAGTGATGGAGCCAGTGAGGAAAAGCTTCAAGCTTTTGCAATTTTGCTTGGACACCCACTCACCTGAACCTGTGTCTTAACATTTTTTTCCTTCCTGATCCTCCAAAAGTCCCTACCTTTACGCTTTTTTTCTTAAAGTGAGCACTGTTAGTACAGCCAGTGTCCATTACCCAGGTTAAAATGACTTCTGAGCCGACATTCCTGATATCACAAATATACAGTCAAAATGGATGCATACATCTCCGTCAGGGAGAACAGGCAGAAGTTGAAGCCACTTTTTCCAACTTCATCCTTCACTCCTCTCACTCTGGAAGTGAAACTTTCCTGACAAAGAATTATACTTAGAATGATTTCATTAGATAAACTCTTTCCCTATCTTACTGTGAAAGAAATTTTCCAGTGGGTTCCAGTTTCAGGAGGTTACAAGGTAAAAGGGAAGGAAAGTTGGCATGCTCCCAGCCTGACAAAGTTGTCACATTACCATCACCGTCATAAATTTAGCTGAGACACTGTATTCAATTCTATAATGCACTTACCTGAGCCATTAAATGGTGAGAAACACACAACATTTGCCTGCCCACTCCCTCTCCCACTGCCCTCTGCTTCCGTGAGAGTTTGGGATTCGAGATGAATTCTCCCAGCATAGCCTCAGCTTACAAAGGGTCATCTAACCTTTAAACTTCAGTCCAGCAAAGTAGGCTGAAGAGAATCACCAGGGTGTCTCCTGTTATGTGCTTCAACATCAAATGACCTGCTTCACCAGGTTACCCAAGGACACAGCTTTAACCAAAGACGTGAGAATTCCCAGAACTGGAAGCAAATGCGAGCTGATGATAGGACATTCCCTAAACCCCCTATCCCAGGATGCTCGACAGCAATTAGCAGCCATGTCCTTTGTCTCACCTCCGCTGTGTTTTTAGCAGCTCAGTTTCTTCAGAGGACAAGGCAAGAGGGAATGGGATTAAGCTGGGAGCCCTGATTTTCTGAAGGAAGAGGGTATTAAACATTTTCAAGTTTCTCTGTAGGGTTTCTGGACAACCCACCCGCCCCTGTGAAACTCCTCCCCACCACCGTTCTTGATTCTCTCTTTCTTTAAGTGCCCGCCTTACCCTTCCACAAGAAATCATAGCAACCAATATGCAGTTGAATTTCCAAGTGGCTGAAAAGAGGAGAAGATTCCCTTGTATTCGTTTGTCTGGATGTTTTAAATTTTATTTTAAATTTTGTACAAGCCCTCTAAGAAAGTGGCTCCTAAGGAAAGTGGTGGTGGGGGGGCACACTGAAGGAAGAAGTGGGTGACAGAGCCTCTAGGGGATCAATACATTCAGCTGCTCCCGTACACAAGGGGAAGGGCAGTCCAGGAAGTCGGACGGGAGAAGAAATCCCAGAATCATCCATTTTAAAGCTGAAAGGATCCTTAGAGGTCACCTGGCATCACCTCCTCTATTTTATAAATGAGGAAACTACAAGTCAGACATGCTAATGGACCCGTCCAAGGTTATGCAACTTGCCACGGGAAAACGAGGACCCCAACCCACACCTCTCAAGTCCCCCGTCTGGGTCCCTTCATCTTCTTCACAGCCCACAGCAGCTGCCACCTCGGCCAGGCAGCCATGTTGATCGCTCGAGTGTCTGCCGGAAGACCGGAAGTCTGACCCGGGACACCTCCCATGATGCTCCTTGCTCCAGCAGCCGTGTTCTCCAGAAACGCCCTCGGCTGGCCAGGCGGCCCGCGGCCAGAGTTCCTCCCGGGAGGAGCCGTCGCCGCTTCACTTCTTATGTGAAGCTGGCAAAGCCGCTGCAGCGATCATTTTTTTTTTAACACGGCAGCTCCCTGACAAGAGGATTAGAGCAGGCGGCTTTCAAAAAAGCCTCAAAATAATTTAAAACGCGCTATGCTAATGCCTGTCTCGAGCGGTGTACACTTTCGTGAAAAGTCATCCATCTCTTCCGCCACGCCCCGAGTACCCTCCTGTAACTGGCTCGGTTTTCTAACATTAAGAAAAAAATGAGTAGGACCGGAAATCTAACTGCACCGATGAGACTTCCGGAGCCGCCAAGCAAAGCTGGGTGTGGAGTCACCGAGCGGGGATTTTTGAGGGAGTAGGTGGTGGTTATTCCGGAAGACGGTTCCCGTGCGGTCTTCCAGGAGGGTGAGCAAGGGCCTAGAAAAACGGCTGCTCAGACGCTGGCGCGGCCCAGAATCACCTGGCGAGTCTGTGAACGCAGGTTGCGGGGGGGGGCCTCCTTCCCTGAGACTTTCTGACTCTGCAGGTCCGGGGCAAGGCCTGAGGATTTGTGTTTGCAGCACGTTCCCAGGAGCTGATGCTGCTGGGTCGGGGAACCACGCTCTGGGCACCTCTGGGCTTGCAAAGGCATCCTCAGGCCTCTGCTGCTGTGGCACTTCATTAACATGTGGAAGCAGGGCCGGGCGCCGTGGCTCAGGCCTGTAATCCCAGCACTTTGGGAGGCCGAGGCGGGTGGATCACGAGGTCAAGGGATCGAGACCATCCTGGTCAACATGGTGAAACCCCGTCTCTACTAAAAATACAAAAAATTAGCTGGGCATGGTGGCGCGTGCCTGTAATCCCAGCTACTCAGGAGGCTGAGGCAGGAGAATTGCCTGAACCCAGGAGGCGGGGGTTGCGGCGAGCCGAGATCGTGCCATTGCACTCCAGCCTGGGAAACAAGAGCGAAACTCCGTCCCCCTCACCAAAAAAAAAAAATATGGAAGCAGGCATGTGAGACGCAACTTGGAAATCCCTGCATAGGCCCAGCAGACGGGGCAGGAAATAAAATCGCACAGACACGAGGGCCCATCATCAAGCATGGAGCAGTGCCTTCAACAGGGAGGCGAGCAGTGTGCTCCAGCTGCTACAGTCACCCCTAAAAAGATAATGCCTGTCTGAGCAAAAGCAAACACCAGAAGGCTTAAAAACCCGGGGTCCCCATGCTCCTTCCTCAAGCAGTAGAAAATGTCTTTATGTAGAGAAAGTGCAGTGCAAATAGAAAGTAGGGCTCGATATCCACAAGCTCCAGTGACAGAATCTGCTGAGAAGGCCACATGACACACGAAATGAAATTCAGGTCCTTGATACCCGGAGGCAAGAAAGCGGACGGAAGATCCAGGAAAATCCAAAGGTTCCTGAATTTTTACAGTAAACAGTTCTGATCGGATTCACTTGCTATTTTGGAACATACATGAAGTTCATTCACTGGCATACATTAAAAAAGAAAAAAAATGGAAAAAGAAGGAGCTGGAGGACAAATCAGTAATTGCTCCTTCAGAGCAAACCGAAGTTACTGAGAAAATCTCCTATAAAGGCTCTGTCAAAACAAGTCACTTAAGGATTAGTGAGAGCTAAATCCTCCGTCAGAGAGATTTTTCTCAACAGTCGTAAATGGGTTTTAGTATCGGAAAATCTTAGAAAATATACTTCTGCCTCCATCCCCCTCTCAGAATGGCTCTTTTAATACCTCGGCATCTTGTGGGAGCACAGTATTTCCTTAGGCTGAGGCTTTTTATTTAAAAAATAAAATAAAATAAACTCTGTCATTCATGGGCCGGCAAAGTCGGTGGCTGGAAATAAACCTTTACAGGCAGTAAATGCATGTTTCAGAGGCTTACACATACAACACACATGGTCAAGTACGGTCTTTTTCTCTCTTGGCAATGCCCCTCATAACGATTAATATCAGCTAGGTCTCTTCAACTTTTTACCTTGTTCCATTTTGGTCTCTTTTTCTTAAGGTTTCACTGCTCAGTTTGTTCATTTCGTGAGGCTTAAAGTTCATCCTTAAAAATGCGTAGGTGATTCAGTTTTTTAATTAGAAAAAAGCAAACACTGCTAATCTCGAATTTTTTCAATGGCAGCCTTCTAGGAGCACACATTTTAATTCCATCAGTAGAGGGTCATCTTATTCAGTCTCTTAAAATCATCATGGGGGTCCATCCTTTATTTCTGGGCAGTCTCTTGCGGATTACAGAGGTCTGTCTCTGTTCATTGTATGAGTGTGCAGACAGACCCATTCATCCTGTAAGCACTTAGAGACACTCTGGACTTTGATCCTCAGGAGAGGGTGACCTGGCAAGGCCATTTTCCTATCTGCCTCCCAGATGGTCACAATCTTCTTTGTCTGCCCAAATCTTTCTTCTCTTATTAGTACTCAAAGCCAACCCATCTCAGACATCATTGGTACCAATCAATGGAAAGCTAACACCTGCACGACAGTCCATATGTGAATAAGGATTGATTTTACCCCCCTTGGATACAGAACTACGTTTCTAAACTTTCTATTTCCTCCATTAGACCCTTTAAAAACATCCATTTGTCAGGCAGGCAGAATATTTCTCCTGATACCTACACAGCAAGTCTTAGTTATGGGGCTGGTTTTGGGTATTACTATACTAGGCCATTCCTTAGTATGTGTGACATGAGCGAGTAATCAGTCATCCTAACCCCAAAATATTTCCCTTCCCAGTCTACCTTATCCCCAAAATTTCACCACTGAAAAATCCTTAAGACATTTTTAAGTCCAGAAATACCTTTTTAATATTAAATTATTCTGAGAGGCAACCCATTAAGTCTATTTAATTAGCAAGACTCTGGAGAATTTAGCCTTTTTTTTTTTTTTTTAAGCTGCACAGTCAAGGGAATTTAGGGTTGGAATGACAGAGGCCTGAGGAGAAATTCAAGAGCTGCCATTTCCTAGCACCATGAACCTGGGCAAGTCACTCAACCTCTAAGAGGCTCAGCTCTATCACTTTATCTACATGGGGCCTGACACTCGGGTAGTACTGAATACGCAAATTTCCCTTCTCATGGACTGGCTGGTCAGGGAGAGGAAGTCAGGACACAATGTCTACCCAAGGCTGAGAAGACAGAGGCAAAACCAGGATACATCCTGGAGAGGGCAGCTTCAGGAATGAGTCCTGGGGTCTGGGGTGGGGTGGGAGATGTTTTTGATGTCGTTTAATGGGTGGTAGTGGGAACAAGTAGAGTACTGGTCACTTGGAAAAGAGGACTGCAGAGTGGAGACAAGAGCCATGAAAAGGAGGGAAAGCTATAGAAAGAGCTGGCAAGGGCCATCTTCTGCATGCTCCACTCTTAGGTGGATCACCAGGTCTACCCACAGTTTTACAAATTTCACTCCAGTTCTGCCCAAACTTGATTACATATCAGGGCCTTTCACTCATTATCTCAAAAATGACATTCTGAGATCTTTGCCTGTGGGGTTAATGAGTAATCAAGAGGTATCATGTAAATTTCCACTTTACTATAGAACAAGTTAAACAGCTGCTTCAAATCCTTTCTTGTGGAGGAATGGGGGTAAGAATACCAGGTGAATATATAAAGAAAAGTGTGAACCAATGACCCTGGTAATGGTTCCAGAGACCAAGAGAGCTTATTCTGGGGGTAAGGATAAAACTTTCCATGTCTTATTCAACCCTGGATAAACCCAGGTTTCTGTATTCCACATCCACTGGACAGATGCCCTGTGGCTAAAGACATCTTTTTGAACCCCTAAATTGAAGCACTGGATTCCCAATGACGCGTGAATTTTATTTATGTACGTATTCTGATGAACTTTCACTTTCCTCAAAAGGATGAAGCTTAAATGAAAGGATGAACCCAGAACATGTACAGTGTAAAAATACGCATAGTGAAGGAGCTGATCTCAGCCATGATCAGTCTATCTTGAGCTTCCTGTTAAGCACCAAAGTGATGCAACAGGACAAAAAAAAACTGTACCCACAATAAAGAGGGGGAGACCCCTGAGAAAAGTAAGATGGTGCCCACACTGAATTAGCAAAAGACTTGATGTTTCCCTCCACCTTTACCTCCTTCTATTTCTTCTTTTTTTTTTTTTTTCTGAGACGGAGTTTCGCTCTTGTTACCCAGGCTGGAGTGCAATGGCGCGATCTCGGCTCACCGCAACCTCCGCCTCCTGGGTTCAGGCAATTCTCCTGCCTCAGCCTCCTGAGTAGCTGGGATTACAGGCACGCGCCACCATGCCCAGCTAATTTTTTGTATTTTTAGTAGAGACGGGGTTTCACCATGTTGACCAGGATGGTCTCAATCTCTCGACCGCGTGATCCACCCGCCTCGGCCTCCCAAAGTGCTGGGATTACAGGCTGAGCCACGGCGCCCGGCCTCCCAAAGTGCTGGGATTACAGGTGTGAGCCACCGAGCCCGGCCTCCCAAAGTGCTGGGATTACAGGTGTGAGCCACCGAGCCCGGCCTCCCAAAGTGCTGGGATTACAGGCTGAGCCACCGCGCCCGGCCTCCCAAAATGCTGGGATTACAGGCTGAGCCACCGCGCCCGGCCTCCCAAAGTGCTGGGATTACAGGCTGAGCCACGGCGCCCGGCCTCCCAAAGTGCTGGGATTACAGGCTGAGCCACCGCGCCCGGCCCCTCCCAAAGTGCTGGGATTACAGGCTGAGCCACGGCGCCTGGCCTCCCAAAGTGCTGGGATTACAGGTGTGAGCCACCACGCCCGGCCTCCCAAAGTGCTGGGATTACAGGCTGAGCCACCGCGCCCGGCCCCTCCCAAAGTGCTGGGATTACAGGTGTGAGCCACCGCGCCCGGCCTCCCAAAGTGCTGGGATTACAGACTGAGCCACGGCGCCCGGCCTCCCAAAGTGCTGGGATTACAGGTGTGAGCCACCGCGCCCGGCCTCCCAAAGTGCTGGGATTACAGGTGTGAGCCACGGCGCCCGGCCTCCCAAAGTGCTGGGATTACAGGTGTGTGAGCCACCACGCCCGGCCTCCCAAAGTGCTGGGATTACAGGCTGAGCCACGGCGCCCGGCCTCCCAAAGTGCTGGGATTACAGGTGTGAGCCACCGCGCCCGGCCTCCCAAAGTGCTGGGATTACAGGTGTGAGCCACCGCGCCCGGCCCCTCCTTCTATTTCTATCCAGGAGTAACACAAATGATGAACATGGGACCTTAAGTCGTCAAGAACTTGTAAGATTAGGAAAGGAAGCTGCAATTGTTTAGAATCTACTGTGTGCTCGGGATTTCATGTGCACTGACCCAAGTAACAGATGAGATGAGAACACAACGAAGCAGAATCCTTTTCTCCACTTTCCAAGCCGAAGAAGCAGAGGCTCAGCTTGGCTCAACTGCGTATCAGTTAAGTGACAGGAGGAATAAGATTCAAACTGAGTTCTGGTGACTCCACAGAATGGGGCAGGGTTAGGTTGGTCTTTAGGCTTTGGAGGCCTTCCGTTTACTGGTGGCGCAGGCTTAGTTTCAGGCTGCAGGAAGAGAAGTAAATAAACTGGTAAATCTTTCTGTGTAATTTTCCAAGGGTTGAAATACGGGCAGGAGAGCTGGTCCCAGGGGCTCACAACTATAATCCCAGAAACCCAGGAGGCTAAGGCAGGAAGACGGCTTTTAGACCAGCAACATACCGTCTCTAAAAATACACACTATCTCTAAAAAAAATAAAAGCGTTAAAATTAGTCAGGACTGGTGGTGCGCACCTATAGTCCCAGCCACTCTGGAGGTTGAGGTGGGAAGATCACTTGAGCTCAGGGGTTTGAGGCTACAGTGAGCTATGATCGTGCCACTGCACTCTAGCCTGGGCGACAGATTGAGACCCTAACTCTTAAAAGAAAGAAAGAAAAAAGAAATGGAGGCAGGAAAGGCAGAACCCTTCAGAAAACAAGGCAATGCGTTCTGGCTTTTTTTGTTTTTGTTTTTGAGAAACATGGGGCTGGATGGAGAAGTGCTCTAAGAACATCTAGTCAAAATGACTATGAAGAGGTTCTGTCTAGCGTACAGTTTTCAGGGAGTGGGTATGAGGGCACGATGAATGCCTGTTCTTCAGGCTTACTAATAGATGAGACCTTCGAGCTCCCGGAAAGCACCCAGCAAGTTACTGCCTTCATGCCACTATAAACTAGCGTTTGAGTAAGGGGTGGTCCGCATCCTACTTAAGGGGGTGAGGAGCAGCATTTCATTTGCAGGCCACTAAGGGATGTTCGCAATGCAACAGAAACTACTTCTCGTCCTTGATGGGGCAGCCGACATGTAATCACGTTTCACCCATGTCATCTTCCAACATCATCTTCTTCCATCCTTCTGCAGTATCTCTTAGGGAAGATCTCAGAGAAATAACTGTGTATATACCAGTTTCAAAAACCCTCAAGATGAAGAGCATGGAACTCTGCATTCAGCTACCTGGGCATGTCAAAAGCAGATAATGCAATACGCCAAAATTTAGTATATGGCCCTACATGGACATGGTAACTTCACAGCTCTTATCTGATTGAAATGCACAGAAGTGGATAGGAAATGACATGATTACTCATTTTCTGAGAGGAAAAAGGGGAAATCCAGTATAGTGACTGGGTGAAAAGTTAGTAATAAAAGGTAAGTGACCCAGACAGGGAGTTTCCTGAGCGAGCACAACCCGGCAGTTTTTAGCCACGCTTCTTTCACGGCGCTCTCAAGTTAGGGTGACACATACCTGATCCAACACTTGGCCATGTACTGAAACCACCTCTTACCGTTTCACCAGGTAAGGACGGCAGCAAAAAGCCTTTTCACCACAAGTAGCAGCCTCCTTTCCAAAACTCCTCCTCGCACTTCAAACTAAACCAACGACTAAGTAAATCTAGATTAAATAGAGCTTTATCAGGATGGAGTTTGAGTAATCTCTGAATCAACAGAATCTGGGGAATGTGTGTACAGAATATCCATTATACAAATGTCAGACCACAAAGTCAAACCCTTCGTTGAGATGCTGTTAAGGCCCTCCCTAATCCAGCCAATAGAGGAGAATGGGAGAAGCAGGATGCTAGCTTCTACTCCAGAGCCTGTTTTTCCTTATGCAAAGGCCAGGAAAGCAAATCTTTTCCAGAATTATTTTAGTTTCCTAAAAAGAACAAGATAGCCTTTTCTCATCAGTCTGAATAGAAAGCTCCTTTTCGGAGGTGCTTTAAGTGCTGCGGGTTAAGCTTCACTATCACATATCCTCACAACCATAATACAACCGGCAGCATTTGGTGCTTTCTGACTTGGTTGAGTACAAACTACAAAGCCCAAGACGAAAAAGATCATTTATTGCCTGCCAGATGGAATGTTTCAAAATGAAATGATTTCGTCACATCATTCGGAGAAAAAGGAAGAATAAGAATGTATGCTCAGATGCAGATTTACGTATGCTCAGAAAATGTTCAGCACAAGGAAATATAAACAGCAGCCCAAGAGCCTACAAGCTACTTGGATTGCCACAGACAGCCTTAAATGGTATCTTCTACACTTACGCTGAAACATGTGGAGTGCTTTTGAATATTGCTATTATAATACTCTAGTACAACTGGTAGCATGAGGCTGAATACGCCTTAGAGTCCGACAGAACTGGGTCCAATAAGAGCCTGTTCACTCACTACCCATGTTTGTTTGGGGCATGTATCTTATTTCTGAAATTACCTTACCATCTATAAAATGAGGACCACATGGCCCTCTTCCTAGGTTTTTGCATAGATATAATAAGGTTACATGTAACATATCTGGCCCTGACACATAGTACATGATTAATATTATTCCAGTCCTCCTCCCCTTAGGTCAGATACTTTATGTGTGTGTGTGTGTGTGTGTGTGTGTGTGTGTGTGTGTGTGTGTGTTTAGTATTGAAATTATGCCTATATGTAGGAGACAGGCAATAAATACTTCTTGTCATTTACTCAATAATGGACATTGATCATTTACCTTTTACACTGTCTAACTCAGAAGGTCTCAAATGCTCTTGATTCACGATGTTCTTAATGGTTCAGTCCATTTTTACAGCCCATCTCAGCTGAAAGAAATACCTAACAGTTCTGTTTATTTGTAAATTAGACCCAAACAACTTAACAAGTATTTATGTCCTAACAACTTGATTTCTGAAAAAAGAATATACATAAACTAAAAAAAAAAATCAATGACTCCTATTCATTGATTTGATTCATAATCAAAAGTACTTAATAGGGAGATGCACATGCCTGTTGGGCACCAGGCAACTTCTCAAACTCTGGCATCAAGTTGGATGCCCTCACCCTCATTTCCCGCTCCACATTGATTTCCACATGGTGCTGTTTTATACTAGAGCAATCTGCAAAAACCTAGCTTCTCATAGGTATGACATCACTGAAAGAAAGTTATGCATTCCAGTAGTGAAACTGTGAACTACCTTGAGCTAGTAGTTCACACGCTGTCTGACAGATGTTGAGAATTGCTGTATTTTCCTCAACTATTTAAAATATTTCCTGGCACACCTTTGAGGTCTCTGCAATGTCCAGAGTGCCCCAGCTCACACCTTGGGAACCCAGAGGCTAATTAACCATATTGAATCAGATTCATTTGCTATGCTACTACCAAAATATGAAGTGGACAGTGTTGTAGATAAAGCTGAATAACAGCATGACTTTTAAATGCAGTTCTAACTCAATTTTCTGTTTTGCTTCCATTCTTCAGTCATTGATATTTGGCTTTTTAGAAGCTGTCCTCATAGTGTCATACGATCACCAGATAAACTCCGCAGTGAAAGTTCTTTAGATTCAAATCTATGTTAAATTATTTCGATTTTTTTGATTAAAAAAAAGGCCAGGTGCGGTGGCTCAAGCCTGTAATCCCAGCACTTTGGGAGGCCGTGGCGGGTGGATCACGAGGTCAAGAGATTGAGACCATCCTGGTCAACATGGTGAAACTCCGTCTCTACTAAAAGATATACAAAAAATTAGCTGGGCATGGTGGCGCGTGCCTGTAATCCCAGCTACTCGGGAGGCTGAGGCCGGAGAATTGCCTGAACCCAGGAGGCGGAGGTTGCGGTGAGCCGAGATCGCGCCATTGCACTCCAGCCTGGGTAACAAGAGCGAAACTCCGTCTCAAAAAAACAAAACAAAACAAAAAACCGCATACAGAGTAACCCAAAGCTTACTAGGTGATCCTTTCAGTAAAAGGGATTTGTGGGCTGTGGGATCAGCTTCCTACTGATTCCTTTGAGATGAAGACAGGACGCTCCACCCTGCAAAAACGGGTTTGAAAAAAAAGGGTAGGGGGAAACTGTCCCTTTCCACATGAGAATGGCTCAACCCTCAAGAACGCTGCTTGCATGTTCACTGTTCTGCATTTAGAATCTAAGCCTAGGGAAGCAGCAGGCCTCGTCTCTGCTCCAAATCAGACTCTATCTTATGTTGTGTTAGAGTCACGTCTACATCGCTGAACGATGATTTAGACCTTGTTCAAAAGAGGGTGGTCAGAAGAGCACAGTGAGGCAGAAGACAATGCTGGTCAGTGCTGAAAAATGCCTCTGAGAGGAAAATCCCTGGTTTGTACTATCTGCTGATTTCTGTGTTAAAAATACTCCCACCATGGCTGAACGAGGTCACTGAATTCAGAGTTAGGGAAAGAGGCACAAAATGAGCTCCCATGAGCTGGCTGTTGCCCTTCACTGGGCAGAAGGCTTCTCTCCTCTTCTATAGCTGCCAGCGGAATGCTCTGAATCTAGGGACATACTTGCTCAAAGGAAGATTTGTAAATGCTCACGTTTATTAGCTCCTAATTGAGCATATCTGCCAGACACAATAAGTAAAGTTGAAACAAAGAGTGCTTTGGAGAAAAAGTAGGGTAATCCTAAGCTTTTCATGCAGTGGGTGAATTCTGGTGTTTTTCTCTATGTATGGGACACTACCTTGACCTTTCTGGCTGAGCCTATTAGCTCAGAAGTGGCACTCCAGCGGTCAGGTCGACAGGGATTCATCAGGCACCAACCACAGACTCGAAATTTATATTAGTTGTTTTGGAAGTTTCCAAGAGAAGACAATGTAGACTGTCCTGCGGAGGGAATGATGCAGGCGAGGAGAGAGGCTAATGGCACATGAAGCCGGTGCAACTGAGCTCTGGACTCTTCTCATTGAAACTTCAGAGTCAATCAAGTAACACGGTCTGTCTTCCCGGGGGTACTGTTGGCAGAGACCAGCAGGATCTGTTGTTTCTACTGCTGGGTGCGTTTACGGGCCCTACTGGCCGATTTGGCAAGCAGCTTTATAGAAAACGTCTCTGGGAACCATCCCGCCCCCTGCGAGTCAGTCATCCTCACGGTCCTAATTCTGTCCAGTTTGCATCAGTCCTCCTCACTCTCTGCAGTCCACAGCACATGATAGGGTCCCGATGTTCAAGGCCCCGCTTTATTTTGAAACTCAACTGGCAGAGCGATTACATTCTACCCACTATTTCCCCAAGTATTAGGCAATGCGAAGTGGCAATTTTACACCATGCCAGCCCAACGTAAATTCACAGACGAGTGCACACCTGATCTGGAGTAAAGAGAAACATAACAGTTATTAAAGGGGTGATTACCTTCCCAGGGGCCATGAATTTAAAATGATGCAAAAATCAAAGGTTGGTCTCTCAAAGTTCACATGGTGATTTAAATAGGGGTAACAACGAATATAACACCTTCTAGCATGTTAAAACTTCCACAGCAAACCTCGTCTATAATGCTTTGTTGCTTCATTGATTTGAGAAGCTTTGGGGGGGTACATTTTGCATTCATGTACGACATTTTGCGTTCACATACGACATATAAAGTATCTTGTTTGCTTACAAAAATGAAAGCTCAATACCCACAATCCTCAGGTTGCTACCACTTCTCCATCATTCACACTGAGTGCTCAGTGTTGGGAACAGCATTTGCTCTGCCCTTGAGGAATTTGCAGAGCAGTTAGTAGGTGTCGGTGTCCTTTGCAGCGGTTCAAACAATAACTATCATAACATATTTGAAACAAGCCAATTATTATGCCATTTGAACACTTATCCTCCCTAAGAAATACCCTGGGTTTTACTGAAGGCCGTCTCTCTTAATAAGGTTTTTCTTTACGATATGAGCGTCCTGGCTGGAAAAGTGCTGAACTTGATACATGGTTTGGAGTAAGAGGAGAGCCTTTTCCCTCGATAGTGATTTGCATGGGAGCTAACGAGCCTCCTAGTTGGGGAGGTGAAACTTGGTCACTGAGACAGAATCCAGCAGGGCCAAGCCAAGTCAGCCACAAGCCAGCAAGTAGACGGGGAGACACTGAAATGGGTGAGTTGTTCTGCTTCAGTCTGGTGGCCGATGTTTGAACTCATTTTACCCTCTCTTCCAGAGGCTATGTATGTACACCTTAGGTAGAAAGAGCTACACACGGGAACTGAAAGAACCTTCACCAAATTCCAGGACACTTCGGGGCTCAAACTACTCTATTCAAAGCACTACCTTTCTAAATGAGCACAGAGACAGAAAACTTCTTCCTCACGTCAGCACGGGCTGCTATCCTGTCATGGTAACAAACCGCTGAAGAACCTTGGTGGCTGGGGTCTCCTTCTCATAACCGTGAGAAGGAGCAATAAAGAAAAATAGGGGTAGTGTGGTGTGGGGTGACCAAGGCCGGTGCTGAAGACACTGGCAAAGCTCAGAAGAGCAAGCAGCATCCAGTGGTGAGTGGAAGCCCAGATTAATTCTGAAACACGCATAAAGCACTTCTACCTCTTTGGGAACTCAAAAAATATTGAGGTTGGGATGAGCTGCGTGAAGGACTGAGTTACCTGAACAAATGGGTGAGGGCTTGAGGTTCTGGGAGCGCTCATCTTTGACGTTAAGGAGACTCATTCATCCCAAGGGCTGGGAAGGCTTGGAAATACTTTGGTTAGGGAAACTGGCATCGACCCCTCTTCTTCTTTTAACTGATATGCAGTCTTAGCCCTGTTATCATCTCTGATCTTGACCATTTCCCTGAGCCACTGGGCAACCAATGTCTCTTTCGGAACACTTGGAAGAAATGTGAATTCACTGGTTTCCTCCAGAGCAGCCAGAGCTTCCCCAATTTGCATCGTTACACGAGTGCAAAGCACGAAGCTAAAAAATGAGATTCTTAAGAAACGTCAAAGACAGCTCATTAGATCAACTTTTTTTTCTGTATATGTGTGTTTGTTGTGTTGTTTTTTTTAAACAGGGACCACTGTGCTTCCTTTCAAGTGACAGGAGTTGTGACAGCTGCTCTGTAAGGCATTCAATGGTTAATTAAGACACGAGTGTCATCGCTGAGCTCTTTTGTGCTTCATAGAAAGCAGTTGCTAAACAGATGAAAGTAGGTCTGAGGCAAGGGGTAGCATAACTATTATTTCAATTAATAAATCGCTCTAAAAGTGAAGGAAGTGAGAAAGGCCTCAAGAGCGTCTGTCTCTGCCCCGGTTCTGTCAGGAAAATGAAACAGAGCACTTGTGATTGCCATTGCTTCTGTCTAAGCGATACAAGCAAGTAGGGTCACCTGTGCTGAGCAGGTTAGAGCCTGCCTGGTTCTTGGGGCACCCCCTAGTGACATGTTCCTATACCCCGGCATATCCCTTTCCTTGCCACTCAAAGAAATGGTGCTGAATTCACCTTGTTCTTCCACCGCCTCATCCTCTATTCTCCCCTCTCTTCCACCAAAGCCCTAAAATGTATTTTCAGATAAATATCAGGAAAGCATTTATAAATATTTCAGAGACGTTTCATAAATAAATCAGCAAATCTACAAAAAGACTTCTCTCTTTTAATGAGATCTTGGCTGTGGTATATGCCTTTTATTGGAGCATCATTAAAACCAGTTGGGAAGATTTTTATACTGGACTCTCTTTTGGGGGGCTTCATAATATATGAACAAGCCTGCTATGCATCTGTGAAACGTGCAGCCTCTTCTTCTGACAGATTAGGCAGTCCTGGCGTGAGGGAATAGCTTTTACTCTTTTTAAAGTAAATACTAATCAATAGCAACCGCACCGACAAAAACCTTCTTGCTACCTAATTACAGCACAGCTACTCATAGACCCCAACAGAATTTTCCCCTGGATGTAACAAAATTAACTACCAGAGGCTGAGCTACTGAATTAGCACCATCCCTCTATTCAAATGTAATCCACACAACACCCCCAACTACCTCATGTACCATTAAAGTACCATTTGTATGTGTAATTTTCAAACAGCGTCTAAAGGTCGTGCCCACATCAATCTTTTCAAAACACTCATCTGCACAGAAAATCAAACCGGCAGGGAGGTGGTCCCAGCCATTCTAGGAAATCTCTCTCTCTCTCTGAAATATTGTTTGTAGTTTCTCTTCTGCAGCTTAATGCCCTCTGTGGTCTCTTTGGCCGTGTCAGAAATAGCCAGACTGTATCAGAGGCAAACAAGTGACTTTAGATACTTTAGCAAGCAAATCTAGTACCCCCCAGCTCCGGCTGATCTAGGGGCTAGCTAGGCACGAATCCTGCCGATAGTTTGGATGGATACTACAGCCACTTTGGTTAGTAATAACTAATGTATTCTGAGATGGAGTCTCACTCTGTCACCAAGCTGAAGTGCAGAAAGTGCAATCTCGGCTCACTGCAACTCAGCCTCCCATATTCAAGCGATTCTCCTGCCTCAGCCTCCCGAATAGCTGGGACTATAGGCACGAGCCACCATGCCCAGCTAATTTTTTGTATTTTTAGTAAAGACAGGGTTTCACCATGTTGGTTGGCCAGGATGATCTCAATGTCTTAACCTCCTGATCTGCCTGCCTCAGCCTCCTAAAGTGTTGGGATTACAGGCATTAGCCGTTGCGCCCGGCCAATAATAACTAATACTTTTATTGCACATTAGGATTGTAAAAACAACTTGTACCTGCATTTTTAAACTCATTATTATTATTGGCAATTATAGTAATAGCAGGGGCTGTATATTGAGCATTTTCGATAAGAGCTTTACATATATAGTCAATTAAACCTCATAACAACTTTATAACTTAGGAATTATTTCCTCTATTTCAAAACCAAGGAAAACGAGGCTTAGAGCAAGTATGTGACTCAAAATTCTCCAAGCAGCAAGAAGAAGGGAGCACCAGGGTTTGATCCCAATTTTCTGACTCTGAGGGTCATTCTGACATGTAATCACTTTGGGAAGGAGGGATCATCAGCATCACCAGCTCCCCACCAACACTGTCACACCATCATCGTCAATATACTCCTGCCTTTCATACAGAGAGGTACAGCAACTTCTTCAGGGCTACACAGCATGGAAGGGTTTGGAAGAAGAGATTTCTACAGCAAGATAAAGGGAAGAGGCAGCCATGGGGATTCATGGAATGGATGTCTCTCTAAATGTCTCTTACGTCCTTATGGCCACCTAGAATAGAAGGTGGCCATTCTATCTATCACCTTCAAAAGTGAGTGGAAAGAGTAATGGAAGAGCATTAGAGACACAGGGGCCATCCACTCAGACCAGACACCAGCTAGGTGACGTTGACCTTGCCATCCCCTCTCTGGGCTCGGTGTCCTAGATTACATAATGAGCTAGAATAGAAGATCTCTCAAGTCACTTCCAGATGCAACATTTTATGCTCTTAGTTTGTGAGTTCTTTGTGCTAGAAGAGGCCATATATGGAAACCTAACATAGTGTTACTTTCTCAAAATGACCTGGAATGTGCCCTGTTAGGACTAATACACCCATGTCGTCACAAAACCACCTCTTGATAAAAGGAGGAGCGCTGGGCTGAGGATGCCCAAATTTAGTGTTTTTTCAGAAATACTTCACCACTCCCGGAGCCAACATGTACAAATAGCACCTGCTGCACTCCCTCCACATGCTGTGTGTCACTTGGCAAGGCTTCCCTGCTTGTGAAGAGGTCTATGCAAAGTCACCAAGGTCTGTAACTCCAGCTAGAACTCAAACACTGTAATTTTTCAGCAGTAGACTCTTTTGTCAGAAACCTTGCTCCCAGGTGCACAGTGAACATAGAGGATCCTTCTCTAATGGGAGTCCCTTGAGTGCTTCCATTCAAAGATGCCAGGTTCTGGCCTGTGAGGCTGGGCATGGGGTCAGCTAGAATGCTTGGAATGCCCCACCTCCACCCAGATAGACACTGGCCACAGGTGTCTGGGGCTCCTGAGTCTTCTCTCCCGCCTGTGGCTCAACCGGGCACGGGTGACTTCTGCCGTTGCGTTTATAGTTGATCCATGTTGGTGAGGTCTACCGTTAGCCTGGTCTGGAAGGGACATGCACCTTCATGCCTGAGCTGACCCCGGGGTGGGTGGGTGGGTGTGGAGTAGGGGGCTTTTGGTGTCCAGAGGCAGTTGGCATCACATTAATTCCATTTGAATATGTTTTCCCTTGATTCAGAATGAACTGAGAGAAGCAAAAAATACTAATCAAAATGGAATGCAAATATCCAGGGCTCCTTTCTCTCGGAAAATGCCCTATTTTCCCCCCTCCATGGTACTAATGTTTTAGAAATAGAAGGCACCTCTGGAGAGACAGGATAATGCCAAATTTTCAAATCTGTAGAAAATGAGTACAGGGGTAGGCGGCACTATTAGTGCTACTAAAAATAAGCTTTGGGAAGCTACAATAAATGGAAAAACCAGAAGAGTCATTCCTTTTTTAAACTGTACTGAAAATCCTGTATGTTCGGGAGCCATTTTCTCCAGAGATTCCAACAATAATACTCTGAATTCAATACCCATTTCAACAGCGGCCTCTCTCCCATTTTGTTCCCCTCCCTTCGCCACTGCCCCAGTAATGCAGGCTAAATATTAAGCTTATTGCCCCCCCAGAAAGCATGGTTCTGCCAAATGAACGCTGTGCCAGATGCCAATAACTGGGGTGAGTATGCCCTGCATACTGCCTGGTGTACTGAAGATAGGGATTCTTTTACTTTATTTTATTTTATGTATTAATTATTTTACAGAGAGTTCTAAAGTGACTGTAGACAAACAACCCAGGGATTGTTTGAAGAAGAGGGATGTCCCCTCAGACTTGGGGATTCTATCACCGATGCAGCCTGGTATGCTGCCCAGTTCATTTCTCTCTCAGTGGACAAGCCTCTTTGTCATTATTACCTCCAGAGGGAGACACCCAGGGGTCTGCTCACACCGCCCATTTCCAGGCAAGTGGAAGCATGTCCTGAAAAGTAACCTGAACCCCGGACAGCTCCATCTGACTAGAGAAATGGTGGCAAAGGAATTCCTGCTGTGGTGCCAGTGGAGAACATAACAGAGTTACCCCTCTCCGCCCTAACACTCAGACTGCAAGGACACTGGCTGCCAAGACGCGACCTGCTTGGAGTTCCATTGCAGATATTCTGCTGGATGTCTCCACCAGCCTCAGCCACAGACTCCCAGCTGAGCTGAGCTGTTCTGAGGATTCAGGAAATTTGGGTGATTTTAACAGAAAAACAAAGCCTGGCTCCCCATGTGTCAAAGCTCTGGAGACTGGCTCCTTAGAACCTAGGTGGGCTAACGGGAAAAGCCAAAGTTAGCGGTAAACCCAAGACCAAAACTTAGGTCTGCCTTTCCATCTTCTCTCAAACATGGCTTTTATCGAACTACTGAACCCTCACACACAAAAATAAATGTAGAAAGATGTACTCTGAAAAAAAAATCTATAGAAAAGAGAGTCACAAGTTATTTATAAAGGCGGCATTTGTTAAGGTACCCGAACAGCTTCCCTGATTTTATAGGCACAGCGTTTGTTAAAGTAGCCAATCTACTGCTCTCATTTTACAGGCAGAGAAACAGAGGAAGAGAAGGCTGAAGGTTCTGAACAGGACCCCCACTCAGCATATGTCACATCTGGGGACAGAACCGTGCATGAGCTTTTGCCTTCTCATTCAGCATTCTGACCGCCACACGGGGCCCTGTTGTTCCAAAGAGCCTCTGGAAAGAGAGTGGCCTTAAGTGTGACGGGAGTGAATGGCCAAAATTGCTAATGCCTCCTTGTTTTTTACAAAGTGATCTGGGATGTATTATTATTTCTTTCCACTCTTTATTTTAGTCTGGGCATTTTTGCCTCTTAAAAGCAGCTAACCCTTTACCATGGCGGTGATGCAGAAATCTACCCATCAAGGAAGTCTGAAAGCCCTTTGCTTCCTGCAGAAAAATCTATATGTGCCCTTCAGCCTCATAATTGAGTTGCAAAGGGGAAAACTAAAATTGTTTCCTAGCTGTGTGGAGCCATTCTCCCCCACATGCCAATAAAAAGCAAGTGGTGTTTTTGTCCATAGGATGCCCAGGTTCAGAGTCAGATCCATGAGGCTAAACAAGGGCTAGGTTATTACCAACAAACAATTACACTCCAGGTTGTATTGAACAGAGTGAGATATTTGAACTCTTGAGACTAATTGGAAGGGTTCTGAAATGTCAATGTTGACATCCCCTGTCTGGATTCCCTAAACCGCAGTGGAAACTAACCCTGAATCTTAAAAATACTGGCTTCCAGAAAGCCCTATTTTTATCAGGAGATGTGAACAGGCTAGTCACCGAGCCGCTAGTGCCTTTCTTTGCCATCAGATAGTCACAGCCATCTGCAATATCTTTTTTCAGAAAATTATTTGGAAAATCGAGTAAATAGCGTAAAGCATTTTAACATGTGAAATACTCTTCTTATTCAATCATAATTATTCTCTGCAATACGTGGAAGCCGGTGTGAACACCATCCACCTCAAAACAACCTTGTGAAGTTGGGGTCCCATTTTCGGTATGAGACTCAGAGAGTTTAGGTGGCTCATCGAAATTCACAAAGAAGTTAGAGCGACAGACAAGGTACAAACCCAGATTGGCTGCTTCCATCTCATTTTCTCTACAGAGTCACACGGTTTATCTCCTGATACTTGCAAAATGTTTTTAAAGGTTAAAAGAGTGATACTGTAATAACTAATTAAATTCATCCCCACACTGTCAGTTATGTCAGTATTTAGGAGTTCACGCTTCTCTCCACTGACATAAATCATCTTTATGAGTCTCTGTTTGTTTGTTTTTTTCTTTTTGAGATGGAGTTTTGCTCTTCTTGCCCAGGCTGGAGTGCAGTGGCGCAATCTCAGCTCACTGCAACCTCTGCCTCCCAGGTTCAAGTGATTCTCCTACCTCGGGCTGCCGAGTAGCTGGGATTACAGGTGCCCACCACATGCCCAGCTAATTTTGTGTGTGTGTATTTTTAGTAAAGGCGAGGTTTCACCATATTGGCCAGGCTGGTCTTGAACTCCTCACCTCAGGCGATCTACCCAACTCGGCCTCCTAAAGTGCTGGGATTACAGGCATTAGCCACTACGCTCCATCGATTAAATAATTTGAGGGAAGGTCACAGAGGTGAAGAACGAGCACAACAAGCATATTAGAAACCCCTCAATTTGTCCATTATTTTGCTTAAGACAATGCCTGTTAAATCCCCTGGACCAGGCCAGGAGCAGTGGCTCAGGCCTGTAATCCCAGTACTCTGGGAGACTTACGTGGGAGGACTGTGTGACCCCAGGACTTTGAGACCAGGGTGGGCAACACAGCAAAACTCTGTCGCTAGAAAAAAAGAAAAAGAAAAACATAGCCAAATGTGATGGGGGGCACCTGTCATTCTAGCTACTTGGGCGGCAGAGATAAGAAGCTCGCTTGAGCCCAGGAGTTCAAGGCTATGGTGAGCTCTGATCGCACTGCTGTATGTACTCCATCCAGCTGGGATTACAGGCTGGGCAATAAAGGGAGACCGTGTCTCAAAAAGCAAAACAAAAACATCACCACCTCTTGGTGCTAGAGAAACAGTCTCTGGGGAATGCATTAATAGGTGTGATTTAAAAAATTTCTAGAACTGCTTTATTGAGGCCTAGTGTATATACCACAAAATCCACGCATTATAGGCTTGCAATTTTATAATATTTAATGATTTTTAGTAAATTTATAGAGTAGTAAAACCATTATCACAATGTAGTTTTAAATACAAGCTCAACTTGAGAAAAATAATACTTTGAAAAGGTAACATTGCTTGCCCAGCCTAGCACTATAGGGTTTATTCTTACTGATAATCTGCCTAACTTAGGCTGCACAAAACACTGGGTAAGGGCAGCCATGCTCTGGAGGACTTCCTCTTTCCCTGGCTTCTGAGTGATTATGTGCTGGGATTTAGCAGTGAGCTCAGAGCCTACCACCCCGTGCTCAACCTCAGGGAGGGGCCCTTGGCCTTGGTGTGGACATGGAAATCCCTGCCACGTCCACAGCCTCCACGCTCTTTACATGGAAAGTTACAGAGAGCTCCCAGTTACACCTCTGGTTTCTAGAGCCAGTAGAGCAAGCCTGTGATCAGCCCCTCCACCCCAGCCTCCTACACCCACCTCTCCTAGGAAAGCCAGGAGGAAACTGGACAACATCTGGGCATTCCATTTGGTTGCCAAGTCCCCTGATTGTTTCTACATTTCTAAGAGACCTTCAGTACAACTTCCCCCATGACTGCCACGTGACAGGCTATGCTGTCCTTTATCAGGACACCAAATGACTTACTTCATTCCAGCTCTTTCTGTTTCACTGTGAGTCAGGTGGAAAACAGAAAGGTGGCCCTATTTTAAGGCAAATGTTAAAACAAAGACACTACTGTGCTTTGCTGGCATTTGTTAGGAGTAGACACAGTCAAAGAATGGCTATGGGCAAATATTCGGAAGAGTATAGAATCTGCTTAAATACTATGGATTGACTGTATAGGACGTCAAAGTCTCAGCTGTAGAGTTAGAGTCATTAAGGCGGGTCTCAGCGAAAAATATTCACGCCTTTACATGCATGCTGTTTTGTCTTTTGAGAATTATCTTTCCGCTTCCTTCCATCTCATAGTTCCCCAAACCCAAAATATTGACCAGTCCTTTGCCATGTCACTGCTTCCTGTGGGACTCAGGCAGGTGGATTAGGTGATTCTGTTCATGTCTGTCTCCCTTTCACATTGTGGGTTTTGTAGGAAAGGGACTGTGTCTATTTATCTCTGTCACCGTAGTATATAACACAGTGTCTGCCAATAGATGATCTGCACTCCACTGACTGGGAAGAGCCTGTGAAAACAAAGGGGCACACATTGAGAGCAAGTATTTCCTGCTTTGGCTGTGCTAATTTGCTGTATTTTACATGGACAGGGAATGATGTGTGATCATTTGTTGAATTAAGAAATTGTTTTGGGCTCAAGAAGCACCAAATGTAAACTTCAATGTCAGATAGCGAGAGAAAGGGCAGGAGGTTCTGAGGAAGGGGCTTTCCCAAAGTGCTCGCCCATGGGGAGGTAAGGGGAGTGCAGGTTCCTAGCTGCAGAGAATAAATTCGCTAAGTCCACCGCCATTCTTTGTTAGAACCAGGCAGCCACTCCTCCTTATATACATCTATAGGCATGGCAAGAAATACAAGGGTGAGCTTTCAATTTGTGGTTTATGGAATTGCCTTCACAATTTGAATTTTATCTACCATGTCCACTGTTCTGTCTCCAAGACTTAGCACAGTACCTGGCACACAGAAAGCAGTATTTGTGATGCAAATGAGTATTTCATAGTCTGGCTGGCTTCTTTCCCATTTTTTTTTTAATTCTACACTAAAACTGCAGTGTCCTGGAATAAATTCTCTACTGAACAACTCACTTGACAGGGAAGTAATCTGTGAATGTGATTATGTGATTCATAAACGGATAGCAAATCCATGGAAACCAAGGCTTCGGAGTTCTACCATTTAGAAAACAAAAGCAGTGAAGACTAAAAATCTCAGACATTATAAAGTGATTATGTGCCTTCTGGGTGACCTCAGAAATACCAGAGGACTCTGGGGGCCAGTGAGCCACCCACAAAGAAACCTCGGTGAAGGACAGAGCACTGACGTTTCTTCGACACTTGCTCTGAATCAGGTATCCGGCCAAATGCTTCCACCTCTCATTCTGTACTCACAACAAACTCTACCAGATGGTTATGGTGATCATGACATTCCAAATGAGGAGGGGAGATCAGAGAGACTATCTGTCACACCCAAGATTGCCCAGCTAGAAAGGAGCCACACCAGAACTTGAACACTCGCCTATCTAATTCTAAAACCTCAGCTATTTCAGCCCACTGTGTTCCTCAGATTTTGAGTCCCAGCGAGTCAGAGACAAGGCTCAGGGCAGTTATCCCTGTAGCCTCGTCTCCCCAGTATGGGCCAAAAGAAGCATCAAAACATGCTTTCTGAGCTGCATTTCAGATCACAAGCACTGGGACTTCTTTCCCCGGTAAGGGGTCTGACTGAATCCTGGCCACTGCCTCCACAGGCCCATACCTACAGAGTACTGGCTCTAGAGGAAGTTCTCAGGCAGCACTGATTCCACTGGTGGGGCACTCGCCCCAGTGTGAAGGAGGGGCTCATTCTTAGGCACCTCACTTTTCCTCCTTGGGCCTCAATTCCTTATCTACATTGAAAAGATACGCTACATTGTTTCTTGACATTGTCAAAGTTTCCATGATGGCACAAATACTCAATTTCTGCACTGTCTAGGACACTCATCACTAGCCACGTGTGCCTACTGAGTACCTGAAACGCGGAATGACTTAAGAACTGAATTTTTAATTTTATATCATTTAAATTAATTTAGGTTTACATTGAAATAGCCATATGTGGCTACTGGCTCCATTACTGGGCAGTGAAACAAGGAAGCTTCAGCTTTAAAAAGTGGAAAAGGAAGCAGCGTAAGATCGGAATTCTAGCTCACTAGAATATGGGTTCAAATCCCATTCTTTCACTCACAGGCTATGAGGCCAAGTGCAACATATTTAAACTCTTCAAGTCTCAGTTTCTTCTTCTATAAAGTGGAGATAATAATGGCTTCCGCATGAATTTAGTGGGAAAATTATACGAGATAAAGCACTTAGCGCATTGCCCATCACATAATAAGGTCTCCTACAGGAAGGTATTAGAATAATCTCATGAAACAGCACACACCTGGGGGCCGTTTCTTTCCCTAATTAATCCATTATTTCCTTCACCAGCATGTCACATTTAAAAGTGAATGGAATCAAGCCTGTAACCCCATCACTTTGGGAGGCGGAGGCGGGTGGATCACGAGGTCAAGAGATTGAGACCATCATGGTCAACATGGTGAAACCCCGTCTCTACTGAAAATACAAAAAATTAGCTGGGCATGGTGCGTGCCTGTAGTCCCAGCTACTCGGGAGGCTGAGGCGGGAGAATTGCCTGGACCCAGGAGGCAGAGGTTGTGGTGAGCCAAGATCGCGCTATTGCACTCCAGCCTGGGTAACAAGACTGAAACTCCATCTCAAAAATAAAAATTAAAAAAGTGAATGGAAAAAAAGGAAGGTTTAAAATCCACTGGGTGGGGCACTGGAGGGGGAGGCGAGGAGTGACGGAGACAGCAGTTCTGCCGACTTTACACTTTTCCCAGGGCTGTTCCTGTTCGTGTTGTTTGACTGATTGGGTCAGATTACACAAGATCTAGCTAGATGTTCAGATTCTCTCCAGTGCATCTGTGTTGTGTAATCCTCCCAGCCTTGTAAAGGAACCGTTCTGACTGGTCAGGGACTGCACAGGAGGCGTCTTCACTGAGATTCACAATTCACTGGAAATAAGGGATGAGACCTTGGTATTCTATGACAGATGTGCAGACAGTCTAAAACATCAAGACAACATTTTCTGTGCTATTTAACCGGCATTTCTGAGGTGGAACAATTAAACAGAGGTCTGCCCACTAGACTAAAGGAGAAAGCAATCAACAAGGAAGTCAGTCCCTCGCTCCCTTTGTCCCCAAATAAGCCAATTCTGAATATTTTGCATCAGATTCCTCTTAAGAAATAGCTTCCTACCCATCCATCCCTTGAAAGTGTCATTAGAATTGCCTGGATAAATATATATTATGCAACCCCAATGCCCAGGCCACATCACATTCACCTAAATCAGAAAAGGTGATAGGTAAGTGTGGCACCCAGGCCTCAGTATTTTTTTTTTTTTTTTTGAGACGGAGTTTCGCTCTTGTTACCCAGGCTGGAGTGCAATGGCGCGATCTCGGCTCACCGCAACCTCTGCCTCCTGGGTTCAGGCAATTCTCCTGCCTCAGCCTCCTGAGTAGCTGGGACTACAGGCACACGCCACCGTGCCCAGCTAATTTTTTGTATTTTTAGTAGAGACGGGGTTTCACCTTGTTGACCAAGATGGTCTCGATCGCTTGAGCTCGTGATCCACCCGCCTCGGCCTCCCAAAGTGCTGGGATTACAGGCTTGAGCCACAGCGCCGGGCTGGCCTCAGTATTTTTTAAAAGCCCCCTCACCCCAGGTGATTCTGATGTACAGCTAAGTTTGAGGCCAAGTGTTCCAGATCTGGGCAGAAACTCAGGAGTTAACTGCATGGTGAGCTCTGATCTGTATCATACACTCAAGGCCTAATCAGAACATGCTGATGTTTCGGTTAGCATGCATTGCTTATTGCAACTAGAATATTTCTCAACCAACATCTTTCTTAATGAAGTCTAATTTGGGCCAGTTCTACACTGTTAGAGTTGACAGGGAAATTCCCCATCGCACTAGCGATGGGTGGGGGTGGTGCTTTAAAATCAAGCCTTGAAAAAGTATCCGGCTTCCAGAGCCCAAAACTCTCAACAGAGGAGTTGGTTCAACAACTTCTGCATACTGCCACCTGGTGGGGCCCGGACCCAACTTCACCACAGCTCTGCATCCCTGGGCACCTACCCGCCTCCCCAAACAGATGTGATTTAGGAAAATGTCTTGCATTTTCAATCCAATTGACTGGTGCTTTCCACACTGATCAGACTTCCTTCTCCTTTTTCCTCCCATCTGGTTAATATAATTATTGCTTTTATGTTGCAAAGCCATTTTATGTAATAGCTTTGTTTGTTACTATGGCTACAAGTTTAGTAGCAGTTTGGAATATAAATCTACCATCCCTGAAAGGAGCTTTCTGTTTGTCAAGGTGCAGCCCTCAGGTGCATCAAAAAGCAGAGTAACGGTGTTAGATCCTGCCGTAAGGAAAGTGGCCTTTCTTGGTCTTTCTGTATTTGAAAGTTCTATAAGCCAAGCCTAGACACTCCTGGGAAATCGCTGGGTGCTGTCCCACTTTCTCCCTCTGGAAATTTCCTGACTGATGAGGCACCGACAAGCAGCCCTATCAGGGAGAAAGTGGGAAACGTCGGCCGAGGGGCAGCTGTGTTTGCTGGGCCAGAGCCTTCGCATTGCATAACTGGTGTTTTCCCTCGTGGCTTGACTCTTGGCTGATTTATTTGCCAGTTAAAGGCAAGGGCTGAGAATATAATCTCTCAGGAGTTAAGTTTCTCTGAGTGTAATCCCTTCCTCTCACACATGTGAAGCATTGGCCCTTATTTCCTGATGGAAGTGGAGTTATAATCTCTGTTTGGAAAGTGGTAAGAGTTCAGTGCTGGGTTCAATCTGCCACCTTCAAGTGACAAAGCGTGACAGCGCCTCTGCTATAGTGCTTCACACCCAACTGAATCAGACCCAGCCCTTTGAGCAGAACAGTGGGACGGCCTGTGAAGTTGGGCTTTCTTCCCATTCTCAGCCAGTAACAGCGAACCTTGGAGAGTTTATAGAACGTGTCCATGTATGTAACCTCACCTAATCCTCGTGACGACAGGAGGTATGTGTGGCCCTCAAGCTGGCATCACTCCCATTTTACAGAGGAGGAATTTGAGGCTCGGAAGGATTATGCACCATCCCAAAGTCCTACAACCAGTGCATGGGACTTCAATCTTTGGAAAGTCCTGGTTGCTAAAAACAGAGCCTCAATTTCCAGATTCAAGAGAAAAGAAAGAGCAAGCAATATTAACGCCTTCACTAAACCCTAAAGTGAACCGAAGTGAACAGACATCAAGCATCTTCTTCCCTCTTCAGGAGAAAGTTATTGGTTTGGTAACCTGTTGGTGAATTTCCAGTGGCTGCCAACTAACCATGTCATTCACATTTATTAACACAGACCAGGTATGTATTTATTTACACCACTCACACGGCAGGATAATTTGCAGTTATATAATTTCATGGTAATTACGATTGGAATTGCCATGAAGAAACTGGGCACTTTGGAGATGCCCGATTATCAACAACTAGCTGCCTTGGAATTACCCATTAATGACATGATTAGTTGTGGCCTTGTAAGAAAATGTTATTATGAAAGAGACTTTATCTTTTTGTTTCCAATTGACAGAAAAGCAGGAACCTTGGAGATACCAGAAATATTTTTTTTTTTCCTTCTTCTGGCAGGTGAAGAATGTCATTGTGCAGGTTTATCCTGTTTCTGGGCATGTCTGGGGTGCCTCGGTGACAGGGAGGGAGCAGAAAGAGCCATGTGAGCTTGAGCAAAGGGTGCAGGCCCTGACTTGTACCAGGCTAGTCTTCAGATCTGTTGAGCCAGGATATAGCCAGGAATTACTAACTTGGTAGGCAGGGAGTAGGGAAGCTCAGACAACCTGTGCTTGGGCTAGGGGGTACAAAACCCAGGAGACTGAATAACTGCCTGTCCTCTGCTGTGTGGGGACCAAGAGAATATAAGGAAGGCAGAAGCAGAGGAGAGGTAGGTCCCATCTACTTACGATGCTATGAGAAGACATGCGGCTTATATAACATACACTAGGCATGTACCATCCTGTCCCCAAAAACAAAACTGGTCTTCAGGCTGTATTTCCTGGCAACAGTGGCCTCCTTTGCTTTTCCTCCACGTCTCCTGGGGTTCACTGTGCTCTGAGGTTGCTGTGGCTGTTGAATATCACTGCCTACCACTAGGCTTGGGGAGGAGAAACCCTCACAAAGGGGTGCCTGGCGTATGGAGAAGAAGAGTCTCTTTAGCTCTTAGAACTGCAGAAGACCCCTCGTTTAACAGAGGAGAAGCCCCAGGCCTAGAAGGGGGAAAGGTGTGTTCCAATGTCACACAGCAGATAAATGGCAGAGACAGGCCTGGAGCCCACACAGGCTACCTCCGAGTGATTTTCCATAATGAAATTCTTACATGAGGGAGGAGTTGTTGATCCTTCGACATTAAGACTAGGCTAATACCGGTAATACCTACATGGGGAGGGCCTCTGCATCCATTACAGAAGCTACTCTCGGACAGTTTAATACACATTTTTTTATCTGATTACGAAACCTATACAAAGAGTCCTGTATCAAATTCCTTTCACTGGTCAAGAGCAGGCAGACATTTGCACCTCCTGACCTACGACTCCCTCCTACTACTAGATAATGAGAAATGTGAAGTCCTCAACGACTGCCTTTTCCCCTGGCTGCTAGGAAGCTGAGAATCCATCTTTTCCTTAGGCAGGGGTTTTTCATTACGGTTTTCTTTTCCTCTCTTTTGCTTGACATCTGCTTTTGCTTTAAATTGTTTTGATCTTTCTGAACATGTGTTTTTAGTATAAAATATCTAGATGCAGGTAGGGCTGTCGACCAATCAATAAAAAATAAACAAGTAATCATCTTCATGCTTGGTGTTCAACCGTACGGGAAATAAAATCTTATAGAACGTATAGAAGAGCCAGGGAGGATCACACACTCTCCTGTGCTATCTCCATACGAAGGAGAAGGAGAAGAAGGCTGTTTTAGTGGAAAGGAACAGGAAACAGAAAGAGGCCTCTTCCTGTATCGGCTCTGCCACAGCCCCAGCAGCACTACCTCACTCCACTGACCAAGCATCCAAAGGACTTGAAGGCAAGAAAGAAAGGGCTTCTCAAGACGTAGGAATTATCTGTGCATCCATCTATATATCTATCTATGTATCTAAGTATCTATGTTTCTAACTATGAATCAATCATTTTATCTTCCACCTCCATCATCTAAATGAAAATTTCTCTAATATTTCTCCAAGCTAACCTCATCATCTTTGTCTTAAAGAAGCAGTGACTCAGAATTAAGTGATATTTTTCAATGTCAAAGATTAAGTAGCTGAGGCATCTGAACCTATGCACATTTGTATCTGAAGCCCACATTTTTTCCACCACATCCCCCACATTTTCACACAATCATTGTCACCTGGAACCGTCAACAGGCAACCAATTTGAGGTCTCTCTTAGGCCTAAAGTCACCAAGTTGTACTGGTACCGAAACTGGGCGCCTAGGAAGAGGCTGAGCACTACAGATATGACAGATGTGGACAGCCGCTCACCTGGGGAGAAGCCTATACCGTGGGGTTCACAGTTAACAGTGAGCCGTTACAATCAATACTTTCCATCTTCAGTGATGAAACTGTGATGAGACCTTTGCTGTAATATTGACGAATCATCAGGTACACCAAATGTCAAGATGAATTTTATGGAAATTTTCTTAACACTTTTCCTTTTGGTTTAAACAAGGATGTTCATGTTTCTCTCTGTCAGATGGTTTTTGGTGTCCTGAAATGACATGCTATTGTGTAAAACTATAGATGCAGGACATTTTAGTGTAGTTCTTTTCTTGCATTAAGCTTACTTCAAGGAAGAGTTATACAGCCCTGAAGGTCTAGATTGGGCCTTGGGGCTCATCGTCAACCCTGGACCAGAATATCAAGGCCCAAACTGCAACCTTGGTTCTGCCTCACAGCTTTCCAGGACCCTGTGTTATTCTCCAGCCTTACAGAAGTAATCACATAAAGTAGTTAATTTCTTGACCTATTTGTAGAGAGAAATGGGTGACAGAAAGAAAACAGGACCTCCTGGTTTCCATATGCCTACCCCATGCCCCTGCAATTCCACTCCTAGGAAACATCCAACAGAAATCCATCGTTATATCCACCTGAGGACATGTATAAGAATATTCACAGAGCCATTATTCATAAAAACCCCAAAGTGGAAATACCACTAATTGCACCCAAAATACAATGGATCAGTCATGGCATATTTCTACTGTGAAACACTACAGAGCAATGAAAAGGAAAGACCCGTTACAGGCATCGATATGGACAGATTCTACACACATAACGTTAGGCAGAAGAAGCCATCCACAAGAGTACACACCACACATTTCCACTGAAATAAAGTTCAAAATATATGCAAAACTCACTGATGGTGCTAGACATGAAGACAGGGGTTACCTCTCAGGAGAGGTAGTGACTGGCAAGGTCAGAGGGTGGTTTTGGAGATCCTTAGAGTATTCCATTTTTTTATGTGGATATAGGTTATTTGATAGGTTCACTTACAAATTCACTGAGCTGCACAAATATAATTTGTGCACATTTCTTTATATGTGTTGTGTTCCAATACGATTAAAGCAAAAAGCAGGTTTCAACGCCCATCTCTGCCACTCACCATATGGCTTTTGGAATTCACTCTACCTTGACACTACATCTTCATCTGAAAAACCAGCGTAATACAATTCACTAACAGGGCTGTTGTGAGGACCTAATATGAAGCTGCATGTAAAACACCTAGCACTGGGCAGGGCGCGGCAGCTCACACCTGTCATCCCAGCACTTTGGGAGGCCGAGGCGGGTGGATCATGATGTCAAGAGATCAAGACCATCCTGGTCAACATGGTGAAACCCGTCTCTACTAAAAATACAAAAAATTAGCTGGGCGTGGTGGCGCGTGCCTGTAATCCCAGCTACTCGGGAGGCTGAGGCAGGAGAATTGCCTGAACCCAGGAGGCGGAGGTTGCGGTGAGCCGAGATCGCGCCACTGCACTCCAGCCTGGGTAACAAGAGCGAAACTCCGTCTCAAAAAAAAAAAAAACAAAAACAAACAAAAAAACCACCTAGCACTGAACCTCAAACATGGTAGGTGCTCAGTATATGGTCATTCATTATTATAATTTTAAAAATGTGATGGACAATATTGAATATACACAAAACTAAAGAGAACAGTGTAACAGACCCCCATGGACCCCACCACCCAGCTTCAATAATTGTCAACCTGTGGCCAATTTTGTTTCATCTGTATCTGTCTCCCCAACCGTTAAAAAATGTATGCATAGTCTACAGATACATGCTTTTTTTTTTTTTTTGCATATACACATCAGTTTGCATCTCTAAGAAATAACTCTTCCAAAAAAACATAACAAAAAAGATTAGTGATTGCTGGGAGGGAGGAATAGGTGGAACGCAGAGGATTCTGAGGGCAGGGAGACTGTTCTGCCTACTACTCTCATGGTAGATACATGTATTTATACATCTGCCCAACGTGTAGAAGGCACGATGCCAAGAGCAAACCCTAATGTAAACTAAGGACTTGGGTGATAATGATGTAGGTTCTCTGATTATAACAAACGTGCCACTCTGGTGGGGGATGTTGATGGAGAGTGGGGGGCAGGGGTAAATGGAAGCTCTTTGTACTTTCTGTTAAGTCTTTCCATAAACCCAAAACTGCTCTGAAAATAAAGTCTATTTAAGAAAAGACAACTATGATCATTAGAGACTATTAGTACTGTCCTGCTGCTTATCCAGCTTTCCCGGTTCACAAATATATTTTTACAACTGTTTGTTCAAATCAAGATCCAAACAAAGCATGCTTGTTTCACTTTTTCATTCTTGACTAATTAAATATCTTAACAAATCACAAAGGCAATAGATAGAAAAGCTGTTTATGACTTTGACCACCAATCACAGAATACTTTGTGGGCAGGGAAAAAAGGGTATTGTCATAAAGCCTCCTAAAAACATCCAGAGTTTCTGCCTATAGCACTCCTCTGAATTCTTTAGAACCACGGATGGCTGCTGTCACCATCAAAACTAGATCTCATACCATCAAGGAAAGACCCTTTAACACAAATGGCAGAGCAGATACTACTGTCACACATATATGCAGAAGAAATTCTGTACGGGGTATTTCCAGGAAGACAGACGAGGTGTGCTATCTGGTGTCACTGTTTGTATGAAACAAGAGTTTTAAGATCCTCAAATAAACATACTGCCCAAATTAAGGTAAAAGTAAAGCAGACAGGACCTACTTTTTGCACTTTGTATCTTTTCTCTCTGCTCTTTCGGCATGGCCCAAAGAAGCTGTCGTTTTCATCTTGCACACTGGATGCCATCCTCTGAAGCCGGAACAAAGGCTGGATCACACGCCTAAGCAGTATTTTACCTTGTGCTGATTCCTTAAAAAAACAGATTGTCTCCAGGATGGCATGCATCTACAAGTTCTTATAACCAGCTCACGTTTCTGCTTCCTCTAAGGAAATCATGAGTCCCCTGCTCCTGAACAAAGGGCCTTCATTTTATTCACCTGTCTATTCCACATCCCAGCACAGCACTTGGCACACAGTGGGCCCTCAATCAAATGTATGTGGGGTAAATGAACAGACGTGAGTAAAATGAGGCCGTGGGGAAAGCACTGGACAGGGAGCCGGAGGCCTGTGGCCCCAGACATTCAGAGTGACTTGAGACAAGGCACCGACGTCCCTGGGCTTCCGACGATTTCTAGGGTCTCTCCCAACTCTTTGAAAAAAGCACCCAATCCTAAAATGTGTTTACTTACTGCTTTGCTGTGTTCACCCACCCAGTGACTTATATCTAAAGACTAACTGCTAAGCAAACTACTTACGCCCTTTCGAACACGCCACAGCAACAAAACTTTGTCCAGTTGCCCTATACCTCCTGTGTCAATGGTGTTCACATCACAGATCACAGTGGCAACAACCCCGCCCAGAAGAGCCAGGAAAAAACCCTCCCCTTTAACTCACCATAGGGCTTGCCATATGCTGGATGTGGTTCCGCTAAATTGTGCTGGAAGCTAGAGTGCGCAAGGACTCAGAAGCCTTCTCTTTCCCCCTCAGTCCATCTCTGGCCCTGCTGTGGGCAGAGCTATGATGAATGACCATGACCATGTGCGAGCACAGGGCAATGTGTTTCCAGGAGTGAACACTGGCAGAGGTGGGTCCAGCGAGGGCCAGCCTAGTGAAACCTTCCTGAGTGGGTGAAACTCACCTTGACACTTGCTCTCCTCTCTCCTGCCCTCCATCTCATACCCCCCGAGTAGCATCCCATTCTAGAAAAGAACTCTGACATCTAGCTTGTTGACAACTTGTCTCCTGAAGGTGTGAGCTAGCGACTTTTCTGAGGCTGAAGATGTGACCGCTACAGGTGCTGAGAGAAGGGAGGGAACTGGTTGAGTTATATATATTCAGTACTTTCTCACTCATTTAAAATGAGGCACGCAACTAAGAGGAGTTCTCTTCTACTTTTAAGAAATAGAGTTTAAGAGGAGTTCTTCTTGTGCCACTGCCTCTAATAGTCTAAAAATATAAAAACACGGATTTGCACAAAGAGGGAAACTAAAGTTACACATACTATAGTCCTTTAAAATTTTAGAGCCTTCTAGATCTTTTCATATATGTTAACATGTCTTACATGCCCATAATCATACTTCTACTCATCTGATTTAATAGAATTCTACTTTATCTGTAAAGGAGTAGAAACTCCTGTTCTTTGGTAAGTCACTGGCCCCTTCCCTCAGATTCCTCATTAGTCAGTAAATCACTAACACATAGGAAAATTAAGTCATGAATCACTGAAACACAGGGTCGCGCACGGGAGCATCTAGGCCACGTGGCGGAAATACTGGGAACTCTAAAAACCATAGAGGTATGAGGGATGATTATTGATAGGACACGTTACCATTTTCAAGGATTTAAAGGTAATCTGGCAGGGCACGGTGGCTGTAATCCCAGCACTTTGGGAAGCTGAGGTGGGCAGATCACTTGAGGTCAGGAGTTCGAGATCAGCCTGGCCAGCGTGGTGAAACCCTGTCTCTACTGAAAATTTAAAAATTATTTGGGTGTGGTGGCGTACCCCTGTAGTCCCAGCTACTTGGGAGACTGAAGCAGGAGAATCTCTTGAACCCGGAAGGTGGAGGCTGCAGTGAGCTGAGATCAGACCACTGCACTCCAGCCTGGGTGACAGAGCAAGCGTCTGTCTGAAAAATAAATAAATAAAATAAAAGTATTCTAACAACTGAGGAAGTGCCTCCGTATCACATCCTGACCTGGTGGACCCTCGCTGCAGCCAAAGGTGTAAGTAGACTGCTCTCTCAATGGCATTTTATGAAAGTTGTCAGTTTCTCGGTGTTGGAACCTCTCCCAGCTCGGAGGTGTCACCTTCAGACTATCTATCTTCTCTAAATGAGACTGACTGTGAAGAGAACACTTTAAATGTTCCCCATATTCAAACTGAAAGGAGACAGGCTGGACCAGTAAGACCAGCCTAGAGACGTTGTTACACACATTGTTTGGGGCCACAGAGCCCTGCTCTGTTTCTCCTCCACCTGTCCAATCCCACAGTACTGACAACGCGTTGTCTGTAGCCCCAGTGGTAAAGACTCGGCCCGTGTGGACTGTCTGTCCTGAGAGGGGAGTCAGGGAATCCCCAGAGGGGCTGTCATAGAGCTTCAGCCCAGCAGCCCCGCGGCTCCCTCCGAAATGCACTGCATGCTTGATACAGTGAGTGCTCATCAGACTGGCCATCCGAGGCCGAGCACTTTGCCTTTCTGGGCTCATTTCCTCATCAGAAGCATAAGGGTGTGGGACCCAAGGACAGTCAGAATTCCTCTTTGCTCAAATGCTACGAACCTGTAAGTGTCTGTCCATTTTTTTGTGTTCTGCAGGTTCCCAGGACAGTGCCTATGATAATATAGGTACTTCATAGTATCTGCTGAAGAAATGGGTGATGAATAAATGAGTGGAAATTCTTGCTTACCATGAATGGTAACACAATGGTCAGGGAGAATTAAACTCTAACACATCACATGGTGACCAAAAATGCTGAGGCCCTGTCTGGCCTGCATGGTCTCACATGATTGGAGGCTGCCCTGAAGGTGGCAAGATAGAGTAGAATGAATCAGAACTGCTCTGGAACACCTAGGATACGAGGCTGCTATATCAGGGGCCAGAAAACATTTGCGTGAGGGCCTGGAGCTGGTAACATCTGTGACAGGTATACATCTATGGTTTTGGAAGCTTCTCCATATCTACATTTCTTATAAGCTTGTGCATATAGTGACACACAGCTATTAGAAAGCCAAAGGTCCTTCCATCCAGGAACATTTGGAGCAGAACATGGAAGGCAACGTATCTGATCTGGCATCAGCTGGCCCCTGGCTGTCTACAGCATTCCACAAGCCCTTGGCAAAGTCTCACACTTCCCAACAGGACCATGGACTCGGCAGCACTCGGAGACCAAGTCACTGGGGTGATCACAGAGTTCTGCAAGCCTCCATCCTGCCCAACCCCAACCCTGGGTGCACCGGCATCCCAGTGAAACAGAACATTAAATGACATTTTAAGTACAGTGGTACGTCTTCTCAGAGAGAGCATCTGGCTATCATATGCTGCAAACTTGAAAATGTGCATATACTTTGCTTCTTCATTTCTAGGAGATCATTTGAGAAATGCACAAATATATATGCACATTAATATCAGGAAAAAACTATTATCATTTTGAAATAAAAAGGAATTTTAATGGAAGCCTTGGAAGGGAAAAAGAGTGGATATTGCTCCAAATCTTTGAAATGAATGTGCGCTAGTCACACACGTCCTTCCCACCTCACTGAACAGACAGGAAGTGCTCAACACGTGTGGACCATTTCCTTGCTAGCTGCCAAGTAACCATACCTGAAGCAAAATGGGGATTCTACAAAGTGAGAGTCCTAAAAAAGGTCTATCCTACGTGATTTGGAATGAAGGTAAGGGATGCGTCCTACTGCCATGTGTAATGTTCGCTTCCCGGGACCCACCCGTATCCTTAGCAGTAAGTAGCTGATCAACATCCCAAATAACACTTCAAATACAGTCTTTGTAGCTTCCTCTTCTTTCCTACTTCTAACTACAGGGGAACAAAAAACCCTGAAAACCATCCAGGCATGGTGGCTCACACCTGTAGTCCCAACACTTTGGGAGGTACAGGTGGGTGGATCACTTGAGGTCACAAGTTCGAGTCCAGCCTGCCCAAGATGGCAAAACCCCATGTCTACTAAAAATACAAAGAATAGCTGGGTGTGGTGGTGCACGCCTGTAATTCCAGCTACTGGGAAAGCTGAGGCATGAGAATCGCTTGCACCTGAGGCAGAGGTTGCAGCGAGCCAAGATCATACCACTGTACTCAAGCCTGGGTGACAGAGTGAGACTCTGTCTCAAAACAAACACACAAACAACAAACAAACAAACAAACAAACAAATCACTGAAAGCCTAACCCCGGTGGAATGCAGGAGTCAGCTTTTGAGGCCACTCAGTACAACGTTCTCATTTTATAGAGCAGGATACATATTCTGGAGAAAATCATTCAAGCTGGTTATCGACAGCGTCTGGATTAGAACCAGTCTCCCAGCTCCAAGCCCTGTGTTCTCTGCACCTTCTTCACAGCCATGCCCTCGTCTGGGGCCGAGGCTTTCTCTTGTTTGGACCCTTGCAACAGTCATCAAGCTTTTCCTCCCACCATCTCCTCCACGCTAAAGTCACATTCCACGGAGCTAGAGAATCTCTCTAAAACACCGAACTGCCCTGCCCGTATCTTTCTCCTGAACAAATCCCTTTAGACGTTCTTCATGGACTCCAGGACAAAAATCCAGGCTCCCCCGCATTTCACATGAGCCTTTCGAAACATATCCATGGGCCACAGAGGCTGAAGAAATAATCTTTCACATACAACAGCTGGAAATGCTTCATGTTCCTTATTGTCAAGTAAATGAGAGTTTCTTCCAAGGGACTGTCTTGTAAGTACTTAATGTAAGGATTAAGTAAATCCGGAAGTGCTCATCAGCTCCTGAAAATACAACCAACATTCTAGACAGGAAGCTCATGGAAGCCAGCAACAAAACCCCTCGCACTCAGTATGCCCGCCTCCCCCTTAGAACCTAACACGTGATAGGACCTCATAACCACTACTTGCCAAGCAGACTAAGTAATAACAGTAAGTGGGGAGGCTAAACTAATACAATGGGCAGTGAACAGAAAAGCTGTTTTTCGTTTTCTCAGACCCATTAGAACGGAAAAGACGAAGTTTATCCAATCCAATTCCCACATCTCATAAGGCATCTGAAGCTCAGAGAGACCAAGTGACCTCCCTGAGGTCCCACAGCACATTCATGGGAGAGCTGGGGCTGTGCCTGGAGCCCTGATGGTTTCCATCGTGCCATGCTGACTCTCCAGGAAAGTCTAAAGTAACACTGGCAATAATGCACAGTGCTCTAGCCACAGGCTCCTCTGGAAGGTGCGAGACAGCACACAGGCTGGGGTACGAGGTGTACAGCTAACCATCCCCAGAGTGGTTTACCTGAGCTTCCAAAGGGTGTTTTTCTTTTAATCTTGAATTGTTTGGTGAAGGAGCAGACACAGGCCAAGGAGCAGACACACTTGTGTACCCCCCTCCTCCTCTTCCCTCCTTTGTTCTTCTCTTTGAGCTGGGTCCATTGGAGGAGCATTGTACGGTGCCCCTGCTGGGTCTATAAGGCCCCTTTTCGGTTCAATTAATGAGCCATAAATAACCCAATGAAGGTGTCAACAAAGAGGGTAATTTATCATACCTTGTCAGGAGGGCGAGCCTTGTGAGGCAAGCGCTCATTCACAGTCTGGTGCAACACGTTAAGATTTATTCCTGGCCTGGTCCCTCCTCCTCCAGCCCTCCCTCTCCCCTCACCAAAATTTATCTTCCACAGGAATCCTCACAGGTGTGCTGCTTTGACAAATCAGCTATGAAGTCTGGTATTCATCACCGGCTGGTCTTTGTTGGGATGAAGGCAGCGGGAAATAAATTTATTTTAGAGGGAAGGTACTTGTGATTCAAACACACTCAAGGGGAGCAACGAGGTTATTTCCACCCTCCTGGTTCTGCAAGAGGAGAGAAGGAGATAATGCTGGGACAGGCTCTTCCTGCAGTTTTTACTCCTTGATGAAGAAGAGCCAGGACTTTACTGAGATGACGCCCTGAGCTGCCAGTCTGGAGGCTCCGGTCACATTCTCTGGAAAATGTTGAGTTGGGAAATCTTACGGTGGAGTAGAAAGTGCTACCAGACATCTGAAATGCCCAGAATTGCTGTACCAGGAGGTTTTCCCGTTTCACTTCTCAACTTCTGGCTTCCCTGAAAGCACCGAGACTGAAGTTCAAGTTTGCCTAATAGCCATCGGGGAGGACCTGCTAAATCACAGCTTCCCAGGCCTCCCCTCCAGCCCCCAGAGATCCAACCAGGAGGTCTAGGGAGGACCCAGGCATGCCTGTTGTGACACACTCGCCTCTGTCCTTGCCTTCGGACGCATGTGGTTTACGGAGTAGCACATTTTGGACCGACACATGCTGCTTGGAGTCTCTGGCGCATGCCTATGAACTTCCTGCAATGATGGGAATGTTCTCTATTTGTGTTGCTTAATACTGCGGACACTAGTCTCTTGTGGCTATTGGGCCCTTGAAATGTGGCTTGTGTGAGACAGGAATGAAATTTCTTAATTTTATTTAATTTATTCAAATGTATGTAGCCATGTGACTAGTGACTACCATTTTAGATGGTAGCACTCTAGCCCAACCCTCTGTATTCTGCAGAGTAGATACAAATGAAAAAGATCTGATATGCCAGTCTCCTCCTACTCCCCCCTATTTTCCAGCTAAGAAATACTGCAAGCCCCAGGGGTGTGCCCTACTCAGTCATTTCTAAACAGGAAGAGGGAGAAGCATATCCTCCCACCTCCATTTCCAGGGTCTATATAAGTAGAGAGACAGAAAGATCCAATTTCCTAAGTGCCTTCCATGTGGGGTGCTGGGGGGCATCTTTGAGAATTAGATATGGTCTCCCAACACAGGGAGGGAAGACAAATACACAAGTGGCCCAACACCAGGTGGCCCACTGTGAAGCTCTGAAAAAAACACCTACAGATGCAACGTGCCAGGAGTCCCTAGCCTCCCTAGCAGATGTGAACACTTCCCCACGCCAGCCATTCCCTCCCCACTTTGGAATAAATGCAACAGCCTTGTAGCATTGTGCCCAATTCACAGAAGGAAGTTAGACTTCTGAATTCCTTCCTTGAAGCGTCCAACGTAGGTTTCCCTCTTTCTGCCCTGTTGAGATGGAACCCACCTGTATGGTTATACTTTCTATGTGGTGACTGTCATCACCTGCTCATCTGCTCACCTGTAGACTGAGAGGTCCATGAGGAGAGATTCCCAATCGTTTATATCTGAGCCCAGAGCCGAGCCAACAGACCGACCCCAGTGGGGCAAAACCAGGAAGTTCTAAGATGAAATGGCCTCACATCTGCCTACATGAGGCCTCTTATGTCCTGTTTAAGGCTGCAAGTGAGATGGGCAAGTGGAGTGTTCCCTTTCTACAGTGTTGTGAGAGAGACTTACCCCTTAAACATTTTAAATGGCAAGAGAGAAGGGAGGGAAGGGCACATGGCAGGATGACTGGTCAGGGGTTTGTGAGAAAATTCTACCTGGGAAAGAGAAGGTGAGTCTGCCTACAGCAGCCGATAGGCCCCAGATCCAGAAGTGGGGTCCGGCAGGCTTGCAGGAGTAGGAGACATGGGGCCACACCGGGAGGTAGGCTGTTCACTGCCCAGAAGCACAAAGCCCCTATCCCAGAAGTGAAGGGCAGCCCACAGGCCTCCACTGATCCCCTGCCACGAGCAGCCAGCCCCTCCGCGCCCAAGCACTCTTCGTCTCTCACTCCTCTGGCTCAATGGGGAAGCAGAATCCCAACTCATAGCTGCAGGGGGAAGAGCTGAGGAGAGAAGGGGCCTGGCTTCAGCTTCCAGAGCTAAGCCCTGCCAATGTCCCCGACTCCTGCAGTCTTTCAAGTGTCCGACATTTGATTCCTCCTTTCTTCTCATCAAGTGTCCTTATTTTGCCTTTAGAAAATAAGCATTTGTGTGGCGGAGGCCAAGACTTAATGCTCAGAGAGTCTTCTCCTGGAATACAGAGAGTTCTACAGGAGAGCCCCTTACAGGCCACCAGCCACTGTGAGGACCTCATAAGCAAATGCAAGCGCAGGAAGAGATGGGACATGGTCTGGCAAAAATCTGAGCTTTCTCCCCAAGGTTTTCTGCCTTATCTTGGTAATAGCTCAGGCTCAAAACAGCTGGCTGAGTTCTCCAGCGAAATATTCGTTCCCTCAATATTAATGCCATGCGAAGGAGCCACGTTAAACCACTGCCTCAACTTACCGCAGCTAGACACAGTGAAACGCCAGAAATTAGGGCCTGGAATTGATCGTGATACCAATTGTAATCCTGAATTCTCAAAGAAATGTCTAGAAAGGTAATGAATCAAGAGATGTAATTTTTTTTTTTTTTAAATGAAGATCCTACATTGGAAGGAGAGGGGCAACTTCTGTTTGGAGTAACAAGCAGTACCAACGTCTTTGAGTTCACCTTGAAACTGTGCTATCCTGTGGAGTAGGAAGAATTCAAGGCATTTGAAATTTCCAAGATTACTAATGATGGGAAAATCCGGGGGATCTGAGAAGATAAGGCTGCTTGAGAAGTAACGATGTAAGAAATGAAGGTGCCATGAGCTTTGGACCAGATTCCAAGGTAGTATCTTGTAAACTCAGCCACGACTGGGGCTGGGTCATTCTGGACCTTCCTATAGAGAAACCATTAAAAAGCATGAATCCCTTCAGATATCACAGCTGCTTCCTCATAGTCGCTCTTTCACAGGTGAGGAAACTGAGGTCTCCGGAAGACCTAATAACTGACACGGAGGTTAAAAAGTTTCATTTGTTGATGTGTTACTACCAAGTGCCAAGTTTCTCCATGTAGTGCAAGGAAACAATTTCCGTGCAACAGCTCGAGATACGCAACCTGAGTCCGCCTCAAGCCCTGGCACTGCGAACGTGCGGCTCCTTCAGATCTTGCACGCCACCAGCCATTTGGCGGGGTGGGTAACTGGCTGGGAAACCTCCCAGGAAACCACAGCTCCTGCAAATGACTCAGTAGGTGGTTCTGCCTCCTCTGAGTCAGACCAAGCCCATGGCCCAGCGCCATGCCAAGACTCCCTGGTATTGCTGAGATGCTCTGAGCTTGGCTGGCATGTGATACTGAGGACCTCTGGTGTTCATCGGCAAAGGGATGAATGCTCTTTCTGATAAGGAACCAAGGAGTGTGAACCAGAAAAGCAGCTGAGTTCTCTCGGTGGCCTGGTTCTCTCTTGCCCCTAATCCCTATGAGTGTTGATGGTTTTCTACATCAGGCAACCATTCAATTAAAAGCTTACTCCTCTTCCTTATCCAAGAGTTTCTAGGTTGCCTCTCACAGTCATGAACTTGTAGACACAGAATATTTAGTTCTAGTATTGATTCTGCTACCAGGGCTGTGACCCTGAGCAAGTCTCCTACTGTGGGCCTTAAGTATTACCCACCCCAATTTCATCATCAGCCCAGTTGTCCTCTAGCGCCAAGATGATCACACTAATCACCCAACCCAAATTCTCCACTGGCCCCCACTGCCTACGGAATCATGTCCAGACGTCTTAGCCTGGTATTCAAATCCCAATCTATCTTATAAGCCTCAGCTTTCTCTATTATTCTCCCTGTAGCCTACGTTCTCAGCAAATTGGCCCATTCACTCTCCCTCAGTGGGCTGTGCATTTCCCATGCCCTGTGCCCTTGCAGTGCCCTTTTCTTGAGATACCCTCTCCTTGTCTCTGGAAATGTTCCCTATGCTTCCCCATGTCTCCACACTCAGATCAAATACGACCTCTTCCTCCACGCAGCTTCTCCAGCTCATCTCTTGTGAAGCCCCCTTGATCCTCACAACACACTCTGTTGGTAGCTTCCTATTGACACATAACACACGGTTGTGACTTGCAGGCATTCGTGCGGATGACTTCTCTCTCCTCCTGGATGGCATACTCCTAAAGGAAGAGGGGTGGGGGAGGATGTCTTATTCCTCTTTCAATTTCCCATCAAGCCAGGGTATACAAATCTGTACTAATGAACAAATGAATGAATTTAGAAAATCTAGATGGATGTTCTAAAAATGTCTACAGCTGTGGAATTTCATATCAGAGGTGGCTGCACATCAGTAATAAAAACCAGCCCAGACGCAGGCTTTTCATACGGGAAAAAGCAGAGACACTGGTGCGATCCATTCTGTGGGCCATGAAATGTCTTTGGGTGTGTGCACACAGACTCCCACAAACCAGATGTAACATCTGCTTTTGAAGGGCCTAAAGAGGCTGGGCTCCCTCATTTCTCAGTGTGATGAGAAGTGCATTGGAGTTATGCAGCTGACAGTCGTTCTGGGAACGAAACACCTCCTTAGCATAGCCCCAGCTCCAGCTCCATGCCATATGCATCAACAGGGGAGGGTCACAGTGCCCTCTTGGCAGGAAGCCAGGAGATTTGAGGTTCGGTTTTGCTGTGCTCAACAGGCAGTCCTGATCTCCATTAACAAGGCTCCTGCTTCCCTGTGACTAGCTAACAAGGAGACTGCTGCCTGCCTCATGCAGGGAGACCTTCCCCAAAGCTTGGCATCTGCCCTAGGCTGGCCCAGTGGAGGCCAAATGGGGAAGCAAAGAGGAGGACACTGCTAAAGTTCTTTTTTCCACTTTCCTTCAAGAGACTAGACCAGTATTCTCAAACTTTAGCAAGGATCAGAGTTCTATGGAGGGCTTGTAAAAGTGAAAAACAAAAACACAGATTGCTGGGCTTTAACTCCAGAGTATGTGACTTAGTAGGTCTGGGATCATGCCCAAGAGTTTGCTTTATTTTTTTGAGATGAAGTCTCACTCTGTGACCCAGGCTGGTATTGAACTCCCGGCCTCGAGCAGTCCTCTCGCTTCAGCCTCCTGGGTTGCTGGGATTACAGGTGTGAGTCGCCACACTGGCTCAAGAATTTGCATTTGTAACAAATTTCCACGTGAGGCTGATGTTGCCTGTCTGGAAATCACACTTTGAGAACCACTGTAGAGGCTACTCAAAGAAAGGCAAATGGAAGCCATCAAGCCCTCACTGGCTGGACAACAGGTGTGACTCTCTTCCTACCTGCAGGCTCTGCTCCGTTACAACCTGTCCAGTACTTTGCCACAGAAAGCACCCTTCTAAAGCACACATCTACCTGTCCCACTGGCAGCACTGCCTGCTCCTTGCCTGTGAAATACAAACTCCATAGCCAAGCTTATACTGACTAAGCCCTAACTGTGTGCCAGGCACTGTTCTGAAACCCCTCCACGATATTAGCTCATTTAATCCACATAATTCTATGCAGTAGGTACTATTATTAGCCCCATTTTAGAAATAATGAATCCCACAGGGGGCCCTAAGGAAATTTTTTCTGAATGAATGAATAAAAGGATGCTCATAAGCATTTACACTGTGTACTACACAGGACTATTTCCATGCCAAAGGAAACCATCAAAAAGTGAAGAATTGGCTTGCCAACTAGTCATTTGTTCCTGCACTACACCAAATAACCCGTTTGCCTGTAATTGGCTGGATATTCTGGCTTTGTGTAGACTTCTCCTCGCTGGGAGAAAAGCCAGAGTTAATCCTTCACAAAGGGTTGTTTAATAATAACCAGAAACTGAAGGGGAGCAGAAAAGAACACAACGATCCCACACGAGCTGAGGAAAATGGACTGTGCAAACTCACAGTGTCCATGATGCCAAAAGGTCCCCTGGTGTGGCCTGAGGTGTCTTCATTTTTATTATTAAAAACAGAACATGACTCTGTCTCTCCTGATCATCACCACCAAATGCACCAGTGAAAACATCTATGGCTGCATATTACTCTAATGCAACACTAATGCTTACATTGGAACAGGAAATCAGGTCATCGTAGAGAGTCTATAAACGGACAGCCCTCTCCATCCATCACTTATTTATGTTTCCCACCTTTTGCTTAACCAGCCTTGAGGCCCAAACAGAGAAACGCATCATACGTAAAGTTGCCAGTCCAGATAAATAATACATCAGACAGAAATTGGTAGCTCCATCCTTCATTGCTTTGGAGGAGGTAGACTTCAACAGCCAGATGCTGCACAAATGATGAGCAAAATGTGACCTTGGAGATCACAGCAGGCAAGTGGCTCCTAAGACGTGTGTTCTTCCCAAAAGTGAGCTTTGCCCCTTTTGGAGCACATTCTTGTTTATTGCAGGCAGAAGACAATGATCGCAAAATAACTTTGAGCCCAAATCTCTTTGAGTTGGACAAATTAGATTGACACTGTTGAATTCATCACCAGCTGAAGTCAAGGGTTTCCCCACGTGGCCTGCCTGACAGTTACTCAGCCTCAAGGTTCATCGTGGTATTAGTAGGCAGGGGGAAGTTGGCACATTGAAGTAATCACCAGAGTCCCCGTGCAAAGTTCCAGCAGAATAACAACGATGCTAGGACCCAACCCCATCTGATGGCCCAGAGGTATCTACGGTCCTGGGTAAAAGGATGACCCATCTCCAGGAACAACATGACTTACCTCGCTCCTTAGTCTTCCTTCTGTCTGCGCACAGCAGCCATCTCTTGGCTTGAATAAAGTAGGATGCTTTTACCTGGTTTTCAGCTTAGCCTTGTGCTAGGCAACTGTGAAGTGGCTCACATGGAGAGAGCCGGTGTAATTAGCAGCACGGCGCGTTTCCAGAAACAGCCTGGATGGAGAAGCAGAGGGCGGCCTTGCACACCTGTCAGACCTTCAGCCTCTGCTCAGAAGCCTCCACCTTCTTTGTCACAGTAGCTACAGAAGTGAAGATGTTTGCTTCGGCATTCTCTCCATCACGTCACCACTGCCTAGCCCCCAAACAGGCATCGCGGTGCTCCACCCACCTCTGAGAGCGACTGTCACCAGCTAGGATGGTTCTGCCAGAATGATGGGCACTGCCTGTGACCATACAGTGGCAGCAGTCAAGAAACAAGCCCTTCTCAACACTTCATCTTTTTACTCTGTGCTGAGAATTAAGTACCTCTTACCTAGTTAGGAAAACAAGCAGTCTTTACCGATGAAACGTGTAAGACAGACTTTGGTTAGGGGAAGGGGGGAAGATGGTACAAATCTCCAGTTGCTGAGGACTCTCTCTAAAACCACTCAAATCCAACCACTTCAAGTATAAAGCACTGTGCTTATGTAAAGGATGGTCACCGGATGAGTATAAAATCTTATGCCCTGTGAAGGAAAGTGTATAGGTCTCTTCTTTTTTTTTATTCAATGGTAACAATTGCAAACATCTACTTAATGTGTGCTAGGCAGCGTATGGGATGCTCTGAGTTGGATTATCTCATTTTATCCTCACAATTATATGAGGAATACATCATTATTATCAATCCATTTAATGGATGAGGAGACTGAGGCATGCAGGTGGCAAGTGGCAAAGCCAAAGTTAGAACCCAAAAGTCTAACACCAAAACTCAAAACTGCCTTCTCTGCCACAGAACCTTCCATGGAGCTCAGTGAGAACTCCAGGACCAGTGTAGCCACTATCTGAATTCTTCTAGATAGCACCGAGCTTGAGCACAGTTGTTGTTTAAGAGGATTTATTGTCTGGGTGATGATTCTGGCTCATTTCAAAAGGCTTTTATCTTAGTGAGGAAGCACTCACCCTCTTCCAGCTGGAAAGCCAAGGTCTTCCAACCTTGGGAAAATCCTGCCTCATTATGCCCTGAGTTACCAAGCAACACAGGAAAATATTACCACAGATTTCCTGAAACTGGGTGAGATTATTCGATTCAAAGCCTGGATAATTCTGTTTGCTACGCATTGGGGGCAGAAAATGCGTAATAGGTCCTTCGAGCTCATTCTCACGGGTGATTCCACCAACTTCCCTAACTCGAACTTGGATCTTCCGAGTAATGTCTAGTACCACCAGACAGTAAGGAGCAGCAGAGGGAGTTCTGGACAGGAACACTTGGTTCAATTTCAGCTCCAGCTACCGTTACAGCTGTGTGACCTTGAGTAAATCACCCAACCACGCTGGCCATCTGTGATATGTTCAGTCCAGTGGGGATGCTGGTATTTGTGGTAACACTACATAAACCTGCCCACCTCCGAGGCTCACGGTTAGGACCAAGGATGACCCTCTATGTGATCATAGCTAACATTTCTTTTCTTTGTGGCTTAGGGACCTTATGAGATGGCTCATCCTGTCTGCATTTGCTGGTGAGGAAGAGAAAGGAGAGAGGCAGAGAAAGAAAACTAGCAGAAGTAGAATTTGAACCTAGGTTTCTAGGTTCAAGATAGGCTTTTCTAGCTTGTGGACACGAGCTGATGTTGCCCTCAGAGTGAAAACTGATTTTTGAGGGCCAAAACACTGTTGCTGTTTTTATATATAAAGTATAGATATACACACTGCACATAAACAAATACGTGCAGGATTGAAATCTCATGCGGAGAGTGATTAGAAAAAACAACGTCTAATCTAGGTCCATAGGAGCCAGTAATGAAGAAAAATGTGAGAATTACTGGCCTGTCTTCACTTTATCATTCCATTGCGTGTAATTAAGAAAAATAATCATTACTACAATGACAAGTAAGTTTCTACAATGGGAGGTTGCACGCTGTATTCAAATATAGTCCCTGAGAAGGTGGTGGTCAGTTTAGGTGGCACTGGGGATGGTCTAGCTTGGAGGTCGTGTGCGAAGAATTCAAATTTAAATTCACATTTAAACTGTAAAGGGTAAATCTTCCGCCAATCAAAATAAAAAGTAATGTGTAATTAATGCTACTCACTCTACACCCTGGATCCAAGTAAATGTTTAGATCAATTTACACAAACTATAGGAGAGAAAAACTCATTTAAACATTTTAAATAAGAAGGAGGTAAGGAGGATTGCTTGAGGCCTGGTGTTTGAGACCAACCTAGGCAACACGGTGAGACTCCATCTCAAAAAAAATTTTTTTTAAATTAAACACTGAGAAAAATAAAAATAATTGGTACACTTAGAACATCAATACAAATCTGCCTAGATCTGCCACTGTGGATATAGATTGCTTCTTTTCTTTTGGCTACTGAAAAAACTGGAGATCTATGCGTAAAATCAAAGTCATATCTGTGAATTAAATAAAAAGGTACTGGCCCATGTGCTACTTCTTTTGAGACGGAGTTTTGCTCTTGTTACCCAAGCTGGAGTGCAATGGCGCGATCTCAGCTCACCGCAACCTCCGCCCCCCAGGTTCAGGCAATTCTCCTGCCTCAGCCTCCTGAGTAGCTGGGATTACAGGCACGTGCCACCATGCCCAGCTAATTTTTTGTATTTTTAGTAGAGACGGGGTTTCACCATGTTGACCAGGATGGTCTCGATCTGTTGACCTCGTGATCCACCCGCCTCGGCCTCCCAAAGTGCTGGGATTACAGGCTTGAGCCACCACGCCCGGCCCCATGTGCTACTTCTTAAACAAATCAGGCTTATTCATGCAACAAGCTTCCAGAAACATGTAAAAGTCCTCTAACCAGCAGTGGCTCGATCACAGTGCTTTGCTCAGGCCACTGCTCATTCATCCATTTCAACCCGCTAAGTCCTGTGGCCATCGTCCTTCCTCGGACCTCTTCCCTCGGCACCGCAGCTCCTGACCCCCACCTTGGCCTTCTCACTCCCACTTTCCACTTTGCTGTTAGCGCTCTCTCAGAGACTTTCTATCATTCCAGTCATGGATTCACTCACTCATTCATTCATTCCCTCCATTCATTCTATGATATCCAACGAATTGTGACCTTGTTTTCACCATGAACCAGGCATTCTTTCAGCATGGCAACCCTGTCTCTCGGGTCTGAGAGGTCCAACTGTACGGGCCCGTCTTGCCCAGATTCTCTACTGGGCAAAGCTGGCTGGAGGGGAGGAACTCGCAGTCATCAGAGACTTCATTTTGTACAAATTGCCTTTGAGGTGTTGTTCTGACTGGAGCACGGCAGGGACGCACGTGCTCACTTGCAACACCGGGCCAGGCTGGTCCTGAGGTACCTGTGATAATCAATCCAGTTGCCATGGCGGCCGTAAGTGTTCATTTACCACTATGCGACCTGGAGCAATAATATATTATGCCTTTCGCCAGAGGGAGCCGCGCCGGCCTCAGCACAGGGCGGCCGCGCCGGCCATCAGTCACCACTCCCCTTCACAACCTTTTGTTCCCCGCTCATTATGGTGAATTATAACAGGGGGACAGCACATTTTTCAGGAGAGTCTCTCCTGTTAAGTCTGAGAGCGAACTCTTCCCGGGTTGTTCCAAGTCGGCTGTGCTAGCCCCGTGCCCCTGCAATGTTTAAGCACGGGGCAGGGCCATTCGCTGGACTTCCCTCTTTTTCCTGCTCTCGCACGTAGAAAGGCTGAAAAGCAGTGTGTGTGCACATTTCTACAACGCAAGACAAAAATCCACTCCAGTGTATTTGCTATAAATATTGGATACTGCACTTGGTTGCACTCTGTCACGTCCCCAAAGGCCTGTCCTGTTGGTAAATTACTTTATAGCACACTAAACAGGCCATCATGTCAGCTTTGGGCCTTGGCACTGCTACTTTGAGATGAGTAGAAGATCACTTCCAAAGTCACACACGGGAGGATCAGGGGCCGACACCTCCAACTCTGTGAGTATTTTTGGAAACTGTTTCACTGTAATAGTGATGGTAAGCACTCTAAGATCCTAAACATTAGAGGCTGGTTCACAAGATTTGAAGACTAAAAGAAATTAAAGGTAAAACTGTTGGCTAAGATGACTTCCAAAAGCCCCAAACCGGAAACAGCCCCAAAGGCCATTAATTGGTGACGAATAAACAAACTGTACATTCATACGACAAATTACTATTCCAGTAATAAAAAGAAATGAATTATTAATACATGCGACAACATGGACGAATCTCAAAAACATTTTGCTAGGTGAAAGAAGTTGAACAAAAAAGACTATATTGTATTATTACATTTGGATAAAACTCTAGAAAAGGCAAAGTATAGAGACAGAAAGCCGATCTGCAGTTGTCAGAGGCCAGGGTAGGGGGATGGGGTTGAGAACCAAGAGGCCTGAGGGAGCATTTTAGGGTAAGAGGACAGTTCTATGTATTCTTTCTGATGGTGGTTATGATTGTAAGCAATAATCAGGATTCATCAAACTATGCTTATAATTGGTGGATTATGCTTTGTTTTGTTTTTTTGAGATGCAGTTTTGCTCTTGTTACCTAGGCTGCAGTGCAACGGCGTGATCTCGGCTCAGTGCAACCTCCGCCTCCTGGGTTCAGGCAATTCTCCTGCCTCAGCCTCCTGAGTAGCTGGGATTACAGGCACGCGCCACCACGCCCAGCTAATTTTTTGTATTTTTAGTAGAGATGGGGTTTCACCGCGTTGACCAGGATGGTCTCGATCTCTTGACCTTGTGATCCACACACTTCGGCCTCCTAAAGTGCTGGGATTACAGGCTTGAGCCACCACGCCCAGCCAATTGGTGGATTATATTGCATGTAAATAATATTTTAGTCAATGGAAGAAAAGGAAAACAAACGTTGACCAAGAAGAATGGCCCTGACTTTTCTCCTATGTGATAGCTGGCCTGCAAGAGGGAAGTGGGATTATATAGAAAAACAAGCTATCCTCATTAGACAAAAAAGAATGAGCCCAGCTTGTGAACCGAAGCTTGGAGACACCAAACCTTTCACAATTTCTATGTCATGGTGATAAGCTCTTACATACTCCTTCCCTGGGATGGAAAAGCCTTGTCAGTTTCAGTTCAACCTCTGGCTAATTCACACTGGGTCTAAAGGGCACTAAATGAGTGTGGTTTCACGTCCTTGGGTTTCAGGTTCCTTGTCCTTGAAGTGGAAGGGTTGGACAAAATGGCTGTGACAGCTTCAAAATGATACAACTGTGCCAGTCTTTGCTCAACTCCAAGTTCCTTCACGTGTTGGCATCTCGCGATTCCATTTAGCTATTAGGAACCCAGCGCCAAATCTGGCTTGTCCCAATGTCACCGTTCTACAGAAACAGGTGAAGGGGCCTAAGATACTTGAAGGAAAGTCCCCCAGTGCCGTGGTCAACAGTGGACCCTCCCAGCGAGACAGCCTCAGGCCGAGTTCCCTGTCTGGACACAGCAGCCAGTTTCTATGATGCTCTGACCCAGAGGTGTTCTTGGAAGATCTCCAGTCTACCTTATTTTTAGTTCCTTGGTGAGTGCTCACTTTGTATTCTAAGAAAACTTTTAGAACTCAAGACAAGAAATTTTTGATCTTGCTTTTTTATGCAATTATGAGTCATTCCACATGTTAGCATTAGCAACCTAAGACCTCCCTCTCCTCACTGATCTATCTTTTTCATCTCTTCAAAGATCCTGGAGGTAAGGAACGGTTTTAAATATTTGCCCTTGAAAAGAAAAGACGTGAACCGGAAACTGGTGACGAGCACTGCTGTTACTACCAAGAAATGGTTTTTAAAAGCAGACCTTTTAGAAGTTAATTATTGATCTTTCCATTATCCACCAGTCCAGTGAGCAGGCAAATCTCCTATGCATAAAATCTGTTACGTCTTCAAGCAAATCCACCTTTCCTAAAAGATTGAATTAAAACTTAATCCATAATATCTTGGGAAGATTCCTCCTAATTTTTTGAAAATATGGAATTTTTTTCATGTGACAGATCTGGCTGAAGACTAAAATGTGAGCCGAAGCCACAGTTAATCGTAAATATGACTATTTATGGAGCCCTTACATAATCGTCAGCTACGCTGCACACAGTAGAGCTTTCAGACCTTACAACCAGATGTAGAAACTGAGTCTTAGTGAATTCATGTCTCAAGTCCGAGGCTGCCTAACCTTAACAGCAGGGCTGAGATACACAGCCCTATCACACGAAATCCCAAATCCGTACTCTTCCCCCTAGGGCTTATTGTCAAATTCGAGAAGCAGGTTTCCATTTCCATTTGCATTCGTAAGCAAGATGAATAGAAATTCATAAGCAGGCCGGGCGCGGTGGCTCAAGCCTGTAATCCCAGCACTTTGGGAGACTGAGGCGGGTGGATCACGAGGTCAAGAGATCGAGACCATCCTGGTCAACATGGTGAAACCCCGTCTCTACTAAAAATACAAAAAATTAGCTGGGCGTGGTGGCGCGTGCCTGTAATCCCAGCTACTCAGGAGGCTGAGGCAGGAGAATTGCCTGAACCCAGGAGGCGGGGGTTGTGGTGAGCCGAGATGGCGCCATTGCACTCTAGCCTGGGTAACAAGAGCGAAACTCCGTCTCAAAAAAGAAAAAAAATTCATAAGCAAGATGTTCTGCAATTATTTGCCCATAGATAAAAAGGTGTATGTTTAGGTTTCTTGTATCTTTTACTTTGCTTCACATAAGGGATGTAGCTTTAGGCATACATTCATGTGAGCAGTGACCTGTAATCAGTTTATAAGATTATCACTTAAAAGAATTTTCCTGCTACTAATGATACTTAGAGATTCGCTGTTAGAATGTCATGTGAAAGTTATGTGCATATACATACAAACACATTTTCTCTTTACCCTTGATCTTCCTATTCTGCTTCAAAACAAACACCATCTTCAATCCTTAGGTTTATATCCAAAAGTAATAAGACAGATAAACCCTAGGATGGAGGTGGGGCGGACAAAGGAAACTGGGCATAAGGAGAGAGAATAAAACAGAATTCCAAGGCTGGCCTTTGCTGCCTTTACACATTCTGGAACAAATAAAGCTAATAATGTTATCAAGCCCACTAAGCCCTGTTAAGAGTTCAAATTGCAACTCATTGAAGGTCAAATTTATTAGATTTCTTTTCTGCCTTCCCAGGATGGCTGAATAACAACTTCCTATTTTTAGCAATAACTCTCCTTTGTAATTGCTTCACCCAAATCAAGAAATCAAGGGTACCTGTATCCATCTTTGCTGGCATCGCGTTCTAAATCAAGTCCAAGTAGCTAGGCACAGCTGCATCTTCTTACTTTGAGACTTGGCCCTTTGACTAGTAGTTTAGAAAGAAAGGTGACTTTGGTAGGATGCTGGGGGAAAAACCAGGATGCTTAGGAAGACTCCTAGGTTCTGCAGGATGTTTGAAAAGTGCACTGTCAGGTTTGGGGTTTAACCTCTCACGAGTCTTTAAAAAAAATTTTTTTTTTTCCACTTTTAAAGTTAGCTTAAGAATGTCAGTTCTGATTCTATTCAATCTTGTTCTGGCTCTTGTAGTCACTCTTCTGAGGCACTCTTGTTCTTTGTGGTAATCAAGGTCATACTTAAAAAGGGATGTTATTTCTTGATCAGGGTTTCCAGAGGATTACATTTTCAATGTGAAGGTTCAGCCACTGTTTTACAGGACTGTACTAATGAGAAGCAGAAGGAAGGTGTCGGCCCATTGTGGACCCATTCAGTTCTATTCTCCAAGTATGGAATCTTTAACCTCAGCCAATTGGTCGGTCGGACCTGGTGACTCACGCCTGTAATCCCAGCACTTTGGGAGGCCGAGGCGGGTGGACTGCCTCAGCTCAGGAGCTCGAGACCAGCCTTGGCAACACGGTGAAACCCCGTCTCTATTAAAATACAAAAAATTAGTTGGGCATGGCAGCATGCACCTGTAGTCCCAGATACTCGGGAGGCTGAAGCAGGAGAACTACTTGAACCCAGGAAAGGGAGGTTGCAGTGAGCAGAGATCATGCCACTGTACTCCAGCATAAAAAAAGCCGGGGGGGGAGTCATGGGTCAAAGGGGCCAGATGAGAGCACAGTCACTCAGTCGTCCATGACCATGACGGGAAAAACCACACATATGCTCTCCTGAGTTGTCCATCTGTCAAAGAACTTGTATAAACTGAAAAACTGTAACACACACTGAACTATGGAAAGCACCTGAGGAGCTTTAAAAATTCCTGAGGCCCAGGCCACCCCGGTCGCACATGGAAAGTCTGATGTGACTAGTCTGCATGGGCATCAGTATTATTTAAAAGCCCCTGGGAGATCCTCCCGTGCAACTAGAGCTAGAACCACTGGTCTAGACCTAGTCGGTCACAGTGAATACCATACTAAGGCCGGGACTCTGCACAAACTACCTTCAGGGGCAGAGTTGCAGGTAGGAAGAAAACTGTATACAATAAGCAGGATGGGGCAAGGTGCATTCATCCAATCTGTAATCCCAGCACTTTGCGGGGCTAAGGCGAGTAGATTGCCTCAGCTCAGGAGATCGAGACCAGCCTGGGCAACACAGTGAAACTCCATCTCTCCCAAAAATACAAAAGAGAAAAAATTGGCCGGATATGGTGGAAAGTGTCTGTGATCAGCTACTTGAAAGGCTGAGGTGGGAGGATTGCTTGAGCCCAACAGGCAGAGGTTGCCGTGAGCTGAGATTGCACCACTGTACTCAAAAAAAAAAGCAGCATGGCCCAGAATTTCTGTCTGGTGCTTCCCATATTCCCAGAGGGAGATAAACCATTTCCAGTCATTGTCCCTGCAGAAGGATAGAAAAATGTCAGCAACATGAGTGATACTTAAAACTGCATGCCAGACCCTGTGGTTGAGGATGCTGTACACGCAGCGTGGTCTGACTTCCTACTGAATGACCTAGGCATAGCACCAGGCAGAGCATGCAGACATGCCAGGGTTTCCACTGGGTCCACAGCTCAGAGATATACCAGATGACCAATTGGAGCAAAACGAAAGACTGAAACAGAAACAGCCCACTTTGGTTTTAGAGCAAAAAAAGCCAGGAGCTGATTGGCTTAAGAGCAGAGAGGAGGAAGGCTACTGTATCATAAACCCAGCAAATCCAGCCATAAGGGGCCGGACAACCCTACACAGACAACCTAAAAAATATCACTTCCCTCCCCACCCTCTCTCTGAAAATCCAAGCTCACGGTCACATAAACTGTACATGTCACGGGAAAGAACAAAAACTCTCATCTGTCTTTTTAAAGGAAAATATGTATTCCAAGGCTCCTGTTGGCAGAAGCTGGGCATTGCAGGGCTGATATCTCTGGGGACAAAGCACAATGTTGGCTTCTTGCATGTAGGTGGGTGGTGCCAACTGGCCGGCATGCCAGGTTGGCTCTCTTCCGGGACACAGTGGCTTGCCTGAGTTCCTGTCAGGGGAAACGTTGTTATATCATGGCTGCTGCAGACAAGAAGACGATGGAAAGGACAGGGCTCTCTAGGCTACAACTACCGACAACCGTGCTTGTTAGAAAAAACAAGACTTTCCACCATTAGGGGAGGAAAAGGGCTGTTTCTTCAAACTCTTCGCATTTGCTCCCCCTCCCTGCCATGCGTAACAGTATGTTCCATTCAGAGGTCATGTTAGAAATAAAGAATTCAATGCAAAACAGTATTTTGGAGAAGGGAAAACAATTGATTCAGTCAAGGGGCACTTTTTTGGCAAACCTAAGGCGACTCACATTGGTACGTATGTTTGTTTATCACACTGCCCATGATGAGACCTGAAATCAACAGGTCACTTCTGTTTATGGGAAAGCCAGGATCACTTAAAGTCACCCAACTGGCCAGATGAGCCAGAAGCCAGCCAGCCTATCAACCCAGTTTTTAATCTATGAGACAGAATCTGTTCCCTTTTTCACCCAGGTGATGGTAGTCGTAAGTTCTCCCAGCAGCTGGGCAGACTGAGAGTCGGGAATGCAGCAGGCTTCCCACTCTGAGATCAGGCTGGGTTCACTCCAGGGCTCAGGCAGGTCTGGGGAAGAGGTGGTACTTAACATGGGTTATATGCAGGAGAAACCAAGGAACCTCCAGGAAGAAGATGCATTCCAAGGGGAGAGTGAAGCCAAGTGCACCTTTCTGAATCCAAGATAATGAGCCAAGGTCAGACGGTGTGTTGAGGGTGATTCTGCCCAACATCCCCCACCTCTGCTGTCCTATGTCCCATAGGAGAGCAGCTGCAATTGCATGGATGAGTAAAACCAACATGAAACAAGGAAAGAGTCATTTTCCAGAAGTCATGGGTGGCACCCGGCCGGCACAAAATACGGCGTTGGCTGCTGTGCTGCCCGCAGCCTCCGCAGTGGGAGCTGGTACCTAAACGAGGTACTGGGAAGAGCTGCAGCAGGAATGGCAGCATTAACGGGCAGGGCATGGGGCCTTGGGAGAGCTATCTGTGGGCATGAGACGAGGCATTGGTGCTACCCACAGACAGCACCACCACTCCTATGGCCACCTGTGGGCATCAATGGTGGTAGATGATGCTTTCCTTGGATGTCGTGGCTAAGCCACTGTTTGTGGCACCTGCGGCTTATGATGTTACTGAGAGCCACAAAGACAGCGAAGACATCGAACACAACCAACTCATGTGAGACATGCCCAAGATGCCCAGATTGCTTCAAAGGAATTTGGTAAAGGGAGCATTTAAAGTTCTTTCCAGAGGATGGATGGGGACAAAACTACCTGGAGAGCCTGTTTTTCATTCCCGGGCAAATATGACTCAAAAAAAAAAATCACAGGTGTTAAAGAGGAAAAATAAAATGGGATGAAAAAATGTCACTGCTTTTTCTGGTCATGCAAATACAAGGCATCATCCATTTAAAAGAAACAAATCCATGTTTCCCTTCCATTCCAAAATGCCAACATTTACAAATGAGTTATGGGAGTCACTTCTGGAAGGCAAAATACTCTCCACGGTTCATTTCCTCAGTCACTCAGCAAATAGTAACTAAAAATAGATGAAGTTCCCGGCTAGTGCAAATGTCTGTCAGGAATAAATAACAGCAAAAACAATACATCATTAATGCCACACTCTTCTGCATGAGCAACCTCATCTAATGCTTATGATCCTCCTGTGACAAGCACTATTTTCTCCCATTTTAAAGATGAGAAAACCGAGGCTTAGACAAATTCTGTGACTTGGTGAACATACTACAAATATTAGGGAACAGAACCAGGTCATACATTTGTGCCTTCCAATTCTAGCCCTAGATTCTTCCCCTCCCCCACAACAAATACAAAGATACGTTCCTTTTCTCTGCTTTCACAAACCCATTAAAGAACTAGACTAGAACCTGTTTCTATCCTCTCCTGGTTGTAAAGGATGAATGCAGAGGAGACTGACACCACAGTTCAGGCAGAAGAGGAATCAGTGAAAGCAGGACTTGTCAGGGAGTTGTTCCAGAGCAGGTGAGACATAATGATCTGAACAAGCAAACAGGGAACAGGCAGAGTTGAGGAGAAGTATATTTTGAGCAGTGGACAAGAAGAAGAAACATGAGCTTTCTTTCTAAGCTGTGCTGGAGCGATACAACACAGCACAGTGGTGGTCTCCAGTTCTGCATTCTGTCCTTCGGCAACATCTCGGAAGCACCTAGCATGCACCAGGCACCTGGCTATACCCAGGAGCGCACAGCCTCCATGACAACATTCCTTCCCCGTGAAGCTCACAGCCTAATGTGGTGAGGCTGCTGAAATGTGATTCCCAGACCAGCCAAACTGTCTCCTACGATCCACGATGAAAACATCAGAAGTTGCCAGCCCAAATCTTACTCGGCTTCTCAAAGCAGGCTGTTTATCAGCACTGCTTCACAGAGATAAAACCTCTCAATATAGAGCTAAAGAGGAAAAAAAAAACTCAGCACGTAAAAATAAACCACCCAAATCGTGTTTCCTCCCCAATCCATTCAGCACCCAGTATCACTACACACACGAGAATGCCACGCAGCTTCTGGACCTGAGCAGCAGAGCAGCTGCTGTGTGTGGACACAGAGCACAACTGAGAGCCCTCTCCACTTCTGCTCCAATTGCCGTAGCCTCATTTGAACTCTGAGCTGGACGCTCCACTGCAGGATACAGAGCACAGATTCAGAGAAAGCTTCCTACCGTTCATATTGTCAACTGGTGTCTCGTTGCGTTTGCCACGGATCCCATGGTGCGGTGTTAGAAATGGTATTGACACACTCCCACAAATCTCTAGCATTACATTTTCCATTTTGCCCCTCCTTACATCTTTATCTGTACTTGGTTTATAAGTGAAATCAACTGATAAGGCTTCCGTTTCATACCATCTGTTATGTGTCACCAGCGCTGCTTTTGCAGAAGAGATGAGAAGGATCTGTTAAGACACTGAAACATTCACAATCGTTTCCAGCTCAGTAGGCTAGAAACTGAATCTCAGAGTCACTGGACATACTCAAAGAAGAACTTCCCATAAATGCTAAGGTGTGAGTCAAATCTTCTTTACAAGTGGATGGGGAAAGCAATTGTCTTCTGGATGTCTGTCTTACGGAAGAGTGCCCTGTTTAGGCCCCAGCCTATGGACCGATGTGGGGTTTCTACTGGATTTAATAAAAGGGAAAGAAGCCTGCTACCAAAAACCTCAAAGGCAAATCCTGTTAAACCCTGAAGTTTCAGGTGAATTGCCACATCTTCTTGAACAATTAGGTTGTTGCAAAAGTAACTGCAGTTTTCGCCATTAAAAGTAATGATTCCCTAGGCTCCAAGACCAGTTATTTCTTCTGAGCTCCCCAAGCACCTGAAGGGCCTTCTTCAGCTCTCATGACATTCTGAGCAGGATGGTGAGCTTCCTGAGGACATGGACTTGCTTTGTTCCACATTGCTGTCATTCAGAAGTAACAGACTTTAACTTAATACATACTTATTGAGGAAAACTGGGCATTTTTATCCAGTTATCTGTTGCTTTGACTTACCATATTAATATGGGTTGATATCTTTTTTTAAAAAAAACATCTTACAGCTAGGATTCTCATGTCTGTAATCCTAGCCCATTGGGAGGCCAAGGCAGGAGAATTATCAGAGTTCAGGAACAGACGGGCCAACATGGTGAAACCCCATTGCTACAAAAACAGAAAAATTAGCCAGGCATGGTGGTGAATGCCTGTAATCCCTGCTACTTGGAAAGCAGAGCCAGGAGAATCACTTGAACCCGGGAGGTGAAGATGGCAGAGCTCACGCCACTATACTCCAGCCCATGCAACAGAGTAAGACTCTGTCTCAAACCAACAAATGAACCAAAAGCCATCATAACGTATATGTATTATTCAAGACTGATGGCATTCTCTCATTTTAAAAAACTCATGAGCATTAGGAAATATGATAACACATGTAAAACATGTAGTATATTTCATTACATATTAAACACTCAATAAATGCCGGCTATTACATTGTTGTCATACACAAGGTTACCCGGCATTGACTTCGTGCCTGTAAAAATTCCTGGTTTTAAATGTAACACACAAATCTTTCAAAAGATGCTAAATATTATTGGGAATTCAACATAATACGAACTCACATTTATACAGTGCAAAAGATTTTATAAACTGATTTTTACAAAGTTACAGCTGCTGTCTTTTGCTGGTGAAGAACTGGGCACTTGGCCCCCACACATTCTCTATTGAGAGACGGTCAGAGAGCCAGGTGGAGCAGGAGGAGGAGTCAGGCCCCAGTGAGAATGCTGACTTCCAATCCCGACAGTTCCAATGCCTCTCTAATTCCTCCCTGCCTCTTTCCAAACATGTCTTTAGTTTATCCATTTTGTGTATTCCACTGAGAAAAGGACAGCTTATAGACGTATATTCTCGAAAGAGGTCAGATGACGCGTGAAACTGCAATCATGGTAGACAAAGCTTTTGAGCCGGATGGTACATTATCGAAAGCAGTTAGAAAACAATGAACAACATTGTAATCGCCGGCACAATTTGCAACAAGATTGCTTTACCTGGTTTTGTTTGCTTTCTGGATAGATAATTTCATCAGCAGGTTTGTAACAAAAAGAAGCAGGGCTAGCAGATTCTCTTGCTGGAAATTTAATAGAGTGATGCTCAGTGATGAATAGAATTATTTCTCTTATTTTGATCATGCTTTGCCCACAGTATGAACTCAGTAAACACCTGTTCAATCAAATTATTATCGGAGCTTGTTGCTTTTTTTCCGCTGGGCAACAATAACTTTAATTTGTATAATGCTTTGTAGTTTACAAAACATATTCTTCACGTATTACCATTTAATTCTCACGGCAATTCCAAAAGGTAGATACTAATTTCTTCATTTTACAAATGAGGAAGTAGAGGCCCAGGTAAGATCGATAATTTGCCCACAGTCAAAACTGCCCACAAAGCATGACCTGCTAGAAAACAACAGTTTAAAAGAAAACTGGTCTTTTAGAGGAGGAAGCGTAGCAGAATGGGAACGTAGAGGAGCTTTGAAGAAAACCACCTGGTTCAAACCATGTCTCTATGATGAACCAGCTGTGTGACCATGCACAGGTTTCATAAATACTCTGCGTCTTGGTTTCCTCATGTATGAAATGTAACAACACTAGCTGCTCAGCAGCACATCGGTTAGGAAAACTTATATAAAGTGCCTGGCATTTACTGAGTACTCATCTTAAGGACTCAGTAAACAGCTATGATTGTTACAACGATGACTCTTTCTGCCCTCAGAAAAGTATCTCAGTAGGCCCCCCCCACCCCTTCAGTTATCAGTATAGACTAGCCTACTATAAATTGCAGAGGAAGGTGTGAGTTAGGGACATGGCTCAGGCACTGGAGGTCCTCCATGTGAGTCCTGGTCCCACCTTTATCAGCTGTGAGATCATGAGCAAGTTCTCAAATCTTTCAGATGGTCAGATTCTGCATCTATGAAATGGTATCGCTCACAGCACTGCTGTATGAGTTAAATCAGGGGAGATCTGAAGGGAAGGCACAAGGTAGTCCCTTCATTCACTCATTCATTCACAGCCTGTTGGCAGTGTGCCTCCTAAGTGCCAGGCACTGTGCTAACCAGCGGTGATTTAAAAATGAGTCAAGATGGTTGCGGAGACGGATAGGTAGAATGATAAGTAACTGTATTAGAATATGTGTTCAAGTAGGGTATTATTACCATGCACTTATTACTGAAATAGACACATTGGGGGCTATAAGAGTGCTTTAAAATGTGAATTCAGCCCACATCCTCACTGCAGAGAAAAGACTAAAATCCTCTCAGCAACCACATTCAGGAACTTTGCCAGGAAAGGCAGGTGAGGACTCCATTGTGCCTGTCATCCTGCAGCATGGAAGAACTAGTGAACTGCAAGGGCTGTGATTTTAGCTGTGGTTCCAACAGTTCTGCGACACCATGTACCTCCTCAAACACAATGCAATAGTGGGGCCTAATGTCCCAGGATTTATTTTCCTTCTTTTAAGTCGATGCTTACGGAAGACCTAATATGTGACAATCATTGTGCCTGGTAAACAATGTTGGAAAGAACACTTTGCTCAGGCCCTGAGGGAGCCACAGTTCAGAGAGGCAGAGATGCACACATACTAACTATTTTGCAATACCCTGATGGGAGGTCAGGAAGGCTTCCTGGAGGAGGTTACACCTAATCTTAGATTTAAAGGGTAAGAGCCAGTTAGCTAGAGAAAGTGGGGAGAATATGACAGAAAAGAGAAGAACATAAAAAAGGTAGACAGCTCTAAAAGTGTTAATTATCCTAGCAAACGGCTGCATTTTCCTCTCAAATATAAACACTTGGTCCCCAAATGTCATCACATTCTATAACCTACTTCTCACGATTTATCCTGTAAGGAGCTTTATAAATGTAACTGATATTCAAAATGACCTATGAGGCATGTTTGATTTCAGAGTCTTTTTTTCCCTAATCCAGGATACCCTGAAATGAAAATAATTAGCCAGCTGCTTTTATTCAATGTCTCCTTTGAAATCTTTCGTCTACTTTACTTCTCCAATTGGATAAATACATTATTCAGAAACCTGACTACGGGAGCACACAAATCTAAAATCTGAGCTAGAATTTTGGTGGGCAAAGGTTCATATCTCATTACAGAAGATGTTTGATATAAATATTAATTTTGCTAAAGTGGTGATGGCAGAGATTTCATACAAAGGATGTTCATATTGGATTAAACACCAGACTCAAATTACCTGAGGCTTTGCGTGCATGGAGCATCAGATTCCATTTTATCTTGATAAGAAGCTGCCCTGGAGAGTCATCGGGGATTTAGGAAGCTAATGTGGTCCACTGCCACCTTACCAAAACATACGACGATCTAAAATATTATTTATGGCTTAACTGCCTTGGCTAGAGGTGGAGAGGAAAGTGGGATTTTATAATATTCCCATATAATATAAATTTTGCCCCTGAAAGTGAGTAACGGTATATTGATTGCCTAGTGTAAATGCTCATTCAGTTATACCCAATCTTCTCAACCACTCTGGGAGGCTGGAATTTTCTCCCTATTTTAAAGATGAGGAAACTGAAGCACTAGAAGAAACTTGAAATTGTCTGATTCAAGGTCAAATAGTTGACTTAGCAACGGCTGCTGTGAATAATAAAGGGGATAAAACATACGGAAAATGCCTAATATGGGGACTGGCAATGAAGAAATAATGGCGGCCATGGCTGTCATTGAGAAAATCTACTGTCCACTAAATGTATGGAAAGTACATTTGGAACGTGCCCTGTGGGAAGGTAATTCCTGATTGTGGATCAGGATGTGGCACAGTCTGAGATATCCACTCAGCAGGTTCGCACAGCAACTCAGCTAAGGCACATTCTCAGGTGGCTGGCAAGGAAGATCTCAGAGAGACAATGGCCCATACCCTCTGCACCAGAAGGCCATGAGTCCCAGCAACCAACTCTCTGCAGCAAGACATCAAAGCTCTTCAAATACCACCCAAGCCTGCAAATTGGCACACCTGTTAAAGTTGTACCTGCAAATAGATCCTTATGGAAACATTCCAAGGCTGCAGAATTTTGGAAACTTTAAAAGCTGGAACTACCAGCTTGCTTGGTACAGCCATTCTCATTGGGTACTTTTGTGCCGGAGAAATAAAAATTGTTTATTTTCCTTCCTTTTCTGTCTACCGGCCAGAACACTACATTAGATATTCTATGGCTGCTTGACTCTGTAACAGAGTGACAAACAGGAAACTGACTCAAAGGGATCTAACAAAACATACATTAAAAAATCATTTTCAGGCCAGGCGCGGTGGCTCGTGCCTGTAATCCCAGCACTTTGGGAGGCTGAGGCAGGTGGATCACGAGGTCAAGAGATCGAGACCATCCTGGTCAACATGGTGAAACCCCATCTCTACTAAAAATACAAAAAATTAGCTGGGCACAGTGGTGTGTGCCTGTAATCCCAGCTACTTGGGAGGCTGAGGCAGGAGAATTGCCTGAACCCAGGAGGCGGAGGTTGCGGTGAGCTGAGATCGCGCCATTGCACTCCAGCCTGGGTAACAAGAGCGAAACTCCGTCTCAAAAAAAAAAAAAAAAAAAAAAGGAAAGAAATTATTTTCCTGAAACATTCAAATAATTTCAAGTATGCAGCACCTTAGCCTGACTAATCTGAATTCTAGACCTCTGACCAAAGGGCTTACCAGAGTCCTAGTTCAACCAAGGACCTGACAGTGACTTTGTTCCAATGTCTTTTATTTTAAACTGAGGTATTAGGCAAAATCAGTACGTTGTGAAACACACAGATGTTGGAAGATGTTTCCAGGAGCCTTAAAAATAAAAGGGTTCTTTATAAAAATCAACCACAGCAAACCCTATGATATGGCTCATGTTTGTATCCTTTCCTGGAGAGTCAACGTGCTAATGAGCATAATAAGGACTCTGAAACTCCACATGCAGACATATCAGTGTCCTTCAAAGACATATTAGTGTCCATCAAGCCATCACTTCCACATTTCATGGACCATGAAACATGACACCTTTAAACACCCTGGGAAACTGGTAGAACACACTTGAAAAAAAACCGGGGTTAAGTGGTCCTGAAAGCTCCTCTGCTGCTGCATCCTGTGATCGTCCAGAGGTTTTTTTTGTTTGTTTGTTTGTTTTGCTGTAAAGGTTTATGGTAGAGTCACATCTGTGAAAATCTCTCAGTTCCTCTCCCATCCAGCACTTGTGGCCCCCTTCTTATCTCTCTTTCCTAGCCTTGGGGTGAGATGCCGCTATACTTTCCTGTGGCCAGTAGACATTGTAAAACTTTCCTTAGAAGCCCCCTAAGTAAATGGAAGAAGGGTATTTTTTGTGAAATTAGGAAAAAAATTGCCTGAAACCAAGATTTGAGGTGATCTGAGGTTCTGGACAGACACTTCCTGGTTTACAGAGCCACCTGGCTTCATCTCCGTCTCATTGCTACAAAGACTAGATTGGTTCTGTGATCCCTTCCCACTCGCAAATTACATGATATCATAGAGATTACTAAAGAAGGATCTTTGTCATAAAAATCATGAGTTTACAGCTGGCACAGGTAACAAGCCTGGTGCTCTCACGCAGCAAAGACCATCTCTAGGAGCAAATGAGCCACTTTGACTTGTCCTCCTGAAACCAGCCTCAGAGTTGGGAGACTCTCTCAGGAAGTAGCAGCTGAGATGGTACTTGAGATAGACACTGGTTTAGGTAACACAGTTGTCCGCCTGATCAAAAAGAAAATACCTGCCCAACGAAGAGTTGTACTGATAATCTGGCCCACTGGAATGGCTCATGAGGGGTCTGCACAGCTCATCTACTGAACGGGGCAGCGACTGGAGAGTTACATGATCTGGAGAGATGAATCAGACACACCCGTTTCCCTTCATATCCATTTTCATCACGTTACACTTCAGCACACATTTTTTTTTTTTTTTTTTTTCCTAAAAACAGTTTCCTCTTTCCCACTGCAGCAAGTCCAGATTCCTCCCAACGACTTCCATGGGCCTTCAAATCAGGTTTCACCTGATTGCCTCCGGGTCTCAACACATTCGCGACACTCTGGACCATTCTGCTCTTTGGTCTCCCTGCCTCACCACCGTCATTCCTCCTTTTCAGCTGTGTGGTTTACAGGTACTGTTTCAAATAACCTCAAGGCTACGCATGAGACAGACACCATTGTTATCATTTCCATGTTATAACTGGGGAAACTGAGGTTAACAGGAACCTGATCCAAAGAGATTTAACAAAATATACATTAAAAAATCATTTTCCTGAAACAGTCAAATAATTTCAAGGATGTAGCATCTTGGCCTGACTAATCTGAATTCTAGAACTCTGAAGGAAGGGCTTACTGGAGTCCTAGTTCAACCATGGACCTGATGGTGACCTCTCTGACAGAGGTTAAGTAACTTGCCCAAGGTCACACAGCCAGCGAGCAGTAGAGCTGGGATTTAAGCCAAAGCCATCTGTCTCCAGAGTCGTCACTCTTAACTACCAGTTTCCAGAGCTTTATTCATCTTCTTCCCCATGTCTGACCACTCCATCAAGTTCAAGTGCAAACGTCACCTCCTTCAGGAAGTTCTCAGATCTCTTACTTGTGGCCTCTCGCCCAGCCATTCCATTTGCTACACTTCCCCACATACCGTTTTCTTTTCTCATGTTGTGTCGCGCTGATCTCGGTGCGCATGGATTCTGATTGCACTGCTAGTCACCTGAAGTCAGGGACCATCTAAAGCATTACTTCTGCACGTGCGACAACGCCCTGCATGAGATAAGGTACACGGTACCTCCTGCTCAACAGAAATCTGTGCACAGAAGAGCTCTCTGATGGTCCTATGAAGGCACTGTTCCAGCCTCAACCCGCCCACCTGAGATACAGGTAAACCTGGTCCTTGAATCCAAGAGTCACAAAAAAAAAAAGTTAACAAGGAGAAAATGTTCGACACCCAATGATATACTTGACAGAGACTTAAAAGTGAGGTGCCAACACTAGGACGCAACCGCACTTGTGTTGTGGTGAAATGTCTCAGCCGCTACTTCAGATGTGGCCGAAGACATGAACGGGCAGGAGCCTCTTTCCGTTGAAAGGTCTTCCTGGCTCTGAATGGACTAAAGGAAAGGAGGAAGGAGGAGGAGGGGAAAGAAGCCATTATGGCTTTAATGGTTTAATCCACTGATATATGTTGTCAACCTGGCCAGCCTCCAGGAGCACTGAGCACCGCCAGCTCAAGCCAACACAAGCACATGCTAACTTGATGGGCTGTGTAACGAGACACAGATTGTATAGCTGAGGGTTAGCACAAGGCCCTCGTCAGGTTTATGATCCCTGGGGTCCCAGCCTGAAAACAGTAACCATCACATGGACCGGGTTTACACACAAAAACACAGAAGGCCTGTGAACATATATGTGGAAGGTGCCGGGGTCTGAGTTTTTCTGGCTCAGTGCATGAGCTGCGGGTGGGCAGATGCTGCTGGACCACTGAAAGGTGCCCCGGGCCTGACCGAGTGCTGCTTTCCTCTGACTGTGACCACGAGGCTAGAGAGTGAGACTGAGTTGCTTAGGATTCTGAGTGCCTTTGCTTTTGCTTTTCTGGAAGGTTGTAAGTTGGGCTTTCTTCTTCAATGCCTTCAATGATCACAGTGCAAATGATTATATTCCCAGCACCTCCACCCAAGAGCTGCAGAAATTTGGCATTTCCTGTCCTGACTAGAAAATGACCTGGCACGGCCAGAGCAGAAGCCTGGCTCTTGGGCTTTTTTTCTGATGCAGCCTTCGATTCATTTCCCCTCCCCCATTTCTAACCGCAAGAGAAACGAGAGATTAGTGCAGATGGATGGAAACATTTTTTCCGCTTCAGCGTTCGCTGTCAGAACCAAGAACTAAGAAGGTTCTCAGACGGGGTCTCAGCCAAGCTGGAAACTCCCAAACTCATCTTAAACAATAATTAACTGGTCCCAAAAGCAACGTACAGACCAAAGAAGCTGATTTCTTCAGAGAGCAGCCCATCGACATGCCACTTAGAGCCCTAGTTGAGGCTGGACTGCTCCCCCATGTCCACTGTACCCTAGCTGTTTCAGAGCTGTCCTTGACACATTAGCACACTATTTTAGACACCATAAGATGAACACCTGGCAGCCTCAACGTGTCCACCTGCCCAAATATGAATGTTGCTCTTCACTGGTAATCATGGCCCCCAGGAACCAAGGACTATAACACTCAGTTGAAGGGTGAGGGTGGTGGCATGGTCATTGTCTGAAAGGGCTGACAATCAAACGGGGTAAACATAAGCCCGGCTCAGAAGAGTTGGTAGCAAGAGATAAAGGCCAAGGAAGGGATAGAAAGTAGGTGCGCCTTACATTCAAATGAAATTAAGTGGCTGCAGGAAATTGGGAAGACAACATGGAGGTGGTTACCATTTGTGGTCATGAAAAATAAGTAGGGTTTTAAAAGGTAGGAAGAAAGTATTCCTACCGAGGGAAATAGCGTAAGTAAATGCATCTAATCACTTCTACGCTTCTACTACCGTGATGCCTGTGAGCAGCAATCACACCATGTATGCTCTACATGCATACAGAGATGCCGTCCATGCAGATGTATGGTACACAGCGTGATTCCGAACTTATGAGGCAGATATGACTGTCCCCATTTACACTCAGAAGAAACTGAATTTTTCACAGGGCAAATGACTTGCCCCCAAACTGAAGAGCCAATGGGTAAAATCAGCTCTGATTCTAAAGTCTGTGCTCTTAACTGCTCAAAGGCACGGAAGTTAAGACTTCGTGCAGGGGAGCCTCCGTTACAGAGCACAGGCCTGAGGCATGGATCATAAGGCATCGTTGACTAAGCAGAGGTCTTAGGCCTGAATAGCAGAGATGAGGAATGATGGAGGCAGATGATGGGGGCAAAGGGCTGAAAAGGACCAACTGTGGAGGGAACCTACAGAGGCTTCTTTTAATTTCTCCTCGGCCTAGAGCAAGTATCTGGGTGGTGGTGCAAAGAATGCTGGCATCATCTAGCTTTTGGCCCCTTGGCCTCCTGGAGAGGGTAAGCTGATAAACAAATCACACTTATTTGTGAGGTTTCCCTTCCGTTCCTCTGCTCCTGTGCAGCTGACTGCTGAAGGCATTGCCCTCAGCTTCATCTGAAGCCCTTTCTGATCACTCTGTGTTGATGAAAGTGTTCTACTAAACGCTACAGAACTCAGCAGGAATGGCCCAGTTAGCTCTGCTAGCACATTCCAGGAGACTCTGGCAGACAGGTGTGGATTGCAGCCCCGGGTAACGTGAACAAGCTCAGGTTCCTAGGCAGTGTCCCAGCCGCAGTAGGAACCCTTCACAAGCTTTCTGGCTAGGATATTCAAGGGGAGGTTCACCAGTGGGTGGTTTAAAGCCAAAGATTTATATCCCATTATTCCTTACGTCTAACTGAAGGGAATGGAGAGCCACCAAAAGCAAGTGGATTTCACACCTCTTATTTGCAGGCAGCAGCGGGCCTTCGTTTCACATTTTCTCTCACATAAAGCCCCTACTGTCATGGAAGACAGGAATCATCTCATTTAATAGACTGGGAAACCACAGCCTAGGAAGTCTTGATAATTTGACCATGGTCACATAGCTGGTAAGTGGGACCACCTGGTTTCAAGTAAAAGTCCATCTGATTCGTACCCCTGAATGGTTCTCCCATTCTGCTGAAGCCACTCTGGGGCTCTAGGGAATATTTTTGGTACCCAAAGCATTAATATGCCTACCTGCGTAAGATGAGGTGTGGTATCTAGCTGAAGAGGATATCCCTGGGTAGCCCACTTCCTTATGAAGCAGAGATCCCAGTGTGAGCCTCGCTGTTACTCACCCCAGGATTCGGGTGTGGCTGATGGAAGGTGGCGGAGGCTCTGGGGAGTTTCCTGGGAGAGCCCTCCTCTGAAAAGAATGAGTCTTGAGATGAATAGTGTGAGGATGGGGGTGGACCAGAGGTGAGAGGGTCATGCTGAGATTTCACTGTTACTCCTTTTCCTGTAGCCATATAGCTAAGTCCTGGGGAAGAGATAGAATAAAAGGGCTAGTAAAGACCCCAGGACCCTGTGGAGTGTGCCTCGGGACAAATGCAGGTGAGTACAGCAAGAGTTGGAGTGAGGTGTCCTGGCACAGGGCACCGTGGCCTGAGCAGCTGCCAGCAAACTTACACATGCCCCAGGAGCAACGAGTTGAGAATACTGGTGTCTGTCTTCAGTCACTGCAGCCCCTGGCACAAGAGTGCCACAGATGCTGGTGTGGGAAGAAAGGAAAATGGTGGCTGGAGTGGCTGCTGAGAGGACGGCTTCCGAAGCACCCCCAACTGACCCCTCTGCGTGAAGCGGTGCTGCAGGGGCAATGCAGAGGAAGAGGTCTTGTTTGAGACCCTTGGGAAGCGAAAGTCACTAAGTTGCACTGAATTACGGCTACTAATTATGCTACAGGGATGCCCCTTGAACCAAAGAGAAGCGTCTCTTCCTCTCCCCCTCCCTGTAGCAAACATTTATTGGGTGCCAGTGATGAACCAGGCATAGTGTAGGTTCTAGAGATTCTGAGATAACCATAGGATGAAGTTATTCCTCAAAGACGACAACTTCTTTGGCCAACAGGACTAGGGAATCGTGGGGCTCGGGTCCTGCAGTGATCTTTAAGCCTATGAGCACCGGTGGAAGCCCCATGTCCCATCACCAGTTTTTGACATCTTGGAGCTCACGGTCCACCCTTCCTTCCCAGCTTCATTTTTTGATACCCTGTCATGGAGCATCCCGGCAACAGAACAGGAATGGCAAAATATCACCCTCTCCTCAGTCCTGTTGCTTCTCTCACTACCTAGTTTGTGTCCTGGTATTGTCCCAAGGGCCATCAGTAGTCAGGGCCCAAATCCAAATACAGAACTGGCAATGCTCTGTGCACCCTGAGCTTAAAACTAAATCCCAGCATTAAGGAAATGCCAAACTGCATAATTACATGAGACGCAGAGAGTCTCACATTGGAAGAACTTAGTATGTCTGAGCAGAAGAAGAAAGCAGCCCAACGCAAAGCCATTCTCCATCTTTGTAAGACCAGCTAGTTCAATAAACATGACATCAAGGGGAATGAGTCCTCTGGAGAGGGCAGGAGCCTCTTTCACACTGAAGGCTATTAAGATGCAAAGAAGATTGCAACTTCACCTCTCTGTTCGTAAGTGCCACTTTTCTCCCCAAGCACTGGTTTCTTTGCTTTTCCTTTTCCCTGAAACAGTAATTACGCCAACCTCCTTCTCTACTCAAAACCTGACCAAATCTTCACCCTGTCTCAACCTTTGACCCTACTACTGGCCCTCCCCAATCAGGCCAGTCCATTCCCCGTCCATATGTTCGAATTGCAATATATATGTATTGGTTTGCTAGGGCTACCGTAATGAGTAATGACGTATGGCAGCCATACAAAGTAACCACCCACACTGGGTGGTTCACATGGCAGAGATTTACTGCCTCACAAAGCTACAGGCCTGATATCGAGGTGTCCGCAGACATGGTTCCTTCTGAGGATGGTGAGACATGGGTGTGTTCCAAGCCTTTCTCCTTGGCTTCTCAATGGCAATCTTCTCCCTCTTTTTTTTTTTTTTGAGACCGAGTTTCGCTCTTGTTACCCAGGCTGGAGTGCAATGGTGCGATCTCGGCTCATTGCAACTTCTGCCTCCTGGGTTCAGGCAATTCTCCTGCCTCAGCCTCCTGAGTAGCTGGGATTACAGGCACGCGCCACCGTGCCCAGCTAATTTTTTGTATTTTTAGTAGAGACGGGGTTTCACCATGTTGACCAGGATGGTCTCGATCTCTTGACCTCGTGATCCACCCGCCTTCCCTCTGTATCCACGTTTACTCTTAAGGATAGTAGTCCTGCTGGATCAGGGCCTACCCTAGTCACTTCTTTTAACTTAATTACCTCTTTAAAGACCCCTGCTATAATATGATCACATGCTGAGTATAGGGATTAGGACTTCAACATATGAACTTTGTGGGGGAACACAATTCAACTCATAATAATATTCTCTAGAGATGGCTTTCTGATTGGTTTCTGGAAGATGAGTCTTATTTCCCAGCTGGTTTGCATGTTCCACCAATGTGATTCATCTCTGTTTTTCACAAAACTTAATGGTTAGTTGACTTAACACTTAACATTTGTAAGCTCCAAGAAAGAAGAGACTGTACCTTTCTTGGGAACCACTGCTAATCCTACAACGATATCTGGCAATGGTAGGAATGTATCAGATGAATACCTAAGTAACAAGAATGTTACACATTGGGATTACACCCCTCTGACCTTCCAGAGACTGGCCTTGTTTCTAGACAACCACCTGATACTGGCTTTTACTGTAAGAGGGACTATTTCTACATTTCTGGTAAACCTGATGTATTGTAAACATGTTGCATCAGCCACAGAAGTAAACACATGTTAGCAACAACAAGCAGTCAAAATGCTCTTTAAGTGTGATTGAATAGAATTCTGATTATACAGTTTAGCCAAGGAAGTCGGTCTGGCTCAGCAGCAATTTTCACAGCCAAAGCCAATTTGAGCAACTTGGGGCTGAGGTTTAAACTCTCAACTGCCATGACGTTTCTACAGGCCCATGAATTGGTGTCATAGCTTTAGGATATTCCACTCTTCTGCCACCTCAGCAAAATGATCCCAGAGATACCCTAGAGCAGTGCATTACACAAAATGTTTATCCATGAGTCCAACTGGGACCAACTCCCTACCTCCTACAGGGCTGGAGATAGATTCTAATTAGCAGCAGAACCCGAAGTTAAGAGTTGCTCAAGACACATCATGACTTCAAGGCCTTGCTGTTTATAAGTATGCATACAGATACTTAAATAGATTTTTTTGTAGCTTTTCATAAAGCAGATAACATAATTTTTGTTATAAACAGGCATATGTATTTATGCTTGGACAGGTGTACCTGTATTTACATGCATGTTTACAAATATATGTTTTAATGTATTACGTGTTCTTTTTACCATCTACTTCATCACCCTACCCCGAAATATTACCAATTAACAGAGAATTTGAATCGGGAATCAGCATCAACAAAAGGCGACACCAGCGAACGGAGCCAGGAGGGACAGAGGCAGCCAAAGCAGAGTCTACGTCCCCGGTTATGTCTGTCATCATGACATGCGCCTCTCCATCCAGAATGACGGACGGGCCTGTAATTTGCTCTTGCTGTTGTTTTGGCACGCCTTTGCAGAAACAAACTTGGTCATGGTCCCCCTGCTGCGAGCTCAGCCATGCAAGTGCCATAGGAAACAGACTTTGGCATTTTAGCTGCTCACCGTCTGGGTCATTCATAAAAGTTTAATTTTCTAAAAATATTCAGTGAGATGCTTTCCCTGAATGAGATGGCTTCTGGTTCATCAACGTGTCTATGTGAGTAAATAGGAGGAAGATCGCTAAGTCAGGAATGTAATCAGCTATCATCCAGTCCATCTGGTTTAATTAGCGAGCCCAGCAGCTCACAGGCACCTTTTAGTAAAAGGCTTCAGCACTGGCTCCCAGAAAGGCGGGGTGCTTCTGAATGTGGTTACAAATGCTTGCCATCTCCCCTGCCTCCACAGAGCCCCTTATCAATTCCCATCACAGAACAAACTGGAAACACATCACTGCCTGCCTCTTAACGGCATGCAAATGAAGCTGCATGCGGCATAGGGGAACACCACTGAACATCACCGCCAGTCCCTCAGTTCACTCTATAAGCATCAACTTCAGCATCTACAATAAACATGTACTGGTGCTTACCCTATGCTAGGAACTGTGTGAATGGGCCTTGGACTAACCCTGGTTGGGGAGATCAGGTCGTAAACAGATAATTTCCAAACCCTGAGATGCACTGTAAGGTACTGAGGGAGCCCCAGGACCGGAAATCTGCTGAGCTGATTCAGGAAGGGCACTTGGGAGCAAGTATGGACAAAAGGGAAGGAAGGAAGGTTGTAAGCCAACAGTTCTTAAACATAGGCCCGCACCAAAACCTTGGTACATTACAAATTGTTGGGTCCCACCCTCAGAGTTTCTGATTCAGAAAGTCTGGGGTGGCGCCAGAAAATGAAATTTTGCCCTTCATTTCTAACAAGCTTCCCACTGATTCTAATTCTGCTAGTGTGGGGACCATAGTTTGAAAATGGGCTAACAGTGCCAACCCAGGCTCACACTGGAATCACCTGGGAGCATCACCCGGGAGCTTCAAAAGCTACCCAAGCCTGGGTCTCCTCTCCAGAATTTGTGATTTAATTGGTTTTGGGTACAAACTGGATATCAGGGATTTTGTCTGTTTGTATTTTAAAAATCTCAAACTTAGAGAAAGGTTGCAAGCACAGCAAAAATAACTTTTTTTTAACTGAGCCATTTGAGAGTAATTTGTTGACTTGATGGCCTATCATTTCTTTGCAGTGCATTTTCTTACAAATAAGAACATTCTCCTACATAACTAAAACATAAACATCAAAATCGGTAAATTCGCATCTATACATTACGACCACTCGAGTTTTGGCAAATGTACACGTCATGTTCTTGATGGCAAAATGGTCTGGTTCAGGATCACAAGCTGCCTGCAGTCATCGTGTCTTTTACTTCCTCAATCGGAAACGGTTTCTCAGGCCCCCCCTTGCCTTCCATAACCTTTACACTTCTGAAGATTACAGGACTGTTATGTTAAAATACGTCCCTCGATTTGGATTTGTCTGGTGTTTCCTCGTGATTCGATTCAGGTGTGCGTCTTTGGCGGGGCTGTCTCAGCAGTAACTTTTTACGCTGCCCTATAAAGCGGCCCACGGTTTCTGTTTGTCCCATCACTGATGACATTCACTCTGCTCACTTGAGCAAGGTAGTAACTGCCCAGCTTCTGCACTGTAAATTTACTCATTTTCCTTTTGAAATGAGTAAGTTCTTCATGCAGAGTTCTTTGAAGTTAGGTAAATACTTTGTCATCCTACTATCAATTCGTTAGGTAATAATCTGTGTGATATAGCTGGCCTAGAATTAGTACCAGTACAATGCCATTTTAAAATGGGAAAACTGTTTCCATTCTCCTCACAATGACTGCTAGCCATGGCTTCTGTAAACTACTAAGATTACCTTGCAAAATGCAAAGAGAGGACAAGCTGCATACTTTCTCTTATCTGTACCTGCCAGAATTGCTGGCCTTTGTTTACCAAAGTAAGCACCCCCAGATAATTCCATCCTGGCGCCAAGTAACCTAAAATTATGTGGACCCCACACCTGTCCAAATAATGTATAAACTAATGTTTACCTTGACCTCTGTAAACCACTTAGGTGGCAATCGGAATGACAAAAGTCCCCTGGCCCTTGGAATATCTGGAGCCCCCTCACCCTCCTCTCAGCCTAGGAGGTGACTGACAGCTTTCATTCCCATCTCTGTTTCTCACCCCCAATCCCAAGGTGGTTTTGTGGGTATAAAGAGGTCTTGTCACTCTTCTTTCTCTGCCACGGGTTGGAGAGACGTGAGTCCTCCGTGGTCGCCGGCAATAAACCCTGCAATTTGGCATCCTTTTGTTCTGGTGTTGACTTTCTGTGCTCAGTTCAATGCAACATCTGTATCAGATGAAATCACGGTTCCTTATTTTGCACATTACGTTATAACCTGCTCTGTCATCATTTGTTTGAGACCAGTGGAGGCCCTTCAACCTGGCTCTGACTTCTGGGTTTTTAAAAGCCTTTTGGGTGATTCTAATGTGCAGCCAAACTTAAGAACCACTTCTCTAGGTAGATCAAAGCACCTACATTCAAAGGATATTCAAAGGAATGCAGGTAACATGCAGCAGCCTCAGGGAACTGCAAGGTTTTCAGTGCGGCTGGTAGACAGGATAGAGATGGAGATGAAGATGGAGAGATTCAGTCTTTACATTCATCTGAGCTCAGAGAGCCTCATCATCATTCTCTCCGATGATGGCACCCTATCCCTCTCTATGCACCAAGCGATCACTCCATATACTACAGTGGTACTGCCTCACAGTTAGGTACCTGGTTTCCAGTGTAAGGGAGGGGTCTATGCACCAAGCGATCACTCCATATACCACGGTGGTACTGCCTCACAGTTAGGTACGTGGTTTCCAGCGTAAGGGAAGGGTCTGAGTTCCTGCTCCAACACCCCGCTCCGCAATTTTGCACTACTTTCCTGTTATGGGCTGAATGTTTGTGTTCTCTTCCAGATTTATATTTGGAAGTCCTGTTGTGGCTCTACTTAGCCATGGGGCCTTGAAGGAAGTAATTAAGGTTAAATGTGGTTCTGTGGGTGAGGCCCTAATCTGATAGAATTAGTGTTTTTGTAAGACACTAGAGAGCTCATGCATGTGCACTCTTACACGTGCACTCTCTCTCTCTCTCTCTCTCTCTCTCTCTCTCTCTCTCTCTCTCTCACTCTCTCTCTCTCTCTCCCTCCACAAAGCATCAGGCAAAGAAGAGGTCCTGTAGGCGCACAGCCAGACGGCAGCCGCCTACCAGCCAAAAGAGGCCTCAGAATGAAGCCTGTGTTGCTACAACCTTGATCTTGGACTTTCTAGCCTCCAGAACTATCATAAATAGGTGGCTGCTGTCTCAGCCACTCAGTCTACGGTATTTCCCATCTGTAAAATGGATACTAATGGTCCCACCTCACGGAGGTCTTGTGAGGTTTAAATGAGAAGGAAACACAATACTCAGCATGCTCCCTGATCATGTAAAGGCTTAACAAGTGTCAGCTATTGCTATGACTTCGCTGGTCCTCGAACGCACCCTGCACATTCCCACCTCCCTGCCTTTGCTCATCATCCGTTCGATTCCGCAAACATCATTTGAGCAAGTCCCTACTGCGTGCCAGGCATTGTATGAGGTCCCAGGGATACAGAACACAACAAGGCCTTGCTTCAAGTCCAAAGGCTACAGGGAAGATGCTCCCCACGGCTGGCCTTGGTGAAGCTGTTTCAGATTCCATTTGTAATAAAGGGACTGATTCACAAGAGGAAATAGGAGCTTGGTTTGAAACCTGTTTCACAGCATTGGGCTGCTGAGAAAATGAGTAAATCATAGGATTAGATCCAACAACTTCTCAATCTCCCTTGACTTTACGATATTCATATGGTAATAAAGCCTTCTCCCCAGCTTACCAGTAATTATCTGAGGTCCTCTAAACTAACACGGGTTGTATTTTTTTCTTGATGATCACAGAGATTTTTTTCCCCTTTGTGTTGGTTTCAGGTATAAGGTAATCACACTCCAAAACGAAAAGAACTTTAAAACAAGCAAAAATGGAAGGGCCTTCCTATGTTCCACTGAAATTCAGACAGGAGAGGGACACATGCATTCCTGAGCCACGTGTAATCATCACTTACAGGGTTCACCTGACTCATGTTGGAAAAAAGCGCAGTCATCACTTTATGCTTCCTTTGGGGGTAAACAGAGAAGGACTTCCTTCGTTTCTGGAGGAGAGCTGACTTAGGAAGAGGAAGTCAAAATGAGTTTGAGAAGATAAAATATGAAGAGTCCAAAATGTCACGCAAAGTCCACACTGAAGCATGGAAAGGGACCTCGTGCCATGTGTTAGAGGAAACCCAGCTTTCGCACGGACGCTTTTACAGAGCCGCCCTCCTCCAGCCTCCCCCAAGACCTCATTTGTGTCTCCATTACTGCCTTTCCTGATTGTCTCTTTGCTTTAGAGTTTTTGAGTATGTTCCCTCCTAAACAATGAGTTCCTTAAGGGAGAAATTCCTCTCTCACGGGTCCTTGCTGGTGTCTCCCCCAGGGTCTAGCACAAAGCGGGTGCACACTCCCCACACCGGTCCTGCACGTCCCTAACTGCAGGGGTAGGCTGGGTACACGGAGGACGCAGGTGTCCAACATTCGGCCTCGGATCCAGACATACCGTGCTTTCCCCTTCGACTGGAAATTCCCACTCTGTATGATGTTTTTTCTTAACATCTTTGTGATTCTGTCCCTCATTCCACTGCAATCCTTAAGTTTTTTTTCTCTTCCCCTTCATCATTCTCGACCTCAGAACTAACCTTTCTGTTTATAGCCAACACGCTCCTTTTCTTCCTTCCTTAAAGCATCTCTGCAAACCTCTTAAAGCTCTTTGACAGACATGAATGGTGGATGAAAGACCCTGCGGAGGTGTTCACTGAAGAGTCACATTCTCCTTCCTTGGGGCCAGGAAGAACGCTTAGGAGGGATGTGGATGTTCCTTCAGTTCACAGGCAGAACTTGCTCACGCTGGGGGAGAGCGAGCGTGTGGAGCTCCTGACACTGGCCCTACCACCACTGGGCTGTCTGAGCCAGGGCAGTGCTTTCCAAGCTGCATTCTCTGGAACCTGAAGCCTCCTTGGCCCTCCAGGCCTAAGAAGAGAACAAGAACGGAAGAGAAGAGTGGATGGGGTCATGTCTCCCATTATTCCTGCTTCACACTCTGCCTTCATCTGCCAGACTGATTAGGCTTTTCTAAACGATCAGGGTAGAAAACAGAAATGGTGCCACTGCTGAAACACTGTGAGCCACTGCAACAGGGGGAAAAAACAGCCAGTCAGATCAAGTCAATGTTGGCAAATCCTTCCTTTAAGGGTAGATTAGATTTGCATATTGGAAACCATCAAAAGCCACTTGGAGTCAAGCCTGGTGAAAAGATAATGTGAGCACAAGGAATAACAGCACCACGGGAAGGCAAAACGACAGCACTTTGGGAGGCCGAGGTGGGTGGATCACAAGGTCAAGAGATGGAGATCATCCTAGCCAACATGGTGAAAACCCGTCTCTATTAAAAATACAAAAATTAGCAGGGTGTGGTGGTGCACACCTGTAGTCCTAGCTACTCATGAGGCTGAGGCAGGAGAATTGCTTGAAACCGGGAGGTGGAGGCTGCAGTGAGCAGAGACTGTACCACTGCACTCCAGCCTGGTGACAGAGTGAGACTCCGTCTCATTAAAAAAAACAGTACCATCCACATACGTATGTGGTTAGCTCATGAAGCACTCCCAGGAGAAACTCCTCAAGCAAGCATCTGTGACACTGTCGGAACGAGTACATAAACTGACCTTATAAGGTGATTTTGAAGGTCGGAACGCACTCGTACACATAAATTCTCCTGCTGCTTATGAGTATGGCTGAGTTGGCCGGGCACAGTGGCTCACGCCTGTAATCCCAGCACTTTGGGAGGCCGAGGCGGGTGGATCACAAGGTCAAGAGATCGAGACCATCCTGGTCAACATGGTGAAACCCCATCTCTACTAAAAATACAAAAAATTAGCTGGGCATGGTGGCGCGTGCCTGTAATCCCAGCTGCTCAGGAGGCTGAGGCAGGAGAATTGCCTGAACCCAGGAGGCGGAGGTTGCGGTGAGCCGAGATTGCGCCATTGCACTCCAGCCTGGGTAACAAGAGCGAAACTCTGTCTCAAAAAAAAAAAAATAAGAGTATGGCTGAGTGTGTGTGTGCACGTCTCCCTGCTTTAAAATAAAGTCCAAAATTACTCTAGTGAGTCTTTGGAGAAGAAAATGCCTCATGGTGTTTAGTCTGGATTTAAATGCTGCTCCAACGCTTACTGGCTGTGTGACTCCGGGAAAATCATTTTAACTTTTCTAAACTCGGTTTCATCATCTATAAAATGGGACTAATAATATTACTACATAGGGTTTGGGGAAATTTAAATGTGGCAAAGCATGTTAATTCCTCAACTCAGAGACTGGCAAAGAATAAGTCCTCTTAATAGTTGTGGCTCTCAGTATTACAATTGCTATTGTCATCATCCTCTGACGTGAGCATACCGGACTCCAGCATACCTGGTCAGCACGCATTCATGATCCCCTGGTCTCTTTAGTTAACAGATGAGGTCTTCCTTTAATTGACTGAGAAGCATTTGGAAAAAAACAAAAAGAGAAGGCAAAGGGCAGCTTGGCTAACTCCTCTGATGACTCATGGGCAATCGCGATTAGAACAAAACGTAGAGGCAGTGTGGGCAGCAGGGCACGGGGAAGACTCACAGCAAGGCTCCATGCATTTTCGTGGGTGGAGACGCGGAAAAAAGCGGTAGGGAGGGTCCCGGAAAGGAAAGTGAAAGATGCTGAAACATGAGGGTCTCTTAAACTCACAGGTTCACTGAGTATCAGCGCACAGGGAGGCCCAAAGACGTGAAGTTACCTGCCCAAGGTGGCCCAGCTCCTGGATGGATGAGCAGCATTTAAGTGCTTGCTTATCTCCTGATGCAGGGGCCACTGACTTTTCTCTGCCACCCAGAGGGCTCTGTCTGAGCTAAAAGGGTTTGTGAGGGTCAGGCAGGGTGGCTGAGCAGCCTTCGCCCAGTGCTCTGAAAATGCTCTGGTTTTTCAAGTCTGCAGCCTCAAAGCGTGGCCTGCAGTGGTTCTCCTGTCTCACCTTCTACTAAAAATGTTCACTCTCAAACTCGTAACACTGGTGACCTCTGACAAACGGCACGTCGCAGCTGTTAACATTATTTGGCTTACAACAGAAGTTGCCCTCAAGCCCCTTGTAGCCATGCCCAGGAAGGAGGTGACACTGTCAGGGCCGGGCTGCTAGAACGACAAAGAAAAAAGTCACCTTGGCACTCACGGTCTGGGAACGGCTGGTGGCTCCATCAAGCTTCCTGCAATCCCTTCCTTCTGTAACGGTGGGTTGGAGACCTGAATGCCGCCTCTAGACTCGCCAATTAGGCCCAGCCACGGGGCCATGGAGCCCGGAACAAGGAATCCCTGTTAGCAATTAGCGGATGGAGGATCACTTTATACCAGGGCTTATTTTTAGCACACTGTCTCCTTTTCACTGGGGCCAAACCTTTTGTACCCAATCCATACCTGAGTTCCAGGACACTGCATTTCAGACATGTTAATTGACTTCATTAGTTGATGTGCTGCTCCTTGAATCCTGGGGCTAAATGAGCAGATGAAGAAGACTACCTTAACATCTGCAGACAACACAGGAGGATGGACGCCCCTGCCCCCACCCTGGTCTCATGGAGCCCACGTCAAGGGGCATCAAATTCTCCCCAGGCTTAACTCCATTAGTCATCCCAGAACCGGCTAATGAGCTTAGGTTATTTCCTGTCCTTCCAGGTTTCTATGAAGGGAGGTGTCGTAGGCAGTATGAAGACTGGGTGTGTATCTGAACCCAAAGCAGCTCTCTTTGCCAGCACCCCCTTGCCAGCTGATTTCACTTTAGTTTTTTTGCCTCTCGGGTTCCTTGTCTATACATTGGGAACAATTGCTGACTTGCCCGCTTCTCCCCTTTCCGAGGCCAGACAGGTGGTTCTGCGGAGCAAAGCCCTGCTAAGGCGAGTGTGATGAGCTCCCTGGGGTGATAATGGAAGTCATCCACTCGGCGAATTTCCTACGTGGCTCCTGAGTTATCAGGACCCTTCAGAGCCAAAATGGCTCTGGGACTTCAGCCCTCTAAAAGCATCATTCATTCCACATGCACTGAGTCTGTGCCAGGCTCCTTGTAAGTGGACAGGTATGGATGGACGAATCCCAAACCAGGCCCCCAAAGTCACGGATGAGTGGCAGCATCATACAACTTAAATGCCAGGACCTGGCCTCATCCTAGAACAGCCTCCACCCCAGCCTTGGGCAAGGGGACCACAGTATCAGATACCTTTTCCTGAAGGAGGGGCCCTCACAGCTGCTTTGTCTGCAAAGATTCAGCAAGGGACAAGAAAAGGAAGTGTTTTTCCTAGGCGTAGAAAAAAGGATGGGAAAAGGCTGGCACACCTGGGGAAGGGAAGCAACACTGTTCGGCTGGACATAGTGGACAAGTGTGGGCCTGCAGAGGGACCTTGGGCCTCCAAGTGGCCCAAGGCCACAATGCAGAGAGCCTGGAATCTTTCCTGAATGGGAGGGGAAGAGGGTACTGGGATTTCAACAAGGGAAGAAGCATGATGAGGGACATGTCTTAGAAAGATGACTGTGGAGAGTGTGGGGCGGAAAGGGCCTGGGCAGGGTGAGCACAGATGCCCTTGGAAGCTGCTGCACGGAGCAGGGCTTGGAGAGCACGTTGTCTGAGCAGGAAGTAACGGGGGCCTAAGCAATTTTGATCCATCACAACATACGGCGTGAAGATATGCAAAGCTCGAGAACTAGGATCCGAAAAGAGAAAGCGGGCCAACCGAGTACTGGGTGCCTGATTCCAGGAAGGTGTTCCGGTCTGGTAAGCCTCTTCCCAGGCCAAGTCCTGTCACTGTCATGGCATCTTCCTGGATTTGTCAACTAGGGCTTGAGCTCTGACAGACCTGGAAGACGTCCCTTTGTAGTTTGCCAGACTTAAGAAAACAATGGAAAAGTTGATCCTACAGAGGATCAACTCTGGAAAGTACTGAAATGAACACGTGGAATTCCATTCAGAGCATGTTTGGCTTGACTGTATGAAATCTGGGCCACCTTCCCTGAAAGCCCCTCTCCCTTGCGGGCTGAGCTGGATTCTGGGACCCTCCACTTCCCCCCAGGAAGTGAGGAGTCACGAGAATTAAGAGTGAATGAATGGAAAATAACTGATACAGTGTTAGGCTGGGCACAGAAAACGGGAGACACCTAAAAGGGTTCCCTGATTCTCACATATTTGAAATGTGTCCCCTCTTCACAGCCACCAACACTAACCATATGCACATGTGCGTACATACATGTGCACACACCCACATTTCAGTTCCAACTCTCAGTTAAGAGCTGCCATTTGCATTCTGTGAGGTTTTCTTGGGAGGAGACCTTTCCAGAGAGCCTCAGATCCCCCAACACTCGTCTCTTCTCCTCACCTACCAGCAGGGGCTGGCCTGGGTGACATAAGCTAAAGGATTCATGTAACTTCTTTTTCTTTAAGGTACTTTCTGGAGGTGGAGGAATTAATCCACAACTCAGCCCAGGCAAGCAGACAGCTGATAGTCATTTCACTAATGAGATTCGCTGAGCCGTGGCTCGGAGAGCGTGGGCCGGGCCAGGTGGAGGCTGGATGCTGGCAGGAAGGGTGTTAGAACCCTCAGCTACCTAAGCCTGTGGTGGAGCAAACAGCCCTGTAGGACTCAACGCCTTTAACCCTTGGATTTTCATCCAACACTTCTGCAAATCTCTTTCCTCAAATAAACCACCCCCTACCGGCTTAATATGGAAGCTCAGAAGATCGCCCCCGAAGAAAAGAGAACAATCCTGTATAACATGAGGCAGATTAAATAATTCCAAAGTGTCTTCTGGCAAATGCAGATCAGAATAGAACATACTGAAGACGTATCCTTTTAGACCCATTCCTTCTGCTTGTGTCTGGAAAGCCCAGGCCTGCCAGCATCAGCAGCCACACTTCAATTCTGCCAATTTGATCCCACCGCGTGGATTTTCTCTCTCCAATACACCAGTTGATAATGAAGACACAAGTGTTAGCAAGGCAGCCCTGGTCAATCCCAAAGCCTTTAGATGCAAAACACAGGGAAGGTGGTAATCATCAGGAGGAGATCCCAGATGGGCTCATTAAAACCATCATAAGATCTCCCTGTCTCCCCCACGGCACTCCCGACCACAGAGACCCTGGCCCTGGCGAGTGAGTAGGGATTGCAGGGGCTTCCCTTGCACCAGTTCTTTCTGTTTAGGAGGGAGCACATGGCTCAGCTCACCACCACCACCTGCAGCAGCAGTGGTTGCAATGACCTTTGAAATCACCCTCGCTCACAAACCGAGTATTTGTTATGAGTCTGTGCCGGGAAGTAAATATCCCTTCTGTTTCAGTGACCATGTGTCCTGGATTTCCCAGGATGGTCTGGTTTATGCCTGTTTTGCTGACAGCACATATGATTAGTACCTATTTTCATGCTGAAAAGCTTCTTGATTGGGCAATAAAGTATGTGGTTACCTAAGCTCTACCAAATTGTTTCAAAATTGGTTGGAGAGAAAGAAAAAAAAACGATAGAGCCACCAACGATTAAATTATAAGATTACTTTTCCAAGATGACAGTGATTCAAAGTTTTCACTCACAGATGTTGTATATTTAGTTTGAGGTACTGGTGGGGAGGGGCTCGTAAATGCAATTGAATATAGGATTAGACAAGCAAGAATGGTATTCTGTAGCCTTACAAAAATCACAAACACATGTCAGTTGTCAGTTTAACAAAGCATCCTACTTATACTTGTTTTAAAAGTTTTCCTATGAAAAGAAAGGTTTTCCTGTTTTTTTAATGAGAGAAAATTCAAAAATACCAAATTAACCATTTTAGAGTACACAATTCAATTGTATACTTTCACAGTTGTATATGACCTTCAAGACTATCTAATTCCAGAACATGACCCCAAAAAGAAACCCCATAGCTGTTACCAGACAGTCTAATTTCCCTCTCCTTCATCTCCTGGCAACCACTAATATATATTCTGTCTTGATGGCTTTGCCTATTTTGAACATTTCATATGAATGAAACCACGTCGTATGTGTCATTTCATGTCTAGCTTCTTTCTCTTAGCATAATGCTTTGAGGCTTAATACATCATGCAGCATGTATCAGTATTCTACTCCTTTTTATAGTTGAAAAATATTCCTCTGTATGCAGATACCAGATTTTGCATGCCCATTCATCAGCTGATGGACATTTGGTTCGTTTCCACTTTTTTTGCTATTATGAATAATACTGCTATAAAGAGTCAATGTACAAGTTTTCACGTGAACATGTTTTCAATTCTTGGATATATACCTAGGAATGGAACTGCTGGAATAAATGGTAACTCTATGTTTAATTTTTTGAGGTACTGCCAAACTGTTTTCCACAGAGGCTAGATCATTTTACATTCCCACAAGCAATGGTCACGAGTTCTAATTACTTCACATCTTCCTCAGTCTGTCACCATCATCGTCATCACTGCCAGCCCGGCAGGTATAAAGCAGTACCTTATTGTGATTTCGATTTGCATTTTCCTAATGAATAATTTTCATGCATTCTTTCATGAACGTCTTTTCTGCGGTGGCCCTTTATGTATCTTCTTTGAAGAAATGTCTGTTCACAGCCTTTGCTTATTTTATTGATTGAGTTGTTTGTCTTCTTGTAGTTGAGCTTGAAGAGTTCTTACATACTTTGGATACTGATCTCTTATGAGATATATTATATACAAATATGTTATCCTTTTCTTTGGGTTGCTTTTTTACTTTTTTTTTTGAGACGGAGTTTCGCTCTTGTGACCCAGGCTGGAGTGCAATGGTGCGATCTCGGCTCACCACAACCTCCGCCTCCTGGGATCAGGCAATTCTCCTGCCTCAGCCTCCTGAGTAGCTGGGATTACAGGCACGCACCACCATGCCCAGCTAATTTTTTGTATTTTTAGTAGAGACGGGGTTTCACCATGTTGACCAGGATGGTCTCGATCTTTTGACCTCGTGATCCACCTGCCTCGGCCTCCCAAAGCACTGGGATTACAGGCGTGAGCCACCGCGCCCGGCCTGGTCTGTTCAAATCTTATGTTAAAATCCCCTGTAGTAATTTTTTCTTTCAGTGACTCCACTTTTCAGTGACTCAAGTTTCTATTTGGTCCCAGTTTACAATTTCTGCCACTTTATTGATATTTACTACTTGGCAGGGTGTTGCCCTCATATTTTACATTAACTCTTTAGACACAGTTTCAGCTTTTTGAATGTATTTAGGGTAGCTGACTTAAAGTCTCTGTCTAGTAAGGAATTCATTTTTACTTTCTCACTATCTCACAGACAGTTACTGTTGATTGCTTATTCCCCCCCCCCCACCCCGGCATGGATCACTGATACATTTCTTTGCATGCCTTGTCATTTTTTATTGAAAACTGAACACTGACTATCATAATGTGGCAACCCTGGAAATCAGATTCTCCCTCCTCTCTATAGTTTGCTATTATTGCTTTATTTTATTTGTTTCTTGACTTTTCTGAATTACTTCCATAAATCTGTATTCTATGTCATGTGTAGCCACTGAATGCTTAGTTAGCTTAGTGGCCAATTAATATTAATATAGAAATATCCTTCAACACTTGGAACTAATAAATCATCCAGTCCTAGCCAAGGGGCTCTGTGTGCACTGTGTGTAGGGGTGGGGGGATTCCTTCAACACTCAGCCAGGCCATTTGCTACTCAGCCTTTGCCTTCACCTCCTGATTATGCACAGCATGATGGGCAGCCAGAGGTAAAAGACGGGCCTTCCTGCATTTTTCCTGAGTATGTGCACAGATCTGGGCATGTGAAGGTTCTTCTAAAATCTTAAGAACATGTAGGACCTTTTTAAAACCTTACTCCCCAGACTTCCCTTTCAAGTTTTTTGGTTAGTCTGTTGTTTCCCCAGTTGTTATCCAATGCCTCAGACAAGCATGTTTTAGACCATGATCCCTTGGGAGCAGCTTCGGATCAAGCCAAGTTCCCAGTCAGAAGAGATACAGACATGTTTCTAGTCGCATGTGTTCAAGGCAGCCACCAGATAGATCAAATTAGAATCTTCTGAAGTGAGGTACATTCTGCTCCCTCCTGTATCTGCACTGGGAACACGGGTTGTTATTTCAAGGCTGCTGCCGAGCCAGGGAGTGGAGTACGGGATTCAGGTAAGTTAACACACCGCAGTTTTGCTCTTTTCATTAAGAAGTAACTAAGGTTGTTTTGTTTTGGATTTTACATAAATGCTTCCCAGAGTACTTCAAGCATGTAGTTACCTTTCAGGGTTCTGAAAAAGCAGATTCTGATAGTAGCTTTTATAGAAGGGTAAACGTTTGGATTACCTTGGACCGCTATTTGACATTACTTGTTTTGTCTTTCCGTAGAGGTGAGGCACCTCCTGCTTCTCTCGGGCGTCATGGGAAGTCAGATACCTTTATAGTCCTTGAAGAAGACTGGAGGGTCGAGGGTGGGGAGTGGGGGTTTCTAGGTGTAAACCAAAAATAAAATTCTTAGTGCCACCCCGATACAACCGAGTGTCCCCTCCTCTCAGCCAAAGGGATTTCAAAGAAACCTGCAAAACTACTTCAGGCCATGATAAGGAGGACATGGAAGGAGTGGTCGGACATGTCTCATCCTCTGTTCCCGTCGGAATCCAGGCACAACTGACCAGCATTAACAATTAAACAGAGACCTTAGACTAACACAATAGATTATTTGTAGCAATAAGATAGAAATTCCAGCCTAACTCTACCACGGAATCACGCGACAGAGAGTAGGTCCTGAAAGTATCAAAGTATTTTACCCCAAAATATATTTCTTTGTGACATATTGAAATAGCCCTGCAAAGCTGTCTCTTGTGGGGGAAATTTACATTCTATAGAGAATCCGCTTCCCTTTCTAGTTTTTTCCTGATCTGGGAGAGATTTAACTAAGAGTCTGGTACCTTTTAAGGTCTGATGAGAGACATATACCCTCTATTCTGTCTGAAGCCTGCTACCTAGAGGCTTCATCTGCATAATAAGAACCTTGGTCTCCATAAACCTTTATCTTAACTTTCTATTGATTACAGGTCTTTATATAAGATCTCTTTCAACCAATCGCCAGTCAGAAAAATCTTTGAATCCACCCATGACTTACAAGCTCCCACCCTGAGTTGTCCCTCATTTCCAGACTAAATAAACGAATGAATACCTACCTCATCTGTTCTGACTGATGTCTCATGTCTCCCTAAAATGTATAAAACCAAGCTATAACCCAACGACTCTGGGCACATGTTCTCAGGAGCTCTTGAGATTGCATCTTGGGCCATGGTCATTCATATTTGGCTCAGAATTTTCAAGTATTTTACAGAATTTGGCACTTTTTATCAACATAGAGAAGAGGCAGAATTTATAACTTTCTATTTGTATATTTCATAGCAAAATTAAAACTGCACCATGTTTTTAATTCCTAAGTACTCCTGGGTCTGGAATGTACTGGGGGCAATACCAAAACTGGTTCTGAGCATTTCTCAGTAGGGTAAGAACCACGATGTGAAGAACAACTACAGACCTTCTCACATACAATTATTTTCTGATTCACTTTGTAATTACATACAGCACCCCGATTGAGTGATGATAATTAACAGGATGCTTTTGTTTCTTTAGGTTTTAAAAATTACACTTTTGGCCGGGCATGGTGGCTCACACCTGTAATCCCAGCACTTTGGGAGGCCAAGGCAGGCAGATCACGAGGTCAAGAGATCGAGACCATCCTGGCCAGCATGGTGAAACCCCATCTCTACTAAAATACAAAAATTAGCTGGGTGTGGTGGCGCACACCTGTAGTCCCAGCTACTCAGGAGGCTGAGGCAGGAGAATCGCTTGAACCCGAGAGGCGGAGGTTGCAGTGAGCCAGGATTGCACCATTGCACTACAGCCTGGCACCTGGCGACACAGCAAGGCTCTGTCTCAAAAAAAAAAAAAAAAAAAAAAATTACACTTTCCCTATGAAAGTAGATTTAAGCCATGGAGTCTCTTCAGGATAACACTAATAAAAAGAGGTTGGAGAAGGGTGCGTTCTAGGCATATTTTTGTTGTTTTATAAAAGAATAATGACAATAGTAATAGCAATTAATTGCTTTTACCCATAATGCTACTCATTATTTTGATTATTTTTAATATTAGTATAATAATTATTATTATAATTACTGACAGTTACCTACTTACAAGTCTTATTGGAGAAAGTGGGGGAATGTGGACCCATGAATAAACACTATCTAATGTCTATCCACAGACGATTTACACAATATGGGAGGTAACATACAAAAATAATGAGGCACTGTCTTTAATAACCAGTGCTACTCAAAGTTCACTTTGAGCAGAACTGATCTGCAAGCTTGTTGTTACTGGTTTGACACAAGATAAATACAGAAATTGAGAGTAGTGCTTAGAAACTTAACAGCACTTTGACAATGGGGCACATCCCCTCCAAAGTGAAATGTGTTCTCTGTGACGTTTGATAATATTAAGCCTTGGCTTGTATTACATATGTTTGTTTGTTTGTTTTTGAATTTGGAGGGACAGAGAGATTACTAGGGACTAGAGTGGCTGGAGCAGGATTTATGGAACAAGTATAACTTTTACATTATTACAAATTGTAGGTGAAGAATGAAGGAAAATTCCAAGATCAAGTTTCCTAAAATTTGGAAATAAACTGTGTAAATTCTCCTAAGGTCTGTATCTTTCTTGTCTGAATGTAAGAATCTTTTTCTATTATAATGGGTGAGATCAGGAAGTAAATTAAAATCTTTTAATTTCCTCCTTGGTTTTGAAGTTCCTTAAAGAAGGGATTTAGAATTTAAATAGTATGGTTATTAGCATCTTTGAGTGAAGGATAAAACGTAAATTAAATGTCTTCTCATTTTTTAAATTAGGCAGAAAAGCTTACTCTCACCTAAGAAAAAGAAGAACTAAATTAAAATTCATTTTGCCCTGAGAGTTATCAGTACATCTGATCCAAATTGAGAAAAATGAAATCCTTTTTAAATTTTAGTACCTGTATTTTCAAAAGCCATAATTCTGTTTGGAAATCTATGAAGGTTCATTTTTCTCATACATGAAAAATTAATCTTGTGCTGAGGCTAGGCAAGGAACTCATCCTGACTTTTTTTTTTTTGGAGACAGCGTCTTGCTCTGTTGCCAGGATGGAGTGCAGTGGTGTGATCTCAGCTCACTGCAACCTCTGCCTCCCGGGTTCAAGGAATTCTCCTGCCTCAGCCTCCCGAGTAGCTGGGACTACAGGTGTGTGCCACTACATCCAGCTAATTTTTCTATTTTGAATAAAGACAGGGTTTCACCGCGTTGACCAGGATGGTCTTGATCTCTTGTCTTCATGATCCACACCCCTCAGCTTCCCAATGTGCTGGGATTACAGGCATGAGCTACTGTGCCCAGCCAACGTGTTTTATTTAAATCAAGGAGTTCTCTAAAATTAACAGTTTATCTGAAGATTTAAATTAAAATTTCTACAGTAGTTGAAGGTTGTGGGAACCATGACTGGTCCAAATCAAGTTACTTAAACTTAGTAGTGAGAAGTCCCCGGTCCCAAAGAAGCTAAGACTTCCTGGTAGTCCCACAGCAACACCTAAATAGGTGGGACCAGAAGATAGGACCCTGAATTGAGAGTAAAAGTATGGTCAACCGATTTCTAATCCGACATCCTTACTTTTGTAGTTTCCTATGACTACAATTAGCCTCAGACATGTGCTTTTCAAGTTTCTGAACAATTTGAGGCCATCTTTTCCTAACTGGCCACAGTCATCAATGATCATACCAAGTTAGACAGAGAAGGTGACCAGCTAGGTGGGAAGCTGGTATCTGTCTTTGTCCATGGGAGCTTTAGACATGGGTTCACCTGGGGACAACACAAGGCTGTCAGGAGCAAGGTAGAGGCTTCCATTCCAGCACACAGTGCCCAGACACACAGACCCTGGGTTTCTGAAAGACTCCCAAAGTGCTTAGATCATAAAGCACACGTCACATGCTGTGGTTGTTGTCATTGACCTGTGTTTGTCTCTAACTACATGATAACTCTCAGAGCTGTCGCACAGGGGTCAGGCTGAGGCAGCAGGATTGCAGAAGCATGGACCAACCTCCAGGTTTTCCTGAAATGTCTGCCTTGTCTCAGTTTGGGAGAACATAGAACTGCCCAGAATCATTGAGACTTTGATTCAACACAATCCTCAGAAAGCATTTTGGTTCCTTTGGATATCTGTTTGTTCATTTTCTTTGCCTGTCACCCACTCAAGGCACTTTGGATTCAGCTACTTCTGATGTGCAGTAAATGCCAAACGTTCCTGTAGTAAGGCTAAACCTGCCTCTCCGTGGAAAGACTGGTAATCATGTAGCAAGGGATATGAAGATATTGGCAGCATACTGAGGTCAGCTGGGGAGACTGACGCTCAGAACAGATTTCAAGACTAAAGACATGGGGTCACGATGTCTCATTATTTCTTCCCAGGCCACATGGCTGGTGTGTCCTCACTGCTGGGCACATCATTCTCACCTCCATGCCTTGGTCCCAGGTGTTCCTCCTTTCCTGGAGAATGGTCTGCCTAATCATGATTATCCAAGATGGATTCTCAATTTAGCCAAGTCTGCTTACTCTTCAAAGCTCAACTCAAATCCTACCAAAACAGGAAAGCCATGGACTTCGAGGTCGACCAGATCTGAGATGGGCAAACTACCTACCTCTCCAAGTGACAGATTCTTTATCAGGAAATGCTCGGTCATTGCTCAAAAACGGGATGCTCGAAAATAGTAAGTGTTAGAACTTTCACTATTCCAGCCATCCACTGATGCCCTTCTCTTAGGAACTACAAAAACCCGAGGCTCACAACCACATCTCCAGGAAGTGTATGATTTGTACATATTTTGGGGATTTCAGTGTCGTCCCCTCAAACATTCTCGAGGGCAGTGAAGGCACCTCACTTCTTTGAAGCACAAGAGTCCGTTATGCTGAGTATCCACTTAGGGAACTCTTGCTTTGTGATAAGTACTGGGCTGCCTTCATTTAATTCTCCAGAGAGTCCTAAGGAGGAAATTTTCATCCCACTTACAGATGAGGAAACTGAGGCTCAGATCTATTGGTTGCACGTCCAAAGCCTCACAGCTAATGACTGCCACTCTGATCTTGAACCCAAGTCCTCTTTACCTACAAGTGTGCTCCACACAGTAGGGGCTGGAGCGCAAATACTGACCGAATGATGGGCTGGATTCCACTCATTTCCCGGGTCTAACTGCATCCTTTTCTTCGTGGTATCTCGCCCTGCTGTCCCCTGGCTGCCAAGACGTGCTTACTCGCACTGGTCTGCGTTCACTCTTGCCGTTGTGTTGAGCATCCATCAACACAAAGCTGTACAATTCTAAGTACCTTGGAAGTGAGCAGACCCTATCGCACAGGACAACTAGGTGGTAAGAGTGAAACCAGCGTAGCAGACGGAGACCCAGGCAGGTCCACTGAGCCAGAAGGAGGCTTGGGAGAGGGGAGATACTGGGGGCAAGTGACAGATTACCTAATACTAGATACAGGTAGAAATATTAATTCCTCTTGGGGCAGAAAGTCAGAAGCAAATGTAGCCACAATCAGTCATAGCATGCTAATAGCCAGGGAGTCACATTTGATGCTTCTGGAAATGAACTGCTCACCTCGCAGGTCAGAAGGCAATTACTCCATTCAGCTCAGGAAATGCCTATTTTTCAACCAGTGAGCATACTGTTTGGGGATTTTTGTTCATCTGTTGTTCTTCCTCCATTGCAAAGAATATATAAAAGTCACAGCCAAAGGCAGAACACTTGCCCCGCTGACAAGCAGCCCAGCCACCACGGCAAATCCTCTGCTGCTAACGATTAGGGGTATGACTCGCTGCTTCCTTGGCAAATACCTGCCCTAGATGAGGTGCTCCAAAGGCTGCAGCTGTCTCTATTCGCACCCCCCACCCAAAGACTCTGTGATGTTTAAAGGCCACCTGAAACATTCTCAACAAGGTACACAATGTAGTTTAACAGACACTAACATCTTAAAGGGCTGACCTAGATTTATGTACTGCAGGTGCACAGATATTGGTATCTGCACCCCACTCCCCATTTCCACTCACTTTTCAGTTGAAACTACTATGATCTCACTGTCTTTTCTTTTACACCGAAGGAAAGAAGGAATCATCCAGAATGGGTGCGGGTTGGGGGGCGGGCACAGTGATAAAGGCGGAATAAAGAAAGGAAAGGGTATTTTTTCAGTGCCCACTGTGTGTACATCATTCTGATTTAAACCTGATCACCTTCAGGGAAAAGGATTCTTATTTTATTTCTATGCAGGCGAAATGTACATCAGATGCAATTCCCCATTTTAAAGTGCACAATTCAGTGGTATTTGGTGTATTCACGATTATCTACAACCACTACTTTTTTCTAATTTCAAAACAGTCTCACTGCCCCTGAAAAACAACCCACACTTATTAAGTAATTGCTCCCCGTCCCCTTCTCCCCTCATCGCCTCCTAACCATAAATCTGCTTTGTGTCTCCATGGATTTGCCTATTTTGGATACATCATATACAAGAAATCACATAACATGTGAACTTTAGTATATGGTCTTTTAGCATGATATTCTCAAACTTCATCTAAGGTGTGGTATATCGGGACTTCATTCCTTTTTACAGCTGAATAATATTCCATTGTATGTAAAAACCACTATTTATGTATCCATTCGTCAGTTGATGGATATTTAGATAATTTCGGCTTTTTGGCTCTATGAATGATGCTTCTCCAAACATTAAAATTTCTGTGTGAGGCTGGGCGCCGTGACTCACGCCTGTAACCCCAGCACTTTGGGAGGCCGAGGCGGGTGGATCACGAAGTCAAGAGATCGAGACCATCCTGGTCAACAAGGTGAAACCCCGTCTCTACTAAAAATACAAAAAATTAGCTGGGCATGGTGGGGCGTGCCTGTAATCCCAGCTACTCGGGAGGCTGAGGCAGGAGAATTGCCTGAACCCGGGAGGCGGAGGTTGCGGTGAGCCGAGATCCCGCCATTGCACTCCAGCCTGGGTAACAAGAGCGAAACTCCATCTCAAAAAAAAAAGGAAAAAAAAAAATTTCTGCGTGAACCTATGTTTCTCTTGGTTATACACTCAAGAGTAAAACTGCTGCTGAAAGATAGGGAAATTGAGGCTGAAAAAGGGCACGAACCTTTCCCGAGGTGATTTAGCTTGCGCTGGTTAGAGGCAGGATTGAATATGGTCGACAGGATTCCAGAACCCCTTTTTTACTTTTACTTTTGCTATATAAGAAAAGTAGTCCATCCACGACACTTAGAACTTCTTTGGCTAAAAATTTAGTGAATAATTAATTTTATCAATTACTAACTTTTACTCTCCAGCCAAACACCCTGAGGTCATGTGATTCATACCACGAATTTGAACTCATGGATTCAATAGTTTCATTTGCCTCATGCTGAGATCCGAGCTTTTTGTTTCCCAAGAAAATCAATAGCAACAGACTTTATCTTGTTAGATCAAATATAACTTTCATTTTTAAGAGCTCCAATTATGCCCTAATGCACTGTTTATGTACTCAGAGGGCTTAATGAGATAATAAATGAAATTTTAATTTGACAATTAATAGTGTAAAAGTGTTAGGATACTTTGGAATTAGGAAGGCTTGTGAGTGATTTTTTTTTTTATTAGCCTTTGTTTAGGATATAATTATACTTGTCTCACATTATAATTGGGAGTAACTCAATTATTAAGACGTAGAAAAATGAGTAACATTTCTACTCCTGTGCCTTTTGTAGCAAGTTACGAAAACAAAATAAAAAATAAAATAGAATCAAGAGTCCTAAGCATTGCTAAGAAATGGTGTCATTGTTTCATTTGCAATCATTCCTGGATAAGAAATGACTGCTCAGACAGCCAATATCTTTATCATGAATATTCATCAGGAATGTAAAGTAGTAAGACAGCAAATTCTTGAAGAACTTGGATTCCCTGAATGAGGCAACAGACAATTTAAAATGTGTGAAATATATTACTATACAATTACAAAGTTATTTCCTCACATACCTGTGTATGCGCACACACACATCCAAGCCCACACACCCACAACTACAGCAATAGTTTTGCAGGGTTCCAAAAACAGCAACAATACTTGGACTATTATTTAATACGCATTTACTCAATTCTTGAGGGTGCCACGCATGAAACATTATAAAGGAGTTAAAGTAAATGGAATCGCAAAATACAAGGCCAGCAAAAATCAATTTATAAACCTTAGGTTTAGCTAAAGGGAGTTACCCGCAACTAAGTAAAATGTTCTGATGTCCTCAAGTTCCAAGTGATCTTTATCTATATGTCCTGTTTATTAAAAAGGCAAACAACTCTTTTTCAAATTAGCAAGAGCCAAATCGCATTGATTTTTTCAATGATTATTGTATGCTCACTGTAAAAGTACGATTTCTTTTTCTTTTCTTTTTTTCTTTTTTTGAGACGGAGTTTCACTCTTGTTACCCAGGCTGGAGTGCAATGGTGCGATCTCGGCTCACCGCAACCTCCGCCTCCTGGGTTCAGGCAATTCTCCTGCCTCAGCCTCCTGAGCAGCTGGGATCACAGGCACGCACCACCATGCCCGGCTAATTTTTTGTATTTTTAGTAGAGACGGGGTTTCACCATGTTGAGCAGGATGGTCTCGATCTCTTGACCTCAAGCCTCTTGACCTCGATCTCTTGACCTCAAGCCTGTAATCCCAGCACTTTGGGAGGCCGAGGCGGGTGGATCATGAGGTCAAGAGATCGAGACCATCCTGGTCAACGTGGTGAAACCCCGTCTCTACTAAAAATACAAAAAAATTAGCGGGGCATGGTGGCGCGTGCCTGTAATCCCAGCTACTCAGGAGGCTGAGGCAGGAGAATTGCCTGAACCCAGGAGGCAGAGGTTGTGGTGAGTTGAGATAGCGCCATTGCACTCCAGCCTGGGTAACAAGAGCGAAACTCTGTCTCAAAATAAATAAATAAATAAGATCCATATGAAATGTTGTTAGTACTATAATGTATGCTTTGACACATTATTGTGTTAATAAACCCCAGAATTTCAAACGAGGAAGAAAAACGGATTCCTGCCGGAGGAAATGGCACTGAGAAGGCCCATGGGTTTGGAATGAAGGAGAGAAGAGGAGAAAAAGGAAGACTTGATTAAAACAATTTCAACTGGTTGCTAGGATTTAGGCCACATTCATTCTTGGTTAAAAACTGAGCTACAATGAAGTTAACCCAAGCCTCCACAAAGGCGCTAATTGCAATCCTTAGCAATTCTGTTGAACGGAGCGACTCTCTGCATCTTAGCATCTAAGAGGACACTAAGTCCTTCTGGGTTAGAGACTTAAATACACACTGCCATGCAAGGAAATGCAGGGACCACTGAATAGAGGATCAAGAATAAACGAAACTAACCGCCTGATTCCAAATGCCAGCACATAGAGGTCTTACCAGGTTTTATCTGAAACCACTCATTCTACAACAAATTGATCAATCATCTACAGGCTGATACTGTGAAAAAGCTTTTTTGTTCAAAAGCTGCTGCTGCGTCCCCAAGACCACAGATTCACACGGAACAGAATCCGCAGGCAAAACTATAAACTGGGAGAGTACAACATCCTGTAGCAACCTCTTTCCACACCTCCAACCCTACCACTGACCTCCCCTGCCAATAATCCATTTCAATCAGCTCTGGGATACCTAAGTCATAAGAGTAAACGTGGATTACCATGAATGTACAGGCAAAACTCATTATCCACTCATGGAAAAGACTGCATTTGTCCATGACAGATTTAAAACCACTTCAACACTTTTGGTCCCTGCAGTACTGCGCATCCTGTGACATGGTTTGGCTCTGTGTCCCCACCCAAATCTCAACTTGAATCGTAATCTCCCCATGTCAAGGGAAGGACCTGGTGGGAGGTGATTGAATCATGGGGGCAGTTTCCCAGTTTCCCCCATGCTGTTCTCATGATAGTGAGATGGTGTGAAAGTGTTTGGCGGTGCCCCCACCCTGCCTTTCCTGCTCCAGCATGTGAAGACTGTGGCTTCTTCCTTTTCTTCATCTTCTGCCATGATTATAAGTTTCCTGAGGCCTCCCAGCCATGTGGAACTGAGAGTCCCTTAAACCTCTTCTGTTTAGGCCGGGCGCAGTGGCTCAAGCCAGTAATCCCAGCACTTTGGGAGGCCGAGGCGGGTGGATCATGAGGTCAAGAGATCGAGACCATCCTGGTCAACATGGTGAAACCCCGTCTCTACCAAAAATACAAAAAATTAGCTGGGCGTGGTGGCGCGTGCCTGTAATCCCAGCTACACGGGAGGCTGAGGCAGGAGAATTGCCTGAACCCAGGAGGCGGAGGTTGCGGTGAGCCGAGATCGCGCCATTGCACTCCAGCCTGGGTAACAAGAGCGAAACTCCGTCTCAAAAAAAAAAAAAAAAAACCTCTTCTGTTTATAAATTACCCAGTCTCAGGCAGTTCTTTTTAGCAGTGTGAAAATGGACTACGCTCTACTTTCAGAAATAAATTCCCGATAGAAGTCATAAACATTCAGTGAATCCCTTATTGTCTCGGGAACTCTCCTCACCTCACTTCCCACAGGCACCCCCTTCTCCCAAAGGCTGTAATATATACAACAGTCCTACTTAATGCTTAAACCAATCCTCGGACTCCAGCATCCATCAGAATTCCTTGGAAAGCTGGGCTCCATCATCAGTTTCTAATTTAGGAGGTCTGGAATGAAGCTTTGGAATCTGCAGTTCCAGGAAGTTCCCAGGAGAGGCTGATGCTGCTGGTCAGAGGACCACATTTTAAGAAGTGCGGGCACTTACGAAGGGAAATCTAGGTACTGGTATTTCCTATGCTTGCCATAGGATAAAAGGCCTATACAACCCATAAATTTCCAATTTTCCATTACCACCTATGTAGGGTAGGTCCTACAGACATAACATATATAAGAATGGGAATGAAGGATGGTCAGACCAGATCTTTCTATCCCCTTTGAGTGAGAATCCAGGCCTAGATGCGGATGGGAGGCTACCATGGGATCACTTTGTTCTCTTCATTCCCACCACAGTCCGAGAGCGAAGCTTTACCTCCACAATCATCTACTAATCTGTTGTCATCCCTTGTCTCACAGAGCCTTTGACGCCATGAATGTTTTCAGAGAGCCATTCACACAGGTTGCAAAGATATAAGAGAAGGACGTAGAACTGGAAACCAGAATGCGCCTGTAGATATTAAGCAAGTCAAAAGTCAGCTGGGCACAGTGGCTCACGCCTGTAATCCCAGCACTTTGAAAGGCCAAGGCGGGCAGATCATGAGGTCAGGAGATTAAGACCAACCTGGCCAACATGGTGAAACCCCATCTCTACTAAAAATTCAAAAATTAGCTGGGCATGGTTGCGCGTGACTGTAATCCAAGCTCCTTGGGAGGCTGAGACAGGAGAATTGCTTAAATCAGGGAGTTTGAGGTTGCAGTGAGCCGAGATTGTGCCACTGCACTCTGGCCTCGTAACAGAGCGAGACATCATTTAAAAAAAAAAAAAGGCAAAGTCAACCTGTGTTTTAAAAATACAGTGTACTTCGGCCTGGTTTGCGTACTTAACTGATACTTAAAACACTAATACTGACACTTACAAGAGAAAGTCACAGAGAAAAAGGCTTTCTTGGATCCACATACCAAAAAATTTCGAGTTCTTCAGCCTGGAACAAGTGGCCCATAAGTTGGAGATGTCCCACCACCCAGCCCCTCTCCGCAAGGTGCTGGCCTATTTTGAAATGGAAAGCACCAGCTTCCGGTCAAGCTCTTCACACTCACTTGACCTTGCATTCCTTACTTAACAAAGCAGGCAATCGCTATCCATTTACAATATTCCCATTACGTTAAGCTCAGCTCTTTCCTGGATAGTGTAACTTTTCCAGTTTGAAAAAGTGCACTGCAGGTCTCTGAGAAATGGCTAAATCTGTGCATTCTTCTAGCATGTATCATGCCCCGAGGATTCTATCTCAGACACTTCATATATGGGATTTCAATGACCTTCACAATATTATTGTGGGGAAGCTATTAATGTCTCCTTTTGATAGATTGGCTGAGTAAGTTACAAAGCAGGTTAAAGACCTGGGATCTAGCTTAAATGTTGTCAATATGTCGTGACCGTTGGTACCCCATTTAATTCTCATTTGACCAGTCCAACTTTTTTTTTGAAGGGATTTCACTTCAATCCTTGAAGCCATCAGAAAGAGCAGTTGGTATTCCCAGATACCCACAAACAGTACCACTAGCAGCCTGGATAAAGACAATTTAGGGGGTGCAGCCCTGTGCACCAAAGGTAAGTTTACATCACATTTTCCCTGTAATATTTCTCTAGGTATTTGATTTTCAAAAGAAGATACGTGTTTTGACCGGGGTCAAAAAAACCACAGTGTTACCCTCATCTGGTATAAGTGCACCAAGTAACTTGGTAAAACTTTGGGTTAACAAGAAATCAATCTGAGGGCATGTTAAAAATTCAACGTTTGTCCAAATTTGAACTGGACAAACAGGTTCATCTCTAAAAGCTACCTCAGAGAAACAGAGGTCACTAAGAGATTATCTAAGCTGTGTGGCCATTTTTTGATTTTGGAATTACAGATTTCAAAACAAAGAGAACAGAAGTAAATGGCACCAATCCTGACGGGAAAAGCCTAAAGTCCCTAATCATTTCTTCTTTGTATTCCAGAAACTTCAGAGATTACAACACTTACAGGCTTCCAAGAGGAGTGTCTGCAAATGTGGTAGCTGTAACTGTAAATATTCTGCTCCCGATTTTCTTTAAAACAAACTGAATGGAATGTAACCAACTGTTTGTGAAAAGAACCAGGCCTACATCTCCAATCTCAAGCCTGACCAAAATCCTGCCCTTATCCTTCGACTACCATTTCGTGAGCCCCAGCAGAATGGGGTCTAGGCCCATCAGCCTGGCTTCCTGTTGCCATCTCTGCCCTTCCCTGCTTCTTTGGGTACTAGCTCTTTCTGTTCTTGCAGGAGGATTTGACAAGGAGAAACCCTATCCTCCTGCCCAGAAGCCTACATGATGATAGCCCAGGAATGGTGGAATGCAAAATCTGAGATCAGAAATCAAGTGGCCCAAGAGCAGCAAACAGGATGATGGGAGACCACTGGAGGTGAGACTGTAACCAGAATGAAGACATCTCAACACACGTCTGCTTTCGGGTCCTTCCATGCCCTAGTCCATTGTAACCACAGGCCTGAATGAACTCACAGGCCTCCTTGAGAAAGCTAACTTTATCACCCTTTGAAGACCCTTCGTGTTAACAAGTGTGGTTATTTCACTGGGGCGTTGGGGTGTCAAGGGCCAGAAGCTTTAAACGGAAACGAAAGAGAAGAAAATCAGGAAGTGGTGTAACAAAGGCCTAATTACAAGGGAGGAGTGTCTCTCTACAGACAGGTCACTGGAAGGATGCCAATGGCTCTCATCGCATAAAGGAAAAGATTGTTATAAAAAGATTTTTAAAAAAAGAAGAAGAAGAAGAAAAGAGGCATGGCAGTGGAGACTGGGAGGGTGGGGCAGAGAATAGGGAAATGAATAAGAATAATGACTTAAAAGCTCTCTTTTTTTTCTGGTTCTCTTCTTTCCTTTCCGCAGATGCTCAGCTGAGCCAGTGCAGCTGGCTCCCTGACAAATGTGGAAAAATCAGCCAATTTGAGCTGGTTGTTAGCAGTCGGGGTACAGAGGATCAGATAAATGAGGGCCTGCCTCAGGTGTGGCAGCTGATCTTCCCGCGTGTTCTCAAATGACTGTCAGGCAGCACGAGGCCTCATGGCCTTCAGGGTCTCACCTGTGCTCCCTTCTACTTCAGGGCTCTACATTCTCATAGGAGTGACCCTGGAAGATGCATTTTCCTCTATTTGTTCCTCCTCCATTCCCCTTTCTCCCTCTGACAAGGTTTCCTTCCTTCAGACTGGTGGGGCTTTCTCCACTCACTTACTGAAAAGCCTATAGCACACGGTCTCTTGTCCCCAGACATCTGATCACAGATCTGATGGTCCAACTCAAGACCCCCGAGGCAATGCCTGATGTGTATTCCTTTTCACATCACTGCGTTGGACCACAGAGTCTGTGGACACCCTGGAAGAATTTCCTGGAGTTTCTCCACAAGCCAGTGAAGGCTTCTTTGTACAGGTTCACTAACACCAAATAGTATCCCACACATACTTATGTCCCCATTGTTACATCCACACACAGAGTATGCATATGAAAAAAGAATGCACATCTGACCATTCTATTCAAGAAAAGCAGTCAATACTTTGAGTCAAGTTCAAGGTGAAAGAGTTTTCTTGCAAGTAGCTGTGAAAGTTCCTTGCTTACCTAATTATCCTCTTTCCAGTGATTCGTGTTTATGCATTGATAATTAAATAAAAAGAACAAAAATGAGGAACTAAAAAAATAAGTGCTTTATGTGAGGGAAGTTTCTAGAAGGATGGAAATGATCTAGATCTTGTGTGGGTTTTTTTGTTGTTGTTTTATTTTCTTTTTTTGAGATAGACTCTCAGTCTGTTACCCAGGATGGAGTACAGTGGTGTGACCTCGGGTCACTGCAACCTCCGTCTCCCAGGTTCAAGTGATTCTCCAGCCTCAGCCTCTCAAGTAGTTGGGATTACAGGCATGTGCCACTATGCCCGGCTAATGTTTGTATTTTTAGTAGAGAAGAGGTTTCACCACATTGACCAGGCTGGAATCAAACTCCTGACCTCAAGTAATCTGCCCACCTCGGCCTCCCAAAGTGCTGGGATTACAGGCATGAGCCACCACCCCAGCCATACATCTTGTTTAAATTGGTGATTACATGGGTATACATGATTGTCAAAACTCCCTGAACTGAACACAAGTTCTGTACATTGTGTTGTATGTGAATTATATCTGATTCAAAATTTAAGAATTTTAGGTCTTTCGTTTCAGTAACACATTGAGGTCTACACCAGCACAATGAAGTGGCAGCTACTATAAAAATGCACAGGACACACATACACTGTGTCATACCATCAGTCACCCTTTACACACAACAGAATATCTTCAAAAGAATCTAGCATAATTTTTATACCATCCTCAAATAAATTTTAGAAGCCTATAAAGTCCAGAGTGGGTCAAAAAGATTTTTATGGAAGAAGAAATGATATTAGGGTGTGTGTGTATGTCTGATTACTGCTATTCTTGTAAACTGAAAAGCAAATACCTTAGAGGTGCTTGAATTCGTTGTTCTCAGATGTTTTGATGTGGGAAGTATTAGCTGGGAGCTTGAAGGGGCGGGTCAACGTAATTGGTTTGTTTGAACAATACTAATTTGCAGATTAAGTAGGAATGTTTGTTTCATTTAGGAAGAGAATGATAGCACTTCAGAGGTGAAAAGGTATTGGATCTTAGGGTCTATTCTCTCATTAAAGCAATATAAAAATAGAGGCTCAGAGAAGGAAAGCAATTTGTCTATGAACACACAGCTGTTTCCTGCCAAACGTGAATCTTCCGACAGTCAAGTCTGTTCTCCTTCCACTTTTTCATTATTCATATTTTACATGACATTCTCTATAATATTTTAAAGAAAAGATGATATTTATATGTCATTAACTTTCTACACAGTAATATTTTTATTAATATGAAAAACATCTTCAAAACTTGTTTTTCCTCTGAGAATGGTTGCTTCTCAAAGTGTGTCTTAGAAAATTAAGAGTCTACTGCTACACTCAGGTACTCACATTTATCTTCTTAGAAAGTACCCATGTATATCTTCCACGTGACAGTTATGACTTTAAAAAAATTCAAATTTACACTGCTGCTGTCCCATCTACCCATCCCTTAGAATACAGGATTCTGAAAAGTGTTTTTGTCACCGGAAACCCGCAGTTTCTCCCATCTGGACCTTGAAGTTTCCTCTCACTTTGCTTTACTGATTGGGCAAGTCGTCTTTCTTTCTGTGGCTTTAAGAATTGCCCATGATAAAGTAACAGAGCCATACTCTCATGGAAACCATGTATGAGGCTTAATCAAAACATAATACTCTTGTTTATGTCTTCAACACATTGTTATGGGAAGAGTGAGCCACAATGCACAGACGCTATCATGATGCTCAGGTGAAGGTGAGTGATGACACGCCCAAGGGCAGAACTGAATCCACCTAAAGACCAATAGGCGTGGCTCAAGCATGGCCTTAACATTTCAGAGGGGAGTTGTTCAGAAACCGCATGTGGATTTGCTTTGCTTTACCTATTCCTTTTAAGCAAAGCTGCCTTTATCATGTATATTTCTTTTTTTTATTTTTTTCTGAGACAGGTTCTTGCTCTGCCACCCAGGCTGGAGTACAGTGGCACGAACACAGCTCACTGTGGCCTCAGACTCCCAGACTCGGGTGATCCTCCCACCTCAGCCTCCTGCGGAGCTAGGACTACAAGCATGTAACACCACACCTGGCTGATGTTTAAAAAAAAAACATTTTAGAGATGTGGTATCACTATCACTATGTTGCCCAGACTTCAATGTATTGCTTTTTTTTTTTTTTTTTTTTTTTGAGACAGAATCTGGCTCTTTTTGAGACAGAATTTTGCCCAGATTGGAATGCAGTGGCACAGTCTCAGCTCACGGCAACCTCCACCTCCCAGGTTCAAGCAATTCTTGTGCCTCAGCCTCCCAAGTAGCTGGGAGGATAGGCAGGCACCACCACACCCAGCTAATTTTTTGTATTTTAGTAGAGACGGGGTTTCAGAATGTTGGCCAGGCTGGTCTTGAACTCCTGACCTCAGGTGACGTGCCTGACTCAGCCTCCCAAAGTGCTGGGATTACAGACATGAGCCACCACACCCAGCCCATCATGTATATTTCCGACAGCCTCTTCAGAAGGCTGATAACTTTGTGTTATTCTTGACAGATGCTGAACTTCTCTCAGCTTAGCCAGGGCCACCCACCTACCCCTTTGAAGACCCCTGAAACAACACCTCAGCATCCTGGGAGACTGGCCTGATAACGTTCGTTTTTCGGAGCAAGAACCAAACTGACAAGGAAGAGCCATCGGAGGATCGGATCCGAGCTATCTCCCCTCAGTGACTGGGAGGTCCATCTCTTCGGGAAAGGTTAAAGACAGCTAAGGTGGAGTGGTTATTAGTCAGAGGGAGAGCAGGAGCCAGAACCCAGTAAACAACCACACCGAATGCTCTACAGTCACACCTCCCAGTGCTAGAAGAGAGCCTGAAAATCGTCGAGCGTGGTAGTTACCAAGCAGTTGCCGCTGTTATGTTAAAGCAGCAGAATTCTTTCTGAAATTAAATCTTCTGTGAACCCCTGGCAGAGAAAACAATTAAAATCGAGGAAGAGGTTGCTGAGCAGTTAAAATGTCCTCACTGTTTGATGGAAAGGTTCCTCTCACGGCATATGGAGCCCTGAAACACTGCTGTGGGAGGCTTCCCAGGGCCCATTTGAACATGGGGTTCTCAAAAGATCAGTGACAGGGGGCTCACTGCCACGAAGGCTCATTCCAACACAGGTAGCCCAGGGTAGAAGAGGGTATCTTCCCGGCACAGACCTGAAATCTGACTCCTGCTAGCTTGTATTCATGGATGTTACCTTACCTCAGAGGCCAAGGAAAATTAACTTGGATTCCCCTTTCGCAAGGGAAAAATCTTCATATATTCAAAAGCAACAGGTATGTTGTTTTTCAGACACGTCCCTCATTACACGGCAGGCTGTGTCCACGCCCCATCTCTCCCACACACGTGTGCAAACTCACACCACCTCCGCCCCCGCTGCAGCCTCACCGAGACTTCCTGTACTTCCTGTCTGTGTGTGCTGGGGGCTCAGCCTTCACAAGGACCCAGGCGCTCCTCACAGAAATCCACAGGCCTTTTTACACGTGAACAAGAAGGAAAAGAAAAGATTTCGCTGCTGGGTTCTTCATCCTCCCTCCCACCAGCTTCAAAGATGACCCCACCTCTTTTGAATGGAGGGCCAAGACTGACTGGCTTGGGGCCCTTCAGAAGAGGATCAGGTTCGGGGGGCAAATTCTAAACAGATTTTGCAGGTGAAAAGAAAATAAAAACAGCTGAATTACAGGCAAAAAATTAATCTGCCCCTTTCCCCCCTTAAAAAAAAAAAAAAGGCACCATAACAGAACTACTTCAAGATTGCCAGGGAGACTTCCTGCACAGTAACATTCAGTGTTTCCAGCAGATCAACAGCTGGAAAAGCAAACTTCTTTTTTTAATGTTAACATTTCACAGTTCAAATGGCTTAACAGATGTGAAATTATAGGATATACTTAGCATTTAGGTTTTAAAAAAATTATTAGCTAAATATCTTTTTAAAAAATACAGTTGGTGGTTAGTTCTTCTTGATGATGATGGCAGGAATTTTTCAAATGTTCATTACACTAAAGAAAAATGTTCACTATGCGAAATCAGACTTTAATCAGCTTAACATGTGGCTTACAGAGGTCTGCCTAAGATTAACTGGACATTTTAAGGCCTAGAAAAAGATTGTTCTACTGACCAGCCAACAAATGTAAAAGATGAGAGGCACAAAGACTGAGAATGATATCAGATGCAAAGTGAACATCCCATCATGGAAGTGGATAATGAGCCACACTGGTGAGTGAAGAGACACCAGATCAAAAGGCAAGGACACCCTTGTCCAGGGAGCAAGCCTGGGAGAGCACGGAGAGGTGGTGTCCAGACACTGCCCTTCATATGGGGACGAAGTGAGTGCAGAGGATTGAACCAGAGAACAGAAGCCGCTAACTTGACACAAGATAGACCTGGTGAGGGAAGGTGAGTGGAATTAGGTGGCTTTGATCTTAGAAGAAAAGAAAAAGGGCAATTTGATTACTACTGTCAAGCACATGACTGACTCTTATAAGAGGCTTTAGGGAAATTAAATGAAAGCAGGAGAAATTCAGGTGGGCATTTCCAGAGGGAGGCCAGGTAACCTAAGCGGGAAGTGATCAGCCGGGGAATTAGGAGACCTGGGTGGACCCAGCTTGTCACTAACTTGTGGGGAGACCTGGCATAAGCATCTTACCCTCTTGGGTCTCAGTTTCTTCCTCTTTAAGATAAGAAGCTGTAGTAAATGAATATGAAGATTCCTCCAGTTCATAATGATCTTTTAATTAATAATAAATAAATGGGAAAAAAAAACACCTCTCTTAACTGAGGTTAGTAAAACTATCAAGTAGGTTTCTGAGGACACTCCATTTTAAATTACCTCATTATTGGGCAAATGTCTAACCTGCTGGTTTCTCGTTAAGTCCTTCCAACATTCTGACCCTATCCTGCTTTGTCTCATCCCAAGTTGCAGTCCCATGACTCTGTCCCTCACCACTGAGATAAACCAAATACTTACCAATCCATGGTCTGTTGCAGGGAACAACGGCTTTTGAAAAATGAATTATAAATCCCTGTGAGAGGGCAAGAGTGAGCTATAGGAAAGTCATTGGTAACTCAACTTAGCACTGAGATTCCCACTGGAACTATCAACCACAAGACAATTGCTTTCTGGCTGAGGAAGGTATGGGATGCAAGAGGAACACAAAGCCTTTGAGGCTAAAATTTTAGAGGCACAAGAAGGAAGCTAACATGGTGTTCTGGGCTAGTTTTTTTGGGCAATAGTTTAACTTTTACAGTGCCACGGGGAGGTGGGCATTTATTATATCTACCATTATAAGCAAGCCATCAAAAGTACAGAGCAGTCAAGAAGCCTGCCCAAGGTCACATGGGTGGATCGAGGAGTCACTCTTCCAACAAGTGTCTACTGAGTGCCTGCTCTGTTCTAGACACTGAGAAGACTGTGAGGGAGGCCAGTGTGGTAACTGCACTGCAGAGTTTACTTTCTAGAGGAGTGAGCAGCTGTGAAAGCAACAAGCTAATAAGAAAGAAATACCTGCTAGCGTGAAATACGACAAAAACTAAACCAAGGAAAAAGCCAGAGAGTGACTGAGGGGTTGCTTCTATGTGGCCAAGGAAAAAGAACTCTCGGAGGATGCAGCATTTAAACCAAGAACAGAATGACAAGAAAGTCACAGCCATGTAAAAATCCAGGCAAGAGTCAGCTGACCTGGGCAGGAGGAAAGAAGTTGGTCCTAGAGCGGAGATGGCCAGCTGCAGTCAGAGCGTGGCCCACAGAGGCAGCCATGAACAGGTGGGGCAGCTGGGGAGCTGGTGGCCGCCAAACGAGCTCCTTTCTCTGTCGGGCTGTTGAGGCTGACAGGTTTCATGTTTTCCTTTCAACAGAATGAATGGGAAGGAAAAAGAAACCATGTCCACAAGACACTGGTGCCTGCATCTAGAAAGGAGGAGTTAGTACCAGGAAGGCTGGCCCTCCTATCTGGCAGCCCTGAGAGGTTTCAGTTCCCTTCTGGTTCATGTGCCAAGCTTACCTGTCAGATTTCACCTCCCAAGGGACACAGCATCAGTGTGCTGAAGTTGCAGCATCTGAGCTAATAAAGCCACCTCTACGTAACACGGAAGCAAGGTAGGACGGCAAAAGCAACATCCCACTGTGATATCAGCCATATTTCTTCCACATGGCAAGTTTCATTTTGTTTAATTTAACAATAAAGTCATTATATTAACTCAATTCAATAGAAGCAGCAGGGGGATTTCTCCTAATTTAATCTCGGGCTTTGGGGCGTCTTGCTCAGTGTTAAAACAATACCATATAAAAAGATTAAAGGGATTGTATTATATTGAAAAAACTATGTTAGAGTCTCGGAATGCAGCCGACCTTTAATTTAGAAACGAGTCAGCCCACTTCTTACTTTATGCAAAGTGTCGTCTAGTCAGAGGGCTAATCTCGGCAAGCAAATCACGCTGCTTTGGGGTTTAAACTCCGCAAAGTGAGCGTTTCCTCCATGTAGCTGATGCTCCAATTTGAAAAAGAGTTATTAGATACTCCCAGCCAGGGAATATAAATAACTCGAGCCTACCAGTGTCACAGAACTGGTTTTCTGTAAGTCACTTGAAAATACAAGGATATAACCCACAATCTGTGTCAATCTAGGTATCTATTATGATAGGCTATATAGTATACAGCCCCAAAAGAAAGGTTGTTCCTAATAATTAACCATTATAAGAAACAATCTCCAAGCCTTGGAAAGATCTTGAGAGATTGGAGACTATATAATCTGCTGATTTAGTGATTTGAAATCTGGGGATTCCGAATTCACACACACATGTACACACACACTATGGCTAGAGACCAAACAATGTTTTTTGTCCTCAGCTGGCAAGAAGAATTAACAAATTCATTAATTAGGATGCTGTTTATGCTTGTATTGAATATATATGAATACAGTCCCACTCAAAGACTCCAGCTGGGAGATGCCAACTTTTGAAATTCAAAGATGAACTAGATTTATCTTTGGTGCCTTCATATGCTTATTACAGTCACACTGACCGTGTGGGTTTGTGTGTCTAAGTGAGGCCTGTGAATATTTATTTAACCAAGCAAGATTTGTCCTTTCAACTACAAAATGCTAAACAAGGCTAGCCACGGTGGGTGGAAGACGGAAGAAATTATCTTTAGACAGGACTGCTTTTAGAAGAAGAAAGAAGTGGCTGAAATCTGGGGAAAGGTGGAGATAATAGCTGTGATTCACTCCAGCCGTGGCTAACAAGGCCGTGTGCTTTTCCTGGTGGGAAGCAGCTGGGAAGGATCTGGAACAGGTAGAATGGGTAGGGGAAAGAAAGCAGCTTTGCAGACACCGCTGTTTCCCTGTCTCTCATATAATCTTTCTCTCTCTCTCTGTTTCTATGAGAAATCTTTTTTCTTGCCCCCCCCCCCCCCAAAATGTTTGAGGAACAAAACAAGATCCCATTGTGGAGGGACTAAAGCCACGCCACAGGGAGCTTCTGTCACGGTTCACATCCCAGAGTGAAGGGGAGTCAGACAAGAGGAGGTTTCAACTCTTGAAATCTTTGTCATGCTTTTCCTTTTTTTTTTATTGACAGCACTTCCTTCTTGTCTTGGAAAAGTGTAATTTGCCAAAAAGGGGGCAGTGGGGAGAGGGAAGGAGTAGAAAGAAATGGGGGGAGAGAGGGAGAGAGACACTAACACAGACAATACAAATAATACAGCAAGAGGAAGCATCCTATTACAGGATGCTTTATGCTTAAAATGGAGTCTTTTTTCTTTCATCTAAAAATAAGCCTGCAACGTTTTGCATTCTTCAGGCCATAAGTATTTCTGCAAGGTCCAGAGTCCCAAGGTACATGGGGCAGAGTGAGTGCTGTCTGGTCCAGGTCCCCGGAGCTAAGAAGTATACCTCTCAGAAAAGCAGCAGCCAGATTCAAAGAGAAGGAATCCACAGAGGCCTGGGAGGGTACTCTGAACCCCACTTCCTCTGTCAGTTATTGATTAATTCTCTTACACAACACGCCCGTTCTAGGAAAGCTGAACTTTTATTTCATGCCTCCTGTAGAAAAGACAGACGGATACAGACATGAGTCGAGGAGTGAATAACACTCAGCAACATAAGAAGAACACACACCTGCAAACATTCTCATGGTTAGATTTTTTAAAGTGTAAAGAAATGAAAAAGAATGTCAAAGCTCACTTATAATCAAAGATACACCAACTAAAGTGTGTTACACTTTTTAAAACTTATCCAATTAGCGAAGATGAAAAAGAAAGATAATAGTAATGTTGATGAAGGATTATGCAGACAGGCGCTCTCATGTCTATTCAAACTTGGAATAGAAATTAGTAGTCTTTCTGGAGTTAAATTAGGCAACATGTTGCAGATGCCTTCAATGTGCAGATTCTAGTGCAGCGGTTCCACTTTCAGCAGCGTATTGGATCAGCCATTTGCAGTAGGATGTTCATCACAGCATTGTTTAGTGCAGCAAACTGATGGAAACAGGACTACCGGTTAGGTCAATTTCGTTACATTCATACAATAGATGTGATTAAAAGTGATACTTTCAACAAATACGTATCTAATGAAATGCTCAGGAAATGCTGCCAACCTAAAAACAAAATCTGAATGATCTGTCTTTCTAATATGTATATACACACACACACACACATACATGTGCGTGCGCACCAACACACATTATCCATGTCCATACAATGCTTACTGTATTCTAAGCGTTTAGCTAAGTGTACTTGCATGATTTCATTTAACACTCACAAAAACCCAATGAAGTATGTACTATTATTATGGCCTCTTCACAAATGAAAAAAACTGGAAAATGAGAGAATGAAAATCTAAACCCTGGTGTAGTCTAAAACACATGAACTTCCTCTCTCGGCTGTGAGTAGGGGTGTGCATATGTCTACGTACCTGTGTACGTGTGCCTTCCTGATGAATGCAGATACTGTGAAATGGTCACAGTCACCTCTCAGTGGCAGGCTTAGCAATATTTTTTTTTATTGCTTTGGGCTGTGTGTTTCATGATTTCTACAACGATCACGTATTTCTTTTGCAACTAAGAAAAAACTGCAATTAGGTCCTCTTTCGAGATACTATTCTGATGATGATTATCTTCTGACACTTTGGAACTCAAAAGGTGTCAGGAAGAGGGAAAAAAGTAACTAATAGGCATTTTTGACCCTGGGTGGACTGTGGAGCCCAGAAACAGCCACTCATTGCCCATGTGGCCTGGGAAAGGTCACTTGATTCCATAAAGTGAGAAATAAAAGTGATAATGCCTGTGTTAATAAAACCCCTTGCCATGCAGAATCCATGCCTTTGCTCCCTCCTCTGCCAGCCTCTGAAACACACCAATTCCAGCAGTGATGTTCTCCAGACTCCACATCAGACACAGTTGGAATGGTCTCAGGGAAGACCATGAACTTACAATCAAAGCGAAATACACTCTGCCTGAAGAATGCCTTATCAGTGCTTACAGATGCAAGTGATTGTCCCTACTCATCTAAATTCCAGCTCCCTTCCAATGACAGTCCTTGCTTATTGGAGCTTATTTCTTTATCTGTTATAGTGGTCTTCACACTAGAAAACATGTCCTCTTGAAGTATCACAAAAATCCTGCTTGGAAGTATATGGACGCAGATAATTTTAAGGAAACTGATTTCTAGAATGTCAGTTTCCCGGATTCTTTCCTAATTGTGATACTGCATTTGTGATCAAGGGGTCATGTCAGAATACCGAGCTGCAGACGTACAAGCCTCCATCTCTTGTCTTAAAGCAGAAAGGCATAAGTCTTGCCTATGGCAAATCATAAATAAGTCCCCATCCAGGACTATGAACACCACTTCCTGCCCCAGAGAACACTGATTTGATACCGGGGTTAAAAGTAAGCCTTCTATAATCAAGACTTTATAAATTCAAGGTAAGTGGTTGGTTATTTTGCGTGTATAATTCAAAGGTTCAAAATGGAGTCTCGCCCTGTTGCCACGCTGGAGTGCAGTGGTGCAGTCTCAGCTCACTGCAACCTCCGCCTCCCGGGTTCATGTGATTCTCCTGCCTCAGCGTCCTGAGTGTCTGGGACTACAGGTGCATGCCACCATGTTCAGCTAATTTTTGTATTTTTATTAGAAATGGTGTTTTACCATGTTGGCCAGCATGGTCTCAATCTCTTGACCTCGTGATCCACTGGCCTGGCCTCCTAACGTGCTGGGATTACAGGTGTGAACTACCACACCCGGCCAATCAATAAAAGATTTTTAAACACAAAAATATATAACAGGATAAAAATCATGGGGGAAACATACTAGAAATACAAGAAAAAAGACATAGAAGTTTTGGGTATCGAAAAAGAGCTTGTTCGCATATTTTCTTAAAAAATGAATGACAGTCAACTTTTATACCAAAGTAGTACATAGATTTCACTAGACACATTTCAAAAGGGACAAGTTTTATTTTTAGATGTAAATGTTTATAAAATGCAAGAAATTAAATCCTCTGCTATTGAACTATTTAAACTTATAATGGAAAAATTTAAACATCCAATTTTAGATAAACATGCACAAGGAGGTATAAGGAATTTCAAAATTCTGTGTGTGTGTGTGTGTGTGTGTGTGTGTGTGTGTTTAGTAAACGAACGACAGAAAATGAAACCCACTGTCTCGTGCATCTCATGACTATTCTTTTTCCTCCATAGGACCCAAGAGAATGACATTTACTTTATTGGGTTTAAGGTGGCTAATGAAAATATTTGATTTAGTTCTCTCGAGAGATCTGGCCACACTCCAGCTGCACCCACAAGCCAAGGGTATCCGCTGGGTCTCTAGCTGAGCAGGTCTTTAAGAGCACCTGAACAGGAATGAGCACAGGTCAGCTCTGAGCAAGAGGATCATGTCTGACACTGGGCTCTTCCCTGATGAGTGGAATCAACTTGACTCACAGAAGGAACGAAAAACTAAATTTTCCACGTGTGACTTACAGCTACGGGCAGGTCATCTATGCTATCATTTCCAAGAATGGAAGAAATTCTGCGGAAGAAAACATTAGCATGCAGATGGAATTCTTTTCCTTTGTACACATCTGACCTACCCTCTTTTTAATGCCTTTTACTTGATTCCATTAGAAAAAAATTCCAAAACTGAGTACACTATGCTTTTGAAAAGTTTCATACAGACACCCACTCTCAAACAATGAAAATGACTTGGAAATAAATGATGTTGATGTAGAAAAATGACACGAATAGGCAACTGCCTTTCTTCCTCTCTGGCGGCTCTGACCAAGGGCAACTCCAGGAATAAAGAGTTATCCATTTGATGAAATTAGAAGGACATCGGGCATAGAAAAGATCAGGTCCTGCCACTTACCAGGTCTGATAGGATAAACAACCTATCAGAGTCTTGGTTTCTTTATCTTTAAGGTGGACTTTATTATTTATTTATTTTAAAGATGGGGTTTCACCATGTTGGTCAGGCTGGTCTCGAACTCCTGACCTCAAGTGATCCACCCGCCTAGGCCTCCAAAGTCCTTGGATTACAGGCGTGAGCCACTGCGCCCGGCCAAGGTGGAGTTTAACACAGACGCAGTGCCTACTACTTCACAACAGTGCTGTGAGTAGTGATTCAAATGCGAATCTGAAAGACTGTTATATGCCATTAGTGATTCATCACTTTGAGTATTAAAAGCTTTTCAACATCATCATTGTTAGAAGAAGACACTTGGTGTTCTTCAACCACTTCTCCATCCTGATGCTGCCTTTTTTTTCCCTATACAGCAGCCCATGGCGGGGAAGGATGGGCGGAAGAGTTGCCACTGATTTCATTAAGATAGAGCAAAAATGTATTCTAGAAAGGATGCACATTTCAACAAAAGCCTAGGGCTGGCAGCCCTGGTTTCACTGGAATGAAAGGAACCACCACAACTCTGGGCACACTCTTATTCTTAAACACCTGTGTTTGCCTACGGTGGAAATACACCAAGATGGAAGACGTCCATCCTGACTCATCCTATGATACAGGAAGGAAAAACAGGCAAATTAATAGACTGTCTATTTACACCTACAAGGTCAAGAGTAATCTTTAATTTTAATGCAGATGGGTGGTCTTTAATGGAGCTGTTAACCACAGTGAGAAATGGAAACACCTGATGTGTCCTGACGATGCTTACTAAACCCCACAAATCTTGAAGTACAATTCAGAGAACCAAGGTCACTTAACGCTTTCTTAAACTGATTTCTGTAAGTCATGTCAAAGCTCTCTCCTGAGGTGCGATGCTATCAGTCCTGACATTATTAACCTGGACAATTGACATATAAAAAGATCCCAATCCATTAATGTGCTGATCGGTGTTCACTCCTTTGGACCTGGGCTTCCACATGTCAGTCTAGTGTTCATCTGCAGGAAATAAAGACCAAGACAGGGTCTGCAACTGTGCAGATTTGGCTGCGGCTTGGGAAAAAAAAATTGAGTCTTAAAATTCTCTGAACATGAAAATGAAAAACACAACTAATAAACAGTTGTGCTGCCTTTTTGTCTTTGCCCCCAACTGTACGGCTTCGTTCTGAACATATGTTTAACTGCTATTTTTTATTCAACTCGTATTTAGGCGGGGAGCAACAAGCTTACCACATATGCTTTGGGTTATATACTAACTATTTCTTGTCAGATGGTGAGTGAAAAAGGAAAGACACTAGAAGAGAAGAATTAAATGTAAATCTGGCTTATGAAAATCCCTACCTTTCAAGAGGAAGAACTTCTATCTGAGAGAATTTGGGACAGGTAAGTTTTCAGGGCACCCTGGGGCTGGAATCTAGTATTATCATATAGAGGTTCTGTTTCAGGTAGAGTCATCTTGAGTTCCATCTGAGATGTCCCTGGAGTGCCGAAACCATCCCTGTAAGCATCCGTATCTAAGATGGTCCACGTTCTAGACCCTATTTTTGGCTTATAAAATTCTAATGAAAATTAGTGACCTTGCTCATATTAGAACTTTGTTGCAAGGGGGTGCTGTGTCATGCCCAGTGAACGCTAAGAACATTTCATGACTTAAGAACCTGGAGATGAGGACTGCAGGCTGGGAGTACTGAAATACATTTACTTCCTCAGATTCTTCTCTTTTATTTCTGCTTACATCAAGGAGCCTGGTTCCTTGGTTCTGTTCTACTGTTATTCCAAAACACTTAGACTCCATGCATAAATATTGACGAAGTCAAGCACATTTCAATGACATCATGTCACCTAAACATCGTGTAAGGCTCATATGATTATTACTTCATGATAAAAAAAAAAAGATTCGATGAAGTCAAGTGAGCAGGCAAAGGCAGAGCCAGGAACTGAACCCGGATCTTCTGATTCCAAATCCTGCTCTCATCCCTGCCTCCCCATTCAACCGCACACACTTCTGGCTTCTTGTCCTTTCCTTCCTATCTCCACTTTGCATTTGCCTCCTTTTCCTCCCACCAGCTGTATCTTCTGCATTCTCTTCCTTTATCCCTTCTCTCAGGAGATGCATTCTTTCATCACTCCATCTGTTTCTCTTCTATAGAGCTGTTATTAAAGATCCTGAATTCTAAGAGAAAGACCGAAATGTGGGAAGGGACTCCAACAATGGCATCCTAAAACTAATAATGTGAAGACTAATAAAATGACAAATGTCTTGCATTTGTTGTTTGATTGTAAATGTATAAATCTTACTTTATGTATCTGTGAAAACAGTGGCTTGAAAAAAAAAACCCTTGTATTTTAAAGAGGAAACACAGTGCCATTTCCTTTCATTTTCTCAAGGGAGATATTGGGAAAAGACTCTCATTGAAAGTATATCTGCAAAAGATTTCCTATGCATTAGGAGAAAAGGAACATAAGAAGTATTAGCTATTTGGCACTCATAAAGGAGATCGAATTACACTCAGTGTTGCCGGGTACCTGGCGTTTACCACAGTCACTTGAGCTATTTTGATTTATGAGAGTTTAACCCTCAAGTAGGTTAGGTTTAACCAAACTGGCTACAAGTGCCCGCTTAAGGATTCTTTCAGCAAACAAGAGGAAACATTCTTCACTTAGAGTTCGTGCCACCAAGCCTCAGGCTTCACTAGGAATGATGCATTCATTTCCGGAGAGCTTGCCCTGGGTTTTCTCCACAGCTTCCCACAATTTACAGCTCTATCAAAGAAACCAAGAGCTGACAGATCACCTGGTCTGGCCGACTGCATAAAATGCACAGGCACGCAATCCCAACATCCCAGGGGTGTGGAGCTTCCAGTCACCAGAACTGACCAGGAAGGGGAGGGTTCACTAGCAGATTACAGAAAACGTGATTTTGATGTGCCATTTGCCTGTGCCATCTCTTCAGTATTTACTGTGAGCCCTTGTACCTCAGTTTTCCTACCTCTGAAAGGGAAACAATAACATCAACTATCTCATAAGATTGTTTGGGAGGATTAAATGAATTAATTCAAGCATAGCATGTAAAACATGAGCTAGAATATGTTAAAGATGCGGTGTATTTAGCTACTACTATCAACCCTTTCCCCATTTGTCCCTAGAGGGTACCCAAATTGGTCCAGGATTCTCTGCTGACAGCCTTCCTCCCCATCACAAGTCTCACAAACACAAACTTGTTCCTCTTGTCTTACTCTCTCTCAATCCTATCCTTTTCTGGCTAAAATTAAGTTCTAACAAGATAATTGGACAGATGAATTTGTAAGCCACCTAATGTATTTTCTCTACCAAGGGAAAGGAATACTCTAATTCAAAGAAAATTCAAGTCTCAGAAAGATTCCTGGCAATCACTTTAATAATGGACATTGTAGGCTAGCAGATAAATGTTTTTTGATCAAATATCCTTTCTCAAGTGCCTGGCAAACACTGCTTCACTAAACTAGGTTATCAGTCTTTCTGGGGGGGGACAGGGTCTCGCTTGTCACCCAGGCTAGAGTACAGTGGTGTGATCTCAACTTACTGAAGCCCAGGCCTCCAGAGCTCAAGTGATCCTTCTGTCAGGCCTCCATGTGTAAGCCCTGACCCAGGAAGTCGAAAGTCCTGCCTGCCTTGTCTGATCACCCCCCAGCCCCCAGCCCGCGTTCACTATTACACCTGATCCTCCAGCAGAGCTTCCCTTGAAAATAAGCTTCCCCTCACACTACCCTGCCATCTTAACTGTTTTATGATAATGTGAATACCCCTCACCCCACCTGCCATCTTAACTACTCTTAAGCCTTACCCCACCCGCCATTGTAACTGAACTTATGGTAATGTATACTCCTTGCCCCTGGCCCCACCACTGTAACTGATGTTACCACGTAACACCCCTGCTCTGTCCCCAAAAGATTTGCCCCAACCTATAAAACCAACTCCTATGCCACAGCCCTTTGCTAACGCCCTCTTCGGCCTTAGCCCACCTGCATCCAGGTAGATAAACAGCCATGTTGCTCACACAAAGCCTGTCTGAGGGGTCTCTTCACTCAAAGCGCGTGTTTTAACACCTTCCACCTCAGCCTTCTGAGTAGCTGGGATTACAGGCACACACCACCACACCTTTCTCATAATTTTTATAATTTTTGTAGAGACGGGGTTTCCCCATGTTGCCCCGGCTGGTCTCGAACTCCTCAGCACAAGTGATCCACTTGCCTTGGCCTCCCAGAGTGCTGGGATTACTGGCGTGAGCCGCTGAGCTCCCAGCCTCACCTGACTTCCTGATTTGTCTGCTTCCAATTTCAATTCCGATCACAGGCAAATGGCATCTTGGGGTGAAAACCTTCCCTGAAATCTCCCTGGGCACGTCTTCCATTTAGTCCTTGGTGCACCAAACCGTAGCCAGAGAAAGTGAATTCTAGTTCCAGAGACATCATTTATTCGTTCAGATGCATTTGGATAAGTCGCTCTACTTTTCTGAGCCTCGATGTTCTCATCCGAATCATGGAAACAGTAATATGTATTGCTATTACTACAGCTTGAGAACCAAACCCAGCTCATCACAGGATCTTGTAAACGGAGTTTTATTGCATCACAGTTGTGCCTATTTGTTTATCAACCACCTCTGGCTGCTCTTGCTGCAGAATTGGGACAGAGGCCACATGACCCACGAAGCCAAACATCTCTAGCTAGTCCTTTACAGAAAAGTTTGTCCACGCCTGCTCCAGAAGACTGCTGAGAAACCAACAAGATAACTGACATGGAAGTGCTTTGTTAACTGCAAACAGTGACGTAAAAAATGTCAACCTTTAGGACTGCCTTTTAGATGTCTCCAAGCGGTTAATGTTGCTCACTCCGTAGCTGCATTCTTCCTAGCTAAGCAACCCGAAGCACCTTGAGCCTGGTACCTATTAGGCCAATTAAAAAAATGTCAGGCCGGGCGCGGTGGCTCACGCCTGTAATTCCAGCACTTTGGGAGGCCAAGGTGGGCAGATCACGAGGTCAAGAGATCGAGACCATCCTGGTCAACATGGTGAAACCCGGTCTCTACTAAAAACAAAAATTAGCTGGGCACAGTGGCACGTCCCTGTAATCCCAGCTACTCGGGAGGCTGAGGCAGGAGAATTGCCTGAACCCAGGAGGCGGAGGTTGCGGTGAGCCGAGATCGCGCCATTGCACTCCAGCCTGGGTGACAAGAGCGAAACTCCATCTCAAAAAAACAAAAAAAAAGTCTCTTGCTGTGTTTGTTGCTGGGTGGGGTATTTCTGGACTTGCTCCAGTTTCTCCTACTCATTTTTCTTTTAAATTTTAATTAAAGTATAGTATACTGGAAGGTTATTATCTAGTTCTCAAGTAAAATCTCAGTTAATACAGCTAAGAACTGGGTTGGTTTTTTAAATAACAGCTCTGTAGTGAAGCGCTCTTGGTCAAGTGCATATAGCAGGATCCAAAACCAGTTCAATCACTGAGAAACTGTGAACCCTTGAGCGAATTATTTAATCTCTCTCAGCCTTGGCTTTCACATCTATAAAATGATAGCACAAACTGTATAGAGCTTTGATAGTTACTGCTGAGATTATAACAGTGTATTTGTAAGCAAGCTGACTTACGCCTGGCACACAGTAGGTCCTTAGACAAGGCTGCAGGCGTGGCTTCCTGTTGGCACTGACAGACACTTTTCCATCACACTCGTGCCCAGACGATTTTAAAATTTTGAGTCCATTTATTGGACATAAGTAGCCTACCTTACACTTGTCCCTATTGAACTTCAACTTGCTTTTGATTTATTGAGGTCACTTTGACTTCTATTCCTGTCTTCTAAGGAGTTAGAATTGATGCTCTTCTGAATTTGCATTCTGTGAACTTCATTTCCAAAGGATGAAAGAACAAGAGAAAACACAGGCTAACTAGGGTCATAAGGCTACCTGTCTAAGGCAAAATTAAGTGTAGATTTGGCACAATTATTCAAAACCCAATACGACAAAATGTTTTGGCTGTAACTGTCTAAGCCTTAAGAAACAAAATCCATTTTCCCGTCAATTTTTCACTTCACACTGCTAATGCAGACCAAGCAAAGGGGTAGAAAGACAAATGAGTGGTCAAAATTAACAGTATGCTTAGGGAACAAGGAAAAGGCAACGTGACTTTTCTCCCCGGCAAGCTCTCCCTGATTATAAAATGCTTCTACCTTACCAAGGTTTGTTTTGGGCATGTTTTTAATCTGAGATCTTTTATCTGCTAAAACCTTATTTTTTCTGCTCCATTTTCTGCATTTGCCTCCAGCGTCTTTGATTCTCAGCATTTACAGCAAGCACCCGATCTCTCCCTAGCCCGAAGCTCGTTAAACTACCGAAAAATAAGATATAAGCACCTCATTAATTACCATCATCAGGAGAATGACGGTGTCTATTGATAAACATTAAAGTTGCACATTCTATCTCTAAAGAATGGACGTGCCATGCACAGGTACTGGATGCCTTCCCACCTGAGGCAGATCTCAATCACAGAAGACAAGGAAAACCCTGGCGGCAAATTCTATTTCAGTCCAAGGATTTGGGGAGGGACTTTCCCGCAACTAAGGATCAGGTTCTTTTTTTCCTTAGCGCCTTGTGACTTTGAAAACCAGCTAAAAATGCATATCAAAACTTAAAATGCCTAAATCAGCATGGTGGGAATCATTTAAAATGTACTGACAAAGCTGCTCTTACAAGTTGAGATATTAATTCAAAATGTTTAAGTAAAAAAAAAAAATTAATTACATTGAAATACACACAAAAACGTTTGGAAGAAAGGCTTTTTACTCAACGACAGTTTCTGGTTTTCCAATAACAGAATATTAATCGTACCAGTTCATATTGATTGAAGCTATTATGTATAAGACACTGTATTGAGAAGTGTGGGTGCTCATCTGTTCACCACCACACTCTGTGTGAAGTGTGTGCTATTATTATTTTACTTACCAAAAATGTGGGGCTTAAAGAAATTGAGCAACTTGCTACAGATGACAGATCTGTTTTTTAAAAATCAGCTGCATACATGGGGAAAGAATATCAAACAATTCTAAGAATATGCTCCAAATGATACAAAATTGTAAACCTGTAAAAGAGCTTACTGCAGTCTTAGGCTGCATTAATTGAAGAAGATGGCCCAGGAAAAAGGAGGTAATGACCTTGCCCAAATCCTTGGACCTCAGAATTCCTCCAGGGGTCTGTTTTTAGTATGATGAAGACAGTTAACATGGAATACGTATAAAGCAGGGGGAACGTGGCCAAGACGACAGGAGGGCTTGAGTCATGGTATCAGAGAGGGGAAGTAGCAGTGGGAGTCTGGAAAGAAGAATATGAAAACAAGGGCATTAGCTGGGCTCCAGCTTCCCCTTTGTCTCTTATTAATGCCTCAATGTAAAGTGATTTAACCTCTCCATGTCTCAGTCTTCTCATCTCTGAGATGGTACTAATAATGACACTCTACTTCATAGAGTTCTTGAGGGAATTTAGATGAGATAATACAAATACAGCACTGACCACTGTACCCGGCATTCGAGACGCTCCTAGCCAATGCTAACCACTACTATTACGGTTGCTGTCATTGTCGCTTCGGTGGTTCTTAAAATAGAACGGTGATTTCCAAAATCACTGCAGAAAACTGGTCTCCCAGGATTGACAGGGGGCATGCCAAAGACTTCATGGTTCCAAATGTTTGGGAAATACCAACTCGGAGGAAATTAAGCAAGATTTTTACTCCGTGCAGGTGGCTCTCCAAGAAGACATAAAAGTATGTAACAATTCTCAGCGGTGTTTGGTCAGGATCAGTTTTAAAGAACATTCCTCGGAAGGAGTGTGTTCTATGAGATTACATCATCATAAGCCATGCTCATCATCACCTGATGTTGATGAAGCACACCCCAGAGAATCTGCCCAGAGGTTTCGGGACACATAAGGGGAAAAGAATAGCTGAATGAGGTGAAATGGGGAGGCAGGCTACTGGCCAATTAGAAATGTGAAAATGTGCCTGGTTGGACACAGGGCATGAGGCAAGCAGCTCATTTGTGGAAATTGGTGGAACAGTCCCCTGGTAAAAGCTTATTTTTAAAGTAAAATGGCCCAGATAAATCTGAGATTCATTAAATGAGACCTGGAAGTAAGGTTGCCCTACATAGATAGACTCAGCCGAAGACTTATGAATGAATAAAGAAATGAATGAATATTTTTATTCCAAAGTTATCCCCTTTCCCATAAAACATATCATAAAAATCACACCATTATTGCCATTGATTACCATTATTGTTAAAATTATAAACACCATCCAAAAGAATATCACCTGAGCCTTTCTATTCGCCTGTATCACATAAATCAGGCTCTTCCGATCCCTATGTTTTCATTTCTTGGCTTAATCTTCAGGCCTCTATTAGAATAAGTAACACTACCCCAAAGCAAGTTCCAAATGTGAGAGATTCCACAGAATCCAGGACAGGCTTTGTGTAGACACGGATTTTCACAGGCTTATTCCAAATATCTGCTGTCAATGGCACTTGGTGAAAGTGATTGTTACATACAGCATGGGTAACTTTTTATGTAAATGACATGCAGATGTATGCAATGTTATCTTTAATGCAGATGTAGCAGAAAGTATTAAGATATGCTGAGAGCCTAATTAGGTCCTACATCAAAAACTATATATAAACTTGACTCCAATGTCTCAAGAACACAAATTGAGTCTAGAAATCCCAGTTTGCAAGCTTAAAAAAAATGATGTACATATATATTTTAAATCACAGTTCTTTTTCTTCTCCCTTCTCTAAGACTGAACACTTGAAAGGATGATCTTGGACAGATATTTCGGCATGGGGGAGGGGGTGTGGAGTGGGTGGGAAATGAACAAGTTTCTTTCTAACAAAAACCAGGAAGCAAGAAAAGAAAATTAGCCACAAGCACCCCCCACCCCCCAAAAGGCAAAAAAAAGCTGTCTGGTGCTTTCCATCTTCATATTAAAGATGAGGAGATGCCAGAAAGCATATTTTTGCATTTATTTCCATTTCTAACCTTCCTGGAGACAAACGCATTGCTTCCTAATTGCTGTTACAGTAAAACCTTACGAATTCCAGTTACACTCATTCTCCATGCTGATCCTTCATACGGGGTGAGCGGAAGTTTATCTTTATTTAAGGAGGGAAAGGGTTGACAAAACAAATAAATATCATAAAAAGCACTGCAGCATGCCTGCTCAACCTACACGATGGTACAAGCTCTTCTTCAGCACTTGGAAGCGGTGTTCATATAGGAAACTATTCAACTGTCTTTCCTATTCATTACAATAGATCCTCCCAAAGAACTCTCCTGTGACACTTTGTTAGTCCCTTCTGTTTTACTATACACAGTAGAAGAGTGACAAAACCGAACATCTTCTTAATTATCCATAATCCAGGCTCCTTACTAAGTCAGAGGATCCTTGCCTTCTGATTCCTCAGCAAAGTGTAGCAGGCTTAGAGTGGCAAGTACCTGGGCCCTCTCGTGGCTCTAGCTGTGACTTGCTCTGTGTCCTGGGACTTCTTTCCTGCTAGTTTTACGGGGTTTTTCTCTCCCCATTAACATTCTAAAATTGCTTTGGGAATCAAAATAGGGAAAAAAGGATGCAGAAACACTCAGAAAAATACAGAAAGTACTTCATAAATGCAAGGTGTCATGGTCTGTAAGTTGTGATGTGTGTGGGAGTGTATGTGTAGAGTGCAGCACAGTAAAATACTCCTCATGCACACGCATATATATATATTTGGATTCATAAATATTTACATGTGCATACATATCTGCTTGCATGTATATACTGAGTACGCAGGTATATGCTACATGCATGTATATACTGCAATGAGCTCATCTCAAACATGTGCATAGGTACGCATGGATAAGTATAGATGTATACATGAATATACTGACCTCAGAGTAATCATTCATGGAACATGTATGGTTATATATGGATATATACACACACATCCTCATAAATGGTGAGGATGTATATCTCTATCTGTGCTAATGCACACACCAAATGTGCTTGTATCTGAGCTAATTAACCTGTGCACCTTGCCACAGAGAGTAGCCGAAATGGCCCAAGACAAAATCTAGACCTATGTATCCAGGCTGAAGGGCTCAAAGCAAACAGAGCTTATCCCGCTCTATTCCCCTCTGAGTTTTCTTCCATCTTATCTAATACACCCTCTGAAAAGAAGGATCTTTTTTAGTTCTGCTAAGATCCCCAAATGCTCTTAACATCTCCAAAGCTCTCTAATACAAAAGGACCCAGTAGCTGCAAGGCACAAGAATTGCACCGGCGTCACAGCACCGCAGAACATGCCCAGCGGAATACATCACACACCGCTCCACGCAGCTCCTATGAAATTGATATGGCTGGCATCACTCGCCCCAAATTTCTAACATTGTCATGATAACCCCGTTTGTTCTCAGGCGCTGCTTCCCACATTTTAAAGTAACAGAATTTTCCCCATGTCTGTCCTTCATCATGCCCTTTCTCTAAAGAAAAAAAAAAAAAGTCTTCCCCTGGGTTCTTCCTCCATTTTGTGTAGTAATCCCTGGTGTTGTTAGTCGATTATCAAGTATATAGCAAACATCTCCTACTATTATACAATCTGTGTGATTTTAACCAGGCTCGCACCGTCAGCTGAGGACAATGGAAGGTTTTGTTTTAGTGCCAAATAGTTTGGTTCAGAGGATAATCAGAGATGCTCAGAAGAGGTGGGGGTTGTTCTGGGCTGGAAAAGTTAGGGAAGGGGGAAACTGAGCAGTTCTTCCATCCTGCCCCGACTCTGAACTTTTCCAGCACTTCTCTCAAAAGAGGAAAGCATTCAGCTACTCCAAGCCTCTCACATCTGTACTTCTATGAGTACCGTACCTTCATGCACCTTGCTTCTCCTCTGTGCCTCTCTCCCAGTGACCATCTACCCTCCTGATGGGGTTCCTGATGGTGGCCTGACCACCTCTCCAACAGCTGGTCACTGACTGGGCCTGCCTGCACCCACTCTCTTCCCCTCTAAAGCACAGCATGCTCCTGATTTATTTGCCACTTCTCAAAAAAGCTTCTTCTGATTTCTGCTCTGATGCCAACTTTCTGTCCTCTGACCTCCTGTTTTCTCTGTCTATATCCTTCACCACCACCCTTTGGCATTACCCACTGACGGAATCACTAACCTCTCTCAGAGGCTCCAGATTCACATTTGCAAATGTCTGCTGGACATCACCGCAGAATGTCCCTTTGTAGAGTATCAATGAAACCAGCTCTGAACACTGCATCTTCCTTTCCAATCCTAATGGGGCTGCCACTGTCAGAATTTTGCAAGTCTGAAATGCTTCATACATGTGTTTTTGTTCCCTTCTCTTTAGGACTCCACATTAAGTCTGCATCTCAGTCTCACCTCCACATACCTTCCCACCTGTGTCATGTACATTCCAAGTTCAGACCATCCCACCTGCAGCCCAGGGTGAAAGCACTCTCTTTGCCCCAGAAGTAGCTAGCGTCTTACAATGGAAAGAATGCACACTGGGGAAACAAGAGCCAAGATTCTAGTTCAGAACTGCTGCTTCTTCACAGACTTTGGGCAGTGACTCAGTACTTCTCAGGCCCAACATTCACATCTCCAAAATGTGAATGGGGCTCTTTTCTTATTGCTTATTGAAGATAATAACGTCTGGCTGTTGCTATCACCACCAAGGCCTTCCTCTTCCAATCTAGAAGCTTCCAAAACCTTCACTCCCAGAGAGACTTGATGAAGGAATATCAACAGAAGGCCCTTCACATCTTTATTCTGAAAAGTTTCCCAGGCAGTCCTGGTGCACAATTAGATTTTGTAGTCTCTGCTCTAACCCATCATTGAACTTGAAGCTGGAATTTTCTTCCTAAAGCATCACGCAAATCACATTCTTCCCAAACTGAGAAACCTTCCAGAGCTCCGTATAACTTCGTGAGGACATTTTAGGCCCCTCACCTATCGTCTCTCCTTCCCAAATAGCAGCAGACCCTTGTGCTAAATCAGCGTATTTCTTGTTGCCTCTCGGTTATAACGAATTCACTTGTATCAGAAACTCAACTGACAGTGGCCTAAAACAACTAGGCATTTATTTTTTCCCACCTAACATGACTTCTGGGGGCAGATGGCTTTGTGCTTTGCTTCACTGGTTGTACAAGGTCAGGGATCCGGGCCACCGTTGGTAATTCTCTTGGTCCTCCCCTCAAGGTGGGGAGATGAGAGCAGCAGCTGCAGCAAGCACCAAGTCCACACCTGCGTTCCAACGCTGGGGGCGCTGCGGGGGGGACCTGCACAGAGAGGTCCTCCTCCAGGCCCCCTCTCTAGTCTATTGGCCATAAGGGCTCACATGGCTACAAGGGAGACTAGAAAAGTACTGTGATGTTTCAGCCTCTATAGTGGGAGACTAGAGCGGGAGAAGGGAGGCTCTGTGAATGACCATCAGTAACCAATTGTTAGAAACCCATAAATACACCCTCAGTGTCACCGCCTCAACTTAGAATGCTTCTTCTTTTCCAACCTTGTGTCTATTTAAATAATTCCAGCTAACCTTCAGGAAGTGCTTGCTATGTCAGGCAGTACTTCAAATGGTTTATGGGTATCGATTCTTTTTTTTTTTTGAGATGGAGTTTCGCTCTTGTTACCCAGACTGGAGTGCAATGGCGCGATCTCGGCTCGCTGCAACCTCCGCCTCATAGGTTCAAGTGATTCTCCTGCTTTAGCCTCCTGAGTAGCTGGGATTACAGGCACGCGCCACCATGCCCAGCTAGTTTTGGTATTTTTAGTAGAGGCAGGGTTCCTCTATGTTAGCCAGGCTGCTCTCGAACTCCCAAGCTCAGGTGATCCGCCCACCCTGGCCCCCCAAACTGCTGGGATTACAGGTGTGAGCCACTGTGCCTAGCTATGAGTATCAATTCTTAATATTTACAATAACTCTGAAGCAAGAGGATTATTCTAGCAATCTTACAGGTGAGGACACTGCGGCTGAGAGAGGTTCAAACACAGACAACCTGACCCTGGATCCCACACTCCTAGCCACAGCACAACACTGCCTCTCAAGGAACAGCTTAAGCATAACCTTCTCCATGAAGAGTATCTCACATGCAATCCTCCGACCAGACGTACCCTTTTCTTCCTTACAATCCTCCGATGTCCTTCTCCTATGGTGAGGGCAGCGATATCATCCAAAGTAGGGCACGACTGAGATGAAGGGAAGCACTATTAATCATTACAAGAGGAAAACATACTGTCTTATGCAAACCAGGATGTACGAGCATCCTATCTGTGGTTCTAACCTCTGGGAGGGTGCTTGTGTACACATTGCATTTCTTCTTATTGGTGCACTGGGATTTTGAGGGTGGGCACTATGAATGAACGGTATATCACTTGGTGGGCTTCATGTGGAGGTCTGCTCACAGTAAGTGCCCTTGGTCAGTTAACTATGTGCTGACCTGACGGAGCCTTGGAAGGCTGATAGGATGTACTTACACAAGGGACTACGGGGCGGCATCTGTAAAGAGTGAGAAAGGTGAAGGCGCTAAATCCAATCGTCCACATTTAAATGCTAGGTCAACCACTAGCAGGCTCTATGATTTGGGACATTTTACTTCCCAACTTTGATGCCTTAGTTCTCCTGTCTATAAACTCATGATAACAAAATAAATTTCCCAGTAGGGTGTTTGGGATCACTGAGTGAGCTAATGCATGTGAAATGCTTGACACAGAAAGACTCCAGATTTAGGCAGCCATTAATTAACACACACATTTCATTAATCTGTGGGAACAGATGTATATAAGTAGAAAGGGGCATGGCAAGTGTGCCACACACTAAGGTATGGCAGGAAGGTAAGTTTGGATTGCATGTGCGGCCACAGGGCTTGACCTGATAGGCACCGTCTTTTTCCCAGTGCTGTCAAGAACAGAGCTCACATTTCACGGTGCCATTCTTGTTTTCATGCCGGGATTTTCAATGGTGCCCACACAGACACACATCCTGCTGATGTAAAGTCTGCTATAGACTGGGATGGGGTCATACTCAGAACTCTGCCGTGATAAATAACACTCCATTCTATACTTTTGTGCTTTCTTATTTCAAAACTGGGTAAAAATGTGACCCCTAGATACACCGAGGCAAAGATTGTACAGATCTAAGTGAAATGGTTCACTGAGAGTTAACTGGTTAATTCTATTCTAAACCAGATTTGCGGTTTTGCTGTCTAGAGGTAGAAAAAAAAGGTAGGTTGAACAAAAATCCAAGTCTGCATCTTGTCTTTGGCTCCTCGAATAAGAGATGCGGGGAGGCAGCAGTATTCCCAGTGCTAACCACTGCTTAAGAACTGACGGGTACAGTGGCTCACGCCTGTAATCCCAGCACTGTGGGAGGCCGAGGTGGGTGGATCACATGAGGTCAGGAGTTTGTGACCAGCCTGGTCAACAAGATGAAACCCCGTCTCTATTAAAAATTCAAAAAAAAAAAGTTAGCTGAGAGTGGTGGCGGGCACCTGTAATCCCAGCTACTCAGGAGGCTGAGGCAGAAGAATACCTTGAACCTGGGAGACGGAGGTTGCAGTGAGCCAAGATCTCGCCACTGAACTCTGGCCTGAGTGACAAAGCAAAATTCTATCTCAAAAAAAAAGGAACTGACAAAACCTGTATTAGTCTGTTTTTCATATTGCTGATAGAGACAAACCCCAGACTGGGAAGAGAAAGAGGTTTAACTGGACTTACAGCTCCACATGGCTAGGGAGGCCTCAGAATCATGGCAGGAGGTGAAAGGCACTTTTTGCATAGTGGCAACAAGAGAAAATGAGGAAGATGCCAAAGCCAAACCCCTGATAAACCCATCAGATCTCATCAGGCTTATTCACTATCACAACAATGGTATGGAGGAAACAGCCACCATGATTCAAATTCTCTCCCACTGGGTCCCTCCCACAACACATGGGAATTATGGGAGTACAGTTCACGATGAGATTTGGGTGGGGACACAGAGCCAAACCATATCATTCGGCTTCTGCAGGGATATGGAAAGGTGGGAAATCTCAAGATCAGTTAGAAATCTTTAAGACAGCAAACCTGTTGCTGGTATTCCTGCAGTGTTCCAGGTAAGAGCTTCGGCTATTTTGGTCTAACCATATTTGGGTTTCCTTTTATGTGGGTAGAAACCAAAACAAATGAACTGGCTATGAAAGATGCACCTTTATTCATTGTAATCTCAACCCCAACTTCTTCCTTTTCATTATTTCACATGGGATGAGAGACCTTAGAACACCGTCTTCATCAGAAGATAACTCCCGCTAACTCGAGAACAAGCAGAAGTATCCAATTGGTATACACTGATATATAAAACCATGGTATTCTCCTACTGACGTTGATCAACCTCAATTTACAATGCCCCGTTACTGCTCTGGGGACGCATTAAACTGGTCTCTAAAGAGGCTAAGGGGAAAAAAAGCATGAAGCAGTGTTGGGAGCTGATCACAAGCCCAGCGCTGTATAAGGGTCACGGCACACTTCCCTTCATTTAATATGCACACCTCCGAGAGAGAGGTAGTAATCATGCCTGTTGGTTTTTGCCACAAAATCCACCCTAAGGACACCAGCATAACAGGGGAACAAATCAAACTGGGGTGGAAATTGGTATTTTTTAAAAAATTATGCAAGTAGCATTCTTCCTAGGAAAAAGTAGAACTTTCCTGGATCTCTCTCTTTTTTTTTTTTCTTGAGACACAGTCTTTTCTGTCACCAAGTGCCCATGCTGGAATGCGACGGCTCAATCATATAGTCCAGTCAAGTTTTGACTTCCTGGGCTAGATGATGTTATCACCTTGGTCTCCCAAGTAGCTGGGACTACAGGTGCAAGCTACCATGCCCAGGCTTTTTTTTTTTTTTGAGACCAAGTCTCTCTCTGTCACCCAGGCTGGAGGGCAGTGGTGCGATCTCGGCTCATTGCAACCTCTGCCTCCCATGTTCAAGCAATTCTTCTGCCTCAGCCTCCCGAGTAGCTGGGACAAGAGGCATGTGGTCACCACCACAGCTGGGGCCTGGGAACCGGTACCACAGCCCTTGAAGGGATTTCACCACGCCTAGCTAATTTTTGTATTTTTTGTAGAGTCAGGGTTTCACCATGTTGGCCAGGCTGGTCTTGAATTCCTGACATCACAAGACCTGCCCCCCTCAACCTCCAAAGTGCTGGGATTACAGGCATGAGCCAACCCAGCCCCAGCTACTTTTTTTGTATTTTTTATAGAGATGGGAGTCTCCCAATGTTGCCCAGGCTGGTCCTGAACTCTTAAGCTAAAGCAATCTGCCTGCCTCAGCTTCCCAAAGAGCTGGGATTAAAACCGTGAGCCACCACACCTAACTGGAAATTTGTTAGATCTCTTTCCGCACTCGATGTTAGCCAACAGACCAAAAAGCAATTTTATATCTCCCAGCTTACTTTTCGTTTGTTTTGCTTTGGTTTTTGTATTTCATGGTTGGGGGCAAGGCAAAAGTGCCCCCAATGTTTTTGGTGTTTAAGATCTCCAAAGTTTTAGGCCCAGATCACACAGAAACCCACCTACGCCTCTGCGACCCAAAGCCCCTTCATGTATAAAATGATGAGCCCAAGTCAAGCTCCAGGATGCCCTGGAAAGTTCTAGCCATTCTTATGACATAGCGCTGTATACTGGGACATCACTTAATTTCTCCACAGGCTTCTAAAATCCTAAGACACGTCTCTGTCCACACCTGAGGCTGGTATTGCAAAGCCTTGTGAAAAAGGCTCTCCTGAGAGAACTTTCAGCTCCCCAGACAGCTGCTCAATCCCTTCAAGGGCTGTAGCCCCCATCCCCAGGCCCCAGCTGTGCTTTAGTGACATGATTCAGGCTTACCTCCTCCAGAGCAGCAGGGCAAACCCTGTTCTTTTCTGCGAGCTGTTGTCCTTGAGTCATTACCTCACACTCTCAGAACTTTTTCCAGTTTCTAGAGATGAAAATGCGGCTCAGATAGTCTTTGTGACCAAGGATACAAAAGGACATAAGGGTGAACACAGGACACCTTGTGGACTGAGGATATACGTTTGTAAATGGTCCCTGGGCTGATGATTTTAATACAAAGGAGCCACGGGACATGGTCTGAGTTTAAAAGTGGGAGAAATCTGGTCCACTGTAATTCAAGCTTATTCAGGTAAAGAATTAGCACAGAAAAATTAAATGAGTAGATGAAGAAAAAAGTTTGGAAGGAAAAACGAATCCTCCTCGCTGTCTTTTACCAGACGAACATGGGCAACGCAGGTTGGAGTGCCTTTGCGCATACAGCTTGCCATGCCTACATTCTTTCAGGACCTACGGTAATGTTCCTAGCCGCGTATTTGAATCAACCAGACCCAGAGGATAAAACTTTCAAATTAAACACATTCCTAAAGGATTTCAGGCTCATTGTGTATGCACCAAGGAAACATAACATCCTAAAAATAATACATACACAGAGAGAAGCACATTTTCCATGAACATTAAAGTGGAATATGAATTATGACCCAGCTCATGGGAATAGACATCTGATTACATGCAAAATGGAGCTTTTGTAAATAACATCCGTCTTTGTGGGCGACCACAATTATTATCAACCATTTAATTCTATTCCCTAGCAACTCATCCATCATTGTTCAAAGTGGCCACTTCTGCTTTTTCCCTTCTGATGCATGAAGCTCCAAATTTTATAAAGTTCACCGTTAACGCTATGTAGATTACCAACTCAGCAGCGAAAGAGTTCACGAGATTATGAGATTCACCAAAGCGTATGCGGCATTGTATATCTGCTATTTTGGGATGTATTTTGCTAGTGAACTGCTAGAAGCAGCAAAATTACAATGGTAGCCATTCTGTTCACTTTTTATACAAAGGATCATGAAAATGTGTTTAAACTTCTGGTATTTGTGTATTTAAGTGCACAGTAACTCTCAAGGAAATCAAGCATACTCCTTTCTGTCTCCCTGGCCTGCAATCTTTGACATTATTCTACGAAATACCATTCATAATTCCAGTTGGTCTATGTCATATACAATATGCTTACCTCGTAAGTAGTAAAATAAGCCACTTGGTGCCTTCATCATTTCTATTTCATTACCATGTCAGGAGCCATGATTATCAATAGAACTAAACTTTTATTGCTAGAAGTTTAAATAGGAACAGACAAAGGATGCCACCAAATGCATCCTTCGGTAGTCCTACTTAAAACTCAAAAAACAGACACAAGAGGAACCTATGGCTAATGATCTTTTGTTCTGCGAGAAGTTGCTAGGTAGTACCTCTGAACAATGCCTTTAACACCTTATGGGAGACCTGACCTCATCAAATGTGTTCTATTTTCCTTCCCTTGAAATTCCATTTCAGTCAGAGGTGAGGATTTTCACTGGCTCCCAGAAACCTTTGAGTTTTAACTGCATCAGGAGTTAGCATTGAGACCCTCTGGCCTGCAAAATAAAAATGTTAAATTTCTCCATGAGGCTTCAATGGCATTTATCATTGTAAGTGAGCTGTATTTGGCTGAATTATAAAAGCCTGTTTGTTTATGTCTTTTCTAATGGAATATGAGCCCAGTGTGGGCGAGGGTCCATTACTTTCCTATTCATTTGTATGAGCCAATAGTATTAGCAGAATTGGTATTCAATGAAATGAAGAGAAGACTATTTAAGGTGGGAATGCAGGTTTTTACTTCTAGTAAACATTTTAACATTTTAGTACCCCATTTCTTTTTAGTCTTAGCCTGAAAACATATTAACTGGGAGGGCAAGCCATAACTTTCTCCTGGAGCCACTCATTTGTCCATTAACACAGAAGAATTAGAAGAAACGTGCGGTGGCTCAAGCCTGTAATCCCAGCACTTTGGGAGGCCGAGGCGGGTGGATCACGAGGTCAAGAGATCGAGACCATTCGGGTCAACATGGTGAAACCCCGTCTCTACTAAAAAAAAATACAAAAAATTAGCTGGGCATGGTGGTGCATGCATGCCTGTAATCCCAGCTTCTCGGGAGGTTGAGGCAGGAGAATTGCCTGAACCCAGGAGGCGGAGGTTGCGGTGAGCCGAGATCGCACCATTGCACTCCAGCCTGGGTAACGAGCAAAAACTCCACCTCAAAAAAAAACAAAAAGTACTGAATTACATACTCTAAATAAGTGACTGATGAGGTCTCTGAATTTTTTTTAAAAAATCTAAACATCAACCCAGATCAGATGGTCTGTGAATTATATCTCAATAAAACTACATGAAAATATTGCAAGGCAAGGAAATGACAAGCTGAGGGGCAAAGCTCCTGGGGCTGGAGGATACAGGATGAACACCACTGGAAAGACGGAAAAAAAAAAAAAAAATGGCCAGAGAGTATCAGGACTGAGATGAGACTGAGGAGGGAAGAACGAGCAAATCCACACTGGGCCCTGCCAGCCATGTTGATGTTCCAATTATCCTAAATGCAATGGGTGCCATTGGAGGGCTTTAAGCAGGCAAGAGGTGGAGGGAGGAGAAAAGGACACAATCGTATTTACATTGTGAGAACTTCATTCTGGCCAAACTAAGGAGTACAGACGGGAGGGGGTTGGAAAGCTTATGTGTAGATCAGTTGAGAGGCTACACAGGTCGAGGTAGCATAGATGGGCAGAAGTGAAGAGATTAGAAAGATGTGTAGGAGGTTAAATCATCAGCACAAGGTGATAGACTAGATCTGAGAGTAAAGAAGAGGAAAGAATTCTTGTTTTCATGTTTTATAACAAGATGGGTTGTGGCAGCACCCATGGGATACAGGACACTGTAAGAGGCCCAAGTTGTCAGAGGGAGAGAATGAGTCTGGTTTTGGACATGGACTCCAAGCTTTTGGCATCCAAAAGGGTATATGAGGAAGACACTGGGTGTGATGATTCCAGAGCTCACTGGAGAGGCCTGGGCTTGAGATGGGGATTTGCGGCTCACCTAAAGAGAGACAAGTGGAGGCATGAGTACACAAGGGCCTGCCCCAGTGAGAAGACAGAAAGGCCTGAAATTGAGCTCTGAAGAGCCCTGACACTTCATAGCCTGAAATTCCTGAAATTGCGTAACTGGAATCTCCTAAGACAAACCCAAAGTGATGGTCATTCTGTGAAGTAACTGGCCTAGAGTCATCATATGTGTTAAGGTCATGGAAGTCAAGGGAATGCTGAGGAACTGTTCCACATTAAAGGAAACTAGAGAGACCTGACAACTAGATGAAATCGGCGATTCTGAACCGGTACCTTTCGCTATAAAGGACATGATTGAGACAATGGGTGAAATGTGAACCAGGTCAAAGGATTCGAAGGTTATAATGTATCAGTGCTAATTTGCTGCTTTTGATGGTTGTATTATGTACATGCAGGAGATTATCCTTGTATATGGGGATTACACACTAAAGTATTCCAGGTAATGGGGCCTGAGGTTGGCAACTTATTTTCAGACGACTGAGAAGAAAATTAAGTTTATCTGTACTAGTCTTGTTTCTGTTCTGTATGCCAGTAGGCACGACCCATGTGATAGGGAGATTGTTTTTTGAAGAGAAGGAATGATCCATGGTACACAGGTCCCGAGAAGGAAAAGTCGAAGCAAAGGAAGTTTGAGAAGAAACTTAAAATCTTTTTTTTTTTTTTTTTTTTTTGAGACACTTTTGCTCTTGTTGCCCAGGCTGGAATGTAATGGCATGACCTTGGCACACCACAACCTCCGCCTCCCAGGTTCAAAATCGTTGTCATGTTGTGTGGGAAAATGAGTCAGTAAGAGAATTAGAAGATTGCCAAGTGTACGTGGGGCCCATAACAGGGTGGTGATAATCAGCAAAACAATGCCGTGACTTTTAAGCACATTCAAGAACTTAGAAAATGTAGCATTTAAAACAGACTTTTAAGCATGTATATCTAAGTTGGTAAGCAAGTTTATTTCTTATGACAGATATCTCTTCCCCATTAATTTTGAGGAAGAATGAATGATTGTGAAGGATGTGAGAAAAATATAGACAACTAAAACTCACAAAACTATCAAATTTAGTTTATGTATATGTGTATGTGTATATACACATAGGTTATTTAAAATATCATTATCCAAGTACTTCAAGACCAAAACAGTTGGCATGAGTAACTGTTTAAGTGAATTTATTTATAAATTGTCAGCCTCTTGACAAGATTTGAACAATGGAAAGGGGTAAGATAAGCAACTGCATAAAAACATCAAATCCATGGCCAGGCGCAGTGGCTCACGCCTGTAATCCCAGAACTTTGAGAGGCCGAGGCGGGTGGATCACAAGGTCAAGAGATCAAGACCATCCTGGTCAACATGGTGAAACCCCGTCTCTACTAAAAATACAAAAATTAGCTGGGCATGGTGGCGCACGCCTGTAATCCCAGCTACTGGGGAGGCTGAGGCCGGAGAATTGCCTGAACCCAGGAGGCGGAGGTTGCAGTGAGCTGAGATTGCGCCATTGCACTCCAGCCTGGGTAACAAGAGCGAACCTCTGTCTCAAAAAAAAAAATCAAATCCAAAAATATTATAAGCTAGCTGAAACTCAATTATGATGTACAGAAAAATTCCTTTTGGATACCGAATTCATTGAAACAATGGGAAACTTATAAAAGTGTAATTTATATCTTTTTTTCTTTTCAGATCTCTAGGTGAAGCATGCCTTTATTTCACTCATCTTCATCTGGGATCCAGACTGCTCATAAGAGATTATGCCTCCAGTGTATTTATTTGCATTGTTTCTTTTCTCGTATATACCAAATGGTAACACTCGTGATCTGGTTTTCCTGAGATGCTTATTTAAACTGGGACCTGACTTAGCTCAGCAAGCAACTGACTTCCTGAAATGCTGTCACTGAAGTTTTGTATTATGTGGTCGTGTGTATGTTCTAGACATACATGTATGAAGCAGTTAAAGTTCTTTTTGGCAAACTGGTGGCTGAGGGTGGACAGAATTAGATCTATATCTACTGACTTTTAGGGGTGTGCCTAATGTACTGTTCAGTGGAAAAAATATGCATAGTATGATTCTATTTCCGTACCAAAAAGAGAGAGAAACTCCCTATAAATGTGTATCTGTGCATGTGTACACCTGTATTAGCAAAGAGAAAGAGATGGAGGGACAAATCTGCTATTACTTGTTCCATCATGATGGGCAAATTGAGAGGACAGCAATAGAATCACAGGAATGGTTAGAGACTCTTCTTACGCAAAAGACTATATATAGATGTTCATGGGTAACATATAAAAGTGTTCATCATTTTGTTCTCAACATCACTTCGCTTCTGAAGAGTTGGAAGATATTTGTTGCTCCTACTTACTCTGCCAAGGATGATCATTTTATCACTGATCACCTGTTAAGGTTTGTCTTTAAAACTGCCTTTGTGTGTCACAAGGGAAGTACACTATGAAAGGGACACACTGCACGTAAGCGGTGTACGTCAAATTCAGCACATGCTCTACCCATGAAGAATACTTCAGTTAACTGACCGGCTAGCAAAATTACATGCAGAGTACATGAAATTATGCAAGAATACAAAGAAAACCCTTCCAAGTAGCTTCTATCGCATTTAACCAACTGTAGTTACCGTCTTTACAGATCCCTTAAAAAGCTATAAAATGTGACCCAAATGTCATTTAAAGCGTTGAACTGAAGAAGAACTGTGCATCTCCCCACTACACAAATCAAGCAGAATCCTGTAAATAGTGGCCTCCTGGGCGTGAGACTGAGTCTGTGTGAGATTTGGCTAACCTCACAACTTTGAAAGTAAATAAGAGAAGAGAAAAAATTCAAAGTTGGTTTCCAATAAAACTACAAGCCCCTAAAAGGTTTAAACCAAGAATTTCTATATTTGATCAACAGAGTAGACCAAAACTGCCCAGTTGACCTTTTCAAATAGAGTGTAATCACACACCCAGGTTGGACGAAGGGTAGGTATTAGAAACATTTTATATTCACAGCTAAAGTCATTTTGAAACCAATGAAAAGAGGTTAAAGCTAATTTTGACACATGCTTAGGAGTTTCTTAACAGCCCAGGTATCTACCTATTTCTGCCCTAGCTTCACTAAGAATTATCTTCATACAAGATCATAAACTAGGAAAAATAGTTTTTATTTATGGATCAAAGAGCAGTACAAGGGATCCTTCTGCACGAGGCCACAGCAGCAATTATGGACAATAATAAAATAAGGAATCCTGTCTTATTATCTGTCTATATGAATATTGTATCTGTGTACATTTATAACATGATACGAGCTATAATTCATCGACTGCCTACTGTGTGTCAGGCACTTTGCCAGGTGCTTTAAATACTTTATGATACTTACTCCTCAAACAACTCTGCAAGGTAGGCATTGTCCCTCCTGTTTTACAGATTCAGATCTGCAATTTGTTCCAAGTCACCCAGGTGTTCAAACCAAATGCTATCAGGTTATAAAAGTCCAGCTCTCTTTGCTATACCCCAAGGAGTTTGTGCATGTTGATCACTGAGCTTGGAACGAATTTAGGCTCCAGTCCACAGCTACAAAACAAACAGGAGAGGCAAAGTGGGTCTTCCACGAGACAGGAGCTGCCTAGGGCAATGGGGAGAGAGTGGTGCTGAGTTTCCCTTTAGTCCACATGTTCCTTCTGTTCTCAGATTGTTCAGAGAGGACTAATTCTTCCCCACAATGCAACTCAAAAGCCCCAAATTTATAGCTTTATTCTGAAAAGAACCAGCTATGGTCTCAGTGGGGCCCTTCCAAGTTGTAAGACCTCCTGCCATTTTCTTTCTCCAAATCCATCACCAACCAAGTGAGAGAGAGAGGGTGATTCATTCTTTATCTCCAAATTGACCTAGATAGGAGCTCCATATAAACAAGACACTCAAGGCTACAGCTTTTATTAACTTAATAGTGGGTCTTATTCAAGTATTATTTACTTGCTATGGTGTCCAGTTTGGTTGCCACCAAAGCACGTGGCTTTTGCACACATGAAGTGTGGCCAGTCTGAATTGAGATGTGCTGTAAGTGCAAAATACACACCAGATTTTCAAGACTTAGTATGAAAAAAGGGAATGTAAACTATCGTATCCACAAGCCGGGCCGTTCCAACGACTTGGGAGGCTGAGGTGGGAAGATCCCTTGAGCCCAGAACTTTGAGACCAGCCTGGGCAGCATAGTGAGAAAAAAAAAAATCTTATTAACAATTATTTTATATTGGTTACATGTTGAAATTAAAATATTTTGGATATATTAGGTTAAATAAACTGCATTATCAAAGTGAATTTCACCTGTTTCTTTTTATGCTTTTTAAGGTAGTTACTAGAAATTTTAAAATTACGTATGCCACTTGCATTAGAGTTCTGCTGGACAGCCCTGGTCTAGAATGGAAGCTTGCCAAAGCTATTTAAAGACCGCTACAGTTCTGCATCATACACAGGTCCTTTTTGTTTCCAGAAGGAAGAAATGTGTTAAAATTGTAGCTACATAAAATCCTTGATGAACTGAAATTAAGGGGCGAAAGAAGGAAGTATTTTCTTTTAAAAATGTGATGCTTGGCTGGGCACGGTGGCTCACACCTGTAATCCTAGCACTTTGGGAGGCCGAGGTGGGTGGATCACCTGAGGTCAGGAGTTCAAGACCAGCCTGGCCATCATGGTGAAACCCCATCTTAAAAATAAAATAATATAAAATAAAAATGTGATTCCTGATTTGTTTGGTGGCACCAAGTGATTTTCTTGTTTCTCAGACTGCTTCACTCGAGTCAAATAATCTCTGTAGAAGCTATTCCTGGATCCTAGTTGAAAGCTGTTGCCTTTCCAATTGTTTAACTGATCACTTCAGAATGATAATTATAGCTCATTGTTATTCCCTTTTTAAAAACCACTGACATCCATCCAAAAAGTTATAACTTACAGGTCAGGGAATATTTATAGTCTGTGAAGAAAACCCTGAGGAGCTGCCAGTAGGGAGGATTATTTACCAACTTCTTATTCTTCAAGTTTGAATTTATTTGATATTTGTATCCAACAGACATTTTGCAATCCTGTATAACTCTGATGTGTGAATATAATTGTGCATATTGGTCAAGTTAAAGGAAAAAATCTTTTTTCTTTTTCAGAGGAGGGGGCCAGGAACCCTGGCTGATCCTCCTAAAACATCACACACCAAAAAAATCCACTCAAGGAAGTAGTGTTACATACTTGAAGAATTTTCTGAAGTTAGCCAAGAAAAATAAGCTACGATCAAAAAGGAAAAGCTGGAGTTTCAGTTTTCTGGAGACTGTACTTCCTGGTGACATAAAAACAAAAGTTAAATCCAGAAAAATTCAACTATGAAGTTAGCATCATATAAAAAACAATGGAAAATATTTAACTATGTGCATATGTTTGTACACAAACAGAAATAGATATAAACAGACCTTAATTAGCATTGTAGACTTTAATTATCTTTGTACAGTAATTGGGAATGGTTTTGTTCTGATTTATTCCATAACGCTTACTGTGTTCTGTTAACAACTCATTTTTTTCTCCTTCCAGCCTGTAATAGGAGGCTTTTACTGCATACTTTACTGCATCTGCTTCTCATTTAATGACCATTGTTCTGGTCTGTCAGAGTGAGAGGCTATACAACCTCCCAAATCTGCAAGATTAAGCAAATATTTTGACAATGCCTAGTTTCTTTTTTCGTTTTTTTTTTTTAACATACCAAATAAAAATAAAAAGAATTTTTACTTACCCACACAATGTGAGGAGAGCTCTTAAAGACTCTAAAGAATCAAGCGGCAGCGAAATGGACTTCACGTGGCAAAATACATCAAGCAATTTTCTGTCCCATTTCACTTAAAAGTCCTAAGAATCCTGCCTGAACCACACTGCTGGGGTCAATGGGAGTGCTCCCGGACTGCAGAGAGGTTGTGGGCCCCTGGGCAAACCACCTAGAGACCTTCAAGCTTCTAGAATGAGACAGAGGCCTTCTGCTCATTTTGGAAGGCCCCAGCGGGTAAGCTGAATGATGGGTTTCTGAATCACTCACTATGAAATGTTATTTTTAAAAATGATCATGCTACATATAAAACTGCAACACCACTGATGGTATAAGAACCAGGGTGACGGCCGGGCGCGGTGGCTCACGCCTATAATCCCAGCACTTTGGGAGGCCGAGGCGGGTAGATCACGAGATCAACAGATCAAGACCATCCTGGTCAACATGGTGAAACCCTGTCTCTACTAAAAATACAAAAAAAAATTAGCTAGGCATGGTGGCACGTGCCTGTAATCCCAGCTACTCGGGAGGCTGAGGCAGGAGAATTGCTTGAACCCAGGAGGCGGAGTTTGCAGTGAGCCGAGATTCTGCCATTGCACTCCAGCCTGGGTAACAACAGCGAAACTCCGTCTCAAAAAAAAAGAAAAAGAACCAGGGTGATGACTCTCCCCACAGAAGGTGGGTACCCATTCACAAACGGAAGCATTTCTAAGCCACTGGAAAGAGGGAGAAGGTTGTGGTAAGAGGATAAAGAGAAAAATCTATGAACCCATAGGGATTCATTAATTCTACAAATGATCTAATGGTGGGAAGCAGAAAATAAACGAACAGAAGCATGACATGGACATAATGCTACCAGGGAACAGTGCGTGGAAGATGCTGCAGTCACTGGAATGAGGGAAAGCGGATAAGAACAGAGCTTTCGAGAGACAGTCCCTGCCTTTTAGAGTAGTTTAGGAAACAAGTTACAGAAAGGTAACTAGGAACAGAAAGCAAGGTGACAGAAAGGACCACGTTAACCCCAGAAGCGTAAGCCTCTTAACACTTTCTGGTGGGGAGCCTCGCCTGGGAGGCAGCAGCCAGTGAAAATTCCTGCAAGAAGGTCCTATGGGAAGGCTGGGCGCGGTGGCTCATGCCTATAATTCTAGCACTTTGGGAGGCCGAGGTGGGCGGATCACGAGGTCAGTAGTTCGAGAGCAGCCTGACCAATATGGTGAAACCCCATCTCTACTAAAAAAAATACAAAAATTAGCCGGCTGTGGTGTCACGCCCCTGTAGTCCCATCTATTGGGGAGGCTGAGGCAGGAGAATCGCTTGAACCTCGGAGGTGGAGGTTGCAGTGAGCCAAGATGGCGCCACTGCACTCCAACCTGGGCAACAAAAAGAGAGACTCTGTCACCAAAGAAAAAGAAAAAAAAAAAAAAAACAAGAAGGTCCTATGGGAGCAGCCAGAAAGACAGGAAAGAAGACACGACAGGGACGGGTCCGTAGGTGAGCACTGGCAAAACAGAGGAGGAAGCAGAGGTTTGCCGTGTTGCCATTAGATTGCTTCACATCTCCACTAGTTTGTGTTTACTGTAGGGAGGAAAGTACAAAGCAGGACACGTATGCACTTCAGGAGGCTCAAGTGCAAGGCCATGGGGTTCATTTGCGAGCTTCTGGCAAACCCCTTGCATTTGGGGTGGGTGTCCCGTGGAGCACGCCTCCGGAACACTCCCTTCGCTGTTAACACCACTGACTGGGCCCTTAATTGGAGCAGGTCTGTGCGTTTTCATAAACATCTTTGATGAGTTCTCTGGATTGTTCCATTAAACATTCAATCTACCAAAAATGCCTGGGAATTCTCTCTAAAAATGTTTTCATGTCACCACTTCCAGTTTTTTCTGAAGTTAGGCAGTACAAAGAAACAAAAATCCAAAAGACTTGACTTTAATTTAGAAGCCTCAAAGAGTGTGTTTACCCTAGAGCAGAGATTTCTAAAGTTGTAGTATTGGAATCGCTTGCCCCCAACCCCCACTCGGCCCTTCTCTCCAAACAAGAAAACAAGGCAGCGTCAAAGCTTGACGTATAGAACAGAATAAACATGTTGGTGCTGGCCTCGGTGAAAAGACTCCGAATCGGTAGGTCTTGGGGTATGTTCACTTTTAACAAACACTACTGGGCATTTTGATGCAGTTGGTTCAGAAATTAAGCTTTCAAACACACTTTTGTCAAGAGGCAACCTGGTACATGGCTTAAGACTGGGCTATGAAGCTAGACTAGACTGGAAGAATTCAGATCCCAGCTCCTCTACTTCCTAGCTGCATGAGCTAAAAAAAATAAACACTCTGTGCTTCAGTCTTCTTATCTTCAAGATGGGATAATGGCAGCAACGTGTAAGAGTTTAAAAACTGGCCGGGCGCGGTGGCTCAAGCCTGTAATCCCAGCACTTTGGGAGGCCCAGGCGGGTGGATCATGAGGTCAAGAGATCGAGACCATCCTGGTCAACAAGGTGAAACCCTGTCTCTACTAAAAATACAAAAATTAGCTGGGCTTGGTGGTGCGTGCCTGTAATCCCAGCTACTCAGGAGGCTGAGGCAGGAGAATTGCCTGAACCCAGGAGGCGGAGGTTGTGGTGAGCCGAGATCATGCCGTTGCACTCCAGTCTGGATAACAACAGAGAACCTATGTCTCAAAAAAAAAAAAAAAAAAAAAAGAATTTAAAAGTATATAAAGTACTTAGTACAGGGCAAGGCATGTAATAAGTGCATGAAAAATGTTAGCCACTGTTAACAGTGGATTCATCCCAAGTGATTTCAACTAATGGGGCAAATTTGGGAGGACGAGGTATGCTGAATCGGATTCCAACCAAACCAATGAATACCGCTAAGCATAAAACTGAATCCTTATTAGGTATTCTCCTGCCATCATTTCAGCATGGTCAGCACCAGTCTATAAGCTGTACCAACATCCCATACAATATGAATCTCCTGTAGCACAATATGTCCTAACAGTCCTCTCGGGCACAGACAGAGCCACAGGGCAGGAGACAAAGCAACAGAACCAGCAAGCGCACACTCTGCTGTCTCACTTCATGGGAATCCCATTCAACACCAGTCTGGGAAGAGAAGACCCTGCAATGCAGATCCAGTTAATTCAATTCAACAAGCATTTACTGAACTCTTAAGATGGATCAGAAATTCACCTAGATGCTGAGAATGATACAAAGAGCAACAGGAGAGTCACCATGTCTTCAAGGAGGTCATAATCTAGTGGGAAAAAGAGATACAAGTAATTTGAAGGCAAGGTCACCTGAGATGAATGCTACACTAGAAGATGGAAGAACAGAGCAAGTAGTAATTAACTCTGAAGGGACAGTCAGGAAAGGCTTCTCTGAAGAGCAGACGGAGCATGCCATTGTGAGAGATCAATAAACCAAGCCTATGAAATTGTTTAATGACGTTATCATTCATGGGAACAACCCAGAAAAAGCCTGAGGGACCATCTCTGTCTCTGCATTAACTTGGGTATGCTTAAGATTTGATTAAATGTTTGTTGTTTCTGTAACATCACATTTTAAAAAAACCAAGTATGAGCATTCGTCTACTATTCTGATCTTCTTCAAAGAGAAAAGAGTCCTAGAATACTTCTCTTTTTTCAGAAGCAAACCCTCTGTGTTAATAGCAAAATAACAATGGCAAGTTATTAAATGTATTATGAACTAGCTAGCCAAGTCACAGGTGTGAGAAGGCTCACATTTGTTTACGTAGCAATACGACAAAATAGGAGTTTTTTTCTTCTTATACATAATTGCCTCTTTCTACCTGACTATCACCATTACTAATTTCTTCAGAGCAGCACAGGAAACAGGTATTGATCACAATACAGCATTGCATCCACAAACACTTGCTGGAGCAGGTTATGGTCTCCATGGAAACCTTCCAATAGAACCAATCTGAATTCAATTTCAGAAGTAATGAGAGCAGATAATTTTACACTCAATCAATCACTGTCAGTTGCTGTTATCAGCCAATCAGTCATTATGTCAGTCAGTCACACTCTCAACAAACTTCTTCTGTGGCACGGTCAGATGAGAATGTTTTGACACCCAGAAGCAACATGGGAAAATTGGCTCATCTTTCCTGGCAAGACGCCAAAGACACAGCAATGCATTGTGTTTACTGCTAAGGCAATAAAAAGACAGGCCAACCAAAATACACTGTAGTAGCGGAAGATTCCAGGCAGCAATTTCAGTCATTGTTATGATACGGAGAGCAGAGAAGTACTTGCAACCCAGTGGTCATATAGTTTAATCCCGTGACTTAAACATGAAGAAACGGAGCGCCAGAGAAGTTAAAGTATCGCCGAAGGCTGCACAGCTGACTGGTGGAAAGCCCAGGATGCCTTGATGCTGCTATTCAGGGCCTTCTTTTTTTCAGGCAAGAGGGTAGGGATATTTGAAGATTAGATTCTGTTTCTGAACAGAGAGACCCAAGCCTGTGGGAGACTCACAGGATATTTGTGAGGCTTGTGCTTTGGAGCAACTCAAACCTCTTGCTGTTTGGGGTTAGCTCGTCCTTGGCCAGATACAACTTCTGGTTTCTAAGGAGAGACAAAAGACTTTGAAATACTAGAGCGCAACCAAATCACTGTCGCAAAATGACATTTTCGATAAGTTTAGCACAGGAGTATGAAGAACACGTGGACTGAATTCCCTAAAAGTGCATGGGAGAAGGAGGTAAAATTCGAGGGGAAAAATCTGCTTCTGGCAAAATACAGTTGGGCTCTTGTCAACCTCAAACATTAGATATGTTAGAACTTGGGAACTGGGAAGAATCTGAAAGGTGTCTGGCTTCTTTCTTTTTCCTTTTTACTGCATTATTGCTCTGTTCATTTCTTAGAGACAGTTCTCTGAGGCTCAGGCTGACACTCTTTCTTGGTAAAATAGATGGATCAGCTTGATAGTTTGCAAACTTCAATGTGCATGAGAACCTGCAAAATCTGTTAAAAATGCAAATCCCCAGATCCCACATCCAGAAATTTTCATTCAGCAGGTGAGGCTGGGCCCAGAAATCCACCTTTTTAACGTGGGGCGCAGGTAATTCTAATGCACTTTCTCTGCCAGTTTGGAAAACACTGGTTAACTAATGCTATTCGGTCAAGAATTGGGGTCATTTTCCGATGGTAGTTTTTCCAATTACATTCCTCCCCAGACATGTCAACTTCATAGGTTGTGTGTATCACCTATGTCATAAGAACACAATTCTGATGGCTATGATCACAAGCTTATCTATACACATACATGGAGAGGGAGGGAGGGAGGGAGGGAGGGAGGGAGAGAGAGAGAGAGAGAGAGAGAGAGAGAGGGAGAGAGAGAGCGCGCTATTTTCTGTTAGCTGTAAGTAGGCCTTATCTTAAATAGGTAGGTGGTATATGGGACACTCTAATTCATCCTATCAGAATTTGTGTAAGGCAACAAAGCAGGTTCAGGCTTGAGCTAAAACTAGTAATTGCAACAAGAACGGTTTGGAAGCTTCCACATGAAATGCTTGCTCCATTTCTTCTAGTCTGCTTGCCTGACCTCGGCTCACGATACCTATTTTATCTTCTTGCAAAACACTGATACAAAGCTTTTTGCCTGTTTCTACAGGTAATACGGATCTCTTCCCTCCATTTCCTTCCTGGCTCTATTTTTTTCATTTTCTGATGCATTTCAGGACATTTGATGAGTCTGGGAGTGTGTTTAAATGAGGACAACCATATGACGTAAACACTATGTAGACCATCCACTCTATGAGGACAAATACAGTTCTTTTTTTGCCATTTCATCCTCTGAACACATCACAGTACCTGGCGCAAAGCACTTAATAAATATTCATTGAATATATAAAATGAATGAAAAGATGGATGGATGAAAGACAAGTAGAAATTCACCCATCTGGAGACTGAATGAATGCAGATACCTCAAGAGATCTATTACTTTATAGTCATAATTGACAAACTCTCGTTTTTTTTCAAAGGTTGTTTTTATTGATAAAACTCTTGATTAGGTGTTGTTTATCCCACAGGAACCAAAAGCAAATACAGTATTATCTAATTATGCCTTCCTTTGTAAAACCAGCTATCATACAGATTTTTCTTTGTAGCCTTCAGCTTATTTCATTTTTGTTATGACTTGAATGGAAATGTTACTGGAGCTAAAACAACTCATAGACATTGGGTGAGCCATAGGGGAGACAGTCAGGAAGGGGGAGATGGAAAAAAGACCCACTCCTCACCAGAGCAATCAGCAACAGATCCTTGAGAAGCCTGTAAAAATTAAGACAACTTTTAAAACTGTCTTTGCCTGTCATCACTATGCACATTCCAGGGTCACAGCCTTTCTGCATCATGCAGAAGATAGATGTAACCCTTAGGAAGCTTAACTTATCTCACTGGTAGGTTTCACAGCCTCATGCCAGTGATGTCACAGAAAACAACTTTAAATTTCCCATGAAACAAGCAAAGTGGAGGGGAAATGAATTCAATGAGCTATGAGAGGTGCCTGCCATCCTATCAGAAAAAAGGAGGAAAGCAGGAAGGAAGGCAGGAAGAAAAGGAGGAGAAATGAACATTTGTTGAGCATCCATTGACAAGTAGGTGCCACACTAAACTCTTCATATTTTATACCATTTTAAGCCTATTACATTTCCAGGGGGTGGAAATTCATAGGTTCATTTTATTTTATTCATTTATTTATTTTAGAGACAGCATCTCACTGTCATCCAGGCTGGAGTGCAGTGGCACAATCATAGCTCACTGCGATCTCGAACTTCTGGGTTTAAGGGATCTTCCTGCCTCAGATTCCCAAAATGCTAGAATTATAGGCATGAGCCACAGCGCCCACCTCATATTCTCGTTTTACAGGTGAGGAAAATAGGACTCAGAGAGGTCCATCCGATGGCCAAACAGCTAATGAACAATAGAGCTGCGACTAAAATAATAGCAAATATTTACTAAGGACTTAACATCAGTCAGTTTCGTGTGTGTTAACTATTAAATCATCGAATCCTCCTTTCAACCTTGAGAAGTGGGTACCTGTATGCCCTTTTCAGAGGTCACAGAACAAACACAGACAGGCTAAGTCATCTGCCCAAGGAGTCTCAGCTGGTAAATAGCAGAGCTGGGGCTGGAGTCCACGTGGTCAGCTTCAGAGCCTACTCTCTCAACTATCACACTCAGCCATTCTCCACATCAGGGTCTAGGTTAGCCTCTTCCCAAAGGCTAAGTCCTTTCTGGAATACAACTTTGATTTTATGTTTCTAGAGAAAACAAAAAAGGCATACCTCAACAATAGCCTCTTACGCTTCTCCCAGCATGACAAATCATGAGTTTTTGTTATATATACAGATATGCTATGTGGTCAGAATTAAGGTGGCCATATAATTTATTGTCATCTGGGGCTGAAAGAGGGTGCTATTAAGAATTATCCAGGGACAACCGTGGTAACCTGGAATTGTTCCAGGATGGCAGGGGAGCCGGGTCACCCTAGTCCTAATGAATATGTGTGTGTGTGTGCACACGCACACACCCCACATACAGACACAGACGCTTAGATACGATTAGATAGCATTACTTTCAGACGCTTTCTGATAGTATCAGCTGGAGTACGGATGTGGAATTAAATGCTTTCTAATACTGTGTGAGCCCATCCTCCTCCCACCTCAAGAGCTGCTAGCCCTTTCTTTACCTAATGCATTTCTTTTAACTTGTTCTCTCACAAAAGACTGTGCATAATTGGTCAGCCACGAGAGATTAATTTGTGCTTAGCTGGCTGAGTGGACACATGATAACTCAATAGCAGATGATGCCAGTGCATGGGCCAGCAGCTTCTCTCTATAAGCCTTCCTACCTACTCGGGACCTCGTCCCTCCCCAGCCTGCTTCTTTGAGAATTGCCAGCCAAGCCCTTTACTTTATTTACCTCATGTTTACCTGCCTTGGAGGAATTCAAACTTGCAGTTTTTAAGTTTCTTCATGGGCCATTTTTCTTATGGAAATGAAAATAATAGCAAAGACACCCAGACTCTCCCCTTCTAAAGCAGGGCATGAAAGAGCGCACCGGGACAGGTGGATAGCAGGGAAACAGATCAAGGGCAAGGTTATGCATATCCTTTCTCCTGCTCACACTGTTTATAACTGCAGTCAGACACAGAGCGCAGGCTCGGGGTGATGGACGTGGTGATGACTGACAATGGCAGTGATGTTGATGGGAAGATTTATAAGAACTTACAAAGTGCTTTACACGGATTCTCTCCTCTAATGCTATCTCAGCCCTAGGTGGTAGGTACAATGATCATTCCCATTTTAGAGATGGAAAAAGATACTTATAGAATGGGTAAACATTCTGCCCCAAGTCCAACCAAGGTAACTTAACCTCAGAGCCAACACTAACCCACAGGGCTTGGACATTCAAAATGTGTTAGTCAAGCACAGATGAGAGCAGAGGGCAAACTGGAGGGACCCAGGCCCCCCACCTCTTCATCTCACAGATGAGGACTCCAGTTCAGTTCTTTTTCCTCCTCCAGAAAATACTTACCAGTCAAGAACTTTGTCAAAATGAAATGAGAGGTCAAAAACCTACCCAACAAGTGCTGCATCAACGTTAACTGATATTGCCAGAGCAGCCCTTGAAGGCCATTTCAGAACGTATCACTCCAAGGGTCATTTTCTGATACTTGGACATTACACACAGCATTGGAGCAAATTCCACCTAGCCACAGAAATGCACTGTGGCCTGAGTGTATGTATGTCATACAGTTCCTGCCCAGGGCAGGTACACTTGCCACATCCCAGTATCCTGCCGATAAAGATAAAGTACCTTCTAATGTACTTACAAAAGCACAGAGTGCAGGGGCTAGGGACTGTAAGAAGGCAGAGGCAAGGAAGCAAAGGGTTTTCTTTTTTTCTTAATGTCCCAACTGCTCTAACCTGGTCCCTTTGCTTTGTTTGGCTGGTATGACAGGTGGTGACTCTTAAGCACTGTGCAGCCTGCTCTTGTGTCCAGATTGTCCCAAGCAGCCTGGAACTTCAAGACAATTTGCAGTAATGCAGAAGTCAGGATTTGGTTCCCAGAGCGAAGCTGTGCTCAAAGGATTTGACATCAGAAACAAACCTAAAAAGAGCCACAAACACGGACCCCAGGCTCCTCCCACTCCCTAACTCACCTGTGGGGTTTAAAGAGATTCCATTTTAATGAAGCAGGATGGGCATAACACTTAGGAAGGAAAGAAAATCTGGCCTACCCCAAAGCAGTTCGCTTCCTCTGCTAGGAAGAGACTGTGCGGGTGTCCTGAGGTTTTTTTTTTTTTTTTTGAGACGGAGTTTCGCTCTTGTGACCCAGGCTGGAGTGCAATGGCGCAACCTAGGCTCACCGCAACCTCTGCCTCCTGGGTTCAGGCAGTTCTCCTGCCTCAGCCTCCTGAGTAGCTGGGATTACAGGCACGCGCCACCGTGCCCAGCTAATTTTTTGTATTTTTAGTAGAGACCGGGTTTCACCTTGTTGACCAGGATGGTCTCGATCTCTTGACCTCGTGATCCACCTGCCTCGGCCTCCCAAAGTGCTGGGATTACAGGCGTGAGCCACCGCGCCCGGCCCTGAGGTTTCATTTCAATTCTCCTCAAGGGGGTAGGAAGTTCGCTGGTCTAAGATTCATGCCTTTGAGGCTGCTCCTCAAGTGAGGAGACCACATGGCCCTGTAATCCGAATGCCAGGACCCTCCGTGTCACCTTCCGCTCCTCTAAGAGTCACGCGGCTGAGTCGCCCCGTGATGAGGGCCTTATCTGCACCCGTGCTAATACAGGAGCTACCAGCCACCTGTGGCCACCAAGTACTGGAACCTGTCCAGTCCCAAATGAAATGTGCTCTCAGTGCAAAATCCATGCCTGATTTGAGAGAAAGTACGGTCCATAGACACCAGCAGCCTGGATATCCTAGGAACAGGTCTGAAATTCAGAATGCTGGGTCCCTCCTCAGACCTACTGATTCAGAACCTGGGTTATGAACAGACATCCAGCTGAATGTTAGCCACTTTAAAGACTGAGAAGCTGGGAAGTATGGGGTAGATTCTTTCAATTGCTGCATGATAGCAAAAAAGCTGAGACAGGCCAGGCGCGGTGGCTCAAGCCTGTAATCCCAGCACTTTGGGAGGCCGAGGCGGGTGGATCACGAGGTCAAGAGATCGAGACCATCCTGGTCAACATGGTGAAACCCCGTCTCTAGTAAAAATTACAAAAAATTAGCTGGGCATGGTGGCGCGTGCCTGTAATCCCAGCTACTCAGGAGGCTGAGGCAGGAGAATTGCCTGAACCCAGGAGGTGGAGGTTGCGGTGAGCCGAGATCACGCCATTGCACTCCAGCCTGGGTAACAAGAGCGAAACTCCGTCTCAAAAAAAAAAAAAAAAAAAAAAAAGCTGAGACAAGGGCAGGTGTGGAAGGTGAATACCTTGAGGCTGAATCATAATCTGCATTTTCAGAGATCCCCAGGTAATTTACATGCACACTGAGGTCTGTGAAGCACTGCCCTGCGGCCTAAAACATTGCTGGCACACAAGAAGCACTCAAGAAATAATATCACCTTGACTGTTAGAATTTCAACATATACATTTTGGGGGGAAACACTGAGACCGTGGCACCCATTTAAAGCTTTCTCTTGCATATGTGCCATGTATGTCATGTCTACTCATATACCATTTTCCAAAGCAAGTTATATGGCCAAGTCCAAAGTCAGTGGGACAGGAAGGAAAGACATGTTCAGGGAGGCAATGTATCACTGTAAACTAGTAAACTGATCACAAGGTGCCCAGATCATCCAAGGGCCACCAGGTGTAGAGGGGAGAAGACCCTAGCACAGGTCAGTCAGTGCAGAGAAGGAGGGCATCCCTAGCCAGGACTCAGGGAGAGGCTGGGCCCCAAGGCCCAGCAGTGTCCAGCAAATCAAACACCTGACAAGGGACTGGCCTACATCCCCACTCCCCATTCCATTCCCTTCTAGACCTAAAATCCTTGACACAAACGGCATGTCTGATCACTTTAGCTATAAAAACATATAAAGTCGCATTTTTCCCCACTTAAATCAGAAGCAAATGCTAAGGGAAAAGGACAGCGTGGCAGGCAGGGAACAGCAGTCACAACTATTGTCTCTGTCTCCTGGCAGTCTCTTCCCAGACATCCACAACGCCCACCCGGACAAGCCTCAGGCCAGAGCAAGAGAGGGCTGGAAGGCCGGTGGGGAGCAGAGAGAAAAGAAAGCAGGGACTGAGAAATCCGGGGACAGGGCAGATCAACTGAGAAAAGGAGAGGAAGTGAGAGGAAGCAGTCAGGTCTCAGAAGTTCCACCGCAGCTACATGTGTGCCTGGGAGAGGGAAAGGAGGGCAAGGGAGGTGGAGGAGAGAATACGAAGGTGTGTCTTAAATAAATTTCCCTTTTAATTAGCATGAGGAAGAGGAGGAATCTACGTCTGGCCAGAGGGCATGAAAAACAGAACAACTTCCTCCACCCCATTCTGGCAAAATAGCGTCAGCTCTCTCAGCTTTGATAATTGTCCTAGGGAATAGTCTTCCCCAGGAGAGGTGGTGGGGAGACAGCCAGCAGGTTTCTATTAGTCAATAAGCCTCTCACAAAGGGCAAGGCGGGCATGTGGAACTGAGTGTCAAGTCACCTCACTGCCACCACGCTGGAGCAGCTCAGAGATCAACCTGAGTGAGCCAGAGGCACGCCGCAGGAAGCGTACTGCAGAGATGTTCATGTGAATGCAGGGTGATCCCACGGTCCCTACACCAAGCAGCAGGGTGCCTTTGACAAATGTTGCTCAATATTTTTTAAGCAAATCAACAGATCACAGCTGGACTGAGTGGGATCTTACACAGCGGGACCCAGTACTGAACTGAGGAAAGGGAGCTAGAATTCATCCCAGACGGATTCCAACAGACCTTCAACAGAGAGGGAAGAAACAACCTTCTCCGGTATCAACTTGAAGTAACGTTCTTCTGACTTCGAGGCTACTCTGATGAAAAACGAGGACTCTTGGAGATACTCAGAGCCAAACAGCACACCTTGTCAAAGTGAAAACTGATATTTGCAAACTCAAGGCCCTTCTTGGAGAGCATCTTGTGCTCAAAATGGCTGGCTTGGAGTTCTCGACTGCCGAGGCAGCTAGTCCTTCATTTCTTACCTTGGTGGGGGCAACCGGCCATTCCATAGCCACCTCTGGTATGAAACCTATAAAGATTCTCACTTTTTATTCTAGAAGGGGTTGAGGTCTTTGGCATGCTGAGAGGCCTTCAAAACCACAGAGGGCCTTCTTTGATGCCATGGATGAATGGACTCTGACTGTCGTCATGCCCACATCCAGGGATTTACACTTGCTGTCTTCAGGTCATCTGGCACATGGCCTGGCCCCCCGCTGCAGAAGCCCTAGCCACACAGGATGAGGAAATAAGACAGGCTGACCTGAGGACTGAGGTTTGTTCCCTTACTTTCGAAGGATTTCAAAAGGAAGACCGGTTTTCTCATTCTGTACTCACATTTTTCCTGAAGAGGAAAACAACAGGGCTTAGGTTTTTGTGACTGGGAAGGCCTAAAATGCATTAAGACCATGGAAGTGCCTCTGGAGGGCTCGGTAATTGCAGCCTCCACGTGTCCTCTACCTTCTTAAAAGGGCAAATGGAACTTCTCCTTGGAGTGTCTCTTAACCTTGTTCTTGAGAAATAAATCAGGATAAAGGTGTTGAGAATGGTCAAAAAAATCTTCAGTGAAAAATCTGAGGCATCGGTCTCTTTTTGCTGTATTGTTCCATTTTTAAAATGACATATTTACATTCCCCCCCCTTTTTTTTTTTTGCATCTGACAGTACACAAAAAATTCTAATCCTTTATTGTCCCCAAATCATTTATATTGTCAATAGACCCAGAACGAGAAGCAGAGGAAGTAAAGCACGGTCCTCTGGCCACAACTTTTCGCCTTGGTTTTCCCAGCTATTAAAAGGGAGATATCATTATTCATTCAACAAGCATTTCTTGTGGAGTTATTTTCCAGGATAGAACCATCCAAACCAAGCTGCTTCTTCCTATTGTGGCAAAAATGAGCAATGTTAAAAGTCCCCAGAATGCAGAAGTGACTCGTGTTTATGTAAGCAGGTATTTAGATACACAGACCTACAAGAGTCTGCCAGCATTTGAATAAGGTGTGTAACCTGGGTGTTCAAAACTGCACTACAATTCATGTGCGCTTTAAGTCAGCATCCTTCGTCCTTCTTCCCTTTAAATTCTATTTGAAACAAAGTAAGATTAAGCTGGTATTACTGATTAAATTATATGCAGGGCTGTGTGGCCTGTTCTCATCCGTAAGCCTTTGATAACGTGTTCCTAGGTTATCCAGTTCCACTTACCCGAGTGCCCACTTTATCCCAGGAAACGAGGGCTGAACACTGTGTCCCGGTTTTCTCTTTCCAGTGAGCCAGGCCTTCTGAGACGTTAGCAGCTCAGCCAGATCATGGAGGTGAGACGGGCACAGGCACATTCCAGATGCAGGGTCTCTGCCCTCTGTCGAGAGCCACTCAGAAGAGAGGACAAGACTGCTGTTCCAGGGGAACTGTTTTTCCTCTTGCCCCACACCCCAAACGTCTCCGTGGCAGCCCTTGCCCTGAGATGCCCATCAGCATCATGGTGGAGGAGCCAGCCTGATGACAGGGACGATCTGCTGGCATGTGCAGCTGCAGACATTTCACAAGCTCAGGACTCAAGGAGACGTTGCCGTCAATTCCAACAGGACCCACAGAGTGCCCCTGAATAATTCTCATCTGTGTGGGAGGCCTACGGGCTGGTTCTAAATAGGGGCTGGCAGGACAGTGAGGTCTGGGCTGCTTCTCCATGACTCTTCCAGCACAGGCTCTGCCCTGGAGTTTCCTGGGAGTCAAGGCTTACTTCTGGCCTCAGACACAGTCAAGGATCATCCTGCTGCAAAACCCAACATCACCTTTGAACCTCTTGCTCCATCCCATCTTCCACTTTGGGTTTCTGCGGTGCCTTTGTATTGGGAACAAACACTATCCATGAATCCTTACTTTGAAAAAATGCCACTGAGGGAGTGGCTCTGAATCGTTCCCCGCTGGACACCCTCACCCGTCGGAACACCCTCACGTCCCAACACCACATCTGCTAAAGTTGACTGGGCCTGAAGTGCTGGCGGCTCAGTGTTTTCGGAAACTGCGGAGGGTTCTCCTGCCACAGTTCTCTTGTTGTCGTCAAAAGCAATTACATGTTTCAGATGATGAAAAGCACTGTCATGAAAAGCTGGCACAGCAGCCAAGGAGACAGATGTATCAAACCACACGGCTTCTCAGAACTCCCACTTACGTTCGGCACTGGGAAGAGCACGGTGACACCCCTCCTCTAACGTCCTCCCATTTGGATTTACTGCCTGAGGCTCGTTTTTGATGAGGTGCTAAATTCTTTCGCTGGACAAACACGGAGTTGCAGCAGTCAGTCCATGTCCTCAAACAAAACTAATAATGTCATAAAGGCAAAGATGCTACCATAAAAAAGGACAGCGGTGGACTTTCGTGAGTCAACATTAAAAAATCCAGCATTTCTGAATCCAGGAGGCAGAGGCTGCAGTGAGCTGAGATCACTCACACCACTGCAGTACAGCTTGGGCAACGGTGTAAGACTCCATCTCAAAAAAGAAAAGAAAAGAAAAGAAAGAATTCCGCATTTCTAACTGGTAGCATGAGGAGTGCCAGTCTGCAGGGCGTTAATTAACTGATAGGCTATGAACAATACATTACACACTCACGGAAGTGGGGAAACTATAGAACAGAGCTACGGGTGTTGCTCAGCTGCAGGACTTCTCAGAGCTTTTGATACGGTGATGAGTGAGAAAACTCAAATCAATGTACAGACAACGCATGTGATTTGACCACAGAACCCATTTCCCTGAACCATACTTTTTATCACCTCCTAGAACTGCAGTCGGAAAACCACTGCCCAGGGAGTGGTCTGATCTGGCCACTGCTTTGTGTGAGTAAATGTTCACTGCCCACATCCAGGCTCATCTGTGAACGTGCTGTCGATGGCTGCTTTCACACTGCAGCCGCAATGCTGAGTCATGAGACACACGCCCGTGGCTTCACAAAGCCTAAAATATTTACTCTCTGGCCCTTTACAGAAAACGTGTACAAACTCTGTTCTCTGAAATACAGTTTGGGAACCTACTTCGTTCTTGATATCCATAATTCTAACAAATTTCCAACCATTTTTAAGTCAACATTGAAAAGCTTTCCGTGGTTAGAACTGAGTAATCACAGTAAGTATCTGTGTTAAAGTATCGTGACAATACAGCAGAAGGACACCGTGCCGTTGTATATCGTCTCTGTCCTCAGGGAGCGCCCAAGCCTTTGTAAAAAACAGAACTCAAGCCACAAATAACTGGGGGGCAATAGACCTTCTAAACACAAAGAGCAGGTAACACGGCGGAGTAGAAAGAATGTGAGGATGTGGAAGAGTGAAACAAACACGGGACGCAGAGCCACAGGAGTCAGGGTTTAGTCTCGGCTGTGGTATTTTCTCCTGCAATAACAGTGAGACCTGTTTTTTTTTTTTTTGAGACGGAGTTTCGCTCTTGTTACCCAGGCTGGAGTGCAATGGCGTGATCTCGGCTCACCGCAACCTCCGCCTCCTGGGTTCAGGCAATTCTCCTGCCTCAGCCTCCTGAGTAGCTGGGATTACAGGCACACACCACCATGCCCAGCTAATTTTTTGTATTTTTAGTAGAGACGGGGTTTCACCATGTTGACCAGGATGGTCTCGATCTGTTGACCTCGTGATCCACCCGCTTCAGCCTCCCACAGTGCTGGGATTATAGGTGTGAGCCACCGCGCCCGGCCGGTAAGACCTGTTTTACTGAGCACTTACTGTGTGCCAGGCACCATCCCAATTGCTTTCCATAAGGAATTGCTCTTTAGTTCTTATCACAGTGAATAGGCGCTATTATGATCCCAGTTTACAGGTGAGGAAACCAAATTTTAGGCTGATGAACTTGTTAACATAAAGCACATACCGGCTGGGCGCGGTGGCTCACGCCTGTAATCCCAACAATTTGGGAGGCCAAGGCGGGTGGATCACGAGGTCAAGAGATTGATACCATCCCGGTCAACATGGTGAAACCCCGTCTCTACTAAAAATACAAAAAATCAGCTGGGCACGGTGGCGCGTGCCTGTAATCCCAGCTACTCAGGAGGCTGAGGCAGGAGAATTGCCTGAACCCAGGAGGCGGAGGTTGCGGTGAGCCGAGATCGCGCCATTGCACTCCAGTCTGGGTAACAAGAGCGAAACTCCGTCTCAAAAACAAAACAAAACAAAACAAAACATAAAGCACATACCTAGTAGGTGGTGAACAAGAGCCAAAACAAGTCTGTTGGACGAGCAACCACCACGTTACAGTGGCTGCTTCTTAGCAACAGTATATATGCTCTGCCATTTCCCCAGAGGTGGCAAAAACAGTGGAGAAGGTAGTGCTCTCCAGGCTCTGACGCACAGCCCATGTTTGCTGACTGAACAACCACACAATGCAATGCTATGGCACCTCAGGTGGCAGGGAGGGTATCATGGGCTGGACTGATCTTCAGGAGGCTGCATCTGAGCAGGGTGTGGAAGGATGGCAGAAGGAAAAGGAGAGTGAGGCACTCAGGGTAGATGGAAGGTGACACTGCCACACCCTCCACTTGGAAGGAATCTGGAAGGTTTCGACAAATACGTATATTTTGGAGCAGGAACAGCAGAAAGCAGGGGCTGGCTATCTACCTTCCACTTCCCCATCCCCGCTCCCTCCGAGGGGATGAGGCAGAGATAAGCATGCTTTGTATGGCCCGCTGATTCACAAACTTGAAAGCCTGAGCTCCACTCAGCAGCAGCCTGGGCAGGCTGAATGGTGGTGCGCAGGTGTTTGCGGCATGGGCGGCTTCTCTTTCTCCTAGAGTCAAACCAGTGATCCCCTGCGACAAGAATCCTCCACTTGCCCAGAATGCTCTGTGTTGGCTCCTCTGGACAGGGACCTTATCGGGTATTTCATCAAAGCCTCCCACGGCAGTTGTAAGTGTGGCTCCACGAGAGTAAGACACCAGGACAGCTGTGCCACCTAGTGATGCTTGCATGTACTGTCTGCATCCCAGAGAGTGGGAGAGGCTCCGGGAAGGACTGGTGTTTGCTATTTTTGGCCACCACTTCTACATGCAAAAGAATCTTCAGTCTCCTCCTGGGCTTCAAAACATTTCTTGTGGCCTCACTGACCATTCCCGTGAGCTTCAGGGGACATGAGTGTCTTCATGCTAAGAGGGGGCAGTCCAACTCTGTGTCACGAATTACCAGGGAACATTCAACAGACACTTCCCTTCCTCCATTCCTGCCTTTCAGCAGAGAGGGAGGACGCACCTCCTCTTACATCCTATTGTGCGTACAATTACCTGCTTGCTTTCTCGTACGGCCTGGAAGTCGTATGCACACAGCATCTGCTGCTTTCTAAACTAAATAGAAACGCCATCGTCTGCAGTCAGAAACAGAAAAGGCAGAGGATGTCTGGTGAGAATCTGTCCTTCATCCCAGAGCGGCAAGAGTTAAAGGCACTATTATAACCCACCACTAGTGTTATGTGGGTGCAGCTGATGCACACAGAGAATGATCAGTGTTTTCCTTTAACGAGACCTATCCTCCACTCCCAGACACAGCAGTGGAGGGAAAGGCCTTTTAACCGTTATTAAGGTTGAAGAGAAACTCTGGTGAAACGATACTAAATGTTTCTTTCTTTTTCCATTTCAGATTCCTTGCAAGAGGTGCACCAGAAAGCTAGAATTCTAGAAGTCGGGACGGCAAAGACTCATACATCATGCTTTTCCTCCTGAGAATTTCAGTTAACTCCGGTGGTACCACTGACACGGCTCTCATGTAGTGGTTCTAGTATCGCATGATGCTAACGTAAGGGAGCCACGGAGAGGAAAGAAAAACATCAGTTCGGGAGGGAAATGGAGGGTGGATGATATTTATCAGATTTTAGCTTCTGAGAATAGCTTTGCTTGACCAGATCCAAGACAGCCTGTTTCTACACATCATCACCAATTCTGTGGGAACCATTCCAGATATTCCGAGTGCATGCTGAGACTGAGTGGTTGGTTCCCTCATTGTTTCTCCTGTAAGTAATAGTAATTTCCATGCACTCTTGATTGTCATTTTACAGTCATCGATGAGACAAAAGCAGAAAAGATGTACAGAGACCAACAGGGAAGACAGACGCGAAGATGAAACCTTCAGCACTGTGCCATGTACGGGGGGCTTGGATGTGCCCTGCGCAAAGCGTCCACTGTGTACCCCGCTTATGTAGCTGTTTACCTGGTACAACATTATGGAAGTGACGCTTTTTTCCTGATTCACTCAAAGTGCCTTGTGACTAAATTGTAAGCACAGAATCCTAAGGGGTGGAGACTCGATATTCATGATCCTTAATCTATTTTATTGATTAAAGATTTGGTCAAATACATCACTCCTGCTTTTGTCCCTGTAGCAACCAATGCTGTGTTATTACCAAGAGATGAAACCAGACCTGATGTGATGGGAGCTACTCAATCATGGTCCTGAATCACTCGCTTTTCATCCAAAGTCAACAGTCTCGATCCTTCATATTTTAAGATGCTCATTGCAATGTACTGTTACTGTTTGCATAGAGCTGTCAGCTGCGAAAACATTTTTTTTAACACAAAAATCTGGCTCTTGCCCCCTCCCCACCCACAACCCTCACCACCCTTCCCGGAGACTTGATGGTAGCCTACTGACTCACGCTGACAAAAAGGACAAAGGCCCTGGGTTCTCTCTGCTGCCTTGCTGGCCAGATGTAATTAGGCCTCACACAGGTAACCCCTCGGGCAGCAGAGAAAGCTCAGGGAGAAGGCTCGGGGTTGTGAACACAGTTTCACAATGACTTCCACGGCCGCCCTGAGGGTTCTGATCAGTTTACACATGGGTAGACGCCAGATGAACCTCCTGACTTCCTGGTCTGTGCTGGATCTCGATCTGGTGTCCAGGGAAGAGCAAAGGCCAGGAGAAAGAGGCAGAACCCCAGCAACAAAGCTTGGGTGTGCAGTCTCTGAGAATGCCTCAAGAACACAAATTCTTGCTTCTCCCTGTTCAAGGGGCTACAGGGAGACAACACAGCTGGTTATTTTTGTAGCCAGACAACAAGTAGGGTTCAAATTGGGCATAGGTTCAAACAAATGTGCTCCGTTAAGAATCTACATAGCATGAAGAGTGCTTAGATGTCATGTATTCCTTTAGTACTCCGAAAGCATTAGACACAGATGTATTTAACATATATATGTATTCTATATACATGTATTATATATAGTGTATATATATATGTATAATTTATATATATATATATATATATATATATATATATATATATATATATATAGACATTCCTTAGGGAGGGTTTCCTTCAGAAAATTCAATACCAAGCAAAAGGAGTTAGGGACAGTTTATTTTGGTTATTTTCTTTGTTTTCTGCAAAGCTATTTCTTTAAAAAGGAATCCTTTCAACGTAAATAGACTACATTTTTATCCCGAAGCTGCTGGGCGGTAGGCGTGACTTGGAAACTGTAGTTTGTTTCATGCAAACCCATTTGAATTGCACATGAAGACAAATAAATGTCAAGGATGAGGATGAATAAGCGGAAAGGTTAAGGTTTAGTCCGGCAACTTCATACTTAACTGTGCCTTTCACATGAATGTAGTTTTTTCTGAACACAAGAGAAAACGTGGTAATGAGGGGAACAGAAAAAATAAGGAAACTAAATAACATTTGAAAAGAACTTCTATTTTCTAAACAAAAATGTTCTCCCATAGATGCAACAGAGTTAATCTTCATCAGTGAGCACAGCTATGCTCTTCTTAAACGTCTCAGATGACACCGTGTCTTCCCTTAGAGAGGACGAAGTCAGAGGACTGCAGGAATAATTCAGACAATAGGGCTACGGGCATAGCAGCAGGATTGGAACCCACAGCCCCTGGATTTCTCATCCTCACTGAGGCATAAGAAACATCAGGGTTTTTGATTTAGGCTCCAAGCAATAATTGGCATCTAATGAAGTTCCTCCAATAAGGATTTTTATATTTCCTATTACTAAGCATATTATTTTAAATACTCTAATTACTTTTAAGGAGCTGGAGGTATATAAATAATATGGGTAAATGACACCGTGAAACAAGGCACTGTCTGTAAAAGGCCAAATTCTTTGGGCTGCACTAATCAAATAATGGTTGACTCCCCTTTAACTTTTACCATGCATACGAAACAGTCTTTTTGGGGGCGTTGTGGGGTGACACAGGGTCTCACTCTGTTGCCCAGGCTGGAGTGCAGGGGTGTGACCATGGCTCAGTGTAGTCTCCACCTCCTGAGCTCAATCAATCCTCCCACCTCAGCCTCCTGAGTAGCTCGGACAACAGGTGCACAACACTACATCTGCCTAATTTTTGTGATTTTAGTAGAGATGGGGTTTCACTATGTTTCCCAGGCTAGTCTCGAACTCCTGGGCTCAAGGGATCCACCTGCCTTGGCTTCCCAAAGTGCTGGGATTATGGATGTGAGCCACTGTGCCTGGCCTGAAACGCAGTCTTGAACTGATCTGGATAAGGCAAGGTGCTAAAGATGCCACCTTGAGCATCCTAAACCTCCTCCTCTTTTCCCCATTTCTCACTTTTTTAAAATTCAAATTTATTTTCTGTAGTGAAGGTTAATAACATGGCTTTTAACATGTGTTGAGGGTTGGTTTTCACTCAGACTTTCCCCACTCTTCACCACAGCAGTTCCTGGAGTAAGCATGGCTTCCCTAAGGGACCAGGGCCACAGGGAGAACTCGGATTGATTTTTTGGCTAATGTTTACAGGGCAGATTAAGCTGTTCAGCAAAACTAACTTATTTTCCCAAAGAAAACACACTCATCTCACTTCTCTGCCATCTCTCCAGCCCCCATAATGCTTTGCAGGTGCTTCAGCTTGTTCAGGTGTGTTAGATGTTCAGGTCCTCTGCCCACCCGTGATTAGGCCCACTCTACAAAATGACTTTAGAAAAAAGGAGGCTGCTTCCAAAATTCTAGCTGGTTTCTGAAAGTAATACTTAGCAAAAGTACACAGGCAGAAAAATGTGATCATCCTGAACTTTTATCACACATCAAAATTTCCTTCCTATATTTTTAGAACCACCTCAGTGAACGCGTAGAATGGCATTGCTAATCTTTATGGGCAAAGAACAGAATCATGAGGATTTGAGATGTGTTTTGAGAAAAGTGCCTTTAAATCATTAACATCATGACACTCCTCCTCAATTCTTCATCCAGCAGAGTAAATGTCTCTTGACAGGTAATAGCCCTTTCTGTGAAGCTATAACTGCAATTTGGTCAAGGTAACAAGTGTTATCGAAAAGTATACTTTAATTAAATTCAATGTCTTAGAAAACCATGCTGTTTATAAGTAATACACAACTCTTAGATATTCAGTTTATCAACTACCAACCCAAATTCATTTAAAAAAAAAAAACCCAGGCCGGGTGCGGTGGCTCACACCTATAATCCCAGCACTTTGGGAGGCTGAGACGGGTGGATCACGAGGTCAAGAGATCGAGACCATCCTGGTCAACGTGGTGAAACCCTGTCTCTACTAAAAATACAAAAAATTAGCTGGGCATGGTGGCACGTGCCTGTAATCCCAGCTACTCGGGAGGCTGAGGCAGGAGAACTGCCTGAGCCCAGGAGGCGGAGGTTGCGGTGAGCCGAGATCACGCCATTGCACTCCAGCCTGGGTAACAAGAGCAAAACTCCATCTCAAAAAAAAAAAAAAAAAACCCATGTACTACTTCTATGTTTTAAAAAGAAAAGAAACATATTAAGAGTGAAAGCAGGTTACAGAAAAGAACTAAAAATAAGAAACCAGGAAATGACACCGTCAGAGTGAGCACCCGTTTTGGAGTGCGCTTTTTGAATTTGCTGGCTCCAACATTAAGTATTCTTACATGGGCTTTCTCAGTTAACCCTACCCGCTAAATCCTATGAGGTGGTTACCAGCATCCTTCCATCAGATGAAGACGCTGAGGCTCAGAGACGTTAAGCATCTTGTCCAAAGGCAAACGATCTTCAGTGGAAAAACTCAAATTTCTATCTGGAAATCTCTGAATCCCATGCTCCTTCCACTGTGCACATTGCCTCTCAAATAGAAGAAAGTAAAACGGGGAGAAACTGAAGAAGTCAGAACCCAGGATTATTCAGAGGCACGGAATAACCATATTTTGGGTAAATATGTGTTTTCCAGCCATTGGATCAACCACGATGTGATTCAAACTGGCTTTTACGAAAGCCAAAGACACCAGATGGACCATCCTTCAATCTGGTGTTTTTGTCATCTAAACATGGTCCTAGAAATCAAAACAAATAGAAACATAAAAAAAAAGTTTTTCAAAATATGGGCAATCTCTATTCTAGAATAAAGGCAAAGAATGAAAAAATAATGATCAAAACCAGTCCTAGAATAGACAGGGCCTATTTTAACATTTAAAAAGGCAGACACCCGTCCAGTTTCCTTCTGCAAATAGTCACCAATCACTGCTTCTGCTGAGTAGAGATAAAAATACCTGATGTGGTTTTCCAAAGGGCTTCTCACAGTATTTGGCCTATTCAACCTTTGCATCTGCCTTCCCTCTTGGCCCCTGACTTTTTTTAGGTGTACCATGAAAAGGCAATGCCTTTAATGATCTACATTTGACAAGACTGGAAATTAACCTTTTAGTGAATCCTTCACATTCAATGTGAAACAACAGAACCAATGGTGATGTGACATTTTTGGTAGGTGAGCACATCAAAGGCGCCTGAACACCCAAGGGTATCTCAGGCTGCCAGGTCTCCTTAGACTCGGCAGGCGAGGAGAGAGAGAGGAAGGAAGCCTGGGCAAGCTCTTGAAACGTCTACATAAAATGAAGGTATTCAAAGCTGCTTCTATTTAGGTCTCATGCACTTCATTACGCCTGGCTTTTGAATATTCGAGTATCAAAGAGAAATACAGGAAAAAGTCAGAATATTGTTTCTTACTGTCAAGCCCTACAGAACTACACAAACATTTGACTTCTATGAACCCACACTCACACATGATCTTTGTGCCAGCATTTCTCGGAATGATCATGTTTATAATTTCTGTGGGGAAGGCAAGTGCCTTCAGCATTTCTTTAGATGTCATGAAGCATTTTTAAACTGAAAGCACATGAAATTTGGAGTCACCTCCTAACACTGACATATCATAGTGAAAGTAACAACAAATACTTAAACTCATCCCTAAGGTACCATCTTTCTTGCACCCCCATACTTGGGGTATAAGGACCACTTCTGAGACACAGACATCTATAGAAACTTCTTGCTTCTTTGTCTCTTTCATTTCTCCTTAACATAGGGAACCAAGGGTAGGAGACACCATAAAAAGCTACTGGCGTTTGTACGGGGCCACCATCGAGACCCAGCACTTGACCTTGAGCACCTCACCCGTACTTACTAGAGAGCAATGATAAGCCTAAGCAGACGGACTGAAACTCTAGAACTTCTGAAACCTCGCTCTTCATTCAGGAATCATTCCTCCTGGAAAAAAGACCACTGTGGATGGGAAGCTTGAAAGACAAGCATTTAGATCTGAAAGGCATTTAAGGAGATTCAGCAAAGGATTCTGTGGGACTAGGGATCTTACGAGTCATTCTTACGTGAGCTTGGCTTGCGGATGACTGAGGGTGTTTGCTGCTGCTCAGTCCTCGCCCCTTACAGGATGGAGTAGTCAGGGAGGCTTCCTGAAAGAGGAAGGACTCCAATCGGACTGTGATGAGGGCTTCTGGGTGCCCTGGTAGGGAGGGGAGTAAGTGCAAAGGAGGAGATAAGAACACGTAAGGTGTTGTGTTAGATTGTGAGGAAAAAGCATTCGTTGTAAGGTCACTTTCAGATTAAAAAAATAGAGATGAGAAAGGCAGGGTGTTGCCAGGCGGAAGAAAGCTAGAGTTTAGGAGTTCTTCCACGGCGAGCTTCTGAGCCCCTCTTGGCACCCTTAACCACTGGATGAGTGAATGTGAGGGCGGTGCCAGTTCAGCAGGAAGAAAGAAATCCTTTAGGGAACATTAATCTTTCTACAGGGTCCTGGATAACTCTGAGGGAAGTCAGCTCAGGGGCAAAGAAATCAGCTTAGAAAGCAAGGAATTTAGTCCAAGTAAGAGGTATTAAGGTCCTGAGTTCAGGTCTCTGATAGAAACAAGCAAAAGAGGTAATTTGCAGAATGTCAGGGAAGTTACAGACTAATTGAATATCAAAGGGTGAGCGGAGGAAGAGGGAACAGAACTGCTGATACCCAAGCCTTTGTGCTGGAGTGATCAGAAGGATGGCAGGAGCCTTAACAGAGCCAGAGGATTCAGGAGACCCTCTGTCCCTCCTTTCAGGGCCTGGCACTTTGTATCTTAACCAGATAAAACACAGTGCATCATAATGTGTAGTGCTGCTCATCCCACCATAAAACTAGGCAAGGACAAAGTCTCTACGTTATCAGCCTTTCTGTGGCTTAGTCACCCAAAAACCCAATGTCTAACACGAAAGAGATGCTCAGTGAATAAATACCGGTTGTATAAGACAGGTTTCATCTTGGAGGAAGATGAGGTCGTCAGCTGGAAAATATAGTGAATTTATGGTGATAAAGCATTTCCGCGGGCATGACAAATGTTGAAATTTTGGACAGTGAGGTCATGTTTGATTTCTTCCTTAATTATAACTACCTCTGCCATTCCTCTAATAACATGCAATGACTGCTGGATCTTCCTCCTAATGTCTATCAGTCACAGGCTTTCCTTTCCAGCGGGCAGAGGGATGTTAGAGTTCTGAACACAGATTATTCTCCTAGAGAGAGAGCAGAGAGAAGGTAAGAAACCCAGTGACTGAACCTCAGGGGATGGCTCTATCTAGGCAGAGGAGGAAAAAGAGGAACGTCATTCCCAGTTGCTGTAATAGGGTCAGAACAACCAAGATCCTTGCCTACTAAGGGAAATATAAGATGCAGGCCGATGGGGCCATGTGCAGATGGTCTCAGGTATAATATGTTCACTGCACACCTCAGAGTGGTGTCTACTCAACCGTGGATAATGATATGTAATTGTCACTCTTGGAAAGACAGTTCACTTTGAGTTCCCTGTGTAGCAGAGAGTTATTCAAATGTACCTATTTATTACAAGGCCATTGTATAAGCAATGATGAATGTTTCTCGAAGGACACAGGTTTGTAGAAATCTTCCTGGCTCCATTCAAAACCTGCTTTGAGATACGCTATTGCGATTTGTATCAACAGAAACTTTCCTCCCACTAGGAAATCAGAGCCCAGGATTTCCTGCTATTTATGAGTTATAATAAAAAATTCTTCTTCTCTATTTTCTTTCTGTGTCCTGCCCCTAAATCGGGCTCAGCCTGAAAGCTAGGATAAGGACAGATGGTCTCCAGGAAAAGACGACAGTGAATTCAAAGCTCCCATGTGGCAGCCAATCACTCTAATCAAGAAACAGGGATTTGGTTATTTTCAATAATAAGATAATTGATACAATGTAAAGGACGAAAAAAATGTAAAGGATAAAGTAAAATAGATCCACACTGAAGGAAAAAAAAGCCTTTCTGACAAACAGCACCCAACTGCTAGTTCCACGGAGGCACGGGGGGTTCCGGATTGTCTGATTTATCCTCACTGCCTAGAGCACCATGTGGTTCCAGACCTCAGTCAAACCCAGGAAATGAAGAGTCTGTAAACTAACTCCTTTCACGAACAGAGTTCACATTTCTCAGGATCTCCACCACCCCTAGTATCCTGCTGGGCCAAGGTAAGTCCCTGGTCAACATGTCCCTGGTAGTCTGGCTTCTCTTCCCACATTCCTCTTGGCTCCCCTTCCTTCCCTCCTCATTCTGCTCCTGAGAGAGTCAGTGCCTTGCAGGAACTCTTCTCCCAGGCCTGGTGTCAGGTGGTTGCCATGACAACACCCCATGAGAGCAGGCACTTGCCACCAGCCGCCTTCCAGGCACACCTGAGGGTGGGGGCCGAGGGCAAGAGTGACCCCGAGGCCCACATCAGGGGATGAAGTGAGTAGACCCCATCCTGGTAAATAACACGCATCTCTCTTGACTCCCCACCAGTGTCAGCTGCTCAGGGAAACGGTGGACCCCCTCACTGGGGTGACGCTCTAGCTTTCTCATGACAAGAACACATGGGGAAAGCAGCTTGGGATGCTTCAATGATTCAGTCACCTCACTTTTTCTAGTGAAAAGAGAAAAATGGCTGTAATTTTACATCAAGACAATGGAAAACAGGGGTGCCCAATCTTTTGGCTTCCCTGTGCCTCACTGGAAGAAGAATTGTCTTGGGCCACACATAAAATACATTAACGATAGCTGATGAGCCAAAAAAAATTACAAAAATATCTGATAATGTTTTGAGAAAGTTTACAAATTTGCAATGGGTCACGTTCAAAGCCTAGGTTATATGCGGCCCGTGGGCCATGGGCTGGCCAAGCTTGATGTATAATGTGAGGCCTGAATCAAGCAGGTATCCCCAAAGTCCTCATGGCTGAGGAAGGAGCCACTGTTCTTCCTCCCTGGAATCTGGCATTAAAGGGCATGGCAAGAAGCGCTGATGTCGAGGTAATGAGTCTCTGTGTCTCTGTGGTTGCTGACCTGAGGTATGGATGCTGTGAGCAGGGGCTTGGTAGGCCAGAACAGACAAACTTCTGAGCTCCCCCCTCATTCTAAAGTGTAATTCCCAGATTTTCAGTAACTTATGCACCAACCTCTAAGCCCCTTTATGGTTTATTCATTCCTAGGTATATTAAAAATAATTCGGCCGGGCGCAGTGGCTCAAGCCTGTAATCCCAGCACTTTGGGAGGCCGAGGCGGGTGGATCACGAGGTCAACAGATTGAGACCATCCTGGTCAACATGGTGAAACCCCGTCTCTACTAAAAATACAAAAAATTAGCTGGGCATGGTGGCACGTGCCTGTAATCCCAGCTACTCAGGAGGCTGAGGCAGGAGAATTGCCTGAACCCAGGAGGCGGAGGTTGTGGTGAGCCGAGATCACGCCATTGCACTCCAGCCTGCGTAACAGGAGCGAAACTCCGTCTCAAAAAATAAATAAATAAATAATAATAATTCAGGTTTACATAGTCTTTCTCTAACTGCAAGAGTTCAGAGGAAATGTAAACTACTGCTTTAGTTGTTGGGCACACAGATCTGCAGAGACAGGGTGTTAAGCATCACTGTATCACCACTTTGCACTCAATAAATATTAATGAGGCTGGGCATGGTGGCTCACACCTGTAATCCCAGCACTTTGGGAGACCAAGACTGGTGGATCACTTGAGGTCAGGAGTTCAAGACCAACCTGGACAACATGGTGAAACTCCATGTCTACTAAAAATACAAAAATTAGCTGGGTGTGGTGGTGTGCACCTATAATCCCAGCTATTTGGGAGGCTGAAGCAGGAGAATCCCTTGAACCTGGGGAGTGGAGGTTGCAGTGAGCTGAGATCACGCCATTGGCACTCCAGCCTGGGCAACAGAGCAAGACTCTGTCTCAAAAAAAAAAAGTTAATTAGCTGAATAGAAATACTATAGGTAAAGCCAGTACCCCCTATGGGGCACTGCCACCTCCTCACCACGTCTTCCTGGCTCTGACAGCATGACGATGCTTTCAATGCAGAGACGGGCCTTGTCCTCACACAGGGCAATTGCTGTTCTGTTTGGTGAAGCCACAGAACTGAGGAAACGGACTTGGACCAGCTTCCCAGGTTTGTCTCTTTCTTAGCCCTCTCCTTGAGATGCAGCTCCGGTCTTGCTTCCGTATGCCCTAGCCTTAGCCACCCTCTCCTTTCTGCAGTGCATGGTCGGTTCTGTATTTCATTTGCAGCTTGCCTCTATGTGCCACTCACCTTCTGAGAGTGGGCAGAGCAGAGCCGGACATTGACCTCGAAGGAGTCAGGGAATAGGTCTCAGAGGAGGGGACCTTCAGAGGAGTGTTGAGAGACAGGAGGAACAAGCCAAGTAGAGAAGAGCAGGGCGAATGATGCAGGCAGAGGAAACAGCTTCAGTAAAATCCTGGCATGTCTGTGACCCCTGCTTCTCAGATGGACGGCCTCCCGGAATCTCTGGGGGCATTTGCATATCATGTATATATTAATTTACGTATTCAAGGTATGCACAGCATTCCTATCTGGACAGATGATAGTGATTATGCTCCCACCGCTCCCAACTGCACAGGGATGCAACAGCGGTGCCCTATCCAATTGGAAAAGCAGTCTCTACCCCCGGGTGTGGGTATTTCATGGTCACTACCACGGTTCAGTGACATGCTCCCAGGAATAGCCTGTGATGGAGCATGTGGTGGAAGGCATTCCATTTCCTATGAACTCTTTTTCCTAGACTTGTTTTTTTTTTTCTAATTTATTAAGATACTATGAAAATGACAGAATTTGCACAGTTGAAGGATATTACCTGCGATCCCACCACATAAAGAAAAGATCATAACACAAGGCATGAAGAGTGGGAACTCACAGACCAGGCACATTCACCAGGGTGCTCCCCGACCTGGGGAACACAACTGCAGGTGCCAGGCGGGTCCTGAGAAGCTCACAGATCAGGACACGCCACTTAATGGCACCACCAGCAACAGCCTCCCCTTAGAGATTCAGTAATATCTGATCCCTTCACGGTGTGGAACTAACTACAAATTCAGGCTCCACAGACAACATGGCTTCTCCTCATCTGAGAGCATCTTATTTTATAAAAAGCAAGATTATATAAACGTTGTAGAGAAAAAAGGCAGGCAGAAGCCACTGCCCAGTAAGAGCCTGCTAGAACGTAAAAATGTAACTTGATAAAGGAAACAGTTACCTAGAAACTGCTGTAGAGTAAATGTGTAAAACATTTTATCTTTTATTATCTAAATGTGAAAAGGAATTCAGTTAAGATCACTTGACCTTGTAACTATACAATTTACTTTTTATACATTAGCATGGCCAACCAACAGTGCAGTAAACTGTAGAATAACATCCCCGAAATCAGATGAGCCTGATGGAAATCTTTGTCCTCTTAAATTGCATATTCTTGGAAACACCCTGGAAAGTTTCTTTTCTTTTCTTTTTTTTTTTTTTTTTTAGACGGACTTTCGCTCTTGTTACCCAGGCTGGAGTGCAATGGCGCGATCTCGGCTCACCGCAACCTCCGCCTCCTGGGTTCAGTCAATTCTCCTGCCTCAGCCTCCCGAGTAGCTGGGATTACAGGCACGTGCCACCGTGCCCAGCTAATTTTTTATATTTTTAGTAGAGACGGGGTTTCACCATGTCGACCAGGATGGTCTCGATCTCTTGACCTCGTGATCCACCCGCCTCCGCCTCCCGAAGTGCTGGGATTACAGGCGTGAGCCACCATCCCCTTGAAAGTTTCTAAAGGCTCAGTCCCTTCATCTTCAAAATGGAGATATTTCTGCTGAGGGGATTAGATGGTTCCTGGATACAAAGTATTTAGAGTACTGCCTGGTACATAGTGTGTGGTCAGTATTAACTATTGTTATTCGAAACCAAAAGAAAACTAAATGACAGTTTTCCATTTAAAAAATCCCAACTCAGCTTTCCCGTGAAAATGGTAAAACATGAGCCGGCGTTGCAGAATAGGGAGGACAGGGAGGACGTCTGGCCTAGCTACTGAAACTGGGAGGATGCTGGGAAAGGAAAGCCACGTCCTAGACCTGGCCCTCAACTGCCTTTCCGTCTGGCGTGGGTATGTCAGTTCACCTGCTGAGGCTCTCTCTCGCTTCAGAACAAAGTGTGAATGGAGTTAGTGCTAGATAATGTGTCAAGCCCACTCCAGCCACGACATTCCAGAGTCGAAGTCTAGGGCAGCTGCGACGGCAAAAGTCAACACCGTACATTTTATAAACCGTAATTAGAGGACAGAGTGATCGGGCCTATTGCCCACATTATGTAATTAGCCCTGTGCCTCCAGGGAGGGAGTGCCTGTGTGCAATTATGCAATCACATTTTGAAGGAAAAGACACCAACTCACATCACATCATCAAGAACAATTATGATTCACTTGAGTCACAGTTTCCATCTGAGAAGGTTGTCCAGGTAATTTTAGTCTGTACCTTTGTAGTGCCAAATATTTAAATAGTTCCTTATTTTTGCAATGCCTTGCAATACAAAAGCACATTTACATGACCCATTCTTACTGGCTTGATATTAGACTGGTAAGCTACATCCCATTATACCTGGACCTCCCACAGGTGCAAACTTCAGGAATCTCAAGCTTTAGAACCAAGAGAGTCATCTATGGAGCTTGTTAAAAACGCAGACCCTCCTCCCTCATTATTGATTCTGCAGGTCTATTGTGGAGCCCAGGGATGTGCTATTTTTTACAGTCTCTCCAAATTCCTCTGGTGTCACTGGTCCACACCATGAACATAACTAAGATTTACCATGGATAGCTTTGGTGGAGACCATGCCGATGGCTGCAGGACCACCATTACATGATTTGAGGCTACTGGGCTTCCCCCAGTCATCAGGAAGCATGAAAAGCTATTGCCTAATCCCTCCATCCCCTTTCCTGGTATAGAGGCAGAATTCTAGAATTCTTAAGCTATAAGCCAACTAGGGAGCAATAAGCATTCCCCAAGTTCCCCACTCCACGCTGTCCCTTCACACATAATGAAGCTGCTTCGTTACTTGCCCTGAGCTACTTAACTCACTGTTCCCCATCTTCCCCCAACAGAGACTCACAAGCATCACTAAGTGTTCTCAGTGCATCCAGCAAGGAGAACCTGAGTCCCCATCTAGAGCTCCAGAATGTATCACAAACGAACAATAGTGTTATCATTTGAAACCCAGCTCAAATGTCACTTCTTCCAGGAAGCCTTTCTTAAAGGTAACCCCTCCCAACAGAATCTGTTTTAGGTATCAGGTAATAACATGACATGCCCATGAGAATCTGCACCACAGGTAGCAAGTATCACATGTACTATAACTGTTTGTAACTGTTTCATTTAGAGTATCTGCCCCTCGAAGGTGGGTGCCATATCTGTGTTATCTTTACATCTACAGCTCCCCGCTGTCTCACCTGGTTAATTCTTACTCGTCTAAGTCAAACTGCCGTTTTCCCAACAGAGACTTCCCTAATGTAAGTCAATCCTTACTATAAATGCTCATTCCACCCTTTTTTCTCTTTTGCCACACTTCATGATGCTTGTATTTTCCACAGTGACTGGTTGATCTATGCCTCTGCAATCCCAGTAGCACCATGAGGGCATCAAAGGGGAATTTTAAAAAGGCATTAAAATACTATCTTTTGAATAAATAAATGGATTCAGATGACAATGATGCTACCCGGTGGCGGCTGGGGCAGCGTGGGATACATGGATAGTTCCACCTCTAGGTGCTGTTTCATGTTGGTTACTGCCTCCTCTTGCATTCAAAGAATCCAGTATAAAGTTCATGCTGGTACAAGTTTGACTGCAAAATTGGGAGCGAAAAGGCCTCTTAGAGCACAAAAATATCCACCAAGACCTTGTTTCCGTTGCATAATCCATTTCCTTCATGCAAGACTCTGGTCCCACTCCTTTATTATGACGACATTTCCATTCTCCAATAACTTCATTTTGCCCCCAGAGCAGGCAGCTCCTCTTTCTACTATGGCCAGTGTTCCCTTCAACATTGGCTGCAACTTGGGTGAAACATCTCAGTGTAAAGCCAACAACTGAATCCCACGCTCAGTGTTCCTCTTCAGGAGTAGGGTTTAGACCTCTTATGCCTACTTCCCTGAGAAATTTACTAATGTGTCTATCGGTTTTTATGATTGTAAAGACCCAGTCTGCAAGGGTATACTGGCATTCATCCACATTCCACATGCAACATGACCTTCCCATCTTCACTTATCACTCATCAACTTTTAACAAACACGGTGTAAGGATTCCATGGTGGAAGACAGGCATTGTGGAACCAGAAATGGACACGACTCTGCTACGTGTTCAACTTCTTTCACCTGGGAAACTTCGTTTTCAGGACCAAATGATAAAGACGTGAGTAGTTTACAACTTCCCAGATTGTGGGAAGAGGGGGCATATTCCTTGAGAACACAGAATACCCTTTCAAGAAGTTCCAGCTCTCTTTGGAAACAACTAGGTAAAAATGTCATTTCTCAAGTCTGAAGAATCAAAATCTTCCTTCTTCTAGATCCACATGCTATGAAATGAAAGGCTTCATAAGACACCCCCCACCGCCACCCCGAAAAAAAAAAGGGTGGATAGGCTACAGCCTTTGGTCCATTGAACACTCATTTTTGGCAGTTGCATTAAAGGTACAATTGTGGAAAAGAATGACTGCAACCTGATTTCAATGTCAAAGGTGCCTCTAGTAGCTCTCCCAAGTTAACCACTATTGACATATTATCTATGCATTAGTCTAACTTTTTTTTTTAAGATGGAGCCTCACTCTGTCACCTAGAATAGAGTACAGTGGCTTGACCTTGGCTCACTGCAACCTCCATCTCCTGGGTTCAAGCAATTCTCCTGCCTCAGTCTCCTGAGTAGCTGGGATTACAGGCGCACAACACCACCCCTGGCTAATTTTTGTATTTTAGTAGAGACAGGATTTCACTACGTTGGTCAGGCTGGTCTCGAACTCCTGACCTCAGGTGACCCACCTGCCTCAGCCTCCCAATGTGCTGGAATTACAGGTGTGAGCCACCACACCTGGCCTAAACTTTTAAACTCTCATTAACTTTTAACTTGACCAATCTGACTTAAAACTGCCTCTAATGATGTTGATGACAATGAGGGCAATGGCAGCCATTTGTTAAACACTTTTATAAATTTCAAGAATTACGGCAGGTGGACATACACCTCTCATCTAATGATTTTAAAAATAATTTTAAGATTGTTATTTATTTCATTTTCAGATAAGAAAATCAAGAATAAGAATTATTAGGTAAAATGCCCATGACCAGACAAATAAATAGTGGAACAAGGACTTAAACACTAGGGTTCTCTTCCAGGACACTGTGGTATCACCCTCAAAAACACATGCATATATTCTGCTGCCAGGTTCAAGGAAAAAGTCCAAGTTCACACAATCCCATTCGATGATGTTCATCCCACCCATTCTCAGCTTCCTAAATAAAAGACACTAAATACATTTGCCCTTCCAAGGTACTGTCTGAAATCCCTTGGCCACTTTAATTACCCCTCTCAGAGCCTGCCTCCGTTTTGTCAGGTTGTCCTTAAGGAGTATAGGTCCAACCGCAGATGGAGTACCAATGGCCAGAGGCACGCTTTTGGTTTTGATTCCAGCATCCTCTATTATTATACCCAGCATTAGGTCTCTGAACCAAAGCCATATTTTGGTCAAAGTCTTTGGGAAAATGTCTGAATTGATTTATAAGCCCATTTTCTAGGTTATCACCTATAATTCTGGCTGCTCACCCCAGTTATAATTTGAGGCATTTCTTTTTCCTTAGGCTTGGTTCATATAGATGCTCTCCTGTCTCTTTTTTTTTTTTGAGACGGAGTTTCACTCTTGTTACCCAGGCTGGAGTGCAATGGCGCGATCTCGGCTCACCCCAACCTCCGCCTCCTGGGTTCAGGCAATTCTCCTGCCTCAGCCTCCTGAGTAGCTGGGATTACAGGCACGCACCACCATGCTCAGCTAATTTTTGTATTTTTAGTAGAGACGGGGTTTCACCTTGTTGACCAGGATGGTCTCGATCTCTTGACCTCGTGATCCACCCGCCTCAGCCTCCCAAAGTGCTGGGATTACAGGCGTGAGCCACCGCGCCCGGCCTTCTCCTGTCTCTTTTTAATACACTTGGCCCATGATGGCTTTGTATTTCACTGTCAGAAAGATTGAGAAGTTTTACTACGCAAACAATTATAAAGCAGTGTTAAACTGGATCAGCTCTAACCAATGGCTAAAGGTGTATACCGCCTCTAGTCCTCCATTCAGAGAAATAACACTGTTTATCTAACCATTGCTCCCTGTCTTGAAGACAGCCTCCACCCATGAGAGTGTTTCCTCTGCTATTACAGTCACTAACCATTTTAATAGGAGGAAATATCTGAAAAAATTTGCTATGTCAATTGCATGTACTTGTCAGAGTCTCATGGTAATGGTTCAACTGTTGCATGTTCCTTGACCTCTTGGACTCAACTTCAGAATATTTCATTGCTCTGGGCATCTAAGTGTATACAAGCAAAGAGTAGGTGGTAGCACAGTTGTTCTGTAAACATGAGCCACCTATTTAGTCAATAGAAACCATTCTGGGAAGAACAGGATTTCTTTGCTCACATGAAGAGTCTCCACCACTGGAAATGATCACAATCACCCAAGTTTTTACCTTTGGCTTAGCTCATTTAGCTCAAGACCTGCAACAAGTCACCCGATAACATGGCGAAAATTTCCTTGGGCACACAAGCGGTTAAAACCATTTCTCCACTGAGTGAGAGGCAGAAACAAGCACTCTTGAAAAACAAAGAGAAATTAGTCTGATAATGAAAAACCACTGAAAGCAATTTATGAACCATTTCCCCTGACAATATATAAACTCTTAATATACTATACATAATTCAGGGTCGGTCTTCCCTTGATGCCTTCCTTCTAACCATTCACTTTTCTAGCAGAAATACTGACATCTGAATCTCTTTTTCCGCACTATTTCAAAGGGATATACAATAGCAAAAATGGCTATGCACTGGATGAAGCTAAAAGCTTGTATTGTCTATTCAATGGTACACCTCTGATAATTTAAAAAGAAGATTAATCAACTAGTTGTGAAACCAAATATTTGCAGAAACTAAGCACTTATGTAAAAATCTACAGTGCCATTAAATAAACAAACTAGTTGATCATTGCAAATTAAAAGAATTTAAATGGCAAAAACGACCGTTTCTTTAAAAACTGTGATAGCTAAGAAAAAAAACTTTTGCAAAATAAAATTGGGTGGAGGATCTAATAAACAGGGAGCTATGGCATCCCGAAGGAGAAAAAAGCAAAAAGAAGTTTCAGAAAGGATAACAAATTAGTTTAGCAAAGTCACAATACGAGAGGGCAGACGAAAATAAAGGCATAGGATGCAGCGTCCAGGGAAAGAGGAAGGGGCGAGTGGAAACAGCTGGAATTGTTCAGCTGTGTCAACATTCGGCTGTTTCACAGATTGACTAGCAAAGTGTCATCTGAAACCAATTACATTCCCAAAACCCCACGGACCCAGTTCATAACATTGATTAATCCACATTGTGAAAAAGTCCCCAAGCAAAACTAGAACAGCTGGCAGCCCTTGGAGCTCAAAACACAGCAATTGCTTGAGGGGGAAAAAAAAAAAAGAAAGAAAATCTCCTCTTGAAATTTTAGGGATTTTCAGAAGGTATGTCTACTGAAACAGAAGATCAATTTAAAACTACTCCACCTCCTGTCTGTGTGAGCACAACCGGCTATAATTAGAAAAGCAGGGGTCATGTTAGAATAAACCCAAAGTCCATTCCCAAAGTCAGAACGGAACTGCCTCACAGTCTCTAATACCTCGTGTCTTTTTGCTCCTTTCTGAAGCTAACGCCATCATTTGATGTTTTTAAGAGTATGTTTTTTTTTCTTCCCATTATTTAAAATGCATTAATCTACTCCCTTTGGGCCCATAAAAATATAGTTATATGTTATATATTTTCTATTAAAAGCTGTTTTTATACCTCTTGTTCCATTTCACAGAGGTAGAAGAATACGAAAAGTCCTTGATTTGCAAGCATCTAACTTGTGCATGAGTCAAATACAAAAATGGCCACTGCACTCCTCCGATGTGCAAAACTCCTGGTACAGGAGCCGGTAAAGGTGTTCACACGCACTCTTACGCTCCCACCCCGGGATCCCATATACCCCGTACCTTCTAGCAAAGCCACTCATCCAAAGATGACACACTCATGCCAAATGCCTTGGCCTTCCCCAGAAGCTACTGCAGCCAGAAATCCAGACACCAGGTATGGCAGAGGGGACCCCAACACCATATAGGCAGCCATGAAGACCTCCTTTGGAAGTCTCCATTTCTGCAGATCCTGGCCTAACATCACCACTGTGAGGATATGGAAGTCGTAGGCATCTGGTGCTTGGCATCCATTTTTCCCAAATACATAAAATACATGCTTATTTATTTGCTCATTCATTCAGCAAACATTTATTGGATGCCTGTTCTATCTCAAACACTGGGTTGTACCCAAAATACCAATATTCAGTTTATAAAACATTTGCACATACTGAATTTTGTAGATGGGTAAACTGAGGCTCCAAACAATGTAGCGACCTGCACAGGACCATCTAACTAGTAAGTGTTACAGTGTGTACTCAAACCGAAGGCTATCTGATACCTTTCACACTCCTTCTGAAAACCTTACTACTATATTATGCTTGACATGGGTTTTCATAAGCGAGCAGGGGAGCCCAAAAGCATGCAGAATATAGTTTCTAACTGGAAATGCATCCAGTTACAACAAAACTGGGTATAAACTGGACTTTAAGAACGTATGCGGTCTACATATTCAGATGACATTCTACTTTTGCTCCCTCCTCTATAAAAACCCCATTAGTAATCTAATGGACGACTCCACCGGAAAACCACAGTGTAACTGCAAGTTTTATGAACTGAGCGAAGTCTTTGATACACTGATGCTTTTTCTCCTGCATGCTTATGCGGATGTAGCACTAACCAACAGTACCAATATGAGGCTGTTTCTAACTCAAAGCATTCAGAGACACACAAATCTTGATTTTACTGGTACATCCCTCGATTGGAAGGGAGGGGCGGGGCGGGGAGGGGAGAGGGCAACCCACAATTCACCGTGCCATGCAAAGAAATGGGCTTATTCTTTGGATTTCAGAACTGAGATGAAGGTCACCAAAAACAACAAATTATCTTAGATGTAGAGACAAAGTGTTACTAAATACTGTTCTTCAAATAGTAATAACATTTCTGGAGCTTTGCAGCAGGTAACATCCCTACTGAGTGTTGAAGGACGTGTTGGGTGGGACACGGTATAGTCAACGGGTAGAGATGGGGTAGAGGGAGGACACTCAAGGACAGGGCAATAAGAAACAACCGCCAAAGTCTCTAGACAGATCCTCTACTTCTTTCCTTTTACTATTTTTTCACCCTGAGGACATTGATAATTATTGCTTTTTAAATGCTCATGATACCACAGATAAAGAACACCAATTGCTCCCAATAGAACCCTAACTACAGTATATGTTTACAAGAGCAAATTACTGTTTATGCACCGACAGGATTGTGAACGAGGGGAAGAACATTACAAATTATATGTTACTGAAGGAAAGCCAAAACGTTTCCTTTGTTTTTCTTCTCATGAAAAGGTATCATTACCTGTATATGCCCCTCCTCTCAACTCCCTCAGAGGACATTGGCATCAATGAGCCCATTAATGAGCCCGTAAGGGGCACATGATAAGACCACAAGGAGTTCCATAGTAAGTTGATATTTTTCTGTTATGATTTTAGAACATGGAACAATAACCAGAGTGATGGAGGTAAAACTATTCACATTTCCATATTCCAAGCTACTTCAAGAATCCCTAAAGAGTTTATAACTTTAAATGCTGAATGGAGAAATCACCTGTCCCAAGAACTGCACACATGGCTTTCAAATAAATCCATCTCAAAAGGCCTACCATTTAATAAAACAACAACAGAAATAAAACTTATTTTTTTTTTGAGAGGGAGTTTCGCTCTTGTTACCCAGGCTGGAGTGCAATGGCACGATCTCGGCCCACCGCAACCTCCACCGCCTGGGTTCAGGCAATTCTCCTGCCTCGGCCTCCTGAGTAGCTGGGATTACAGGCTACTCTCACGCACCACCATGCCCAGCTAATTTTTTGTATTTTAGTAGAGACGGGGTTTCACCATGTTGACCAGGATGGTTTTGATCTCTTGACCTCGCGATCCACCCGCCTAGGCCTCCCTAAGTGCTGGGATTACAGGCGTGAGCCACCGCGCCCGGCCTGAAATAAAACTTTAAAAGAATACAAACGAAGTTTTGTATAAGTTGGTATCTTTTTTTTTAATACATTTTGAGTGACAAAAAGTGACTGTAAGCTACACTTTTCATTTTATTATAAACCATTCTTATTTTATAAAAGGTAGCCCTACTCCTAGAAAAAATATTTTTTGGGAACTAATGGGGGTCAAGACATATGTCTGGGGTTACCATATAACCCTAAGAAGAACACAAGGAACACAGTATTAGGCCTAGCTCAGTGGCTGAAACAGCATTTTAAGGATTAAATGGGTAAAGTCCATGTAAAGTGCTTAGAACAGGGCATGGGCCGGAATAAAAGTGTTGGAATAATATCAGGTGTTCAAAATCAGTGCTTGCATTCCTCTGGAGTTCCAGCAAAAGTGAATTCCAGGAATTTATGTTTGGGTAGACCTAAGGTAGTTTTGCAGCAAAAGATGACTTTAAAAAAGGAGGGATTCCTCTCCACTTCTCACCACCATCAAATGCATCTTTTCTTAACTCTCTGTAGAAAAGAAGCAGAGAAAGGGCCGACGGTGCCTGTGTGCTCTGAAGTACAACTGGCCAAGGGCCAGACATGGTCTCTCTTCTCTTGCTTCTGTGCTGTAATTGGCTCCTCTGAGCAGTTGCTTGAGATTCCTATGCCAAAGGCCCTTGTTAGATTGTGAGGCAAGGTGGAGGGCAGGGCGCAGCTATTCCATTTGTCACAACAAGCTTCCTTACTGCTCGTGTTTTATTTAACACCAAGACACTCGATCCACCATGTGGGATCCTGAGTAGCACACCTCTCAAAGGCTTGCATTCATTCAGGGATGGAACGGACAGTGAAGCCTGCCGAGGCACATTTCCTCACAGCCCTGTCAGCACTCAGTGGTGCAGATTCTCAAACGGCATCAATCGCCCATCAATAGTGCCACTGTTTATACTGGAGGGCTGTAACTTGCCTCCACCTAAGAGAGTTTCAATGATATTGGCTTAGGGAATACAGGGAAATGGACTTGTGCAGACCTGAGAACGCCTCAGAACTGAAATTCAATTAATCAGGTATCTGACTTAAAGCGAGGTGACCATTAAATAGGAATGCACATCTTGCCTTCCCAAGCTGCTTCCTACATCAATGCAATTACGCTTCGCCCATCTTCAGATGAGAGGCAGGTATCTGTGTTAGATCTACTTCAAAAGAAAAAGCATGTTGGGGTTTTCTGAAGTTACTCAATTTCTCCACAATGTGTTCGCACCATAAATGCCAAGCATGACTGCATCGATTGCTAAATTTCAAAAGGCATGCCTTGGCTTCAGATACATTAATTCTCTGGAATAACAAGCAGTCCATTTTAATGGACGTAAGATACCATTTCCTTCATCTTATCACTCTGGTGGGTTTCGATGGTTTTCTACTCAAGAACAATGTCAACTACAGAACGCAGCCTAGACACAAATCCATAGGGTGCGCTTGCTATGACCATGAGGAGCAATAAAGCTCCTCCAGGCCCCCCAGCATCATGCCGACAGACTTTGATCCCACTTCCCCTTGTGAACTCCTGAGAGGATAAGCCTGTGCCTGCATGTGAAGCCTTAGCTGCAGTGCTGGATATACTTAATGCTACCCTTTGCAAGCCTGAAAGAACAAGATCAAAGAATAATAACACGGGTGCCATTAGAGAAATTAAAACTACCCATAAGCCACCTATAAAGAAGTTATATAATTCAAAAACATACAGCAAGCACCTACTCTGTCCCAGACCCTGCCCTGCAATAGCCAACAATCCCCTCACTGATATAGACACAGACATAGATATTAGATACGACAGTTATTCTAGAAGGAAACCATTTCTTCTTAAGTGAACTACAGACAGTATATCTACAAATGGGTTTACAGTTGGCTTGAAATTGATTCTGACTTTGAAATGCCGGTAAGGAAATAAGTCGTATCTGTCAGTGCTTATCCTTCCTAATTATAGGAATAATTTTTTTTTAAAAAATCATTATTCTATTGAACTATTCCAAGAGGAAGTATCAGGAGGGTGGCAGACTCCTGGGAATATTTCTCCATGTTCTAGTTCCCCTCTTTTGCCTTAGATGAGGTACAGGCCAAGCTGTGGGCTGTGACTAATTCACAGGAAACCCAAGGGATGTTTGCAAGATTTCATGGAGAGCCCAGGCATGGTGGCTCACGCTGTAATCCCAGCACTTTGGGAGGCTGAGGCAGGTGTGTCACTTGGGGTCAGGAGTTTGAGTCCGGCCTGGCCAACATAGTGAAACCCCATCTCTACCACAAATACAAAAATTAGCCCGGGGTGGTGGTACACGCCTGTCATACCTGCTACTCAGGAGGCTGAGGCCTGAGAATCACTTGAAAGCAAGAGGCAGAGGTTGCTGTGAGCCGAGGTTGTGCCACTACACTCCAGCCTGGGTGACAGAGTGAGACTCTGTTTCAAAAAAAAAAAAAGTTTCCACAGAGAAACAGTGGCACATTCAGATTCAGCATGGATTACTATCAAGTTATTCGAAACTAACGAACAAATGGAGCTAGTAGGTATCTCTCTCGTTACAGGGGGCGCCGTGAAAAAGTTGCAAGACACAAAAGCACCATGAATGAACTGAGAAAGTCTGGAAGCCTCTGGAATCTGGAGGGAGGAGGCTCTCTCCATCAGACTTTAATGTCCATAAGCAACAGGCAAAGGGGCATCCCTGCTCCCCAAGGTCACCTTGAAGGGAGTTGCCATGACTAGCTTTGTGTTCGACCATGTCTTCCTAGGGAAGCCCTGCAGTGGGTGTGCATCTGTGCAGATGGATCCGCTTCATTAATCAGTAAAGAACTTTGCTCCCCCCATGAGTCGGTGCTTCTCACTGGTAGGGCACCTTCAGTCAACGATGTGTTTGCGTGGAGAAGTGAGGCTTTGGGTTGAGTACAATGCCATCCCAACCCCATCTCAACCGAGCAGAATATCCTATGAAAGAGACCAGGCAGATATAATTATCCCAGTTTTTGAGATGAGAAAGCTCAGGTCCCTCTGAGTTTAATGAGGTTAATGGATTTTCCCAGAGTCTCAAAGCTACTAGAGCAGAGCCGCGCCTTGACCTAAGTCTTCCATGTCTAAACCTCCTCCCGTTACACCACAGCTGCTTAGATTTTGAGCAAGAATTAGTGCCCTTCCCTGCTTTAACACACATACACAGTGGAGAAGCAAGGAGTCATTCCCCTCAAGGCAAGAACTGTCCTATAACACACCCTCCTCATATAGGCTTGTGGAATTACTTGGCTCCTGGAGCTGCCAGGCAGCCCTGAAGCATCCAATGGAGAGAAGTGACCACCCTGTTACCCTGCTGAGGCAGCGGGGAGGCTGTAGCAAAGCCCATCTTCACTTCCTGAAAGCTTAGTCCCCGCCTTCCAGTCCTGCTCCTACCCTAGGCCATCTCTCTCCTCTTTGCAGAAAAAAGGTTGTGGCAGTGCTCAAGAACCCGCAGGGGATGCAGACCCGTGATTCCCTGACACGAGCAAGCATCAGATGTACCAGGGTTTAAAGCAGAGGTCGCAGGGCCTGACCCCAGAGTAGCCAAGGGTGGGGCCAAAGAATATGCGTTTCTAACACATTCCCTGGTGGCGCTGCTGCTGCTGGTTCAGGGACCACACTCAGCGATCCACCAACATACAGGGACTTCTCTCCTCCCAGGGTCTCACTTACTGCTCCATGCATAGCAAAGATACTTATTGAGCAAACGTTAAAAACGGCATCCCTTGATCATCTCAACAAAAACGTTTCAACTTCTATCATCAGCTCTGTTCTAGACCCAGTGGTAAAAGTTAAAAGTCCCTGCCTTCCAGGAACGTGCAAGCTAAAGATAGACATAATTCATGGAGACATGCACACAAAGATAAGACTACCATATTCAGATTACAATAAATCCCACTGAATAAAACAAAAGGCTTACAATAGAAACTGCAAAGTTCCTTGGGAAGTCTCCAAAGTTTGCGCTTTTTAATTTTCAGTGATGCCACCAACTGTATTTAATCACAATTCTAAAGCCGGACTGGGCTGCTCCAACCTAATGGCACGTGAGTCCTTGACTGCCATCGGCTGGATCTGACAGCAGGCATGGCTGCAGCAGGCAGTTACAGAAATGGATTTAAATGTGGGTGACTCTTGGTATCAAAGATCTGTGAACTGTTCTGCTAAGCAGAGGAATCATCAGAATAATGATCATTTTTCACTCTCCCCCCCTCCCTTGCTTGTTCAAAGGAAAAAAACAAGCCCTTAATTGCTTCTTGAACTACACACAAGTGGGCCGTTGACTGTGGCTGTAATTCAGCATGGAGAAGCAAGGGAAACATTGAAACAGATTTTGTGGCGGTAATGCCTTAAATGGAGAAACCAGTGCAGTGGGACTGGCAGGCCCAGGACACTGTTAAGTGGAATGATACCTCCTCCTTAAGGCACGTGAGGTATTATCAGCCGTAAGTCATATTTCACTGTAGATGACACCAGGTGTGATCAAGAGGGAATATATTAACAACACAGGAGGTGTGGTGGGGCAGGCAAAGGGTAGTGAGGGGAGAAAAATAAGGAGAGAGAACAAACAGAAATGATTTTAGAAGGACAGCATATTACGGATGCCCTACCGGATTCGGGCTCCTAATGAAGAAGGCGCTGTTGACGGGAACTGAAGAAGTGTGGGCTCAGTCATTTGCCATTTATCTTGAAAGATACATCCAGATAAATGATCACCTCTTGAGAAATCTGGACCATTTCCTTCATTCTAGACCATGGGTACCTAGACAGGGTTATGAACATGGAAAGGTAGGAACCGTTTTGCCCATCCTGCCCTTCGGTCCGAAGTCACGACGCTCTGTACAGGCAGCACTGGCCACAGGGAAGAGAAAACAGGCCTGCAAATAAGAAGCCTCCTGCCAACTACAAGCCTTTTGTAAACACTTCTCTCCATGTTTACCTAAGAAAGATGCAGGCTTTCCAAGGAAAGCCTCCTTTTAAAAACTGTGCCTTTTTATTTCTCCGCGCTGTTAAGTCCCTAAAATAAAACCTAATGCCCACACTTCTTTAAGTCTCCCATCCCACTCCATCCAGAAGCATCTCTTCTTCCCTTAGACGCCTTTTTCACTACATTACAAAGGTAGTGCGTCCATTTCTGTACCCTCACATGCAGGCCTGCCTCCACACCAGGAGAGAGTCGGGTGAAGGCCCCCCACTTCCGTCTTGTCATGTGACATAGTGGCTATGTTACATCCTCATTAACACTCATTAACACTGAACCCTGTTTGCAAATCCAGCCTCAGTGAAGAGAGCAAGCACTCTGATACGAGAAAAAGCCTAATACCTACTTCTGAGTGAAGTAACCACTGGATAATAAGAAAAAAGTAGCTGGCAATCATTAGCATCTGTAAGTACTTACTATGTGCCAAGTCCACACTAAACGCTTAATTTTAATTTTTTTTTTTTTTTTGACAGAGTCTTGCTCTGTTGCCTAGGCTGGAGTACAGGGGTGCAATCGCGGCTCACTGCAACCTCTGCCTCCCAGTTTCAAGTGATTCTCCTGCCTCAGCCTCCTCAGTAGCTGAGATTATAGGCAAGCACCACCATGCCTGGTCTTTTTTTTTTTTTTGTAGTAAAGACAGGGTTTCACCATGTTGGCCAGGCTGGTCTTGAACTCCTGACCTGTGACCCACTGCCTAGGTTCCCAAAGTGGTGGGATTACAGGCAGGAGCCAACACACCCGGCCCACACTAAAGGCTTTACACAGATTCTCTCATTCAGTCCCAACGGTAACTGCTCTAGGTAGATGCTATCATGATCCCCGTTCTACAGAGAAAAGCAGTGCTCAGAGATGATGGGTAGACTGCAAAAGTCGTAGTGATGGTGGTCAAGTCATGCTTTCAAACCCCATTTCTCTGACTTTGCTGTCTAAGCTCTTATACGCTATTAATGGCCAGAAAAGGTATCGCAATCAGGGCACAACCTACACAGGGTCAATGTGAAGGAGGGTATGGTCTGTCCATCTACCTATCCATCTATCTATCCATCTATCTATCCATCTATCTGTCCATCTATCCATCTATCTATCCATCCATCTATCCATCTACCTATCCATCTATCCAGCTACCTATCCATCTATCCATCTATCTATCCATCTACCTATCCATCTATCCATCTACCTATCCATCTATCCATCAATCTATCCATCTATCCATCTACCTATCTATCCATCTATCTATCCATCTACCTATCCATCTATCCATCTATCTATCCATCTATCCATCTACCTATCCATCTATCTACCCATCTATCTATCCATCTACCTATCCATCTATCCATCTACCTATCCATCTATCCATCAATCTATCCATCTATCCATCTATCTATCCATCTACCTATCTATCTATCCATCTATCTATCCATCTACCTATCCATCTATCCATCTATCTATCCATCTACCTATCTATCTATCCATCTATCTATCCATCTACCTATCCATCTATCCATCTATCTATCCATCTACCTATCCATCTATCTATCCATCTATCTATCCATCTATCCATCTACCTATCTATCTATCCATCTATCCAACTATCTATCCATCTATCCATCTATCTATCCATCTATCCATCTATCCATCTATCTATCCATCTATCTATCTATCCATCTATCCATCTACCTATCCATCTATCCATCGTCTATATATCTATCCATCCATCATCTATCTATCTATCTATCCATCTATCTATCTATCCATCTATCCATCTATCTATCTATCTATGTACCTACCCACCCACCCACCTATCCACCTGCCTATCTCATGGAATCAGGGGCTTAAATGTCTACCACATACTGGGCAATTATCTGATTGTTCTTATATACTATTTCTAAACTTTATAACAACTCTACAAGGTAAACTGTTCAGTCCTCATTTAAGAAATAAGAAAACTCAGAGTCCATATGATTGAATAATTTACCTAAGTTTCCATAAGTGATAGGTGCAAGTGATTACATGACTAAGTCCATCCACCTTCCTAGTTTCACTCGCCCAAGACTCCCTAACTAACCAATTACAGACTTATTACTATCCTCCTCCTAATTTCACAAAAGAGAAAAAAAAAAGTACTAGCCCTAATCTAGGACTGTTACAAGACCATACTCCTGCATCTCTTATCTTTCTGAGCATCAGAAATGATGCCACCAATTCAACTAGACATTGCGTTCAAATTCCCATATGAAAGGTACTTACTAATTTAAAAACCGAAATTTATAATATAATATAATGGTTATATTAATAGATCAATTAAGGAGATTTAAATAACTTATTTCATTGGCAGATCATAGATGCAGTACTATACTGTTCGTTTAGTTTATAAAGCTTTCCACACGACATAAGCCTGACTTTATTCCCCTGATGGCAAGAATTCTCTCTCTCACTCTTTAACCAATCACAGTCCCACTCCCATCACCAAGTATCATGCAAGGATTTCAAGGGTCTCTTAATAGAAGCTACATCAACTAGTTCATCCCCTACTGATCTGCCTACTCGGTTTCAGAGGAATCATGTAAAAAATGCATAACTCCATTGCTACTTTTGAATTTTTTTCTAAATTCTTGTGATAGCGATGGAAAAAAGGGACAGAGTTAGAGTATCAGTTAGCAAAATTAACTGAGAAGGTATAATGTGCTCTGCCCTTAGGCACTAGATACTCAGCAGAATACCCCTTTCCCTTATCCACAGAGCTGGCTAGGGAGTTTCACACGAGCTTCCATTTACTGGCCTGGGCATTTCTGGATGGTGGTGGTGAAGAGCTCATGTTTTCAATCAGACCCGACTTGAAACCTGGCTTTGTGGCTCTATTTCCTGTGCAACCATGAGCAAGTTACCTAAACTCGTAAGGGCTCAGTTTCTGTCTTTGTCATGCGGCAAGAAGCAGCAGGAAATCCTGTATATGAAGAGGCCGGCATGTGTCCAGCACACAGTAAGGATTGTGGGAGTCACGGATCGTGCACACAGTTGAACAGAAGGGAGCTGGTTCATGGGGACACTTTCCAGGCAGCTCAGGAAGCTGTGGGTTATTCAGAGTCTCTCTCTTTCTCACTCAGGGCTCTGCACTCTCTTCCTTGGTTGCAGCTCCCCACTTCCCGACCTCTAAACCCCATGCAAATTTCACCTGATTAACCTTGATTCATCCTTCAGTCTAATCTCAACCCCCATTCCCATTTCATCCTGAAATTCCCACCTGATCACAAGAGCACCTAAGCTTACCCATATCTTTGCACCTGTCACTTGCCTTTGAGAGTCCCTATTTACTTGTCTATACCCCCTGCCAAAGTGAGAAACTAGACGACAGGACCATGTCTCAGCACTATGTCCCCAGCTTGTGGTACAATAATGGACAGGAGCAAGTGTTCAATAATAATTTGTTTAGAAGGGGAATGGATAAATGCAAATAGATACCATGTCTAAACCTGCAGAGATCTGCCCTTAATAAAAAGGGCATGGCTCAAATGTGACATCAAATTCTGCTGCCCTATCTCATGCCTCATGTCATGAAATCTCTGGATAAGCAGCAGGAATGGCGGCAGTGTCACGTTGAGGCCTTGCTGCCATGATGTCAGCTGCTTGTCCTGCGCACAGTGGGTATGGAGTCCATCACACGGCTTGGCTGGCCCTCTTCATAAGATCATCGTTGCTAGAACTGGGCGTGAATGTGGATGCAATTCAGATGTTTATACCAACGTCTGGCATAAATAAACGAGGAAAGAATTCAGGTCGGTCCAATTATTGGTAACAATATCTTCTTGCTCTCCTGGGAGCTGTTTCAGATTTCGGCTTCATCCTCACCTCTACATAAAGAGACAGGGATGGGACTGCAGCTTCTAGAATTACAACCATTTTGTCAACTTGTCATTTGACTCACTGTCTGGCCGGTGCCTCTCCCTCTGGGTCCAGAGACATTTTGCACAGGAAGAAAGCAATCAAGTGAAGTCACAGGGCTGATGAATTCTCCAGTCTTCAAAGCACCTCATTCTGTCCCACAGTACATACATATTTCTGGTAAGCGCCATGGAGAGTCTCACATCTGTTACCTCCTGCACCGCTGGGAATCAAAGCATTTATCCCCATGAGATGTTTTCTAAAGGCCTGAGGGCACTGGGCCATTTTATCCTCACTCCCTTGGAGAGAGCTTCCCTGATTACATGAAAATACCTGAAAAGGCTAACTTTGTCTGTTCCTTATTGCCTTAAAAATAAGAGTACTCTTAACCTTTAGGGATTTATATTTGGAAGAGGGAAATGAACTAGATACAGCTTATAAAAAGGCAGGAGGGTGAGTCATTTTTTAAAATTGTTTACAAGTTTGGGACCAAAAAATATACATATTTGTAGATCTCTGAATATACACCGGTCTTATTTCTCAGAGTGTTTTATACCTTTTCTCTATTATCTTTATACTTTTCAAAGAAAACAAAGTAGGACCTATACAGCAGGTGCTAAAAACCTCGCTGATTATTAGAATAACTAGGCTTTGCAATCATTAATTAATAAAAATTAGACCTGGGAATGATAGCCAGAATTGTAGAAAGCTGGGAAACAGCCTGTATTTGGGGCTTCAGCTTTACTACTTACTAATCATTTCCAATAGATGGGGATAATACAGTCACCTCACAGGTTTACTGTGACAATCAGGCGTAAAATAATTTTGTAAAGCGCTGAGCTCCTTAGTAGTGACAGATCTTTCTATAGCTGCCCCTTGAACAACATTGGTTTGACTGCTAGGGCCTACTTACATATGGTAGTCAACTAAATGCAGGTAAAAAATCCAGTATTTGGCTGGGCGCAGTGGCTCATGCCTGTAATCCCAGCACTTTGGGAGGCTGAGGCGGGCATAACACCTGAGGTCAGAAGTTTGAGACCAGCCTGGCCAACATGATGAAACCCTGCCACTACTCAAAATACAAAAATTATCTGGGCGTGGTGGCGGACACCAGTAATCCCAGCTACTTTGGAGGCTGAGGCAGGAGAATCGTTTGAACACAGGAGGCGGAGGTTGCAGTGAGCCGAGAACACACCATTGCACTCCAGCCTGGGTGACAAGAGTGAAGCTCCGTCTCAAAAAAAAAAAACCCACGAAAATACTGTATTTGCTGGAGGTAGAACCTGCACCTACAGAGGGCTGACTGTTTGTAAATGTGGGTTCTGCGGTACCAGTTTCATCACTTGAGTATGTGCGAACAGACAGTGGGACCAATCTCCAGGAACACGGAAAGATGGCGGCAGTTCTTCACAGGGACCGAAGGGCAAATCCCAATGGGGCTGTTTTTTCAGAGAAAGAGTTACATCACCATGGTTTTTAAATGTTCAATCACATTTTTAATTAAATGTCCATTGATTATTTCTTTAGATTTCTTCTGCCGAGGACGTTCTGGGACTCTAAGAGAAGAGATAAAATAGGAATAATGTATTTGATCTGTTTAATACTGAGAAAGAACTGGAGAGTGTTATCCTTAGCAGAAGCTTAGAAAGCATCTAAAGAAAGAGAGGCTGGATGAATTCCCCAAGATGACATACCCCAAGACAAGAGAGCCAGGCTGGGACGGAAGGCCTTCTGACTCTTTCTTCAGTGCTCTCTGCTAAATGAAGCCTTCCTTTTTGGCTTTCGACATGAAACCCGCATCTGAGACCACAAAAGCGTCCCTCTCAAAAAGGTGTGGAACCGTTGTGAGAGCTGTGCCTGGAAGGTGGCACCTGTGCGCTCACCGCAGGATTCCTTCTCTTGCACCTCCATGACAGCCAGGTGGACTGATGTTCCGTTGTCCCGAGGCTGACATGGCTTCCCTCTCCCAGCCCAAGAACATCCAAATGGGTCACACTGGCTTCACTAAGTGACCATGTTATTAAGATTCCAGGCAGAAGCCAAAGTGCAGGATTAAGATTACAAAATGCCTAGTTCCGGTAGGTATCAGAGAAAAGAGCAGACCCTTTTCCTTTAGATTATCTGGGCCGCAAGGTAGCAGTTCCTTCATACAAAGCCATTCATACCCATGGACTTTCTGGAATGGGGTAATTAATTTCTTAGTCTCTCTGAATCTGAGGCTGAAATCCCTGCATGTTCAGAAGCCTAACATATTTCACAAAATCCTCTGGTGCAGGAAAAGCCCAATTTAAACAGACCCAAATAACCCCAGAATACACTGTTGCCGACTCCACATCTGTTGCTGTGTTTGTTCATCTGGAAAGGATTCTGTAGTTCTCTAGCGCTAAAGGGGAAAATTAGGAAAGGGAAAAAAAAGCCCCCTCAGCTCACACTTCCACCCACTTCTCCAAGCACCTTCTCTCTTATGGGGGATTGCTCTTCCCAGAAAAATCAAATAGAGTCAGCCTCCTCATGCAAAACAAACAGAAGATGGGAAGACGTAGGCCTCTCTTGTTTATCAAGTCTAAAAGCATGAAGAAAACGGGGGAGAATACAAAAGGAGGGGATAAAAAGAGTCCTTTCGGGTTGGCTCAGAATAATATGAAGACGGCACAAGCAAACCCTGAGCCACTCACACACAGAAAGCTCTGTTTCCACCCCCTCCAGGCTGAACCAACATTTAAGGCCCAAGACTTAGCTGGGTAGGACGTAGGAAAGGGGGTTCCTACCATGGAGATTATTCCCTTGCAGCCAACGTGAAGTGAGAGACATAGGAGCACTGAAGGGAGCTTTCTCGCCTCAGGCTGGACCCAAGAGGGGCTATCAATGCCATTCCCCCTCACTCAGATTTTCTGCCAAGCCTCTCAGGGAGCATAAACAAACCATTTCCTCTCTCTACGTGAGAGTACGCGCATCTGTTTGGTTCACTGGGAAAGCACGAGATTCTTCTAGATCCCATGAACCATGCTTCATGACTAGTGCTTCCACCTGGACATTCTCATCCACGATATCAGGAAAAAAACAAAAAACAAAACCTAGGTAGCAACCAGACGGATTCTAAGTCAAAAAGAGAGAGCAAATTGCACACCTTCTCTAGCAAAAGCAAACCACTAACTTGCTGAGGTCTCCTATTCGAGCCCCAAGATAACCACAAGAGAGGGATCGTTTATTTGACCTTTTTCAGAGGAATCTAAATATAGGAAACGTCACCACTTTCCTTTGGGACTTGCTCTGTCTTCTTCGAAGCTAAGGAGTATCTCTGTGTATGTCTCTGTCTCATTTCCTAAATTTCAACTATTCTATTGCCAGTTTGAGTTCTCTTGGCAGAATCTTCAAGTGTTCTCAGTAACAGATGCCTGGAGGAGAGGGATGCCATGAGTTCTGAAACAGAGCAGTGCAGAGAGCCGGGGAAGCAGCTGCTCCGCTCTAGTCACTGTGTATACAACTTCACCAAAAGTGTTTAGGAAACAGATCATTCTGGAACCTATACCACCTATTCAAAATTCAGGCCCTTTCAGCTGTACCCATCCTTTTTTGTTTTTCTTCTTCCTCTGCTGTTTGTTTTCTGCCATGAGCTTTAGCAATCTGTTTATGTTGTGAGTGTGTGTGTGTGTGTGCATGCAAGTGTGTGTGTGTATTTGTGTGTGTTTCCCTCTCCAGCCTGGCTGAATTATCCCCAAGTGACTCTTAATCCTCAACCATAATTCCCTGTGATTGCACTGACATGATAACGGGGGAGCCCATTTTCCTCCCACCCCTCCTCACTCCCTCCCGCCCCTCCTCACTCCCTCCCCCCTTGTTGCTAAGCTCAGCCAAGGATGCTCTAGGGAGCTGTTCATTTAAAAGAGGAAGTTCACAGCAGGGTCACCAGGCTTCTAAACTGAGAGAGAGGTTGCCCAGGGTAAAAGGGGAGCTGAAAGTCACAAACCCTTTCCTTTGTCCTGTGACCCCAGCATGTACAGACATCAGTCCCAAGCTGCCACTCTTTCCAAGGCCCCTGACTGCCTCACAGCATACCTGGATGGGCGCTCTGACTAGCAGAGACCTGCACTGGGAAGCAGAAGGCCAGCACCTACCGTGAGCTAGCTGTTTCATGGTGGGAAAGTCACGTGCCCACTCTTGCCCTCAATTTCCACAATCACAAAACTGGACTGGGCAGATTTGGCTGGATGATGAAACAGGCAGTACTTCTCAAACTTCACCATGCACCCTCATCACCCGGAGACCTTGTTGAAAGACTTCCGGGCTTGCCTGTAAAGGTCTTAATTCAGTAGGTTAGGGTTAGGGACTGAGGATCCGCATTTCTTTTCTTTTTTTTTTTTTTTTTTTTGAGACGGAGTTTCACTCTTGTTACCCAGGCTGGAGTGCAATGGCGCGATCTCAGCTCACCGCAACCTCCGCCTCCTGGGTTCAGGCAATTTCCTGCCTCAACCTCCCAAATAGCGGGGATTACAGGCACGCGCCACCATGCCCAGCTAATTTTTTGTATAGTAGAGACAGGGTTTCACCATGTTGACTAGGATGGTCTCGATCTCTTGACCTCGTGATTCACCCGCCTCGGCCTCCCAAAGTGCTGGGATTACAGGCTTGAGCCACCGGCCCGGCGGATCCGCACTTCTAACATGCTCCCAGGTGATGGTGATGCTGCAGTCTCAGGACCCCACTTTGAGAACCACTGACCTATGGCCTCTTTCACCCCAGATATTCCACTGCTCTACACCCGGGATGGCACAAGAGCAGTCAGGACTATTTGGCCCCGGTCATGTGAAAAATTCCACAAAGGACTACAAAAGTCACAGGGCTCTCCCACACTTAAATAGTTTCGTTCTCTCCTGCTCCCAACATCTGCTCGCTTCTGTGCAAAAACAAGCAGCAAAAATATTGGGTTCGGAGAACTACCGGCTGAACTTTAGGTTGCCAACAGTTACTACCCCTGTGAGGCCATTTGCAATTATAAAACAGAAACAAGGCTGGGCACGGTGGCTCATGTCTGTCATCCTAGCACTTTGGGAGGCCAAGGCAGGCGGATCGCAAGGCCAGGAGATCGAGATCATCCTGGCCAACATGGTGAAATCCCTTCTCTACCAAAAATACAAAAATTAGCTGGGCGTGGTGGCGCACGCCTATAATCCCAGCTACTCTACTTGGGAGGCTGAGGCAGGAGGATCCTTTGAACTGGGGAGTGAGGGTCGCACCACTGCACTCCAGCCTGGCGACAGAGAGAGACTCTATCTAAAAAAAAAAAAACAACACACCAACCAAACAGACAAAAAAAAAAACCACAAACAAGTTGAAATCGCAAAGTGGGAATAACAATGAATTACACAGGCTCCTCCTGCCTAGGCTGCTGGTGCATACGGCACTGGGAACAGTGCAATGTAAATTTGGTAGTCCCACATAGTATGTAAAGAGGTATAAAAAATTACTCCAAAGCAACAGGAAAAGAAGAACCATCTTGCAGCCCTTAAGATATCTACCTTGCTTCTAGCTCTGTAATCCTTTTCAAACTGCAAAAGCAGAAACCTTTCTGCCATTTGGCAATCTGACTATCATCCGTCAAATATTTACAAATTCCTGCATATGACCAAGCTCCGAGTTATCTGGCCTGGTGTGAAACAGCAAAAGCACTGGGCTGGGGATGCAGGGATTATGTCTGAGAAGGAATTCTGGTTCTAAGCTTCTGCTTTCAGATACCGAAGTATTTTGGCTGACCCGAAATTCTACCTATGTGACTGCAATAGTTTACGCTAAGGCATAGTTCTAAATGAGAACCTAATGAACTCAGAGTAATGTCACTAGGCCAGTGTTTCTCAGCCCCTCTTCCTGTTTGAAAATCATTGCTATATTGAGTCACTGCTACTAAGAATATGGTAGCATCAGAGGAACTAAAATAAATATTAAGAACCGCTGCATTGGGACAAGTAAAATTTTAAGTAAAAATGTTATTCTTTAACTCAAAATTTGATTTGGCCACTTTAGGTCCTTTCCCAAAAGTTCTAAAAAAATTTTTTCTAAATTTCCCAATAGCTTTTGAAAAATCTGTATTTGTTTGAATTGGAGGTTAGCAAACCATGGCCCACTGACTATTTTTTAAAAATAAAGTTTTATTGAAAATAGCCAAACTCATTTGCTTACATATTATTTATGGTACTTTTTTTTTTTGAAACAGAGTTTCACTCTTGTTGCCCAGGCTGGAATGCAATGGCATGATCTGGGCTCATCACAATCTCTGCCTCCTGTGTTCAAGTGATTCTTCTGCCTCAGCCTCCCAAGTAGCTGGGAATACAGGCATGTGTCACCATGCCTGGCTAATTTTTTTTGCGTTTTTAGTAGACACGGGGTTTCTCCATGTTGGTTAGGCTGGTCTCAAACTCCCGACCTCAGGGGATCCACCCACCTTAGCCTCCCAAGGTGCTGGGATTACAGGCATGAACCACCACTCCCGGCCACTATCCATGGCACTTCTATTGTACAACAGCTGACTTGAGGAGTTGGTAAAACAAGCATATGGGCTGGGTGTAGTGGCTCACTCCTGTAATCTCAATGTTTTCAGTGGCCAAGGCGGAAGGATGGCTTGAGGCTAGGAATTTGAGACCAGCTTGGGCAACATAGCAAGGCCCATCATTGCAAAAAATTTAAAAATTAGCCAGCCTACTAACTATTCAAGAGGCTGAGGTGGGAGGACTGCTTGAGTCCAGGAGTTTGAGGTCACAATGAGCTATGATTGCGCCTGGGTGACAGAATGAGACTCTGTCTCAAAAAAAAAAAAGAAGGGGCAAGCATATGACTTACTTAAAATATTTACTACTAGCCCTATACAGAAAAAAATGCTGGTTTAAATAACAGAAAAAAAAAATGACAGCACATAAACTCTAAGATGTAATGTGTAACGTGCATCCTCCATCCAATTACCAGATAAATGAATTACAAACCTGTTGGATCACAATCCTTTCAGCCAAAGTCAGAACCCACTTCTCTTTCCTGGCCCTCAGCAGTGTCTTACAGTGCGAACTAATAATGCTTTGAGATTCACTCAGCTGTTTCCCAAACTTTGAGAGCCTATTCTATTCAAAGTGCTAAAAGCAATTTAAGTACCGACAATTTATACACATCCATATCCACCAAAAACTAAAAGCAGAGCCATCCTAATCACGAATTTCTGCATGTGATTTGAGTCACATAAAAACAACATATGAGGAAGGGGACAAATGAGGTCTTTAGAAGCCATAAGTCTGCAGTTGGCAGATAAAATGCCATCTCAGATAGTCACATTCAGTTGTCACTAATGTTAATATATGTCGGTAACAGTCGCACGCTGCACACCAGAGGTTAGCTTTACTGCCCATATGCAGATGTTTGCAATACTGAGTCTCTGCCATAACCCTGTGGGAATGGCATTTTTTATGTGTTCTGCAGTAAATTTATGACCAGGGAGCCATAAATGTTATAGTTCTTTAAACCTTTTGCTTTTGGAGATTGTCACAGTGCTTGAAAAGTAGACAGCCGCAGATGTCTTCCGTTAGCAAGCCACTTCTCGATGTGCTCAGGGATATGGCCTACACCAGCTCCTAAAGCTCCAGTCATTTGTATTCTTAATGCCATGTAGTTTGAAACCCGACTATCAACTTTGTTCAGTTTGGATCTACAGAGGGTTATCAAGGCCCGAATGTACCGGGTGCTGGGCTAGACTCTGAGACACAACCCTTGACCTCACGGCAATCACGTGTTGGCCAGAGTGACGGGTCATCTATGAAACAGGACATGGTTAGTGCCAAAACAGAGCTCTAGACCAGATCCATCAGAGAGGGGTGGAACGAGAGCCTGTGGAAGTCTGCTGGCAGGAGGCCAGGCCTCCACCAAGTCTTGAAGGACCAGTGCAAGACACGGAAGCAAAGAAAAGTGTGTGCACGTGTGTGTCTGTGCATTTGCTCTGAGTGTGTGTGCATGCGTCTCTTCATGCAAGAAAAACTGTACAAACAAAGCCACAGCTGCAAGAAACGGGCTGATTTGTTCCAGAACGCACATGTAGTTTAGTACTGATGAAGCATGAAGTGGTAGGGACAGGGGGACAGGAGACACAGCTGGAGAGACTGGAAAGACTGCGCTTAGGAGAGAGGTACGCAGCCCTTGATTCAAATTCTGGGTCTATCACCCAAAGTAGCGTCATGTGGAGTAACCTGCCGAATCCCATAAGCCTCCTGTCCTCATTAGTGAACCGGACCTCAGAGGGTTAATATGAAGGTGAACGGAGGCGTGGCTGGGGCCTGAGGACAAAGTGGGCTAGTAAACTAGTAAACTAACACCAAAGCCACCGGGGAAGAGAAACACTCATTTAGAATGAGTGTTGCATTTTCTTTAAAGAATTCCATCCAAAGTCTCTTCCATGAGCACTGAATGATGATGGAAGAAGTCATTTAAAAGAGGACCTGAAAAGCACAGCTAAACCTCCAACATCTCCCATTCACCTGAGTTGTCATCAAGCAGGTAAGAAGCACTGCTAGGGAGACTATGAATCAGAAATACAAACGATGCTCTTCAGAATGGCAGCCTTATTCCTCCCCAGTCTCTATGCAACACCAGCTCTGTCTGCACAAGTGTGCCCAGAACCACTGGGAGCGGGAAACAGACCCCTTAAAGTAACACAAAACCCACATCTGCCATACCAAGAGCCATATAACACATGCAAAGCTTCTTTCAAGATAAATGAATCAGCAGAACAAAAGGAATGAATTTAGCATTTTCTGTTTTTTGTTTTTTTGAGACGAAGTTTCAATCACTTGTTACCCAGGCTGGAGTGCAATGGCGCGATCTCGGCTCACCGCAACCTCTGCCTCCTGGGTTCAGGCAATTCTCCTGCCTCAGCCTCCTGAGTAGCTGGGACTACAGGTGCGCACCACCATGCCCGGCTAATTTTTGTATTTTTCGTAGAGACAGGGTTTCACCATGTTGACCAGGATGGTCTTGATCTCTTGACCTCGTGATCCACCCGCCTCGGCCTCCCAAAGTGCTGAGATTATAGGCGTGAGCCACCGCGCCCGGCCTAGCATTTTCTGTTAACAGGGCTTTTCTCTCAGAGATAATAAAAAGCCCCCCCATGAATATGAGTAAATCCCCCTACTCTGAAAAGAAGTCAACGATTAGTGACCACCCTACCTCAAAGCCTGCCTTAGCTTTATATGAGAGGGAATTCCACAGAAGAATATAGACTTTGCTAAGTTGAGAAAAATCCTACTTCTCACAGCTGTGGCTTTGTTTATTGCTTTTTCTTGCACTAACAACACACATAAACACGTGTGCACATACATGCGCACACATAAACACGTGTGCACATACATGCACACAAACGCGCACATACATACACAGAAAAGGAAATTATCACATCTGCATGGCTGAGATCTGTATCTCTCAGTAACGTCGCGCAAGGTGAAAGGATGCCTTCAGTTGTCTGAATATACAGGCCATCCTTGGAGATCACTTCTAAGGTCTCTAGAAAGAAGACCCTGAACCAGAAAGACAGTCCTGACGTAGCCCCAAATGAAAAAGGTCACCCTGATGAAGAAATGCTCCTTTAAACGTTTCAGAGCCACCTTTTTGTGTGTGTCGTGGAGAACAGACCTATTCAGCTACAGCAAAAAGCATCACTGCAGGCTCTGAGGCCCTGGGATTAGTTTGCTGAGTTCCTCTGTAGCCCACCCAGCAGCGGCAGGCAGCAGGCTCCAAGTATGCCCTGACCTCATCAAGCTGTTGGCAAACACAGCTTTCCAATGATGGAGAGTGGAACGTTCCCAATTACCAGGCCAGTGACCATTCTGAGGGTAGATATAATTAAGCAAATGAATCATCCAAGGGCAACCTTTAACTATATGAGCTGGGGGCTGGAATTCACTCTGTCTCTAGCCTCCACTTCAACTTTCAAAGCACCAAATGGGGCAAGGCCAGGGTTTTCTCCTAAAAGACTTTTCCCCCAGAGAAGTTTCTCCATTCTTAATCTTCAGTAGGCAGAGAAGGATAAATGAGTTTCTCTAGAGCAGGGTAAGGTGGGGATAGTGCCCGTCTAGGAACCCTGGTCTGGGTTCTGAGGACCAACTGTGTCACCAATTCCTGAGTCAGGCTGAGTGAATCATTTTCAAGACCTTGTATTTTTTATTCTGTTTACTAAGAGATCTGAATCGACTAGATGATCCTAAAGCTTCCTTCCAGTTCTGTTTTATGATTCTAAGTGAAAATAACCCAAATCGAGGTGTCCCTCTGTGAATATGAATGAAGCAGTTGCCAACACAATGTCATTTCAGAGTTCTAAAAAAAAAAATACCCCAGGCTCTGTTGGAGATCCCTGAGAATCTCCCCACCTGGTGATTCCTGGATCAAGGATGAAAGTTGCTAAAATGTACTCATTGTGTAATCTGGGGATGCGTGCCCATTAACTCATTATCAGCCATTTAGTCACCCACGTAAACTAAGCTACCCAGTAAGTCAGCCAAAGGTTAGGTAATTTTGGTTGGGGAAGAACAGGTCTTAAATCCCTAGCCCAGGAAGATGACAGCAGCCACAATCCATCTATACTGAAATGATTATGGAGCTCTAGACAAGAGGAGACAAGAGACAAGCTGTTTAGTTAATGAGAATCTCAAATCTCTCCCTGTGAAACACGGATCAGCGGTCTCCAGCTACCATGTCACACAGCCGTATTCATTATGATCTGCCACTGTAATTCACCCCTGCTTGAAAGCTTTCGTTACCCCCAAAACGCCCCCCCAGAATCCACCACCTTGACACACAGTCATTTATGAGTCTCAGAAGAGCTGCAACCAGTGTCTGAAAACCTCATGATCTCACTCTGTCCCTGCTAATACCTAAAACAGTCCACTGCTCCATTTACACAGGCTTTTCTTCAGCAGATTTACAAGGTAACATCTGCTTCAGAAACAGATGTTTGTGCCAGAATTCTCTTCTGCTCATTAATGCTTTTCCGGTTAACATCGAACTATCTCACTCATTAGTTCTTAATAATACTTTTTGTACCCGAGCCATGCCAAATACGCGCTCTTCAGAGCTCTGCATTATTGGTGCTTCTGTTGCTGCTGAATAAAGGAAAAGTAAAAATAAGCCCCTCTAAGAAGGCTGCTGTGTGTCACAGCGCTCTCTTTGTGAACCGAACAAGCTGAAATCAATTAAAAGTGTGTGTTTAGAGAACGCATCTCAGCTGTCTAATTGCACCACCTCTGCTTTAGGGCCAAAGTTTGACTCCCTGCCAAATTGCCATCAAAATGGGCGTCCGTTAGCGCTGCTGCCCTCCCTCCGCCGCTGCCTGGGCCTGATGCAAGCACTTGTGTAAGGAAGAAAGCCCAGTTCACCCTAGGGCTCCGCACGCACACTCCCACTTCCCAGGGGCAATCCTCAGCTGCGGGGCGCCAGCAGAAGATGCCGTGAAGCCTCCGGGAAGGAGGTCCTGGGACCGGGTAATTTATTCCACCCAGCTTCCTCGGTCGGCCAGCCTTAATAGATTGGCTCCAGGAAGCCTTCGCATGATGCTCTTCACTTATCCATAAGCAACTTCGCCTAACAAGAATTAATTCCAGACCTGCAGACTCAACCTACCTTTGCTGAGTAGTGCCCTGGGCTGCTAAGTATTTTACACCCGTCCATTATTAGAAACATAAATGCTGCTTCTGTGTATTCATAGCCAAGCAAAAAGATCAAGAAAGCTTCATATTTTCATGATTTGTTCCTACGATGGCATATGTTAAAATGGTCTTTTAAAGACTTTGAAACACTTGATGGTGGCCCCCAAGACTAGCTTTCATGTTTCCAGAAGCCAACACTTTAGTCAAACAATTGAACAAACCAAGATATAAATAAAGCTAAAGTTGGTCTATACGATAATGGAAAAGCCAATCCTCTAGGGAACTTGGGCCAACACAATGTATTGTCTGGGATCCGGAGAAACGATGCTTAATAAATCATCAACAATAGTTTCCATGGTTACAGTAAAATGTATACTCGCCTATATTGTTTAGCCCTGTAACCATTCCTACGGGAAGAAGTAACAAAGGATGTTGGTGATAAGCATATATGAAACTCATTTAATGTAAAGGCTGGCAGTATGTCCAAAAAATACTGTGAAATAAAACTGGAACTAAGTTTAATCAAGTAAACTTTCAGTTTTTCGGCCTCTCGGTAGCCAACATTTCTTGATCCCAATGAACAACACTGCAGCTCCATAATCCTCTCTGTACTTTTTATAGCAGGTCCTTCCCTTTCTGCCTAAGTGGCTGCTTTTCAGCAAAATTACTTGGCAAACACTGCTTTATCAAGTATAAATCAGATATGCTGCTCTGGAATCTAAACCCACAAAGAATATGCCCCATAACACCACATAAAAATGAAAAGTAGAAACACTGCGTTCTCGCTGCCAAAAGAAATGTAAAAATATGAATGAAAATGATTGCTGGGTGTGCCTTCCATGAGATTCCATTTAAACAACATTCCCCATTTACTTAAATCTCTACAATCTGATGGGCTTACATATTGCAAAATGAAATAAAAGCACATTTTATGAGGAAATTAAAATGTTATGAACTGCCCTGGGTGGTGTTGGCATTACACACAGAATAGTGAGTACTAACCACAGTCAAAACCTTGCTCCCCCGCCAGTCCACAGCTACCATCTGAAGCTTCAAAGCGATGTTTTAAGGGAATTCAAGCTGGAGACTTGGGGGCTCTCTGCTGTGCCTCTCTCCAGATAAATTCCAGGGGATTCCAGGGTGACAGTGTAGGTGAATAACGAAGGAGTTATAAACAAAGCATGACACTGCACCTCCTAGCCCTGTTGTCCAAACGCTCCCCACTTCCAGACCTGCTTTGCTTCCTCTTCCTGTATCTGCTGTGAACACCGCCGTCTCCTTCACCTGGACTTCGCTTCTGAAGTTGTCTCCTTACATTCTGGAGTCAGACTGATGGCTAACACCTATCTCCTGCGACCGTGGTCACAGTATATACTATTTATTCCACAAAGAGATAAACAAAAAAAAAGGTAATACTCTTCCATCTTTAAGAGTTTTCTTAAATCTCAACCAGAAAGATAAATTTCCCTTCCCATTACTGTGTTCCTCTCAATATGAACGCATTGGGTATCACAAGAGACCATGCTGGACCCAAAGCTTCCCTAGGACAGAGCTCAAGGGCTTGCACCAAGCGGGAGTCAGGTGTGAGTCTTACCGAGAGCACCAGCCAAGCAAACGATATAGGCATGAGGCCACGTGGTATCTGGGAATTATCTCAGATCCTATGTCTAGAGATGCATACCAGCTGTGCCCTGGCTACAGAGCTGCTGACTTTCTCATCCCTGCACTCAGACGTCCCTGTGGACACGGGACAGATGCAGAAAACCACACAGGAGAGCAACCTACACCCTGTGACCTCCATGATACGGTGGTAACTGAAGATGATGGGTCGACAATAAGTAAGCATACTCATCTGGACTTCCGTAGAACTGCTGTTTGCTTGAAGAAAGCACCTTTCCCATCAACCCTTTGGAAGTGGTGGCGTGGCAAAGCTCTTCTCATGACCCATAACTCGATGGCCATGTGTGACTGTAACCAACTGAGAAGGTGAAAAAGGAGCAGCCACACTTTCTCTTGCTCCACAAGGTCTACAAGGAGTTTGCAACCCACTGACAGTTTCCAGAACTCCGTGAAACGGGGTTAGGGCAGGCACACGCCGAATGAAAGAAAACAATGTCTGCCATGTCAGTGACCTAAAGAGGGCAGAGAAGACCTCAGGTGGGGATGACAAACCCTCTGCTTCCACTGCCAAGTCCTTCAAGGCACATGCTGATCGGAGATACTTTCCAAGGTTCGCCATGGCCTAGGGCTCTGTCTCAGTCGTAGGACTTGGGCACAGGAGGCAGCCTCATGCTGGTGACCCTGGCAGGTCAAGGTGTTGATATTCATTAGAAAGACTTAGCCTTTTCTCCTAAGCACAGGGCATCAAGAGGTATCCATTCCTGGGGTAACTACTCCTTTATGTGAGTGAATAAAAATGCTGCGATTGCCATAGATTCCAAGGAGATATCAGAACGGTAAGAATTCTTGCCCCCAGAAAGACCTATAAATTTAGGACGTAGAGATTCACCCTCCAGTTTTAGGAAGGAAGACTAGATCATTCAGTTGACCTTGGAGTGATATTTTTTCTTACGAATTCTAAGTAATCAAATATAACCACATGATCTTATCAAGCAGATCCAGGTAGTAGGTATCTCAGCTGGTGCTGTCTGGTATGTTTTAAGTGACGCCAGGACAGAGCCCAGCCCTGCTCCAGCTGTAGGGGATGCCCATCCAATGAATATAAAACAAACCACAGAAAAGAGTCTCCTCAGCAGTGATCCCACCTCTCTCAAACAAAACGTGGAAAGGTCCGAAAAACGCACCAACCATATCTTACGCTCATTGCTGTATGGGGAAGACAAAGGTGAGAAAGAATTAGTTATTTCTGCCACAGATAGGAAAGATCAGGAAGGAAATGGAAAATATTCTTTGAACCACTACTGGGTATCCAGGGCCGAGCCAGACGCTGGAGGGAGAGTGACAAAGAAGACCTAGTTACTGCCCTTCACGGGCATGGTGCCTCCAGCAGACAACTACTTACCGCAAACCTAAGGTAGAAGAACAATACATACTTGTTCATACGCCTCAGGAGTGAGAAGAGGCATTCCTCTGCCTAAGTAAAGAAGAATTCAGGGCCGGGCACGGTGGCTCAAGCCTGTAATCCCAGCACTTTGGGAGGCCGAGGCGGGTGGATCACGAGGTCAAGAGATCGAGACCATCCTGGTCAACATGGTGAAACCCTGTCTCTACTAAAAATACAAAAAATTAGCTGGACATGGTGGCACGGGCCTGTAATCCCAGCTACTCGGGAGGCTGAGGCAGGAGAATTGCCTGAACCCAGGAGGCGGAGGTTGTGGTGAGCCGAGATCGCGCCATTGCACTCCAGCCTGGGTAACGAGCGAAACTCCATCTCAAAAAAAAAAGAAGAATTCAGAAGAGATGCTACTGGAGCTGGTTTCACCAGGCAGAGAAAAAGGCAAGAGGATTCCAGGAAAAAAGCAGTGCCTCTTCCTGAGAGCCCATGTTCTTTCTGCATCAACCTGGCTCCTTCAGTGTTCAGGACAGTGCCCGAAATATCATGGGAACTCAGTAAAGTTTACTGGATGAATCAGAGAATTTAGGGCACGGATGAACAGAATGTCCTTTGGGTGTAAAGCTGTATCAGGGAAGGCGCTGGTCAGTCCTTCCCTGATGTTTCTGGTGTTCTGGAGGCTGAGCTGGCTTGCCCAGGGATAAGTTAGGATGCTTAAGTAGGAGGCTGCTGCCATGGTCTGATGGGTAGGGAAGACGGGGCTGTGCCGAGATTATCATAGGGGATAGTTTTCAGAAGTATTTTAGATACTTACGGTAGGAATTTATTTGCCAAAATTATATATTGTTTTAAAAGATAATGTCTTTTGGGGCCAGGTGCAGTAGCTCACGCCTGTAATCCCAGCACTTTGGGAGGCTGAGGCGGGTGGATCACAAGGTCAAGAGATCAACACCATCCTGGTCAACATGGTGAAACCCCGTCTCTACTAAAAATACAAAAAATTAGCTGGGCATGGTGGCGCGTGCCTGTAATCCCAGCTTCTCAGGAGGCTGAGGCAGGAGAATTGCCTGAACCCAGGAGGTGGAGGTTGCGATGAGCCGAGATCGCGCCATTGCACTCCAGCCTGGGTAACAAGAGCGAAACTCAGTCTCAAAAAAAAAAAAAAAAAGATAATGTGTTTTAAAAGCCTTATTTCCTGGAAAGAAAGAGCTTTTAATAACATGTACTAATAATTGTAAAGGAAGTTACATATGAAACCAGTAATGAAAAGACTGCATTCAACTAAACAAGGTTAATGTCCACCCGTCTGAGGAATCTCAGCTTCTTCGTAAATATAAACTCAGTTTGGGGGCCAGGCCCTGGTGACAAACGCATTCTCTAATCTTATGGAGAATGAGATGAGGTGGTTCCAAGGTTGTGCAAGGGCACAAAATCTACGAGAACATAAACCAGAGGTTTTGAGCACTTTTTAAAAAGCAGCAGAACGCTTTGCTTAAGCAAAGTCTTACGCAGAATCCTACAGGCAAATCAGATTATAAATAAGGATGTTCGTTCGAGGTGAAGTGTTGGGGACTGGGGGACCCCAGGGTCCGTCCATGACTCTCCATCCCCCCTGGCCCTTGGAGGCAGCCCATATAGGCCCTGAAGAAACACCTACGGACCCCTTGGGGCACAAACTACTTTCTAAAAGTCAAGACAACTTCCAAACTGGCCCATCTTTTATACTAAAGGCCTGGTCCTCAGAATGGTGAGATAGCCCCTGAGGGATCTGGATTGCTATGTCCTGCTGCTTGTTTATTGACACGAGGATTGGAATTATGAATCACAAGCCAAAGGGCAGTCATCAAAAGCTTGCCTGCAAGTGGGAGAAGTGAGAGGAGCAGGAGATTGGTGCTTCTTGGTGAATCTCAAAGACGGGATTTTGCAGATGAGGAAGGCGAGACCTCATGTGGACAGCACCTCACCAGGCTCACACCACATGGGGGAAGTGTAAGGCAGAGCCAGGTGTGAAGGCTCCTGAGGTTTCCAGCTGGCTTTGGGGAATGGCTGTGTACAGCAGTGTCCCTTATAGAGCTGCAGCCTTCTCGGGGGGTTAAAACAGAATTGGGTACACGCCTCATCCAGTGTGCTCTGGTGTAAGTACACAAGCAGGGCAGCATGGGGCAAATCCAGTGACATTTGTTCCTGAGCAGAGACCGACAAGCTAGCTCATTTAGCAGTGACAATTCACAGTCCACAAGAAAATGCTGAATCTCACTTACAGACATAGTAAAATTCAGGCGAAGACAGACAGATAGCACAGGGAGCTCTTTTAGACACGCCTATTTTAATACCATAAATCTTTATTTTTCTTAACCAAACAGTCCACAAGATGATCTGTTACCACGAAGTTCCTGTGAGACAGGTTATCATCCCCATTTGAGAGATGGGGAAACTGACTTGTACAAGCCAGGGATAAGTCAAGGGCTGGATCTTCCTTGCACACAGCTGCCTGTGGAGCTCACACAAAGAGCTTCCACAGTCAGCAGAATGGAAGCTCACAGTGCCTATTAAGGCAGCTCAGTGCCACGGAAAATCAGTCCTGGCCGGGCACCGTGGCTCACGCCTGTAATCCCAGCACTTTGGGAGGCCAAGGCCGGTGGATCACTAGGTCAGGAGTTCGAGACCAGCCTGGCCAATATGATGAAACCCCATCTCTACTAAAAATACCCCAATTAGCTAGGCATGGTGGTGCACACCTGTAATCCCAGCTACTTGGGAGGCTAAGGCAGAAGAATTGCTTGAACCTGGAGGCGGAGGTTGCAGTGAGCTGAGATCACACCACTGCACTCCAGCCTGGGTGACAGAGTGAGACTCCATCTCAAAAAAAAAGAAAAAAGGAAAAGAAAAGAAATCGGTCCTGTCCCATCCCAAAAGGACATCTGGATAAATACACCTGGGGAGCCATTTTGTGGGTACTCATGATAGATTTCCCATCATGCCCTCAGATCAGCTTCTCTCTGGTGCAATACTCTGGGAAACACTTCTCTGCTAACCTGATATATGGATTTGGGTTATTTCAAGTCGAAAATACTTATTGGGGATCGCCCATATAGAAGGCACATGTGCACGGCAATGGATGCAAAAAATAAAAAATAGTGAGTAACACAAGGTCTTGGCATCCAGAGGCTCTTACTCCACTAGGGGAGACCAACATGAAGAATTTTAAAATAAGGCAGAAGGTGAGAAGTACTACAAAGAGAAAAAAGCAAACAAGACGGGGAGGTGTTTCCAGTGGGGCAGACCGTGGAAGGGCTTGCGGGGGAAACAGGATTTGAGCAGGGTCCAGAAAGTCAGGCAAGACTGACTCACAAACAAACAGGAGTGAAAGGAGAGAGAAGCCTGCTTTGCCTGGTGTGCTTCCCAGCACACTGCGCTGGTTAAATATCTAAATTTTAATCAGCTTTCTGCATGCAAAGGAAATAAAAGGAAATGCTACATACCTGGAATTGCTATAAACCTTTCCCCAGGATTTACCAAGATCCCACATACTCCGGCCTTGCCTCTTTCTCAGCCCTGTCCACCCCTCTCCTCCCTCCCCTCACAGCAGCCACCTTGTCCTCCAAGGGGGCCCCAGGGCTTTCTGCCTGTCATTTCCCTCTGCCTGGAAGGTGAACTCCATCAGAGCAGGAACTTCCCAGTTACTTACACTTTTAACCCTCAGTACCTGGCACAGAATAGGAGCTCAATTAGTATCTTTGGAATAAAGGAATGGATAAAATAAAGCTCTCAAGTACAGTAGAAAGGAGCTGACAAATGTAGACTGTCTTCTTGGATAATTTGTCTGGATGTTTTTAATTTTTTTTTTTTTTTGAGATGGTGTTTCGCTCTTTTCACCCAGGCTGGAGTGAAATGGCACGATCTCGGCTCACCACAATCTCTGCCTTCCGGGTTCAGGCAATTCTCCTGCCTCAGCCTCCCAAGTAGCTGGGATTGCAGGCATGCACTGCCATGCCCAGCTATTTTTATATTTTTTAGTAGAGACAGAGTTTCTCCATGTTGGTGAGGCTGGTCTTGAACCCCTGGCCTCAGGTAATCCACCCACCTAAGCCTCCCAAAGTGCTGGGATTACAAGCGTGAGCCACCGCGCCCAGCTGGCTGTTTTTAATTTTTAAAATACGTCTCTCTGGGCTGTAAATGGTGACTTCACCTGTCCTAAACCACAAGGACTAACCAGTGTTACGTCTGATACACCATTATCTTTCATTCCCAATGTACTTTTGCAGTTTTCGAATACGAGACCATCTCAGTCTGCAAAAGAAGAAGGTTTGCTGCTTTAATTCCTGCTTCACAGTTGAGAAAACTTATAATCAAGGCAAAGAACGTTCTAACTGCAGGAACTAAGAATGGAACCTGAGTCTTCAGACTGGTATGTTGGGCCTAGAAGGGAATTGCTACTCCTATCTATCCTCCCTGTCTAGTCTAGCCTCCCTCCCTCCCTCCCTCCCTTCCTTCCTCCCTTCCTCCCTCCCTCCCTCCCTTCCTTCCTCCCTCCCTCCCTCTCTTCCTTCCTTCCCTCCTTCCTTTCCTTCTTTCCTTCCTTTCCTTCCCTCCCTCCCTTTTCTTCCTTTTCTCCTTCCCTACTTCCCTGTCTCCTTCACTGCCTCCCTCCCTCCCTCCCAGACTTTGCCCTTCCTTTCTTCATTCCTTCCTTTCTACAAGAAACAATGCCTGGCTTTGTCACCCAGACTGGAGTGCAGTGGTGTGATCATAGCTCACTACAGCCTCAAAAGCTTGAGCTCAAACGACCTCTCACCCCTCCTCCTGAGTAGCTAAGCCTACAGGCACATGCCATCATGCCCAGCTAATATTTCGTATTTTTGGTAGAGACAGGAGTCTCAGTGTGTTGCCCAGGCTGGTCTCCAATTCCTGGGCTCAAGCAGTCCTTCCATCTCCGCCTCCCCGAATGCTAGAGTTACAGGTGTGCACGCCCAGCCTGCTACTCAGGGCTTCCATGTATCAACAAGGGAATGCGGTGTGAGCTGAGGAAAATCTCACCCTACGAACAGGAAATATTAAGCAAGTTTTGACAGTTTCTCCTCCTTTGCTTTGCTTAAGTGAACATAACTCCTCTCGATTACTGTTACTGGAATGTCTAAACTTAAAAATAATAAGTACTACTTAAGGAGCAATGGTTATTTTAACTGTGAATTAAGATCATGAGTCTTTTGTGTAAAAGGCACTTGCGTGTTCTACTGAAACCCTGTTCGACTGAATACTTGCAAAGTCCGGGCTGTGATCCCCTTGCAGGCAACGCATGCTTCACTGAAATTTTTCATTTGCAAATTAGGTTCGTTTACGGCCCAAAATGAAAAGTTATCCTCAGACAGACCAAGAAATGGGGCCATTCTTTACCTAGAAGGAGTAATTAGCTGAAATATCTGTGGGGAAATTTTATCTTTCATGTATTGTCAATTTTACAAAGGTATGAAAGAATCACTGAAAAACCTCAAGAACACACCTAATTACGGTTTACCCCAGTGAATGTTCATATCTGCCTGTTTACTCAAATTGGAATGGGAATTGCAGACAGTCCTTGGATGAGACCACGCTCCACAACATGGAATTCAGAAATGAGGTTCCGGTTCACAACCTCAAAGAGCAGGTTTGGGCGAATTCATTTTGCATATGTCTGTCTGTATTTTAGATGGCCACGTAGATGTCAGTTCTAATTATCTCCTAAAGGGCAGTCTATACTGTCCCCCACTAAATCCCCAGGGGGGAAAGGGAGACCTTTCCTTGGAACATTACCTCCCTATTTATTTAATTTTCTAGATAAATCAGGAAGGTACAAGGGGAATGGAAAGGTAAGCTCACACCTCACAGGCATCCTCACAGCAGTGGGACATTAGGCTGCTGATCAGACGCAGGCTGGTGGTTATCTACAAAACATTCCTTATGAGTTCAAAACTAACACATGCAACGCATACCTCCTTCCAAAAAAAAAAAAAAAAAAAAACCCCACAAGATCTTTTCATCACGATTGTGTACCATGTTCAGCTCTGGTCATTTTTATTTCCAGCAAGTTGGATTCATTCCATTTTTAGTGGCAACTCCTTTAGGAAACAATCTTTTTAAACCTGTGTTTTGAGAAATGAAGTTAATGGGCCAGAACTAGTTCCTCATGAAATACTCATCAAGTCAGAAAACACAGTTCAAATCCTCCTCCCCTTGGGAGAATGAAACTCGTTTGCAGGACGCTGCTGGCGTAACTATCTACAGGTCATCTTTCTAGTGACTGAAGACGGTTCCAAAGTAGTAAACTTGGGTTCACCACTACTACCTTTTGTCAAGCTTAATTTGAAAAGAAGGAAGCAAGTTTGATACTAAATCTAATAAAGTAGTCAATCATCTTGAATCACAGGAACGGAATTCAAAAGACCCAGAAATTGCCTTCTTTCCTCTCCCCACCAACACCTAGAAAGGAGTGGTCAATTTTTTTTATTGAGACAGAGTCTCACTCTGTCACCGAGGCTGGAGCGTAGTGGCGCAATCTCAGCTCACTGCAGCCCCTGCCTCCCGGGTTCCAGCGATTCTCCTGCCTCAGCCTCACGGGCAGCTAAGATTACAGGCATGCATCACCATGCCCGGCTAATTTTTTGTCTTTTTAGTAGAGACGGGGTTTTGCCATCTTGGCCAGGCTGGTCTTGAACTCCTGATCTCAGGTGATCCACCCGCCTTGGCCCTGCAAAGTGCTAGGATAACAGGCATGAGCCACTGCGCCCAGCCTGAGAGGTCCATTTTTGAAGTGTTCTAATTTATTACAGCATTTTGAAAAGCTGGAAGAAGAGATGCTGTACATGAAAGCAGAACAGGGAACCCTTCTCCACTCCAGGGCTCCAGGGCTACCGTCACTACAAGGGTCTCACTGTGCTGCTCAGGGGTCTGTGGCAAGAGATCTCCAGGGCCACCTATGGCTAGAGAGTTGAGACCGTTCATTTGGCATGGGGCTGCACCCCCCATAATAAAAAGGGGCAATGACACATTGCTGTGGCTCTGGTTTTTGACATTCCTCATCAGCCACCACACTATGTGTTGCCAGCACTGCCCTCGCGTTACAATTAACTAGAGCACAGCTTATCTTACATGCCTTACAGTTAAGGCTAATGTCTGTCTGAGATTTGGGGTGGGGGGGTTAATCACATCCCTGCTATGTTGATTCTTACCAGCTTTAGTTTTAGAAAATTATACTACCTGGAATACCAGCATGAGTATTCCATGCACTCAGACCACCTTGTACATAACTCAGTTATAACACTTATTCTACTGTGTGGATTGACCGTTTGTAAGACTGTCTCTTTCACCAGAATCTCCCTGAAGATAGGTAATGTGGCTTAATCTTAGCTCGCACAAGTTAACTACTCATCCAATGTTTGTAGAGTGAACAAATTAACAGTGAATAGCTGCTTAAATTCTTCTCCATGGAAGTACAGAGTTGCAGCAACCTGCTACAGGTCACTCATTCATTCACTCTTCAACCAATATTTAAAATATACTGAAGACATCCAGATGAACAAAACAGACACGGCCCTCCTCAGGGTGTGGATGTTTAATAGAGAAGACAGACACTGAACAAGTAATCACATAAATGAATATCCAGTTGTCAATGTGGAAGCAAAGGAGGGTCACGAGAGATGGACTTTGGCTGTGTGTGCTCGGAGCTAAGCTGGACCTCTCAGCCTCACACCATCTCCCAGGCTCACAAGGAAGGTGAGGGCTTTGGTTAAGAATGCACCCTAACAAACCCCAGGTCATCCCCTGAATCCTAGTTTCGGCACAAGCTACCCATACGTTTCTCCCAGCCCTCAGCACAAGGTTCTGCGCCCCGGTCCACATCACGGCCCCACTGCGGAGAGTAGCTGCTTGAGAGAATCTGTGCTTTCCTTCCCGTCGGCACTTGCAGCAGGGTGCAGACACCCACTCTTGGGGTTTCCATACGAGAAGCCCCTCCTCAACCCGACTGACTTGACAAGCTCGGGGGTGCCAGTGAGGGGACTACAAAATGTCACACAGACAGTGAAATCTCATGTCTCCATGTCTTCCTTGAGTGGCCTATAAACATCCTTCCCTTAAAAGAACAAAATGAAAGCCCAGCTTCCCATTGTGAGTTCTGGCCTGTCAGAGCCACAGCTGAGGACCTCTGGCCTCCCAGCCCTTTCCTTTTGGCTCTGTATTCCCTCTGCTTCAGTTCCCTGCCATCCAAAGCTCTTCTTAAAACATCCTTTGATATCCAATTTCCTCTTCATACAGCCCCGACTGTCAAAAGCACATTCTTGTTTTCTCGCTGGAGAAGGGATCCAAATTCCTCTTCTGTGTACCCACAACTTCCTGGTTCTGCGCCTCTATCCCCGGGCTGGTGGACTTAATCCTCACAATCACTCCACCTGCTCTTTTCCAGGGCTGCCTCCTACACTGAAGCACGCACCTACCTTTTCTTTCTTTAATACCCAACAATCCAATCTAGCTTTCCTTGCTTGGCCATTCTTTTCCCTACATGACAGCGTGTTACGCATTCAGATTCCTCCTGGTTATGGACTGGATGCTTCTTTAACAAGGCCCAACAGAGGCTTTTCAAATCCCCAGCCCTTTGTTTAAGAATCATTCTGTATTTTGAATATGGATGTTTCTTAATTTTGAATACCCAGTGGGCATTTCAAAGCTAGATAAAAATGATTGAGTGTCTTCTATACGCTTGGCAGAGCTAGCTGTTTAATAACTGTGTTTATTCAAACACCTTCCTATCTCCCTGGTTCCCTAACTCCTTTCACTTGTTTTAGGTGGGTAACCCGAGCACAGTGTGCTCTGGAGTATGGGAGAAAGCAATGTTGTGAGCAGCCATGGAGAAGGCATGGTGGGATGTGGGCTGCCCTCCTCTCCTGGGCGGGGCTGAGGAACTTGGTGGTGGAGAATGGGCACTGAGCATCAGCAGGCTGCTTTGGGGCAGGTAGGAGGGAGCCTTCACACTGACTGAATGGGTAACCAACCCTCAGATAATTAAGAGTTAACTGGATAAAATTTGGGATGATCCAGGCCCTCATGGCTCCTACCTACTCCCCTGAGTCTGGTAAAGTCAATGTGGTGCCTTCCACTTTCCAGACATAAACCGTGGGGTTAAGAACTTTCTCCAAGGCCTCACAGGGAGGGTGGGTGCCCCCTGCTGCAGCTGACTTTGCAACCCACCACCACCACACACACCAAGACCTTGTTCCCAGCGCCCATAGAGTGGCTGGCCCCATTAACACTAAGGAGGCTGTGCCTGCCACTGCCAGGAGACCTCAATGGCTCCATCAGTGTGTGCACAGGCTTGAGGCTCCATACTAATTCTCACAGCATTCATACTGTCCTGGCAACTCACCCCCAGAACAGATCGCAGGTTGGCAGCCAGCAGATAAAGACCTCTACATGTGGGCAACACCGGGATTATTTGCATGCAGGAAAGAGGGCATCCCCAACCCACCCATTTACACAGGCAGAATACGCCCTGCCGCTTGGACCCAAAAAGGCCTCTGCAAGCACTGCAAGGTTTATGAAACCAAAGAAAACAAGCAAAAAACTCACCGAATTAGAGGGAAGTAGCAGGGGCTTCTTTTCCCCTCCCCTAATGTTCACACTTAGCCAATTACAAAATAATTTGCCAATCTGTTTAATTTCCTTGGCAACTATGGACACACTAAACTCACAAAAGTTAATTCTCTGAGAGAAGAGAGAAGGATCGCAGATAAACAAAGCTGCATCTGGGGAGGTGGGAAAAGCCACACGATACGTGTTCTCATCTCCCCTCCCACCCAGCTCACCTGTCATCCTCCTCGGCTTCCTCAGTGCAAAAGCAGCACTCCTCTCACGGTTGGCTATGCACAAAACATCCTTCTGTTCTCCTGGTCACATCAAAGCACCTTCACGCTATGCAGACAGGTCATTGAGGGAACGGAGAAAATTAACAAATGCACCTAGGTTATTTCTATTAATATTAGCCCTTCAGCCTGTAGGCTCTGTCAGTTTCCATAGAACACAAAATCTGACAACACCGTTGAAAACTCTTAACCATTTTAGGTCGTGTCGATAGCTCGCAAACACAACAGGAGGATGGTGACTCTGAGCTCTGCCTTTCCTTTTGGAATAGAGGAGGTGTCAAGGGTTTGTCACCAGCAGCTTTCCTGTTTATCTTCACCGCTCTGCTCACTCCCCATTGCCACTTAAGGAGCATACAAACACCTTACTGGATAAGGATAAACATCTGTCAATTGCCTAAAAGGTCCTGATGACACATAGCTTTTGCCTACTTCTCCCCTCCTGTCTTAGCCCACTCTCCCCTGCACTCTACTCAGCTCCTTCCAGAATTCTTCAAACAAGCAGGTAGAGTTCCTCCTGCCACAGGGTCTTTGCATATCCTGCTCCTTAGCCCTCTTCTTACTTAGCAATATGGTTTGGCTGTGTCCCACCCAAATCTCATCTTGAACTATGGCTCCCATAATTCCCACATATTGTGGGAGGGACCCAATGGGAGATAAGTGAATCCTGGGGGCAGTTTCCCCGTACTGAACCATCTGATGGCTTTACAAGGGGAAACCCCTTCCACTCGGTTTTTCACTCTGGCTTGTCTGCTGCCATCTAAGATGTGCCTTTTGCCTTCCGCCATGATTATGAGGCCTCCTCAGCCACATGGAACTCTGAGTCCATGAAACCTTTTTCTTTATATATTACGTAGTCTTGGGTATGTCTTTATCAGCAACGTGAAAATGGACTAATACAATTAATTAACCCTTATTCATCCCTTTGGATCTCAACTCAAAAGTCATTTCTCTGGAGGAGGAGAGTCTCAAATGTACACTCACATAGCCCTTATACCTTTATACGGAGGCATGTATGGAATCTCACCCAATCACAGGAATTCAAGATTATTTATGATTCATCCTGTCAAAGGTACTCTGCTCTTCTGCCAAGGTCACTGCCTGCCTTTGCCTCACTCATTGCCCCTCATCTGAAATAGCTTCTTTTCTCTCCCCTCTGACTATTCAAATCTAGTCACACATGAAAACGCAGGAGCATGTGTGGACACCATTGCACAATGTAAAGAACGCAGCTCTAGCTCAGAGTCCTAGGTTCAAACTCATCCATCATGACTTACTCTCTCTGTGACCTTGACCAAGCCACTTGCATGCTCTGAGCTTCTCTCTTCTAAAAGGAAAAAAGTGATATATCTACAAGTCTGTTGTGAAAGTGAAAGCACTGAACACATTTCCTAGCACGTGGTCAATCCCTAAAGAACTGTTAGTGCCACATGCATTTTTCAGGTGAGACCATCACAAACCAACATCTGTAAGGTGGAAAGGTGACATAATGGAGACGCAGTATGGGCCAAGTTCATCCACAAAATCAGTTGTCAGGAAAATACAGCTTTATCTTCACAAGCTGGCAAGGAGATTATCAAAACTGGTATATGGGCTCATTGCCACTGGGGTCAGGCAGACCCTGGAGGTAGGTCTGCTCTTCCTGGTAGTAAAGCAATCTATAGTCAAAATGATTTGTTTCTTAAAGTGCCCTAAAAAACACTACTTTTTATCAAAGGTCAGCATCCTGTGTCTTTGACCACCTTGTTCAATGAGGAAGAGTTTCGGCAGCACCTCCTAGATGTTCAGCTTTCTAGTTATTACTGGAGAAGATGCACATGGGCCTTTCCCACAAGGAACAAACAGTACAGCCAGAGAGAAAAGAATTACTTTGATCAGGTGAGGTTATGCAGAATTCAGTTTTAATTGTGTGCTATACACTAAGTTCAGAGGAGAAAAAAAAATTTCAAAAGAATAACTCATTCATTTAATAAGCATCTATTAAATATTTACCAAACACAGAACAATGAATTAAAAACCGAAATATGCAGGGCACGGTGGCTCACGCCTGTAATCCCAGCACTTTGGGAGGCCAAGGCGGGTAGATCACGAGGTCAAGAGATCGAAACCATCCTGGCCAACATGTTGAAACCCTGTCTCTACTAAAAATATAAAAATTAGCTGGGTGTGGTGGTGTGTGCCCGTAGTCCCAGCTACTTGGGAGGCTGAGGCAGGAGAATTGCTTGAACCTGGGAGGCGGAGGCTGCACTCCGGCCTGGTAACAAAGCCAGACTCTGTCTCAAAAACAAAACAAAACAAAAACCCAGCTTTTCAGGAGCTTCTAACTCTCTCCACCTGTGATCACCTTTGTTCCATTCATCCAAACCCTACTCACCCATGAAGGCCTTGGTCAAATCACACAACCCCCATGAAGCCTTCCTTAACCATTCTAGACCAGCTGTCCATCCCCCTATCTACGCGTCTCAAAAATCCACACTGATTTTACCACTCACCTCATATTTGCATGGCCTGTGCTGTCAAATGCAGTCATCTCTACCTGCATAACTCTCCTTTCACTTTTTTCCCAGTCTCTACATCTTTCCATCTATTTATAAGCCCTGGGAGGCCAAAGGCCCTTGAATCTTCTGCCGCTGGTTTAAAAGAAATGCATTTTTATTTGAATTGAAGTAGGTCTTCCTAAGAAGTGGTTCAAAGCAGAAAGAGAGGGTAAGGATGGAAAGCACCCTTTATGGAACGCGTGCTATGTGCTGGGTCCTTCCCTCAGGCCTATTTAAATCTTTATAATCCTAGAAGAAGGTACTGAGTCTTCTTGGAATCCTTCCTCTCCTCCTACACGCAGCTTCCTGAACATGGTCACTGAGCAGCCCGCATCTGCCCACCTTGGCCCTGGCTACATTCATTGCTTGAGTGGGAGTATATTTAACTGTTTCCAAAAGCAGGGAGGTAATTACTTGCTGTAGCCAATGAGCTGGAATCACCCGTGCTCTGCTAGTTTCTAATACGGGCATCGGCCAAAGCTACACACACAGGAGACCACCATTAGAAAACCCAGGCTCTTTTTGCATGACTGCCTAGTTGAACAAATGCACAAAGGTAATCCAAGTAAGACCATCTAAGAATACAAAAGTTTAAAAATGACAGGCGGCAGTTTTGCTGGGATGTACAAAACTGCAGTACTTTTTTTTTTATTCTTAAAGGATGTGCACTATTCTCCATTTCCCAAAAAGTTCTTTGTTCTTTTGCTCTAACAAAGTAGATTATTCCTCACCTTGGGCAAGTTGGTAGGAACGTGAGAAAATTACATAAATCAGACATCCTCGAGATCAAAATAGATTGGAACAGGGGTTCTCTTTGTTTAAAATAGTTCTTCAAAGAGAAAGCAAAAGAGCTTAAGGGAAGAAAAAGTTGTCAAACACCCTCAAGCACTTTGGAAGCACCTAAGATCTACAAACTATTGATATGTTAATTAAAATTTACTTTTATCCGGCATAGGTGTTTGCTGGTCATGGTCCCATTACCCTGTGGCACTTTCGGCCTCTTGAATAAAATTTCATTTCTTGGAAGATATTAGAAAATGCTTCCTTTTCTCTATTTCAGATGGTTTCCTCTCCCTTATTGCAGTTTAACAAAACTTCACTCTGGCTTAAAGCTGGACACCAAATTCCAGAGAGAATATACTATCCATTTACTCCCATCACCAGCAGCCTTCTGACCAGATCAAAAACAAACACACTGGACAAGGGACAGAAAAAGGAGAAAATTTTAATCAGTCAGTAATTAATAACTCCATATTTACCAGTTGCCAGAGTCGGACTTCTCTAGAATTTAAAATGTCTAGAGAAAGAAAATCGTTTTCAGCAATAACCCTTCTCAATAATCTGCAAAGCCCTCTCTGCTGAAAATTGTTTTGGAACCCAATATAAATGTCCACGGGGCAGTGTATCTCCTCTGGTTCTACCGCAGAGAAGAGACCCTTTTCAGGTTCTCAAAATTTCCTCCATAAGTGATCCCCAGTACTGTTCTTGATCTTGAACCAATAAGAAAATAACGTCATACAAAAGAGTAAACTCAAACCATCAGGAGTCAAATTCAGACTTTTAGGTGTCTAAGGAGTGTTGTGACTTTGCAGTGAGTCAGTAACTTTTTTTATTAGCTCATGATTTCTTTTAAAAAGCTGATCCCATGCACTGTGTTATTGCTGACAGAATTTTTACTTTCTTCTGGAACAGAGGTTGGCAAACTATGACCTGTGGGTGGAATGCCTGCTTATGTGAGTAAAACTTGACTGGATCCACAGCTATACCTGTTTGCTGACATATTATCTATGGCTGCTTTATTCTTACCGCAGCAGGCAGAGTTGGGTAGTTGTAAGGGAGACATTGCCTGCAGGTACTAAAACATACACTGTATGACCATTTACAGAAAAGTTTGTAGACCTTTGTTACTACTGAAACACTACCACTAAGATGCACAGTATCAAAACTATTACTCTAAGCCAGAGGAAACCACAGCGGCTATCTTAAAACCTAAAGCCAACTTGTATTGTATGATTAATTCAACGGTGGTCATTCTGGAGACCTCCAAAGAGCCGTAATTGCCGTTTATGATCTAATTTGCCATCACTATCTACAAACCCTGTTTTGGCATGTCATTTGACACACCCTACCAAAAAATTAGGAATGTGCCAATACCATCTGTAGAAAGCACTAACCAGCAGCACCGTATAATAACAACAGGCCAGGTGCATTGGCTCATGCCTGTAATCCTAGCACTTTGGGAGGTCGAGGCAGGCGGATCATGAGGTCAGGAGGCTGAGACCATCCTGGCCAACATGGTGAAAGCCCGTCTCTACTAAAAATACAAAAATTAGCCGGGCATAGTGGTGCACAACTGTAGTCCCCGCTACTCCGGAGGCTGAGGCGTGAGAATTGCTTGATCCCAGGAGGCAGAGGTTGCAGTGAGGTAGATCGTGCCATTGCACTCCAGCCTGGTGACGGAGGGAGACTTCGCCTCAAAAAAATTAACCAGTACCATAAGCACCATGCTAAGCATGTTACATGTATTGTTATGTAACCAAGATGTAAGATACACAAGGGTAGGGTTTTGTCTGTTTGGTTCACTACTGAGTCCTTGGAACCTAGAACAATGGGTAGCACACTGTAGCCACCCAACAAAAATTTGGTAAATGAATGAAAGTTAGTTCTCCCAAAAACGCCATGGGATTTATCCTGGTATTGGCAAAATGACACGTAGAGATTTGAAACCAGGTGGTTTCAGTCAACACCTCACTGCCTCTGTTATGATGTGGTTCAGCCAGCACACCCTCCTCCAGCCCATCTTGTTTTCAATTAAGTAAAGACCCTTTGGCAATGGAATAACTAAATCTAACCTGATTAAATAGTAAGCATTTATTGGGAGTTGATTTACTTAGCACTGTATTAGAAACTACAAACCTAAAAAGAACTCTAAGATGCTTTTGCCTGTGGTACATGCAGCATAGTATGCTTGCTAAAAGCACGGACTTCGGAAGACTGCCCAATGCGGCATCCTAACCCCATTATTTACTTGCTATGTTACCTTGGCAAGTTATCTACCCTCCCAGTGCCTCAGTTTCCCCATCGGTAAATGGGTGTGATTATAGTATCTAGAAGCCTGATCTACTGTAATAGTACCTATTGCACTGTAAGTGCTAGTACATACCTGTGAGGGATTTATTACAGTCGTGTGCCCCGTAAAGACATTTTGGTCCACGATGGAGCAAATAAGACAGTGGTCTCACGGGATTATAATGAAACTAAGAAACTCCTACTGCCTGGTGATGTAGCCATCGGAATGTCTTACGGCAATGAGTGAATCACATGTGTGGTGATGCTGGTGTGGACACACCTACTGCCCTGCCACTTGTGTAAAAGTACACGTCAAATTATGTAGTGTATGATCCACGATAATGATAATAAATGGCCATGTTACTGGTTTACGTATTTACTGTGAGATGCTTTATTTATATTGTTACTTTAGAATGTACTCTTTGTTCATGTTAACTGTAAAACAGCCTCAGGCACGGTTACCAGAGCAGAGGACAGCTCCATGCCCGTCATTGCCCCTGAAGACCTGCCAGTACAACAAGATGTGGAGGTGGAAAACAGTGATACTGATGATCCTGGCCCTGTGTAGGCCAAGGCTCACGCATATGTTTGTGACTTACTAATTTTTTACTTTTATTTTTTTGAAAAGGAGTCTCGCTCTTGTCGCCCAGCCTGGAGTATGGTGACGTGATCTTGGTTCACTGCAACTTCTGCCTCCCAGGTTCAAGAGATTCTTCTGCTTCAGCCTCCTAAGTAGCAGGGATTGCAGGTGCCAACCATCACGCCCAGCTAATTTCTGTACTTTGAGTAGAGACGGCATTTCACCAAGTTGGTCATGCTGGTCTCCGACACCTGACCTCAGTGATCTGCCGGCCTCAGCGTCCAAAGTGCTAGGATTACAAGCGTAAGCCACTGTGCCTGGCTTGCGTCTCAGTTTTAAACAAAAAAGTATAAAGGGTAAAAAAAAAAAAAAAAAAAACAACCAAAAAACCTTATTTTAAGCCAAAAACTTTATATAATAAAGATATAAAGAAAATACTTGCATGCAGCTACGTAATGTGTTTGTTAAGCTAAGTCTTATTATGAAAGAGTCAAAAAGTAAAAACTAATTTAAAAGTGTACAAGGTAAAAAACATTGTAATAAGCTAAGTTTATCACTGAAGACAGAGAAGAAGCGTGTGTTTTAGGACAGCCTAAGCGTGTCGTTCCTACGGCGTCTGCGGAGGTGTGCAGCGATGTCCAGAGCCCTCCTCCCTTCTTCACTCACCACTCGCTCGCTGACTCACCCAGAGCAAACTCCCGCCCTGCAAGTTTCACTCCTGATAACCGTCCTTTACAGGTGTACCGTCTTTAGTCTTTTCCATGGCTCCTTTTTACTGTACTTTTTCTATGTTTAAATACGTTTAGAGACACAAATATTTACCGTTGTGTTATAATCACCTGTAGTTTTCAGTACAATGGCATGTTGTACAGGTGTGTAGCCTGAGAGCACCAGGCTGTTCTGACTATAGCATCTCGGTTTGTGTAAGTAACTCTACTACGTTACGCCAACGAAGAAGTTGCTTAACAATACATTTCTTAGAAAGTTTCATTGTTGATAAGCGATGCACGATTGTATGATATGTATTTAATTCTGTAACTGGGAAAATAAGAAACTCCCACCTGAGTCAATTTAGGAGTCACACTGCGTTATATTTTATAACCCCACGTGCTGGTAGACAAAAGCCACAAGCTGTTGAGGGCTGATGGTTACAGAGTTATCCACAAGCCCTAGAACTCTCCTCCCCGACTACTTCCCCTGGTAAATTTCTACTCATCCTTCATGTCAGACCTTCATGCACTTCCCTGCACTAACCATCCCTGACCTCCTTGTCCTCCAACTGGATCAGTGTCCACAACGCAATCCCTATACTCCGCATGCACTGTACTTCTTCCCCAGGAATGCAGAGCTCCTGGACTGTGCAATAACTGTCAGCTACATGTGTCTGGTTGTTTGTTTCCTTGTGTCTTGTTTTCTTCTGCATTCCTGCTTCACACACGGGAGACTTCCATCAATGTTTGTGGCCTGAATGACTGTGCAGTGTGCACCTCCCCCCAAAAAGGAGAGATTATTGTGAGTTTGAAAGTCTGCAGAAAAGTGAAACCAGAGATAGTGAGACAGTAAAATGAAGAAGGCTGAATGGTTTGCAGGTCTCAATTTTATTTTATTTTTTCTCTTTTTAACGTGAAGGAACAACAGCGGTGTGTGATTGCTGGAGAAGAATGTGCATAGCTTAATCCACAGATCTCAAAACCTCTGTTAAGTAGTTCTAGAGGAGGTAGGGCTGGGTTTTGTGTTCCATTGAGACAGACACAGTGATTGTAGGAAGGCATGCTTTCTGGTGCACTGGTTCCTTTGCCATGAGTCTGGGAATTACCACTGTATTCCTCAAGGAGGAAGAACACCTCGGTAGGGAGATTTTCTTTTCAAATAACATTGACTTGGTGATTGATGGCAATACTACAAAATAAGCGTTTACTTTTTGTAATTCCATATGGTTCTTGAGTGGTAACTGTTCCTGTCAAGTTTATACACATATATGTATATAATCTCTTTCTTCTGCTCTCTAATTTGCAATTATTCATTTGAGAAATACTGATTCTTCCTACAGCATAAGGTGTGGGTTTTCTTAAGATTCTCCCCTATTTTATTTCTTAACATATTTATCAAGTATGCCCTTATTTTTGTGAAAGTATAAACCTTATCTCCATTTAGCTAGCAGAGATGGAAAATAAAAAATGTTTTAAAAACTAAGGAAAAAGAATTGGTCCTAATACGCAACACGAATGAGTGAATTTTATAAAAGATAAAAATAATTATAATCCCTTTGGCATGGCATCCATTAAGAAAGATTCTTCCTAAGGTCTATGAGTTTTAAATATGCTCAGCAAGTCAATCATTTTTTCATTCATTCAATTCAATTAATATTTATTGTACATTCATTCATTCATTCAATTCGACTAATTTATCAAGCAACCCTGTATGTATAAAGCCTCCTGCCAGGTGTGGGAGGCTGGGTTCACTGAGTTCGACATGTACCTGAGTAACTGTGCCCGTGAAGATGGGGATAACGTAACTCTGCACTATCCCAAGTGTGCCCCATGAACTGCTGCTGGTCCTCAAATTGGTCATTGCTGGGGCAAGAGAAGTACAGAAACTGAGAGTCTAAGTCTCCAAAACCTTACCCGTCTATGTGATTGTATCATTTTGTGTCTATTAACTCTAAAACATAAAAATGGAGCTTGTATTTTTCACTGCCTTTTTCTTTCTTGTTGTACTTTATAAAGTACTGAACCGTGATGGACTGGGGGAAATGGGGCCGGTTCTTGACCACGGGAAGTCTGAGAAGCCTTGCTCTAGGAAAGGGAAAGTAGCATGGGGCAGGGAAGAGGGAGAGCAGGAGAGCAGGCACATTTCCAGCCTGGGAAAGGGAAGCAGGAAGCAATCTGAAAAGGCTCCCTCAGGGGGCGTGGCATTTGAGTGAAGCTGAACAGGATGGGGACGGTTTGGAGGCAAAGACAGGAGAAAGGACATTTTGAGGCAGAGAATGGCTAAGGCCAGGAAGTAAAGGGTTTATGTAGGGTGCCATGCGCATTTAACGCTCTGTAAAGCACAGAGCAGGTGAGTAATCACGATAATAATGGCAGCTAACATTTATTGAACACTTACCGCAAGCCAGGCTCTGTGCTAAGAACATGGTGGGAATTATCTCATTTGTTCCTTCCAACTACCTGCAGGGACACTGATTTGTGAAAATCATTCCCTGACAGACGAAGGATATTAAATACGAGGTGAGAGTGCCCCTTGGGGGAATGGGCTTCAAGAGCACAGGCAGACAGGAGTCAGATGCCATTCAGGGACAGTGGCGCACCAACTCTATTGTCTGTCTCCTCCTAAACGAGGATGTGGCCTTGCTGGGCCTGAGTCAGGCTTATCAATGTCCCCTTTAAGTGGGAGGCATAATATTGCCCTGCAAGTTCTTTTGGAAAGGTGACATGAGTCTAAGGACAAGAATGAATGGGCAGGGAAACGGAAAGCACTGGCTTCTCAGACCTAGCACAACGCAGCCTTGCTGCATGCAGACCCCTTTTCACAACCCTGGGGGCAGCTCTGCTGAGTGCTGCTGCATCTGGTGTCTGCTGTGAGTAGCCCCCTGGAATAGGTAAGAGTTTGTGCCTCTGGCTCATTAAATGCAGACCTTAATCTAACCTTACAAGGTAAGTGTTCGGTTCCTTCTAGTTAGTACAGAAATGCTGCATTTGCTTTTAAGGAAGTGTGAAGCGATTTGTATAGACGTTTTGAACTCAGGTCTAACTACCTCCAGAGATGCAGGAAGTAAGACCAGAACAGGAGATGGGGGCCAGGACACAGATGGAGGCCAGGACACCGATGGAGGCCCTGACTCCCAGGCTGAGGACCTGAACTTTGATTCTGGGGACAGCAGGGAACATAAAAGTCAGATGGGAGGGGCCGGGCGCACTGGCTCACGCCTGTAATGCCAGCACTTTGGGAGGCCGAGGCGGGTGGATCACGAGGTCAAGAAATCGAGACCATCCTGGGCAACATGGTGAAACCCCGTCTCTACTAAAAATACAAAAAATTAGCTGGGCATGGTGGCGCGTGCCTGTAATCCCAGCTACTCGGGAGGCTGAGGCAGGAGAATTGCCTGAACCCAGGAGGCGGAGGTTGCGGTGAGCCGAGATCACGCCATTGCACTCCAGCCTGGGTAACAAGAGCGAAACTCCATCTCAAAAAAAAAAAAAAGGCATATGGGAGGTTCTTTACCTCCACAAAGAATGTTCTTTCATTCAGCAGGACAATATGGTGGGAAATGACAAAGTAACTTGTGAGGGCCTCGGTCAGGTTCTCTTGAGGAAAACAAAAGGGCTGGAATAGCTCTTCCTAAACCAGGTGTGGCCAACGCCTGTGGTTATCCCCAAGTCCACATTTTATAGACGGGGCCGTAAAATGTTTAGCTAGGATGTTCCTGAGCCTGTTTTTTTATAATTCAAGACACACACACAGACACACACACACACACACACACACACGTATATATGCATCCTCACCTTTTCTTGAGATCACTGCTCAGAAGTCAGCACACTTGGTCGGGTCAACTGACCAATTTGTGAGACACTTCAGCAACTTTTAAGATGTCAAATGCCGTAAAATCAAGGTCCTGTTACTGTGGTAAAATCGGCCTTCGTTGCCAAAGCAAATCTAGAGACGGAGTTAACCATGGCAGCCACGAATAGCTGTTCTTCAAGGGCCAAAATCATGATTTTCAATGTTTTTCCGTCTGAAATAGGGGAACATTACTCACTAGAGCTGAAACGCTTTCCTGTCCCATGAAGCTAAATTCCTACGCCGGCAATATGGTCTCAACAGAAGCCCTGAAAACAGAAATGTCATCCCGCAAAGTTCTTATTTCAGCCAACAAAGCTTTAAGTTTAGACTTAACCGTGAAACTGAAAATTTGGCTCACCACAGAGGAAACTGGAGAGTTTTTTTTAAACGCCAGAAGACTGATGTCACTGCTTTGCCTATCCAATGTCATCTGAGCCCTCTCCCCCAAAACCCAGGCAAACTCTGCAGTAAGTGACAAACGGCTGAAATTTCAGCTTTACCCCTCAGCTAGCAGGCACCTCCACACGCATGTAGAGCTCAGGTAAGTTTTAGCTTTAAAAAAACCTGGTTAGGAAAAAGACCGAGTAATTTATCCCATTAGCATCTATTCCATGAAAAGCGGGCGGAAAGGAAAAAAAAAAAGACCTATGTTAATAGGAACGTTAGCAGAAAAACGCAGTGTTGTGAGGCCTGGTTTCTCATACAGATTTCCTTACTGCATCAATATTTACTAAAATGTTTATTGCTGTGACTACAAGAAATTGGGCATTGCTATTTACCCCTATTGCATGAAAGAACTTACTGTCCGTTTTCTGCAAGGATTTGGAGTCAGAGATTCCTTAAGTAAAAGTGCTACAGACAAATGCTATACCTGCAGGATGGTTTAGCAAGACGCCCGACGCTAACCCACGCTGATGAAATTGGTTATATAACTGGCACTGCATCATGGGTGGCTATCCCTATACTTTGTTCTGGTCATTTCAATCAGCCCAAGCAAGTGCACCCCTTCGGATTTAGAGTCCCAATCGGTATTTGCCCACACAGACATGGTCAAGACAACCCCCAGGGCCTTCGTACGTTGGCTCTTTGTACAGACGGTATAAGAGCCATTTGTGATATAAAAATATGATGTAAACTCCCGCATCATTAGAGTTATGCGTTTAGCCCATTCATTTAAAACTCTGACAAGTTATTTAGCAGTGCTTTAAAAAATATTTATAAATCCCAGGAGCAACTACGTTTATTTGAAAAATAGTGCGGAACATGTTGCTTGTACGGTAGGCACTATTTGGTGGCAGGAGACTGTGGCTTCCTCTACCCCTAGTGAAGCCTACGGGACTCCAGGGATCCAGCACCCATGGGTTTAGAGTCTTGGGTGTGGTCCAATGAAGACACTGCTCTCTTTCATATCTCCAGAGTCCATGAAGGAGCTGGCTTTCACGTCCTTTAATCTGGCTCCCTTTACCGGGAGGTGCTTCACCATGAAGCCTTGGTAATGGATATTCCAAAAAACTGCAAATAGCAGCCACATTCAAGAGCACCATTTAAAATGAAAACCAGCATGAGGTGTCTCAGCAAACCACTAGCTTTAAAGGGAGCCTGGCTGACTTAGAAGACGGGACACTGGATCCTGGACATGCCTCACCACACGGCCTGCTGGCCACAGCACTGCTGCCTCTGACCGTGGAATTTCCAAAACAGACTCCCTCAGGGAAAGCCAAGAGCACATTTTTGTGGCATTAGAGTGAAGTGAGGTTTCTCTTTATTAGAGAGAGATGGCATTGTAAATAGGGTACCAGTCTCCAAGAGACTGCCTTCCCAGAGAAGTGCCCTGGGAAGGAAAATGCCTCAGTTAAGGTATCACATGCTTTGAGGGACTCAAGCTGTCTCCAAAAAGCCTTGGAAAGGGGAAGGATCCATTTCAGCATCACAATTTTTCTGAAGCAAGCAGAGGGCTTGACAATGTGGGCACCAGAACTGAATGATGCAGTGATTGTTCTGCAAGGAGGACCCAAGGGCCCAAAAGCCAGGAGGTAACGAACAAGAGGAGGCTCGGCTCCAGAGGGCAGAGGGCTTCCTTTAGGAGGTGAGTCATGAGCTGTGTTTTGCATTGGCAGAGAGGAAACCTACATGGGTAGGGTAGAAAAGAGTGGACTGTGTCTAGGGGACAAGATGAATTGGATGAGTGGCTCAGTGTCAAAGATCCATTAACGAAACACTGTGGACCAGGCAACGTAAAGGTGTCCCGTCGGAACCCACAGTTGATCCCCTAACACTTAAAAAGACAAAACAAAACACGTTCTGGATGCAGAATGAACCATTTTAGCAGAGGGGCAAGATGAGTTGGGACGGCAGGGAGACTAGCTTTGAAAATGGTTGTGGTATAGATGGCATTGGCAGGAAGACAGTGAATACAGGAATGCAAATTACTAAATTAGATGCGATCAAAAGATGACTCCCGAGCAAATGATCAGACCTACTCCACAACTGTGAGCTCAGTTTTAGGATTTTAAGTGTAGACAAAACGGTCTACGGCTTGGCTATATGCACCACTGGCCTACAGTACAACCTACTGCTCCCCTACATTTAAGGGAACAGCAGTTAAAGACCCCACATTTCCTCTTCCCCTAAGCACCTCACAGCATATTCACCTATCACCGGACACCCCATTCCTGGACCACACGGCCATTCCTTTGAGATGACTGATTCAACAAGGTAGTGAAATACAGAACTTAGCCAGATGATTACAAATGCCACTGAAATGTGAGACTTTCAGATTGGGGAGGGCATAAAGCTCAAGTAATATGCTCATTTTATGGAGGCAGGTGCAAAGGCTGAAAACACTGATGAGGCTTCCCAGGATCTGAGAGAGCTGGACTGGGTGCTGGGTGGTTTCTGCTCCTGGCTCTACCCCTGAAATACTAGAAGAAGCTGAGAAATCTTTTTTTTTTTTTTCTGAGTCTCAGATTCCACATTTGTAAATAGAAAAATATAACTAAATGGCTCCTAGGTCCCTGCTAGCACTAACTTCTTATGTGATCAGTGCTTCTAAAATTGCAATGTGTCCAGGTGGGGAAGTTCATTTACCCCCTATCTGGTTTACGCTCACTTAAGGGAGTGATTTCTTTCCTCTGAGGCTCTCATCTTGCCCATTATTCAGAGCGAGCTGCCTCCTGCTGTGCTGTCAAAATACATCAGCTTCAAAGACAAACACACACCTTTCCATCCCAGTCCAAGAGAGTTTACTGTATAATTTATGATAATGTTGAGTCTGTTTCTCATAAATGTTAATGGTGCTACATTTTTTTTTCATAGATGGGTAATTCTCAGAGAAGCAGCTGGATGTTAAAAGTTACTCTCTTTCTTTTTTTTTTTTTTTTTTAACGTAAACTGCCTCAGCTAACGAATCAGATTAAAACAAAACTCTCCAGTTCTGCAGGCACAAAGATTCTATTAGTGATAGTATGTAAATGCAAACAAAAATCATTCAAAGATTCCGTTCTTATCATTGTTTATCTACCATGATTTGATGACGTTCACATTTACAGATTTTTCTCCATTTTAATGTGTCGATATTAAGAGCTCTTTACTTTAATCCAATTCTTTCCACTCCTATAATTGCTGAACTTGTACATTAGTATTAATATAATATGTCTAAGTACCTCCCAAAGTAAATTCTTTCCTGCTAAAAATACTTTGCTATCAAATGTTCGGCCTTTTCCCATCTATACAAACTGTAACCTTTACTTCGAAGCGCCATGCCTTCATCTCTTATACGCTACAGAATTGTTTTGACTGCTAAATGTGCTTGAGGAATTCTCTCTCTGACATATGAAAGTTGGATTTGGAAATCATTTGAAACTTTCAAAGTTATCCCCTGATGAAAGAACATGAATCGATAATTTCAGGTTAGTTACTGTACAGGAGCTTCTGAAATTCCAAATTTCCTATTTTGAAGCATCAATTTATCAAAGAATGCAAGTACTCTTAATTTTTGAGGCTGTGGAATGCAATAACCGGAGACACATTGTAACCTAGAAAGACAAAGACTTCAAAAATAGCCAGAAAAACACACAAAAGAACTATCTTAAACACCTTCAAATTGCTGGGGCTCAAGATACCTGGGTTCTAATCCCTCCTCCATCTGATAACTCTGCAACCTCATTTATTCATTCATTCAACAAAGATGTATTGGGTTTGACAGCAAGGTACTGTGCTGGGCATTAGTTACGGAGAAACGCTAAAATATGGTCTACTCTCAAAGACTCCACAGTGTAGGAAGAAACAGCTTTGCAAACACCTGTTTGCATTCCTACAGTGTGGGGGGAACATTAATAAAGATATGCAGAGAGGGCCAGGTACGGTGGCTCAAGCCTGTAATCTCAGCGCTTTCGGAGGTGGAGGCGTGCAGATCACAAGGTCAGGAGATCGAGACCATCCTGGCTAACACGGTGAAACCCCGTCTCTACTAAAAATACAAAAAATTAGTCGAGTATGGTTGTATGCACCTGTAGCCCCAGCTACTCGGGAGGCTGAGGCAGAAGAATTGCTTGAACCCAGGAGGTGGAGGTTGTGGTGAGCCAAGATCGCACCACTGCACTCCAGCCTCGGTTATACAGCGAGACTCCGTCTCCCCCCTCCCCAAAAAAGATAAGCAATAAGCAGAGAGTATTGGAAATGAAAGAGAGTAGGGGTGGGGTAATGTCAGTGTTTCAAGTTTTCTTAAGGAAGGTGACACCTCAACTGAGCCTTCAGGCCTGCCCTGTCTCTCGGCTTCACAGGATGCTTGTGCGGCTCTCCTAAGATAAAGCCCGGGAGAGGCCTGTGAACTGAAGCACAAAGAGCCATAGTGGGATTATTTTCCATGGTGAGAAATAGAAAGCTACAGCATAATGAGCAAGTACTTTTGCATCTCTGGCTATTAATGAAAACACCCAAACATGATTTGGAAGTGGGTTTTTAAAAACCCAGTTTCAGCAGATTTTCTCAATCTTATTTGTATTTATAGAGGACTTAAAAAAAAAGGACTATATATCTCCATTTCACAGATGAGGTCATTCAGGCACGGGGCCCAGGGAGTTAAAGGACGACTCCGCTAGGGGAGAGGAAAAAAAACCTCAGCCAGAGGTCACACAGAGCAGCTGAGTAACCTGGAGCTGGGGTGGCAACAGTGGGGACCACGTTTTCCTTCTGTGACAGTCTCCCAAGTCACCCGTGTCAAAATCGGGAGGAGGAATTATTTGTTTTTCCTTCATAAAAACAAGTCAGAAAGGAAACAAAATCCACTTTTAAAACTCCCAAATGTTTTTTGAAACAAGTATTTTCTTCATTTCTTTCCAAGGCAGACAAAGCAGGTGTGAAGGCTGAGTCCCTGCCACGTGAAACAAAGATGGCTCTGGCTGCCTTGCTCTGGGCGACCTGTCATACGGACTTCAAGCGCAAAACCAAATAAAGAGGAAATAAAAAAAGAATTCGTGAGGGTCAGAGTTTTTGGAACATGAACATGGGATGACAGCATGAGCTGGGTGCTGAAGTCGGGAAGATTCAGTTAATAGAGGAGGAGGAGGAGGAGGAGGAGGAGGAGGGGTGGCCGCTGTGGAGAAGTTGTGCGAGCAAAGGTGCAGGAACAAGCCCTCAGTTTACCCAGAAGGAGGACTGCTACCCAGAGAAGTTCTCAGGGGCACCTTTCATTTTTTGGTTTGTTTTGCTTTTTGAGACAGAGTCTCGCTTTGTCACCCAGGTTGGGGTACAGTGATGCAATCTTGGCTCACTGCAACCTACAGTCTGGTCTCAAGCCACCCTCCCACCTCAGCTTCCTGAGGAGCAGGGACCACAGGCATGCATCACAATGTCTGGTTAAGTTTTTTTTTTTTTTTTTGCAGAGACAGGGTTCTGTCATGTTACCTAGGCTAATCTGGAATTCCTGTACTCAAGCCATCTGCCCGCCTTGGCTCCCTAGAGTGCTGGGATTGCAGGCATCAGCCACTCGTCAGCAGCAAATCTCCATCAGGGCTTCCCCCAGTAGGGCTCCCCAGGTTGGCCTTAAGGGCCACAATAAAAAATCATACCTAGCTATCTGCCTTCCCTGTCCCCAACCACAGTTAATCCTTGTGGATGAAGCAAATGGCAGCAAGGACAGCAGGGCTCTACCAGAGTTGACTCATTTATTTTAGGCATGCTTAGTGTGCCAGACCCGGGGACACGAAGCTCCAGTGAAATCCAGTCTTTGTGCTAGACGAGCTCATAGATCTGCGGAGAAGACAGATGCCCACCCACTCACTATACTACTGTACAGCAAGGGGTTCGGGGCAACAAGAGAGGTGTGCAAAGGCTAGGGGCAGCCGGTGAGGTGGGGAGGAGTTCTGCGAAACAGACGATGGTAAAAGGGACGAAAACACACAGCACGCTCTGGACACACAGGGATGAAAACACACAGGACGCTCTGGACACACAGGGACGAAAACACACAGGACGCTCTGGACACACAGGGACGAAAACACACAGCACGCTCTGGACACACAGGGACGAAAACACACAGCACGCTCTGGACACACAGGGACGAAAACACACAGGACGCTCTGGACACACAGGGACGAAAACACACAGGACGCTCTGGACACACAGGGACGAAAACACACAGGACGCTCTGGACACACAGGGACGAAAACACACAGCACGCTCTGGACACACAGGGACGAAAACACACAGCACGCTCTGGACACACAGGGACGAAAACACACAGCACGCTCTGGACACACAGGGACGAAAACACACAGCACGCTCTGGACACACAGGGACGAAAACACACAGCACGCTCTGGACACACAGGGACGAAAACACACAGCACGCTCTGGACACACAGGGACGAAAACACACAGCACGCTCTGGACACACAGGGACGAAAACACACAGCACGCTCTGGACACACAGGGACGAAAACACACAGCACGCTCTGGACACACAGGGACGAAAACACACAGCACGCTCTGGACACACAGGGACGAAAACACACAGCACGCTCTGGACACACAGGGACGAAAACACACAGCACGCTCTGGACACACAGGGACGAAAACACACAGCACGCTCTGGACACACAGGGACGAAAACACACAGCACGCTCTGGACACACAGGGACGAAAACACACAGCACGCTCTGGACACACAGGGACGAAAACACACAGCACGCTCTGGACACACAGGGACGAAAACACACAGCACGCTCTGGACACACAGGGACGAAAACACACAGCACGCTCTGGACACACAGGGACGAAAACACACAGCACGCTCTGGACACAAAGGGACGAAAACACACAGCACGCTCTGGACACACAGGGACGAAAACACACAGCACGCTCTGGACACACAGGGACGAAAACACACAGCACGCTCTGGACACAAAGGGATGAAAACACACAGCACGCTCTGGACACACAGGGACGAAAACACACAGCACGCTCTGGACACACAGGGATGAAAACACACAGCATGCTTTGGAGAGGAAAGAAAAGCCGGTGTCAAATCCAATGTGGATGACTGTCTGCTGGGGCTGTGGTTCTCAGCCCTGGCTGCCCATTAGAATCATCTGGAGAGCAAATACAGATGCCACATGGCCTATATGTTGATATGGGTGGTGGCTATACAGATGTATTTCTATGTAAAAATTCATTAGGCCACATACTTAAAATCTGCCTCCTTTACTGCCTTAAATCACACCTCAGTAAAATTAAAATACTAATCCCTACGCTCCAACCAGACCAAGCAAATCAGAATCCGCTCTGTGAGCAGAGCTGAAGACCATTGATCCAAAGGAGGAATGTTTTAAAAACATGCCCTACTTTAGATGCCATATATTTTTAAACACAAATCAAAGCCTTAGATTCCACTATCTGCTAGGGATAAGTTAACAAAAATAACTAAAATTGACTAAGTTTCTTGTTAGTGCTCTTTCTTTTCTTTAATTTTAAATCAAGCCTTCTTTCTTTATTATTATTACTATTATTTTTTGAGACAGAGTCTTGCTCTGTCACCCAGGCTGGAGTGCAGTGGCATGATCTTGGCTCAGTGCAATCTCCACCTCCTGGGTTCAAGCAATTCCCAGCCTCAGCCTCCTGAGTAGCTGGGACTGGTGTGTGCTACCACGCCTGGCTAGTTTTTTTTTTTTTTTTTTGTATTTTTACTAGAAACAGTGTTTCACCATGTTGCCCAGGCTGGTCTCAAACTCCTGACCTCAGGTGATCCACCCGCCTCGGCCTCCCAAAGTGCTGGGATTACAAGTGTGAGCCACCACACCTGGCTAATCAAGCATTATTTCTAATCCTTACCACCTCCATAACATAGACTAAGTTACACCTGTAGTATTTTACAGAGGAGGACATACTGTCTTGCTTAAGGGCACAGAGGTAGCAGGAAGTGGAACTGGGTGGCGGTGTGCATGGAGGGATGCATATGTCTCCAGAGGGATCCAAGCATCTTTCCTGAAGGAAATTAGTAAATACCGTCAAATGCCTCTTGTAGCCCACCACCATATCTACCTCAAGCTCTAACAACTTCTTTAAAAAGGAGCTTTTGCTGCTACAGAAGGAATTTCTGCAAAGCGGGAAGCCTGAGGTCAGCAATGATTAAACTGCCCCTTGAACCCCTCAGCTACTTGCATGTGTCTTTGTCTTTGGGGGTCTCATCTCAGCAATTCGTTTCAGCTTCAGTCTGCACCAGGATCTCAAATCTGTCATGTCAAGGGCAAGAAGAAATGCCCTCCTAACAAGACTCTGGGCATCACTGGAGCTGCCTGCAATCCACTTCCAAAGACTCATATTCTTCATGAACAGGTAACGAAGCTCATAGGAACAGGAGAAACTGCACAAAAGCAGAAAATGACAATTCAGAGCACACACCCATCGAGTGACGGCACTAAGGAAATCCTCAAAGCCCTTAGCAGTGTAACTGCCAAAAGAAAAAAAAATGACTTCTTATAAAAAATACCCAAGTAGAAGTTATAAGCAGGTTGTGAAAATTACCGCAGCATTAGAAGTGATAAGGGAATAATGTCATCTAGTGTATATGAAATCCTGGACAATATAAGATGGGTTGCTGAAGCATAAAGGCTAATACTGCTTAGAAACACCAGGGAAATAAGAACTGTATGTAAGAGGGAAAATATGCACTTGGTATTTCTGGATCACCTCTCTGCTCTTTGCAGGAGAGCAAACAGCATTTCCGGATGGCGTCTCAGCAGTTCTTCACACTGAGAGAACTTCTTTCTTAAGGCAGGCTCTGCTGTTTGAGCTGAAAAGTTCGGGAGGACATTATTCCACGTTACTCCTTCACTCCCCGTTCTATTTCTAAAATCTCACAATGGATAACAGAGAGGCCTCTCTTGTATTGTGGAGGAGACTGAGAACTAAGGGAAGCATCTGGAAAGGGGCAGTTTTGGAAAACTGTACACCAGCGGTCTTTTCTAAGAATCCAGACACAAGACCTATGGAGCTAGACTGTATTTTAAAGTGTCTCCTCCAAATTCTCAATTTTAAAAATGAGGAAAAGAAGACAGGGCAGTGAAGTGATTTGCCTGAGGTTACCCTGATTTCATGGCAGAACTGGGTCTAGTGAAGCCATAATGTACGTTTTATATATGGCTGTATAACATTTAAAGCACTTTCTCAGGTAGGATCTCATAAATACCTATGGAAGGTATCGCTTTTTTTAGATGAAAAAATTGAGGCTAAGAGAATTAGGAATTTGCTTTTCCCTAAGCTTACAGAGTTAGTAAGGGGTGGATCTTTTGAAGCCAGGTGTCTAGAATCCGTTGCCGGTATCCAGAAAATTGCCTGTGCCAAGTGTGTGGCGAGCAGGCAAATGTCCACATCTGTACGAGGCTCCATTTGTCCTGATTTGCCCTAAATGTAACTATGCCATCCTCTCTGCCCACACCCCAGATAAGGCTTCTTGCCTGTACATTACTGAGTAAAATACATTCGGGCAGCTTCAGGCACATGCTGTACTGAGAAAATTGAGACAAAAGGCTAAGGATGCTTGGGCCCAGGCAAGAAGCTGTATTACAAAGGTACATCCCTTTCATATTCATTTGCACATTTTCCTCATGAGAAAATTAGGCTTTAATGTAACCTCAATTTCAACCTTGTTGCTTTATCGCCTAGAGCCCATTAGAGAGCTATTTCCCAGGGCCAGGAACTTATGATTGGAGGTCAGGAGGCTGGGGTTTTAATCGACTCATGATGAAGCTGCTTTTCCGCGTCATTCTTCCGTCTCAGCTCTGCCCTATTCTCAGGGCGGTGGGTGGGGGGTGCACCCTCCATGGGTAGTGAGGATTTTTCTTAATACACCAAAGGCTGAGTTAAGTGACAATGAGGCGAGGGGGGGAGCAGGGAAGGGGATGGAAACTAGCCTCTTTCATTCACTCACAGAACAAGATGTGCCAAAACTGAGAGTTAAAGCTTGCGAATACACTGCCCAGAATAATCTAAGGGCAGGGCCTGTTCCTTGCCCTGGGCTAAACCGGGTGTTTAATCCATATTAGGGGACACATGAAGAGCGCCTGAAGAGTTTCATGGGTCCCAAAACAAACCATCCTTGCAAAGTTCCTCAGATAATACTATCTGCAAATAGGGAATGTTCTCGCCACTGGGTCTAGATTCACACTGGTGCTGAGGTAGGCTTTAAAAATGTTGATGCTTGGGCTCCCCAGCCCGTTGCAGATTCTAATATAATTGGTCTGGGGTGTGGCATGGGCACTGGGATTTCTTTTTTTTTTGAGATGTAGTCTCGCCCTGTCGCCGAGGTTGGAGTGCGGTGGTGCCATCTCAGCTCACTGCCACCTCCACCTCCCGGGTTCAAGCGATTTTCCTGCCTCAGCCTCCCAAGTAGCTAGGATTACAGGCGCCCGCCACCACATCTGGGTAATTTTTGTATTTTTAGTAGAAACGGGGTTTCACCATCTTGGCCAGGCTGGTCTTGAACACTCCTGACCTTGTGATCCACCCGCCTCAGCCTCCCAAAGTGCTGGGATTACAGGAGTGAGCCACTGCACCCGGCCAGGGCACTGGGATTTTTAATTGTGCCCTCCCCGACTTCCAGGTGACTGTCACGTGCAGGCAAGTGTGAGAAGCACAGCTCTAGTGGAGGCCTAAGCCAGATTTCCCAGCCTGCCTCTGACCTGAAATGTCTCCCAACCTCTATGTCCATACCTGGGAAGGAAGGAGGGGCATGATCACACTGTCCACCTCCTACATGCTGGGGCCAACCGTTCCAGGTACTCAACAGCTCTGCGCAGGATGCTGCTGAGAATTCAGGAGCAATTCACTTCAGCCTGCAGCAAAGGCCTCGGAGTCTCTGCTTATTCTACTAAATAAAATGTTTATCAGGCCTCAGACTTCAGTACGTACACACGAGCAGCCACTGGAGGCCTGTGCCAAGGTTCCTCACCGCCCAGCACCCAGCACCACACCAGCTCTGCTGATTCCCTTCAAAACAGGTTTCCCTCGCTGCTTCCTGAGGCCAGCCTCCTGCCTCTCAGCCCATTTTGCAGCCTGGCACCCCTGCCATTTACATACCGGCTCCTTTTCCTTTAAGCAATTCCATTATCAGGGCTCAGAGATGATGCAAACACCAGGAAAATGCTATTTGTATATTCTAGTGGGTACAGCTTACAATAACTCATGCTGGGAGGTTTTGTTTCCTATATATTCGGATCCTGACTGCAGTCTACCTCCAGGCAGGAACAAAATGGATGCAGAAGTTGGAGGCAGCAGGGGAGACCCCCGACGCGTTTGATGCCGATTCAGCACCCTTTCTGCTCCCCTGCGAGCAGAGTATGGAGTCTCACAAGTGTTGCTTCTCATCAGGAAGCTCAGAAACACCAACAGCAGAAGAGGCACGCACTGGAACTTGGCTTTGTACCCAGAGAATCCCAAGAGAGGAATAACCCTTCAGTTTCTGACACAGGTCATTCTTTAAAAGCAATGCCTTGTCTGTATTTATTTAACTATTTTTTTAACCTGCTTTTATTTTTTTCCCAGCATAACTTTTCCCCATTTCTTTTGCTTTTCAAATCCTGCCTGGGAGCAATAAAACTTCTATCAATAAAACTGTGAAAACCAGGCTCTGCTACTATGGAGCCTCGTAACTCTGCCTAAGACTGAACCCCTCTCTGAGCCTCAGTTTCTCCATCTGATAAGAAGATCACGCCTCACGAGCTGATTGCTAACCTTCCACTCTAACCTCACATGACCCTATCACTGTAATCCCTTTTTATTCCAGTGTAATCTTTGGGTCTTATTTCCAGCATCTAATCCATGGCAGGCATTAACATTATCTCTCCTTATACAACCCATCCTTATTCCAGCCCTGCAAAAAAGAAAAAGTGTGTGTTTGGAAAGGGAGGGGATCAACTGGATTTTTTCAAATTTAAAAATGTTTATCATCAACCTTTCCTATTATTGCAGCACTGGTGGTGATGAAAATCAATTGGCTATAAAATATAAAACTGTACCTTTCTGTCCACTAAATGTCATATTTTACGTCTATTAACATTAGTATTCCTATCAAAAGCCAATTACCGTATTATTGTAAAAAGTGCATCCTGTGAGGGCAAAAGGGCTAAGGTCACTACAAAACGTGACATTAAATACCCTGTACAAGGTATTATGGAATCTTACGGCTTTTGGGTATTATCCTTGTTATCTCAGGTAGAGAAGTCTTACCAAATTGTAAACGTGGGGGCTGTTACTATTCACCGACAGAGCTGTTAGTTTCTATACGGATACTATCGGCTTACAAAACCTGTCTATTCTGCTATCCCGACAAAAAGAGCACGGAGGTGTTAAACAAGTGGGCACAAAGGGCCTACTAATTTTATGGAATTCATGTTTATTTCACGTATACAGTACATGAGATTGTTTGTTAGATCACAATGAATACCTTACGATATGTGATCCCAAATAATCCTGTTTGCAAAGATTGGATTACAACAGTAACTTTATTATGCCATTTCAACTATTTCTCTTTGAAGTAACTAATTTTTAAAAATTGGCAATGCTTCTGATTCCTTTGCTGAGCGAGAATTTTCTTGCTCTCTCCTTCCCCTTTTCTCTTCCCAGTTCCAAATCAGAAGGGTCAACAAGGACATGCCTAAAATTTTCCACCAAAGCCCTAATATCAAATGCTTTTGATATGAATAAAATCAGTTCCATTAGCACATTTTAAAAAATCAATTAGCTAAAAGATAGTGAGAAATCATCGCATTTACTGTGAGGCGGGAACAGTGGTGTACAATCCAGAAATGCAAAATGTCACATTGGGAAGCTGTGCTATAAAACCAATTGAAACAAGTATTAATGTTGTGAACTTTTTGAAATCTTATATTACATTAAATTATAGTTTTGCAGCTGTGTAAGGAGTAATGGGAAGAATTCTGGTCACTTTTTTTTTTGAGACGGAGCTTCACTCTTGTTACCCAGGCTGGAGTGCAATGGTGCGACCTCGGCTCACCGCAACCTCCGCCTCCTGGGTTCAGGCAATTCTCCTGCCTCAGCCTCCCGAGTAAATGGGATTACAGGCACGCACCACCATGCCCAGCTAATTTTTTGTATTTTTAGTAGAGACGGGGTTTCACCTTGTTGACCAGGATGGTCTCGATCTCTTGACCTCGTGATCCACCCGCCTCGGCCTCCCAAAGTGCTGGGATTACAGGCGTGAGCCACCGCGCCCGGCCCACTTTTTGTTTTTAGAAAGCTCCTCCTCTGAGGCTACAAGAAAGCAGCCTTGGCTAACACAAGCACCCTCCAGCTGACAGCCAGACGTAGAGTCCCCACAGCCTAAAATCATCAAAGGCTCAGATGCCCTTTCACCTCCAGCTTTACAACATTCTAACTGACACACAAAAATTGTATGTTAACAATGTATACACCACGTGTATACAACACAATGTTTTCATATATGTACACATTGTGAAATGATTAAACCCAGCTAATGAACATACCCATCAACTTACACACCTTTTTTTTTTGTACTAAGGACATTCAAAAGCTACCGTCTTAGCAATTTTCAAGTTTATAAAAGATGATTCTTTACCACAGTCTCCTCATTGTACCATAGATGTCCTGAACTTACCTCTCCTAACTGAAATTCTGTGCTCTTTGACCAACATCTCTTTATTCCTCCTCTTTGCTTTTTAAAAAATGACTACTATATAGGGACAGTGATGAGTACGAAATAAAAAAATTATCCATTACTAAAGAGTTGTAATTAACAAGTTATTCAGTTTTTCACCTCCTATTGTAGACGCCACATAGAATATTCATGTCTGATGCTGTTTGATCATCAAAACACCCTCCCACACACACCTGATAGATATCAGTATTTCCATTTTACAGAAGAGAACATGGAAATGCAGTGTTTAAGTCAGTTGCACAGGGTCTCCCTATTGGAACTCTGTTAGCCTGAGATCAGCCCATGCTCTCTCCACCATCCCATGCCACTGGAGTGCACCACGAAGCAAGATAAAACACCAAAGACGGAAGCAACTTAGGTTGTTAAGTCAATAAACTAAGGCAAACAACACTGCATGCATTTTATTCTTCCAATATATTTTTGGCGGAGAACAAATTGCCCTGGGAGAGGTACTGTATAATTTCATCTGGAGCCTCATCCTTCTGGTAGCGGCAAACTGAAACATACACACACTAAAATCAGATTGCAATTAAAATCCAATTATAAATATATTACTATATTAGACACCTACCCAGGAAAGATCCAGCAGGGGACCTTCTCTGAAAGGCAGTGTGTCACGGTCTTCAAACTGCTTCCATGTGTACTTCTGACTGCGCCCCCTGACCTTGAGTGTGTGTTAAACAATGCTTGGCAGTTTTTCTCTGAGATGGAAAGGACTCAATTTACGTCTCATGATGGAGTAACTTTAATCATACTATTACCAATTTGCTTTGGAGAATGACAGGTGAGGAATATTAAATCTTCCTCATGCAGATTATTAAACAAATGAAACACAGCATTTAAACTGGTGGGATTCAAGAGATGGAATCTGTGTGAGGATAGGAAACACGGAATCACACACAAAAAAAGGTCCACATGTGACGTTCACACCTTCTCAGCTCTTTGTTCAAATTGTGTGCGATTTCTCTGACTTGAAACGTGTAGTAAACAGACAGCCAAAGAAAGGGGCAGTCACATCCCCTCTACCCAAAGCTTTCTTACAACACGATGCACAAATGAAACGAATGGCCATCGACACCAAGGGTGCATCATATCTGATGATTCTGGAATTTCCTTCCAGTTGCCTTCTAGAAGATTCGTGTGGCTGGCAGTTAAGTGGATTTTCTTTAATTTGACAGAACATTTCAACAGCAGAACTCAGGTTTCCAATATTTTTCAACAGTTGTCCTTGAGCTCATTTGTCATCATTAACACGAGCCATCTAGACAGATCACCCAGCGCAACTCCATTCGCCTGTCCAGTTCTCCAGTGAGGATGCAGTACTTGGGCTGGCTCTCAATATTTTTAATTTATGAAAATGTCTAAGGGCCAGCCACTGGACCCCCACAGTTTCTTTTTAAGTGGTCTGGCGTAGACTATGAGGCCATACTGTATGCATCAGCTTCTTACAGCTATAGGACAGGTGCTAATTAATCTACCTAATTATGCAGTCCAGTGGAAGGGGCTTACCCATAGGGTTTTAAATATGGAGGAAAAAAGCAAGGGAAGGAGAAAGGGAGGGAAGATGCTTTTGGTTTCACACTGAAACATAATTTCAAGAGTCAGCTTACTTGTCATTTCTACCTAAGTTGGAATGATTTGTGTATTTCCCCTATATCACAATTGCTCTGTGTGTGTGTGTGTGTGTGTGTGTGTGTGTGTGTGTTTCTTCAAGGGTATATTCTTAAAGCACTAGAAAAAAACAGCAAACCGACCTGAGAATTATTAGCTTACCTTTATTTTTTAAACTGCAAATACAGCAAGAAAAAAAAATCTAAACGGTATATAAACTTAAAATCAGTCACATGAAATGTGCAGGACCTCAAATGACGCTGTAATTCCAGCAGGCTCCTGTTTGCAGTTAGCCACTTCCAGGCCCAGTCACTGGAATTCCCTGAGCATCCATACAAATGAACATAATTACAGATACCATCAGCACAGACCTATGAGGCTGCTGATTATGTTAGATAACTCAGGGATATGGGGAGAGAAAAATCCTGGGGTGTGCAATCGATTTTGTCACATATATTCCCTTTGGTTTTTCCAGCTTTACGGAAGGGTTGAAATGCTCTTTCTCTGGTTCCAACTGCCAGGGACACATATGAATGCTGTGATATCTGTCAGGGAAGGGGGAAAAAACTACTGAATTTCCTCCAGGGAAGTAAAAGCAGATCACAAGGGACCTAGTCTCTCAGAACACAACCCAATATTGGCAATGCATCTTCAGAGAAAATTCAAGTGCTAAGCGATGTCAATCAGCGCACGATGGCCCCACGAAGAACAACCCCCCAGTCCTGCACGCACATTTCCACGGCACCCAAGAGGTGACACGGTCTGCGGCAGCATGTTCCCGCCTCGTGCCCACTCCCTTCTACAAGTGCCCCTAACCCTTTACAGAATAGTAACTTAGTGTCATGAATTAAAATAGCTGAAAATAATTTTTAAAAATGAATAATTTAAGAATTCACATGTCTCGTTAACACTAAATGACTTTCCAGCTGGGCAGAAAATCAAACTCTGCATTTGGCAGTTTTACAAGTCATTATGGAAATATGTCTACTCTCCATTTGATCTCCTATTTCTAGATATCTTCCTCACTTCTGGATATTTTCCTCCTCTATATGTTACAGAAGGTACTTCAAGAGGCTAAAAAATTGGGTACTATTTGTGATTTGAGAGGGGGAAAAAAAGAAATACTAAAATACTTGGAGATTTAAAACGGCAATGTTTTCTTGAAAACATGATGTTAAGTGAAAGGAGCCAGTCAGAAAAGGCCACATATTGTACGATTCTATTTATATGGAATATCTAGAAAAGGCAAAAATATAGAGACAGAAAGTAGATTAGTGGTTTCCAGGGACTAAGGAGAAGAGGTTATGGGGAATGACTGCTTAATGGGTACCAGGTTGCTGCTTGGTGGAATGAAAAGGGTCTGGAACTAGACAGTGGTGATGGTTGCACACTGTGAATGTACTTAAAGCTAGTGCCGGTTCATTTTTAAAAGGTAAATTTTATGTGTAATTTGCAATAAAAAATGTGATCGTGTTTAACTCTGCTAACCCTGACAGGGCTTCACCAGAAATTTTAAAAGAGAAGGACAATGCTTCCATCTGCCAGGTTTGCTGTCTTAATCTTCTCATCTTGAGATCTGTCTGGAAGTGAAAGAGATTCCATTTCCTCAGAGTGTTTACAAACAGCAGGAAATGAAAGGGGTGTAAAATTACTGCTTATCAACTCCTAAATGCTCTGCATGGCCGCACCCTGGTCATGTCTCCCTTCCTCATCAAAAAGGAAGAAGAAAAACAGGAAGAGAGGAAAGAAAGCAGAAAGGGAATGGAGAGAAAAAGAGATGACACTATCACCAGAAACCTTTTGGGTCCTGAGTACCTAATAAATATCTTGCCCTTGATCTGAAGAGAAGTAATAATATTGGTTATAATAATATTAGCATAATAATTTACTGCTTATTTCATCTATAAAATGGACACAACTCACATTTGTTTCGGAAGGGATGAGACAAATGTATACATCTGGTTTCTGATGCTGGGAGTTGTCTCCACATGATCTCAGAGCCAAAGACTTCAAAATCTTCCACAACCCTCCTATTTCACATGCGGAAAAAAGCAGAGGTTCAGGAAGAAAAAATATCTAAAAAGACGATATTTTATGGTGGGCTTTACAGATTTTGATTCTATGAAAATGGAAGAACCAAGTGAATGCTCTGTGGACGCATTGCCTTTAGCAGCGTGAGATGTTTCGGCAGAAGGGTCCGCTTAGAATTCAGAATTTCTAGACATGAGTTCAAACTGTGTTTCGTCATTTAATAGCTAAAGTACTGAGTAAGGAATTACTATCTTTGGGGCTTCATTTCCTCATCCATAAAAGGGAGGTACGTGTATCTAGATATGAGGTCACTGAAAGGATTAAAGGAGGAAAATGCGGGTAAATGATTTCACACAGTACTTGGAGCAGAAGCACTTGGTACATGGTAGTCGTTGGTAGCATTACTGCTATTAAAATCTACTCTAGAATGGGTGTTCTTCACAGTTCTTTCAAGTTTTCTGCACATTTCAAAATGTTCATAATGAGAGTCACATTTCAAAAACAGGGCTTCAAGAAAAAACGAAGAAGGGAAGGTGAGCATCTAACTTCACAATTAATCCTTGTATCACTGAGACCGAGCCGAGTCTGCAAAACAGCTCATTAGCAGCCCAGGTCTCCACGCATATAAATAATTTTAGTACACGTATGTAGTTCAGACGATGCACCCGCTACTCAACCCTCCGTAATACCCAGCGAGGCAAAACCCAAATCACTCAAGAGTGGGAAGGATTCACGTGCTATGCTTGGTCAACCAGGTCGCACCACTTTTGAACATCAGGTGTAAACCTGACGGTCACTAACATTCATGTGCTTTTACCAAAGCCCATTTTTCCAACTCTCCAGGTGGTCTCATCCCACTTCCAACTCGGCAAAATGTTTTCACTCTTTGTGTATTTATCTGTTAATAAATAAATCCCCGTTTTAAAAGTTTTTGAATTGTCCATAGAAAATAAATCTAGACTCTTCTGTCAGAGACTTCCAGCAGATTTCAGCAGCACTTGCTGGGGCAAGGAGACTCCAGCACTAATCTAGAGGACACAGCCGCAGTCTCTCTGGAGCTACTCCTGGGTTGGGTTGGGTGGGGACGGAGGACGTCCTGGGGAAAGACTGAGGGAAATTACAGGGAACTTTGGCCATGCACTGGAAAACTGGAGGAACTGGGATCTACCTGCTCATGCTCTAGAAGTAATCATTTTACCAATAGAAAAATGTGCTACACTACTTACTATCCGTTACACTGTGCTTCAAGCACTTTTAATGTATTCACTCATTTAATATGAAATGAAAGCCAATATGCCAGCATCAGAGCTCAATTTGGAACACTGGAAAAACACACTGAGCAGAAATTCCAACGTGGGCAGGGCTGGGGGAGGGGTGGGGCGGGAGTGAGAAAAATGAAGCTGGACTCCAGTTCTGTGCCGAGCGGATATGTAACCCTAAGCAAGTCATTTCTCTCCCTCTTTTTGTTTTTGTAAAATTTCATAATTGGTAAATAGGAAAAACTTCATTTGGAAAAAGAGCACTGAACTGGAACTGGGGGTGGATGCTGTAAACCTGATTACCAGTGGAGATGGAACACGGGTGGAATTCGCAGCACTTGGGGTGTTGTTCTCCATCACCTCCTTCGCTTTCTCCTTCCCTCCCTCTCTCTTTTTAAAACAGAAGTCAGATCTTCATTCAAGTCTTTTAAAAAAGGAGAAATTTGCTCACGAATCTATCTATTCTTGGTATAAAATGGAAGTACAGAAGTTCACTGAAATTCATTGAAATGCATATAATCTAGTAGTTTACAGAAACCGTATCATTTTCCAGAAAAATGAATTCAATTTGTTTTAATTTCCTCAAAGTGTAACCACATTAAATGCTAGCACACATACACGTCAAGGGGAAAATTATTAATTTTATATATCTCAACAGATGTTTGACTGATTGACAAACCATGACCTCCATCATGAAGAAACAAGGACAATTCAGCAGTGTCTTACCTGCTAGATCGTTCTTGCTGTTTAAACAGTTTTTTCACAGTACAGTATAATCACCCTTGACCCTACCGTATAGGCATTACATATCCCAGTTCTGGATAGAAGGATAAAAGACTTTTATCCATCTTTTCAATATTATTTCTATAGTAATCACGTGATACTTTAATAAATAATGTCAAAAGATAAATAATGAAAATATAGATTTCAATATGCTATAATTCCAGTTGTAAAAAAAAAATGAAGTGCAATAATTTAGGGTTTGTGCTTTAGCAATTACAAACTTAAATAGAATTTCCTTCAGCTTTTACATAGATTCTAAGTCTGTTGTAACAGTCCTGCTGTCGGAAATGCAAGCAGCCGAAAGAACACACACCGACGTTACCTGCTGTTCTATAAAGAAGGTGAAACTACACTGCTGGCAGGGGAAATGCAGCCTGGAAATTTGGTACCACCATTTGCTTGGTACGTTTATGTGACTGACCTGTATAAATGGATACTGTTTTCGCCATTGACACTTTTATAAATATAAAGAACTCACTGAATAAATCCGGCTATATATCTCTTTGTATCAGAACGGAACACTCTACTGCTGTGAAATCTGGCAGTTAATGAAATTAGCCTGCTTTTTTTATTCGCTTCATCCAACTATGAGAACACAACAGATTCATAGTAACTAAGTACGCTTCAAAAGGTAAACTCTCAAAGTAAAACTGTAAATACTAGAAAATTTATCATACTAGAAAACCTATCAAGGGAAACACTTTGTTCACTATCCACCCAAAAAAGTGGTCCTTTTTTTAAGAAAATACTTTCCAAATTATCATGTATGCAAAGTAATATCAATGAGATCATCTATACAATGTTCTGCCCGGTAACTGCTGATGCCCTCTGGGGGTGTAAAGAGAAAGCCATTCTTCTTTGCCACTTCCTGAGCCTTGTGCCCGTGGAATAGTTAACAAGGTGCATGGCAGAACTCTCACAAGACTTAAGGTAATGGTCGCAGTCACAGGGAAATAGATTACATTTACCCTTTCAGCAAGGTTACATAACCATCTGATTATGAAAACAAACCAAACCAAAAATGACGCAAAGCAAAAAGAATCTGGAGAAGCAGCTACGAGGATAAAGAAACCCAGGGAGTTGAAGGCTGATGGCTCATCAGAGAATGAGGTCAGCTGACTCTAACGTCAGGCAAGCTCAGGGGAGAGGGTGAGTCACAGATCAGGATGGCCCAGGAGAGCCCAGACAGACAGAAGGTTCGTTGGCTCGAGTGCAGGTTCTCTGGGGCCACGACTCCATTCACCCCCTGAACTCATCTTCTCTGCACTCCTCCAACCTGAGATAAACCAGTCGTTTCTTGAAGCTGACTGGTTGCTCTGGTTATATTTAAGGTTTCTTTTTGGCTCCAGGAATCTGGGGACATTTGCCTTGATGCCACCCCCCTACCTTTTCTAACGCCCACCCTCTTCCTACTGCATCATCAGGCTCAATGAAAATAAATCTCTTAGCTCTAGCAAAATACACTTAAATTCTCCCACAGGAAGGCGAAGTCTCATGAACATCTTGCCAAAACACAGTTGAAAGGAGAGGCCAAGTTTGTTTGTCAAAATCACTGTCTGGTTTCTTTTACTATATGACTGATTCCTTACAGATTCAAGCAGGTAGGCCGCTGATTTCTGGAACCACAATTCACTACGTGAACAGCCCTGAGTTTCTTTCCTTTGGCATCAGCACTGTTAACTGGCACTCATTACGAGCACCCCAATTTGGCCATTTATGGCTCAATGAAACGTCATGTCCCTCCCTCAGAGTCTAAGAACTGGCTTGGCCAAGCCAGCCTGAAAGTACAGAGCCGTCTGCCAGACTTGCAGGGCTCACTGATGATCTAGAGTGTTAATACACTAAGGAAAGTTTCCTCATCAGTTCGACTTTAAAAAGATTCCCTTTCCCACTTAAAAAATATACTCTGGGCTGGGCGCGGTGGCTCACGCCTATAATCCCAGCACTTTGGGAGGCTGAGGCGGGTGGATCACGAGGTCAAGAGATCGGGACCATCCTGGTCAACATGGTGAAACCCCGTCTCTACTAAATATACAAAAAATTAGCTGGGCATGGTGGCGCGTGCCTGTAATCCCAGCTACTCGGGAGGCTGAGGCAGGAGAATTGCCTGAACCCAGGAGGCACACACAGGTTGCGGCGAGCTGAAATCGCGCCATTGCACTGCAGCCTGGGTAACAAGAGCGAAACTCCATCTCAAAAAAAAAGAAATCTATTCTGGTGACAACGAAGGGCACGAACTCTGTAGCCTACTGCTGGGCTGTGAGTACCAGCTCCCTGTGTCAGGTTCTGTGCCTTTGCTCCTCCTTTACAAGGCAGGGGCTGTAACAGCATCTCCTCTGAAAGGCAGGAGCAAAGAATCCCCGGGAAACACTGAGGAGGGTGCCAGGAACAGAGGAGGCACTCAGTAAGTATTAGCCTTTATTATTAACCCACTAAAAATGCAGCAAGAATTCCTCTTCTCAACCCCTTGGGTAGGAATAATAATACAAAGCTATGCGATGGCCCAAGGTTGATTTATTAAAAACTAAATGTGCTCATAAAATCACATTCTAGATGACCCAATGCACACCACAGTGTTCGAACATTAGACCCTGCTCTGGTTGTCCTTGGCACAGTAAACACGACACAAGCAAGTGTCTCACAGTAACAACCACACTTTGAGAGTCTTCAGAGTTCTATGGGCCTTGGGAAGGGGAGGTAGTCTCCTGCCTCAGTGGGTCACTCTCTCACTCCCAGTCCTCTACTGACTACTGCCTACAGAATTATAGACCCCATCCAACATACAACTGTACTGAGAGATTTCAAGCCAAAAAAACAAAAAACCTTTCCATGCCACTGCCCAGACAGATTTCAGGCAAAAAATAGCAGTGGCTCATGCCTGCAATCCCAGCACTCTAGGAGGCCAAGGCGGGGGGATCACCTGAGGTCAGGAGTTCAAGACCAGCCTAGCCAGCATGGCAAAACCCAATCTCTACTAAGAAAAAGAAAATACAAAAACACAAAAATTAGTTGAGCATGGTGGTGCGTGCCTGTAGTCCCAACTATTCGGGAGGCTGAGGCATGACAGTCACTTGAACACGAAAGGTGGAGGCTGCAGTGACCCATGATTGTGCCACCACACTCCGGTCTGAGCAACAGAGAGAGACTCTGACCCAAAGTAATAAATAAAATCAAAAACAAATGTTGGCTGTAACAAAACTTTGGTGTTATCTGCCACTCTCATAACTTTGGAAGACTAATACAGTCTATTCTACTTACAGCAAGTGCAGACACAACTTACCAATAAAGCTTATTTTGCTCCCCAAAGTGTTAGAATAATATCTAAGTGTGAGAGTTTTTCTCACACTTTGATGCTATTCTCACATTTCTAATGTCAGAAACTTGTATTTCCACATTAAAAAAAAATACCCACAACTATCACCAAATCCAAAAACCATGTGGCTACAGCATTCCAGTGCATCCCTATCCCGCGGCAGAGCTGCTTTTGCCGGGCATCAGGGAAGCAGAGAGCAGGACTCAGAGCCAGGGGTGGTGAACTAAGAGAAAGGTGGAAGTGATAAGCTAGCCCACTGGAGAGTGGAACGGACACCAAGCGTCACCGACAGCCAGACCACACGCAGTCTCACATTAAACAAGAGAGAGCCAAGTAAGTGCCTCCCATCTCGACCCAACTCGCCATCTCTCTAACACCTTTGAAACACCAGTCAAACTGACCCATAGTTGTATATAGGCTGAGTTGAAGAAGATGAAAATTGAAAGCTGGGAGGGGAAATAAAAGCTTCCTGCTCATCAAACGTTCAAGATAAAAGGCTCCCAAGAGGTCCACGTGCCATCTGTTTGAACCTCTTTGTTTATCGCTTGTCTTCCTTTTCCGGGATCAGCCGTGATTTCAATTTACTGTGCTGCTTTCTAATTTGTTTTCCACTATTCTTGAAAGGGGGTTCTCTTAAGAAAGGGGGTTCCTCTAGCCATAGACGCATAGAAACTGGCCTTCCCTGCCCCACCCAAATATTACCGCCCACCCCTCCCGTCGGAAAGATTTGTCCACAAGAGCACGTGAGAATTTTTCTGATACTACCTGTATTATCCTCCTGTACAGCATTTCCCCCAATTTATTTCTTAAACAGTTATGTGACGCTGACGGGCACTGTTATCCAGCTGTTACACACCATGCTACAGGTGGCGTGCATTTTACTGGTGGTGAAGTTCACATTTGAACAAATCTGTAGCCGGTGTCAAATGTTTGGGGTCTCATCTACAGTTATTATCAAACAATTCAAGCAAAATCATTTAAGTCCTTTTTTCCTTTTAAAGGGAGGTTACTATTTTTTTTGTTTGTTTGTTTTCATTATAGAAAGAAATACAATAAACTACAATGAGACAAAACATTTGGGCACACTGTCACCACAAGACAGAACTGGGGAAGAAAAGGGATTTTATTTCTTGTAAAGAAACAATATGTGGATACACAGTCCAAAGAGCAGTCCTTCAGAATAAGGGGTTTTAATCAGTAAAATTCAGAGTTCCTGGGACTCATGAACCAACTCAAGGCTGGCAGTGAGGATGCTGATCATAAGGATGGCATTTATAACGCATTCCACACAAAGCATTTGAAACTCTGCTCACGGTGCCTTCCTCTACAGGACACCATTTCTTCCTAAAGTTTACGCTCTTAAAACAAGGCTCATGAATATCACCTTTATTCTGAGTCTGAAGTCAAGATGGCCTCAGCTTT